>NC_087550.1:16288110-19015610 GCF_036250125.1 Pseudopipra pipra
TTCTCTCTTTCTTTCTTTCTTTCTCTCTTTCTTTCTTTCTCTCTTTCTCTTTCTTTCTCTCTTTCTCTCTTTCTTTCTCTCTTTCTCTCTTTCTCTCTTTCTTTCTCTCTCTCTCTCTCTCTCTCTTTCTCTCTCTCTCTCTCTCTCTCTCTTTCTTTTTATCTTTCTCTTTCCTCTTTATTCATCTCTCCTTCTCTCTCTTCCCTTTCACTATACCCCTTTGTCCGAAACACACTGCCATGTGCTTATATAATAGGTCAGAGACTAATATGCCAATGTCCATGCCAAGTGTGTAGTTTACTAATAAAACTTAGTGATCTTCTGAGGACTGTCTTCTGTTGTGTCTTTTGACCATGAACATCTCTGAATCCTGGGATGTCACACAAGCCCATGTATCTCCTGAAAAATAAGAAGCAGAAAAGGGGTGATTAAATCCCTCTGGGAGCTTTGAAGGAAGAGAGCTCTGCTATAAACTCCTTGTCTTTTTTCAAAGTAAAACAATTTTGTTGAGTTGGAAACTTTAGGCAAGAAGCTGAAGATAATGCCTTTTTTTACAGATAAACAAATGTAAACATGAAAATAGGGTATGGAATAACATGCAATAGGACTGTTTGACTGCTTGAGTGTTCTTATTATCATTATTTGTCATTATACATAACATCAGTGTAGTAACTATCTTAAAAAACAATCTACACGTGCAAAGACCCTTATTCTCTATGGGTAAAACTTGATGATCTTTCCTTTACTCCTTTTCCTACTTTTCCCAGAATATCTTTGAGTATCTACATTTTTTAAATCTCATGTCCCAGTGGTCAAACTGCATTACTAACAGCAAAACAGAATATTGGGTGATCACAGAAATCTATTTTGAATTGCACAGCCAGATATAGTTCCATTTGAAACATCGAGTCTGTATATTATACAAGATAGTGCCTAAACTTAGAAAAAGGAAAAATATTAAAAATAAATACTACAAAGCTCATGATGAAGCAAATAAAGAAACTGAAGATTATTCTTTCTTTAGATAATTATAAAGAAAGTTATCCTACCATCAGAAATATTAAAAACTAATGCAAGATATAAAAAAAATATATTTTGTAGAAAAAATTTTAAGAAGACCTAATTCTAGTTATTAGGCTGAGAGTTATCTCACTCCAGAAATTCCTGACAGAAGATCTTAAATACTTCTTTAAAAGTGCACAAGCCTTATATCAGCATTCAGAACAGGTGTAAATTTCATCAACTTAGAGGTGTAAATCCCATTTGAGAGAACATCCATTTCTCACAATTTTTGTCAAGCTTTTCATTTCTCTCTATAACAGAGAAAATTTTATTTTCTGGGTTTCTTTTATGAGGGAGGGGGAACCACACCTATACAGAGAAGTAGTGAATAGATAACAAAGAAAAATATGTTCCTAACTGTGCACTATTTTAATTTCCATTATCTCCTTTTTACAAGCATACTCCTGTACAGAAAATGCAGAATACTAAGAAATTTTGGAAAAGATTACACCTTAACATGTAACAGCTTGGAAACAACCACACTGCTCCAGCTGTTACTAAATGAAATGAGACATAGTCATGAGACTCTCTATTCAGTTTTTAACTCCTCTAAAAATTTTTTATTCCTAAATTCATGTGGGTTTTTTTATACTGTTGTGGTTTCAGATTCCCTATTACCTCAGTACCGGAAACACAGAAAAAACATTCCAGTCTCTCACAACTTTAGGGACAGTCCCTGTTTTATCCACAGAGTGGGTATTGTTTGATGCTGTCAGCATCCCTGCCCATCAGAATTAGCTGAATGATACACAGGAGAAGTAATTAGGGACCATGAGACGAGTAGGTAGGAAAAGGTGTTGACCTGTCACTTCCCAAACAAGCAACCCCACTGAATACATGCTGAAAATAAACATCTAATGGTGGACTAGATAGGTATATAAATGCCAATATGCCTTTTCTCAGCCACTGACTCCTACTCACCTGTAGGTAAATTACAGGACACTTGTTTATGCTAATAACTCTTCCATCCCACATTTCTTCCATCATACATAAGGAAAGAAGTTGTTCACAGAGAGGTAATTAAAGTACATGTTTACTCAGCCTAAGTATACAGAAATCTAATTTACTATTCTAGATTGCCTTATATGAATACATTAAAATTGATGTATTAATTTTTCTTCTCAAAAGTAGAAATCTTCGTATACCATAGAAATAACAGTACCCAGGCTGGTACATGAACATGCACCTATGCATACAGGTCTTGTGGTAGCCACAGTCTGGCTTCAGAAACAGGTGCTGATTCTCCCTGAAAACCAACATTATAAGGAATAATTCACCATTTTAATCATACATAATACAAGAAATGTCTAGAAATTTGCAAATGGAAAAACAAATCCTTATTTGTCTTGGTTATAAAAGAAAATTAAAGAAAAAAGGAGACAACTAATACATATTTGTGCAGTTAGAAAAGGTTGAAGCTGACAGACTGCACCTCAGAGGGCCTTTTATTTTAACCCATAAAGCATATGAAAAACACTGGGAACTGATCAATTAGATGTTTTAATCATATGCTGAATGAAGTCTATAAGGCAGTTTGGTGATGTCAAAAATCAATTAGTACTCAAGAAAGATTTGTAATAAGCAATGATCACATAAGATATCTCTCCTAGATAACCTCTGTTTAATTTTTACAACTTTTTAAATTTTTTTATAAGATGAAAACACATTAAAATACTCCCTAAGTTTTCTCCTGTCTTTTTTCTTTGTTTGATAAATCATCCCTTTTTTAGGCTAAGTCCACACCCAGCTAACTCTCAAATATACAAATATGTGGCCCATATAGTCATTTTGCTTTCCAGTGTGTTCAACCATTTTCTAAGAAAAAATAAGTATGTGAATTAGTTATAAATGTGATGTAATTCATCTAATGTATACAGACATCCACTAGCCCAATTTATACCTTTCTAAAGTCTATAAAATATCCTTCAGTTAATAAGTGACAGATTTCTAGTGACTCAAAAAACACTGAAATAAGGTTTACTACTTAAATATACTTTACCAATACCAAGAAACTGTTATTTTGCTGCCTGAAACACTGTTTTCCTTTTGGTGTTGCTGAAATGAGAAAGAAGTAAGTGGGCTGCCTAGACCCATTCAGTATTTTAACATTGTACACCAGGCAGGAAATGAAAGAGTCTGCAGTGAAACTAATTCGTTTCACTCTCTCTGTGTCCCTTTGCATTGCAGGACTGACATCAGTTTTAATGGGTGCCAACTGGACTTAGGTACCCTAGCAAAGATTTGACCCAAAGTTCAGTTCACAAAGAACATCAAAACAGTCATAAACCAGAACAGAATCCACTTTAAAAGGCTCATGCAGTTCAGGAGGATTTTTTTTTTCTTTTGTCTCTTCTGACTGATTTATAATTTAAATAAAGAAAGGAACAGGAGCCTGGAGCATGCAGATTTTTTGGATGTAAAACAAAACATACTTGTATTTCTAGTTAACTGCTATGCTGTAAGGCACAGTTAACTGCTGTGCTGTAAGGTCAGCCCTCAACAGCGTTCATAAAGATCCATAAATAGTATCAATTAATGAATTAAGATAGAAAAAGTAGTGCTGTTTAACCAGGAAATGTGTCATCGATTTTAAGAAGCTTGAAAATAAAAAAAAAAACCTCTTAAGCTTGAAAGAGTTAATGGCATTCACTAGCCCATCAGTGCAAAAAATGTATTCTTGTCAAGGAAATCAGAGGTGGAGTGCTCATGCCTCTGCGTATCACACAGTGATTACACCTCAGGAAGTATTATCTCAGCTGCTTTGGGCCATCCCACTTCCGATTGGTGCTTCCTCTGCAACCTCCCATCCTTTCCCTGTTGTTTTATGTGGAACTCACCAGCTTTGACACTTTCTTTATTTAATTCTCCCTGCGGGCATCAGCAGTGATTGAAGTAAACAGAGTGCTCTTGTTTCCAATGTACATGCAAGCCAGAGAAAAGGCTTAAATCTTGGCATCCCTCATGGAGACTGCTCCGTGCCAAGCTGTGAGTACAAAGACACTTCAACAAAGATGGCTTTGGTAGTGCCTGAAGTTTCCCTCATTTTGAGGGAGTCTCTGGCTATTAGAACACTGGTACTCTGGACAAATAAGCATCTTTCCAGCTTTACCCCTGGAGAGTAAAGCTGTTTTGCAAGCTGGTTTTAAGGTACCACTAAGTGAAAAAAAGTGCACCTCAAGTGCTGTTCTAGAGATGCAGCTCTTCAAATGGCTGAAAGGAGGGCTCTTGCAGCTGGATGTAAATTGAAGCAGGCCTGAGCCTATACCAAAATATGCTGGGGTAGAGTATGCCAGCATGCTGAATATAGTGTTCAGCCAGTTTTGTACTCCCATCTCACATTTTGTACCATGTGGAATGTGGCTGGACCTACCCAAACAGTTTCGTTGCAGTCCACTGTTTCTCAGAAGAGTTCCAACAAATCTTAATTCTTGGTTTTATACCAGTACTGCCACTCCTTGCTTCACTTGTAATATGGCACAAACACCAACTACAAATCTAAACATCATTAGAGAAATTTCACAGATTTGGTTTTTTTTGTTTGGGCCATACCCTTCTAAAAGTGTCCTCTAGGATGAAGATGTAGTTTTAAGAAAAATTGTCTGGGTGTGTTATGGAAAGCACTTAAACATGGCAACAAATACTCTTCCTTAATTGTGTAGTGCCTGCTGGCATTGCTCTGATGCTTCTTGTTGCTTGGGTTACATCCACTAAAACATTGTGAAAATACAATAATTTCTGAAGATAATTAAATTTGCTGCAGCAATAAGTTCATTGTTCTCATGCTGAACTCACAGATCATTCCCCTGCACACTCCATGTTTCAGTGACATTTAGCATATGCAAATGTGTTGTGGTGTGCTATTTTTGTATTATGCTTCTGTGTCCTCTGTTCTTAGAGCTTTTATTTATATGTGCTGTACTATCTCAGACTACACACATTATGTGAGCAAATATCTCAAAGTTTTGAAAGTTTTCCAAACAGATCCCTGGTCTTGAGAAATTAATGGGCGTCTAGTTTGAATAGGATTAATTTAGTCTTGTTCATCTTTGAATAGTTCATGGGAAAACACAGAATCAAGGCTGCTTCTTGATCCTAAGCATAAGCCAAATACATCAACAGTCTTTTTACTAAAACTACTGTCACACAACATTAGTCTCTGAATCAGTAGATTATTCAGTTTGTCAAAAGTCTTCTTTAGAGGGGACATCTATGGCCTCAGTGATGTTTTTATATCTACACAAACATCTACTTTCTTCCCAAGCCTGGCTAAAATACTGAAGAAACATAAAGTTATGTCTGCTCAGATCTAATTGTACACTAAGGATTTTTAATAATTGATTTTCTCAGTCAGGCCTGTAGGGCAACTGTAAACAAAAAATGTTTGTGGCTTGGGGATTCCCTCTGGTCCAGGATCAAGGGGAAGAAGATTTGTAACTATTCCAAGTTGCATATTCCACGTCTTTGGCACATGTGCACACATCAAATGTTAAAAAATCATCTTGTTTTTCCATTGTGGTCTACTCTATCATGGAAAACTTTACATGCATTTATAGATGTGAAAAACATCATTTCTTCTCAAATAATGCTGCACTGATGGCCTGTGCAGCAAACTGAACATAATCATGCCAAAGATGACAAAAAACATAGGATTTTTGGATTTAGGTTTAGCCCTTTTAATTTAGGAACAGAGACTTGTATTGTTTTGTTGCCTGTGTATTTTGGTGCTGAAAAAAATCTCCCAGAGCAGTTAATTAGGGGTGAGATAAGAAAGGGTTTATTTGCCAAGGCAGTAGGTGATATACGACGCGCGCCAGCCGTGCCTGAGATGTTACATTTTATAATACCATCTATCCAATCCCAGATGTGTCCACCCTTTGGCCTTTTCTCTGGTCCGCCCCGGGTCCACCCCCTGAGAAATGGGTCTGGGGTGTATTTTGGGACCCCCCCTTCATCATCTTCAGCTTCATCAGAGCACAAAGGGTACATAGTTACCTAATTTTTGACCGTATTCTGTGGTTTAGGCCCTGATATGCTGTTCTGTCAACTGTTTAGGCCTTGCCTTGACAAAAGACTAAACACCCTGCTGTATTCAGAAGCAGGATTGATATGGGGAGCTTAGAATGGGGTAAGAGGGTTAGGGAATGTATAAACAAGGCTGCTAGAGAGAGGGAAAGGAACAAGGGATAAAGAAGGAAGGGGTTTCTGCTTTTAAAACCTACCTATAAAACTTATAAGTCTTACAAATATTAGAAAAATAAAAAACCATTAGGGGCTTAAGGCATCATTTTAAGAAACTGAATTTACCTTATTTCTGACTTAATTTATCCAGGTTTGAAATGTTATCAGAGAACGTCTGTGTAAAAAAAAAAGTGTTCACACAGTGCTGCACCCTTCCAAACAGGGTTTCCAAAAAGAAAGGAAATTTATCTGAAAAGGGATAGAGAGGAAGGGAGGGGAAAGGCATCTTTTGTTTGAATCAGAGTGCACTTGATTGTTTTAAAGAGCTTAACTGTGATCCAAGATCCAACCTTCAAAACACCAGTACATTTGGTTTACAGTGTCTCTATTCCTCATCTCCAATTCCATTTTGCAGTTAGGGCACCCTGCAAATGAGAGGGCAAGAGCTCAGCACACAGTTTCAGTGTTTGGACGCTAGAATTCAGACCTTCATCTCTCAGACTTCGACCTACTGAAAAAAAGTCTACTGAATTTTGAGTTGATCATTTGTAATAGGACCAGAAAAACAAACAGACAACCACATACTAGGAGGAGGAGACTCTTCTCTGCATAAAGGAAATAGCACTGGTACACAGGAATTCGATCACACAAGATACGAGAAATTAATGAGCCAGAAAAGGCTGTGACACTTCTTGGACTTTCTACTGTGGAGGAAGAAGCTGCTGTCTTGATGTAGGCTTGGGGAATATCTAACAAAACATGAGTAATTTTGTACTTGCAGTAAGTTTAAACTGCCTGAAATTTCCTCACTGTGGAAACTAGACTTCTCTGTTCAAAATATATGTTTAGAAACTGGGAAACCTTGTACATTTCCTGGCAGCAATGTCATCCTTTGTCTTGTTCATGAATATATTCCTCTAAATCTGGACATTGTGACTGTAAAACCCAGTGTGATGATTTAATATTAGTGCCAGGAAAGATGAACATGTCAGAGAATTCCTGTTTGTCAGCTTGTTTGTTTTTGCTAGAGTGCTGGATTCTCAGCCCAGCTTCAGAGCCCCCACAGATAAACACAAAAATCACTACTCTGTGTAAATAATTTGTCCTCAGTTGTTCTTACAGACTGCCAATTATCAACATGTGGGGTTTTAGTCAGTCAAAAATTAAAATGAAGTCTTCCTTTTGTGTTTTGTCTTCTTAAATCTGAGCAGTGTTTGACTGACCTTTCCTAGTTTATGGCACTAGCATGTGCCTTGCTGCTGCTGTGTATATAAAATGCACATATATGACCTTTTAATTAGTATCGTTAACTATGGCTTTGTTCTGTCATACAGTTGAGTAAAAATTAGAAAGGAAATTGTGCATTTTATATACACAACAGTAATCTAAATATGTATCATCTTTACAGTTTATTCAAGCAGCAATAAGGAGCTCCATATCTGCTCTCTGATGCAGTACCAGAAAACTCTCTCAACAAGCTTAAATGTTTTAGTCAGCTGTTCTTTTACCTATATTACTTAGCAACTAATTAAAACATATAATCTAGAAGTGGTCTTTAATTTACTGGCATTCAGGAGACATGTTAGGGCAAATGATATTTTCTGCTTAGTCCAATCTACAGAAGGTTACTGTACTAGGCACTGAATCAAACCCTGACAAAGTGCACTGCCACATAACATGCTGAAACAAGCAATGATAGATCCCATAATACCTCTAACATTTTTATTTCTGTGTATCCTAGTGTTTTAGAGGGAAATTAATATGTGCTTTTTCTCAGTGTTAGAGCCCTCTATTTATCTGCAGAATGAAAAGTTTTCTAAGCTTTTAATGTAGGTCAGACTAAACTCTTAATGGTGTATTCAACCAAGATGCAGTTTTTAAGCTTCCATTTAAAACATTCTTATTTCCTAAGTCAAGAGCCCTGGCTCAGTGCTGTAATTATAAACTTCAAGTTCCAAAATTAGTAAGAGGTAAAGGTGAAAAAGGATAGAAGCACAACACACCCATGATTCACTATTCATTGAAAATGAGATCCAATATTGGATGGGAAAACTAAAAAGCACTTTATACTTAGAGCTGACTTGACTGTTTCTACAAAATGCATAGAAAGGTCAATTTTCATTAGATGAACAGCAAGCATAACTTCCAATCCGTAGGTAAAGATGCTCTCTCTTACATTACTGTGGAACACTGGTGCCTCTATCAGATCTCTGCAAGGAGAGATGAGGAGAGACGTTGCAAGTGCATCAGGTGTTCAGGGAACGTGAGTTAGCTTTGATCAGGTGTCTGGCAGAGACCAAAGCAACTATTTCATAGTAACAGTAAAACTTCTGTAAATTTGAAATTGAAATATTTTATTTTTTTTTTTTCACTTAAGATAGAAGGTCTTTAGTAGGAAAAGAGAAGTATTCAAGTATTTGGGCAAAAGGAAAATAACAGTTTTTCCTTTATATAAAAATATATTCTGGGAAAAGTTGGTGGATGTGATGGAGGCCTTTTCCTAATCCAAAAATTAAATTTCCTAATCTGAAAACTTTCTTGCAAAGTAAACAGGCTTTATTAAAACAACAAGGGAAATCCATTCATTTTATGTTCTTTTTACGTGCTGCTTGACTGCATTCCTTTGCTTTTATCATGAGTAGTAATTCCCCCTTCAGCTACTGAGTTTCCACATTACTATAGTAGGACTAGAGTGCTGTTTAGCATGGAACTAGCATCAGATTACCCAGCCTAAAATAATATTTTTCTAGAGTTCAATAATTGTAGTCAAAGGATGCTTTATTTTTATTTTGGGTAGTAAGGTACTAATTTTTCCTCTTTATATTTGAAGGGAATTTTAAAAACCTAGCTTGAGCACAAGCTGAGCCTTTGTGTTGCTCAGAAGATCTGAAGTCTGCTTGAGAAAAGCCCAACCCAACATTCAAAATCTTCAAGACTCCAAGTCATACCTGTACTGTCAGAGCTGGAGCTTAGTACAGAGCAGAGAGCAGGAGGCAGCCCATAAAGGAGCCATTGTATGGGAAGCAGCAGTATACAATTATGCATTTATGGAGGACTGACTGTTCTCTCAATTTTTTAATCAAGATTTGTCTCAAAGAACTATGGTCAAATATCCAAGCGGCACCTTTCCTTTCAAGTGCATCCTTCACTTGATTCTCAACATAATACATCCTTCTTTACAGACAGTCCAAGCTTTGTTTTATTAATGAGATCACCTTCTCTTCTTTCCCTTCACCACACTCATTGCCTTGAACTGGGCTGCTCTTTTAAGCTACCAGACTGATTTCTAGTGTCATTTTTATAGTAAATTTTCTCTTTCTCAGCATAAGCACCAATAACTAAATAGAGCTACATTTTTAAAAAGTCATATTTTTTGTGTCTTGCCAAATTATTAGCTTTTTTGGAGGCATCTTGGAACTTAAAAGAAAGAGAGAAGGAGATGCAATTGCTATTTTGTTTCTCTCCAAGCATTTTTTTTCACGAAGCAAATTTGGTAGAAAAAAATGTGATGAGAAATATCTACCTTCCACAGGTGCCCAGGGCCAAGGTACTCATTATCACAGCTTTCTAAATTGTTTTGTTTGAAGCTGATTTTCGTGTCTTTAAAAATATTCTGTAAATCATGGGCAACTTTTCTATATTTTGCCTAATCACCCTACCTTGCCACCTGTATTGTTTTGAAACCACCAAGTTCCACAAAGAACAAACAATACCACCTCAGTTAATGCAGTTCTGCTTATTTTGTCTTTAACTATAGGCAGATCAGGGAAAGCAGAATTTCAGTCATCACTTTTTTAAAAGATAGTGTCGTGGTTTAGGAACAGTATTCTCCAATTTAGTGCTCACACTAAAACCACACACTGCTCACCCCTCTTCCCTCAACTCCCTTTCCCCTTGTGGCAGGGTGGAGAGGAGAATTGGAGGCACAAAAGGCAAAGATCCCAGGTTGTGATAAGAACAATTTACTGGAAAGAGCAGTGAGATTAAAAAAACGAACAGTTACAGCAACAATATTAATAACAAAAGTGTACAAAAGAGAGAGATTCATGTGCAAAAATGCTTACCAGGGAGTCCCCATTCCCAACATGACTGCAGCCACACCGCCCAGAGCACCCCCCCAGCTTGGAACTAGCACTGCCCAACTGCTCCCTCCAGCTCAGAACCTCCATTACCCCACCTCTCCCTCCATTCCATTTACTCCACCAGAAGGAAATCCTTCTCCCTGGAAGAGACTCCCTTATCCCTGACCCTGGCAATGATGTGAGGTGGTACAGAATAACCTTTGGGTCCTGGCCTTGCCTCCTCCTCGCTACCATGAAAACTAACCATGTTCTGGCCAGAACCAGGCCAGATAGCCTTTAGAAGTGCCAGAATCCCAGGATCTATTAAATCCCAGAGTTATTGACTGTAATCAGCCAGGTCAAAACACTCCATTAATCATTCTTCACTTTTATTGTTGTCTTCAACTCAGATTTAAATTATGTTTAGCATTATGTGTTTAGTTTCAGCATCAAGAAAGCTTAATTAAAAAAATACTTTAAATTATATTAGGAAGATATACAATGACCAGGGACAGGACCCGAGGGAATGGCCTGAAGTTGTGTTGGGGGAGGTTAAGGTTGGATATTAGAAAAGGTTCTTCCCCCAGAGGATGGTTGGGCACTGGAACAGGCTCCCCAAGGCAGTGGTCACAGCACCAATCCTGACAGGTTCAAGAAGCATTTGGACAATGCTCTCATACACATGGTGTGACTCTTGGGGATGGTCCTGTGCAGACCCAAGAGCTGGAGTCGATGATCCTTGTGGGTCCCTTCCAACTCAGCATATTTTGTGATTCTGTGGTTCTGTAATGACATCTGCATGTAATTTCTTAGCATGTACAGTTTTAATTGATATTCTAAAGTTTGCAGTGGAAGCATGAAAGAATTTGGAAGAGTTCATCTGCAGCATGATTATCATGGGCCAGGCTCCCTACCTCACAAACAGCTTGTATGGGAAACTACTAATACTTAGTTAACATAGCTTTGTTTATAAATCTTCCCTTGGTGCCTGCACCCCTATAAAAGGGGGAAAGAGGATGTTTTGACCCTGTTTCATTTAAGCATATGCTTAATTTCATCATAGTCAGCAAAATACTTAGGAACATGCTGTACTTTATCTTTTATTTTCTTTTTAAAGTGGCCCCTTTCACATAAACTTTCAGTTGGTCCTTAACTTCTTTTTTAGAAAGCAGAGAGATTTACAAGTGGTTTTATATCCCTCAGAGTTCAGTTGAAACAGAAACAAGGTTATTACTTGTGTGAATCTATCCTGCAAGTGAAAAAATACCCGGCACAAAAAACATACATGCACTGTTTTTTATGAAGAGAAAGATTTTCAGGAGATAATGTTTTTTTTCTAGACTAGCTGGCACAGTAGGAGAAAAAAAACATGGACAAACTTTTCAGCATGTAAGCCCTTCTTCAATTCTGAAACAGGAGTCTTGAAAATACAAGGAGTTTTTCAACTGAGTTTTATTAAGTCAAGTATTTAGACAGTCTGACAGATTATGTAATAATACCTTGGGAGCCCTAGGGTGTTCTATGGACTTGCTGGTTTTGTGTGTGCAGCAGCAACTGCTGCAGTCCACCTCTCCCACATTATTGGAGCAGGTTCTGAAGTTCTTTTTTTTCATTTTGTTTTCTGTTTTTATTTTTTTTCATCTTCTTCCTACTGGAAAGATCACTCTTATGCCTTACTTTGAATATTTTATAAAAATTTTATGAAGCTGTACCTTGGGCCAGACTGTGTTCACTCATAACTCATTCCTCCTTACCCCTCTTGAAAAAAATGACTCTTCATTTTTTTCCCTGACTCAAAAATGAGTCAGGGAAACATTGTTTCCCTGAGAGAGGCAAGCCATTTATGCTGAATAAAAATTTTAGGGATTTTTTTTCTAATTTCCCATGTCTTAAAATGCAACCCTTATCTGATTCAGCTAAATAAAGGAACAGGAATAACCTGGAGTATATTTGTCCCTCAATAAAGCAAAGGCAGCTATTAATTGAGCCCAATTCACTTGGATGATTCAAATTAAGCACCAGACATTCAGGCCCTGATGCTCACATCTCAGTTACAGAAACAGAGGTGGAAACTCTTCTGAGAGCTTGCATGCAATGCTCCTTCTACCACTTGCAAGTATGCATTCATGACAGCTTTTCTACTTGAAAGGCGAGAGAAATAGCTCAAAGACAGGATTTCTAAGACATGAATAGAAGTTGTGAATCCCTTTTTTTTTGTTTGTTTACAAGAGGGCAAACAGGGACAAGAAACTAGAAGCCTCGAATAAGGAACAGAGAGAAGAAGTTGGAAGAAGAAGGCAATGAGAGCAGGAAAGTGAATGAGGGGTTGTTCAGAGGCAAAAGAATTTGTAAATCTAAAGCACACATTCTTCAGAGCTGAAATAAGATGCAGGACTCCTGAAACGCAGAATGCCTTTACTATCAGCATATATTTATGCAACTCAGTGACAAAAGGCAGAGTTCATTTCTCTTTAAGATCTGTGCTCATATCTGTGTTGAACAGTAAAGATAAAACCCAGAGTTTCTTACTCTAGATCTGGAGATTCTAAATAATTAAACCCCCCCATTAGCAAGCATGCCTTCAAAAAGCTTATCAAAAGTTATAGAAGGAACCTTACTTATACTTCATCTGACTGTAACAATGTTTATTTAAATAGATATTATTATTCAGGATTTTTTTTTCCAGTGTATGTTAGATGCATAACCAAGCACACTGTACAATGTATATTCTGTTTACATATTCCTGCAGTTGCTAAATGATCTGCTGTTCAAAATGCCCCAAATATCAAACGGGCTACAGGGTCTAGATCTCTAAGACAAGTCTTTGTAATAAAGTTTTGAAATATTAAATAATTTTAAATATATATCTGCTTTTTTAGTTTTTATTTTTGCATTCATAGATTATTTTTACTTGTTTCTGCCACAGCTTCTGTGTGAGAGTTTGATATTTAAGGTTAGATCATATGTGAAGAAAAGAACATGCAATCTCTTTTCTTGGGACAGAGAGATCTTTTCAGGGAGTTTTCCTTCTCAGGGGTATAGGAGCTATTTTCGTTCTAGAAATGATTGACTTATCCACTTCAAGTGGCATGTATCAACTGGAAACAATTACCTTTTGAAAAAGGAAGTTTTCAATTTCAGTATGAGTGAGCACCATCTGTAATTTAGTGCCTTCAGGCTGCCTTAACTGAAAAGTTCAATAAGTTAAAGTCAGGAAAAGGGAAGAGGGACAAAAACAAACAAACAAACAAAAAAAGCCCAAACAAAAACCCAAACAAACAAAAAACCCCAAACTAAAACAACAAAACAGAAAAAAAAAAAACCAAAACTTTATTTCCAGCAAAAATGAGTCTTTTATTGTTTTGTTTGCACACAAATGGGATGGTTGTAAGTTGTGGTGGTTTTTTACCATTTTCTGAGTTTGTTTGAAGTGTCAGTGCTACAGCATTGTGAGGATGAAGTCCAGATGTCATCATTTTGAAGTTCAGGACAGATGATGGATTATCCTCAACACTGTTTATTAACAGACTGCAAACACAGAGTCCACATAACAGCCCAGCTTGTCCTTAATTTTAGCAATATTACAAAATACAATAGATATTGTTTCGTTCAGAAGGCGGTTCTAGAAATTCCATTTTAAAACAAATATCATTTTACCTAAGAAAAAGGCTCCAAACATTCACACAGAAAGATTTCATTCCCACACAAAAGAAATATTTCATGTTTGATCTTCATACAAAGAGTTTCAGCAACAGGCAAATTGCAAAACATGTCACTTCTGTTAGAATTAATAACTAAAAATGGGTTCTTATCTGAATCTTATCCTAACTGCAGCATATAAACATCTTGTTGGTCTCCAAAAAGGGTCTGGCAATATTATGAAAACAGACTTTCTGAGATTGTTTTCAATCCTACTGTTTAGGGCAGGACTGGAATTACCATTTTCATACACATAGCATGTTTTTGAAGTATTTTAACAATTTAATTCACTTCCAAAGCCACCAGAGTTAGAATATTTTTTTTAATAGATGCAAAAAATGCGACTGAATTGCATGCAGTACAGTAAAGGGGCTTTGTCATTATTTTATGTTATAATAAGTTATATTATGTTATTATTTTATACCTTATAATTGCTAATCTTTTTCAGGCATCAGTAGTATTTTTTCCCCATCTATTGTCTATTGTTTGCTTTTCCCAAGAATTACTTAAACTTCTGGATGTCCTGTAAACCACCTTGTGCTCTGCTTTCTCCAAATAAAATGCATACCTCAGCTAAGAAACTGCACAGAGTTGATTAACATCAAGGTTTTAATGTTACATGCAGTCATTCTTTATCTGATCATGCATGAAATTCAGTTGGTTTTTGTTGTTGGCTGTGGTGCTGTTCTTCATTAATTGATCACAATATCTCACTTCTAAAGGGTTTTTAGCACAACTACAAAGGGGGGTTCTGGGCATTCACAGATTCCAGTGTGGGAAGTGTGGAGCAACAAGAGGCAAACACAGAAGTGGTGTGATCAAGGGCTGCACAGCTCCATTTTTTGCTGGGGGCTGGGAAGACCTTTTCTGCAATTAGGGTGCTACAGAGATCTTGTAACTTGGGAAAGAAAACAAGGATACAAAAGGTAAAGAACTAGGCTCTCAGAGGGGGAGGTACAGGATTTCTCTGTTTCTTTTGTTTTGATACCATTGTGCGACCTGATGTATTGAATTTTCTGGCAGTTTTCCCTGTTCTTTGTCTTCATCTTATTATTACACTTGAACTTAATGATGTTCATCCCATAACAAGTGTCTGAAAAGGAACATACCTACACATTATTTGGTTTATTGCTGAGGCTGTATGAACACCAATGCTCTCCCTAACATCTCTAAACACGAGTCCTCTTTCAGAAGAGCAGCAAATGTGCCAGGATAGGCTCAGGATTCAGTGCATAATTCAGTTGGGTTCATCCATAGCTCTGGCAAGAAGACAGCTGTGCTTCAGTCATCTCTACAAAGACCCAGGGTGGTAACACACAGGAGAACCTGAGTGAGAGCACTGCTTACAACAAAAGCATCACAGAAGGTCCCTTGATACAGAGCTGCACAAGTCCCATGACAGTCTGCAACCACCATTTAGGAGTGGAATGTTGCAAAACAGGAGTCTGTCAGCCTTGTCAGTGCCAAAACAACTTTTGGCCGGGAGATAGCTTGCTTTCTCAGATGGGCTGCTTCCAGGGTAATGCTTCTTAAGGGAACTAGGAAGAAGCACTAGCTTCTTAAACTACATATGGAAAGATTAAATGTGTATGAATGAAAGGAAATAAGTTCCAGAAGCATAGTTCACATTTTGAACCATTTTGGGTGTATAGTAGCTTACTTGTCATTAGAATCATGAAAGAAAAGCATCAAAACAGTTTTTAAGTTATATCCCACTGGCTTTCAGTGAGAGGTAGCTTCTAAACTTCCAAGTCAGCTGCAAAAGAATATAATATTACCATCTGCATGATGCTTTGCAAGGCCAACAATGAGCCCTCTTAAAATTTCTTACCTTGATGCAAATATTTCCTTGGAGTACACGAGAGATGAAAATGAGAGTGCAATAAAAACTTTGCATTAGGAGTTTGTCGAGACTTTGGGAGACTTTTCTTTCCTATGCAGTTTGCAGTGGCATCACTAATAATAGTAATCACTTTCAGTTGCCCAAACAGGCTTTGTCCTACAGCTGATAGATAGAAAGAAAGAAAACTTAGTTCTCTGATCAAAATCCCTGAAACAAACAAACAATAAAAAACCTACAACCAGCCCCCCTTCTTTCATTTGTCTCACCAAGGACTAACATCCTATAGCATACCTAAAAAGCCAAACTTAAAAAAAGTAACATGATGAAGAAAGCTCTGTGTCATGGTTTAGGAATGGTATTCCCTAATTTAGTGTTCCCACTGAAACCACACCAAACCAAAGACCACTCGCTCAGTCTCCCCTCCCCTTCCCCTTGCAGCAGGCTGGAGAGGAGAACTGGTGGCACAAAAGGTAAAGCTCATGGGTTGAGATAAGAAAACGAACAGTAACAGTAACAATATTAATAACAAAAGTATACAAGAGTACTTAAGCACTCTCAATTCTTTACTTTTCTTGCAAATAAATACTTTCAAATTAAAGTGCTAAGTCATATGTCTGATTTACCTCATAGCATTCACTGGCACTAGTTTTAGGGCCGCAAGTCTTTATCCTGAAATAGAATAATTCAGAATTTTTACTGTTTGATGTCAAGACCAATGAAAACATTTTCAAATAGCTGAATAAATTACACCTTTCTTAGATGATTAACATGCATTTTGAAATTTAAAAAGAAAAGTACTTCTGGAATGTTACAGATTTACATAGATGAAATACCAGCAGAAAAGTGTGAGACAGAAACCTTTAGTCCAGCACCTTGAAAAACACACACACAGAACCTGCATTTTTCCAAAATAATAAAAGGGACCTAAACTAAAAAGCAATTCTAAACTTAAAACCTTGACATCCCTGGGCAAACTGATTGGTCCTATACTGAAATGTAGCATTATTAGCATGTTACGTGTTACAATAACTAGGGTCTATGCAAATCGAGTAAAAAAAAAAATCCCTCTAGCAGTAATGCTGGATTTATGTCTCAAAATTTTTTTTAAATCTTTGAAGCAGACAAGCAGCACAGGCTTACACAATTGATGGTCGACCTGAATTGTTAAGGAGTTTCTACTATGGACTCCTTTGAAATGTTCTGCATGAATCATCTTTCACACAAGCACAGAATTGGTTTGGGGAATTCATGGCCTTCACAAGATGCTGTGGCAAGCACTGTAAAAAGATTCAAACATTTAGGCTGGTAGAGGGTGAATCCATCAGTAGCTACTCAATCTTTTGATCCAAATACAATCTCTCATTCATAAAGGTCTTACATTAGTAGATGTTTAAAGTTGAGAAAACAAATCCTTACATTAAATACTCTCAATGTGTCTGGTTTATATGAATACTTTATTAAGACTTGAGTAGTATCCAGGATGGAAGATATGACACTGAAATAGGTAGACTTTTAGTCTGACCCAGTATTGAGTTCTTATGTAAGTTTTCATTTTTGTTTGCATGATTTTCTTTTCTCCACCCTTTTCTCCTCTGCATCATTTATTCATATCCTTTTGCAATTCTGTTTTGTTTAAAGTTATGTAAAATTTTTTCATCACTCATTGTTATCAGTTATCATTTGAATGCACAGTCCTGTTCCAGGCCACAAAGTCTTTGGTGAACACAGACCCTCCAAGAGCAATGCTATTTCCTTGATGTCACTGCAGTGGGGAGAGGAAAATGGCCAAGACATCCGTTTAAGCTATCGCCTAAAATCAGATTGCTTTGCTTCCAAGTGTTTCTATTTGCTCTGTGCAGCTGACACACAAGAACATGAAGCAGTTCTGAAGCCCTGAGTATTTTCTTTTCAAGTACCCCATGCCTATTCAAACCAGCCAAATGTATTTCTCCTATTGATAAGTACTGGAGTCATTAGAAAATTTGCTATATATAAGAATGCCTTTAACAGGCTGCAGATAATCAAAATTCCAACGACATTTTCAGTAGGAATAATGACATGAATAATCCTCTCACAGAATTTTAAAGTCAGTGGATTCATTGCATTTCCTGAGTAGCTAAGATTCCCAGAAGGCCCAAGTTAAGCTTACAATAGAAATATAAGTTGCAAGTAGAGTAAAGGCAAAGACATTAGATTGAGTTCAAAAATCTGTTCTCTATGTTTTGGTTTTTTTAAGGATTAATATGATAAGACCAGCTTTAACACAACTATCTTAAAGACCATGTTACAGATCATGAGCCCTAGAATCTCCTCACAAAAGTCAACCTGGGGATATTACTCAGGAGTAGAAAACATCTATTACACACCTTCTTTTATCTGTGACTGTTCCTAAAGTACAATCTGACATTTTTGCACCAACATATTCCAAAATATTAAAAAAAAATAAAAAAAGAATTTGTTTTTTATATTTAAGAAAAAAAAACCTACCTGTTTGTGACTTTAAAACTATCTCACTCTGCCCTACTATATCGAGTTGCAGCTCATGGCTTCTGGGTTTTTTTAGGCATAACAAAATAGCCTAAGTCTCAAACTACAGGTTTTATACTATTTTGGAAGATATGATATCCTTCAGTCAGCTTTTCCTTCTGCCTAAAATGTGGCCAGTTTCAGCTCTCTGTATTACTAAAAAAACTCTGTCTCTAAAAAACTCTACCAGTTTATTTTGTTAAATTAATCTTTCCTTTTTCTAAGGGATGGATTAAAGACATTAAAATTATGACTTCATTAAAATATCTTTTTTTAATATCTACAGAAAAAGAGGGAAATAGGAACTAGATTCCCTTGGTCCCATTCTAACTTCTGTCACAGTTTCATTGAGGTGAGCCTCATTACTCACACAGTTAAGGGGTAACCTGATTTACCACTCTATGACAAGCTGATTCATCAGCCATCAGAAGACATTTTTGAGAAACTTCATTGCAACTAGCAACAGCAGCCCACCCGCCAGGCTTGAGCATCACTTCCCACCTGAGCTTCCATGGTTTGGGCCCATGCTCACAGTTATTGAGATAAAAAATATTTTTATATTGGCTTTTTAAAATGTTTAAACCTTAAGAAAGGCTTTCTGCTGTTATTTTTTTTGCATATGAGAAAGGCTTGAAAACAATGGTCTGACTTACGCCCTCCTAAGAAAGATTTGTTGATATTACAAGGTATGACTGCCTCCTCAAGATTCAGCAGACACATAAAGATCCAGTCAGGGATGTGCCACTCCAGCCCTGCCCATCCTGGCAGAAGATGCTGTCCTGCCCCTGTGTCCAGCTGGGCAGGAACAGGTGTTTTCCCAGTTCATGTTGGTCTCTCACCTGGACACCGGTTCTAACCCAACCAAATTAAGTGAGGGTACAGCCTCTCATCACATTTTACCATTTATCTGACCAGTGGCAATGGTCTCCATGTAAGAAGTGACAGAAGACACAAGTTTGCATTTTAACCTTTGCAGTTCACAGTTAGATAGTTCAGCAGAACCCATCCTCATTCGTGATGCAGATGATCTATTTTGTGGTTTTGATTGCAACCTCTACAGTGGGAGGAATCAACCTTTAGCAAAGGAGTGTAGGGGTCGGAAATGACTTAAAGAGGCACACTGAGAGTTATCTGGAGTAACAACTTCAAGAGGAGTGAACTATGCAATTACAGGAGAGGAGAGGTTACTAAATTGGGAGGAGTTGTTGACTCCCTCTGAGGCAGAGAGACCCTGCAGAGAGGCCTCAACAAGTTAGAGGGCTGGGCAATCAGCAAACAAGGACAAATGACAGATTCTGCACCTGGGACGGGGTAACCCTTGGATGTACGTACAGACTACGAACAGACTACGGATCTGGAGAGCAGATCCACAAAAAGGAGCCTGGAGATCCTGGTCCACAGCAAGTAGAATATGAGTCAGCAGTGCTCTGGCAGCCAGGAGGGCCAACCCTGTCCTGGGGGGCATCAGGAAAAGCATCACCAGCTGGTCGAGGGATTGTCACGTTGTGCTCTGGTCACCTGGAATATTGTGGCACTTTTGGGTACCAAAATATCAGAAGGATATAAAACTGTTGGAGAGCATCCAAAGGAGAACTATGAAGATGGTTAAAGGCCTTGAGGGGAAGCCATATGAGGAGCGGCTGAGATCATTTGAACTGTTCAGCCTGAAGAAGAGGAGACTGAGGGGCTGAGGAGAATGAGCAGTCTACAGCTTCCTTATGGGGAGAAGAGGAGGGGCAGGCACTGATCTCTTCTCTGTGGTGACCAGTGACAGGACCCGAGGGAATGGCATGAAGCTGTGGGATATTAAGAAAAGGTTCTTCTCCCAGAGGGTGGTTGGGCACTGGAACAGGCTCCCCAGGGAAGTGGTCAGAGCACCAAGCCTGACAGAGCTCAAAAAGTGTTTGGAGAGTGCTCACAGGCACATGATGGGATTCTTGGAGCTGTCCTATGAAGGGCCAGAAGTTGGACTTCAGAGATCCTTGTGGGTACCTTCCAACTCAGGATATTCTATGACTCTATAATTCGATGATTCTCAGTCTTGACAGTAGCCTCCCTGAAACTGAATCAGGAGAAGTTCTTGTTGCTATGTAGAGTTTTACGTTATGAGATTAGTGTTATTAAATCCTTGTATATATGTTTATAAAAAATACGGGTTGCTACCCTGACCCTGACCACCACGACCATAGTTTGTGTTGATACTGTTTTGACTGAAGCAGCATATGCATACCTCTTGCAGGGAAGCCATGTTTCTAGGATGAGCTTCCATCTGGCACAACAGCAGAATATTTAAGCTGTGATCTTGCTTCATCCACAAACTTGATATGTTGACAGGAATTATCTTGTTAGAGGAGTAGGCAACAAAATCATAAATCTTGCTTTGCAGAGAAAACTACATGCCTGAGGAAGACTATGTGACCTCTCTTTCTGCCATGAGGTATCCCATGTTTGGTCAAAACATCTACTTTGAAAGGATGCCTGCATGTAATAGTTTTTTCTCCCACCCTGTTTCTTGAACATTTTGACAGTCTACTGTTTTTTTCTCATCCCATAAGATTTTAGGGTGGGAAGGGGGGTAGCAGTGATTATGTGATTTTGTTTGAAATTTCAGACCAGCTTTAATCCTGATGAATTTGACAGGAAAACTGTATGACAGCAAATATAACGCATAGCATTTTTTCTGCTCGTTTTATATGAATTAACATAATACACACTTCTGAGCCTGCTAATTCATGTTTGACTACCATATCCAGGTCTGAACAACTATATTGCTGTGGAATTCAAAAGTGTTTGATGTTTATAAGGAACATATATATGTGTGTTTTTTACTGTAATTTTTCACAAGAAGAAAATTACATTTTTTCTCTGCTCATAAAGATGTTTCTGCAAACACTGAACTATTTGACAGACCTTACATTTCCAACCTTTTAATCCATTAAAGCCCAGTAGCAGTTAATTACCATGAAGTTGTGTATGCACATCTGATGTTGTAAACAACGACACTTATAAACACTAAATACTTCCCTCTTCTCCCTCAAGTTTGAATGGTGAGCACAGAAAAGCCAGTGATCACTGCACACACAAGTAGATCAGTTGCCTGATAAATCTGGAAATTGCAAAAAAGGTATGATTTCAGTTTCTCCTGCTACTTTTGGTCTTTGTGATCAGAAAACTATTTTAAATTATCAAGGTGCTATGACAACATATTGCAGATGCTACTAACACATCTTTCAGGAAAATAATCACCTCCCAAATGGTGATATTTATTTGTTCATTTACAATGAACATTGGCTTAGTTTATGCACAAATGTAATGCATGTATGCACAGTATTTAGTTGTGGAAACTCTATTGTTGAAAACCATGTTGTTTTACTGCAATATGAGTTTCATTGCTGATGCTGACATAATTATATAAAATGTGAGAAACAAAAAATACCATGAAAATGGATACTGGTCTTTGATTACAGTGATCCTTGAGAACTTATCTTCTTGACTAGTCATGGATGGTGGCTTCTATTCCATAATTGGACATAGTGACTGCACATTCTGATGGTAGTACACTGAAGGGGATTAAGAAAACGCAACATGTTTAAAACAGCTTTGCTCTGACTCACACATACAGACACCTTTCCTCCATCCACTCATTGGAGATAACTGCCTTTTAACCTCTTGGCATTTAACCAAAGAAGGTCCATAATAGGCAATGTTTAATAGCTCAGTATTTACCCCTGCAAGTTTTCTTTGCTTTTTTTTCAGTATAACCATGTATAAGAATGAGACATAATTTATATAGAGAGATGTATTATGGGTGATATAAACAGGAGTTTCTATATCTGCAATTGTAATTGTAAGGATCTCAATCCTACCACTGAATCCTACCATTTACCACTGAGTAAGAAGCTTGGTGTGGAAGTAGAATCACAGAATCATAGAACCACAGAATCATAGAAGTTTTTGGGTTGGGAGGAGCCTCAAAGACCACCTCATTCCAATCCTCTTGCCATGAGCAAAGACACCTCCCATTAGACTAGATTGCTCCATGCCCCATCCAACGTGGCATTGAAGTTTGGCCAAATGTTTGAAGATAAAAAGTTTTTATTCTTTCCTCCTGGCAAGCAAGAAAGAAAAACAAACAAACAAAAAAATCCCCAAAATCAAACCAAACAACAGAACAAAACAAAAACAAACAAAAACCAACTAACCAAAAAAAACCAACCAAAAAACCCTACAAAGAACAAAATCTGTACATTATTGGTAATCAAAACAGAACATCAAGCATATGCATTAAGAGAACAAATTCATCTTTCTTCAACAAACTCGCATTTTGCAAACAGCATTTATCCACTCCTGAGAGTCTGATTGTGCTATCGCTGTACATTTGTCTATAACATAACTCAATTGAAAATTCTTATGGGAATACATTTTCGAGTGGCGATTTTTATCAAGTCAACATTACAGAATTTACTTAAACAAAGCAAGCTGGAGTTCCTTAAGTTTTGCTCAAATAGAAGATACCAAATTATCCAGGTGTAAAGGACTACAAGCACCAGCAGTGTGGATGGAGTAATCTATTACATCATGGTATCAGGCTCACCATAAAGCTGCTGGTAAAATGGATGAGGCAGACTAAATGTCCACAGAAAACAATTATAATCCTTTACGTCCATTGTAAGTGGTCAATAAAACTGCACAATCCCAGGTCGGAGGTAGAAGCTGGAATATTTATTGAACACGTGACACACAATATAAGAGTCTTGGAGGCAGGGCATGTTAATGAAAAGAACGAGTTATGCTAACTAGGGGATAGGTTATGCTAACTAGAGGATTACACAATTCTCTATTACAGTTACACAAGTGGTTAATATTTTCCCATAGAGAGGACCACACTGGGGGGATAGAACAAAAGAGTTTCTACATCGTCTGACAACATCACCACAAGGTCTTTCCATATCTTGCTGAAAGAGACAGGACAATCAAACACAGCTAAATATTAACAGATTTTGTGATCAAGCTCCTCAGCGTAAGGAGTTTCTCCCAGCTCCTGCTGTCCATGGCCTGCCACATAATCCTATCAGATCCTTTTCTGCTTATAGCCAAGTTTCGGATTCCAACATCCATGACTGTAATGGCAATAATACTGGCCATAAATCACACATATGAGATATACTAATAAGGGAAATCCTTTATTGATGATTTAAGCGAAGAGATTAATCAGGAGCAAGTGAACTGATGAGGTGAACGAAGCATCCCTAAAACTAAGCTACAAACCAATGACAGAGTAACCTTGTGAATTGTTTCTCCTCTCTATAATAATAAAGAGCAGCTGGTTCTGCCAAGGATCAAAAAAATAGATCTGCTATAATTTTAAACAATGTCAAAACATAGTTGCAATTCACAGTAAGATGGAAGGTGCTAAAAATGTAGAAATGTAAAAATGTAGAAATCTAGCACAAAGATGGAAGTTCCACAGCGTTCTTTGCTCATAGAAAAAACAGAGGGAGAATTATATAATGACATAACATAGTATGCTAGAACTTTATTTTGTGTAGCACCTTTCAGAATCTCAGAACAAAGAAATGAATATTGTGTATAAGGTTCCTTATGCTATATAGCATAGAAAAACTTGCAGACATATGTAGATCAAAGTATGGGACTATTACTTAATGGATTCTATGTTCTCCACACAATGATCATGGTGTAAAGAAATACAGATAGAACAGACAGGTTAAGTGACTGAGCCTGGAGGAGACTGTCCTCATCCCAGTCTGCAGCTTCCTCACAAGGGGGAGTGGAGGTTTAGGAACTGATTGCTGCTCTCTGGTGACTAGTGTCAGGACCCGAGGGAGGTTTAGGTTGGATATTAGGAAAAGATTCTCCCCCCAGATGGTGGCTGGGCACTGGGACAGGCTGTCCGGGGAACTGGTCACAGCACCAAGTCTGACAGAGTTCAAGAAGCGTTTGAACAATTATGTGTGGCACATGGCATGATTCTTGGGGTGTCCTGCACAGGGCCAGGAGCTGGACTTTGATGATTCTTGTTGATCCCTTCCAACTCAGGATATCATATGATTTTATGATCCTATGACTCACGTGCCAGACGATGTCCGTGCTGATGTCAGGACCTAACGTTTTCAGGAGTCGCTTTCAGAACAGGAAGAAGTGTACTTTTGACCTCTCATGGTCTGCTGTGGACAGTTCACCCAAAGAGCGCACTAGCCTGGGCAGTGGTCTGGCTGGGGACCTCAGCAAGAGTGTGACATAACCTATAGTCCACACACACACCCCAGGCAGCCCCACCCCGTTGCAGCTCAGTGACTGCCCACATCACACACATGCCATGGCCCCACCAGAGGTGGACGTGCTCACTCCCAGCAACACCCTTCAGCCTCTGCCAAGTGTCTGCTATACAGAGAGACCAACTACCCCTTGCTGGTGCTGATGTAGTTGGGGGCATGGATGAGGCTTCCACTTCAGAGCCATTTCATCCTGTGAGTTACCCTAGATATTATCCTGATGGGAGGTGGTGTACTGTTCAATAGTTTATGATTTCTTACTTGATAAAGTCCACAAGAGCTAGCCCTATTGCTGATACTTTTATTGCTGCTCTCACATTCTCTCTCTCTTTGGGTTAAAAGATAAGGATCATAAGGACCATATACAGCTCTCAGTTATACTGTGATAATTCTTCAGGAATTCATCTAATTTGCACTACCACTCTTAATTATACAAATTGGATCTAACATTTTAAAACATGTTAGGAATCCTTGGATCAGCATTGTTGCCTCAGGCTGGCCCTCCTAGTCTTATCTATATATATATATACATCTAGTAATGCAAGGATGTTCGGTTACTAGCTAAACCTTTCTTCTAGTTTCAGTTCATGATGTTTCTTTTGGAAAAGAAAACAAAAAAACCTGTATTCACGGAGTCTTATTTTGGCCAACAAAAATAACAGCAGCTTTACTGAGAAAAGGAAAGAGTAATGAAAGTTTGCATTAATGGAGTGAGTTCCTCCTGATGTAGACCCATTATTGGGAAATTGCTCTTGGAAGGCTGGAAATGGCATAGAAATAGATAACAATTTCACTGATAAATATAAGTGCTATCACAGATGATTTTAAGGAGCTTATTCTCTGCCCACCACCAAAAAGAACCTGAGAACAAAAATCTTTCGACTTTGACTATATATCAGTATCTATATCCACACACACATGCATTTGCCTAATTTTATGTTTATGCATTCTAAGTTAAAAATGTCAAATGACTGGTTCATTTCTTCAGTCACCAGCATAAACAGGATTGTTGTATGAGATTTCCACACTTTTAGGCCTCTCTACCAGGAGGACCTGGGTCTGTCATTTTGCACAAATTCAGGCTGTCTCCAGTGACCCTCTGGAGGTTTTGAGAGTTATACAATAACAGGTGACAACAGCCAGTGTCCTGTATCCCCTCATCAACTTGCACCATTTGTACACTGCTGTTTTGCTTGTAAAGGTCAGTGTTTTCAGGAAACAGGCAAAAGTTGTGGGAACCTGTCTATAAAAATATTGCTATTAGTTGTTTAGACCAATGTAATAAATAATTTCTTGGTAACTGTTTATTAGAAAATGAAAAAGATGTATAAGACTTTCCTTTAGATAATGGAGAGATGTGTTTCAGATATAAAGTACATAGGGATGTTCCAATCTCCTCAGTTCTGATGTCTAAGCTGAAACCTCCTTATTTACAATATCATCTTTATGATTCAGGGAGATAAGTGTTGGAGAAAGCACAGGGCATGCTGAAGCCTGACTTAAGGGTGGCATCCCCTGAAATAGGAAATTATGTGTCTGTTGTATTTTCCAGGCTAAACATTTTTCAAAACTAGAGGAAAAATCTACTTCAATCTCTTTCTTCAAAATGCCATGTTCATAAGTAAAATCTATCCACTTTCATTTCTCTCTCTCTTAAAAGTACTTGAATTCTGCCATCTTTGCTTAGGATGAAGTGCAGCTTACTTCATTAATAGTGCCAGTTAGTTTCCACAGAATGAAACACAAGTAAGACAGATTATATTGCCTGTCCTCAGCTGCACTTTGTACTGTAGCTTTTTTTCCTCTTTTGAAATGCAAGGTGTGAATGCAAAACAATTGCTGAATGGGCTATTTTGTATCCTAACAAAATATAGCTAGTGACAGTGAAGTTTTATGGTATAAAAGGAAAATAAATAAAAGAAACATGCAGAACTTGGAATGGAAGGAGCTATAGAGAGACCCAGAAAGGAAATTATCCTTTAGGAGTCTACCAAGTGGACGGTTATGCTATAAGTATTTAATAATATTTCTGGGGAGAAAGAAAATTATATTTTTCCAGTTATTTTACTGGCGTCTTATCTTCCCAATTAAATTTTAATAACAAATGTGGTTCTTTCAGTATGCTTCAGTGAATTCCATGGGCACATCTTCTCTTTTTTAAATTCAATGTCCTCTAGAAGGATTTTTAATATATCTATTTATGGGAAACTGAGAGGAACAATAGTTCAGATCATAAATTTGAGTTATTTTCTCATAATCAACTCAGATGCAGTGACAAAAATTGACATCACTTGTAGTTGTGTCCATGTTATTCATTATTCCATTCTATGCGGTTGGGAAAAAGGGGATATTTCCCAATTGACTAATGTTTTTGGTAGCCTCTCTTGTATATATTTTTTCAAGGTTTCCAGAAGTCTTCAGGTTCAGCTGCCAAAAATTGAAACCAAGCTGAAATTACAATCAGACGTCATTCCAAGTCTAGCTCCATTTCAATATCTCCTTAGGAAAAGATAAATAAAACAGCTGAAAACAGAGCTGAAGCGACTAAGATGAAGGACCAGAAGCAAGAGTACCAGCTGTGGATACCCACTGCAAAAACATCTAGATAAAAACTAGAGACTACCTCTCACTTCTCTCCACCTGTTTAAAAGATGGTCAGGGCTTCCTGAAATGAGGATTTAATGCTATGATAAAACAGTTCCATGTACTCTAATGATAATGTATTAGGTAGAAATTGAGAAATGTTACCAATACATTTACACTTTTGAAACATTTTAGTAGTTCATCGTATTTTTACATTGGTTAGACAATCTTACATTTGCAACTGACATTTTAGACAATTCTACAAACTGTTGCCATTTTGATTTCCACTGTGTCATTTCTACTGCTGAATATTTAATCATATCAAATATTTAATCAGTCAATGGTCATATCAAGGTGAACAAGTTCAAACACATATGCCTCTCTTTTCAAACATGTTATCTTAGCATGTTGTCATTTGGAGATCTTTTTGCTTCTAAACAGCAAGATGGCAGCATCTCCTGCCTTGATTTGTTAAAAAATATAATGGCTACAGACAAATTAAAATTCTGTTGGTCAGAAAAAAAATTAAATACGGATCAGGGGATAAAAAATATTCCTGTATTAATCCAATATTCCATGTCCCATAAGAATTAAAAGTTCAATCACATAACCCTTATTTGCTCAGTAATAACTATACTCTGAGAATACTAAACATCATGAATATTTATAATTGATGTCTCACCATCTTGTCCGGTAAGGGTACATGGGCTGAGTGTAATTAGTGAGTTTATTGAATAAAATTCCTTAATAGTATGTAGTAACAAGAACAGATATGTGTGTCTCTAATACTAACTGCTAGTTTGTTTTTAAAATAGAGATCTATGGTCTTTTGCATAGCCAGACCCCTGTGTATTCACTCACTGCTTTCTACAGGCTACGAGTTAGTTTCCTAATAGATGCCTATTTCTTAGCAGTTTTCATAGAACCATAGAATAGAGTGAGTTGGAAGGGACCCATCAGGATCATTAAGTCTGACTCCTGGCCCTGTGCAGGACACCCTAAGAATAATGGAAAGGACACCATGCACCTAAAAGTGTTGTCCAAATGCCTCTTGAACTCTGTGGGTGCTGTAACCTCTTATCTGGGGAGCTTATTCTACTGCAGAGTTTTGTTCAGAATTACAAAGAGGTGTTATGGTCTCTATTTTGAACTTTTACAATGAAGTAGGAGTGTCAAAGGGAAGTAAAGAAGTATTAAAAGATAAATATATCAGTAAAGGGATCTCTGCCGCACAGCTTATTTCTTTTTAGCACAGACTTTCTTCTGAGAATTCACTGTCTATTTCTGGCCAAATTTCTGTCATCAGTAATGTTATTGAGAAAGGATGCTGAAGGCAACTGAGATATTAAATATCTGGAATTTTGATTATATAGACATTTCCTCTTGAGGCAGTTCAAAACATTTGTAGCCATGGGGCGGAATCTTGTTACAGATTAAGAGGTGATTAAGTCATATGAACAACAGAGTACAAATAAATAGCCAGGAGTTTTCAAAATGGAAAGCGATTAGAATGGAGGTGTCCCAAGCTCCAGTACAGGAACAAATGTAATTTCATATGCTCACACAGATTTAAAAGCTGTGATCACCATCATGGCAGTATTTACCAGCAAAACCATGCAGGCTGAGAGGATGAATCTAGCAAATACCAATTAACACAACACTTTGTGATATGGCAAGTCATGAATGTTGTAAATACTTCTGAAAAGCTTAAATTTTTTCAATATTAATAAAATATAGGAAGAAAATAATCTAAAATAATCTAAAACACCAACAGGTACCTATGTGAGACAATCAGCTCATTCTCCATCAGAATCAGAAGAACATGCAAGAGATTAATCTATGTGTGAACAAAAAATTAAAAGTGAATTATGCAATTGAGTACTGAGAGTTTTTTTTTTTAATTTCCTTAAATTAATTCCCCTGGTGAACATTATAGGAATAAGAAAGGATATAGAAAGATAATTATTGCATTTTTTTTAATACTCCTTATGTCTAAATACTTTGTGGTTGGTTGAGTTAGTATATGTGCTGGAGTGGAGCAAAATGTTCCCTCCTCTGTGACACAATAAAATGTATTAAGGTTCCTTATTAGAGTTTTTAAGAGCATATTTTATACAACATTTTGTAATATGGAAATAGCTATGACAAATGTAAAATTTAGCAAATCTCATGAGTCTATGATTATTTGTACAAAAAAATAAAAAAAAATAGAAGTAAAAAGAGGTACAATAAAAGAATGACAGAAAAATTTTTAAAACCTGAAAATAAAAGCCAAATAGGTGTTCCTTTTTGACTTCTGCTGTAACAGATGACAGGGTTTGTAATGAATGTAACCTACTCTGGACCTGAGAATTCTTTGATTATAAGGATATTTCCAACAGCACTGAAGGACAATACCAGCTTAAAAATTGACCAGTAAATATACTGTAAGTACCAATTGTCAGTCCACTAAGTATCAGATATCACTCTCATAACAATATCATAAAAGATTACACTGATATCGTCCTGCAGCAGAAAACACAAATTCAGTGGAGATATGAACTACAGTTACTAATTGACACCAACCTTCTAAAAAATCAGGCAAAATTATTAGTGAAATACTGGACAAAATGTTGCTGTAGATAAATAGTCTCACATCTTAGCCAATTCCAAATCTGGGGATTTGTGATTTGATAGCAAAACAAAAAGAAGATTACATTGTATACATTTCAGTTATTAGTAGCATGGACAGGAGATG
Source organism: Pseudopipra pipra (assembly GCF_036250125.1). Taxonomy (NCBI): domain Eukaryota; kingdom Metazoa; phylum Chordata; class Aves; order Passeriformes; family Pipridae; genus Pseudopipra; species Pseudopipra pipra. The sequence continues at coordinate 16,318,093 of NC_087550.1, forward strand.
TTCTGAATAACCAAAATGTGACAAAGCTAGGCACCTGCTTAGACTTCTGGTATCTGTAGCCAACAAATATATTTCATCACTATGGTTGCAAAAACAAATACTGACTAGCAAAATGTGGTTAACTGAAAAAAATTATTGAGAAATAGATAGCACATCGTCTGAATTGGATTAGCCACTAAAGCATTTGAGCAAAAGTGGATTTAACTGGATGAACTGGTGAAGTTTACTGTCTTAACTGCTACAGCAAGATATATTTTCTTATTAATCTGAATTGCAGGACCTGGGAGCAATTCCTACTTCCTTGATCAGGAACTTCAGTCCTGCCACATCCTTACTGCCACATCAGAACAAGATCCTGTTATGAATCATCACCCTACTGTAACTTCATTTCCATTGAAAGAAAACCTAGGCATGTGGGCATGAAGTGAACTGCAGCTTTATGGTATTCATCTGTTCTTCATTCTTCCATTCCTCTTCATTTTCTTTTAGTAAGTCCCTTAACACTTACGGAAAATGACATAGTCAACAATAAATTACTCTGTAACTAAGACTGACAAGCAGGAAGGCAATTTGTTTAGATACTGCATGTTTGGACACAGTGGAGTGCTGTCAAATCTTTTTTTGCTTTGTAGATCCTGTAATTTTTTCCATTGATGGAAAGGACACTGTGTAATAAACTTGATCTACTGACTGTTGTCCCCTATTCAGTGGTGGGCCACAGGTGGAAAACTACTGCTACAGAATCTTATTTTTGCATAGCACGTTACAGCGTAATTTACAATTAACCTGAGGAGCACACTGGACCTCCAGTACTTGACGGGAATTTCACCATTGACTCAGTTTTATGGAGAGCCAGATGTATTCTTCTGGGGGCAAATCATTCAGTAGGAATCAAGGAAAGTTAAGTTTGAATAAGATGTATGTCTTGAGTCTGATCCAAAGCACACTGATTGTCAGAGGGAGAATTTGCCCACATATTGCTCTACTACTAAAGATAACTTTTATAAGAAGCAATCATTTTAATGACTCAGAGTATAAATGGATAATATGAGGTCATAAAGGTATTTCCTTTCCTCCCCTGCAAAACTATCCCTCTTGCATCTCACAGCACCACATATTTAGAACCAGACAGACTGCTCATAGAGGTGCACTGCTATTCACTGTAACTTACAATGGCAGAATTCAGTTTTATATGGGTAGTTATTATAATTATGACTCCATATCATTTTTCTGTAAATATTTACGTATGCAACACTACCAGAGGCAAAAGACAAGTTTATGTGGATCATTGAGTTGTTCCAGCATGTGCATTCTTACACTATGTTCCTATTTACAGTTACCAGTTGAGAAAAACATCACTGAGTCGTGTATAATTTCTAGTGGATATTCTCACATGATTTTTCATGAGTCAGTTTCTGGGCACCTTTCATATCACTTAGCATATTATTCTCAACTAAACTCTGATTAGCTGTTTTCTGAATAACTGATTATTATCCTGCTGAGTTTATTCTAAGTGAGGGAACACATGCCTGCTTTTATCAGGTAATCCATACCATCATTCATGACTCAGGTGCTGCCTTACTGATGTCATTGTTTGCTTAGTCTGTGCCTGTCCCCTTAGTCTATCCGAGGATATCCTTTTTTTGTCTACGTGTTGTCTCCACATGTAGTCAGACTTTAGCCAGGGCAGGTGGCTGGGTCTTAGTGACTAAGAATTGATGCTGGCTTCCTCTGGGTGCAGATCACAGAACCATAGAATGGCCTGAATTGGAAGGGACAGTAAAAGACCATCTAGTTCCAGTTCCCCAGTCATGGTCAGGGACACCTTCCACTAGACCAGGTTGCACAGAGCTCCATCCAGTCTGGCCTTGAATATTCTAGGAATAGGGCAGGTTGGATGGAGCTCTGAGCAATCTGATCTAGTGAAGGTGTCAGATATCAGTTACATAAAAGGATGTAAAAATCTAGTAGGGAGCCAAAGAAACTGACAGTTTCCTTTGTGCAGGTATTTCATCACTCCATGTTTTCGGCTAAGAAAGCAAAGGAAATATCTGGCTAAACTGAACTCAGTTAAACATGTTTTTGAGTGTTCCTGGAGCACTGTCTTGACAAAAACACCTGTTTTCACTCTCCATCTGGAGACATGATCTGCCCAGGAATTTATTTTTCAACTACACTGATCACTTCCTTACTGTAGCCAGGCCATCATTGTCAATGTCTTCCTAGACACGCAATCAACACACCAAAAAATTTCAGCTCTGGTCAGTACATCATCTCATCCTCCGCACAGGTGTGCGAGGGAACTTCTCCAACTGGAAGGAAAAAAAGGTTTGGTGTTTTGCACAACATGAGAGTCTCATAACCATAGGGAAGCACGGGATCTCAGCAACTTTGTTTATTTTGAGTTTAGTGAGCTCTCTCATTGACCACGTAAGCCTGTCAAGGCCACATGAGCTTTCTGAGTGTAAGTGGTTTCAACTGCCCCTCAGTATTGTCTGTTTTGTTCAGAAGATTTCTTTATAATTAACAAACAAAATTTAAGTATCACCAGAACACACGAAGAGGAGAGTCTCTTTCAGAAAGTGGTTAAAAAACACTTTCTCCAGACTGATAATCTGACCCAGAACCAGTCTATCAAAAGCTGAAAACACAATTTATTACAGTCTACCAGTGAACACAGGCACCTCATATAGTCTGTTTGGTAGAATCAAGCCTGCTGCACAGCCTGGAGAGATTATAAAAGGATTCTGAAGTATGAAAGTGAATCCTGACTTTGAGAACAAAATCGCTGTATACCATCCAGTATATGCATGCCTGTGTAATATAAACAGAAGTTTGTAACTTTCCTTGAGTCTCTGCACATTAATGCAAAATGTAACTAAAATTGCCCAAGACACTTTAAATGAAAGGGAAAGAGAATAGTAATAACACAGATTATATTGTTTTATTTGCTTCATATAGACGTCAGTGTTACAAGATAAACAAGTAGATAGCTTTAATGGAAGCAATTCAGAGGAGAACTGGAAATTGTCAGCAAAAGGTCTAGAAGGTCAAATCATCATTCAAAATTAAGCAAGATATCAAAATATTAACACTTCCATATCACAGGAGATGCAAAAGCAACATCAAGACAATGTTCCGTTCATAATAATCTGTGTAATCATGTTTTTTATATGCCAGTAGATAAGCTTAAGATCAGAAAGTTCAAAGAACCAAAACCTCAGGGAGTTAGGAACCTTATGTAATTTCAAAGGCAGTTCCCAGCTGAAACCAGGAATCCTAATGATATTGATATATGTCATTCATGGGAAGTGTTAAGCAACATAACTTCTTATTGATTCCCACATGAATTGATTATGAGGCTGTTAACTGTGACATTGGAAGTATGACATTAAAATTACACACTCTTTTTTGTGTGATTGTGTCTTCTTCCTCCAATGACTTATGATCTCAGCCAAAGCAGGTGTTCACGTCATCACACTTCTACCTGCTGCAGGGTTGTTGATATTATTTTGATGTTTCTCATTCTGTCTTTATCTTACAATCAAACAAGCAATAATAATTGTGTAATGAGACCTCTAGGAGCACATAAATACATGATTTTTATTGATGAAAGAATGCATTATCTAAATATTTATTCATTATATTATTAAATTATATTATCAAATAATAATTCATTATTATTTGCATTAAAATGGTACTTCGAGGCTCTAAGTAGAACAGAGACTTATTATGCTAAAAACTCTACACACAATACTTGGAAACTGACCCTAAGTTAAACTGGATAAAGTTTGGGTTTGTTCAACATCTTTGTCATTGACATGGACAGTGCACCCTCAGCAAGTTCACGGGTAACACCAAGCTGTGTGGTGCAGTTGACACACTGGAAGGAAGGGATGGGGCATCCAGAGGGACCCGGACAGGCTGGAGAGGTGGCTCTCTGTGAACCTCATGAAGTTCAACAAGGCCAAGTGAGAAGTCCTGTACCTGGGCTGGGGCAATCCCAGTCACATCTACAGGTTCAGAAGAGAAGTGATTGAGAGCAGCCCTGCAGAGAAGGAACTGAGGATGATGGTCGACAAAAATCTCAACATGACCCAGCCATGTGCACTGGGAGCCCAGAAACCCCCCATGTCCTGGGCTGCATCCAAAGTAATGTGGGCAGCAGGGGAGGGAGGGGATTCTGCCCCTCTGCTCTGCTCTGGTGAGACCCCACCTGCAGTCTTGCCTCCAGCTCTGGGGTCCCCAGCACAGGAAGGACACGAATCTGTTGAACCAGTCCAAAGAAGGCCATGCAGTTGCAAAGGGGACTAGAGCACCTCCCTTATGAAGACAGGATGAGAAAGTAGGGGCTGTTCAGCCTGGAGAAGAGAAGATTGCATGGAGACCTCACAGCACTTTCCAGTGTCTGAAGGGGCCTACAGGGAAACCAGGGAGGAACTTTTCGTTGGGAACTGTAGTGATAGGACAAGGAGGAAGAGGTTCACACTGAATCTATTTCAGTAGATTTAGATTAGAGATATGAAAGAAATTCTTCCCTGTGAGGGTGAAGAGGCACTGGCACAGGTTGCCCAGAGAAGCTATGGCTGCCCTATCCCTGGAAGTGTTCAAGGCCAGGTTGTATGGGGCTTGGAGCAACCTGGTCTAGCGGGATATGTACCTGTCCATAGTAGGGGGGTGGAAACAAAATGAACTTTAAGATCCCTTTCAACCAAAAGCATTCTATGATTCTATGACTCAATAAAGGAAACACTTGGAATATTGTTTTAATTTGGAAATTATTAACACAGAAAAGAAGGTTAACGAGGAAAAATATTGCTCTGTGGCTATATATTATATTCAGACAACCACTGTAACCTGAAAGTAATTGTAAAATCCTGTAACAGTTATTAATCAATAACAATTGAATAACTATTGAATGGTAATAATTATTGTTTGATAGCTGTTATTGAACAACTGTACTGCAGGCCAAGTTTGAATGCAGAATTAATCCACACAGGATTTCAGAGAAAATATGCAGACCTGTGCTTAGCTTCAAATATATACAATCTACTGCCACTTTTAAAAAATTGTTGTAAGTGTATTTCATTGATTTTCTGGATCTGTGCCTAAATCAGGAGCTTTTCCTTCAGAATTCCTTGCTTCAAAATAAATCATATCTATGTATATTTTTTATATATATTCTTACTCATAGTGTCTGCATGTTTGCTTGCTTGTTTGAAATCAGTCTTTCTCTCCAAAACCTGTCTTTTTTGATAAATCCAAAAAAGGCTACAGAAAAGAAATGAGACAGAGCAAAGTGAGGAGACTGGAATTTCTTCTGAAAGGACATAAATGCAGGGGGAGACAGGGACAGACAAATCAAAACTGGGGGTGTCAAAAGTTTCAAGAATGCACGTGTCCAGTTAATATATCCATTTAATTTTACGCATACCAAGCTTGTAAAAGACAATATGAATTAGAACTCTCCATCTGGTCATAGAAGTCTGAAGTGTAGGAAATAGTCCAGAAAGTGTGGAAAAATCAATCAACGGGTCATTAGCTGTGAATGGGTTCTCCTGCCTAAAAAATGAGGGAACTGCCAATGGGATAATCTGCCAGTCTTGGCCATTGACTGAGTTGCGGCTTCAAGAAAATGTGTTTTAAGGACAAACAGGATGAGAGTGATAAACTCGTTGCCTGCCCATCTGTGTGGAAGAGCTGTGGTTTCCTGCCACTACAAGACAAAGAGGCACAGCCAGTGAAGACAATCTTCAGCAGCATGAGGAGAAGAAACAGAAAACAAAGATTAATTTGCCTCAGCATACAGTCATGGTTAGAAAAATTCCGCTGTTTTGTGCCCATATGTAAAAAATATGTTGAATAACAGTTTTAGCTAAAAAAATACCAAAAATACAATTCTAAAAATGAGCCCAAAACCCACAAAAGGAAAATGAAGGTTGGAGAAGATGCCTTAGAATGAAAAAGTGAGAAGATCAATCACTATTTTATAAGCAAGAAGGTGCCTTGCAATGTATCTGTAGAAATTACTAAATGTACTGAAAAGCTCTGTAATCCAGTGAGAAAAGATCTGTTTAAAACCAGCAGATGTGTTCTGAATCCAGCATGAAACTGAGGCTAGAAAACATCTTAGCAGTGAGACAACTTCACAAGAGAGGTGATGGGTTCTCTGTCTTTTAGTGACATCATACCATGACTGGATTTCGTTGTGCACTCAGAATGATGTAAAGGTGCACTTAAATTACAGGTGGCATTTAATTGTGGTATAAAAAACCCTTCTGAATCTACAATCTATGATTTAAAATATAGAAATGCCTTGGAAAGAAGCCTTGAGTTTCTGCTTTCTGTAAAATGGTGTATTTCAACCCTGGTGGAATCTCTTCAATTAAATCAAAGAAAGAATGGAGTATACCCCTAAAAAAATTTTTTTTGGCCCTCTGTTTGTGTCTAGTATTAGAGAATGAGAGAAGGAAAAGTTATGTAATTCCTTATGACACATGACTGAGTCTTTCCCTGCACAGTGGTACCTGGATGCTGTGAATCTCAGCTTCCTCAGATTATGTCAATGTTTCAACCAAATTCCATTGCCATGCAGTAATGAATGGACAGGTTTTTAGCCTGTAGTATGAGATCACAGATTTCTCCTAACTTAAAAATTACTATAAACTACCCACAAGCACCAAGACTGTTTGTTTTTTCAGTGGATGTGTTCATCCTTAAAGAATGTCTAAGAGCTATAAATAACACTTTACCACTTCATGATTGAACTGCTGAAATAAAAACCAGGAGTCAGAAGCCAAATGCTTTCATTATACACCATAAGCATTCCTTTCAAAAAAATAAACTTTGCATACTTCAAGACTTAAGGCACAGAGACTCAAAGACATAGCAGTAAAAATCCAGTGTGAGGACAGCCTGCTTTGGTAGATCATCAGTTTTTGGAAAAATGCAGGACGAATTTCACAATGTTTAAATGGGCAAAAGTGTATTGACTTCCACAGACATTTTATATCAGCAGAGATGCTGGCCATAGGGTGTCATAGGAATCCTGACTTGGATACATCTAAGGAGACAGAGCCGCTGTCTTTTTCGGCCTTTGCTGTTCCTCCAGAAGATGGGAGCAATCCCAGCATTCCCAGAGATCACTGGAATAGCAGCTTATGGCAGCAGCTATTGAACAAGTTTCAGTCGATAGTTGAGATTGGAAGACCACATATCTCATCTGTTTAAGATCAAAAGAGCTGATTTTGACGGAGAAGGGTTAGATAGCTCCCACTCTTGTAGTTTATTTGGCCTTTTCAAAGGGCCAACATACACAAGGGATAAATTTGAATTGGCACAAATGCTTGGAATGAACAGAACTCCTTCTCATAAACTCAGAGTTTAGGGATATAAATAAAATAAACCCAGATATGATGACAAAATTTGTGACTGTCATGATGTTGTATCTGGGAGGTATATATTAGAAATTAAATGATTCTAAGGTCCCAGATTAGAATCTTATTCCCATTTATCACTAAATTACAGGAGTGCCAAGAAGATGGGTTTGGGTGTGATTCTCTTGATTAGGAGCTCTAATAACACCCAGAAAGCAAACAGGCCCTGCACTGAGGAGTTTACACTCTGAATTAAAACAGCAAAAGAACAGAGGCAGCCAGGAAAAACAAGGAAGGGAAGATATAAACTATTTACATACACCAGCTCTGGAAGGAATTATCAAATACCTAAAAGCAGAAACACTCCCTGAAAGCCAGGTCCAAAACAAAGCAGAATACACTTATGTTCAGCACTTTGAGATCTAAATGTGAGATCTAGATCTAAAATATGAGATGTGGTTTTCATCAGAAAAAATGAGAATCAGCATCCAAAATCAATATAAAAAATCCATCACTACAATCCTTCAGAAAAACCAAAACACCACCACCACCCCTACAACTCCCCCAAAAAGGTCTTTTTCTGGGGAGACAGACAAAAGCTGTTATTACCTTTAAAAGTAATGGAAAAATATAGTTTACTCTTATGTAACTGCATCACAAATAGCAGATATCCAGTACAGCATCCCTTGTGTTCAGCTGAGTCACACGATGTGCATAGCTTTGGACTGCAGTAGACCTCTGAAGAATGGGCATCCCTCCTTGCAGAGCTCTGAGATGGGATTTGACAGTTGCTATTGGTAAGTTACTTTTTTGGGGGTAGGTAAATATAGGACAATGTTCAGTTTTATTGTTTTATAGCTCTTGAGTATAATGTTAGGTAGAATAACTGGTTTATAAGTGCATATTTTTGTTGCCTAATTTTCTATTTCTTTTAGGGAGAATCTCATAAATATGATTCTTTTCCTGAAAATAAAAAAAAGTCCTTTGTGAAAAGGTTCGTGGTAGTATCACATGAGCCTACATTAACAGCTTGTATTGAAGATATAAGCCATAACCTCTAAAATTATCCATTTAACCATTTCTTACAGCACTAGGAAACTCAAAAAGTATAACTATAAATCAAAAAAAATTCTAGGAAAAATTTCTAAGTTCTCACGTGAGTTTTTTCCTGCTGCTTTAAAAACCGAAATTCTGAAAATTTTGATCAGCTAGGCAATTTTTCTTATAGACCATAAACTCAACATAGGCTGGCAGCGTGTGCTCACAGCCCAGAAACCAACCGTGTTCTGGCTGCATCAAAAGGAGTGTGGGCAGCAAATGAGGGAGAGGACTGCCCCCCTCTACTCTGCTCTTGTGAGACCTCACCTGGAGTGCTGTGTATAGTGCTGGTGGCCACAAAATAAGAGGGTTGTGGACCTGCTGGAACCAGTCCAGAGGAGACCGTGAAATTGCAAAGGGACTGGAGCAGCTTCCCCCTGAAGACAGGCTGAGGGAGTTGGGGCTGTTCAGCCTGGAGAAGAGAAGGTTGCGTGGATACCTCATAGCACCTTCCAGTCTGTGAAGAGGCCACAAGGAAAACCAAAGGACCTCTTCATCAGGAACTGTAATGACAGGACAAGGGGGAATGGCTTCAGAATTAAAGAGGGGGAACATAGGTTAGATATGTGAAAGAAATTCTTCCCTGTGAGGGTGAAGAGGCCTTGGCTTCTTGGTTGCCCAGAGAAGCTGTGGCTGCCCCATCCCTGGTGGTGTTCCAGGACAGGTTGGATGGGGCTTGGAGCAACCTGGTCTGGTGGAAAGTGCCCCTGCCCATGTCAGAGGAGTGGAACAAGATGAGCTTTAAGGTGCCTTCCAATCCAAACCGTTCTATAATTCATTCTGTGATTCTGTAAAGCAACCTTAACTACAGCATGGAGACCATTTGGTCATAATCCAAGCATTTGCGCACATCATATGAGGGTTTACATATGCATAGACAAACAGAGAACACACATATAAAACAAAATTTACATAGGCTGCAGTTTTTCATGGAAATATACCAGCATCAAGATAAGCCAACAGTTCTGTTTTCCTGTGAAAAAATGTTGGAAACAGCTTTTTTTGACTAACCATTATGGAAAAAGATCCAACTGAGGTGTTGCAGTTTGAATTTTGTAGTATTTCTTTTTTTGGCTTCCTGAAGTGAGGGAAAAGGTTTAAATAAACATTTTGATTTGGGTTCTGCAAGGTCTTAGAAAGTGGTACTGTATGAGCAGTGACGTATTTGGACTTTACGTAAAGATATTTTACCATTTCTGAAGCTAGATCTAACCTTTGTATCAACAAATCATACACAAAAACTTCAGTCTAAGCCTCAAGGTAAGAAAACATATATTTAAAAGGATTCTTTGTATTTGATTTTAAAAATACTCTCATTTACAAGCAGATTTTGAATGTCTGCCACCAACTTTAAAAATAACCTTTCCATTTATTTTGAATTTTCTTAAAGATGGGTCTCTTCTACCAATCTATAATAATCATATAGCACATAAAATGAGTTACAATCACATATATTATAGGGTCTGAGTAAAATCCACAAAAGGATTTACAGTTAAGCATGGATTAAATCTCCTTCTGAAAGGCTTCAGGACATTTCGACTGTATTTTACATAAAAGTCAATTTTATAGCTCACACATATAAGCTAAACAAGCAATAGGATATAATTTAGACACCCAGTGTATTCACTCATATGAGTTTATTTCAAGTTGATATTTCATGATCTGCATCAAGTGATTGATATGGAAGGATTGATAGGGCAGTGATTGTCCCCCTGTGCTGGGCACTGGTGAGGCTGCACTCCACGTGCTGTGTCCAGTTCTGTGCTCCTCACTGCAAGAAGGACATTGAGATGCTGGAATGAGTCCAGAGACGAGCAACAGAGCTGGAGAAGGGTCTAGAGGTTAAGTCCTATGAGAAACAGCTGAGGGAGCTGGGGATGTTTAGCCTGGAGAAAAGGAGGCTTCGGAGAGACCTTATCACTCACTATAGCTGCCTGAAAGGAGGGTGTAGCCAGCTGGGAGCTGGTCTCTTCTCCCAGGCAACCAGCGACAGGTCAAGAGGACATAGCATCAAGCTTCACTGTGGAAGCTCCAGGCTGGACATCAGGAAGAATTTCTTCATTGAAGCAGTTGTTAAGCATTGGAAGGAGCTGCCCAAGGAGGAGGTGGAGTCACAGTCCCTGGAGGTGTTTCAAGAAATGACTGCATGTGACACTCAGTGCTCTGGTCTAGTTGACCAGGGGGTGATTGGTCAAAGGTTGGACTCAGTGATCTTGGAGGTCTTTTCCAACCTAAATGATTCTGTGATTCTGTGATATCTTCTTATAGGGATTTATGAAGATTAATGTTTCATGCTTAAAGTCTTTTAAATTCCATGGAAACTGAGTAAGATCAGGTGTCCCAAAAGAATCACAAATTTGTCAATATCAAGAGCTTACACTCTTATGATGATAAAATGGCTGTTATTAAATCCCTTCTATTGGTGCACCATTCAGTGACTTTATGCGGTCTTTAGTTACGCCCTTTCTCCCCTCAATCTTCACAGTTGCTTCAAAGCCTATTGCCCTTTCTTTGTGTGAGACCTAAGGATCACAACTTTGTAAGATCATTGTGCTTAGCAGCAGAATTTCTGCCCATCTTTTTTGCTCTACACAGACTTTTGGATCATTTAATCAAAATGGGTAAACAAGTATTCAGAGAGAAGGAAAAAGGTAAAAAAAAAAAAGAGGGACAAGTTATAAATTAAACCCTGTCTTTTGTTTGTGAAGAACATCTTCATTTCATTTTTTGTAAACTTTATATTCACAAGAAACAAAAATATCTCTAGGAAATCATTACGGAAATTAGAAGTTTCTACAACATTCATATTGACTCTGTGTATTTTTCAACATTTTTTTTACCTATTGAATGATGAAATACACATCTGTGTGCAATGGCAGCACCACGTAATAGAACCCACCTCCTTTGAATTGCTGCAGAGCAGAGGCTCTCAAGAAATGAAAGGCACAAATGAAAATGAAATCCACAAATTTTACTTTATGCCTATAATACAACACTTGCCGCGTGTGGCTGTGCAACCAGAGAAGTTAAAACTGATGTGTAGTAAATACCTTTTGACTCTGGCAAGGACTTTTTTCTTTTTTACTTTCCCTGGGGAGAAGTCCTGGTTCTGTAAATACATTTTGGGAATATGAGCAACCCTTTAAGATTGAAGTAACTAATTCCAAATAACAGATCTCGTCCATCAAATCTAATGCAAAAGTGTATCCGTAATATTTTGCTGTTTAATTTTTTCAAATTTTCATACATTTGTATTATAATCTTTTCCTGAATTCCTGTGCATAAAAGTGAGGACCCTGATCCCACATGAAAGATTTATCATTATGAACACTTTATGCAACTATATGATGGTCTCAGGACCTCTTTTGTCATGTTGTACAAGTATGTTGCTATATGTAAACACAAATATGTGACCTTCTGGGTAAATCTCTTCATAATAACAAACATTTTCGGAAGATAAAAGTAGCAACCCAACAAAAAAGTAATGAATTCCAGAAAAGCAGGTATCACAAGAGAGATGACTCAAAATCACAAATTGATGAATAAAGTACTGTTAACAACAGAATATCTATATTCTGCCTCCGAGATCACTGAATTTAAAAGAGACACATGAAATCAGCCAAGGCTTGGTGCCTGGCTGCATGAACGACCACTGGCATATTTACATCAGTTTTTCTCACCTGTGCAGGGCACTGCTTCACCTGGAAAAGCTGGATTTGGAAAAAGCTGCCAAAAAAGCAAGGGGAAGAACATACATCTGAAGAAAAAGCCCTATAGTTGGAAACACATGCATGTTAATATTCCATTTGTCTAGCATAAAATGCGGTTCACACTTTAGTTCTGGATCACATTTCTGTGTGGAAAAAACGGATGATTTCATTATTCCTGGATTTACATAGCTTCTATCACTTCAAGGAAGTGCTAGCAGCGATGTGACAAGCCTGCATTTGAGAATCTTGTCATCAACTCTCGATTATTCTTTAATTTATTAGATGGTTTTCTGTGGATAGTCATACAGAACCTAGAAAAGTCTATGGACAAAAACTTCCATTCAATTAAAAAAGCTTCTTTTGACTGGACTCTAGTATAGGATATTCTGTAACAAGAAGTGGACAAAAACTCCACACTTGATGAAAAGGAAGTTGTAGTCTTCAAGTCCGCCCATGCCCCTTGGCTAGAGAGAGCTTTATCACTGTGTCTGGTGAGGTGGAATCACTTTCTGAGAGGGAAAGTGAATGCAGCCTGTTCAAAAGGGGACACCAATTTGGGTTTTATATGAACACTGCCATTTTATATGAACATTGCAAAACACTCATATTTCTGTAAAAAAAAAACCAAATTGCATGTCGCTGTTGAACAAAAATGATCTAGATTGTGTAAACTTGAGATCTGAAACAGAAGTTGTGTGGAATCTGTAATATGAATGAATGAAACAGAATAGTAGATCACAATACAGTTGGATAGGTGGTTTGGGGGATAAACTCTCCATGCCAGTTGGGGGCTCTTGTGGGACCCGCACCTTGAGCACCGCATCCTGCTCTGAGATCCTCAGCACAGGAAGGACATGGACCTGTTGGACCAAGTCCAGAGGAGGCCACCAAGATGATCAGAGGGATGGAGCAAATCTCCTACGAGGAAGGCTTCAGCCTGGAGAACAGAAGGGTTTGGGGTGACCCAGTTGTGGCTGTATGTAAAGGGAGCCTACAGAAAAGATGGAGAGAGACTATTTACAAGGGCCTGGAGTGACAGGACAAGGGGGAATGGCTTCAGACTAACAAAGAGTAGGTTTAGATTGAATCTTAGGAAAAAATTATACCCTGTGAGGGTGGTGAGGTTGCCCAGAGAAGTTTTGGATGCCCCATTCCTGGAATTGTTTAAGGCCTGTTGAATGGAGCTCTGAGCAACCTAGTCTAGTGGAAGATGTCCCTGCCCATTGAAGTGGTGTTGGAACTGCATGATCTTTAAGGTCCCTTACAACCCAGACCATTCTATGATTCTAGGATTCTGTGATCCTATGATTCTATGAAATTTTACAAAGGTGAGGAGAATAAGAGCAGAGCGAGAGAGATTTCACAGTTACAAAAAAATCAAAAGCTTTACTATTGTCGCTATTGTCAGAAGAAATTTTTTTTTATTTGTTTTTTTAGGATTAATAAAATGTTTTCCAAATCAATGGAAAAGAATTTGTAATGATCTTTCTATCCATGGAAGCTGGAAAGCTTAAAAGTTATGCTTTAAAGTTATGCTGGGCCAAATAAGTGGTTTCATGAAATCTGAAAGCATGAAAATATGTACAGTTTTGTCTAACAGTTACAGATGAATATAAAACATAGAAAATTCATTTCATTATTAAAACAAAATATTTTAGTGAGCTTTACTGTGTCAAAAAAAAGCCTCAGTTTTTCAAATAGGCAGTCTTTTCCATCAGAAAGTCTTTTCCACTGAAGTCTTGACTGACCAAAATTTTCCTGAGAACAACTAATTCTGGGGAAAACCTGAAACCACATCAGTTGGTTAGAGTACAGTGCTTATAACACCAAGGTCATGGGTTCAATCCCCATATGGGCCATTCACTTATGAGTTGCACTCAGTGATCCTTGTGGGTCCCTTCCAACTCAGAATATTCTGTGAAATCTATGAAAAATTTATTGAGAAAAGGAGCCGGACTTCTCTGAGGGCAAGTGAAGTTTCACAGTAAACCTTGAACACATCAGAGTAAGAGCAAAGATTTGTTACATAGGAAATACTACTAAGGTGCCTCACAGAGTCTAGACTGGGTTCCTCATGCCCTGTTGGCCTTGGGATTGGTAGTCCCCAGCAGAAGATATTTGCATTCAAGTTGAATCCTTAGAAACCAATTCCTAAAACTGGATGACTTAAAAGAAAGTGTCATGCAGCCATTTAAAAGAACCACAAGAAACTCTCATTTCTGTAATACATAAAAAATAGCAGTACACACTCAAGGATTATATTTATTAATCAAATTTGCATTTTCAGTGGGCAGCATAGATAAAATGCTTTAGAAAACATTTTCATTCAAAATCTTAGATTGGCTCAAAGTATACTTTTAGCTTCCAAGCAAAACTTCCATTGATTTCAACATATTAGAAGATGAGGAGTGGCCAAATTCTCTCTGACTCTCTTGGCTACATGCAAAAGTCTTCACACAGCCAGCAGTCACCAGACTTGTACCACCTAATCTAAAAGACCCAGGGAAGGCTTCTCTCTGGGAAGTTTAGCTATGACTGTGACTTTCCAGTCTTATGGCAAGCTCAGGTTCACCATTCAGCTATTTCTAGAAATTATGTTCATATCGATGCCTTAAGCCCCTAAGGGTTTTTATTTTTCTAATACTTATAAGTTTTATAAGTAGTGGAAGTAGACTCTAAAAGCAGCAACCCTTCATCCCTTGTCCCTTTCCCTCTAGCACCCTTAGTTTACACATTCCTTAACCCTCTTACCCCATTCTATGCTCCCTATATCACTCCTACCCCCAAATACAGCAGAAATGTTTAGTCTTTCGTCAAGGCAAGGCCCAGATTGTTTGGAGAATGCTTGTATCTTGGCCTAAACCACAGAACACAGTCAAAAACTGGGTGACTATGTACCCTTTGTGCTCTGATGAAGATGAAGGTGGGATGAACAGAGGGTCCTGAAATACACCCCAGACCCATTTTCAGGGGGTGGACCCGGGGGGGTCCAGAGTAAAGGCCACAGGGTGGACACATCTGGGATTGGATGGATGGTATTATAAAATGTAACATCTCAGGCACGGCCTGCGCACATCTTGTAACATCTTTACCTTGTCATAATAAACCCTTTCTTATCTCACCCCTAATTAACTGCTCTGGGAGATTTTTTTCAGCACCTAACTCCCACAGCAACAATATTTTAATGCCAATGAAGACGAGACCTGAGCATGCACCACCACAACTCAAGGCCTCTTCCTCTTTCCTCCCTTCCTTCCTTCCTTCCTTCCTTCTTTCTTTGCTTCTTGTGTTCTCCATCTTTCTTTCCCTCCTTTTCAGAGCAGGAAGACAAGCATTTAAGGAGTCATTTTTCTTGTCTAATGAGAACAATGAGGGAACCAGGACTGTGGGACACACTGTCAGATGAACACAGCTCTCAGTACAGGAGGAGACATTAGAGAATTTCCTTCCAGAGTAAGGATGTGGGATTACTCAGAAGCACATGCATTAGACTGGCTATAGAAGTTGCTCCCTAGATGAATCTTCTGGATCATGAAGATGAGCCAGGCTTGAAGGGGAAGGAGGAAAACCCAGTAGCTACATTTTATCAATCTGGGTCTTCAAATGCAAAAGTACTCCACTATAATAAGAACTTTGAGTTTTACAAAAACATGCAAGAGTTTCTATAGAAAGGAACACGACTCATCTCACCTGATTAACTGTTTAAAATAGGCCAGGTGAATCCTTTAAAAATGCTTGCTTCATTAGACTGACAATAAAGGCTTAGTCTGACTATCTGCAACGTGAACATGTCCTGTGCTGTGATAGCCTGCTTGGGGCAAGCAGTGCAAAGGGCTTTCTGCTGCATTTTTTATCACATTTCCACTGAACACATACCCATGGAAAAGAGTCTGGCTGTATGGCCCTTACACAAACCTCATGTGCTCACTATTCTAATGTTTTGACAGGTAACACTGCTACATGTTTATTCCACAAGTTTCATGAGGAGATAAGCATCTACACATTACATCTGAAAATTTAAAATAATCATTAACAAGGTGATTTTTGGGCTTTGTGCAGGCCATATAAAAGTTAAACATGATAAACAGAGAAAAGACCTTCTCAAAATAAATGCTCTGTAAAAGAAGATTTTATACTCTTCACAACTGTACATGGCACTTAGTGCTGTGGTCTAGATGACAAGGTGATGATCTGTCAAAGGTTGAACTTGATGATCTTAGAAGTCATTTCCAGCTTTAATAATTCTGTGATTCCATGATTCTGTGATATAATCATATGTAGCAAACATCAACAAAATTGAAACAGTGGTAGTCATTGAATAGTGACTGTGGACTTCTGTAATCCATAACTTTAGAGTTAAACTTGTGAAACAACTAACCTTTTTCCTTGTATTTTACTAATTAGACAGTTGAATCTCACTCTGCCTTAATGGTTTATACCACAGCTACTGAAGATGATGTAAATCTTAATGAACTCTAATGGATATTGGAACAAATGTACTTCCCAGATTAATTTCTTCTAGCTTTAATCTGCCCTACTATACAGTGTAAATGACCTAATCTATACTAGCTATCTATATTTCATAGATATTTATAAAACAGTTGGGAGCATTAATGCTTTGAGAACTAATATTTTCTCTATGTTTTAATCTGAATTTGGCAGTAGCTTCTGAACTATATGTGAGAGCACTGTGATCTTGTAAGAGCTGAGCATGTCTAATGGGCTGGATAGTTTCTGGTTTTATTGCTGTAATTCCAATAAGCCAAATCTTCAATTTACTGTAAGACTCTATTAAGGAGCAAACTCAAGACAGTTATCTGGCAATCATCCTGTTATTAATGCAACAAAAAAAACCCAAAACATACCAGTCCTTTTTAGTCAATCTTATCAGCACTTCTGTCCTCACACAACAGTTTGTAATATGTATTTTTTTAACAAAGTGTTTTAATAAGTTTGAGGCTTTGATTGAGTGTAATGGCATTCACCTGAATGTTTAGAAAAGCAAGCCCAGTGATGGCAACGTGCAGCAGTGTCCTGTAAAGGAGCTTCCACGTCATGGGTTGTATTTTCAGCATGCAGCTAAGAAGTCTCTACATTAATGAATGGGGGTTTAATTCTGTCAGTAATGTTTTCCTCCTCAGAATGACAGCAGATCTGCAAAGTCCAGTGCAACCATGCAGAATTTATATAATTAGAAAAACAGAACAAAATGAGGCTTGAACAGTGTTTGAGGAAGGTTAACACTCACCACTACAAGACATTGCCTGCTTCCACAGGGAAATATTTCAGTAACTACATTGCAATTCAGTTTAAATCTTCCTCATAACAGTAACTTAACTGATGAATAAAATGAGAACAAAATACACTTCTTTTCTCAAGAGGAAAAGAAATCATGATTTTACATAAACCTTTCTGATCAGGAGAAAATCTTTATCACTGTTCTGTGGCACACCTCACCTGTGCACCCTAAGGGTGGCTTCCCACCCTTGGTTTTCCAATCTGTGTTGAACTTGCCAACTGTAAATCCAAACCCATCCTGTTCTCTAACAATTTACAGTCAGTCTTTGCATAACATGACATTTCCCCAGTAAACCTGATGACAAACACAGTATTATTTACACTCTGATCATTTTGAACAGTGTTTCTTTAGACAGAGATAATTTTCTTCCAGAATTGACTATATCACTGCATGAAACCACAGTAATATCAATCATTTGCAAGGCAAAGGATGTGGACAGGCTTGAGGATTCCAAGTCCTCTCTCAAAAAAAGTGGAGTTTCTTCTCATTTCTCC
Organism: Pseudopipra pipra; assembly: GCF_036250125.1. Lineage (NCBI taxonomy): Eukaryota > Metazoa > Chordata > Aves > Passeriformes > Pipridae > Pseudopipra > Pseudopipra pipra. Next base: position 16,336,070 of record NC_087550.1, read on the forward strand.
TACAAGAAGTTCTATTGTATGGCATACAGCACCACAGAAGTATGGAAACTTGTGTTACAAACTCATAGGTAAAAAAATAAAAAAGCCTTAAAAGGAAAAGAAAATCACTGTCAATTTACAAAATGAGACCTGAAGTTTTCTCATATGATTATGACTTCCATTTTTGGCAATCACCCTGTTAGTGGTTAATAAAAAGCAGCTCTTTTTTTTTGGCAGTCTCATTTATTGCTCTGTTTATGCCCTGATATGTCAGTTCATAGTGTATAAGTTAACAAAATATATTTTAAATGCAGCTGTGAATTTCCTCAATATTCTACCTTTCAGGAGAGCAGGCATACAGGCCTATAGCAGACATAGATAGCAGCAAGACTTAACTGCTTTAGTGACTGCACAGATTTCTGACAGTGTGTCATGTATTCTGAAGACCAGAACCTTGTCTAGGGCCTCCTTTTGGCATTTTAAACAATCCCTGTGCTCACACATTTCACTCTGAGCTCAGAACACAACAACCCACAAAGAGAAAAAATGGACGCAAGAATTGAAAATGAAAACTTTTAATGAAAACAGCCAGTAAAATTCCATCTTCTACTTCGTTTATCACTCGATAAGATGATATTTCAAGGGTAAGCAAGAAGCACAAGTGACAATACATCACAGACATACACACATACATATGACTTCATACTTCAGCCTCAGATAAACACACTGCACACAGCCTGTGACCATCTGTCATGACTCAGTATTCATTGATGTTTTTGAGGTTTTCAGGCAGGGTTTGTAACAGTGAGCAGCAGCAGTGAACATGTTCAGGGTGCTCTCTTCTACCTCCGAGGAAGGCAAAAATTCCTTGAAAATATGTAGTCAGTCATTATCAAAGAAAATATGCTGTGAGAGGATATCAGTAAGAAATGTCCAATTGCTTGGCATCTCTTTACTTTTATAGGTTTGCTTTGGCAGGAGAGGATGGCACTCAAGGAACTTTAATCCCTTTTAAGAAAAATGTATTTTTAGAATAAACAGAGCTGGGTGCAGTACTCGCCCAGATGAGTTTACAAGGTTAAGACTGCTCCACATATGTTTAAAGTTTCATATTTCCAGACTATAAAGCAGTATAGGACCATGACTAAATGGTATCACCCTACTTTACCAAAACAGATACAGCCCCATAGTGATTACTGACCACAAAGCTAATAGAAATTCTTTAGCAATATACTTTTTTTTCATGAGAAAGTGTGTGATGATCAAAAAATGCTGAAATATTAATGAAGAAAGATGAAGGAAAGATGCACAAGCAGGTGCTGACTGCCTTAGTTCTGAAATCTTCAATAGGATGACTGTGTTGGGGCAGAAATCCACCCACATTTCCTGAGAGGGAAGGTTTGCATTTCCTCACTGAAGCTTCAGTTTGACTCTTGACCTCAGGCCGGTGTAAGCAGCTCTGCACAGCACAAGACTGTGCTGCACAGATAACCTGGCTCACACTGGCTAAAGGTTAAGGGTCTCTCTGCTCATTCCCCTGCAGCATTGCCTTGAGCTGCCACCATCATTGCAGATGGAGCATGAGAAAGCCCAGATCTTAGAGCTTGAGTGGTACCAAGCAGTGCATGGCATGTGAGACAGAAGCAGGAGCAAAGAGCTTTGTCAGTGCATTCCAGCCCTGCCAGAATCACCATCTCTTAGCTGGGTTCCAGCCACTGAAGAAGAAGCAAAACGTGTTCAAGCTGCCTCCCAGCAGAGAAGCCACTTTCACTTTTGACCAAAGAGCCACCTCAGTTTTCCATAAATGGTAAATGAGTCACCCCCTGAACCTCTTAGCTTTGTTTGATATATGTAAATTTATTGCCAGGCTAAAAGAGAAAATACCTCATTTCAGTCAGTATAGTTTCTACATGGCATGGCAAATGTTGCTCATTAAAGGGGCTTCCTTCCCCTCTTCTGTCACTGCACAGTCTGTATGAACTCTGCCCAAAAGGTCTTAGCAGATATTTGTGCATTCTTAAAGGAAAAGAAGAAGAGAGCAACTGTTGCACAGATGTTAGTAGGACACAGGTAATTTCAGAATAGCTTGTTGACTGAACCCAAGCTGGGAACCACCATTCCCAAGATCAGTGTCCACTGACACACTTGCTCTCAAATGGAAAACCATCACTTTAGGATGCATTTTGCAAGTGTATTTATGGGGATTTTAGACCAAGATTTCATTATTATTATAATTCTGGATTACATATACTGATCTGCATTTTGTTATGAAGAAATAAACTATATTGGAGGCTATCTCTCTATGATGGGGATTAGCATCTACAGTATAGGACGGGACTTCAGCTGCAATTCTGTGAGACAACTGCTGACTTTTTCAGGGGAAGGGAGCTGTTTGCAACTTTAAATGCTCCTTACCTTCTTCCTAACATTGATTTTAGTGAGTGTTAGCCACAATGAAGTAGGAATAAAGCCTGACTTAGGGATGTTCTATTAGTTTCTTCCAGTAATTAAAAGTTTCCATATCTTGATGGAAAATTCTAGAACTAGTCTGTTTCTTCCAGCTCCATCTTTACTGTGGGAAAGGTGGAGGAAACTTTACATAGAAGCTACTTTGTTTATTAACTTAATGGCAACTTTTGTGATGGATTTTCACAAGGAAGTTGTCAGTTTAAACCAATGAATCTTATTTTAACTGAAAGGAAGAAAGAGGACTCAGGTTTACTGGCTTAAAGAGAGAGAATCCTGTGGGCTCTCAGCAGAGAGTAGAACAATAACTAGGGGATACTTAAAATAATATAGAGTTTTATGCTTTTGAAAGGAGAAAGAACACATGCAATGAGCTGTTCAGGCCACAGTCTTTAGTTTCAGATGACACTGCTGTACATTCAAACACTATTCAAATAAATTTAAGTTTATTTTAAAATGAAGCAAGTTAATTTCTAAGCTCTGCTGGAAAGAACACTTTGAATGAGATAATATGGATTGCTTTTAATCTGGAAACATGCAGACATTGTCTTATTCAGTCTTCAAATGAGCATGAATGACTGCCCAAAGGGGTTAATGTACAAAGACACGGATTAAAAATGATAAGTGTCAGATAAAGTGTGAATTTAAAGTATTCTGTGAAACGTCACACAGCTGAATAGCTTTGGCTATCATCTCACCCTCTTGTTTTATTATTTTGCAGCCTGATGAGTTGATCCATAAGTGCACTCTAAGAAAAAACAGCTTTCAACAGGACATCATTAGTTTAAGCTTTCCTGATAGCTTCTATGTAGCTTCCCCATAATTCTGAGAACCCTTGCTCTGCGATGTGCTCAGTTACACGGAGCTGAGACTACACGAATAATATTGCTTAGTGGTTTATTTATTTGTCTGGTTTTCTCCCATAAATGAACATTTTTATAAAATTAACATGTTCTAATATTTTATCCTGGAAAGTGACAGAATTACTCAGAATTAAATGTCACTGATGAACACCTGAAGTCACTCTGGTGTTCAGGTACCTGAATGCCACCCATGTTGTCACAGAGAATTTAGTCGGTAAGCTTAAAGAATGGATGGAGTTGTATGAGTAAGATAAATCAAGGAAATAAGTCCTTTTAGAATCTTAATGTCAAAGACTGAAATGAATGCTTCAATTGCCTGCCATTGAGCAAATTATGGTGATTATTGATACATTAAATTTAACTAATGTGACTAGGCTTCCTATCCAGCAGCTCGAGAAATTCAGTGAAAACATTTCCCGTTGTATCTACACCTGCAGGACTGACAAAAGAGTACAGTTGACCACTATATCCCTTCAAATCTGTGTAAACTACCTCATCAGAGAGAAGTAGCAGCCCCATTGTTTGTAATAAGGCTATGGAAACAATTCCAACAAACAACTAGCCCAATTTCAGGTAGCATGGCAAGACTAAATTTACCAAATTAGATGTGAGGCTTTAAACACACATTACCTATATTACATACAAACTGACCTGGGCAACTTGCAGGCACAACATCATTTTTCAAGGAACAATCATGTAACCTATAATGAAAGGACCATTCTCTAGCTGTAAAAAAAGTCCCACTATTCTGCAAAGAAAAGAATAAGAGGATTATAAAGGTAAAAGAAAGCCCAAGAAAATGACCCTTCTGTGTGCAACTGATTGCCTGGGTGTTGTGATCTGCAGTTCATTCAGAGGATTTGCCCTCAGAGGCAAGCCTGTATTCCTAGGCAAATATTCACTTTAAAAGGGTGTTATTTCTGCTGAAATAAATAATTATATACATTGGCAACAAATTAGCTTCAATTACACCCTTAAAATGCAAAAGTATTATTCCAGCAGGTTATACTGAGATACAAATATTAATTTGGATTTTCTTCTTGGCACATTTAATAGCAATCTTCAGTGCAAAGCCTCAGGGTAAAGATCTCTTGCTAAAAGGTAACTCTTCCTTCTCCAAGCCTACAAGATTACTTCTTTATCCTTACTCCCTCCTCAACTGCAATTAGAGAAGCAGGACTTTCATACCATAGTGGTTGAACTAAACTACCACTAATCTTTTAATTGAAAGTAAATGATGGAGAGATAGAAAATAAGCAAATGAAACTGGAAAACACAGCTTCCTTATGTTCTTACACAGTACCTATCAATCCACACCTCGTCAGTAAATATAGAAGTATTAACTGTGTACCTAATCTTTTCCATTCAGACAGAATATTGAACCCTTGCAGAGAGGTTTGAAAGCTTGACCCGCATTACTGTCAAAAACTTTCTTTACTTAAAGGGTAAGGGAGGTTGATAAATGCCTGAGAAAGCCCTTGCTCCTGAGTGGTAGAGAGAACCTCAGGCAGCCGGAAAGCAGTGTCACTTGTTGTGTCATTTCTCGTCCTACATCAGTGAAGGATCTGCTTCCAATCCAAGCCTGGCTGGCAATTTCTGACTAAAACCCTCGTAGTAGGGCACTGATTTTGACAAGCAGTGGTGGCAGGGTGTTCTTAGGGGCAATGGGGCTTTGTCAGAGCCCCAGTTAAAGGCCAGAGCCACCACTACTCCACACCTCTCCATGAAGAGCTTCTGCAGGTGTATGAGTGGGATCCAAGGGTCAGGATGCTGCACCACATGCTCTGATTACACCCGACCCTTCCCAGAGGAGATTTAGTTTTTCAAGACCAGCAATGGAAGACCAGCCCCCCCACTATGCATTTTACAATCATCCTGTTAGTAGACAAGAGGTAGATGAGGTATTCATGTCATCCTGCAGAGGTATTGCCCTCTCTTGTTTCAGGGGATGGAGCATCCAACTCAAAAGACAGTCCAGCTTTATAAAACTTACATTTATAGATAGGTAGTTCATATTTTTATCTTTTTTAGGACAAATATTAAGTTTATCTTGGAAATTATCAGATTGATTCCTAGGAGATAGACTTACTTTGTTCTAAGGTGATTCCTCATGTGTATACACATTTATATGTATGCTCATATTCATATTTAAATTTATATTAAACTGCATTTAAATTACTAGTACTTCTATTAAAAATCAAATATTATTTGAAGCAGACTACAGCCTGTGTCACATTTTAGTATTCCCCGAATTTAGTAGCATAATTTGAAATGTTTAGTTACTTATATGTAGTTTTTTCTAACATGCACCTCTAAAACTTACACTGTTTTTTGGCCTTCAGTAACATTATGTTTTGAAGTTAGCTGTCTATATTTCTGACCTTTAAAATAATTTGTATGTTTGTTCTTATTCTTTTTACAATCACTGGTCCTTTAGATTTAATTAAAAGTTTAGTCTCAAAGTAGCCAAAGGCAATAGTTGTTTTTATGGTGTTTGCTTTTGGAAAACAACATGTGCCACCACCACAAAATATTTAGTTTTATGAAGGAAAACACTGAAAATGCAAATAGTCAACATTTTAAATTTCTGTTGAAGCAAATACATGCATACATATACATTCATAAATCATAAAGCCAGAAATGACCACTGTAGTAACTGAGACTGCTCTCCTGTACAGCACAGGCCATAGGACATTCCCAAATTAATTCTTGTTGGAATAAGTTCATGACTTCTATGAAAACATTACTTTTTGATAGAAAATTCTAGTGATGAAAAATCCACTACAGCTCATGTCAGGATAGTCCAGTGATTAATTGCCTTCATTGTGAAAAACCATAACTCATTGCTAGACTAATTTTTTGCTATGGTTGACCTCAGTCTAAAATGTAGACTAAAAACCTTCATTCCTGGAGCTCTAAAATAGCTTGAGGTGATTCTTTCTCTGGAAACAATCAGTTCTTCCTGAAAAATGAGATACAATTTAACAGTATTCAAATGAAATAAGTAAAACTCTCTGAATTCAGAGAGACAATGCTTTTAGTTTGGAAATGCTGGTTTGCTTGTGGTCAACAGCTTTACCACAGATTTATGCTTAAGATGAGGTATTTTTTGCTCAGGAGTCCACAGGTCTCCTCCTTTGGACTGATATCTGTTATTAAAAATTAATAAGTTAGGACAGGATTGTAAGTGTGTACTTGTACCATTTCACAAGTGAGATACCTATTAAATTTCCCAATAAATGTAATTCTGACATGCTTGACCCTTCACTTATTTCACTTGGGTGGAAGCTCATTTCTGAAGTCATTGTAGAGGTAGTATGGTGAGGTAATGCATTCAAATAATAAATTGTGACATTTTTATTGAGCAACTTTGAAATTAATCATATTTTACATATATGAAGAAATACTAACTCTAGGTATCTATTTAAAAAAAAATAGTTTTCTGGTCTGCAAATTTAACACATGTATGCTTGCCAGAGTGCTGGTACTCTGCCACTGTGCAAATCTAATTTGTGATGTGATCTGTTGAGATCTAATAAAATCATTTTTGTAAAAGCACAGTGGCTCCAGCTTATCCGTAATCCTTAATGGTGAAAGACATTAAGTTTATAGACTTTGATTTGAACTATTTGAGAGTATGTTACACACACAATACTCTCAGTACGATACCCTACTGAAACAGAAAAGTATTTAGTGTTCTAACTGCTATAAGTGACAGCAGAACAGTAAAGAATCTTTTGTTTCATTGCCATTATTTTGGAATTTTGATGTAATCTTTTTGGGTTTAAGCAAAGCTTTCAATACTGTCTCTCCCAGGATCCTTCTGGACAAAATGCCCAGCACACAGCTGGATAAACAAAGCATGTGGTGGGTGAGCAATTGGCTCACGGGTCAAGCACAGAGGGTGACAGTGACGGGGGTGACATCAGATTGATGACCCGTCTCCAGTGGGGTTCGCAGGGCTCCATCTTGGGCCCTGTGCTCTTCAACATCTTCATAAATGACTTGGACACAGGACTGGAAGGGACACTGAGCAAGTCTGCAGATGACACAAAACTCAGAGGAGCTGTTGACTCCCTTGGAGGCAGGGAGGCCCTGCAGAGAGACCTCAGCAAATAAGAGAGCTGGGCAATCACCAACCATATGAAGTTTAATTAGGGGAAGTGCTGGATTCTGCACCTGGGATGGGGCAACCCTGGACATATGTACAGACTGAGGAATGAGATGCTGGAAAGCAGTGCTGTGGATAGGGACCTGGGGGTCCTGGTTGACAACAAGTTGAATATGAGTCAGCAGTGCCCTGGCAGCCAGGAGGGCCAACCTGTCCTGGGGGGCATCAGGCAAAGCATCGCCAGCTGGTTGAGGGAGGGGATTGTCCCGCTCTGCTCTGCACTGGGGCGTCCTCACCTGGAATATTGTGTGCAGTTTTGGGTACTGCAACATAGGAAAGATATTAAGCTATTAGAGAGTGTCTAAAAGAGGGCAACAAAGATGGTGAAGGGCCTTGAGGGGAAGCTGTGTGAGGAGTGGCTGAGGGCACTTGATCTATTCAGCCTGCAGAAGGGGAGACTGAGGGGAGACCTCACTGCAGTTACAGCTTCCTCATGAGAGGAAGAGACAAGTACTGATCTCTGCTCTGTGGTAACCAGTGACAGAATCCAAGGGAATGGCCTGAAGTTGCGTTAGGGGAGGTTTAGGTTGGATATTAGAAAGTAGTTGTTCCCCAAGAGAGTGGTTGGGCACTGGAACAGGCTCCCCAGGGAGGTGGTCACAGCACCAAGCCTGACAGAGTTCCAGAAACATTTGGACAATGCTCTCAGGCACATGGCATGACTCTTGGGTATGGTTCTGTGCAGGGCCAGGAGTTGGAGTCAGTGGTCCTTGTGGGCCCCTACCAACTCAGGATATTCTGTGATTCTGTGATTCTGGGAAACTCTTATAATTGGTGGATACAGTTTGGTGCTCTAGAGCACCTAAGAAGGTGCAGGTTGAGCAATTCAGCTTTAGAGTAAAGCAAAAATGCTCTTTTTTATTTGATTGACAATATATGCAAAATAACACTAATTCTTCATTCTGTTGTTACATTAATGAAAATAACAGAAATTTTGCAACTCTTGTCCATGTGCACGAATCAGGGGTAGCAGCTGTGATGTGTCTGCAGCACATCCCGCTAAAGCAAAAGGGCCTCGACAGTACCCAGATCTGTATCAGGCCAGGGAAAAATGGGAAATTCAGCAGTGCTCAGCTGTTATTTTTCCCTCATTTAGACACATGGTTTGTGTATACCTATATTTGAAAAAGTTAAGATGGGTTTTACGCTAGATTCAGTTTAGATAAATCCTTGATCATAGGACAGTTCTCCCACACCACAATTATATAGCACGTGAGGTCTCAAATATCTTTGCCTTTTAATATCCACTAGAGAAAAAACACCTAGAAGGGCAACTCAGGGAAATTCTATTTTGTAGTATGCAAAAGAAAACTTCTGGCACAAATCTTGTTTTGTTCTTTCGCAGTTATATTCTGAGCAGGAGTCCAACATATTTTTGCTTGGATGGGCTAAGAATTTGTAGTATTTTTTTTCCTGAGGAATGATCATAAAAATAGATTTGTTTTTAATTTATTATTGACGTACTTTAATTTATCAAAATTATCTTAAATGTGAGTAGAGTTTGAGCAAAGGCAGCAGTACCCTACTGAACATGACAGCATTACAGCACAGCAAATCAGAGTAATTTGACTATTTAACCTATTCCAGTGGTCAGAGAACTCTGAAGCCTAAAGAGGGAGGACCAAACAGACTGAAACTCTCAGTTATTTGACAGTAAGTCATTTTCACAGCAGTATACAATTAATATGCTTATTACATGACTCCAAATGTTTGTGACACCTGCCCAGCTCTCAAGGACCACTTGTTTCCTGTCAAGTTTCCAAAACTCTGAAGGTTTCTTCCAACAGCATGTGAAATGGTGTTACATCTTCAACATTTTGAAAATTGCAGTAACACTCAACATAAAATAAACATGTTATGTAAATACAGGTGCTATTATGTGGATACAAATAATTACCCCTTCCATTCAGTTGGACTCTTTTTCAGCTCTCGCTGCCTTTACAGCTCATGTCTTGTCTTATATGAGATATTCATATCTTTTGAGTCCAGTCTGCAAAGAATGTAAGGCAGAATTTTTTCATCTTAGTGGAAGCAGGAAGAGCCTTGAAAATAGATTTGATGCTATGGTGTGAAGCCCCCTGAATTCTCATCTGTAAGGGCATTTTGCTACAGATGACCTTGCATGAGGACAGCACCTTTCAGGACTTGGACCTCCAGTAACACATTGGCCAGTGCACAAGAAATATGAATACAGTAAAATACAACAGCTCTACCTCATAATTATGTTAGAAATAGTTGTTTTACTTGAAAAAGAAAAACGATAAACTATTTTTCTATAATTTATTAACTGCCCTCGATAGTATGAATTAATTCAAATAGAATAATGAAGTGATTCAGGAAAATCTTACTGATCTGAGCTCATTTTCCTAATTATTATATACTCCCAGTGTATGTGTCAGTGAGTTTTCTCAAAATTGCCTTGGCCACCTTAACTAAAGAACACCCACAGAGCCTGAGACTAACTCATGTATATTTAATTACAGAAAATTGCTTCTTAGTCTTTCACTGACACCCAGTGGTCAGACAGAGAGATTTTTGTGTGAAGCAGAAGAAAATCAGCAACCAACAGCTGAAGATATCTCAGTGCAGAGCATTTACCCTGCAATAGAAATAGTTGTTTGCTATTTTGTAAAAGCATATATGACACTTAGACTTGCAAAATCAGCAGTCAATAAGAATCACAACCAAAAGAAATCCTAGAAGAGGATGTGGGTTTTTTTCAGGCTTCTTCCTTTTTTCTTGACCCATGTACCAGACATTAACAACCCCTCTACTGAAAAGGAATCAAAATCCCTGAAACAAAAACAAAACAAAAAACTTACAGTGTGATTATTGATGGAGATTTCTGACTGACCTTTGTTTATATATCTCAGAACTATGCTTCCATTAAAAAAAAAAAAAAGCCTGTGCTGGCCTTGTCCTGCATGGTAAACTGAGATAGCTGATCAGCTAAGATTCTGATTTGTACAAGCATTACAGCTGTCTTTGATATTAAACAGAACAGATACACACACAAATCTGACTTATGCTAATTTCCAGCTCATTTCCAAGCCTCTGATAAACAAGTAGCTTAAAAATTTCCTCTGGACTCTGTTCCTTAGCAATGGTCAGGCACAGGCAGCATTTGCTTTTCTTCTTAGCAGAGGCACCAGGCAGGGAGGACTGTCCACCTCCAGCTGCTAACAGGTAACCAGCCAGATGGGGGAAGAAAGGAGAGGGAGAAAAAGCAATGCATCTCTTCCCCCCTGAAATCTCTACTGTCTGCAGCGAGGTACCTTAACACAAGATACAGAGCTCCCTAGGGAAGACACAGGGAAGACACAACAATTACGTATTCTAAACAAGATGATGACACCAGTGATGTCATGGCTGCCATTCCCAACTCTGCCAGCCTGACATGAAAAAGTATGGAGCATCAGAACTACATGCCAAAGCTTCTGAAACACCTCTGTCTGTGGTGAAATAGTTTGACAAAAGGATAACTGAGAAAGCCTCCTGGCAGTACAGAAGACCCATTGAATGATGGGTGTGGACACAGCGCGTTGTTGAGAAAGAGTATAGATAAATAATTTTTAAAAAATCAAACAGAAAACCCTAGGAAACAATCACTCTTTATTGTAAAAGCAGAGCACTAGTCCACATCACAGTTCAATTCTCTTTGCCTAACTTCACTGGAAAATTGCAAAAGCAGCTGCATAATCCCTTAGCACACTTTGCAAGGGACTGTGGATGTCCACCCCTCTCTGCTCTGGCTCAGCTTCATTATCACCACTAAATATTGTTCCCCATTATTGTTTCCCTGGGAGGGGGCAGGGAAGATAGGCAACTACATGGGTAGCATGTACCTCAGTGAGGTGGGGAAAAGGCCACAAAACTTTTAATCTACGTTGGCTATGCTGACTCCTGGGAAGCAGGCTGTCTACTATTCCTGCTGCTCAGGGCAGTCAAAGACAAATCATTTTTAGGGAGCAAGGTCAGCTCCATTTAGGAGCAGTGATGGCTGTGATGGTCCTTATACTTCACCTGAAGCATGACCTGCAAGCCTGATCCTCAGGTCTCATTTTCTGCCTCCTTTTCCGTGCTTAGCTCATCTCTTTCTCCAGCATCACGTTACAGGAGAAGCCTGGCTCTTTATCTTTGGATACCTACAGGTTTATGCCTCTGTTACTGATAAGCCTGGCACATCACCCCAGGGGGGGAGTGGGGGCAGCAGGACACCACAGAGAACAGCAATATCTGCAGAAGTGCAGCTGGCAATTCCTTTGTCAAGCTACCTGAAAACTGGGAACCAACACACAGCTGGAGCAGCAGATGAACCAAATAATGGCAAATTCTCTTTCTTTTTTCATTTTAATAAACTTGTAGATCAGCTAAACTTCTTTGCACTTCCTGTACTGTCTGAGGCACAGTGATGTACAAATGTTATTTGTACATTGCACCCAACATACTAAAGTAACAAGAACACAAACTTGTAATGCAAATAGTACAGTTAATGTACTATTTAATGTATTATGTTATATAAACATAATACATTATGTTTATATAATGTATATGTATATATAATGTATATGTAGCAAATGTATTATGTTACATAAACCTGTCCTTTCTCTATCTTTCTAGAATAGAGATCACAGAAATCAGTCTTCCTTAAACTCCAAATGGGGAATGCTGAAGGTTCTGAAAACCTACTATTGCATCAGAAATGGAAATAATAGTACTCCTAATGATGTCAAACCCTAATTCCTATGGAAAATCTCTGCTTAGATGTCTCTTCCTACCTTTCTTGCCAAACTACAATATACAGATGAATGGAAAGGCTGAGAGAATTGGGATTGTTTATCCTGGAAAAGAGAAGGCTTCGAGGTGTCTTCTAGCAGCCTTCTGAAGGGAACTCAGAAGAAAGCTGGAGAGGAACTCTTCATCAGGAACTGCAGTGATAGGACAAGGCATAATGGCTTCAAACTGAAAGATAGTAGGTCTAGATTACATATTAGGAAGAAATTCTTCCCTGTGAGAGTGGTGATGCACTGGCAGAGATTGGTCAGGGAAGCTGTGGGTGCCCCATCCCTGGAAGTGTTCAAGTATGGGTTGGTTGTGGCTTTGAGCAACCTGGTCTAGTGGACGATGTCCCTGGCCATGGCAGGGAGCTGGAATCAGGTGATCTTTAAGATCCCTCCCAACCCAAACCATTCTGTGATTCTATGAAAGGACTGAACAAAAAACCAGTAGAATAATTTTGAAAGTTTGATGAAATCTGATTTACCGTTTCTGCTGTTTCTTCATCATTCAATGCATTTTAGGATTCAGGACCTCTGTTACAGTTTTCTATAATGATGCAATGTGCCATACAGCATGCCTCTCAGCAGGGACAGCTTTACTGAACTAAAAAATCAAAACAAATATAAGTTTCCTCTCTCAGATGCTTGAGTCTGCTATAATGCATCACTTGCCCATCCCCATTTGAAGCCGTCACATTATAATGTAAGGATTAGCAACTGCTGGTTTTTTTCCTTTAATAATAAAATACATATTTTTCAAAACTCGTAAGCAAGCTTATTCTCAATGTGCAGCAGACAAGCATAAAGACTGTTTCCAGAATATGAGACACTGACCATTTCAATGCAAGATTCTACCTCCCTCGCCTTTTTATTCTTCCATGCCTATGGAACCCATCTGCTTTATTGGTACTACAGGTGGCAGTCTTTTAACCATTTTGTTAATACTGGATACAAAACTGAGACGTAAATAGGATGCCTTGGCAACAAAATCTCCACCATAGCTGGAACTATTTGGAATTGATCAAAGTTGCAGCAGAGTAATCTTATCCAAAATATTCTAAAAGAAAGTGGGCTGTTAATCGTTATTTGACTGAGAATGATGCTGTGGTGTATTTGGGTTATTTATTATCCTTGGGGTATAAGAGGAACATTTTGAGAAAAGATGCACAGAAACAAACAGTATCAGTTTTGCTACTGTGTTTTTAATGAGACTACAAAAAAAAAATCCTAAAATATTAAGATTTTTATCTGTATTTAACTTTTGAAAAAAGACATATTTACATTGTTTGAGATCTCACTACTGACTCATATCTTCCAAAGAGTCAGAACTTATGGGTTTGGACATAGAAGCTACCAACAGAGTTTCACAGGTTTACAAGAAATCAGAGATTTTGCAGAAAACTTTTCTCCAAAGATATTAATGAACTTTAAAAATTCTACCCATCATTTTCTGCTACTGTACAAATACAGCTCTAAGAAATCAAACTTAATACATTTCTTTTTCTGTTCCTGCTCATCTTACAGTAAGGATTATTAAATATTTTTTCTTGTGTTTCTTAGACTAATTTAAAATTCTGATTTTCCAACTCTATCTCAGAGCACAGAGATACCATTTTTCCACTGGTTAAATGAAGCCCTTCTTACTTCAGCGTTGCTCACTTGTTTGTCTTGCTCTTTATAAAGGACTAATGAGATAACTGAGTGATGTAGTTTGGCTGCTGTTCAGCTGAACTCAGGGACACAGAGATTGAGAGAGAGTGCAAGTGTTCCCAAATGAAAGGAAGAGAAAGTACTTTTAGATAACACAAATAATCATCATTAGTTGTGTTTCCTCTCAGCTGCTGAATCCACAGTCTTCTTTACACAGGAAGATGAATGAAATTGTGAAAGAGTGAGCCCCTCTGACACTTGTGAGAAGCTAAATTTAATCTAAATAATTTTATTCTCATCTCCAAGAAAATGAGGCCCATAAGATAGGTGCTTCTGTCCTGTAGAATAAGTCACAACACTCTATTTCTGTCTGTAATAGTTCAAGAAAAATCTTCATCTGCAGTCTCAGAAATATCACCAAGAATCTGAGAAGCAATAAAAATCTTCTGCTATTCACTTGCACAGGAGCTACTGGTTTCAATGGTGGACCTTCCTCTTCTCTCACATACTTGCAAGGTTTGCATTCACGACTTCAGCACACTATAAAAGCTACATGGGCAAAATCACTGAGGAGGGACTCCATACAAAGCCATTGTGTTGTAAGAGCAAAACACAGACACATTTTGGCAAGCCAAGCGTTCTGGTTTGCTAAGTAGGCCACTTTTAAGAAAATTATTTTGAATATTTACAAAGGGCAAGTAGATATAAGCTAATAACCCCCAAATTCTGAAGAAAAGCGAAACTGACCACATGAATTTGGAATATGGCCAAAACCCCAAATGTCACGTTGCTCTCATGAGTCCATAACCATCTGACCTTTACGAATGCTGGGACAGTATAACCCAAGCAAGTCAGTGGAGCTCTGCCAGTTCCCAACAGATCTGGCCCTTCAAACACATTTATTTTCTCACAACCATTGCAAAATTCAAGAACTACTACATGCGTTTTGATAAGGGGGGGGGGGGGGGGGGAAATTCAGTATTCCAATGGTCAGTGCATCAAATCACTGTGTGAGCTTTCCAGAGTGAAATTCAACAAAACATGCAACAGCCAAATCTCAGCTATGCATGAGGTCACAATGAGGCAATACCATAAAGACTCACAATTTTTTGTCTGATCATTCTTAAAAAAAGCTAAAAAAGAATAATTCACAGTTTCCTGTGAACATTCCTGTGAATTCTAGCCCATCTGTTTTCTTTGCCAGTGGGATGTTTATCTCATCCTGGCAATATGGGACAGTAACATCAGGGGGCCAAAGAACATGTTTAATGTTTGCCTCACATCACATACAGCTGAGTGGTAAGATAATGCTAGTAAGTCTCGGCATTGCTTTTCCCGTTTAGACTGTGCAAAGAATTTGAGGGTGCCTGGGGGGAAAACATGCCCCTCTGCCATGCACCCTGTTTTGAACAGGAAAACACCAAGAGAAGTGCTGCAACAAACAAGGTTTGTGACTTGATAGCTAATTCTCTCTCACTTTACTGGTAGCTTGGCCTATGATAACAAGAAGTTAAAATAGTAATATCTATCTCGTGCTACTCTGCCTCCTAATGGAAAGACATGGGGCTGAAAAGGGAAGCATGAAGATCAGCTCTTTAATAGCAAAGTTTTGTCCCTGAGCTGTCTTATTACTCTGAATAAGTGGGAGCAGTTTGCCCGTAGCTGATTAGGGCTAGCACAAACCAGACTCTAGTCCTATTTTATGTTGCACTGCAGACTGTGCAGCTACACAAAGCTGCAAAATAAGCTTCTAAATCCCAGTGTAGGTTTTATAAATAATGATAATGATTTGGAGTTAATTTCTGTTTACATAACATTTCATGAAATCTACATAAACATTTGTAAGTTGTATGGAGCAATGTAATGTGGTGTACACTCTTCAAGTATCCAGCAGATGAAATGCTACAAAAAAATTCTGAGCCACATGCTGCCAAAATCAGAAGACTGGCAATAATCAATGAGATCAGCATTTTGTTTCTGAGGGCTTTTATTATTTCAATATAGGGTGTTAAGAGAGTGTTAGATATTTTAATTGCCACCCCTGAACTTTCAGAATGAAGCAGTGAATTCCTGACACAATTTAATTCAGCAATTTGAAATTTAAACACGCTGATGGAAGAAGATGGAAGACATTCCCTTCCACAGGGAGCACTTGAGACATAATCCTTCCTGCATTACCCATTATTACACAATCTGAGATAACTGTAGTTCATAGTCTACAGGGTTGAAAATCTCAGCATTTTCTTCTAATTAAGAATAATAGAGCAAAAACTCAGTCATATGAGAAAAACCATGTTACAAACAATAGATGCTCGAGAAATCACCAAGCAAATTCTGCTCTTAGTTATATCTTTACAAATCTAGGAAAATCTTGGAAAATCCAGTAAATTTTAACAGAGGTACATAGGTCTCAACATCTGGGGAAAGTTGGGAGTTTTTCTTCATGAAATGTGCTTGTTATTTATTATTATAAATAAATCTATATTTGGCACAAGCCAAAGTGTAGAATATATACAACCTAATGGAACAAGGCCAACAGATGATGTGAAGGTCTTCTACTGAACCTCTAGACAACAGTTGATTTATAGTATGCACACATCTCTGGTGAAAAGTTTTGCAAGCAAAAAAGATTACATATTGTACTGAACTGTAAATAGGTTTTCACAATGTCCTAAAAAAATCAATTTACAGCTGTTTTTCATTTAACAAAACAGGAATCAGAATATCAGTCTGTTCACATGATGGCACTAGTGAATTTGAGTTCATTTCCACCACTGTACTTGAAGTGGTTTCTCACAGCCCCAGTGTATCCAAGTTAACTTGTTATAAACTAGATGGGTGACTTCTAGATGGGTGAAAAAATGGTTGATGTTATAGGCTTAAAGGGTTGTGGCTGAAGGCCAGGCCATCCTGATTGAAGACCAGTTGCCAGTGGAGTTCCTGCAGGACCTTGTCCTGGGCTCTGTTGTGTTCTATACAGAATCATAGATTCATAGAATCATCAAGGTTGGAAGAGATCTACAGGATCATCCAGTCTAACCATCCACCCAGCACTACCATTGTAACTCCTAAACCACTAAACCACATCATCCAGAACCAGACACCTCTTAAACACGTCCAGAGATGGACATGGTATCTCCACCACCTAGGTAACATATTCCAATATCTGACCACCCTAACAGTGAAAATTTTTTTTCTAATATCTTATCTGAATCTCCCCTCTTTTAGTTTAAGGCCATTTCATCTGGTCCTCTCACTTAAGGCATGGCAGAAGACAATGGCCCCCACCTCACTTACAACCTCTTTTCAGGTATAGAGAGCAATGACATCCCCTCTGAGCCTCTTCCTCCCCAGACTAAATAAACAGAGCTCCCTCAGCCATTCCTCATAAGACATGTTTTCTAGACCCTTTACCAGCCTTTTTGCCCTTCTCTGGACATGATCCAGCACCTCAATGTTCTTTTTAAAGTGAGGAGCCCAGAACTGAATGCAGTACTCAAGGTGCAGCCTCACCAATGCCGAATACAGAGGGACCATCGCTGCCCTATTCCTGCTGGCTGCACCATTCTTGATACAGGCCAAGATGCCATCGGCCTTCTTGGTCACCTGGGAATATTATTGGCTCATATCTAGGTGGCTGTCAACCAGCAAGCCCAAGATCCTTTCCACTGTGAGGAGGAGACAGAGTGCACCCTCACCAAGTTTGAGGACACCACGAAACCAGAGAATGTAACTGATACAATCAATGAAATTGATTCTACACAGGAGCAAGCTACATCTAAGCAAGCTACAGGAATTGTCACTATAAGCCTTTATTCAGCAACTGCAAATGTGGAGTCCTGCATCTGGGATGGACTGTTGATTTGTATCAGTACAGCCTGGAGACTTGCCTGAAGGAAGCCTTGAGCAGTCTGGCCTGCTCAGGTCAGGGAGTTGGACCAGACACCTCCTGGAGCCCCTTCCCACCTGTGTAACTCTGAGGTCCTGTGACCAGGTTGCTTTGAACAAAGTACTTATAAGACATGTACCTATAAGACTGAAGTACTTATAAGACATGTATCAGTGTATTAATCGTGCCTTTTAAACTGGAAATCTTATCCCAACCTTTTAAAAGGGTTAGAGCTCAGCCAACATAGCCTAATTTATTTTTCCTAAATATTTAACTATAAGCTATATTTGTGAACCAAATATAGTATCATATCCAGTCATACCAAGAGTTCTATAGACAAGAAAAAATTCCTTGACACACATGCAGACAATTAGAGATCAAAAAGTGGATCTGAACAGTCATTCCTTTGGCTGCAAAACCTTTAAAATCACTATGTTAATGAATTCATATGCTGGATGTTTCAAATTTTAAAGAACAGTTTACTCAACACAAATCAAAATATACGACTCTTCTATTATAATAATTGAAATATCTCCAAACTCACAAAGTAAACTCACAAACCCTCAAAGTATTCAGATACTTAAGCATGAATTAAAGACAAGTCCCTCCAAAACCAAAGTAATTATTTATTTGTGTCACTGATGTAGTGAATGTAGCATTTGAAGAACTAGATCTTAATCAGTTATCAATACTTTCCTTTTAACTGCAAAAATATAAGGACTTCAAAGGGAATGATTAATCACTGCTATGGGAGGAAAACTTAGGAGGTATGATCAGACATTTCCTGCTTTTGATTGAACAAAAAAAAAATAGTGTGATTCTCTTTTTATGAAACAAACATGGCAGGCCTCCACAGAAAACATCTTATGTGAAAGGACTAATTTAATGTGCTTGCCAATAGGTCTGTTTCTTTAAAGAAAAGAAAAAACATCCACTTTCCACCCCCCTCCATACTTTCTCTTTCAATACACCAAAGAGAAGTCAGACATGGACTTAGAGAAATACTCTTTTATCTACTGAGACGTCAATAACAATGGTTAGAGGCTCGGTGGTACTGTAGGTTTTTTAGTAGCCCAACTCAAACAAATGTTTCAAGACAACAGAAGAATCACAGATGACCTGGAACCAAACATAAATTCTACAGGACTTAGATACTATCTAGTAGAAAGCTATATTATATTATTTTCATCAATTGACTGAGATGAAGAAATGGAATAAGCACAACTTCTCTATGCACTTAAACTGGGTGGAAGTAAGCATGAACTTCTGTGTGGATCCAGAGGTGTGGACTACAGCTTTAACTGAGGACATTTTAGCTGATAAATGGTGTCTTTTAAGGTAGGTAATCAATAATAGTCAAAACAAAAGACCCTGACTCCCATGTCCCCAGACTTTCTAGCTCACCCCCAATGGATTGGAGGAGACAGGGCTTCTCCCATGAGACTCCTCCCACAGAAGGGACAGGGTAGGCAGAAAGGCCTGGAGATCTCCTCCATACCTGACCAAGCTCCTGCAGTACCTCCTACAGCTTCAAGCAGGAGAAACATCCCCTAAAAAAATAAGGCTCATCCGTTCCCTTATAATCACCCACCACCTTTTCTTTTCATTCATTATTTGACCACAACCAGCAGATGATCACAAACTTTTCACTGATGACATTATCATTAAGTCATTCTGATTAAACAGATTTCCAAAACCTGCTCAAAACAGTGCCCATGTTAGAGGATGTAATCCAGCAAACTGTTATCATTAGTTTTTTTCCACCACCTGTTAGAGTGCCAGTACACTATGAAGATAAACTTAAGCAGAGAATTCAAAGCCTTTTACAGTCAGAAAAGAACTGTAAGGATGTCAAATTTAAAAGGAAAGACAGAACCACCTGGCACAGTAAAGTAGAATGACAGTAAGGTCCATCAGCCTTTCCAGGTTTCTGTTAACAGAAGTAACTTAGAACAAAACTTTAATCTGATACCATATGAAATTAATGTAATTAAGGTTGATGTGTGTTCATGTATGTAGGAACCTTCCCCTCAACCACAGTTTTCTGATTTCAATCAAGTGTGAAGGGTCTTAAGTAGAGATCTGATAAAATACTGAGTTCCTAAAAGATGAGGAAAACAGGAGAGTGACTAGGAAAGAGTTTATTTATGACACCTCCAACACAAATGCTAACTAACTTATCATTTATGAAAGAAAATCGTGGGGGAAATCCTACATGGAAATAGTACTTCCTACTGCTCATTAAGTTTTGTTTGAAAGTGAAGAGAATGCCATAGACCTCCATGCCAATATTCTCTGCCTTTTGTATTTCTTTTATTTGAAATACATAAAATTAATACAGAAATCTTTTAAAAGTATTTCTTTATTACTTATTAGCTATCTGACTCTTTCTTAAATCTATTTTCAAATTTATAGTCACTTGTTTTTTTTATAAAGCAGAACACATGGTATTCTGCTTACCAAACAATTTGCAGAAGTTAACAGTTATGAATATATTTGTCATTACACTATGAAAAGAAAATACACATGAACACAGTTCAGATGCCTATATATGTTGTTCTTAAAAACAAAATATTCTTTTCCATTTTACATTATTTTAATGTAAGAGTATTCTTAATTGAGAAACTAAGAAATTTATCAAGTGTCACATAAATCTGAAGTGAGAGTCAACAAAACAGAAGACCTAACACAAGGTTGCAGTTAATTTAAGATTGTTCTTTGTTGCCAATTTTCCCCATTTATTGTGCTTTCTCTTCCAAATGTTCCCTGTTTCTTTCCCAGTAGAGTAATTTCTGTATTCATCTTTGCCAGAACACTAGCAATTCTGTCTACAGGCCAATATTTTTTATTCTTCTGGGTCTCTCCTTCTTTGGTTTGAGGTTTCTTTCATTGTCTTTGTCTATATTAGCACTTATATAAGAGCTGCAATGCCATTCTGTAAGAAACCCCCAATTGCCTCCACTTACCACATGCTGGTTTGGCTCACAAAGTGGTTTTGGTGCACATCGTTTCTTCCAGAGAAGATTGAGGGGTACATCTATATCAGCATTTCAGCTGGATCAGAGGCATTGTCTGAAACCATCTCCTAAATACTATCAGTTGCCATGCTTTGGTTCATTTTGCAGAGGGCTGTATTCCTTTCAGATGAAAAGACATGGGAAGATGAGCTCCAGGAACATACCCCATACACTTACCTACCAACCATCATTTAGTTCTTGGAGCTAGACAAGAGTTAAGACAAGTAATGGCCACACACTGACAGACCTAGTACAGGCTTAATCCAGCTGTTAGCTCTATGGATGCCCTCCATCACAACCGTGTGACAACAATCACACAGTCACAGAATGAGTCAGATCGGAAAGGTCCTTCTGAAATTATTGCTAATGTAGGCATCCATGATCCAGAAGATCCGCCCTATGTTTCTACTACACATGATGAAAATTTAGACATATGGATTTCAGTATGCCATTGATCCTTTAGGTTGCTCCAATCCATGTGCACAGGGAGGACATTCAGTCAAAGGGAATTGGCTCAGTCAAACCCAGATTATAATCTGAACCTCAGACAGGACAGATGTAGTGGGCAGCCCCTGTCTTCCCTTGCTCTGGTCAACTGATCTGCTCCTATTGCTCTGAATTACTTACAAATACAGAAATAGTCCTTCTAAGAGGTCTCAGTTCCCTGTGTTGCTGTCTGTTTACCAGTGCACCAGGGTACCTTGTCTTTGCAGGATCCTCTTTCATCAACTACACTCTTGTGCCTAATAGCTACCAATCCCAAGTAATGGAAAATTAGAATAAGCAACAATATACATCAAGAAGAGTAAGTGGGAGCAAGCAATGGCATGCTTTCCTATTGTAGTGCAGTCACAGTTGAAGTTTAGGTTTGTGGAATACTCTGCTTAAAGTATCCTATTGTGTAGCCTTTCTGTAGAATACACTTCCTTTGCAAGTTTTCTCCCTTGTTTTCTTCCTGCAGCTGAAGACTAGCAACCGTTAGGACAAGATAAAAAGTAAAAGTATTTGGTTTCTGTCAGGTTTTATGTGGGTTTTAGTTGTTTCTTTTTTGTTTCTTCAAGCTGTTGTTCCAGACATTTTTATCTCTACCATCATTTATGTTACACGGTCAATTATGAATTGCTAGTGCATGAATAGTTTCAATTTCTTTTTAAAACAGGTCTACTCAAACTCTTGCTTACCGACTAAAACAGAACAAGTGACTAGTTCTTGATCTTTATGGTGCAATGCGGAGGTAAAGGGTTTAAGAAGGGTAGCAAAACTGAGTCTATCCACACACTCCATTCTGATCTGCCGTCTGTGATACCTGATCATGCATTCCCAAAGGTATGCACACATAGGTTTCAAAGTAGAAGCAAGCTGCGCCTCTTTGGCCAAACAGATTAAACTTCCTAACCTTTCCTCACTCCCTTCCCTGCTTCTCTTACTTCTTTTCACCCTTTCACTTCTCTAACTCCATCCTCCACAAACTTCACTCAAGCTAAGTAATATTTTAGCTGTGGATTAGGTTAGGAGAGCAGGTGGAGCACAGATGCACCATTAACTTAAGATGGTAGCCTGCAAACTCAAGTTTAGTCTTATGCCAGCCCATAGTTCCTCTATATGTCAAAGGTAGATAAACTGTATTTAAATCATCTGTATAGGTGCTCACTTTCCAGTGTACATTGGTTTCAAAGACTTATCAACACACATGGAGACCAGCAAAACCTGTGACCACAGAGTGCCTCAGTGATGTTCATGGTGTCACTACGTAGTACTACTTCAGGTTAACTTTAATTACATCCAGAAGGAGTACCAGTGGCATCCTGTCCTGGTCTGTAGAATCAATGTTTTTGCTACAAAAATTTATCATGCTAACAGAGTAAATAGTTTTGTTGAGGAAAACTTGACAGTGATTTCTATGTAGATATTTTGGTTCAGTATTAATAGTACTTTGAATAATTTAATAACAATTCAACTAAGCAAGGTCAATGTTTGTGTTAGCAGTAAACCACACTCAGTCAAGGACTTAGCATCACGCTACTAGACAAAAAAAACAGGCTCCTGGTCAACCATACGAGAGAGAGCTTCCACAGAAAAATCATCAAACCCCCATATAAATTGCCGAATACTGAGCACCTGCAGCCTGAGTCACGAGGAATGACATAACATTATTTAGGGGACAGACAGGATATCACAGAAAAAAAAAAAAAAAGCTCTTGCAGACTCCCAAAGACTGAAGTGATGCACAGCTACTGCACTGCTAGCAAAACCTGAACCAGCAGTTACCACGTCTCCTCAATGTGATACAGATAATTAGGCTCTCTAGCACTTCTTGATATACTTCTAGCTAAACCTATCTTATAATTTTAACTCCCCTCCCTGTCCCTTCTTAGAAAATAAAAATCACTTCTTTTTGTCCTCATTCTCCCTGATCTGCATCTCATCAGCCCCCACTATCTCCTTCTTCTCATGTTTTGTGCTTGAGCTGTGAGTATGATCAGAGGAAAGCATCTGTGTTCTCTAGCACCAAAGTTGAAGTCAAATTTTAAAGGCTGGATGAAAGCCTCCTGAACCTCTTCTGTTAGATAAGAAGGTCAATATCTTAGCTAATATGAAAGGGGAAAACTGACAAAAAGTTTCAGGATGTTAAAAAAAATCACATTCTTTTCAGTGAGTTTGCAGTTTATTGCTGAAATTTAGTCTAATTTGTGCTATATCTCCATTTTTAGGCTCATCAAGTCAGAATGGATCTAAACCACACAGCTATGAACACGTACAAACATGACCAATATATGAGCATATAAGTGTGGAAAAAACAGTCCTTTCCCATCATTCAAAGGCTCTGTAGTTTACTTTTGCACTGAGATTTGCTCTAGACTGTCCTCCCTACTTTTTCCTCTAAACCACCAGTGATTCACTGAAAAAGGGCCAAGCCAACCCCAGCCCTCTCCAAATTACTCCAAGTGAAGGAGGGACTCCAGACTCAGGGCCTAGAGCAGGCACCACACCAGCACCTGATGCACAGATCAGGATAAAGGTTTCCACTAGGAAGACAATGAAATTTTGGGGCTTGTGTGGATTCTTGGTGAAAGAATCTTATCAAGGTCACTCCATCCAAATCATGTGCCCATTTGTGAAAATACTGCACACATATGGCCTGAAGCACCACATGGATGCACTAAGACTCCACAGGGTCAACCTAATTGCAGGTACTAAAATTTACGGGTTCAACTTTATGGATAACTTACAAGACGTAAAGTGAAAATAAAACCTGAGTGTACAGTCAAGACCTTGCTCATAGCAAAGTATAAAACAAATAATCTCAACTTCACACAGATATTATTGACTGCAGTAGAAATGCAGAAAGTATTCTCTATCTCTTATCATCTGTTATAAACATTTCAACTGTTTCCAAACAGTTTTCATTGCATAACAAGTGATGTTAATGTAAAAGTTTCCAAAGGAAAAATGTTCATAAGTAGTTTTCAGGAACCTTAGTTAAAGCTGCCCACTTCCACAATCCCAGGAATATCTGAAGAGCCAATAACAGAGTGCATTTCAGGAAAGGTACACATGTTCTCCAGAGTACTGAAACATTTACAGTGTGTTGGAAAAGCCCATGACAGAGAATAGATTTCAAGTCATTTGTAGAGAGACACTGGAAAAAAACAAAAATAGAGTTATTAAAGAAAAGCGAGTACTCTTTCACACCTCTTTCAGCACAGTGCCTTGGACAATGCACGTATTTAGACAAAAAAGTCTTGTACTTTTTTTGTCTACTGTTTGTTTCGTTTGATCACTAGTGGATCAGGTGCAATGAACATCTCATTTTATGCATGTATTGCATAGAAACGTTGGCCTTTGAACACCTGTTAGAGCTGTTCAAAGATCTTTCCCCTGGACACAAACTCTTTCAGCTGCTAGTAATTAGAAAAAAACAAAGCAGAACTACCACATGGACTCAGGCCATGAAAGAGGGGAATGCCAAAGAAAGCAGCACAAATTTTACAAGGATGCATGTCATATTTTTTTCCCTTGGCAGTACAACCTCAGAACACCAGGCTAGATGCCAGCTACTCCGAGTGTCAAGCAAACAACAAAATCTGCTACAGGTCTTCTAAGCTTTGATCAGAAAGGGGAACACCTAGAGGCAAGCCATATTTCTGTAAAATAACTGAGTTTCTAAGTATGGATAGAGAGCAATTCTATGGAAAAGATGTGTTAAAAATTTTGGCTGAGTGGAAGTTTGGAAGTTTTAAAAGTTTTTTGCAATCACAAACTTGCATTAGCATTTATTTATTTATCATTGCCCCAGTAAGCTGTGTCATCTAGCTGTTCTTTATTTGTTGCTGTAAAATCCTTTAGAAAGCATTTTAAGATTATGAAATTAGTGCATCTGTGGAGGATTAGCTATTTCAATAATGTCATCTGTGTGCAACCACAAGAATTAATGACTAGAGCATATTTTCTCTGGCAACATAAATAATTTGGCTTTTATCATTAAGATTCAATCCAATTAGAATTATTTCAATGGAAAAATATGATCATAACAGGAAAAGAGACAATTGACCTAGGTATTCTGTGCTGCACAACACAAATTTAATGAGATTAGTAATATAGCATATTATATATAAAATATTTAGAAGTTAAAGATGTAATATCTTAGATAAGTTACTTGCGGAACTTATAAATGCCTCTGAGAGAACTTCACATTTGGCCTCACCTCATGT
The DNA here is from genome assembly GCF_036250125.1 of Pseudopipra pipra. Classification (NCBI taxonomy): domain Eukaryota; kingdom Metazoa; phylum Chordata; class Aves; order Passeriformes; family Pipridae; genus Pseudopipra; species Pseudopipra pipra. Next base: position 16,361,595 of record NC_087550.1, read on the forward strand.
GCTGTGTGCAGTTTTGGGCATCTCAATATAAGAAAGATATAAAACTATAAGAGAACAGCCAAAGGAGGGCAACGAAGACGGTGAAGGGCCTTGAGAGGAAGCCGTATAAGGAGCAGCTGAGGTCACTTGGCTTGTTCAGTGTGGAGGAGACTGAGGGCAAACCTCATAGCAGTCTACAGCTTCCTCAGGGGAAGCAGGGGGGCAGGCCCTGATTTCTGCTCTCTGGAGACCAATGACAAGACCCAAGGAAGTGGCATGAAGCTTTGTCGGGGGAGGTTTAGTCTGGATGTCAGGAAAAGGTTCCTCACCCAGAGAATGGTTGAGCACTGGAACAGGCTCTCCAGGGAAGTGGTCATAAGCTACAAGCCTGACAGAGTTCGGATGATGTTCTTAGGCACATGGTGTGACTCTCGGAGTGTCCTGCACTGGGCCAGGAGTTGGACTTTGATGACCCTTGTGGTTCCCTTCCAACTCAGGATATTCTAATCTATGATTCACAGGAGAACATAATACCAGCAGAGCCCTCAAGGAGTCCTAAATATCACATACTATTTTGCTTTAGTGGACACTTGGCCTCACCAGTCCTCAGTCTCAGTCCGTTTGCAGGATGAATTTCTTCACATTCATCAACTCAGTCAGCCTGCTGCTCTGTCGATTCAAAAACACATCATGGTAGAAAACAAATGGAAGAGATGAGTAATGCTACTGTTTGATAATGATAAAGACAATATTTTAAATAATTAGCTATTAACCCACTACTGGTAAAGATTGAAAATTCATGGTAAGACAAGAAATCCTGTCCCTTAACAAATAGAGATGATAAAACTATACAAAATACATATAGCATTATAGTGCTGAAGTGTATTTAAAACCAGATCTGGCAGTGAGTGAAGAAAGAGATGAGTGGAATCATTTCCTTAAGAAGATGCTCAGCACTTGGGAAAATGTGATTTCCTCTGGAAGGACCAGCTGTCAAGCCTCACAATACACGGTGTTATGATCTTTTGGTACCAGCTTTTTTTAAGATCCTGTTTACTTCACCTCTCCAATCATATCTATGCTGTGGCAGCAGGAGATGGAGGCAGCAGAAGACACATGAGGGAAGTATTGAAGTGGTGCTGCTAAAACTGCCCACTCTGTTTTATGGGAGTGCTTTCATAGTAGGGATCATTTGTAAAGATTTCAAGAACTCTTTGTTTTGGCTGCTCTCATAGAGGAGGAAAAGAGATCTGAAAAAAACACTAAAGGCAACTTGATTTAACGAAGTGAAAGTGACCAATTGCATGGAGAAGGACCCTGAGCCTGATAACCTTATCACTGCTGCAGCGAGTCCTACGCTATTCACAGTCACACTGAATCCCTTTCTCAAACCAGCACTGCAAAAAGATGAAAGAGCTGATATATCTCTCAAGATTTAGCAGGTCCAGAGACAGAAAGCAGTGTCCTATGTGAGAATAATCTAAACAAAGGAGATTATCTTTTTACAATACTTCTTTGAGTAAAGGCAACAATTCCACCTAGCTGGCACTACATTAAAATGAATTTAATCACCCTAATGGAGTAGATAGATGCTTTGTGAAAGAAAAATTCCATAATGATACTTTTAGGATGGGACTTATTCTTCCTTTCTTAAATAAAAAGACTCTGTTTAATTTTATTTTTTTAAGCACATGAAAAAGGAAAAAGTAGTCTGGTATAGAATGGGGATTATGAATAATTCCAAGTTGTTGAAAGAATAGATGCAGGAGAAAAGAAGACAGAGATTTCTGCTTCCGTGCAGTCCATGCAGGTTTTGTTGTGTGAGATTTTGGTTTGGTGTTGGAATTTTTTTTAATTAAAAGTCAAGAAGCACTTTGTTTGATCTCCACTTATTAGCAAGTAAGAGAGTATTTTATGAAAACTCTATCCCAAATATTTTCTCCCAGGATTCACATTATGAATTTTAAGGGCAAATGGCTTTGTCTGTGTGAGTTACTATACTTTTGTTATGTGAAAAATGTAAAGGTCCAGTCAGATTGCTCATAATGGTTTCATAGCAGAGGACTGTGTGAATTTTCACCATTTCTTGTGACTTTTTGGTACAGGTAGAGACAGTAGAAAAGGACAGAAGAGAGATCTCATTGATGGACCTGACCTTCTGTGTCCTGTGGATCAAGAGGAACTGAAGGCTCAGCCCCTGCCATCAGAATTGAGTAATAGGTGTGATTTTCACAGCTTTCTTCAAAGATGCATCAGCATTGTAGATTTCAAAGCCACAATAAAAGCAAAACCAAAGAGACCTACATTGCTGGTTTGCTCAGCAGTGTGCTGCTTCTTTCCACAGCTCCCTCTCCTATTGCATTCTAGACACTGTTTTTCCTCTCTGCCTTCTCCTGGCTGATAGCCAACTTGAAGGCCCCCAGACTCAACAACTGAGTCCCTTCAACTCTAGGGCAATTTCTATTATTGTCTAGCTTGCTCTTTTCAGCAAAACAAAAATACTTAGACTAACAAGGTTGTGGACCACCCTGCCTGAGATCTATTCCTGCGTATGTTTATTTTTTAAGTTTCCTTTTTACTTTAGTGTAGTCCTAAATTCAGAAGCCTCTGCCTTCAGAAGAGATAGATATTGAGTCCAGAAACTTCCAATGGTTCATTGAACCACAGCCATTCCACAATCACTTGGAGTTTTAAAACCAGTTTATCACATTCATAATAAATCTTTGTTATTATTGCATATTAGCTTGGAATCTTGTTGCACAAAATGATAAATAAACACATCTGAGGAGGAGACAATTCCCTTAAAACCTGGTATATAAGGCAAGGACTCAATACTGGCAATTGCATAGACCTCAATTTTGCCCCTCTTCACTTAGGTTTTGAAAATCGTAAAGAAATCAAAACCTGCCAAAGAGAGAGTTCTGAGCTTCAGGTTTTTGCAAGACATACAGCAAACCATACTGTAGCAGATGATGCTGCTCTAGATTCCCACTCAGAGCCCAGTATGGCCTATAGTGACCTGGATAACAGATATAAGCATGGAACCTGGGAGGTTACTAATAATAGTACCCTCAGTCAGCTGCACAAAGCCCCCTCCCTTTGGACTCTGCAGGTGTTTGAGTGAGCCCTACATTTGGGAGGATTGGTTGGTTTGTTTGCTTTCTTTTAAAATTGCAAAAACTTTAACACTTGTCTAGGACTTTGAAAGATGGTTTTATTAACCATTTCAGTTAATAGCTCTTAATTTCTGTACAATAACTGGATTGTATGAAATAAAATGCACAATAAAATTCAAGCAAGCATTTGATCACTTTCGTATTTCTTCATCTTTCTCACTGTATCCTACAGTCCTGCATCTATTTTTTAGTGCTCTTCACACAGAGGTGAACAAATTATTTAATGAAGTTGTCGTATGGAGTTTACTGTTGGACTGAATGATCTTAAAGGTCTATTCCAACCTGACTGATTCTATGATTTCTATATCCCATGTCTAGCTTTTTCTCTCAAATGCAGTAACCTTCTGAGTGAGGTTCGAGGCCCCACTGATGACTGGCATGATATACAGCATGTTGAGGACGATATCAGAAATAAATTATGTTGCTTGCTACTCTTCTTTAATGGAACTGGCAAGATTTCTTGCCCAATGAAAATGGATGGAAAACACACCCTCTTATATAGGTTGAAAATTTATCTTTTCTGTCTGGCTCCAAAGGTTAGGGTCTAAATGATTAGGCAGTTGTACTGAAGTCAGGATCTTGAGCAGCAGGCTTGGCCTTGTTTTGACTATCTATGAAGACAATTATTGGAGCTACACCATCCTCCCCACAAATTGGTGTGCCCCAGCGGAAATCTCCAGTGTGTTGCTGGGAGGAAGCCGTGGTGGCCTTCAGCCTTCAGGGCATCTGCTGACTCCACTCTTACTACTCTTGGCTGACTTGCAGTCAATCATTAGCTCCAGCAGTGCACCAGAAATTGTACATTATCAGAGCCATTGAAACTCTTTTTTTCCTCAGGAGTACCTTAGTGCATATGAGTGATCTATCAAGTCATTGCTATTTTGTCGATTTTGCTTGAAAACTAAAGATTCACACAGAGATCAGGAAAGCATCGTAACTGCAGCTCTAAGGGAGAGTTGATGCTACTACTTTATGGCCAAGACTACACAGAATTATAGAACCATAGAATGGCCTGTATTGGAAGAAACCTTAAAGCTCATTCAGTTCCAACACCTTCCACTAGACCGCGTTGCTCCAAGCCCTGTCCAACCTGGCCTTGAACATTTCCAGGGATGGGGCAGCCACAGTTTCTCTGGGCAACCTTTGCCAGTGCCTCACCACTCTCACAGTAAAAAATTTCTTCCTAATACCTAATCTAAACCTACCCTCTTTGAGCTTAAAACAATTACCCTATATCCTATCATTACATGCCCTTGTAAAAAGTCCCTGTCCAGCTCCCCTGTAGGCTCCCTTCAGGTATTGGAAAGTGTTTATAAGATTTTCCCTGAGCCTTATCTTCTTCAGGCTGAATAACCCTAACTCTCTCAGGCTGTCTTGATAGGAGACATCTTCTTTCAAAGAGTTTCTGTGCTGCTGTTAGAATAATTGTTCCAATATTTGCTTAAATTGTTTAAACAATTTTACCAAGAAAAAGAGAAAGGAAGAAAAATAGAAAGGAAGAAAAAGACAAACCTTTTGTAAATGCATAGCAGATGCACCGGTGCATGCTGGGCTGAATGTAGAACAGATTGGGACCTGTCATCACATCCTCACAGCCACATTCCTTCTCCAGCTCATGTGGCCTACACCTGGGATACACTGGCAGGGCAGCTTGTGAGGCTCCAGGTTCAAAACAAATGCTTTTACCTTTGTTCCTGCTTGCAAGTCTTTTTAATTTCAACATTTTTCCTCCCTGTCATCACTGTTGTCTTTCACTAGCAGAATCTCTGACAATATACCAAGACATGTTGGGGTTGATTTGTTTATTTGTTTGTTTGTTTGTTTAATACACAGGAATTAGCTGGAGGTGTTTTGGTTTTGTGGTTGGATTTGTTTACTATTCAGATACTCATCAAAATAAATAGTAGGAACCAGAGTTTAAAGTTACATAGAAGTCACAGTTAAAGTTGAATATGTGGAAGCTTGAGAACTCTTGGCAATCTCTGGACATTTCTTGCATTGCATGATTACATCACATTGCAAATTTTTCTTTAAGATGATGTGAAAAGGTAGAACTTTACTCTCCTTTATGATTTGTTTGTTTGGATTTGTTTTCTTTTCCCAGCAATAACAAAAGTTTCTTCAATAACACTGAGGAGTAAGAGTCAGTGATCCATCTCTACAACTTTTTTAAACTGGGAGACTATTGTAAACAGGCTGCACAATAATCAAAGGTCAGGTTCTTAATATATATCAAAGGCTGCAAAATTGCACTGATGCACAGAGACTCATCATTTCCAGAACGTGCTTGCATTAATGGCTCTTGCTTTACAGGAAGGGCTTTCTTTGAAGACTGAGGAAAAATGCAAAAAAAACCCCAACCCCAAAATAAACAAAAAAAAAAAAAAAAAAAAAAAAAAAAAAAAAAAAAAAAAAGCACAAAAGAAAAAAAGGGAATGGCAAGATTACAACAGTCTTTCCTGTTTGTAACGTTGAGGAATACATCAACTGGGTAATTTCCTTAACAATAACTAGACTAATTAAATTTCTTTGACTTAGGATTTACCATCCTGTCTGTTTCCAGATACCCACTGTGCAACATGCTGATATGTAATGGGAAGTTGAAGTATAAGCAATCTATTCTCTCTGTGATACTTTCCATATTGGCTTTTACATTACAATAACGTCACCAGGAACCAAGTCCACATGTAGCTACAGTACTATTCTGTGCATTGGGGTCTGTTTTAGAGTATGCATTCCTGCTCTTACACCTTTCTAGCATCTCTCTGACACACACTACTGCAGATCAGGGCAAAACTTGCCCAGATAGTGTGATGCGACAAAAAAAATGAACACTATACGCTTGCCATGCTTTTACAGACCCCAAAGAATTCTAGTAGTGTACAGAAATGAAGATATTTGAGACTTGTCTACTATTGATTTTTGGAAAGTGGTTTAAATATATTTTACTTAAAAAAAAAAATCTGATAATATGATCTTATGGCAGCATTATATGATTTTTACTGTCCTATATCTGTTGCGCAACTATTTCTAACGACCTCCCTTTGTGCCAGGATCCTCTGTGCTGGCTGGTATGTATCTGACTGGTTAGGGACAGAATTCCTGGTTTCTGGAAAGCATTCTTCTTAAAGCAAGATAGAACCTTGCTAAAAAAAAGAAAGCTACACTAGTTTTGTTACAAAGTAATCAGTTTTAGGCAGTACCTGGCAGAGAGGTAATTTTTCCTAGTGATTTTATAAATATCTTGCTGATTTTGTTGAATCTGTAGTGAAACTTAGTTCACATCAAACCCCTTTTATTCATGTTAATTCTTTCCAGTGGTGGGGCTAATATGAGCTTTACAGTTTCCTTATTTCACTCTACTCATATCTTAAGGTCAGTTCCAAGCAGAGCATGTTAACACTGAAACACCTAAAACAGAAAAGTGCTGAAAAGAACTGACTCATCTAAGAGGAAGCTGCTATGGTTTCTGCTTTCCCACTATAAGTTATCTGCCCTTTTTATATCCAGAGCTAAGATTAAAATTGCCATCCTTCTTTAATTCCAGTGATTAACGTGGTTTGCAATGCGACAAATCCAGATAACACCTCCAGAAAGCACTCAGAGTCAGAAGTGAAAACTGAAGCATGACCCACCTCACTTTCTACCAGTGCAACCCAGCTACTGGGAGCCTACTGCAGGTCACCTACCCAGTCTGCACTGAAACTCAGACTACTCTTAGCTCTAACAGGACAAAAAACCCAAGATCATGACTCTGCTGACAATGGGATACTTGGCATAATGCCAATTCAGTATGTTTAACAGGAAAACATACAGGTATCTTTGTCATCCTCAAAGCATCCCACAGGCTCAGACAAATATAAAAACCTTCAGTCATGGTGGTGAGGGAGGTAAGCAGGACAAAATTCCCCAGATAAACAAGACAACAGAATTGCTGCTGTGATAAGAAACAACCTCATTAGCAATCTCTTCCCCAGGTGCCATGAAGGAAGACAAAAGGATTTTGAAGCATCCCTGATAAGAAGGATAGATTACAGCACAATCAAGAAAGGTTCCCATGAGTCCCTGTCATTGCTTATAGTTTCATCCTATCTCCTGTGCTTCCTCCCAGCCCTTCTACCACACCCTGATGGCATTAAGGGTTTTGAAGTTTCCCTGAATTCTACAACACAACATGTGTGTTTGCTTCATGAGTCATGAAAATCCCATTAATGTTTGGAATTATTACGTTTTCCAAAAAATGGAAATTAAATTTGAAATTTTAAAAAAGAAGCCATAACTCAGAAAATTATCTCAGCAGATCCATCCCAAAATAATTGATTAGTGATTTTACACTTCTGAAAATTTTGTTCAGATAGAATAGCCGACTATCTTTAAGCACACTAAAAATGACAATAAAGATCTTTTTCAGATGTAAGCAACTAAACAGGATAGTTTTCTTCTTTGTTTTCAGGGCAACCATGGTTTATATGGTTTAATTTTCCACAAATTTTGTGATTTTTTCAGAATATTGGCCTGACTTATATTGTACTTGGGGTCATGGCCTCAAGCCTGACAGAGTTCAAGAAGGGTTTGGACAATACCCTCAGGCACATGGTGTGATTCTTGGGACTGTCCTGTGCAGGGCCAGGAGCTGGACTTCAGTGATCCCTGTGGGTCCCTTCCAACCCAGGATATTCTATGATTGCATAGTAATCCATGGAAAGTTGTTCTCTAGAACAAGGATATAAAGATGCCATATCAGACATTTTTTTCAAATGTCTGTCACTGTTTTTTCTCTCCAGAACATTCTTCAAGTCCCCTTTGTCATTAAATTTGAAGAAAAAAGTCACTCAATAAGTGTCAAGGGATATAGGAACCTTCCTACATTAATCATTTCAAGTAAAATACATGGTTTATGAAATCAGTAGTAGCCAGTATCCTCCAGCTTAGGCTGGAGGTGAGGGTTGCTTCCTCTAACATAATGCTTTCAGCACTAATGTCTATAGTAGTAAGTGATACTAAATACTTTGGTCAGGCTTCCAACAATGAATAATGACTCATATCAGCATTCACGTACTGCATTATCTTCAAACAGTGCTTTCTCAAGAGAGATAACCTTATCTGCAGCAATGTGATTTTCTTGCCATGACAATTTAATTATTTTTGTAAAACCCCAGTCTTGAGCAGCAAATTTGCTTTGACAAACCTAGTCTAAAAGTCAGAGTAACCACAATTATTTAAAAAATACAATTGTATATATTATATATAAAATTAAATTTAAAATGTAAGATTTCTTTAGTTTGTAGTATTGAAAATTTCCCTTCTCTCATTGCAATCAATGAACTAAGTCATACAAAAAGCTCATAATGTCCTGCAATCATCAGTAAAAACAAGCCAATGCAATAGGAAGATTTTTCTAAGCCTGAGTTTCCCAGAGCCATGCATTCTTTTATGAGGTAAGATGGCAAAAAAGAGGAGAATTTGGCTTTAAAATTAAGGCTTTTTATTTCCTCTTACTACTAGATACAAGTTTCTTTGGAAAGTCTTGTACAAACTGAGTACTCTCTTGGAATGTTAAAATGTCTTGGAATAAAGTCAATTGGATCTTGAGTTTCTGTCTTTTATTCTGATGAAAAATAGAGGTACTATTTCCTACCAGAGCGTAAGCATTTACATTTTTAACACTGTACATCAGTTTGTTTTGCTCTATAACAGGTAATGGAGTGCTCTGATCTGGTTTTTGGATATTTCATACTTTTAACTCTTCATGACACTTGGTACCTCATGACACTTCATACAGATAATGTGCACAGACATGACCCAAAGAGCGAGCTCATCCTCCAGCCCTCATTTTCCACACTCCCACATTGGTGTGATCTTTGGCTCAATGTTGCATTGAGTTACTTGTCTGGCAAGGGAACTCATTTTCTCCACTGATTACATGCACAAATTGTTGTACAAACTCAGTTGCCTACCAACACAAGGCAACTGGTTCTCTGAATTCAGACTTTCCCTGAGGCACGATTAGGCAAAACAATACAGTTGAAGTGTCAGACAGTGCACCAATGTGAAAATAATGTTCAACAATGTGATTCTGTCACCTCAAGTGCTTATTTTTTAATTAATAAGAATTAAGAACTATCTTTATAATTTGGGTATATGCTAAATGATGACATGACTCCCCACTATGTTCAGTTGGTTAACATACTGTGATTTGCCTCTGTTCTTACATTTAATCATCTAAAAGTCTGTGTAGATAGAGAAGAAAACCAAATATAACATTTCTGCTGGCATTTTATGCTACATCTTTGCACTGATGTACTGGTGATGGAGAGAGGTGTTGTTGATTTAAAGCTCAAGGAGAGTAAATAATTCTAAAATAATTCAGAAACACTCAGCTTATAAAGCAAGAGTTCGTCAGTCAGTTCTGGAGAGTAAAATGATAAAAAGTCCAGGTAATAATAAGCCTGCAAGTTATAAACTCCAAATTCAAGATATACAAAACTTTATAGAGAAGAAACATGTTCTATGTGTCTTCACAACTCTCATGCATCTTGTCATATGAAAGTCACACCTTTCCGGCGAGATTCCTTCTATGGACATGTAGACTACCATTTGCCATCCTGCATTTTACCTCTGCAGCGAAGGAAGAGAGTTGAGTTCCATGACCTTATTCCTTGTAAAAGAGCCATTAGTCCAAAAGCATACCTTAAAGCAGATACATTTTCTGCCCATTTCTCTCTGTCTCTTTCCTCTGACTCCCTCCTCTTGTTTCTCCTCCTTGTCTTCATTTTTTTGCTTTTTTCATTTTCACTTTCCATTATTTCCCCATCCATTATTTTCCCATCTATTATGTCAAATTAAGTTGGAGGACTGCAGTCACATCATACTTACAGTCTGATAGAAAACACTTTGATCTCTTCTAGCAAAACATTCATGCTTCATTTTATCACCTGTGAGAAACCCCAGAGCCACACCTCGTACCCTGTGGAAGAAAAATTAACACTTGACTTTCCAAGAAGGAAATACAGTATTAAATATACATGGCATAATAATAGTAATAAAAGATAATATAATTGTACAAAAAATGTGTGGCATAAAGTACAAATAGATTTTATGCCTTTACTGTTAAATTTCCAATCCAAATTTGACTAAAGAAAATACTATGTCACACATCATGTAGCTATTCTTGTGTTATTATTTTATTAAATGTTTATAAACATTACTAAAACTCCCATCAAGTATAACATTGATGCAATAATAACATTAATGAAAAACTTTTCCCTCTTTTTATCCTGATGGATCTCCATATACTTTTCTCACTAATGTCTTTTTATTTATCCTTCAGTATCCTTCATGAATAGAAATGAAAAAAATCCCAAACACCTGTTGTTTTTGTAATGTTTTTTAAATTAATTTTCATTTGCTTTCTGAAAAACATCCTGGAAACATGTAGATGCTGAAACCCAGTTATTTGGCATACAACTGAATCAGACGCAGATGGAAATTAGCAGTGTGTATTTTCTATAATTTCTTATAATTACAAACAGCTTAGTCTTAATAAAGAAACATTCACTATTCTGAGTGGATATTTGCTTTGCTCATAAAATTGAAACTGGAAACCTCAAGACTTTAGTAAGGTAAAAGCACACAAAGATTTCTGGAAAGCTTGGTTTCCACCTCCTAGGCAACAGCAGCATTCTCCTGAAGTTCTTTAATGGAGATTCTCTCTCAGCTTTCATAATGATGTCTTGGACAGATTGAGGAGCCAAAACGGCTCCAGAGACCATAGAGCCCATGTAATGTGAGGAGTTCTGGGGATGAGTTACAGTGAGCAGATGGCAGCAGGGATGTTCCAGGCACTCCACCATGCTGCTGGACACTCCTCACCAGGGCAGTCTCACCAGCATCCTTGGGCTTCCTCTCCTCATTCCATATCAATCTCCCATCAGAGCTGCAGGAGCTGCTCATGAGCTGGTGAGTCACCAGCAGCTGAAAAGTCTCCCACAGGCTGCCCTTGAGCAGTATAAAGCTATTTTTCCTTTATGGCTAAGGCATTATGCAAGAATCTGAGATATGGACTTGTATCATGAGGACTTAAGTGACTGCACAAATATTGAACAATTCCTAAAACGTCAAGAGACGGGGTCAAAAAAGATTAAAGAAAGGTCTGGTACTAACAGTGCTGGTCTGCAGTGGTATCATACCTATCCAAAAAGCAATGCCAGCTGGTGTGGACAAAGCATACCACAAAATTTGTGTTTGTTTATATTTGCAGTAAACATGTCTTGGACTAAATGGAAAGCTCCAAAGCTGACTAACAAAGATTATCCCTGCTGATAAAAGAAGCACTAAGAAACATCACCATTTATCTGAGATGTGAAGGAGCAGAAAGGAGGATCAGTAAAACTAAAGGGGGAAATTACAGCTGGAAGATTTGGCAGTGCTTTACTTTAGGTTTTCCCTTCTTACTCAGCAAAGGAAAAAAAGTTTTTTTAAAAAACTCCTGATTGCTAAGGAAGTATTTAGACACCAAATGGAAACAGCAAATGGCTTTAAAAGAGAGAGTTTGAAATCAAAACTCTAGAATATACAAAAGAAAAAAAAAGATAGCACAATATGGGAAATGAAAAGTTGTTCAGTATTTATCAATAGAAAAAAGTTTAAAAAAATGTTGAAAAAAAATGGAAATAAATAGACATATTTACAATTAAGGTGCCCTTTAAACCTATGACTGATATTCAGTATCAGTGGAGGTTGGACAACTCTTATTTTCATCAATACTAAGGCCTGTCAATCTTGAAGTCAAAAGTTACTGGGTCAAAAGAACCCTTATTTTTCTGGCACTTTCCCTAAAACCAAAAGCAATTTGAATTTTAATGTCTGGTTTGTTTGTAAAGGTTCAGACTACACTGACAAATGAAACTGCAGTTCTTACAAAAGTTTATTGCTTAATTAACAATGCTGAGGTTAAGTTTTTCAGGAAAAGAACACTATGAACTTTTCTGAACTGTGTTTTTTCAAGTGCCTGGTTGTACTCAAGAATCAAGCAAAACTTTACAAACCATTTCAGAACTTGAACTGTGAGTTGATTCAAAATGTGATACCACTAGAATGAAAATTTTTTAAATTTTCAATTAGCTTGACTATATATGTGAAAGTTTAGCACCATTTAAACACTCAGAAAAAAATATGCCTATTTAATAGCAATATAGCTGCAGCTCATGCTAATTCACAGTATCAAGAAAACAAGGGAAAAAAAGCAATTTAATACAGCAGAATTTTTTTTGTTCTTTACAGTTTTGTTCATTAAAAGAAGTGATTCAGTTTTTATATTACATAAGGCTAGTGTTTTCTCATATTTGACCTTTTCAGTTTGAATGTCTTAGCTTAAAATCCTGTTTAAAAAAACAGGTTTGTCTTTCTGACTTTTGAGTAGAATTCACATACATAGTTCATTGCTCTTCATTCAGTGCTGTGCTTTGGGGAAGGGTTCTGCTGACACCCCTTAGCACCTGAGGCAAGACACAGACAATGAATAGCTGGAACCAGGCTTCATAATTCCAGTTCTGAAACCACCTCCAGCAACATTTTGTAGACAAGTGGTCTTGTCGACTTGTATTTTAGGAAATCATGTTGTCAGTCCTTAGAAATAGGAGGAGCTGTTTTAAGCAGTAAGGATTTCCACTTAGAAGTTGCAAAGACTGATCTGAAGGCCATGGAAAAGAAAAGGATTCAACTTCATTGGAAAGAGACTACAGAAAGATAGAAGCACGGAGTGAAAATTCAGATTAAGACTTTTGCTCACCTCATAGACTAATATATACTGGTAGTTAACTTCTCATGCAACTCTGGTCATCATTTGATTTTCAGAGTGCAGTCTCTGAACAGAGTCTATTAAAATATCAAATGAAAAGCAGAACACGTGCTATTAAAATATCAATTATTAAAATTATTTACATTATTGAAATTCAATGTCTGTAAAGTGCCATTGGAAAAGGAAAAAACTGAATGACAGGAGAAAAAAAGCCAAATTAGAACACATAACGGAAAGATAGTGAAAGCAAAAATTGTGAAGTGAAAAGTAGTATTAAAGAAAACCCCTGTCCTCGTTCTGTCCAGGACAGGGTTAACTTTTGCAGCAGCCAGGAGGGGCAAGGCCAAGAATCTGGCGTTATTCGATATCACCTCACGTCGTGGGCAGGGGGATTGGAGGGGGGTTGCATCTTTCAATTTTGCCGGAGGGTGAGGTCAGGCAGCGCTGGTTTCCTTGGCAACCGCATGCGAAGCTATCGCTTGTGAATCGTTCACCTGTCCTATGCACTGTCACCGGTGTTGTTGCCCTTACTGTTTGTATTCTTATTTCATTGCTGTTTCTGGTAAATTGTTCTTATCTCAAGCTGTGATCTTTCCTTTTTTGTGCCTCCAATTCTCCTCTCCATCCCGCCGCAGGCAGGCAGCGGAAGTGAGTGGTGCATGGTGTGGGGTGTTTCAGTGGGAACACTAAATTAGAGGATAACATTTCTAAACCACAACAACTCCTCTATAGTACTTTAAACTATTGCCCTGGAGCTCAGAGAAGAGGAAAATGAAAATTAAACCATAGTTGACATCACTGATGTTGTCTGTGTAAAACAAAAGGTCAGACTGTGATCCACAAAGTCACTTAAATTGTCAGACTACATAGTTGCTTTTAATGTAGTGTAAACTGATTTTACAGCAGATATCACATGCATGATGGTCTGCTTTATTTACATACTGGTGGTGGTTAACAGTGACCACTGAAGTAAGACAAAAGATAGAAACTGATATTTGTCATTCAAGGACAGGAGTATAAAAATAAAATGTTCCTTTGTGGTAGAATTGAAGTAATAGCTAGAGTATGAATCTCTAAGAACTTAGTATGGAGAAAGCTTTACTCTCTATATTCACACTTTGCACAGCCTTACTACTCGAGGAGTTGCAAGGTATAAAAGCCCTTTTGAGATGTTATTACTACAAGTTTTGTGTATATCATCAAATGCCTTCTTCCTTCCACAGATGCTCTGTTAAAGAATCAAAAGTCACTGTTTCCAGCATGCTTAAAGCACTACATGTGCACACAGACCAAAAAGCTGCCTGCACAAGCTTTTTCTTGACTTCTAGTAACCCTCAGTCAGAGGGTTACTACAATAACTCAGTCCACTCCTTATTCCTGTTCCTGCCTCAGACAACTGCAGTTCATGAATTACTTCTGCAGTTGTCTTGTCAGACCTGCATTTCAGTGGCATGGCACGGTCCTGAAGATGAGAGCTCTATGTAAAATCAATTAAGTTGATAAAATACAGCTGTCTGAGAGACATTTTCTTTTGTTGCTATTATTTGGGATATTTTTCAAAAATTTATAAAGTGGTCTTATTTTGTAACATACAAATAATATCTGAGAAAAATACCATTAAGTAAAGAGCACTAGCTTTACAATTTAAGCCTTAATAAACCCTTAGTCTGTTATATGGAACCTACAGCAAAAAGGTATTGATATTTGGAGACTAAAGTGAAGGCCAAGAATAGTGTGTTCTACATTTTCTAATTAGCCTTAATGAATAGACATTCCTTCAAGGAAAGGCTGAGAGAATTACGGTTGTTCAGCCTGGAAAAGAGAAGGCTTCAGCATGACCTAATTGTGGCTTTCCAATACCTGAAGGAAGCCTACAAGAAAAATGGAGAGACACTACTTACAGGAGCATGGAGTGACAAGACAAGGGCTTCAAACTGATAGAGAGTAGGTTTAGATTAGATATTAGGAGAAAGTTCTTTGCTGTGAGGGTGATGAGGCCCTGGCACACTTTGCCCAGAGAAGATGTGGATGTGCCATCCCTGGCAGTGTTCAAGGCCGGGTTGGATGGGGCTTGGAGCAACCTGGTCTAGTGAAAGGTGTCTCTGCCCATGGCAGGCAGGTGGAACTACCTGATCTTTAAGGTCCCTTCCAACTCAGGTCAGTCTATGATTCTATGTCACATTATCCTCCCAAAGCAATATAACTACTGAAGTGGATCTTCTTCAGTATCTTCAATCTACTGCTCACCTGAAGGAAAATTAATTTGCTACTGATTGATCATTTGTGAAATGTCCATAACTGGCACATAAAACAAATCAGCCTCTTTTCACTCTTCTTTACACTGTCAAGAAAGTCACCACATTGATTGTGCTGCTCTGTAAACATGACCGTCCAGGCATAGTCCTTTCTAAGGGAAGTGCATTTAGTTGAACTTGGTATTGTTCCTAGTGTCTGGCTGGTTCAGGACTACAAGAGTAATTCTGTTCCTATGGAACTATATCTGCAATGTACCACAATATTTGACATTGAACACAATACCAATGTCACTAAAGTAGAAAGTATTCATCTTTGATATTAGTGCAGGTCTAGGTAAACACTCAGTTTTTACTTGAGATATTTTCAAGGATTGGAATCCACAAGCTGTAATTCCAACTCTATTGCACTGTGTCAATATTTGCAGTGTTTTACTGCAGCCCAAAAACCCAACCAAATCCTGGGCTGCATCAGAAGGAGCATGGTCAGCAGGTCAAAGGAGATGATTTTCCTCTGCTGTGATTTCAGAATCGTATTTCCCAATTTAGTGTTCCCACAGAGACACTCCAAACCACGATTCGCTCACTCTCTCGCTTGCTCCCCTCCCTCTCCCCTGTGGCAGGATGGAGAGGAGATTCAGAGGCACAAAAGGTGAATAGGTTGAAATGAGAACAATTTATTGGAAACAGCAATGGAATAAGAAAATTTACAGTAGCAGCAGCAATATCAATGACAAACCGCACAAAACAGGTAAAAAGATTCACATGTGATTGCTCACCACGGAACCAGCATTACTCGACTGCTCCCCCCACCCACCACTCTACACACCTGGAAGGGACCCCTTCCACTGTCCCCAGAAAATAAAAAGGTGGTATAGGATAAACTCCAGGACCTGGCCATGCTACCTCCTGGCAACTGCAAAATTTAACCCTGTTCTGAATGAAACCAGGATATCCCTTTCTACTCTGCTCATGTGAGACCCCATCTGGAATTCTGAGTACAATTCTGGTGTCCCCGCCATGAGAAGGACATGGAACTGTTGGAGAACATCCAGAGGAGAACCACGAGGTTGATAAGAGGACTGAAGCACCTCCCCTATGAAGACAAGTTGAAAAACTTATTCAGCCTGGAGAAGAAAAGGTTGTATTTAGACCTCAGATAACTTCCAGTGTGTGAAGGGGGCCTACAGGAAAACCAGAGAGGGAATCTTCATCAGGAACTGTTGTGACAGGACAAGGAGTAATGGATACAAATTGAAAGAGAAGAAATTGAGGTATTAGGAAAAAAATTTTTACTGTGAGGGTGGTTAGACACTGTAACAGGTTGCCCAGGGGGATTGTGGATGCCTCATCGCTGGCATTGCTCAAAGCCAGGTTGGATAAGGTCTTGAGCAACCTGGTCTAGTGGAAAGTGCCCATGGCAGGTGGGTTTGGACTAGATGATCTTCAAGGTCCATTCCAACCCATTAGCATTCTGATTCTATGATTCTATAAATTCCCAAGCACTGAAGAATTTCAGAAATTTGTTAATTTAAATAGAGTAAGAGAATTAAACATGACTTTCTTTTTGTATTAATTATCATACTTTAACCAGTAATTTTCAGAAATTTTTTTTCCAAGTGTCATTTCTATGCACTGTATTCTGTATAGTTATTTACATCATTGATATCTCTGTTCTATATAAAATTAATTTAATGCCAATTTTCTTAGCAGGTTTCTTAAAATTTATTTCCAAAATGGTATTCTAGATAAAAAGAATAATTTTTCAAAGCATATTTCAGTAAGTGGATTCAAAACTAAAGGTAAAACTGGAGGAGAAGCTGTGGTCTACAAATTTTCAGTGGAAAGCCAGACCTAGTTCTCATTCAATTGAACTTTCCAAAGATGTTCGCTGTTGTTAAGAAATGTACTTTTTTTGTCCAAACAATGATACTATAACAAGCTTACACTTCTCTTAATGTTAAGCATTGGCAGTCATAAATATGTTCCCCACGTGAGAAATCCTTCACCATCTAAAAATAGTTGCAATCATTTTGCTACAATCAAGAATACAAGCTAAGTCAGGAATATCAGAAGAGGACTGCCCAAGTTAAACAGGATATGGTATCAAGTATCTACAGTACATTTACTTTTTCACTTAGTGCCTGAGAGAAGGTGGTATTGCTCTAGCCTAAAGCAACCATGAGTGTTGCTTATGCCAGCAGACACTAACCGATGGAATTCCTATCATGAACACTATGAAAAATGTCCCACAACACCAGGAACTTCTGGTCATGTGTCTGAACTGGATCTGCACTACTTTTCATGCTCTGCCTCAGTCCAGGAAACTACAGAAATGGGCAAATGCTCAGGGACCCAGATTATTGAAAGCCTGAACTAGGTTAAATTAGGCAGAATTTCAACCCTTCCAATGTACAAGAAAACACAAAATAATCAATGATGTATCTCTGCCTGGTTCTGCCCAGCCACTCACATAACATCATTTGAGTCCAAGACTTAGGTCAACCCTTGCTTTGTCTCTCTTCATTGTAAAGAATCTTTACACCTTACCAAATCAAAAGAAGTGCTGTATTTTAAAAAAGTGGAACTCAATTCAAATATAAACACATACAGCTGGCATCTGAATATCCATTTCTGGCACCTGACTGCCAAAATAATTCTATTGGAGTACCCAGTTTTGAACTTTGACCTAAGAGTGTTCCCATCACAGTGTTTCTCTCTGCTTATACAATAAAGGGGCCAAGAAATCTCTTACCGATTTTTGTCTGTGTCCAGACCATAGTTCCCTCTAATTAAGCAGACACTGTTAAATAAAAACACAGTAAGGTGATCACGACCATCCAGTTTTTCACTGTAAAATTAACACCTGAATGGTGGGTTTGCAAGGCAAGAGGGCTGGCAAGAGGGTTATGCTGTGCAGCTGGTGTAAAGTTAGTGTAATGGTCACAGACATCCAAGGTTTGAATATCTGAATGTGATCAGTGTGAAGCAGATCTTTTTTAGAAGCTTGAGCTTGTTAATGAGTTAAGTGACCACAGAGTTTATAACTACCGACTTTTTTTTTTTTTTTTTTACAAATCTGATTCTTCAATGCTTTAATACTAGAGTGCTCATTTGTTGGCTTTTTCTTGCTTCTGCTTTTATTGTCACGCCCCACCATTCACTCTCCCTAAATTCATAGTGGTCTCTCCTGCTCTAAATTCACTATTAACAGCAGTAGGTGCAGAGTAATAGCACATCTCAATGAATCCTCATCGAATTTTGAAAACAACTGAGAGAAGAAAATGAGTTCCCTGCAACTGCCCAGACTACCTGTAGGGTGAGAATACCATCTAAAAATAACAAAAATTCTGTCAATTTGTGTTCACAGGAGCTGGGAAGAGACTTACATCTTATTTTTTATTCAGTAAGCACTACAGAGTAGCAAGCTTTGATTGCAACTGGACAGTGGCCTAGATGATTCACATCCCTTGACTTGTTTCCTGAATCTCCATACCACATCACTTATTCCCTGTGATAGGTAAAACCCTTACTTTATACACTTTGTTTGTTTCTATATCTTACTTGCCAAATTCAATAATAATGAACCTGTGCAACATGTATTTTGAAAGTTTAGTAATTAGGTTTATAGTAGTCATTTAATTTTTGCCATGAAAGTGTTCCTTGAACGTCTGTATTATGAAAAGGAGAAGGACAGGGCTTCGGATTAAATGAGCGAGACCTTCAGCTGTGGAAGGATAACTTTGTTCACTCCAGTGGCACAATGTCATTTGAAAGCCAATTCCCCTGACCTAGAGGATCTTCCCTGACTTCATCTCTCCTGTTGGACTTTTCCACTTTGTAATTAAGTATTCATTGGGTAAGAGGGAAACAAAGAATAAAGAAAAAAGGAAAAAATAAACCCTTTGTAGAGGTTCCAGTCCTCTGGTCCAAGGAATATTTAATTATTTAGGCAAAATGGAAATGCTTTTCCAGAGAGTCTGGGAGAGTTCTACCATGGTGGTTACAGTCCAACAGGGAAAACAGAGAAGAAACTCAGTGTATCTCTACAGGGAAAGAGGTGCCTACTTAGCTTTTTCAAAAAACATACATAGTTATACTTACCAAGTGAGTTGAAAAGGAATGGTGCAGTTGAAAAGCAAATCAGTTGTCTTTAACTAGATGTCCAGTATTTCTTTAGAATTGTTGTTTTATCCTAAATTATTCAGGTAGTTATCAAAGAAGGAAAGCAATGTGAAATTATCAGATTTAAAGTGTCTGATCCTGTAATAAATACGGGATATTTGTTGTGATGGTTTGTTTGTCCTAAATTATGCTGTATAAACTTTTCTAATCCTTAATAAAGTTAGCAAAAGCCTGAGGGGGAGGTATCCTAAAAAGAAGAAGGTACTTCTGACACAGGGAGTTTTTTAAAGAAAAGTTGATTAATTAGTGGTGTTACATACACTATGTACCTTTACCAGTGATGTGGGCTGAATCCAGATGATAGGTCAAGTGAAGTTTTAATGAAAACAGATGCCCAGAGGATCCTACAGCAGCTGTGTCTGTCCATTGCTCCATATGTGGAACATCTTCCCATTGCTTCACAGTGCTGGACTCCCTCACTTCCAAGAAACCCAGGGCCTCTTAAAACAAGGTTGAAAGGAGAAAGGCTTGCTAGTCAGCTGGCAGCATATTCGCATTTTTAAGCTAGCCTGGATACAGTGAAGGAGAGCTTAGTTTGTGCTATGTGACTGACCTCTCTTAGCCAAGTTCATAGCAGTGTGAGCTATCAAATATGACAGGCTCTTGGCAAGTATTTGCATGCTTTTGGCTGGAATCTCTTCCAAGCCCAGCTGGGATCAATTAAACTAAATAATAGTTCTTCCAATAACTAGCTCCTACCTCATTCTTCAGAAATTGTTTAGTGTTCAAATGTAAATACTGTTCAGTTCATACTTTGCTCACCCCTTCCCCCACTTTGAAGAAAATGACAGACCTACAACTCGGAAGAGTTTTAGAGCAAGCTCTTAAAGGTTGAATAAGGAAGAAACATACATTCTTGTCTTCTAGTTTGCCATCATGAAATCCATTCTGCCTATCTAAAACCCTAAATATGAATAAAAATCCCACCACACATTCATTCCTCTAGACTTCATATTAAATGGAGGTACCGTTGTCCATAATTGATTGGTAAACCAGTCCAACCAAACTTATCAAATCCTGACCTAAAAATTTGAAGTAAATGTTCAAAAAAGCATCAGTTATGGTATAAATTAAGTTTTGCCAGGACCAGATAATGGCCACATTAGAACCAGGAGCATTTAAATTCAAGATCAACTTTTTTTAGGGATTTACTATTGATTACTAGTGATTTATAGTGACTACTATAGATTTGCTGCAAGAAACGTGAATAATCAACCTTGACTTTTAAAAGATGCATATCAGCGCAATTGGAGCAAAAGCATTAATGTTTTTCATTGTAAATAAAAAGAAGAATTATTTTCCATTCAATTTAAAAAAAAAAAAAACCAAACCTAATTTTTATAACACAGTAGTCTCGAGATCTTTCCTGACCAGAGCCTATGTTAAAACCATGAATCAAAACAATTATTTTCTATGAAGCCAGAAGTATTTGCACAGTTTTAAAGTCCCTGATCACTCTATCAGTTACAGAGGAATAAAATTCCCTACCCAAATAAAAAGAAATATAACACTTTATTTTTTATTTTAATTAATTTACTGTAGTTTTACATGCTAGATTCCCAAAATCTAATGTAACACTAAGAAAACAGCACTTGTTCTGCTAGGCATTTGAATGTAGTTGGATCATTCAGCTGCTTAAAGGCCCTTGAAGAAAGGAAGCCAAGATTTTTATGATCCTGCAAAATGTCCAGTACTACCATGGAATAGTGTGGCATTTTGTCATTGCATTCCTTAGGTAATGACTCTCCCCACGAAGTATTCTCCCTTCATTTGAGGAGCTGGAATAGCCTATCTGGCCTAAGCTCTAGACCATGTTGTGTTAACCTGACAGTCCTCTCAAGGATCTTGCAGAGCCTCTTTAAGCAGTCAAATTTTAAACACTGTTAAATTCTACAACTATGGTTTCTGAAAATAAAGTCCCTTTAAAGAAGCAATATGAATAGCAGAAAGCCTGTAATGCCATTTAACTTTAGAAATAATTCCTTGGGTGAAGGGTAAGAGAATGGCTAAAGGGACCAAGCTGGTCACTTAAAAATCCCTCTCTGTAAAAAGACCAATAAACATGACATTGCAAGGTCCTAAATTTATCATTTTTACACAACTTTGAGAAAATCCTCACTTCTCTAGAAAGAGAGTTTATTATAGTTGTCAGTACTGAATGGTTCAACAAGAAATCTTCTGAGGTAAAATATGGTAAAACACTTCTGCCTCACAGGAGGAAGTAGCCTTTGAGACCGATCTCCAATATCAGCACATTTTAGTGATGTGATTCCACCTGCCATAGACTGTCTACTGATCCAAGTATTTCTTTGAAAAAGCAAAAAAAAAAAAATTACATTCCTATGTAAAGTGAATTTCTATTTCAGTAAACTTTCCAATGTAGGACATGCCAAGCAAAATCACAGTTACCCTTTTAGGGGGAAACCTCCACAGTGAACTTCTGGGATAATTTCCTGACAAGAAAAACAGGTGACCTGACAGTAATTAGGGAATTCAGTTCCTTATTACATACATAAAAAAATACCAACTTTCATTCCTAGAATCCCAACTCTACACCAAAGAGGCATCATGTGTTTAAGCATCATTTTGCTCTTTCTTAATGGTTCCTAAAGGGACTGCCTCAGAGTAGTTACCCAGATAAAAAAAAAAAAAAGCCACAAAAAATCACGACCTCACAGTACTTTCCAATTATTTCCCAGTTTATGCCTGGCAACATTCTAACACTGTTTTCAGACTGCATTCCAGGGAAATGTTTCCATTAGAGTCACAGCTGAGGCAGGAGTGATATGGATAACAAAGCGAACATTTCTCCTAGGTATCCCAAACCAGCTCCCAGTCTTGTCCTGTCCTGTTCTGCTGGCTGACTGTGCTCTCCAGGCACCCACAGGCACAAGAGTATGTCACAACAGAGACACTAACCCTTGGAAGAGACACTAGGTCTGGTCTGTGTAGACCACACCAGATCTGCAGGCTCATTTGGAATCGCAGTTGGGCTGATATGAGATAGCCAAAACAGATTATTCAGCTGCCTAAAGCATTTAGCTAGTTACTCATAGGGTACAGCCAGGAACCACCAAGAGGGAAGGGATTAGATTCTGCTATAAATTACCATAGATCACACAGCATAAAAGACTTATTTTCATGTTTTCACCCATGTGGCTGTTTCAAAACATAGGAGTGTGTGGGGATGGGGGAAAGGAGACAGGAGATAGGGGGAGTGGGAGGAGGGGGGAATGTAAGAGGAATTAATTTAGGGATGTGTAGTACGTAGCAAGTCATCTGTAGTTCACAGACACAATAGTAGCACTTAGAAATCAAGGCAGATGGACAAATGAAAAAGGCTAAAACAGTGTGGTAATACCTAGTAAAGAGAGGAGGAGAGAGAATGGAGAGCTTCAGGGAAGGGCTCTGCAGCTGAAGTGGGGAGCACATCTGGGTCCCTCACTGCTGCACTGCCATAGTATCCAGCCTCATCTGCCCACCCAGGGACAAACAGCCCAAGCTACACCTGACAGGAGGAGGCTTCTGGGAGATGGAGTGAGGAGGGAGAGGCAGAAACAGCAGGAGAAAAAGCAGGGGACATTCTCCCTTCCAACACCTATGGAAGGTGGGAGGGGATGCGCTGAGGAGCCCCTCCCTTGTCTCTTTGCAGGGTGCTGCTTGACACCTTCCTCCTGGCGCTGCTTGCCCCTTGCTTTTCCCCAAGTTGGCACCGATCAGAAATTATTTTCTTGACAGAGAGCAATGAAAGCAATAGGATCATTCAAACCCCAGGAGATCTTCCATAGATCAAACCAAAACCAGACCAACTGTCAAGCCATTGGGACCAGAAAGCAGTGTGCTACCTGAGGGAGGGTTCAGCATTGCTTTCTGGAAGATACAATCATGACAGATGATCTGGGAGAAGAAGGCATAATTTTGCCTACTGCACACTGGTCACGCAAAATGGGCCAGAAAAGTGTCCAGTAATGGCTGAAAGCAGTCAAAGTTTCACACAGAAAACAGATAAAGGAAAGGGGAACCTATGCTTTTGCCTAGGGAGTTAATCACTGTGACAGCACTTCACTAGTTGCAGCTTTGAGAAGAACATCAGATTGGTCCTTAAAAGAAGGGCAACAAAATAATAAAATTATGTGAGAGCCTATAAAACCTGGGGTCTGTGGTCACAAAAAGATTAAAGAAACTCAGAGTGAAATCAAAACAGTTCATAAACCAACCCTGTCTGTCTCTGTCACCATCCTTTCTCCTGCTCTTGTTCTCAGCCCAGCAGCCTATGGGTATCTGCAAGGATGCTACACAGTTTGCAGAAGTTCTTTGTTTTCATCCTCTCTGAGGCTAGCAGCATGTCTGCTCCCTGTCTCTCTGCCATCTGTCAGGCTCTGCTCAGGCAGCACATGAGCTTGATCTCCCCGGCACCCACATGGACTTGTGCCGTGATCTCTCTCTTCCCCCTCCCCTCAGCTCTGTGCTGAGCCCACCCTCAGACCCTGTGCTTCATCAAGGCTCAGCCTGCAACTGTCAGGAAAAAGCAAGCTGCCCTTTAAAGTCATTGACAAGGAGGCTGAAAGTCATTTGGGAAGTTATGGAATATTGCATATCAGAAGTATGTGGAAAGAAGCCCGAAAGTATTTTCTAAATAATACCATCTGTATTGATATGTGTTCTACATTAACTCTATTTTAATAAGAGACCCACATTGCACCATCAATAAAAACAGTGTCAATAAGCTTAGTAGGTACCTTTATATATCTACTTTAAAATATTGCTTACAAAAGCAAGAGTTTATTAATTTTACTACTTATGCTGTTAAGGTGGAACATGCAAGTCCTGAACAATTGAACCCTGTCTTGGGTCAAATCTTACTAGATGGCTTAAAGAGCCTGGGAGAGACAGAAGAGACACAGAAGACGTGTCAGGAAAAGAAAGATCTACAGTATGTTATTAAGCTTCATGTATGTAACAAAATAATGATGTATTAAAATCCACCATCCAGTTCTTATGTTGTGTTTTATTTTAAACAGGAACCAGCAGACACAGTGCCAAAATACCTTACTGAATAGCTAAGTGTAGTGTCATGCAGAATATCAGAAACAGAGTCTGGTGAAAGGAGGCAGGTTCTGTGTGCTTGAAAGGTACATTCTGAAATTTCATCAAAACTTGTGAAATGCAAACTGTATTGAAAAATCACTATATACATTTGTTGAAAAGGAAATAACAACAGGAGAGTTGGTTAAATTGAACATATTGGTCCTGTTGTGGGATCTCCTGCTGGGACCTGGAAGGGCTACTGGACTGCCATCACTTTCATCTGTGCAAGCAGGCAATGGAAATTTTTATGGAATCAGAAGCACCTTGGCAATGCCTGTGGCAATTCCTTGGTAATTCACTTTCTCTCCATTCTCAGGAATCCACAATATTATACTATTATACTATTCTTTTTTCACAAATCCATCAGTCCTTCCAGTGTCTGCCCACAGACTTAATACTTTAGAAACACCCTTATTTGTCCTCTCAATTTCCTTTCAGCTACCTGTTCATCTGATAAAGATGAAGTTGTACTAGAAGGGAATTTTGAAAGTAGTTTTCTAGTTCCCTTGGTGTGGTTGAGTGGTGAGATTTAAGGTCCTCCGGGCCTTTAAAATCTGTAAAGTTGGGGGAGCTGGGGACAAAGACAAACTATGCCCAGATCTAAAGGACTTTGGCTGTTTTGCAAGAGCAGCTGTTTCTTCCTCAGGTGCCAGTGCATATCCCTCCACAGTGCATTTCCCTTGTTCTGTACAAGATACTAATGGATGAGACAAAGGTCTTTTCACAGCATCTGCTGCTTGTGTTACAAGAAGAATAAGTACACTCATGAGACTGGAAACATTCAACAAAAACAACGAGGAATTTTTGTATATACTCTAAAACTTTTGGAAAAGAGGGAAAGAAATGTGAAAGCATCTTTTTTTCCTGTTTATTGTAAAGTTCAGCTAGATCCTGTTATTGATTCACAAAACTGTCCTAGAAGCACTAGAAAGAGCACATCAGCTGGCTTAAAATGTGAGTAGAGTGGGAAACAACTGTGCAGAGATGCCTAAAGCATTATGCCCCTTTAATTTCCATGGTCCACCTCACAGGCATTAATTAAAGTTAGGGAATGGGGAGCCTTTGGAAACCTTTTCCATCAAAACACTCTTCATCTCCTTCCGAGGGTGATACCATAGATCACAGTTACTTTCCTTTTTTGTCATATATAGGAGAAAAAGAAATCTCTCATGAAAAATGGCACTCATCATCCATAATTAAAACAAAATAATCACTCTACTAAATACATATCCTACCTTTAAGAGGATAGGTACTTATGATGGCTATTAAATATATCATTTGGGAATGACCAAATACCATAGCAATTAGAGCAGTATACAAGTGAGGATAGAACAGAAGTTCCATAAATTGGGTGAGAATGAAAGATTTTTTTACCATACTCTTCAGCAATTTAAAGAGTATTTAATATAAAAACATGTAACAAGAGAAATGTAAGACACTCTACCTACATCCCAATAGAGAACACACAGCAGAGTAACATGAGCCTTAAACTGGAAATCTGTGACAGCCTAAAAAACCCTCAAAGTCTGAGCTCCTCTCCCTTCCCCAGAGATTGTTTCATAAGTTTTCTGTACAATTTTATTCTACAATAATATATCTTAATAGTTAATGCCCTGAAGCTCCAGATAAATACTTTGATAAGAAAGTTCATAAATAATTGTATTATCATTTGCTGAATAAAGTCAGATATTCTGGTATGTAAGGTGCCTGAATGTTAAATGACCCAGACTTTTAAAACATGTTCCAGTATTTGTCAACTGGAGAGAAAGTGTGATTTTTTTTTTCCAGAAGTCCTGAGCTGAGAATTCAGCTTGTCAACTACGGTGACAGAATGAACCTCTGTTCACGCATCTCTGTTTCTCAGTACGGAATATGACTGTGTTCAGTTGTTTCTCATCCAGAATAGGTGGACTTCATGAAGCATTGCAAGAGAGAAAAATATGTGACACTGCTAATATAAACAGGTGGGTGTTCTAGAATTAAAAAATGTGATGCTTATTGCTATACTTCATCATGTGAATTGTATACTTTCAGTTGTGTCTTTGGCAGATGAAAGTAAATTGAAGTTGATACTCACCATTTTACACTATAAATTTTATTCCAGAGATGTTCTTTTATTATTGATGATTATTACCTATTGATGCTTCACTTGTTTCAGTAGTATGTTTCTCTTTTTCACTAGAAAGACACAATAATATTACTATACTAATGGCCTCCTGGAATTCCTTAACTTTTCCAGAACTATAAACCAGTTCTCTTTAGTGAGAAATAAATATGCCCAGCATCAACACTGGAGCGAAGTTTTATACACAATTGGAGGATCAAATAGCTACAAGGCACAAGACTGGTTGTGGCTATCTCTCTCTGTAAATAGCTACTAGAGATATACCTAGACATGAGGAAACACAGTCATCTCCACAAATAAACAAATAGAAATAAGTTGAAGGCTTCTTTGAGAAACCCACTGCAAAGTCCTGTCAAAGCCATCAGCAGCATTGAACAAATATCTTCCTTCCTTTGATTAATACCTAATTTTGTACTTTACTTCCTTTAAGTTTAACACTGAAACAAAGTGTTTCAGTGGAAGGGACTGAATTATATTGTTGTCCTTAAAACACAGAGGTTTTTTTTTCCTTTGTGAAAAAGAAAGAGATGTAAACCCTTTCTTTCAGTTCTACCCCTCTTTAGAAAGTGAAGAAGTAAAGCTAAGCAGTGGAAGATACTTTTCAAGCAGTACCATCTAGCTCTTTACCACGTTTGTCAGTCAAGGTACTAGCTCGCATATTGTCTGCATTTCATGTCTTCATGTTGCTGTTGGACACACCAAGTTAACTCCTAAATCCACCCAGATGCTGTTTTACTTGACTTCTCTGATTTGAAAAATCTGTGGATTTTCCATGGCAATGGTGAGTAAATGCTTCATAGTTTAGATTAGATTAGATTAGGAGGATGTTTCATAATCATAAAGAGGTACCTCTCCATCCTCTCTAATTTGCATAATTCAGAAATACCAGTTCAACAACCTGTTCTGCTCTAAGTCTTACACTGTCCCTGTCACAGCAGTATGTACAGCTTGGCACCACTCAGCTCTTTTGGATCTTTAGGAAGGATTAATTCGTTTTCTAGAGAAAGTGAGTTGGCAAATATATTTTTTCAACAAAAAGACCAGCAAGAAAAAGATCAACCATAAAATGGCTTGACTTGTTCATCCTGGAGAAGAGCAGACTGAGGGCAGATCCCAGAGCAGTCTGCAGCTTCCTCATGAGGGGAAGTGGAGGGGCAGGTGCCAATCTCTTCTCTCTGGGGACCAGTGACAAGACCTGAGGGAACAGCAAGAAGCTGTGTCAGGGAAGGTTTAGGTTGGCTATTAGGAAAAGGTTGTTCACCCAGAGGGTGGTTGGGCACTGGAACAGGCTCCCCAGGGAAGTGGTCACAGCCCCAAGCCCGACAGAGTTCAAGAAGTGTTTGGACAAAACTCTCTGGCACGTGCTGGGATTTTTGGGGTGTCTTGTGCAGGGCCAGGAGCTGGACTTTGATGATCCTTGTGGGTCCCTTACAACTTAGCATATTCTGCGATTCTATGAAAAAAATTCTGGGAACTTGATGAAAAGGCTATTCTGTATGTCTGTGTCATGCTGCCCATGAAATTTGGCTAAAAATAATGAGGAGACATTTTCAAAAGTAATGAATCATTTTCCTTGGCTAAAATATTTCATCATGAAATTTCCCAAGAAATTTCTGTTTCACATTAGTCTCCAAACACAATTCCAAGTTGTATTCCAAGATGTGATGCTTAATCTCTGTCCCACTTAACAGACAGGGTCCCCGGCAGGGTTGGTACAGGAGATTTTACTGAATTAAAACAGGAGTGTATTGACCTAAGCAACAAAATTGCAACTATATGAGCAACATTAAGATATCTGGCTAGCAAAATGCACTGTCACGTAGAGATAGGACAAGGGGAAATGACTCTGACAGAGAGCAGTTTAGATTAGATATTAGGAAGAAATTCTTCCTTGTGAGAGTGGTGAGACTGTGCCCAGAGAAACTGTGGGTGTCCCACCCCTGCAAGTGTTCAGGACAATGTTGGATTGAGCTCTGAGCAACCTGATGCAGTGAGACATGTCCCTGCCTGTGGCAGGGGGGTGGAACAAGATGATCTTTAAAGTCCCTTCCAACCCAAATCATTCTATGATTGTATGATTCTATGAAATAGATCATGTTTAAACATCTAAGCAACATGAACAAGCACTGTGTAAAAGTGTCACTACTGTTAGAAACTGCAGGGGCATGGGAAAATGAAAGAGAAGTTGTCTTTTACAGAAGTTGTCTCTTCATTATCTAAAATCCATGGATGGATATAGAATCAGAAACTCATCAATAATGGTTAATACATGATTGTTGTAAATCCAAGGTTTAAGGTTCTCCTTTTTAACTTTCACAGACCTTGAAGACTGATTTAAACACAAGAATCACAGCTAATGCAGACAAAACCTGAGGTGCCACCTCCAGTGACACATGTAGGGTTTAGTTACTTTCACACTTTCACATTAAGAAATACAGGATTTTGGTGGGGTTTTTTTGAATTTAAATGATATCACAGCTTTTGACGTCTGAAAGTTTCCTACCATTTTTCAGTTTAATAAACTGAAGATTTTAATAGAGATCTTTTAAAAACACATGCTGCACTCTGAAGGTGTGAATATTTCCTAACTAGCCAAGTTTACATATGGCTCATACAGGAAACTCATAGGTTTCTTCGTAGCCTGACAGTGAAATTTAGCTGTAATTGAGTAATATTAATAAAAAATAATCTTTAGGACATCTGTTCCACACAGTAGAGGGCTTGGGTCATGCCATTTCTGCTGTATCACAAATGAAAAAAAGAGCAAATCATAATCCAGGGAGAAGTCCTGAAAAACTCAGCTCAGGAATTGGCTAAAGCAGATGTTTCAAATAGAAGCTGTTGGAGCTGATCATTTAACAGTTATTGCTAGCAACAGCGATAATAACTGTTTTGGTAGGGCGAGTGAGGAGGGGTAAATTTATGATTTAGTGGCACTTATGTTTTATACATAAAAGGGTGTCATTTTAATAATTTTCTTCTTTTTATTGCCTGAGATGCTTAAGATACATAACCTATTTTCTCAAATCACATCAGCACTAGGAAAACATATTTCAATATTTTACAGAGTAATCAAGCTGGGATCTATGAGTTATCAACAAAATGCCAGCTGAAACAAATCCATCAGCTATAAAGTATGCTTTGTATTTATATGGGCAAACTAAGTAACTCTGGAAAAGAAAAGAAAATAATTCATCTTGCAATCAGGGTTCTTCATGATAAAAATGAACTTCTTTTTCAATTCTCTTGGAAATTTTGAATTGCATTATTTTTTTCCTGGACATGCACTGTAGCTAACACACCCCTGGCTTTGCTCACACTGTGATCAGTAAGTGGGTAGGCAAAAGAGCAAACACAAATACTTCTTTGATTTTGGTCACCTTCTGTCGCCTAGACATTGAAAGTTCATGTTAATTTCTGTCACCTGCATTTAGAGACATTTAGGCAGCTAATGTCTTGGAAGACACACACATACATCTGTCACTGTCAGGGAGATGCTGGCCATAGGCTAGCGATGAACATTCTGGAAGGTGGAGACAGCATTTCCCTCAGAACAAGAGGCGAATGACAAGGGAGATATGATCAAATGCAAAAGCATCTGGGATTTGCTTTAGAGAAGAGGTCATAGACCTGAAATTCAGAGTAAACAAAATCACAGAATATTCTGAGTTGGAAGGGACCCACAAGGATCTTCAAGTTCAATTCTTCAACGAATGGCCCATACAGACTCTAACCAACTGAGCTAATCTCAGGGTCAAACAACTGTCTTCTTTAGTCACAAAACTTTTTCTGTGTGACTTCTCTGAAACCTATGACAGGGTTATACTAACCACCATGTGCTTAGAAGACAGAGCCTCTTTATAAAACATAACATGAAAACTTGAACAGAACTTAGTGACTTAAGTCTCTGCCTTTATCCAACATTATTAATTTGTTTCATCCCACAACAATCTCTTAGGCTACCAAGCCATCATCCAAGTTAAATTTCCCAGTAAGGCATCAAAGATGGTTCTAACTACCTCTGGTGTCTTTTAATATGATGGGTGTCCAGTTTAATTTTCATATTTTTGGTGCTGACTGCAGTTAGAGATGACTAGTCCCTCAGCACAGGTCTCTTAAGGAGATGCTAGAATAGAGGACAGACACAGCTCTTTTCACAGCCCTGTCCCCCCTCACGTCCTCTCCCCCTTTTTGTTCCATGGCCCAAATGTGTGGGAAGCGAAGAGCCACCTTGGAGCCCAACGAGCAGGACAGGGACCCAGACAGTGATCCTGGAGTGGATGAAGCGGTGGTGATCACCCTATGGCTGAAGATCAGATCAGACCAACCTCTTTCCAAACCTTGCTCCGTGCTCTGGGTACAGGGCAGAAGCAGGTGATGAGAATCTACTCCTTCAGGCATCATGTTTTAAAAAATTCTCAATAGTGACTGTACTTTGTGGTGGACACTGTCAGTGCGAGCACCATAGGGTGCCCACCCAGCCAAAGTCCCCAGCATCCTCTACCATCCTGTTCAGACCTCCAGCACAGGAACTGTCAGCTTAACAAAGGAGACGCTGTGGTTTGAGATGGGCAGCTGGAAGAGGGGTTAATTTTGATATTGTACTTCAGAACCTTATGTCCAACTAAGCCCCATTTAAGGCGTGCAAGTAATTTATTATAGGTAGTTCTACAGACTAGTATTTCATATTTAACAACTCTCCTCCTGTATTTCCAAAATACAAGCCTCATTTGAAAAGGCAGTGATTTCAGATATACCATGGAAGGACTTGCTTTTCGAACATCTTAAAGGCAGTTTTGCAGTCCAAGTGGAGGCTTTGGCAGAAGTTTGATGTGGTGGTAATACTGCCCAATCCAGACTTTTTCTTTTTAATGGAAAATGATGGAAAGTCCAGTTTTAACAGGATTCAGACACAGGCTCTTGGAAGCAGGATTTGGTAACCAAAATAAAAAATATCTCAGAAACTTTAATGACCTCCTTCACTAATGCCTGGCCCGGTATTTGCATTTAATAATTGAAGCTATCAGTTTACTTTAACATAGTGGATCTAAACTTGCTTTCTAATACAGACACAAAATCTCCTTGGCTGCACTGTCTGTAGCCAGAATTTGGGGCAATATATTTGTAAAAATAAGATACAGTGACGGTAACTAAAATAATTTTGCCATTATTTGTCAATATGGTTAGAAGATGAGATGATAATCCTCACACCGTAGTGCCAGTGTGGTGTTTATAGATGTTTATAGTTGTCAATGAAATCATCATGACCTCAGGTCAGGGATGGGATCCCCTGCAAAGCTGAGAGAGCTGCATGGAAAGACCCCACACCTATCCCAAGCTGTTCCCTTGAAATCCCTTGAACTTCCTAAGGAATGAGCTAGAACTTCATCATAGGACAAACATGTCCTACTAGATAAACTCAGAATTTGTCCCAGGAAAGTTTGGATCTTGATCCCCACCATTTTAGAGAACATCTCTACTGCTGTGATATAAAATTAAAAATAGTTGAATTTTCTAGGCAAATATGAATTTGAAGGCAAATATGTAAATTTCATTAGAACAGATGTTTCATATTATTTTTAGAGAGGAACATTAAAACTCAGGCATATATTGCACTGACAGCAAACTGTCTCACTGCATTGTATAAAGGGGGCTTCAGCATCATGGCCTGGTGAGAAGTACTGATAACACCCCTCATTTGGCTCCTCACCTCCAGAAACTTCTCAAACAGGTAAAGTGGAGGTAGATGCTCTAAGCTGCTGAAGGAAAGAACCATTCTGGAGCAGTCCACTCTTGCCAGATCATCATTTTCCCACAAGAAGCCCCAGGCATTCTCTATCTTCAGAACACAGCACCAACTTTCTGGACAGCCTGTCAGTGTGATTTACTTACTGGATTACCACAAAATCAAATGTGCCATTTTGTGCTGAGTGTGGGGTAAACACATGATAAATGCATTGGAAGCCACAGTTGCTATTACACAGTAGCTTGTGGTACTGGTACAATATGAGATAATAGCAGAGGGCAAAGAGCTCCTTGTAAGGCAGCTCTTTGCCTTACAAGGAGCCTCAGATGAATACAGCAGCCTGACCAGTTGATTCAGATTTTAGGCCATGCCATTATCACTCTATCAGCTCTAGATCGAACCTACTGAAAGCTGGGTAATTACATCACTTTATTTTCTAATAGCATAAAAGTTATAAGATATTGTAAAGGGCAAAATTAACCCTTGCTCAAGAAGCCATCAAAATGCTTACATCCTAACTGAAATCAGGGTTCCCATGACATGCCTGAGAATTGCCCAGGCTGTTGCAAAGTTTAAGATTGCAACGAGGAGGGCATATATATTTTCTTCACAGTGAGTACAGTTCATGTCCTGTCATCGAAGAATTTGGACAAGTTTAACCAACTAATAATGAATTACAGAAAGATAAAGGAAAATAAGCATGGAAAAGAAGAGAATCATCAAAACTGATCAGATATATGTCCATTGTAAACGAACACTGACCTAAAGATTTTTGTGCAGCTACAATATCTCACCCTCACCAATCCACTGTGTTTAACCACTTCCATTTGGGACTGGTTACATTTGTAGAAACCTGGCAGATTAATCTGCTGTTTCTATAACTACACTTAAAAAGTTTTCTTGTTTGTGTTAATAACTCAGCTTTTAATAATAGAAATAATAGTGTTATCTTTGCTAAACCACAAAAATTGAAGTTATGCAATATTATGATTCCACTTTAGGCAAACAAGAACTTGGAAATAAGTACCCATCACTAAAGTTGCCATCAGATTTTCAGGGGAGCTAGCTTGTAAAAGAGAAGTGAATTTCCACCCTCCAGATTTGCTTGTTTCTGTTTGCTGTCATGTTTTTTAGAGTAATGTAGCACTGTGTGTTACTTACCTCAGGTGGGACATAAGGGAAAATGTAGCTATTTATATAAAGTATCCAAATTCACACCAAGGATTATTTCCACAAAGACTTTAGATCTGTACCGGTTTCGTGAGTGAGAATGTGATTTCTCAGCCCTAGACATGTCGATAGCACTGGAAAAATTATTTTGTATGGACATGAGAATTGTCGTTTGGCACTGTTTTCCAGTGTTGATGTGGGGTGAGAATCACACAATCACGGAATCATTTAGGTTGGAAAAGACCTCCAAGATCATCAAGTCCAACATTTGAGCGATCACCACCTTGCCAACTAAACCGTAGCACTGAGTAACATTCCCAGTTGTGCCTTGAACACCTCCAGGGATGGTAACTCCCTGGAACAGCCCATTACAATCAATGCTTGACAACCCTTTCCATGAAGAAATTCTTCCTGATGTCCAACCTAAAGCTCTCCTGCCACAGCTTGAGGCCATTTCCTCTCGTGCTGTCACTTGTTGTCTGGGAGTAGAGGCCAACCCCCACCTTGCTGCAACATCCTTTCAGGCAGCTGTGGAGAGATATGAGGTCTCCCCCAAACCTCCTTTTCTCCAGGCTAAACACCCCCAGGTCCCTCAGCCTTGCAATGGCAATAGAATAGGTGGATACATTGCAGAGTATGAAGATTAATGCAGCTTTTGTAACTTTTTTGCTAGACTCATTGTCAGAAGACTGTCAAAAGGAGTGACTAGCAGGAACAAATCTGAAT
Organism: Pseudopipra pipra; assembly: GCF_036250125.1. NCBI lineage: Eukaryota > Metazoa > Chordata > Aves > Passeriformes > Pipridae > Pseudopipra > Pseudopipra pipra. The sequence continues at coordinate 16,395,841 of NC_087550.1, forward strand.
GAATAAGAAGTACCCACTTGTTAAACAAGTGCCAAGGAATATTTTGGATTGAATATTCCAGTGGTGTGAGGGAAAAAAATGAAGAATATGGTGCAAAGGAATTACTTTGCTTTGGAGGAATGTAGCTAATTGGGAGACATGGTAGGAAAAAACATGATTCGGGGGATATAGTGAGCATGAAAAATGTCTATACATGGAAGGGAAATGGAAGCAGAAAGCAAAAGGAAGGAGATAACAGCAAGTCAGGCATTTCATCATGAAAGGTTATCAGATTCGTTAAGCATGATATCCCTGTAGTGAATCCATGTTGACTATTGATGACTTTCCTATCCTTCATGTGCCTGGAAATAGTTTTCAGGATAAATTACTCCGTCACCCTTCCCGGGATTGAGGTGACACTGACCAATGTGCTGTTTCCTGGGTTCTCCTTCTTGCCCTTAAGGAAGACAGGAATGACATTGGCTTTCCTCCAGTCCTCGGGCATTTCTCCAGTCACCGTGATCATTCACCAAGAGCAGTCTTGTGACAGCACCCAGGTCGCTCAGGACTTGTGGTTACTTCCCATCAGAGTTCATGGACTTCCATATGTCCAGTTTGCTTAAGTATTCCCTGACCTGGTCATCTTCCATGGAGGGTAAATTTTCCTTCCTACATATTGTCCCCTGCTCTCTAGGGCCTGAGAATGATGAAGTCCAGTCTTGATAGTACAGACTGATATGAAGAAGTAATTCAGCACCTCGGCCTTTTCCATGTCCTGTGTCAACAGGTCCCCTGCCTCATTCGGCAGCAGAACCACATTTTCACCAGTCTTCCTTTAGAACCTGTGCACTTAGAGTGTCCTTCTTATCACCTTTGACCTTCCTCACCACATTGTCTCCTAGTTGGGCTTTGCCTTTCTGACCTGTCTCTGCATGCTCAGATAGTATCTCTGTATTCCTTCCACATTGCCTGTCCCTGCTACCACCTTCTCTCCACTTTATTCTGACCTATGAATTTTGCCAGGAGCTCCTGTTCACCCATACAGGCTGTCTGGTATTTTTGCCCAACATCCTGCTTGCTGGGATGAACTGCTATTCCATTGGTTCGTGATTAGCGATGCAGGGGCACCTTTCTAAAGAGATAAATCTCTAATCATGACTTGTAAATACATTTCAGTTGTGGGAGAGAGTAATTAATATGCACATTTTATTTTTATGTGTGCATGATCTGTAAAATCTTAAGAGGCAAAAAATCACAAACATTTTGCACTGTTTTAATAAGAGGTAAATCAAAAACCTAAACTTTCATTCTGCCAGAGGCAGTCAAGTTCATTCCAAACCAGAACAGATGAACAAATATTTTTTTGTGCCTGGAACTTTTTTAACTATTTTAACACAGAAACTCTCTGCAGTATCACATCTCTCATGGGAACTGTACTTTGGGTGAATTATACCCAGACTCTTAGCAGCCTGCAATCCAATGTGTTGCTTGGTACAACACAGATCTATGATCTTGGCACAATTTTACTGAGAAAATTGTGCTAATGTGTGAGAACATACGTGAACCAGAGCTGTGCAAGATAAGCAAAGGGAAAACCTAGACAGACTAGCTGTTGAAATCGTGATAGTTTACAGATTCAAGAGAAGAAATGTTGGCATTAAAAACTGTAAAACCTTACAGGTTAAAAAAAAAAAAAAAAGAAAAAAAAAAAGCAGACACAAAGAATAGAGGATGGAATAGAGCAATTTGGCAATTTGTCACCTCTGTGGATCAGCTTAGTGTCCCCCACTGCTGCCATCCTATTAATGTCCCATGGGGGAGAAGAACATGTTAGAGCTCAGGATAGTGGCTGAACAGCACAGCTGTTTGCTCTGCACATTCCCACTGAATAACTGCCAGGTGTTCCCAAGCTATGTGCATTCTGCTTATGCTCAGCACAGAGGAAAAGGTGCTTGAGCACTATAAACTCCTTACATGTGTCACTATCCAAGGTCGTGTCCCCTGATGGGAACCTTCTCTCTAAAGTCTGCAGGTTGATTTTAAGAGGTGAAAGGAAAGAAATACACTCCTCAGGGGAAAATAGTAGCAGCTTTTATTCTTAGCTATTATTTTACAATCCAGCATGGTGAGGAGATGTAGACTGATGTCAGACTGAATCACTTGCAGTCCAAGGAGTCAATCAAAAACATTCAATTTTTTTTCAATTTTGCCACTGGAAAATAGAAAACAATATTAAAATTGAAATATTTGCACATAAAAAGACAATGCCAGAGACGCTGCATGCTCAATGAGGAAAAATTTATGGAAAATTTCAGATCAGCTCTAATTTCAGCTCCAGTTCAAAAATTATTTCAAAAGTGGATATCTTTTTTTTTTCTCATAAAAGCAATGAGAAAATTTTCAAGAATTATGAGAAGGTTATTGAGTATAACAGTTTTAGAGCCAAAAGAGAGCACTGGAGCTGCCTGCCCTCTCTGCCTGCTCCCTGCTGCCCCACAGTTGGGCAGCAATGGGCAGAGGTATAAAGAGCCTCTCATTTTTTGTATCAACACACACTGGGGGGTGAACAGAGAACAGCCCTGGCGAGAAGAACTTGGGGATGCTGGTGGATGAAAGGCTGGAGATGACCCAGCCATGTGCACTGGGAGCCCAGAAACCCCTCGTGTCCTGGGCTGCATCCAAAGCAGTGTGGGCAGCAGGGGAGGGATGGGATTCTGCCCCTCTGCTCCACTCTGGTGAGACCCCACTTGCAGTGCTGCCTCCAGCTCTGGGGTCCCCAGCACAGGAAGGACATGGACCTGCTGGAGTGAGTCCAGAGGAGGCCACCAAGATCATCAGAGGGATGGAGCACCTCTGCTATGAGGGAAGGCTGAGAGAATTGGGATTGTTCAGCCTGGAGAAGAGAAGATGGTGTCCTATTTATGGCCTTCCAGTACTGAAGGTAACCCACAAGAAAGACAAAGAGATACTTTTATAAGGACCTGTAGTGATAGGACAAGAGGAAGTGACTTCCAATGGAGAGTAGGCTTAGATTGGATAACAGGAAGAAATTCTTTAATGTGACAGTGGTAAGACACTGGCACAGGTTGCCCAGGAAAGTTGTGGATGCTCCATCCTTGGAAGCACTTAAGGCCAGGTTGAACAGGGCTTGGAAGGTGTCCCTGCCCATGGCAGGGGTCTTGGAACTGGGTGATCTTTATGGTTCCTCTCAACCCAGGCCATTCTATTATTCTATGACTCTATGATCCAATTGAATGTATTTATTTTAGCAAAGAAATGTATTTGCTTTGTATACTGGTCTCAAAATGAGTTAACAGTCACAAGAGTTTTGTGTAAGTTCTGCACTATTCTGTACAGCTACTGTATGAAACCAAGGGTATGCAGGTAAGATCACCTACCTAACCCCAAGCCAGCCTTTCATCCACATAGGAATGAGGCTGCAGCAGCTCAGCTTCAGTCCCCATCACCTTCTGACAAGCTCTGCTCTAACACTAGCCTTTCCTGCTGTATTATGCAGTTTCCCTCATGTAAAAGGCCAGCCTGGCAAAATGCTGGTGCAGACAGAGCCACAACCAGCCTCCACCAGCACTGTGGCATTCTGCCAGGAGGGATTTTTCCTGCTCAGACCTCCTTGACATAAGTGTATGAGGCCACCCTGTGCAAAGTACAAAAAAGACGTTTGGGAAAGCTGAAATGAATGGCCACAGGAAGTGAAAAAAAATAGCTTATTGCTGAGACTGGTGTAAGGCATTCTATGAGTCATTGCCTCAGAAGGATTTTGTTGGGGTTCTGGGAAATGAGGAACTGGGGGCTCATTTGTCAGGCTTTCAGAGCTGCAGGTGAAACACTGCCTTCAGTAGGTGGATTCTTGAAAGTCCTAACTGGAGGGTGTCACACTGAAGCATAACTTGCTAAACTAGTAGATTAGCCTTTTTACTGGCAAAGCAGTGTCCCGGGGAAGTCTGAATGTCCTTTCGGTTTCTATGAATGAATTACATCATTCATGTTAATGTTAAAAATGTTAGTTAAACATTTTACTGAATGTAGCTTTCTGATCCTGTGCTCATGAACAAAAGTCACTTGTTATAATGAATATTGAAGACACATCAGTAGCTTTTTTTCTTCTTTTCTTAAACTGAGGAATAATTTTAAATGCCAAACATTTCCTCATTAAACCTCTTTCATAATCTTAAGAGAGTGGGGTGGAGAGGGCAGAAGAATAAAATCTCTTCATTGCAAAACTGTGCTGCAATCTCACATCATTGATACTTACAGTACAGGCTTGGATGATTTGGATGATAATCAATCCACACACAGGGCACTAAGTTTTGCTCACAGGAGAAACTATAGGAAAAAAAAGGCTCTTTCTCTGAGAAAGTGTGGTATCGATAAAGGAGAATTCCTAGTCCCTGAGCCATGATAGCTCAATTTTAATTGAATTTCTAATTTCAGAATTTCAAAGAGAGATTTATTTCCATACCTCTGAGCAAAGAGGAGTGATGGCAGTCCTCATTGCCCTGTACATCAACCCCGACCTTCTCCCAGGACATTCTCTGCCCTTCAGCCCATCGGGCAATTCTGCAAAAGCAGAGTATGGTCAGGACAGAAGCAACCAAACAAAGTTTGCCAGATGTAGGCTGTCAAAGGTTAAAGTCGAATTAATTTCCACGAGAACTGAAAAAGACATCTTCAGTGCACCAGGTCTTCTGCCTTTCAAATTTGAAGGTCCTTCTCCAAACACTAGAGGTACTAGAGTGATACTTGCACTTCGGTGGAAGAAGCCCAGTTTCTCTGGCCTACAAAATGGTTAAACTTTTGGTTTCAAAACATTCAGCCTAAGGCAGAGAACAATCATGGAACGTTGCAGCCCAACCCGTTAATGTTTGGCAAAGCCATAACCAGCTTATAACAGAGGCTTGTAATTAGAGAGGGTCGGAACATTCTCAACTAAATGAAATCTCATTGAAATACGCTGTTTCATCCAAGCCAAAAAACATTTCTGTTTCCACAAAGGTTTTTTTTGGGGAAAGCTGAGAGAGAAAGCATGCTCACACACTATATTCTGAAAATTAGGTCACTAGTTTGGGATGTAAGAGAATCAAGTTTAGGTCCTGACTCAGAGAGATCTGCAGTAAAGAACAGTGCTCTTGCACCAGGAAGTACAGAGTTTCCCAAATGCCACAGTAGCTCCCTGGTTAGGTTATCTAAAAAAACTGACATATCATGAGAAACATGCTTTGATTATGATGCTCAAGTGATTTTATATCTTCAAGCACCACACACAAAGTCATATTATGAAACATTATAGACTGACCTAAAAGGGAGCTGACCTCTTCCAGAATCATTCCTCAAAGGATAAGAAGACATCAACATCATTAGAAATAATTCTCTTTGCATTTGTATGAATCCCTGTAGGTCAGAAGTCTAACCCTATGCAGGGATAGGTGAAATGCAGCCTCTTTCCTGAAAACCATAGAAGATGCATAACCATGAAGCTACATCTATAATCTATGTTTAAAACTCCCAAAATTACAGTGGAAGTTATGAACCTACTCTATACTCCCCATTTTTGTAAAAGAAAGTTGTCAGTGTCAAAAATGGAAATAGTCTCCCAAATCTTACCTTTTAATGCCTTCAGGGATCCTGTGAACAGCAGAACACACTATTCATTATGTCTGAGGTGTACAAGCTTGCCTGTGGTTTATATGCCACCAGTGAAGGAAAAATGGGAACTAGTTTTTTTTTCCTGAAAAATTTTATTATCACTGATAAATCATTTCCACCACAACAAGTAAACACTTTTTTAATATTTAAGTTAACCTATCAAAAATAATTGCATAAATTTAAATGATGGGCCATTCTAGTTGTCCTCATGGGATGCAAATTAAAATGTTTGAGGTGAAAACCAGAGCAATGCTCAGATTCTAGAAAACAAATCATTAATTTAATATTCAGGTTAATAGACTTTCACACTTCCTGCTGATCTCAAAGCACATTTTATTTTCCCCGTTTTTTTAAGCTCATGCACGTTCACAAAATTAAAACTTAGTAAAGGGGAATTCAATTTCCTAAAAGTTCTGTGAAAAAACAAACTTTCCAGAAAGAAAAAAGAAGTTTGCAAACTTTAACATGCTGAATCAGATTGGTGTGGTTTCCCTTCCATTACTGGCTGGCATTTCTCACAGCCTGAGGACAATGGATGTAAATGAAAGCCTGGTGTAAAGCTAATGACTTTTTGGATTTTGTAATAATTCAACTACCTCCAATTGTACCTTAATGCAGATATTCAAACATGCATCCCTGCTGCTGGCATTTTTCTGACTTTCACATAATGTTTGTAACATTGACAATGAATTTTAACACAGATTATTGCAATTCAACAAATTTATTAATTTTAATATATTAATAAAATAAAAATATAAATGTGAATGCTTATATAGTAACTAGAAGAAATTTAAAAGTTTATATAAGTGCTAAGTATCATATTTATGATTTCCACAATTCATAGAGCTCTCAGATGTTTCTGAACAAAATCTTAATTTACTGACTTAAATTTTCTACCAGACACTTCCAGCTTTCTATCAAAAAAGAGGTGAAAATTCCTTTCACATACTGAGCACATGTATAAAAGAACATGTGTTATTTATTAACAGGAGCATTTTTTAAAGTCTATCCTGGCTTTTGAAAACAAGATGACCTCATACACAGGAAGGAGGTGTATATGGTAAGTTGCTATTTCAGGGCTGTTTTGAAAATATTAAAAAAGGGGGTTAAAACTATTTTACATGCCAGTTTTAATTAATCTAATTTCCAGAAGAATTTGACCAGTCACAATGCTAAGCATAGTCTTTGGGAAAACACTAAGTCCCACTCATTTAAAACTCTTTATGGCATAGTAATGTTTCTAGTTTCAATACTTTATGAACTGCAGAAGTGTCAAAAGCTTTTTACAATTTGCATTGAACGTTTTGAAAATCTATCTCAATTCTAATTGTCAAATGTCAATATTGTCTGGACCAAAATCAGGAAAATAACTCTTGCTACCTGATCTTAATCTTCCAGTCTGTTTTGCCAAATGCTAAGAGGAGAATATAAGAGTAATTCACAGTAGTCACAAACACTCAAGGCACTTCATATTCCACTGAAAAGTTACCTAAAGCAAGATATTTTATCATATTTTCCTGACATTAATGTCCTGCTCAGATCACCATCAGACTATTTCTAACTTGGCTATTTAAATTTTTTCCATTTTATTATCCACTTCCTTCACCTAAATAGATGGCAGTGTACATGATCTCTAGAGTAGTGTTATAAGTAAAAACTGAACTCAGTAGAACCTTCCTTTCTCCAAAATATTGTGGAAAGCATAAATGGAAGTGCTTGAGCACAGTCACTGGGAGCTAGAGGGAAAAGAAGACACACACAGATAAAATTAAGGGCAAGTAAGAATGGAATTAGAAATACAGAATGGTCCAGAAGAACTTCCTCTCCCTCTCTTAGTCTTACATTCATTCAGCACACTACCAGTGGGGATGCTGCTGTTGTCTCTTTAATTCTATTAAAGTCTCTCAACATTCTTCCCTCTCTGTCCCTCTTCTCTGAAGACTCTTTCTAATTGTTCTTGCTCTGTACAGAGGAGGTTTCTAAATGCCAGTCTGGCAGCTGAAGGTGGAAGGATTCCTCCTGGAATAACAGATGCACAAACAGCCAGGTAGATATTTATATCCAGAGACAAGCACACTCACATACACCCGTGCCTCTATATGTGCATGTCTGTGTCTGTATGTGTACATATGTGTGTGTACAGGTATGTGCACATACTTATATACACATTTGCATGCGTGCAGATATACATATGTGTGTGTATGCCTGTATAATAATATATAGTCATACAAATATGCATATGTGTGTATATCTGCCCAGTAAAGAACACAAAGAAGGTCTCCCAGTTCAGGATATATCAGAGGCTTCGGGAATTTTCTGGGATTGCAGAAGGTTTCTTAAAATTATACCTGAGCACGTTTGCCTTAGCATTTACTATGATATTGCAAGGCTCTTTAGAATTTGTCAGAGTAATGGAGGTTGATCCACAAGTTAAAATAAAAAGCACAAGGGCCATGTACTGTGCTATTAAAAACCCGAGCCTACGCAAGCGTGTTTGGTGTAAGTATTCATGCACACATAAATCTGATTTGAACATGAGAAAGAAGAGTGTTTGATAGCCTGAAGAGCAGCTGTATTCACTCAGAAGATAGTTCGTATTTGTCTCTACATATGTTGGTGACAATAGATGTCTCCTCCTCTTCATGGTGGAACTCACAAAGGTGTCATGTCAAAAGTTGTTAAACACAATCTTACTGAATATCTTTGAAAATGCCCAGAGTTATGAAACAGCCCTTTTTTGCTCTTCAGGCCATGAATTTTCAGTGAGCACACTTGACACTTTCCTCCGCCTATTTCATGGTAGGCAGGAAAACTTCCAAAGAAAAGAAAGGGTTTTCACAGATGAGCACAGGATCAGACTGGGGTCCATAATTACAATTAAAGTCAGATATTGGAGAAAATACAACGTGACACAGCAGCTGTTGTTTTTACTGCAAATGCCCCAGGCATTTGACATTGCCTATAAAAAATCTATAACTAACTGCCGTCATTACTATTAAAAGTTTTTATTTTTCTATGATAAGCCAGCACTGAAAAATGCTTATTCTATCCAAACAAAAAGTAAATTAACAAAACCCTGAAAATTGATTCCAAAAAAAATGGCAAACATTTATATCAGCTCTTACTTTTCATTGCAAAAGGGCATAGTCACTACATTTTACACTTCCTCTCAGTTTTCCTTGGCACAGTTAATCACAGAAGCCATTCTGCACTCATCTATGCTCACATTGCCTTTGTTTGACCATATTTTCTCAAAGCACCCTCTAGTACACAAAAGTCACTGGCTTGTAAAGACAGTTGTGCACTGTAGAGAAATTAGGGAATGTTTATCCAACAAACTAGCCTACTGATGGAATTTCTATGCCTAAAATGCAAAATATTTTTTTAATTTTGTGCAGCACTGCTTGCACAGTTGAAGGAAAGATTCTTAGATAGATTTAAGACACAGAGGAAGTGTATCTTGGGGAAAGAGTACAGAAAATACAAAATATTGTTTTCTGTACACTGGTTTTAATTCTAGCAGGCCTGGCACTGCTAACACGAGATAGCCTGGGCCAGGGTGTAGGTCCATGTAGGCAGTGGAACTGTCTGCACCAGCAAGGGCTCTGCACCCAGTCTCTAGGGGACTCAAAAAAGAACATAAAGACAACACCAGAACACTCTTTATTTGTTCTTACCTTTTTTGTTTCTTCCTAAAATTAATAGATAAATTTACTGTATTCTCACGCAGATTTTTGGTAGATCTCATTTTAACACCCCTGTCAAATTTTATTATTGCACCATGTTTTGCTGGATCTGATTTTCTAAAAAAAAAAAAATTTCAGTTACACAAAGACACAAAATTTTGACTGTCTATTTATTCATTTACCTTATATACATGTCATAAAGAACTACTTCATTTTCTCACAATAATCAAACAATAAATTTACCACTGAACAATAAAACTACCATTGAATTAATATAGATGTATTCATGGATTCAACATATGATTGTAAATAAGGAGGTGCCCTCCAAACATTGCTCCCCATTTTACCAAAAAACTAAAGGTAGGTGCATGTTTAAAGACAGATGAATATGTTGTACAAAATACAAGCCATTACATATCATTATTATAGTTCAATTTTCTAACAAAATCTGTAATAAGAATAGTAACTGTATGAAGATTACAATAGAAGACAAACAGAAGACTTTTAAGCTTCAGTAAGCAGCTCTATTTTCTTCTTGCCAACTCACTGACTGTTTTCAGGGAAAACTAACTGGCATGGACTAAATGAGACAAAGTAAAAAATAAAAGAGTGAAAGGTAACTTTTAAAATCATATTAAATGCGACTTTTTACTGGCTGGCATCATTCTGTTCTGAAGTGAACAGAAATCAAGTGACATGGCAACCCCCCATGGCAGAGGGTCAGAATGAGGTGAGGTTTAAGGCCCCTCACAACCCAAACAATTCTAAGACTCTATGACATATTATTGATGGGAGAGCATAGTTAAGAGATGTTAGACCTTTCAAGTCTCTTTCTGGAATTCTTTAGATTTTCCTCTGATTAAATTCAAGTGATTTGTAAATAAAACATTTAAATGAGTTTAAAATCTTGATTACTCAGTATTATGATTCATTTCCATTCAGAATATAGTTGAATTAGTAATATGTTATTAGATCACAGTTCAGAAGTTCTCATCCAAAGATACACAAGTTCTTGTAAACAATGAAACAAATAGGACATTTGCAAATAATTAGATATCAAAGTATAAACAACCACTGAATGTGTCAGAGTAGTGATTGGAGTGTAGGCTGTGCAAAGAAAGGGAATATAAGACACAGAGTGCAGATTAAAACCAAGAGTCTACTGGAAAAATTCACTAAGATATTAGTATCATGAGAAAATTCCTCTTCTAGCTAGTAACACTGAGATTGAACCCTGCATTATACAAATGTTCTTCTATCTCCAGTCTGCAACTTACTGGAGTTTGGAGCACGTAGGCTGAGTTTCCTGTTGGTGTAAGGCCACAGATGGATTTTCTTCACCAATATTGGCTTGCATTTATTGCTTTGGGAGATTCTGCATAAGATTTCTGAAAAGAACAAGCAAATCATCAGCATTTTCATCACACAGGAAATTCCATCATTGAAATACTGTGTCTTGATATCAAATCAGGATGAAAGTTCAAAGTATCCTTTTGGGTTTTTTTACACAAGAACACATGCCCAACTCTTTAAAAATGCTAGATGTTTGGAGCTGGCTTAGTGAAGAATGATAATAATTTGTGAGAAAATCTCACAGAAGAAAAAAAAATCAATTTTCATATCCCACATCTCCATTTTCCCTTTTGACTTCCCTGTAAAAGTCTATTTCCCTGAGAAGACCAGCCCAATTTAATGCAAGAGAACGTTGACCTGCACCTGCCCAATCTACTAGAGGTAGATTTTGGTAGAGTGTTTGCTATACTGGATCGTCCTTTATTTTATTGATAACTAAAGAAAACTGACTACAGAATGCATGCCAACAGCCACAAGACAGTTAAATATAGGTCTTTCTAAATACATAAATGACTATTTACTTCTCAGCTTAAATTATGCATTATGCATTAACTCTGTAACTACCAATATTGCTTCCATGGCATTTAGTGAGATTTATTTTCATTTAAGCAAGGGTTGACCAAAGAATCTATAAAACACTTCATTAGTTATGATTTACAGTTGTACTGTGCTTCTAAGATGGACTCTTTCTTCACACATCTCACCTGAAATACTCTTTAAAATTCTCTCAAGTCTCAGTTTAACTTTTAAATCTGCACGTATCTCGCATACAAATCTAAAAATGTAAATAACCTTTTTTTGGATACAGTGTTTTGAATAGTTTGCACTACCAGAATTTCATTAGTTTGTTATAAGGCTTTGTACTACAAAATTAATTTTGTAGTAAATCAGCTGTGTTAGGCATAGATTTACAGTACTTGATATTTTTCCATTTATTTGAAAAAGTCTTGTCTCAGAGGAGCATAACTATTTCATATATTAATTTCATTTCTTTCCTTCCTAGCTTTGACGAGTTTAACAACTCTCTAGATCCTTGTAGAAACTGTTATTTTTAACAGAATATGTATTTTGGGAATAAAAATCATAGTACAAAAAGACCACAGAAATAATCTGATTTCTAGTATTAAAAACCTTCCTACTTAAACCTAATCCCCAATAAGAACCATTAGGATTTTTATAAAAATCCTATTACCATAGAAGGGAATATCCCATTTAATTTTTGTAGGATCAGATGTATGCTCATTGCATTTATCTGCTTTTCAAAATTAATTAAGGTCTTAAACACTCTTTGTGAAAACACTGAAGGTGAAAGGCAAAGTGAGAAGTTATCCTTATACATCACTCATGTCTGCTATGATGTGCAGAGGGTTTTGGAGAGAGGTGATGTATTTTGTATTTTTCTAGCTTGTTGGCTTTCAGTTTTAAAACGTATTCTTTTGGTCTTAAAATGTTATCCTGACTCATTCTCTATTAGGTGGTATCAATCATAGAGTCATAGAATGGTTTGGGTTGGAAGAGACCTTAAAGGACACCTTACATCGAAACACCCCTGCCATGCTCAGAGCTCTATCCCACCTGGCCTTGGACACTTCCAGGGATCCAGGGGCAGCCACAGCTTCTCTGGGCAACCTGTGCCAGGGCATCACCACCCTCACAGTAAAGACTTTCTTTCTAACATCTAATCTTAACCTACTCTCTTTCAGTTTGAACCTATTCCTCCTTGTCCTATCACTACAGTTCCTGATCAAGAGCTCCTCTCCAGCTTCCTTCTAGGCCCCTTCACAGTCTGGAAGGTGCTAAAGGGTCTCCATGCAAGCTTCTCTTCTCCAGGCTGAACAGCCCCAACTTTCTCAGCCTGTCTTCATAGTGGAGATGCTCTAGTCCCCTTAGCAACTTCGTGACATTAAAGAGTCATCACGTGGCTACAGCATTCCACAGCACAGGACAAAATTGTCAGCATGGAGGGACCATTTCTGCCTTGGACAGAGCAGCTGGGCATGAGGAGATATTTTCTAAGATGTCTGCTTCTTGCAATGCTGCTCCAGAGGAAGCAGAAAACCATATGCGTGGCAAGTCAGGAGGCAAACTCTCTGTAAACAATCCCTAGTGTGAACAACCATTTCACTGTGCCCTTTTGAATCATGGACTTCTGTGCATAGGAACTGACTCTTACCTGATATCCACAAACAGCCTAACACAGAAGGACTCTAATCTTGCTTGGGGTCTTCAAATAAAGACCTACTGCCAACAATAGCTGATTATTAATCTTTCCTAGCATTATTTTGAATGCCTATGAGAATATACAGTTTGGACTTTCCTCTCATATGCTTGAATAATTCAAAACATAAGTACCTACTCTTGTTTCTTGAAAACGCCATCTGTGCCTCATGAATTCACTAAGTTGCACGTATGACATTTGCTATGCCTGGATCCTTTCCTTTGAAACACGCACTAACTAAACAGGAGCTTTATTCTGAAACTACACAGTTTTGTTCACTAACAGAGTAACAATGACAGGTCTGCACTGGGCAAGATTTGAACTCAGAGTCTGGACAAAATCTCCAGACTGAGGTTTTTAACTGGAAATGTTCATCTAAATAGAAAAAGAGGAGTATGAAGATACTGTCCTGACACATCAGAACCAGTTCATCCAAGAAAAAGGTAAAGCTGCTTTCAGTCCTCATTGTCCACAGCATTCTTTATACATTACTCCTGTTATCAAGTTTTCCAAGCCAAAGACATGAAAGAAAATAAAATATGTAGGCACAAAACACTTCCTTCTCCCCAAAAAACACGTGCTTTGATCCTGTAACTGAGAAGTCATACATGGCTTATTCAGAACACAGCAAGGCTGTAATCATAAGCAGAGAGACAAAAGGGCCTGCCACCAAGGCAGAAACAAGTTTCTTGCTCTCTTATCATATAGTCCAGAGTGGTCTGCTGTTGTTAGCTTAAGGATCCTTGGAATTCAAAGCCACCCCTGTGGGCAGCAACAGCAGTGCCCGCTGTGTCCACACTTGCCCTCTGCCCACACCATCAGGGGTCAATGTCAGGACAGCAGCCCCTGTCTGGCAGAGACATACTGACATTGCTGATGCTACAAGGAGCCGAGGGGTTTGGGGAAACACACCCTTCCACCCACAGCTAGAAGGAGCTTTTTCTGTCACAGTAGCATGGGGCTGCAGCAAATGTGTGCAACAGTGCACAACTTTTGGGACAGCACAGAAACTTATTTAGAGTAAGGTTTTCTGCAAAATTATTAGGATCATTCCCTGCTAGGAACTGACATTCCTGAGAAGACTTTAATCCTCTTACATTGAAACACAAAGAAGGATCCAATTTAGTCAAAAGAGGTTTAAATGATCCCTGTTTCAGAAGAGGTGTCAATTTGCAAAGGCAAGCACTTCATCAGGAGTCTAAGTCAAAAAGTCTCTTCTAAGTTTTGCAAAGGGAAACAGGTCCAGCTGATTGAATGAAGCTCTTCTTTCCTTTTTCTCTTCTCCATTTCTAACTCCAAAAAACTGGAGCTCAGTGCTCTGAAGGCTTCCTTGGCTGAACACTAGCCTGGTGTCCCTGCCATCACTCCTACCAGCATTGCCAAAGGTGAGAACTTTTGTGTTTGATACTTGCACTAGAAATCTGCAATTTATGTTTCTCTTGTGCCCACATAACTGTTTTCATTGAAAAAAAAAAGCAATAGACTATTTGAAGATAATTTTGTTAATTCATATTTCACCATAAGACACTAGCATAAACGTATTGATTATGAAAACATTTTCCTTTTCTTTCTTACACATTTCTGCTGGCTGTACCCGGCTGTCTTGTGGCCTACCCCCTAATTCTGTGTACCAGTAAGTGCTTCTACACTACTCTTCTGTCAACACTATATGCTTCTCACGTTGACTCCTTTCCGTGGGAAACTTGAGAAATTAATCAGAAAACAAAAAATAAACATCATCATTTATATTCTTCGTGTTCTGTCAATAAACATAGCCAAGTAACCAAGCCTCTTCTCTTATTCCACCCTTTCCCTCTTTTGATATCCTTTGTAGACTTCAGTGCAGGGCTGTTGGGATAAGGTTTATAGGGGGAAAAATCTACATTTTCCCCATTTAACAATTTTATTTCTGCATATTAGTGAAGAAGACATATGGTGTAAGGACTTAGTCATATTTTTGGGAAGATAGTTACAGAGCCTCAGAGCACAAAAGGAGAGCAGTACCTCAGTCAGAGCTAGTGAGATTATTTGACGTATATTAAGCTAAAACTCCTTTAAAAAAAAGTTCAGTCTTTTCATGACACTTTAAAAAAAGATGTACACTCCATTCTGGGATTCATTTAAAAATCAGCAAACACATAAAAGACTGAGAATATTCAGAAGTGTGTATCATCAAAAGAAAGAAAGGAAGGAGGGAACGGAATGTACTGATGTGAGAAGATAACTTTTCACAGGAATTCTAATTGTCTTTCAAATCCTATTGCTTTTTGCACATATGAAGTTTAACACAAACAATAATAGCAGTTCACTTTTATATATTACATGAGGCAATGGAGCTACTGTCTCCAAGCATTTGAAAGATACCCTTTCTACTTTCTAAGGGAAAATCAAGTCTTGGTATTTAAAGACGGAGGAGTGTCAGGAGGAACCATGAATATTTAGAAGATAATACCCAGCCACATTGTAGTGATTTCCAGATGGCATATCCCTCATTCACACTGCCTTTGTTATTGAGCAATATGAATTAATAAATTTAAAATAATGCTGCAGAAGGTTTGTCACTGACCATTGCTTATTCCCATGCAAGTATTTTATTCTTGTCATCTTTAATGGAGCCAAAATGTACGTAAAGAGCAGACATCTATTTCTAATTCCATGGCTTCAATATAAATGAACTGAACTGGAAAGATGAATTCGATCAAAAGATTGACATAAATTACATTACCCCATAATAAGACAGTAAGAGGCAAGCCTACATATATTTGACACTTGATGTTTTTACCAAAAAAATGGAAAAAAAACCCCAACATTATGATTACATGAGTGTATGGCTTAAATATGCCAGAGTTATAAAAAGTACAAAAATAGACTTCCCTGTCTTGCATTCGTAGGAGACCTACACAGGGATGCAGGTCATGGTACTGCCTAGATCTTCTCTCTCTTCCACAAACTGACAATATATGGACCATTAGCTACAGCTGGCCAACACAGGTCCATGTTTTCTTTTTTTTTTTCTTTTTTCTTTTTTTTTTTTCAGGGAAGGAGAGACACAAGTGCATCTTACAAAAAATCTCTACCAATGCCAATTGAATAGATCTCACCAGGTTTCTCGTTTCTCATTCTCACTTCCTCCACAGTCTCCTTCATCTACAAATGATTTTATATAACTTAGAGTTTTTGTTACCATGCTTCTCTGAGTTGGTTCATACCAGCACCAGTTTTCATGAACCACCCATTATTATCTCATCTGGGCACACTGATTTGTTTTTGGAGTCAAATAGGACAGAAATGCCTAAGAGTTATTAACTACTGTTTCCAGCCCAGATGAAAACTGTAATTTCATCTGCAGACACTTGCCAAATTAGCATTGTCAAAATTGCAACCAGCTTTTGATTTTAAAACCCACATTTTAATGAATCTATTGCAATCTCTGTTTTCCTCTACATTTATTTAAAAACCAATTTTCCACCATTCATTCTTCACTTGGCACTCCCTCTTCCCAATGCCTGGCACAGAGAACTCTGGTCTTCTCGTGTAACTTCATACCATGGGGGCACTCCCAGCTTTATGTTTAATAGATTTATCTCTTCATTTTGTTTGCTTTTATATTGTAGAAAGGAACGAGTATTGATGAAAAGAGGCAATATCCTAAACAATTTTGCAATTCACTCAAGATCTTTATGTTGCTGAAATAGTAGCAAAAATTCCTCTGGATCAAATTTCAGTGGAATTAGCAGCAAACCTGAAAATAAAAGCAGACCTTCAAGAAACAGCTGAGCTGTAACAGCAGAGTTGCTCCACCATTTAGTTATCCAAGTCAGGAAATTTTATGACATGAAAAACTATGTAGTCTTATTCTGGCATCTAAATCAGTTGGGTGGTGTAATGGCATGCCTAGTCATTTCAGCCTCACTAATTAAATGATATCTAGTAGTTAACTGCTTGCCCTTGACTGTTTGATATTTTGGATAATATTCATCTGGGATGCCTCAAATGCAACTACTTTTATTTACTTTCCTCCCTGGTACCTCATGGTTTTGGAGAGGGTGTAACTCCATCTTGTCCCTTTCAGTGAGGAGGAAGAATTTATTTTAGAAAATGTCATATGCATTAAGCACCCTGCATCATAGATGTATGTGGCTTTTGTAATGTCAGAAAATAGCTATTGCTTGCCCCTTTAATTGCAGTCATAAATTTGTTCCAAGTTTCCAGCAGCTGATCTGATCTTCCTTTTTTGTAGCTAAGAAGAACACAAATGACAATAAACTTTACCACACTGAAAAATGTATGCAGAGAGTAGCAGATAAATGTAAGTTTGTTTGTTGTGAGATGTCTGTTTTTGTTAAAATCACCAAGTGTATGTATGGTCAAACCCCAAACTTATACACATAAATTTAAAAAATAATTTGGAGTATGTGAAATACATCAGCAAATCTCTCCAAGAGAAAGATGAGAGGAGTTGAATCAAAGTAGCAATTTGAAATACTGGTCAGGGCTAAGTTTGACCATCGCCACTGCTAGTTCCAGCAGATCTGCCAAATGGTGCAGCAGTTAAAAAGGTTGTTTGTGTGACTGTTGTACAGTGTCTAAGACTTATCAGAGAGACACAATTCATCTTCTGCACTCCTGCTATAATTATTTCCTGCTCTCAGGCTTTCAACACAAGCAATTAATTCCAGTATAAGTTTCTTCTGGTCTGACTGTTAGTTGAATTTCATTTATTTCAGACAAGAGGTCTACTGCCTGAGAGCATAGCACAGATTCATTAATTTTTATCACTGCATTTGATTCTTTGCAGGGAAACATTTATTGTGAGATAAGCCACATTGTTTTCCCTTTCTGTTTCAGAAGACCACTGTGCTTTGTTCCTTTGAGTGTCTTTGCTCTATTAGCATGATTATCCTTCCCAAAATAAGTTCTCCTACAGAATTTTTGCTAAAACCACTGCACCCTTCTCCCAACAAAAACTAAAGCTGGCCACATGCACTGAGATAGGGTTTATATCTTTTTGGAGAGGAACTCCCTACTTCATCATTACCACCAAGTTCACGGGAGCTCAAGAGTGTGATCCCCCAGTAATACTTTATAAAAGACTGTGCTGACTTAGTATTATACTTGTTATTGCCCTGCAAGTTGCAATTTGAACATGCAGAAATAAGAAAACATATTTCCAGGAATTCTTCTTATAGGTGTACATGTTCTACATCGCCTCAGGTGAACCAGTGAAAGAGGTGACAAGTAAGATGGTGCATTGGTTAGAAAACAGAAACATTTGGCATAAGCGTATGCACATCCCATTGGAATTTCAAAGTATTTGATCCAGGTACCTTGAAACCAATAAATATATACTGGGAAGACAGGTGAGGTGAGCTTGGCCATTAATTTTTTGAGGGTCTCACTGATGGTGGGCCATAAGTTTCTTCCTGGCTCTGAACTTTATATGAGCATTTCAGCTCATAAAACATCAGCAGCAATATAGCAATACTACTGCTGCTTCCCAGTGTCTGGATGCAGAGTCCTTCAGACACTCTCCACCCACTCAGCCTACCAGTAGCCAGCATTTGGCCCTCCAAATAATAGAGGCTGCTCTTTGAACAGAGATTTCCATGTCTGGCAGGGGACTGAGACAGGTTCTTTTTTTGTCTTGTTTCTCATCGAGATATACAAGGAACAGAGTGTTATTCTGGAGTTGTCATTTAGCCTTAAAATATGTCTCAAATAGTAGAAAACACGGAAGCAGCAGCTTCCCATTCATCATTTGCTACTCAGACTGAATCCTTGCTGGCTGCCTCAGAGCCCCATGATGCACAGAGATTCCTACAGAAATGGAAACCTCTGATGACGTGAAAAGCTTGTTGACACTTGAGAGTGGGTGTGATAGGCACCTGGGCCCTCACTGGAGTGCTTTGGAAATGCCTTTAATATGACAATGCTGGTAAAGTCCTTTTGAAATGTCACTGTTTCACTGACTCTGGGACCATTTAAATTTACTTGCAATACGTCTGACACGCTATGTCAAAGTACCACAGAACAGAAAACTTTCAGACATCTGGAAGGCTGCATTTCTCCTGCTCACACTTTCCACTGGGATAACCTAACCCAGGGAAATCTGCCTTTTGGGCTTATTTGCAAAGAAAATATACTTAAGGCTTTTCTCACTACTTGATGACACCTAAAAACCTTTCTTATTTTACCACAATCTGTTTGTGGAGCTTTTACAGGGAAGCAGGTATGTCTGCTTTAGAAAATGTTAAACCAGCACTGCCACATTAAAGTATTCTCCGGTGAAGATTTTATGCCACACAAAGAAATTAACCCACAGAGATGTCATTGGTCTATGACACAACTCAGCCACAAGTACTGTAAACTGTGATACAATTTTTTCAGGTCAGTATTCACTGCAGACACATCTCACACTAAATCTTGTTTGTTCAAAAGTACAGGTTTCTGTTAAAAGACCATTTTAACTTGCCCTTTTAATAAGCCAAAGTTGCCTTAAAAGATCAAAAACACAGAAAAGATTGGCAAGGGAGAACTTATAACCGTTGAAGAGAAAATGAGGCTTATTAGCTTTCACTAATCCATCAACAGCACGGTTTGATTGTCTAACCACATTTTTCCCAAGGTGTTTGGAAGGAATACAAATTTCCTGGGGTAGAACATCAGAAGTGATTCCACACAGAACTCAGGGCAGGGCTCAACCTAAAAATGAATTGCCTGCTACTAGGAGGCTCTGTGCATACATGGCTCCTGCTAACTGTCCTCATATTTCAGCAAATTCTGCAACAAAGTATTGTTGTGAGACTGTTTTTCATGCAAAGTGATTAGGCAATCAACAAAGAATTATCTTTGCAATGCAGAATTTCTGAAGACCATTTCTTAGAAAAACAATTAAATCTGGTTGGCATTCAAGTGCCGTGTACTTTGATAAGAGATGTCTAAAACATCTTGTTGAGAAACTTTTTCATGCCTATGTTAACTCAACTACGTTGCATACAGCTCAATGTTCTTATGTTACTTAGAAATTATCAAAATTCTTATAGGACAGGAAAAAAAATAATATTTCCATTATTCTTCAATAGACAGTTCAGAAAACCTCAAATGAGAAAACTAGAGCTATGAAGCTATTCTACTTGTCTTCGAATAAAATTAAGAACAAGAATTTACTGCAAATAGCAAACATTTTAGATGCAATCAAGGTCATCCTTAAATTCTATCAAAAACATAGCTACCTTAAATAAAATTAGCAGATTTCGCTGATTAAGTTTTTCACAGCCAAATCCACTAGACAGATTTGTAAGACAGCTCTCATGATACAATTCGTGAAGTTAGAAAACCAGCCTTATGTTTGTAATTATTTTATCTTAGGGAAAGCTGTAGCCACAAGATAAGAAAATAAATCACATACCTGGAACAGAACAAAAGAGCCTTAAATATATACATTTCCTTTATTTTCTTTCTGGTAGCAGTGATGGTTGATAGTAATTTTTTTAAGAACTATTGCAGAGATCTCCAGTGTCTGAAAGTTATCATTTTTTGCCATGACTTCTAGATTACATTGCTTTTTTTACTGTCAAAGAGTGAGTCTCTTTAATTTGTGACCCTTTGTGTAGCTTATCTCTTGACACTGTACTCACAGAAGTGCCTCTTCCTAATTTCCTTTGCAGTACCTCCCCTTTGATTGCATTTATTGCATCAACAGATCTGTTGCATCTATCCCTGAAGAAGACAGGGTAAACCTGCCCCACTAAAAGTGAAAATAATCTATTTATATAAGTATCAAAACTCCCTAGATATTTAGATATGTGTTCTACCCTTATTCCTCTTGAGATAAGACTATTGTTTAATCATGTTATGTCTGAGGAGAAGTAAACAAGGCTCTGGCGAGAACAACTCTCTCCTGAGAGAAGCACTGCTAGAATTTCATTTGCACCCAATCTCTAAGTTTTAGAGTCACCACAAAAGTTAGACCCATGCTTCAGACAAGTCACAGGTGATACAGTTTTCTCATAGCACAAGCCCCACACTGCTAAGTGACTCTAACTAATCCCTCTGGTTTTAGTGTAGGCATCTCTCATAACATCAGGTAAGGAAATATTCACCTTGCATTGCTAAGGTGTGAGTAGTGGAGAGGAAGGTGTGGACAAGGTCATCTTGGATTAACAGGCCATTTATTAGCCACCATGGGCCATGCCCTGAGCCCATTTGGAAAAGTTCTGGTCAGCTGATGGCCATGCTTGCCATAACCATACTACTATTGGCAATCCAAACAATTCATTTTAAAAAATGGCTTATGTGTGCCTTTATGATTACAGTAATAATACCTGTCCAACTTAGACTCTTCAGTCTGCTAAAAAAATAAATAATACTACATCTTCTATCCGGTTTTGCACGGAAACATCTGGCAAAGTGCTGTTATTTCACAGACACCCTTACCCTTATCTGTGTCCACTTAATCTACTGCTTTTTTTATTGCATTTGCATTTCTACTAATTTCAGTGTCAGTTTGACAGATATGACAGCTTAGTCATTAACAAAAAATGCAGCATAACTTGTCTAAAACCCGTTCGATTCCATTATTATGATGTGCAGAGCTGTCAGTTTGGTTTTGTACACATATATCCCTTTCATTCTCTGGTGTTGGTTGAAGTCAGACACTGAATACATAATTAACCAAAATGATTGTGGGAGTGCATGCTTTTGTGAGGTATATGAGGCATGAAATGTAACAAATCAGTTTCCATCCTCTAATAGTTGGCATGCATTTTGTGCAACTTTGCACTTTTAGAAGCAGAAAGAAAATCATGTGTTTTAAGAGAGAGACAGAATGGTACCTGAGATTGATTGCTGAAGATGGGCAAGACATTTTTACTGAGGTTGTAATAGGCAAAGGCACTCAAGAAACCGTTCTTCTCAAAGAGAAGCATCACCTGTTTCTGTTATTTATTTTATAGAGTCGTGGTCAGTAATCTGGATGAGGAGATGGAGTGCAGGAGGAGGAATTGCTTCAAAGGCTTGTCCCTCCAGAAATCTGCATGTCTTCAGCATTAAAAAGAAATGGACTGGGATATAATCTTAAATAAGTCTAGGGAAGTGCAGAATCATAGAATCACAGAATGGTTTGTGTTGTAAGAGACCTTAAAGATCAAGTTCCAACCCTTCTGACATGGGTCACCTCCCACTAGACCAGTCTGCTCGAAGCCCCATCCAGTCTATCCTTGAACACTTCCAGGGATGGCACATCCACAATATTAAGGTAGCTGTTCATGGCATCAACTTCAGCATCACGTAACTGGTACAAGCATGGGCATCCTGTCACCTCAGACTCTGTTGGGCTGACAGAGAGAAGGAGCATCCATGTTATAGCCCTGCTCAGACCTCAGGGCAAAGAGAGCCCCACAAGCTCCACCCAGCAGCCCTCTGCAGAGCTCAGGGAGGCTGCACATCAGAAGTCTGTTCTCTCTCAAGCAGACAGTCCAAACAGGCTGTCCTGGGCCCGACATGTCCATCCAATGGGACAGCCAGGTGTGCAACAGCCCCATTCTCAGAGGAAATCTGATCTCTTCCAGGATGTCCAGCCGGAGCAGCCAGACAGGATTGGCTTCCTGTTGAAATGTATGTAGTCCAAAACATAGTGAATGCTCAAGCTGAAACTAGTTCTTCATGTGTATAGTGAAAATCAACAGGGAAAGGTCTAAAATGATCTGTAACACACAATTTATGCTTCTGTGGTCTTTTATCTTCCTAGTTCCCTAAGGTAATGGAGTAATTGCGGGTAATTATTGAAGAGATTATTATCTAATTCATACCGTGAATCTACATGACAGATATTATTCATTTAGACAACAAGCACAACTTTATTTAATTCCTATCTAGCCTCAGTCCAGTCTTTCAAAATAAAATAGCTCACTACAGATTCCATAATTCTTTGTGCTACTGGCAAAGTACTGAGAAAATTGACATGGATAAAATGCCTGTGCTTAGCAAAATTAAGAATACACTTTAGTTAATTCGATCTCCAAATTAACATTAAAATTAATGAATATATTCACATCGAGGTTATAGAATTAAGAAAACAAGGATGATTCTAGGATTTTATGATTCTATGATTCTATGAAAGTATGTTTCAGTTCTAAGTCCTGAAGGCAGAAATAATATTATATTTATCATTATCTTTTCTATTTCTCTCCCGGAAATTCAGATAATTTTGGACACTTTCCTCACAATCTGTCTTTTTACTTTTTTCTCCAGAAAATGTTTATTTTACGAAAAAAAATTTATCTAGAACTGAAACTGCTTTAAAAATTGTGTTAAAACAGCCATTTTGACATTGGAAATACCAAGACAACTGATTGGTTTAGCATGCAGGAAGCTTTTGAAGTGATGAATTTAGTAAATATAAAGAATAATTGGATCTATTTTAACAGGTTTTCTAATTATTTATGTGATAACTATTTTGGATGACTCAGAAATGTTTACTTAGAACTCTCAAGATGTGCTTAGCTTTTCTCTTTGTGATTACAATTGTTTCATTGCAAAGTTATTCCTTCTTTTCATTGGTATAAAGGCTACCCTCAAGTTTCCCTTTGTATCTCAACCATGAAATTGTCAAATTTAAAAGAGCTTTACACAATAAGTTTACAATTTTTAATCTATCATCTATATTAGTAGTTTCCATTTAAGCAATAAAAACAATGTAATGCAATTATGCATTTACTCTCCCATAGTTTTCAAGCTGACTTACGGTTGACAGTGAATGCTCTTTCCCAGACTAAAAGTTCTCCCAGAATCCTAGCAGAAAAAATAATAAAAAATACATAAAGTATTTCTTATTTATTACTTAAAACCAAGGTGCAGTATTGAACATGAAAGTGCATTTCCTCCAGAAGTACACCCTTGTACTTAACATTTCTTTACAGAAGGGAGAAGAGGAGGCTCAGGGAAGATCTCATTGCTCTCTACAGCTGCCTGAGAGAAGGTTGTAGTGGGCGTGGGTCTCTTCTAACATGTCTCAAGCGAAAGGACGAGAGGAAATGGTCTCAAGTTGCACCAGCAGAGGTTCAGAGTAGATATCATTTTTTTTTTTTCACTCAAAGAATTGAATGCATTAGAATAAGTCGCCCAGGGAGCTGGTGGAGTCACCACCTCTGGAAGTGTTCAAGAGATGCCTGGATACCTGAGGATGTGGTTTAGGAGTTATGGCACTGCTGGTTTAACAGCTGGATTAGATGATCTTGAAGGCCTCTTCTAACCTTCATGTTTCTGTGAGTCTGTGATTTCTGCTTATATTTAAAAGTTGACTTCACTGCAAGACAAGGCTTGGAGTGCTCCAAGACATTTATTTCTGGTTCCTGGAGATAAGTACAATACAGTACAGCACTTAGCCACGAATGAGGTTGAGAACTGGGTATAGACTGTATGGAGAGGGGGGATGGTGATCAAGGCCACCAAAGATCCCCAAGGCCCTCCAAAACATTTCCAGAAAGAAGAATGGACTGTGTGTGAAAAGCAATTTGCATAGAAAGTGAGAAACTTTGCTCCACGGTGAGGAAACTTGACTACTAAAAAGTACCCCCACAAAGCCTGAGTGTGCAGGTGCCCCAGGACCCCTGACAACTCATCAGCTGGATCAATGCTGGAGCCAGGACTAGTGATCTAGTGATCCTTCCTTCCTTCCTTCCTTCCTTCCTTCCTTCCTTCCTGCCTTCCTTCCTTCCTTCCTTCCTTCTCCCCCTCTCTAATTCACCTCTCTTTCTCTCTTACCTTTCACCCTACTCCTTTATCCAAAACCCACTTACATGTGTTTATATAGGAGGTCAGGGACTAAGGTATCAAATTTCCATGCCAAGTGTATAATTTACTAAAAGCTTACTTTGTAAGCTTTTGCATACCCTCTGACTTTTGTAGTTCCTTTTGACCATGAGCATTTACAAATCTTGGGTCCTCCTTTCCCCTTAAAGGTGGGAAACCACAAGTGTTTATAAAACAAAAGTTTGACTGAAATACCTGCTCTCCTTGTTTACAACATGCCAGATAATTTGAACTGAAAGTCACTTTTAGACACAGTTATTTTTAGTTGCATAGGATGATTATTCACTTCTGCCCCCCAATTACTCAGTGAAGAGAATGTTTTTTAGATTTAGAGAGATCACTTTTATGTCTGGAATAGGTCTCAATCTAAAACTCACTAAATCCGGGTAGGAAGACTCCCACTGGCTTCAATAACATTTGATTATGCTCTGCTTCACTCATTGACTCTTGCAGGTTCCCAAACACAAACATGTGGAAGAGAGGGGTGGGTGTGTTTCAGAGCATAAGCCAAGACACAACAATTTGCAGAGTGAGCCCACCAAACATTTGTTGCAAGGGGAGCTGGAATACTGTCATTGCATCTGAACTTTTTCTTTCATATTTTATTCTGAAAAATCATTAGGAAGGCAGTTCTGTATTCTAACACAAGAATAACTTCTGGAAGACAGAAAAATTGTGTACCTTTGTAGCCAGAGTTATCTCTAACACCTTTTGAGGTAACAAAATCAGTAAAAACCACTTATATGACTTTTGAGTCCTGTTATAGCCGTAGTGTTGCAGTTTTTCATCTGGGTTTGGTTTTGTTGCCTTTTTTTTTTAAATTTGAATCCTATTCCAAATAAAATTATAATTTTTATTTTAATGAAGGAGATTCCTGAAGCAACTGGGAGGAAATTCACCATGAAAATTTTTGCAGTGTTGACGTGTATTTGAGAATACTGTTGGAAACACACCGCTATTTGCCCATTTTATCAATTAATAAATTAAGTATTTAGTAAGTAGGTACATAGGATAGGATCTGGAAAAGCCACCTTAGATTCCGTTTTCTTTATAGTACAAAGTAGCACAACAGTGAAGTGAACAGGATATCACTTGCCAGGCTTTACATACTGAGTGGAACACAGTGCTTTGCTTTCACAGTTTACCCAATACCAAATAAAAGTTCAGTCTGAGCAGGTTAAAAAGTCAATACACTCTGCTCAGATGTAGTGGTTCACTAAAATCAAGTTTCATGGCCCCCCACTCTATTGAACTTGTATTTCTGACACACACAAATATGTGTGAGCCCACCCTTCTTCCCAATCTCATTTCTTTACCACAGCAAAATCCTACCCAAGTAAGTGACTTGTTGGCATTTTGCCAATTCCTTGAGGCATGTGTCTTGCTTGTGCAAACAAAAGCCCTATCATCTGAAGCAAGGAGCTCCAGTCCAGGAAGCTGCAAGTTTCAGCAGGCAAGGCTCCATCTTGGACTCTGCAAGACAGATATTTTACTGTACCTGTTCCTCTCAATATGGTAATAGCCACACATTCTGCAGGAACACAGTTCTTGTTCCTCCACTGATTTATTTTTCTCTTTTTCCATGGAGTTGTTTCTTAGTCAGCTTAAGTGCCTACTGACCTTAGTACTTGAAGTGACTAGGAATCTGTTTTTCCTAATTCCACATCCAATGCTTAGTGAGCAAGCATGAAGACATTGACAGTTTCACATAAAAGCCATTTTCTTCAGATCCTGCAATTAGATAAAACAGACACACTCGCCAAGGACTTCCCAGAGCCTGTGTTAGCTTTCTCAGCATTCAGCAGCCCCTCCAAGGCACATGCTCTCATCTCACCTCCAGCCATGTGGATGATGGGATCAGACTGAGGAGGGCATGTCAATGCTGCAGGGAAGGCACCAACTTTCTCTCTCTCTCTACCACTGAGGGAACCTAGGTATGATGCCTGCCTTCCACGCACCTGAGACTGGGCAACAGAAGCCTCCTGGTCCTTCTGTTACCTCCCAGGAACCACCAACTGGCATTACATGTGTGATAGTTGTATCCCTGCGGTCAGTGCTCAGGGTGACATGCATTGCTCTGTGCTGGTGATTAAACACACTGAGCCACTTCAGCAAGAAGCCTGATAAAGGAATAGATAAAGCCTTTGCAGGAGGGGAGAGGAGTGGAGAAAGGTCACACAGGAGCTCAGAAGCAGAGCATTACATTGGTTGCTACCACAGAGATTCCCTGAGCAGTTCACACAACTCAGACACCAGAGGCAGCACCCAAAGGTCTTGTCTGAAGAAGGGAAAGCAAAGGGGATGATGACTAGGAGGCAGCTGCAGGAATACAATCCAGGAACTGACACTTCCAAGGTGTTAACTGAGGTGTTGCAATGGCTGACACCAAAAATACCCTGGATCTGAATCATAGCACTGAGAAAAACACTGTTAATTAGAAAAGACATGGCACCTGTTTTTAATGATGCAAGCTTTCAGACTAGTCCTCAGGGGAGCAAGCTTCCCCTGTAAGCTCCTCTTATGCACTAGAAGATGATGTGATTCTTGTCAGGATAAGAGCAAATCTGCTCTAGAGGAGCCAGAGTCCCCAGCAGCTCTGGAGAGCTGTCTCTCTGTTCTGCTCCAGTGGCAGATGTATGGCCTGTGGAGCTCTCATTCCAGTGTCAACCCATCTCAGGCTTTCCCTGCTTGTGCTAGTGCACCAGTACAGAGGCTACAAGCAAACATACAGCTGGAGCAAGACGGAAAGATATTTCTGCAACACACTGTCCTCAGTTTTGCTTTCATCCTTGGCTGAAACACACCCTCTGACAGAGAACTAAAAAACCCCAAAAAACTCTAAGAAAGTCTCAGCTCAGTGCAGACATTAAAGCAATCTGGGACAAATGCACAGCTCTGCAGCATCCTATGTTGTGCTTGGGGGAGGAGCAGAGACTGGGCAGAAGGCACCAGTAAAATATTTTTTCATGCATGCCTTAAAGTTACTTGCAATTGTCATTTACCAAATCTATAAATAATTATTTTAATGAAGCATTGATTTAGATTAAGAAACATTACTTCTTTCTTGTTGCTATAGCCTTACAGTACTCGAGATTAGAAGTGTGCTACTGCTCCACATATCTGCAGGAGCTCGTTCTTTGCTCAGAAAACTATAGAATAACTCCATCAATGTCCACTAGATAACTAAGTATAGTGAATTTATTTTGTTAGAGTGAATGTGTGTTCAGGTTATAGCTGATTATGATAGGTCTTGATGAGAGAATTTGATTTTATTTTCAAATATATAATCTGGTCAGCACCAATAACTTCTTGCAAGTTACATTTCTGGGTAAATAACTTTTTACTGCACTCATTTGATTTTGTCTGTGGCTGGGTTGGATATTGACATATTATTTTTCTTTGTTATATATATTCTTCTTTTTCAACAGAGAAATAATTGAAACAATTTTTTTGTCTTTTTTTTTCATTTGGTCAGTTAGCTATTTTTGTAGCTTTAAACAGTGTTTGACAGTACATCTTCAGCTTCATTTTGTGATAAAATGTTCAAATTATTGCTTTTGTGCAAAAAGCAGCTAAGGTTTTATAAGCACTTGGACAATTGTTTTTCTTCTAAACAACACAGAGGCAACCATGTAGGGACATGTTGGGGATGTACTGACAAGAAATATAAACAAGTTCTTTTCCCACCGGTTATGTAAAGGCTGGTTTATATTTCTTTCCCGCTTTGCATTAACTGCTTATCAGTGAACATGCTCTTAAATAAATTATTCTTCAGCCTATAATAAACTCATTAGAATATGCAAGTAGCGGTAAATTGGCATGGAGAATTTGAAACAACTTCCACGTATGTTCTATGTGTCTTCATATGAGTCCAACAGCATCTGTATATGTGGTATTTGTAAGAGATAAATTTTACCTAACTTTTGGTTTTAATTAACTTCTTAATTTTCTCTCATGGTTTATAGGATGTTGCTACCTATGAACGCAAAAAGAAGTAACAATGAAATAACATAAGAGTGTCTAAAAGAAAGAAATCCAGATTTAGTATTCATGAGAACAAACATTTCCTATGGTTCATCTTTCTTTTTCTTATTCTAAGTGTTCCTAAGGCAACATTTGAACACAGAGAAACTTCAGGTTATTTTGGAATCTACATTTATGCTCCCAGGTAAGTAACTTTATTGAGTCTCAGTTTCTGTGTGCTTAGTAGTTTTTGAAGTTAATTCACTTTTTTGATTATCCAGACATGGACTGAAAGACTTCAAATTTATACTGTTTTTTTTTTTACTTGATGTCTGTATATTCTGTAGGAGGTCCCTATGCAGGACAGCGGCATTGTTTCAAAAAGTCTACCACAAAATCAAAACAATACAAAACAAGAAATTCTGGTTACATTTTCAGCCATAAACTGTGTAAGTTACTATAAACAGCATACATTAGGCTGAGTTTGCTTGACTTTTATTTATAAAACAGTCATCATACACCTCCATCCCCCTTTTACATACAAAAAAAAAGAACAATTATGTGAAGAAAGGTCAAGAGTATAAAAGATCGGAAGATATATCCTAGGAATAAGGATCTGGAATCTTTTGAACTGTTCTCAGGCTTTCCCAGCAAAACAGACATTGCATCAAAACAGAAAAACCTGCAAATTGATTTCTAAGAGTTTTAACAGAGAAGTTCATCTCTTCCTCTCAGGGCTGGTGGTTTGCATGCCCCCAGTTATGTTCCCTTTCTACCTATGTTCATGTACTAAGGCATTGCCTTTAAAACCTATCCAACCTGTATATCATCTGTATACTATGTGTACCATAAAAACATTCCATTATACTTATTATGAGGAGGGAGAATTTTAAAGTGCCTAAAGGGTTTAAAATTATCTTGTCTCTAAGCTCTTTTTTGTTGTCAATGGGAAAAACAGATTTTTCATAGTCTTGTAAGATACACGCCTGCATCATTTCCACTTTTGAAGAAGCTTGTCTCTCTCCCCTGACAGTAGACTCCCTTTCACTCTTTAATACTGAAATATTTAAAGGTTTTATTTTCCTTCCGTTTTAGACTAGAAATAAGCTGTGATCTTTTAAATTCCTCACAACTGGAACTGTTGTTTCAGGACATCCATGGGAGTTCAAATGTTTGCAAGCATCTTATAGAGCTATTGCAGATGTCTTGACCTTGGGCTAGAAGCCTCAGGGTCACACATAGTCTCATTTCAGTTCACCTGATTGTCTTCACATATTTATGTTTGCATTAAGATAAAAACAGATACAGATAGGTCCAATTTCAGGTAAGAGATGCCACTTTTCTGGAAAAAAAAAAAAAAAAAAAAAAAGCTGGGGGGGCATTTTCTTGATTTGGTATTGAGGTTTTTGTTCTAATAAGAACAGAAACAGAACAAATTGGTGGAAAGAAATTACTCACTTTCCATAGATTTGTAGGAGAAAGACATATTCTAGGGCAAGGTTATGAACATAATCATGGGAGATGATTAAGAGCAACTAAGATGTCTCTCTCCTATTCTGCCACTTTTCATTTCAAAATTATGCACAATCAGCAACCCAAAATCAAAGTGCACCAGAGAAGAAAAGGTTCAAAGGCAATGCCTAAATCCAGTGTAAAAACAACAACATGATGCATCTAAAGTAAATTGCAGCTCCCTAATATCACAATACCCCTACCGATTGTAGAGCCAGATTAATAATGAGGATTTGGGGGCATGGGAGAAGTAAATCCATATTTTCCTAGATTCACTTAGACATTTCTAAACACAAAATGCAGGGAGCTTTCATGTTTCACACACTTCTGTCTTTAACCTAACAGGATAACTTTTTCCAAGTCAACTTGTTGCCAAAAGCACCTTAGGTAATCTGGACAAGTGCAAAAAGCTCCACTCCTCCCTCAATACCCACAAATTCAAAGAGCAGATGAAAAGCCTTACATATGATTCCTTCTGAAGAGCACAAAATATTTAGGGGACTCCAAACTGTGTGGTGACAATACAGCCAGATTACTATTAGTGGCTCAGGGAAACCCAGTGACCATATGACCTACTAATTTCAAGGGTGAAGTGAGAAGATGCTAAAGCATTAACAACTGCAGTGGTAATTTACTATCTTATTAATATCTGAGTTCCTGAAGTGCACAGTGCCGTGTGTGTGTGTGTCCTAACTTGATAGATCTCTCTGTATAAGTATATATATATATACTTATACACAAACACAAACATAGAGCAAAAATATTCTGTGTATATATACACACATAAATCTGCTAAATATTTGAATCAAAAAAAGTTTTTCTAGTCCTAATTGACACTAGTTATAAAGAACAGTCTAACACATTGTATTACACTATATATGGGACCACGTTTTATAACTACTAGACCTGTTCTGGTTAATAATTAGAGCCGGAAACAACCACTGGTTTTATTTTACAGTTTTGCTTTTGATTTTATGGAGCTCTTTGGGATAGGAAGCATGTCATCTTCTGTGTTTTATTTCAATATAAACATCTCTGAACACAAGGCCAAATTTTAAACAACTGCAAGGCTTGAGTATTCCTTTGGACAGCATGGCTTTGTAGCTGATGTTAGCACACACCCAGGCAGCAGGACTGAGTGATATGAAGATTGAACCCTTTTTAGTCATCCCCTCTCATTATAGAACTAGTACCCTGGTTTAAAAAGACCAAAACGTGTTAAAAAATCAAGTGCACAGCTCTTGCTTTCTTCACATGCAAATGAACTCTAACATCTTATTCCACATGGAACAGACAAAGAACAAGCATACAGCAGTTAATTTCTATGGCCTATCCAACAAGTTCCAACTCATTAACTACTGCATCCCTTTGGCTTGCAGCTGCCTGTCCCCTGCCTAATGTTACTGACTTTGGGAGTATCATACAGGCTAGAATTTCAATTTAAATTATTGCTGATAGTGTACAGGTTTTTTTTTCCTTTTTTCTCTTTTCCAGCCAAGGAAAATCACTCTCCACAACTTAATCTATCATGGGCTCCCACATTAGGAAAATAAGATGGAAACAATGTGTAATATAAAGCAGCCATGGGGAGTTCCAGATGTTTTTCTTCACCAGTTCAAAGTATTTTAAGTGTATTTTCTCAGATGCTGTGTACAGATAAATCAGTGCATTTACCTATGTTGATGAATTGCTTATTGAGTGTTACCATTTTTTTATATGTAACAATAACACACACTTGTAAGATATTCACACAGCAAGGTGCACGAGTTACTGCCCATGCAACTGTCATATAGCACAAAAAAAGTTTGAAAAAACCACTTATTTGGGGGTGTTTGTATTGATAGTACAGTCTGCCAAAGTGTTTCAATTTTTCTTAGTCTGATAGCAGCTCTTGAAGAAGGCTGGACAATGTTAAAAGGACATGGGGTACGTGATCAGAGCTCATCCCTTGTGTTGATACTTTTTTTAATGACTTAAAGATAGAAAGGCCATGAAACCAACATAGATGTCTCAAATGATCTACTTTGGAAGCAAATCAAAAGAAATTTTCTTACTTTCGGTGTAGAAATAGTTACACTTTTCCATTTGACTTGTGGACTATACAAAGCACTTAAGCCATTCAGCTTTCTAGTTGAGACTTAAATTCCAGTTTTAATCACGCAGACCTGAAAACATAATGCTTTTCATAAACTACTGGTGACAGTGACTGGAAAGAAATTAAGAGGAAATGAAAAAGCACATGAAACAGAGTTAAAGGAAAACTGACTGAATCACATTTCTTTTAAAATTTAATTTTGCTTTGTGATGAAAGAAATCAAGAGGTGTAAACAACTGTGATTCCAATACAGCAAAGATGTCCTGAATTTGGTATGTGCTTTTACCAGAGGGTCAAGTTGACAGAGCAGTCTGCCAATTCAGCATTCTTACAGTCCTGTTGTGAAATTCCTACCACACTCCACACATAAGCATCACATTTATCTTGTTCACTGCATCAGGAATGTATGCCCTTCTTTTCCAGCAGACCACCCTCACAAGTCTCCAGTAAAAGGAAAACCTTGCATTCAGTGGTTTGGGTTTTGTTGATTAAAGTATTATTCATGGCAAATCATGGTCCATCCTTTCAGAGGATGCTGAAAAAGTCCTAGATATAAGACACATTTACGGCTTCTTTGGGCAGCAGGTGAACTCCTTGCAGTGAATTTGTTCTTGGGCTATCAAATTCTCCATTTCACTCTAAACTGCCACCAGTGCACTGAAAAACAACAGATGATTACATTTTGGCAGCAAGTTAGAGAATAAGGATCAACATGCGCTTTGTAGCCTCCAAGGAGTCTTCATGGGACTGAAACCTGAAACTCTCAGCACCTCAGAATTATGTTGCAGGAAAAAAAACTCTTACTTTAGAGCACTGACAAATAGACTGCTTAGAGACAAAAATGACTAATACAATATTAACCACAAAAAAGTTATAGTCAACATCAGGTCTCCTACAGCAATTTTATTATCAGCAATTTAAATTATTATCTCTATATTTAGAAAAACTAGAGATCCCAAATCAGACTTGATAGTTTTTCTGGCTATTATACAGGAAGGTTCAGTCTAGTACAGTGACAAAGGATAGGAAAAAGTGGTAGATTGCCCCTCTTTTATATAAATGGAAATTAACCCACACGGAAACCAAGATGTAGAGCCGTGGTCATGTTGGACTATGTCAGAAAACAGCTTGCCCAGAGAAGTTGTTGATGCTCCATCCCTGGAATGTTCAAGGATGGGTACATCAGAGCTTGAAGCAACCTGGTCCAGTGGAAGGTGTCCCTGCCCATGGCGGGGGTTTGAAACCAAATGTTCTTTAAGGTCCCTTCCAACACAAATAATTCTGTAATTCTGTGATTTAATTAATTTTATTTTAAACAAGCTATTTTCACAACTGTTAAAGTAGAACAGAATTTTTTCAGCATTATGATTGCAATGATGGACTTTCTGTATTGTTGAACTGAGCCAATTCAACAGATGATAATGAGCTCAGCCATCTACCAATACCTAAAGAGAGAAGCTACACTAATTGAGCTAACACTGTATATTCCTCAAGGTTAGGTACAGACCTGAAAGTAAAGTCCAGAAATCAACCTTGTTAGGATAATAATTTTAAAAATGATGAGAGAAGAATATATTGTGTTGTTCCAACAGTAGGATAATGTACTACAATTTTGGTTTAGCTTCAGTCTCTGAGTGTAAGCATCATTAACACATTAACATACCTTTATTTACTCCTTATATGAATTCAAAAATATCAATCTTGCCTAACAAGATTGCATAATTTGGTTATGTAACTTCTTTTTTTTTCCTCTTTTCTTTTAAAATCACCATCCAATACTGGAGATAAATTAGTCGCAATTTATGGCTTGGTATTCACAAAGGACATACTTAGAAAAAGACATTTTTTTCTACTGCATATTTCTTCTGCATTAACAATCAGACTTTTACTGCTTGTTGGGTTTATCTAAAGCTATTTTTAAAATATTTTTCCTCCTACTTATGAAAAAATGATGCTATTGTTGGCCAGAACATGTGCTGGTAAGATGCATGCTCACATCATCATAAAATATATGACTGGTAAATTATGTGCTAGTGAAAGAAGATATGGTGTTTAAATATAAAATTTAACTGTTGAATGTTGCAAGAAATAATCAGATAATAATATTTTAAATTAAAAGAGTTTAGGATCACTGATTAGGCTTTTACTATTATGTTGACATAAGGATTACATTTCCCTTTTTAACACTTCGTCTAACCCCCAGCTTTGTCATTAGGAAATTACAGAAAAAAATTATTATCAAGAAATGTTTGTTTATGACATGTTGACTGCATTTCTATTGCTAGTCATTGTTATTTCATTGTCAAAATATATTCCTAAACTGGAACACTGGTATTCTCACTGTCAACTAAAACAAACACCGGAGGAAGCAGAATATCAATCAACAAAGAGAAAGGAAAAACTCCAAACACAAAGTGGTTTTTTTTCTCTTTCTAAAACTCATAAAAGGAGACTTGACAAAAATTAAAAGTAAGTTCTTTAAAGTTGCATTAAATGTACTGGAAATATCTCTGTTAAATGTATAGATATATCTTAAAGAATATCTAAGGAGTTAAATCATTTTGTTCCCTGGAGCAGGGGACAAACCCTACCAGGTTTTGCACACTGACAGGTACAGCTCGAACATTAACAACAGTTCAAGTCTCATTTCATCCTGCTACGCTTACGGCTCAGTTTCCCTGGGAACACTACACACACACACTCCATGGGTACACTGTTAGACACTTTCAGCAGTACTGCACATCACAAGAAACACACAGTTTGTTATGCTGACTTACACAATTTGTCATTTGTTCAAGTCTGTTCGTGTAAAGTTGCCAGAAATTTAACAAAACATTATGTATTCATTTGAACTCTGTGTTCTTTTGTTGGACAAAAAAAACATGGCCAATGTTGCGTGTTCCAGCTGCAGAGATTTTTATTCTCAAAATATATGGGAGGATGACTAAAGGGTGAGCTGCATGCAGCACAGAGACTGAACAAAGAGGATTGCAGATTCTCCATGTTTAATAAAACAAGACAGCACACATAATTTATAGCAGCTCTGAACTGAAAGCACAATTGAATTGTAAGGCTATCTAAATGTACCAGCTTCTTCCCACACACACTCACCTCCTTGGAAAAGACAAATGTTATTTCCAACAGAAACAGGTCTTCCTGTGCATCCTGGTTCTCTTCATATCTTCAACTTGCTGGGCCTCATACTTCAACATGTCTTTAATATTAGCCCATAATGTTAATGATCAGTTCATAAGCCCATCAGTACAAAATATCTACTTCGACATATGGTTAAGTCTCATTTGTTCAAAAAACAAAGGATGACTTGGGAATATATATAGCTGCTTTCTGAAGTAAAGTTCATAGATTGTTACCTCAGAGAGCTGGAGAGTTTTTCTTCTTCCATTAAAATTAAATAAATTATGAGAAAAAGGAATTCAAGGTATGGGAAAAGAGCTCTCTGGAAGGTTTGGTTTATTTGGCAAGCAATGCAATTAATGTGATGTACGAGGTGCCACTGGACAATACTGGTGTCTGCAGCAACATATTTAAGACCTGTGAAGTTCCAGTAGCTATTTAGGGTTTTTTACATATTTTTATATTACGCATTTTGCTTCTGTGCAATAACATCTGCATGA
The DNA here is from genome assembly GCF_036250125.1 of Pseudopipra pipra. NCBI lineage: Eukaryota > Metazoa > Chordata > Aves > Passeriformes > Pipridae > Pseudopipra > Pseudopipra pipra. The sequence continues at coordinate 16,431,757 of NC_087550.1, forward strand.
AATTTTTACCACAACTACAGTTTATTGCCCATCATTGCCTTTAACACACTTCTTGGAGAGTTCTGGGAGTTTAGTCAGTGAAACTACTCTTCCCTGCCTAAAACACTCTTTGGGCTGCTATAAATCCTGGAGTTGTCAAATTGGCTAGCAAATAATCTCTTCTTTAATGAGAAGGATGGCAATTGGAATGAGAGTCACAAGAGCAACAGGGAGATGCATCTTCTAAATGTGCACTAAAAAAGCTGGGATACCTCCAGGTGATTCTTGTACTTCCTAAGCTAATGGATAACCAACTGACTGGAAAGAACTGGGCATAATGAGTGGAAAAAACTACTGCAGCCCTGTTTCCAGGTCTCTGCCTGCCCTTCGGCTGCCAGCAGTAGCGCTGCTTTCTTCAGTTCACAAAGACCTGGGACCTGTACTTTCCCTCCCACATATGTCCTCCTGTTCCTTACAGGAACAGCACATCATCAAGGAGACATTCAAAAGCCAGGATGGAGATTCCCTGGGTTTGGTGAAATGCTTACTATGCTCACTGAATAAGCACTACAGCTGCCACGTCCGTGCAAACACATAGCAAGGAGACAATGTTAGATAGTGTTTCAAGGACATTTAAGTATCACTCGGACTCTCTGTGCCCTTACTATTAAATATAAGATGGCAATTCTCAGTTGTGAATTCAGCTGCTTTCAGTCAAAAATTAGCCACCCTTTTTCTACCTTACTTTGCTCTTGTCAGTAAGCCTTGCAATGATCCAGCAAACTGAGGAAATCATGGCTGGTTAGGATGCAGTGTCCATTCTGGAATGCAAAAGGAAAGCAAAGGGATTCTGCCTGAGACACAGAAGATGCCACTGGCACTGTGGCATCCCCCATGGATTCAGAGGGAGTGAGAAATCAGATACACACATATTCAAGATTTTCGAGACGACTTGGTGATAGCCCATCTCTATGACAACTCTTGATGTCCAAGATTTGTTGGTTTGTCTAAATGTAAAGCAGACAAGCACAAAATGTCTTTGTCACAGCAGCAAGAAGACAGCATTAACTCCTCTACATCTGAACCATGACATGCAGAAAGAAGAGTAAGCCCTCTTGCATAATTGCTTAAAGTTTATCCTTCTCAGCCTGAGAAGGATAAGCCTGACATGCGAGCTTTCACCCCAAAGGCATCTGGTTGCAATACAGAAGGACATATTGAGCAATATAGGGCAAAAGAGAAAGGAAAAGGGTTCTCAAAAGCCTAAAAAGAAAATCCTACTTGTGTACTGCATACCAGCGAAGCTCTAAAGATAGGAAAAGATTTTAATGGACTTTGAACATCTTACTCCTTCCAGCATTATGGAAACCAAGTTGTCATTCACTCTACAGTCCCTATCACAGCCAAGAATATCCAGCACCAGAAAAAAAATCTGTAGAGAGGTACAAAATGAAAACAGTTAAATTTCCAATTATCACAGTATTTTCTCAAAAATTTCTCTCTGACTAGAGAAAGATTTCTTTTAAACAGGAACTGCCTCCAAAAAGGCAGAGAAGCCAATGCTATTAATTCAAACCACAGCAGAGATAAATTTAATACTAAAAGTAGTTCCCACACTCTAAAATTTATTGGGGATTTTGGTTTGTTTGTTGGTTCTTGGGGTTTCTTTTGAGTGAATTATAACTTGGTATAGATTATTATATCCCAAATAATTATTTGAATACAACCTCCTTGGACTAACAGCTGTGTGTTGCCTAACATTGCTGAGCACTGCGACCTGTGCCTTGTCACACAGTTTTCAGTAACTCCTACTTCTCAGCATTACTGGTGAAACATCTACTGACTCAGATAATTGTGATTTTTATCATAACACAAGATTTAAAAAACTGAAACACCTACAAGCCAGGAGCCCAGAAGGGTCCTCCAAATGTGCGGAGGATCTACAATAAACGGATATTCCTTTAAGCCTTGTGCACCAGCACAGCTGTGCATGGGTGTAATAGTCATGTAATCCTAGAAGAACCATGCTTCAGCTGCTTCCAAGCCACACAGAAGTCACAGGCTGCTCCTTGGTTTAAAAAAGTTATTCCTAGCAACATTTAATCACTTGCATAGAACACAATTCCTTCAGGAATTATTTGCTTGAAACAATATCAGTGGGTAATGTGCAGAGAGCACAATAAGAACCACATATTACACACATATGAGATTATATGCTTCCTACATATGTGGAAGATCTCTGAGCATACAGTTTAAAACCATCACAACAGTACCCAAAAAAAAATGAAATATGGACAATAGAAAACAGTGCATATTTTTACAAAAATACAATTTATTTTCTTATTGTTTTCATGACGTATGTTTCAAATATACCCTGGCTAGAGTACTATTTAATAAATGAGAAAAAATAATACATTGTGACGCATGGTAACTCTACCACTTTCTTGGGCAGCCTGTCACAGTGCTTATTAAGCCTTTTGGTGAAGAAATTTTTCCTAATATCCAGTCTAAACCTCCCTGGTGAAACTTGAGGCCATTTCCTCTTGTCTTATCACTTGTTACCTGGGAGAAGATACTGACTCCCACCTGGCTACAGCCTGCTTTCAGGCAGTTGTAGAAAGCAATGAGGTCGCCTCTGAGCCTCCTTTTCTCCAGGCTGAGCCCTTTGAGCTCCCTCAGCCACTCCTCATCAGACTTGTGCATAAGACTCTTCACAATCTTCAGTGCCCTTCTCTGGACATGTTCCAGCACATTCAGTTTCTTACATACCCATTCCTTACGGACAGGTCATCCCAATATCCACACTCATATTACTAGTTTACCATTCATGACATTTTTCTCAAGTCTGTTGCTCAAGAAACCCAGGTGATATGAATTACCTCCTGTCTGGATAAATAACAATTATTTATCCTGTCTGGATAAATAAGAACTATTTATCCAGACAAGACAGAATTTTTCTCAGTAGAGTAATTGTAGTGGCTGTCAGAGAGGTGGCAATTGTAAGGAGGAATAAAGGAACATTCCTCATGTGTGATCTATAGGGCCTGGAGAATATCTGGCGGGAGGAGACCTAGTGAGGTTGTATGTGGAATGCTGTGTCCAGTTCTGGGCTCTTCAGCATGGGAGAGACATGGAGCTCTGGGACAGGTCCAGCAGAGGCCACAAAGATGATTAAGGGACTGGAGCATCTCTTTTGTGAGGAAAGGCTGAGGGAGCTCTGCCTGTTCAGCCTTGAGAAGAGACAACTGAGAGGGGATTCAGTCTACCGGTATCTGAAGGGAGGGGTCGGAGGATGGACCAGGCTCTGCTTGGTGATTCCAAGTAATAGACCAAGAGGCAATGGGAAGAAATTGAAGCTCAGGAAGTTCCACCTGAACATGAGGAACTACTGCAGGTGACCACACACTGGAACAGATTGCCCAGAGAGGATGTGGAGTCTCTCTCACTGGAGATGTTCCAGAACCATCTGGACACAATTTTGTGCAATGTGCTCTAGAGTGACCTTGCTTGAGCGGGAAGGTTGGACCAGATGACCCAGTGGGGTCCCATTCAACCTTACTCAGTCCACGATTCTAAGGCAGAAGAAATAGAGGAGAGAAAAAAGTAGGATGGGATAGTAAAAGGAGAATGAGGAACACTCTAAGTTTTCAAAGGAGACAGTGAAAATGAAAAAAATGAAGGAATATGCTTTGTTTGGACCCTCTGGCATGTGGTTGAAATGTACAGATGGTGAAAATGCAGACTGTGAAGAGACACACACAGTTAGAAGAAACCTGACTGAGGAGCTGCACAGCCCATTTGCTTCAGGACTGACAGTAGAACAAGAACCAGCCTCTTCCACTACCATCCTCCAATTTTATTTTTTTTTACCATTCTATACAAATTTCTATTTCTTATGTAATCAATTAATATATGACCCTATAATCATGTCCAGTATGTTGGGAGTTTTCTTCATGTAAATGGTCTAGAAGTTGAGGAATATATCTGATGCAGGAGTGTGACTGCCACTTGTGAATGGTCAGACTGGGAAGTTTCCTTAATATAGAGATATCATTTATTCCAACTTCAATGCAAATAACACTAAAAAGACTGTAAGAATTTGGATTATATTAACATCAGAAAAGAACTGAACAAATAGCAGAGAACAATAACTCTTTATTCCAATCAGTAGGGTTAATTTATTGTGCTTCTCTGAGTTGTTAACAGCTGAAGAAAGCTAAACAAAGATGAATAGGGATAACATGCTGTGCAATACAGTATTAACTACTTCAGACTGTTCCAGTCAACCAGAATTTTAAACTATGTTTTATGCTTCCTTAAGCTGTCTTTTTCATCCATGAGTAACAAGGTATATTTTTAATTTCCGAATACACCTACAAAATTCTAGAAATCCACAAGCCTATCAAAGATTTCATCTCTACCACTACCATAAAAACACATCAATCTTTATAAATGGATTACAAAACAAGCAAACAAAAAAAAAAAAAACAACAAACAAAAAAAAAAATAAGGGCACACCACTGATGTGCAGTCTCAAACATATTTCGATAACAGCCAGGAAAATGAGCAGATAATATAACACCTTCCTTTTCATGTTTGTCTTCCATATACTTTTTTGTCCTAACAGATTTTTTTTGAGTTCTAACTGGATGCTTTCTGCAAATGAATGAATAAATTACTACTAGTGACCATATCTTGACATACAAAAAACAATCTTTTCATCTCACATCATTTAATCTTAATGATGAAACTCTGTATGTTTTTTGACACATAGAGCTCCTCTGGAATAGCATATAAAGCAAGAAGAAATTTGTGCCATTGCATAACTGCTTCATACACCAAATATACATTAATAATAAATGCAGCTTTCAATGGACAAATATAAACACTTAAAGTGAAAGTTCAATTTTTTTCTGCACAGCAATTAGTAGTATCGTGTGATTTTTCAGTGAGGTAAATAAATACCTGCATTAAAAAACAGCAAAACAAAACATAGAAAGATCGAGAATCAACCTGGAATAGGAAATGGCATAAATATAGCTCTTTCCTAACTTCAGAAGAATTATATCGTGTAATTGTGTCCAGAAGTCACACAATCAGTTGTTGCAATGTTTCTAAATCTTTTTTATTTTTAAGAGAAACTAAGAAAGCAGTTCTCAAAATGTCTTAAGTCTTCAAAAGTGCTTAAAATTATTAGACCTCAGTGGAGAAAAGGGAATGACGAGTTATAATTGAGACAGCTCAATATTCTCAAAGCTTTTTTTCAGCAAAGCATTTTGTACTTTAGTTGATAGAAAAGCCAGGAGGACCTGGTAGGTCTTGCATGTGTTGCAGGTCAGTGGCTATTGTTATTATGGAGATTGCTGAGGGAGTTGTGGCACACAACATGAAATTCCAGCTTTGCTGGAATGTGCTGCTCGTTCTGGATGCTCCTGTTGATTTGAACTGACTCTTGCTTGGCCCTCTCTGTGGGTCTCCCTCTGGAGGGGTCCGTCACACCTAGTACTGCACTCCAGATGTTAGGCAGACATCCAGGCTCCTTTACTGCAGGAGAAAGGGAGCAACATCTCCAAAGGTGACTCATCTCCCACAGCAGTTATTTATCTTCCAATGGGATGACCTGTCATTTGCACATAATTCTTTCTCAGTCTGGTCTTTTGACTACAGTGGAGGCCTTAGTGAGTAACAGCAGAGTAGCTGTGGCTGTGCAGGCTCAAGGACTTAGACATCACAAAGCTTGACTTTAGAGGGAATGCCTTTTGCTAGACCACCCTGTCAAAACATAAAGGGAGGTGAGATGAATCTCCTCAGATGTACCTGACGGCAAAAGAGAAGGAGTCATATGATCTTAACAGCTCTTATAAATCATGCACATGCATACACACACACACACCAGTTTCAAGGCACACAACCATTTAGTGTTCTCATTCTTGGTGAAACTGGGTTTGGATGTCAAGTTTTATAGATTTTTTTACCATCTTTGCAGATCTTTTTTACCATCTTTACAGATTTTATGTAATTTACATCTCAGTGTCTGGAATCTTTACACTTCTCTGTAATTTTACCAATTTTACCAACTCAGCAAGACAGCTACTCTATGTGACTTTATTAATCTCACAATAATGCAATAATACCTGTCTTGTATAATTTATTGCCTCATTCTTTCCTTGGGGACAGCACTGTGTGTACGTACACATGGCAATGCACTGATCAAGTATACATTACAGTTTTGTATTATTGTCCTGCAGGTTGGGATGGTCTCCTGGCAGAAAAGAGGAGAAATATATGGAAGAAAAATCAAGGACAGCAAAAATGATTTCAATATATTTTCATTTAGTTAAAAAAAAAAAAAAACCAAAAAAAAAAAACATATTTTTCATTAAATGTTTCCAGAATTTTCTCTGCTGGTTTACTCAGATGTTTGAGAAGATTGGAGTTTGTCTGTTTTTTGCACTTTTACAAAAGACTAGTGCAACCAGGGCTTCTGGAAAAAGTTACTCACTGACTGACTCCATGAGTAAGACACATTTCAGAGGTGATATTAACATGGGAGATCTTAATTTCATTACAGAAAGCCACTTTGGCTTTCCACATTTCTTTTCTAGATGCCTAATCAAAAGTACCTCTTAAATAGAAAATGGAACCTTTTTTTCTTCTTCCAGCTCTCATGCTTTCAAAAGTCGACCACCTGCTGGGACATTTGCTTTGATTTAGTAGTTTAAATTTACTCCACCTGCTTATTTTTTGGGTTTTTGTAATGAAACAATAAAGCCAAAAAATTCATGCAAGTTGTCTAGAAACCCCCTAGGAAAGATATTTCTGAAACTCTTCCAGCATAGTGTGAGTCTGTGCTTTTAGAATTGCTCTTAAAGATAAATGTTCTTGATTTTATGATCTATGGATTATGCCAATTCTCTTCTGTCAAGAAGCAGAGTTATTCTGCTCCTTCTTTCATCCTACTGATTGCTGCATAACCCCTGCCCTCACATATTTTGGCTTGTCTTTCTCTTTACTGACATGTCCAAAGAATTTCTAAGGTCTATTGGACATGAACTTCGCAAGTTCAAAGAATTTTTACTTCTAACATCATACCACAATGAAAATATTCATGACTATTTTCTGATTAATTAAATGGAATCTTAACAATGATATTTGCAGAACATAAAAACTAATAGATGAAAGAATGAAAGGAACAAAGAATGAAGTTATAGAATCATTTTCCTCCATACAAGGAAATTTTACCTAGCCATTATTTCAAACCTCACTGCTCTTTCAAGAAATCATTTGCTACTACATACATATCCTTTCATGACTGAATCCTTTTTACAACCTTTGCTATGATTTCACACTTTGTTGCGTTTCCCTTCCAATAAAAAGAAAGCATGTTTTCAAACAAAGCATAATTACTAATAGAATTATGTTTCCATGGTTTTTTTGTGAAATAGTTGTCTTTCCTTTCCACAATGATTTTATTTTTCTTTCCTTTTCATAACCCTTGAAGACAAATTGCTTATGGTCTATTTTACATCTAAAGCATTTTTCCTCTGCTCTGTCAGTAAGCTAAGATGACATTAGACCACGAGCTATGGGTAAATTAGATGAGAATTGAATTGGAACAGCTCATGAGTGTTTTTACTACAGTGTTAGAGAGATTCTGTGTCTGTTGCATGCATTTAAACCTATCTGGGACAGGATTTTTCTTCTCTGAACTTCTAAACTAGCAGCTTATTTCTAGAGACATCACTCAGCAACAGAGCTACTGAAATGAATAAAAAATCCAGTCCCTCTCATTTCTGAAGAGCAACAGCTCTGTTAAGACTTTGAATTCCAGTTAGCAAGAAAATGCCCTGATGACACATGAAAGATTGAAAGCAGACCAGTACTAGTGAGGCACACATATAAACACATACATGCACAGCTGTGGGTATGCATACAACTGATTTATAGAACATCTTGCAAAAAATCTCTGAGCATAAAAATGCTGTGGAATCCATGAAAAACTTGCTGAAGTAGAAGAAAAGCCAAATACTGTTAGAGACCTGGGGATTATGCCTCCCTTTTCTTGTGAGATTCAAGGCTTCATTGTACAGCTGTAACATATGCAAGCAAAACTTTAGATTAGTGAAAAAGCTCACACCTCCAGTACTAGAGTTCAGCTAGATGCCACAGATCTATTAATAGAGCTCTTAAAACCCAGGAAGGGTCTCTGTACTGTCTAAGGCACTGCTCTCAGAGTTGACAAGGTCAGCTAAAATTCCCGTGTGAATTCAGCGACTGCATTTGCAAGGGCCGCATTCCTCCGGACACATCTGAGGTACCCTGGCATGAGAAAGTGATAAAAGAGCCACAAAACCCATCTTATCTCCTTCAAACCTGAAAACAACCTTTGAAAGTTCTTTTCTCATTGTTGTGTTCCCTTTCATTTGACCATCAGCCAAATCACTCCATAATCTGAACAGCTCCTATTAGGGGCAGGAGGATTTACGTCACTGCTTTCCCCAGAGGAAACCAGATCACGGCATGTTGCTAACACGCTTTCTAGAACTGATGATCAGGTCACATACAACAAAAAACTTTCAAATTTTATTCAAATTCCCCCTTTCCTTGTTTAAACTCTCTGCTGAATTTACTGTGTTTTCTCTCAGTAATAGTGAACATCTGTGACAGCAGAGAAGCCAAAATAAACCCAGTCAAAGAAATTGTGTGCAGTTATGCTAAACAAGTTTTATTCACAGGTTTAAGCTTCTTATTAAAAGGCATAGAATATGTCTTCCTGCCCTGGCTTTCTATGTTATTATACATATTACTAAAAGTAATATATAAAATGCCAAAGGATTGCCATATTCTTAAGATGATTTTTCAGTCATATTCTCCTGGAAGAAAAAGCAGTTGTGCAGCTTTCAAGTCATACAAGAGGATCAATGCCTATTGTGTGAAATGTTTTTCTTTATCATCATTACAAAAACCACTCAGTGCTGATAGGTAACCCACTATAACCAATTCAGTCATCAAGCATTATTTAGGGCATGGGTTGACCTGGTCTCATACAAAATCCTTATTGTTTGGATTGGAAGCAACCTTAAAGATATCTGGTCCCAACCATCCTGCCATGGACAGGGACACCTTCCAATAGACCAGGCTGCTCAAAGCCCCATCCAATCCAGCCTTAAATACTTCCCAGGATGGAGCATCCACAGTTTCTCTGGACAACCTGTGCCAGGGCCTCACCACCCTCAGAGGGGAGAATTCCTTCCTAATATCTAATTTAAACCTACTTTCTGTCACTTTGAAGCCATTCCCTCTTGTCCTGTCACTACAGTTCCTTGTAAATAATCTCTTTCAATCTTCCTGTAGATTTCCTTCAAGTACTGGAAGGCTGCAATTAGATCACCCCAAAAGCCTTCTCTTTTCCAGGCTGAACAATCCCAATTCTCTCAACCTTTCCTCATAGCTGAGGTGCTCCATCCCTCCGATCATCTTGGTGGCCTCCTCTGGACTCACTCCAACAGGTCCATGTCCTCCCTGTGCTGGGGACCCCAGAGCTGGAGGCAGCACTGCAGGTGGGGTCTCACCAGAGCAGAGCAGAGCAGAGGGGCAGAATCCCCTCCCTCCCCTGCTGCCCACACTGCTTTGGATGCAGCCCGGGACTCGGGGGGTTTCTGGACTCCCAGTGCACATGGCTGGGTCATCTCCAGCCTCTCATCACCCAAGTTCTTCTTGACAAGGCTATTCTCAGTCTGTTCTTTCCCCAGCCTGGACTGACACCAGGGATTGCCCGAACCCAGCTGCAGCACCCTGCTCTATGTCTTATTAAACCTCATGAGATTCCCATAAGTCCGTTTCTTGAGCTTGTCCTGGTCCCTCTGGATGACATCTCATCCTTCAAGTTTGGCAACTGCACCACTTAGCTTGGTGTGATCTGCACATTTGCTAAGGGTGCACTCAATCCCTATGTCTATGTCATTAATGAAGATATTAAACATCAGTCCTGGTATAGTCTCCCAAGGGACACCACTTGTCACTCATGTCCATCGTGATTCTGAGCTGTTAACAAACACCCTCTGGATGTGACCATCCAACCACCTCCTTATCCATGTAACTGTCCGCTCATCGAATCCATCTTTCTCCAATTTAGAGAGAAAGATTATTTGGGGTATCATGTCAAAAGCTTTTCAAAACATGCTGATAGTATGATATAGGCCATAATTTACCTAAGAGCTTACTCCAGTGGGTACTCACAACCATTGAAGTCTCTGCCATATCATCAGAATCAAAACAAATACATTAATATAATCTGTCGCAGCTATATAACTCCAATCCTCTTCAGAAATGTTTCATCATGAATATCAAATGTTTAGAAATCTCACTCAAAGGTTGTCTAATAAATGTGACCTTTCCATGCACTGTCTCATCAGCACAGAGGTCTCTCTTTCCTCTTGCTTTGGCCTCAGTCTTTGCTAGTATTTTGCTTGCCAAGGAGGTCTGTTAACAAACGTGTTGCAAACAAGAGGTTCAGTGTGCTCTTCCCCCTTGCTTTCAAACACCTCTTATTTTTATCCTGGGATTCAATGTATCCACAGAGACCTATTGGCTCTGATGTTGGGTCTTTACGATTTGTAATGAGAGACCAATGAGAAAAAAGCATAGAAGGCCACTCACAATAAAAATAGTTTGTCTGGAGTTTTATCTAACCAATAGCAGTTTGCAAAAAGCAGCAACTCTTTTCTAAGGATCTTATAGAGCAAAAGACAAAAAAGCCTTTTTTATTAAGTGCTATAGGAAGTGTTGCTTCAAATTGCTCTCAAATGCTATGAGAATGCTGGAACTAAACACTATAATATCTATTTGTGGGTTTATCTACACCAATCTACACTAATATTAAGAGATTGCACAAAGAAACTTATGGAAAGATGCATTATACTCAGATATAGGAAAAGACAGCTTCTGCCCCAGAGAGCCTAAAATACAAATTGAAAAGACAAAAATTAAGAGATTTGAAGTCATGGAAAGTAATCTAGAACAAGCACTTCAAGTTACTCAGCTTCCAACAGTTACCCCACCATGAATATACTTGGGGTGCCCTGGTCTGTGCAAATGACATAAAGAAATTACTCCCAAAAAGTAATTTTTGCTTTTCTGTTTTAAAGATTATTTTCTTCTGGTAAAGAAAAAAAAACTTCTTCTAGTTGGGATGAACTGAGAAACCTCCTCTGGCACAAAGCCAACACTGACTGCTTACTAAATTTAATAAAATGTAATTACATAAGAGAGGAATAAAGCTGAGGACTCTAACTCTGTTTCAGTATTGGTTGGTTTTCAAACAAACAAATTAAAAGATATCATTCTACCCTGTGGTCACAGGAAGACATGTGTGGATTACGCAAACCATAAAATCCGCATTTCCAGAATGTCAGCCAGCTTGCCCCAAGTGGAGGGAGACAACATCTCTCTTTGAAGAAAGACTGTAGGAGATAATGAGGACTCACTTCACCTTTAAAGCCTCTTAAGATGTAAAAGAAAAAAAGCATCCTTCCCACCACAGAGCTGACTGCTGATGGATGATTAGGTACAAAGAAGAGCTGCGTCATTATCCATAGCAAACAAAAACCATGCCTTTTTAAATTGTCTTTCAGATCACGTATACTACACAATAACTTTCTTTAAAGCATTGCTTGTAGCCACCTGCTGTGAACATATTTCTATCTACGGTCTGGGTCAAAGTCCTTTGCTATGGGCATAAATACTTCCTTGTAGTTCAGTGGAATTTGAAGAAGGGCCTTACCCAACGTCAGAGAGAGGATCAGCTTTCATGAAATCAGGACGTGGGAGGCACTATGTAGTTTCATTCGGTATACAGAGCACTGAACAGAAAAACAGGGAGATTAAGACCAAAAGTAAAGATCTTTATAATATGGGAGAAAAAATGTCATATTTGCTGCAATACAATTTGATTAAATGAATTTTAGAGATCTGCAATTAAACAGAATTAAATGTAACCCCCGCATTCTAAACTTTACCTTTGATGTATGAAGTGATTGACTTGAGGGGAAGAGCTTAATAAAATCATGACTACATCAATGAGTATTTCCTTTTCCACATTCTTTGGTCAGTATTAATTTGCTAGAAGATACTAAAGTGACTTCTAATTTGCCAGCATGAAAGAATATTTCTTCTCCAGTAAATTTACATAAACATCTTTACCGAGTAATTACACGGTTCTCAGAAAACACTTTTTGTTTCTCTAAGGGTTGACGTACTGCTTAGACTAAAGGATTTAAAAATTAAACCTACGCTTCAGCATAAAGTACAACTGAAAATGGTTATCGGTCAGACATGAGTTGAGGAAAAAATTGCTCCACAAAATAAATTTTCCTTTTATTTTGTTTCAAGGAACTGCCAAGAAGAACCTAAAAGTTGTATGACCAAGAAAACTATTTCTAGAATCAGAATGGGAATTTAAGAACTCCTGGAGGTCAGTGGATACATCTCTGTTTTTACACAAGTTGAGTAAGATTCAAACGTAAATGTGATTTTTATGAGGAAAAAAACCCAAATCATATGTGAAAGGGTCATGCTTTTCTGAAATCCAGAAAGGCAGATTAATAAAAATTTAGTTACAAAACACCCTAAAAAATCCTAAAATAAAACCTCTTCAGATTTGGCTTTTAATTAAATGATTGGAAAATATGTTACAAAAAAAATCCCAGCAATTCTGGATCAAAGTTTCTGGCTGATCCAAAATTCTGTAATGATTTTTCCTATAAAATCTGAAGGCCAAGAACTCATAGATTCACTTCTTCTTGCTTTTGCTTCTGAGTTTGAAGTTATCTTCAAGTAAGAAAAGAAGGCAGCCTGGATACTTGTGTCTTACCTGGAGTACTTCCCTCCAAATTCTGTTTCTTTGGTTTTTTTCTATGATTTATTTCAATTTAAGTTCCTAGTTCTTACCCAAACTGTACAATCCCTTTCATGTCTCTTTTGCCTCTTTGAAGCTACAGATGTAATTTTTACATTAATATGTTATTTGCAAAGACCACTGGAATTTAAAACCAGTCTTGAGTTGTTACAGTATTCTCACCATCATCACAGGCCTCACAAATTCCATCCATTCTCTAAATAAATATTAAAGCTGGTAGCAGAACAGTTAACTACCTCTCCTTGCATATGATATCATCTCTGTCACATCTGTGCCAAAAATCTTCACTTGAGTTCAATCAAATTAGCTCTAGTGTTCAACAGAATTTAGTCACTATTAGCCATGTAGAACAAGGCAAATCCATTTCTGCCAACAGCTTTTCTTGCCCATTTCAACAGTGAAAAAAGTATTTATTCTGCAATTTTCATCATTGTCCAAGGGTGTCATAGACAGGTTTACAATTCTGAGAACTTCCACAGTTTACAGAAATGCTGCACATCTGCATATGAAATCAAATTTTAAAAGCCTGATATTTATAATGTTTTTCTATGCTTAATTTCTATGTTTATCTCAGATTTTGATGTGCTCAATGGAGATGATCACCTTAGTGGTGCAAAAGATCTCTTACTGACGTTTTTCCCTGCTACAGAAAAAGTTAATGCACAATATTAAAATAATGTCTAGTATATAAAACCCTGAAGATTTCAGATCCAGTTAGATGCTCAATTTCTAAGTTTGGACCAAAAGACTTGCAAAAAAAGGCAGTCAACCCATGGTCGCTGAAATTAATACATAGTTAGTAGTTTGCTCTATGAAATTTTTTCCTCTAAAACTTCTTGGTTACCCAAGACATAACTGTTTAAACTAAAATAGTTGATTTTTATGGTTAGCTCCGTCCATCATTAAAAGAAAACCTAATTTAAACCAGGCTGACTTCTCATTTAATTTCTCTCCAGAAAGGGATTTAACATTAGGAAGATACTAATCAAATTACTTATGAAGGTTTTTGTCCTAAACCCCAACCCAACAAAAACAAAAAAAAAAGATTTCATTATTTTCATCCTAATTTCTCCTAGCTGGAGTCTAACAGCAAATGGAATAGTCTTCTGCAGGGATGGATAGAAGCTCCACATATTTCGCATGTAGCTACCTCAGATGTCATTTTTGCTAGGCCTATAGTATTGAAACCAACAGATTTAACCTCTTCTGCACAATAGGTATTAATCTATGGGGATTCCAGAAAGTCTCAGGGAAAGGAGACAAGTTTTCCAAAACATTCATAAGGTTCTCACAGTGTTCCGGTACGATGCACAGCCTGCAAATGCTAATATTTCGTAGTTGAACAAGAGCTCCTGGAATTTCAGGGGACTGGGAATGTAATAGGTTTCAAATGGTAATGTGCCATAAGCCACCTGGGATGAATCACTGAGGTACACGGAATTTTTCCTTCCAGTTTGCTTTTAAATAAGATTAAATTAGAACCATGGCTCATCTGAAGAAGTTTGATATTACAAGATATGTAATGAAAGTTTTATTATGTTCTTTAAGCTCTCTGTGGAGGATAGGTTTTTAATTTTTGATAACTGGGCTCGATGTTCTTTAGCATGCCACTGGGTATTTTTCTCGGGCATGTCTCTGCAGTTCTTCTGAAACAGTATGTGCATGTAGATTTCTGTTAGAAAAATAGAGAAGTGGTTGAATAATGGTGCTTCAAGCATGCAGAAGACATTGCATGGTCCCACACACTCATTCAAGACCAGAATAACCCTGCGATTACAGCATTAGTTTGGGATCTTGGAATTGTTTCATGAACTTCTTGTGAGGCTGTGAAGAAACCATTGATGCTCAGGGGTCTTATTTCCACCAGTATAGCAGGAGCAATATTTCCTTCTCCCATCTGTTCCATTTTGATAACCCACATATTTGCAAAGAATGCAGCCTAAAAATATTAAGATTTCTTGGTACCCAGTGCTGTTTAGACCTACACAAATATTCCTATGCTAGACTGGCAAAGGCAGAGGAAGGAGAATGAAGTATCGGGATTTTCAGGGGGAGGAACTAACACAGACGGGAACCAACCCTTAGCTCAAATCTTCAGTTTTGCAGTATAAAGTTAGTAATGAACATTATTTCTTGGATAAATGTTCATGGCATTTATAGCACCAACCTAGGAGCAACAGTCCACTCCTGGAAGCAAGGCCTGGGGGTTTAGAGCCACAAAACCATAGACCTGAACCAGGCCTGAATGACAGGATAAGTTCTAAAAGACTATTTTTCATTTTCATATGCTGTTCAGTTCCCTGCTGCTGAATGGGAATACAAATTGACGTGATGAAATACTATGGGAAAAGCCACTCTTTCCATATTTCTAGCCTGACCAAAATCCAAAAGGACCAAATGAGTCAACACTTCTTTTTTTTCCAGATTTGTGACTCTGCTAATTCAACATATCATATGTGTGTAAGCATCAGGGTCCAAGTTCTTAGAAGTGCTAAGCACATATAAAATCTCCCTCAAGCTTATAGCAGTTACAGGTGTCCCAGGCAATGGCAGCAGTGAAGGTATCAGCACAAGGATCGTAATTTCAGTTCAAATTAGACTGAGTTTCTAAATTCTTCACAGCAATCTCGTTGCTAAGTTGAACTTTTCCTGGCTTTTGTATCCTCCATTAAGAACTTCTGTTCCTAGTAACAAAACTGGTGATTCAGTGAGCAAATTATCCTCTTTTCCACATTTCAGTGTTCTGGAAAGCACTGCAAGCTCAGCACTGAGCTTTGCCGCAACACCTACTAAAGCCTGTGGAAAGACTGCCACTGACTTCAGAGAGGGTTAGGTTAAGTCATGGGATTGGTAGACTTCTATGGTCTAGATTCTGAAAATTCACATGCCTATATTAACAGTAACACCAGCTGAGTGCTTGGCCCTTTGCTGCACTGCATTTTCCTCTTATGCCCTGTACATCCACAAGTTTAGCAAAATTTGCCAACCAGGAGCACCATTTTCAGAATTAGCATTCTGTCCCCACACACTACAGGTTAAGAACAACTTCCTGACTGTTAATCATAAATGACTTTCAGAAAAAGTACCTTTGCCTTGAGCTTCTGTATCTTTGTGAGGAATAAAGAGCTCTGTTCTTCTTTTCCTCTTTCCAATCCTTCACACTTGAGAGATTACGGGTCTGTCAGATTTTAATCACTGCAAGTATTGTTTCCCTAATTCAAGAGAAGGGTTTCATTGGTACTCACACAGATCGTTCTACTTCAGATTAAAAAAAAAGTCAAATGTGCATTATTACAACCAGTGTGAATCTACCAAATTATTCCATGATCCTATGCGTGATGGTACAATAGAAGTGGAAGTTACTTATATTCACTGAGACAACCAGGCATTACATCACATGATGATGTGTGGCAGACCTCTCCCTTAAAAAACTGATAATGTATTCCCTGCCCACAGTATTTTGGCTTTTTCTTAGGGACAAGTGAACCTCAAAGCATTCAGTGATATAGATCAGCTTGTGCAAGCATCCATAACCTGAAGGATGTGGTTTTGTGTGTTTTATTTAATTGTTTTTACTGCATGGCTGAATAGTCCTGGTGAAGGATTTGGCCTCGAAGGAGAATAATGTTTTTCATAATTTCCTAGTGTTTGCTCATTTCTAACATGTTAGCACAGGAAGGACAGCAATACTGCAAGAAATATAATCTTGGCAGCATTTTAAGCACATCCCAGTTCATTAGGATTTTCTTAAAAACAACAAATACTTATATTGATCAAAAAGTAATGGTGTATTATATTCAAATAATCTGATTATGCTATGTTGACTTGCAGTTTGTATTACTACTTTTACACTATGTTCTAATTCAGGGTTTTATCACAAAACCCCTGAGATTTCTCTGTGCTTTGCAAAACACTGTGTACAGCAATAAACAGAATCCATTGTTTTCATTACTCATAGGTGTACTGCTTTTAATGGTGACAGATTCAGAACAGTATATGTAAATATAATATAAATATTAAAATATAAATTAGTGATGCAGAACATGGAGAAATGCCAAGGCCTTCAAGTAAAGAAGTGAAAAAGACGTGCACAAATAGAATTTTGTAATCTTCAGAAAATATTCTGAAGAGCTACTGGGATTTTTTTCATGATTATGAAGGAAACTTTTTATTCAAATTTGTTACCTCTCCTGGGATAAGACCATAAGACAGTTAAAACAAGGGTCAAGCAAACTGTGCCCAGCTCTTTAAATTAGCCAAGTGAAAATGCACATACTAAATTGTATACTGTACTTTTA
Source organism: Pseudopipra pipra (assembly GCF_036250125.1). Taxonomy (NCBI): domain Eukaryota; kingdom Metazoa; phylum Chordata; class Aves; order Passeriformes; family Pipridae; genus Pseudopipra; species Pseudopipra pipra. The sequence continues at coordinate 16,448,950 of NC_087550.1, forward strand.
GTGCTGTAAAGATCAATTATCCGCACAAACGAAAGGAGACTTTGTGTATCACTTCAGTTATAAAGACTTTAACAGAACTTCGGAACATAACTGAAGAATTTTGCAATCTAGGATAGGAATCCCATTCAACCCAATGAGATTTAAAACACAAATTTGGTGCACAAGTCAACTTTAGAAGTCAAGATTAGAAACATTTTCATGTTAATGTGAGGAGAGACTGTGTGACTAGAGCACATTTAGAAAGCTCAGTTGGAACAAAAGGCTCTTGAACACAATAGTTTTACAATAAAACCAAACAAATAAAAATGCTGTCAAGGTAAAGTTACCACTTTTGCTGAGAAAGGAAGTATGCATACATGAATGTTATATAAAAATTAAATAAGTTTTCTTTGATCTGTTAACAAGAAAGCTAAACAAGCCAGTGGATATTCTCCAAATAACTTCTCACTATTAGAATTTTTTTTGATGTCCAAATTGCTTCCCAAAAAGAACAAACATGGGTCCTCTGGGAGAAGAGACCTGAAAGCCAGAAATAATCATTCTCTACACATCCTATTGTTAGGTGATGTCCAATGTTAAGAGTTTCGTAGAACTAAAGACAAAGACCATTTAGTTAATTTCCTTCAAATGGTTTCATATGAATAGCAACAGGACTTTAAGCAGGTTTAAGCAGGTAAATACTATCCTCTTTGGTTTTGTGAATTTTAATTGACTTTTCTGCACTTCTGGACTACTCTCCTTCTTTCTTCATTTAAAAATTCAGGTTTTGAGAAATCAGATTAAGCCTTTGTGTTCTACCCATCATCAGTCAGCAATGACCAATGCAATGGGGTGGGAGTGCACTTCGCTGGCCTCAACACAGTGTCACTGAGTAGCATTAGGTGGCACAACCGCTGCACACCTCCTCAAGTGCCTTGTCCAGCTCTCATCTCTTGGTGTCCCTCATAAACTACCCATGGTGAAGGCTCTCAGAGCACAACAACTTGCCCTGCTACCAGTACTTCAGAGGTGTCTTTTTTCTTGGAAGAGCTATCAAACCCCTCTGTGTAAACCTCACAGCCTCCCCCTCTGTAACATTCAGACTCTGCTTGCCTTCAGCAGATGGTCCCTGGCCCCCAGCCCCTCAACTGTAGTCTGCAAGGTCACTCAGGAGTCAAGGTGGAGTTAGACAGTCTGTCCTATTTTACAGCTGACAGTTCCTGTTGGGTGACGGGCACCAGAAAGAACCCGGACCAGAAAATAAAGTTAATGATTACAGATCATAGAATCTTAACTGTAAATGGTGGGTTCTTCCTCGTATGTCAAATATTTATTTCCCTCTTCTCATGTCAGCCTCCACCACGAGGACAGGGGAGCGGTTCCATAGGCAGGAACTGCATGGACCAGAAAATTGGCCAGCTGTTTGTGCGTCCAAAGGCAAGTTAAGTGGCTACCTTCTCCTGGAACTTCAAATTACCTGATCGGGTTTAATACTTCTAAGTTCACCTGAGGAAGTCTTAATCATGGTGAGTTAATCGTTCAATGCACATCTGACCAAGGCCCTTGGCAGTGAAAAATGTTCCAAAGTGCTTTTAGTAGATGGATGTTATTGCTTTCCAGTGTAGAGTGCCAAACAATGTATTAAAAAAGACACTGTATGCAACTAATTATCAGTCAGGAATGTGAGGTTAGGGAAAAAGGTGTTGGAATGCAATAATGAGTACAGAAAAGGCAGCATTTAGTGTAATAGAAAAATCAGTGCACCAAAGATTCAATTCTGCAAGAGCAGGTGTTCTGCAAGTTAGATGTCTTAAACTCATCACTACTTTTAAGAACAATGTTGCATATCATTCCATTTTGAAATTCTATTGTTATAAACATGAAAAGATTTATTTATATAACATGATCTACACAAAAAGAGTAAGACTAAAGCTTTGGACCATCACAGATACATATAGGTATTAAAAGGACACTTGTACAATCAATATCTTTTTTCATATGTTTCTTGTCTGTCACCAGTTTTAGGTGTGCACTGTATATTTGTAGAAAGCTTATTTGATGGGAAAAAATGTGAAACTGAGAAGGAAACTATTTTCATAACAATGCTCAATCATTTGCTTCAAAACTTTTAATTAAAATTTAAAATAAAAGGCACATTTTTCCTTGTTCAAAAAAATGCTGAAAATTGCAGTAAAGAAAATGAGGACTTATATCTCTACAGAATTCCTTTAAGCTTCACTTTACCTAATCAAGTCAAAAGCATAAGTTATCCATCAAGAACAAAATGTTACATTTGACTCAAAGAAACACTAGAGTTCTAAATACATTGTGGTTCATAGTTATTTAAATATTTTTAAAAATTACTATAAAAACCTTAATAATACCACTACCATTAAAAAAATCTATTAAGCTTTTCAAGTCATATTCACTTTCTGTGATGTTTTGCAAACTTTCCATCTTATTTCGGTACAATATTTCAACGCTATACAGTCTTTTTTATGAGTTTACAATACAGCAACAGTAACAACAAAAATAACAATAAAGCCAAATTCTTGAAGTCTTCTGTTTTCACTCTTTTCTTGAAGCTCCAATTATTGGTTTTCTTCCTTTCCGCGACTATAATCATACTATTCCAAAGGAAAGATTTTACACAGGTTTGCTGTGAGCAATATTTATACATATGGTTTCTACTTCACTGCATTTTATTTTTCAAGTCTGCACTGCCAAGAAACTGCACATTTGCAAAAAACATTTACCATACAATTTGACGACTCCTTTACAATGGCCCGAATTAAACATTAAAGTTTGTGTGAAATACCATCTACACAGAGTACAGATTAACAAATTAAGGCCTGAATACTGCCAGTCAACACACAGAGACAGCACTGCTATACTGATGTTCACATGGAGTTCTGTTGAATTTCAGTGAATCTCATTACATGGTTCCACATGCTCAGCCATCTGTAGGATGAGAGTTTGACTTTGCTGCTTAGGAGTCACTGATGAGCTCCAGGCCTACTATCTTGCAACAAAGCCCATGAAGACAAACTTCACCAGTTGCAAAGGCTGTATCTATGCTGTATTCGCTGCAGGATCTTAGATTCAGGCTGAATATTAACAGACAACATCAAAATGATTGTGTTTTGATCTAGCAGGTCTTATCATCCATGAGTTCTAGCAGAGGAGCGTGCTTTTATCCCTCATGAAGGTAACACCTGAAAGCATGCAAGACACACTTTAAACAATGGATGATTTAGTACCCAGTTGATTACCTGCCATTTTTATCAGATTTTTTTTATTCACATTAAAAAGGGTTAATTTTTCTAGAATGTATCCCAAAAGAAGGCATCATCCATTTTCATTGGGCCAAGATATGATCATGATCAGAAGTTTGTGGGGGTAGAAAAAGCCAATCTTAACATAAATGAGCTATGAAATACTTTCTAAACCGCAAAATCAACATTATTAAGTCCTAGGGAACTATCAAGCAGGACAACTAAAAATCACATTCAAACTAATTAAACCAATCTTATTCAAGTTTCTCTTATGTTCATCCATTAAAGTTTATAATTAGCTAGTAAGATAAGAAACAAGGGGGATTGTTTTTCAGTGTCTTTCCCATTAACCTAATTTACCAGAATAGCTATGCTCAAAGCAACAAAAATTTAGGTTTTGTGTTCTTCAAGATCATCTACAGCATTTTAGTATGTCTAAATCTGTATACCTTTGCTGCTTACTTCTAAATGTGCTGGTTTTTAACAGCACATTGTTTTGCTGTTAAAAATAGCCCTCTTTATTAATCACGTACTCAGTACAATGGCGACACACTGTCTGTTCTAGTACACATAAAGTGTCGTATCTTCTAGCAAACAACACCCTTGGGAAGAAAATAAACCTGAGGTAACTATTTACAGTGATTGGCGGCAAGTATTTCATGGTTTTTGTTTATTTCTACATCGGGAAGAATATTCCATCTGCTTTAAAGATAAAACTTTAGCACTGAAATAACATACCACTTGTAATATGGTGTACAATTGGAAAATACTGCCAAAACCTCAGCTGCCATAACTCTCTATAGTCTTGCAATTGTTAGGGATATGGTCCCAGAGCATAAAATGCTACATGATAAAATAGGATGCAATATTGTGGATTGACTCTTTTTTTTTTTTGCTATATGTATAAGAAACAGTAACTTTTCCAGAAGTTCTTATCCACTTTTCCCTAGAAATGTGGAAGTAGTGTATTGCTCAAAGCACTATTTTTGAGGTTGGCTTTTAGTTTAGCTAGAAACATTTTTGGATAGGCAGCAGAAACCCATGCTACAGTTCACAGAAGTTAAACATCCCAGATCAGAACCAGTATCTTTACACAAGGTTTGATTTCCTACTTTTTTAAAATAATGTCATGAATACACTGTGATCCTAAAACAAAAATTGAAAAGGACAATGAATATTCTTAGCAAGGAAAAATAATCTGCCTTCATTTTTTACTTCACAGAAATGAAAAACATTTACATTAGAATTAGCCTGGAACATATTTTCAGCAATAAAATTAGATACTAAACCAGAAACTTAATGCAATAATAGTGAAGATGTCCTCTGTTTTTCACAGATCACACTACACAGACTGCAGACTACTATAAAAAATAGATGATGGTAAGTATTTGAGGGAAGTAAACAGACGGTCCAAGCCCACTAATCCAACATGTAATAACATTTGCCTGCAAATCAGGAACACATAGCTATAACTGATGTGCTGAAAGAAAGAAAACAGAATATTTATTGAGATTTCCACCAGAGACCATTTGGATTTGATGTTATCTCAAGATAAATTTGACAGAACAGCCATTTTGCTCTAAATTACATAGACAGTATTAATTTAAACACAATGTCACTAGCAGATGTTAAACCAGTGAATCTGCCTCTACTTAGAAGGCGTAAAAGAAAAACTATGTAAAAAATTTAGAAGTTGTAAACTTCTATTTTTTTTCCTTTTATTACCAATCATTAATCTGAGAGATGTCACCCAACATGTTGTTTATTTAGCTCTTGATCTTTATTTGTCATAATTTTATAGATGATTTTTAATTTCTCCTTGGGAGTTGTTTATAGAGTTACTGAAGTAAATGCTTTTATGGCTTTTAGGCCTAACAAATCTTTTCCTCGCAAACAATCACATTTGTGTAAAAACACCTGCAGGACTGAAGACTAAAGGATTTAGCCCATATTTTTTCCTAAAAAAGCTAGCCCCAAACCAAATCTGTTTCTCTGCAAAGAAACTTGTGCTTATTCTTGATCAGGTTTTTGTGCCTAATGCTAACTAATACTCAAATACTTGAGTTTACCCCTAAAGCACGAGACAGAAAAAAATTTACATGTGATAAAACAAAACCTCTGTTAAATATAGCTATGCACAAAAAAAATGGTTTGCTAATACAATCCTTTATGAAAAATTTAACCTAATATTGCTGTAATATATAAGCTGAAAAGCAAGTATCACTGATCCATTAGAGGACCTTCTTTAGAAAAGTAATAGAGCTGAGAATGAATCCTGCAAATTTGGGTTGGTTTTACCCTTTCATGATTCTATTGACAAGCCTCAGAAGTAGGATTTCTGCCATCCATGATGATGATATTTTAATACCAACAAGCCTTACTATAAAGTATTGCGGTTTACCAGCACAGATCACCTCATGGTTAGAGACTAAAACACTTTTTTTGCTGTGCCATATGGTCTGGTACAGAGAAATTAACCACTACCTTTTGCAGTTATTAAATTGTTCTTCTGTTTCCAGTGGGGAATCAGGTAGGTGATTAGAAGTCCTAATCATTGAGATTATCCATGCAGGAAATATACCACCTAGTCATTTTTTCAGCTTCTTTAAGTGGAAGAAGTACCTGCAATATGGAAAATACCCCAGAGGGCAGCAGCTTGGAGGTGAAGGGTTGAGGGTGTAATTGTTTTTGCTGCCTACTGGTGGCTGGTGTCTTTGGTGCAGTGTTGTGGCAGGGTCAGGCTCCCTTTATGCCAGGGCCTACATGGAAAGAAAATATGGTGACAACCACAAAGCACTTGGATTTGCCCTTAAAAGCAAGGTCCTTCTTCCAGGGGACTGCAGAGGAAAGAAGAGGGAGCAAGCTGGAGAAGGGATGAGGATAATTTCATAGAATCATAGACTATCCTGATTTGGAAGGGACCCACAAGGATCATCCAAATACTGGCCTTGTGCAGGACAGTGCCAGGAATCACACCATGTGCCTGAGAGCATTGTCCAAGCACTTATTTCACATGATAAATATTCTCTTGACACCCTGGGACACTTGCTGGACTAGCAAAACCTTGAGATAGAGAGACCCACATCAGGGGGGAAAGACTGCCTACACCTTGTGGGAGAGGGGAATACTGCACCTGGGTAATCCACTGCATTCTTGCAGGCCAGAGATGCCTCAGCAGCTCCCAAGTCCAGGAGTTACAGCTGCACTAAATCATCAGTTTCCCTATCTAACCCCAATTTAGCACCAATTTTCTAACACTAAGGTGGATCCATGCAACTGAATTTTCACCTGTTTAGTGTGTGGGTGCACAGCCGTACAGGCGAGATTACATTCTCCACACAACCAACCAACATTACATCACTGTCCTAAAGCATTTGCAACTTTATGAAAGTGAAGAAATTCAATATCTCTTTATTTGTAGCAAGAAGCCAACTTCTTGCTGGCTATTTTTCACAAGAAGAATCTCTGACAATCATGCAGAGCAAGCAATTGTTAATTAAGCTAATCATTTGGAGACAGGCAGATCTGTAGACATCATCATGCACACCCTGGTGCTGTCTCTGCTAGTTCTTCCCTCCATTCTCCTGTAAAGGCTGTTCTACCTTTTTGCTACCACTAGTTGCTTTGTTTTTCAATGGTCATGTCAGTGGACACAGGGAAGGAATGTTGGGCACTGTTAAGATAAGGAAGGGACAAACAGTTTCTTTTCTCAGAATGTACAAACCTTACTTTTTTAATGATTTCCCCATAAATCCAGAGTTTATTCAAAATGCACACACACTGAACAACAGCAACTCCCATAAACAGACTTGGTTGTTCTTATTCAGTGGGAACTGTGACTGCTCCTCAGTTTAGTCCAAAACACATCTCTCTGCCCCTGACATGGGCAGTGAGAGCAGCCTCTTCCATAACTTTAATGATACATTTCCTGCTTATTGCTCTAGTCTGTCTGTCCTTGCTGTGGGTTTTATTGGCAAAACACTTAAGAAATGTATAAATATTTTTTATGCTCAAATATTGTGGGGGTTTTATGGCCTTATTAGGCCAAATTTATCTCAAGCAGAGTTCTTTGTATTCACACAAGACAATAAAAGGTTACTGAAACTTGACCAGTTTTTGTCAAGAAACACAAATTTCTGGATCACAGGACATTTTGTCTTCAAAGAAGACATACTAAGTAATTCTGAAAGCTGCTGTACTGAGCTTAATTTAATAGTGACTCAGGAAATGATGTCTCTAGTGAATTTAGGCCTACTTCTGGAAGTTCTCTTTGACATAGTCCCACAGACCTTTGAAGGGAAATTGGGACCATAGGAACAGAACATTTGCATTAGGTTACTCAAGATCTTTCCAACCTTACCTATTCTGAAGAGAGTGTTAATCTAAATAGTATTCTTGTTTACATTATGTGAATCGAATCCACTCACATGGGCCCAAAGGTGAAAAATTTGGAATCAGTTACTGGCTTATCTTGCTAACAGATGTGCTTCAGTTAGACACAGGGGTGACCAGAGTGTTTGTTTAGAAAGTATGGTCATGTTTTGGCCCCTCATTTTCAGCATGTAGTATTAGGCCACACAAGCAAGTGGCTGGCGAATAGGCCTGTATGGGGAGGTATCCTAATAGCTCTTCTGAGGGAATTAGCTTTGCCTTATGTTAAATATACTGGCGTGGGTTATATTATTTTTTCCCCTACACATTGAACCCAAATTTGCCATTAATAATCAGCAGGTTTTCCTGTGTCCCATCTTTTGTAAACTGCTTTTCAGAAACAGAGAGCTCATGACTCCTTCAACATTAATCAGCCGGAATAAGAAACAGCATGGAATAAGAAGTCAATGTTAAGTAGGCATTAGAGACTCCAAAAGCTGTTAGCATTATCTGACTAATAAGCAGTGGTCAGGAAAGTGTCACTTTGTAGGCTGATAATACCATCATTACTTTGAAGTGGTGCACGCACCAGCAGAGAAGGAACACTGCTGTTTCTAGAACAAAGGCATCCTGCACACACTAAGGGAGAAAGCAGATATGAAACCAGATGAAAGAATAGAAGAGGGTTTTCTGGTTTACTAAGCTGCCAGAGTACCAAAACTGTACATATGAGGCAAAGGAAAACAACTGCACACATATAAGGAAAAAGCCAAATGTGTGGGATTCTAGTTGCTGCTGAATGCTTTATTCCTCTGGATCAGCACCAGTATGTGAAAGAACACAGCAGAGAGCAGTGGGAATTCCTCCAAGACTAAAAGGAAGATAGGAATTATTAATTAGAACTTGAAATAAAGTGTGTGGACCGATAAATGCAAAAATCCAAACAGAAGTCTATGAACAGAGAGTGAAAGGTTAATTACACCTGGTATTGTTATTCAAATTACCTGGGAGCTGGAGAGAGGCACTGTTCAGCCTTTGCATGGGTAGGCAAAGCTGACCCACAGATAGCTGGCAATGGTAGCCACATTAAAACTTACTTTCTGGTGTTCTAAAACACTTCAGGGTAATAGCTATATGATCATAAAGGTTTGCCCTTCAGTCAAAGCAACATAGTTTTCTGCTTGGATGGCATTGGCACTTTATCTTTGATTCTTTTAATGTTGAATACCACCTATGACAGAAAAACAGATCATTTCTTAGTATAGCACATCTTGTACTAGGCTATTTGAACTTCTATTTTCCATGACTTAGAGGGGAAGAAAAATCAGAGAAAGACAGACAAACAGAGGACAGATTGCTTTTCAGTTAAAAGTTCAGGAAATGTTTTCCCAATCCAGGCAGATTATGTTGGTAACTGAGAAGCTGAAGAATCATCATTACGATAATTTTTTTCCCTTTTTCATTGCTTCATTAGCCCAGAGATAGCAATGCCCCTGTGGGGCCTCACTTCTGATTCTCTGAGGAAAGCTGAGCAGTCTTCAGAGCCACAAGATGAAACAAAGCTGCAGCTATGAAGAGTGGGGCAGAAGCTTTGGCATCTTTCCCTCCCACAAACTTTCATTAGAGGTCAAGCAAACTACTGAGGCCTGCTATTACAGAGATGAAAGAAGAACAGTTTTGTGATACTGCTGATATATGCAAATAAATAAATGAAATAGGAAAGACAATTGAGACTCCTCGATTCCAGTTAGGAAAACACAAAATGACAGCTTTCACAACAGACTGTTCCTGGAATGCTTTTCAACCTTCTGACCTCAAAGTCTTACAGTCCAGGAAAGGACAGTTTGTTACACAGTGCCTGAGTTCAGTGACTATACAGGCTTTAGACAGCAGTAAATTCATTCACCCCCCTTTTTGCCCTCCATGGTTCCCAGGTACTTTATTAGGCAGTGGTGTGTCATGGTTTAGGAATGGTACTCCCCAGTTTAGTGCTCCTACTAAGAGTCTCCAGACCACACTGTCCCTTGCTGGCTCCTCCCTCCCCCTCCTCATGAGGCAGGATAGAGACGAGAATGGGAGATGAGAAAGGTAAAGATCCTGGTTGAGATATGAGCAGTTTACTGGAAACAGCAATGAGATAAGAAAACAAACAGTAAGGGCAACAATACTAATGAAAGAAGGTACAAGAAAGAGGCGAACGATTCACACTGAAACTCCCTGACAACAGAGGATACCTCACTGCTCCCTCTGCTACACTATGCCAACCCCAGAAGAGACTCCCTTCCACCCACCTCTGGCAATGATGTAAGGTGGTATAGAATAACCTCTGGGTTCAAGCCATGCCCCCTCCTGGCTACTACAAAAATTAACCCTGTCCTGTCCAAAACCAAGTGTAAGGTGATAGATAAAACCACATAAAAGAAGAAAAAAGGCTTCTTGTAGTTTCCTGGAAAAACCCTGCACCTCAGAAGACGTTCCCAGAAACTGATAAAAGGATTAAAATGAAGAAAGAAGTGATAGGGAGACAACATGGCCTTTTTTTGGGAACATCCTGGCTGCCGGGAACTCATGAAGTGGACACTTGGGCCTATTTCATCAGTCTATCACTCCAAAATTAGTTTATTTATTATAGCCATTCAAACTGCCTAAAGAAAAAGGTATAAAAAGAGATTGAACTTAAACAAAAATCAGGGAGAAGTTCCATCCATTCTGTGGAGGTAACCAAAGGGCTACCTTTCTCTCCCTCCACCTTCTCGGGATGCCTTGGGATGAGCAGTCACTTTATCCATATACACTGATTTTACTTTTGCTCCATAGTACTTTAAAATTTTTACTTATTCTTTGTTAGTTCTTTTGTTTTAGGGAGGGTGTTTAAGCTTTGCTTTACTTATTCTTTGTAAGTCGTCTTATTTGTAGGCTGCTTTTGCTTTAGGGCATGGCTTAAGTTTTAGCTTTAAGTTTGTAAGTTATTTGTAAGTTGCTTTAAAGCCTGTGGTTTGTGAGTGGCTTTGCTTTAGAGTTTTTGCTTAGGTTTTGCGGTATTAATATTCTTTGTAAGTTGCTTTGCCTTAGAGTGCGTGCTCATGCCCGGCCTTGCTGTTGTTGCTACATGATTTCAGTATAACTTCTGCAGTTAAACATTATCACAAGCCCTATAAGTTGTCACAAATTTGTATTAATAAGCATGTTTTTTTGTGAACTGTTAGAGTGACTCTGTTTCTAGGCGCTGACAGTTTCGTCGACAGCAAAATAACTCATAGGAAAAACTTGCTGAGGGGTTTTCCTACAGCTATTAAAGGCGGTCCTTATTTAAAAAGGTATCAAATGTCCTGTCTGTCTCAGTGAACCTGTTAAGGAAGAGTCTCATTAGGTGAGAAGCTAACAGACTGTTTTGGACGTTAAAAGGCTTTCACCTCTGGGGAACACTGACTGACAAAAAAATAAATTAATACAGGTTGGGCAGAAAATTCGTCTTTTCTGCCCCTTTCCATGTGACACCAGGACATGGTGTTACAAAATCTGCCAATAAAATCCATGGTGCTCCTGGGAGCTTGAAAGACACAGTCCACAGAATATCTCACATGTCAGAAATAAAAGAAAACCCAGACCTAGCTTTTACAGTCATTACCACTACAATAGAAAGTAGAAATTAGGAAGGACTTATAACCCAGTAAATGGATAAGTTTTAAAACAGCAAAATTAAATTTTGTGCCATCTTCTGATCTGAAGGATATTGCTAGGAATTTGTAGGGCAGGGAATTTATATTGCTTCCTAAAATATTCGCATGGTTCCATTCAAAAAGCTATAAAGATGAAATTAGGATATGGAAAAAAACCCATACTAACCTGCATATTTTCCAATTTAAAATAAGTATTAAAGATTGCTTTTATTATTTCCCTCCACCAACAGAGAACTACTATACAGCCAAGAGAAGACAGAAGCTGCTGCCTACTTTCTAAAATCCTCTTGAACTCAGGACCATTCAATGTCTTTTAATTAGAAAGATGTACTAAAGCACAAGGAAGCATAGCAGCTTATTAGTTGCTCCTCTCCAAAGTACAGATGATAGGACAATTTAGAAGAACATGCTGATATCTCAGCACACCTCACTCCAATCAGGTTTTTCATGACACAGGCACTAGAGCAAACAAACAGGCCCACGTGGCTGTAAGTTAACTTCTGCCTACAATGAGCATCAGCAGATGAAAGGAGGGTACTCCCAGCTCTCTGAACAACCCCAGTTTTCTCAGCCTGTGTTTGTAGGAGAGGTTTGTTACCATTAACTTAAGAAAGTGATATTAAGATGTAAATAATGCTTTACATAATTGTACTTGTTTGCTACAGAAGAACTACGCAGCAACATCTGTGCCCAAATTTCCCATCTCCACTTTCTGTAGATGGCAGATGCTTATGTCTTCTGCCTTCCTTTCACTCAGCACAGGCCGCAGGTCAGCCTTTGCCCCCTCATTTTCCACCAGTCCCTCCTTCCCCCTCACGGCTGTTAGCATCCTTCTGCATCATGTACATACAAGCAATTTGAAACCCAGTTGGAATGTCCACAGAAAAGTAAACAAATGAAGCTTGGATATTAATGTACTGCCCTTTTAAGCCTTTTTTTCCCTATTGCCACAACCCCTGTCTGTATTAAGTTCTAGTTGGAATTTAAGGAGATTTTTTTACTGACACAGGGATATGCTAGATTAGGGGTCTTTTGCAACATCAGGATATCTCATGTCACTTTATACTTACTCCTGAATAGGTAGAAGTCCACCTTTCATAATCCATCTCATTTAATGACATTTTAGCCTATACTGTAATCCAAAATGCTCTTTTCAGCAGGAAATACTTTATAAGGTCTACATCCTGCCATCAGCCCAGGCACTGATCTCCCACTTGAAAACAGTGGAGAAATCTGTGTAAAATATCACTGTCAGGATATGGGTAATCACTGATCTTTTTCTGGCCAGTAGTAGGAGTAGAAATATGCTGGTTTTCTCATATTTAGCAGTTATTTGGCCTGAACTCATTATTTACCTGTATATTATTATTTGAAAAAGCTTGTTTTCTTCAGATCCCTAAAGGGGAAGAGATCCACGCCAAGTCTACCCACACATAATTATGTTTTTCTACAGCAGAACTGTTTTTTTTTAAAAAAAAGTCACTTTTTTGAGTCCAGGGATGGAGAAAAATCTGTCTCCTTGCCAATTCCGGGAATCCAAAAAAAAAAAAATTACTAATTTGAGTTCCATAAAAAATGTTGTCATCTGTCAAAATTCTGTATTCATTTACCAGCTACTTACAAGAGGCAAGATTACTGCATTTTTTTCTTAGACCTAAGCCTCTAGTAGCAAATAAATTGTAATGGAAATACTGACAAGACAGTAAGAAGACAAGGTTAGCAAGGTTTCATGGAAATATATTTCTCCAAAGGCACTCTTAGGTCATCCCTGTCAACTGTTTATTGGTTTGTGTTAAAACATTTTGTAAAAGTACTTGAAGAGGTCAAAAAAGAAGACATCAGTATCTAATCACATTTTGTGATCTACATTTTTAAAAAATCTTCAATTACCACTTACAGTCAGAAAGAGTAAAAGAGCAAAGAAAGGGAAGATCCCCCAAACCCTAATTTCAAGTCTGTAGCACCAAATGATGGTGTGATTTTAAGCTGTACTTACTATCACTGCTTATTATGAGCTTAACAGCATTAAAGGGATGTGTGGAGCTGGAGGAGTGAAGAAATTTCTTCTGTTCACTTTCTGAAGGTATATGCTTACTTGAGAATATCAACTTTCATTTTTAATAGGTTACTAAACCTCACAATTATAGAAAACCTTTAGAAGTATGTCTTCAGCACAAAGAAAATTAAAGGCATGTTTAAAAACTTGGTTTTTACTAGAGGAAATCAGGGGAGGGAATAGCTGACAGATGTTTATAGGACTGAGGTTAACAGTGCAGGATCTATACTCACTTCTCTCCATCTGCAAAATAATCTTTCTGAAAGCAGAATACAAAAAGGAGAAAGTAGAAGATATGTTGAAAGGGAAAAAGGAGGCAACTGAAGGAAACCTTACTCTGTTATTCAAGAAAAGAATCATAGAATCATTTAGGTTGGAAAAGACCTATAAGATCACCAGCTCAAACCATCAAATATAAACAGTGGTATCTTCTGTTCCGTGTTTCCCTGTTCTTTTGCAGCAAATGGCCCAGATTATCAGAGGTAGATGTTACACCATGGGAAGAACACATCTCTGACACAAGGAAAAGGATGTTGTCTGACAAGACACGCTACATCAAAGTTGACACCAAATCATTTGGTAAACCAAGATGAAAAAAAGAAGTGCAGCACACGCAAAGAGATGGATTTTTTGGTAGGAAATAAAATAAATTTTAAAAAAGTTTTACTTATCCAGATTCACTAGCCTCACCAAAATTCCCAGCTGTGCATCAAAAGTAGTTGTAAAGGCCAAGAGGATCAGCTTCCTGCTGCATATGGACTTTTACTCATGCAAACGTAACAGACACAAAACCTCCCATGTGTCTTTTAGCATACAGTTAGTTACTGAAAAGACAGAATAAAACCTGTGGAAACAGGAAAGGGGAAACAGAAGTGCTTGTATCACATCAAATTACAATGTATTTCTACATACTTTATTCTTGCTTTCCAGATGATTTAGTGAACAGCGCTGGCTCTCACACAATCTAAGAAGAGGTTGAGCTGCATGGCTGGGAACAGGAGATGCAAGACAGGTCCATCTTTCAGTGGCAGTGATGTACTGACTCTGTTCATCTGAGCTGATTGAAATGCTACTTCATCTCTCACAGTGCAAAACCAATTGGAGTGAAAGGAATCATTTTCCTAAACCACTTAGGCTACGTAAGAGCGCATCTGCACATTTCCTTTATAACTTTGAACAAGCCCCAGTTTAAGCCATTAAATGAACACCTGAGGTAAGAAAATCTGGCCAGCTGAACTTCTCTCATCTTGCAGCATTGCTAGAAGAGACACTTTCTTAATCAGACAGATAGAACAAACACTTAAAAAGTGAGGGTATTTTGAATTAACTCACAAGCTTTTTGTATGGAGGCTGTAGCTCGTGCTTACTCAGAAAATAGATGAGTCAGTTAAAGATATCTATACCTTCTACCAACATTTCTTGTCTGTGAAACACAGCTGGCAAAAGAAGGATGTGTGCTCATGCTTGCAGCTCTTGTTGCTCCACCAGTTTACACAAAATGCCCATTTCTCACTAGGGTGGTAAAAGCCTAGGTTTTGTTCTGCTGCCTCTATTGTGAAAACGAATGTTGGGAAATGAGACATTTGCCTGAATGCACTCAAAAGTCACTGAGCTGAGCAATGTGGTGACTAGGCAGTCGAAGTTTCACAAAGATAAATATAGTATGCACGTGCACAACCAGCATACAAATAGTTTACATGTGACTACACAGGCATGTACAGCTAATGTCTTTTATGTGGTCTGTGGCTTTTGTTCAGCTCCTAAAGTTTGGCATAATATTGTTCTTTCCCATTTACTGAAGGAGATATTGCAAATCTCACAAATTTGATATAAGGGCCATCTTATGTTTATTAATTTTCCAGGCTCCCTACCCAAAACTCTTACGGTTTGCAAGAAAGAACTTTGATCCCAATTACCTCTGGCTTAGTTTGGAGCCTCCCAGACCCACCACTCCCCTGCAAACAGTCTGCAAAGCCATGACCACCTTCCTTTGTCCATTTAATTGAGAGAGAATTACCCCAGCCTACTACGTGAACTCCCAGGTTTTGCTTTCGTATTTTGAATTAACTGATTTTCAAATCCAAGTCATTAAAAATGGTCTTTTCTGTTGATTAAATTTTACCAAAAAAACCCACCCAACCAACCAACCAAAAAAACAACCTCCACAAACATAACACGATTTCCTTGGTCTGAAGTCACTGTTGGCATAAAAGTACCATGACATATCTGAGGTATAGGTTATACAAAAAAGGAACCAACATGGTTATTTGGAGTAAACAAACCAGTTAGATAATGGAAAAACTTCCATGGACCCTCCAACTGAACCTATGTCTGCAAGCATCAGACTTAACAAAGCTTACTTTCTTTCTTGTTTATGTTTTATGATGGATTGGCTTAAATGTCAGGAAATTTCTGACCCACCCTTGCTTCCTCTGAGCTCTTTTCCCCAAAGCTCAACACTTCAATTTTTCTCTTCTGTGTGGACTCGGCAGTGCCTAAGGCAAGCATTTGATCAATTTAAAGAAACATCAGGAGTGGAAAATGCAGTCCCAGCCCACTCTTGTCCTGGTACAAACATTCATACCATAATGCAATGAAATGGTTTGGATTAAAATTAACTTTTTTTCCTTATTGTTTGGTGGGTTATAGTGTTATTCAAGAGAAGAGTGATCCCAACTCTAACTTGCACATATAAAACAAATAAACTGAGAGTTAATCAGATTTAACAAAAAACTGATTTAAATAGATGGCAATCACTATGAAATACATCAATTTTTTTGTTTCCATGCAGAGGTATTTGGAATATGTGAAAATAACAGGCGTGTGAGATTAAAGATAAACCTGCACAGTCGGACACACTAGGCTGAAGGCCATTTTCCAGTCTCAAAAAAAATATATCTAAGTCATTAAAATAAACTTGCCAGGGCATTACATGCAAATAGTCCAATTAGCACATGGTCTAAAATGCCATGGTTGAATTTGTCTAAGATGCAAAGGACAGAGCACTAGTGGGGGTCATGCAGAGACCCAGTGAAGAGATTTCTCCTCTCTAGCAGGTAATCAGAAGGTTTTTGTATGATCAGAATTTGAATAGGTTGGTTCCTGTGCTGAATACAGTAGATACCTTTTAAAAAGTGTCATGCATCATGGTTGTCACTGTGGCACCTTTCACAATCAACAACTTCATCATAAAAAAACACAGAGAATAAACATTTCTTGTTATTACTGTCATAACTTACCCTTTCTGGACATGATCAGAAACCTCCTGTTTTGTCTAGCAAAATTCAGAATTGACAACTTGAAATGATCCTGAGTGCACATTCATTAATAATCAGAAAGAAATAGTTGCCAGTAGATGGCAGAAAATTATGGATTTTTTTTTTCTTCTGGCAGGCAATAGATAGGAAAAACTTAACTCAGCCAAAGCAAAAATGTCAAACTGTTGTTATCAGAATAATAAAAATGTTATGGAAAGATGTTTTTTATTGATTCATGATGAGGGCTGTGATTTTTTGTTGCTTTTTTGTTGTTGTTGCTTTGGAAATTACAGTGTCAGGAAAAAATCTCCACACGAATCCTGAATCTCCCATCCTTCTCCTTCTGCTATGACTTTTTCCTTTTTCATTTGATGCAACTTTAAGACAGTCCTCCAACACAACTTGGAAAATTCGTCGCCTGAAACTGTCTAAATTCATGTCTGGTTTTAAATGCCCAGAGAAAGCTTGGGTTTGGCTTTAATCTACATGCCAATTAGTTTCCTTAGCCTCAGCACAGACTTTAATTGGATTCACTCTCAGGACAAAATGACCTTTCCATTCACAGCTCTGAAAATTCCTTTTACCCAAAATTTTAGCAACACAATTGTGTATTCATATATTCTTGTGGTTTTGCAAAGTGTTGAAATGAGTTACTCACATATATACAAACAAACTTCAAAACTGCCATGGAAACTTGTTATTACTTGTACGGGTCTAAAAACAGTAACACAAAGGTACACAGGTACACTAGCTATTGATATTATGGTTTCACGGCAGAAAAATTCAGATCAGATATTCTTCTCAACTCATTGTTTTGATCAAACTTCCCACAAGCAAGTTTTATTAACATTTTAAATACGTGCAGTCACCCATACATCTCTGCACAACTCACTCCTCCTTCCACAGGGCGGGTTCTGTTAAAGGGTGGATGTATTTGCACAGAAGAGGTCAATTTGGCCCACAGTTCAACTCCCAAGCAGTCATATGATTGTTTTAGCCGAGTATGAACCTTAAAAAAGTCCTGGTGAGAGAGGTCATTAGTGAATGCTAAATGCCACTCTAACATGTTTGGGTGTTTTGGGGTTTTTTTGCAAGTGTTGTCCATAAGCAGAACTAAGCTCGTGTCTGTCTCAATACCACCTGGGCAACGCTGTGGCTTTGTACAGACATTGAAAATTTGACAAAATTGCAAATTCTATGAAATCCTGATAGTTCAGTGAGATTTTTTTACCACTGTGTTTGAATGAGCTCAGGTTTCATCAGATGTAACTGTAGGGTGGAAGAAGAACATGTTGGCCAAGTGTGACTCCTGCTCCTCTGCTTTTTAAAGAAGAAGAATTGAGACACTGAATGCCAAGGGAGAAGAAAGGGACATTATGTGAGAGGCAACATCAGTTCATCACCAACACACAGAATGGGAGCTGAGAATTAGCACTACTGATTTCATTGCCAGTCCTATGGATGAACTTTCACAAGGAGTATTTTTTTCTGAAATCAATTGTCCCGGTCCATCACATGGACACACACCTTTTCAGGATGCTTTAATACCTCTGACTTCAAACATATATTATCTCATTCTTTCAACAAATTTCATTTTCTCTGCCATACAAATCAGTAGTTGCTTCCTACGACCATTCAAGTTTCTACACTGATGTGATAAAACATATATTCCTATTTCCAAATTTGAGATTAATTCTGAAGAGCTCTATTTGGTCAATCTCAGCACAAAGTTGGAATGGTGAAAAAAAGGTAGGTTTTGGCCACAGCTTTATTTCATACCTTCCAAGCACCAGCTCTAGAAAGGGCTTGCAATACTTAGCAATATTGCATATTTTGCAATACTAAGCTTTCCGGAAAACCAAAGACAAATGAGCTCCCCCTTCCTCTGGCCCTTATTTCAGTCCATTAAATATCTAATTATTTCAAGATCTTTAGCTTGAATGCTTTCCACATTGTCTGGAATTCTGTTTTCTTGAAAGATGGACTTCTAGGTAAAGCCATTGTAATTACTTGTAAAAAGATTACCTTGTGTACTGTTTATTACACCACACTCATTCTGGGTGTTTAGGATGACCATAAAAATAACAATTTGCTAATTATTCAGTTCTGTGTTTAAAATGTCACCACTTCTGTCTGTTTGGCAACATTAAGTGTAATTAAATACCAAACTTCAAAACAAAGTAGCATTAAATGTCCAACACCTTGACAAAAGTGATGAATTTGTGAGGATTCATTGACAGAATGCAGTAGGTTTATACCGACATTTGATAAGTTTATCAACTTTGTTTGATCTTTAGTTAGTCAGAAAATATTGTATTTACATATGGCTGGATTTATGCAGTCTGTTGGAAATGATCCAGTGTACTTGGCAAGAAAGGAAGATTTTGGCAAAGGATTGCATCTGCATTTATTGGTCTCTTGGGGCAAAGTTGTGTCATCAGGGCAATCTAATAAGACACATTTAAATGTTTCATTAGCATCAATACAAACACATGCAGGGTAAAGCTTCTATTTTTTAGTTTAGGTTTGTACAACTCTAATTTTTTATTTCTTTATGTTTTGAAAGAAGTCTGTGTTGATTCAAATCCACTTGTAATGTGTCTCAGATCCCTTGTGCAGTGCTTTAGTACACCAGCAGAGAAATGCTAATAATCACACACACAAATACACACACACACACACACACACAGAGGGAGTTCTGGTACAGAAGACCTGGCTTTGCACACACACACCAAAATAGATCATACTGAATGTGGCTGTTTCTTATAGATCCTGCAGAAATTAAACACTACATCTTGACTAATTACTCCCCTCACAGTAGCTGGTCCTGCATTTTTGCTTTTGATATGAATATGTTTCCAGTACAACTTTTGTTAAAACTAGGATATTCTCTTCAGGGCACTGAACTAAAAGAGAAGTACATTCTCTGTCTTCAGCAGAGTCAGAATAGTTATTTTGGTTGAACGTTTTCAAGAAGCTAGAAATTCACGTTGTCTCTTCTGCATACATTTTAGAGTTAGCAGTGAGTTTAAAATAGGACCCAAAAAGTGATGCTGACCTATGGCCATATTTGTATATTAAGAATCATGGCATTCTGAGGAACTTTACCTGCACCACTTATTAGAAAGCAAACAAAACCTCCTTGACTTGCGACTCAATTTCCAGGGAGGTGTGCCTGGTGGAGGTGGGAAGATCTGGTGGGGATGGGTGCTTCTCGGATCGGACCATAAATCGTGGAAACCCTGGACACAGAGGCACACACCTTTTCACACTCCTTGTGCCAGAAGGCCTTCATTAAAGACCTGCTCTCTATCTTATCTCTACTAAATTTGTCTGGAGTTTTTCTGCTCCCAATTTTAAGGCAACAGTAGGGAAAGGGGCAGTGGGTTCAGACTAAAAGAGGGGAAGTTTGGGTTAGATATACCGAAGAAATTCTTTACTGTGAAGTATTGGCACAGGTTGCCCAGAGAAGCTGAGGATGCTCCATCCCTGGCAGTGTTCAAGGCCAGGTTGGATGGGGCTCTGAGCAATCTGGTCTAGTGGAAGGTGTCCCTTCCAAGGTGTTCCCTTCACAAGGGTTGGAACAAGATGAGCTTTAAGGTCTCTTACAACACAAACCATCCTATGATTCTAACTTTTTCTTTCCAGAATGGTGCACTATTGCACACAGACATGTTACATTTAAATAGCAGGTTAAAATTCAAATAAGGGAACATAGGATATTAAAAGGCTTTTTCATTTAGAAGAGTCCAGTACTTGTAACAAGGTTCATTGCCAATGAATTTACATGATATAGAGTATTAAAGTGTGCAAACAGAATATGTGGGAAGAAAATTCAGTTCTGAGATGGTCTGGTGTTATACAGGTACATGGCATTGGTCAAGCATTCCATACAGGAGCAATGCAACTGAAGCTACATATTATTCTCTTCAGAACTTAAGAGATAAACAAGTAGCCCTGCACATTGTAATTACTTCTATCGTGGTTTAGATTGTTACAAACTAAACTGCCCTTTTATCAACACTGTCTGCAGTTTAAGTCAAGGGACATCCTAGAAACTGCCTGTGATCATTGGAGGGCAGCAGTACTCACTTGTAGATGAAGCCAAAACGGGAATAAGACAACATGGATAGTGTCAGGGAGAAAACAGAGCCAAGCTGACTGTGATCAGTTGCAGGATCTCACAGGCACAAGGACATGGGTATGCTCTGTGCACACCAGTCTAGGGTTGGAGTTCTCACTCCCCTATGTTCTTGAACTCACAAAAGGTGGCCATCCTGGACAATGGACTCATTTTTTTCTAAAGTGTGAATGCTATCACTCTGTAACTCACGAGTCAGAGTGCCACAGCATCTCTCTTTCAGTTGGTAGCTGGTGGAAGATCACAGATCTAGTGGCTTAAAATGGTCTCACTGACATTAATGGCTTGGGATGGAAGATACATAAAGCCTATAAAATAATTTATTGTGTGTATTATACTGCATTAAGAAGTTATTAAAAGATATCTTATGACTGGAATTAAGTGGCCTGAACAATCAAGTGTCCTTCAAAGTACTGAGCTTGGAAAAAAAACCACTGATACAAAATAACCAAATTTGATATTGCTGAGTGTTACTAGTGATCTAACTTCACCAAACTACCATGCTGAATAAAAGGCTTAGATTCACTGAAATACCTAAATATAGGTCTGTTTCTAAGCATTCAAATAAATTTTAGAGAAATAAACCTACACAAGCAATGGATATTTCAAGGAAGTTTTGATATTATTCATATAATGCCATCCTTAATTCAGATTCCATCATAGTTTAAAATTATAGAATAATTGAAGCTGAGATGGATCTCTGGGAGTTTTCTTGTCCAGTGTCCTGCTCTAAGAAAAGCAGTCCTCACTTTTATATCAGGCTGCTCAGTCTTGTCCAGTCAAGTTCTGCAGATCCTCAACAATGGCAATTCCATGGCCTCTCAAGGAAATCCATTCCAGCACTTAAGTGCTTTCATTACAGAAAGAAAAGAGTTGTAGCAGATAATTTGTTTTGATTATGTGAACTGACAGGAGAGCATCTCTTTTCTCAAAAAACTCTGTTTCCAATCCTTCTCTTATATAGACTATCAGAAGCATAGGACTAAAATGTTGCCATTCAAGTGAGATTTACTGATTTAACCTGCCTTTAGGCTCAAGGTAACAACATTTAATTGCCTGCGTCTCTGTGTTTTATGCTGTGGGTAAGCATTTAGTATGCACCATGTGCAACACAGCCAAGGAAGAAAAGGTCGATTTCTCTCTGCCTACTATGGCTGGCATCCCAATTTCTGGGATAAAATCGCAGATGTAACCCTGAATACATCCTTCCAGTACCTGAAAGGACCCTACAAAAAAGATGGAGAGAGATTATTTACAAAAGCGTGTAGTGACAGGAAAAGGTGGAATGGCTTCAAACTGAAGGAGAGTAGGTTTAGATTATCTATCAAGAATAAAAACTTCCCTATGAGGGTGGTGAGGCACTGCAACAGGTTGCCCAGAGGTCTGGATGCTGCATCCCTGGAAGTGCTCAAGGCCAGGCTGGATGGGGCTCTGAGCAATCTGGTCTAGCGGAAGGCGTTCCTGCCTACAGCAAGGGGGTTGGAAAGAGATGATCTGTAAGGCACCTTTTGACCCAGGTTATTCTACAAGTCTATGTTCAAAATTGCTACTGGGTTGTTAATACCACAGGGCTTCCCTCTCAATTTATTGACAATCCACCCCTGGAGCTCAGCTCATCAGGTACTGGAGGATTTTTCACCTTTATTTGAGTAACATGAACAAAGTGCTGGCCATTTCACTGGTCACCCAGCAATGCACAAAACCTTAATGACTATAAGTTCTTGCTTCCCACCCACACAGAGATCCCTATCTGATTTCAGATGGTTCCATAGGGAGAGTTGTCGTTTGTATACAACATCAATAAATGAACCTTTTCATCTTTCCTTAATTTATCATTTCTCTTTCCAAAAGAAAAGTCCTCTGCAAACAGTCACTAATTATCTCTACGCCCTTCCCAGGAGGTGAGTGGGTTGATGACTTCCTTTCTGTTTCTGTTTCTCCTGTGCTGCACTTTGCCTTGCAAGAGCATCAGCTAGCTGTTTTTCCCATCTTTCAGAAGGCCACCAAGCAGGCTTCATGCCTTCTCTTCAGAATGAGGGTTGCCAGAAAACTGGGTTTCTGTTCTGTCCTATTTTCCTCAGGGCTCGTGGGATATGAAGAAGGAAGGCTGATGAAGACATCCGGCAAGTATCTGCCTACCTTCCTGTTGCTTGAAACAACATTTGACTCAAGATTGGATAAAGTTTATTTAAAGCAGCAACTTATTTGATTCAAATGGATTTGAGAGTCAATGCAAACATTCAACAGAGTTCTAATTACCAGTCTCCTGCCTACATTATCCTAGCATCTGAATCAAAATAAATCTGATGGACTATAATAAAATACTTGGCAGAATTTTTGTGTTACAACAATGTCCTCTTCGGTTCCACTGAGATTCCTTAAGTGCAAACTGATATTGTTCCATGGGATACTTCCAGCAGGCAAGATTTGTATTTCTCATGATAAAAAAAAAAAAAGGCAAGACAGAGGAAGGGAGAAAGGCCAATACTGAATAGTTCAGTTTCATCCAGATTAAAGTGAAATTAAATGGTATCTTTGTTGTTATTTCAGTATGTTACATCTTCAGCATCTCAAGAATTGGTGTCAGATCAAGCTCTAAGGAAAGAAAAAAAATAAAAAGGTGTGTGTATATATATATATGTGTGTATATATATATATATACACAGAGAGAGAGAGAGAGAGAGAAGGAGGGGTATTCCTTGCTTGAAACAAACTACATCACACAAAAACTAGCACACATCCAATACAAAATGATGTTGAAGTCCAAATCCCATTCTTTGCTGTTGTTCCAGACAGAAAGTTTTTCTCCTTCTTTCCTGTGTTTTTTAGTGGATTTAAACTTTATACTAGAAGTGTTGAGCTAGTCACAACGTGCTCCTAAGGAGTCGCAGGAAAATATATTGATAGAAGAGCTGGACACTCTTTTTGGCATAGATAGATAAGCATTTCAGGTGACCTTATAAGATTGCACTTAAGTAGTACTCCTTATAAACTAAAATTCCTGAGATTTCCTTCAGATTTTCACTCTGCATGCGAAGCATCTCAGCTTGATGTTGCTTTATTAAATACTCCAAAATTACTGTAATGCAGATGCTGAAACTCAGGGATGCATAAATCTTCAAATCATCCTCTCTTTTGAAAAACCTTCAAACGAAAGCTAAGTAACTGCAGCACATTTAATGTCACACTCAAAAGCTTTGGGCTAAACCCTCAGGGAAGATAGTACATGTCACAGGATGTATTAACCCTGGGTAAAAGACTGTGCTATGAAATTACTTGACAGGATGCTGCAGAGAACATCAGTCTGGACAAGAAGCACTGTGGGTCATTCTGCCCTGGTACTAAGATATAATCTAGCATCCCCAGCTGGGAAGATACATAAATTCTGCTTTAGATGAGATAATTTTTGATGTAAATGAATATAGTGTATCTATTTGTCTTAGAAAAACTGAGGTAAGTTTCTGCACAGAAAGTGCTCAGGGGATATTCTCTCATTCATACAGCATTTCTGTAGAGGAAAACTCACTCTGTTTTTCTTTATCAAAGTTTATTGTCTTTAAAATGGATTTTAAAGGTTTTTTTATATAAGATCATTGAAGAGCAGATACAGTTCCTGAAATTTCCACTGAAGCATGCTTCAGAACAGAGAAGGTATCCTCACAACTTGTTTTTTTTTTCCCACATGACAAAACAAAAAAAGGAAAAAAAAAAAAAGCTACCCTGTTGGACTGCAACTTCCCTGCCTCTGGGTGTAACCTGCTCCATCATACTGGAGATTAGATTTCATAAGAGAATTCACTAATATTTTTGAAAACCCTTAAAGGGAATAAGGTATAACTGTGAACAGCTAAAATAAAATAAAAAAAGAAATTAAAAAAAAAGCTTTAAGCTTGAAGATTCCATATTTTGTAGACAATACAGTGAGATTTTCCACAAAGACTTCAAATCCTGAAGGGATTCTTTCTGAATTCTATTGAGAAACTCAATATACAGTAACTTGGTGGTGAAACACAAAGACCTGAAGGTTCAGACTCAAGTTTCAGTTCTGCAAAATTCTCTCTCCTGTGAGCTCATTAGATATTTGTTGTGTGTTTTGCATTGGTGTGGAACTAGAACAGAAGCAAAAATTTCAAACCTTTAATTTTACATAAAACAGGATCTTTATTTCCTTGTCAGCCTTAAAATGTATTTACTCACTGTCTGTCAAACTCCAGTGAAGACAGACACCTGATTTTCTCCTCCACTAGCCTGCCCAGTGCTATATTGTCAGGTCAATGACTGCCTCCTGCGTGTCTCAAGCTCATCCATGTCCAAGCTCTGGCTCTGCTTCCCAGCTGATCCAGCACACAGGCACAGTTGTAGCAGACAGCAGCATGTTAATCTGCAATGACAGGAAATTTCAAGTGTTTGCCATATAGAACCCAGTAAACCACCTTTAATGAGATAATTCATGGTGCTGGGACCACTTCAAAGCATAATCTTGGCAAATAAAATCCTTATCTGATTTTGAACACAAATCCACTCAGTATACAGCACTGCTCTAACATCACTGTCCACAGGCGTCAGGGAGAAAAAGGTAGTACAGTTTAGACAAAATTTCTAGAGAGTCCTTTGGCATTTCACAAATTTTTCTGTGGTGAATGAAAAATATAAACTGTATGTTGTCCTATGACTTTTTAAACAGCGACTCTTTAAACTAAGAATACTGATTAAAAAGGAGAGGGGTTTTGTTCTCTCCATTTTCATTTTGTATTTTCAAAGTCAAGAAACTTCACTTACTATTAGTCAAGCAACTGCTATTTGGCTATCAGTAGGGTCAGTGTCACCAAAAGCAGTATTTTCTTGAGAGGAACCTTTGTCTTCCCTTTCAAAATGCACATTTCTACCTGATTATTTCCTCATGAACAACTGCAATCAAGTTTGTTGCAAACAACACAAATATCCCAGAGATGAATCATAACTCAGATAAAAAACAAACAAACATACAATTGACAATAAACTTGTTTGTTGCCATATTTTTTCAGCCTCAGAAGACAGAAACATTATAACACAAGCACATACTATTAGTTTTCTTCAGGTGCTCAAAGCCTGATAGTAATTTAATCCAAACCATATTTTCAGTGCAAAGGGCCTAACCAGAGTGCAACATTGTGGATAAGAATTATCATGCCCCCTCTCAGGTCAAAACTGAGTTTTTAAAGCGCTGTTATCTGAGGACATAGCTAGATATACATTTGAGTTTGCAGATTCTTCTGTTCAGTGGTTTCACAGAAGCTCAGATATATAGGAAGACCAGAAAACTGGGTAAATACATGCACAGCTAGACTAAATCAGGTCACTAATGCATTACATTTGGAGACTTTAAAAAATAACCACTAGTTCTCTTGCAGTTGCCCAGGCCAGACAAAAGGGGGGGGGGGGGGGAGGGGATGGACAAAGCCTGGACCTGTGTGGCGTATGTAGGGTGTTATTCTATACCACCCACATCATCACCAGAGGGCATGGCTTTGGGTGGAAGAACACAAAGTGAAACTGTGGCCATTTTGTTCCTTTTTTGAGGGAGCAAAGTGATGGACAGAGTGATGGAGTGGCACAGCATGGGCGTTTGTCCATCACTGGTTTTTGTCATCTCAGGCTTAGGGGAGGAGTGTGGGTGTGGACAATTTGTCCACCATTGTTTTTCATTATCTTGGGTTCGGGGGAAAAAAATGCCATCTGTGGTAATATCTGCCATCTCTCCTTTGTCTCAGGAAGCCTTGTGTCACTGGCTGTGGTAACATCAAGTGGGTCAGATTTCTGCAAGCATTTTTTTGCATGTAATTACCCTCCTTTTTATACACTGTTGTTATTAGCATTGTTGCTATTACTGTTTGTTTTCCTTCTCTCATTGCTGGTTTTCTAGTAAATTATCATCTCAACCCATAATCTCTGTAGTTTTTTCCCTTTCTCACCAGAGGGGGTGGAGGGAAGGGAAGCAACTGCTTGGAGCTTAATTTCCAGCTGGTTTTAAATCGCAACAGGTTCCTTCCAACCCAGGCCATTCTGTGATTCTATGACTTGATGAGCACACGGATTTTGAATCACCTAAAAAAAAGTTCGTGTATAACTGAACACCACAGATAAAAGCTGTAGATTTAATAATAGGCATTAGCCCAGTGTTAGCAACATCTGATGCAATATATTCAACACAGACATCCAAGCATCTCACAGGAGTGCAGAGGAAAAGCTCCAGCTAGGCTTCCTCAGTAGTCCTAGATAAATGTTTTCGATGATGTGTATAAGCTGTGCCTCCAGCACACAAAGCACACCTGAGGTTCAATCTACAGCAGCAATGCAAATGCACCTCAGGTATACAGATGAGCCCAACCCATGTCCCATATTCCCTGATCTCTGCTTATGTACTGCAGGTCTGAAGCCTTCAGCACTGTTCACTGTGTGTACAGCAAACCTCGTAATTTCCTTCAGGACATATCCGTGCATGAGCAACACACATTCAGATTTCCAACACAGAAATGCAGCTGCTGTAGACAGTGGTCCTGTAACACAGAAGACAATCTTGGCGGTGCAGGAGGATTTTTCTTCTGTGTGTAAGGACTGTATGTGCCTCAGTATAAATATGCACGTAATGCTTCTGATAAAGCCAGCATGCTGGGCTCACATCCAAATGAGTTGCTTAAAACACACAAGTATTGATGGATTGAGGATGCATGAACTGAGAACTATTTGGACTCAAACACATCTAATAATTTTTTTGCTTGTAACAACATGTCTAAAGCAAAGATCTTTTGACATCATTGAATATGCATTCTAGAATGTAGCTGTGCAACAAAACCTTTTTACAAAAGATGAAGACAGATCTGCCAAAAAAGAAAAAAAAAAAAGCAAAACCTAGGTTACTGCTGTTTCTGCTCTGAAATTGAAAAAATGTGTTCCAGAGAAAGGCATTCTGGCTGATGAGTCAGTGTACCCTACAAATCCAAGAACAGTACTGAAATTGGAGCTAAACCACAATAAAGATTTTATAAAAAAGTAAATTTGTGTGATAGTTGACGTGGACTTTGCAAAACATTAGAAAAAACAAACCTTTCATGCAAAGTTGTGCTGCTTCTTACGTCTCTTGAAAGAGACACTTGCAGGAAATTTGATGGTGGATAAAGAATTTACAGACTGACACTGGTTTACATATGAGTAGAAACCTAAGTTCCTTGTAAAGCTGAAGGCAAAACACATTCATTAGAGAAAGGAGAGCAGCATGTCTCCTGCTCCAGTTTTGATACATATATCTGCAGATACATTTGAATATAAGAACTGAATATTATATACAATACAGAATAGTATTTGAATATAAGAACTGTCTTAAAACAAAATACATAAGTTGAGAAAAGAAATATTTTCTCTCTACCCTACCACACTGATAAAATTACTCCTGGGAATACAAGAGCGATCTGGAAGTCATGCAAACTATAAAAGTGCTCTACTAGCTTAAAAAAAAAGGCAAATAAACAAAAAATCAAACCAAGAAACCAGCATGAACTCTGGTGGAAAAATCTACTTGGACACCCTTTTATGTTGTAGCCCTTTCCCTAAGTGCTTAAAAAATAGTACCTGTTCCACAAATTTCAATACAGAATCTGAATAACCAGCTATACTTGCATTTCTTTGTTCCACAAGTGCAAAAATTTGGCATAAAGAAACCTCACACTGATGCCTACCTAAAACTGCAAATTCTCTGGGCTCATTATGTTTCAGAGTTATCAATTAATAACTAGAATATTTTTATAGTGGATAATCACAGAATCACAGAATATGCCAAGCTGGAAAGGACGTGCAAGGATCATCAAGTCCAACTCCTGGCCCCATGCAGGACCATCCCCAAGAGTCACACCATGTGCCTGAGAGTATCCAAACTCTTCTTGAACTCTGTCAGGCTTGGTGCTGTGACCACTTTCCCGGGGAGCCTGTTCCAGTGCCCAACCACGCTGTGGGGAAAGAACCTTTTCCTAATATCCAACCTAAACCTCCTCTGACACAACTTCCCACACCATTCCCTCGGGTTCTGTCACTGGTCACCACAGAGCAGAGATCAGTACCTGACTCTCTTCTTCCTGTCTTGAGGAAGCTGTAACTGCAGTGAGGTCTCCCCTCCATTTCCTCCAGGTTGAACAGATCAAGTGCCCTCAGCCGCTCCTCACACAGCTTCCTTCAAGGCCCTTCATCATCTTCATTGCCCTCCTTTGGACACTCTCTAACAGCTTAATATCTTACCTGTACTGCAGTCCTCAAAACTGAACACAATATTCAAGGTGAGGCCACCCTAGTGCAGAGCAGAGCGGGACAATCCCCTCCCTCAACCAGCTGGTGATGCTTTGCCGGATGCCCCCCCAGGACAGGTTGGCCCTCCTGGCTGCCAGGGCACTCCTGACTCATATTCAATTTGCCATCAACCAGGACCCCCAGGTCCCTATCCACAGCACTGCTTTCCAGCACCTCATTCCCAGTCTGTACATATGTCCAGGGTTGCCCCATCCCAGGTGCAGAATCTGGCACTTTCCCTTGTTGAACTTCATATGGTTGGTGATTGCCCAGCTCTCTTATTTCCTGACGTCTCTCTGCAGGGCCTCCCTGCCTCCAAGGGAGTCAACAGTTCCTCTGAGTTTTGTGTCATCTGCAGACTTGCTCAGTGTCCCTTCCAGTCCTGTGTCCAAATCATTTACGAAGATGTTGAAGAGCACAGGCCCCAAGATGGAGCCTTGTGGAACCCCACTGGAGATGGGTCATCAATCTGATGTCAACCCAGCCACCGTCACCCTCTGTGCTTGACCCATGAGCCAATTGCTCACCCACCACATGCTTTGTTTATCCAGCTGTGTGCTGGGTATTTTGTCCAGAAGGATCCTGAGAGGGACAGTATTGAAAGCTTTACTGAAACCCAAAAAGATTACATCAATTAGCTTCCCTTGATCAGCTAGGTGTGTTATCTTGTCATAAAAGAAAATCAAATTGGATAAGCAGGACTTTCGTCTCGTGAATCTGTGCTGGCTGTGTCCAGTGTGAAGAACCTCATGTGAACTTTTCAGTTTCAGGAGGAAGATACAAGACTGTTCTTGTAAATTAAATTTTTCTTGCAAAATAGCAAAACCGGACACAACATTAGGTTGCAGGGGCTGGGGGAACATTAGGAGGAAAAAAATTCCCCAATGTCTCCTTTTTTGCTGGGGGGAGAAAAGGTATCTTTTCCATATAAAAATATTTCATCCCAAAGTAACTTGTCAAATAATGTACCTTTCCTGACATTATCTCTTACCCTGTTTTCTCATTCTCCATGTTGTCATACCTTAGCCAGGAAAAGTCAAACTCTCCATTGCAAGTTTCAGCTTTAAAGTCAACTGCTCTACTGATACACACAGCAAGGTTGGTTTTGTTACTTTTCTTAAAACAGGCTAGTGCAGGATAATTTTTCACCATCTGGTAGAGTTCTGCCATGTACTTCTGGGACCTACTTTGTTTCTCCTGTATACCAGCTGAATTGCAGGCTATCTTAAAAGTCAAAAAGCACAGGTAAGTGGAGAATTTGCTCAGTAAAATATTTCCTCACTGATGAAAAAAAAATAAATTACTACTAGTCTACTTATTTACAGAAATAGCATCCTTCCTGTATTTGTGCTGTGTGCAGAACACACTGTGGCATTTAGCAAGCAATTTTCTTAAAAATCACACTTCTAAAAAATTCATCATCTTTATCCTCCCAGGAAAGGTTTCTTAAAATACAAATTTGACTTCATATATTTTTTTCAATTGAAATTTCAATTAAGCTTTCTTTGCCTCTGCCTTCAACACTGCCCTCTGCTAGTGTGCATCCATTCCCCCTTGCCCTGTCACTACATGGCCTTATAAATAGTCTCTCTCCATCTTTCTTTCAGGCTCCCTCCAGGTAATGGAAGGCTGCGATTGGGTCACCCTAAACTTTCTCTTGCCCAGGCTGAACAATCGCAATTCTCCCAGCCTTTCCTCATCACAGAGGTGCTCCATCCCTGCATTTCTCAATCGTTTTCACGGACCTACTCTGGACTCACTCCAACAGGTCCATGCCCTTCTTGTGCTGGGGACCCCAGAGCTGGAGGCAGCACTGCAGGTTCGGTCCCACCAGAGCAGAGCAGAGGGGCAGAATCCCCTCCCTTGACCTGCTGCCCACACTTCTGTCCAGCTTGAAGTCTTCACTAAGTGATTATACTTAAAAGTCATAATTGGCTAAACTGTTTCTCCTGTCTCCTTGCTTCAACTTACATTAAATTGACTTTGTTTTCAACACATTTGGCTCCAGCAAGGTATCATCCTGTTACTGGTCATGACCTGGTACAGAGCTGACAGAGTAGATGCAGTTAAATAACTGCCTAGAGATTTGAAGGAGGTGATAATCCAGTACTCCATACGCTGTGTTATGTGCTCTCTCCCAGTTTGTACAGTATGTACACAAACCAGAATTGGCATCAGGTAGAGCTTGTGCTCCACACGCCAAAGTGCTGCACAGCTGCATTTTCCCCAGCCTAATGTTTTTTCCAGAACATGTTCCATACAGTTTAGCAATGAGCTTATTCTAACTGCCCTCTTCCGGTATGTCAGGGTCAGGCATTACAGCCACATACATCGAGGAACATCCCCAGTGTGGAAATGGCTCTATGGAAAAGAGCCAGCCCTGCTGCCTGCTTCCATTTGAGTTTGCAGACCACCTGACAGTGTTCTGCACTTGTGCTGTCTATATACGTCTATATATGCTATAGGGCTTACGTCATATCAGAGCCTCAGGGAGAGACAGAGACTGGCAGCAGGAAGGAAAGAGAGGAAAAGAAAAAGAAAAAAGACTGGACAGATGAAGGAAATGTCCAAAATCTGATCACAAAGATAAATGTCACCATGGAGAAGGGGTGAAAAAAAAGGAAAGGAAGATCAAGGGCGGGGGGGTGGAATTGAAACATCTGTAATGAACCAGATGTCAACTAGAACTGAAATTTTAATTCAGCAGATAATTCTAGTCAGGGAAAAAACAATTGAACAAAGAAGTTAAGAACAAAATACAAAGCTCAGGATTTAAGTACCTTGCCCTTCTCAAACAAAAAATCAAAAAACAAGTTTGGAAGCTGGATGAAATTAGTATAAGACTTATTTTTTAAACATCTTCAGTGTTAAAGTCAGGGTATTGGCACAAGATCCAGTAGAAATATGATTGTGTGGTTGCCTTTACTGAAATTGCAATCTCAATAGATTTTAAAAAAATAGATAATAGGGCATTCTAACAGTGCAAATAAAATAGTCAGGGGTCAGTACCATACAGCATCATTTCAATACAAGAGTCACATTGAAGTCACACATGAAGTCTTATGTGCCAGAAAACATCTTGGGGGGGTGGGGAGGGAGGGGAGAGAGAATAGTCCAATCTCATTTAATTTTGTTTTTTAATATCTGATCAAAAACATACTGTGACACGTCAGGGTTTGTTGGGGTTTTTTTTAGAAAGAAAATAATGCTTTTTCTAATAAAAAAAAACAGGGTTCTGCAAGAGAATAGAGGAGCTTCAATCTTGACTTTCTGAAGACCAAACAAATTTTTTGTCAAATATTGAAAATGGGAAATGGGAGTAAGAGAAGGAAGAAGGTTCACTTGTGTTCCTTCCGGAAACTTAGGGTAAGGAATTCCTCATAATTGAAAGACCACTAAGATTATTTTATACAACAGTCAAGACTCTCTGTTATAGCTCTGTTACAGCTATATCTGATGATATCATGACAAGAGAAGAAAGGCATCGGGAGCCACCTTGCTACCTGTGATGATTAAGAACATACAAAATGGACTTTTCTGACCTGAGTGTTAGCATAGGAATAGAGAAATTGTCTACATGGTCATTCCAGAAATACGAGCTCTGAACTATTGCAGGAAGAAAGGAGTGAACTTGCAAGGATCCAGCTGTGACCCCGGGGTGTATCACAAATTCCCTACCCATGCTCATGCTCTGACTTCATCCCTGTTCCCTCTCACAGTGAGAAATAATTGCTCACCATGTCCACCACCTATGAGTAGGAAACCTGGGCATGCAAGCTGGAAGGAAGCTGTAGGACACAGTGGTTGGGCTTCTAAAGCTTCAACATAGCCCAAGAGAACAAGTCACAGCGTGGGAAATGAGTCATGCTATTCGTTCCTTGAAAGGAAAAGAAGAACCATAGCAGAAGGAAGAGAAAACATTTAGACAACTTTTCTTCCTCCCCCCCACCCTGACACCGCCAAAAATAAAATCCCAGATGGAAAGTAGGGAAACAAGAGAGTCATTGGAAAGCAGGGAAATAAGAGAGTCATTGGATTTTTTTTAAGTCTTCAAAATATTGGAGAAACTTTCTTATTGTTGGAAAGTCCACTGATAGCAGTTCTCCTACAGAGGCCCCAAGACAATTAATCTTCAATTTGTCCAGCTGGGAAAAATGTCTTCCATTACTTAGAAAACACCCAATAGCCCTGTACTTCATGTCATTAAGGTTTACTGCACTACGTTGCAAGCTAGTTTTTACTATCAGAATATTCAAAAAGTCTAATGAAATAATAAAATATTTCCAATTATCCCTTTGTGCTGGTTTTTGCTGAAGTAGAGACAATTTTCTTCAAAATAGCTGGTATGGGGCTGTGTTTTGGATTTGTGCTGAAAATAACGTTGATAATTCAGGGATGTTTTCATTACTGCTGAACAGGGCTTGTAGAGTGTCAGGGCCTTTTCTGCCTCTCACACCACCACAGCAGTGAAGAGGCTGAGGGTGCACTAGAAGCTGGGAGGGGGCACAACTGGGACATCTGACCCCAACTGATCACAGAGACATTCCATACCATATGACATCATGCTCAACATATAAACCTGGGGGAAAAAGAAGGAAAGGGGGGGTGTTCAGGATGATGTCACTTGTCTTCTGAGGTCGCTTGGTCTGTTCAGCCTGGAGAAGAGGAGACTGAGGGGAAACCTCATTGCAGTTACAACTTCCTCATGAGGGAAAGAAGAGGGACAGTCACTGATCTCTTCTGTGTGGTGATCTGTGACAGGACCCAAGGGAATGGCCTGAAGTTGTGTCAGAGGAAGTTTAGGTTGTATGTTAGAAAAAGCTTGGGTACTGGAACAGGCTCCCCAGGGAAGTGGTCACAGCACCAAGCCTGACAGAGTTCAAGAAGTGTTTGAATGCTCTCAGACACATGGTGTGACTCTTGGGGATAGTCCTGTGCAGGGCTGAGAGTTGGACTCGACAACCCTTGTGTGTCACTTCCAACTCAGCTTATTCTGTGATTCTGTGGTTCTGTGGTTCCAAAGTCAATGTGATGGGACCCTGCTCTCCTCGGGATGGAAAGCCTGCCCGTGGGAAGTGGTGAATGAATATGTTGTTTTGCTTTGCTTGAGTGTCCCACCTTTGTTTTGCCTATTAAACTGTCTTCTCTTCTCTCCCTGCAGTATCCTTACATAGGGATAACAGAATCACAGATTGATTGAGGTTTGAAGGGACCTCTGGATATCATCTTTTCTGACTCTTCTAGTCAAGCAGAGTCACCTAGAGCAGGTTGTCCATGACCATGTCCAGACAGATTTTAATAACTCCAAGGATGGAGACTCCACAACCTTCTTGGGCAACCTGTGCCAGTGCTTGGTCACCCTCACAATAAAAAAGTGTTTTCTAATGTATTCCCTGCATAGAACCCAAGAGATAACCACTTTGTCTTTGGACTGTATTAGAAACACATGATCCACATTAGAGACATATCTATTTCAGGGCCCGTTGTGGAGGATTAATCAATCATGAAACAGATTCAGATCTGATTTAAAGGTATGGGGTTTTTTAATTGAATTCTTCATGATCACAGCTGTCTCTCAACACCCTGAAACAAAACACACTGTATTCAATTAGGAAGAAATTTATTACTGTGAGGGGGGTGAGGCACTGGCAGAGGTTGACCAGAGATGTTGTCACTGGAAGTGTTCAAGGCCAGGTCGGGTGGGGCTTGGAGCAACCTGATCTAGTGAAAGAAGAAATGAGAAGACATCATTGCAAAACTTGCCCTTAGAAGACTGACTAAAGAGATGCTGGTTGTACAACAAGAAGCAATGCACTGTGCCATTCTATTCTTTAACGGAGTTCAATATCTTGGGCTTTAAAGAGACTATTTCATCAGGCTAATTGTTTTCTAACGAAATAGTTTCAGAATTTCAACTTCAGGAAGTTTTGTAGAAACTGTCTGCTTTCTGCTGGAAGTTCCTTTCTTCTCAAAAAATGAAAAGTAACACTATCAAAGAACTAAACTGAATAATTTATAACTAAAAAGTCGTAAGATGGAAACATACCAGTGAATGAGGCAATGAAGTTGGTAAGGGGACTAGAGCACCTCCTCTGAAGACAGGCTGAGAAAGTTGTGGCTGTTCAGCCTGGAGAAGAGAAAGCTTTGTGGAGGCCTCAGAGAACTTTCCAGTGTGTGAAGGGGCCTACAAGGAAGCTGGAGGGGGACTCTTCATCAGGAACTATAGTGATAGGACAAGGCATAATGGGTTCGTACTGAAATAGGTTAGATTTAGACTAGAAATTAGAAAGAAATTCTTCCCTGTGAGGGTGGTGAGGCACTGGCACAGATTGCTCAGAGAAGATGTGGCTGCCCCATCCCTGCAAGTGTTCCAGGCCAGGTTGGACAGGGGTTGGAGCAATCTGGTCTAGTGGGAGGTGTCCCTGACCATGGCAGGGGGTTGGATCCAGATAATCTTTAAGGTCCCTTCCAAGCCAAACCATTCTGGAATTCTATGATTCTATAATTCCTACAACAGGAAAAACATGAAGCTCAAAAACTACATAGACCTCAGCATAGCTTTGCACAAACGGAAGAATGGCAGAAGGGGTTATCAGAAAGGTGAGTCCTAGGAGGCATCAGAGCAGCCCTGAAACATGCAGTCTAACCTACTTAAATTCAGTTTCTACTGCAAACAAACTATGTTGGTTCAATCAATTTCCAAATGGGAAATTAGAAGTTTGGAAGTTTCAGCAAACGTCAGAATATTCCATGGTAAGGGAAAAAGGAAAACTAAAACAAAGCCAGACCAAACAACATATGACCAATTTGACTACTGATCACTTGATGCTATCAGAAATTAAACCTTTCCAAAAATGAGATCTGCACGAGAATGACATGCAGTTTTACTTTATAAGCCTATTGCAATGACTACAAATGAAGATGATCAAGTCTTATTTGACACTAAACCTGGTGACAATCAGAATATCAATTTTCCAGCCAGGGTACAAGTTTAATTCCCTAGTAATTGACACTAGAGACAGTTACAAAAACATCATTCCAGTCACAGGATTAGAGTCTGACTTCAATAACAGGAAGTAACTGTCTCTGTGTTAGTCGCAGAGTGGATGACTGAGCTCTAGAATATAATTCATATGTAGGCCTGATTTTACAGTCTTGTTCTTACAAAAATAACTTTTTTTCATGTAGGTTTTCCTATTTTATGTATGTTTAGACTGTTGCTTACAGCTGAAGTATACATTTACCTGTATGTGCTGCAACAAGAGAAAAAAAACCAACAGCTGAAATACATTTATTACATTCTCAAAATAAAAGCTCACAAGATTGTATAGTAGCTTATATTTTAACAGAAAGAAGTTATGCCTCCTCACAGTTTTTAATTGAATATTCAGAGGAACCACACTTCCTGTGGAAATCAGACTCATAAGCCTGACTGCTGCCTCTGTTTCCACATCCTTCAAACATGACAATCCCAGGCAAATGTCCTTGTGCTACAGCAAGAACTTTTGTTCTCTGCAGGACAGGGATGATTTGCCTTTCAACCTTTTGTCAGAGTACATCTCCTCCAGAATACTGCAATGAAATCCAGTAGTTACATATAGAAACTCCCCCAATACCTTCTTTTTCAAAATGTGAAAATTCAGCCTATCCTTTTGGCATCTCTCAGCTCCTTTTGAACTTTTTGTCCCTTTTGTTAGTTTAGGCAGATGTGCATCTTCTCAGTGCCTTGGGCTTCGATCAGGATCCAATACTGTCACTTAGTACCAGTCTCCAGCTAGAGAATCTCCTCAGATTGAGTTGCCTACCCCCAAGCAAACAACCAGCTTTTATTTTGTTCCAGACTGTGCCAAAATCTGTTTCTTTTGCTCAAGTTCTGCTTTTCCACCACTGCTTTCCTTCAAAGTTTGGAAACCAATGGTAGTGGGTCCCATGACTGCAAGTTCTCTTCCTGAGCCCCACCACCTGGAGATTAGGCTAGCCAGACCCATTGGAGAACTCGGGATTTTTTTCAGGGCCAACTTGCTTGATGAAGCCACTGTATTCACAGCTTTAAAGGCTTAGTGCAGGGGACACAACTGAGAGTCTAGTTGCATTGCCTAGTTATCATCAGTGCTAACCTGAAGCCACTGTAGACACCAAGGAGAACAGGGTAACTTCTCCAACAAAGTTACTCAGCCTTTGATAATGAAGGCTCTCTACGAAGACGGTCAAGTTGCAATGATTGCTTTAGCTTCTGATCTGGAAAGGCCCTTAAGTGTCTGTCAAACTTTAACCATATAAGTAATCTTATTAAAGCCATGAACTACTCATACACAGAACTAAATTCTTTTCTGGATCAAGAACTCAGTGATGTGGATGCTTATCCACTAATACATGAACAGAGACAACCAAGTCTGTCTGTTTCAGCTGTGATAAAATCACACAAGCTGTAAATCCCTGTGTCAGTGGGATAAGGTTCACTCACTCCTTTCACAAAAGCACTGCTCCTCATGACTGCTATAAATCACAGGAAAGTGACATATCATGAAGATTAATAATATATATATATAAAATATGAGCAGTGCTGTTCTCAACTGTTAGTGCACGTGAGCAGTAAAGATGTACACGGCCAAGAAGAAAGTATAATGTGCCTTCTGTTCCAGGCAACCCCTTTGTAAACATAATATTTTAATTATATGACTATTTAGGCTACCTTAACTTTCATTACTGACAGCATTCTGCTCTTCAGAGCTTCAGAGTGCTGTTATTCTTCCTATTTTCCACTAACTAAGCTGTTTAGGAAATGCAATACTGCCATCTAGCATCCATAAAATACGATGAAACCTTCTTTTCACCCAAAGGCCTCACGTCGGCGTAGGCACAGGATAGTTTTACATGAGCTTTGGTGACTGTGGGTTATCACTGGGATTCTGAAGTGATCTGTCTGTCAGAAAGCTGTTTGCTTTCCCTAAAAGCTGCAGGAGAAATACACCCTTGGCAAGATGAGTCACCCTCATAGCTTTTGTGTTTGCTCCAAAGGGGTCCTGGAGACATGGAGCAGTTTCAGAGTGGCATAATGCAGGCAGGACAAATGGCCCAACACCTCAAACTTCTGTTCTGAGCAGCATTTTGTCAGGGAAGATGAAAATATTCCCTGCCAAGGGCCACCTTCAGGATGTTTACCCTTCTTCACCCTCCCTATTGCATGTCCAAGGTCAAACCTAGGCCAGAACAGACAAAGTAATGTCACCACCAGGCTGCCCAAATTCCCAAGCACTGGCAGCAGTTTTGCTTTCTAGCTTTCTGTGCTGCCCAGCATGTAAATGCTGTGTGCCCAAATTCTTCCGAAGTCTGTTTCCAGGTGGAATTCCTAGCAGTGTCTACTGGCACTGCTGCTAAAAACCATAGCTACAAACAGCAAGCACCTTCTGGTCTGCACCTTCCACAGCTCCGTGCCACCACACTGGCAACCATCTATAGAGAATGCACCCTGGAATGTCCCAGGGCCACCACCCACCACTCCCAAACAGGCAGCAGGTCTGGAGAAAGTGCCATCTGTATGACCCCAGCACTGGATTTAGTATATATAATGCCTGTGTATTTACTACATATATATATAATATATATTATATATATACTGTGAGTGTATATATATACACAGAAACTACACATTAGCATATACAGTGCCTGTGTTCATACCATACACCGTGTATGTATGTGGGTAGTATGTGTATGTAGCTATGGCCTTGGCAGTGCTGGGCTAACAGTAGAACTCAATCTTAGAGGCCATTTCCAACCTAAACCATTCTATGATTCTGTGAGTCTGTGTATATATATGTGGGTTTATATATATGTATATACATACTGCATATACATATATATATATACATAAAGACAGCATATATACTACAGTGTATGTGTATAGTATCTATGCTGTATAGACAAGACATCTGGATTTATGGTTTCATTTCACTTTACCTCAGTTCAGATGTATATAGTGTAACATTTATGTCTGAACCACCTGTCTAGACTCCTTTTATACTTGGTAGAGAAAAATAAGCACCATTTCAGATGTCTATGTTAGGGTGGGATGAATCACGACCTAGAGGTGCCTATTCATTTCCTGGCAATTATAAAGGGATACTAGACAACTGTTTCCCACATGGATTTCTGTAGTTGATGTCTAGATGGGAGTAAAATTAATCCTGGGGTTTAGATTTTTAAATGCAGCAAGACTGTGAGCTCAGTTAGTCCAACTCTTGTTTAAGATAATTCAGAAACATTCATCAAGCAATACCTGTTTTAAGATTGATATCTATTTTTGCATAACAGTTTTTTTCCAGAATGGCATATGGCCTGGATTCAAAGATTTCAATCAATGGACAAGTCAATGTTGCTGAACAAATTGCTCCAGAGGTTTATCACCATCACCAAAATGATGTAACATGGTAAATAAGCATGTTATCAGTTCAGGTTTTGCTTTTGATTTTGTCTTTGATGACAGCAAATATGGGGGATAGTGAAAAATCCTGTAAAAATGAACAGAATGCATAGTAGTTA
Source organism: Pseudopipra pipra (assembly GCF_036250125.1). Classification (NCBI taxonomy): domain Eukaryota; kingdom Metazoa; phylum Chordata; class Aves; order Passeriformes; family Pipridae; genus Pseudopipra; species Pseudopipra pipra. The sequence goes on from NC_087550.1 coordinate 16,488,561, forward strand.
AGTGTCTAATTAACATTTTATTAAGTACATTTCTACAGAGTTATTCTATGGATCTTCTAAGATCACTTCATTCACTAACAGGAGGCTCAGAGAGCAGCAGCCCCATTACTTTTAGCCCAGTTACCATAATTGGTTTTGGTAGTGAAAGGATGGAAATCGAATTTATAAAAAACAATATTCATGAAGTATTCACCTGCTGGGTTTTTTGTGGGATTTTCTTTTGGTTTTGGTTCTTCTTTCCATGGTTACAGAGCTAATTATAAGCAAAACTATGTTAGGAAACATGAAAATCACAAAAAAAAATTGTATTAATAATTAGTGCTACAAAATTAAATTTCTTTTAACTCCTTGTGATTTAAAGCTATTGGATTTACATGGAACTTGAAAACCCATAAAGATCAGTATTTCTGGTGGCTGTTAAAAAGCATGGACCTTCATTTTTCTTTAGGACTTGTACACTAAATCATCACTATAGACATTTGCAAGCTTATTCCAAAGATTTATGATTGACATGATCTACACTTACTAAGCACTCCACATTTTAGGAAGAAACCCTTTGTTCCTTCTTAGTTATTAAAATACTTATTTTGTGTGACCTCAGATCTTTCTCATCCTTTAAGTACAAGCTGCATATCTCTCTGTGGCTGACTTGGAAATATTTATTGAGATGCAGTAGCATAGGAATTAAATGTCAAATTGTTTCAAAACATTTAAAAGCAAGTGTTCATTAGCCTCATCTTCCTCCAGCATTAAGGAGAACAGTCCATTCAAAACAAGTGGTGACATTTACAACTACTGTCAAAGTAGTCTTTGAAGTGACAAATTCAAGTCATAATCACATGTCTGCAGTCTATAGAAGATTTCAAAACTGTTACTCAGTTAGAATTCCTGAAGAGGAGCTGGAAGAAATTCTCCATTTAGTATTTTCTCAAAGAAAACAAAATATGAAGAAATCATCCTTCTATCTCTTCTACCCCTGAAAACCAATATTTATGACATTCTGATGAAACAGCAGCTGTGGTAAAGTGATTCATCCCAGGTATAAATCCATAAAGCAGTTAGGAATATTTTGGGGATGTGGTTTAGGATGAGTTACTGACATGAATACGAGTCTTGGACTATTTTATTGAGACCCCAAATTTAAATATGACCCTAGATACTAGTGTTTCACTCTGTGGTTTGCAGGAAGCAAAGATACTAAACTGGGGGACTTGCCATGTGCAAACACGTAGGTTGACATGCAACTCTAGCTGAGACTGTGTGGACTGGCAGCCCAGCAAGGGGCACTAGAAGATAGACAGAGAGAAACACAAAGGAGAAAACACCAGGGCCCTTATTTTGGTATCTGTACAAATTTATCATGGTTAATACACATGCACACAGCTACAAGAGGATGTTTTCCAGTCTGATGCATGAAGCAAGACTGAACTGCCACAGAAGTCACCTCTGCCCCTAGAATGTAACGTGTGCATATTGCTTCCCTTGTGGGAGAAGCCAACAAATTAAACAGGGAGAGATTGAGTGTGAGGGAGAAGAAAGTGAAAGCATTTAATTAAAACCTAAAAATGCAATCGTGAGAAAAATATTCCCAGTTATTTGGCTGCTAATTTCATCACTGTCACTTCAGCCTGGATGCTTTTCAACAAGTCTGGAGGAGTTTCCTTGCTTTTCTTTTTGGCAGTGACCTTTTGATAGGAAGGGATGTGCTGGGTCCCTGATTTATGCAAGAAAGACAGAAACATAAACAAGACTTCATCCATATGGCACTTGAGAAGCCCTGTGCCTTCTGGGAATGGTCAACCACGCACTCTTGTTGTAGGTGAGTATTAATCTGTTAATATGGAAGATTAACTTATTTTTTAGACACACTTAAAAATAACCCCCAACTTCAGTAATAAGGAGAAAAGCAGAGAGAGGAGAGATTCCTGTTTGCCTGCTGTTAATACATGCTCATATTAACATGCCACTTAAGGTGAAACAATGAGCAGCCTCAGGTTGTATGAGCCCTTTGAGAAAGTCACAAAATTGTTTTAATCTAGCTCTAGTTTCACCTTAAGAGAAACCATGATGCATGCAGGGGTGGCTTTAAAATGCTTTTAAAACACTCTAGCTAATCTTCCCCAGCATAATGTAGAGCAGTCCTAGGCCCACTGCAATTCACACTTCCTTTCTAGCAAAACCTGACCATGTTCAGAGAGCCACAAAGTGACTTTAAAAATCCTCAGAAAAACTAAAATGACTGAACACAACATAGGCTTCCATTTAAAATGTTGCCCCTTAAAACATTGGGAGAAAAAATGTGGGCAAATTGGAAGTAATGTTTCCAGCTAGATTTGTTTATAGAGTCGAAAAAAGCCGTTGTCACACATGGCTGTAGAACATATAAATAGAGACAGTTTTGGTTGGATCTTTTATTTCACAGGACCAAATGCACCAATTCTGTACACTGGTTTTCCCGATCAAGCATTTGGCAGGCATTTGGAAAAGGTGCTCCTATAAAATCTGTGACTTGAAGGAAACATTTTGCGACAGGGAAGAAACATGCTTCCAAGGAGGTTGAACTGAGACTAAAACTTATTGGTGGTCTGATTTTGGGAGCTGTAAGCAGCATCTTGCTTTGCCAGGTATTTGTCTTTTGGAGTATATGGTACAATGAAACAGGAGCCGGATTTTTTCATATGTTTCATGACTGGAAAATATCCTACATCAAAAGCATCCCTCCTGTCTTTACCGCTGATAACTCTGAAAGTGAGATAGCAAATATCAGGCATAGTAGTGTTTAACATGGGTAAACCTAGGATCACAGAAACATAGAATCATAGAACAACCTGAGCTGGAAGGGACCCACAAGGATCATTGAAATTCAGCTTCTGGCCTGCACAGGATATCCCCAAGAATCCCACTATGTACCAAAGAGTGTTGTCCAAATGCTTCTTGAGCACTGTCAGGCTTGGTGCCAAGATGACTTCTCTGGGGACCTATTCCAGTGTCCAACCACTCTCTGGATGAATATCAAACCTAAACTTCCCCTGGCACAGCTTCATGCCATTCCCTTGGGTCACGATCAGTGCCTGCCCCTCTGCTTCTCATCATGGGGAAGGTCTAGACTGCTATGACAGACAGTTTGAATTTCAGTTTTGTTTTGTTTTTTATTTGTTAATAAAAGTCAAGAAGGAACTATGTAAAGAACTGATTGTATCTTTTGACAGAATCACAAAAAGAGAATTTATTGGTGTAGGTAATTTGTAACTTGTAAGTAGTTTGTCACTACCTACACATTTATTTGCTTATGTAACATATTTATTTGCTTAAAATTAAACACATGATTAGAGTTTCATTAATGGAAGTCTTAAGACTGACTTCTCGCCTCCTAAGCCTATCTAAAATATACTATATTTTCTCAGAAAGTTGCCTTCTGCTGAGGTATTTGCTTTACCAAAGTGCATCTCAAATTCTTTTAAGGGTAAAGAATATTTATAATAAAGGAAAACTTTCCAAGACTGAGGTGAAATACTTTTCTATCTGACTGATTGGACTGATGCCTCTCTGAAAAAAAATATCATTACTTCCCATAACCTTGCAAACAATTTGCATGTTCTTAGCTTAAAGCATCATGAAGTCCTATTAGCTTATATAAGCCTACTCATGTGCTTATAATTAGACTCAGCTATTTGTGACTGAAAGAATGTATGAAAAAGACCAAACTTCTTTTTAACTGAATTTAGGTTATTGTTGAGATAGTTGCATGTGTACTAGAAATTTACAGTTTAACTTCATTTTTCATGTATTCTCGTCTTATTTAATTTTCGAATGTGATAGAGGTTTTTTTCTCTTCCTTTCTCTCTTCACGTGACCCTATCATTTCTCTCTTCTTTGTTCTTACTTTCTCTCTCCTCTCTTTCTCTCTCTCTTTCTGACAAGAAATGAAATTAATGGTAATTTTTCAATTATTATCAATTTACTGGTAAAAATCCTATTGATATATAAGATTCTAAAGACTCCTCTGTAGAAATAAAAGAAAAAGAGAAGGCAGAAGACTTACCAACAAGGACTTGACACATCTCCTTCAGGAAGAAATATTTGCCAGTCAGAAGATAGATAGGTTAGGGTTGGTGAAGGCAGGAGGACAAATAAGTAGTGACTACACAAAGTGAAATATTTACACTAATATGTATGTGAAGAGAGACCATCACATGGACTACATGCTGTCACACAATGGATCAGAAAACTGAAAGTTTATTATAGAAATGGGAAACCCATTCATTTGGTAAACCTTATTTTTACTTGAAGAGGTAGATTGCATAATTTACACATATATTTGCCAACATTAAAAAATGTCAGGAGTTGATTTTGTACAATATTACAGCACTTGCTGGATATTAGCACCAAATTATGCAAGTAAGCAAAGGAGAAACCCCACCTTCAGAGGATGGGAAAGCCTGACTCTTTTTCTCTTTGCCCTGTGTAACTCGCAGTTTCTTGGTAAAAATTAAAGAAGATATTGTAGGATTTGAGGTACTACTTTGTGCTTATTACTAGCAATCTCATGTCGTATAAGAACATAAAATATTTGAATCAGAAAACACCAACAATTTGCATCTGCCCTTACCAAGATAGACTAATTAAGAGAAGTCATAGGAAGATCATTTAACAGCTCTGTCTAAGAATTCACAGTACAAATATAGACCTATTCAATGACTGAGTTATCTCCATTTGTGATAATGCTGCTCAGAGTTTAAAGGAAGTTATTGTACATGATTGACAGAACTGGTAGTACTTCTATGGCACCACATTCTCCTCATAGAGCATGTCATTAATTCTGGATGCATTCTTAAATGTCAAACCAGAATATTATGTAGTATCTCCTGTTGCAATGTTGTATAGTATTTGACATCAAGTGAAAATAAGGAGAGGATTTTTTGCAAATTTATGTAGGGAGTCTCTCCTTTGCTGGAAAGGCAAAGGAATCTGTTTCCAGGGCACCAAAGGGAGGACAGAGATAAATAACCAAGTATTCTAGAAGATGAAACAATGTGAAATATAAAAACTTTTTTTTTCCTTACTCATTTGCAGTTTCAGCCCGGTGGTTTGCAGTGTAAAGAGGTGAACTCCCTGTCTCTTGTTTAGTAGAGGCATGGAGCACAGTAAAGTGCTTGTTTAGTCTAAAGACCCTGGTAGGACCTGAGTAAACGTGGTGGAGAAGACTGCAAAGTTCGTAATGAAACACATTTGACAGATGATGAGGTTAGCTCAGCTGGTTAGAGCCTGGTGCTAATAACATCAAGATTGTGGGTTTGATCCCTTTATGGGCCATTCACTTAAGAGTCAAACTCAGTGATCCTTGTGGATCCCTTCCAACTGAAAATATTCTGCAATCTGTAACAGTCTTAGTAAAACTTCAAAAAGCCATGCAAGATGTAATGTACTGAAAGAATACTTTCTGATTTTCATAGAATCACAGAAATCATTTAGGTTGGAAAACACCTCAAAGATCATTGAGTCCAACCTTTGGCCAATCGCCTTGTCAACAAGACTATAGCACTAAGTGTCACATCGAGTTGTTTCTTGAACACCCTCAAGTATGGTGACTGCACCACTGGGCAGCCCATTCCAATCCTTGACAACCCTTTCAGGGAAGAAATTCTTCCTGATGTCCAGCCTAAATGTCTCAGGTGCAACTTGAGGCCATTTCTTGTTATCCTGTCTTTGGTTGCCTGGGAGAAGAAGCCAACCTCCACCTGGCTACAACCTCCTTTCAGGTTGTTGTAGAGGGTGATAAGGTCCCCACTTATCACCCCTTATCATCCTTTTCTCCAGGCTGAGCCCACACAAGTCCCTCAGTTGCTCCTCATCGGACTTGTTCTCCAGACCCTCTCCCAGCTCCGTTGCCCTTCTCTGGACACGCTCCAGCACCTTGATGTCTTTCTCATAGTGAGAGGTCCAGAACTGGATTCAGTACTTGAGGTGCCTCACCAGTGCTCAGCACAGAGGGACAACCTCTGCTCTGGTCCTGCTGGCCACATTATTGCTGGCACAGACCAGGATGCCATCGGCCTTCTTGCCCTCCTGGGCATACACTGGATCATGTTCAGTTGCTGTCAACCACCACTCCCAGGTACTTTTCTGCTGGGCAGCTCTCCAGCCACTCTGCCCCAAACCTGTAGTGCTGTCTGGGGTTGTTGTGACCCAAGTGCAGGATGTGGCACTTGGTTTTGTAGAACCTCATACTGTTGACCTTAGCCATCGATCCAGCAAAAAATTGGATCTATTTTAGACGTCTACCAAAAGATGCATATCCATAAAAATATGTTTGTGGGGTTTTTATTATAATCAAAAAAAAAGGTCACAAAGGAGGACTTAGAGAGTGAGCTTCTGAACATCTTTATGCACATTTTGTATACATTAAAACTACAGCTTGAACTTTGTCTGCAGGACATTTGTTGATAATGAAATAAGTATGTTCTGCCTCACTTGTTTTAGTCAATGCAGAATTTGAACAACCACAAGAGAGAAATAGCAAGTGAGAAGAAGGCATTGCACGTAGCTCTCAAATATGCCAAAGAGTTTGGAATCATGCCTGTAGATTGCTTACTGTTATTGATAGGGATATGGATAATTTGAGGTAAAATGTTCCAAAGTAAAATTACATTACTGAAAATTTGCTGGCTCTTAAATACTTTGAATGACTGCCAACAATCTGCAGAAATTGTTGTGAGGTACAGTAGCTTCCAATGAAAACCTAATCTTTCTTTAATTTAAAGGGTATTTTCATATTTCTGACTCTCCTACTCTATATCTGTCTTGATTAATTAATGTAGTTCAGCACTGAGGTTACTTGATTCTTGAACTGAGACACATTCAAATACCTTGCTGAACTGTAGCCAAGGTTTTAACATATGTGCTCACAAAGGAAGGCTAAATGAGTATGAATTGTTAACAGAACAGGAAATGTTCATGTATCAAATGTTCTACATATAGCATAGTAAACAGGAAATAGTAATAAAAAATCATCTGTGGTGGCAAATGAGCTTCCACATAGCTTGAGATCCCACAAGGCATGGAAATATGGAGTGGTTAAACCCTTATTTCTCACAAACATCACTTATTCATTATTCTGATATAAAAATTCATAAATAACTTATCTGCAGAGAAATAAATGAAACACAGCAATAGGCAGTGAAATCACTGAAGCAACAGAAAAAAAATATTTTTTAAAACTTTTTTTGTCTAGAAGGCCAAGCTACCAAAAGAAAAATCTCATTCTGATGTTAACTGTAATGAAATGTTCTTTGAAAATTCTTATTACTTACATTTGAACCACACCATGTTTTTGGGATTAAATCTACAGGTACTGACAGATCCAAATCAGCTCCTGAGTCAAATCCCTTGAAAGATAAATGTCTTTATTCTTAAAATTCTTTATTCCATATTTTAAGACTTAATTAAGTGGCTTTATTTTCAAACATATACAAAGATGGAAAGAGCCATACAAATCAAAATGCCAGTTCGGTCAGCACATAAAAAACTGTTGCACACCTGTAGAGGTGTTTGAGGCCCCAAGTTTGAAACTCTGGGCTATTATAGTCATGAAACAGAGAATTTGCCACTTTGGCTGGAAATGTTTTGATTTGTTTAAGTAAATGTATTTATAATGGAACACTTACAACAACGACAAGAAAATGCCCCCCCAAAACATAAATCAGAAACTATTCTCTGTTGCAAAGGCAAGCTACATAAACCTTAAGTATGGTTTTAGCTACCAATGTCAAAGAATTTTCATTGGCATTGGTTAGAAAACGCAAAGTACTATTTTTGCTGGTTCAAAAGTCCAGTACATGCCACTAGTTCTACAACTTATTTATACAGATGGAGATACCCTTCTTAATAAGAGAAAAAGCAGGAGGAATTGACCCAATCAACCAGAGATATGTAATAAAAATTGTGGAATTTATTATTCAAAGACAATATTTCTGTCTGTGTTGGTCTGTTCCTATCACTAGATGTGTAGCCTGATTGAAAGGAAACAGAACAAAAAGATTTCTCTTTTTCTGTTAGTACTGGTGCAGATTAACTTTTGTTAACAATCTTCAGTTCCTGGTCTCTTAGGTATGAATAATTCTGAGAAGAATGGGATACCAAGTTTTCCTGAAAATTACTTATTCTTGTCAAAGACTAAATAACTAATAGCAATTTAGACTTTTTTTTCATCAGAAGGAAGAGTCAATAAAATTGAGGCTATGCTTTCATGAGGGAACCACAGATACAACATACTCCTAAAGACTCAGAAATCATCCTGAAAAAAAAGACTATGATAGAGTATTTCAGTTGGAAGAGACACACAAAGACCATGTAGACCTACTGCCTAATTTGGGGCTCACCAAGTTACAGCAGGGGGCATTTCACAGATGCCTCTTAAACAGTGACAGTCTTGTGGCACTGACCACCTCTCCAGGAAGCCTGTTCCAGTGTCTGAGCACCCTCTTGGCAAAGAAATACTTCCTAATGTCCAGTCTGAACCTCCCCTGGCACAGCATTGAACCGTTCCCACACATCCTGTCCCAAGGTGAAGAGCTCAACACCTCTCTACTTCCCCTCCTCAGGTAGCTGTAGAGAGCAATGAGGTCACCCCTCAGCCTCCTTTTCTTCAAACTAGACAAGCTCAGAGTCCTCAGCCTCTACTCACTGGACACTCCTTTCAACCCTTTCACCAGGTTTTTTGGCCTCCTCTGGATGCGTTCAAGGACCTTCACAGACTTCTCATATTGCAGGCCCCAGAACTGCACGCAGACTCAAGGTGACTGCCCAGGCAACCTGCTGACTCGTATTGAGCTTTCTGCTGACCAGCACCCCCAGATCCTTTTCTCCAGAACTACCCTCTAGCCAGTCCTCTCCCAGTTTGTACTTGTGCCTGGTTTCATTACTCTGTCCTAGGTGCAGAATCTGGCATTTGAACTTGTTAAATGTTGTCCCATTAGTCATTGTTCATTGCTCCAATCTATCTAGACGGGCCTCTGAAAGGCCACTTGTCCCTCAAGAGAGTCAACACCACCTCTCAATTTCGTATCATTTTCCTCTTCTCTCATTGTGATTTTGGTGTTGTCATGGAGAAGACCCAGAATCAGACTGCGTTCAGTATGTTCACTGATCCAGTCGCAATTCACTGTGGAGAAACTGCATTCAGGGAGTAAGCTCCTCCTTCTAAAGAGCAAACATTATTTCTCTTCCATTTTACCCAGCTGTATATCACAGCTCATGCCATTTCTGCTGAGCCTAAATAGATATTTCCAAAGATAACATTGTATGACATATTTTTAGAAGACAGTTTCTGGGACAAAATGTCCCAAATCTTATCGTCATGTTATCTATATCTTTGATATGTTGTCAATATTTGAGATACTCTATATGACATACTAGTCATCCAGGTTCTCTCTCTTCCGCTGAAACAAAATCAACCCCCAAAGTAAGCTACACAGATGGATTTAGGTCTGAAATTCAACAACAAAATGTCTTCTCTCATCTTAGAAACCCAAAACAACTCTTCTGTGTGATCTCTAAAGGATGTTGCTCTGTCAGGGCATGCAGAAAGGAGAGATGTCAAGTGGCAAGAAAACAAACCCAGTACAGCAGAGTCTATGACTAGGCAAGATCTGACAACACTTAAAAAGGCCTCACTAACTTCCCTTTTTCATGTGGCTCCTTTCAACTATGTATGTACATATGGTTAAAATTTTCCTGAATAGCAATTTTTAAAAACTTTCCTGATGTGGGCCCCCTGTGAATAATGCACTGTTCAAACAATTCTTTTTCCTTGTCTGTTGCCATATGACCCCTCAGACCTTTACGAGAAAGGGTTGCAGCTCCATGTTCTGATCTAAGAGATAAATATGAGTTGCAGAAGAGAGATTATTTTCTTGCATGCCTTTTGAATATTATGATTTGTTTTGCAGATACCAGTGTTGTACATTTCTGGATGCTCAGGATTCTGAGCATCTGTTTCAATATGGTTCTGCTACTATTGTATTTTTCATAAAAAGCATGAGGAAGTCGTTTCTGCTGATAATATAACTTCTTTCACAAAGATTCGCAACAATCTCTACTGAATTCTTCTCAAAAAAAAAAAAAAAAAGGTTGGATAAAAGTACCCAGATTTTTGTTCTTAGTCATGATATCCAATCTGAAGTCAATTAACCTTAAAAATGAATTATTTTGTACTCTATCCAACAAGTAGAAACATGCTTTAAATGGAATACCTTACTAGTTTAAACTATTCTCCTTTGTTTTACAAAGGATTTTACTTCCCACAAAATATTTAAAAGATGACTGAAATCAGAACTTTGCATCTAAGTACTTCCTCAGCCTCAACCTGAAGGTTAATCAGCTGGTATAAAGTATGCTTATGTTGGCTGAAATTATTGTGTATTGAGGAGGCATAAATGTGCATACAAAAGTAGGAAGAGGTGGAAATACCACAGAGTACCAGTGCCTTTGTGGGAAAGCAAGAAGCTGTGAAGTGATATACAAGTTCAAAGCCTAATTATGTAGTTACTAACTGAAAGGTCAAAGTCAGCAAAGTACAGAGATAAGCTCTAAAATACTTACTAATAAAAAATTGGCACAAATTTCAGGAACAAAAAAGCATTCAGATACATTCTGCCCTTTAAAGGCAAGAGTTTTCTGAGAATAGATTTCATGGTTACTCAGGCCTGGATCCAACCAATGAAGTGGAGACATCTCCTCCAACACGCCTGCAGGACTTGCTTCTTCACATGGTGAATTCATAGAACCACAGAAACACAGAATAGGTCGTGTTGGATCGTCTGGTGGATCATCTGGTCCGACCTCCTTGCTCTAGGGTCACCCTAGAGCACATTGCACACGATTGTGTCTGGATGGTCCTGGAATATCTCCACTGAGTGAGACTCCACACCCTCTCTGGGTGATCTGTTCCACTGCACAATCACATAAACAGGAAAGAAGTTCTTCCTCATGTTCAGGTGGAACTTTCTGTGCATCAGTTTCTGCCCATTGCCTCTTGTCCTATTGCTCAGCACCACCAAGCAGAGCCTGGTCCGTGCCCTGACCTTCAGATACTGACAGACATTGATGAGATCTCCTCTCAGTCATCTCTTCTTGAGGTTGAACAGGCCCAGCTTCCTTACCCTTCCCTTGTAAGAGAGATGTTCCAGTCCCCTCATCAACTTTGTGGCCTCCTCTGGACATGCTCCATAAGCTCCATGTCTCTCTCGTGCTGAGGAGCCCAGAACTGGACACAGAGCTGGAGATGCAGCTCAACTAGGGGGCAGAGGGGCAGTATCACCTCCCTTGACCTATTGGCAATGCCCTTCCTTATCCACCCCAGGATCCCATCGGCCTTCTTGGCCCCCAGGACACACTGCTGGCCCATGGACAGCCTGTTGTCCACCAGGACCTCCAGATCCTTCTCCACAGAGCTGTTTTCCAGCAGGTGAGCCCCCAGCCTGTCCCGGTGCCTGGGGTTATTATTCCCCAGGTGCAGGACCTGTTACTTTCCTTTGTTGAACTTCAGACAGTTTTTGTCTGACCCTTTCTCCAACCTGTCAAGGTCTTTCTGGAGGGCTTACCAGTGCTCTGAGGTATTGACCAGTCATCCAAGCTTTTTGTTGTCTGTGGACTTGCATCTATCCCTTCATCCAAGTCATTAATGAATAAGTCAAACAATACTGGGCCCAGTATTGAACCCTGGGAGCCATCACTAGTGATAGGCCTCCAACTAGACCTTGTCCTTGGTGTTTAGAGATGGCTTTGTTACAGTTAAGTTGCAGGTGGGTTTAAGTGCATTGCTTGATCTGCAACTGTGTATATGCTACCTCTCGACTTTGGTGCAGATGGCAGGCCGGGTGGACTCACTCACCACTTCAGTTCATGCAGTGCAGACACCAGCCTGTTTATATCCCACAGAATGGGTATCCATAGTTTGAAATTGTGTGAACGTGACATCTCTCCCATCACACCCACTGAGCTACAAACAATAGACAGGAACAGTCACATCACTGTTGTGTCTAACATACAAATTTCATTGTTGGCTTTCACCTTGCTGAATGTGACCTTGCTTAATACAGTCAGGATATAAGCCAGAGCAGAAACAGATATCCACAGACAATCCAAATTCTGGAAAGAGTATCAGGACTTTGTGAGGTTTAAAATATCCTTGGTCTATTTTCATACATGACATTTTTGGAAATGTTATCTGTGAAAGTCACTCTGATACTTACTTCACTTATGTGACTTCCTGGGGCTTGTGGGTGTTAGATTTGGGTTTCAGTTGCTTAATTCCCTGTTGGGATTCCACATCTGAATCTGCAGAAAAAGTTACGGCTTAGACAGTGCCCCATGTGTATTTGCCAGTTCCACAAAGCACAAGGTAATTTGATTAAGGCAGGCACTTTTGGCTTCCTGATGATTTTTCAGTCTGGCACACCAGAATTTTCAAAAATGTTTTACAGAGGAAATATAGGGTCTTTTTGTCTGCTGTGGACATCATAACATCTAAATGGAAATACAAGAGAAATGGTTTTTTTATGTTAGATGCTTAATATCATCAGAAGTAAAACAAAGGCATTTTTAAAATAGCAAAACGAAGAATTGAATGTTTATTTTCAATAAGACTGCACCATTTTACTAGACATTTGTTTTCTCTTAACTGAAAGCTTTTAAGAGTAGTCTAAAGTAGTCCAAAGTAGCCTGAAAAAAAGTCCATATATTTGGACCATCATGTAATCCCACATCTTGCTGAATAGTGGTTACTTTGTCAAACAAACTTTCACTTGGAAACAGTATTCCAACCTCATAGGGCTGTAATATACCTTAAAATGAAAAAAAAGTCAGAGGGCAGACAAGATGTCTCATTATGCTAATAATACTATTTTAATAGCTAAGTATTTAACCTCAGCTGTTTCTCTCAAATGCCCAAACTGCTACCAAATTGACACTCTCCAACTTCACACTCCCAGTCATCTCCCAGCACTCCAGCAGAAAATGCTGCTCAGCACACCCAGAAGCTTCCCACAAGGGGTATCTTAATGAGAATAGGGTGAGAGAAATCTACTGCAAAAATACCGTGGGTCCGTGCTGGGGGCTCAGTTCCTTCTTTCCTTTGGAACTTGTCATTTCAAGAGCAGCCTGTCTGTTTTCTACAGCACAAAGGAAAATTAACACAGCTACAAGCACATGATGTTTTTGCTTAGTGCTGCATGGCATTTCTCCTAGGTTTCCTTGAAAGTTGGAAGGAGGACCACACTACATTTGCTACTCAGGTTTTTCCAATTCACACCCATATTTTCTACTTCCCTGGCTCTGTAAAGCACAGAAGTAGGAGGGCATAGCTGTTGCATCTCTCACCTTTGCACACTAAAATCTGTCCATATAGAAATTCAAAAAGTTTCTGGCCCCACACACATTTAGGAATTGGGACTTCTGCAGAATGTGCATGTCACTTAAAAAGTCAGGCTGGAGGTTACCTGTGAAGAAAATCTAAATGTAAGGAAAACGATTCCTGTATAGAGTTGCCTTCTCTGAGGCTCATCTGAGACAGGAATACTATCTCCAAACTATATCATTTTAGTGACAAATACAAGTGTCTTTCACAGAATCATACAATTATTTCGCTTCACAAAAGGCAACTCAAAAGGACTCACACACTCAACAAGCTCAAACTTGTTTTCAGAATTGTACTCAGCATATGAAATTCTTATTTTAGATATTAATTGATTACTACTCAAAAATGTTGAATTATGATATCTGTTGATAATCTACTGATCTGGGAGCCAATTACTCAGTGCATTGAACAAAGATTTGTTTGAGAAGTTTTGTACCAGTCATATAAGTAGGATGTGAAGGCACTAAAGTGGGAAAATTAAAATATTAATACTAACTTAATTCAGGCAGGCAACCCAAAACAAAAATACCAATCAAGTGTTTAGAATCTTCATTAATTACCAGAAAGTTACTGCTGAGGTGAGCCTTCATATGCAGTCAGTCAGCACAATCACTGCCGTATGTGGTAAAGAGAACATTAAAATGAACAGAACCGCTATAATGATGCCGTGGATTTGCCTTAATATCTCTTAGTTCTTCTTGAGAATAATTGCCACACGTTACACAATGCAGAAGGATCAACACAGCAGCTTCCTTCAAACATATCTGGCACCCAGGTGTTCCAGACACTTGTCAAGTTGCCTGTAGCAGCCAGGTTATTTGAGGCAATCACACAACTCAACCACCTATATTCTGCAACAATGTAGACACAGATTTGTAGTGCTGTAAGCTCCTAGCCTGCAAATCCATGTTCATGAAAAAAGATTCTACTCATCTAAGGATTTGTACATAGCAGGCAAACCCACAATTTCTCCTCTGAAAACCAATGCCCTTCTAGTTTTGGACTTCCCGCCTGAAAACTTTGAGGGCTGGAAGAGCCCTTTGCTGAAAAATTAAAAAAAAATATGCATATATGGAAATATTTACTAAAAAATGAAGATTAAAATCTTCTTTGATGGCCGTGGCATATGATATGTGAAAATTTTCCCACTATCAGGAGAGGAAGATTCTTGTTTGCCAGAATGTACTGATATTCCATTACACTTAAAGGAAACTTCCTCACAAAGCCTGATTTACGTGATTAAAAGGGTATCACAGCACATGGTTTAGATTTAAGAGAGCTGAACTACCTAAAGATTTCTTAAGCACAGCCTGCCCAAACCTTGAGCTATTTATGTCTGTCTACCTTGCTACTCCCTGTGATAATTTCATCTGAGTTCCTCAAAGAACAATTTTGTGGCTGCTGTCAATATAAACATGTATAGATTACTTTGCTTTCACCACATTCCAGCAATTCTCAGCTTTTCCCACGACCCCCATTTCCACGTGCACTTCCAAGATCATGACCTCCACTTTTCAAATAGCGTTTGCTTGAAGATATATTCTGCCAGCCAATGCCCTGCCCAAACAAATGAGCTATGTGCTGAGCAAAACCACATGACAAGAAGAGTTCTGAAATAAGTCACGGCTCCAAAGCCTTTTCCTAAGGGGAAATGACCCATGAATAATCCAAGCTCCAGTCTGTCAGCTTTCTCAACAGCCTATATATTATGGGCTGATATCACTTATGGGACATTCCCAAATCTACTCTTCTACTTTATGATGGTGTACCCAAGACCAACTGTCTACAGCAGAAGGTACATCAAACATTGGTGGTGAAAGTTAGCCAGTGTCTATCTCGCTTCCTTAAGTAGTATATACAAGAAGATTGCTGGTTTTAATTGTATTTAGCCCATGAGATAATATTATTTTATTAACAAGTGTGTTTTATCATGTCCATCATTGCTCTGAGCACTTCAAGTGAAGATGCTATATCATAACAATTTTTATTTTTCACTGCAGTAAATCTCTCCTATATTTGCAGTCTAGAAAAAACCTTTTTCGTGATTTCAAGAACTACAAGGTTTCAAAACACTGGTTGAGCCATTCAAACCCGGAAGGTAATAAGGAGCTGAGCGACAGGCCTTTTTTTTCTATTATGACTCAGAAATTTTCTCTGAGAAGGCCCAAGTACTCCCCCCCTCCCCCTCAGTTTGCTCATTAAAATTGGAGTGGTTCCATTCATGCCAGCACAACAGAAATCAAAGCTTGGCTGGAAGCCTTGGATCTTCATGTTTCAGCTGCTCACAGCAGAAGAGGCCCTTGGAAATTAGTTCTCTTAGCATGTGGTCTGGGATGCAGTAATTCTAGCTCCACAGCAATAAAAGACAAGAAAATGGCTGCTCTGGGCTGAAGTCAGTGAGTATTGCGTTGCTGGCATTATAACCACAGCTCCACAGGCATAATAACTGTGGTTGTTAGAGATGGTTGTCTGCGTACATCTACCAGAACACGCTGCTGATGTGTGACCGAGAATCTTTCTGGACAGCAAACTCTTTGTGTTACTGCAAATGCAACATACTGCAGTCCTCACAGTCATAGAATCATAGAATGGGCTGGGTTCGAAGGGACCTTAAAGGTCATTTCGTTCCAACCCCCTTGATGTGGGCAGTGACACCTTTTACTAGACCAGGTTGCTCAGAGCCCCATCCAACCTGGCCTGGAACAGTGGGGCATCCACAACTTATCTAGGCAACCCATGCCAGTGCCTCACCACCCACACAGTAAATAATTTCTTCCTAATACCTCATCTAAACCTTCAGTGTACATGTATTCATGTATGTAGGTGATGACCCTGGTCTTAAAGAAAACCCTGTTGATCTGCAAAACTTCAGTTGAAATACCTTTTTATATATATATATTTCATGTATAAAATAAAAATATGAAGGTTTCTGGAAATGCCTTGCAAGTGATAAAAGGAAAAATTAGAAAAGTTAGAGCAGATTTTTTTAATTAGTAACAACTGGTGGGTCTAGGGTTCTTCTCAGCCAGATGAACTAACACCAGAAAAATCTAGATACCATCAATATAATGTATATTTTAATTGAAAACTGTCAGCAAAAAAAATTAATGGAGGATGTCATAGACCTTTACACAAACTGGCACGGTGTAAAGGACAAAAGTTGAATATTTTTTCAAGGTATGCACCCATCTATCTGGTGTCTTCTTGCAACTGTTAATCCCTTAAACTTCCTGAGAAGTCAGTAAAACACCCTCTGAAATCAACTGGAATCTTTTTTTTTTTTATGTTTTTTTATATGCCTGTTTCCATAAACAACAACAACAAAACTATCAAAGGGAAAAGTTCAAAAGGCACAGAAATATTGGATATTATCAGCTTTAAAATGTATAGAATTATTGAGGCCAGAAGCCTATACATAAAGCAATAGAGAGACTGTCTTCATGTGATATAAATTTACAAATATTTTTATGTGACCATCAGTGATTTTCAACAGAAATTCTTCTTTGAGTGCTCAGGTGGACATGTTTTCCCTTCAGATATTGTACACAGACTTAAAATCCAGTTGATTTTAAGGTGTTGAAGCTGGGTAAATAAAAATTGAGGCCTCTACAGGCACCATCACCTCTGTAGCTCTTAGCTAAGAGCTCCTGCTTACATCTGTAGTACACACAAGCTCTGTCATCAGCTGTGGCCTTTGGACACAGGTTTCTGTACCCACCAACATCACATAAGGATGTTACGTAAAAGGGAGAAAACTAAGAATGACATAAGTAAGAAATATAGCTTAACAAAATAGTTCTGCAGGAGAATAACTCAGGTTTTCCTATTTCTTTGGCAATAGCTGTAGGCTGTAATGTTAACTACTTGGACATCTGCATCCTTTGAACAATTTATTCCTTTAGCAACCATTGTAAACACTTGTGTGCTGCTAGGAACCAGAATATATCACTACTCAACAAAGGCAACTGAATGCAAGGAAAGAATTCAAACTACTTTTAAATTTAATAATCTTGATTTTAATGCCTGGGAGAGAATGAATTTTTTTTGTTACTTTCTTTACATGAAACTGAGAAAGATATTTTTAAGATCAGGAATTTCCTGGGCTTTGCCCACTGAGTGCATTTTGAGGTCTATTATATGCATGCTTTCCCAGTGCTCCTGCTGGGGCTATTTTTTATTGTTATTAACCTTGAGCACGGCACCTGATAAAGGTTAAATCTAGGCTGTAGCACACTGGCAGCAGTGACATGGAACCCACACCCCAGATGTCATATCACCCTCAGAGGACATGGAGGAAGGAAGCTGTCAAACAGCCTACATGAATCTGTTCCAATCAGCAAGACTCCTTGCCAGCCATGTGTAACTGAAACAGGCAAAGTATGAGGAATAGCTTTCTTCTGTAACTCTGAGCCACTTTCTGTCTAATTGCTGTGACAAGTGAATAAAGCTGAATGACCAACTGGAGAATTTTTTTTCCATGTATAAAGACAGAAGATGGTGTTAAAATATTTAAACATCTAGAAGTTCTCCTACTTCAGGCTGCAAAAGTAACTACGTATATCACAAATTAACTTGTGATGGTCTATATATCTGTGCAAGTCATGTGCTCTAGTCCTAAGTAGTATTCACATGAGAAATGTGGAGATGGTATAGAGAAATGGTTATATTAGTCGCCACCACTTAATTTCTGGTCACTCCGTTTCTGAAAGGCACCTCTTATTCATAAACAAAATGTTATGAACTGTTAGAATGCATTAAGAAAAAAATCAGCTTTGTTACTATGACTTCTTGTTTGCCCCAGCAGAACAGTGATGTCCTCAAATGCCAAGGGAGTGAGGGATTCTGGGCTGGAAAGGTACAACAGGACTGTTTGCCAGGGAAATGCGTGGCCAGTTTTTCAGTACTGAATACATTAAGGAGTCTTGTAAACCTTTTGTCATTTTGCTCTTATGCAGAGGCAGGCTGGTCTTGGCTGGGCAAACATGCCTTGCTCTGAAAGGATGAGTTAGGGAACTGGAACTCAAATATTCCATAGCAGTAAAAAAAAAAAAAAAAAAAAAAAAAAGGAAAAACCGTTAATGGTTTTCCCATTTGTTGTATTCGTGTGCTTATTTCTATTTTATTCACCTATGTCCTCTGAAGTACATTCTGTGCTACACAGCCTGAAGTATATTCATTGCAGAGGAGCAGTGGCATCAGCTACAACATGATGGGGACACACCACTTCTTTGACCCACATGACACATTACCATGTTAGTAAATTGCCACTAAAAATAAAACAACAATGAAATCTGAAGACATCCTGGAAGAGAGGGTTTCCACCTCCATAAGTACAGGGGTTTGGCTTATTATTCATCTTAGTCAGTTTAAAGGAAAACCATTATTGCTGAATACAACTCAATAATCAGTCTTTTAGTGTTCATATACTACTCATACAAAGTAATGGGAAAAACAAGCCTAGGGGAGATTTGTGATGGGAACTAACAACTAAACAATTTCTTGTGTAAGTAAGTGCTGCATGACTGCAGACCCCATTCAGCCTATGTTTGTTTCATTCTGAAGCCACAGTAACTCCTTTGTGATTTATGAGGTAACAACAGTAGTAAACTGTTCCCATCACTGATCCAAGTGCCAAGATGGCATACACAAAGACTCTTTAATGGTTCAGGTCTCACTAAGCATCAATACACTGAACTATGGAATAAAAGAAACATAAAACCAAACAGTAACAGGGGAAGATTTAGCCATGAACTTCTCAAAGCAATTTTAAGGAAAACACATTAAAAAGCACCACTATTCCACAGACCAGCTGTGCAATGGTGTTTATTCCCAATCTGTGAAAGTGGATATTTTCCTTGTGAGCAGTATTCATTCTCCACAGCCAATTTTTTTTTATAGTGCCACCTGTTCTAGAGCAGCAACTGACATTTATAAACTCATTGAAAACAAGAAGGCCAATACACATTTGAGTTTACTACAAATTTGTTCCTGACAGGCTTTTCAGATCCCTCAGGGCAAAGTAACATGAGTTCTCTGAAATGTTATTTAAAATTAACAAAGACCTTTATTTTTCAGTATTTACTGATTTACATACTCAAGCTTTTATGTACCTTTCAAGTCAAGTCTAGTAGTAGAAGATAGACATAATCATAATTCATTTGCAGTTTAAGAATCTTTTACCCCACTAAAATAGCTTAATAAGGTCTCATTCTGACAAGAATTAGGCCCAAGATTTTTTCACTTTTATAGTGTACTCAGTGTATTTAAGTGTGAAAAAATACACATCCTAAATCAATTTGATTTACAGTCCGTTCTCACAAAGATTTTCAGTTCTATCCTTTTGCTACCACTTTGGTCACCATATTTGTCCACTCCCTTTTCTGAGTCTCTTCTGTGAGCTGCACACAAAGATTTGATCTTCCTCATATCTATAAGGGAAGGCAAATTATTATTTTCAAAACTAGATCTCTATTCTACTCCTCTAGCTCTTTATCTTTTTTTTTGAATTATTATTATTATTGCCATCATGCTTTATCTAATATTAGTGCTAACTAGAAAATCATGCTGCCTTGGAAAATACTTTCCCTTATGAGCGTGAAGCACTGTAAATATAGTGAGAGAATAAAACCCATGGTGAGATAGTCCAGAAGGAAACAGGCAGAACTCCCTTGTTCTCTTTGAAGATGTACCCACTAACACTGCACATCCATAGAAGTTTAATTGGTATTCACATGTTTTAGGGAAATTATGCATAGTGCTAGCTGTTTGAGCTCTTAAGTTCTTCTCAGAATAATACACATGGTCTTCATATTATTATACATCACAATACAGCAATACTCTGCTGAGAGTTTTTAAAAGGACTTGCAAACCACAGAAAACCGAGACATGGTAGTAACACAAAATATGAGCTGCCAGTGCAAGTTTCTGTGGGGTCCTCTGTTTTGCCAAAGAACTGTCATCAGCAAACCAGGCCTGAATGGGGACATGTTACTGCTAATACCTCTGTGGTTCATGCTACTGTATGTGGTCCAGAAATTATTTTTCCAGAACACTTAGCTATCAGTAAAAAAATAAAGATGAGCTGAAGAGGGAAAAAGCTCTTGCTGCCTGTCCACCTTCCTCCTCCACATTGTTCCCACTTGCCTTGCTGTGCAATCATGAAGCTAGCAAGGACAAGGATGAGCTGGTGGCTACAGTAGGAGATAACCCTTTGAGGGACCTCCCTTCCCAGATCTTCCTCAGGTCTTCTGTGATCTCCAGGCACATCCTTGAGTCTATTCCATTTCATCCTTGTGAGCACTGCATCGTCTCCTTTCTGCTCAGAAGACAGCAGACTGATTGCAGCACTTAATGGGCACATGGGAGGGGAACAGGCAGGGACAAATCTATCATTACCATATCATCTTTGAAATGTTTATTCTGATATTGGTCTGTCTTTTCCACAATCCAATGGACAAAACTGAAAAAGCCAAGAAGTAAATGCCAGCTGGTTCACAACTTTTCTATCTAGAAGATAAGTTTTCCTCTTATGTGTCCATTTAAATACTCTCATAATGTTATTGAAACCTATGCAAAGAGGCTTAAAAAAGGGGGGAAATTAAGAATCCATTCTTTTAATGGAATTGATCAAAAGAACTTGTTGATCCTATGGGCAACTTCTGTAAAGAGATTGTATTCCAAAAAAGATTTTGAACTGGCTATGGGCAAATGAGTAACAGAAAAAAAGATAAACTGATTATTTTAAGATGTAAGATTTGCAGGATCATGTACACATCCCACATACTTCTTTCTGCGTGATTGTTTTGTTTAGTTTTGCCAGAGATATTTTTCTGTAAATGGACTTGCAATGACATCACTTGAAAATCCTGTGCATTGGCACATGCAATGTCATTGAAAGCATTTGGTGGGTAAACACTGTCATGTGGCTTACTTAACCAAGTTGGTTAAACCTCACAATCTAGATTTCAACCCTATAAATTCAGGTAAATAAATTCATTTTAAACAACTTTTTTTTCAATTTTGAAATATGTAGAACAACAGAACATTTTTTTTTTCCATAACAAGAACAAAAAGGCACCTGGAAATGTATTCTATGTACCCCCGAAATAAAGACTATTATGTGCATTACATAACCTGGAAGCCACTGCTTCAGGGACACTACTATTTAAGCAGGATTTTTGTAGAACTAGATTGGAATGCTTGGAAAGAAATAACATAAAAAGTAATGCAAGATCTGACAAGCTATGTAAACTATGGTAAAATGGGAGACTAAAACCTCACGCTGCAGGGCTTAAATTTTATGCGCTAGGGAGGCCAGGAAGCAGTTTTTCTCCTAATAACACTGTATAATTGAATTGAGTGAGTAGACCATGGATCTTATCCAAACCCACCATCACTAATGAAGTACTTTGTATTTATTTTCCTGAGCCTGTCATAGTCAGAAAGCTGCTCATCTTCCTTTTGGATCTGTGTAAATCTGTCATTGTTGGAAGCAAAATGCAGACTAGGTGTTTTATCAGCAAACAGACTAGAAAAGAAAAATGCCAACTGTCCTTGCAAACTCAATCCATGTGAAGTTCCCAGCCACTGCAAGATGTTCAAAATAGGAACACACATTTGTGATCTCTGAGCTCCTTGGCTGCTGAATACAGCACAGACTCTGCTGAGTTACTTAGAGATCCTTTTGTTTCTGTAAAGCTTGGCTTCGTGAGGTTGGCTCCACCTGAAGAGAGCTCAGATGTTCTTTAAGCTTTTGCTAAGCTTTCTTAATTGAGAGGATGGGCTTGAGGGAAACGATGATCTTTCTCAGAGGTGCCAAACTAGCTATTGTTCCTCATACAGACTTTCTCAAGCCAGTTCTTCTTTTCATCTGCAAACTGTGAGACCTCATGGATTCATCTGGTGGCTGCAGAGGAGATGAATGAAGAAACCAAAGCTTCAATATTAGTGCTGACTGGTGTGACGTACATGCACCTGCAGCTGCTCCCACTGCCACCTCCACTTCCAATGCCCATGGCTGCCGCTGTCCCAAAATATGGATATCAGCTGGAGAGATAAATAGATTTTATCCATGAAATATACATCCATAAATGAGATTTGTGAGTTGTTTGGGGTTTTTTCCTTTGTCTCGGTGCAAAATGTCCAATAACTAATAAATATTTCCTGTCAGCTGGGAACCTCCCAGTGGGAACAATTATCACAAAAAAATAAGTATTGCAAAACCTTCCATCATCCTTCTGCACTGTTGGAGTGAAAATAAATGACAGTGCAAAAATAAGACAGGAAACCTAATGCAAACAAGTGTTCACCAGCAGGTTGAAGAAGATGGCAGGCAGGGAAAAAAGCAGCGAAGAACAGTACAATTTTTAAAGACACCCAACCTCCACTTTAAAATACAGCCAGGTGTTGCTGGGCTTAACAGTACCATGCCTATCCAAGTTAGCCAGCTTGGACTTGGAAAGGCATATATGACTTGCAGTCTTCCTACAGTCAATGTGAAAAGCTTCCCTTTAATTAGATGCAGGCCCTGGTGATGAGAGAAACCCAAGGAGACAGCAAGTGACAATGCTGTCAGCCCAGGTGGGTGCCATGCGGAGTGTCCCTGTTCCCTGCCAGTGTGGCATGAGGGCTCTGTGGTCCAAAATATTGCTGGTTGAGATCAAAAGGGGATGAGTGCATGAAAAATATTTTATTAATCCCCCCCTCCTAGCTTTTAAGCTACTTCCAGGTTACCCAGGTAACATGGGGGCACAACTGGACACCTAGATCTCTTCCACAACACAGTAGCAGCAGTCTGTCTCAGCTTGTTTTTTCTTGAGAGGTAGAAAGCTACACCTTGCTCTTGGGCCTCCTCTTCTTTGAACACACTCCTTCACTCCCTGTGAATGAATTTTTCTCTGAATAGAGCATGGGCTCTCCTCAGATGGGGGGCATGCTTCTGGTGTCACTGTGCACACAATCTTGAAGTGAAGCATTTAAATGTCCAACTGTAATCAATATGCAGGTTGCTTTCAAGAGGTCAGGTTTCAAAAGAGGAAGTGCAGAAAAGGGATGCTCATCTCTTCCTTATATCGGTGTGATCAAAATGTTGAATAGCTTTCCCAGACTCTGCAAATAACTTTCATTTTATATTTTCAAACTGGCACAAGTCAAACCTAGATAATTAATGATGCCTGCGAGAATGAGTTCATTCAGTTTGTTGAGTTCATTCAGCTTTTTAATTATACGTTGTCATGTGCCTTCACAGGATTTTTCAAGGGAAGCAAACAGCTCAGCTGTGCTATTACTTCATATCTAGGAAATGCAGAGCAAATTGAAAGCAAGTGACCTCCAAAGCAAAAGTTCTTAAAAAAATATTTCAGCATATGCAGCTGGGATTTCACATTGGTCAGTATTGCTCTTTGGGGCAAGAAAGTCTCTCTCTCTCACACCAGTCCTTCAATTATTTTGAAACATAGATGTGAAATGCTCCTTTTAAGTTTTCTTTTAGTGCACAGTCTGTATCATAATGATTTTTTACGTCAAGTGCATTTGGTTCTTAGGAATAATTTAAGAAGCTGTCCATTTCAGGGAAAGCAGTAAAACAGATTTATGTAGGTAAAAGGAAATGTTAATAAGTTCCTTTTTCGTGTCAATATTCACAGAAATATCTTTAAAAAAAAAAAAAGGAAAAACTACTACTCACTGAAAAAGCCATTTCTAGACATTAACATCGAATAAAAAGTTTTCCAGCCAGTTGTAGAGGAGTCTGCAAATGATCTGGCATGGTTTTGATTACTTATACATAGATTTGGAAATAAGTAAGCATTCGGAAATAAGTGGTCTCTTACAGGCAACGCAATTGATTTTATTTGATTTTGTATCTTGCGGGGCTCTAATATTTTCCCTAATGTCTTTGTTCCTGTCTGAGAAGGAGATTAACAAAAGCACCAGTATTTAAAAGTGGGACATGACAGAGCTGCAGCATTGTCAGCCCCAACACTAGTGCAGCCCATGAGGGTATGACTCCATTGATGCTCATCTGGTTCATGTGATGCCTGCCAGTTCCAGAGAACAAATGAAGCAATAAAAAACAATGTTACGGTCTGCAGCACAGAACAAGACAAAGCCTGCAAGAAGGCCACTAAGAAGCAAATGGTCAGCAGAGCTTCCTGCTAGACAGGGCCAGACACGCAGCCAATCTGCAGCTGAGACTTGTGCCCAGCCTCATCTGAAAGGACACAATCGTGTTACCCTCTGCCAGAGCAGCTGGCCACACTCTTGTTTGAGATCAGCTCTGGGCAGTCAAGGTTCCTGACAAAGCACAGAGAATGATTGATTTGCATTTTTCTAGCACTTTTATCTGTAGGTCACCACTGCAAACTCCCAAGTTGTTTTCTCCATTGGTTTCTCAGTCAATTTGACAGCATTCTCAAGCACTGAATTAGTTCTTTGGTTGTTGTTCCTTATTAAAGTAAAAATCTTTCATGAAAGGGACTCATTATTTATTTCGGGATAGGAGCCTTCTCAGAATATACCAGAGAAAATCTGGTTTCAGTTTTATCAGCATAACTTCAAATGTGCTCAAACACACGTGCAGAAAGTGAGCAGGAAACACTAGAGCCGAGGGAATCTGCAGGGACAGGCACACAGACGTTTACAGGCTTGTGCAACTCCTGCAGGCAGCTTAGTTTTCTGTCAGCAGAAGGCATCACCCTGGTCACAGCCCAGTGGGACTGGGCAAGTGTAGGCTGTGTGAGACCTGGCCACAGCCCCGACCCAACCATGTACTTTCATTTCATCCTGAGGCAGACAGCAGATTCAGAGTCTCAGTTCAACAGTGGTGAGGATGTCCACCTTCCTGGGAGAAGGTTTGTAAGGAGTTTTGGGAGGCAATAAAGACTGCTTCCTAGACCAGTGTGTTTTGGGCTGCCTTAAGCAATGTGGTAGGACAGGAGCCTGTGTGGGCTCAGGTATGGGTACCCAGGTTTTTGCTTCGGCAAGGAGACAGAGTGCTCCATCCCTACAGCTGGTGTGATGGGGCTAGTAGCTGAAACACAGGCCTGTGACACATACAAATTAGAAGTGCATTAGTCAGCATAAGTTAACATTAGCCAGCCTTGAATGTGAATAGAAGTATAATAAAACAGTGTAACCAACATAGGGTATGAGGACCTCATGAAACTGTGATGGCACATAAATGTGCATTTGCCCCACCAAAGGGGCAATGAGTGTAGCTGCATGCAGGCAACACAAAAAGTTGCTGAAGGACAAGATATGCACAAAGAACTGCAAATAAGCTGGACATCCTGTCAAATGCATAAAAAGAATGACCAGCATGGGGAAAAAATACGTAGTATCAGGAGCGGAGTAGAACACCCTTTTTGGGAGGGAGGCAAAAGAGCACTAAAAACTTCAAGCTCAAAAAGGAAAGACAGAGAAGAAAGAAGATAGCTCACTGTGATGCTCACCAGAAAGATCTCAAGCTTGATCACCTGTGCCTCCAGATGCCAAAGACTGCAGCTGCCTACACTGGCTTACAGTGTCATCTCCATGGTACTGCACAACTACAGCTGATTAAAAATGTGAGTGTTAAAGTCTGAGCTTTTTGAATGTGTAGAAATGATGATTAATAATGGGTAAGAGTGAGCAATTAGCAAAACCAGCTTTGTTAATGAATGATTTGGGGAAAGTTCTGGTTTGAAGTTTAAAAATGACTTGATTCTTAAGTCTGCTAAGCACTCCCATCACAGTGATACCTGAGCTGATACAGCTATATATACATACACAAATATATATAGCTGAAAAAGGAGCTGAGAGATCCAGAAGGCAAATGGAGCAGAAGTGATAGGAGAAACAGAAAGAAGAGCCAATAAGCAAGAATTTTCCTGCTTATGGTTTACCTTCCCTGTTCATACAATAAAGCAACACCATAATAGAGAAAAGGATTAAAAGTGACAATAATCCTCCTTTCATGCCAGACCATAAACAACCACTTCATATGAAAATAAACTAGGAACACAAGCAATTCCAGAGAAATACTCTAAGCAGCTGTCTATCCAATGACCTGCTTATTAGATAAGAGGGCCTGCCATTTAAGAAACAACAGGAGGAAACTTCATCAGAGTAAAGGTTATGTCTTAATGCTTCATTTAAAGTATACTATCCATATATTTGGGTTGGGTTGGGTTGGGTTGGTTTGGTTTGGTTTTTTACTAGTGGGTACAGGTTTCATTTCTTGGCTCTTTTCTCGTGTACACAGGCTCATCAGAGTAATGCATCAGTTCTAAGCAAGAAAAGAGCAACTACAGAACATTTAATTTGCAAACTTAGAATAATTACAATTTACAGCTTATCTTAACATATATGGAGCAGTTCAGATGAAAATATCCCATAAGTTTACTAGAACATCAAAGATCAGTAACACAAAACCTACGGCTTTCCCTCAAACTCCTTCTCCTGTATCAGCAGCTAATAGTGGGTACTAAAACCAATTTTAACAACAAGCAATATTATGCTCTGAGTCAGTAGCAAAAGCTTCATAGCTATCACAAGTTAGTCGGTGTTTCATCCCTCGAAAAGAATTAAAGGACTGAGAAACCTTGTGTGTAGCCAGTCACTTGAACCATATGTGGCTTAAGTCCCTGACATGAGACTATCAACTCAGCTCTCACAAGAGCTGGAAGCCACAGCTTTGTAACAAGGGCAGTCAAGAAGGGACAAACATACCAAAGAGGTTTACTCTTTCAACATACTAAACCTTACCCTCAGTAACACTAACATAATGTCTCAGATTAAATACTTTGCAATTTGGCCTGAGGGTTTTATTTGTGCTTTACAGGAAGTCAGGGGACCACAGTGTTAGTCAGAAAAGAATAATGACCATTTCTTATTAAACACAGAGAGCTTTAAAGTATGACAAGTGGTAAAAACCAAGTTTACTGCTGTTCTTCTAAAAAAGACTCATACTTAAAAGGAGAATATAGGAGTTCAATTGTATGCAACAAAAACAACTTAAAGAAAACAGCAAATACTTTAATTATTGCTTGGTCAGCAGCTGTTTTCATTCCCCTGCCTATGTTCTGCTATGTCCTGGTTCAGTAATAAAGTCAGGTGAAACTAAATCAATTTATGGGTGCATTACAGGGACATTATGCTCCATTGAAAACAGAGGTTATATACATGTTTAAAACCAATATCCATACAAAGATAATGCATCACAGATCAGTGTACTAAAATCTTGCTTCCCCGAGGTCAAACTTTAGTGTTTTTACTTATGAGTTGCTACCAGTTAGCCAGAATTAATGGGCATGGCACATATGCAAAATGATGGCACTTTTCTCACTCTTTCCCTGGTCATATATGGCACGGCATACTGATCACCTTCTGCAGGCACCTTAAGCTGCTCTCTGCTTCAAAGTAACATCCTCACTCACTGCAGGAGACTTGAATCTCTCAATAGTGCATTTAACTTTTCAAAAGCCAGTCTTATTTTGTCGATTATACAAGTGAGGATCAAAGGCTTGGCAAGCCTAAGATCTGTTCAGCAATAGAATCACAAATTGGTTTGGGTTGGAAGGGACCATAAAGATTATCTAGTTCCAACCGTCCTGCCATGAAGAGAGACACCTTCCACTAAGCCAGGTTGCTCAGAGCTCCATCCAACCTGGCCTTGAACACTTCCAGGGATGGGGCAGCCACAGCTTCTCTGAACAACTTGTGCCAGTGCCTCACAGCAAAGAATTTCTCATTTATATCTAACCTACATTTCTCCTTTTTCGGTTTGAACTCATTCCCCCTTGTCCTGTTACTACACTTCCTGATGAAGAGTCCCTTTCCCGCTTCCTTGTAGGACTCCTTCAGATACTGGAAGGTTGCTCTGAGGTCTCCACTTACCGAATTGATGCTTCTTCTGGACTTGCTCCAACAGTTCCCCATCCTTCTTATGTAGGGGCATCAGAACTGTATGCAGTAGTCTAGGTGGGGTCTCACGAGAGCAGAGGAGAGGGGCAGAATCACCTCCCTTGACCTGCTGGCCACACTGCTTTTGATGCAGCCCCAGATATGGTTCTTTTACATTTCATTGCAACATCAGATACCTCGGTGTGGTTTCTAAACCTGTGATGTCTTAGTGACTGGAGAGTTCATGAGCCAGTCTAAGAGCGTGTCTCTGTCACCTTGTACACTGGCTTTTCTCAGACTCCATAACTGAATGTCAATGCCTTTCCCTTTTTAGTTTTCCATTAGGTATCCAGAATATTTGGATGCTTTCAGATTTCTTTCAGAGACCTCATTGCT
The DNA here is from genome assembly GCF_036250125.1 of Pseudopipra pipra. NCBI lineage: Eukaryota > Metazoa > Chordata > Aves > Passeriformes > Pipridae > Pseudopipra > Pseudopipra pipra. The sequence continues at coordinate 16,517,251 of NC_087550.1, forward strand.
CATTTTGAATTAATTACATTTGGCCATCAACAGCAGCATCTCCAGATTTCTTACTTCCAGATGAGATCAGGACCCTCAGTAAATTCAGCAAATAATTTTATTTTATTTTTATTTCAGTTTTTCTGTGTTATGCCCCAGCCCGCTCAGTGGGTTTAAGGGGAAGGTAGTTTGATTCATCCTGGGTAGTGCTTTCTCACTTCCCCATCACACTCCCCTCCCCTCTGCAGAAGGCTGGAGAGGAGAATTGAAGGCACAAAAGGTAAAGTTCATAGGTTGAGATAAGAACAATTTATTGGAAACAGAAATGAAATAAGACAATGAACAATAACAGTAACAATGACAGAGTGTACAAGAGGCGACTGTTCACCACACAGAGCCCAGTAATATGCAAACTTCCACAACCTTATGATTCCCTGAAGGCACCCCTTCCCCCATCCCCAAACATGAAGTGGTATAGAATAACTTCTTCATCCAAGCCATGGCCCCTTCTGGCTACTGTAAAAATTAACCCTTCCCAGGCCGGAACCGGAACAGACATACACCTGGGTAATTTTGGCAATCATTTTTTCTCTGTTTCTCTCCCTCTTGACAGAGTTCCCAGTTAAAATCTAGCTTTGCAAAATTCATGCTGTCTACCTTTTTTTTTTTAAGATATTTTTCATAAATTACAAATAAGGAAAACAAAAAAGGAAAATACCTAGATCAACAACCCAGTGTGCAAGAAACAGAAAGGAGACAATTTAGCCACATTTTCCAGGAAGCCTACTGAGCCAGGAAGAATATTGACACGTTGTTTTCTATTATAACGGAGCACTTGATGTGAAAATAGTGACTCAGAGGCATTTGAACGTGGGTATTATCACTCAGCTTTCCGATGAGAACAAGTCATCCGGTTGCCTAACTTCCACTCTAATCGAATGGAATTGGCAATCAAAGTTTCTTATATTTCTCTCAAAATCCTAGCCCACAGTCACAGAAATGTCAGTAAATTAACTTGTGGCCATAGTGCGCCAATCGTTTGTAAGCAGACCTTCTCAGAGTATTAAATAAAAGAGTTTTATTCAAAATAGCTTAGGTTTTGTAGTCTTCTTGAGTTGGTTTATGCTTCTTTACAAAAGTTAACTCAGAGACAGTTCCCTGTATTTTTTACTGTATTTTGATACTTTGTTTTTAGTGCAATAATTCTTTATGTTAGAAGAAAGGCTAGATAACTGATGTTTGTATGGTTCAGATATAAATCACAGAAAATGACAGTAATACTTTCATCCCAAACTGTTATGAAAGGCCAGCGATTGTGTGCTCACAGCAGCTATGAGAGTATGGAAGCTATCAGTCATCCACTATTCGTCACTAAAAATCAAATTTTTTTGCTTCATATGTCCACATGTAAAATGAAAATATTTTATGAACAGATACCAGACAGTTGGCTAGCCACAGGGCTGCACAAGCAGGTTACACTCAAACATGGGCATGTGCAGGGCATAGCTCAACATTACCCTGGCAGCCAAAGTTTACTAAAAATGAGATATGCATTTATTCCTTACACTTAATACTTAAAACATGCCACTCTTCTTTCGGTGGCAACATGGAAACAGCATGTAAGATTTGGCATTTTTTCCACTGGGAAAGGAGAAATTAGATTTATTTTTTAAAATTAATTAATTATTTCTCTATCTATTAAAGACCTTCTAAGGAGCTTCCATATGAGCAGCAGTGGAAATTCTGAGTCCAAAGGATCAGCTCTTCCCCCAGCTCCCTGTCAAATCAGCATGTCCATCTCAGCTCCACTGTGTGGATACAGACTTTTTTGCAGTTGAACAGCGTTCGAACCAGGTGTAACGTATTTTCTTTCATTGTTCTGGTCCAATGGCATTACATTTTAGAGTCAAAAGAGTCAGATTTCCTCTGCTCAGAACTGAGGCCTGCAAACGATTACAGCTTTGTCACTGTCAATATTTGGACTGAGTCAGAAGCACATGCTTAGGCAAATCCAAGCAATTTACTGTTAGCACTCTTGCAATGTTGATTGTACTCCTACCAGGACAGAAAAACAAGTGTTTTTACCATATGTAATAAAATGCCTATGTACAGATCACAAAGGACAAAATGCTAGCATGACACTAGCATATGCTTAGTGAGCACCAGCAAAGAGAAATTTGGTCACAGCCACACCAAGAACCAGCCTCAATATTCCTGAAAACTGATGTTTCTCCTACTTCAAGCTAAAAGAATGGAGTTAAATGCAAATAGCAGCACAAGAACAAAGCCATTAAAGCTTTCTTTCTCTTAATCCATCATTGATCACCCACCACCCCTTAGAGAGAATTTTCTCTGTAGAGGCTGTTCCAGGACCTCTTTCTCTCATCCCTCTGTACTTGGCACTGATAAGGCCACACCTTGAGTCCTGTACCCAGTTTTGGGCCCCTCACTCCAAGAAAGACACTGATGTGCTGTTGCAGGGTAACAAAGCTGGTGAAAGGTATACAGAGCAAGCCATTTTGAGGAATGACTCAGAGAGATGGGGGCACTCAGCCTGGAAAACAGGAGGTTCAGGGGGGACTATACCACTCTGTACAACTGTCTGAAAGCAGGTGGGGAATGGCTACTTCTCCCAGGCAACCAGCAAAAGGACAAGAGGACACAGCATCAAGATAGTTTAGGGGAGGCTCAGGGTGGACATCGGGAAGAATTTCTTCACTGAAAGAATTGTCAAGTATTAAATGGGCAGCCCAAGGAAGTGAAGGAGTCACCATCCCTGGAGATGTTCAAGAAAGAATTGGACGTGGCACTTAGTGCTCTGGTCTAGTTAACTAGGTGGTGTTCAGTCAAAGGTTGGACTCGATGATCTTGGGGGTCTTTTCCAACGTAAATGATTCAGTGATTCTGCCATCTACTTCCAGTTCCCAGTAGCAGAACTCATAGGCAGGTCTCCTTTTGGCTGGATGAATGGAGAGGCACTGGAGGGGCATCAAAACAGAAAAATCTTCTTGTTAGTAGCTAGTTCAAAAAGTATTTGTGATTCCAACTCCCTGCATGGGACTGCAGACAGTATGGACATTCTCTGATCTCTGGTGTATCACTAGTGTTCTTCTCACTCATACAGGTATTGTCAAAGAGTCTGTGTGAGTAGTGACCTCTAAATTTTAGAAATAAGAAATTAAAAACAAAGACCATGTTTGTACTGCATAATGCAGTCCAGAATAGATACATTCATGTGAATAGTTTAGCCAGCTGGAGATTCAGATTAATTAGTCTACAAGGCTTCTGGTGTGGCGTGGAGTGATGATGAAATACACAGAAAATATCGTGAAATACATGGCAGATTAGGCACCTAAATGCATATGTTTGGAGCACAGCACCATAACTACAAACCCATCCTGCCAGATGTCCTTAACCTCAAATCTCGTCCAAAAAATTATGATGGTTGAGCACTATGATAATAACATAATTCCATCAGTAACTTACTTCACAAAAACTTTCCTCACTGAGATAAGAGAGATATTTGTCATTTATTTCAAGAGGGAAAAGCTTTTACATCAGAAATATTTGTTTCATGCATAAGTAGCCAAAAGCAGCCCTGTCAGAACCATACCAAACTACTAGAACAGATCTGATGGTTTCGAAAAACATCAGGGTGTCACAAAATGGAGATGGTTGTGCTAAATGAACAGCTGGCTCATTTATTTATAATAGTTTTCACCTTGGTTAAAACATCATCCAATCAGAGATACTATGGAAAGATTTGGAAGTATGAGATATGATACATTTGTTATACATGTTTTTCCTGCAGATAGGAAAAATCAAAACCAAATCTTCAGTACAAGTTGGCCAACATTTCTATTAAAAAAGAAATATGTTATATTCAAAATGAACTGTATATTTAAAGTTTCTCTACAACCTGTTTGCAAAGAGATATATAGAAAAACTCTCAAAAATTCCAACTTCCTGGTGAACCAGAAAATAATACCATGTCTAATAGATATTTCACAAACATACTTAAGCTAAAAAACTAATCTGTTTTCATATTACTTTGTGGAGAAATTGTGAATGCCTAGGTCCTCATTATGAGAATTGCCTATGACACATATTTCTATATTAATGTCAAAGAGATAAAAGGCCTGGTAAATTATTTTTAGAATTAGAAAACAAAAATGAAGCAACATCAATGGCAAGAATAAAGGACAGAAGATATAAAAATAAACAAGTATTTGTTAGTTTTCAGCAGGTTGATGATGGAGTTACTACAACTGTCTATTACAGTAAGTGAAATGCCATCATATGTCACCTTGAAAAGACTTAATAGAGACTCATGACATGAAATTTGTGGTGCACCCATGCTATAGAATTACCATCTAGATCTATGTTCTATTCCTTTCTTTGAGGAGAAACCCTCACCTCCTGAAAGAAAGTTATCTACAAGAAAATAATCCTGTTGCAATGAAAAAATAAACAAATAAACAAACCAAAACTACTAAGAAAAATAAAACACTCAGCAGTGAAGGCACAGGAAATACTGAAATCTGCAATACTGACATCCCGAAGCCGTTGAGAAACTTCTCTATTTACGTAACTGCTGAATATGACAGAAGTTGAAAATGCACTATTTAGATTCAGTGATCTGTTCATGTGTCTACAAATAGTGAGAAAATATTTTTCTAATTGATGGAACATTTTATATTCATGTTCATCCTAGCTGTGTTTTGGTTTTGTGGGATTGATTTTATTTATTTATTTGTTTTCCCTAGACAATGAGAGAAACAGGATCCAAGTCAATATAGAGAATTCAGAAAGATCCAGGCAAAAGTATTTCATTTTCCCTTCTCATCAAAGCCACTGGAAGGACACGGATTTCCACTGCTTTCTGATCCCATAGTGTTTTAGCACACAAGGTCACAATTCTTTAAATGCTCTGTGAAGCATACAGGTATTCACTGTATTTTACTACTTTGTCATTTTTATTTCTGTGTGATCGTATTAACTGCTAAGTTTGTTTCTGTTTCAGGCATGTATCCACTGCTTAAAAATCCAAAGCTCTGACACACATGTACTTCTTGATTCACTGGCAGTTCTCAGCAAATAGAAAGAAAATAGTTTTCAGTTGGACCGTAACCAGCTTTCAAAATTTCTAAGCAAAACACTTGTTTAGTACTTTTGGATTGAAAAAATGTATTTCACTTCCATCACAGCAATTTTAAAATCGACTTTTCGTTTTAATCAAATTTAAAGATATTTTGTAATAAACAATTGCTTCGAAACAAAAATAAAGTTCAAAAAATAAAATATCCTGTTTTGTCCTCAAAACCCCAGCCTGGCTGACCAGGCCTGCAGAGTGTTTTGCAACAGCCTGCCCAGCCCTGTTCTACCTGGATGCCACAAGCACATGGTCTCCCTCAGGAACATGACCAGTTGTGGTACCAGTTGTGCAGCAGATGGGCAGTTCAGGGCAGAAGTCCACTGCCAACATGAGTGTCAGAGAAGAGCTAGAAGAAAACTCCATCTCAAAACCAGACTTATTGCCTATCCCATCTGTGGCCAGGGAGAACGTCAGGGGCTTTTCAGGTTATGGTTACTCTGGCCAAAGCAGACAGCCACATACAGTTTGCTGTCCGTTCCTGCAGCCCAGCAACTGGAAGAGCAACCACACTGCAACTATATTGGCCTGCTGGTCCAGCAGGGACACTAATACAGAATGGTGATGCTAATGCCTTCAGATAATGGATTTTCTTGAATCAGCACTCAGAACTCACCTACAGACCAGCGTCACCATCACCGAGATCAAAAACCACTGGATAAAAAACTGCTTAAATCTTGTTCTTGTGACTACCTCTAAAAGAAAATAGAAGACCCACAGCAATAAGGAAGAAGCTTCTCCTGTGTCAGAAAAGACCTCTTCAAGGCACAGCTCCTTTGTACTGACTTCTAAGCTGACTGAGAGTAAATTGAAAAATTGTTCATGCTTTGCCTGTGTTGCAAGGCCCAAGGTCACAATGTACTCAGTTGCAGGGCAGAACAGTCATGTTTCTGATGTGAAGTTTGTGTCAGCTGCCTGTGACTACATAGGGTACCTAACATTTTCTGGGAAATACAGGGACTGGAGAAGGAGTCCTTTGAGAAGGAGCTGCTAAGGAGGGCTACATGCCCAAGAAATCTCTGATCTGCCACATCCTTTGTCCTGTCAGCCAACATCCGGATACAGACATGCACAACATCTGCATTTATTGCCAGAGTCCATATACACTACTTCACCTCCCCTCCCTTGCCTAAATCTACACAGGAACACACAGGAGCTCTGCTTCTGAGCCATGCTGAGAGCATACCATGGCCAAAGGACCTACAAAAATATGCATGAAAATGGGATTCAGATCTTTCCCAGCAGATTTAGCCTCTGATGAGGATAAGAACTAAACTGCAGGATATTTTTGTCATCCTGAAGCTGGAATGATAATAGCACACTCTCCACCCACCTAATCAGGGGAGTGAACTAGTGAGAACTTCACAGTAACTTGCAGTTCAATAAACCAGTAAAAGTCCTAGCAAAACCCACAGATTTGCCTCACAGACCCCAAATTTCAGCTTGGAAGGCCTAAGTTTAGAGTAGAAATCCCTAAACATCTTCATTTTGTACTGTCACTGCTGTCACTGTTTTGGACCGCATGCACAAATCCTACTAAGTGGTACTTGTTGGGTAACTTCTATAACACTGAGAGGCATGCTTTGCAGCTCAATAAACATCTCTGTGTATATGCATACATACACACATGTATATACATCTACCTGTAAATATAGGTAGATAGATAGGTGGCTAGATTTAATAGAATTCAGGAGAGCAGGTTCCGGGATTACTCAAGGCAGATGTAAGGGCTTAAAGAACAGTTGCCTGTCTCAAAACACTGTCAAGGCCATAGAAGGAACTTGCCATAAGATAAGCCACCACCATGGGAACTGGAGATAAGTACAGACAGGAGAAATTTATGACAGGAAGCGGTTAATTCCAGGCCTGGTGAGGCAGATCTGGTAAGTATATCCCAGTTAACACAACCGGACAAAAATTCCTACTGTGGCAAAATGTGGGAAAGGAAGTAACTGCTCATACAAGTTATGTGAACGGCATCTGTGCCTCATGGATACCTATAACTTGGCCTGTATAAAGGTGGTATCCCAAGAAAAACATCTCAGGGACCCCCACCACCTAGAAGTGCAGGGTAAAGAAGGATCAATGGGATGCAGCTGAATCCACGAGTGGTGACTGTCTTCTGCTTGATCTCTCCTTCTCTCTCTCTCTCTCTCTCTCTCTCTTCACTCCTCTCCCCTCTTTTTCTATTTCTTTCTATCTCTCTAACTCACATTTACTGTTAAATAAAATCCATATTATTGACTTTGGCATATGGTCTCGTTTGCACCCTAATTCAGGCAGAGGCATCTCTCACTAATCAGATCGTAGCAGTATAGACATAACATCTGTTTTGCATCTGAAATATTAGTTTCAAAGGTATCCAGTACCCACCAACTTTCAAACCTGCTGAGGTCAACTCTAAAGCTTTTGACAATATGTCCAACTACATGTCTAAGAAAATCTATGTACAGCGTTTGTCTTGCCATCTCCACAGTTTCTGAGTACCCTAAGTTTGGCCTGTTCTTCTATTGATCCTCACTGCTCTTTAAGCATGGTTTTATTGTTTCTTTAACAATGCCATCCTATCATTTTCTTCTATTTTCATATGTAAAATATCATGTGGTCTTCTTATACATTTTTTGTAACAAGAAATGTTCTTTGTTCAAAATCTTTTAGACCTCTGAGTCAGTACATTTTAAAGAAATGCTGAATATGCTAACATCTAATGTTGCTCAGCAAATGAGCATTTTCATGCAGAGTCAGCCAAACTCTTAAACATTTTTGTAAAACTACATAAGGCTGCAGGCTAATGACAAGTTCCCTACAAGATTCTGCAGTTTCTGCTTAGCAAGAACCCACTCAAAACTCTGCAAATTGATTCTGTGGATTTGCTTTTTCATGAGTTTCTCTATTACTGAGCACAATAAATTTGGATTGAACATTGTCATTAGCGAAATTAGAAGTCATTACTTTTTACTATACTGAATTTTGCCATAGCGCAATTGTACGTGGGTTTATGGCACCACCTACTGAAACATTATATATTAAAAATATTTAAATTATATAAACTAGTTTAAGACCTAGTTTGAAATAATCTTGCTCTTTCACATGTACAATATGAAAATGTAGCTGAGACAAATTTTATAACTAAAGGTTAAAATTTAATTTTGAACTTCAACAGCTTGTTCTGTCCAGTGATGATAAAATCTTCATTTGATTTAATTCTTCAGATGACTGAAAAAAAACCTGCTTTGAATTTTTATATGCTAACCTTCATGCACAACACTTTTATACAGAAGGCAGAGATTATAAATCAGCTTGAAACCACTGGAAAATTGCCCTAGTTACAGGGGCTGGGACTTGTTTATCACTATGTAGGTGTGACTAAAACTGTATTCTACACCTTCTTTGTCATTTCTGAGAGGCTGTTAATAAATGCATCATTTGCAGCAGCTGTCCAGGGCACAGCAGGCTACAAGCTGGATGTTAAAGAAACCCTTGCGAGGCAGGGAAGTGTTCTTTTGTCTTCACACCAATAACTCAGGTGTGATAACTCCCCTCCAGGGAGCCATTGTGCCTTCACACCCACCCTGGGGAGTCATCTCTGCTAATAGGCCCCAATGGACTGGCATAATAGGCACCTGCAAGGACCTAGACCATCAAAAATTCCAAAAATATCCCATGACCCACGGAGCTAAATCACCCACCGTGAAACTCCCTTCCCTGGGGGAGGCACTGGGCATTCCCACCTGAATTTGAGCATATATAATTTTGGGGGTTTGGGACTTCTGGTATCATGCATTGGATCCAGAGGAGGACCAGAACTCCATCAGGACTGCCACTCTTGATAGGACCGTAATCATTACCTCAACAGAACTGTGACCATCATCCAGACCATCACCCTTTCCTTTTACTTTGCCGTTCTGTTCTTGCCCCAGGGTGCTGAGTTATACATCTGTCTTTGGGAGTTAAAACCAGGGGCTTTTTCTCTGTATCACTGTATTTATTGTAATCTTTTTATTGAATTTTAACTCTGACTTGTAATCTCTCTTGACTTAAGTTCATTTCTCCAGCAAGTTTGCTTTAAAAGCAGCACATAAATGCATCCCTAATTTACTGTGTATTTTTTTAAGAAACATTTATTTTATTGAAGATATAGTGAATACTAAATACTATTTTTAAAGTTTATTGTGTTGGTAAGAATATGTTATTTTCTAACCAGTCAACAATTCTAAGAGAAATCCTCAAATAACTGATTAAGATGATGTGTACGTTCAGTAGATTTAAGCAAAAACACCAGAATAAATAGTTTCATTACACTATTTTTCTTCTCTTTTTGAAAGCGGATCACCAACAGACTTGAAATAACTTGTATTCAAATTATTTCTTAGTTAGCTGCATGCTCTTGAGATGGACTACACTCAAAATTTGCACTACACTGTTTATAAGAAAGTGTTCTCTTTGATTTCATGAAAATATAGATGCAAACATACACGGTAATCAAATCCTTAGTGTTTGTAGGAAAGCTTAAGAAATTACCGTAAAGAAACATTTTCTGAAGGTACCTTCTTTCATTTTTTCCCAATTCTATTTACAAGCAGCAATGCAATAACAAACTATGCAGATGATCCAATAATCACTGAATTTAATCACACAGCACCATCGTGCATTCTGATACCATTATTTACCAGATTTTATTTTTAATGCAGGTTTAAATCAAGGTTCTCCAGACTTCACTGGTTAAAGGCCAATTCCTTGCTCAAAGGTCAGGGCTCTTCGAATAATCATGCTTGTGGCATATTTTTGCCTTCTTCCACTCTTTTTATATTACCCAGGAGATTGGAGGGCTAGCATAATTATGTCCTGTAACTTCTTTTCTTCTTTCTTGATGTCTAAGGCATGACAGTAGTGGGAAAAATTAGCATGCTGTGGTCGAACTGTCCTTAACCCATATGTGTGCAGGTCATACCTTTCATCTGGGGTGGGCCAGGGATGCAGTAAATGGGGAGTGACTTCCTTGTTCTCCCTCTCTTTCTGAGCTGTTTACTGATGACTGAGAAAACCTGAATCATATTTTGATCAGAGCCTCCTTGAAATCAAGGCCAGGCAATGAAGGCTGTGCAAAGATGTATACAGGGATCCCAAAACTCAAAGCAGAAACCCAAGGAGCACTCCTCTTCCAGCTGTGGTGTAGCCCAAGAGGGAGCAGCAGATAAGGACTGCGGAGATACATTGTGCTCCCCAGCATCCTACCTCTCCCAGGCTGGCAATCAGTACAAATCCAGTTGGAGCATACTCCAGGAACTATAGATTGTAAGGCTTGCAGGAAACAAGCATTGGTTTAACACATCACTGACCTAAGTACACTGGTGAATAAAAATAGCATGTTTCTGTCAAGATTATCCCATAGATTTGTGCAATCTAGGATTACATGTTATAGCACAGTGATGTAAATCAGAAGTTACATGTTAAGAGCTTAATGAGCTACAGAAGTATGAATGGTCATATATATGAAGTGGAAATAGGCAAAAGGTCATCAGCAGGATTTTGCAGAAATGTAAGTAAATTGGACCAGAACATCTATGTGTTAAAATGTACATGTATGTGTATATATATATATACATATATTTTCAAACAAGGTCTGAAGACTCCAAGAAATATTTTGGAATTGGTAGCCTACAACTGTATTTTGATATTACAGTATTACCTCAAATAATAAACCAATTTTATTAGTCCAGGTGGCCCATTGGACACCTTTCTAAACTCATTGCTATTATGCAGGAAATTTTGTTTCCCATTATAGGTAAGTCATTTAGGATTCCAGAAAATTATTATACTGGGAAGAGTGAGGAAATGCTTCTCTTGTAGTGTCGTTTGTGACCATAGTTGTGCAGCTGTTTAAATAAATTTTAATGAAGTGGAATATGGGGACAGATGTACAGCTCAGACAGACACAGGTGTCCCATCAGCTTGAAGGGACTGTATTTTTTTCCCCTCGAATATGCATACACACAGAGAAACTGTTTGCACACTAAGAAAATACAAGTACAATCCACATCATATATCCACTATACTTAAAAAATTTAATTCCGATATTTGCATAAAACATGGGTTAAAAATGCTACTTTCTTTGATGTGTGAATATACACATGTATCCATGCTGTTTACAAATGTAATGGCCCAATTCTGTCCTCAAAAAACCACATGGAATTCTAAGGAGAGTATTTGGCTTCTGCATTGGTACATAGATGAGAGAAAAATAATACTGTAATACAAACTAATGTAATGACACTTCTTAAAGAAAAGTCTTTGTATATAGCAGAGGGAAACGTTAATGAGAAACAGATGTACACAGGCGAATATTTTGAGTGAAATGGTATGTGTGGTTTCATTTGGGCACGTGTTTCTTTAGAACGTAGAGAGAGAGAGAGTATATATAGCTATGCAAAGGAAAATATTAGCTGCTGAAAAATGTGTATGCTATCAGGAAAAAGAGGCTTTAAAGGGGAAAGTATTCAAATGAAAAAGCAAATTCTGTAAGTCTCGGGAGACGTCAGCACTTTTAAACTACAATTAATTAATTTTTTTACATTTTGAGGGGCCAAAATAAATGAAAACAATTCCTTTCCATACTCACAAGGCAGTGTTTGCTGCAGCTATAGTTGTGCCAGCTGCGAGAACCATTGCTGCTCAGTATTGGCACTGAACTGGCAGCAGCAACACCCACCTCTGCCCAGACAGCACAGGACCCCAGCACTATGGGCCACCGCTGCCCCAATTCACCCTTAATCACAGCACCACTGGCTGTGAGGTAAGGGTGAATAAAGCCGCATAAAGCTCCCACATGCCCCGTCAGTACCTGGCTTGCAAAACCAACCACAACACTAACATATGCTGAGTGCTCCACAGTCTTGGCTGGAAAAGCAGGTAACAACTCCTTCGTTCCTGTAGGGCAGGAAGGATTTTGCTTTTATGAACAAAATATAACACTGCGTGTTTAAACAATGTGGTAATGCAGAAATCACTTTTATGAGATATTACTGGAGTGAGTGGAGTAGTAAAATAACATTAACATAACAATCTCAAGAGAAAACAAATTTTTCAGGGGGACTTCAGGTTATAAGTAAATATTTTACCCACACTTCTGTAGACACTCAAAACTGAAGAAGAGACTTTTATGTTCAGTTAGAAGCAGAGTCTCTATATTTCCCAGAAAGTCAATTGTGTCCTGGTCTGCATTAATTGCAGTGTGGGCAGCTTCCCCTCTACTCCACTCTGGTGAGACCCCACCTGCAGTGCTGCCTCCAGCTCTGGGATTCCCAGCACAGGAAGGACATGGACCTGCTGGAGCAAGTCCAGAGGAGGCCACCAAAATGATTAAAGGGATGGAGCACCTCTCCTATGAGGGAAGGCTGAAAGAATTGGGATTGTTCAGCCTGGAAAACAGAAGGCTTCAGAGTGACCTAATTGTGGCTTTCCAGTACCTGGAGGGAGCCAACAAGAAAGATGGAGAGGGACTATTTACAAGACTGTGTAGTGACAGAACAAGGGAAAATGGCTTCAAACTGAAAGAGAGTAGGTTTAGAGTGGATAACAGGAAAAAAATCTTCCCTGTGATGGTGGTGAGTCACCAGGTCACCAGGTTGGGTGGAGTTCTGAGCAACCTGTTCTAGTGAAAGGTATCCCTGCCCATGGTAGGGGTTTAGAATAAGATGATCTTTAAGGTGCCTTCCAACCCAAATCATTCTATGATACTATGAAATGGAGTGTTTTGTTAGCATAATAGCCACCAGCTTTGTCTCCATCCCTTTACAGCCATTATACAATACAAAAGGTCTACAGGAAGATGCAGCAATTGCACGGTCAAGGAAGTTTCTTTTTTTTATTTTTTCATTTCCCTCAAAGAAAAGCTCTAATTCCACTATAAATTATTTTTGGGAAAGTTTCTGTTTCTTCAGAACATTATCTCAGCCTTCAGACAGTGTCCATCATTCAGCACTTTAACAGTCTTATTCCATGGTGCAGCTTCACACTCTAAAATACAAGCAATAAATATAAAAGTATGTTATCTGCCCATCTGTGTAGCATAGGACTCAGCAGGTAAACTGATTCATGTTAGTAGGAAATCTCTTTATTCAAAAAATACAGTGCCTTCTTTGAAAACATTGCCACAAGCTGTGTAAACCAAGCTCTGCTTAGCCAGGTACTCCTTAGGAACTACCAGCTATTGCTAGTCTCATGTTCAGAGGAGCACAGTTACATCACTCCCTTCTTGAATTCTTTCTCAGTTACTGTGACAACTTTAAAAACTATGAAAGCCACTTACTGGTTCCATATTTGCTTTGCAAATCCATCCTTCTGAGCCAATTTGCAAAGAGGGACCAACAGATTAAAAGTCAGCTTTACCATAGGCCGCTTCTGCCACATGTTCTATAAAACAGTTCTGTTCCTCTGAAAAGGACTTGAACAACATGTAGGCCAAAACCAAAAAGAAAAAAAAAGTGAGGAAAAGGTGAAACTAAGGGAATATCTTTTTTGTAATGGTCTTTCCTGGAGAGGAACTGCTTCCATGGACTCTGGATGAGGCTCTCAGAGCACAATAAAGAGTTCAGATTTTCCTAAACTGATGTCATTAAAGCAATGGGCTGGGCTGCTCTGGGAAATACTTCTTAATATCAGTATGAGAAATCATTGTTTCGGGCCTGCATATGTCAATTGGATCACAGTAAGAAGTCTATGAATCATTTAACATGTGTATATAATCGTTAGTGCCTGTGTTCCACAGTAGCTAAATAGCTTCAATTCTCTTCTACTGCTTGTGAAAGGTCCTCCTTTTTTTAATGCCTTGCTACCCCTGGATGCAGAAATCTGGCAAGCAGGTCTGGCAGCACTGCCAGATCCTCTCCTAGATCATTTCCATTTGGGGAAAGAGGGGTGACCTGGCTCTGCCAGTCTGGCTGCTGTAAATGCTACAACCTGTCTACAAAGTGAAACCCTCATGAAAAACACCAGCCTCATGAAGCCCCAAATGCAATCTCAGTTTTCCACTGGCCATACATATTCCACATCAAGGTCCTCAAAACAAACTGTGACTGCATCCCTGATCACTTCACTTACCAGCTGAATTGTATTTTGGAGCAGTTAAAATAGAAAAATTCTGCCTTTCACAAACTTGGACAAAACCATGAGGAATAGACAGCTATTTTAATAGGACTTAATCCAAAATTCATGTACAGTTTGATGCTGCAGAAGAGAATATGGTAGAGATAAAAAGAAAGTATTTCTGCAAAAGCATAAAAAAAATGGAGAAAAATGTTTCCTTCTGAAAAGTATTTTCAGCAGTCTCAGCCTGTGTCTAACTTTATCAAACCACTGAGACATCTTGGTCATTTTTCCCACTACTATATATATAAAAAAAATATCCCTGAAAGTCCATCAATTGTTTCAAAAGCTTTAAAATTAGGTCCTTGGAAAACAAAAAAACATAAAGGAGGTTCATTGTCTAAAGTAATTAAACAAATCCAGAGTATCTGATTCCTCTCTTGTTTTTTGCCTAACTGTTCTTGTAAAGCATATTTTCTCTTCAACTTGCATATTGATGGCAGGATTTTGCCAGTCTAAACTTTTTCTTCTCCCTCTTTCATCAAGTGGCAATTCAGCTAATAAACACTGCTGCTGCTGCTGCAAGTGCTGGCACAAAATTCTCAGGCAGTTTTTAGTTGGGGAAGCTGAACATAGTTCCTACGCATCCTGGGACTGGGAGCATCCTGGGACTGGGAACGTGGTGCTCTTGAAAAGGACTGACCAGAAGCAGGTTAAGAGAGCTATGCTTTCCAATTGCCTCCTCCAAAAAACTGAATTTAATGCAATGTTTTTATGTTCAAAAGAACTGGGACTAAAACTCTAAGCTGTTGAATACTCCCAGTCTTTTGCCATTTTCTTCCTTTCTTTTGCTGCAACATTCCTCAGAGTGTATACAGAGAAAGGGGAAGGTGTATTCATAAGGACCGATATTAACATTTTAAAATCATGTTGGTATTCCATTCTACTAACTGCTGTGGGTATTACTGTCTCCTCCCAGAAGAAGTCTTTTTATGCCTTTAGGCCATTGGCAAGCATGAAACCCTCAATTCAGTCTCATAGAACACTGCATTTTTTACAAGCAGGCACATAAGAAGCTGTGGTTGGGTCTTTGCTTCCCATTGACCTAATTTTCCTGTTTGAATCAGAAAGTGGGAGGAGTGCATCTCAGAATGTACCATTCTTAACAGGTAACAGAATAAAGTCTGAATGGCATGCTTGATTTATAATTAAATTAACTGTTATGCATTGAGTTCCTCAGAGAGCCGCGCCAAAAATTAATGTGATGTGTCCTACTGATTGTGTTGGATTTCCTTCCAATTCCTTTCATTAGGATGTTCTATTCCCGTAAAACAAAAACATTCATATTCTCACAAGTACGTCAATGGCAAGGAATCAATTTTCAAAACCCGCCCCATTTCCTCAATGACTCAGCTTGTCAACATTTCACTTTTTTTATGATGAGAGTAAGTAATCCCTGGAGTAAAGAGTCCCACTAGGTGTAGTGCCTACCAAATTTATGTCATTAAAGGTCATGTAAAATTTCTTGTTTCCCTATATACTTCTTTATATTTGCTCCTGTGTGCCCAACATTTTTTTTAAAATATAATTTGTGACACGTGACAGTGGGAACAAGACAACAATGGAAAGAGATATATTTAAACATGGTTTTGAAAACAGAATGCTACTGATATTCAGACAGCAATAAACATGTACTTGATAGTACTCAGTTTAGAGGGAGAAAGCAAAAGATAAATACCTTTTTATATTATATGATTTTGATATACATCTTCAATTTATGTTGTAAAAAGGCACTGTCTGTATTGCATGTATTTTAATTTTATTTATTTGCACATTCTTTTATTTTTATTTATTTTCTGAGTTTTACCTCATGTGACTGTTAATGGTTAATGACTCAAAACATTTGCCCATTCGTGGAGGAGCCAGGGTGCTTTGCTGAAGCCAGGCTTTGAGGCAAATAAGAATCAAAATCTTCAAGACCAGATGGTGCTCTTTATCATGGTAATTGTCCTCTGCTCAGTCGTAAAACTCCCTCTCCTCCCCCCAGGGAAGGTGTGATGGGGAATTACTGGCTCAACTGCATTGATGTTAGAGACATCTATCATGTCTTAGAAGGTGTCATAAACTATCAAAGACACCCAAAGCACCCCCAGACTCTTTTTGAAAGCCTTCGAAGAGAGGACTGAAAGCTCCCCCACTGCCCAGGAGAGGTATCAGGGTGTTCCTGCCTAGCCTAAGTGTATTTTAACCCTGGACTTTTTATTTTCTGGGCTTCTTCCCCCATCCCTGATGGATCAAGACCATCATTTTGACAAAGAGACCACTAAATGCAACAATCAAATTTTGTCAAAGATTCATGGGTAGTGATTATGTATCTTTCTCCTCTTGTCCTTTCTTTCTTTCTTTTTCTTATACATTTTCTTGAGTAATATTTTTATCCTTTCATATTGCTATATTACTATAGATAATAATAAACAAAACAGCTGCATAACTGCTTTCCATTGCAACCAAATTCTTCTAAAATAAAACCTGCATATATGAACACCGATCATTCAGCATTGTTTCACTTTGATCCACCCCAAGGGATGTGTTAACAAGAAGCTGGGTTACCCTCACCTTCTGGGTGGGTCATAGCACCTTGTGCCTCCATGTCTCAGCAATGTACCTTTTTCAATACCAGCTACAAAACTGCACGTCAACTGATTTTCCTGTTTAAGCAAGATTTATTAAATGCATTCAAACGTTAGACTTAATTGGCTAAGAGATATCCTCCTTTCACCCAAAAATCTCCTCTGAAGTTCGTATCAGAATACCAAGGTCCAACATAGAGGCTGTCTTCCTCTTGGCTAACACAGAGGCTGTGTAAACACATGAGTGTTCATTCCTGAGATACTGCAATACAGGTATAAGTTCCCCGTTGCACCTTTTCTAAGGAATAAGTGCATAACCTACTAATATCTCACTCGGTAATCCCTGAGGTCAGTAAGAACACAGTTCTTAATGAAACTCCAATAAGCGGGTGAAATGTATCTACTTGCTAGAGAGCTGTTCAAATCTGTGCTTCTCATATGTTGCAAAACAGGTATCATGTACATGTACAGCAGCTAGTTTCCAGGGTCATCTTCCTATGGTGTTGGGGTTTGTTTTTTTTTGCATTTTAAGTACAAAGTGACAGTGTAAAATCAAATTGCACAGTCATTACTTCAAAAAATTCCTTAATTTATTACAATGACAAATATGAAATGTGCAGTTCTGGTGTCTACTGCTTTTCAAACATTACTTGTACAAGCCCTCCTACTACTACTGGAAAATGGCTTAGAACCAAGGGAAGAACAGGCAACTAGCTCAGATGGGTTACCAAGAATGTAGGTGTAGCTGTGCTTCAGAGCTAAGAGACAATTCAGCAGTTCTCGTGTCCTGGTTCTCATCCAGATGCAGGGCACAGAATTATCACTCTCATTTTCGCAGGTATGTTACTGTGTTACCATGTGTTGCACCACTCTTTGCCTTTGTGATAGAGGCATCCCTCCTGTGGTGCTGGTGCAGAGCAAAAGGGTGGGAGCAATGACCACAGAGCCAAAGTCCTCACCTGACATCAACAAAATGAAACAGTCCCCCACAGTCAAACACAGCTGAGTCATCACCAGGGCACTGCCTCTCCTAACATTAGATGATAGCAAAGGATGGCTACACAGATAGCATTTGACTTCACTTTGGGTCTAATCAGATCAGGTTAGGGAAGAAGGATATGGCTGAACAACTCTTGACTGCTGCCCCTGGCCAGACAGCCCAGCTACTGGAGCTCTTCCTTGTGAAAGCAGCTTGACCCAGACTGCAAAACCCTTGGATCTCAAATGAGAAATGAACGTGCCTGCCGTGAAAGTGGCTTGACACAACGACCAGAACCTGCCTTTCATCCCCTGCACAGAGCAACAGTGTCAGTCTGTGACTATACTGTGTGCAGTAGCAACAGACAGGCTACCAAGCTGTTGCTGAAGTTCTGGATGATTAATGGAAGTGGTGCACCCCTGTTAGAGGAATGTTTCACTCAGGTTAATTAATCAAACTGAGAAGGAAATCTCATGGGAAGAAAAATCAGAATAATGTTGTGGTAATTGTGCCTGAGACATACATCAAAATAAAAATAAAAAATAAATTTAAAAAAAAAATCAGAGGATGAGAGAGTGCCTATACATTTTCATTTTATACTGAAGCATCCCAGGGTCTACATCATTCAGGTTACTAGCCTACTAAATATCTTATGGTAACAGCGCATACCATCTCTCTTGTTCTCATCTCATCTGGAAATCTTCTCAATGAAGGCTTCATCTACAAGTTTACACAACTATGAAATGCTTTGGAGTTTTAATAAGAAATTCCAAAAATGGCATTTTCCAATGAAAAATGTTTTACCAGAATTTTCCAACCAGTTACAGCTTAAAGATGCTCATGCATTAATTTAAATCCCAGTAATTTTGGTGTTGAGTCACAACATGAAGCCTAAACTTTTCCCATTTTTCCTTGTGGAAATTGCAGGGGTCATTAATGCTGATTGTGGGAAAACGAAGGTGAATCATAAACAAAAGTATAGTTTTATATTCCCCTGAAGTACTCTGTTGGCAAGAAAAAAAATCCTGGCCTTCAGGTATCTCCTAGAGATAGTTGTTTGCAATTTAATAAGAAGCACAGAGAGAAAGAAAAGAACAAACCTATGTGCTAAGCAAGTCATCAAGTAAGTGAGACCAAAGAGTCCTAATAAATCTCAGTGTTGCCAAAAGATAATTCAGTCCAAAAAAATCTGCAACAGTAACACAAATCCTTTGATCACGTCAATTGCATTTAAAGGATAAACAAGAGTCTTGAGTTTACAGAGAGTAATTCCAATGTAAGTTGTCATTTCTGTAAGGTATAATGGGCTTTAGAATTTACACAAACAGAGGGTTTCCAGTAATTCCTATTTTATTTAAAGCTTTATTGTACTTTTCCTTTCTTTGGTCATCACGACGTATCCCTCCTTTTAGGATTTAGGAAGGGCTGTTTATGTGGAGGCTGCAAGATGTTCTTATACAGTATCAACTTTGCTGCTCAGACGTAGGAGTTAATATTGACTGGGGTCTGGCATAGTTCAAAGCCTGAGAGGCTGTGCAGCGGGTTTGGAAATAGATCAAAAATCCCAAAGGGATGAGGCTGGGCCACTGGCAATTGACTCAAACCATACTGTGCAGAAAGATGAAAAATATAACTCCCACTTCTCACTGCTAATCTTTGAGACCTTAACAAAATATTGACTTCCTAGTCTTCTAAAATCTTAAAAATCCGACATTTAATGACAATATGGCAATAAATCGGTGGCCTTTTTTTTTTCATTCCCAACTTCATATACACAAAAATGTAAATGTATTCATAGATTCTTAGTCAATCCAGCTAATTTCTCTTTTTCTGAATAATTTTCAACAGAGCAAACCAAAATGAACTGATCAAAGAAACCAAATAACTTAGATTCTTTCTTTGTAGATAATTTTATCATTTTATACTGTAGGATAAGACTAATGATGTTCTTTATCTTTTACCTTAATTACAAACATTTCTTACACTAAGTGTGTTTTTCAAGGTGAAAGTAAAAAGTGAGTTGTAATCATTTGTAAAAACAGACGCAAAATATGTTATTTTTTGTTGTGGCAATAAATCAAGGACCTCCAGTGTTTGTCAAACAGGACAAAAAATCATTCCAACCAGCCTTTCCAAGCATTTGCACGTGACTCCATATTCCTATGAGCTCAAATGTATTCTAAGCAATATGTTCAAGTATGGATGCCTAGAAATAACCAACTAAAAGGCTGAGCATCCATGTGATTAATTCTTGATATCCATGCCTACATTTGGATGTAGGCGTCTAAGAAACCTTAAAGATGTTGGGCCTTAAGGCCACCAATAACCTAGACAAAAACTTATGGATTTTTATAACACACAGGTTGTAGAAAAGCATAAGCAAACATTAACATGTGGGAGGTAGTTCACAAAAAAAAGAATTGGTCTATTCAGTGCTGGAGAAATTGGTGAGGGGGTGTTTCCCAGAAACCAGGAATAAAACTCTTCCCAGTACAAATAATCAGTTCTTTTCCAATATCCCTTTGAATCTAAAAAACCATTAAAGTTTAATCTCACAAATCTTAACTGAAGCCAAAGTTCTGGTAAATCAGTAAGTACGACCTCTACCATTCATCATCCTTTTCAAAATGATTGATTTAAATTAAAAGAGCATAAAGCCAAACTCTATGAGGAGGAGATTTCATGTCCAATTGTAATATAATCCATCACTTTTTGTTTGTACAATAGAAATACCAAAAATATTTAAGGGAAAGTTTTGAAAATGTGATTTTGCTTGACTTTAGAACAATACATACCACATACTGCTGATGTTAATTGTGATGGCTGTGCTTAAACTTTAGCAATGCTGAGGTCCAAAAATAGAGTGGGATTATGGGAACAACAGGATCTGTCAAAAAGATCTTAGTATATTTTTCAAGGAACAGAGTAGGAATGCAGAGAAGTCCTGAGGGAAGGGAAAAAATAATCTGTTCACCATTGAGGTTCTGTTTATATCATGTTCATTGGACAACAAGAATCTTGGGATTCAAGACAAGAAGGTGTCTGCGGAAGAACAGATCATCTTCAGATCAATACAGAAACACAAAGACTTGAACAAGCAAGTAATTATACAAGTAGATTCAAAAGACACTTCAAAATACCTCACCAGGCAGTTAAGGTAGTAAACCTGGGTGCCTCCCCCTTGGACAAAAATATCTTCCAGAAAATATCACTAAAATATCTCAGATCATAAAGATTTTTCTTTTTTTTCCCTGCAAACTAGCAACAAACTCTGTGACTTTAATACATGAGACAAAATTTTGTGCTGCAAAGCTATGTGGCAGATCTATGCTTAATCTTACTTCAGAAGAGGTCTTTTTAATTGATTTATATAGGGTGAAAACTGAATATATGAAAAAAAATTACAGCAGTCATAAAACCCTTTGCCAGATGTAAAAAGTTCATTTTCTGACAAAGTCCTTAATCTCTATCCTGCAATAATAATTATATCTACAATAAAAAATATGCAAAGTATCAATATTATGGACTCCAAGTTTTAAAAATAAGTCTAAAATTGTATTCCTATACCCAACACATAAAAGTGTAATTCATTAATTTTAAATTTTTTATAAGCTCTTCATACTGCCACAGGTGTCAATAGGAGCTGAAGGACTTAATATCTCTAAAAAAAGATCAGTAGTGTTAAAGCATTTAAATATGGACATAGGAAAATTACCAGAAAGAGCAAACATGGAAATTTTGACCCCCCAGTGAAAAAATTTTGATCCCATAATTTTTCACCGTTCTACAAAAGCAGCAAGTTCTTACACTGCCTGTTCTTCTGCCCTAATAAGCGATGAATAGATGCACAGAAGATGCTCTCCTGCCTCAAGGACAATAGGATCTAACTATTATGAAAAGCATTCACTTGTGGTTCCACATAAACATTTACAGGGCAAACAATAGTTAATGACTCTGTAAAAGAAACATCAACCACATCTAATATGCACTGAGAAAGAAACCAAATAAGGTGTAGGAAATACCAAAACCGGAAACATCACATTGCACGTAGAGCTTCACCCAAAACATGGGCACAATTTCTACCTCCAGTTCTGCCTAAAAATCTGATATGATTCCTCCAGTTGCATCAATATTTCCATAAAGGTCAATAAGGATCTGGAAGGAGGTAAAGGTTTCAGGTTTTGCCCTCACTAGGTGAAGCCTACACAATAAGCTTAGTTAATAAACTTGTCCAACTTAAAATGCACTGATAGCAAACACAGTCAATTAATTTTACCCTTCAAAGACACATAAAGGACAGAATGAATATTTTGTTTAAATATATTTTTGTTCTATGGCACTACAAAAAGGGGAATAAAAGGAAAAATGTGACAGCTACAATAGATATGATTAATCAGTCACAACCATCAAACAATGTGTGGAGGACACAGACAGGCTGCACTTTGATCTGAAACTACACAAAACACCACAGTCTGCAGTATATCTACATCCAAAACCACTCCAAAACTAATACGTGACATTAATCATTCTTGGCGTCCACTATAACCTGATGAATTTGCAGTTTATATTCCATTCCACTGGAGACTTAAACATAATAAAAATAAAAAATAGGCTGGAGCAGCAAAAATATCAGGGGCCAAAAGAATAAATAAAGCACAGTGACTCCACAGCCCAGAATCAAAACAAATGACCACAAAATGTAAATGGGCCAAGTACTGGCCTCTATTATTCGAACACACACTTTTCATTACAAACTCATTAAAAATGAATTCACATAAGTTTTCTTTGTAAGACAGTGGGAATAAAGTAGAACAGAAGATAATGTGCACCAAATATATCTCAAAGCACTTCATGAACATGACTTGTCACAACCTGCTTATTTGCAACATCATTGATCATTAACATTGCCATCCCATAGGCATTGAAATTGGGATAACCCATTAAACCTTTAACCTGAAAACATTGTACTCTTGATTAAATCTGATGTGAGTAGTCTCACTAGTGTAACACTTAACTACAGTTAAGCATGAGGTTACCAAAAAAAATAACTGCAGCAATAGAATATGAGCAACTCTTCAAATCCCTCATGACGTGAGCCCAGGTATCCTTCCTCCAGTCTCACCCTTACATACTAAGACATACATCCTATTTTTAGTGTAGTGCTAATATCATTGAACAAAAGCTTATTACTAATTTCCCTGGGGAGATCTATATACAAGATGAAGTTTAAAGGGCAACATCGGCAGAAGAGTTACAGATGCTCGGAAATTTTATAAAGAGCATCTTTTCATCAGCAAATGAGGATTCACCAAAGCAGAACATTTTTCAGATTCTCATGGCGTCCTCCAGGCCAGGTATCCCAGTGCCTGTTTTCTGATCTGGGAATCTGGAGACTGTGGCTTTTGACCTCTCAACACCACAGGCTCTCCTGGGTTTACAGCTCTCCAGCACCCTGCAGTTGTAGAGGCACATTGGGAGGCCTAGCTTGGGCTTCCAGCATGCTTCTTCCTAGGAGACCTAGATCCCAGGATCCCAGCTCCTTAATTCTCAACCCCTGATGTTGAGATATGAAGGCTGTGGGAGGGCCGCCAGGCAGACTGCTTGGAGTCCATGGCTTCAGCATACCTGGGAGCTCTCACTCTTCAGCCATCCAGTCCCTTACTTGGCAAGCCTTGGAAATGTTTTATAGAATGAAACAATAGGTCATGTTGACTTCTCCAAATTCCTTGAAAAAAAACCAGAAATATGGGGTTTCCACTTTGATTTTAAATAAGTATAATTACTGTTGATGAAGTTAAGTTCTTCCCAGAGAAAGTGAATTTAGATTTATTTCCAATCAGCCAAGAAAACAGTAAAAATCTAGCAACACTTGGAAACTGTTTTTCACTCTGCCACTGCTGCTCTAGATTTGAAAATCTCCACAGGGATTCTCAGTCCTTAAGGAAGAGAAGCAATCACTGCCCAAGATTTGGGAAACTGTATGCATTCTTTCATAGTACAATATTCCAAACCTGAATTTTGTCTGCAACTTAGGGGCTAATCAAATGCCCTAAAGGCTAAGAATTGTGTATGTGAACAGCCCTGTTTTCCAGTCAAGCCAGTTAACATGCTGTATTCTTCCACTACTCTTCCCACAGAGACCATGTACTATATCAGTTTCTCATTACTCTTTTTTTGTTACAAAAATGTGTTTTCAAAATGCTCGCTACCATTTCAATCACAAGAAACTCTATATAAGTTGTTACACTGCAGAAAGAAAGCATGCCTAGTTGGCACAAGAAAAACAAACCCATTTGTCATGTATCAACAGTGAATCTTCCAGCTCAGGAAAGAAGGTGAAGAATAAATTTGATCCTGGTTTTCTTCTGTAAAAGCAAAACAAGGCACTGCAGCTGAAGAACAGGAGTAAGCTTAAGTAGAAAATATTTCAAATGTGTTACGGCAATCTTCAGCAGAGGGATCTTCTCTTTTCCGGTATGATTTTTCATCATTTACCTGATCACCTACTAAGAAGACCTTAAAATAGTTTTCTAACTTCCCAAAGAATGACCGTGTATCAACATTTGTGTGTTGAGTAGTTTTTTTAAGCCTTATGGGACTATTTTCAAGCACAAACAGCTAAAAATCTGCATGACTTCAGCTGAGATCTGAAATAAAGGACTAGTGAGAAAAAGTCCACTTAAAGAAGATAGAAATCATAATTGCTGCTATTTTTTCTATCAGGTGGTTTGAAAATAGAAAGAAAGAAGAGTAAAAATGGACAAAAAATGTTTCCATGTAATTTTACTACAGGAACATGAGGTATGGAAAAGCATACCATAAGTCCACGGGATAAAAGGGGAATCATGCAAAGAAAGCTTTAATGAAATGATTTAAGAAATCATTCAAAGAAAGCAGTATTAATAAAGAAGAGCACCAAAAGGTTCACCTGAACAGACCTAATTGGAGATTTAGACAGATAAACACAGATCTTAATATTAACAGGTATTTTAATACATACATAGACTTTTTTTAGCACACAGTTATTGAATTACATTAATATCTCCCTTAATTATAAGGGAAATTTAACTCTGTCTCAGTCTAGAGGCAGTTCTTAATGCACAAAAAAGGATATGGGACTCCATTTCACATTTTTAAACCCAGTGCATTTGAAGCTGCTTCAATAGGTCCCACACAGATGTGATGAGTTCTTCTCAGTTATTCATAAATTTGATAGAAGACCAACAGTTATGAATTGAAGTTTGCACTAGCTACATACAAAGTGTTGATTTTGAACAGTGTGTATTTTTATATTTTTACAGGTGTAATTACAGAGAGTCTTCTGCACAAATGCAGTTTAGCCACTTGGAAATTACTTTCTACCCATACACAGATTTTTATGTAGACTTACCACCGACGTATTCAATGAGTGAAAATCAGACCAAAAAAAGTTAAAGGGGAAATACCTTACATTTTATCTAAATTGAGAAGAAAAAATGATTAGACACCCCTACATTGCCTATGCAAAACCTTTCTGTCATATGCTCAGTGTGCTTTTAGTTATAATCTTCACACACAAGTAATTCCTCTTTCTCAAAGTGGTAATGAGGACACAAACACTACTTGTCACAGAAAAAGGGTAGCCTAAGAACAGTCTTGTTTTGATCCAAGGCAGGTGATTCCTTTACAGAAACTCCTCCCATAATGATAGACACGGGAATCCAACCTTGCAAGCATTTCTTCAATGAAATCACAGTTTTCACATCCTGTTTGAAAGCTTGAGGGGTTTAAACTGTCATCACCACCTTGGGGTTTCTGCTGTGATTTTCCTTTGGAAGCACAGAAAGACCTGCACCACGAGATTCAGAAAAAGCCCTTCCCTGTGAGGGTTGTGACACACCAGAGCGGGTTGCCCAGGGAAGCTATAGATGGTCCATCTCTGGAAGTGTTCAAGGCCAGATTTGATGGGGCTCAGGGCAACCTGATCTATTGGAAGTTGTCCCTGCTCATGGCAGGGGGTTGGAACAAAACTGAGCTTTAAGGTCCCTTCCAATCCAGGCTATTCTATTAGTCTGTGAGAAATTTCCCCTCCTCCCAGTCATTCCTAATGTTATTTTTTCCATTTGTCACATCCAATCTTTTCCCAAAATTGAACTGCAGAGTCCTCTCCCAGGAGGTGAATGGATCCCCACAGTACCCAGACACCACCACCACTGTCTCTGCAAAAATTTCACATTGTTGGCTTAACATCAAACTTATCTTCGTCAACCTGTAAAATAAACCTGAATAACCTTTAAAAATAAATTGTTGCAAACAAATTAGTGAGCTAGTATTGCTCAGTGTATGCAGTTCATCTATTTTGAAGCTCTTGGTTATGCTACAATAGGACTGTAACTCCCGGAATATAACAGACTGAGTATTCATGCACATGTGAACCTAACCTCTGAAAAATGATATAAATAGGGCCCGAATCAAAGACTGATGAAGTCAAAGGAAAGATTCCTAATACATCTCATGAACTTTGGATCCTGAAGCAAAAGGTTCAAGTAGCTTGCTTACAATTCCTTTGGACTAGAAAAATTTAGCCATACAAAACTGTGTCATCAAGGTAACACATTGCATACAATTCCAAGCAAAGATGTGTTTGTCTTTTTTTTCAGCAAACTGCTTGCATCACACAAAATCAATCCACTTATGAAGAAACCTGACACTAGCATTGTCCCCTTTCAGCTCCACAATACTCTCTGATGTCTCTTATTCTGAAAATTTTGTAAATAGCTTTTATCAGGGTTTTTTTTTTCACTGCTATAATAAGAACAACAGCAGCAAACTTTATCTTGTGCAGATTCCTGAGCAGCGCTGTATAAAATGTACATTTATTAGCTTTCCCTCACTGTGGGTTGTGATTGCAAGTCCCTTCACTCTCTTAACAGTCTGCTTTTTCCTGGAAGCAGTTAGCGTTTTTAAAACACATCTCTCTACATAATCTGTATCAAGTCCAAAACCAACCAATAGAATCTGGAGTCATATATAGATACACAGGGAAGGAGTCACATATAGATACACAGAAACTGATTACACACACACATGTGCAGCATAATCATTAAAAAATCCCTATTTCCTTACAAATGTGGGCCCCAAAAAAATCTCCAGTGTTCCTACGAGATGGGAAAAAACCAGCACTATAGCGTAATTTAAAATCAAAGCAGCAACAACAGCAACATGAAACCCACCAAGAGTGTCAGTATTTTAATTCAGTTTCATTTTAGGGAATTTGTTACACTAATTTCTCTTAGCCTTATAGTTCACATACAAACTATACTAAGCAGTTAATAAGCATGTAAAGTTAATTAATATTTTAATTTTCTAAAATCTGAGGGAAAATATTTGTGTCGGTGAGGCTATTATATTGTAAATTTGTTCATCTAATTGTGATATCTATCATTTTGCTAAATAGACTACAACCTCCAAAGAGTGGGTTCTTGTTGTACCAACTGTAGAAAATCACCTTGCACCAGTGAATTTCTGCACAAAAGTGCTATTAAAAATGAGTGCACACAAAGAGCAAAGCAGTCAGCACTACAGAACACTAAGCTTTTAGTTTAGAAATGAGTTTATAACAGCACTTTCAACATCGTTTTGGTCATAATTTCACTTAAGATCCATCCATTTCATTCTTCTTTTTATTCAAACACCCTGAAACTACTGAGAATCTTTCTATTGACTTTACCTGGATTTGCATTGTGGCATCTAAGGTTTTGTACTTGCCATGTTTTCCTCAAGTCTGGATAAACAGCTACTGTATATTCTGATCATAGTGCTCTGGAGTACCTGGTCAAATAACTGACTTTATGCAACAAAGCACCTGCCTGGTGTATAAATCTGAGACATAAAACACAGGAATTATTTATTTCACATCATGTCCTGTGTGTATGCTTCAACTGTTGTCAAAATCAGAAAGATATCATGCGTACAAGAAGCATTAACCTTAAATTACCCAAGAAACAAGGTGGTATTTAAGTAAAAAAGTCCTTTACACGTGAGACTATCCCCACCTTCTAATTGTTTAAAAAGACCATCATGAGATTATCAGCACAAATCCTTAAAATTACTTCCAATACGTGTTTAATAATCTACACAGTCTCAGGCACATAATATCGATTCAAGGTAAAATTCATTGGGCAAACAAAAGGTTTATTGAAAAAATTCATTGTGTACAATGTGGATTTAGACAGCACTTAGGCTGCATGACAGACCTTAGGTTAGCCTCTTGCTCAGAGCTGGAATTTGCCTATACAATATGAAGAAGAATTTGACTTTAAAAACTGTGCAAATGTGAGACAGAGGTGGAGATGGACATTTGAATCTAGAGCTGAAAAGACGCTTCCACTGTCTTATCTTTGCAATTTCAGCAGAGAGATTAAGTACATACATAGAAATTTGGCTTTGGAAGCATACGACACAGTTTTTCATGCTGATTTCTGTTTCAAAGTGAAAAAGGTAATTTACTCACAGATTTTTAGAAAGAAAGGAAACTTCAGCTGTATAAAAAAATGTCACAAAGAATCTGTTTTATAGATTAGAAAAAGAGATTGAGTTTTCTTAAAACAGTTGAAATTATTACACACTGGACTTTGTTTCAGATCCTTCTTTCTGGGAATTATAACAACCGCTGCCAAAACAAAATCTGTTTAACTGTTTAACCTAAGAACCTAATTCAGTGCAAATGAGATCAGTTTATCAGAGTTTAATAGTTATAACACAAACGTAGAAATAAAGAAATAAAACCAAAACCCTTCTCTTGAAACACTGTCTTCCTTCTGCCTTCATTCAGATGCATAGCCAAGATACTTTTCATTTTTTAACTCAGGAAACATTGTAGGCCTCATGTTAAATGGACAGGGCTTCTTCCAGATTCCTTTTGAACTCCATCTGGAGTTAGCCTCACTGGTCCAAACTGGGTAACTTCTCCATGTTACTGTGGAGCATTATTAAGGCTGCTCCTCAGAGTACTGAGGAAAGGTCAGATACCAGATCCTGAAAGACCTGCTTTGGAATTCAAATCCCATTTACTTGGCAGTGAAAAATGGAAGTTGTAAGCAATATGGGGTGAAAAGAGGTTTATTACTCAAAATGCTTCCTGTGCTGAGGTGACCCTGCCTTGGCAGGGTGGTTGGATTAGATATCTCCAGAGGTCCCTTCCAGCCCTAAGGATTCTTGATTCTATGATTCTGTATTTCTTGAAAGTGTTTCCATTGTAACTAAAATGTATCAGAGCTGGCACAGCGCAGCTTTCTCCCAACAACTTCTGTGGGGAGGTGGGTCAAGCACATGGGATGCAGGATGCTGGACTGCTGTGTTCAAGGAAAACAGATAAAGCCAAAGATCACAGGGACCTTAAAAACATATAAGACAGGTTGGACATCACGAAGAATTTCTTCATGCAAAGAGTTGTTAAGCATTGGAACAGGCTGTCCAAGGAGGTGGTGGAGTCACCATTCTTGCAATCATTCAAGACATGACCGGACGTGGCACTCAGTGCTCTGGTCTAGTTGACATCGTGGGGATCGGTCAAAGGTTGGACTTGATGATCTCAGAGGTCTTTTCCAACCTGCGTGGTTCTGTGATTTTGTGATTCTGTGAAAGAGCGTGACACAAACCACTCCTTGACAACTTGAAAAGGGCTGGGGACAGCCAAAATTCGGATGCTATCCTCAGGAAAAAGGAACGGACGAATCTGTCCTTATAGATTTTCTGTACCCTCAGCAGAGGGAAAAGGAATGTTTGAAGCCAGGTCTGGATGAGTGCATGGGTAAAAGATGGGGGTGAGATGCACTCCATGAATGGATAAAAAGAAAAGACATAGAGACTGAGAACAGAAGAAAACAAGAGTTCCCAACGAAGGAATAAAAAGGGAGTCAAGAGTTAAACAAAGGGTTAAAAAGGAAGTCAAGACATAAATGAAAAAAAAGAACAACCCCATCTGTACCATGAGTAGCAGAACTTGAAACAAGGGATGTGAAGAAGAAGGAGAATATGAAGGCGAAAGCATATTACTTTTAAAGAAGTGGGCTGGAGAAGATTACTCCTTTATGCCCATTTTACTAACTGAAAAGGCTTTGGTTGCTGTGAAGGTTTATCTGATATACCGTGTTGCTTTTAGCACTCATCACTTCATTCTCTCCTGATCTACCCAGCAAAAAAAAGTAGGAGGGAGTTGTTTACTTTCAGTCAAAGCGCTAAGACAAGTAAAGCCAGTCCTGGCAACATCACATCTCACACCATCACTGCAGCCTAGTGAGAGAACAGCTACTGGCTGAGTCCATTCCGGGAGTTGTTTCCTTATGATTAACTTTTCCAAGTCAGGTTGGCTGGATGAGGAAATATTTGGATAAGGTTTGGGTTCACGTTCCAGTGCTTCATAAGTCAAAGTGTAAGGTATATTTGCAGTACAATTGCCATACACAAGCCAGTAACTTTGCACACACTGGCTCCGCTTTAGATACCAACAGTCTCAAGCAGGTCTGAACACCACCACATTGGATACTAATACATGCCTCTGGTTTTTCACCAAGCTTTCAGTGCCATTCTGTTTTTCTAATGTAGAGTAACACTGGTGATAATTCATGAGGCCACACTGGAAGGTGAGTTAAAAATCCATGGAACCGTGCAGCTTTACATTGGCAGAGAATCTGGTCTTCCAGCTCCCTGTTTTGGAGAACACCTTCCACAAAGACAGATTTCTTGTGGTACACAGGCAGGATAACAAAGGTACATTCAAACAAGGGTGTGCTATGGCCAGCACCATCTGGAGGATATGGGCAGAGATAGTGAATGCAAGCTCAGATCCTGACAGCAGTAGAAGAAATTACAGAAGAAAATACAGTTAGTATTAATATGAAAGATAATGTATTTCAGGAAAAGAGGGGAAGATGTCTCGAGGCTAGAAATTGAGGGGAAATATTTTCAGGTCAAATCTTTTCTTTTGTAGGAAATAATTTCCTTCCAGTTTTATCTCACATTTAAGAAAATAAAAATTTAAGTATTTTGACTTCAACCAAAAATACTTTTAGTATTTATTTCCCAAATAAATGAGTTCAATAGGTCAGAGGCACATGATTTCAGGCAATTTTTTTTGCTTCAGGCATAATTTGCTTTGCTACAGTAGGAAAAAATGTGTTCTCAAAAGTATTAATAATTTTTCTCATTACACTGATTCAACTCCTCTAGCTTTGAAACCAAGAATTTGGAATTAAGTGAAAGAATGAGTTGATTTTAGTCCATATTAATGCCTCAACATGTTTGTGATTTTAAACTCACAAAATATCTTCCCTGGTTGGTTTCAAACTGTAAGATATTTTGTAATGTTATTCATATTAATGTCTTCATATTAAGAAAACAAACACAAATTTGTATCCAAATTTTTCCTTCAATTACACACCCATGGAAAATTTGGCCATCAAATCTACCAAATAATTCTTAGGAAAAACTTGCATCCACATAGTAGCTATTTAACACTTTTTAATAGTAATTCTCTTATGCTTTAAGGAAGAAGTTCAAAGCTGTCCTCCACATAGTAGAATAATTACCATGTTTGAAGTCACAGGTGGATCTGTTTTCTTCACTGGACTGCAGCTAATTTGCTTGGAATATAGTTTCCTGTCTTTTGCTTTTCCATACCTAATGATGAACACAGAAGAGATCCTGTGAGCTGTCAAAGATTTTCTCTCAGCTTGCCAGGATTCTCCTTGATCCTGGGTTATTAACATAACAGTAACTCAGCATTATCAGTATTTCACCCACCCCTGTAGGCAATTATAGTCTGGGGGAAAAAAATGGATGCTTTTCTCTGGGGAACAGCTGTAGCAATTTTTTGCTGGTTTTGTGACAGTGGATACACCTTTAAAGCAGGCTTCAAAGAGATAGTGGTGCTGCAGCAGTACAGATCTCCCTTACATTTCTTCAGCCTTGCTTGAAGGGCACAGAAACAGCTGTTCAACAGAAATTCATTACTGGGAAGTAGTTTAAATATGTAGAGATACCAAAAAGACTATATTGTAAATCCTACATTATATATATTAATTACATTATCCAAATTCATCTGTGCCTTTTTGGGGGAATAAACAGTAAAGGATGGTGAATTTGCCAGCCCTTTCTTAAAGCCCAGTAAGACCTAACTGCAACACCAATGACCATAACATTGTTAAAAAGCACTCCACAAATACTTCCAGGTATGTCTAACAAAAAGGTATCTCAAGTTGGCCAGGAGAAATTAATTAACATTTTAAAAATATTTCTTTTTTTTTCTCTTTTCTGCTAAAGCAAACAAAGGACTATAACAATTGGATGGCTTTTTTTTAATAACTTTTAAAAAAAAAGTCAAATATTTACTTCAATCAATTATCCATCAAGAGTAGTGAGTTTAGGCCTCATAACTATTTTTCTACAGTCAGTGCTTGAACTAGATGAATATGTAAATAAAAGCTAAAATGTCATCATTTTAGCTTCTATCACTTTGAGTCCTTATTTTGAACTTGAAGAATTACTTCCTCATAACTAAGTTACATTTCTTTTCATTAATGAAAATTACCTCCACAGTTAATAAACCCAGCTAAAGTTGTATATATTGTCTTAAAACACTCCAGACCAACATAACTCCTGATCTAAACTGTTACCATCCTTTTCTGGTCAGCTGAGTCCTCCTGTATTTAGGCTAAATTTGTTTGAAGGGGCCAGGTCCACCACAGGGCCTGATTTTCACAGAAGTTCAATCCTCTTTAATTGCTGTGTTCCATTTCACAAAAGGACAAGCAGGTTGGAGTCTTTGGGAATAATACTGTTAGGACAAGCACCTATATCTCTGGAGAAATTGGTCTATAATAGTGTTTTACAGAGTTATTGGGCACCAACACCATTAATTCATTAAACAAAAGATTACTGGCAGTTTCTTGTCACTGAGCAAGCTCTTCTAATACAGTGGACTAAGGAGAATAGATCTGGGAGCAATAGTGACAAAGACAATAAGTCAGGTTTATTGGTTGTCCTGCTGCAATGAAAAGTCCCAAAAAGTGTCATGTAGTAATTTTGTAGTAATTTGCCTTGCAAATGCATTACAAAACAGAGTTTTTATAGAACACAAAAACATCAAATTATGTTAAAACAGGGAAAGTGTTTAGGGGAATATGTTGCAAATATTCTAACTGGGAAAGATTAAGTGAAAAAAAATATGTTTTTAGCAGAATAGTATTTCATAGAATTATTTAGGTTGAAAAAGACCTCTAAGATCATCGAGTCTAGCCACTAAAGCAGCAGTGCCAAGTTCACCAAGTTGCACCATGTCCACAGGTGCAACATCTACATGGAACTCAATCCTGGATAACATCTGAGATGAGGGATATGAAACTGTGCAAGAATTTCTACATTATCCTTTCTGTTGCTGCAGGTAATTAATGTGCAAAGGAAACCATATATTATGACCAGAGATAATTGGGGGTTGGTCTCTTCTCCCAGGCAAGCAGCAGTAGGACAAGAGGGCATGGTCTTAAACTGTGCCAGGGAAGGTTTAGGTTAGACATTAAAAAGAAATTCTTTACAGAGTGAGTGATCAGATGTTGGAATGGGCTGCCCAGGGAGGTAGTGGAGTCTGGATGTATTTAAGAAAAGACTGGATGTGGCATTTAGTGCCATGGTCTAGTTGACAAGGTGGTGTTGGTTCATGAGTTGGACTCTGTGATCTCAGAGGTCTTTTCTAACCTGGTTGATTCTGTGATTCTGTGATCACCATGTAGGACTCTTGGTCGTAGCTATTTTTTCTTTTATTCTGATGCTTTTCTTTACTCCTTCTCTTCTTCTCTCTCTTAACTCCTGTTTCTTCTCTTAATCTCTTTATTTATTTAATAGCTTTTCTTTCTTAATATTTTTGGTAACTTAAAACCAGTGGGTTGGATTCTGCTAAGTTGTGTGGGTTGTGGAATGCTCTACTTGACTGTATGTTACCCCTTTTAAACTTCTGCCAAAATCCTTATTTCCTCTCACATTAAAAGTATCTCCTGGGAAAACATGTCAGCACTCTCTTTTTAGGCTATCTCAAGGTATTAAGAACCAAATATTCTCAAAATATTCAGTGGGTGAATTTTTTGGAGTCTTGAGTATTTTTAGAAAGTAATACTCCTGGTTGAGCTTGTCGCTCTGGGCTGGGCTCCTACACCCTCATATCTGTAGTGGCTGATTTCTCATCTCATTTCTCAGTGTGAGCATGAGATTCTGCTCAGGTAAAGCTGATTTGACTTTTCCAAACCAGTTTTCCTCACTACTGCTATGGTTCTGTGATGGCCTTGTGAGCCAAGCAGGAGAGGATGCTCTAACCCTACCGGAGTCATCTGTCACGTGCTCCAAATACTGTATGGTTTCCTTCCTTCTGCTGTATTCAGTAAAACTGAGCTAAAACAACCTTGTCCTTTCCCCAGCAGCTTTCCAAGTCTTAAAGGCATTTGATCCTGTAAGAGAACAGACATGCCACATCTGTAGAAAAAGTCTGAACCAAGATGATAAGCACTTCAGAAAAAAGAGTGAATGTGTTGCCTCATGGCATGGAGGCCAGTCATTTTAATCATAAGATTCTTTTCCTCATTCCTAGGTAGCAAGTTATAAACAACTATATTTACAGTGTATTACAATTAATTAAACAGAAGATAATTAGTGTATGACTCTTGGCTTCTATTTTATGTTTCCAGAAATTAAATTATAGTTTGCGCACATATTTCAAGTTAACCACATTAACCATCCCTTCAGCTTAATTTCACGTATGATAAATGTTTGTTCATTAAAGCTATTACCTGTGTCCCTGTGAAGATACTCCAGGTTAATGTTTGACAAGGACATTAATTAAATGTACTAGAGTGAGCCAATCAAAACTTTGGTAAAGCAGAAAAGCTAAATAGATGTTGATGAAGAGATTTAGAATTACACATTATAAAAAATCAGCTACCAAAAGCATTAAGAAAAAAAACAGGTTATGAATTTTGAAGACGGCTTTTTTGCAAAAACTCAAATCCAAACTCAAATTATTTTGTGTGGAGTTAGGCAAGATGTTAATTGAGATTTGTATCTGTTAACATATACAGCTAGCTTAGTTCAGCTTCCCTAACATAGGCATCAGGTGTCATTTGAGATGTCCAAAGAATCTGAGATGTTAGCAAGTGGATGGCAGATATGAGACAAGACCTCTAGGAGACCCATGCCCTTTTGAACGGGCAGCTGGAGCCAGGTATGTCCCAAGAGCACCTCAAATGGCATCGGACGTTTGGGAACTGGATTGTGCCAAGGAACTCTGAAATTTCACTTTGCTAAAGATTACGGGAAAGATAACATTCCCTCTTTGGTTCTTGCTACAATAGAAAAAGAAACAAAAACGAAAAAAAAAACCCTCGTGTGACTGTCAATTAAAATAGTTCAAAGCTGTGTTTGAAGTCTGCTCCTTTGAAGTCTTTGGTGTTGCCTGTTGCCGTAGATCCACTTTTAACCTTAAAGGGTAATGTTGCTCTCGTTTAAGGCAATGGCAGGACTTCCCTTTGATCCTTTCAAGAGCTCTTTTGAGATACAAGACTAATTACAGATATTAGCAGCAGGGTATATGGTTACTGCACTTGTTTGGCACAGGGTGTGAAGGCACTAGTGTTGGTGGGGGAGAGTGGAATGCCTTGCTGAAGAGCTGAAAGACAAACCCCATGTGGAGAAAGGAAGAAAATGGAGCAGGCTTTTTTGCTTAGTGGGAATATCTTACAAAGGACAGGACACTCTTCCACAGACCAAAAGTATCCACTAATTTTTGACCTAGCTAAAGGCTGCTGTATTTTTCTATTATGCTTTTTTGCTTTGATTTCCTTTCCCTTTCTGAAAATAACAGGCTCTGTTGAAGAGAGTTAATTTCAAAAGCAGTAGCCATATATTTTCCTACGTGAGACACCAACTTGACTAAAAGTTCTTCTGAAGTTAACTTGTAACTCTACAGGACAATTCAAGCAATGTAGTCAGACTCCTCTTTTTCTGAATTCTTGTCTGGGAGAGACTATCTTCTGCTGCTTGTTATAAAGGGAAATTGGCCACATAACTTAGCCAGAGTTAGCTGTTGCCAGCATTCCTCCAGTGGTCATATCTCCTAGACATGGAACCCATACCTTCGTCATGAGCAAACAGGATCAATATGTGAAAATTATGACATCACATGCAAGCAAGCTGTCATTTCTAAAGGCATCAAGCCTGTGACTTCATCCTTTTCTCTGACATTGGCAAGGCACCAGAAGCCCAAAATGTGAAACAGGCCTCTGAAATAAAATGGTCTTAAATATTCACTTATGGCTTAAAAGACATCAAAGTATCCAAAATAGAAACAAATGGGATGTTCATACTTTTGTCCAATGGTAGAGTTCCTTTATTCACCAAGCTTATTAAGAATCTTGTTCAATTCTGCACATATCATGAACATTGAATTCCAGATCAGCCAGGGAAGAGCTTTTTTTTTTGTATTAAAATAAATGTGCACTTGTATTTGGACATCTTTGAAAGATACAAATGATGCCCTAATAAGGTTCAGATTTAACCAATGACATTTACAGGTCAATGAAGTCAAAGTTTTAACACAAAAAAGCACATTGCTAACGTGAAAGAAAAGTATACCCATAGATGAATTTCAACAAGATTTTCCTCACTGATGATCTAAACACACTAATATTAGCACAAGTGTTAGGTTTCCACTAGGATAAACGTGACAGAATGGGCAAAACCTCACTTAATACCATAAGTGCATTACTCAAATTGTGTTTCTAATCTGTAAGTACATTACATCATTAGTCACTCAAAGGAAAGGGCAGAGTTTCCTACCCAATTCATTACAAAAGAAGAGTGACATTTAGAAGGTAGAATACGAGAAATGGGAATTGTATCTCACAGGTAGAGTTCTTTTTTCTCATGAGAATTCTTTCATTAAAATAATAAAGACAATACTGGAATTCTGCCTCACTAGCTGAAAATTATTAAGCCTGTTTCTTAAAGGTATAGGGCATCTAAGTGGAAGAGGCATTGTTAGCTCCTCCTATGTAATTCATGGAAGGGAAGTTTTCTGGGTTTATTTTTGCTTTGTTTAAATACTAGCTCGTACCCTTCAATGCATATGAACAGCAAACCCCATTACAGTGTGAAAAATGTTGTAGAGAAGATGCCAGGCCAGCACTGGAAAGATTCACCACTGATCACCTTTTATTTACATGGACTAAACACTTCTGGTGTTACTGAGAGACAAATAAATGGAAAGTCTGAGCTTATAAGGGTAATACAAAATGTGTGTTCAGTTCTAAGCACTTAAGTATTTTTATAAAAACAATGAGATGGGTTTTTTTCAAGACTAGTCCACATCAGCATACTACTTGCCATCTCCTCCCCAAATGTGGATCATTGTTCCACTTTCAGATAGCACTCTGACTAAGTTTGCCAGAGTGGAGATTTAAAAATACCAAACTAGTTGCCAAGGATGGAGACAAAGGTGATCATATCAATTTTGTTGTGATTTTAAGTGTTGAAAACTAAGCCAAACCCAGAGCATCCCTTTCTGTGCATTTATTGCCCACATCCTGCTCCATGGTGTTTGGAGATGGATAGAATACCAAAAGCAGGATGTGAATTTCAGTGCTGACTATGGAGATGAATAGTTCATCCAACTCCTGAATGTTATACAAGGGTTTAAGAAATTAACAGCAGTTATCTGATGCCCACCTACAGCATTCCCTTCCCCAGAGAATATCTGTATATTTGAAAAGTGATTCCACAGAGAAAGTTGCAGATCCTTAGAACTAAAGGGTCAGCCAGACATCCATAGTTTGGCTTTGGATTTGGTTCATAGCAACTCAGAGGCTTATCTGAGATTTAACACTGTGGTGCATCAGCTGCTTACCATAACAAGTTTTCTACTACAAACTTTAAACATCTTGGAACAACGAAAAATAACAGCCCACCCACAGCTACCCCATTGCTGTGATTTTTTTTGTGCCAAAATTTAGCTTAGTTTTGCCTTGACACTGTTTTTTCTCAAGTTGTCTGGACTCATCACCATAGGAATAAAACACAAATTGAGAAGAGTGGTTTCACTGCACACCAGTAACATCATGAAGCTAAAGCTGTACAAGAAACAAGGATGACACAGCGAGTTTGTTGTCACTTGGAATTTAATTATTTCCTTATTTTTGGCTAGAGGTGCAGATAATTTAACCATCCTTGGCTTCCCTGCTACCCAGGAGCAGGTGCCAGCCCTGCTGCTTCACTGATGTAACTGGCTTCACCTGCTGGTGACAGGGCATGGCTGCATGGAGGGATAATCCAAGGGAAGGGATGAGGGAGACCCAGGAAGGGCCCTTCACTTCTCATAACTTTAGTGTCACTTAAACTTTTTATTACCATTCATTTCTTTAAGACAAAGCCAACCCTCTGAAGGGGGGGGGGGGGGGGAACTTTGATTTATATGGCATTGATAGAGCTCTTCCAATTTATATTACTTGGCCAAAAATCATAGTTTTTCTATGGCAGATGCTTGTCACTAATGTGCTAAACTGAAACTTCTGTTACAAGGATGATCTGCTGCATGATCTTCCTGGGCACAGAGGTGAGGCTGACACGTCCATAGTTCCCAGGGTCCTCCTTTCTACCTTTTAAAAGGTGGGTACGTTTTCCTTTTTCCAGTCACTTGGGATTTCAGCTGACTGCTGTGACTTTTCAAATATCATGAGCAAACAAGAAAGACGAGAGGGACTTTTTAAGAGGGCATGTAGTGATAGGATGAGGGGGAATGGCTTAAAAACTGAAAGAGAGTAGGTTTAGATTAGATGGTAGCAAGAAATTCTTTACTGTGGGGGTCATGAGGCACTGGTTGCCCAGAGAAGCTGTGGATGCCCCGTCCCTGGAAGTGTTCAAGGCCAGGTTGGATGCAGCTCTGAGCAACCTGATCTATTGGAAGGTGTCCCTGCCTATGACAGGGGGGTTGGAAAAAAACTGAGCTTTAAGGTCCCTTCCAACCCAAACCATTCTACAGTTCTGTGATTCAAGACAACTGGAAAAAAAGTCCAGCAGTGTGTGTGTTTGCTTTGAACAGACTGCCCTCTGAAGTTAACAAGAGGCATTTCTTTAATTAATAACCAGGATTTATGATACAAAAAGGCAAAACTGACTATTTGTACTGAACAGAGAATTCTTTTGGGCTAAGGTCAGCAGAGCTACTTGTTGACTGGAGGGAAGTACAATCTAAGGAAAACTGATTTGGGTGAGAACTACCATGCTATGGCTTTATGTATATCTTTCTTCCATAATTTATTTTTAAGCCCTTTTGAACTCTTGTTCATGTATCAAGCTAATAGGACAATTCCTAGCTCACTTAGAGCCTACTGAGACAAAGTGTTTAAGAGTGTGCCATTACTTCTCAGTGTCTCGATGCTTTGTAAAATAAAGTCCTAGAAAGATTCTGATTGTGTTGAATTTGTCAAATACACAAACTTGTCTTCCTTTTTAGTCCCACACATGTCTGTATATGGTTAGAAACGGGATTAGACATTGCCAGATGACTCATTTTAACAACTTCTAGGACAAAAGCATAACAGCATCAGGTTATAATTCTGATTTCCTGAATCTAATCATGAAAAGGAAGTGGTTTATGCAAATCATCTTCCTACTGGAAATTACAGAATTACTCCTGAAGAGCTGGGGGAGGTTAAACAAAGGGTGGAACACTGAAACAGTACAATTTGTATGATGCAGAAAGGAAGGAAATGCAGCAGTTCTGGAGGGTTTTTTGGAGTGGGAGGGATTAATTCTTCCTGTCAACTCCCTCACCACTTTTTAAACATCATTAATACCTTTGCCAGTAAAGCAGGGTCCTTAAATATTTTCAGAACTGTCACAATCAGCCTGTCTCTAACTCGCATGGGTTTATGTAGGGCTTGAAAAACAGAAGGATATAGATCTGCTTTTTAAACATACTTTTGAGCACAAGTACACATTGCGTCCCCCCTTTCCCACCCTTGCCCCCACCAAAGATAAGGAAATACTTTAAATTGGAAAAGACAGAACAAAGGGAGAAGTCCAGAAGGATTATGTCAGTACTTTTTCTTTAAAGCATCAAAAATCAGAATATCCAGGAAAACGTCTGTATGAAAATATATAAGTTAATTGGCAATGACTCACTAACCGGTTAAAATTACACACTATTATAACAAAAAGGCTTTTCAAATTTAGCTTAAACCATGTGAAAATGAAAAATGGACTCTTCTTAAAAAAAACCAAATGTCTAGATTCCATAACATGCATTTTTATACAGACAAATTAAGAGAAACTCAATAAAAGGGCCCACTAAAATGAAAAGATGGTGTTTAAGTCAGCATAAGTGTCCTGCCCTGGCCTTGTCTCTCTCCCAAAATCTGAATGAGTATTGAGGAGTTACAACCACACAAATACATACTTGGTCTGCCAGCAGGAAACACTTTTACTTTAATGGCATTCACATTCCCATCAGCGAAATTATAGAGCTGTGTAATCTGCTCTCTCCATAGTTATTTTTTATTATTATTATTTTGGAATGTGTTCAAGGGGAAAGTAGGTCAAAACTTTTGAAGAGTGATTGGCCTACATTTTGTACACTTAGCAAATTTGGTTGCCTAAAAAATCACTGTCAGCAAAATGTTCTGGTTGCAAGGTCATCTTTACAAAGCTGCAGAAACTCAGTTTTAATGCAGGTGCAGTGGATTGCTGTTCTTTACTGTATAAAATTTAAAAAAAATGTTTGATTTGCAGCAATGATTTTGGTATCCCCTTTTTATAGCAAGTAAAAGAAAGAATATGAAAAAATGTATGAACTAGAGGAGCCCTTGGAACTGGTAGCAGTAGATGTAAATGCTGTCTTATGCAACCATATGGTATACATTATCACTTCTCTTAGCGTCTCAAGCTTACAGCCAAAAAAGCTTCCACCATGAAGTTGTGACGACATGAAGGACTTGGGTGTACTTTTTGTCATGTGGACATGACCCAGCCATGTGCACTGGGAGCCCAGAAACCCCCCGTGTCCTGGGCTAAATCCAAAGCAGTGTGGGCAGCAGGGGAGGGAGGGGATTCTGCCCCTCTGCTCTGCTCTGGTGAGACCCCACCTGCAGTGCTGCCTCCAGCTCTGGGGTCCCCAGCATAGGGAGGACATGGACCTGCTGGTGCAAGTCCAGAGGAGGAACACCAAGATGATTAAAGGGATGGAGCACCTCTCCTATGAGGGAAGGCTGAAAGAACTGGGATTGTTCAGCCTGGAGAAGAGAAGGCTTCAGAGTAACCTAATTGTGGCCTTGCAGTACCTGAAAGGAAGCCTGCAAGATAGATGGAGAGGGACTATTTACAAGGGCCTATAGTAACAGCACAAGAGGGAATGGTTTCAAACTGAGAGTATGTTTAGATTAGATATTAGGAAGAAATTCTTCCCTGTGAGAATGGTGAGGCAATGGAACACATTACTCAGAGAAGCTGTGAATGCTCCATTCCTGGGGGTGTTTAAAACCAGGTGGGATGGAGATCTGAGCATCCTGATCTAGTGGAAGGCGTCCCTGCCCGTGGTAGAGAGGTTGGAACTAGATGATCTTTAAGGTCCCTTCCAACCTAGGCCATTCTATGATAGATTTTAGGGTTGTGACCATCTAATGCTGCCTACTCCTGACCAGAAGCTACAGGATATCACCTAGCAATCTGAAAAGGGAAGACTGCTCGTGGACTATTGATCTCAATAATTCAAGTTCAGCTGCCATACCAGAAAAAAAAACCAAACACATCCCAAACAAACACCCACAAAAAACAACAACAACAAACAAAAAAAAAAAACCAACCCACCCTCACACATGCCAAACAATGTAAAGTGTGGAGCCAAGGAGAACGAGGAAGTGATGTGAGGAGGTTTTGGTACACAGGCTAGTGGTCACTGCTGTGCCAGGTGACAAGAATTCCCATTAGCCTGCTATGCAGATCTGAAAGCAACCATGGGAACCACAAAAGCCTTGAACTCCTAGTGGCCCACAACCACACCCTTTTCCACCAAAACCAATAGAGGGGAGTGTACATCTGAAATTTTTGCAAGTAAAACAGGACCAGATAACTCCTTTCCATTTTGAGTAGCTTAGGAACTCTTTTACCTCCTTCCCCCTTTTCTCCACCATGCATTGGAAGAACCCCACCCCTAATATGTTTTGAGGGGAAAAAAACCCATGAAAACAATGATACTTGAATGTGATACTTGAATATGTGCTTTGGGATTCCTTCCTTGAGCTATGCTGTATCACACAGTGTTGATATTTTAATGTCTCTAAATCCACATTAACAGCAAACCATTTTAATAGACATTTGTCACAGCATCCAAGCATTTCAGGCAAAGCAGCAGCTGAATAGTTTCATTCAGCTACACATGGGCCACATGTGTAAGCTTATGAGCACATCACCCAAAATGGGCATGGAAGGCTTTTATTATGATGGATTTGTGCTGGATTGCTCTGCCATGCTGTGTGAAATCTTGTCAAAACCTTGAATGATGTCTATTACTGTTTCCTGTAAAAGTATAGCTCTTGGCAAATACTGACGTCACTACTGCTGCATTTCTAGCTAGACCAAACAAGGTTAAACTGCAGAAAAAACAACAAATCATCACTAGCTCCAAACTTAGGTGAAAGTCTACAAACAAACTTACTCTGTGGATTTGCTTTCCATGTAATTTCAGCAGTACAGCTGTCTGATGACAGGTTGTTTCATTAACTGCTGATTAAAAAAAAGCTTACAGAAAATGGATACACAGCCTGTGTTTAAATTTAGTTCTTGCTTTTACATGCAGGAAAAGGAATTATCTGCATCAGGTAAACATCGTCTGATATTGGAATGAAACACCCCTAGGACAATTGGATAATAGGAAGCCTGTTAGTAAGAGAAATGTGAGGGCTGATTTGTTAGCACTCAAAAAATTACTACCTTTACTTTGGGGTTGGAACAAATATTCTCAAGTGTAGCCAGCCTGGAGGAGTGATGGAGAACAGAGAAACATAGAGAAGTGCCAGCAGGAAATAATTTTTATGGAAAGTCATATTGTAGCTGAAGTGGGCAAATAGAAGAAGATGATAAAACCTACTGGTTCTTTGTTGGAAATGTGGACATTTGGCCATTAATTTGCACTGGTGCAAGGTGCAACTCGAAGTAAAGATGTCACCCACGCTATGATTTTCACTATACCAGTTTTCACTGGCAATGAGTTTTAAACAAGTTTTAAAGAGTGTACACGAAGAGTTGCAGAGTCAAGCAGCCATGCTACAGCAGGCTCTATGTCCATTAGAAAAGCATGTCTCTACAGGCTCCAGAGGTGGGAGGGTGAAAAGGGAGATTCTGAGCTCTTCTGACTGGGATCCAATGATAGGACACAGCAACAGTTCAAAGCCGTGCCAGGGGAGCTTCAGACTAGACATTCAGAAGCATTTCTTCACTTTCATTCAATTTTAATTAATACTTTAATACGCTGCCATAGCAAATACCTCCCATGAAATAGGTTAGATCATTTATGTGGTCAGCAAATTTTTCTGGAGCATCAGAACAGCCCCCGCTTCTCAAGCAGCTGTGTTGTTGCTTTCATTTTGCTGCTGGGTCCTCACTGTTACAAGGCTATGATTTCATTGAAGAGATGCACAAAAAGAAGCCATTTATATAAATACTTGTGAGACTAGATAAGAAGTTTCTTTAGATTTGCATTCTTTCACTTACTATTACGCTTAATCATACTGATACATGGTAATTTTCATTATTGATTAATGCCTAGCTACAATTTTCTTTTCCGTGATCTCTTTGTTTTGGATGATAAATCATGGAAACTTAGGTAAACATGTGAGTTGTCTAGTATGAGCTCCTGATGTTCTGTGGAAAAACACCCTTCTAGACACTACCACAAAATATTTGTATTTACCACCTTAGCAACATCTGAAAACATTGTCTGTTCCTGTGACTACAAAATCTGATCAAAACAGTATGGATGTAGTATTGAAACAACAGTCTACCTCTCTCATGGCTGTTTATAGTCAACCTCTCATGATGTTTGTTCACTGCTGTTCTTTGCCAGCAATCCAAGACCTTGCAGCAGAAAACCCCATTCCTGAGCAAATTTTAGAGAATAGCCCTCCTCTGGTCCCCAGAGTCCCAAACAACTTCCTCTAGCCAGCTTATTCCTTATACCTTCCTACCAACTCTTTCCTCCTGTCCCACTCCAAATACATTTACTTCAACCAGAAGTGTAGAGGTAAAGAAAGTAGAAATCTATTGCTGTATGTGTTTCACTTATCTGGAGGAGCTTGTCAAACCTTCCAAGGCAATTACGGACCCTTGTAGTCCCACATGGGTATTCTGAAACCAAGCAGGACAGAGGGTGGCCACCCACGGACTTTGCCTGTGACAGCGCAGGAACTGACCTCACATTTGCAGAAGTGTGGGTCTATATCTGATGTACGTGACAACAAATGCCCTTAATCACCTCACAAGCAAGCAAACACAGGCCCCAGAGACTGTAGTTTTTAATTATTTTTTTTGCATGCTGCTACTGTAGTTTGACACATTTATCAAATTTACTGTTATTTCACACGCAATAAACTCATTCATTTTAACAGAAGACAAATAACAAAGCAAAGCAATAAAAGGAATTTTTTCTTTAGAAAGTAAATCCCACTGATTTCATCTACAGAAAATGCTCATGCATTCCGAGTTTCTTTAAATACAAAGCATACATGTTGCACATGATGTGTTGCTCCTTCTAGAATTT
This sequence comes from Pseudopipra pipra, assembly GCF_036250125.1. Lineage (NCBI taxonomy): Eukaryota > Metazoa > Chordata > Aves > Passeriformes > Pipridae > Pseudopipra > Pseudopipra pipra. The sequence continues at coordinate 16,561,902 of NC_087550.1, forward strand.
GCAGCCCTTACAGATTGCATTGATACTGCCTGTGATCCTGGAGGGAATCCAAGAAGCAATTAATCAGATTTCACCCCCACTGACAGCCTGAATGCTTGCTTCATTCCTGAGGCTATGTGCTAGAAGTTCATTTGAACAAGTCACCTCAAAACTCCATCAAAGAGTCATAGTAAATTAAACTTTGCATCAGTTTGACTGTCACTGTGTAGGGCATTAACTGCACAGTTTTCTTGCAAAAACAATGTGCTTGCTGGATTACAGTTATGAAAATCTAAAAGGCAAGAGCCAAAATTATTTTTAGAAACATGAGACTAAGTGAGGAATGTGGTTTGTACAGTTGAAAATAAAGGTCATTTATTTTGAAATTCAGCTTACGTAAATAAAATTTTTGACTTCTTTAAATTCTTCTATTTAAATTCCTGCAAAAGTCAGAGAATTCAAATGATTGCTGGTAGAAAGTCCAAATTCTTATAATTGTCTTCTAAAATTGAGCCACAGTCTGACCAAAAAAAAAAATCGGTTGTCTTGTTCTTTTGCCAAACGAATTTATTACTTGTGGTTAATTTTAAATAACCTTAACTGTTTTCCTAGATAACACTGATAATATTTTAGCTCTAAGCTTCAGTAACCATGGAAAACTGAGTGAAAATTTCATTATATTCTTGAAATAGCTGTCATTGATATCGAAATATGAAGCTGGCAAAACAGTGTCAATTACTTTGACATTTTATTTGCATAGGATATTCAGTTATAGCCAAGTAGCTTACTTGATTAATTTGTGGTTTTGATCTATTTAGATCGGAAAACAATATATAAGGGCTTTAAACAGCACAAAAAAACTTTTCCAGAGAAGTACATATGTAAGTCATGGGTGAATTATAACACCAAAAAAGAAAAATCATAAATGGTTCTGAGACAAAATGTGTAAGACTTTCACTATGTACAATCTTATTCTAACATTATATTACTATATTCTTAGCACAACTTAATGTAAGAGTACTGTAAAAAAACAAAACCCAGTAACATTTAATAGTTTTCTCGAATTGTTTCACTGCAAGTCTGCTAAGAAGTGAAGTAGAATCTGAAAAAGCTAAGAGGAAAAGTCCTAAGTATTCTTATTTAAGATAAATTTGATCTAATTCAGACTAAACTTGACATTTAAAACAGTTTCGCTTTCTTAGAGTTCTTTGAGAGACAGTGGTATTACAGGACATGCCAGATCATGTATATGGGAGAAAGAAAGTCAAGGAAAAGCCAATATCAAGAAATTATATCTACAGTCTAGTGAGAGAAAAATACATGAACTGACTTTAAAGTCATATTGGGATGAAAGCAGCTAGGTTACTGTGGAGCTTTTGACAAAAAAATCCTTCCACATGACCTCGCTTCTCTCACCTACTACAACCCATCTATAACCAAGCTGGCTTGAGGTCACTCAATTTGGTCTGCACTACTCTGTAATCAACAGCAAGTCTACCTAAAACTACCAGTCCAAGTGGTTTGGACTGAAAGGGACCTTAAAAATCATGTACTTCCAACACCCCTCCCAGGGGCAGGGACACCTTCCACTAGGCCAGGTTGCTCCAAGCCCCATCCAGCCTGGCCTTGAACTCTTCTAGGGATGGGGTAGTGTCTTGGTTTATAGATAATGTGTGCCAGGAGGCAGGACCTCCAATGGAAAAAAAACCTCTCCCTCCAAATTATGAGCGTTTGAAATTATGAGACATTCAAGTAAAGTGTAGAAATTAATAACAGTTTTTACTAAAAATGGAGAACAAAACAAACAAAGCAGCAAAACACAGCAACCACAGGGGTACAGGGACAAAATGGTCTGCCTCTCAACTCTCTCCCCTAAAAAGACTGAAGACTGCTGGCTGTGCATGAATTTGGCTCCAATGGTGAGCTGCGTCTGACTCGGGGCTCTGCTCTGAGCACCAGCAGCTCACAGCACCGGAGTGGCAGCTGGGTGGCTCTGGCAGGATCCAGAGATGAGACTTGGTCTCTGCAACATCGATGGTGGTTGTAGCACTGACCCTCTGAGGTGGTGGTAGAGGCCTGGCTAGTAGAAGTCCTGTGGAGTGAGAGAAGGAGACCCTCAACCTCCCCAGCAAAGTCAGAGTGTGGTCTTTTATTGGGCTCAGGGCAAGTGGGAATGCCTCTGGTACCTCCCCTGGGGCGGAGAGTTCTTCGCTGGATGATTAACACTGGATCACAGGACATTTCAAGAGTCTTTGACACCTTCTAAGCACACGTGGATCCATTATGGCCCATCAGCAGAGATGAATATCTTCAGGCCGTGTGAGTGAACTGACCTGATGCCTCCCGGAGGGGAGTTACCACAGATAAGTCTTTTGTGTAAGGACAAAGAAACAACACCCAGCCTGTAGCCTGAGGTGGTAGGTGTGCACGCCCCCTGAGTCATCAGCCTGCCAGTCTCTTCACACTGGTGGAGACATTCTTCTCCTAGGAGAGTACCACCCTTATCTTAAGTCCCTCCCCACAGTCTAAATTAGTAGGCATATTTGGAGAAAAGAGAAAAGATGAATATCAGAGTCTTTGTGTAACCCAGGACAATATTGCAAAGGTGGCTAGCATGTCAAGTTATTTTGTAAAGATGTCTTACAACAGGAGGCTGTTGGCACGTCCAGGATATTAACATGAAAGCTAAGACAACAGTTAGTATACCTCTACAAATTCAACTGGAGGATAAATACCAGAGTAAATAAACAATCTTCAAGTCTAAGAAAAAGGACAACCTGAGGAGAATCCTATATAAATTTGTGACAAATTAAACCAGAATGAAAGATAGGATGAAGTTTTTTATCGTAATCATAATAACTCTGCAGGAGCCTTTCCATATAGATGAGGGGAAAAAATCAGTTCTAAAGAAAAGCTCCCATGGCAGGGATTTCATGCTGTTACAGGATCCTGCAGCCAGAGAATTGGTCCTACTGATCCAAGAAGTTCCTCTGTAACTCAAAATTGCACCAGCTGCAGTGGTCTCAAATATCACCATTCCATCTCAAGATCTGTACCAGTTTGCCAGGTACAATGACACACAGGAATGATAAAGGCTACGGTGCATTTTTTGCAGCAACATTTAATGCTAAGGATACATAAATAAACAACAGGTAATCTGTTTCTGAAAACTGATGTCAGACATGATTGCTGAACTCAGAAAATGCCACTCAGAAAGGATACTTGCAGTCATCATTGTGAGTTCTCTAAAATCTTTGACTCTATACGCATAGACACTCATAGTGCTAACAATGTTTGGGTAACATCTGGAAGAGTCCTGAGAACAGGGCAGATTGCTTCTATGAAAATCTTTTGTGTTACAATATCCTGAGTACTGTCTCCTCTTCTTTCCATGTCTGAAAGGGACTTAGAGAAGGGCAAGTACAAAGGTCAAGGAGGCACTGAAAAGCCTCGGACTTCACTTTAAAGAAAAGGATGAGGGAGGAGGATATAACTGAAGTTTAAAAAGAAATCTTGACATTTTTAGATACAGTGAACCCAAGAATTATTAACCAAATCCAGCAAGCTAGAAATCCCCTGACAAATCTAATAAGATATTTAAATAGATTAAAGAAACTATTTTACAGAGCAGATAGTGAAACTCTGGGACTTGCTGCCTCTGGAAACAATTATTATCAGCAGGTTCAAAGAGGGGTTAGATGAATTCATGACCACTAGTTCCAGAAACAGAAACTAATGGGATAGGAAGCAAGAAACCCTTTAGTAGCCCTGATATAACCATGCAAGGTAGACTGCAGAAAGTGGTCTATGTACACACACAATGCCCCAAAATGTATCACCTCTTGCTCCACCTAAATCAAACAGTGACAGAGATTAACAGCAGTCTGATTCAGTGTGGCATTTCTTATTATGTGCTCCTTGTAGCCATTTTATAATATAAGGTCTGTCCTATATGCTAAAAATGGTCAAATTATACAGTCAGTGGCCTGTGTTCCCCATGTAGGAAACGCTCAGTGACCGGCAAAGTGCTCAGAGACTGGAACAAAGCCTACTTCAGGATGTACACCTGAGCAGGCTTCACATATCAGTGGTTGTCCGTTCAGTTCCTTGGCAGGGACCTTGACACCAGTCAAGTTTTTGACCTAATCTTAAATCATGCTTTTGTGGTAAAAACTGGACAGCAGTTAATATCTTACTCTACTTAAAATGCTGAGTTTGTACTATGAAAAATAGAGTGGTCTCCTAGTTAAAACACGAGATTAGGAATAGAGGTGGTAGTTTCTGGAGACCTTGATTGTTTCCCTGAACCCAGGCATTCAACTGCCTCTTTTCTTCAGCTGTTAAAAGAATACCTGAAATCCAACACAATTTTTCAGCTGAAGTACACAATGTGCCCTTTTACTGCTGTGTCTGGATAAAATAAACCCAGGCAAAGAGTGCATGGCCATGGGCCAGTCTCTCCCTCAAGGTGGGTGTGCAGTTTACTCTTTGTAATTGTTACACATGGGTTTGTGTTTGTGAAATTGCAGCTCTTCTGACCGGGTGCATATTGGATGTATTGAAAACACATATTGTGTTATTTTTGTTTACTTTCCAGTAATATTGAAGTATATGTCCAAAATGCTAAAGGTTGGTTTAAGGAGCTGGGCACAGTCAGTATGTATATACTTGACAATGGTTCAATTACAAAAATATTCTTGGTTCCCATGCCATTACATAATCTGACAAAATTACTGATGACTACATAGACCAACAGATCATTTCCCATCATTTCAGAGGCATTCTGAAGAACAAATCAGAAGAGGTGAGTTTTCTCAGTGACAATTATCTTATTTTTAACTTCTGACATGGTTTCTTGAAACCCTCTTTGACAGAAGCAGAAGTTCTTCCTGCTAACTAGGTTAAGAAAAATTACATGGTTGTCTTGCTTCCTGCTGCAAATCGCTAAGGAACTGGTTTGTAAAACAAAATAAATTGCCAAATATTTACAAATACTTTTAGTGATTAGCTAATGGAAATAGGTTTATTGAATTCTTTATGAATCTTCACTGTTGGTTTTGATTATGGCCTTCCAAGTTAGTTATCCAGATAGGTACTCTTTTTTAAGGATACAGTCCACAGTTTTTCCATTTGAAATGAAAATAATTCCTTGAGGACATATAGACAGACTTTGTATGTTAGAGCATGATAAGTGTTGTGAGAACATGCAGGAAAGGGTGGGGTGCTCCATAACTTGTCCCACATATATTTGTCTGTGTCTGTCTCCTGTATTGGACACAGTACATTCATGCATAAAGCATTGACATAAAGCTTTGAAATGAAAAAAAAAAATAAATTAAAAAAACCTATCATATTGCAATAGATCTATCTTCAGTTAAAAAGATATCAACAACAAAATACTGGCTTTTCTAATCAAGCAGACAAACATATAGAAGGGAAACTTGTCTTAAGTCAGGCACTGGACCGGGAAAATTAAATCCAGTTGTACCTTGGCAGTAGATGTCAAAAATGCTTGAACAGGTCTTCCACTGCTTCAGTTCCTCACCTGTTAAATGAGACTGAAAAATCTCCATCTCACAGCCATGTCAGAAATTTCCTTAAATTTCTGCAAAGCAAAGGTACCACATCATTGGGAAATTGTTGAATCAACTGAATTGAAGTAAGATTGAACAAACAAGATCTGCCACTGGAGTGTTACCACATCCGAACTGCGTGTTATACAAAGAGTTTATCTCCACAGTCAGGAAACTCACTGGATTTTCAGCTACAGAGGTTCTCCTGCCAATGCCATTATAACTCATGGCTATAATATTGTGTTAAAAGGGCACAGCACTAAATGTCAGTGAAATGCCATTGGCTCAGCACAAAGTGGTACAACACAAACAGACATCTATCAGGTTGTTTCTGTAGATACAAGAGGCAGATTTTCAATTCAAGGAACACTGTTAAGACCCAGAATCTTAAAAGACATCTTCACCTTCAAAGGTCTCCCTTTGGACAACTCCTTTAGGGGAAAGGGAGTGATGTAATAGTTCAGTGATTCAGCCATAACTTTGTGATGGATGTATATGTATGTGTATAATGAGCTCCCCAAGGAGAACCAGAACACTTTAAAACTCAAAATAGCCAAGAAGACTGGAGTACTTAACTTTTTTAATAGAGGAAATTCAAAGTAGCTAGGGGAGATGGAATAGAAACTAAAAGGACTTATACATAGTTTTGCCTGTCCTACTGCATCCTTGCAGACATTTTGCTTCTAGGTGAGATGGCAGTAGATTCAGTAGATTTCTGATTTGCATCAAAAACTTTCTCTCCCCTCTGTTCCAAGAAGGTTTGCATGGTCCCTTTTAAGACCACCTGGAAGGTCCCCACTTCATCAGGTCCTTCCCTCAGGAAGCTGCAACCTCCCTGTTCTGTGCTGGAACTGTCTTGGCAGTCTGCAAGGTGCCTCAGAAATCTTCCCTCCCTTGCACTAGTTCCATGATCCCACCATCTTAAAAGAACATGGCTATGAATAAAAAGGCAGGTGAAAAAAAAATATAAACTTTTTATAGCAATAAAGACGGAACACAATGCTATCTTATTCACCTGTGAGATTTTATTATTATGTTTAATGCTATCATACATTTAGCTTTTTCCAAGCACATCCTTGTCTTTTCACTCAAGATCTTGCCCTGGCAGAGTTTAAGAATTTTGCACATTTGCTTAGGTTTTCCAGATGTCCTGCAGCCTGCTTCTTACTAGAGTACTGTGTTTCCAGAAATGTCACTCACACCCAATGTGCCTTCACCTTTATAATGCATCCATTGGAGACTTGATGAGTTGACACATGGGACTGCTGCACATTAAATCCAACCCATCCTGAAAGTCCTGGGAGAAAATACAAAAAATAGCAATAGGAGAACGATGCCATTCATCTCTGCAGGCTGGGGGCAGTGTCTGGAAAGCGGCACAGCAGAAAAGGACCTGGGGATGCTGGTCAACAGCAGCTGAACATGAGCCCACACATGCCCAGGTGGCCAGAAAGGCCAATGGCACCTGTCTTTTGTCAGAAATAGTGCAGCCAGCAGGACCAGGGCAACGACCTTCCCTCTGTACTCTGCAGTCATGAGGCTACACCTCGAATCATGGGTTGAGTTTTGGGCCCCTCTCTCCAAGAAAGACATTGGAGACTGGAGACTGTCCAGAGAAAAGCAATTGAGCCAAGGAACAGTCTGAAGGAAGTTGTATAAGGAGCGGCTGAGGGAGCTGAAGGAGTCCAACCTGGAGAAAAGGAGGCTCAGGGCCTTATCAGGCATTATCACTCTCTACGGCTACCTGACAGGAGGTTGTAGCCAGGTGGGGGTCAGGCTCTGCTCCCAGGCAACCAGCAACAGAACAAGAGGAAATGGCATCACATTGCATCAAGGGAGGTTCAGGTTGGACATCAGGAAAAGTTTCTTCATGGAAAGAGTCATCAAGCATTGGAACGGGCTGCTCAGGGTGGTGGTGGAGCATTGCGATGTAAAACAATTCACACACACAGAGGAATGGCTGGGCAGTATGTTTGAATATCTGCCTCAAGAGGAAAAATTTAGAGGGTTTGATACATTTTAAGTGGAAATAATTAGTGTAGGAAATCACAGACTTGTAATAATTATGTTGTGGTCACATAAATCAATTAAACCATCCTTCTCTGCTTTTTTTGCTCAACCCCCTGAGTTAATGCTATACAGAACAGGATTCACTCATTGCAGAAGTATTGCTTTGCACCACTTGTCTCTAGCTGAACATTTTGCAGATAAAATATACATGGCTTAATCATTCTACCTGCCCTTCTGTTTCACCTCAGAAGGTGTCAGAGTGATAATTTCATCTTTTGTTCCCATTGATGAAATATGGATGTACAGAACACTGGAAAGCTTTGTGCAGTGCATCAGTGGCAGAAGCAGTGGAATAGCTTTTCCTCTCAGTCAGCAGATATACAAGGAGCCCTTAGGGTGGTAGTGTAAAGTTAATGAGGTGACATAACTGGGTATGAATGGTAGCAAAATGTTAAACAGGATTATAAGGATTGCATCGTATTGAAATAGTACCCTGCCTCCAATGAGAGTCAGAGACTTCACAAGGAGAGATAAAAAGAGTCATCCTCCATATACATGTTCACCACCTGGAGACAGAACACCAGTTTAAATCATTTCTCTACTGTACTTGGATTCTGGCCAAAAAGTATTATGTTTGTGACCTATGCTGAACAGACATGGCGTGCCAATTAGGAAAGAAGATAAAGAAGGAGGAAAGAGACTTATTAGCGTTCTCGTAATATATAAACAGGTTCCTTAGCTCAAACAGCAAAGTTCTATACCAATCTTGAATTAAATACCTTTGAGGGCTGAATTTCTTAGCCTGGGCAAATGCAGTGTTAATGAGAATAGCAGAAAGCTGACACAGAGCTGGTGACCTCAGGGAAAACTACAACCAAAATGAATTGAAAATGTGGAAAGCAAGAAATAATTCAAAAAGAGATGAACCAGATTCTTAACTGAGGGGAATCATCATCATTAGACTGAAGGATCTGGCTGGGTTAATGTATACATGCTGTAGATCAGTCTGTGGGCAGCCAGCTGGAGGTCATGCAGTGGCACTCACCATTGACCTAGGGGCTGCATTGTGTCTTGGCCAAGGAATTTGAAGAAGAACTGAGAACAACAGCAGAGCAACATAAGAACTGATCCACCTTTGTTTTATCCAATACCTACATAAATCATGGTTGTTGAAGCAAGAGGTATTTAGTTACTTGCAGATTTACAGAGCCTGGCAAAAAATGCCAAGGAGATTGCTCTTTCACATATTGTCTCCCACTTGTAACTGAGCTTCAGCTTCCCCAAAATGAACTATGTCAACAGCTAGCATATCACAAAATTACAGTGATCATGAGAATCACATGCTGCTCTGAATCCATCTTGAAGCTGTATTCCCCTCTGGATTGTGTTCAGGAAAGACTGGTGCTTAGGAGGAACAAAAGAGTCCTTCAGGTCTGTTTGCAAGACCCTTTGTGGTGGTAACCACTCCAAGCAAGAAGGAGATGACAGCTCCAGGCAAAGGAGAGTGAAGGAGCCACCTTCCTGCCCAGCAACCTTTGGAGCTATCTCCTCTGCTGTGATCAGTCTGCCATTGCTGCTCACAGCTGGCAATTTTATTTTAGGGAATAAGCCAAGGGCCAACCAAGCCCAAATTATTCACAGAGCAGGACAAAATTGTGATTTTTTCTAATTCCCACAGCCTCAGTCAAACCATCACACTCTGACTGTAATTCACCTTCCTTGTCAACAGTACCTTAGTTAATATTAGTTATTGCAAGGATTAGAAATAGGCATTCAGTAATTAAATGCACATCACATTAATCAGCAGCTGTAGGGGCAGGTCAAAGGTGGCACAAAGGATGTGCCCAGGTACAGAGCCCAAGGAGCATGCCCCAGAGTTAGTAAACTGGTTGGTTAAGAAAGTCACATGACATGTAAGGATAAAAGAGCACGCGAGTTTGAATAAATCCTTTTTGTCCACACCATCGCACGAGGAGCATCATTCATTCCTTGTTATACAAGGGTCCCATGCTACATATGGCGATCCGAAAGGGACAATTTTAGCTTATATTAAGCGAGATATTTCACCCTGAATCAGGTATATTAAGTGGTAGTTTCCGGTTATCAGGTCTATTAGTTTGACTTGGGAATCTTTGACCACAAAAAACTTTGACGTCAGTAAACCCCGTGGTCTTAGTGGCATCTAAGAGACGGATAGTTAGTTAGCGAGCTCAAAAAAGATTAGGTAGTGCACGGAAGAAGAGAAGAAAAAGTTAAGGAAGAAGCCGAGAGGTCAGAGCAGGCAGCCGGAGAGAGCGGAGAGGGTCAACGCAACATCAAAAGCGGTGAGTCTGTCTGGGACGTACCCCGCACATCTAAGACTGATCCCTGGGCGAGACGTGGCTGCAGCTCGGAGTCCCGAGCTACGGAGCACCTTAAGATCGTCAGGGAAAAGCCTGTTGATTCCCTAAGTGTCGGTCATCTGGTAAAAGCGGCATCCCGCTACCGACTACTGGATCACGTGCGAGAAGCGATTTCGCTGCCGCCCGTACCATCCCAGCCCCACCGCACGATCCCCGCATTGCCTTTCTGCCTAGCGGAAAGCGCAGAGCTCCGTGCCCGTTAGCAAACTTTTCAAAAGTTAAAGTGGCATTTACAGATACAGTTCCCATTTGCAAATTACTGCTACTTCCACCTGGTACTTATATACAAAGCCTGTCAAGTTTGCATAGTTACAAAGTTAGCAAATTTGTCCCCCTCCAAAATGGCCAGTTAAATAGAGCAGTAATGGATCTTATTGAAACAAGTTCTTCCTAGTATGAGGGTATCAATAGCCACATATACTCTCTCTATATATATATATCTCTTATTTCAACTTATGTGGTGTGCACACAACACATTTTACCTTTTCAATTATCCTGTAAAAATCCTTAGAAGAGAAGTATTGCTATGTTTATGGATAACCATTCTTAGCCCACTCAGTTGTTACCATCTATTTTTAGATTCTACCGTGTTCTTGAGCCAGAACATGTCTGAACTTTATCTATTCTTTTTTAAACTCCAAATCATACTTTTCTATGTGCCAATTCCAGCCCTAGAGATGTGTTCTATATTTTGCGTTAAAATTACCTAACGAATAATGAAAATGTCCCATCCTCTGACTCAGCCTGTTGCTTTGTTTTGGAAAATGTATCTTGGCTTCTGAGGGATGAAGAGTATTTGCCCCTTTTTTCATAATAACTAAAAAATCACACAGAATAAATGCAAAATCCTGAAGGGATGAGCTAAAATTACAGGAGAAGTAAATATCAAGTGAAGCATAAGAAAAACCCTGTGTTTCTGTCCCCCTAGATGAATGAAATGCCTTCCCCTTGCAAACAAAAGCAATAGGGGTTTTGTCCAAAACTCTTTCTCTCCAAACATCCTATCATTCCATATGACTCATCCTTTACGTGGTCAGGGGAAAAAAGGAGATGTGCAGAACTGCATCATTACGTGCAAGCTAAAGTCACTCCTTGAACTTAGCCAAGTGTGAGGAACTATAAAATTCCTGTAAGAGAGAACGTGTAAGAGAGTAGCTGTCAAGTAAGTCACCATAAGCATTTCATTGTTTAGGAAAAACACTGGACACCAGTGTACTGTTTCAATAAAACCTGTGATTTTTGCTGCAAACCAGGTCTTGTGCACCAGGGTGAGAGTTACTCTCCCAGAGGTTAATGGCATTTATTCCCATCTTGAGCTGAAATACACCCACCAGTAGAACATTTTAAAAAAGTATGTTTTCAAGGTACTGAAAAACCTAATGGCAGGGAGGAAGCAGAGGGGTATTATCTCTGGGCCCAAATTATGTGGAATAGTGTCATGAGCCATCTGAGCTAATTTTTCAATTCTAGGAGACTGCGGATGCAGAGGTAAGCAACTAGAGCAGCCAGTAGCAGCAAAATATTCTAACTAAACTGTGACCATACATGAGCCCTGACTGCTCTCTCTTGATTTCTTTTGCACTTTCCCAGCTGGAGCATCACCTGGGGTTCAGGTTTGCTTTTCCTCCCTGATCTTCTGCCCCAAGGTGTCCAACTGAAAATACCAGATATGCCTCCTGCCATCATCCCTGTTAAATTATCTCCATGGCAAACATGAAATATCACCCTGGATAAGAAAACGTCATGGCCTTCACAAGGCCTCTGTTTCTTTCTTGATTGTTTTCAGGGACCTGATCTTCAAACTAACTTTTTTTTCTCCTCTGAATTTCTATTTGAGATACGTAAGAGTCCCAGAATACTCTTGCTTTTCTTCTTTTCTTTTACATCCCATTAATACTCAGGCTGTTGTCACTGTCTTTCAAAACCTAGAGAAAAAAAAGACTTTTCTATGTATTTGCATGTCTCTCATATGCCAAAATATCTTTGTTCAGTGCATTAACATATATAAAGCTGAACGTGAAAGCAAACAACAAAATATTACTCAGAACATGTTTTCACAGTGCTATAATATGTCTTGATTAAATATCCAAAGATTTTAGATATATGGAAAAAATAGAAAGCTTTAAAATAAAGAAGTTTAAAGCCTGAGGGGTCAGTCATCTCTGACGGGTTTATGTCTGAAAATTAAGCCTTAGTCTTCTCCAAGGCACATAACTAAAGCCACTTTGTATTTCAGTCCTACAAAGAACTAAATAATTCACTGGCTACTGTCCTGCAAAGTAATTTCCTCTCTTTGTTTTCCATACTTGAATTTTCATATCTTTTCCAACATTTTGTGCTTCGAATGAGTCAAGTCTGGCAATTTTTTCCAGAATGGCCCTTTTTTTTCCATAGATACAGTCTTTATTATCCTCCTTGACTCCATCTAACACATATTGCCTGTCAGTGCTCTCATAAATTATTATTTTGTACAATTTTATAACTGGTGACTAAAAAGGATTAAGTGAGACAATTTGTGCTATATTAACAGGTATTGCAGAAGAATAGAAGCATCTATTTAAAATTTTGAATGTAGCTAACACATATGTGGAAAACACAGAAAAAACCCTGCTTGTTTACCAGTTTTAATTATTCTGCAGAGAAATGAAATTCAACATTTCTCTTATAATTGGTCCTGCCAATTAAGCCAGGATTCTTCTAGCCAGGATTTTTTCCATTCAGATATCATGTACCATAGAGAGTTCTGCATACATGGTGTATCTCTGTCAGCAGAGAATGCTATGGCTAATTTTTAAACCAATTTCACTGCAGGACCCTTGTGTTCCTATCCTATTACTTGTTTATCAAGGTGATAAACGGAGAGGAAATAATCCAGTAGCAGGTCCCAGACATTATGTTTGGAAAGAACTATTCTCAGATTAGGTCTGCAAGAAAAATTACTGGAAATACTGTGATTTGTAAATTGTGTCACCAATAGCCCAAATAAGAGCTAAAAGATGAGCAATTCAAAACACAGAGAGCACAGCCAAGTGTCAAGCAAAGGTTTCTATTTTCAGGAACACACATTTTTAGTGTAGATCAAAAGAGACAGGAACAGAGAAAGAAACAATCTGTTCATGTCAAAACAGAGGGATTTTGTGACTGCCCAAATGAAAAGTCGAGGTGAGAGGAGAAAGACTAGGATACAAATCATTATCTATCACTTCATTGTTTACATTGTTCAAAAAGCAAATGAAGACAGTTTTGATTTTCTACAGAGCTGGTACAGGAAACCAGTATTTTCCCATTTCTAGAGTTATTTGGTTACTTTACTTGCCAGATGCCCTCTGCAAAGAGAAAACCCTTATTTAATAAAGTTGCTATTTTTCATCCCAAAGTTTCTCCTGTCCCAGTGAGTCAGTTCTGTCCACTAAGAAGACATTACAACTTCTTCTGTCCCATACAGCATCTCTGTCTGTAGCTTCTAGTTACATTACAAACAGCCTGACCATGGCTGAGGAGGACATTTCAGATCTAAAGAACTCCATGGGAATTTTGTCACTTGTTCCAGCAGGGGCTAGAGATTATCCTGAAATCTTTTAATCCCAGATGTTTTTGTCCAGTTTCACCTTCAGCCTGTCCTAAGAGGCAGAAATTTGTCCTCTCTGACTAATACTGGAGTTGCTGCCCTAGCAGACAGAAGTCTGACCACCTCCTAGAAGGTTCTGTCAATTCAGAACAGAACTGGCACACACTAAAATAGTATTAGCACCCCCTTCTCATGCTTCTCCTTAGCACAGAAGGACTTGATTTTCATGAATCCTGCAAGTTTCACAAGTAATGAAATGCTGACTGAATTTAACTACTGGGTTTTTTCCAAAATTTCCCTCCCTTGGTGAAACAACAGAAAATCCTTCCACTAGTTAATGCTGTTATGGGGAGCTACTGGCCTTTTATTGCCTCTGGGATGAAGTTCACCACATAGTAAACGCCTTGTATCGCAGAATCGCAGAACAGCTGAAGCTGGAAGGCACATCTTAAGATCATCTAGTCCAATTCCTCTGCTGAAGAAGGATCAGACAGAGCAGGCTGCCCAAGATCATGTCCAGTTGTGTTTTGAGTATCTCCTGAAGTAAAAAAAAAGGGATTCAGAGCACCACAGTATAAATCCCAGAGTGTATCTAGACACCTGTTTTTGAGTTAGATTTCTAGTCCCCTTTTTCTAAGCAAATGGGAGAAACAGCCCCATTCTGAGCAAGAATCATCTCCTCTGAAGAACTGCCTCTTGCACAACTCAAAGGTTTTGACAGTGTGAGATTAGTTTATCTAGTGACACACTGACCTTTCTTGGGTTGGGCCCTTTTTGAAATATTTTGCATGAGTGATAAACACATTCTTATACCTAAAGTTGTTCCTTCTTCATAAACAAATAATATGGATAAACAGGAGATTTTGAGTTATTAATATTATTGCCCTAAAAGATGCTGTTTCAGTTTTGGGAATTGTTGATGTTCTGAGCTTTGAAGATATTCACATCATTTCAACTCTGTGTTGGAAATTATGTATGCTTTGAAGAGTGATAAGTGACATGGGATATTTAATCTGATTTTCCCAGAGTGTGTTACAATAAAATTAGTAAGAGATACCTCTGCCTAAATTAAGGTGCAAATGAGACTATGTGACAAATTCAATAATATGGATTTTTATTTAACAGTGAATGTGAGGTAGAAATATAGAAAGAAATAGAAAAGAGAGGAGAGGGGGAGAGAGAGAGATCAAACAGAACACAGTCACCACCTGTGGATGCAGCAGTGTCTTGTTGGTCCTTCTTCACCCTGGAACTCTCTGTGGTAGGGGGTTCTGAGGTCATGCAAAACTTTTCATTATTTATGCATCTTAGCAAAAAAGCAAATTAATGTTCATTGATTACAGAGTTCTCTTTTCCTATTGGTTAAATGATTCCCTTGCTTGTAATGCTAATTAGCCTTCATGCTCAGTCTTTCTCTTCTTTTGAGTCGGTGGGTTTCCTGAGTCAGTGGCCATGAGTCCATAATTGCAATCTCTCCCTGCCAGAATTACCCAGTTGGAGCTGATTTCAGCACAGTTGCTGAGCTGACTTTCCTTGTGGCCCATAAATTCTGCATTCTTTGTGCCCATTATCAGTGATACATTCTTCTCCCCAAGCTTTGTTAACCTCCTCCTAGACCTGAGATAACACCCAGACAATAGTATCACCTTTATCTTGTCTCAAGTTCCTGCTGTGATGGCTTATTTTATAGTCCAAGTTGCAGGTATCCATGGAGGTACATTCCAGGGGGCTTCAGTGGTTGTTAGTTGTCACAGATGGCATCTGTCCCATAACTTGGGGTGATCTTTGTTTGACTGGAGATATGAATATGAGCAGTTGCTTCTTTACATTTACCACAGTGGGAACTTTTGTTTGGATGTGTTACCCAGGATGTGCTGACCAGATCTCACCTGCACCAGGCCTGCATTCAGTGCCTTTCTGTCATTCCCATCTGTACTTTTCTCACGACAGTCATTCTGTGGCCTTCACAGTGTCTGAGACAGGCAACTGTACTCTTTAACTCCTTATAGCACAGTATGTAGGTATTCAGATTTAGGGAGTTTCTTTCAGCATTTCTACTCTCCCTGTCAAAACTGGGTTTTAAAACTTTGTGTCAACAAAATGTCAGGCAATAAGAGTCAAATAGGGATTTTAATCCTACTTTAAGAGAGTATCTCTCACTTGTGGGTAAAGGTTGCTGTTCTTTGATTCAATTTCCAGCTATGGTGAAATTCCTGAAGAATCCTCTGCCACTTTAAAAAAATTACACTGGTACTAGTTGATTTCATACTCTACAGTCATGCAACTGTTTTATACTAGATAAGTCCTCCTTCAAATCTTCCGAATTCTCTTATGTAAAATATTAATATAGCAATTACTACTAAAAATCCATGAAGTTTCCACTGTCTTAAAGGTATTAAAGGTATTAAAAGAAGGTATTAAAGAAGTACTTTTGATGATTCGAAATTATCATCCTGATTTTAATATCTTGCAGCTCCCTGACTGACTTAGTCATCTCTTCACAGCAGTCTGTCAGCCAAGAAATGTCTAGGCCAAGTTCATTACATGGTGTTGGAGAAACCACAGCAAAGCTCAGGATGTATGTGTTGTGCCTTCAGAGGGACAGCTGCATAGGCTGGCATCTAAATATAGCAACCAGGGTGATTAGGACTACTGAGAGAGCTGGAGTGTATCTAGCCTCCTTGATCTCATATTCTCTTTGTAGGTAAAAGATTGCCAAAGTCATCAAGCCACCAGTCAAGTCAATGTAGAAAAAGGGTACTTCCCTGGGAATCCAGTGATTTTGAGATGGGGTTAGAAACTTTTTGTAGTTTAAACTTTGAGTGGTTTTCCACATGTAGTCTGTACTCCCTGGACTTCCTCTTCTCCTCCTAAACTTTCTTCTCACAGATTTTGAACTGAAAGTAGATGATGCTTTATTGTAGATGTTTATGCAACCACAAGCAAAATTAAAACATTGCACAAATCATTATGAAGCTCATGGACTGCAAAAGAAAGAAAAGTTTTCACAGGGTCCCAAAGGAACCAAATGCCCCGGGGCAAGAAAAATGCAACAGAAGCGGCCACTGGTGTCTTTAAGTTCCTTATTTTAAATCTGTACATGTAACTCACTAGAAGTATACTTTAGAGCAGAGATAACAGGTTCTGTGGCCATGCTTTGTCTCTTTCAGCTCTGCCTTTCAGACCCTTCTCTTTCCACTTTGGCCTATCATCATACCTGTGCCCTTTTCTCCTCGTGTCCTTCTCCATATTTCAGCATTACTTTAAATTTAGTTGTTGATGTGTAGCACCATGAGCCAAAGCCTGATCTCATGCAAGTGAGTGGTTGCTCTGCAACTACCCTTTAAGGAGCCATTTGGTTTTGACTTCATTGCCTATTGTTTCTCCAGTATGAAAAAACACAGTATTTTTATCGTTGTCTCTCTGAGAGTATAATGAGCAATCATTTTCTGACATGGGCATTATATTTATAGTCATAAAGACAAACTCATACTTCAGCTACTGCCAAGTAACACTGCAATGTTCATGTTTTCTTGCTGAGCAAAATTTCACCTGTCTTTCCAAATTTCTCCCTTCACTGATTTTCTGTCACAGTCTCCAATTCCTCCTTTTACTTTGGCTTGTAGTTCTGAAGACAAGAAATCCAAATATGCTGGATTAAAAGTTTTAATGTAAAATGCTTTTTTAATAGCATTTTTTTCCATTTAATGTGAAATACTTCTTTTCACAGTTGAAAGATTGTAGAGATATCTGATTTTAAAGACAACCCCCTTCATTTAGAACAAGATAAAACAAAAAAGAAAACAGATGTTTCAGACACTTTGGAACAACAAAAAATCAAACAACACTTCTTTTATTTTATTCAAAATCAGTTATGTAGAAAAAAAGTCTCTTATTTGGAACAAATAAAAACCCCACCACAGTTCTTTTGTTATTCAAAATCAGTTGTTTACTTATTTTAAAAGTCAGATTTCCATATATAGAAATTGTGCAGCTTTAGGTTTCTCTGTCTCCTTTCTTCATATTCAGATAAAACTGTCAATTCATCTTCTTGGATGAAATTACTCATGCCTCCCCTCTCTACTGTGAAAACGGGTGCCCCTTGTACAAGCCAGGTGTTTCCCTGACTCATTCTCTTCCTGTATCATCACATCACACTTGGTTCCTCTCATTTTCCCTGTTCACTTTTTTTAGCAGTTTTGGGGCACTTTGATTAATTCTTTGATACTGGCATTATAAAAAAAATGAAACACAAAACCTTCTAGCAAAGCGAGAGCAGCAAAGAAACATTTACAGTTTATATGACGTTTTCATGGCAGGCATCTAATCACAATCGCATAAAGTATGTGAGGAATATACATACACACACACTGCTGCTAAACCAGATGAAGATAGATGAAATATATCCCACCAGATATCCCACCAGGGCTCCACTGTGCATTAACAGTGACTTGGAAGACAAACATCATCTCTCCAAACATCCCATTCTTCCTTCTTCCTCCCCCAGCTTGTATTGCTGAGCATGACACCATACAGTAGGGGATATCCCTGGGTCAGCTGGGGTCACCTGTGCCAGCTGTGCCTCTTCCCAACTCCTCGAGTGCCCCCAGTCCCCACAGTGGTGGGTGAGAAGTAGAAAAGGCCTTTACTCTGTGCAACAACTGCTCAACAACAACAAAGTCATCCCTGAATTATCAACACAAATCCAAAACACAGCACAAATCCAAAACACAGCCCCATACCAGTTACTGTGAAAAACCTGACTCTACCCCAGCCAAATCCTGCACAACATTGAAACATTAGTGATAACTACAGTCTACAGTGGTTGCAATGTGTATTTTAGTGAAGACAGATTAAAGGATTCCTATTTAGGACCTTAATGCAAAGCCCATGGGAGTGAAGTTTGTTTTGTTCACTTCAGACCAAACCTTTCTGATGTGTAAGAGGAATCCAGCACTTACAACAGCCTTCTCATCCCAGCTTAAACTGGGTCAAGAGCCCTTCTTTGCAGCTGCAAAACTGGTGTGAGACTGGAATCAGGCTTGAGTCAGAGACTTCTTTCTTTCACACATTAGTAAACATGCCACACAGATGGCATTCTTTTCAGACAGAAAGTTTCCAAATGGTACCTTCACATGGTATTCCCATTGCACAATATCTTGGAAAACAGAATGAAGTAGGACAAAGTTTTTTAATGTTCTATGCAATACATGTGTCACAATGACTTGCATTAATACCCAGTCACAGCAGCAGGATAATAATTTCACTTTGTCCTCTGAATAGTTCTACATTTTCTTTATTAGGAAATAAAATTTATTGTCTTCAATGGAATTTGGATTAGGGCTAAAACTATTCCAGAGTAGTAGATCTCACACCCTGTGCGTGTTTAAATATAGATTTATTATTTTTATTCACAGACATATATACACAATTTTTTTATATAAATATATATATGACCCTATTAGCTCTGAGCATGGGTTAGGTTTCTCTGGTTAAGTAAATTAAGAAAAAGTTAAGAAACTGTAATAAATACAAAAGGATTCAGTTCTTCTTCTGGATCCATGGTCCTACCAAAGGCATCTCAGAGGGCAATGGAGTCAAGCCATAAATATCTTTAGGAGATCATCATGACAATGATGGTGACACTGATCCATAGATCTTAGCAATGAGTCAAGTTGCCCTGAAAAAAAGCCACAGAAACAGGACTGTGATTGACCTCTGTAAGGAGAAAATATCAGAATAGCAGGATCAGATCAGCATTTCTACATCATCCAAGCAAGGAGTTTTCAATTGTGGTTACTGGCACTTGTGTAAGAGCGTGCAGTGATAAAATGAGCCTTTGTTTTAAACATACCAACTTCTTATTCTCTTTCAACCTCAGAACATTTTTTTTCCTGATGGGTCATTGTTACAGTGCTACATGGATTAGCTTCTGTCTGAATAAAATGCAGTAGTTTTTTTTAATTATACACCACAAACTGCATACGTACATAGAAAGAGGAATGTGGCTCATGACTGTCTTAGTGGCCTCCAGACCTTCACTATGGTTTTTCTGACTAAATCATAACAAAGAACAGGAAAAAGAAAGAACAATGTCCAACCTATAGACAAATCCTGATTCTATTCTGAACTAGATACAGAATTTTTGCCCCCAAATACAGGGCTAAAATGATATTGCTGTATTTTGGTTCGCTCTTCTGATGGGACTGTTTTAATACTACATGGTAGAATGGGGATGGGACTCAATGGAGTGCAATTTAGATGGGACTCTGAACAACCTGGTCTACTGGAAAGTGCCTCTGTCTACATCAGGGAGGTTGGAACTAGGTGGTCTTTAAGGTCCCTTCCAACTCCAAACCATTCCATTATTCTATGCTACAAATATTTTCTGCACACAGAGGAGCTCTAACATAAAATCCACATCTGATTCAGTAACAAGGAAGGAAAGGAAATTGATAGCTCAAAAAAAGAAACACTTCTGAACATGTTCAGGTTTTAATCTTTGATTTGCAGTGTGTCTGGCCCCTGTTAAGAGCAACAGGAGGATTTGCTGGGAAGGCGTGTAAGGACGGTGGAAGGTGCAAGGTCCCAGTGAAAGCAGAGCCCATCTCCCAGCTCATTGATATCTCACCCTGATCACTTTTCCAGTGACAGTGAGTACAGCTCTGTCTTATCTCATGACACTGCACAGAAGGCATTAAAACTACTAGTCTTCAATGGGAAAAAATGCAGTAGGCAGAGTGCAATTCATATCCATTTCTCTTTTTGTCTGCTCTTGGGAGACAACCTCAGAAAGAAAATTGCAAATGGATCCCTATGCCTACTCATGTATGTTCCTGAAGCTGGAAACCTGATTTACAATGATTACTTTCAACAGTATCAATAATCTCTTGTCTTGTTCTCTGAGATTTTCTAGTCTCCTTTCCACAGGGCTGTATTATAAGGAGGTTTTGAGTTTTCTAAATACAACCATAGAATGGTTTGGGTTGGACAAGACCTTAAAGATCATCTATTCCCATCCCCCATTCCATGGGCAGGGACACCCTCCACTAGACCAGGTTGCTCCAAGCCCCATCCAATCTGTCCTTGAACACTTCACAGATGGGGCAGCCACGACTTCTCTGAGCAACCTGTGCCAGTGCCTCACTACCCTCACAGTAAAGAATTTCTTCCCAATAGCTAATCTAAATCTACTCTCTTTCTGTTTAAATAACGTAATAATAACATAGAGACTTTGGAATTCATTTCTACTCAATAGGTGTCATTTTGGTCTCCCTCTAGTTGCTTCTGCCAACACATTCAAATATAAAATCCATAGAAATTACATGCAATATGCTAACTGTCACATATATTTTATCTCAACCATTAATTTCTGTGTAGTAAATTGTATACTCCAACAGAATATTCAAGTGTGCACAATTTAGAAATTGCAGTATCGTATGATACGGCCACATGAAATGGCAACATTTGGGACACTTATCAGACAAAACCAATAAATGGTTTAAAATATGTAGTTACACATTTAAATATAATACAGAACATCATATATATAAAACTAGACCTAATAGAATAACAAAAATTTCTCCTCTTTATATACACACATGCATTCCCTACAGTTTCCATAAAATTAACTGTATAAAAACTAAAATTCTCATTGAGTGGCAGTGGGGATTTTAAAAAGGTTTTAATGATTTTGCTGAATCAGAAAATTCTCCTTTAATGTAAAAACAACACATGGATAAAAGTGTGTCAAACAAAAATTCGCCGTTAAGATTTTATTTTAATACTTAAGGTCATGATTTTGAAGTACAGAATACATTTTCCTTGAAAATATCACTTTGATAACAAATTGCAAATTGGTTCTAATAAAAGACCACAGAAACATGTTGAAAAAAGAAGTGAGCAGCAAAAAATAAACATAAAACATATGCTATCTCCCTTACAAGCATTCAAGCCTTTCTGTTAAGGACCTGCATATCGCTTTCAGATATAATTGGGTGTTTATTTTCATTTGGGTTACATGTAGTGCTACTTAGACTTGTTATCAGTCTGTTCACAACACTTAATTTAGTGTACTAGTCTGACTTCTCTGCCACATGACAACTACCTCAGTTAAACTGGCAGCTGATGCAATCTGAAACAGTTCCAATACTGCCAAGTACTACAGGTTCTAAGTGATCAGTAGGGTCCAGGAGCTGTACATGAGGGAAGGGTTGTCCTCTCTTTAGCAGCCTCTGCTGCCAGGCAATCAGTTACATTTGCAGGCTGGGATTTGTCCCAGGGCACAGCATGTGGCATCCTGGTCTCTACTCTTCCTTTTCTGCTCGGTAATCTTCTCCCATGGACCCCTTTCTTATGGGGCTCCTACTTTGGCACAATCCACTGCCTCATTCAGTCCTAAAACCCAAAGATTTGACTCACTATCCCACAGGCATCACTGAAGAGCCTAAGGAGTATTTGCTGACTGAGGACAGGGGACCATGTCTAACAACTTCAGCAGCATTCCTCACTATATTTCAGTGGTACTGGTATACTGTCAGCCACCAGTGAGCATTCCTGTTGCACAGACACATACAGGTGCAAAATCTGAATGCAGAAGTGAATTAGAACTTAAAGACTGGTTGATACCACAGCAAAGAATGTTACAATAATGGGATTGGTTTTTTGAGAATAATTTGTTGAACTTTCAAAACTGTACATAACTCAAGAAATCATTATTCTGGAATAATAAGTGGCATTAGAACTTTAGCGGTATTTATTATAAATGTATAAGGTACATGTGTCTACATTTTAATGTATTTATATAATGTAAGCTACTTCATATACATATTAAAATGACACAGATATACTCAGCTATACAGGTAGATAGACAAGAAGGATAAAAAGCACAATACTGCAACTCTACATGTTTTCAGAATCTGGAAAGATTTTTGTTCAGATTTTGCAAGACAGGCATGTTTTCCATTAACCTAAATACTGTTAGCTCCAACAGAAAACACACTGCTAAGAAAATTATTTCATCATGCACCATTCAAAACCATCATCCTACACATCTGCTTAGGGACCTGTGTATTGTAACCTGTTAATGTTAAAATACCAGCCTAATTACTTTTTAGAGTTATTTGTTTGTTCTGGAAAACTAATCCACAGATTCATGTTAATTCATAGACAGTAAATCTGAGATCCACGTGACAGTCTTGAACCAGAGCATATTAAAGTCAGCGAAAGTTCATTGACATCAAAGGATTTCAGATCAGTAACTAAAATAAGGTATTATTTTAGTAATAAATATTTTAGTATTTTAACACAGCATGGAATAACACTTTTGTTAGCCCTTTGTTCATCTTGGTGGATGAGGGGAGGAAATTGTCTCTCTCTTTTTCTCTTTCTTGCTCTTTCTCTTTTTCTTCTTATTCCTCCTTGTGTGTTTCTTCAACCCAACTGTTGTGAAAATCCAGTGACATCTGAAAACAAAATGTTTAATTTTTCCAACTCAATTCTTTAAATACAAAGTTAAGGACAAAAGTTAAGGACTTTGTGTTAGGGGGTTACACTTCTTTGGCTTGTTTTACTGCAGATGTAAAGGACATTTTGCATCTAAACCAGTTAGGTTTTACCTAGAATTTGAGTACCCCTTCACAGGATACAGCATTATTGCCTGAGAACCAAGCAAAGTCATTCCTTTGAGGTATCCAGAATACTTTTATTTCCAACATGCAGTGAATAGTCCTGAGACTATTCCAACATGCAGTGAATAGTCCTATTTTGAGTCACGTGAAATGAATGGCATCAGTCTATAAACAACCTCCCCAGCAAGTAGCGACACTTTGTGAACTGAGCCAACTCCACCCTCCTCCCCATGATCCTCTTTTTCATCCATTTCTTGCCTTTCTATTGGAAGGAGTTTCAATATAGGGAGTCTGATAGAGACTTTGTTCCTTTCTGCTGGAAGGAGTTCCAATATAGAGAGTCTGACAGAGACTTTGTTCTTGTGCATGCCCAGTCACTGTGCCTGGGAGGAGCATTTGCTTGACCATTGGACTGGTCTATAGTGGACACTCATTGCTGTTTTCCCTGGATACTTAAAGACATTGACAAGGTCTCTTCTCAAGGCTGAACAGGCCCAGGTTCCTCAGCCTTTCCTCATAAGAGAGATGTTCCAGCCCCTTAATCATCTCTGTAGCCCTCTGCTGGGCTCACTCCAGGAGCTCCGTGTCTATCTTGTCCTTAAGGAACCCAGAACTGGACAGAAATACTGTTTGTGGAAACACTCCTAGAGCTCCAATCATAATGCTCTTTCTCGTGTTCTTTTGGTGGGAATCAGAGGGGGCTTTTAGTCTAAGCATATAAGATAAAAGCAGGCTACCATGAGCACAACTTGCCTCCATTGAAATGGATTGGAGTTGTGTTATGAAGTAGAAGTAGAAATACCTCAATAGAAGTAGAAATACTTCAAATATTACAAGCTCCCAAGCATCTTGATGGTACAATCTAAATTCCAGCTGATACCAAGTGTTGTGTTACCCTTAAACAAACACCCTTGGCTGATTGGAATTCCTCATAGGCTGCAAAGCAGAAGAGTTCAGACACCAAGGGCTGAATTTCTCTGCAACAACACACCTAAAGAGATATTTGTATATTTAAAGCAAAACCATAGCCCTCATTAAATCCTCAGCAATTCCAAGGAAAACATTTGAGTTTATGCAATCCTGACATTATACTCCACTATACAATGCAAAGAGGGTCCAAAAATATCTAAAATAATGAAAATATTAGCTACAAGGTCCAGAGTGGATCTTGTAGCCTACATTCAGATGTTTGTAGTGTAGCCCGGGTGACTTTTAGGTCCAGGAATATTTCTCAGCACAGATTTGGCACAGTGCAGCCCTTTCCTAATACCATCCTGCAAAAATTGTTGATTGTAAAAGAAGAATAATATTTTACCCTTTTGTATTCATCTTACAACTGGTAAAATTGCCCTTGGCCTTCAAAGAAGTCTCTTTGCTTTGAACACGTGAGTAGATATACTGCCTTTTCTATCCTCTTTCAGTGGCTCAGTTGTCTGACAATCCTGTATTCCTAAATAGCATTGAATATCTAAACCACTGTCTTTCAAAACTCATAAATTTAGGTTTTTTCAATAACTCCCTCTGTGAAGAAACAAATATTCTCCTAATTACCTCTTCTGATGCATTAACATCCAGTTATTAAAATTATTAGAAATGCCTCTACCTGAATTAAGGTGTAAACGAGACCAGATGCCAAAGTCAATAGTATGGATTTTATGTCATGGTAAATGTGAGGCAGAGAAAGAGAGAAAGAAACAGGAAAAAGGACAAGGGGGGAAGAAAGAGACAGAGAGAGATGAAATTAGAAAATGTATCACCACTGTGGAACCCAGCAGCATCCCGTCAATCTGATTCTTCTGGTCTTCTTGGTGGTGAGGGTCCCACAAAACATGGAGTCCAGTGGATTAATATATGTTCAGGAGATGCCAGGCACCACTCCTGGAGAGGGAGGGAAGCTTTGCAGCCTCTTGAGACAGGCTCTGGAATTGTTGCATCACTTGGATCACATGCAATCCTCTGGTGGTGGAAGGTCCCAGGAATGGGGGGGGCTTGGAGAGGGGCTTCGGGGGTTGCAGCAGTTTGACAAAAAGTCGTTCTACGATTTTGACAACGTTTAAGACATTACTGGCATTTCAGTCCATCACACCACCCCCCGGCTTAAACATTGGAACAACTGTTGCTTTCCTAGGGCCCTTAGTTCATGTGTTGTCCACAGGGGTGATATGTGCTCAGCAGACAGAGGAGAAAAGAGAGAACCAGCAGAAGTATTAATGCAAGTAATCACACAGCATACAAAAGCTATCCCAATCATCAAGAATGTAAACTCAATTGCAATCACCAACCCAATCCTCGTTAGCCATTGCCCCACGCCGTGAGTCCCGGGGACTGGAGTATGGACATCAGTCAGGAACTGGGGTTCCTCAATTGATCCTGTTGCATTATGAATGGTAATACAACATTCAATTTCAGTATTTCAATTTCAATTTCAATACAATATTCAATTTCCATATACACTTTGTTCTTTTAACAATAACATATCTAATGCTGAATAATTTGTAAGCCCATTTTTGACACTTGTTGGACTTGCAAGTTAAGCTCTTCGAATGTATACCGGGTCCAATGACCAAGGGAACCCCAGAGCTATCTTTTGCCCCACTGTATGATAATCTAGGGCATGTATATCACTGATCCATTCTCAGCTTTGTCCAGGAGAACTTAGTTTTCACTGTGTCCTTCTCGCAAAGTGAATAATGAAAGACATGTTTTGAGCAAATGGATGGGAGCACTATACTTTTAGACTAGCATGTTGAATCAGAAGCATCCTCAAGCTAAATTAAGTGGTGCAGTATAGCTCCTTGTCTTGCAAGTCCAAATGTAGTTTTAGGATACAAAGTTTTATACAAAATACAAAAAAATTATCATGCAAAAGGTTTTCATACAAATGCATATACAAAGCAAAACTGTGGATTTACTGTTGGTGAGGTTATAACTAAAATTAATTCACTTTCAAATTTAGTTGTATTATCCCAGGTTGCTTCTTCTGTTTTTTTCTCTGGGCAAATTACCTTCATCACATTCCTTTACAATTACTGCTACAGTAAGTTGCACCCACAGCTGAGAAGTATGTGTGGTACAGAATGTACTACAGTTACCATACAGATTAGCATAAATAAAAGTATTGATGTAAAGTTAAAACCATCTTAGGACACATGGTAGGAAACTTAATAGCACATAATACAAGTATTTCAAGAAATGGTTACAAGTTTTGAGAGCCGGTAAAAGGTTTTCTTGTATTTTATCCATGTCCCATTTGCAGTTTAGAGCTGCAGCTTCTTCTGGTTCAGGAAGGGAATATTTTCCCTTATTTTGTTAAGAGCATTTATTTCACTCATCGATATATCTGGAAAATGTAGCCAAATCATCATAATGAATCCAAAGCCTTTTGAGGAAGAACTGGGAAGGTTAATACATATTTGTATGATTTCAAATATGTATAAATTCTTATACCAACTCCCAAGTTAAATTTCACTGAATTTTTAAATTTTCAGTTTGTTGAAACAAAATTATATCCCATAAGGTAAGAGTAAAAGCTTTTTCCACTCTTTTGTTTTGTAAAAAGACGAAATTAATTTAGCAAAATTAAACCAACAGTACATAAAATCCTTATATAGTCCTGCTGGTATTTTTCTCCCTACAAATCATTCTTGATGAAAACATAAACAAGGCACAAGAATTAATAAACTGATAATACAAGCAATTATGATGGCAATTAAAAGTTTTGTTGGTTCCACACAGCTCCATCTCGTCTGTTGGCAGGTTCCTATAAAAGATAAGTGAAAATTCAGCCCAATACGGACCAATTATTAAAAGGAAGGCTGGCATAATGCTACTAAAGCAGTACCTTGAGTTTGAAATGCTGACAATCACAAGGGTGACAGATCCTAAGGGAAAAGTCATTATCACATCTTGGCTGTTTTCAGCCTTCTCCTGCAGATCTGCTGGCAGATCCCCCAGTCTGGAATGGTTCCTTTCATCTACAGTGGGGGGGTGTTGGTTGTTTGCTGAGGCAGTTATAGATAAGTTTTGCTTATATATTTCCTGCTGACATCAGAGTACAATCCAAAACTTATCAAATTATTAAATGCATGGTATGACACCTTTCACCAGATAGGAATCTATACCTCCTCTTGACAGAGGCTGAACACTGAGTTAAAAGAAATGACCACCAATAAGGAAAATACAGTGATTCTTTCATCTGCCTAGGGCCCACAATGCAAATCACTGCTGTGTCCACGTGTGATGCTTACCAGGCTCCAAAAGGTGCCCTTCCAGCAGTGGGGAAATGCTGATCAAAAAAATACACCAACCAGCCAGTTCCACGGCTTTCATGTCTTGGAAGCTGTAAGCCACTAATACTTAGATTTCCAGGTCTTACTGTGAGTCTGTATGGGTTTTTCAGTTTTGAAGAGTGTGACTAACTGGTAAATGATCTCCTGTGGCCTCAGAAAGCAAACTGAAATCAACATGTAGGGGATTTAGACCATTTCCATAAATACATTTAAAAACAAAATTGACGTGAGTTTTCAAACAGGCCTTGAATGAAAAAAATATTTTGAAGGCCTGTACAATCTCTTCAGCTGATATCTTCTCCATATGTGCCTGAACTGCACTCCAGCCAAGAAGCTCTCTGAGAGCTCAAGCTGCTCTGACGGAATCTTGCAATGGGCCTCTGAACTGGATGGAGAGCACAGCTAAAATTCCTGGCTAGGAAATACATCACTTAAAAACAAATGTGGTCCAGGAAAAAAGTCATGGAAAGCACTGAAAACAGTCATATGGGAGTGCGAGATGTCAGCAAATGTCTTTCTTTTTACCCAAAAACCTGGAAGTCAGCATGACTGAATGTCTCATGCCTGCTTTCTTATCAGAAATGTTTTTTTCTGGACAATTATGTGAAAAAGTACTATACCAAATTTAAAAAAAAAAAACCTACAAAAAAAACCAAAAAAAACCAAACAAACAAACAAACAAAAAAAAACAAGCCTACTCTCACTGTGCTAAATCACTGAATCAACTGCAAATTCATCATTGAATGTACTCCCAAGCCAGGACCCCACCAGGTTTGAATGTTCAGCAATCACAGTCATATTTATAATGGGCATTGCGGAAACAAGGGAACTTTGTTTTACACAACTGGGTTGTTACTGATCCCCTACATCCCATGATATGAATTTGAAATTATTTACCTACAATTTATTCATTTGAAAGAAAAATAGCCTCAGGATAGAACTTCATCCACTGTAAACTCTTCTTTCCTGCCCTTAAAAAAAAGCAAGCTCAGAATGGGCCTGCAGAAAGCAGGCCAGAAGTACATATGCCACAGATAACACATTTCCCTCCCCATTCCAAGAAATTTTCTTCATTCTTTAAAGCTGCTCTGCTGTCCATAGAGTATTACTCTGGCAAGTTAAAGGACTCTACACTGACTTCTGCAGAGCTGTTTCAGTCATCCTACCGGGAATTGGATTTTTTTTGTCCGTAAGACCCCAAGGGAGTAAACATTGGCACCTCTGGCATTGACTTAACCTTCTGGATCCCCCTGAGGCTGGGTCTGCACATGAGGTGGACAAGAAGCCAACAGAATGGAGAGCATAAAGGAAACAGTCCTCTCTCTGTTCTACCAGAATTTCCCTAATCTTCAAAGGGGACATTGTCCTGTCAAGGGATCACAGCCCCATGGGTTGTGCTTCTGCGATCTGACTCCTTCTGCCTCACAGGGTACCAGGATTAGCACACATCCTACTCACCCCTCCAGGGCCAGGGCCCCCCACTCCTCTCAGCACCTTCAAACTGCTCTGCAGTGGAGGAAGGAGCTGATAAAACAGATCTATTAGTTGCTATGCACATGATTTATTCAGCTCCTCCAAGTCCTAAAGCAGATCACCATCCTCAGCTGCTAAGACAAGGAGAAATAGCTGGGAATGGGAATGGATTAGCTGGGACAGGGTTGGGCTTGTGTGAGGCATCAGTCAATGCCTCCCATTCTGCTCCTCCAGCTCCAGAGAAAACTGATGCAGCCTAGATCAGGTTAAAGCACATGCTAATAACTGCAGGTGAACATGTCCATACCACGAAGCAGGGTGCAATAATGGAGACATCAATGTATGAGCTGTCTGTTCTTAATTCAGCAGGTTTTTCTTGCCTGAATTACGTTTTTTGAAGGTCGTGACTCAACAGAGCGATTTTAATACAAGTTCCCAGCAAACTCTTCCTGGTTCCTGCTGTCTGCTGCCATACTCCACACGTAGTTCATATCCACTAGTTTAAGGTGTTGGGAATAGCTGTTTCAGGTCAAGCAGGTCAGGGAGTTTATAGCTTTTTTCTAAAATCTGTTCAGTCAATCCAGCTTCTTTGTATCAGCAGAATGAGTCTTTAAAGCTGCTTCAGTATCATCCTGAGAAGGAAGAAGGTCAGTTGTTAATAGCCATCAAAGTCTCAAAAAAAAGTTTACAGTGACAATTTTGACTGAAAATGAAGCAGGTTTCTTACACAAGGAACAAAAATTGTTTTGGGAAAAGTGAACAATGCATTTGTCAAACCACACATAAGGCACACATGCATGTGCCTTTCCAGGGATTATGTGAGGTGTTTTAATGAAGTGTAGTTTGGAATACTCAAAATTTTCCAAAAGAGGGGAGGAACTGGAAAAGTGTTCAGTTGAAACCTTTACAGGCAGACGGAAGAGAAGAAAATGGATTTTATCAAATCAAGAGGGCACATTTTATAGCTTCCTTCCAGATTCAGTTGATAATTATAATGAGTTTGCACAGTTCAAGGCAATCAAAGGCCACTGTAACTCATAATCAGTCCAGGAAAATGCTTTTCTTAGTGCAATTTGGACAATATGCTTGCAGTTCACCTATTTCTTTCATGTACTATATAGTTTACATACAGGATCATTTTCCTAATGCCATCTGTACATTTTGACTGTAAACTCCCTCCTACATAAAGACCACCTATATCCTGCCTACCGCAATTTCATGAGCTATTTATTTCTTAAAGAAAAAAAACAAAACCGCCCGTTTCATAGAATGGTTTAGGTTTGAAGAGACCTTAAAGATCATCTAGTTTCACCCCCTGCCATAGGCAAAGGACACCTTTCACTACACCAAGTTGCTCAGACCTCTGTCCAACCTGGCCTTAAACACTTCCAGGAATGGGGCAACCACAGCTTCTCTGAGCAACATGTGCCAGGGCCTCACCACCCTCACAGGGAAGAATTTCTTCCCAATAGCCAATCTAAACCCACTCTCTGTCAGTTTGAAGCCATTCCCCCTTGTTCTCTCACTACAGGTCCTTGTAAATAGTCTCTCTCCATCTTTCTTAGAGGCTCTCTTCAGGTACTGGAAAGCCACAATTAGGTCACCCCAAAGTCTTCTCCAGACTGAGCAAATCCAATTCTCTTGGCCTTTCTTTATAGGAAAGGAATTCCTTCATCCCTCTAATCATCTTAGTGACCTCTTCAGGACTCGCTCCAAAGGTCGGTGTCCTTCCTGTGCTGGGGACTCCAGAGCTGGAGGTAGCACTGCAGGTGAGGTCTCACCAGAGCAGCAAAATCCCCTCCCTTACCTGTTGCCCACACTGTTTTGGATGTAGCCCAGGATACAATTCGCTTTCTGACCAGCAAACGTGGCCAGGTCATGTCCAGCCTCTCATCCACCAGCACCCCAAGTCCTTCTTGGTAGGGCTGCTCTTGACCTGTTCAACCCCCAGCACGATATGTAAGTGTGTTATCATAGCTGTACATGTGTTTTCCAATCTGTGAAAGCCTGAAGACAGCACAGCACTGTACAGATGTAATTAAGAAGGTGTCCTTTCCCTACAGTGGAAAACCAACGCTCTGCAAAGATTCAAATCTCATTTGCTTTTTTTTTTTCAGCTTTTAAGATTGCAGTCCTGGAAGACTGAGTTGCCTGAATGGCATGAACGAAAACATGATTTTTTTAACCCTCCCCACCATTGGTCTGACTCTAGATACGGCCAGTAGCAATCCAAAGCTATCTAGTAGCTGTTTAGAAACCTGCATGCCATGAGTTAGTGGCCCCATGCCAGGCACTTGGTCAGGTATTGCTTACCAGTGATCCCTGAAGGACAAAGTGATGGCGCATTGATGAGGAAACACCTGAAGCTTGTTCAACTGCAGGACCTGCTTGTTGGATAAACAGAGGACTTTGCACTCACAGCCCTGAACTTTGGATCTTCTCACATCTGGGCATTTGTTCAGATGTGGTAGTCTTTGTCAATATTTGAATTTTTACCATGTCTACCAACCATTCCATTTCTCTGTTACATTGCATATGGATCAGGGTGAATTTAAAGGCGCACTCATGATCCATCCACAGTACAGGCTTTTCAGTGCTATTCCAGCACTGAGTGCACCTCTAACACTAATTTGGCTTCTGATTTAGATTAAAATAACACAACAGGCACACATTTCAGCCTATTTCCAGCCTAAGGATACAGGCACGTCCTCCCTGACTACACTGGGAGTGATAATGTCAACATGGCCAGGCTCCTGGGTGAGGCACAGAGACACCATCATCTCCACTTTACCAACAGGAAGCCGAGGCATGAAGAAATGAAGACCTGGACCCACAGAGACTGAAGCACAAATGGTTGATAGATGCCTTCTGCTTGTGACAAACCAGCCTGAAGCTTTTACCACACCCCCTGCCCTGGATGTAGCCATGCTCCTGTCCCCAGCTGCTCTCCTTCTCCCCTCTTCAAAGCCTGACAACCACTCATGTCTGCCAGAATAACTGCATGTGTAACCTCCCGCTCACACAGCTCATGGAAATCAGCAAAGGCGAGCAAGGATGTGCTACTCACAGTGCTGAAGATCCAGGAAACCAAGTCAGAGAGCAGTGACCCTGGCAGAGCAGAGGTGATGGCAATCACTGGTGGAGGGTACAAGGTACTGAGGGGGTGTGAGGCATGGTTATTGGAAGGGACTCATCTTGCTCAGCACAACTACCCTCTACACCAGCTCCAGACTGAGCAAAGCAGAGACCACCTGCAGCAAAGGGGTAAAACATCCCCAGCCTCCACCCTGCCTGATTCACCTCTGCTGAGGCCTACCAAGAAACACCTTTGAGGTCTGTGGGTGAAGGCACTACTGCAACACCTGCAGTGAATCTGGCCTCCTGAGGACTTTCTCTTCTTCCCCTTCCCTCCTCCCAGAATGCTCTGCTGCTTAGAATTTCACCCAGGGTCCAGTCCCATGCCCCAGGGTCACATGGGGAAGGAGCATGGGACATAATCCTGACTCCCCTAAACCCCAGGCTGTTGTCCCTCCTTCTGCTTGTAGCAGTAAGAGCAGGGGAGAAATCTACTGATCTGCTGCTAATCTCCCAAGAGTCTCCTCCAAACCACATGATACTGCCTCTCACTTCACAAAAATCTTCCAACCCGGCAAAAGGGAGACTTCTCCGACATTTCTGACATTTACAGTCAGAAGCAGTGCGGTTTCTCATAGGTGGAGGCACAGTCAAACACTTGGCATGCTGCCTTTCTGGCCTTCCCAAGACCTGTGGGAAGCACCTCAGGAAATGCAGAGCACCTGGTGCTAATGACATAATTGCACTGGCCAAGGGGGCCACACATCCGCAGCACAAAATCTTCATAGGGTGCATATACTTTTGTGTCAAGCATGGCAGGTACGATCCCTCTCCCTGCTTTCAGCAGCAAAACATCAGATGTCACACACACAGATTCTTGGACAGAAAGTGAATTTATCTCTTGTTGCCAGTCCTACTAGAAACAAATAATCAGCATTCCAAGACTTTTGCAGTTCCTGCAGCCTCTCTCCAAGAGTCTTGCTTTCTGTTACTGCTCACTGCCCTGTTCAAAGGTCACAGAAAGAAGTCTATTAAAGAACTGGAGTTCAAATCCATGTCTCTTAAATATCAAATCGGCTATAATCCTATAATTAATTTATTCTATGGAACAAAAATGTTATGCATCTTATTTTATTATTTGGAAGTAGAGCATTCTGGTTTTTATATTTCATCATAGACATCAGTTCCATAAATAGTTTCTACATGTGACTAATCCTACACAGCATCTGAACTCAGACTACTAAAACACGACTGCAAGATCAGGGCCTAGATTTGTTCTCAATCATTCTTTTAAGAAATTATTTAGCTTCTGAACAGCTAAGCCACATCTCAGAAGGTTTTTAGGAGGAAACCCAGAGGTCTGACAGATCCTGGACACATACTTGCCCTCTCTTCTTTTCAAAGTCTCCCAACATGCTATGCTAAAGCAACAGTATATTAGCCCCAGAGAAAACGAGTGAAAATAGTCAGAAATATGAGCACATGGATCAGTGGTACCCCTAAGTAAAAAATGTAAATTTCTCTTTATATCTGCTCCTAGAGTACATTATTCTTTTCAGTTGTCGTAATTTGTTACACTTGTTGGACTACATTTGGAAGAAGAACTGTCATGTGAGGTAAAATTACGTGCAGTACAGTCAACTGAGTGAGCACAACCAGCAGCAAGCCTGGATTACTGTACAGTTTCGTCATAAGTAGCGAAGAGTGAATAACGTAGCTACAAAACTGGATCAAACCCAATTTCTGTGATATACCATCTATCCATCTACAGTCCTGCACTGCTGTCTGCAGCCACCTGATAATATTTAGATTTCTCAACCCACAGGCTCACATCAACATTAACAACACTTGGAGTGTACAGTGGCAGACAGATGTGTTTTTTCCCATAAATATTATCATGTTAAAATAATCAAAATATTCCTCTTTTTCAAGATGATGTTTGCTCTTTTTCCAGCTTTTCTTTTACTTTCTGCCTTATCTCACTTCTCAGCTGTCTTTGCTAACTGAAGTTGAGTGTCAGAGAGAAAATGCCACATTTTAATAACCTGGAAGAATTGTAATATGCTGACAAATAAGAGTGTTTTAAAAGTCATTCAGGGTGTCTTAGCTGCATATAGAAATAGTTTTAAATTTAGGTAATTATAGTTACAGCATTAAAATTTGGTTTTAATTGAATATATCCCCTAACATCTATTACCAGGGAAACATAGATATATTTTCTAGTATGCAAAAATTGCCTTAGGGGTTGTTGAAACAAATGAGTTTAACTCAGGTGTGCTCCAGGCACTACATCCTGGCAAGGCACCCTGTCTCTTCTGACATGCAATAATTTTGTAAGCTGTGGTAACTAGTTCATATGACTGATCCCTCAGCTCTTTTGGAATGAATTTCTTTGCTGGTGATTGTAAAGCAGGGAGTTAACATGGTGTTTGCAGAGACAGAGTTGCTGCTAGACTAGGAATGTTATAGGATAATCATAAAAATCTTTTCTCAGACAAAAAATGTCCTGCATTAAGAAGATAAAATAGGCATGGAAAAGTGGTTTGGAAAGAATTGCCTATTTTATAGTAACAAGATAAATTAAGAGTACCTACTGGCTGTCAAAGAGCAAATAAGGCACCTCAGAATATCAAGTCTGCCGTGAAGGGAGCAGCTCAGCTGCACCATTTACCATAATGCCTCTAAGAGCTGGTGTAACTTGAGTGTAAGTCAAATGTAGACTATGAGTGACCAATGGGTGCCTTGACACTGGTTTTGCAGATCTTGTCCCTCTGTTGCTAGGAGGCAGCACATTGGTCAGTGGGTGTTGATCACAGTGTAGGTGCACAATGCAAAACAAACTGCTACTCCTTAGGAAGAACAAGGCTGACTGCAGAACAGCCCTGCAGCACTGGGAACATTGCAATGGTTGGGAACAGAGCTATCTAAGGAGGCCATCCTTTCCCAAATCAGGCATTAGGTATGCTGTTGGGAGCTCAGTGGGAGTCAGGGGGATTCTAGGTGTTAGAAGGGTAAGATGCCAGGTACTGTCAGCAGTACCTCACCTCTGTGTAAGGCAGCAGCTCCCAGCTCTCACTGTGTTCAAAAGTCAGCAGAGGAAGGAGCTATGAGGTGCTGTCCTACAAAGATACCTTTCTTGAGCTGCTGCAGCATCAAGATCCTGGCCCTACCTCTGCCCTGCTCCTTGGTAATTTCTAATCCACCCACAAACTGCCTTGGGAACTCATGCTTCCGACACTAACCTTGGCTCAGCACCAAATTTGTAAAAATTTCAATACTGCTAGTATAATATAAAGATTTGGTAGGCTTTGATGTGAAATAAAGAACGAGCCTGAAAAGATACATAATCTAGAGAAATTTATTCAGGGTGATTGTCATGTTCTGAAAGATTTAGCATTGTTTCATTAGCAGCACATGGGCCAGGTCCTGCCTTCTGCCATCCTGCTAAAGTCCTCATGATGCAGAGGGGGAATAGCTTTACCTTAAGAGACAAATGCTTCCTTCAGTACATCATAGTGCCTAGTAATAGTCCCTTAGGAGGAAGGGGTTGAGCTAGAGACATATCTTACACAGGCACCTGGCCAGAAGAAATGTCACCTGGAGGAAACCAAAAAGAAGGATTCCAAAAGTGGGATCCAGCCCCATAGCTGATGAGGTTAGGCAACCTGAACTAAGCACTTGCAGTTCCCCAGATACCAATGACACACACAAAAAAATCATAGAATCATAGAATGGTTTGGGTTGGACAGGACCTCAAAGATCATCTAGTTCAAATCCCCCTGCCATGGGCAGGGACACCTTCCACGAGACAAGGTTGCTACAAGCTCCATCCAACCTGGTCTTGAACACTTCCAGGGATGGGGCATCCACAGCTTCACTGGGCAACTTGTGCCGGGGCCTCACCACCCTCATGGAAAGAATTTCTTCCTAATATCCAGTCTAAACCTACTCTCTTTCAGTTTAGAGCCATTACCCCTTGTCCTATCACTCAATGCCCTTTTCCAAAGTCCCTCTCTAGCTCTCTTGAAGCCCCTTTAGGTGCTGGAAGGAGCTCAAAGGTCTCCCTGAAGCCTTCTCCAGGCTGAACAACTGCAACTATCTCTCAGCTGGTCTTCATTGGAGAGATGCTCCAGCCCTCAGATCATCTTTGTGGCCTCCTCTGGACTTGCTCCATTTAATTGCCAGAGTAAAGGTATTAGAGAATGCATTTGAAATTTAAACTGTACTGCAGGGATTAGTCAAATAGGGAAACATGGAGAGAAAGGGACCCGTGACTTTTTCAATATCTAAAGTGCTTTCTGCACAAACTGCTTCAAGGAAATTATTTGTAACAGTACAACTAATCCCTGCTGCCAGTATGTGTCCTAGCAAGTGTTAGCATAGCAAAATGCTAGTGAAAGCATAAAGATCAAAGACACAGCAATGTTAAAAACTGCTTTTAAAAAGAGACAAATTACGTTCCTTGGCATCATTTTTTGTCTTCAATATATTGCCCTATGTGGAAAAGCCACTGCACAGAGAAAGGAGATTTATGGCTGTATGGGAGAAAGCACAGGACAAATTGTAGAGGTAAATTAAGAGATGTTGCCAGAGATAGCAGAGTTTAAAATCATACTGTATGAATCTGTGCAGAACTGTGCTTGAATTTTCATGTAGCCAGACTGACATCTTGTGTTTGTGCAGAACATTTAAACATGCATCTGAGGGAAATTAACTTGTAAATTCTTACAGCATTGTAAAGTTATACACTTTTCTTTCAGCAGAACAGTACAGACGAACATGAATATAGATTGGCCGAAATAAAATTGAAAAACCTGACTAATCTTCACTTCTCCAGCCTTAATGAGACACTATCCTCACAACAGTTTTAATCCAGGAATCTTTTGGTTTTTTCAGCCTACAAGGCAAAGAGGGTGGAGAGATCAAGGATGATGTTAGAGCAAGGGCAAGGAAGGATTGCTGGAAATCTGTACAAGAAAGGTTAGATGAAAGAGTATGTGCAGAGACAGTCGAAGGGCTCATCCATACTGTGCCATGGGAGCTGGCCCAGATTTACAAGACACTGGCAGCCAAGACAGCAGCACGTGAAGCCTCCTAACTCCATTGACTGCAGGGCTGGGGAATCTAGGCATAGTGTCAAGCTCACCCATTTGCTCAGTTCTGGTCTTGGAGCTATGTCGTGTCCAGCCAGCCACCCAACACCAGGGGGCTCCAGATGAGCTCTGCAATCTTTGCACTGCACTCCATGGTGTAGGCTCACTCCAAGCCACTGTTATAGGAAGTCTTCCAGGGGCAAAGAGGAGTTAGGAGATGGGGTTAAATAAAATGGTGAAAATCGAAAAGAAGGAAGACAAAATCTGCCAGAAGAAAAGCTAATCATCTCCTTCCTGCTTTCCATATGTCTATGAAGAAAAGTTCTCAGGGTCTGACACTCAACACAGTGCTGAACGTGCCCTGTATCTGCAACATGAATTCTTAAAGCACTGGAGAAAAACTAATGCTCCTATTATGGATAAGTCACAGTTGCTAATGCTGAAAATACTGTGCACTCCCAAAGAACAATTCAAAGCGAGAACATACCTAAAGCTGTAAAGTATCCAAAGTCATCATCTCTCTCTCCATGGGATGAAGAAGGAGTGAGACGTGTCTCCTAACCCAGGACACTTGGGTGGGTGACCCAAACTAAAGGCCAAATGTTCCAACAGTACTTGCAAGACCTTGCAAGCCTGATCCCAGGCCAAATACTTCCTCTGTACATGCTCAGGCTTGCCCACACCCAGGAGCTGGAAGTTCAGTGTGGATGTAGCCCCCCAAAGACAAGTGGCACAAGCAGAACATTCTGCCAATAAAAGCTAGACTTCTTTCCTCTCTGTTTTTAACATGAAAGAATAGAAGGGGAGGAATTAAGGTCACCAGGCTAGGAGAGGTATTTCTGAGGGCAGAATGGAGCCACATGCCCAAGCACATCAAATTACTACAGCTGAAGTTACAGAGAAACAGCTTGAGACAGCCTGGAGCAATAAATTCAGCCAAGTGTCTCCCACACAGTTCCACTCATGTACCTCAAACAGAGCCTGCATGCAATGTCCTTGCTGTCCCAGCTGGGATCTGCTTTTTGTCAACAGCTGACATTCACGCCAAATCGTAGAGTTTAATACTTATCCCTAAACACATAAAACTTGCTCATAAAAAATGAGCAGGAGCTATTTGGTTCCTATTACTGGGGCATCGATAGGCAGCAGTGGGAGTTCACATCTCTGAGCCCCAGGTTGTTCCCATCCTCCCCGACATGCTGCTTCCATGCTATTTCACAGACACCTGCCTAGATGGGAAATGTTCGGTCTTCCAGTCTGTCAAGTCAACACATTTCACGTCTGGTAACAACAACAGAAAATAATTGTGAGCAGTGACAATGTAATTAATAACTAATTTCTGGACCACTTGGTTCCAATAACAGCAGCTGGCACACAGGTGTGTGCTTACACAAATCCTCCCCGCAAGCCTTCACAGCTCACCGTATTCAGAGGTATCAAATGACTGCAGATGGCATCAGCTCATCGTTAACTATGGTTGCAAGAAATTCTTGAGGTGTTAACCAAGTTTAGGGATGTACATATTGTATGTATTGAGATCTCTGAACTTCTTTAAAACCGGAGCAGCCATCCCAACCACAGCTGTCAGCACTGGTGCTGCTGAAGCCTAGATGAGGTCATGCTCACAGCACTTCTTCATCCTAGGGCTTGAAGCAGCATAGGATAAATAGTCCTGAAGTATTATTGAAGTTGCTTGGAACTATAGATGCAAACACAGCAAGGTTTTCTGAGTGAGACAATACCTTACATTAGACCTATGCTATAGCTGGAATAAACAGGAAGGCTACGAGGCACACAGCTGAAGACTTTTCTGAGCCAAAAGGGGCTTGTGTGTCCCAAAGCTTGTCCAGGTTTTCCCACATGCATGAGCTAGCCCAACAGTGCATCATACTTCTCCCTAGAAACCTTCCCTCACTTAGGAGAGACCATCATAGCCACACAATTACTGCTAGTGGCACAAACACAACTCAAGATCTGAAAAATCAGACGAGCTAGCAGACACACAGGCTCTTTTTCAGAAAGATGACTCCAAAAGAATCTTCTACGCATCTTTCTCTTGCAGTGTTTTCAGTTATTGTAACAGGGAATAGAACCTCTCACCACAGGCACCATCTTGCCTAATTAGGCCAGTTTGTGGTAAAGCTTTGTCTTCTTTGGCTCCCTTGTTAAATACTACAGCACCATGTGGTAGAGATCATCATTTTTAACTGTCTAAACCCATACTATAATTATCTGCAAAAAGACAATGTTATTGAGAACTGGCCGTGTCAGTAAGGCCAGTGCCTGTACCTTCCCTAGGAGGCAAAACAGTCCAAGGAAGAGGACAAAGCCTGGTAAGTCTGAACTTGGGAATCGCTGGCTCTCAGGGCTTCAGGAAAGAGTTTAGATAGGCTTTGCAGGCTATGAGAAGCAAGCTAATGGCTGCTGCATCCAACACTTGTCAAGTCTGATTGTTGTGCAGTATTGCCTCAGTGAATTCTATGTTTTCTTTGAGACACCACAAGCTGTACCTGAGACCCTAAGTGATGGCATACTGGATTTTTGATCAATGAATCATCCAACCAGGTGAGGCTATCCTCTTCCTTATGAATCATCTGATCAGATGAGGTTATCCTCTTCCTTGTACTATAAACATGTACACATTTTTCCTTAGATGGACTTGCAGAACTTAATCTCACATTGGGTCTGGACAAGCGAAGAGGCAAAACGAGGATCTTCAGCTTCCTCCTGCATCAAAATATTATGTGTTCTTGGGGAGATCCACCAGCATCACCTCCACGCAGCTGAAGGAAATACTTTCAGGGCTGTATTCTTTACAAGCAAGGCCTTAGGAGTCAGCCACAGCCTCCTCTACACCCCCCAGGTAAGTGGCATTGATATTTGAGTAGGTTTCCAGCAGCATACACATGGTGTTAATTATGCAGCACACACTGCTATTAATGACCGTCAAAACCCTTATTGAATTTTCATTCTCTGTCCAGGAGTATTCAAATCTCTCCAGCAGCAACCCATTAATGAATCTTAGGAGGCTGTGGTGTACTTAGGATGCTCTGGTGAACCTGTGAAAAGAAGCAATTCACTTCTGAACTTGGCACTAGGCACAGCGTGTCTTGTAAATGTCAATTTATGTATGTGTAAGCATCTGACACTACTCAGCAACACATGGCTGAGGCCAAGAATTTGACTGACTCTGGCTGATTTGCAAGCCTAAAAATATTCTCTTTTATCAATATTCATTTTTCCGTGTTTATTTGCATTCTAACAAAATTCTGTGCAGGCAGTGGTTTCATGGACAATCCACAACAGCTCTGTGGAGATCAAGTACGTGATGACCTGCCATGTGATGACACAGTTAGCATCACTGCATAAGAAGTAGCCCATATATGGGCATATTTTGATTTTTACTGTTTGTCTGTTCTAATTCAACTGGAATTAGAGACATTTTAATCTCTTTCATTGTTTTGTCTTCATTTACATGCAGTGCCCAAAGGCCATTGGCAAGCAAAGTGATGGCTAAATAAGTCAAATGCATTGTTATTACTACTGTAGTTCATATCATGGGCCCAATTTTCTTCCCATTGACGTCAATAGTAAATCTTCCAGTACTTTCAGTGAGAGCCAAAAATCTATAATCATACCCTGTTATATTTTATACCAGCAGTATTGTGGGCTCCAGATGAAAATTGTAGCATTTATTACAATATAGGAAACACAGGGGGCTTTAAAATAAGTTTTGATGATAAATGCATGCATTTACATGACAAGCTTCTTCATTATTCATCAGAACATGACAAAGGTGAGTGCCAAAATAAAATCTTCAGAAATACGAAGGAAAAAGTGCAAATTTCTAAACTTCTGACTTTTCTTAGTACAACCTGATAATAGTGCAGCATGATAAATTAGTAGAATACTCAAATGAAACCATAAGTTTGCAGCTTGGATATCCCAATTTTTTCATTTCATCCATGCACACAGAATAAGTTTCTCACCCAATAGGCATCCCAAAACTGGGGAAGGGGGAAGACAGGATCAGCTCATCAGGCAAACCCAGAAGTCAGATCTTCCTCTGACTTCTCTCCATTTTCAACTTACTTTTATACTATTTCTTTGAGTTTAGGTGGAGGTTGAGTGAATCTAGTCATAAATACTTCATTGGGTATTTGTTCTTGGCATCTATCTTTCTTGGTGGACAGACACAGCACAGTCTTTGAACTATGAAGTGTCACCATGTTCCCCTTCCTGCAGGATGTTTGTGGAGGGAGGCTGTAGCACCTTCATGTTATTCCACCCTCTGTTGCATCCCCCATAACAGGTGCTTATCAGTATTTTGGGGAACTTTCATAGGGCATCGTGACCATGCTCCATCCAGGAAGCAGCAGCTGGGTCTCCTCTGTAATTCTCATTCTCCTTTAACTTTTATTCCTATCCATTATTCCACAAGCCACATCATGCTTTTAACAGGTAAAACTCAACAGAATAAAGATTATTTGGCATTATATAGGTGTATAACAAGCTTAACAAACTCAGTTATTGTGATCCATTTAGGATGTGCTTATCCCAAGTATTGCTTATATTCTGTGAATGTGATGTGAATCACAAAATGAATTGTGAATCCCAAAGAATTTAAGTGACTTCAGCCTGGAGAAGATAAGGCTTCCTGGGTGACCTAATTGCACGCTTCCAGTACCTGAAGAGCCTAGAAGAAAGATGGAGAGAAACTACTTACAAGTGCATGTACAGGAGAAGGGGGAATGGCTTCAGACAAAGAATAGGTTTAGATTGGATATTAGGAAGAAATTCTTTGTTGTGAGAGTGGTGAAACACTGGAACAGGTTATCCAATGGAATTGTGGATGCCCCAACCCCGAAAGTGTTCAAGGCCCGCAAGGCTTGGAGCGACCTGGTCTAGTGGAAGGTGTCCCTGACCATGGTAGAAGGGTTGGAATGAGATGATCTATAAGGTTCCTTCCAATTCAAACCATTCTATGATTCTATGACTTGCTTAAATGAAATTAAAGAGAAACTTGAACCCATTCAAGTCCTATGCTACCCATCCTATGGACCACCTTACCGTAGCCTCTAAATTACAAGTGATATCAACTCTAGCATGTAACAAGAGTTGGACTCGTGTTCTGGAAAGCATATCTATAAAATTAATATACTTCTGCTGATATTAAGAGTCATAAAACTTTTTTCTTCCTGAGGTAGATATTTGTCCTTATTTCTGCCCCTTCTGAGTACTGCAAAGTCATATCCTTTAAGGAACAATGAGTGCAACTCTGCTCAGCATCATGTTTCAGTATGTTTTACTGTTCTGCATCATGAGACAATATGTTCCAAAACCAAGGCCATGATCTTGTCTCTCCAGACACCCTCTGGAAGACAAGAAATGAAAAAGATTAACTAGAAACAGAATTTTAAGAACGTGTGCTTACATAAATACAACACAAAACACGGTTTGGCTGGTGGAAAGTTATCGTGACAAGAAGTCAAGGAGAATTCAGCTTGGATTTCGAGATCAGAAGCCTGCAGAGCTGGCAGATGGACAAATATGTCTTGTGAACTCAACAAAATGCCATAAAAGCTGCTGTTACGTAGACGCGAAACTATATCATGCCATATTTTCTGTGCTGTTGTTCACAGTATGAGCTCAATAGTGTAGAAGGCTTTTCAGCATGTATTTTGTACTTTTTTTTATTTCTTGTAAAAAAAAAAAAAAGGCAGAGAAAGGAGAAATATTGTGCATGTAAATTTTTAATTTATCCTTTCAATGTTAGGGAATAAATTCACACTTTCACAGTTGCAGGTTTTGGGCCAGAGATTTTCTTTCTGCATGGCTGAACTTTTAGGACAGCTGCATATCCGAAAACCCACTGCAGACGGATACCAGCAGTGGGCAGAGATGGAAAATTACATCTGAAAGGGTCATGTACTACTGGCACAACATCAGACCCATGAGAAAGTCAGAAAAATAAGCCCAAGTGTTAATAAAAGATAAAAAAATAACAGGAGAAAGCACAGACATTTACCCCAAAAGCTGTATTGACCTTGAGGCCAACTCCTCTATTAGGAGCACTTCAGTTTTATGTCAGTGAGAGATGGGGGGGTGGAAGAAATAAATATTTATTTGTATTAACATGCAAAGTATGTTGATGACATTTACATCCTTTTTTTCTTTATGAAAACAGTAGGAAACCACAGTACACACTCTTCAGCTTATGGTAACTGCAAGTAGACTATAAATGGCAATAAACATGAAGTTAGGGGCTTAGTCACAGGGTCTTATGGCAGATGCTTAGAGCAAGAGACATTTCAAATACTGCATAGTCTGGGAGAGATGGAGTTCCCAGCTCCCACACCAAGAGTAAAGGTTTGCTGTTTTTACAAACTAATCAAACTCCAGTAATTTTTTATAAAGATAGCACAGC
The DNA here is from genome assembly GCF_036250125.1 of Pseudopipra pipra. NCBI lineage: Eukaryota > Metazoa > Chordata > Aves > Passeriformes > Pipridae > Pseudopipra > Pseudopipra pipra. Next base: position 16,605,420 of record NC_087550.1, read on the forward strand.
AATACGGTAAATTATGTGGAGGTTTTCTTCTGCAAGTAAGCACAAATTGCTACACACTACAAGTAACCCCAAATTTTAAGTACTGTTTCAGGTACTTACAGTACCAGTAGTTCATTAGACTAAAGAACATTGGGATAATAATAGTCAAAGATAATCTGTCTTTTGAGAAGAAGGAAAAATAATCACTGGACTCAGCCTACAGACACCTAATGTTTTATTACATTTTAATCAAAGCCTAATTAGTCATAAGATAACTTTAAACAGACTTCAGCAATAAAATGGTTGTCTCAGGCTTGTCTTATGCAATGAAGAGAAAAATAATAAGGTATTTTTTAATGGAAAACAGTTTTGTTTGAGTTAAAGAACATTTATAAAATTAGCTGCCAAATCACAGTCTTTGCAAAGGAAAAATATTTTAATTGGCTTTGAAATTTTTTCTGATGAGGCAAATTTGTTATCTTTTCCATCCACACATCTAAAAGCATCCTCTGACTGAAAAGAGTTCTTCAGGTACTATGTTAGTGCTGTCATTATTATTCTTAATAAAATATCTGGACTATTGTTGTAGCTCTATAAAGTGTTTTCCTGATGGCACACAAATCTTGTCAGCAAGTGTACTTTAGTCCTTTCTTAGCTGGCGTGCAATAAAGATAAATAAGTAGGGAATTATACATGTGACTTTATTTAATATTCTTGGTAAATTATTTATTATGTCTGTGGCTATACACTGCCTTTGCTCTGTCTCCCACTCTTCACTTTGCACAATTTAGAGATTAATGGTTGAAAAGGAAAACACCCATGCCAGTTAGAACAAAAAGTTCTGGGACTCAATACAGCCGGGCACGATGCCAAATTCGAGGAGGTGCCAGTAAACCAATGCAAAATGTTACTGATCTGCTCTCACCATGCCAGATCAGGATTTCATCTTGTACAAACTATGCAGAGTCAAACACAGTCAGCATCTGGCTCAGGAGTCATCAGGATGCTGGTGGTTCACCAAGTCTGATCCAGTGTCTCAGCTTGCTCCTAAGGAAGCACCATGATGGTAGGTGTGATACTCTACTCACAGGTTTTTGAATCCTCAAGATGAATAAAAATTCCTCTGGTATATTTTTTTTGTGAGATGAGCTCTGTGCTGGATAGATTCTATCTATGAATAATTTATGTCTGCTTAAGTGACTTAAACCTTAAGTATATGGTTTTATTCTTTGCTTCCAGCACAGGGGCTGGATCCAGGAGCTCCAGACGACTGAGAGGCACAGGGATCTACCAACACAGCTGATAAATACAGTGTTATGTGAATCAAAGCAAGAGATTTCTTCTGCAGCCTAGGGACAACCAAGTCTCAGTGGGTTTGCAAAGGGTGAGGGATGACAATTTCTGCAGCCAACAGTATATCTACAAGTGACAGTCAGCTGGGACTGTTCAGTTTGGAAAAGAGATGTCTGAAAGTGAATGTGATAGAGGCCCACAAAACCATGGTATGATATGGTAGGTTTGCTTTCTCTTCCAGTGTAAGTATAGAGCATTAAATGAACCTCTTACAATCCAGGTTTTGAGCAAACTAATGGGTGTGTTTTGCCACACCATAGATCTGTTTCCTGCAGGAGGCAGATGCTGTGGATGCTAAAATTTTACATGAAGCAATGGGCAGCTAAAGCAAATGCATAGATCAAGGGTTTTCTAAATTTTACATGAATCTCATAGGATTCAGAAAGTTGGAGGCTGAGAAAATATTAGGGAGAAACACCATACATATGAGCTTCTCTTCACGCTTTTCTCCAGGCTCTTTAGACTCCATCAGAGCCAGAAAAACTGAGAAAGCTTCATCTATGGCTTGACCATGTTGTTACTGCCATAACTACCACTTCTGATCTGGAAAATAAAACTCCCTTCTGCAATTAGTGGTGCAACCCATCTCTGCCCGGTTGCAGCATCTGGGGCAGGTGAGCACAAGGTTAAAATTCCTCTCTACTATCCTACCTTGCTTATCTGAATTTAATAAAACTCCACTAAATCAGAAGCAGTACTAGTGAGGATAGTAAAAATCTAAATCTTAAAGCTTTAATATTATTATTCATGATGAATCATCAAATAGACACCTGTAAGAGACAGTTTCAGTGGAACAATGTGATACATTTCAATGACCTGCTGATACTGGCATGTAATCTATTTTATTTTCTACCAGATAGGACACTCTGATAAGACTCTTCACCTGTTTGGCAGCAAACATAATTGGATATCTAAACAATTATTGGTACATACACCTTCTTCCATTGCCTTGCTGAGGCCTTCAGCAATACCTGTCACATTGTTTTTTACATATCATCAGTAGGTCAATAAAAGTTTGTTTTTCAAGCACAGTGTTGGGCACCTCTGTTCTGTGAGAGCTGCTAGCTGCAGCTGCCAAGGGAGTCTTTAGGATGGTAGTTTTTGCCCTAAAAATGTGCAGCTTAAATGCAGTGGAAAAGGGGATGTGAAAAGGTATTAAAAATTAACATTGTCAATGGTATACAGACAGAACATTCAAGGTTTATAGATTTCTTTTATTTAATGTAAAACTGAAACCTCTCTAAATCAAAATCATCAACGGAAGTTATTTTCTAATGAAAAGGTATTGTGGTGTACCCCAAGGTTCAATACTGGGCCCAGTATTGTTTAAGTTATTCATCAATGACTTGAATGAAGGGGCAGACGCCTCCTCAGCAAGTTCCTCGATGACAGAGCTCAAAGGAGCAGCCAAACCCAAGAGTGCTGTGCAGCCCTTCAGAAGGACCTCAACAGGCTGGTGAGATGGGCAGAGAAGAATTGTCTGAAGTTCAGCAAAGGCAAATGAAGAGTCCTGCATCTGAGGAGCTCCATACACCAGTGCAGGCTGCTGGAAAGCAGCTCTGCAGAGACGAACAGGGGGGTCCTGGTTGACAACAAGCTGAGTTGAGGCCAAGAAGGCAAAATGGGATCCTAGGGTGCATTAGGAAGAGCACTGCCAGCAGGTCAAGGGAGATGATTCTGCCTCTCTTCTCAGCCCTAGTGAGGCACGTCTGGAGTGCTGTGTCCGGTTCTGGGCTCCTCAGTACAAGAGAGACATGGACCTCCTGGAACTGGTCCAGCAGAGGACTACAAACATGTTTAAGGGACTGGAGCATCTCTCCTACAAGGACAGGCTGAGGGAGCTGGGCCTGTTCAGCCCGGAAAAGAGACAGCTGAGAGGGGAGCTCATCAATGTCTGTCAGTATCTGCAGAGAGGGTGTCAGAGGATGGATCAGGTTCTGCTCAGTGGTGCTGAGCAATGGGGTGAGGCAAAGGGTAGAAGCTGATGCACAGAAAGCTCCACCTAAACATGAGGAAGAACTTCTTTAATGTGCCGGTGATCACACATTGGAACAGATTGCCCAGAGAGGCTGTGGATTCTCCCTCACTGGAGATATTCAAAAACTGTCTGGATGCAATCCTGTGCCATGTGCTCTAGGATGACCTTGCTTGAGCAGGGAGGCTGGACCAGATGATCCCCTGTGAGCCTTTCCAACATTACCCACTCTGTGATTCTGTAGGCATCATTTGCTAGGGCCCCAGTACAGCAAAAGGTTTTTGCAGGTGGTTAATACATGTTTGCTGAAGGTTCCTCTGTGCAACACAAAGCACAGCTACTTGGTTGGGATGAGCAATAAACCTTCTCTACAGCAGGAGACATTGTGATAAACTGCAGACAAAGTCAAAGACACTATTACATCTGCAGGATACCACTGCGTGGTTTTTATTCAACCTGTGTGAGATGAACACTTAATTCGCAAAAGCAAATCCTCTTCTTATGCACATGTAAGTGAAATGTGGAACTTCTTTGCAGTCTTTCATGTACTGCAAATGAGATGTGGATCAGAATACTTGCAGAACTGAATCATAATTCAGAGGTATTGAGATTGGCCAGAAAATCTTATGACTGGAACTTCCTAAATCAGGTGCTTGATTTTGCAATTGATGTCTTACGACTTTTATAAACAACAGGAAATGCTTCAGGGAACTTGTTTAGTTGATTTGGACTCTTTGCCATTTTCATAAGAAATATGAAATATAAATTGCTTTCTTGTAAGCCTGCAGAATTTTCTGCCTGTTCAGCTGATGCTAAATTCTAGATCCACCCAGACATATCCTGGTTTCAAGTTTGTTTCACTCATCAGTTCTGAAACCATCCATGCCTCTTTGCACTGAACCTTGTGTGATGGCACTGGGCCTGAGGAGCTGCAGCACCCTCACAGGGCAACCGAAAGAACAAAACACTTCCAGGCTTCTCTGGTGGATGTTTAGCATATCTTCAGGGCTCTCACTACATCCTTACTGTACTTTTGTGCTGGTTTGAACACGTCTGGAGGTCAGGCGCCCTCCAAAGCCACTCTTCCAGTGCCCTCCTCAACTGGACGATCAAGAAAAGAACAGGTAGAGGTCACAATTACTGTCACAGGCAAAACAGATTTGACTTAGGGAAATTAGTTAAATTTATTACCAATCAAAATCAGAGCAGAATAATGAGAAGTAAAACAACTCTTAGAAACGCCTTCCCCCCACACCTCCCTCCTTCCTGGGCTTAACTTGATTTCACATGCTCTACCTTCTCTTCAGCAGCACAGGGGGATGTGGGGAATGGGGGTTACATCAGTTCATCACACGTTGTTTCTGCCACCACTTCCTCCTCAAGGAGAGGAGTCCTTACCTTGCTCCAGCATGGGGTCCCTCCTATGGGAGACAGTCCTCCATCAACTTTTCCAGTGTGAGTCCTTCACACAGGCTGCAGTTCCTCATGAACTGCTCCAGTGTGGAACCCATTTTTCCGTGGGGTGCAGTCCTTGAGGAACAGACTGCTTCAGCATGTATCCCACACAGAGTCACAAGTCCTGCCAGCAAACCTGTTCCAGCATGGTCTCCTCTCTCCACAGATCCACAGGTTTTGTCAGGAGCCTGCTCCAGCGTGGGATTCCCATGGGGTCACAGACTTCTTTTAGGCATGCACCTGCTCTGGCATGGAGTTTTTCAGGGGCTGCAGATGACTCTCTGCTCCTCTGCAGTCCCCCCTGGGCTGCAGGGGCACAGATGCCTCACTATGGGGTGCAAGGAATCTCTGCTATGGCACCTGGAATACATCCTACCCCTCCTACTTCACTAGCCTTGATGCCTGCAGGGCTGTTTCTCTCACATATTCTCACTTCCCTCTTCTCTTGTCCAATTATGTCTGCACAATAACTTTTTTCCCCTTCTTAAATATCCCAGGGGTGACACCACCATCCCCGATGGGGTTGCCCTTGGCCAGCAGCAGGTCTGTGTTGGAGCCAGTGGCATTGGCTCTGTTGGGCATGGGGGAAGCTTCCAGCAGCTTCTCACAGAAGCCACCCCTGTAGCTCCCACCACTTCCAAAACCTTACCATGCAAATTCAGTACAACTTTGTCTTTTGTTATGAAGTGTCCCACCCCAACTCACCGCAGTGCAGGGGCAGCTCATAGCACGGAAGTGAACGCAGTGTAACATGCAGGCAGAAACAGGGAGAAGAGCAGCATTGAAATTATAAGAGCCAGCAGCTTTCCAAAGACAGGCCAAGGAATAATAGAAAAATAGAAATGAAATATAGTCTTTCTCAGAAGACATAACTCAAACAAAGAACAAGCAAAGGCCTTTTATATGAGTTTGAATGCACAAGGGTGTAGCACTTTCTGTTGGAAAACCCTAGTCTGTGCAAATTTTGTTGTGATTTTATGTCTGCTGTTCATGAGTTGTCAATCCCTTGCTTTGGTAGGGTGACAAAAACAAAGGAGGATAAAGATTAAACCAGGTAGAAGGGGAGCAGAAGTACTAGGGGTGAAAAATTAGAATAAAGGGTAGGCCACTCTGAGGGACCAGGTATGCATGTGGGACTGAATATATCAGCAAGCAAAGCAGCACAGGAGGTACAAATCAGAGACATTGATGCTGAGGCCCCCATTAGTGAGGTATTAATGAGTTAAGAGGGCTGCAAGTTGGCTGAGCTTTCTTAACTAGGGAACTTACTGCCCCAGAAGCATGGTCTAGAGTGGAGTCTCTCCATGACACCTCTTGCAGAGGAAGTAGGTTCAAACCCCATGAGGCAGAGAGGTGCATCAAGAATACACGTGCCCTTGTTATCAGATGCCTGCATGAAAGGCACTAGCGCTGCCAACAAGCCCACCTCCACAAGTTCTACAGGCTGGCTCCCTCATTTCCTTGGTTCCTGTTAGAGGCAGTCCTGGTAGGAATATGTTGCTACAATTTTGTTGAAATTTCCACAAAACACCTTCTGAGTTTTTTCAGCTCGGAAAACAAATCAAAGAACTTTGCGTTCAGCACAACCCAAATGATGTTGGCTTCTGACTCCTCACTTTGCTTCACTGAACCATACACTCCAATATAATCCCTCTAACGTCATGAAACTCTTAGAACAAGGCCAGATCTCTTTGTTGTATAACCACCTCAGTAGCTAGTAATGGAGGCAACTTCACAATCCACTCGAAATGAACAGCATCAGTGTCCTCTACTTACTTCAGAAAACTGTAATTTGCCTCCTGTGCATCATCTGCTCAGGGATGTATGTGGTTCAGCCCTGATTAATATCTGAAGAGAATCTTGTAACTTAGCAGAAACCCAGATCAGCTCTACTTAGAAATATGTGGATGAACTACTCTAAACATTGTATAAACAAAAGCAGCATTCTTACAGATTTGAGGCAAGAACTCTTGGTAACATATTTTTGTAGGAATTTAAATCTTCAGTTATTCCTGGAATTCTTACAGCACTGCCAATAAAATTCACAATTCGACAAATATCAAATTATGCCTATTAATTAAAGACTACAGGTCATTCTGTTGGTATCCTCAGTTTAAAGAGTTGAACTAAAACATTTACTTTGGATGCCTTTTTTGAAGCTTGTTTTCCAACATAAGCAATCAACTGCTAACAAATCTGAACAGCATTTTAAACAAAAGTGAAGAAAAGAAAATAAACAGTTTAACAAAAAATAAATGAATGCCCAATCATAGAGAGGAAAGTCCCTACTTTAACTAAATACAGTAAATAAAATACCAACCAGAGAATCATAGAATTTTGGGGGTTAGAAGGGATCTTAAAGATTCTCTGGATCAAACCCCCTGCCATGGGCAGGGACACCTTTCACTAGACCAGGTTTCTTCAAGTCCCATCCAACCTGGCCTTAAACACTCCGAGGAATGGGGCTGCCACAGCTTCTCCAGGCAACCTGGGCCAGTGTCTCACCACCCTCACAGGGAAGAATTTCTTCCCAACAGCCAATCTAAACCCACTTTCTGTCAGTTTGAAGCCATTCCCTCTTGTTCTCGCTCTACAGGTCCTTGTAAATAGTCTCTCTCCATCTTTCTTGCAGGCTCTCTTCAGATACTGGAAGACCACAATTAAATCACCCCTAAGCCTTCTCCAGGCTGAGCAAATCCCAGTTTTCTCATTTCCTTTCCTCATTCCTTTTCTCATCTTCCTTTTCTTATAGGAAAGATGCTGCATCCCTTTAATCATCTTGGTGGTCTCCTCTGGACTCACTCCAACAGGTCCATGTCCTTCCTGTACTGGGAACCCCAGAGCTGGATGCAGTACTCCAGGTGGGGTCTCACCAGAGCAGAGCAGAGGGAAAGAATCCCCTCCCTCCCCTGCTGCCCACACTGCTTTGGATGCAGCCCAGGACACGGGGGGTTTCTGGGCTGCAAGTCCACATTGCTGGCTCATTCCCAGTCTCTCACCCACCAGTACTCTCAGATCCTTCTCAGCAGGACTGCTCTCTATCTGTTCAACCCCCAGCCTGTAGTAATACCAGCAATTGCCCTGACCAAGGTGCAGGACCTTGCACTTGGTCTTCTTAAACTGCATGAGATTCCCATGGTCCCACTTCTCAAGCTTGTTCGGGTCCTTCTGGATGACATCCCATCCTTTAGGTGTATCACCTCACCACTCAGCTTGGTGTCATCTTCAAATTTGTTGGGGATGCACTTCATCCCTTTGTCTTTGTCATTGATGAAGATATTAAATAGCAGTGGATGAAGATACTAAATAATGGACCTCTGAGGGGCACTACTTGTCACAGATATCCATCATGACTCTGAGCTGTTGACAACAAGCACAAATACTAGCAAAGAGGGAAAGGCATTAGTTCAGCATCCCCTCTGCAGTGGGCAGGATAAGACAGTGCTACCTCTATTTTGCAGATGTTATAAAGTGCAATGCAGCTGTATGCATTTTTGAAATTCAAATGGTGCCACCAGAGTAGAGGTGAATGTCCAGAACTGTCTGTATCCTCATTGTTGGGCTGACTGTGCTACTATTTAAGATTCACGGCACTGTCAAAGACCCCTAGAGAAAGAGGACCTTACTGTTCATAGAGATAGGTATTTGCAGCCATGCTGCTGCCCACCAGTAGCCAAAACCTGAGCATGTCCTGGCATGGAACTCACTGCTTATTCAGCCAACGTGGCATCTTCCAAAACCACTGTGTAGGATCAAAGGCATGAGGGGAAGGTGCAGCTGTAAGCACACATCCTCTCAAGAACTAGAATAATGCTGTCAAATTCTTTCCCTTAAATGACTAAGAGCTACCAGAACTTATGGCTCCTATTAAATATGCACTGATTTGGGACCCAGAAATATGTATCAAACCTCACCAACTATCAAACTTAACTACCTGTACATGTGATTTTGAATACTGTTGGGCATGACTTTTTCATTTGTCCTGGGAAAGCTATTGCTAATTTATTACAGATTACATGCTGATGTTTACCTGGCAGCAGTCCCACTACCTCTGTTGACTTTGTTTCAAAGGGAGACCAGGTTATCATCCCTGCAGCCAGGAAGTGGGTACCTAAAGACAGCAGATTATATTTCCCAAATGGCCCCTAAAAAGCAGGTGCACCTTGAGTGCCTGCATATAGAAAGACATTACCTGGCAGCACTGGGTTCCTCTGCCACACTGTCCTGTCTCTCACCATAGCCAAAACCAGAAGTCTTGCAAAGAGCAGAAGTAGGTGCTTTAAGATATCCATTTTTAAACAGAGTGAATCACCCAATTGATTTTAAACTAAGATTGTTACTTTAGCTTTTTAAAATTCTTGGGGGGTTTCTTCTGAGTTTAATGAACTTTGCAGTGCTTTTACAGAGTAAGTGTTTAACATGTGTTGACCATACAACCAGCAGGATAAGGTCCACTGAAGAAAATTATTTAAAGTTCCATAAATCAGAGGAGAATTTACAGTGTTCTTCTCTAATTGCTGGGAATAGTTTGAATGCAAGAGGAGAACAAAAATACATTAAAATAAAAAGCATATTTTAATATATTGCAAACAAAAACTCTACTGTATTATTGTAGTGACATCAATCTACTCTCTCTCAGATTCCATGTGAGTCCTAAACCCAGATGTTATATGTGGTAGTTACTGCAAGTTGATTGAGCCTATTGAGTGAAAATGAATAGGGAGGTACAGAAGAGCATCCCACAGCATGCTTGCACAATCCTAATGTCCAGATCAGAAATAAAATTACCAGGCTTCTTACAGCTTGTCATAAATTCTTTCCTATAAGAACGTACATAAGACCTATATAGGTGAAGACTGCTGGGGTTTCAAGAGATTCATGAAGAATGTTTCTTGTAATGCCAAGGTAACCTACAAAATACACACGTGAGAATTAAAAATCTGCTGAAGTAGCACAGCATCACTGGAATAGGTACAATCACCCATCCTAAAACAACTGTTGTTCCATTAGCATCTGGAAGCTTAACCAGAACTTAAACTCCGGAAAAGCCTGACTGCAAAACGAGCAAAATAAATAAATCTTCAGACTAGGAGCACGGTGGAGAAATAAATCTCCATTGCTTACAAGTGTTAAAAATCAAAATGACATTCCACATCCAATGCTTTTGCTTGGAAATCTGTCATGAGACAAAGCTTCACATTTTTTACAGATTAATTTATTACTCATTTTGCAATCACTTGCTGCATGCCACATGCAGTGTTCTATGACATAAGCTAACTAATTACAAGGTCCTGAAGTAGAAATACCCAAGTCCAGCACGAAATAAACTTCCGTCTTCTCTTGCACTTTAAAGCAAGATTTGGAAAACAGAAACGGAATACACCAAACCTGGATTTCTGCAAGACATCAGAGGACTTTCAAACTTATATCCAGAGCTTCCATATGTGAAGGTTTAAAGCCTGCCCAGCTTTTGAGATATCTTAATTATCTCATCAATGCCCTCAGAGGTCACCCTTCACACTGCAAAAATATTGCCCAATGAAACATGGCTGGCAGGTTTTATTCATAAGAAAGTTGGATATGAGGTCTAAGGGAGTGCTGGACATCAGGATCCATGACACAAATGTGTGCAGGGCTTACATAATGCTTGCATTCTCCTGACTTTTGTTTACCTCTGATTGGTATAAGTAGTTACATCTCTTCATAATAAATCACTGTGTGAGGTTTGAAAAGGCTAATGAATCTTACTTAAACTCCTCTGTCTGGTGCTTCCTCCCCTCTCTCATGCTGGTGCTAGGACAGGATGCAGACTCAAAGCACCAGAACTACACTTGTCACCCAGATACCAGAATGACAAAAGGTCATTTTCAAAAATAGGAGGAGTATGCTGCAAGCACAAAGAAGGCCTAACACCAGCTGCAAACGTAGCAAAGACAACAGTCTGAGCAGTGTGGCTCTAGAGAATGCAGCATCATGGAGCAGCTGCACCAAAACCTCTGCATCAGACAGGGTTGAGAGAAGCACGAAGATCAAGAAAAGGAAAATGCCTTGTGACTTGGCAACTGCACCTAGTAACATTTATGCTCTCAACTGTCTGCCCATTTGCCAAAAATCCATCTAAGAAAAAAACCACACTGGCTATTTTCCCTGAATGATGATTTGTCCTCTAATGGATATCTGTTGTGGAGAGCAAGATGGTTGGTGGAACGTGAGATCCATTTAAGGAGCGAATTGTGTGAAGATGACACATGGGAAAAAGCAAATGGAAACTGTATTGCGACCGTGGGTATGCACTGGTCCCTACTGGTCCTGTCTCTAACACAGCAGAGGCCAATGCCCTGTCACAGTGCAGTGCATCATTTGCAAAACTCATGCTGCTTTAAGCATGAACATAATCTAGTTGAAGGCCTCCCTGCCTGTGGCAAGGTGGTTGGAACTAGATGATCCTTAAGGCCTTTTCCAACCCAAACCATCCTGTAATTCTATGATCCTATGATAACTTAAACCACCAGAAGATACAAGTGCAGTGACTATACTTGTAACAAGTATAGTTGAATTTTAGAGACAGGAATGATTCTCCAGGTGAATTTTTCATTTTACCTGTCACATTTTGCCTGTTCAAACATTCTGCCAAACACAGCATCAGGATATCTGGTGGTACAGTTTGAGGATGTGTGGGTTATTGTGCCATCTTAAAGGCCAAAACTATTAAAGGGATAATATCTGTGTATTCTGCAGAACAACAGGGCAGTTTGTTTAGGGAAATACGTGTTGAATCTGGAATTCTGTGCCTTGCAATGCACCAATGTTTTCTTCAGAAACAACCAACTAGACATGTGATCATGTAATTCTACATTTCCTTTTTTTCTTCTTTTCATTTAATTTTTTTCGTGGAAACTTTTTGGTACAACTTTTCAGTCGTCTCTAATGAGCACAACATTTAGAACATGAATGCAAATAAACTCACTCTTCCTTCCCACCTCAAAACCACAAAGCACAGCTGGACCCCACAGCTGCTGTCATTTCCACTGATTCGTCTGCAAGGGCTTTGAGCAGATGGCAATGAATGCAGAAGCACTAGACAGGGATGATAGCATGAGCACTAAAAGAAGTGGATGCTCTCAGCTCCTCGCAAAGTGGAGTGGACATGCTGTTTGGCTGGCAATTTCTTCAGACAGGGACTCATCTTAAACTATAAAAATCCATAGAAGGGACTGACTTACAGAACAACGCTAGTAGTATTGGTATACTGATACTAAGATGTGAGTGAAAACACACAGGAGTTTCCAGTACATAGTGAGAATTAAAACAGTGGAGTGCCTTCCTCTAGCAAGTAACAGCTTGTTGTTTTAAGTCTTGAAGGGACAAATTGAAATTCATCCAGTAATGTCTAAAGAAAAACGTTTACATCTTTTTCAAATGTTCCAGCTAACTTAGCATGTGTTACTTATCTGTTTCTCTTCCATAAATCTCATTCTCTGAGTGCTGAGATCAATGTCCCAACCACTGGGACCAGAAACCATCAACAACTGTCCAGCTGCAAGCTTTTTTTCTCACTTGCATGCTTGGTTCTACCTAGCAATATGAAAGGGCTTGGAAAGTGAAGGCTTTTTTGTAGGTGCAATGCTCAGGTAAGAACATGCTCTCAGCTACCAGACAGGGTGCTAAAACAATTGAAAAACAGTTGAGTTTCCTTCCATCATCATTAGCAGCTACTCAGGAAAAAGTGCAGCTCCCATTTTTGAAGACTGCAGGCATAGATTTCCAAACATCTGACACTGTGAAGCAGTAAAAAAATGCTTCACGCCAATCTATCCTAATGGATATACAGAAAAACCATACTTAGTAGAAATTAACTTCTCTACTCTATTTAACAGATATATTCTGCACCGTCAGAGTTGTCAGAACTTCCAGGGCTGAACGATAAGCCAGGTGTCCTAGACAGAGGACTTGAGAAAGTGAGCAAAAGCAATGAGGCAAGTCCCCACACCACGAGGGAATTCTGTTGAAGAATTTATGGGAGGCTTCAACTTCTGGGAGAGTCAAGATAAGGTAGAAAAGACAGTAATAGTTGTGTTTTACAGGCAGATCTTATCAGACATTGGGTAGTGTTTGAGGAGAAGGGCTGGGCCAGTGGTTAAGTCCTACGGAAAAATCTAGGTGAGGTTAAGACATGAAATAAACTTTTGGAAAACTACTATCCAGTAACTGTAATCCCAGAAAACAGTGAGGAAATCCTACAAAACTTGCCTCTCAGGTACAGAGAACATAAGAGCTACGCCAACACTAGTGTTCCACGAAGGGCGTGCATGATACTGACCTTTATTTCCTTATTCCCATTCAAATCTCCCACACCATTCTTCATGCATAAAAGCCCATGCAATCCTAGCAAAAATAGGATATATTTATACAATTTAGAAATCTTTGTCTCAAGATACCCAAGAGATCAAGTGAAAATTTGAGCAATATAACTCTCTCTATACACTTCAATGTAACTAAATCTGGCCTTGCTTGATTAAAAACAATCACATTGTGCAATCATCTGGCTCCATGGCTTTTGAAACACAGGATGCCGTGCTACATGAGGGACAGGATGATTCTGAGCTCTAACTGGTCAAATCAAGCAACATCGTTTGCTGTTACAAGAGCACCTTCTACTGCCTGTGTAATGACACTGTGTTAGGAATGCTAAATCTTAAGGCAGGTCCCCTTGAACCTTCAGCCTGATCAGTGCCCTCCTAGGAACTTTTAAAGGACGATCTCTTATAGCCTGGCAAAGGAAATTATGTAGATTTCAGAGTACTCGTGTTTTAAAAAATAAATATTCTTTGAGCTTCAAATCAAAATCCCATATATTTCTATGCTTATACTCTCTGACCCATACAGATGCTTTCCCTGCTTTGTAATAGACTGCACTTATTTTTAATTTCTAGGTTGTATTTGAGTTTAAGTATAAACATTAGGACTATTTCCAGTTTTGCTGGAGGGGGGGTATGACATAACTCACAAACCACCCATCAATAAAGCAGTAATTTTAATTACAGTATGTTTCCAATGTTTAGGCATTTGAATTCTACACTCTCAAAGAACAACAGTGTACTGGTAAATTAGACACTAAAGGAACTCTAAACACTGTTTATCAAAACGCTACTACAACCATCAGATACATTTAGTCATTACAGATTTATTTGCTAGAGAATACTGGAACTTTTCCTTCCTTTTTTTTTTTTCTTTTTTTGTTTTTTTGGTCCTATATCCTCTTGATAAGTTTGCCCAAATTGATATTGAGTACCCTCACCTAAATATCTCTTTCAGGGGAAAGATATCCATTCATTAGCTGCATGTTAATTATTACATTAATCAATTTAATTGCAACATGACACCAGAAAGAAGCTCTGACCTTAATAAACCTTATGGACACTAAGAGAGATGACTCAGCAATTGCAATGCAGAACAATGGGCCATAGAAATCATCCATTAAATCATTCCATTCAATCCTTTGTGCCTTGCAAAAGACTTGTGAGCATCATGTTATTCCCAGCCTTTCCAAGAGTTAGTAACCTAGTTCTCCATTAATGGAACTAATGGAACCATTGCCACCAAAAACAGTGCATGTACCATGGGTAGTTTTACTAATGGTTAACACCCTTGCTGTTCCTTCAATCACTGAATTATTGTCACTAGGTAAAAGAGAGTTTGTATCCTCTTCAAAACCTGTTCAGGTGTTCTACTGTAGCTCATAACTTCCTCCAGTTTCATCCTGATGTATTTCTGCCTCTACTCTTGACATTTCCTGTGCAAGATCTCTCGAGTACACACACACACACATACCCACAAAGCAATTCTCCCCAAATACACCTGCTTTTCCCTTGTAATTTGTTCCTTAAGCATCCCCTCACCCACACAGGGTGACATCTTCCATGGGGAGGCTGATTTCAGCCCCCAGGGACATCAGACTTGCCAAATCTGCAAAGCCTGACTTTTCTATAGGGGACTGTGGGGAACTGCCAGACATTACTGAGCAGCAACCAAAGGCAGAGGAAGAGGATGCTGGGGTTTAGAAGAAGGGCCCAGCATCCTGAATCAGGAGACTTTATGAGGTAGCTCTTGAAGACAGATTTCCACTCATAGGAAATAATACTTTTAAAGACACTGATTTAATGGAATCATAGAGTATCCTGAGCTGGAAGGGATCCACAAGGATTATCAAGACCAACTCCTGGCCCTTCACAGGACAGGCCAAAGGATTCCACCATGTGCCTGAGAACATTTGTACAAACACTTCTTGAACGCTGGCAGGCTTGGTGCCATGACCACTTCTGTGGTGGAGAAACTTTGCCTTACCAAACGTTTTAGGAAACATTTCCACTATGTAACAGTGTCCCACGCTCTATGAGAAGGCTAACAAAATAATTTTCTGAAATGAATATTCAGCAGAAATCGTAGCACCTCGTTTTTGCATAATACTTTCCCTAAGCAAAATTCAGCACAGTTTAGCTTTTCTCATTTTTCTCATTTGGTGTTGTCTGGACAACACCAAATGCTTGTACTTAGGCTAATTCTGATTCATTTTGACACCATGATAAACTTGGCATTGGTTTTGGATACACACCAGTGGGGACAGGTGGAATTTCAATAATAACTCTTGTTTCCCTGGCTGTGTTACAAAACTAACCAGCAGAATCCAAGTAGATGAAGCAAAAGCGTGCTGAGGTAAATTGTATTTATAGAGCTTGAACTTTTTAATTATTATTGAATATATATCTTAAATCCTACAGACAACACTAGTTTTACCACTTTTCATTTCATTAGTCCAGCAGAATAGTGATCTGTTTTTACAACACTTATTTTCTTTACCTACTTCTAAAATCACGTTGCAAGAGCCTGGATATAACAAGAATTTTACAGAATATTTGTGATATAAAAAAATTTGAGGAATTCCTGCAGTTTGTTTATTTTTTTTTTTAAATTAACTGCAGTATAAAGCCAGTCACACTTGACTTCAAATTTTTCCCCATATGCTCTTATTAAGAAATGCTGCTGCACTACAGTGGTATGAAATGGATAAGAGTGATCATTTGGGGCCATTTCCCACACTGAGGGAAATGGCTGAATAATTTCACTATTTAACATGACTGTCATAACTAGCCAAGATGTAACACAGTCACATAATTGCTTCAAGTATAGACTTTCCGAGATTTCTAAGAGTTTGGCTGGGTGTTCTTAAAAATAGTTTCACTCCCTGCTCCCATGAGCAGCTTAGCAATACCAGCTAGTGACAGCTCTGCTCGGTCTATTTTTGCCCTTGTGTGTTTGGGCGTTCTGTGTTGACAACTGTAGCATGCTTGTACTACAAACCCTGCTTTGAACGAGGGCTTAAATCTGTTCAAGTTTTCTCATGTGAAAGGAATGTTGGCATGGCTAGAGAGAAAAAAAAGAAACCCTTTAAAAAAATCTTCCTGCATGAAGAAAGGAACTTTTTCTGCCCAGTAAATGTGATGTGAATAGAACAGAAGGACTAATTGTTTTCCTCTTGTTCTGGCCCATATATTGTGAATTGGTGTGATTGTATTTAACTGTGACCTATTCAAATAGGCAGCAAATAATGAAGCACTAAATTACAGTTTTATTTGGGAAGGAATTTCTGTACAGTCCTTGCTGTAGATTTTAACATGTACTCCTCAAGTGGAATGTGGTTTTTTTTGGAGATTATCCCTTAAGACATAATATACATACATGCACACACTCTGAGACAATTCAAAGGTAGGTGCCCTAAGTGGCAGACATGATAACAATCTTTCACTACAGGATACACTGCGAGGAGTAATCTTATTTCTCTGTGTCTTTGATGGAAACAACAAGGAGTCACAGACTTGGACTGAAATGAAAGCTGTTTGGGACAGGCATTTTGAATAGTCCTTTCTGGTTTCAAGAAAAATATAGATGTGGAGTAGAAAACTTAGAAAACTATGGAGCCTGGATCATGGATATCTTTAAGGACACACCATGTAGGCGTTTGTCAGGAATGACCACAGTGACACTGATCCTGCCTTGGATGGGAGGATGGATCCCCTTAGGGGATGGAATTGGGTGTAATGATAGATTTGAGCATCTTTGCTATTTCCTCATAAGAAAACAGGTCAGAGAAGAGACCTCTAGAGGCCTGTCCAAGACTCATCTGTGTCAAAGGCTCCATGTAGTTGGTTAGAGCATGGTGCTAATAACACCAAGGTCATGGATTTGATCCCTGTATGGGCCATTCACTCGAGGATCCCTGTGGGTTCCTTCCAACTCAGAATATTCCGTGATTCTGTGAATCATGTCAGCAGTGTGTGCAGCCCTTCCTCACTACTCCCTCCACCCTCCATGGCTCCTGTGCACCCACATTTCCAGGCTGTGAACCAGAGAGAGTCCAAAGCTGTCCTTTCCTGTACAACAGCAGTGATGGACCCACTCTCCTACTATCAGGAAGGGAAGGCTGGGGTACTTGCCCTGGATGGAAGTTGCTCAGGCCTTTGACAGGTAATTTTGGGAGAGTGGCTGACCAGAAAATAAAATATTTTCTTTGATCCCTTATATGAACTGAAAGACAGGGCAATGTAAAGGGAATATTCTTACATATCTGCTGAGTTCTTATGTTCTTGTCCAGGCATCTGCTCTTGTCCGCATCTAGAGACAGGGATTGAATTCGATCCAGGGAGTTAACAGTTCCTTCAAGCAAGGCCAGAGGCAGCTTATTAGGTAGCAGTGCCATGCTACCTCCATCCAAATAGAGGTATGGTCTTATGTGTTACAGGGGTGGCAGTGAAGACCACAGGCTGCCTGCCCACATGCTGACATGCAGTGCCCACATGCCAATCCCACCACTGCAGTGGAGGAGGGAGAGTGGTCAGCGTAGACCTCCAGGGGCAAAAATGACCCATCAGCCAAAGCAGCAACTCTCCCTGTCCCACTTGCTGGGAAGTTCCCCCTTGGTGGATCCTGTCTGTGGGGTGCTGCTTAAAGTGGGAAAGGAAGCAATACTGCAAAGCTCCTGTCCCTCAAAGCCAAGGGGCGAGCTCGGTGCCATGATGGTTCTCCATGGCAGAGGACATGGAGCAGCAGGCCCGCACCCCAGCTGCATGTGGCATCAGAGGCAGGCTGGTGGGAATGATAAAGATGGGGAGAAGAAAGTTCCCACACTGGCTGCTCCTCCATTTACTTGAGTGCTTCAGCCCAAGCTTGTGACATGGAACAGGGATAGGATCTGCACCGCACTCCTGCTGGCAGGGCACCTTTCCTGTGGTCATCACACACCACGTTCAGGTGAGAAGATCTCCATGCAGCATCTGTGCAGAGATGTCTATGGGGGCTGCATGAGCTTAGTCCACCAGGAGGGAGCTGGGTGCCCACGCTGCATGGCATATAGACTCACCAGATAGATCCCTTCTCTGGGGCTATGAGTTAAAGGTCCCAACTCCTCCATAATCCTCAAGCACTCCCTTCCCACTCCATCAGTTTTGCAGGTGAAGGGTACAAACACATAAAAAGCTGCACACTGGACAGGAGAGTGGTTGATGTGAGTGGCAGGGAGCAGAGATCTTCCAGAGGAATGCAACCCACACCATGATCCACAGTATCCCCATCAAGACCTGGCATGCAGCTGATGAGGAGCTGCTGGTTTGGTTTCCTCTAAAGCAATGCCCATTCACACATACCACAACCACTCCATATGTTGGCTCAATGCATGGTAAAACAGAGCCAAGCAGTTAATTTAAAAATCCCTCTACAGACCAAGGACAAATCGGTAGCGTAGATGCAGCCCTAATGCACAAGATTCCTTTGAATCTTGTTTTCTATCATACTTTTGCTTTTCTTTCTGTGAATTCCTCAGAGCAAACACATAAAGCAAGATGTCAATAAGGATCATGTGAAACTTATCTGTTTTGTTTGGAGCAAACTGTCAGAAGCTGTTATATCATTAACAATGCAGAAAAATACATCAAGAACTCCAGACAAACTGCTTTTATTGCAAAGATATCCATTAACCTTATGGCTGGTTTGGGGTTTTATTTAATTTTAGAGTACATTAATTTAGTCCTTCTTCTTCTTCCTTTACATGCACATTAGGCATTTTAAGTAACACTAAAAATAAATTCTAGTCCTAGAGTGAGGAATTTAAAAGTTAAGGAATATAAAATTTAAATTCACCTAGGCAATTTTAATTCAATACCCTTGATAATCTATTAAAAAGACTGTTATTCTGTCTTCTGTATCTTCTTCCCTCAATGTGGTTTTTTATGTAAACCATCAAATTTTTGCCATTAACAAATATTTATCCATAAAAATCCTTTAAGCAAGCATTTTCAGGTATTTTGGAAAATCTCAGCACTGAGATTTCTGTCAATACTGAATGCATGCACATCGTATATATTAGTAACCTGAGTGCTTCGTTAATATATAACTTTTTTTGCCAGGAGGAAAAAGAGAAATCTCTGTTGAAATATCAAAAATGTATTTCATTGCCTGCTTGTCTAAATAGCTTTCCATTTCTAGAAGTCTTTTCAAGCCAGCTGTTGCTAATCAATAGCCAAATATTTGAGGATGTTTGCCTCAGGAATGAGAAGTAGAGACAGACCTGGAAAAGTGCTGAGTGATGAGCCATGCATAATTTTTTGCTTTTAGTTAAATCATTAATGTTTATTACCTGCATTACTGACATTTCCAAAAGTATCACTCATATTCCAACATCACTGTGACACTAGAACAAATATTTGAAAAAAGAACTTTTAGATGAATTCATTTTACTGAAATGTCATAAGGTTAAAAGATATATGGAGAACCAAACATTTCAATTCATGTTGTGAATTGGCCAAAACAATCAAGTTCTGTTGTTTTCACATCTTCTTATTAAGTTCTTCCAATCTCTCTCAAAATAAGTAAAAATCTGCACTGTAGCTAGTAATCAAAGAGGTACATCAAGCTTCCTGGTATATTAAAATAGTGATGCAGGATATTTGAGATGGAGAGTGCCTAATATTGCATTCAAAAGACGTGTAGATGTGCCACTTGGGGATATTGTTTAGTGGTGAACACAGTGGTGCTGTGATAACAGTTGTACTCGATGCACTTAGGGGTCTTTTCCAATCTAAGTGATTCTATGACTCCATTCCTTCCTTGATTATTCATCCACTCTTCTTTTCTCAGCAGCCAGGCTGGCTGACCACTGGAAATCTTCAGCTTCTTGTCTCTTGTTATGGCTACCACTGCCAGCCCCTGCCACTGTGACCAGAACAGAAGTCCTTAGCTGAATTCAGCTGTTTTGCTGAATACCTTGCTGAGAATTTCCATCTTTACCTCATCAAAACCTGGGGCTTCAAAAGATACACCCCCTGGTCATTTCTGAGCTGTTGCCTTCCTTCTTTGCCTGCACTGCACGATACTACGCTTGCACTAAAAACAGAGCTTTGACTAACTTCTTAACTTATAATTTTATCTCAGTGAAATCCTCTTAGAACTAGAGAAAAGTCAAATTGTTTGTACTTTTGTGTTGTGAAAATGTAGTAGGGAAACTGTCAATAAAATGTTCATTTTTTAAAGATTTCAATGGATTTTTGGACGCAGCTTATGTTGCATGGGAATAGTTCGAATGGAGGGTTTACAAATTATATATAGTGTGTGAAGAAAGATGACTCTTCTTATTGTCATTAAAAAATGCTTTTGCCATCACAACAGTCCTTATAAAGTAACTGCATTTTTACGCTTTTTATTCTCTTGGGAAAACCACTCCCTCACTTGCTCCATCTGCACCTGCCCAGATCCAGAAATTGCACTGGAAATAAGACATTTAGTAGGTGTTTTATTTTTGTTGCTCAGGTATTTTGCCTCTCAGTCTGGCACACCTGTGAATGCTGGGAAGACACTGTGATCAACTGTGTGCAGGGCAATAAATTCCTGACATCTTTCACTGGTTATCTGTGCAGTTGGTTAAAATACTGCACTTCCACAGTTTCCATTCAATGTCCCTTAGGCACAACACTGCTGGTAAGTAATGCAGTGCCTAGGTTGGTAAAAAACTGGAGCAAGAAAGTCACAAAAAATGGAAGGTCTGACAAGGCCTTTAAAGCCAATAATTTGCAAGGAAAAGTGTCTTTGCTTAAATAAATTCTACGCACATTAACTGACACATCTAAGGCATTCTAGGATGACCTTCTACTCAGATGCCTGGTTTCTTGTTTGTTCATTTTTGGAGGGAAAAAGAAGTTTAGTTAGATCCAAATTTAACAGTAAGATTTTTGACACCATGAAGTATTTATGTCTGATTTCAGCCACATGTTTTGTGTAGTTTCTTTTTTTTTTTCCAGAACTACCAGTTCAAAAAGCTGTGGAAAGGAGTATCATAGCACTTATTTTAATTCCTCTGTGTTTCTGTATCTGAAACTTCGATGAAGTTCTTAATGATGGAAAGGTAACTGGTTTATACACCATAATCAGGTGTATAAAGATTGCATCCTTAGCACAGATAAGGGAAAAGGGTCTTCAGAAATGAACACTAACATCAATATTAACTAGAAAACTCACGTCTTCTCATTATAACTCCATACATTGCTTTTTTTAAGGTCTTAGGCAAATCCTGTCTCCTCTCATCATCTTTCTCCGTAAGCTGTCACCTAAGTGCAAGAGTTAACTATGTGCCTGGTGGGTAGTGAAAAAGAATTGATGAGCAAAACCTTCCCCCTCATTTTATACCTTCATAAAAGGTTCTGATTTGCACCATTTCCAGTGAAAGGAGAATGGATGGTACTTTAAAGAATTACATCGAGGCAAAATATTGTATTTGGCATTTAAATTCAAAGTTGATAGCAGTTTCAGAAATGCCTGAACTAGACAGTCAGTGCCAAGGGCTACATTTTTCATATTCCATAATGTTCTTCAGTAATTGCTCCAAGACTTATACAGAGAAAACAGTGCACAGTGAAGGCTGTTACTAATTTTTTGATCAAAATCATAAGATTCGCCTTTCTGATTTTTTTAAGTTTCAAAGCTGTTCTTGCTTTGGTTTCTGCCTTAAGAGTTCTCGATGCAAAGCACCACTTACATGTTTGCCACAGCTTCTGAGGCTTGTACACATGTGAGTAATAACAATCAAGATGCAATAAATTTCCTGAGGATTAATGGCTGGCTGGGAGGAGACAAAGGTCAGCAACACAGCCAAGGATCATTAACCCAAGCTGGTCATTAATCTCAAGAATTTACTTCCTGCCAAGGTCAGTATTGTTATTTTAAGCCAGCAATGAAAAAAATATGGCCATATGAATTTTTATTTGATAGGTTTAATGGTAACATCTAGCATATTTTAGAAAAAAATTAATTTTACTTGGAAGAATTACATTAGCTAATCAGACCACCAGCCCATCTTCCAGTGACTGATTAGTTTTGCTTTCTTTAACATATGTACTGTCAGAAGGGATTTATAGCATTTTTCTTCAATGTGCAATTGCTGTGGACCTATTAAATAGTGACCTTATTTGTGTATCTATTTACAAGTTTCTATTTCCTTCCCAAATTTTAACTCCTAGAGCTTCTTACATCTCTTTCAAAATATTTGTATGACTGAACATCTGCTCAAGTTATTAGTTTTTAAAGAGATGTTTCAAAAGACTGCTGTTTGAAAGTGAGGATGTTATAGCTAGCTAGGGGGTGTCTACAATGTAGGGAGCATTTACTCCCTTTAGAAGCAGTACTCCCCTTTAGTACTCTCCCTTTCTCAAATGTCCCCCAACTCTTCTGGCTCTTCCAAAGTACTATTGATATAGGCGACAGCTGAAGAAAACAAAGACTCAGCCAAAGGGGGGGGGGGGGAAATGCAATTTATCTTACACAATACAATAAATATTTAGATGTTTCTAAAGTAAACAGCATTTTTCATGTTTCAAAGTGGAGCTTGCCTTTTTTTCTATGTTTCTTCTTGCTAGGAAATTTGTCCCTGTGAGTTGCTCCTCATCCTTTGCAATTCAAATCCTCAGTTGACTATTTCCCTCTTTGCTCCCACGTGGGGAATTGCTACTGAAAGAGACAAAATCTTTGAGTTTAGTCCTCCAAGTTTACATGAAACTGTGCAGTAGACACAGATCCACAGAGCTCTGACTACATTTGACTCAACTCACCACAGATCACAAAATATTTTTCATCATTTCTTACAAAATTTAGCTCCATGCTAAGAGACCAAAATGAGAGAGTCATGTGCTACACAAAGAGAGCAAGAATGACAAGAATCCATCACAGCAATTTTACTTGCTCAGCTGCATCCTGGCTCCAGCTGAGGTCAATCTGCAACGCTTTAGAGCATGGCTCACCAACCAGGCACCTTGAAGACTTTAATACCTTTCTAAATCACCCCCCCATTTATTCTTACTGACATATGTTATGTCTCTACTTGTAACATATTTTTATTATTTCCTTTAAAATATATTAACAGGTGTGTGTGTGAAAAGTGGACAACCTAAGGAGGTGGTTGTTGCTGGATAAAGACTCAATTTGAGTGTAGTCCAATGAAAATGTTACACTATGCACTCTTACAAGCCAAAAAAAAAAGGCTTCCCAAATCTCACATTCTGATTGTAGATCAGGCTAACTCAGCCAGAAATATGTTATTATTCAGGTTCCTTCCCACAATATATTCAGTTTCTTCTTTCAGTCATGCTTTTTTGTATCTTTTTATTTTACTTTTCCTTAAAAAAAAAACCAAGATAATTAAAGTCTTGATATAAAGTTATGGAAAGTCATAGCAAACGTGGCCTCCCATCCATAGTCCTTGGCATTTATGTTGGTGGCAGTCTGCTCCTCACCTCTTGTACCGTCATAAGGTCCTTCATTATAGGCCAAATTTTGCTCTTCTATTTTTGGCTGAACAAAGTATGATTTCAGAACTTATTCTACAAAAATACCATTATGTGAATACTTGTGACTTGAACTTTTCAATGTACACTCATCAATCAGTACAATATACAAACCCACAGACAACGTATGCTTTGTATAATATTAGTGCCTTTTTTCTAACACTGTCAAGATGCTTTCTTTAGGCAACCCTCAAGAAAATTGTTCCTCTGAGGTGCTTAATGACATAAGCTTGCTACATCAACAGTTTGTGTTTTGGTAGACAACTGCCTATCCCCACACTCCTCCCCTCGGCCTTTGAAGCATGATGGTAACGGAACATCAAATGTCATTATTAAAGACATATTAAGGTTGTTTTGAAGTGAAAACCATTTTTAATATCCCTTTATTAGATTTTCACACTAAAATTCATACAGGGAAGTACATACAGGGAAAACCGCCATAATTTCATGCAGATTTTGTTTAGTTTCTTAGTAGTCATGCTTTTCTTTACTATATGAACATATTAAAATGGTCCGGGAAATAATAGAAGGTGCTGAAAAAATGTGCCTAATTTATCCAAATAGGGAGAGAGAGAAAATTCACTAATGTGAAAAGCACAGCCTGCCTAATCTAGTATCAGTATTAGTATAATCAGTATGACCAATGTCAGACAGGAGAAAGAACAGGGAATCTTTCCCATGGCAGGTGTTTCCCCTCATATTTTTACAAGAAAACTGTATTAGAATCATAGAATCATTAAGGTGAAAAAGACCTCCAACATCACCCAAATTCAACTTTTGTCCAAACACCATAGCACTGATTGCCATGTCCAATCATTCTTTTAATACTCCAAGGGATGGAGACACCACCATTTCCACGGGCAGCCAATTCCAATGATGAACCACCCTTTCACTGATGAAATTCCTCCTGATGCCCAACCTGAACCTCCCCTGATGCAGCTGGAGGGCATTTCCTCTTGTCCTGTTACTAGTTAAATGGGAAAAGGGCCCAATCCCCACCTGGCTACAATCTCCTTTCAGGTAGCTGTAGAGGTCTGAGGTCCCCGCTGAGCCTCCTTTTCTCCAGGCTGAGCCACCCCCAGATCCCTCAGCCACTCCTCACAGGACTTACACTCTAGACCCTCGCCCAGTCCATTATCCTACAATGGATGGACATAGAATGGACTCCCAAGCAAGTTTTCAGACAGAAACCTAGGAGGAGCAGTTCTGTAGTGAAACGACAAGAAGCCACGAACACAAGTTGAAACAAGCAAAGTTCAGGCTGGATGGGAAGGAAAACATTCTCACCCTGACTCTCACAGTCAAGCAGAGGAACAGTTGCTGGTTAGTTTGTGCAGGCTCCATCTTTGGAGGGTTTCAAAACCTGCCTGGAGAAAGCCCCAGGCAGCCTGGCCTAATCCCAGAGATGGCCCTGCTTTGGGCAGGAGGTTGGACCAGGACCAGAACCCTTTTCCTGCCTGAGTGCCACTTTGATCTGACAATTAGAGGCCTCTTACTAGAAATAGTAAAATTTAAAAAAATCTGCTCAAAGCTCCTCACTATGTTTGGTTGTTCTTAGGCCTCTTCCTTAGAGATGTTTCAGTTCAAACTGAATCATTTTTTGTAGTGAGTTTCTCTGGTATAACCTGCTTCAACAAGTCAACAGAAAATAACATTTTTTTTCTACTAAGAACTCACATAACTCACTTTTAATGTAGAGTAACCCCATCAGAATTAAAACTAAGTACATAATGTTTGAATAACCTGAGCATTTAATAAGTCCTACTCTAAATGCTCATTCGTGGACAGCTGTTTTTTATTTAAAGCAAAAGTGTTAGTGTATTTTATTGTCTGTTCCTTAAACAAATTGCTTGAAACTTTTGGCTTCATTTACATATTTTGAAAATTAGTTCTATTACTTGATGATATACTGTGGAACAAAGTATATTTCTTGCCTTTAAGTTTCATGAGTTCCTGAAAACTCTCTTATAGCTTCAATTTTTTCAGTTCATACAATGTAGTTGTCAACACTCACTGTTTTAAAAGCTTCAATCTCATTTTATTCTTACTCTTCCCTTGCCTCACATCCTAATATATTCTTCAGAAAGACAGTCTTTTCCTGGCTTCAGCAGCTTTCCATCACCCATTTATGAGCTTCTTTATAAAACAGCACACAAAAAATAGGATTATATAGATATTATAGATATATATAAATGTATATATACATTGCACATAATATATATTATGTATATACAATACTATTTTTATATAATGCCATTATAAATATATGTGTGCTTATATACCTTAACACCAATACATATAATAGGATAATAATATCGAGTTTTGTTTATCCTGTTCTAACCTAAGATATGCCTGTGGTATCTCTTGCCTTTGCTAAACAGATTTTCCCTGATTTTCCATGATAGTGATTTATTTTCTGATGAATGACAACAAATTTATTCTGAAATGTATAAGGACAATTATAATTGTTCTTTCTAGGTTTTCTGTCTTCTGTTTATGAACACTAGAGTAGCTACAGCTCTGATGAAGTCAATAAAGTTATAATTTAAAATAAGTAAAGAGTTGATCTGGTGCATTTATACCTACTCAGATGCTTATGATAAGACAAGACTGATGTTAATTATAGTTGTCTCTAACACTGACTAATTTAAATAACAAACTGACTGTGGTGTTCTTGCTTCTCTATAGAGTCCTGTATAGAACTTAATTTTTTCTAAGTTCTTGGGGAAATCAGACATCATTCCTGCCCCCTGAAGGAGGAAACATTGGTATCTCAATTATAAAAGAAAGTTCCACTATGACTCTGCTGCTTGAGGTGTTTTGGTTTAAGTTGTAAATGTAAACCAAAGAACTCGATCACTGGTGGCTGAAAAAAACCAATTCCATTTTTTTACATTAGCAGTAGGTTTTTCCCAGGTTTCTGGCCTCCATCCAGTTTAAAAAAGTATATATGACTACTCACTACACATTCTCTTTCTGCTCAGTTGATTATGGCATTATTCATTTTCTCTCCTGAAGTGTTGAAATACTTTTGTACACTATTAAAAAGTTCCTTGCCTTTTCCCTGAGGGAGCTGCATTTCAATGTTGAGTGATGTAATTCCTTCAATAGCTGGTAACTGGTTTTTAAAGTTTCACGTGCACTCTGAGATCTTTTCAGGAAGGGCTATAAACAAGTATCCATCATTCTTACTCTCTAATGTGTCATCCCTGGACCATTCCTTAGCAGGTCTAAAAATTCCACAGTGTGACTAAACCTTGCCATGCCATGATGTATTGCTGCAATGTCATGAGGTAAGGGCAAGAATTTTCATCGGTCAGGAGGGAAGCAAGGAGGTAAAAAAAGATTTGAGCTATTCACCTTAGAAATACAAAAGAATAGTGTATAAAACCAAGCATTGACTCATCTGACAGGATCTACAGAAGATGGGGAATTTTATTGCAGTATAAACTACAAGGTTTGGCTTTTGGTATGGTTTGGAAACTAAGGTACACAATTAGAATGGGTAAATGGAAAATGTGACACTTGGAAAAAGAAGTTAATTATCAAAAGACTAGAAATTAGTAACATCCAAGTGCTTTTCACATCAACAGCAGCAATAGTTCTTTGCTTAATAGTCAGGGAAACAGTAAAAAGATTATAGTATTTTGGTCTTAGCTAATTAATGAGCAGGTTATTTGAGGATGTCAGGGTCAAAAGGGGATGACAATATTTGATTGTGGTTAAAGATGGAAGCAAGGGAATGAATGAGTGCAGGAATAGGCTTCAAACCTGATTGGTTAAATAACCATCTCAAGCACGATATTATGAACATGCAGTGTCAAAATGAAATAGAATATAAGACTGATCAGTAAAAAAGCCATGTCTTGCAAGCTAGAATATACAATGTAACACAAGAAATGTTAAAATAAGTTTGAAATAGTCTTAATGAAGACTATTGCCCCATCCCTGGAAGTGTTCAAGCCCAGGTTGGATGGGGCTTGGACTAGTGAGAGGTGTCCCTGTCCATAGTAGGGGGGCTGGAACTAGATGAACTTTAACATCCCTTCTAACCCAAGCCATTTTATGATTCTAGAATTCTATCAAAGATATTAAATACTAGATCAAAATGGTTTGCACACGTGTTCAAAACGACAAGAAGGAAAGCAGCAGGACCTCTGTACTGCTGACCTGGAATAACAGTTAAAAACAACAGACAGATGATTTAGGTTGTGATGGCAGCGGCAGTGTATTACTGCAGTGTCTGCCTCCATTTTTAAACACAAAAATAATCTGCTTAGACTCCCATGCAGCTTTAGATGTGATGTTATGTGGAAAAGTATGAACTAAGCTGGAAATGATGGAATTGGCAGCAGAAACATAAAGCGAACAAGAAACTGAATAAAAGTTAGTCATATACCATACCAAAAATGAATAGTATGAGGTTCAAAGTCACTAATGGTTACTTCCTGAAATACCAGTCTTGGGGCTGATTTTACTAAAGTTTTTTTATCAGTATCCTTGGCATCACTATGATGACAACATGAAATCAGGAGACAACCTTTGGGGGGGTGAACAAAATGACCAGAATGTAAGCAATAGGCATGCAAAAAGGGAACTATTAAAAACAATAAAATGCTATGGAATTCTCACTTTATAGTCAGTTATTTGGAAACCATTGAGGAAAAACCAAGGAAAACCAGCTGATCACAAAATGGAAAGAAACTATTTCTGCAAAGAAAGTGCAACCGTGATCCTGGGATGTACCAGGAAAATCCCACATGAGATAATGAAGCTAGTAAATTCTTCAAAGCATCAATAAGGCATTACCTGCAGTCTTTGTACAAGTCACATTCAGTGTGAAGTCTGACTTGAATCCATACATGGAAAGTCTAGAAGTGCAGTAAGAGAAATTAAAATAATGTCTTACGGCAGGAAATTTTAAGAGCATTTCTTATTTAATCAAGCAAAACAAAGGCTGATGAGAACCTTTCTTTGTCTACAAATTCATCAAGGAAAAACTATGAAAAGAATCACCTAAGCTTGCATACTTGCTGGAAGAGTGAGTATAAAATCTATCACCTCTGCATTTAGGCCAGGAATTACAAGGTTTCTAATGATTAGAGCACCAAAGTGTTATAACAGCTTTTCATTAGAAATATTGTTGGCAAGAAGCCTATATACTTTCAAGAAGATACTTGCTCAGTTTGAGAAAGATATTATAAGATGAGGTTGCCTGTTGGACGACTTAGATAAAGAGATTTCTTCCAGACCTCAGATGCAGTGAAACAGGAGCATTCATAGGTCCAGCACAGGTCTACATTACTTCCAGGACACAGAGGGCCAGATGCAGCTGTGAAATGTTTGAGAATTTTATAATGGAGATCTCTGAGGGCTGACAGGCAGTTAGGAAATCATGGGTTAAGGATTCGCTGTGTGAGAAGTATGGCACTGAATTCCAAATGGGATGAAGCCATACATCTTAGCGCAAACAAATGGTTATGATTCCTGTCAAGAACAATTTTTCATCTCCATAAAGCCTACTTTAATAACATAGCACAGGCACCACTGAAAAACATATTCCCGTATTAGCCTTCCAACAACTTCCCAAAATTGAAATAGAATCTGTTTTGGCAAAACCAGTACAGTTACCTACCAAGAAAAACATTTTAGGTACGCAGTTATATAAGCAATAAAAATAAATGTTTTGTAAAATTCACCCAGAAGGACTTATAAGTATTAAAAAAGCCCAATAATAATTAACTAGATTTCATGAAGTATGAAACAGCCAAAAATAATAGCCAGTACAGCTGAAGATGGTGAAGTAATTTCTTCTACAGCACTCCAAAGCTTGACCACCTGTAGAGATTAAAAAAATATATCCAAAGAATTAATTTTCCCAATATGGACACAATGCAAAATTCTGTCTCTTAACATGACTTCATTTTGCCAAGGTAATGGAATTTTATGCAAGCTTAATATGTTTTACAAGTATTTGTTTCTCTGGCACAGCAGCAAATCTTTGGGAAGACAGATGAAATGAAGGAGTATCTACTGGGTTTCCTTTTAAGCTAAAAAACCAGTTATTGTCTCCTGTCAAGCCCCTGGCCCACAGAAGCAGTCTATTTTCCTCCACTGATGGTCCAGGTAAGAGCAGATTAACGTTAACCTCAGTCAGAACCCACCATTCTGACACAAATGTGATATTCCTGCTCTTTGTCAGCCAAGAGATTTCAAGTTAAGGAAACTATTATCTTCTCATAGGCTAAGATCTCATTTAGCCTGTATTTAGACACCATGCTGAATATCACAATAAATCTTATCAGAAAAGGATGATGAAAGGATATGATAAGGACATAAATTAGGAGGCAACAAGGACTAATTTAGTTGGCAAAATGAAGGTTGAGGTAGGTTATGATAACACTTAATGTGAGGGAATAAATGAAGAGAAAATAACATTTTAAACTAAAAGTAATACTAGTACAAGATCAGGTCCATGAATAAATTTACTCTGAAAACTGAAATTTTCTGAACTTCTCATTTTCTAGAATTGCTTTACACTCTAGATGGTGGACCAAGAAACCTGTTTTAAAATAAAAGTTGATGGTTTCATTTCCATGACAGGATAAAAATGATCCTTGAGTTAAAACCTCATTTTTGGATCTCTGAATATTTATCTCTGGATATCTGATTGCATTCACTTACCACAAAAGATTGGACATAAAGGACAGTTGCTTACTACAGGCTCATCATAATTCTTGTCACATATTTCTGGTATATTATTATTATTATTGATAATTTCTGGTTACTTGAAAAAGGTTGGCTTTCAGGATAAAGAGCAGCACGTTGATTTTACTTGGAAACGTGGGACACAGCTAAAGGCAGATGTAAGGCAGGATGTACTGAATAACACTGAATTTTCAGTTAAATCTTCCTGGCTGGTGAGCTGGCGTCCAACACTTGGGTCAGGCAACACTAGTTAGCTGTTCTTTTTTGTTATTGTTGGGTTTTTTTCTCCAGTGTGCAGGGATAGTCTTGTTTCTAAGAGAATTTACCCAAACAAATTTCTTGTTATGGCAAGAACTGAGTATAATGATGACACCATCGTTTTCTCACACCCATGTATGTGAAATAGATGAACAACAAACTTTCAGCACAAAGTATCTATTTCACAATTCTTTGCAATGGAGGGTAAAGGATGAGATCCTCACATGACATAGGAACTCCCTTTCTGTGTTTTCCTACATTTCAATGCAAAGCTGACCTTACAGTGGATACAGAAATAAAGAGAAAAAAAACTAGCTTCAAAATGAGTTTAGCAGCACTTATGAATTACAAGATGCTCAAAAATGAAGCTGTTCTTCTGTAGGAATGGCAGATATCCTCTGTTTTACAGAAGCCATTCACAGTTGCAAGTGAAAAGTGGCAATGGGTTATCTTTCCCGGGTTCCAGAAAAAAAACAAAATGGACGGTAGCAAACAAGACATACCTGACTTAGGTACATTTATGTACTTAAAGTACACAACATACTGTCATGGTTTAGTAATGGTATTCTCCAATTTAGTCTTCCTGTCCCCCTGCCCTTCTCCTGTGGCAGGCTGGAGAGGACAATTAGAGGCACAAAAGTTAAAGACCACAGGTTGAGATATGAACAATTTATTGGAAACAGCAATGAGACAAGAAAACAAACAGTAACAGCAACAATACTAATAACAGAATGTACAAGAAATGTTATTGTGGAAACCTTCAACCATACCTGACCGTGCCACACTACCCTGACCCAGAAGCAGGCATTTCCCTGTTCCCAGAAAATGAGGTGAAGTGGTATAGAATAACCTGCAGGTCCCAGCCATGTTCCCTCCTGGCTACTGCAAATATTAACCCTGTCCAGTCGGGAACCAGGCCACATACATACTTGTATTTTAAGTACATTTATATACATAAGTCAACAAAGATTAATCCACTGGGTTAGTTGTTTAGGTGCATTTTTTCCTTCTTCTGCCAAAACTCATGTTACTTGAAATTGCTATCAAAATAACATTTTAAGATTCTAACTTGTTTGTTAACATCACCTGTTTCCTTCATTGACCTAGACATTCATCTTACTGTCAGAATTTGAGTGTTCACTGCATTAATAATTGAACACAGACATTTAATGGGAATTAGAATTTGTCCACCTCTCTCTTCTGCTTTTGATCACAATTTGTTTGGGGTTTGTTGTGTAGAGAAAATTATTAGTCTGATCTGTGCCCTGAAATTTCCCCTCAATTCTTAGTTTTGCAGAGCCTCATTTTTGTTAGAGTACTGCATCCATCTTTGGGGTCCCCAGCACAGGAAGGACATCGACATGTGGGAGCAAGTCTGGAAGAGGACACCAGGATGACTGGAGTGAGCACCTCTCCTATGAAGAAAGGCTGAGAGAATCGGGATTGTTCATCCTAGAAAAGAGAAGGTTTCAGGGTGACCTAATTGAGGTCTTCCAGTACCCAAAAAGCCTAGAAGAAAGATGGACAGAGACTACTTACAGAGGTATGTAGTGAAAAGGGGTTAAGACTTCAAACTGAAAGTGAGTAGGTTTAGATTGGATATTAGGATGAAATTCTTTTAGTGTGAGTGTGGTGAGACAATGGAACAGCTTGCCCAGAGAAGCTGTGGCTGCCCCATCCCTGGAAGTGTTCAAGGCCAGGTTGGATGGGGCTCTGAGCAACCCGGTCTAGTGGAAGGTGTCCCTGCCCATGGCAGGGGGGTTTGATCTAGACGATCTTTAAGGTGCCTTCCAACCCAGGCCATTCTGTGATTCTACGACTCTGAAGTTCACAGGGTTGGTACATAAGCATGCGGTGAGGTGTTGTTGACTAAAAATCACAGAAACATAGTATTTTATAACTGGAAAATAGAGCTTCGTTTAAGTTGAGTGAGTATCAATGTAAGGGTTTCCCCTGTGTGCTTCGAGAACTTCCCTCAGCACCTCTTTCATTCGGTGCTCACGCCGACTCCCTGCGGTAGTTCTCACGGTGGAAACACAATCTGCGAAGCGGACACCAAAATTACGAGCAACACCAGCAGGGCTCTCTCCCATCAGCACTCACGGACACCCACGGCGGGATGGCCGCGCACACTGGGGTGTTTAATGCCGGCTCGGTGGGACCGCGGCGATGCCGCCCCGCCCGCCGCAGGCCCGGGCCGCGCAGTTCCCTCCCCCCGACCCGCCCCTTCCCCCCGCGCCGGAGGTGCCGCCATGGCGGGGCCGGCGCTGCCCACCCCGCGGTACGGACACCTGGGCCCGCGGGGGCCCTTCCGCGACGTGTACGAGCCGGCCGAGGACACCTTCCTGCTGCTGGATGCGCTGGAGCAGGACGCGGGCCGCCTGCGGGAGGCTCGGTAGGGGCGGCGCGGAGGGGCGGGACCGGCACCGGCCGCCAGGCACCCGAGGAGGGGGTTTATCTGCTGAGGGATTGCTGTCACAGAGGGACTGGGCGCCACAGCTTCAGAGGGGCCTTAAAGCTGTCAGTGTCCAGAGGAGGGCTGCGAAGATGGTGAAGGGTCTAGAGGGGCCATACGAGCAGCGGCTGCGGTCACTGGACTTGTTCAGCCTGGAGAAGAGGATACTGAGGGCAGACCCCATAGCTTCCCTCGTGAGGGGAAGTGGAGGGACAGACACTGGTCTTTGCTCTCTGTTTACCAGTGACAAGACCCGAGGGAACAGCATGAAGCTGTGTCAGGGAAGATTAAAGTTGGATATCAGGAAAACATTGTCCACCCAGAGGGTGGTTGGGCACTGGAACAGGCTCCCCAGGGAAGTGGTCACAGCCCCAAGCCTGACAGAGTTCAGGGAGGGTTTGGATGATGCTCTCAGGCACAGGGTGTTATTCTTGGGGTGTCGTGCACAGGGGCGGGAGTTGGACTTTGATGATCCTTGTGAGTCCCAGCTCAGAATATTCTACGATGCCATGCATTTGAGCCCTGCTTTCTTCGAGCAGCTTCACAGTGAACTTTCATAATTTCTGTTGCAGTTCAGCCTTGCTGCAATAAATGTACAATAAATGCTGTAGAAATGTAGCTTGTACTGTTGAGATTGCATAGTTAACAGAAACTTTCATGTTAGGCATAGGTGAAACATATGTGTTTCCAGAAGTGGCTTGTGATCACCAGGAATCATCTGTATGGGCACCAGGAGGCCTGGAAGCCACTATGGGAGAGGTGACATAATGTGAGCATTGAGGGCCATGTGACCAGCAAGTTCAGGAGCTGGAATTGATGATCCTTGTGGGTCCCTTCCAACTCAGGATATTCTATGATATTCTATGACTTTAGCACGTCTGGGAGGAGAGCATGTTTCATAACACTGTCTTGACTAATTCTATGTCTGTTGTGATGCTCTTATATGTTACAAATAAAAGTCATCCAGAGTTTTCTCTCTTTAGAGTTGAGATCTGCCTTGAAATAGGATCTGGATCTGGTGTGGTTTCAACATTTCTAGCTTCTTCCATTCTTGGATCCAGTGCACTGTACATGTAAGTATAACAGCATTACTGTTGCATGCAATAATAAAGAATGCTTAGCCCTCAAATATATATTTTTCATTTTCCCATTTTAAAAACTGTTTACAAAGAAATATTAGCTCAGTTCTACAGCTAAGGAAATTAAAGCAAAAAGAAAGCCTGTTGAGCATTTCTGAGATGTGGACTGAGGGCAAAAGGGGATGCACCACAACAGGTGCTGAACTATTTACTTCAGGTTCTGTAATTAAGTAGTGCTGTGACTACAATTCCATTTTTCCACACCTACACTTGTGTTTGCTGGGTTGAATCTTAAATTTTACCCACTGACTAGTCTTCCTGTGGTCTCGTGAGATTAGTTACCTGGGTGTTGGGAGTAACTGAATTTTATTAGAGACTTGTATGAATATATATATTTATGCAGAGCTAGCGTTGAAGTGGAAATCCTACACTTCAACTTTCAGACAACCATTAAAACTTACAGTGTAGCATTGAGTGGTTTAGCTGCTAATACAATGTGTGTATTTTACTAGGTGTTTTTTGCTATTTACTTGCAAAGTAAAGGATGCTGAAATGGATATTGTCTTTGAGAGTACATAAATTAGCATGTGGTTCATAGGGTTAAACTTCCATGTACGGTAGCCCATAACTTACACTTAGTAATATTTTGCTTTTAGATGTACAGATATCAACCCCATGGCAGCTTACTGTACACAGGAGACAGCTCGGCTTAACAATGTTCACCTTCAGCCAGTCATTACTGACTTGGTAAGATAGATGTTTCAATAATATCTTCTTTATAGTTTTTGTAATTTTTTAATACTTATTAGAGATCACAGAATCACACAATAGTTAAGAACATGTCCAGGTGGATTTTGAATGTCTCCAGAGAGGGAGAATCCATGACCTCCCTGGACAGCCTGTTCAAGTGCTCTGCCACCCTCAATGTAAAGTTCTTCCTCATGCTGAGGTGGAACTTGTTGTGTTTTAGTTTATGATCATTACTCCTTGTTTTGTTGTTGGGCACCACTGAAAAGAGTCTGGCACCATCCTCTTGGCACCCACCTTTGCGATATTTATATGCATTAATGAGATCCCCCCCCCCTCAGTCTTTTCTGCAGACTAAGCAGGCCCAGCTCCTGCAGTCTCTTCTCGTAAGAGAGATGCTCCAGACCTGTAATCATCTTTGTGGCCCTGATTCTGAAAAGTAACTAAAAAGCCTAGAACAAACCTTCTTTTTAAAAGCATGGATGGGGAAAAAGAAAACAAAATGTTTCTGAAAGAAGAGAAAACCACACTACTCAAGCTCTAAAATTCATAATTAAGCTCTAAAAAGTCATTGAGTTAATTTAAAAAATAAATTGTGTAGATACAGTTTGGGAAAATGCTGGACGAGGAATTCTGTAGTCACTTGACATTATCATACCCCTTCCTCTAAAGCTATACAGTTCTTAGTTCTCAGCCTTTTCTGATTTAATTAGGACCTGTGTATATTGTTACTTTTAGTTTCTTACAAAATTTGATATGGAGAAAACCTAATTTTCTCATCTTTTAACCCTGAATATATATGTTTACAGAAGACAATGTAGATAGGCAACAATAAATGGGATTTAAAATGGATGAACAACTGCTCATACCTGAGAACTGAACTGCAGTTGTCACAGATCAGTCATTTTGGCTAACAAATGTTAACCAATGAAAAATTCAACATTCTTTTATATCTAACTTAAATTCTGAACTGAGCAAGAATAAAGTACTACCCCTGTGCTTGCACATGTGTCTCTTGCTTTTCTACAACTTTTACATAACATAATCATAAGACTATCAAAATTGTTCTGCTCTGCATGGGTACTTCTTCTTGATGCTTCTCTTGCACATAGAAAGTAAAGGTTATTATTCCTAAGTCAGGATGAAATGCTTAGAATATCCAGCATTACATAACTGTATTTTTACAAAATATTTACAAAAAACCCACACAAAAGAATCATCAACTTCATCCACAGGTCAAAGGATTGTCTCCAAGACTAAATGGGAAGGTTGATCTGCTGCTGTTTAATCCACCATATGTGGTAACACCTTCCGAAGAGGTAAGAAAAACTTGAAATACACAATAAAAATAGTATTTTTACTGTCAGAGGAGAGACAGCAAATCAAAAAGACCCTGCTATGAAAACTGCAAGGGTTTTTTCAAATAGTAAAGGATGTTGTAGGACCAGCACTGATTTAGTGAAAATGCTGGAGTTCCCTATAAACTCTACAGGGGAATAAGGATTGCTAGCTGCTGCTTCTCAATACCTGCTTCCTCCATCAAGTATAAACCATGTAGGACTTCTGTTAGGCATGCTAAGGAATTCTTATAGAAGACTTTCAACTGAAAATGCATTTGTTTCCTGCAGAATAAAAATCCTCTGCTTCTGCAGACTCCTACTCTCAGAATTTGACCCATAAACACTTCAGGGGTTTTCTGACCACCTTTGACTTGGCAAACAAGCTCATAAAACATTACAAGAAAATACATACAAAGTATGTGACAATGTAGCTCTTTTAATTCAGTTTAAGAATAGAACTTGAAACAAAATAGTATGTTCATCCTGTAGAAAGTAGTCTTGAAGTAATTTGCTGCATAAACTAACCTGCTGAATCAGAATTGTCAGACTTCTAATGGCAGACACCCAAAGCTAGAGATTATAGTGATGTTTTTCTTACAAGTACCACTGACAATTCTATCATTCTATGTTATGACAGTCTTTGTTTTCATTCTTCCTAGGTGAAAGGCCATGGAATAGAGGTATCCTGGGCTGGTGGCAAACAGGGCAGAGAGGTAATGGATAGAGTTTTCCCTTTAGTACCAGACCTTCTTTCACCAGGAGGATTATTCTACTTGGTCACAATTAAAGAAAATAATCCAGGTGATCACTGTCCTTGGACATTTAAATGTGCCAAACCAGTTTTAACACTATTAATCAAAATACTGATCACAGCTAGACCAAAAATACAAGCAAATTTATCAAAACTAAGACCTCCCCAAGCTAATTTGGAAAATGGTAGTATGTAGGACCCCGGCAGCTCTGCAAGAGTTCAGTTCCAAGTCTGAGAGGTGACTGTAAATCTTCTGAACTAACTAACAAAGCCAGGCCAATCCTTCCTCATGGAAGGGAATGGTGGTGTTAACTTAAAAGGCAAAAGCCCTTAGCTGGAAATGTGATGTCTTTCATTTTAAAGGTGTAGGGAAAAGATTTGGGTTTGTTTCTTCTAATGCTAATGGCTACAAGTTATCAAGTAATTTTAAGAAGAAAGATTATTCTACACACCTGATTTATTAGGCAGCTTTTGGGAGATGATGCTGCAAAATCTCCTTTTTCCTTTCTCCTACAGTTTAGCTTCATACAGAATTTTTCTTTGTTATTAATAGCAAAATACTGAACTTCAGGTAGGAAATTGTAAGCTTTATTCTTGGTGGGAGATTATTTTGCATAAAAATTACTGTCTGAAAGAATAAGAGGACATAGTTTATAATCTTTGCTTTACAATTTATGTTTGACAGATACTTTATAACCAGTTTGTAATTCAGTTGTAAACACTGAACTTTCAATTACAGATGAAATTCTGGAAACAATGAAGAAAAGTGGCTTAGAAGGCATACAAGTACTTTCCAGGCAAGCAGGACAAGAGAAGCTGACTATCCTCAAATTTAGGAAGTCTTGATAATTTCTCTTCACCTTCCAGCTAGTAGGCATGCAGAAAGTTGAACATCTAGTTGTCAGCTGAACACTGAAGTTGTCAAATAATTTTTAAACCAAGATTTTGACCTTCTTGAGGTGTACTCTCACTTCCTGATTACTGCAGTGAGACTGATCAAGACTCTGTATTTATATTTATTCTGAATGTGAACCAGCTGTTGTCTGCTGGCAGAGGTACAGTTATCCTCTGGCTATCTGCAGGGCAGTTGTGGAGGAACCATGAAGTAACCCACCCTGCTGCATTTGCACTTAAGCACCAAAGGCTTTTTCCTCTATAAATAAGTATTTGTATATTTGTCATTGTGTCTTGTTATAATAATGTACTTGATGTAATTCCTCCTGGTTTTATAGCTAGTTTGTAGCTATGCTGGGTTTAAAGGAATACTTTGAATCCATGGTACTCCTTTTGATGTAGTATCAGGCACCTTTACAGGTCTAAGGCACAATGAGCAAGTTTGTTTCTGTCAGAAGGAAATGGTGTACTTCTGAACAGAAAGGAGAAGCAAGTGTCTTTCCTGTGCCACGTCCTGCCCTTGGGTCACCACAACCCCCTGCAGCGCTACAGGCTGGGGGCAGAGTGGCTGGAGAGCTGCCCAGCAGAAAAGAACCTGGGGGTGCAGGTTGACAGTGGCTGAACATGATCCAGTGTGTGTGCCCAGGTGGCCAAGAGGGCCAATGGCATCCTGGCCTGTGTCAGCAATAGTGTGGCCAGCAGGACCAGGGCCCCTGTGCTGGGCACTGGTGAGGCCACACCTCAAATCCTGGATTCAGTTTTGGGCCCCTTAGTTCAGGAAGAATGTTGAGGTGCGGAAGCATATCCAGGGAAGGGCAAGGGAGCTGGGGAAGGGTCTGGAGGGCAAGTCTGATGAGCAGCTGAGGGAGCTGGGGGTGTTTAGCCTGGAGAACAGGAGGCTCAGGGGACACTTTGTCACTCTACAACTCCCTGAAGGGAGGTTGCACCCAGGTGTGGGTTGGCCTCTTCTCACAGGTAACAAGTGACAGGATGAGAAGAAAAAGCCTCAAGTTGTGCCAGGGGAGGTTTAGATTAGGTATTAAAAAAAAAATAAATTCACACAGAGAGCTGTCAAGCTTTGGAATAGGCTTCCAGAGAAAGGTGGAGTCACCATCCCTGGAAATGTTCAAAAAACATGTGGATATAGCACTTGAGGACATGGTTTAACAGTGAACATGAAGTGGTGGTGGGTTGCTTGGACTTCATGATCTTAAAGGTCTTTTCAACCCTAACAATTCTATGATTCAAGGCATGCTATTCCTTTCCTGAAGTCTTCTGGGCAGTAACATGGTGATTGTGCTCCCTTTTATGCCATTTTACAAGGAGGATACTACTATGGAGTAATCTAGATGAAGAGTAGTCATCCATGAAAAGGTATTAA
The DNA here is from genome assembly GCF_036250125.1 of Pseudopipra pipra. Taxonomy (NCBI): domain Eukaryota; kingdom Metazoa; phylum Chordata; class Aves; order Passeriformes; family Pipridae; genus Pseudopipra; species Pseudopipra pipra. The sequence goes on from NC_087550.1 coordinate 16,644,673, forward strand.
GGAGGAAAAAAGCATGCAGTTAAAAAAGTCTAGTTCCTGGGTAACTGAAAACAATGACTGCAAGGAAGTAGAGAAGTGGAATAAAAGTCCTTTCTCAAAATCACTATCCAAAATAGGAAGGTATTTCCTGACCAACAGACCCCAATGGAGAGCTTTCCTCTGCAGTGACCTAAAAAACTTCTCCAGGAGACTGAAAAAAGGAGGGTTTAGACAGGCAGAAGTGGAGGTGCTGTTAGCACAAACATGCCTTTCTATGCCACTTGAGGTATTTGACTGCAAAGAAGCTCATATAGGTCAAAAGTCAACTTAGGCCAGTCTGGCATAAAAATTATTCCTTAAATCATCCTGAAGAAGATAGAAAAAAGGACTGAATTGCAGGAAATGTGCAGTGGTGGTTGTTTTACACTCTTGACAGCTGCCGTTCCCCAGCTTAGCAGGCCACTGAAGAACAAGGCTGCAAGTCAATTCAACAGTTCAAACACAGCTAACAGCTCCCTTCAGTAGCTTTTCTGTCCATTTGTTTTTATATGAATGAACACGAATGTGAACACAAACACACAACAAGAGGGTTTAGAAGGAAGATGCAGTCATGATAAAGGTGTTGCTTAACATTTATACAATATACTAGAAATTACAGTTCTTGAAACTACTGAGGCTAAAAAAAAATTGCATTTCCTTGACCAAAGTGAGGCTTGACTCAGGACTTTGTTTTACCTTCTGAATAACTTGTTAAGAGAAACTTTGTGCCATATGTGATATGAAGTGTTTCCACACTGAAGATTTTAAGCAAAGTTTTGATTTTGTAGTGACCAGCTAGTCACTTCTGAGAAGCTATATTGCAATTTGCCTGCTTCCTACTTCTAGAACCTTTTTGACTTGATGACAGACCTTAGCAAAGCCACACTTTTTTTTTTGGCTTCAGTTTCCCCTTACAAAACTGTTAGAAGAGGTTTTATGCACAATTTTGTCTTTCTGTAGAATCATGGGATTTGATGTTATAGGCACAGGGCTGTTTGAATGAACCAAAATGCTGTCACAGCCATAGACCCCTCTAGAAGTTTTACGGTGTTGACCGCTTTGGCTAATCAAAAGATTTTAAGATGCCATCAAAACATGCAATAGAATTAAGCTACGTGTTTTAGGAAGTTTTAATTAAAAAGGAAGTTTTAATTAAACTGTCTAGATTTTAGTTATCACTAAAGAATTATTTTTAAAATAGGTAATCAAAGATAAAAAGAGAGCAGTCATCCGGCACATTAGATCACAACACTCAACAGTGTGTGCAGTTTTAAGTTATAAAGGACAGAATAATAAAAATCAGAACAGAAAGTGTAATAAAACAACATGCTTTGAACAAAAGAATGATTGCACTGAACTATCTAACAACTGGCTACTTGGAAAAGGAAATACATGCATCCACTTAAATAATTAATGAGGCAGTTCTCCTGGTGGAGAACCAATTCTCCAGTTGCTGCAGCTTTGGTGGAAGTACTTCTCGAAATGCACTCCAAATGAGAACGTAGGTGAGTTCTGCCAGAGGTGATCCCTGTTATGCTCCCATCATCCTGGTGAAGACTGGGAACTAGTGACACAACAGGTAATTTTTTTTTAATTTTGAAATTTGCCATCTACAGATGTGTGTATGTACACTTAGCATTTGTTAAGGTCTGCTAGAAGAGTCTAACATGGCTCGTTTCAAGCATTACCTGGTTTTTATCACACAGAGGAAGAGACAGCAATCCAGAGACTACAGAGATTGACAAAATTTATTTATTCCCCCCTTTTATTGACTTTTCAAAGAAATCCACCACAAATATCATCCAGGTTGGAATATATTAGTATGCTACCGCTGTTAAAAAAAAGAAGGCATGAAAAAATGTATAGTTGAAAGCTATTAAATTCAGATACATCTGTATATTCACTTATGAGTCCCTATTATTATAGGAGAGTGGAAGTACAGTGGACATTCAGCGACAGCTAATTTGCCAGCTAATGAAGATAAACAAAGACTGATAAGTGTCCATGCCTTCTCTTTAGAAGCCAATCAGCAATAAATAGATGGTGTTATTCATTGTCATGCAGGAATGATTGTGCTCTCTATACTTAGTTGGGCTTCTGAGTTTTCATGTTTTTAGGCTGCTGGATGGCTGAGGAGTTTTGGGAAAAAGAAACTGTTAAAGGGAAACTTCAGTTTATAAACGTTAATTTAGAACAGGCTATGTTTAAATTTTATGCTTTAACAGAAGATTATCACTGTAGTTTCATGCCTTAATGTCTAACAGCAACAACATTTTTTTTTCCTCCATAAGAGGGACTATTATGAATGCATCATAATCAAAAATCAAGTCTTTATACCACCTCTTTTATATTCACCTGTTATATTAAGAGGTATGATCTGGGTTAATTACATAACACCATGTTAGAATATGCCTAAAATAAGAGGTTTTAATCAACTATGCTGTGGCTTAAACACCACTTTCTCAGACATAACTCTGCATTATTTCTGAAATTTTTAACATATCTTAAAAATATACCAATTAAAATAAATTATTGTTATCTCTTTCTTTATATCAAAGAAGACTCTTCAAACTTACAAAAACAACAGTCCAGAGGTAAATATGTGTCATATTCCACTGGTGAAGAATTTAAAGTAACTGACATTATTTCCAAGGAGTTTGCTTCTTTCAACATACAGTTTATCGCCTGCTCTTCATGTTATTCAGCTCGCAGAAAGAAGAAAGGCAGTTTTATTTCAGAAGAATGTCTCTCGACAGAGTGGACACGTGGATTTGTTGCTGGATGTGAACCATTTGTACTGAAAAAAGAAATACAGCTGTTTAATATACAAATGCAAGCTGAATATCAGGAACGCTGTACATCAATAATAATCATTATTTGCCAATGAATATAACTACCAAAACATTAACTATACTTTAAAAAAAACCCTTTCCACTTGTGCATGTATGCATGTGTATATATACATATGTATTTGTATATACACATATTACAGACACACTCTGTAGGAGCCCCTCTCATTACATGCCCTTATATCTTAGTACAAAATCCAGAGATAATTTATGAGTTCAGTTAATCCCAGATACTCCAATGACAAAGTGGAAAATTGATGGTACTACACTAGAAGTTTAAACTAGATGGTTTAAACTATATGGATAGCCAGGTTGGATGGGGTTCTGGGCAACCTGGTCTAGTGGAAGTGTCCCTGCCTATGGCAGGGGGGTTGGAACTAGATGAGCTATAAGGTCCCTTCCAACCCAAACTGCTCTATGATTCCAGGATATTTTGCCTATTTAAAAAGATTTAGTCAAGGTACTTACCAAGCAAGCTGAATGAAACTTTTTCTTGCATGTTCTGCAAGCTTTTTTGGGAAGAGAATAGTTGGAGCCATGAATGACTGAAAAGCAGATCATGCAATCTTCAACGCCTTCAAAACGTTTATCAACGTTATTTTTCCACAAAGATAAGCCTTCCATAATACTTCCATTCTAACAGAGGAAAAAGAGCTGTTAACACTGTAGAATTCCTTCGGACTATTCCTACTATTATTTATCAACACATGAAGAAAAGAAAGCCTGAAGGCTTTATAATCTGAAATTATGTGCAATACACGCAGTGAGTAATTTATGATAGTCTACAGAAATGCGAGTATTCATCACAGAGGTAGAATGCATTTAGGAGCACTTAAAAGGGGATTTTAAATTTCAATAACTGCTTTGTTAAACCACAGACCATGCAACTTCAGCAACCACCAGTCTTTTAGAGAATTTTATGGACTGGGTTTTCAGGTTTGATTTTTTTGGGTTTTTTTTTTTCAAATTATAGTTGAGATGGCATTGCCACATGGGGCAAACACTGGCCCGTGTCTTAAGAGTGAATTTTCAACTCAGGCTATGGATTTAACGGGACTTAGCAGGCTGATCATTTTACCTCTGTTTAAGCATCTGGAAAAAAGCAGATGGCAAGAGTGACCTGAATCCTATGAAGTGCTTTGCGATCAACTGATGAGATCCATTATCCAGATCTATACAATATTGCATTACCAGGAATATTTTTCTATTAGATGGACTTTTAAGTTTTCAAAACTAGGAGCTTTCTTTAAACCCACCTGATGTGTAAGGTATGTGCTTAACTGTAGCATCCAATTACGCCACTGCTGAACAGCCACACCAACCCTCTTTCCACTCTCAACTGTTATGGATCCCAGTGGGTAATTTGGTGGAAGCTGTATTATTAGTTCAATAAAGATATCATCAACTGAATAGGTAGCAATGACTTCTCGTGCTGCAGACCGAGCTTTTACCTATGAAGAAAATTCACATATTAAAAAAACTCCAGAGAGATACTCACCATCTCTAGTCTTTAAACACAGATCATATAAACTATAAATACGTTACTGTATGTATTAAATAATTTTCTTAGACCAGGTAAACATTTTTCTCAAAGAAAACAAAAATCTACTTATATCTTGGCAAACTAAAAGGAAATTACCAGCCATTTTCCAATCTACTGATGGGTTACATTTTTTTTAAAAAGCAAAAAGTAGTATATTGATAACAGTATCTTCCACTTCCTCAACTTCTCCAACATCCTGAAACCCATTCTTTCATTTTTTTTCTAAACAGAATATTAATAAACATCAATTTAATATATTGATACCAAGCAAAACTATGTTTCATCAGTCATTTAGAACAACAAAAATGCAATCATATAAAACACTCATAACCACAGTCTGGTTATGAGAAGTCAGATTTCTTAAAATGTTTGCGAAAAACTGAAGTAAATAAAAAGAAAGGACAAAAAGCCTTACTAACCGTCATGCCATTAAACAACTGGGTGCTGGTCTGAACAGAAGATATTTCCTGGGAAGAAAGGACGCTGCTGACGTATTTGCTTGTAAATTTATCTACAACGTTGAAGACACGTTTTTCACAGCTATTCCACCAAAGCCTGACCATGGCCGGCAAGTCTTTCAGCGTTATGTGGTACACAGAGCAGGCCAAGTGCGGAATCTGGGATGACAGCACTCCTGTCCCGGGGAGGGAAAGAAAGGATGCTGAAATACTCTTAACACATTAGTCATGGATGTTGGTGCCTCCACACCACACACAAAAATTATGATCTCAAAAGAACTGTGGTAACCAGTATTTCAAATACATGTTCCTATTATTGCTGCTCTGAGGGCTTGTTTGACTCAGCTGTTCTTCCAGAGCTGGTTTCTTTGTTTATTAGCTTAATACTTCACACCTCAAAATTCACATGTGGACTACCATAAGTCAAGAGTAATTTTATATTATAGAAATTACAAAATGCTCACTTTAGAGCGAACAAGCAATAAGATGTTTGGAGAACAGCTGAGGTTTGCAGTGTTCATGCATAGAAATGGCCTCAAGGTGCACCAACAGAGGTTCAGATTAATATTAGGAAAAAATTCTCCACTGAAAGAGTGTTTGAGCATTGGAACAGGCAGCCCAGGGAAGTGGTGGAGTCACCATCCCTGGACATGTTCAAAAAACAAGCAGACAGGGCACTTAGTCATACAGTTTAATGGGCACAGTAGTGTTTGATCAAAGGTTGAACTTGGATGATCTTGGAGGTCTTTTCCACCTTACTGATTCTATGATGAGATATGGGAAATCTTTCCCTTGGGTTGTCATGGTAGTAATTCTTTCTTAACTGTCATCCAGATAAATTGTTTTGCAACATAGTGATGTTCAAGCAAAAAATTAAGAAATGAAACTCAGTTTCTTTGCTTATACCTACACAGGTACATAAAATAAAAACTTCAATGAAGTAACTTTAAAAACTAATACTCTTTTTCATGTTTCTCAGCTAAAAAAAAGCAATGTATCTTCTTTCATCATCACTGATTAACTGGGTCTTCAGAACAGCATGAAAAAAACAACACAGCGTCTCAAACATTTAAAATATATATATTAAAATATTTTTTAATTTTTTGTATTTATATATTGAAACACAAGAAAAAATGGAAATTCTATTTAGCATTAAAAAGATATATCTAGAAGCAATGGTCCCAGAATAGATCACACATTTTTAGTGTTTTGGAATCTTTACATTCAGATTTCAATAGTAGCAACATATTATTCCTGTTTTTTGTTGTCCTTGATTTTTCTGATAAACATTTCAACTTTGATAAAGTTTCAAATGGGGAGTGTTAGCCAAAGATTTCTAAACATATGTATATCTTTGTCTTTCTGTATCTGTTTTATAGGTAAGATTTTCTAAATAAGTATTTTTAAGCAAAAAAAAATCATATTTAAACTTCTGCAATATAACAGCTCTCTCAAATACACAAATACAATGTTTACTAACCTTTAACATCTAAATGAAGCTCTTCAGTAAAGAAGGTTTTTGTGTCCTTATTTGAAACTTCTGAAGTTGGCCCAGAAAAGACAGGGTTTTCAGGCATAAGCCTGAACAAGTGATAAAGCAGTTTGTTCAAGCTTTTAGTTCTTCTAAGGTATTGTGAGTAGAGAACTCGCAGCTGGTACCATTAAAAAAAATACACAAAAAATACAAAACACACTTTATAAATATAGCTTATTCTGTAAATGATACAAATATGTCCTTGCAGGGAGGAAAAGCAAGACTGTGATTCAGAACAAGTGTTCAGAAGAGCGATTTAGTTCTCTGCACCATTTTGAATGATTAGAAGATCGTAATATGTAGCAAGCTTGTTTGAAAACGCAAGAATCATCTATTACTGAATCTTAATTCTTCATTCCTCTTAATATTACCACCCTCAACTATAGCAGTGCAGAAATCTAAGTCCAGGGATGCTTTCAGAATTTCACTAATTCCACAAAAACAAGAGGTAGGATTACATAATTAATAACAAGGCTGGATGAAACTTCAAGATTCAAACTAAATAAGTAGTTTAAGAAATTCAGTTAAAATGAAAAGACTGAACATATACCTGAGAAGAAGCTGCTTTGAAGAAAGCCAATGTTAACTTCCAAGTGAGAAGATATCCCAGAACAAGGCAGAACTCATCACTCAGGGGCTGAATAACTGCAAATTCTCCAACTGGAATGCATTCCAGGATGTTTTCTAGCAAGAGTTCTTGAGTGGCCAGGATAGACATAAGAGCTGCTGGAGGTGATCTACAGAAAAAATGTTATCTGGAATAGTAAACTCCAATCTTGAGCACAGCATTAACTGAATTTATGTTCATAGCCTTCCTAGAAAGTCACGGTAGTAAAGCCACGCATGCAGAACATAAAAAGGGGCCTTTTATTACAGGAAAATTTACTTTCAAATTCACACACCAGTACTATATAGGGATTTTTTAATTGGTGTTTTTACCTTCTTACAAGACAAATTTAAACTGAATGCTGATTGCTTAATCTGGAAGGGGTCTATGGCTGAGATGATTTAACCTACATCATGGATAGCTGCTTTGCTTGCTTTCTTATCACACCAACAAAGGAGCAACTGAACAATGGATCTCCTGATCACTGTTGGGTTTGGATTAAAAAGCCTTTTGCAGCTCCACAGTTAGGAAAGGTATTAATCATTGGGCTGAGGTTATAAAACTAATTTTAACCAGTTACAGTACTCCCTCTTCAAAGCATAGATTTTATTGGATTCAAGCTGTATAAAACACTCACGTTGATTTTGGAGTTTCAAATACCTGAAGTTACCTGTGCAGATGGACACATTCTGAATAGAAGTAAAAATCTGTCAAGATTTTCCAAGATAAAGCATATCTATGGCACTTAGTCTAGTAACTTTACCCAAAAAAAATTGTAAATACTGTCTCCAGTTTTAGCAAAGGCGGATTTAACCAATTATATTGAATATTTTAAATATTTATGACCCTATTGTCATAGCCATGTAATTTTTTTCTTTTAACTTCTTCTGACAGATGACTACTCTACTGCATATTTCAATCTTAGAACACATTTTAAAAATATGGAAAACAGTCTTAAAAAAATGAGGGAAAAAATACCCACAATGCCAGTTCCTCCTCTTCATCACCATAGGATTTGAGATTTTCGTCATCAAATTTAGGCAATTCAGGCATTAATCTATAGAAATATGGAAATAAAGTCATATATAATTTTTAAATATTTTTTTAAAAATTATTTTAATATATGTGATGTGTAGTTCTTTGCTTGTCAATGTCAATATTACTGACAGGCAATAAAATAATGGCAATTATTCCTTAACAACAACACAGAATCTTTAAGAGACATGTCACCATTGCAAAGTTCATGAGTGACATGAATGAGCACGTAGCCTTGCTCAGTTCTTTTCCAGATCTCTTACATTTCCTGAGACATACTAAAATAAAATAAAATTCTCTATCAGAATAAAGCCTATTGCACATCCTATTTTTCAAATTCTGTATTCTCTCTTTAGGTATTAGAGATATCCAAGAAGTTCACAAGAATACTACCTATTTTTATTCACTTTCTTAATGCCTTATCTAAATTAGTGAAAATAAAAAGGTCATACTATTTAATGATCGTGTCAGATGCTGATCAAACCTGGAACACTTCAGTTTACATTTTAGGATACATTTTGGGGTAAAAATAAGTAGCTTTACAATTATGATACTTAGCATTCATGACTTTATATAATGTTCTCCAATATAGAACACAAATTGCCCAGTTAAGAATTTTTGCCCATAATGGTTTTGCTAAACATGCAGCTATAAGTGCACGTTCTACAGCACATTTAAAAAATAAAGGGTGGGGGTGGGGTGAGAGGTGAAGAAAGTGCAAAATTTGTTGATTCTTACTTATACAGCATGTGGTAGACAGAAATCTGTACAGGTCGAGCCCGAAAAAGCAACAATGGAGACAATGTATTCAGTAGAGTCTGGAGTTTATCTGGAAGATTTGTTTTCTGGCCTGCAACAAACTTCGGTGGCAGTTTATGGTTTAACAACTGGTCCTTCGATATGTAAGTTAGAGCTTCACCCAAAGATATTAACACAGAGTTCTGAAAAGAACCTTCTGATGCATTTTTGGTTTCTCCTATATAAAACAAGACAAGCCGTGATGCAAAACGTGTGGATGATATCACAAACAAGCATTGCTAGAAATAACTCAGGACTGCACTTAGCAGCACCCATCTAATCTTAAGAATCAGTAGGTTAAGTGCAATTACTTTCCTAATTAGCACGTAAGTGTTAAAAAATCTGAGTTTTTATAAACTATATTGACATAACATTCCTATAAATTCAAAAATACAGCCCATTCAGTTCTATTTCAGAACAGCCTGGCTATTGCCCTCTTTGCCATTTACTTGCCTGTGATTTTCACCAACAAAGGTAACAGCAAATTGTGGATTCCCTCAGAAAAGAATTCTTTCCATTCACTGATCAAGTTCTTAGGGAGATTTTCAGTAGTTTCAGGAGCTGCAGCTTCAAAGTGAGCACTAAGGGCAGATGCCAAGTCACAACTAACACAAGCAAAAATCTGCACAAGTGGGACATGATAAAGGGAACGGTTTTCACTTGTTGTCTAGGAAGAAATAGACAAAGAGAAAGATTTCTTAACCATAAATTTGCTTTAAAGTATGTTTCACATTCCCTGTTTACACCAGAAAGCATAAGTTCAAAGAAGATTCAATTGCAAGGACCATTTGAAAATTATTTGGGGTGGCGGGCTGTGTTTAAAAATGTAAATTATACTCTAGTAAGACTTCCTGAAATTAATTTCAAAGTCTCACCAACATTTAGAATCCTGTATTGCTTCCGTTATATAACCTTCTTTATAATGACAGAAAGAAAATTCAAACAGGAATGTACCAGGAATGTACCACACCTGGAACACTTGTGCAGTCCAATGAGACAAAACTGGTCTGTGAAGTGCTTTCACTATTCTCTCTCAAACATAAAAGCTTTACCAATATCATATTTGCATTTCCAAATTGCAAAAGGGAATTGACAACATGCTATTAAAAACTAGAAAATATTGAAGTGGCTGTTAGAAGAATATTTCTTTTCCCCCAACATTTCTTCTTTTTTTTATTTTTCTTCTTACTAGTTCCCCCAAAAAGGAATATCATTATAAATTAAAAATATTCCCAAGCACTTAATCTACACAAGATTTTCACACAAGTTTATTATTTGTTTTTTAAATTTAAAAAAAAAAAAAAAAAGATAGTTTTGAGGCACATGCAAGAATGGTCACATGGAAGTTTCCAGCCTGCCCTTCTAAGTGCATAATAACAGAGTGAGAGATTCTGTATCTTTATTTTCTTAATCAGGAAGTAGTCAGCTGACTACTGACCTGTTTCCTAGCAGCGCTAGAATATAATTTTGATATTTCATGTGATTAGTTAGACATTGAAATGCAGATACTGCTTTTTATTCAGTTAATTTTTATGTATCATGTTAGACTTTGGTCTTAAAGGAATATTATTTTCCAACACAGAGATCTACAACATCTGTCGTAGCCAGGTGGGCGTCAGTCTCTTCTCCCAGGCAACCAGCAGCAGGACAAGAGGGTACGTTCTTAAGCTGTGCCAGGGCAGGTTTAGGTTGGATATTAGGAAAAAATTTTTTACAGAGAGAGTAATCAGACATTGGAATGGGCTGCCCAGGGAGGTGGTGGATTCACCATTCCTGGAGGCTTTTAAGATGAGACTGGATGTGGCACTTAGTGCCATGGTCTAGTAACCACGGCGGTGTTGGATAAAGGGTTGGACTTGATGATCTCGGAGTTCGCTTCCAACAAGATCGATTCTATGATTCTATGAACAGACATATTTCAAAATTATTCTCCAATTACCAGTGACATTATTAAATATCATATTACTTGAAGAGTTAGCTGATTTCATCTCAATATACAATAAGAAACAGGAAAGTATAGCTTTTAAACTACACGTGACCTTTGTCAAAGCCCAACACACACAGGACTTTATGCAATTCTTTTTAACATTGTGTCAAATTTTTGTTAAACTGAGATTACAAGTGTCCCTGCCATATGCAGGGAATTATTAAAAAGGTAACCACATCAAAAGTGAGGATGCTTTCACATTACCTCTAACCAAGCCAGCATGGAGCACATGATGAAGTCCCACTCGTTATCGGCCAAAGGAGCTGTGGAATACTTCAGCAACAAGGGAAAGTAACGGATCATCTCAATGTTCAAACCAAGCAACTGAGCACTTGTTTCTTTCAGATTGCTGTAATAAAAATACAGCCAAAGCTTACGTACCTTCATGTTGCAGACATGAGTATCTATATCCTTGCCTTCACTCCTCCTCTCATGACAAATTAGTCTGGCACCACCACACTCTGCCCTATGTGCTTTTGATACTCTGCCTATCAAAGGCTGAGTGCTACATTAACTGCCAAGACTACATAAGATTCCTAAATTACAGATTCATAAATTTCTAAAATTTACACATTTGCTCGAGTAATAGATTTACATAACCTATGAAATTTAGCAATTTCAATTAAATCAATGCAAGGAAAATAATAATAATTTTAAGTTAATAATTTAAGAAAAAAATATAAGTCCTCAAGTCTTCAAATACTGTACATTATAAGTGTCCAAATATTGTACATTATAAGTTTAGATTAGATATTGGTGAGGCCTTGGCCCAGGTTGCCCAGAGAGGCTGTGGCTGCCCCATCCCTGGAAGTGTTCAAAGCCAGGTTGGACGGAGCTCTGAGCAACCTGGTGCAGTGGAAGGTGTCCCTGCCTCTGGCAGCGGCGTAGAATGAGACGAACTTTACAATGCCCTCCAACCCAGGTCACTCTATGGTTCTATGATTATTCTGAGACTTCGTTGTCAGGACTTTTCTCACTATAGTCAAGACAAATGAATGTTAGTATATCTTCACTCCTTGCTGGAAGCTTTTCAAGTTACATTTTTGGGTCCAGAATTTTAAAAGACAGACATCTAAGTCTGGTATCCAGGTTTTCTTCCTGCTACTGAAATAAGCAATCAGAATTTAGAACTGATATCCAGCAACACTTACAAAAGTTGGTCAGTTCTAAATGCTTTTGAAAACAGTTGACACCTAGGTGCATTTAAATAACTCCTTAGTTTCCCAGTCTTCAACCATCCAGGTAATTTTCTGCAGTGTGAGTTATTAAATACCTAAAGACAGGTATATGAAACCACGGAATGCAGTTCTACAAAAGTTTAAATATGTAATAATAGAACAGTGGATGGCAGTTGTAATGTACAGATTGATTTTGTCTGAGTTAATAACTAGTCTGTATTTTTAAATGCTTGTCTTAGAAATGAAAAAAAGTGAAATTATCTCCAAGTTACACCCACCAGCTAAAGAGAAAGCTGTCCTCATTATCATTTTTCCAAGATATTATTATTTTCAGTATTCCAGGTAGTAGGTGATCACAATCAACACTTCTATCATTCAGGCAGGAGTTCAAAATGGCAAGACACCCAAATGCTCCTATAATACAGTAAAAATACATATTCAATAGTCTTAATTATCAAGACAAAACAAATGTTAAAATGTGTGTCAAATGACTGAATCATTTTATTTGAATGTAACATTAACATCATAAGACAGTTTAGATAATACCTAAGCTTTCTTCTTTGAACATGTAACCCACAGATGCCATTGTTAAATCAGAAATACCATATCCAACGCAAACTTTAAAAAAAAAAAAAACACAAACCACCTTCTAGAAGATTAATTGATAGTTTATACAATTAAAAAAAAGGAAAAATACCTGCTAAGATTGAAATCTCTTTGCGCTACTGAAAATGTAGTATGCTAAGCAATAATTTGGACAGATGGTGAAGGAAATGCAACTGCGAGTTGTGAATTCTGGTATTAATGGCGTGTTAATTGGAGTTCTCGTTGGAATGTTAATTTTTACTTTCAGAGTGAAAGTTGCAATAGTACTGTTTTCCATTCTTAAGAAAAACTGCATTTATCTCGATTTCTTGGAGAAAATGAACATTTCCTACAAGCGCGATGACAAAGAAATAAGGCAACGTACCACAAAGGCATAGCTAAACCAACCAAACAAACCCCTGCTTCACTTAAACAGCTGAGCAACAATTTACAACAACTTTACCAGCACTTTTCTGACCTGAAAAGAAAAAGACTATTGGAATGGTAAGCCAACAGCCTATGTCTCATTTAATGTGAATTTGGATATATGTGGTCTGCTCAGGAATCCCTAGAAAACTGTGAAGCAGCAGAAAGGAAATGCAGATTACAAATAGGAGCACTCCACAGCACATGAGGAGTGAGGATTCTTTTTCCCATTTTCTTCTGTTTAGAGTTTCACAGACACAATTTTTGCCTCACTGGTTCACTTAGAAAGCCAAGAAGGCTTAACTAAGTTCAAAGAGTAAGAGTTAGGGAAACTACCATAGCAGAAGGATTTTTAAGATTCTTCTCAATTGCTGCATGACACTAACACTGATAATTTTCACACTTTAAGGACATCCATTTGAAGAATTCATCTGAAATCCTGAGGACACTGCCAAGGGACAGATATCCACAGTTTAAAGTCACCAAAGATAGGGTGTTTTTTCAATTTAAGGAAGCACAGTCCCGTTAAAAAAGACAAAACCTATATTTCAGTTTTTATACAGACTGATCAATAACAGTATGTGCAAAAACATATAAAAGCAGTACTGGAAAAAACCAGAAAGTACTTTTAAATTACATCTAATTCATAAATGTGTGTGACCATTTCTAAATAAATTTCTTGAAAAGCAACTAGTTTGTGAAAATATAGACCCAAATTAAGTGGGTATATTCAAAGCAATAGTATAACACATCTCAATCACCTCTTAAGTAATTTTTCCACAGTTGCTGTAGGTGTATGTAGAGCAGTTCTGCCTGAGCACACTGCATGCCATGCACTGGAGGAACTACTCAAAAATTGTATGTAAACCGTGAAAGAGTTCTTGCCAAAGCATCTGAAGACAATGATGACACTGCCAGTTGACAACAGTAATATTTTTGCATACTGTGTAAAGCCTAAATGGTTAACTGAAAACTTTGATATTTACAGATGTGTTTAAATAAGATAGACCACACAAGAAGTACAACAATATCAAAATGCTTTTAACAATTCAGCCTAAGTCCTTTAGTTCCAATTTTGTACCAGGCAGTATAGCTTATACTTTCTGAATAAGGCAGAAAACTGTCTGAAAGAAATATGCAACAGAGAAAACATTTCTTTCTAGAAAAAATAATTTTATTATAGTTAAAACATTTTACCTAAAAGCAAACATTATTACAAAATAGTGTTCTTAAATTCTAATGAACTAGACTGAGGGAGGTAAGAACATACCATCAGTGCTGGAAAGATCTGTCTGTGTGCATGTCATAAGTTTAGCCACACAGTGGAAGACAAGTTCTCTCTTTTCTTCCTCAATTAAGAAAGGTGATAAACACTGAAGTGTATGCAATCTGCCCTCTGTTAATGGCAGAAACCTATTAATACAAGCAAAACATCAAGAATGAAATGAACCCAAAAATTTAACTAGGAAACAAAATGTAAATTGTTTCATAATGATCTAATATCCTCTGATGTAACTAATCCCACACACTAAAACGCAGTCTCACTTTCACATGCCACACACATATAGCACTTAATTTTCAGTCCTCAGTAGTCATTTGTCAGAATAAGAATTATTTAACATTATCAACATTCACAACAAACTGGAAGTTTAGAGGCAGCAGTATTAAGATACCCTTCTGTTGTCTTAAAAAGTTCTCTCCTCTCCCAGGATACAGTGTTTTCTGCACGGATCACTTTAGCCACAGTTAAGGACCACAGTCTTCCATGTTCCTCTGATCTTCAAAGAAGAGGAAAGACCCTGGTTAATATATACAGATGCTCAGAGCACCACAAAAGCATTTGGATGAAGTTTGAATCAACACAGAGAAGGAAATATAGTGGCACTTTATACAACACAAAATGTGAAGACAGAGTTGTTTTACTTGTACTCACCTATCAAATATAGTTTGCTGAAGACTAACTGTATTACTTAGTGTACTGAACTTCTTGTATGTGATGTGCATCTCTTCTAACATATGAAGATATTCTAGAAGCAGGGAAGGAGGATTCTCTAGTTCTTCAATCCATTGTAAGGAGTACAACAGTTCTGCAACTAATTAAACAACAGAAACTGTTGTTTACAAATGACTGCTGAATATATTCAGTGCATAAGCAAGATGTTTCAAGTCAAGTTTTTGTTGTTTTTTTTAATGTTTTTAATGCATTAAAAGTATTATATTTACACACAATCTCAGGTGCTTCAGAGCATGAACTGGATATTTACCATTGTACCATAAAATACAAGAAAACAAAAAGCTACAGTAATCTGTTCTAGATATTCAAGAAATTTGAAAGCAAATCAAGCAAGCATGACACAAATTACAACTCCTCTCTATTCTCCTCTTTTTTTTTGACATATACTTCTTGCAGACAAGACAATCAAGATCTAAGTCCAGAATAAAACCAAAAAAATTTGATGACAAGAGCTAGCATGTGGTTCCTTCATTAGCTTACAAAGACCCACACTAAGCAATTACACTTCTCATCATGGTGAGATTTTTGGAGATAGAATTATTAATTTCATTTGAGCACTCTAAAAATAAAAAGAAACTACATTCCACCTGATGCAATTAAGAAAAATTGCTGCCTCAAGCTATATTTACATTATGGCTAAACCCTCAGGGCAGGGATACAGTTCCTATTGACCACTCATGCCAATGCACTGTGTGTTTTGGCAATGAACAAATCTGAAGCTCATTAAAAATTCAAACATCTCCCAGTTGAAAGTTCTGTTGAGGTAGGATTTGTATAATCAAAAAAGGTCCCAAGGATATAAACACTACACTTGTACATACTTACACTTTTAAAGGAGACTTGAAGAAAAAAAACAAAACAAAATGAAACAAAACAATAACAAAAGGTAAAAGGATAATTTCTCATACCTGTATGCCAGTCTTTAACTATGTATTTCTAATTATCAATCCAGGTTACAACTACTATAAGATAAAATTCCTTTAAGTTTTACCATTGTAACTTACTTATATTGTCAATTTTCTTTCTTTCAGCATCATCATTTCCATGGACTGCAGCATTTTCCAATACAAGAAGAACCATTTTACTTAATAAGGCTGAAGTACACAAATGGCCTGGAAGTTTAGTTGTGTCACACAGCTTGACACTTGATCCCAGAGGTTCACAATTCATACTAAGCCTTCCTTCCAAAAGAGGTTTGTGTATCCACTGTAATATGTGCATAAAAAGAGTGTGAACAAATAACTGGCATTTTAATAATGCACAGAAGAGCTATGATCTCTTTAATCTTGAAAATTCAGAATTAATAAAAAATAACCACGAAACATATAAATTGACAGCAAAAGCACAACAGTGAGGATGACCCACTCCAGCATATTAAAAAACCTAAATGCACAGCAGTAATTTGAAACTGCCTTGCTGCTTCAGAAACAAATATGTTTCTTTAGAATTATACATATTTTACAAGAAATACTAGGTTTACTGAAGCTGGGTGGTTGGATAGGAAATTTATGTCCTTCCCCACTCTCTACTATATGTATGTCAGCATTTTGTTGATAGTCAGCACACCATGTTCCTCTGCAGATATTGGCATCTTTCACAAAATTAATCTTTTTGAAGAATTAAAGTACATCTTCACAACGTACATTTTGCCAGAAAAAAATCCAGAATTTTTGAGCAAGTTGCTGGTGTTTCATGCAGAAAAGGGTAATTTTGATTTTCTCCAGTAGTACTGGATGCATCCATAGACATAGAGATTTTGTCTTTTTCACGGATAGAGGCTGAAAAGAACCTCTGCACAGACATATGGGTATTCATAACTGCAGTGCCATGTCAGAAGAAAGAATGCTTACCACCCTAAGGGAGAGAGGCTTGAGGAAAGATTGACTACCCCAGGTAAGCCCATTATCTCAGTATTCCATACCTCAGTAGACAGAGACTGATGCAACTTCCCCCACTCGGTTTTGTTCGGTGTGACATGCTCAACAAAAGCTCTCACAAGGTATCCAGATTGTCCCTCAGCTTCCATGAGCTTCGACAACAAATCACTAACTGCAGAGATCAACACCTGAAGACTGAGAAAAGGAGAAAACACTGCAAACAAGTCTGGCACTCTCCAGTAAAAGCAAGCTGTGTATTTTACATTGATACAGTGCTCTATATGTCGTACCAATGCTCTATACCTGCTGTACCAGTGGTGGTTTTCTGCTCTGCCCACCGCCTTCAACAGGCTGAAAAGTCTCTCAGCAACACAAATTACCGTTAAATAAAAAATAGTATAGCACAGATCTTTGTTTTAGAGAACATATTATGAAGCAGACATGTGCATCCCAATTACCTTTTAACGTCCAAAGAGGAAGACTGAATTTGATTCTTGACCCACAGTGCAGCTTTAATCAAAAAGGTACTCTGTTGGTGTGTGCTCTGAAGCTGATGCACAAGTGAATTTACACCAGACATCCAAGTGTGTTTTAATTTGCATACAAGTAAATCTATTGTAGGGAAAAGAAAAAAGAAAACAAAACAATAACAAATGGACAAGAAGACCACCACAAACAGGTAAACTCTAATTACAATCTACATGGACAGCATGTCTAAAGGTCCTTGAGTAGGAAAACAATTCTCTTTTCTATGTGGTTACATGGAAAAACTATCAAGGGCAAATATACAGCTCTCTTGTTGCAGAGCAATTTTAAATTAACTATGACACACAGGTAAAATTTAATTTAATGAAGAATAAGCGATGTTCCTGTTGTCTACTACAATATGTCCACATGGTCTTCAAAAAACACAGATCTTTTTACTGAAATACTGAACATTCATGGCATCAAAAGTCACTTGCAAAGCAGCAGTGGTTCTCAAGCTAGTATTGTCCTACTTCATTTCTATGACAACTCTGAAACATTGTATTTATTTGTGTTGATGTCAATAAATGCATGTACAAATTTATCACTCAAATTCCGCCTTCAAAGAATATAAATGAGGATCTCAGTCTGAACATGAGATGCTGCTAAAGAGGTATGGATCACAATTTGTCTGGTCAACTTAACCAATACAAATGGTTTCAGAATAAATACATGTGTCTGAAGTGATTGCACACATTTTTTCATAGAATCCCTACACTAAAAAATGAACCAAAAAAATGCTTGTTTCTTGTATTTCATAGACTTTAAATAACTTACATAACACTCCGAAAAGTGTGCAATATCACAGCCTCAAAGTTAACATCAAAGAAGTTTAAAAATCCTTGTAAAGAGATGTACAGGACTTGATGTTTAGTAGTAACTATGGGCACTGTAAATTAAAGCATAAATTTTTGTATCAGTTACAGCTGCAAGTGCTCAATGTATGTGAATTCAGTATTCTATCACATACTTGAATCCGTTTCATGAAAAAGAAGAATTCAGATGTAATCATCACCTGTGAGAAAGTTTGGTTGAAGTTCTTTTTCTAGATTACCTGTTAAGTGTGTTGCCTCCTGCCTCTGAGCACACAGCTGGAAGATGGTAAGCAGCAGGTCTTCTGAGGATGGCATCAGTAAACACCCTTTAACGGAGCTGAAAAAGCTTGAGGCTACATCACAGATGAAAGATACTGATGGCTCAGTATTTCCAGCTTCAGAAAGATCCTTTGCTTTAGATAGAGCTGCTTGAAGTTTATCAATAATCCTTTCAATAAAAGTTTCATCAATCAATGATTCTATTGGGGAGAGGAAAACAAAAGCATGCTTTGATTTCTTGATAAACATGGTCATTCAAAGACATCATATTAATATGGACCAATTTGGTTAATATTTACTGATTCTGAAACCAAAATAAAGTGCAAAGCAGTTTCACTCTAATGTATACATAAACTCTCTTATTTCACAGACATCAAGGATCACCCAGCCAAAGTTTCACACTGCCAATTATCTCCTCTCTAAACCAGCTGAAGCAACTTCAAAAAAGGTATATAAAATAGAGCAAGTGCAGACTGATCTCTCCCCCTTTTATGCCTTCCTAGCTTCTGACAATCAACTATGAGCCCAAGATTACACTTGGACTGCATATAATTACCCCAAGCAGACCAGTCTTCTGTGAACATGCTTGGTTCCTTTTTTGTGGGATCCAACCAGGCCAATCCCATTTATCCTCAAACTCCACAACACCCTGTGGCAATGAGTTCCATTATTTAAATCTAAACTGGATGAAGAAGTGTACTTTTCCCTCAAGACTGTTATCTAAACATCTGTTAGCAACTCAGGTTCTTCCACTGAAAGAAACAATGAAAAGTTTCTTCCTATTTGTATTTTCCATACAAATTATGATTTTATAGCTCTTTAGCACAACCTCATCCCTAATCACTTTCACTGCAATATGGACCAAAAAAAACGGCTCAGGTATAAAAAAAGAAAGCCCAAAAGAAATAAACAAAAACTTCAAACCAACAAATGAACCACAAGAAGAAAGCCTGAATGTTCCAAATTAAGTATTCTGGAAGATTTCAAATTCATTTCAACCTTATGCAAAGCATAAGTGCACTTCACTTACGCTTCACACTTCACAAACTCCAAGGATTGGAGTATTTACAGTTCACAAACTCCAAGGATTATACATGCTTACCACTTTTAATATGCTGTGACAACACCAAGCTCAGGAGGGTCCACCTTTCTGAAGAGGCTGAGTCTGATGAGGCTGTGCTAGGTTTTAAACACAGGTGGCACAGATCATCTGCCAGCATCACCAGTCTTTCTCCAAGTGTATCTCCCTTCAGCCAGTCAGAGACTAAGGAAAGTTTTGTTGTGCTTGAGCATGCCTGAATCACGAGAAAATAATTCTAAGAATCTTTTAAGAGTATAGAATCATAGAATAGTTTGGCTTGGAAAGGACCTTAAAGATCATCTTCCATGTTCCCATTTAAGCACCAACCCCCCCTGCCACAGACAGGGATACCTTCCACTAGACCAAATTGCTTCATGCCCCATCCAACCAGGCCTTGAACACTTCCAGGGATGTGGCATCTACAGCTTTCTGGGCAACTTGTTTTTAACTATTATTACTAAGTAAGCATAAGATTACTATGTCAAACCTACACATAGAGTGGGAATCATATCATCTGTCACAAACAATAAGTCTTTAGGTGTTTACATCTGCAAGAATCCCCCCAGCTTTCTTTTTGGTCAGAGACAGCAGCTTATGGCTAGGTCAGACCTCTGCTGTAGAGCAAAAAAAGTCACCTTCTGAAAATGCTTTGTTTTCCTTTTCTTCAACTATAGAGCCCAGGGAATTCCTACATTGGAATTACAAAAATAACTTTCGGATGACCAAGTTGGCTGAAATAAAACCTACTTACAACATAAAATCCATTTACAGCACCTGAATTTCTTTAAAAAGAAATGGAGGGTCACAAATCAAAAACATTATTTTGGTGATGAGGCACTCTAAGTTACAAAATCAAAAAAATTGAGTCCTAAAATACACAGCATGTGTGAGGGAAGATACTGTGGTCTACGTACTGGATTATAAATCCAGTGCAATGAGTTTTTGTCCAAAAGTTTGTCATACACTTCCTATTGCATCCCATGCAATTACTTAAATGTCAGTCTCAATACTGGGTGGGAAAAAATGGAATACTACCTTTTCCTTGTAAGCATCATGTAAGGGTGATGATATAAATGATCATTTAAGTTATTGGTCTAATCCCCAGCTCCATTCTCTCTAGCTTAGCACAGATAACCAACAAATCAGGAATCCCTCTTGCTCAAAAAGCAAACTGACCAAAAATAGAAGGGACAAAGATTCTTTTGTTTTGGTATCATCATTTAATTTTTAAAACTGTCTCCAGATTTAAATGCATTTAAAACAAACACTAATCTGAAACTATTAATGTAAGATTTTCAAACTATGGAAATTATCACTATGTAGGTAAAAAAAAAAAGTCATTCAAACACATGTGAGTCTCAAAGCTAACACCAGAGAAATATTCAAAACTACACATAACAAGAACAAAAAAAATTAAATATTAAGGGGTACCTTTTGAATTATCTGGAGAAAAATAATCCATTTCAGATCCATCTGAAAAGAAAATCAAAATTCCACAATATTTAACAAATTTTTTTGATGAATAAGAAGCATTAATACCATTTTAACTGTTCTGCAGGGATTAAGTAGAAGTTGCTAAATTTCAGTAACAAAATCAATAAGGGATTTCATTTAAAAGAAGGGCCACCAATGACTAGTATAAAACCACACTGTATAGAGAAGTAAAAGTAGAGAAATTCTGATGTTCCTTTTTTTAAATGATTTTTACCATACAGAAAGGAACAGATGTCGTAACCTTTCACTCCAACACTGTCATGTCAAGCTTTCCTAAATCTACCTTTCTTAAACTGATCTTACCCAAGTTCATGTAGAATTTTTTCTATATGGTAGTGCCAGTAGAAGATTATTAATGAACAACAGCCCACAAAAACAGCCATGACTTTGATAAAAATTAATGACATAATGTACAAGTCATACCTTTGCTAAATCATCAAGAATGATTTTCCTTTCTTCATTACTGTTGCAACAACGAAGCACACTGTATAAAATATCAACTAGGAAACGGGTGTCTTTTCTCCAGTCTTCTTTCAGCCAAGTTATTAAATTCATATACAGAAATTGTACAGATGGACTTCTGTTATGAGCTTTCATTTTGTTTTGGGATTCAGCTTGAGCATGGCTTGCATCATTTCCCTGCTCTAAAAGTACTTGGAAAACTCTGTTTGAGGAAAAAGAGTTGAGCAGGGCAGAGAGAAATTTCAAATGCTGTTCTGACTTCTGTTCATTGACATACACAATGCTCAGCTCAGCAAGGTTGCAGACTAAGTTCTCTAAAGGTTCTTTCCTTAGATGTGAACTATGCTGCAAGTCAGCCTGTATTTCAGAGTCACCTTTTCTCACTTCTGTGAGCTTTCCATTCTCTGTGTTTCTTTCAGATTCATCCTCGTCTGTAAATCTGATTTTCAGAAATTTTTTGTTGTTTGGTTTGGTAGCACTCTTTGGATTCTGAAGAATTTCTAGCATACCAGATATGGCAAACAATGATTTCTCATCAGCATCCAACCTATCAACATGAAGTACACACATTTTTAAAAGATGGTCCCAAAAATTTGACAACAGTTTCTGGAAAACTTCATCTGTGCCATCATCACTGGAGAGTTCTGCTTTAGCTTCCCAGGAGCTCAGCATTTCTGCTATTTGATAAAATAATGGTCCACTTTGTAACATGGGCTCCTTAAGAACAGCACTGGTGAAAGGAATTAGCTATAAAGGAAAAAAAATTATTAAAGAACAGCGATCCAGTTAAAAAATAATTTTATTCTTTGTCATGCCACAAAATTATATAATTTTGAAAAACATTGCAGAAGCAATTCTAAAAATACCGGAATTACTCAAGCTCGAACACTTGAACACTCATGCTTGAAAATATACAGGATGGCTTTTTTTTCCTTAAATATAATTTAAACTGCACAGTTAAAAGGATGATTTTATAGGAAGAAAAAAAAATTACTAAATTCAGCAGCGTTATTTTTGTTACTCATGGCTCTCTACAACTGCCTAAAAGGAGGTTGTAGCAAGGTGAGGGTCAGTCTCTTCTGCCACGTCTCAAATAAAAGGATGAGAGGAAACGGTCTTTAACGGCACCGGAGGAGGGTCAGACCAGACATAAGAAAAAAAAAATTCACTGAAAGAGTGGCCAGGCATTGGAATACATTGCCCACCATCTCTACAAGTGTTCAAGAGGTGTCTGGACGTGGCACTTGGGGATGTGGTTATGGGGTAGTTATGGTGGTACTGGGCTGACGGTGGAACTAGATGATCTTGAAGGTCTCTTCCAACCTGGGTGATTTTGTGTGATTTTTTTTTTTTTTTTTAAATCTAGGGAAACTTTCAACAGAGAAGTAAATCCTCACCTAAATTTCACATTTTTCTTTAACGTTATTAAGATATTAATAACGTTAATTAATAATAACGGTAATTATTAAATGTGCACACAAAAATATTCAATATTTCTAATAAATACCTGCTCAGATATAAGCATTTGATGAATTTGGGTTTGGTCATCCTCTTCTACTTTCTGTAGTACAGCAAAGCACAGACACTCCATAAATGCAGTTATAATTGCTGAACTTTCTGAAGGGCTGGCTATTGCCCGCTCACTTGACAACCTGTGAGAGGCAACATCAGAGGGAGGGCACACTCAGGCAACTGTGCTTCCAAGAAACCCCATATGAATGCCATGAATATACCCTCTGTTATGTTGTTCTGATCCAGACAACACCAATATGAGAATATAGGATCATAGATTCATTTACAGGAGTCAGATGAAAATAAATTCAAATTGAAGAGTCAATAAACCGAGGCAATTAATATAACTTATACTAAAATAACTTCTTCATCCAGTCTTAGCATTCACAAAGAAATACCTATGTAAATAGAGGAACCAGATCCAGTCAAGCATACTTCACATGCTTCAGCTGGCTGTCAAAACTCCTTTGCAATTTTCTACACATGCCACAAAGGTTCAGAAAGTGTCACTTTCTGTCATTACAGGTAAGAAAAAGAAAACAAAGCCACCTAAAGCCAGTTTCCCAGTAACCAGTTTGAGCTTGAAAAACTGGAATTCATTTGCTTTTTAACGAAAATCAGATCACACAAATTACCAGAGAAATATTACAATCACAGAATATTCTGAGTTGGAAGGGACCCACGAGGATCACCAAGTCCAGCTCTTGAGTGAATGGCCCATATGGGTATCAAATTCACAACCTTGGTGGCTCTAACCAACTCACAACCTGAGATTGGCTCTAACCAACTGAGCCAATCTCAGTCATCATTTTACTACCTGTAATAACTTTTGATACACTTTTCAAAACCAACCCATACATAACTCTCTTCTCCAAGAGCTCTGATACAGGCCACACCAACATCAGTTGAGAACTGATTTTTGTTTAAATAAATGGCATTTTAGTCTTTCATAAAATAATTTCTCTATGCTTTTGAGTACACAATGCACATGTATCTACTTAAATGAGATTTGACAGAAGGTTGGTTTTGATGCATTTTAAAGGCAAAAAGTGATAGCAGCTTCAATCCTTTAAAAATCAGTATCATAAGAATTAAGGTTCCTGCAAATTCCAAGAAATTTCACTATCACAATGCTAATCCCCAATAACCTCTGTAAAAATTATACACTGGTGAGAAGAGTCTGATTCTTAAGAGTCACTCTTAATTTTAAATTAATTTCTCATTTTAAAATTTGTCACGGAATAAACACAAAGTTTTGACAAGGAAAGATAAGAATGCTTTATATAAGGAAGATGTAATAAAATCAAAAGGAAAGCTGAAGGTTTCCGATGACAGGAACAGGCACAAAGGACTGACTCTAGTTTTAGATATTTAAAAGAACTTTTAAAATATTATTTTCATTCCTTTTTAAAAGCTTGAAGAAGACTAGTTCTCTTATTTCCAAATGTAAAAGAGATTGATTCCAAATAAATAAATTTGTGGTTCATACCCTTGAATTAAAGAGCCGAAAAAAGTTCTGAAATATTCCAGCTTCGGTTTCATAACAGCAGGAGGTACCTTGCTAATGAAGGGCAAGAGGTTGGGGTATATAACAGTAGCCAGCCCTCGTCCACCTTCTCGAAGCACTGTCCACAGCTTTGGCAGAACTCCCTTTTTGGCATTTACATGACTCCAACAGTCCTATGGAAAGAAATTCACTTTCTGTAAATCAAACAAGAATGTGTAGCCTCGGAAGAACTCCCAAGCTAGACATTTAACCTACCTCCCCATATTGTAGCTGAAACAAGTTATCATAAAATTTAAATTCTCTTCAGTTACTCTCTTTCCAGTATTTTTTAAAATCACTTTCTCCCTATTTCAGCTTGTGAATTTAAGAAGTTAACACGACAAAAATATTTCTGCACTGCTTAAAATCAACTGACCTTCCTTATTAGCCAGCTGGAATCAAAGGCTTCTCTTTAATAATGCTTTCACGATGCTTCATAAAAGTCATCATTGTAATTAGCCCAGGATTTAATTTTAAGTTCTCATTATGAAGTGATACTGACTTTAGAAGCATCACCCACTTCAAAACTCTCTTCAAAAATTTCCTGATGGTTACAAAATACTTTGGCACTTTCTCCTCCCCAAAATTTTTTGCCATCTGATCTATTATATTTATTATAATACTCAGTATCGTTCCAGATACCTATATTTATAAAAGGCTGAGCAAAGATTGTTTGGGGGTTTTTTTCCACACAAATTGTTACAGTTCATACTAGCAGTTACAAAAGAGATCTTCATTATTAAGGTCTCAAAACATCCCAGTCTATGGCAACACCTCATCCTGCTAATAAATTCAAATCTGGTATTTGACTTAAAATTCAGTAAAAAAAAAAAAAAGGAAAAGCTATAGAACCCTTAAACTTGAAGGGGAAACAAACAAACCAAAAATGCACTGCAGGTCATTTTTTTTAACTGTCTTTAACCAAGAAAAAGGTTTTAAACATTATTTGACTTACTAGTAACTACATTCAATGAAAGGGATTCAGGTTAATTCAATTAAACTCATAAAACAATTTAATTTTCAAATACGCTGGACACAAAAAAGTTACACTGAAACCCTAAGGGGAAGAAGGAGTATGTAGCCTTGAGGAGTCCATGTTATTAATCACAAAGAAAACCCAGTCAAGCCCTTCTTCCAAATTCTATACAGAGAACTTGGTGAAAAGTTAAGTTTGAGGAAAATATCTGCCTCTTAGTTTTCCCCATTACCTCAATAGTGGTGATAGCATAAAGCACAGCTTCCCAAAGAGCAGGACACACCACTGCATCGCTGTCATCAATGCTCAGAAGAACAGCAGGACAAACTCTTGGTGCTTCAGCTCTCACCAGCTCAGGCAAGTGCTGGCAAAAAGCAGAAATCAGCTCAAAGAAAGCTGAGCGAACCTGACAGAGACCACAGGAAAAAAAACAAAATTTGTCACTACGTGTAGTTTATAACATTCCTTTTAAAGTCAACATAACTTACAACATCTGGTCCCCATATTTCATTATATCAGCAAAAGTTTAAATAGTATTAAAGAAAAATAAAGCAATTATTAAACAGGCTTATCAAATGTTTTACAGCAATTCGTTCAGCTGTATTTTAATATACTTCTCAAAAGGCATTTTTTCCCAAAAGCAACTTGAAACTTGTTAAAAAATACTACCTCATCAGTTCATCACTCTGTGCACTACTGGTCTTAGCAGATTAAAGACCAATAAAATGGTTTAAAAACTGAAAATTCCAAAGCACTAAGAACACAATCAGTAAGCTGACAGAGTTTGTATCTTTTAGATGAATTTTAAATGATGGCAGATTGCCAAGAAGTAGATCATGATGATATAGAAATAACAATTTGATCTGCTGGGTAAATTTTAGAGCAATATTGTCTATTTAAGGTCTAGAAACCTGAAGGCTGTTTCAAATATAAGCAAAGTGCAAAGTTCATTCCTGTAGAATACAAGCAACTAATACTTCCTTAGGTTAAGTGTATCACCTTTAACTAAAACCAACCAAAATAAAGAAGAAATTAAAAAGTCACCTGTGGTATGTTGTGTTTGCTGTATTTCCAAAATTTGTTTTGGGATAGAAGCGACATTAACTTTTCCTCTAACGAATGCATCTCTTTTTTGGGCAACATGTTAAGCAACTTTTTTAAAGCTAACAAGGAACAGGTCAGAATCCGAAAAAATTTGGCTTCCCTTTCTTCTTCTGGAACAGTTCTCAGAAGGCAAAACAAACAAAAAAATTAAAGTGAACAACAAATAAATCAGTAGGCTTCCCAAGTTCTTCTAAACTAAACTGTCTTCAGTTTTTTTGTGTTCTTCTTTTGATTTCAGGTGCTAGCAATGTAAATACATAAACCTTCCATAGGTTCTAAATTACATTATGAAGTGTTTGAAAGAGTTTCGAGTCATCTCATATTCTGCCTAAGCACAAATGCTACTCCTAAAACAGCTGAAACAAGAATTAGATAACTGGTAACACTTTCAAAAGCGTTTAAACTTAAGTCCCAAAGAAAGTCACTAGGAACTGGACTCAAATAAATACTCTGCCTCTTGAAACAAAACTAAATCCACTACCTCCAGGGACAGAGAACCCAATACAGACCAAAATTTAAATCACACACATTAAAGCAGGCAAACATACTGGGGGTCACTGAGTGTATCAGCTGTCTCTTTCAGAAGGTGATCTTGAAGTACCTAGGGGGAAAAAACCCAACACACATAAACACAAAGAAATGCAATATTTATATGTGAACAATATAGTCCATACATTATTCAGAAACAGCTCTACAATAAAATTTCCCAACCTCTGAGCTGTCTATTTTAGACAAGCTAGTGAAAAAGAAAATAATTTAATTGATTCATGATCAACATAGTAGCTGTTTGAATTAAAGCTCCATAACACTTTGTAAGTTGCAGCCCTGTGCCAGTGTGCTTCTGCTACAAAGAAGCCAAACTGAGGAAAATAAAAATAGTTCTGTTTGTGTATATGGGCCAGCAATGCAATCTTTTACTTTTTTAATCCAGTCAATTCAGTTTCATGTAAGACTGGCATAAGAGCATTAACCTTAGTCATTACTAAACTTGTAGAGGCTGAAACACTGCTCAGCATTCTTTATTCCTTTTTCACTGCAGCTGAAGTACTCCAGCATCTTTATTCCATCTGTCAGTAACATTAAGTGTTGACTGAGCATCATTACATAGAAATGCACACAAGAAAATTCACTATTCATTCCTCTGTGTTCATCACAGTGTTCTTATTACCATATTCTTTTATATTTATTTATAGAAGTTCTTCCCTGTGAGGGTGGTAAGGCCCTGGCATTGGTTGCCCAGAGAAGCTGTGGCTGCCCCACCCCTGGAAGTGTGCAAGGCCAGGTTAGAGGGGGCTTGGAGCAGCCTGGGATAGTGAAAGGTAACCCTGCCCATGGTAGGGGGGTGCAACTGGATGATCATTAAGGTCCCTTCCAACTCACACTGTTCTATATTCTCTTCACAGGATCAAAGTTTCAGGTGAGAAAGAAATTTAACAGTGAAGAATGGATGGGAGCAGGATGAGTTTTAAATCTACAATAATAGTTGATATACACAAAGCCTTAAAGAAACATAAAAGTATAAACTCACATTAAGAATTTCATCTTTACAAAACACTAAGGCTTCAGGCTGTTTGCTTGAAGGAAAAGCTTTTTCAAAAGCTACTTTTGCAGCAGAAGCAGCAGGAGAGTAAGTGTCACACTGAGCAATCAGCCAGTATCCCATGATACTTTTTAAGTAAGGAGCTAAGTGTTTTTTTACTTTAAGAATCAGTTGCTCAAAAGATTGCTGAGTTGCTTCTCGAACACGGCGATCATGATCCTGTCAGAATAAAAAAGAAAGGAAAGTTAATGTTTGCTGGTTTAAAAAATGCACCTTTGATGCCAGATACTTCAAAGCAGAGGTGATGATTAAAAAGCCATTTTTGTGATTAACTGGGCTACCTAGATTTGAAAATAGACACCAATGACAATAAAGTCTTGATATCCCTAGATATGGGGAGAGCCACAACTTAGTAGCATCATATTCCCAAAAATGTTGGACACTCACAGTTGTAACCTTTTCCCAATATCCCTAACTACAGTATCTGTTTCCAATTTATACAAACATTTAACAGAAAGACAAGAGGCAAGAGAAACAGGAAACCTTGAAGACATCTTTTGAATTAGAACTACCATAAGTCTACAGAAACACTGCATCATTATTGTTTATTTGCATATGAATTTACAACATTATGACTTTCTAGGCTCTTGGCTCTTGAAAGAAACACTAAGAATTGCTCTAATGGATAAGAATAGTGACCCTCTGTCCCATATCATGTTTTCAAGAGTAGCCAGTCCAGAGAGTTTAAAATGTATTAAATATATCAAAAAATTAGTTATTATCTGGCTATCCATGGTCCTCCATGTTTGGGTTTGGTTTTGGGCGTTTTTTTATTTTAAGTCTGGTCAGATATTAGTCCCAGGTCAAAAAGATTTATAATTATATTAACTAAACAGTCTCTTTAGCCATTAGAATGCACATAAAAGAACTTTTCCTGAGAAGAAATATCCTACCATATTTTAAACATAAAGATCTAACAACAGATATCTCCATCTATGAAATAAAGGCCAGACACCCAAAAGTTCAAGACTCCATGCACTGCCAAAACTGAAATATCTCCACAATTAAGAACAATAATTTCCTTCAACTTCATGTTTTTCCTAGAACAAGTCAGTAATTCCAACAAAGGTAGATAACATCAATAAAGACCACCTTGGAGGTTGTTCCAGAGAGAGGAAGTATACAGAGAAGTTTCTAATTTAAATACTTCAGTACTTACTAGTGAAATTTTACAATAAATTCTTGGCCAGTAAGGAAGAACACCTTTAACAACTTCTGCTTCTCTTTCCTTGCACATTGTCCCAAACTCTTGCATAGCCTAAAATCAAAATATCAAGAGAATGACTTAAGAAGTCAGACAGATATTTTCTGTAATTTACCAGCTTATATCTGAAACTGCAACTCTCTTTTTAAAAAATCAATTCATCTCCTGCAATTGAGCATCTATAGAGATAACTGCACGATGGACCTTCCTAGAGGTTATCCAAGATAACTTCTGGATTGCAATTCTAGCACATCTATCAATATGAAATTAATATTAGTTATGTTCACATATTCCTCTCCCATCCTTAAGAAAAGTGTATTGTCTTCCAATAAAAAAAAGAATTATGGGAGACAAATGTCAGAGACTGAAATGGTTAATGATTTATGCATTCTAGGAGACTTTTGCAGGCTTCTGACTTGCATGATACCTCTGATGAGCAGTCAGGCCCCCCCCTCCCTCCAGTGCTGAAGGTGTGAAGCCCTGAAAAGACAAGAGCTGAGCTTGCAGGCTTTTGACTGTTGATACATCATCTGATGAGCAATCAGGCCCCTCCCTTCCTCTGCTAATCTTGAAAGGCGGGAACCAGGCGAGACACAAAAAAACTCAGCACACAGACCTAGGAGATGCTGGAGGCTCGAGGCATGGCCCGTGACACTAACCATGGATATAATTCATAACTTCTTGGAGTATGGGGGCTTCCCTCCTTCACCCCCAGCAGATCAAGGCCACCACTTCAACTGACAGACATGGAAGCATCGCTGGACCCCGTGGGCGGTGACTATAGACATCTGTCCACTCTCAGCTTTTCTTTCCCTTACTCTCCCTTGCTCTTATCCTGCCTTTCTCTCCCCTATGCATTTTCTTTCCCCCCCCAAAAGGTTATCTCTGTGTCACATTGTTGTATGACAGCACCCAAACAGCTAGCATACCTGTTGATACAGAATTGTTAAAATAAACCCTGCCAGTATATGTTTTCAGACACCAATTATTTAGTGTCGTTTTACTTTAATCCGCCCCAAGGGAATTATTGATAAAAACCTGAGTTACCCCCTCTCCCCTTTTCCTGGGGCGGGTCGTAACAACAAAGGACACACTTACTTTTAATTTTGTTGTGATGTCCCTTTTAGAAAGTTTTCGCAACACCATTCGGAAATCGGCATCCACAAGGCTGTCTATTTCCTCTGCTCCCTGAATTGCAGGAACATATCCTAGATCACTCTGAGATGTTCCAAAGCCAATAAACCCAGGCACTGTTCCACGTTCTTTGGCAAGGAGCTCTGCAGCTCGGCCGCTGCTAGAAGGCTGACAAAAAACAGGGACAGCGGTCAATTATGTATTTAATTTTATTTTGCATGCATCATGCATTTGACATGATGATCCTATTTATATTGTATGATTAACCTTCTAATTAAGATAAAGTCTCACAAACAAAAGGCCACCTATGCTTTAAACATAGAAGTTTGACCTAGAAAATTATTCTTCGCTTTAGAATCAAGCTGAGAAAGTTGAGGTTGTTCATCCGGGAAAAGAGAAGGCTCTGGGGAGACTTTCAGTATCTGAAGGGAGCCTACAAGGAAGCCAGAGAGGGACTCTTCGTCAGGAACTACAGTGATAGGACAAGGGGGAATGGCTTCAAACCGAGAGTAGGTTTAAATGACATATGAGGAAGAAATTCTTCCCTGTGAGAGTGGTGAGGCACTGGCACAGGTAGCCCAGAGAAACTGTGGATGCTCCATCCCTGGAAGTGTTCAAGGCCAGGCTGGATGGAGCTCAGAGCAACCTTGCTCATGGCAGACAGTTGGAACTAGATGGCCTTAAGGTCCCTTCCAACCCAAGCCATTCTGTGATTCTATTCTCTGATTCTATCAATCAGCATTTCCTTTTCTCATAATCCATGATAACTTATGGAAAGTTTTATTGGATTTATACACACACAAAACAGCGTAACAGGAAAGTCCTTCTGTAAGCAAACAATTTATTAAGAAACTATTTATCCTCCTTCAATACTTTCATTTTTCCTAGTTCTTCTCATGGGCTAATAAGGGCTCCCAGGAAATGCTATCTGTATCACTGGGAAAAATAAAAGCAGATACACAAAGCATTCTCCCAGTAACAAAGTGGCCAAAAAGGATTTAGAGGAATGGAGTAAAGGGTGCATATGTAAAACAGGATAATACCAGTTAGTATTACAGCGTGTGTTTTCGAATTTAGCATCTCTTCCAGTTTGCCCCAGTTGCTCACTGTACCCACTGGCTCACGTTTATTTCAACCATACTGCTTTGGAAAGACCTCCCCACAACCGACTGATGCTTTAGTGTTCTCTCCGATACCTCATATTCCAAACACCTTTTACTTCCTACCGGCAGTTGCAGTTTTGTGAGCTTGTGGGGTTTAAGTAATCTTTTCTGAATGTGATCCCTCAACTATTAAGGACATGCTGTGCTGTGTTCCCTAGTCTTCTCTAAATCCACGGAGGAATTACAGAACCTGAACACAAGGTTTCGCACACATCCTGAGAGAGTACCACATAGGACAGATTTCACACCACCACTGGCCTGGTGGCAAGACAGAGACACCAAAACAGGTGAATTCTAAGACTCTCCGCAGAAAACCACGCTGAGTTTTGCTGAACTTAGCCCCGCGGTGATTTTGTAGTTACGTGCCCCTACCGCCGCCCCCCTCCGTACAAACACCACGGCGACAGCGGTCACACACCCCTAAGCACGCCCCAGGCCCAGAGGTGGCCCCGGCCCCGGCTACCGCCACCGGACCCGCCGACCGCGCCGCCTCCCGCCGGAGCTGGGCCTCGGCGGCCCAGGGCAGCCGGAGGGGCCGGCCCCCGAGCCCCCGAGGCCCGGGCCGCACCGCCCTTCCCGGCCCCGCCGAGCGAGGACCCCGGGGGCGGCCGTTCCCCGTCCCACGGCCCGCGCTCACCCGCAGGTTGCCCTTGGTTCGCTGCTTGTTCTTGCCCCCCATGGCGGCGGCGGCGGCACCGGGACGGGCCGGCAGCGACAGGGACCGAGCGGCACTTCCGGGGCGGGGCCGGGGCTGACGGGGACACCCCGGAGCTCAAAAAATCCATCGGAGAATAAAAATCCATCGATCTTAAACGCG
The DNA here is from genome assembly GCF_036250125.1 of Pseudopipra pipra. Lineage (NCBI taxonomy): Eukaryota > Metazoa > Chordata > Aves > Passeriformes > Pipridae > Pseudopipra > Pseudopipra pipra. The sequence goes on from NC_087550.1 coordinate 16,677,294, forward strand.
CGGAGACTTCGAGCCTCCCGTGGCGCTTTTACGGAGCTGCGGCCTCCTCGCACGCTTAAAGGGACTCGGGATTTGGGAATTTCATCCAGAGGGAAAACCGCGCTTGCCGAATGACGTCACTCCGAAGTATCGCTACAAATTTTACTGGATCTGTACAGAAATATTTAATCAATATTTATTAAAAATATTTAATCCAAAGCGACCAATTTGTGCTTTTTCAGACGTGGGATTTAGATACAGTATCGATAAAATTAGGATTAATTGGTACAACTTTGTTGAAACTGGACTCAAAAACACATGCAGCATAATGCACTTTATATTACAGGAATGAAAACTTGTGAACTCAGAAGGCTGAGGATCATTTCACAGTTTTGGAGTGCGCTGTAAGGGAGCCCATCCTTGATTCTTCATCCTTGTTGCTTCTACACAAATAAAAATAAACTCTTCAGCTACAGATGTAGTGAAGCCACCGTGGTATTTCTCTTACCTGCATACACACTTGTACCTACAAAAAACTCTTACACCTTAGAGTAGGCATCCTAGCTCAGCTTTTTAGCATATGCAAGACTCTTGTAAATTTGCTCCCTCCTTTTGTTTGTTTTTAAATAAAATATTGATCTCATGGCTTAATAAATTTTCATGTAGGAAGTAGAAGATTGTTAAAAAAAGTCTTTGTGTAGTGTATGTAAACAGTAGCAATTAATGTAAACATAACATTTCCCCTCCTGAGACATCCACACTGCATTTTTGTAACTTCTTATTCATATATTCATTCCCTATATTCCATCTATTCATTCATCTGTAATTCCATAACTGCCCAGTTGGTTATCAAATGCATTAGGTATGTACCCTAAATCTCCTTAAAATCAGAAAGTAAATGAAGTAATAAAGTATTCGTGTAGTCATTTTCATTATTCAGGATTTCAATGGATATTTGTTTTCATTGAAAACTGTATTCATCACATAAACCATGAATTATTAATTCCCTCTCTGATCAACTGTTGCAGAACAGCTAAGGAATCTGTTATGAGGATTAAATTCCAATCGTAAGTGCTGGGGCCTGCGCTGATCTTCAAACCCTTCAATGCCCTTCAACCCCAAAGTACATTTGAAAAATGTCAGCACATCCTTTTTCTTCTAAAAAATGATAGAGTTGCCCCAAATCCATATGATTTCCCCTGGCACCATGTGCATCAAAACATTTTTCTTCCAAAGTGGAAAACTTCCGTTGGTTCTGAATCTCAGCATGTCCTCCACCTTCCAAAGAAACATCTTCTCTGTGCCGAATGAGAATTCTTTTCCACGTTAGTCTTCTTACTCTGAAAGCAATTGGAGAAATACTAATCTATCTATAAAATAAAGACTGTTTTAGGAAATACTATGGAATAACTATTATCACAAGAGTCAAAAAATTCTGTTTGTGTATATATATATATATACATACACAGACAGAGATAATGGTTCATGAGCTGGTCATAGAAATACTGCTCACATGCAAACACTCTCATAAGGAGGAGCTGGAGCTTGGTTTTTTATATCTCCTCAGGATTCCAAAACCTTAATGTTATTCCTCACAAAATAATTAATGAAGATGTGGTTTTTATTTCAGTGCTCACTTCTGCCTTCCCCATGCTAAGAATTCTCATACTCTCTTAGCTGTTATAATCAAATTACAATGTTCATTTAGTCTGCATTGCCCAGAAGTATAAGTGATGGAAGCAGAATAAAACACGAATGTAAAGTGATATAAGAGCACACATATCTAACACAACTGGGGCACTGTTGCCCATCCCTAGAAAAGTGACACACAGAGGAAAATAAAACAGAAATAAATGTGCACCATGGTTGCTTTGATTGCTGCAACCAACAGTACAGTGGATATTCAGAGTTGTAAATACATTATTATAAATACAGTACTTGGCAGATCTTTAATCTTGGAAAGTGACTGGATTTCCCACCTTCTGGGGAAGAATATAACATGAAAAAATGTTATATTCTAACTGCTAATGGCATTTAAGTACAAAGAAAAACTAACCTTGACCAGAACTCTTCACAATTACTTTGTAAACCTTCTACACAAACAACACCTGGTTTCCCTGGCATGCAAAACCCTGAAAGAGAGAGCTCCTTAGCCCAGTCAATAATATTCTTTCTTTTTTGCTTGTTGTAAATGTGATGACTGTACATCCACAATCGAGTGAATGTAGTGACTTCTGGCTGAATGGCACTTGCAGTTGTCACTGAGGAAGATGAAAGCTCTTTGTCAATGTAAGCAGCTGCGTAGTCTTTAACCCATTGCCTTGCACTCAACATGCAGGGCTCACCACTGCAGTTTTGCATCAAATATGTTTTTAGATCAGAGTTCAGGTGAATCTGCTGAGAGCGGCTTAATAACGACGACCTAAAGGAAAGTACAAATGCAGTTATTGTGTGCTTACAATTCAGCATGTTTTTAGAATCACAGAATCATAGAATCGTTAAGGTTGGAAAAGACTTCCAAGATCATTGAGCCCAACCTTTGACCAATCACCACCTTGTCAATTAGACCAGAGCACTGAGTGCCACATCCACTCATTTCTTGGAGCACCTCCAGGAACGCTGACTCCACCACCTCTCTGGGAAGCCTGTTCCAATACTTGACAACCCTTTCCATGAAGAAATTCTTCCTTGTGTCCAACCTGAACCTTCCCTGGTGCAGCTTAAAGCCATTTCCTCTCATCCTGTCACTGGTTGCCTGGGAGTAGAGTCCAACCCCCACCTTGCTGCAATGTCCTTTCAGATAGCTGTAGGGAGAGGTCTCCCCTGAGCCTCCTTTACTCCAGACTAAACAACCTCAGCTCCCTCAGCCACTCTTTATACAACTTACTCTCTAGACCCCTCCCAAGCTTCTTAACTTTTGAAAAGTTTTACTTCAAGCTGCCAAGAAAATCAGGCATGTTTACATGATATGCACTTGCTACTGATATTTAAGTCACATTAGCTGTGAAAATGTCTCAATTAGTATTTAATTGGTGTGCTAACTCTTAAATTCACACACAGTACTACCAATCTGTAAATCAAAATCAAGAAAAAGGCACTTCAAAAGTAAGTATGGTGGCTGGACTAATTTCCCATAATATGCAAGGCTACTTCTTTAAACAGAAGTAAAAAATATCAGAAGGCTGGGAGCAACAGCATTGTGACAGGGGAAAAAAAAGACCACTGGCTACTCATTCCTTTAGTTAGTGTTAAGCTTTGTCACAACAGGCAACGGTCTCTCTTCTTGAGCATGAGACCTATGAACAATATCTACAGTAACCTTTCTGTACAGATGATGGCACTCCTATACACTTTTTCCCTTTTCTTCGCTTATTTGCTGAGCACACCAGAGAAATCATAACCTTTTAAGATTTGATTTTCTTCAACACTTGTCCACCCAGCCTGATCTGGCAGTAAACCATCAAAAAAAGAGGACTGCTTTCTCTTATTATAACTGTATTTTTGTAACACACAATAACTTTTAAATGCTTTTATGAGCTGCCATACCTCACAGTGATTTCCGGTAGAACAGTTGGATATTTAAATGGCAAAGCACAGGCCATAGAGAATTCCACCTAAAAACAAAGGAGCAAATGCTTAGTTCAAGTAAGCCCTAAAATCCCACAAAAAATAAAATAAAATAAAGCAAAAAAAAATATATGTTCACAGTACCACAGAGGCATTAGGGACCTCAGCCTTTACATTCAGTACAAACTGAACTTTCGAAGACGGCACCTCTGCAGACTCATTTTCAGCATAGTGTTTCAGTTCAGCTAGAGCCAGCTGGTCTGTCACAGCAAACTCCTCCTCATAAGGAAACATGCTAGACAGTAAATCTAACTCTGAAATCTGCATCTCTGCTTCTTCTTGGTTAGTCATTTCTGTTGTCCCCTGAGCAAAGAAAAATTTAGGGAAGAAAAATACAGCTTGAATGTGGGACAGATTTCATTAACTATCCCTATGTAAATCATATTATAGAATGACAGAATATTCTAAGTTGGAAGGGACCCACCAGCGGTATTGAGTCCGACTCTTAGCCCTGCACAGGACACTCACAAGAGTCACACCATGTGCCTGAAAGCATTGTCCAAACACTTCTTGAACTTCGTCAGGCTTGGTGCCACAACCACCGCCCCCGGGGAGAGTGTGCCAGTGCCCAACCACCTTCTGGGTGAAACACCTTTTCCTAATAAACAACCTAAATCTCCCCTGACACAGCTTCATGCCGTTCCCTCAGGTCCTGTCACTGTCTCTGCCCTGTCCCTACCCTGCCCCTGCCTTGTCCCTGTCCCGGTCCTTGCTCTTGCCCTTGCCCTTGCCCTTGCCCTTGCCCTTGCCCCTGTCCCTGTCCCTGTCCCTGTCCCGCTGCCCTCGCCCGGCGCTCACCAACATCACAACGGAGCCCGGAGCGGTGGCGCCCGCGCATGCGCGGACACGTCCCGCTCCCAGCCTCGTCACGGCCCCACAATGCAGCGCGCCGGAAGCGCCCATGGCAGCCGGTGACCGCTGCCCCGCCGCTGGGGGATGAGGTGAGGTTGCCGTCTGCCCCGAGACGGAGCCATGCACCACCGAGTTGTTCGCCCCTCGGCACCGGCAGGTGAGGGACGGGAGCCCCGCGCTGCTAACGCTGCGCTCCTACCGCCGCGCTCTTACGGCCGCGGCCTCTCTCCTCCTCCCAGCGCGGAGCTCTCTCCGAAGCCACCGCTCCGGCCGGGACACGCGGCGCTCTCGATTGGCTGCGGTGCCTGTCAGTGATGGCGCGGGAGGCGGGCGCGGGCCAATGGGAAGCGGGCGGGGCGGGGCAGCGGCGCGCGGCGTGGGGGCGGCGTGCACGTGGGGTGGGGGCGCGGGGCGGCCCCGGGGCTGCGGAACGGGACGGGCGGAGCGGCCGCCTGAGAGCCCACCTGAGTACGGAGCGACCACCTGAGTACGGAGCGACCATCTGGGCACCCTCCTGAGAGCCCACCTGAGTACGGGGCGCCCACCTGAGTACAGGGCGCCCATCTGGGCACCCTCCTGAGAGCCCAACTGAGTACGGAGCGCCCATCTGGGCACCCTCCTGAGAGCCCAACTGAGTATGGAGCGCCCATCTCAGCGCCCTCCTGAGCGCCCACCTCAGTGCCAAGTGCCCACCTGAGCGCCCACCTAAATACCGAGTGCTCACCTGAGCGCCCACTTGAGTACCAAGTGCCCACCTGAGCACTCACCTGAGTGCCGAGTGCCCACCTGAGCACTCACCTGAGTGCCGAGTGCCCACCTGAGCACCCACCGAGTGCCCAGGTGAATGCCCAGCCGGGCTGTGCCCATCCACAAGGCACACCTGCTCCCCGTCGTGGCGGGCTGTCCCTGCTCCCCTCAGGACCGGGCTGTCGGCTGGCGACAGGAGGCCGGCAGAGCCATTGGAGCCCAGCCTGCTCCCCGCCACACCCCGGTGGCTCCCAGGTGAGCCTCTGAGGGCGTTTTGCCAGGGTGTCAGGTACAGGTGCGCATTTGCAGACTGCTCTATCTTATCTCAAAAAATACTAAATAAAATACCAAAAACAACGACTAAATTAGTCGTTTAGGCGGTGCAGCGTGTTTCCTGGTGAGGGCTGTGCCCTGGAAAGGCTAGTGCAGAGCCTGTCAGAGAAGTCTGCCCAGGCACAGCGTGGGTTAAATTAATAGCTACACGTGTTCCTGCTGTCCTACCTTCCTGGCAGGAGCAAGGACAATTTGGAAAAGAATTTTAACAATTAAAAGTTGTTCCTATAAGGTACGTATTGTAGTTTTTGCAGAAAAATGCGGTCTAGGGAAGGGTTGTTGGATGAACTGTCATTTCTTTTTGTGAACTAATCGAATGCTAAGTTGCAAAAGTTGATAATTCTGCCCTTAATGAAATGTCTGTCAAGCTTCCATCAGCAACTGGGTCATCTGCCCTAAGAGCATGCTCACATACACATGCTCATGCAAACGTGTTTGTAAAAGGCTTTTCATTAAAAAAGTCGTCTGTGAGTATCATGCCTAAGCTCTTCCCCGCTTAGTTTCTCCCTGATTCTTTTGGTGTGGTTTCATTTTTGGCTGCGACCGCCGCGAGCAGGCAGCTGGGCTCTGTGGCTGGTGTGCTGCCGAGTACGAGCTGAGAAAGGGGTTTGAAAGGACGGGCTGATACAGGTCAGATTTAGTGCTGACTGTGTTTAAGTGAAGGGTGGACTGCAAAGACTGCAGAGACTTGATTTGGAACCCTTTTACCTTCCTTGTTGTCATTGTATAGAATATGTCGAGTTTTAAGTTTACCTGAGCTTTTTGGATGATCTTTAGTACAGGGGCTACAGACTAAAATGTCCTACCATATGTGCAGTAGCCACCTTTTTGAAGCCAAGTATTTGGTTTAGGTTTCTGTAGTGGTAGATCACTCTTGTCGAGAAGAGTCTACAGGCATAGCAAATAGCAGACCCATCTGAATTATTTGCTTGATGTGTGGGGAAGGTGATGATAAATCTTTCCCAGTGAAGAAATTAAAAAATTGGAACTCCCGTCATCTGTGTATTTTCAATTATATTAGAGTATTTGCATGTGTCAGACTTCATCAAAGACACAAGGAATTTGCAATAAACAAAACAGAAAGATTGTGATTGCAAATAACTTCAATTGGGGCAAAACTAATTCTTTTTCATAAAATCCCTGTGTTGTTATTAGTTAGAGTACAAATCCTAGCGAGTCATAGTATTTTTGATACTAAAGTTTCCAATCTTCTTGGTTTGTGCAATGCTTTTGACTTAAGATTTTAAATCATTTGGGTTTTGTAATTCACACTGTGATCTTGTCTGTACAACAGCTACAATTGTTTCATGTTAAAATATAATTACTGGTTTTTTTCTTTTGAAAATGTCAAATCAAGGCAAGTTAGTTCACCTCAAGGGACAGCTTAGCCATAGAAATAACTTGCGTAGCAATGAACAAGTAAAGCCAAAATTGCTTTCTAATTTTATTATTTTTTCTTTCCTAGGTCACTCTTCCTTTTAAGAACAATTACAGACTACAAACATGGGAAAGAAACGCATCAAAGGCAAAACAGCACAGTTTGATGAGTCTCCGGATATACTGAGTATGTTTCCCCAGAGAAGTCTGTGAACCTAATGTTTTTTTACCCTCAAAGAAGGCTTGAAAGCTGGTTAATATTAGAAGGCCCTTACACTAGTCACTGTCCTTGAAGTCTCATTTACAAAATGTGGATTTTTTAAATTGAAACTGAAGTCTAACAAGAAACGTGTTGCTACTTTTCTAAGTATGCTAGAAAATAATAATCTCATCTTGAAAACTAATATTGTTTTCTGGCTTTTAGGAAACTCAGACACACAGTTCTTTACTGATACACAGACTGTATAAAATTTCTCAAAATATAAAGGATTTGTAGGGTCAGCTGTTAAGCTTAAGGCTTAAGTAGCATTCTCCTAATGAAAATTTTGTTACAGAAGATTCTTGCTTTAGCAATAAGGGCTGTGATTGAAATATTTTCTGTGAAATAATTTGTCTTTATTGTAGCTGCTAATTTAGTACTGACCCTGGACAGTTCAGCTCTCTAGTCATAGAGAATTTTGGTTAAAATATCTTCCTTTCCTTCCGTTCGTAATAGTTCCTAATCCCAAATAGTAAATTTTATTCTAGCTCTACTTGATCTCACCCCATCTTGAAATTTAATTTATCTTGTTTACCCTGGTTATTGTAGGTTTTGTTTTTCCTTGTGCTGTGTAGCATTCTCTTCTACCACCTTGTCTACCAGGTCACAGAGTGCATCTTGCTCATCTGTTTCACTGATCCCGACTGGGGCAGTGAATTGAGCCATGCTGATTTATCTGTGAGAGAGTGCACTTACAAGTTCAGCCAGGAGGCTTGGTGTGATGGCCTGTTTGAATTCAAGTCTACTGTACTTTGTGTTCCTCGGTGTCCTGGTCTTCTTTGGATAGCTTCTGTCTCCTAGGCTTTTTTAGCTGCTTTTGTCTGGTTTGGTTGTTTGGGTTTCTGGGGGGTGTTGGTTTGGGGTTTTGGGTTTTTTTATTTGTTTCCTGGAGTCTAGGTCCATGTGTGCTGTAACGGTTCCTCTTCTTCTCCAGCAGAGAGATCAGTTATGGTGTCTTTGCTGAGGGCATTTCACCTCTTTGGCTATAAATAGCTTATTTTACCATGACAGAGTTCTGTAAAGCCACAAAAGAAACTAAGACTTATTATGAATAATTCAACTGTAATAGTAGTTGGCAAAATACAAAAGTTTTGGATTTCTTTTTAAAAAATTTGAAGTTGTAGATGAAGCTTGTGTTTTTTTTAAAGGCTTAAAGAATGCATCTAAATATCTGTATTTGTCTTTTGTTGGCTAGCATTTGCACTGTGCTAAAATCCTGTAATCTTGGACAGGAACAGAACTGTAGGTCCAAAATTTGCACCAGTTTGCTATCTTGAGGCTGTAATCTTGCATGGGATCCTCAACAAAGATGGATTCAGAGCTGTTACACTATCTGAGCAATAAAAATACCTCAAAGTACAGGACTTAAGACAGCTTAATTATGCAAACAGTGGTATAATTCTTGTCAATAGCTGTTTTGCAGAAATGTAACCAACAACTTGAAAAATTAAACAAGAAGAAATAAGATAGTTAAATTCCTGAAAGTGGCTCTTAGCAACAGATGCCTGTTCTTGGTGTAATCATTCTTAGCAAAGTTTGGTTAAATAGATGGAGTTCACACCAGGCCCAGAAGGTGCAGTTAGGTTGTAGTATCTCAGTGCAAAGTGATAACAGCACGAGAACTATGACTGCCATTCTTTTTTTACCATAATCTGCTGCATAATTTCACTGAGGCAGCTCAGCTGGAAGCAGAGACTCCATAATCTCCACTTCTGTAAGACAGGCAGTTGCAGCCTTGGTGATGGGAAACTGTGGTAGTGGGCTGTGGCTGGTTTGGGAATCATAACACCACAGTAATAAAAGCCTGACATACTAGGTAAGTGTGTATCCAAAAGTTCTGTCAACTCCTCTAACTAGATGTAACTCTGAGGGAAATACTTTTAGCAATACAATAGTTTGGGATGCAGCAACAGTATCCCCAGATTCTGAATGAGGATAATAAAGGGTTTCTTTCTGATACATCTGATAAATTGTCAATGTTTCTTTGACTCTAGAAAGACTATCCTAACTTCTGGATTGCTGCCTGTGTCCTTAACATTTGCATTTGTTATGATACCTACATCCTTCTTGTGCTTTTTATTTTGTAGAACCTACATGCAAGCATATTCGTAAAGGATTGGACCAAGGTCATCTGAAAAAGGCACTGCTGAACGTGGAATGGCATGTTTGTCAGGACTGCAAGGCAGACAATAAGACACAAGAGAAGTCTGAGGAGGAGGAGACTGATGAAGGCCCTTCGATATGGTTATGCCTAAAATGTGGACATAGGGTATCTTTTGTTGTTAATGTGTCTTAATATCTTTCAGGGTCTCATAACATAGTAGAACAAGAGAGCTTCTAATTAAACTCTAATATTCTTTCTTTTTTTATTTTAAAGGTGTTGCTACCTAAATGATTTTGTATGCTGTAGTGTAGTTAAAAAAATGTCTGCTCCAAATGTCAAATGAAGTACTTGAAAGCTTGGCACAAAGGCATTTAGCAAGCTTAAGGCTAAAACACCATCTTGAGGACTTGTTTTCCTAGAAAGCTCAAATTATTTTGCTGAGAAAGTAAAAATGCTCCTAATTTGTGATTTTTTTACAGTAAGATCTTAATGCTCACATTAAGTCATTAAACTTAGAACTCTGCATGCTGACGAGGGTTTTGTTCTGTTTTGTTCTTTCAGGTGTTCTAACTGAAATTTGTAAATTAAATGTTCAGTCCCAGAGCAGCTTTATAGTTATTCTGCACCCAGTAAATTGCCTTTCTATCTGCAGAAATAACTCATAGAGACCCATCTGTTGATCCTATTTAGTTTAACATAATTAAACAGTATTAATTTTGAACTCTGTTTGTACTGTGACTTTATGTATGTTTCATTGATTGTCAGCTGGATTTTGTGACACTTCTGGTTGTCAACATTGTAGGGTTGTGACAGAAATTCTCCAGACCAGCATGCTTTAAAGCATTATGAAAAGCCAAGATCAGATCCTCACTGTTTGGTTCTCAGTTTGGACAACTGGAGTGTGTGGTGAGTTTGTCAGGTGACACTTAAAAGACATAGCTGAAGGACAACAGAGGCTGGGTTATAATTTGTCTTTTTTTTTGTGAATTCTAGGACTTACCTCTAGGTGTATATTAAAGTATTTCCATACGCATAAGTCCCAGCAGTCTTTGCTGAGATTTGCAGAATAAATGTTATTTTCTTGTAAAATTTATAATTAGAAAATTTTCATAATCAAGGCTGAAATAGACCAATTAGTAAATGTGGTTGACTTCATATTTTACTGCTTTTACTTGGTCAGAATCCTGACGAATGGAAACAAATGTTGATATGTAGCTCTAAATCATAACTTTAGACCTTGGGAGAAGGTTCTTTCTGATATGCACTTACTGAGAAACTTACTTTTATTTTCTCAGTAAATATGATTTTTTGATATCACATGTAGTCAGGAAGCACAGCTGTAGAATTAGAAAATGCTACTGAATCAAGCAATACAAAATCCATCTCCCTGGCAGTATTTCCTTCTCTTAAAAGGAATTATACGTTACTATATGGAAGGAGGAACCCTAATTTTCTAAACTATGCTACAGAAGTACTGTACCTGATGTAAAGAGTTTTCATTTTGCTTAGTAACTTTGTTTGATGATTTAGTGTCTGTCATTATGTTCATTTTATATAACATTACCTGTTTTACTTGATCATATTTAGCACTTACGTGTATTGAACTTTGGAATGAAAATGGACATTATTAATAATGTGTATTACTAATGAACTACTGAATTCTTTTTGTGAATTTAAATTAGTGTTAAAATTGTGGGGCTTTAAGTGCTTTTTTTTCCCTGTTTTTAATCAAAGTATTTGTGAATGAGAGGAAGTTGTCAAAAGAGGACGTTTTTGCTTCCTCCTAGAATTTCTTGGTTGTACAAAGTTGCCCAAGAAATTATTCAGAGATTGATATATTGGCTATAAATTATTGTTATAAATCAAAACAGTCAAAAACTATATTACACACAGTGGGCCTAGTACATAAATTCTGATCAAAACTGCTTTTGCTTTTATTAATGATATGAGTATGTGAATAAATCTCTCTATGGTGTGCATGCATACGTGGTTCAAATTGGATACGAATAATACCTATAAACAGTTAAAAGAAATGTTTTAAGTTTGTAGAGGAAGAGGAGTATGCTGCTCTTTTGCATTTATAAGTGCTGTTGTACACATTTTCAGTGCTAGTATGGCACAGCAGTCGGATCTACTTGTGTTTTTGCCCCGTTGGTCAAGCAGCCATTGCTAACAAAACTTTTTCCAATCCCTCGATTCTTTCAAGGTTGCCTACAAATTTTTTGACAGATCAAGGCTTATGATGTTAAAACTGCCCATGGAAGTAACATATCATTTGTTATTCCAGGAGTGAGAATGCCTATTTTTATGGTTAACCAGACAATAGATATACAATCAGGGATCCACAAGTTGAGCCACTTTTTTTTAATGAGATGTGAAGAAATATGACAATTGCAGCTAATGCCAGGGATGCTAGAGATTGCAGCTAATGCTAGGGAAGCACTTTGCTGCAGACTTCTTCTGCTTTTTATATCAGAAAATTGAATCTGATATAGGTAATCCTGAAATCTGCTGAATGATTTGTACCTAAGAACTGTGAGTGGTGTGTTCCAAAGTGCAGAAGTATTTGTAGTCTCTTCAGTACTTTTTTTTACCTCCTCAAAGAGCTGAACTACAAAATTGATATATGTAAAACTCCTTCAGCTGTGTGTGTTCTGGCAGAATTTTACCCTTCTTGAGTCTTTATCACTGCAGCTTGTCTCACAATTTTGTTTGAAGCAAATTACTGACCTAACCATGCACTTCTTTGCTCACAAAGAGACAAATAGGGTTTGTATCAGCAACAGAAGAGCAAATAAAAGTCCACTGGTCTAGTGGTGGACACTGATTTATTTCTGATCCAATTTAAATATAACTAAGTACTTGCTTGGCTAGAATACTCAGAATATTTTTCCATGCCGTAACATTCGTAAGTCATTTCCTTTAGGGACCGATATCTTAGTTTCTTGATTTGGGGCAAAATTTATTTTCCTTTAAGTTTTCTGGCAGTGAGGTTTCTAAGCATGTCTCTTCAGAGTCTAGTTTATATTTGTAAATTGCAACCACCAGTCACCAAAATAATTTACTACAGATAATTTTTAAACATTTTATTTTCATGATCAGAAGTAGATTGAACTCTTCTCTAAGACTTCTAAATCTGAAACTAAATCTTCTAATTTTATAACTTTGTATAATGAATCACATCAAACAAGCAAATAGTTCAGGATTTTTAAATAACAGAAAAAAATAGCATTAATTGTTTTTCTTTTGGGGGCGGCGGAGGCAGGTGCTACATATGTGATAATGAAGTTCCGTATAAAACTTCAACCCAATTGGGCCAGACTGTGGATTTTGTTAGAAAACAAGTTTGTATTGACTCATCACGTCCAGGTAAGTCATTGTAGTATAGATACAGTAAATCAGAAAGTCTGCTAAATGTAGGAGACAGTACTGTAAATCCAGAATTTACACTAAATTAGATGTAGCACCTTAGGTTAAAGGAAGAAGTTTTTTCTCCCTTTTTTTACCCCTTTTTCATCACAATTCTGATAGTGTAAGTTATGTCCTAGCTCATGGACCTGATTGGATCAGGATTTTGCTCAGTGTCCCCTAAACTTTTATAGATAAGACATACAAGAACAGGAGGAAAAAAAGACAGTTTTACTGTGACTTTTTAAAGAATGACATTCACTTTTTCTGTGAATATGGAATTGACTTCCAGTACTTAACCATGCTGTGTTTATTCATCAGTGTCACTCAGTCTCTCTTGAGATCTAAAGGAAAATTGTCATTGCTTAAGGATAATTTGATTTGATTTTTCTTAAGTATTTTTCTAGGTACTTGTGAATGTATCAGCTAGAATGACTAAGTCTCCACCTGTTGCAGCACATTTCCCAATGGAAGGAGTACTCAAGAGGTTTTTTCACAGGGTCTGTACATTTAGAATAGGCAACTGCAGTGCTTTCAGAACTATTAAATACTGTGTTTAGCCTGCAGTCTTTCTGTAAAACATGGTGATTTAAAAGCAAACAAACCCAGCAAAACCCCACAGTTTCCACAATGGCAAAAAAAAAATGGTTTTGTACAACTTCCCACTAGAAAACTTGGAAGAATTTGCATATAAAAATAAATGCTGTAAAAAATGGCTTTTAAAAATTCCAACACCATCTTACACTTGGGTGAAATCACAGGCCCCTTGGGAAATGGATCACAAACATCCAGCAATGCCAACATGGCTGTCTCCAAATTCAATTTGTTCAGAAAGCAGCTGAGATTTTCCCACAGGAAGCAGAATCTTTTGAGTGGTCAGTCTTTCCCACACACGTAGTTTCTCTACATCTAATATTTGAACTTCCTTTCAGTTGCCAAAATTTTCTTCTCAGGTTTGAACTGGAAAATGGATGAATACCAACAGGCAGTTGTTGTCCATTTCACATGTTCCATCTGTTGTTGTCCAGCCATCTCTTCATTGTCCAAAGATTGTATTGTCAGTTTTCCTTGCTTTCTCTGAGCTGGCATTACTTGATTTTAAAGTTAATATTAACTCATAGCCCTGTTTATCAGAAATCTAATCAATCACTGACTGCCAAGCTGGCAGAACAAGTGTGGGTGTTACTGTGGAAATTGCCTGAAATCCCCTTGTGTTTTTATTAAACAGGTCATTGAAACTTTGAGCAATACACTAAAGTAATTTGGGGGGTAATATTTGTAACGTGTCTTAAAAATATAAACCTTCTGTGTATATAAAATGAACATGAGAATGCTTTGACGGCGGGAGCTGGTTGGATGTTGTAGAAAGCCCTAACATAGGTGATTTTGACACAGGAATGAAAATTGAGACAACACTTGCAGAGCTTCAGAGGTTGGCATGAATGGCTCGTGGGCCAAGAGGCATGTTCAATTTGCATGCTAATCTGAAATGGCATTTCAGGTGGATCTTGATTTGTATTTGTTGTTGTTGTTTCGTTCTGTTTATTTTTTAACTTCTGTTACCTAGACAGTTTAAGAACCTAAACCAGCATTGTTACACTTATACAATTACAGAATTAATTGTCATATGTGTAAGTTTTAAACATTGTAGATTGCTGCTGTCTATAATAACCTTTTCCTAGCCTATTCCCTGTTAGTGAGTTAATATGTGATATGTTTTTTTTAATTATTTCAGTAGAAAAACAGCAAGAGAACGAAGAACTTGAAAATAAAAAATTAGAAAAAGACAGCAAAAATGAGCAAGAAAAAGAAGTCTCGCTTAAAGAAGAGAATTCCCATTCAACTACTAACTTGGAAGTCACTGTGAAAGGACTTAGTAACTTGGGGAATACATGTTTCTTTAATGCAGTGATGCAGGTACAGAAGTTATTGGTATTTAAAAAAAAAAAAACAACTTTGAATAGAAAAAAAAGCTCTAAACAAAATGAAAAAGGCCACAACAACCTCCCCACCTCAGCATTTTACAGCGACACAATTAGACTGTGATTTTTTTCAGCTGCCAAGAATGATGGGTTCTTTCTAAAAATAGTGTGTTGGCCCAGAGAAATTCATAGAAATGGAGCTGCATGTTCAGACTTGCTCTAAGGGGAAGTAAAAAAACCTGCCTTGTCTGTGAGGGGACAGCATTTTTCACTGACGTAATTAAGCATGCCACCTTCCTAGTTTAATAAAAATATGAAATAGTCTGACACATCACCCTTGCTGACCTCTTAGAATATGAGATTAGTACTCCAAGAGCATGGGTGTTTACTGCAACAAAAATGTCTCTCTCAGCAACAGGAGATCAAAAGTAAATGTTAACGGGATGAGCATGTTGCATGCATTGCCATCTTGTGTCTTGTTCAGCTAAGATGTGTATTAAAACTCACATGTGATCTTGTGCTCTTAGGCCTTTGATACTGAAGCTTTACTGAAACAAAATCCCCACTGTACTTGCAGATTTTAGTAAAGTGTTTGCTTTTGATTTATTTTTAAACGCTTTTTAAACCACCCACACTGCATTTTATCTTTTGATTTTTAGAAACAGGCACTAGTAAATACACTTGTCAAAAGATCAATCTGTAGAAAAACAACAGATTTACGGTTTCTGCAATTTAAAGTAGTATTTATAGAAGGCACTTGGAAGTCTCATTAGCTGTATGGAAATTCCAGAGTAGTAGTTAACAATTCTAGTTCTGTGTTTGGGAAAAATAAATTGCTGCTAATCTAGTTGCTACAAATTCCATGACTAGTGGAATTCCTGTTGTCCCCAGTTAACAACCTCTTTCTGTCTTTTATGTTCTACAGAATTTATCACAAACTCCAGTCCTGAGGGAGCTGCTTAAAGAAGCTAAAATGCCTGGTACAACAGTTAAAATTGAGTCACCTGAGTTATCCATGGTAATATGCTTTGACCTCCATAGTGTTTGTCCCCACCTTCAAGTCTGTTAAGGGAAACAGCAATACTTATCTCTGGATTTTAAAGCTGTTTCAGCTAAATACTAACAAGATTAAGAGGTAAAATCAGCTGGAACTTCACCATTGACTTCTGTAAACCTGCTTCTGAATTCAGTGGAGGTTTTTTGTTCAGAGTGAAAGAGCAGTGATTCAGTAACTACTAGTTGTTGTAAAAGAAGTGCTTGCATTATGATTAAGTTATTTAAAGGATGACAATACGTGACTCTTACTGTAGTCTCATTTGTCTAAATGCAAAATAGGAAACTAGAGGATGTCTGTAGCACTAACTTAAATAATGCACCTGTCATTACAGTTAGGGATTTGGATGGGTACAGGTAGGGATTTGGATGGGAAAGAAAGGTCACACTTTTTTTTTAAGAAATTGGGGGTTTTTTTCCTAGTAAAAGCAAGAAATCCAGAGTTGGAACTAAGCAATACATAATTAATGATTTTTGGTATCATTTCATGATAAACCATGTGTTGTTTTTGTCAGGTTAACTTATTGCCATTTTGGAATTTTGTATATTCTATATTACAACGAAGTTTCCAAAAACTGAAGGGTTTACAAAAGGAAAAACTTACTATAGAAGAATCAGTCACTAAATTAAGGCAAACCAGCTCCTTTGCTTTTCTTTCAAACAGGAACCTCAGCTGATAAAACTAGATCAGCCATGTCCTTTGACATTAGCCATGCATCAGTTTCTGACAGAAATGCAAGAGACAAAAAAAGGGGTAGTCACTCCTAAGGAACTTTTTGCTCAGGTTTGTAAAAAGTGAGTATCTGTACAATTGCATGTCATAGTGACCATGAAAAGTTTGTTGTTTAAAAGACGGTCAGTTTTTCCCCTTTTTTTTAACACAAGCTCACATCACAGCATATAAAATTTGTAGAATACTTAAAAAGCTTTGACAGAAGAGAATAAAGTGCAAAATATAAATGAACAGCAGTAAAATGAAAGATATTCAGTGACATATAGTGATTATTTGGCTATGTATTTTTAGAAAATACCATATGTAGACATTTGTTTTTGTATACATACATTATGAAGACTTCGTCCTTGTGTGCCTGGTGTGAGTTGGTTTTGCTTTGTTTATCTCTGGGTTCAGTTACACTTTACAAGTAATGTTTCATTTAACAGAGCAATACGATTTAAAGGTTATCAGCAGCAAGACAGTCATGAATTGCTTCGTTACTTACTTGATGGAATGAGAGCAGAAGAAATCCAGGTGAGTGCTAATTTCACAGTTGTGCATACCTTTCTTCTCCATACCCCAGACCCAGACTTTCCCCTTTGCTGAGGGGAGAAAGAACCTTCTTAACTGAGATACATCAGCCTCTGTAGAGTGGTTGTGCTGCCTATAGCACTTATTTGAAGCAGATTAGCAAAGAGAACCCCCAGAAAAAGTGGGTTTGGAGTATGTGTGGTCACTGTAAAGAGTGTCTTTTTGTCTTAATTTCTGAAATGCACTTGTGGAAATTCCATAATTATTTTTTTTTTTTTGCCAGTTTTAGTTTGGGCAAGTATTTCATCCTTAGACTGATTTTCTTACATACTAATTGGAACATTATGGTTGCAAGCCAGATGATTATTTTTTTTAATATCTGCAGGAACTATTTTGTGTCTCTGCAGATATTTGTGGGGTTTGTATTGATTCTCTTAATTGGTGAAGATTATTATTTTTCCTCCCTCTGAAACATTTCGTAAAGTGAAGTGGTTAACTGAATAAATTTAGGAAATTTTACAGTGTGTATTTTTTTTTAAATTTCAGCAAATAAGTGTTGGAATACTGAAGGCATTGACTGAGTCTAACAAACAAAATGAAGAAGAACTTAAAAAGAAAATTAAAGGTAAAATAAATTATCACAACATCAGTAACATATAAAATCTTCTCTTTTGCTGAAGTATATAAAGTAACATTAATAGTATCAACTAAAAGATACATGTTTAATTGTATAACTTTATGCCTCCTGAATATGTGTGTATCTAGAATAAGAGGCTCAATATTTTCAGTCTATATTTAAGTCTCTTGCTGAAGTTGGTGGCATTTCCTTTGTGACAGGATAAGAGAGAGTTGATTCTGTAGACATCGTACATTATGTTTGGGTAGTGATTAATCATTAAATTAAAATATTAGCATGGGAATGTAATTTATGCAGCCCCTAATAACTGTTACTCAACAGTGGTATAAAAACCCCCGAACAGCAAACAGAAGAATTTTTAAACTTTTTTGACATGACTTAGGATGAAGAGAAAATTTAAATGCAGACTCTGTGCTACTCTGAAAATACAACTTGAGGAAATTGGTTTTGCTTGTCATGTGCCTATAGAGACAGAAGTTGGTGCTTGTTTTTTAAGTTCAGATAGTTGCTAACTCTTGAGAGAAAACGGGAATTCTTACTGGGATGGAGTACTTCTGAGAAAATAGGTAAATGCATCTAAAGTGGAGAAAGTGGTAAAGGTGTTGGTTTAACCAAGCTGTTTTCTGCAAATGTGTTCCCTCCCTTCCTTTGATATACAAAAGATGGTTAATTTAAGAATCTTGCTGTACTTGCTGTCCTGAGGAAACTAAAACAGGCCAACATGTTCCATTATACACATTGCATATTGTATTCTCTTTTTTTAATTTGGTATGCCATAATGAAATTGGTTGCCAATATATTGTATTAACTTTACTATATACTTTTTTAATTCTCAGAATATGAAAAGAAGAATGGAATACAAAGTTTTGTAGATCGAATCTTTGGTGGAGAATTAACCAGCACAATTATGTGTGAGGAATGCAGAACTGTAAGTAAACTGTCCACTTTGAAAAGCCTAGAGTATAATATTGTGTCATCTGCAGGAGAGCCTCAAAGTGACTGTCTGTAGAGATGAGAGCTGACTAGCTGCATGCTTTTCAAAAAGGGGCATGATTTGGCTGGAATCTTTCTTTCCTTCTGTTATAAAGCTAATCTTTCAGTTCTTTTCAAAAGCCTTCCAGAACAAGAGGTCAGCAACAACAGGCTGCCTCTGCCAGAAAAATTCCCTCTTAGATTCCCAGTGAACACTTTCCTGCCAGTACAAACTGTAGAGCAAATGAATTTTTCTGCTACCAGGAATATGCTGTCAGGAGCCCTTTCCTTTTTTTTCATCATTTCCCACCCTGAAATGACCGTGGGATTGGTGAACAGTTAAGAAGGCTTTACTGGGAGGATATACCCTGATAATTAAGTAATTGAGGGTATTAGCAAGTGGGCTGGGTAGATGTCATGATAGATTGCAGCTATCAATCTCTTAGACCCTAAGGTGCATTCTCACATTCTAGACCACTAGATCACTGAAATTTGTAAAAATACTTCTTGCTTATTTCTGTGGCAATGGAACTGCTAGATTTTGGTCATTTGTGAAGGTAGATGAGCTGTGTTTTACATTTGTCTGCACAAGTGAAAGCAGGACGTGAATGTGAATATGCACATAAGCCTATTGACAGCAAGCCAGCTGCTTCCAAACAAAATTAAATTGGATTCTTGATTATTCATTTAAAGGTATCCTTGGTCCGTGAGTCTTTCCTTGATTTGTCACTTCCTGTACTAGATGCTCAGGTAAGAAATTGTACATGTTTGCTTTTTGGCTTAGTTTTTTTTTGCTTATATGAAACACTTTTATTATACAATCATTAGGGAGTCAATTCAAGCATCTTTCTAGAAGTCTCTTTTGCAAACTAAAACTGCACAGAAAGATAGAGAATAAGATTTTTCATGAGAAAAACCTTGTAAGTGCTTGTAAGTGCCATGTAAATGCCTGTAAGATGTGGCTCATAAATTGTGTCTGGAAAATCACACAGGTTGCTTGAATGCTTTGAGGTTTTTTTCCACTTTTTTCATCCATTTTTCTCCACTGAGTCCAAGAACACTTCTCCTAATATTCAGGTTATGGAATAAAGTTAAGAAACGTTGGTAGGATAGTATGTGAATACTTATTTGATCAATATTATTTAATTTGATCAGTCTCCAGACACTCAAAAGACTTGATTTGCTTTGTGGTTTGCATTGATAATCTGTATATGTAATATTTCAGATTTGTTGTGTAGCACTTGCTCACACAGAAGTTAATGAGTAAATATTGAAATGAAACCCCCACAGCCAAAGGGATCACATGTCTTCTGCCACAAACAAATGTCACTTTTAGCAGAAGCAAACAAATTCTGTGGCAGGCACTTCAGCTGAAGATGTCTCCACTTGTGTAAAATGTTACTCTTCAGTTCTTTAACGACATCTGCCAGAGGCAAACATTATGTTGCCCCCATACAGGTTCAGAATTTGGCCTTTGATAGCCTTAATTATACATACTGTTTCATTCTGCAAGTCCTTGTTTCACATGGACCCCCTCTGGAGTGAGACACTCCTTCATAAACATTAGGGGGTGACTAAGTTGTATGTTATATCATTAAAATGTTGTATCTTGAGCTGAAAACTCACATAACATCTCATCCCTACAGTTTTCTTTGGAATAGTAGTTTGTTATTTGGGACAGTAACATCGCTAATTCTGTGGTTGTTTTGTGGCTTTTTGGGTTTTGTAGAAAGTAAAAATTACAAAGAGAGAAAACATCAAAAAAAACAAAGAAAAGGAATCTGAAGATGAAGAGGATAAAATCAATGACCATTACCTTAAGCAGAAAGATGAGCCCTCTGGTACAAGTAAGCACCTTCAGAAAAAAGCAAAGAAACAGGCCAAAAAACAAGCCAAGGTTGGTTTTGATGAGTATTTCACTTTGTGCTTGCAATTTCTGTTAAAACCAATTATTTTTGCTCCCTTAGTTTAGATGAAGGAGGAGACAACTTAGAATTTCTCCTCACTCAAATGCACAACTGAAAAGACCAATTATATCTACATCTTTGCTGTTAAGAAGTTATATGTTCTATTAGGGGTTGCTGTGCTAGGAATAAGCTAATATCCAGAGTAATGTTGGATTTGTTTGCCTGTATGAAGTAGCCTTAATTGGTATCAGACAGCTGTTTTCCAGTCATTGATTGTAAGAATATTCACAAAACTTTAGAATACAGACATAAGAAAGGATCAGGAAGATAGCAGGTGGCTCGTTATTTGTATTTTGATAATATTGTGTAAAAAGGAGCAGTGGGAACTATATCTCAGTGAGGATAAATTCAGTATTGGTGGAACTGATCACCTCTGATCATTAAATCATAGTTTATTCTCCCCTCCTCCTTCCTTGTGCATCTATGGCATGCCACTAAAAATTTGATAAAGAAGTGGTAAGAAAGGTTAAATATAATTTATACTTACTGTGGGTTTTGTACCCTTTTATATTATGTATTCAAATGTGCAGAGCCAGCGCCGCCAGCAAAAACTTCAAGGAAAGGTGCTTCACTTGACAGATCTGTGTGCAACTGGACAGTCAGAGAGAGATGTCGAGTATAACCAAGAATCAGAGACAGAAATTAACTCTGAAACTCTTGATATGAAGAAAGAAGAGGAATCGTCAGATGAGTGCAAAGATCACAGCTTAACTCAAAAAGAGTTGACTCTGCAGGGAAATAATACGGAAGTTCAGAGCATGCATGAAAATACGGGAAAGCCAGACCAAGAGTGTGTAGAAAATGAATGTCTCGTGGATCTCCCTATGGAAGGCTTGGATTCTCCTATAAAGTTCGTCAATGGCCTTGACAACCTGTCTTTGAAAGATAAGGATGATGACAATGCAGATGAGGAAGAGCTTGCTACTGACTTTGCAAAACTACACTTGGGTGCCAATGAATCTGATATGAGTACCTTAGATGACCTTCAGACTGTTCCCAACAAGACATGCAAAGTATCGACAGAAGATCCCGAAATGGCATTTTGTACTCTGGCAAACAGGGAAGACCTGAACCCAGAAGAAGGTTCAATCCATCACTGTTTGTATCAATTTACCCGTAATGAAACACTTACTGAGACCAATAAACTACTGTGTGATGTATGTACACAAAGACATTGTGGACCAAAGAACAACATAAAAAGTATGACAAACTGTTTTTTAAAAGAAAACTTTAAATATGTTCCTATCCGCTGTTTGGGTGGGTAAGGGTGGTGGGAATACCCCTAAAGTGGTGTCTTTATAACTTTGTCTACTTTCATTGTACAGTTCATCATGTTAAAGGGGAATGTTCAGCTTCTCAGTTGTTGTAGTAGATGACATTATAACAGTTTATATAGTGAAATTAAAGGAATTCTTGCTGTAACATTTGTTTTGATGTTAATCAATGGTGGTTTTTCTTTTCTGCAGGTGAAAAGAAATATGTTTATACTAATGCCAAAAAACAGATGCTAATCTCTCTTGCTCCTCCAATTTTAACTCTTCACTTAAAGAGATTTCAACACGTAAGTACCAGGCTGATGTAGGTATATAGTATCAGTTTAATATGTCTACATGCACGTAGTACTAGCTCAATTTGAAAATATGCTAACATCAGTTTTATTTCCCTAAACTTTTGGTCTTTTTCCCAGTTTGGAAGGCATTGGTGTGCAGCATTGGGTTTTATGGTCTCTGAGGTGTTAGGGTGTGTTTTCTTGAAAAATATTCCCTTAATTAACTGGAAAACACTGTTTTGTGAGCTTATTTACAACATATTTCCTCATTTTTCTTATTGCTTACTGTATCAAGCAGCATCTTAGCACTAATGGTTTCCTACTATTACAGCAATTCCTGGACTCTTACATTTCAGTAGGTATAGGTAGAATATGATCCCTTACTAAATAAGTGCAACAAATAAGTTGGCAGAAGTGGAAAAGAGAGGATTCTAAGCCTTGTAAGGGGCAGAGGGGAGAAGGAAAGGAAAGCAAAGCAACTTAAGTTTTATATACAGACACTGAAGTAAAGTGCCTTACCTCTTTATTCCCAAGTTGTAGAAAAAAATTTTAGAGTTTTAGCTTTTCAAGAGAGAAGGAGGAAAGGGAGACAGTACTGCCTCTTCTAAATTTAAAATCGTTTGGTGTTTAGGACAAGATAATTGAAAAATAGGGGAGGCAACTTTAATTAGATGAAAAACAATTTCATATAGATAATGGAAATGTGTAGCCTATTCCAAGAGACTGTAATATGAAGAAAATAACATTTGTCATCATCTATTTTGTTTTTCCAGTTTGATACTGAACCATTATTTGATTAAGGTGGGAGCACAAGTTGCATCACTTTTGATGCTGTAAGATTAGATCCTCAGGCACGTTACAGTATCTGAGAATCAAGAGTTACTCATAGTTACTGAAGTACATTGGAGCTGATTCTTTTTCCACTTTTGCTACCATTAAGTTAATGTAAGAGTGAGCTGAAGAGCCGTCTTAACTTGTGCTCCAGTGCAGCTTGTGGGGGCAAGGAGGTAATGCTGGAAAATTGGATGCTGGAGGAAAAAAAAATAAAAATGTTGCTTTTTCCCAGTTTTGTGTAATGTAAAACTAATTTTGTATTGTTGAAACGTTAACCTGAAACATATAGTAACTAAGCATGGTTTTAATATGCTCCATTTTAACATTATGGGGTTTTCCTCTACTTTGGCTGTTTAAGGCTGGATTTAATCTGCAGAAGGTTAACAGGCATATCAAGTTTCCAGAAGTGATAGACTTGGCTCCTTTCTGCACAGCTAAATGTAAAGTAAGTGGGAAAACAATCAGATTATCCTTTCACGTGTTCTAATGTGCTTTCACAATGAAGCTGATTAGCAGAATCTTTGTAGAATGCTTGTCAAGCTTGTTATTTTGTGTGATAATACCAGATAACTCGTACTCGAGTCGGTGTACTGCGCTGATCATGGCTGTCGTGCTTGCCTGAATCTGTAATGACCAGCTTCCATTTCATCAGCAAACAAATCAGTTTACATTCTTCAAAACCCAGTACCTGACCAACATAGCTAAACTTCTGCTTTTCTAGAACGTGGCTGAAGGGAATACAAAGGTATTGTACTCTCTCTATGGAGTTGTTGAACACAGCGGAACAATGAGGTCTGGGCACTACACTGCCTATGTTAAAATGAGAACTATGAACAACCACCTCTCTGATCTCGTCCTTCGAGGACAATCTCCTCAAGGTAAATCGTTAGAAATGTTTTACATATTCTTACTCACAGAATCACAGAAGGGTTGGAAGGAGCCCTAAAGATCATCTAGTTCCAATCCCCTGCCATGGCATGTACATGCTCCAAGAAGGGCAACAAAGCTGATGGAGTTGTATGAGGAACAGCTGAGGGAGCTGGGGCTGTTTAGCCTGGAGTAAAGGAGGCTCAGGGGAGACCTCATCACTCTACAACTGCCTGACAGGAGGTTGTAGCCAGGTGGGGGTCAGCCTCTACTCTCAGGCAACCAGCGACAGGACGAGAGGAAATGGCCTCAAGTTGCACCAGGGAAGGTTCAGATTCAATGGGGAAGAATTTCTTCACTGAATGGGTGGTTAATCGTTGGAGTGGGCTGCCCAGGGAGGTGGTGGAGTCACCATCCCTTGAAGTGATCCAAGAAATGACACTCTGTGCTGCATTCTAGCTGACAAGGCAATAATCAAAGGCTGGACTTGATGATCACAGAGGTGTTTTCCAACCTTAAAGATTCTGTAATTCTGCTCTACAATTCGTACTAATGAACCATAGTAGAATTGTTTTAATTCTTTGTAATAACTTTTTACTCCTTCATTTTTCCTTTCTCAGCTTTAGAAACTGAACCAGTCAAAGGGCAGTGGTTCCACATCAGCGATACCCACGTACAAGCTGTCTCTGCATCCAAAGTGCTGAGCTCACAAGCCTATCTTCTGTTCTATGAGCGGCTGCTGTAACTCAGCAGAAGAGCCTTCTTGTGCGTGCAGTCACCTTCTTCAGGTGGTCTGAGCGAAGGCAGAGACTTGCAAATCATGTTTTTAATGTGTTGGAGCTACTGTATACAACAGGAATTCACTTTATGCTTCTTAAACACACTGACAAGTGGTTAACTTATACTTTTTCCAGTGTTTTCACTACTTTTCAATAAAAGTTTTTCTCAAAATTACAGCTTTGAGCTTCCATTCAGTAATTTGGGTGTTGACTTAGACAAGCAACTGCTCCTTTTTGTTTCCTGCAGATGCTATAAATCTTGGTCAGCAGCTTTTTCATTTTAAAGTGACCAGCTATAATTTTGAACTATAGTTGTCTCGGCCATCATGTGTTCCCTGTGTTTTTCAGACCTGGGTTCCAAGCATAAGAAGCTGTTTCTTCCTACACATCTTAGAGAAAACTGGAGTGTCAGCTCCCTTTCCACTGTTGGTTTATGTCCAATGGAGGAGCCCTCAAGTTGCAAACTCTCTAAGAATTCTTGTGCTGGTGTTTGGGCAAGGCTCAGCACTTGCCTCTCTCTCCCTTTCAGTACAGTCCAGTGTAGCCCTTTCTGCACTGCAGGCTTAGGAAAACTAGTCCTGCAGTGACTTGTAACTTTCAAGTTCACTTCTCCACAAGCTAGGCTTCATGTTGACTTTCATGTAAATAAAATCTTGGCTCCTGCATGTTAGAACAGCAGCTGCTTACATTCAGTGCATTTTTCACAACGGCATTACTAGGAAAATGGGCAGTCTTATGTGTTCTTGTAACCCTTACAGCCATCAGCACTAGCACTCATGCAGCAGTATGCCAATCCCTCAGAAAACTAGCTGAGTTTATTTTGCAGCCATACTACCAACTGCCTAAAGCAAGCATAAGAGCTGTTGTATGGCAGCCTTATTTAGGCATATGACAGTTCCAGACTTGATTTAGCCTTCCACTCCTTTCTGGTTGTGAGACAGAGTAGCACTGGCAAGAGTAATAAAAGGATTAATTAGTGAAGTGGCTTGAATTTCAAGTGCAGTTCTTCTTTCAAGCTACTTGGAGACACACACGCTGTTAGTTTGCTTTCTAAGACAAATCTTAACAGGGGACTTCAGTTGAAAGATTCCAGTGCTCTGTGTCATGCCAGCTAGTGCTGTGCTCAGCATTTATTTTTAAGGTCATTAGAATGTGATGCAGTTCACTGCTGTCAAGCTCCTGTTTTGAGAGCATGGCAACTCTAAAAGGGTGAGGATATAGATGCATGTAACAAAAATGAATCACAGAATCACAAAATAGTTTGTGTTGGAAAGCCCCATCCAACATGGCCTTGAACACTTCTAGGGATGGGGCATCCATTCCTCTGAACACCCTGTTCAAGGGCCTCATCACCTCCACAGTAAAGAATTTCTTCCATATATCTAACCTAAATTTCCCCTCTTTTAGTTTGTACCCATTCCCCCTTGTCCTGTCACTACAGTTTCTGATGAAGAGTTCCTCTCTGGCTTCCTGTAGCGCCCTTCACAGACTGGAAGGTTGCTATGAGGTCTCCATGCAACCTTCTCTTCTCCAGGCTGAACAGCCCCAACTTTTTCAGCCTCTTCGTAAGGGAGGTTCTCTGGTCCCCTTATTGACTTGGTCACCCTCATCTGGACTTGCTTTAACAGTTCCATGCCCTTCTGATGTTGGGGGCACAAGAACTGTAAGCCATATGCCAGCGGGGGTCTCACGAGAGCAGAGTAGAGGGGCTACTGTGGCAGGGACCACAGACCTGCTACCCCACTTTCAATATTCATTTGAATGTTTACACTCAAAGTATTGGCTAAGGAGCACAAATAAGAGCACAAAGAGCTGCAACAAGTACAGATTATGAGCTCCCTGCAGCACGCTCATTTGGTGTCCCTGTATGTTGAGTTGGTTTTGCCTGGGACAGTCACTGGTATGTGATCTCCAGTCTTTTATCTCAGAGCCTGAGAAGTTGTCTCCTTCCTCCTTGGGAGAGGGTGTCAGGCAGCCAGTCAGGGTCAGCTCACCACACCCACACACTGTCATCCTACACATTCATGGATTGGGAACAACCATGTCATGCTAGGTCCAAATAAAATGAGTGTTAGCATTTTAACAGTGAGTATGTTTATTGAAGTGTTTGAAGTTCTGCACTCCATTGTACACTGTTCATAACTTAAAGGCAAAAGCAAAACATTGCAACAGGTTCCAACTGGGATATTAAAAACCTCACATAATCACGTCACTTAAGAAATACAGTTAAACTGTTCAATCATTTTGGTCTTCGTCCCAGTCTTTCTTTCCTGATGGAGGTTTAGGGCCACCAGCTGGTTTTGCCATAATGATCTTGAAGAGAATAGAGAAGTAGAAAAAGCTAACGTTAGAATCAGGCTTTTACCCTACTCTTACAGCCACTGATGCTGTTAGCATTCACTAAATTCATGCAGTTTCCCTACTCTGAGCCTAAGCCAGTGATTACTATTATCCACCTAATCAATATACTCACAACTTAGTTATTTTTTCTTTAAAAAGGCAGAAGCTGAATCCTGACACAACAAAAAAGGTATTTTACCTCATTTCTGCATGCAAATTCAGACCAGTTAGTCTACAGAAAGTGAGTGCCTAAACAGACCGGCAACAGACTAGTTTACAGGATGCACGCTACAGAAAGCAGCATTATCAGAGCTATTGTTCTGAATTATCACATCTAAATGTCACACTTTAAAACTGTGAAGTCCATTAGTCCTACCATGTTAAAGGCTCATTCTCTGCACTTGCTATAGTGACAAGTAAGGTAAAACTGAAACTGCATTTTTGTCATTCCTTCCATGAAAATTTGGGTTTAGGAGTAAAATTCATTTGCAAAGGCACAAACACGGGGTGTAGCCATCAGCACACAGCAGAAGGCAGCAGTGTTATGTGTCATCAACAAAGATACAACCTGCCACGTGCTGGTCAATGAACTCATGCATGCACTCACACACAGATACCTCTCTGCTAGAGAAAACAGAGCTTACTGCACACTATTTTTCAGGCTCATCTTTCCAGTCATCTTTATCCCAATGTCCTTGTTGTTTAGGGACTTTTGGACCGCCTGCTGTTTTTGCCATAATAATCTACAGAAATTTTACATGCAAATACATTTTTGCTAAAGTTTCACAAAATAAATAAAGACTTTTATCATTAAGATTGTGACCTCTATTATTCCTAAAAATTGGATTTTCGTGTAAAAACAATACATGAGAGAAGGTTTCTTCTCTTACATCTTGTTCCTAAAGAAGTCAGGACAACTTTCTGAATACAAGTATCAACTGTCCAATCTTTAAAAAACAAAACTCAAAACCAACAAACATTAATAGCACTGCCATAGAAGCAGCACCATTCCAGATTACAAGCTCTTGAACAAATTACTTCCTCACTATAAGAAATAAACAAACCACATTTTCAAGTACCATTAATTTTTACACCTTGCATTCCCAGAAGATTCACCTGCTTTGCATGAGGGTTCTGCAAGGTTTCAATTCAGCACCCAAATTACTGTAAGCTTACCTGATCAACCCTTAGGACAGTTACTGCCGCATTTGTAGCTAGCTTGATACCCCAGAATTTTCCAAGATATGTGTCTAATACACCAGCTTCCAACATATCCTTCACTGCAGCAGCTTCAGCCTATCAGATGGGGGAAAAACATCATTCAAAACTTTCTCAGGCTTTTACCTAGCAAGATATTATCACTTCTGTGATCTCATCCGTCTCCCTTCAGAACACCTTCATTCCTAATCCATTGGCAGGAAGACAAAACCAATAATTACTGAAGACTTATTTGCAGTCACATTAGTTCAGTATCCCACCTCACCTCCTACTGGCCTACAGGGCCACTACACTGTGCTGAATTTAACTGCTTGCTGATTAGAACACTTAAGTATTTCAATTCTAACAAGTTACTATTCCAGACTCTGCAATGCAGAGCTTCCAATGATTTAAAATAATCTATAAATACTTCATTCCAATAGAAGTACTTTTAAATATAATCCTGTGCTGCAGGACACCAAGTAACATGAGAGACTATTTACCTCGATATCAAATCCAACATTTTTCTTCCCTTCCTGATGCACAGCATAAAGTTTGGAGATGACCTCATTAGCTTTTACTCCGGAGTTTTCTGCCAGTGCTCGAGGAATGGATTCAAATGCCTCAGCAAACTTCTTGATGGCATATTGGTCGAGCCCAGGACAGGACTAAAGTGAAGTTGAAAACCATGTCAGCATTTCAAAAACCTTAGGACAGGATGGCATTTTCCCCTACATTTTTTATTAACACACACACATATATATATGTTTGTATGAAGTAATTTTTGTATTTTTTGTAAGAGATGTGAAAAACTGAGAAGTGAAGAAGCCCATTTGCTGTACCTCTCCGTAAGATGTAATCTGCTTGGCTAATTCGATCTCTGTCGCACCACCTCCAGGAACAAGACGTTTATCCTGTGAACAAGACCACACCAAAACAGTTTTTTTGCTTGAATCATCTATTAATTTTTACTTTTCAGGACTTTTATACTCCATCAAGAGTGCAACAGAACTTCATTCCACACAGACTTATTAAGAAACGGCTTCCGAACAAACGTGCATTATAAGGGAAATCTAACAGAATTTACTCATTCACTTTATAAAAAGCAAAATAATAATGCAGTGGGGTTTGTGTCTGGGATTGTTTGGCTTTTTTTAAACAATTTCAACTCTTGGCTAACTAATAATAGCATTCCTAGATTTTCTCATCTTTTCTATTATTTTGGTGGGAAATATCATGCAGAAAGCCAATCCACTGTACACTAAGTTTAATATGTCAACAGGTATCACAAGGTGTTGGGAGTTTCTGTTTTCTTTCATTTTAAATTAGGCATTTACCTATTAACTCTGGTCTTTTAAACCAAAAAGTAATCATCATAAATTGTAAGCCATGAAAACTCCTGGAGACAATCATAAACGCACAGCGTTTCTGTGCTCTAAATTAATGTGCATGTCTTGGTATGTACAGGAGATTAAGGGTCAAACAGTTTTAACAATTTTTGCATGCCTTTTTCCAAGTAAATACAGAAACCTCCTATGTATTAAAAAAAAAAAAAAAAAAAAGAAAGAATAATAGCCAAGTCCACAAAAGATGCTCAGAAAAAAAAACCTGTACGACTGAGTTCTTTCCATAAAAGCATATCTGTATCACGTGGAGGAAGCATGTCTTCATACAAATGAATTAGAAATTTAGTCTGCAACCAATCAGTTCCTCCTGATCCTGAATGACAAAGCTATCTAGATTTTCTTCTGTGCCTGGTCTCATTACAAAACATTACAAAACATTTAGAGTGTAAATCAAGAAAGAGCTGACTGTCATTAAAAAGTGACAAAACTAATCTACCTTCAAGCATTCACTCATTACTGGAAAAAATGAGTGCAGTACATGCTGAGCACCACCTTTTACGTATCCTATATTCACAACAGCGTTGGCAGCAATCTTCTCTAGAGAGCTCTCTACACCTCAGTACAGCACAGCCTTCTCTACAACTCCAGAAGGCTCCTAAGCAGGTAACATATATACCTGCTACAGCCTTTGTAGCAAATGAGCACAAAGCAGGCACAAGTCTTGCCTCAAACTGACCCCCTGCTCACTTTTGATAACTTGCGTGTTCTCGCTACTTACCCTTGTGAGTACTTTGAAAGTATTGACACCATCGTCCACTGCTCTCTCTATGTCATCCATCAGATTGTCTGTAGATCCACGAATGAGGATAGTGGAAATGGCACCATCCTCCTTTTCTGTTCAGACATATGCATTACTGAATTAACTCTCTTACAGATAAAACACATACGAACATCACACTTTCTAGAAGAGCAGTGCTAGCAGTTCTACAGAACATACATACCATGCTTAAACACAACAACTTGTGTATCCCCAACCTCTGATAAATACACACTGCTGCAGTGACCCATTTCTTCAAGAGTAGGGGGAGTCTGGAAAGAAAAACAAGAGTTAAGAGGTGAAACTGCTCATCATTTCTCACCCTCCTGCTCCTCATTTGAAAAGTCCATACCAGTCTGGGTAGGGCTGTTGCACCAACAGTTTTGCAGAGTCTCCTCAGATCCCACTTGGAGTTCAATCTTTAAAAACAAGTTTCCAGAACAACATTAATACATAAGAATATTCTCTTAACTCAGCAGCATTTTGTAAACCAGTGACAAGATCAAAATTTACTGCATCAAGTTATTAATCCATTCAACTACTTTTTGAGTTATAATTATCTACTTTCAGTGATGCTGTGCAAAGACTATTTTCTAAGAATTTAAAAACAAGTAAGAGGTTCAAACACATGGAAATTATCAAACTTCCTCCTCTAATGCAAAAAACTTGAATTGATCTTTACAATGCCTCTGTAATAATCCTTTGTTATACAAGACATTACAGAACCACATCCCATTTCCAGAAGTGCAAATGTTTTGGACACCGCCAATAAATTTACAGCTTTCAACAAAGCACCACCTATTTTTGTGAGACGTTGAGAGCTGCTGCTGGTAAATCTGACTTTATGTTATGCAGACTATATTTTGAGGATCTACAAATATGCTTTATTTATAAGTAAGAAGACAAACAGAACAGAAAAAAGACACACAGTTATTAAGAATTGCCATCTATAAACACATTAGTGATGCACGAAGGCATTCTCATCATTGCTAAATCATCACAAGAAGACTGTGACGAGGAGAAAACATTATGGAATAGTCTCACATGCCTTTGAGGTCACATCCCTCTTTACTAGATCTAGAAATTTTGATGTTCTTGATTTCAGTGTGCTATAGAAACACTTAAAGCACATTAACTATCCTATACACAAATTACTCCTCCATTAGCTGTCATACAAAGATGAAATTCTACCAAGAAACTTAAGCTGTGAAACAACCCAATTGTAGGTCAGATTTTGACTCAGTAGAAAAACAACTAATCTGCAGTATTTTTTTGGTAATTCGTTTGAGAGCTAAGCGACAAGATGGTGAGTGCATTTCATAAATCTGGCAGACCAAACGTTTTTATGCTCTTCTAGTACTTACCTGACTAACATAAGGTTGTATTTATTGGCGTAATGAAGAGCCATGTCTGCCACTTTGCCACCCGTTACTACTACGTTTGCACCACTGTCAGCAATAGCTTTGACTTGCAAATCCATAAGATTTTCTTCTCCTTTACTGAAGTTCATCAGCTCCTCAGCATTCTTTATGAGGACAGTGCCCTAGTGAAACACATACATAGTTATCATCTCAGCACTAAACCACAGGCCTACGAGTCTCTGACAAACCATTCTGTCTCCCAGTCTATCCATAAACCTCAAGTCATCTTATTTTGTAATACCGATACCTTTCATAGGCAACAAAGTAAAACAAGTCAAAAAAAAAAAAAACCAAAGGGGCAATTCTGGTATTTCTAGACAACCTTGAGGTTCAGACATTCAAGCATGCAGTTTGGCTCAAATAACCCAAAAAAACCAACATTACTTCCCCACTCTCAAAAACCCTGTGAAGCAAAATTAGGTTCAAACATTTTCTGTGAACTTTTTTAAACTAATAAATCAATATTAACCAAAATATCTCAATCACCAAGTGTCAAGAATATAAATATTAAAGTCTATGTTTATGTGCTCTTATTTTTAGAGAGGTAACTTATTTTGAGCTTCAACATACCTTAGTTTCAGTTATCATCCCATCAAAAGGGCAGGAATACACGGCTATTTTTGCATCTTTGACAGAAGTAACATCTCCTTCAGTTTCTTTTTTAAAAACCATGCCATGCAGTACTGAGGAAGCAGAAATACCAGCACCCTGAAAGGAAATAAATGGAATCTGAGACTTTTTACAAGGGCATGTAGCAATAGGGCAAGGGAGAATGGCTTTAAACTGAAAGAGAGTAGGTTTAGATTAAATATTAGGAAGAAATTCTTTAATGTGAAGGTGGTGAGGCACTAGAGCAGGTTGCCAGAGAAGCTGTGGCTGCCCCACCCCTGGAAGTGTTTTAGCCCTGGTTGGACAGGGCTTGGAGCAACCTGGGATACTGGAAGGTGTCCCTGCCCATGGCAGAGGCCTAGATGGATTTAAGGTCTCTCCCAACCCAAATCATTCTGTGATTCTATGATTCTGTAAATGAGGGAACATCATATTTTCAGAATGCTGCACTACACTGCATGAAAAGCAGATCTTACAATCATTTGCATGTAACACACTAAGTTATCATTGCAGCTTAAAGAAATAAGACTTTAGCTTATTCAGCAACAACAAACAGTCTTACACTGTCCCCATTTGAGATTACTTTCAATACCAATGATTTTTGTTTCTGAAAGCTGCTACTGGGCACTAAACAAGGAAAATAAAGACCCATTTTCAAAATCTACTATGCATGCCACAACACAACAGAAATTAGAAAAGGCTCTTTCAAAGTTCAGAGATTAACCTTCATTAAACTGTGTACAGTTAATAATACAGTAAAGCTAGCTACTTCAAACTTACCACAATTTTGCACACTCTGATATTATCAACGTTGAAATGACCAGAATCAGGAAGAATGGAAACTGTTTGGGAAAAAAAAAAAAAAATAATTCGTGCTGCTTAATGAATAAAGTAGAGCAATGGCATCATAAAAAATCCCTGGAATTTTTCTGAAGTACTAAATTTCAATGGTTTAAGATGCCTACCTAAATTCAAGACAATTATCACCTGCTAACAACTGACATCAAGAGAAACAGAAACTTTGGTTTTTTACAAGGTAGTAATCAATAAACAACACTTATTCAAGCTGCTCAGTAACTGAGTTCAAATATTGATTCATACATGTACATTCAAGAGAAAAGTCTGACTATAAATATTTGAGAAAACACTGGAACTAAACATGAAGGCTTTTTCTTGAAAATCTAAAGGGAAAGAACAACTCAACAGAACTACAGTCTTGCTTCCATTGTTCTGTGGCTGAGACTACTAACAGCTTATCTGAAGAGCAATACATCTTCCTAATTATAAAAAAAAGAGGGAGAAAGAGGGGTTTCTGCATTAAAAAGACCACAAAGCTATTTCTATAAACGTTTAGTGGGAAACACAAACCTTTTCTGAGCCACAATGCCAATGAAGAGTTAAACAGGAGAAAGGTTAGCCCTATTTCAGAGGCTAAAGCATTCCACCCAATCCAATCTGTTAGACTAACCATACTTTCTGTCTTACATGCAGCTGTAACGACCATAAGCAAACCTACCCAGATTTTTAGATGCATGCACACATCTATTCTTGTCCACTTACCACAGGCCTGAGCAATAAGCTTTGCCAAGAAATGTTCATTGCCATATTGTTTGCTCATCACTGAAGTGTGCAACAAAGATGCCACTTCTTCAACATCTCGAAGGTTCTTTGCAGAACAGCACACCAAGTCTGGAAGAATTTCTAGGGCTTTCTTGCAAGCCTTTTCATATCCTTCAATCACCTGTGCATCAAACAATAAATATTCACTACATTGCTTCATACAGCTTTTCTCTCCTTTTCAAACAGCCATAGAACATCAGCAAATGCAGAA
This sequence comes from Pseudopipra pipra, assembly GCF_036250125.1. NCBI lineage: Eukaryota > Metazoa > Chordata > Aves > Passeriformes > Pipridae > Pseudopipra > Pseudopipra pipra. The sequence goes on from NC_087550.1 coordinate 16,711,367, forward strand.
GTTTTCAAGGGAAGCTAGCGATCACAAGCAGCAAAACAGTTCTCCTTCAAACATCTTTATCTAAAAAAATTAGTTCATAAGAAAACAGGTGACTCACAATATTACAACCTAGAAATACTGACCAGTGGTAATCTAGATTCAAGCTACGTGAATTGCAAAAACAATACAACTTGCCTCTGAGACAGATAACCCCATCCTCAGAAGGTCTTCTGCTAATTCCAGAAGAACTCCAGCAAAAACAAGGACAAAGTTTGTTCCATCTCCAACTTCTTGTTCTTGCATGTGGGAAGCCATAACAAGCATTTTTGCTGCAGGATGCTGGACCTTTAAAAGAAAGTATACATCTTGGTTACTAACATCCCACCTAAGAATGCAGCTCCAGGCTTTTCTGCACATCCAGTATAAGCTCTTTTATTTCAAATTGTATCTAGAGATACTAAGAACATACAAAATTGGAAAAGAAAGCAGCACAGATTACCTTAATTGGCTGACTTCCCTAATAAGAAAAAGTACAAACTTATATTAAAACAAAATCAGAGAACTGAACACTGCCCCTACAACATGAATCATACATCTCTGATATTGGTTCTCTGCTATTTTTACAGGATGCAGTGGCTTCACAACTAAGCTCTGCAACAAGAAAGCACTCTAGAGTTTAGATCTTCAGGCTGAATTCATGTGTAACAAAGCAGACATCTAAATTACAACTTTAGTGGGGGTTTTTTCTGCTAAAAGATTGCGCTGCTTCCCCTTTCTTTCAAATAAATGCAACAAAACGCTGTATTCTTGAATAAAATCAGAGCAGTTGTCATTTTATACCAGAAAGTAACATGCAAAACTCATCAGATAAGGTCACTAGTATGCAGATTATTTTTTAAAAACAGAACTGAGACTTCCAGTTATTCTACTCATACTGAACACTAACGCAACGCATTCAGTAAGGAAATACTTAATATTTGCACAGTTTCTGTCAGTAAGTATAGAATTCAGGAAAATATTATTTGTGCTGTGTCACAAATATGAATTTGACAGTACGAGGAAAAGTTAGGACAGAACAGCCTTTTTATGCTTTCACAGTATTTACAGGAGGATGCTGCTATACCCACAGCTTCTTAAATTCTCCTGACGGATTCTAAGCAGACAGGAGAACATGGCAACCAACAACACTGGGAGATTAACACACAACAACTATTTCATTCAGACTTTTCCAGAACACTGTATTTCTAGACATACCCTCTTCTAAGTCTACACAGTGGTTTGGGGAAAAGTAGGGAATTATTAAGCTTCTCCTACAACTATTTAATGCTGCTTTACAGAGTTATATTCCTCACTGTGGATCTCAAATTCAGTGAAAAAGGTAAATTATTTACAAAGTGGCATATGTAAATAATCTGCCACAGTGACATGCATTTCCCTATTGACAGTCAGAATCATAGCAACCCAGGAACAGAAACACCAGTTCACAGCTGACGTCTTCTGAAGCAAGAAAACTTACTTCCAGCTCTCTCAGGATAGTAGCAGCATCATTTGTTACAAAAAGCTTCTCCAGATGATTGATAACCATTTTGTTCATTCCTAATGAGGGAAACAAAAAAAATTTTTAAAATAATTCGTTATGCAAATATTTTTTACGCAGACAGTTTTAAAACTTTCAGGTATATCCTGCATATTAAAATGCTGGCCCTATTTATAATTTAAGAACTTAAAATATTTTTCCAAATAACATTGGAAATGTGTTACATGAAGGAAAAACCAATAATTTCTGAATAAGCAGTTCTCTCTTCAGAAATACTAGCATGTTGTTTAATTAACCAATCCAGGAGAACGCACTTTGTTTTCGTATATCTGACTGGCCATGGTTATGGTTAAGTTCACTACCTGCCGTGTTATCATCTTTCCTTTAGTTTTTGTGCTCTTTCATATGGCAGTAGGGCAGCAAAGAGAACACAGTAACTGCTACAAAACCACGGCAAAGGCAGATACACTGCACTTAACTCAAGAGCTAACAAAACAAAATCTGATTTGTATAGTCACAAGGATATATTTACAGTTCTACAGCAATTCCAGTGTGTTTCCTCAAGAAACAAACAGCTGCTTCTTTGTCAAGGTATGTTTAGTCTCCAAACACAGTATTTGTCTCAAAAAAGTGGCAACAATTTTAGGAATTATTTACCATTTGGTCCATAAGCTGTACGGGTGGTCTGAGCAAGTTCTTTGCACGCCTGGATGTTCCTATAGACAGCTTCTTCTAGTCCTGAATAATGCTAAACAGAAAAATGATCTGATCAGAATTAGGCTAACAAAAAAAAAAAGTCATGAGCTAGTAACTTCTCATCAAAGCAGCATCAATCTAGTGAGGCCCTGAAAATTTTTTATTCATTTAAATTGATGTCACTTACAGTTTAAATGGAAACCAAACCTTACCCAAAGACGGCGAGAAAAGAACTACTTTTCTCCTTCTCAACTAGGCAGCTCAGCAGGCACAAAAAGCTTCTGAACAGAAAATCTGAACAGTGACTCAACTTTCAATACAGTTTGCACCCCCTCAGTCTTCCAAAAAAGTTTGTGACATGACAAAGGAAAACAGAAAACAACCAAGACAAGACTGGAGAAGGGTAAGGGGGTTTTTGTTAGCAGAGATTTTTGTACGTGCTTTTTTATTCACAGCTCTGTATTCCACAAAAATCATTTAACTCAGTTCTATGTTCAAACATGTGCATTTTGAAAATTCAGAAGAATCATTAGTAAAATATTTGTGTTTAAGGCTGTGATCAGCCTGGCTTCAGTTTTGAAACCTTAAGAAAAGACAGGATCCCCAGAAAGGGCCTTAAGAAAGAAGAAAGAGTAGGACAAAACATACTGTGTGGCCCATAAGAGAGAAAGGTACTCTCCAATGTATACTCTCTAAATACAAAAACATCTCAGAATGCCAGCTGACTCCTTTGTTTTGCAGAAGAAGACAGCTCTTGCTATTTAGGCCTTGAATTCTCCTTTAGTGAACCAGCAGGAAGGCCACTTTGTTTCCCTGTTCTGCCCCTGCCCTTGAGTATGCCATTGACTCCAACGATTCTAAAAAAAAACACAGAGGGCTTTCAGAACTGCTAACTTCACTCTTCTTCCTATTAAGTAGCAGCAAACAGAAATTTTCTTATTTTTTCCCCATAATAGAAGTCTCTTGCTTGGAAAGAGGGACTTTCCACAGGACAAGGGAGAATGGCTTTACACTGAAAGAAAGCAGGTTTAGATTAAACATCAGGAAGAAATTCCTCCCTGTGAGGATGGTGAGGTTCTGACACAGGTTGCCCAGAGAAGCTGTGGATGCCCCTTCCCTAGAAATGTTTCTGGCCAGGTTGGATGGGATTTGGAGCAACCTGCTCTAGTGGAAGGTATCCCTGCCAGTGGCAGGGGGGTGGAAGCTAAATGATCTTTAAGGTCCCTTCCAATCCAAAGCCTTCGGTTGATTCTGTGAATAATAAGAAAAAAACCTACACCTGCCTGCTTTCTGTTCTTTTCAAAGAAAGCTGTTGCTTCATTAAGGCACAGTCCTTCCATAACACCAAAATCCCCATTATGCTAACATTAAATACAATGAATATGGATTTATGGAAAAGAATTATATGGAAAATATTGCACTGATCTGCAGCGCTGACAAAGGTCCTTCTCTTAAAGACACAGGGAGAGTCAAGCAGTTCCTATAAAAAGTGGGACTCTTCTGAACAGCTTCAACGACAGGGCCCGGCTGAATGCTGCTGTAAAAGGATCCAAACCGCGCGGGCACGAGTGGGGCACACAGCTCGAAAGGGCGCATCGGCGCCCGGCCCCTCCGGGCCCGGCAGAGCTTTCTCGAAGGCTGCGTGCGCCAGGCGCCACCCTCCAGCAGCGCGGGGCCGGGCCGGAGCCCATCCCCACGGCGGAGGGGCCCGGGTCGGGCGGGGGGCAGTGCGCGAACCGCCGGGCCCCCGCCCCGCGGGGCACGTGGTACCGCCGGGCCCCGCCGGCCCTCCAGCGCCTTCCCCGCGCCACCGCCCCGAGACTCCTCCTGCACCCACCCACCCTTCCATTCACCCATCCATCCATCCATCCATCCATCCATCCATCCATCCATAGATGATCTCACCTTCGCCCCCTCCTTGAGCATCTGGGCGAAGCCCGGGGCCTTGGGGACGTGCAGCGCCATCTCCGCTCCGCTGCGGGGCCGCGGCGCGCAGGGCACGGCGGGAGCGCGGGGCGGCGCAGGCGCGCGGCGGGGCCGGGCCGTCCTTCCGCCCCTCAGAGCGGGAGGGAGGGAGGCATAGAGGGAAGGAGGTGGGCCTTGGGCCGCCCGGGGGCGGAGGGCGCCGCAGCGGGAAGAGCGTCGGGAAAGGCGCGCCCGCCAATACAGGGCTGGGGCCGGCTCCCTCGGAGTCTTCCTTTCCTTGTCGAGCTCAGCATGCCATTCCCAAGGCGTTCCTCAGGACACTTGGTAATACAAGTCCCAGAAGCAGTGTAGAGTCTTCCTTGGGCACCAGTGGCAAGCACTGGTCATAAAACTTAGCAGATTCCAGTCAAGTGTTTTGCTTAGTTCTTATCTGACTTGTCCAAGTGGAAGCGCAATGCACAGATACGAAAAATAAGTATCCTAGAACCACAGGACCGTTTGAGTTGAAAGGGACCCTAAAGATCACCTGGTCCCAACCCCCTGCCGTGGGCAGGGACACTTTCCACTTAGACCAGGTTGCTCAGAGCTCCATCCAACCTCACCTTGGAACACTGCCAGGGATGGGGCAGCCACAGCTTCTCTAGACAACCTGTGCCAGTGCCTGACCGCCCTCACAGTAAAGACTTTCTTCTTAATATCAGATATAAACCTACTTACTTTCAGTTTGAAGCCATTCCCTCTTGCCCCATTGTTGTCCACAAGAATCGAATTCATTACCTGGTGTGCAACAAGCCAATTTATACGCACTTGAGAGAGGTATTGATTATTTATTTCAGAGTTGTGAAAGCCTGGGTGCTCGGTGTTATTCCAAAAATCAAGGCAACAAATAGTATGTAGGATAATAAAGAAATGGGATTTTACTATTAAAAACACTTCTCAAGTTTACATTCATTACAATCTTTCCATAACATGAAAGGCTGAATATTTATCTTTCCATAACTTCTGACCTATATTCTCTGATTTTTCAGGGATGATCTCTCCAAAGCACTTGTTTCATCAGAACCTTAGTAAGTGTTAGCTCAGAAATTAAATCAAGGATTGTTGTTGTCTGACAATTGTGAGCATTCATCAGACTAGGAAGCTGACATTCCGTTACTGACTCTGATAATTAAAATGCTGTTATTTAATTAGTCTCTGAAGTGAGTTATATACAGAAAATTTAACTTGTGTAATGTTGGAACTACAGCAAAAAGCAAAGTCAGTTCACTCAGGCCAGTAGTAACTATCACAGCATTGCATGGTGCTTTTCAATAACTCAGCTCCACTTGAGTAAAATAAGCAACTTGGGGGTGAAAGACTCAACTCTTCTCATTCAGCATTTCAGCTGTCCAGTTCTCACCAGTTTAGGATTCTTCCTAAGAGTCAGTTTTGCTTGGAGAATTAAATTTACCCATGTGTGTTTCTGCTCATAATATTGCAGCCATGAATTTGGTGTTGCCCAGCAATTCTACACTCAAAGTCCATTATTTTAAGCAGGGACAGTGGCCATAAAGCCAGTCCCATCTAAGGCTGTTTGTCTCACCTCTGCATTCTCCTTCCTCTTCTCTCAAATCCTCTCTTGTCAAATATTTGTGCATCCATGTGATGAATCAGATTAGGGAACTGATCTGCATTAAGACTAACCCCAAAGCAGCCTGGTCAGCTTTCAGCTTTCCCGCTCACTACATAGCTGTGCAAAACTTTGCACTGGCACAAGGAGAGACAGAGACAGGGCAGCAGTGTTTATGCGTCTTATGCTGTCTCCAGATATTTGTATGAAGTTTAACAAAGACAAGCGCAGATTCTGCACCTGGGATGTCGCAGCCCTGGATTTACAGACAGACTGGGGAATGAGATGCTGGAGAGCAGGCAGCATCATGGAAAGGGACCTGGGGTCCCAGTCAATGGCAAGTTGAATATGAGTCAGCAGTGCCCTGGCAGCCAGAAGCACAAACCACGTCCTGGGGTGCATTAAGTACATCCTCACCAGCCAGTCAAAGGAGGTCATTGTCCTGCTCTACTCTGTGCTGGGTGGCCTCACCTCAAGTCTGTGTGCAGTTTTGGGCACCACAATATCGGAAGGATATAAAACTGTTAGAGAACATCCAAAGGACAGCTACAAAGACGGTGAAGGGTCTCGAGGGGGACTCATATGATGAGCGGTTGAGATCACTTGGCTTGTTCAGCCTGGAGAGGATGAGACTGAGCAGTGTTCTGGTTTAGGAATAGTACTCCCTAGTTAAGTGCTCCCACTGAAACCATGCACCACTCACTACCTTCCACCCCCAGTCTGCCTGCAGCAGGCTGGAGAGGAGAACTGGAGGCACAAAAGGTAAAGATCACAGGTTGAGATAAGAACAATTTACTGAAAATGGGAATGAGATAAGAAAGGAAACAGTAATAGCAACAATACTAATGACAGAGGGTAAAAGAAATAATGATTCACACAGAAACCCCCTGACAGTAGACAATACCCAACTGCCCCCCTCCACTGCACTTACTTGACTAAAAGAGACCCCTTCTCTACTGAAGAGATTCCCTTAACCCTGCCTCTGGCAATGGTGCAAGGTAGTATAGAATAATTTCCAGGTCCTGGCCATGCCCCCTCCTGCAAAAACTAACCTTTCCCTGACCAGAACTAAGACAGAGGAGACCTCACAGCAGTCTACAGCTTCCTCACAAGGGGAAGCAGAGGGGCTGGCACTATGCTTTTTAGTGATCAGTGACAGGACCCAAGGGAATGGCATGATGCTGTGTCAGGGCAGGTCTAGGTTGGATATTAGGAAAAGGCTCCTCACTCGGATGGTGGTTGGGCACTGGAACAGGCTCCCCATGGAAGTGGTCACAGCCCCAAGCCTTCCAGAATTCAAGAAGCATTTGGACAGCTCTCTCAGGCACCTGGTGGGATTCTTGTGTCTGTCCTGTGAAGCGCTAGGAGTTGGACTTTGATGATCCTTGTGGGTCCCTTCCAACCCAGAACATTCTATAATTCTATTATTTCTGGAACTGCCCTCTTCGTACAGTGCTTTTATTGAAGCTTATGCTAGCTACTTTTTTAAAGTCAGAATACCACTAAAGTCAAAATATACATATATGTTTGTGACTATGAATATAGGCAATATACATATGTACTAATCTGTATTCAATTATCACTAGAACATTTCTTTGTGTTATAACCAGCAGTTATTTTGGACTCGCTGTCTAATCATGGCTTTAATTTGGCCTTGATCTTTTTTTAGCTATGCATCTACACCATTTATATTCTGCACAGACATTGCCATGTTAAAGGACCATCCAAAGGTCAGAGGGTTGGCTATTAGCAGTTGGCTGCACTTTCATCAGCTAAAATCTATTACTGTACACATGGAAATCCCCAGTTTATCTGTAGGCACTTGTTTGTTAAATTCTAGGGTGGTAAAATTTTAACAGGATCTCAGGAAGTTCATAAAAAGGACAGAAGGTTAATTTCTGTTTATTTAGTTTATTCAGCTGTGGGAACTCAAGCAATGGAAAATGAGGGATAGAAAAGTTTCTGCTGAAGTGTGAGTATAACAACTGTGTTTGTCCAATAACACTGACACCTGGCCAGTGAAAAATATGTGCATGGCATCTTGAGGGAAGGCTGAGGACCATACCTAGTTTACAGAGAATCATGCTTATCTGTGAAACAGAAAACTGTGAACCATGTAGCACCAAACATTCAGAATAATTCTCTTAGTAACAGCAACTGCAGTTACATCAGCTTTCCCCAGATTGTATTTATTTCACTTGTGTCATAATGAGAAGAAACAGTCTAATCAACTAGAGTAAGCCTAATCAACTAAGTACTGCTTAGGTCATTGCTCTACAAGTCCTGGGTTAAACACTACCCTCATCCTGGGCTTCTCTCACTTGTGCAGAGGATTGCAAGGTGATCAGGAAAGAAAGATTTCCATACCATTTGGTATTCTTATCTCAGTGTATGCTCTCTCTGCTGTAGCTAATCCAGTTAGCTTGAGTCAATGGAAAGCACTTCTGGGGATTTTAGAGGAGTATTGCCTTTCCATGGAAGCAGTAGATTAAATTGTTTGACAATGTTGACATATTAAAGTAGTGAAGCCAGTCCCCAGCTGAGTTAAGGATCCAGGATGTTTGTGAAGCATCTGGAGCACAAGCCTGATGAGGAACAGCTGAGGGAGCTGGAGGTGTTTAGCCTGCAGAAAAGGAGGCTCAGGAGGGACCTACTACAACTACCTGAAAGGAGGTAGCCAGGTATAAGTCAGTCTCTTCTCCCAGATAACGAGCAATAGGATGAGAGGAAATGGCCTCAAGTTGCACCAGGGGAGGTTTAGGTTAGATATTAGGAAAAATTTCTTCATAACAGGGGTTATCAAGCATTGGAACAGGCTGCCCAGGGAAGTGGTGGAGTCACCATCTCTGAAGGTATTTAAAAGATATGTAGATGAGCAGTGGGCTGGGTGGTGCTGGGAGAACAGTTGGACTCAGTCAATTGGTCTTAGAGGTCTTTTGTGACCTAAACAATTCTGTGATTCTACCTGCACAAGCGACAAGAATTCAGAAGTTCCTCTAAACAAGCAAATTGGAAAGGATGATAGTCCCAGAAAGGTATCAGTGCAGTTTATATTGATTTTGTGTTGCAGGTACAGTCAAGCTATAAAATCATGTTGTGACATTGGTACAGTACACACCAAAATACGATTCAACAGCCTCTACTCCGTGAGTGAAAGCAAAGTTGTTGAGATCCTTCTTGTTTTGACATCATAAGAAAAAAAATACAATAGGGCAAAAATGACAAGTCTTCTAGATGGTGAATTCTGTTTTCCATGAGGAGGCGAAATCCAGGATCAGATAGGGGCTAGAGAAACACCTCTTTTCAATTTTCAGCTTGGTCATATAGGAACTTTTTTCCAGTACAGTGCACAGGAGCCTGGAAATACCTGGAAATCCAAGCTGACTGCTATTGAAAGTTCAGCTGTTCTTGTAGGGTGGGAAGAACTTATCAGTACCTATGTGGTTGTGGAAACTTGGAGAACACTAATTTGGAGAGTGAGGGAAATAGGAATTTTAGGCTGTAATTAGAAAGCACAGGAAATAGTGGAAGAGAGTGGCAGGCTCAGCATTGAATAGACTTCTGCAGAAATAGTATCCAAATGAAGTAATGAAGAGTAGAATAAATAACAACTGTCTGCAGACTCCTGGAAACAAGCTACTACCACACCTGATTTGAATTTCTCTCAGCTCTGCAGACACTAAGCAGAAAGAAAAATATAGCTGAAAAGGTACGATTCTGAGGTCAAGACCGCAACTTATGATGGCTGGTTTCTGGGCTACTGAGATCTGTAGTCTCCTCTCTTCAATGTGTCATGTCTTGACTTAGATTCCCAATTTGGAATTTTCTAAGGATGGTCTAAACCAGTACTAGATCTTCAGGACAAAACACAGAGTCCAGTGAATTAATGCTTTGTCTTATGTAGTCCTGCTAATATTTTTCTCCCAACAAATCGTTCTTGATGGAAACACGAACAAATCACAAGAATTAATAAACTGATAATACAAGCAATTATAGGATGGTTAAAAGTTTTGTTGGTTCCACACAGCTCCATCTCCTCTGTTGGCAGGTTCCTATAAAAGAGAAGTGAAAATTTGGCTTAATACAGATTGATTATTAAAAGGAAGGCTGGTATAATGCTTGAGTTTGAAATGCTGACTTTCACAAATGTGACTGATCGAAACGAAAAGTGGTTATCAGATCTCAGCTGCTTTCTGTGAGCTTTCTCCTGTAAATCTGCTGGCAGTTCCCCCAGTCCAAACTGCTTCCTTTGACCTTCAGTGGGGGAGTGCTGACATTCCTAGGAAAAGAGAATAACACAAACTTCTCTGACAAGTTACTTGTTAGTGGATCAAGTTGTTTAACTGCATGAACCTGGTATCTCTCAGGTGAAGTTTTAACTTCTATTTCATGAAGTGCTTGCTGCACTGCTATTGTTGCTTGCCCCATCTTTTCGGGAGAGTCTCCTCCAATTAATTTCATGTTTGGAGGGAGTGAGACTGCTTGTAAAAATTTGACAAGCACTGCCACTTGGTCTAGGTTTCTTTTAGGGTTTTTAGGAGGCTTCTGCTTCTCACTCTTATCAATTCGTGAGATAACACTTGTTCTGTTTACTCCAGTGGTTTTAACTTTTTGCCATCTGGGAAGAGGATCCAGCTTCTTGACATCCCACTGCATTAATATTGACTGGATTTCAATCTTGCCTGATTTATGGCCAGGCTTTGATATCTCAGTAGCCATCCATGGCACCATTTTAGTAGCAGTTTGCTGACCCTTGTCAGTTTTAATGAAGGGTCAACATGCTACTTCCTCGTCATCAGATGTCAATGCAAACACTAGGTTTTTCTCCTTATCAGAAAAACAGACTGGCTTACTGTCTCTCAGTTCCTCCACTGGGCACAGTAAGTTTGAGTTACAAGACCTTGTTTCAGAGAATATTGTGAGTTCTGCGTCCTGCAAATCTTCCCGTAAGATTCTCTGCCTCTCATGCACATTCCAGAGCTCCACCTGAAGCTTTTGGACATGATCATGCTTGGCAGCAAGCAATGCCAAGCAATGCCTCTGCTTGCAGCCTTTTTTTGCTTTTCCTCATTTATCTGAAAATACAATTCTTTAACTGAATCTAGTAAAGACAATATTATTTCAGTTTTCTATGTAACCACTCCTTCATTATCCAAATTTTCTCCCGCCTTCTCCACTCCAGGGGCAGAAAGGTGATTAAGAAATTTTTCAGTGAAGGACAACAAAATGTTTTCTTTACACTCCCCACCCAGGACAGACATTTTCTCCAAAAGTTCCTACAGAAGGATCCTCACAACCTCCCTCAGAGGGAAGCTGAGGCAAAGTTTTCAAAAGTTCAGGTCTCTGCAGAAGAGACCTCAATCTCCTCAACTCTCTCAGAGGGAGCTGTGTCAGACTTACCAAGAGTTCCTACAGAAGGAAACCACACAAAACAACCACACAGCCCCCTCAGAGGAGACCATGCTACTATCAAAGGCACTTCAGGTCAGAGGAGATTACCCTGCTTTCGCTGCACCAAAATAATGTTATGATCCAGTTATTAAAATTATTAGAAATGCCTCTGCCCAAATTAAGATGCAAACAAGACCAGATGCCAAAGTCAATAGTATGGGTTTTATTTAATGGTTACTGTGAGGCAGACAAAGAGAGAGAGAAAGAAATAGGAAAAAGCAGGGGGGGAAGAAAGAAAGTGACAGAGATTAAAATAGAAAATGTATCACCACTGTGGAACCTGGTGGTGTCCCATCGGTCCAGTTCTTCTGGTCTTCTCAGTGGTGAGGGTCCCACAAAACACAGAGCCCAGTGGATTAATATATGTTCAGGAGATGCCAGACACTTCACCTGGAGGGGGAGGGAAGCTTTGCAGTCTTTTGTGACAGGCTCTGGATTTGTTGCCTCACTTGGATCACCGTGCAGTCCTCTGGTGGTAGAAGGCCTCAGGAATCAGTTGAGGGGGAGTTGCTTTGGGGGTCTTTGATGGTTTATGACCCCTTCTCAGCTGCCTCTCACGTGAATATCCCGTGTGTACATGGTCTTCCCAGAGCAGGGTGGTGTGTAGTGATTTCACCATCACACACCTAAAACCCTTCTCCTCCACCACCCTCTGAGCCCAGCCAGGGCAGATTCTTAACACAGATGCATTCTTCTTTCTGAGACTTGTTTACTTCTCCTCAGACTAGAGATGATTAGATAATAGTATCTTAAGCCCCCAGTCACAGTCCAAATTCCAGTCAGGAGGCACTGGGAGGGGAAGCTGCCTCAGTGGTCACACACAGGCAGTTGCTTCTTTGCAGTTTGACAAAAAGTCTTTCTACGATTTTGACAATCTTTGAGACATTACTGACATTTCAGTCCATCACACCACAGCAGAGGAAAAATAAAGTGACATATATATACAAATAAAATCATTATGGGCATCATTTAAGCAGTGCAACACAGTTTACATACAAGGAATAAGCAAAGAACATTTTCTAATAAACAACTTCAAAAGAAATAATTGCAAATGTACCAGTGTTGTGGTATATACAATAAAAAAAAAAAGAAAGTTAAAGTCCTGGCAATTTATTTAATAAGAAAATCACCCCGATGGACATCTAATCAAGAGAAACAAATGTTTGTACCATGCTGTAATGATATACAAAGCTACTGAAACACTTGTTCACTCAGATTTCAGTGAATTTGTTATTTGATCTGCGAATGCTTTGCATACTACAAAAGGAATGGGTGAAATGAGAATGAGGCTGAGGGAAGCTACAGGATATTACCAGACATTGGAATTCCAAGATGAAGGTGTCACGGTGGTGTTCGCTCAAAGGTGGGACTCAATGATCTTGGAGGTGTTTTCCAACCTTAATGATTCTATGAACACCACATCCGTGACTCAGTAGTAGTAGTAGTAGTTTTCCCTGTTGGCTATCAGGCAGATGTAATTTCAAACCCTGTAATGGGGCTAAAATTCTTGAAACTGTAATCAAGCTGTAAAGAAATCTCTGCCTTTTTTTGCTTTTGAAGGATAATTGTCCAAACTGCTTTTCATCATCCGTATTGCTTATCTTACTAACTTGCAGACTAGGTGTTCATTGCTTATCAAAATAAATTTTATCTGTGATGCATTTGAACTTCTTAATTTCTTTTTTTTTAACATAGTACAGTGAAATGAATGTCCAAATGTTCATTATGCATTTTTATGGTCCAAATTCTGAGTTCTATTGACTAAAATATGGACATCAAAGAGGAGACTGAGGGGAACCTCATCACATTCTACAACTTCCTCTTGAGGGAAAGTGGAGGAGCAGGCACCAATCTCTTCTCTCTGACCAGGGAGAGGACTCGAGGGAACAGCATGAAGCTGTGTCAGAGAAGGTTTAGATTGGATATTAGGAAAAGATTCTTCACTCAGAGGATGGTTGGGGGCGATGGAACAGGCTCCCCATGGAAATGGTTATGGCACCAAGTCTGCCAGAGCTCAAGAAGCATTATCCAATAACTCAGAATATTCTATGATTCTACCTGTGAGATTCACAACAGATTCTCTGCTAATCATTCTCTTGCATGAAAATGGTCCAAAATATCTACTACAGCATTATGTCAGTTATTTTGATCCACTAACGGATATTCTTGTTGTCAGCGAAGTGGCAAGGAGATGGCAGAAGTCATTAAATCAGTTTTGAAATGGGACAGTATGTGGCAGCGAGCCATACCATCACTCTTACTTTGAACATCAGCATGCTGCAGCTTTAGGAAGCAGTCATGTGCGTTCCCCAACACTGCAGAAACTCTGCAAGAGTATTTGTCTTGTTTGATCACTCACAAACACTTTGGATAAGTTGCCCCAGAAGACACCACCTTTGCAGAAAGAAGTGGTGCAAGGCAGAGTAAGGTATAGAGTAAGGGGTAGATAATGTCCTGGTTCCAGACAGGACAGAGATATAATTTTTTGCAGTAGTTGTGAGGGGACAGAGCCTGGGGCTGTGTGTGTCATTGCTGGGGAGGGGGAGTAAGGGACTCTCTGGCTTCCCCACATCATGCCTTTGATGCTATGTGGAGTAAGTGGGTCATGCTGATCACACAGCGAGCTCAAATAGGAAATCCCAATCACCCCGGCATCTTGGAAGTCCTCACAAACTGTCCCGAAGGTGAAAATTTCAGACTACCATCAGGGGAGGAGGAGGACAAGGTGAGACATGCTGAGGAGTCCCCATGTAACCAGCTACCTGAAAATGAAAAGTGATATGTTCTCTTCACTGACAGTTCCTGCCATATCATAAGGATACCTCGAAAGTGCCATATGGAGTCCTATGTGTTCAGCCTGGAAAAGAGAAGGCTTTGGGGTGACCTAATTGCAGCTTTGTACTACTTGAAGGGAGCCTTCAAGGAAGATGGAGAGAGGCTATTTACAATGGCATGGTGTGACAGTACAAGGGGGAATGGCTTCAAACTGAAAGAAAGTAGGTTTACATTAGATATTAGTAGAAAATTCTTTACTGTGAGGGTAGTCAGGCACCGGCACAGGTTACCCTGAGAAGCTGTGGATGCCCCATCCCTGGAAGTGTTCCAAGGCCAGGTTGGATGGAGCTCTGAGCAACCTGGTCTAGAGAAAGATCTCCTTGTCCCTGACCGGGATTGGAACCAGAGGATCTTTAAGGTCCCTTCCAACCCAGGCCATTCTATGATTCTATGAATTTCTCAAATGTCCCCACTAAGGGGCAGCATTGAAGAGCAGGTCTCGGTAAACAGCTACTTCTAGTCATACTATGGAGTAGGTGTAAGGAAGGGACTAACAAATTAGTGTCTGTTCTCGGTTGTCTGGAGGAGAAAAATTAAAAAGGGAGAGAAAGAAAGATAGAAAGATAGAAAGAAAAGAAAGAAAAGAAAGAAAGAAAAGAAAGAAAAGAAAGAAAGAGAAAGAAAAGAAAGAAAGAAAAGAAAGAAAGAAAGAAAAGAAAGAAAGAAAGAAAGAAAGAAAGAAAGAAAGAAAGAAAGAAAGAAAGAAAGAAAGAAAGAAAGAAAGAAAGAAAGAAAGAAAGAAAGAAAGAAAGAAAGAAAGAAAGAAAGAAAGAAAGAAAGAAAGAAAGAAAGAAAGAAAGAAAGAAAGAAAGAAAGAAAGAAAGAAAGAAAGAAAGAAAGAAAGAAAGAAAGAAAGAAAGAAAGAAAGAAAGAAAGAAAGAAAGAAAGAAAGAAAGAAAGAAAGAAAGAAAGAAAAAGAAAGAAAGAAAGAAAGAAAGAAAGAAAGAAAGAAGGAAAGAAGGAAAGAAGGAAAGAAAGAGAAAGGATAGAAAGAAAGAAGGAGTGAAGGAGAGAAAGAAAGAGAAGGAAGGAAGGAAGGAAGGAAAAGAGATCACCAGCATCGATCCAGCTGATAAGTGGTGTGAGAGCAAGTGGTGATCCAGCTGCCTCAGTCTGGGCCATGAGATGTCCAGGGTACTAGAGGCGTCGCCTAGGCTTGAAGGGTTTTTTTAGGTTTCTTACTTTCTATGTAAATTAGTTATCATGAGCCATCTGTTCTTTCAGACCTTTCTGGAAATGGGTCAGAGGGCTTTGGGGGTCTTTGGTGGTCTTAATCCAACCTTATAATCCATGCCTACTTCTTGCTGCTCATTCTTGCACTTGTGCTGTACTGTATGTGGTTCTTTCTCACAGAAAAGTGCTGCCCTATCTCCACCTGCCCCCCCTTCTCCAGCCAAAACTTGTTCTTTCTCACAGCACGTTAATACCAATGGTCCTTATTACCAACAATTCTTGTGTGTTACTGCTAACAGTCCTTGGGTGGCTCTACATCCATCCGGTTATCATTGTCTGAGATATACACATTAATCCCTTAACTTCTGGGAGTCGAAAGCACAATGGGTCTCACTTTGGACCACTGTTTATAGGGTCCTTAAAGAGTGGGATTCAGTATGCATTAGCCCCTTATAGCTGAGAGCTCAAAGGACCTCACTTTGCATTGCTGTTTATAGGGCCTTTAGTCGTATTAATTTTTCATCCTGGCTGCAATTCAGGCCAGTAACTTTCTTTGAAAGTTCAGTAACAAAAATATTATTCCACTTAGGTTACTATTCAGGCAAGAAAAATAAGTTTCCAAGGCTGTTTGTTAAAAAACAGGTGCTCACTAGACACCACGAGTTCCTGGGAACAGACAGTGTTTCTGATAATCTCAAGAGGTTCTTAGCCTGGGTGCAATTTGTCAAGTCCAAGGCCTAATGAGCGTTAGGTAGGGGGGATGCACCACCACAACCCATCCCATGACTAAAGTCAGCTTCTCAGGGCCTCTCTGGTAGGTGACTCAATATGGGAGTATTCTGGAGTATTGATATCACTGACTTAGTCCTCTACATTAAGAACACAAGAGGAAGAGCATGGAACAAATAATGACATGTAGTGCTTAGTCTTTCACTTGCAGTCAGCTACAGCGACATGGGTGATCATTTAGGGAGAACAAAGTTCAAGGGGTCTTTTCCTCCCCTTTCAAAAAGCAGCACTTTACTGCCCCTACCCTACTAGGTGTCCTAGTAGAAAATTGGCAGCCTTTTTTTTCTGGGCAGGAGTTGTCCCTGGCTAAGATAGTCTTTGAAATTGTCTTGTCTAATTTATCTGCCAGAGCAAAGTATTTGCTTTTTTTTTTTCCCCTAGTGTGCTTTTATTAAAATATAATATCTTTAGGTTTATAAAAATATAATGCCTTTCATTGGAATAAGCAATTTTGGCTGAATTTGGGTTCATGGGGGAAATTAGTGTAAGCATGCATCATTACAGACCATTTCAGGGAGGTACAAGAGTTCCAAACTGACTGTAAATGGGAAGGCAGGTCATAAGACTGACAATTTTTGACTTTGTTACCATATGATTTCTTGTTTAATGTAGTTCATTCTACAGACCAAGATAAATTCACATACACACATCCTGTCATTGTATGATAGTCACATGCCAGCACACTGCTCTTGCTGTAATATCTGTTATATCATAAGTTTTCTCTTCAGAGAGGGAGGGAAGATCATGAAGACATAGAATGGTTGGGGTTGGAAGGGACCTTTAAGATATCTAGTTCCAACACCCCTCCCATGGGCAGTGACACCTTCAGCTAGACCAGGTTGCTCCAAGCCCTGTCCAATCTGGACTTGGACACTTCCAGGAATGGGGCAGCCACAGCTTCCTGGGCAACCTGCAGCGGCACCTCACCACCCTCACAGGGAAGAATTTCTTCCTAATATCCAATCTAAACATACCTTTCTCACTCTGAAGCCATTCCCCCTTGTCCAAAATCCCTCTCCATCTCTCTTGGAGCCTCTTGAGGCACTGGAAGGGGCTCTAAGCTCTCTGCGGAGCCTTCTCTTGTCCAAGCTGAACAACCAGAGCTCTCTCAGCCTGTCCCTATAACAGAGGTGCTCCAGCTCTTGGAGCATTTTCATGGCCTCCCCTAGACTCACTCCAGCAGGTCCATGTCCTTCTAATGTTGGGGTTCCCAGAGCTGGACACAGGTGGGGTTTTACAAGAGCAGAGCAGGTGGGGAGAACCACCTCCATGAACCTGCTGGTCACATCCCTTTGGATGTAGCCCAGCATACAGTTGGCTCTCTGGGCTCCAAATGCAGATATATATCTAGAGGAGGTGAGAGGACTGGACTATTATGAGATGCATTTACTAATGAATTTTTTTTGCTAATAAATATTCTAGCACTTATTGTTTCTAAACTTCTCCCCTATGTTTGTAGCTGTCAGTATTACCTAAGGCAGTTTCAGTGCTGAATCAGTAGTGAGGTTTCAAGTATTGCCAGAATACCAGCTGCTGCTTGGGATTTTGCCACATTCTTCTGATGCTGACTTCTTCCTTAGAGCAGAAAAGCTTCATGAAAGACTCTTTTGATTTGAAAGTCTTACACATGTACCCATGAAAGCATGATGACTCAACTGCCATCCAGTGGGAATGTCTTGTAGTATCTTCTTCAGGCAAGTTCTTAAGTAAGGAAAGCTTAAGGAATGGCAAGTCCAGCTGAAGCAGAGTGATTACTACACTTTTACATGGATATGAGAGAACTATCTTTCTTTTCTAGGACAATTGAATGTGGTGCTTTAGTGGCACAATCTGTAAGCAAAATTGATGAATTTTTTATTAAGTGATGGTGTTTCCAGTTAGCCAGTGCTAGCCAAAGCTGGCTTTGAACATTTAGCTGCTGATCTCCCAGAGAATTACTGCACACTATCCGTGTTGTCCTTCACCATTTCCCATTGACACGACCCACCATCGTTCTTCCCATAATTAGTTTATAAAGGTTATTTCCATCTCTACGCTGATGTGAATGAAGTGTGTAGGTTTGCACATGTTGATTTCTGGCAGTAGTGAAGCTTTTCCAGTAATATTTCCCACTTCAGCTTTCATCTTGTTTTCTATGCAGAGTTACACAAGGATCTTTGTCAGGATAATATCTCAAAGACTTGAGGTTTCTTTTTCTCAGCAGATTTAGGATTTTACAATTTCTGGATGGAGTTTGCTGTGGAAGTGATGGAATTTTGCACCTGTTTTCAGACAATTCAAGATGTAGTTATTTCCAGATGATCATAGGGCAGGTGTAAAAATTGTCAGGTCAGCTCCTGTAAATACACATTACTTTGACTGAGCCCATTCTTTAATTTCTCTGCAGCAATCTCCTTCATTAGGCCTGTATGATCCTATATAAGTGAATTCATCTATTGGATATCAATTTGCTGTTAGTTATAAAGTTAGTTATGTGCTCTTTTGTAAGTCAGAGCTCAATGTGTGTTTCATGCTGGTGTTAATGATTTAGTTTAATCTGAGAGAGTTCAGCCATTTATGAGAGTAGAGCCTGGGGGAAAGTACGTTATTTTTCCTGTGTTAAAATACTACCTAGTCAAGGAGACTGGAGGTAATACCAAAGAACACTAATGAAATGCTCTGTTGCTTGCTCCAGTTGTCAGGGATTTTGAATTGTGGTTTTGTTCTATGTGCAGTTTCAGGCAATACTTTTTTTTCTTTTTTAATTTCTTCTTGGAACATCTTCCATATGCTAGAATATTTAAAGTGTATTTTAAAATAGTGGCTGGCAATCTGCGAAACACCATTTTAGCATGAATGAGGTCATATGCTACTAAAATACTACTTATACTAGGAAGCTGAGATGAATTGAAAGTAGCACAGCTAAAAAAGTGAAGGCAACAGGTGTTTTATTAGATTGCAGGTATTGGCTTTTTTTAACATCTGTAGAATAACTGATACTTCATCCTAAAACTTGCTGCAAATTTGTATGTTTCCACAACTGAATATCAGTAACTCCCAGTATTCCTAATTTAGGATATGTTCCCTTAAGGTGTTTTTGGCTAATAAAACATGATATCCTCTTCTAACACATCACCAGTTTCATAATGTGATGCAGGATTAAAAGAATTTTGCTTGGAGACCAGGCAGCTGATGACTAAGAGTGTACTGAAAAGGAAACAGGGCAGGCTGTGCTCCTGAAAAAAAAAAAAAAAAAAAAAAAAAAAAACTGGAGATATCAGCATTCTGTAATTTTCACAGAGATGACTATAAGGTGTATGTGCAGCCTGTCAGAAAGAAGTATTTTTTTGTGTTGCAAGAAATGGGAGGGTAATTTGGTGTAGATATTTTAATCACCTATTTAGTAAGTAAGAGAAGCGGGATTTATCTCTATGCAAAATTGACAATGCCTTTGACTATTATTTGAGCAAGTCAAGGAAGTGAAACAGCCTAGACTTCAATTTCCCCGTTGTTTAAAATTGAGATCTTCCCTAGTGTATAAAGTAATTTAAACAACCTTTTAAAATGTGCTGTTTAAATCCATGCTGTTGGGAGTTTTAGCACAATGACCCCAATAATAAATAGATGCTGGAGCAATTACAGTCAAATCATTCATCCTGATGCTTCAAATTTGATGTTCTCTACGCAGAATGCTATAATATTCTCACGTTTTAAAAGTATTCCACCTCCCATAAAGTAGTAGTTTCAGGTGACTAATTGTTGCATAAACCATGGAACTGATATTTAAATGCAAATCAGAGGCCTTTTTTTGGTGCAGTTTTGGATCTTAGCCCATGAGTCACAGTTTTCAGAAGCAGCAAACTCCATAGAAGAGTGTAACTGTGTCAGTTCTGGGCTCCTCAGTACAAGAAAGACAAGGAGATACTGGAGAGGGCCTAGCAGAGATTACAAAGATGATGAGGGGTCTGGAGATCTCTCTTATAAGGAGATACTGTTTAGTCTAGAGAAGACTGAGAGGGGATCTCATTAATGCGTATAAATATCTCAAAGGTGGGTGCCAAGAGAATGGTGCCAGACCCTTCAGTGGATCCCAGCAACAGGACAAGGAGCAATGACCATAAACACAATAAGTTCCACCTCAACATGAGGAAGAACTTTATGTTGAGGGTGGCAGAGCACTGGAACTGGCTCCTGCGGGACGTCATGGATTCTTCCTCTTTGGAGACATTCAAAACCCACCTGGAAACATTTCTGTGTCACCTGCTCCAGGTGACACTGCCCAGGCAGGGGAGTTGGACTGGATGATTTCCAGAGATGCCTTCCGACACCAACAATTCTGTGATTCCTTGATTCTGCGAAAAATGCAGATTTAACTAGAAAAAGTGAGATTTAAAAATTGTGGATACAAAACATAAAACGACGTACACAATTAACAAATGCATATGCTATTTAAACTAAGTGCAACAGAAGTCTCAGTCTGGAAACTGGAGTGGCAGAACCATCTGGAAAAAACATCCCTGGGCTATTCAGGCATCGTTTCTGTTCAAGACCCTTGCTGTCATGGCTGTTGAAAATTTTGCCTGTTTTAAGATTTTATGTAGAGAGTCTTTCTTAGGCTTTACTGTAATGACATGTAATGAAGACACTTATACCATTCAAATACCATCTCTCCCATACAAAACAGAAGAATATCTCATGATTTGGGGGAAACGCTGGCTCTATGGAAACTGGGGCAGAATAGTTTTTGTTCCTCCACTAGCCAGGATTTTCTGTGTCTTCAAACAAATACTTTCACAGTAGTTGGACGTGGAGCTGGAGATCGATACCAATTGCTGATTATATTGAGCTGTAGAATGTTATTTGCAATAATGGTTGTGGTCAGAGACAAATCTGTCTTCCACCCCTTCCAAGGCAGACATATAGGGAAGAACCCTCAATCTTTTCAAAAACACATCAAGAGAAGTGAAAATGGTCAGTGTTGTCAGAGGTGCGGTCCCATTTTCCACCAGCTCTTTGGGCCGGAGCCTGTAGTCTGCTCTGAAATCACCCTGTGGATAAAGACAGCCTCAGGAGATACCTAACTAATGGTGTAGCTATCTGATACCCTCCCTGGTCATTGCTGGGGGAAAGGTAGTGGGGGTAGGATACTTTTGCAGTTTAGTAATTTTGAAGTATAAAAAAGGTCTTTTGAGGCCACAACGGCAACTGCTGGCTTCAAGAGTTTTGCCCTGATGAGATCAATCCTGGACTAGGGCCAGAAGGTGAGAGGGTGAGGAAGGACTTCAGACTGTCTTTATTTGTCCTGCAACCTCTCTATGTCTCAGCTGAGCCAAGAGAATCTAGGAATGTGTCTACAGAGATTTGGGTTAGATAAACTCTTTCCATTTGGAATTTCAAGATATGAAATACATTTTGAACTGTAAAAGAAGGAGAACCCTCTTTTCAAGCATAGAACAATAACGATATCTGTGTAATCATTCTGTAATTGTTCTCCATTTCTCTCCATTTTGTTCTAATGACAGTGGTAGCAGTCAATTGAAGTCATGTAGGCAGTACAAGTGCATGACACAGTACATGTGCAAGACAGGGATTAAACCATTATTTTCTGGCAATAGGAAATAAAAGTTTAAGCTGAAGAAATTAATCTATTGTGATATTTCAAGGTTTATCCATTAATTGCTTGCCAGCGGTTTCAAAATTGAAAAAAAGCTATCCAAAATCACACTAGGATATCCTCTGAGTTCAGTCAAATCTCTGATTGAGTCAGCTTCAGTTATCACTGCCATCACCAGCTGATCTATAAATACATCTTCTTTTACAGCCTACGCATTCTGAGATTTGCCCATTGCCTCTCAGAAGAGCAGGGCTAGCGTCTACTATTAAACAAGCCTGGCTTGGCAAAAGCCAACAAGAACCTAGCCTAAGAGGCCAAGCCCATCCGTTGTTGTCAGCTTTGACAGTCGCTGCTATCATTTGAAAGTGCACTTGCAGCCAGTCCAAGTTGGTAGTGTCAGCCCAAGCTGATTGGAGCTGCAGACATTTTTGCTGACTGGAGTCATGCTATCTTTGCCAGTTTGCTGGAATAGACACAGACACTGATTGGGTCATGCTGAAAACATTCCTGTCCCATGAAGCAAGTCTGTTTGTATTTCAGGTTTGCCAGGACTAATGAATTAAAAATCTTGGGCTCACCACAGTTTGCTGCTTAATAATGCCTGTGACAGAAGGATTTTTTCCTCCCTGGAGCGTGACAGCATCATAATCCCTTGTCACTGGCAAGGAGAGGAAGGAAAAGCATAACTGTGGAGAAAAGCGGAAAAGGGTGATCTTTTGGGACAGCAAAGCCTATGGGAAGTGCAGGTAGCAGCATGTTGCCCTAACAGCTGTCTCAGCTTCTCAGACCTTGTCAGTTCGTTGCTATGCAGCAGGTGCAGCCTTTTCTTTTATTGAAGCTTTACTCCATAAAGGCAACGACAAGCCAAGGCAGTGGCTGGCCCTGGATTATACAAGTGCAGACACTCCGCTAAGTGAGGTAAGGCAACAGGTGTGAAAAAATTTGATAGAGCTGTAACAGCATTTAATCTGAGTTCTGCTGCACATATTTTACAGAGGAACGGCAGCCAGTTCTATAGGCAATTGTTGGGAAGAAAAGAGCTGCTCGTTAAATCTCATTAAATTCCAGGTTGCCCACTCACCCTCATCTCTGTCCACAGTGATATTGTTCATCATGCATGGAGAAAGCAGGTGGGGAACTGGGGGCAGCCGATCTGACTGTTTCATGATATCACCTTGTTTGCACACAGGCTTCTTCCATCCCTCTCTGTTCTCTGTGATAGCTTTTTGTGATGAGGAGCTTGAGGATTTGGCACAAAAAGGAGTGAAGGGATAAATTCAATATTATTTAAAAAATTGATTACAGGTAATTGCTGCGTATAAAGATGAGATTTCTTTTTCAGGATTGGAATAAAATGAAAACACTCGTGTTTTGATAGAATTCACCATTTCTTACTGAAAGGATGTTGATTTTTGCTCTCACATTAAAAAGATGGTTAAAAGAGGTAATTTAAAAGCATCACACACCAGAGAGTATGGGACTGGGATAACACAACAGACTTATAGTAATATTGTTATGGCAACTTTAAAACCCTTAGCAGAATGCGTCATTTTAATTTCTTAGGTTATGATGGGAAATGTTAAGTATGCTCTTATGTGGAAGACCCCTTGAGATAGTCAGTGTCAGGGGAAAGTGTACCAACAACACAGAAGGATGAACAGCCTTGTTTTAAGGATGTGCTTATCACTTAAAATCTCTTAATTTTGTGGAGTTTTTTCCTTTACCTTGTATTGGGAAGTATGGAAGGGAAATATGATAAAGAATTTTGCATTAGTAATTCTGTTGCTTTTTTTAAAACAATGAGATGTATCAGATATTTTTTATGAAGTGAGGGTGGGGAGCCGGGGAAGAGATCAATAATGCTCAGAAGGTAAAAGTAATTCAGTCTGATGCAAGGCACTTCAAAATAAAGTATTTCAGTTTACTCCAAGGGTCTTTTGCTGAGTCCAAAAACATACATGGTTGCAATTATTTGACTTTTCTATGTCTCTGCTCCGTAGATATCAGTTCAGTTTTTGTATGTCTTGAATATAAGTAAGGGAGAATTAAGAACAATTCCTGGTATCCTTTGTGTATTAGCAGAAAGAGACACTCTCAGCTTCAATCAGATTCATTTGAAGTAAGGATTTTAGGTTACTTGTTATTTTAAGAAAAGATTATGCACTTCAAATAACAAGTAACCATATCACTCTGCTAGGTAAATATCAAAACAGACAAAGCAAATAAACAAGAAATGCTGAAATTAACGGACACAAAGCAAATTTGATCCTATTCCACTGATTGCATGGCAGTGATGCCAGAGAAGTGTTTGATTCACTTGTGTACCACCAAGGAAGACTGAAATATTGTTCTGTTGTATTGACATTTTGAAACTGCCAAATAATTCAGTGTAAATTAGAATGAGTTGATAGGATTGCCCTGCAATACAATAGCCACTTTACTGAAAAACTGCAAGACTATTGGCTTAGAAAACTGGTTTTTGTTTTCACTTGCTAAATGCCTTGTTGTCTGCTGATAATGAATTAGTAAATTTGTTGTATTTTTCTGATGAGTTTGGTTTCTAATTGACTAAGAAGTTTTTATGGTAATTTAAAAGCTACTCTCATAATTGTCCACTTAGTTGGTATGAATACAATGTGCACTGAATAGCAGTCCACAGTCCTAAAATAATTTCTTTATGGGCAGATCTTTTGCATGCATGAGGTCCCACTGATTTCATGTCCCCACTGATTTCCTGTTCTCCACATATGGAGCTAATCAGAAGTTTAATATCTTTGAATTTTAGAAGCTTTGTGCTAGATAATCAAGGAGATTCCTTGCATTCAGCTATCCAACAGTTTAACCAAAACTGTTCATCCAAAAGGTTACATATACATAGTAGAGCTCCAAGTACAACTCTCTAGTGTTCAGAAATGTTCTAATTACACCATTAGAGATCAATAGTAGCTAATTCTTTTGTTGCTCTTTAGTGTCAGGTTTGAAATGAACTAGCTGTTTTCTTAATGGCAGGGTTTCATCTCAGTAAAACCACCTTTTGTAATTGATGGTCTCAGAAGAAAGACGGAGGACGGAATAAGGTCCCGATCCGGGAGCCAAACCCATGCAGACAGACCCCTAACCTGCCCAGACTTCCACTGAAAAATCACCACCAAGGTTTGGAGACCCCATAACTTTCTGGCCATTAAGTGTGCAACTATCAGGCCCAGCTGGACTGGGGGAGTAATGGGTGGAAGGCAGGAGGATGGGTGCCTCCTCATTGACACCATGTGGAGTGGTGTGCACATTTCCAATCACAAGGCAGGCTTGGGGTCATGTTACTCTCAGCTCCCCACCCCTTCTTCCTTCTTCACCTTCAGAGGCAGGCAGCATTGCCACAAGTCAAGGCTTGCTGAAGGGGCAATGGCAGGGAGGAAGCAGGTGAGGAGAGGGGTAGCTTCCTTTGCCATCATTCTTTCTAATCTATAAATATCAAAAATAAAGGCAGTCTCTGCACTGAATTTCATTTAATTCCTTTTTAAATGGAAAAGTGAAATGGCGCTCCCTTGACTTTGATTCTAAACATTGCTTGGCTAGAATGGGAAAGGTAGCTGTGAGTGCATGAAAAGCATTAAAACTCATTTATTGAATGATGTCACATGCTCTGTAATAAATATATTGTTTGTATTATTGCAGCTGGAACAAACAAGTAAAAGCATTGACTCAAGTGCCCACATGATCACTACCGCCAGGGTACCTGCTGATAAGCAAGTACGAATTGCCTTCAGCCTGAATGAATCCCCAGGTACAGTTTAATTTATGGAGTAAACCACAGTGAAATAATTCGTTTTAAATTTTACATGTACTTACCAGTGTTTACAATATCAAACCTAGTCCAGTATAATGGGTGGATTTTTTTCCTGAGTGGCAGCTGTGATCAGTTTTCCTGTCTGATAACTTTTAATGTTTCCATTAACAATTTCATTAGAGTAAATCCACTAGATTGACAATTTAGATCTTAGCTTTCTTTCAGTGGTTTGTGGGGTATACTTAGGACTGTAATTAACTAATCAATTTACCTGCACTTGCAGTATATCTGGTTTTATGGAACTTTAAACTGAGAAAAGTAAAAGGAGAAATTTGGATGAGCCTAGAGCAGGAAGGGACTTTTTTTTTTAGCAGGAAGGTTGAAAAGTGCCACACATGCCCAGCTTGGTGAAAGGTTTCAGGAAATGCATACCCCACATGGCATCTCTGAGAAAGCAGCAGAAATTTCATTGATGTTAATACTGTCAACTGGTGCTGATGGAGCATTAATTTCCTCAACATATCCTGTACAGACATGGACCCTTTGGCCTTTGCAATAGATGAATATTATTAGTTTGCACCTTCAATATTATTAAGGTCCAGAGAGCTGTTGCCAAACAATGAAAGTCAGAATGAAATAAAGCAAAAAGGAAGCTGAAAAGCATCCCAAAAACGTTGGCTGTTGCTTTTACTAAAGTGACTGGAGTCAGGGCTAAGATGTGTTTATGGATCTCTGATAAGGATAACTAAAACCCACTGCTGTTGCATGTTTTATGGGACTGTATGCATTGTGGGATAATGTGTGAGGTTGCTTCCAGAGCTTTTTGTGAACAGAATCTCAACTTGAATACACTTTTCTCATGTAAAAAATATTTTAGAATATGCATTAACTTTCCTAGCTAACTTTTGTGTAATACTAATTTTCAGCTACAATACTGAAATACAATCTCATTCCCTAAGCAAGGGAATTAAAAACCAAACATCTTCATATGTTATTGAACCCAACTTTCAGTTCATAAAGATGAGTGACACAGAAAGACTGGGACAAGGAATGTAAAGAAATACATGTGATTATATATGTACCCTTTTTATAAATTAAAATAATCCGGTAATTACATTTTTATTACAGAAGGCAGTAAAGAATCATTCTCATCTCTCAAGATACAGTCATGTGGTAAATCTCATACAGGAATTATGGCAAAGATGGGTCTTGAAGAGAGATGTAACTTATGGAAAAAGGATGCTTATGTGAGACACTGAAGTCAGGGAAGGCTGAAACCATGGGAAAATCAGACAGCAGACTGGTTTGTGACAAGAGATGACAACAGGAAATTACAAGGTTCTGAATAGCTTGGAAGAAGGAGATATGAAAGGCAGGAAGCCTAACTTCCTTAACATTGCTTCATGTTTTATTTTTTCCTTTTTTATCCTGCTAATAACCCCAGCCTCTCTTGTAATGTTTGGGAAAACATTTACAAAACAAACAGTTAGAGAAAGGTAATCTTTTTCTGCTACATATTGTTAAACTGTTTCATAATTTTGAACCTTTATTGTATGTATGCAAGTGTTCCTGCAGTATGCAATCCAGAATCTTCATGAGTGCTGATAAAAGAAAATAGCAACCCATAGAGTGAATGCTGTGTTCCCCTCTACATCACATGCCTGTGAGGGCTACCAGGAGGACTAAATCAACATATTGTTTTACCATGTGACAAGTTTCAAGAGTTATTATGTTTGATATATTTAAAGAAGGCAAAGGAAATAAGCTTTTAACAGGTACAAAAATTTCTAGCAAACTCTAGCTGAATCAAGAGAGTAAAAACAAGTATTTAAAACTTTTTTTTTAAGATGGACTGCAAAAGCCTTCAACAGATAGACCTTTAGGTATTCCATAGCAGGCAGAGACTTTTTTCTTACTTTTTTACATTTCTTTAATAATTTTTTTTCCTTGACAAGGACATTTGTTTTCAGTTTAAACAGGAGTTACCTGCTGAAAGTGTGGTAGTAAAGCATCAGCTGAAGCTCATGCACTGCTAGGCATGAACAGTAAGTTCTTCACCAGGGCTAAGTGGTCAGGAAATTGGTCTGACTTGAGCTTTTCCTTAAGTTCTACCTCACTTGAAAGGCACAATGACACATTTCACCAAAAAAGGGTGCATTCTCCTTCCGGGGCTGTACAATTGCTTACTAGGAGGAACTAGCAGCATAACTGGATATAAAAAGGGGAAATGGAATGTTTCTTCTGGGTGGCAATTATCTCACTGGCTAGGATTGTAACCAAGCACTGGGTGTGAGAAGCAGTGAAAGGAGAAACTGCTCTCAACTCATGAGAAGAAATTACTTTGTGTTAACTGACCTACAAGACTGGAGTGTACAAGAAATAATTTAATTGCGTTATATTATTTGTCAGTCAACACCTGATGACTGAAATCCTGGCCAGCTTTGTGCTGTATTTTTAGTGTGAAAGTAGGGTAACCAGTTCCTTAAAAGTCTCAGGAGCAGCCCATTAGTGGGCTATATACGACAGTTTTATTGTGTATGTCTTATTCCTGTATATATAGATCTCTATGTTTGGCTCTTTCAGTCAAGTTCACTAACATAGATTTCCCACAATATTGCACCAGTTTTGACTTAAGGTACCATTTTAAATTAATTAATTGGAAACATATTATTCCAGCCCATCTTACATCACTTGGAAACTAATGCAATTTGAACTAAAAATGGTGTTCCAAGATTTAAATAAGTATTCCAAAGTTGAAAATATGTTGTGGTTTATCGATATCAACTTCATTTAACCAGTGAAGTTCAATATGTCCTAGTCTTTATCACTCTTACTTACAAATATATTAAGATACAATGATTATAAGAGGAACTTCATGGAATTTAGACAAGTGGCTTTGTTTTGTGCAATACTTCAAAGATGAGGTTTATAGGTAAATATCTCTTCACCTTGCCTCCTACAATAACAGATTGAGTCTAACTGAAAAGTTCTGCTCGTGACACGTGGTGATAAATTACTGGTTTTGAAATTGTTAGTGAGTTCTTTTATTTGAAATTAGTTTACCTCTGATAGACCATTCCAGAAAAATCATCGACAAAAAAGGCAAAACATAAATTTTCTAATGAACCCGACAGATAGTGAAATAGTGAAATATTTTTGCAAGCATAGCAAAATTACTTATTTTACTCCTCTTTATGCTCATTATCCCCATGACCACAAAGAACATTTCGTTTTTCTAATTAATCATGCAAGACTGTTTTGCAGTGGTTGCTTCTTCAAAAGCAACCTTTAAATCCCTACTCCATCCTTATTTTAGTTGTAATGGCAACAGAGGCTTTCCAGCACGTTGATTGAAAACCAGTAAGGGTTGCTAAAACATATGGCTAAAATTCACAAAGCTAGTTTCCTAAAACTACACCCAACCTACAAGGAAGTGGCTTGGTCTTTGGGGAATTAGATAGGAAGTCATGTGAGATACCTTCAAAAAGATATTTATCTGAGGATGCTTATGCTTCAGTGAAGGTATATGGAGTAGGAGGATTTTGCTGTTATCTCTTCTGTTATGTACTGTTTCTATTTTTGGGAGGCCCATAACTCTTATTATTGAGCAAGACTTCACATCCTATTCCTGGGTGAGGCAGTGACCATTCCCCACTATTTTATGAGTGAGGTAACTGCGAGGTTTTGTAAGGCCGTGTCAGGCAGGGCTGTGAATATAAGCCCTGGAGCTTCACAGAGCAGTGCCAAGTTGCAGTCACTTAGCCATACAGCCTCCCAGAATGAATTTGAAGAGTTGTCTGTCAGCATACAGGGCCAGAGCTGCTGGATCTCACTGTCCTCCCAGGGTCAAGAATGGACCCTGACACACAGTTTGCTGGTGTTGTCCCAATGCAACTTGTGGTGCTTGCTGTTGGGTTTGAGTACTTTTCCTGTATTAGGGCTGATCCACTTACAGGATGACAACCTACTTATGTTACCAATTTAATTCTTTAATTTAGGAGCAAGAAATCTGAATACGTGTAGGAGAAAAAAAATAGTACCTGACTGTATAATTAAATACTGGATCATAACTCAGTTACTCAAGGAAACAGAGCTGTGATTGGCATTTCCTAAGTTTCGAGTGCTTGATTTAGCAGCCTTAATGTGCTTTCAACGCAGTTAAACTTTTCTATTCTATTTCTGTCTATCTTTATGAAGATCACAGAGAAACTAATTTGCAACTTTATAGTGCAAGTAAATCAGATGTTGTTCTTAAAGGATTTATTGCCTGTAGCCCACGGTTTAGCTAAATGGAGCAGCCATATAGGAAGAGACTTGGATATTACACTTCATTGTACCAGACATTGTGTCAGTTAGGCAGTGACATGTGAAGGATCTCTCATATTTGTCTACATGATGGAGGTCTGGGATATCGGAATCTCCAGGAGGCCAGAACACCATTAAATCAGTGAAGCTTTCCAGAAAGCAAGATTCATTCTCAAATGTGCAACATTAGCATATATCAGAGGAATGCCTCAGGACATAAGCAGATAAGTATAAAGACAATCTGTCCTAATAGAGTTCAGATGCTCTCTGTTATGATGGCAGTTTTCAGCAACAAGCAAAGCAAGCATGTCAACCATGAAACAAACAGGAAAATCGAACTGTTTTGTGCACATGAACCAAGTCTTTGGTTCAAAGTGTTCACCATGTAATCAGGGTACAGGTCTTTAGGGCACTTTCAAATATAGAACTTCAAAATTAGATTTGGGATTATGAGAAATCAGGAAGTGCTACTCATTTAGAAATCATGTCATAGATACATTAACTTAGGTGGCTGTAATGAAGTCCCTGAAATTATTCTTTTACATCACCAGTCAGTGCTATTGAGTTTGCTGGGATGGCCATGGCATCCATATGTACGTTATTCTTACTTTCTTGTTTCCTTTTGACCAGGATCTTAACTCATTTTCAGGTGTAGCAAGTTCCTGTCTTTGGTTTTTCTAATATTTTTATTTTTAAACAAAATAGGTTTTCAACATCCAGCTTGAATTATAAATCGATTTTCTTTGTGGGTTTTTTTATAGTGACCACAGGGGTGAGATGCTGTTTGTAGCTGTTGAAGAATCAGCCTAGATATTTTCAAGGGTTTTCGGTACAGAAAAGCCACTAACTTTATTGTAAAGGGGGTCACTGATTATATCAGTGATTCCTAATCTAAGCACTCATTAAAAATTGATAATGAATTGAGAAAAGGAGAAAAAGAGGTATTTCTGAAATTTGTTGTCTAGTTAAGGAGATGTAGAGCAGAAAATAACAGATACAGACAGATAAGGAGATAGTTCTAAGAGTGATTTGATCTTCAGAATACTTTCACTGACATTTCAGACATTTCTTGTTTCTGATTTTCAGAGTCAATAGATTCTGAAGGCTGGAAGTCAATGTAATTTTGCCTGGTCTTTTACATAACACTCAGCATTTCAGCTTGTAGGGGCAATAGTGATTCTTTCAGAAAAAAATGTAAGAGTTTATATCTTTGCTCTTGACTTTCTGAAAACATCCTCAAAAAAGTTTTAGGAGCTGACTGACTGCTTTCATTTGCTTTCCCCTTGTGTGAAATTTAATCGTGTTTAGTTTTTACCAAGTGATTTTTGTTGTTATTGTTGTGGTTGTTACTTTGACAACAGTGAAATACAAACTGACCTGAGGCAGTAATTTATTTCACTGAAAGCTGTGGGAAAAGTCATTTGTTGTTCTTTTTGTAGAAAACAAGATTGCAGTTAGTTACGAGGGTTTCTGTTAATTTTTCTAAACTAAATACTTGAGCGAAAAAATCTCGAAAGAGCCCAGGAGAATCAGGAACCCAGGAAAATTTCAAGCCACTTATGTCTCCAACATTTCTTGATGATGTTCTGCACACTGGATGATGATTTAAACAAGTCTTAAACTAGTATCACTAAAAAAAACCCCTAGCAGCTGTTCAATAGATGCTAGGGCAGGCCCATTATAAAATGTACTATGGTATGCCATAATGGTTAGGATACCAGTACGTTCTATTTATGGTACCATTGACTCAGTCACTTGAGTTCAAAAAATAAGCAGGGAACATCTGTTTATTGAAAGGATTTCCTCTATATTAATTTCTCTCTCTATTCCATCCTTTATGAAGTACTTCCAAAGTTTTTTAATTAGTTCTTTTAAGAGGATATTCCAATTTATTTTCTAATATTCTGACACTGCATTAGTTTTATTTTCTTATTAATAGCTGATGAAGTGAAAAAGTAATTACTGGCTGATGTTGCTTCAGATTTATTTTTTTTTAGGACTTTGAAGGGTTGCTTTGGCTATGTTTTTCTTAATTTTAAAAATGTTCAATATCCCTCCTTAAAGCTGCTGTACCAAGGATTTTACTGCTGGAATTGTCAAAACAAATAGCAGCTTAACTGCCATCCATGACTCTGGTCCAATATCTCTGTCAGAATATTTAACAGCTATTCAGCCAAATACTTGTAGAGCAGCTGTACCCCTAGTCAGACTGAGTTTTATTCTGTCCTTCCTTTTAGCCTTGCCATATGATTCATCTTTCTTCTTTTAGAAAATTAGTCTATTTATAAATATTGTACAAGAAAGCAACAGCAAATTAAAGGTAAACACTCGCATATCTGCATGATACAATCCTCTACTATTAAAGCAATTTGAGTATTTTCCAGAATGGACACTTTTGGGAAATGGTGTGAATAACGAAGGGGGACACACGTATGACATGGGTATGACTTGGTAATGCTAGCAAAACTCCTACCACATGAAAATATAGGAACTTCACTTTGTTTTCTGAGGAAGTTCAAAAGTTTTCCTTTTGTATCACTGTATTTTATTTTTTTCTTCTCTGGGCATCCTTTCCTAGGCTCTGACCATGTGTTAGCCTGTATGTTTATTTTTCATAGGATAAGGTGACTTATTTTACTTTTCCCCCCTAATTTCCTTTGCTACATGACCACGGAGAGCAGGAGAAAAAAATATCAAATATTTGACAAATAATTTAGATCCTAGTCTGTACTCTTTCAGAATATCCAGAATCCTGCTTTGATATGCTGTCCTCTTAATCTCATTGGGGTTTTGTTGCCCTGTACAAGTCTGCCAGCATACTACATGTTGCAGGATCTGAACTGTGTTAGCAATTTTCTCTTATGAGAGCCATCCTTGTTTAATTTCAATACGTTACAAATAACTGACTATAAGCTAATAGTGACGTTCTCCTCACCCCCCATAACCTGTAGCAAGATGCCTAAGTGGTCATCACAATCCAATGCAAAAGTTATAGTGTGAAAGTCACTGAGAAAGAAATATTGTGATACTAGCTGGGATGCTACCAAGTGTGATTCCTGTGTTCCATCTCAGTCCAGCTACTACTGGGCAGGTGTCCACATCACAACACTGACGTAACTGGCACAGTCTGTCCCACTTTTGCTGGAGGCCTGTACTAAAAACAAACAAACAAATAAATAAAAACATGGTTTGGCTTGTTGTCATGATTAAACTGACTCTAGCCCATAAGGATTGTAATGGACAGGTTAAAGTCATGTATCTGTAGTATGGAGAAATTTGTAGCACCTTCCCTGTTCTAATCATGTCTGTGCAGGTAACAGTCTTCATAGAATCACAGAACCACAGAACCATAGAATGGTTTGGATTGGAAGCAACCTTAAAGGTCATCTAGTTTCAACCCCCCAGCTCTGGTCAGGGACACTTTCCACTAGACCAGGTTGCTCAGAGCTCTATCCAACCTGGCCTTAAACACTTTCAGGGACGGGGCAGCCACAGCTTCTCTGGGCAACCTGTCCCAGTGCCTGACCACCCCCATAGGGAAGACTTTCTTCTTAATATCTAATTAAACCTACTCTCTTTCCATTTGAAGCCGTTCCCCCTTGTCCCTTACACTGTATGTAAATTGTAGATAGTTTCTCTCCATCTTTCTTGTAGGCTCTCTTCATATACTGTAAGGCCACAATTAGGTCACCCCAAAGCCTTCTCTTTGTGTTTCAGGGTTGCCAGGCTAGTTTGTGTGTTCTTGTGATTGTTTTGGCCTTCATTCAATTAATGAACTCTTTGGCAGTAACGATGCTGTCTTCAGAGGGTTCTTTACTTTGCAGTGTGATGGAAAGAGCCCAGGAAGAAAGACAGTTTGGGTTTATTGGTTTTATTAAATCATTGCATGTTCTCCTGGACTAATTGGCTTTGTTTTGTTTCTTAATCACTGCAATACAAAATAGATTTTCTGTCTTTCCACAAAATAAATATTTTCTTATTAACAACCCGCTAGTATTTTCAAGGAGTCTATCAAGACATCTCAACTGTAAAAGATAAGATGTGGAGGTGTTTTCAGGATCCCGATATTATTGTCAATATATGCAATATAGAACTTCATCAGATAGATTATTTGAAATGCCCTTTTTGGTAGACATTGACTTTTAACATCATGTTTACATTTTAGATGATGCTTCCCCTGAAAACTTGTCTTTGACATTTCCAGAACTAGATCAGCAGCTGCAGGTAAACGGTTTTTTTTTTGTTATGACAACTTATTTCACAGTCACTATATTTGTTATGATATAAAGCCTTTGGTTGTTATACTAAGGTGGAAGTTTTCAATGGTGCTTTTCTAACCAATTGACATTTAATAAGGCTGTATATATCCACAGAAGAAAACACTGTCTTTTCAAGATCTGCAGAAAATTTGGTTTGACGTTTTTAATCCAATTGCAGGGAAATTACTATTGCAACAATCTCACCTGCTTTTAAGATTTTTTATACAATTCCTGTGTAAAATGCAGGGCATGCTGTTGCACTGCAATGAAGAGAGTTCTTGTGTGTTTGACAGGGGAAGGAGTGAGCCAGGTATTATATTCTCATACCTGCAGGCTGTGCTATGACTGATGTCATCAGCTTTCTCTGAAGCTTTCCAAGAGAAGATGTATTTTGTAGTGATGTTTTACCTTTAATCTTGGGTAAATAAAGCTAGTCATCAGGATTGATGAGAGCCTCATCAAAGTAACTGCAGTTCATGCTACATAGTCAGGAACCCTAGTGATTGCCCTGGCAGGTGTCTGCAGACAGCCTGGGATAGAAGTGATGAGTCCTTTTGTGATCAAACTGATTTGTCAGCACAGGATGATGGAGCCCCGATACACTGGACAATGAGCAGTTGATGACAGCTCCATGGTTCACCAGGCACAGAGCCAGTTCCACATCCAGGAATTATTTCACTTTTCTTTGTGGAGATTCTGAAGTGTTTGTTGGCTGTTTTAAAGTAGTTCAGATCATCTGTTTTCCCAGGAGCATTTAGACTTCCTCTGATATTTCACTATGAAGGCAGTTGCTTCCTGGGTGTAAATTGAGAAAGGCATTAGCAGACCATGCTTGTCCAATAATGTCATCTTTCCTGTATCCATCAACTAGTGAGACAACACGGGAGGGCTCCTGACTTCAGCTATTCTCTCCTACTGTTCTAATCAAAAGAATGACTGCAAAAGGAATGACAGAGACTCCTCTTGCTCCATTGCTCTCACCCTGAGAATATGGGCAGGTTCCTTAGGCATAACTAGGAATGATTAAAGGAATGAATAACAGCTTAAGATTTGGGGTGAAAGGAACAGGATAGGATACTGACCTCTTTATTCCGCTGACCTTCCAGTGCAACAAAGATGATTGGCTTTTTTTTCCCCTCAGAAGAGTTCAGAGAGCAATAATGTTTCATAGCTGAAGCACTGAACTGAAAGTAAAGAACCTGAAATGCTTGAATTTGCAAGAATGCTGGTATACATGTTTTTGTAATAAAAATATGACATCTAAAGCCACAAGATTTTCATCACCATGCCATACATACAGTTAAAAGCATTTATATTTTATTTAAAGAAGCAAAGTATAAATGCAGGTTAGGTGGCTATATAATAATAGACAAAATAAAAAAAAATATATAGTAATTTTCCAGGTTTCAAACATACAAAGGAAAATTTTGAAACCTGTTTTAAAAACAAACAAACAAAAAAAAGCCCAAATTAGCTGATCTTCAGGCTGGATTTTGAAAGCAGCTTGAAAGCTATGTAGGTTCACTGAGTCACTTGGAATTCTATGCATGTAGGCAGCAACCACAGCCTGAGCACCCAGCAATTTGCACCTCTGTTTTAGGTTTCAAGCCCTTGTCCTCCTATGTTGGGCCCTGGCAGACAACTTGGCTATTTGAGCAGAATTACCTAGTGTTCCCACTTTTCCTCGCACAATTCCACTGTACCTGGGCACCACTATCTGAGGTGGGCAGGGCAAAGTTCAGTGCAGCCTCCTCATGGAGGAGGCTGTCCAAGTACCAGCACTGGCTCTACAGAGGTAGAGGTAGGAGTGGCTGGAGAGAAGGTCTTTCTAGGAAACTTAGCAAATAATTCTCTATAAGGACTCTTACTGAAGGACAGTCCTAGTTACAGCTTCTTTCTGAAGAATAAAAACGATCAGTCTGTGTCTTCTGATGTACTAGGCAGGTTCGGACTAAAAATGTTTTATTTTCAAATTACTTCTTTGAATGTTACATTTTTCTACTGCACTGAGAGGAACACATTCCAAGAAGCAATTTGTAAGAAAATAACTCAACTGCTATCTCTCTTTTTTTTTTTTTTTTAACCTAAATCAAAATTGCTTTATGGTCAACTAGACACAAAAGCCCTGCATATGAGAATGGAGCAGTTTAAGCTATATGTATGTCTCTTTTGCAGCTTTATTATTTAAAAAAAAAACTATAAAGAAGTTCCTGCTAAGTTATCAGTGAAATAAAACTCATATTAATAAACTTCTTGCTTTTGTTTGCACTATTGGAAATTATTCTCTTCCCGCTGACCAGCAATACTTTGAATGAGGATAAAACATGCTTATTTGGGCTTCTGTTATTTCCCCCACCTGTGTGTGTCGTGTGGTGGGTAGTGCAGTGAGGGTAGGCTGGCTACACTTGTCACTTTGTCATTGGGAAACTTTAACCTTTTCCTTGTGTAAAAGCTGGACTGGTCCTTGGAAGGCACTTCCTTGATTATCCACAGTGTGGGTGGAGACCCCTCTGACAGACACTCCACTGTGGGTTGTCTGCTATATTTAGAGACCTACATCAGCATCTAAGGCCTTGTTGTTCATGTCACTGAATGCAGAGGAAAGTATCTAGAGTTAAGTACCTGCATTGCTATGTCCTGTGTGTCGCCTGTCCCGTTCCAGCACTTCCTGTGACTTGCTCAGTTCATCTCCCTATTCTCCATCAAAGTCTTTATTCCAGATGGGAGTTTGATCCTGAAGAGGGAAGAATGCAAGTCACATATGGATGGACAGGGGGTTCTGTAATTCTTTATCATTCAAGGCCTGGTTGGATGGGGCTCTGAGAAATCTGACCTAGTGGAAGGTGTCCCTGCCCATGGCAGGGGGGTTGGAACAAGATGATCTTTAAGGTCCCTTCCAACCCAAAACAATTCTATGATTCTATTATTCTATGATTCTGTGATCTCTTCTCGTGAAATTGTGAGCTTGAGAGGCATTTATGTCATATTTTGTATTTTTGTACAAATCTGTGGAGATTAACGTAGTTAAATAAACTTGCTGCAACAGAGGAAAAGCTCCAACCACTTAGAATATCAGTTTTCTAAGCCACAGGATAGTTTTTCATGCTTTAGTGGCAAATGCTTATATGAAAGGAGCAGTGAAAATGTTATGAAAGTTTGTTGTGCATGATATAAGCATTTAGCAGAAACCTTGTTTACTCTGGAACTTGAATTGATTCTACTGAATGCCAAGATTCTTGTTAGACACACAAAATTATTTTAGAAAGCTTAAAAATATACTGCATTTTTAAAGAGGATGACGTATTTTTTTAAGATTTACTAATATTTTTAATATTAATTTCCATAAGTATTCCTAGAGTACTGTGGTACTCTATAATTAGATATGAACTTGAAAAGTTTCCTGTAATGCTGCTGTAATAACTGTGGTCTTAGGTTATGTAAGACATGGATGTTCACAAATTCAGAACATCATCCCCAAGTTAGAAAAGAACAGAAAATATCTCAGCAAAGGAGAGCAAAACTCTCAGTTACTCTTATCCAGTTGACCTGAATTGTTCCGAAGAAAGAGAGCTGCTTATGTTCATAGTAAAACTAGATTAGACAAGATATATCCTGACAGATATCTGAAACTGGTTGAAGAGTTCCACTTGCACAACAAAAAGTAGCTGCAATGTGCTAGTTTCTGCTGGGAGTAATGTGGGGTTTTCCATCATGGAAGAGTACACAAGGCTATATAATGAACATAGGCTACCATCCAAAATATCGGCACTGAACTTTCTGGTTTTCCACGAGAGCTTAGCTGAAGGTTATCAAATTTACAAAAAGCGAGATACCACTCTTTAATTGGACTTAATTAGACTTTAATTAGTGGTAAAGACTGCTTTCTAGACAAGTTCACATGAGCTGGTAAAACTGCCTGATACAATTTTTTCTTGAAACTTCAACATTTTCAGGAGAAAATTTTAATTTTATTTTCCACAGTTGAGTCAAAAAGTAAACGCAAACAAACTATGGTGAATTAAAAAATAATCTGCTTCAAAGTTTTTGAACATTTGATTGACATTGTCAACTACACAGCCTTTGTGGATATGGAATGCTGATATTCACATGGCAGGGCAAAACATACCTTGTTATGTGAGTGAAGCGAAAAAAACCCTAAACCTGAAAACTGTCATTCTGTGTCCCCCAGCAAAGATTTTATTTAGAACAGCTCCTTCAACCTGCCTTAAGAAGCCTGCAGAACTACTCTTTCTATTTCTTCATGAACAGCATTTGCATGTCATCTTCCAACATCTTTCATATCTGGATTCCAAACAAAAGTCTAAATGAACAGTTTATATGTCTTGTAAAGATGTACATGTATATGTGCAGTTATAGAATAGTCTCTAAAAGATGCCTTAATGTCTACTTGCTGGATCCTGTAGACCATTTCTCAGTGTTACAGCAAGTTATTCAACAAAGGAAAAATCAGACCTTGTTGAAAATCAGGCATAACAGGATAATCACAAGTGTAACTTAAAGCTGCAGCTTTTGTGCTAACTTTGTGAACAAAATCAGAGATGCTGCATGTGCATATCTTGCCAGCATAGAAAAATGAGGGTGGATGACACCGAAGCCTGAAATAAACAGGATTAAAAGTAGCAACTGTTGCCATTAAATGTAACCTTCTTTGGCAGGGATGTTTTTTGACTTCTCTGGCAGGTATGCTTTTAAGTGTATCAATTTATGGACAGGCAAGATACTTCATGAAGTATCAAGCTTGGCCTGTCCTAAAAAGAAATTAAAGTATGGTTGTTTGCTTCTGGGTGAAAAAAAGTACATACTGCAAACTGCACTTTATTAAGGCCTGTTGAAATTAGTTACCTGGATAAAGTAGCAAACTCTCACCAAAAAAACAGTATACAAACTTCGGGGAATACCATCAGAGTAGCATCTGCAACACTCTCCATGGTCTGGTCTCATGCATTCAAAAAAGTCATTCTAGGTGGATGGAGACTTGTATCTCTCCTTTTCATGTGATTACAATAGAGATGTTTGTTAAATAATGAATGCATTAGCCAGTTTAATATCCTACTGGCCAGAAATTACTCATGGACATCTATCACCAAATACTATCACCACATCCTTTCTTAGAAATTTTCAAATTGCAAGTTGTCCAGTTCTGGCTGCCCCATCCCTGGAAGTGTTCAGTTACAAGTTGGATGGCACTTGAGGCAACCTGGTCTAGTGGAAGGTGTCCCTGTCCATGGCAGGGGATTGGAACTGGATGATCTTTAAGGTCCCTTTCAACTCAAACCATTCTATTATATGAATCAATTATATGTTTCTACCTAGTCATATGAAAACATAATCAAATCTATGTTTTAAAGAAAAATACACTAAAAAAGTTCTTTATATAGTTCTTAATACCATCAGAAAAGATTGAAAAGAATTGTATGAACAGAACATTAGTAAACTGATTGTATTATTTGTTGTAAGTTTATTTTAAGTGCTAAAATATCATTGTAAGAAAAAATGTCACTGAAGAGGACAATGGTAGGAAGGGGGTTGTAAATCAGCAACTGGTTCTAAGTGAAACTTAGATACTAAGTTTCAGCATGACTGGATAATTTTTAGCTCTCTATATATATCTTTTGAGTGGGAAGCTGGAATATAGAAACTGAACACTGTTTTAATTTTTAAACTGTTTAAATCAGCTAGATTAGCAGAAACTAAGTTGGAAGCAAATCCAAGGTGATTTTTTGTTGGTTTGGTTTGGTTGGATTTTCCTTTGAAGTATCACTGTTTGGGGACTTTCCTTTTGGTACCGTCCAAAATTTTTTTATTGTGATGTATTTGTTGATGGCTGATCTCTGGCAGATACCAGAGATGCTACTTTGGCTCATCCTTGCATTCTTGGATTAGAGCACTGAGACTTCTATATTCTGTCTTGTTAAATTTATGCTTATTATTTGGGTGGCTGTATGAATGGTGCTATTGCTCATCCACATTGAAATGCAATTAAAAGCCCTTTCCTAGGGATTAGATTCATCAAGTGATGGGCTGCCCTTTCCCTGGTTTCCAGAAATCTCCAAGATCAGAGAGAATGTCCTGTGAAACAATTCTTCTGCAGCATTTTTGCATTTAAAAAATGGGAAATGAGTGTCTGTGTTAAAATTTCAGTGAGGAATCACATACTGTCTAAAAGTGCTCACAAGATCCTTACATTACCTACATCTGTGCATTGGGTTACATCTGAACCAACTTACCCTGTCTCCTGGATAAAAGTGTTTTCAATCTTTGTCTCTGAATTTTAAATTTAAATTTCCAGTTTAGATTAAAAAGAAGGATTAGAAGATCATAAATAGGAAAAGTCTGATGACTTGTGCTTTTCTTTTCCTAATAAAATGTCATTAAGGAAATATTATGCTACAGCCAAGAGTCAAAGTAGGACAGCAAGAAACGTAAAATAATCTACTAATATTGTGAAAGGCAATTGGATGCTCTTTAAATGGGCAGTAAAGGAACTATTTTAAGTGTTTCCTTTTGCTTCAAACAGGTGGCTCAAGGATGCTATTTGGAGTTCATTTACAGTCAACAGATTCATGGCTAATAACTTAGAAGTACTTCCTGAAAGCGTTATAGCCAAAATGTGATAAGCCTGAATTAAGCAGTTTTCTTTTTAAGGAACAAAAAGTACCTACATTTAACCAAAAATGTATTTTCAAGGTCTCAACTGAAATTCACATGAGGAGTTCTAACCCTGAGTGCATTTACTTGCCATATTTATTACATTCAGTGTGCATTAGAAAAAAGTTAAAATTTTGTGACAATGGTGTCAGTACTTAGGATAGGAGGTATAATGCTTTTGTCTTCAATGCGTCTCTTTCTTAACCTGATTTTTCTTTTTTTGATTGCCATCAACCTTCTATGTTCAATCTCACCTGTGCTTTACATGAAAATGTAAAACACTTTGCAAATAAGCTGATTTAACTCTCATAATCATTCTACTGAGTAAACATATGCCCTTCTTCTACAGGAAATAGAGATGCAGAGAAATGGTATTATCTAGAGCAAGCTGTTTACAGCTTGAGATATTGCTGGGATAGAACCCATCATAAAATCTTGGCTGCACTGGAGTCAGCAGACTAACTCCTGTTGAGTCCAGCAGAATCAACCCCAGTGTCCCAATTCACAGCCCTGTCCTATTTAGGAATAAACTGGAATAAGCATTGCATTTAGGAATAAAAAGACCATTTAGTCTACGTCTTTTCGTGTGTTTTGTTCTCATCTTGCACAACTGGAGAATAGGAGCTTGTTTGCACTCAAAATCTCCTTCTGCTCAGAGCTGTAGTTTCTGCAGTGAAAAGACGCTCCTGTGTGTTATGGGTCTGACCAATGCATCAGCTTTAGCATCCATGTATCACTGTAGCTGAAAAAGAGGGATGTAAGGGAGAAATCTTTCTTTGATCAGTCTTTAGGAATACTTTGCAAAACTGACAAGGAGAGTTCTGAAAATTGTTACAAGATTTGAAGGTTTACACATATTCTTATGCAGGGAAGTGGGATCGTTTTGGGTTTTTTTCCTTCCATGAAAGGCCATCACTAGGAATAGTTGGCAATATCCTGCAGTTAGGGGAAAAAATTCTCACAGGAATTAAGATAAATATTTTATCTTTAAAATATGTATTTTTAAACTAATATTTCATTCTAAAACAGTGCATTTTTCTTCTTCTTCTTTTTCTTAAAGCCTCTGCCTCCTTGTCACGAGTCTAAGGAATCTATGCAGGTGTATAAACAGCACTGCAAAATAGCAGAAGAGTACCATGAAGTCAAGAAAGAAATTGCTCTGCTGGAAGAAAGAAAGTGAGTAAATTTCCCAAAGGATTTACTGTTGTATAATCTCTTTGTAAAATCCTGGTTTAAGCATGAAGTTTTCACATAATATTTTCTGACCTTAAACTCATATACATATATACTCACATATGTATATACTTATATACACACACACCTTTTAATTGCAGCCTTCCAGTACCTGAAGGGAGCTTATAAGAAAGAGGGAGATAGACTATTTACAAGAGATAGGAAAAGGGAGAATGGCTTTAAACTGACAGAGGTCAAGGTTAGGGTATTAGGAGCATGGGATATTAGGAAAAAATTCTTCCCTGTGAGGGTGATGAGGCACTGCCACAGGTTGCTCCATCCCTGGAAGTGTCCAAGATCAGGTTGGATGGGGCTCTGAACAAGCTGATTTAGTAGAAGGTGCCCCTGCCCATGGCAGGGGGGTTGTAACTGGATGATCTTTGTGGTCTCTTCCAGCCCAAATCATTCTATCATTCTTTTGACTCTATGATTCTGTTCCATACCTCTGCCTGACAGTCACAGTACAAGTAGGCCATTGCTCCTTAGGATCAACTGGACCCACTAAGAGCTGTCATAGTTCTGGACCCTAACCTATGTGTGCGTCCCTTAAAACCTTCACTGACAGATTCCAGGTCACATAACAGTCCAGCTCAACTGGTGCAAGTCTCCTTTTTAATGTTAGGGAATTTTTTTTTCAATTTAACATTATACATTTTAACGACGAATGTAACAGATCCTCAGTTAGGCTTGGAGTGCTTGACAGTATCGGTAGATGTGTTTCTGTGAGTTGCACTGTTTCTGTATACATTGGCTCAATGCACATTGGCATTTTAGGTGTTTGTATGCAAAGTGCATAAGATGGAGATGTTTTTTCTTGTCTGTGGCCTGTACTCACAGCCCTGTCATCTTTTGCATGACTATTAAATGGCAAAGTGCACTCTGTGGGTCTCGGTCCCTTTCCACAAGAAACCTGAAAAAGAAATTCAGAGAGACAAAAGAGGGTGAGTAGTGAAATTCCTACCCAGCTGACCTTGAAGTTCAGCCAACTTTGCATCCATGGGAATCTTAGAATCAAGCTGATGGGAGGAAAACTGTTGAAATCCTGTATTCTTACAAGATAGCCAAAGAACTCCCTGAATCCAAACTAGGGTAAGTAAGTGAGATGTCTTTATCAGGGTTGATGGCTACAGACACAATATAGTTACATTTGGCTTAACGTGTCAGAGCTACTTGAGGTTTCCCACTACAAATCCCCTTCCACTGTAGGATCTGTGTGGCACTCAGATTCTGACAAACTGACACAAAAGTTAAAAGAGAAGAAAAAATAGCCAGAAGAGATTAACACTACACTGTCCCTGCATGGAAAAATACATGAAAATGCAGTGTTTGCATTTGATTCCTCATTCATTGAACATGACCCATCAAATGTAATTGGTGTGTTTGGAAAGATGAGGAAAAGATAATTAATTCAAATAATTTTGCAATGATTTGTCAAATTTGGTTGTCTAATATAAGCTGCTTACATACGTATTTAGTAATCAAGTGAATTCAGTGGAAACCCACGTGTCTTTTTCTATTCTGAAAATCCAAATAGAATATAAAATATTAAATGGTCATTTAAGTACTTGACTTTAGATGTATAAACCCAAAAGGTAGCCTTAGATCATTTGGATCATTTGGATTTTAGAGTCTACTGATATAAATCCATTATTGTTACTGACACATCCTCAAATCAGTTATGCCTATTTATGAAGTATGCTTGGAGCCTCTAAAAATTAGACATTTATATTATTATTATAATAACCATAGACATTTATGTTATTATTTTTGCACTTTCTTAAGTGAAAAAAATATCCTGTTTGAATGCAATCTTGTAATCTATGGAGTCTGTGGTACTAGCTGAATTAGAAATACTTTGCTTCCCGAGAAGGGCAGGTACATGCACAAAAGTGTTTACCA
Source organism: Pseudopipra pipra (assembly GCF_036250125.1). Taxonomy (NCBI): domain Eukaryota; kingdom Metazoa; phylum Chordata; class Aves; order Passeriformes; family Pipridae; genus Pseudopipra; species Pseudopipra pipra. The sequence goes on from NC_087550.1 coordinate 16,755,104, forward strand.
GAGCTCACAACTGTCCTAATCAACTTCTGAGCCCAGATGTCAGCCTCTCTGCAGTGGTTACCCTGTATGAATTAATGGGCTTCAGGCTGGCATTTTGTTTCATTTTACCAGTGGATGTCAATAGCAGAACAATGTCAGGATGCTTCCACCACTGCTACCTTTGCCAAACCTGTTCTGTGGATTCCATGCCCCAGTAAACATATGTTGAGTGGCTGAATAAGGCAACAAATGGAATTATATTACTGTGATTCTTATGTGCCTTCCAATTACATATTTGTGGACTTGTGTTCACATGCTGTATAGCTGTGAAATGCCTAAACATCACAAATATCAGTGCAGCACCTCTCACCACTGCCCATGTTAAGAAGTGGTCCTAGAGCACTGGGATCAAAGATGTTTAATTTCCTACAGGTTGGTGCACTGGTTGCTTGATTTTGAGGTTTAACAAGCTGCAAGTGCCAACTGAAGATTTTTTTTTTCGCCGTATGTGAACTGTTTATAACTTCTCCCTCCAGGTAGATTCTCCATTTTGTAGTATTTTGGAGAAGGTCTCATGAGACTGCCTTTCCCCACTGAAGTAACAATCCTTTCTGTAGCAGTCTGTTTTTATTAAACCTTCCAGAAACTAACTGGGACCTCTTAACTGCACCAAGTTTGGTTAAAACTGGAAGGGGGATTAGAAAGTTATTAGGACACATATACTTTTACACACACGTAAGCTTACATACCTGAGCACACTTGTAATTGCAGCATTTCAGTACCTGAAGGGAGCCTACAAGAAAGATGGAGAGAGACTATTTAAAAGGATATGTAGAGATAGGACTAGGGAGAATGGCTTTAAACTGACAGAGGATAGGTTTAGATTAGATAGTAGGAAGAAATTCTTCCCTTGTGAGGGTGTTGAGGCACTGGCACAAATTGCCCAGAAAAGCTCTGGTTGCCCTGCCACTGGAAGAGTTGAGTATTGCATTCTTAGAATGGATGCTTTGACTTTTCTAAAAAGTCTGATGAGATGGACAAGCTTGGAGCCTCAAAAGCAGTTCTCTATTCAATCAAATATAATTCAAACTGAAAAGATGGCATTTGCAGCTTTTTTGAAATTTGCCCCTTTTGTGAGTGTCTTTATCTTCTTCTATGTTTGAATTTGAATGTATGGAAATAAAGATCCACAGGTGCCTAATGCACCTGTTATCTATTGTCTATTTCTCTTAAATACTATTTTGATAAAATGATTGAAGGGTAAAAGAAGTTACTCAAGAAGAAGACCAAAAAAGGAAGGAAGAAATTGAAAGAATTTAGAAGAAGACGGAGTAGATTTTTTTTTTTGCTAATATAATCATAGCTTTGTTTGCTCTCTTCACTCAAACTCTTCCCATTTATGCCAGCAATATGTAGTACAAGGGAAAAAATCACTGTGGAATGGGAGACATGATTGAAAATAAAGAAAAGGGTGTGGAAGCGAGAGCACACCACATTTAGGGCACAGAATGTAATTTAATTTATGTTCCAGAAACACACATGTATTTCCATAACAGATGTTTTGGGGTATCTAAGTTTGGGTGAAAGGGGTGGGATGGTTGGTTATTTTGAGCACTTGTTATATTGCTATTACTAGATAATGACCCTGGATTATGTAGTTAAATATTAGAGTTGCCATGGTTGCTAGCTGTATCTTATATTCTTAGCACTGGCTGGTTATCGCTTTTTCCTCCCCCAGACAATTCTAATATAACTCTTCAGAAAATATCATTTGATCACCACCTGGTTTAGGTTCACTCCTTTTCTTTGCCATGAATATGATTTCTTTTCTTCTTTTGCACATGTCACAGTAGACAGAGAATCATAGAATCATTAAGGTTGGAAAAGACCTTTAGTATCATCAAGTCCAACCATCAATCCAGCACCACCACCATGTTTGCCATTAAACTATGTCCTCAAGTGCCACATCTACATGTTTTTTAACACCTCTAGGGATGGTGACTCCACCACTTCCCTGAACAGCCCATTCCAGTGCTTGGCAACCCTTTCCAGAAAAAGTTTTTCCTAAATCTAATCTTAACTTCCCCCGGCACAATTTGAGGCCATTTCCTCTCATCCTTGTTACCTGGCAGAAGAGTCTGACCTCCCCCTGGCTACAATCTCATTCCAGGTAGTTGTAGAAAGCATGAAGATCTCCTCTGAGCCTCCTTTTCTTCAGAATAAACACCCTCAGCTCCCTCAGCTGCTCCAGTTACAAGACTTGTGCTCCAGACCCTTTCCCAGCTCCATTGCCCTTCTCCGGACACCTCCAGCACTACAATGTCATTCTAGCAGTGAGAGGCCCAGGACTGAACGAATGCAGGATTTGAGGGTTGGCCTCACCAGTGCCAGGTACAGGGGGACAGTCACTGCCCTGGTCCTGCTGGCCACACTATTACTGATACAGGCCAGGGTGCCATTGGCCTTCTTGGCAAATGACATGCAGTGGAGATGTCTGCTTAATTTTGTGGAAGCCTTTCATATGCTTTAGCATGCTCTCATGACCATAAGAGTGTTTTAATGTTTCCAGCCCAGATGGTTTCTCCAGGTACACTATTTCCAGACTGTCTTTGCAACATTGCTAAGACAAGCAGTCTTCAGACTTCCAGGTACTGCAGAAAAAGATTAGCATAAACCTTAAAGGCAACCTTTTAGCTCAATAATTTTCCCATTCTAGACCTGATTTTTCATCATCATGTGTATGCAAAATATATGTTACTTGCCAAATAGTGGAAATTAAATTACAGCTTTTCTAACACAAAGAGAGACTTCCAGGTCTAGTGGAAAGTGTCACTGCCCATGGCAGGGGTGTTGGAATTAGATGATATTTAAGGTCCCTTCCAAACCAAATCATCCTCTGATTCTATGACCTTTTATGTGTTGTCATCTGGATATATTTTCATTTAAATTAAAACAGGCTGTCTCGTTGTTTTAAAAATCAATTAGTAGGCTTTAAACACACAAGGGCAGTCTTCTCAGACAGCAATTACCTTACAGGGTCTCATGATTCCTCCTAATGTGAAAGCCATGTCAAATGTGAGAAATGAAGATGATCTTATGGCCATCAGAACACAGACACATGTTAGCTGTGAAGAAATGTGTGGTGCCACAGATGCATGATCCTGAACACATTGTTCACAACTGGGGAAAGACAAATCTGACTCTTTGTACTCTGGAAGCTGTTTTCCTTGTGTCCAGTCCATCTTTAAATATACTCATCTCCAGACAGATTTATCTGCTTAGTCTGTCACTTTTCTTGGTATTTATTCATTGTGAATATTAGTGTTAAGGAGCTCTGTTGTCTGCATGGTCAGTCATTAAGGCCAAGAGAAATAATTTCCCTAAGACCATGCTGTGTTTTTCTCCTGCTCTGGCAGGCTCCCTTCCCTCACAAATCCCTCCCCAAAAAAGAACACTTAGAGTGTACATTACAGATTGTCTCAAAGCTTTGAGTACCTCAGCACTAGTTTAGAAAATACCTTATCAATGCTGTTAATATTTAAACTTGGGATAGCCATTAACAGAAAACACAGATTACACAGTGCTAGACCTATTTATTAAGCATCCATAACAAAGGCTACATGGTGTTCTTTAACCTCTGGAAGCTAAGTTCAAATCCCGGATTAGATCAGAAGAAAATGTTACTGTCCTCATCCTTTTGTGAGCTTTGTAAGCTAGACCATTCATAACATTTAGCAATTCCCCAGTACTCTAATTTTAGTTCTGTGGCAGGCTGACAGTATTTGCCTGAAACATCACCCTACCCTGTAAACAGGTGTTGATCCTGATGGGAAGGGAATAAGTAGGTTCTGCTGACTCAGAAGTGGGCAATTTTACCACAGAATCACAGAATAGGCTGAGTTGGAAGAGACCCATGAGGATCATCGAGTCCAACTCCTGGCCCTGCGCAGGACCATCCCCAAGAGTCACACCATGTGTCTGAGAGTATCGTCCAAGCGTTTCTTGAACTCTATCAGGCTTGGTGCTGTGACCGCTTTCCTGGGGAGCCTCTTCCAGCACTCAACCACCCTCCAGGTGAAGAACCTTTTTCTAATATCCAGCCTGTAGCATCTATCAGACTTCCAGCACAATCTCATGAGTAGTCAATCAATAACACGTATGTACAGCCATACACACAGGGACCCACACAAGTAGCTACTTGGCAATTTACTGGAAATTAGTTATTTGGACAGCTGTTTGCCTCCAACGTACTGGAAGACAACTGGAGATACTGTCCCAAACAGGAAACACAGGAAAGATGGTTGAATTGCCCTTTTCTGCCCACATAGTACTACTGGATCACAGAATCAGTGCAAGGAAACTGCTTTCTATGAGGGAGGTCCTAGAGTATGGACTACAGCAATGAGTATATTTTTATTTTAGCACATTTATAATTTGTTTAACAGCAAAGGTAAATCCCACAGGGGAAAAAGTTATCTGTGTTGCTTGAATATTACTGAAAAGCAGCATGAATGCCCTGCCTGCACAAAGTCTCATCTTATCAAATCAGGACTGACATTCATTAACAGAGTTGTCCGAGTTCACACATTGTCTGTCTGTGCCACTCCTGGCTCCAGTTCAAATAGAGTAGTTAGTACCATTCTTTTTCAAGTACTAAAAGTCCCCACAGAAAGGATTTGTCTGCTTTGAAGATGCTGATTACTTATTAGTGTGTTCACTGCATCTCCCTTTAAGAAGCTCATAAGTGTACGAAAAGTAAGGAAGAATGATTCTGAATTCATTTCTTTGGACACTTCTGTTTTAACAGTCTGTAATTTGAAAGAGCTTAATTTAATCTTTCAGTCCAGCACTGCACCAGAGAATAATTGCAAAGAAATATTGCTGACACTCTCTCTTGGTCTCCAGAAACAAAACTCTTCCAGAGGAGGCCCTTGAGAGACTGAAGTGATTAAATACTTGTAAAACCTCATTGTCCCTAAATGCATTTTTTACTCTCTAAAATACTCCTCCATGGTCTCTGTCCCATTAATAGGAGCTATCTAGCAGAATCATCTTGGCCCCTTTGAAAATTGGTTGATCTATCATGGCCCAACCAAAGAGAAATAAACCTGTTAATGGCTTGCGGCTTCTAAAAATTTTACAACTATTTTGTGACAAATATAAACAGAATTTTGCTGAGCTAAAATAGGCTCTTGATGTTTTCCCTCAAAGGCTTGATTGAACACACCTTTCACCTGGTGAAAGGAAAGAGAAAGAAGCTTTGCTGCAGCATAGCTGCTCTGCATTACCTCAACAGTATAAAACAAAGCCAACATATTTAGCTGTAGGAAGATGCCTATATACTGCCTCTTTAGGATGATTTTAAATTTCTGTAATGGCTGCTAACTCTTTTTTTTTTTTCAATGGGAAGCACATTTGAGAGAAATGGTTGTGTCAAGAATCTCTTCTAACTTTGTGACTCCTTGAACTTACGTAATTGTGGCTGTAAACCGTGGGCAAACTCTGCTATCACTGAAAGCTGCAGTAAAGACAGAGGAAGGTCAAATTGATCCTAAAAGAAGCCCAGACAGAAGTGTTTTTCAAAACCCTTGTGCTTACACTTTTGCTGCTGTAAGTGGTAGCTTTGCAGCTACAAGCAACGTAAGTGATCAGCAAATACAGAAATGTTATCTTTTCATGAATACTCTGACCTGTGGGAATAGAATTCCAGATCTGTAGGAATTTCCTGTCTGAAAGTACAGGTCTAGCCTGACAAGAAGGCTCCTTTAAAGACCACAGCAAAAGCTACCCACTTTGAAGGTACTAACATCTTCCCACTGGTGATCTACAAGCATTGTTTTGATATGACTGAGAAATAAAGTCACAGGGCCATGAACCGTTAAAGATTAACTAATCTCTGAGATAGAATGATCAAAAGAACTAAGAACCCTTTAGAAGAGACTTCCTGTAGCAGGGGTGAATTTTTGACTTAAAGGGGAAAAACCCCAGAGGCCAGGCTAGCCTGCTGGATGACTTAAGTGGAGAACAATTAGTAATTCGCTAACCCTGTGAGTTACTCATGCCTTCAGTGTGTTTTAAGACCTCTTTTATCTTAACTTGTGCTGAGGTAATTTAAGTTGATACTATACAGGAGACCCAGCTCCTGGCCAGCTCTGGGAATACAGGGCACTGTGTTACTCCATCCAGAAGAAGCCACAGCTCTTAAGAGGACCAGGAGGCGTCAGGTTTGCAGGTCTATCACTCTGCCTCAGTAGTAGGGCTAAGGTCGGAGCCTAAACATATTATAGAAGCAATATATGTAGTTCAGATTCATGTGCCTAGTATCTACTAGAATCATCTGTAGTAGAGAAAGGAAACCAGGTGCACTTCACAGAATTTACTAATAAATCTAACTAACTGAACAAAAAATTTTGCTCTCTTTCAATTATATTTGATATTGAGAGAAAAATATATTGTTATTCTTCTGGTAAAGTGTTAGCAAGCAATCTCCAGGAACTTGAATCACCACCATGAATCACACATTCAACATTTACTGAAGTTAGAGATCACAGAATTATACAGTTATAGGATGGTTTGGATTGCGATGGACCTTAAAGATCATCTAGTTCCAAACCACTGCCATGGGCAGGGACACTTTCCACTAGACCAGGTTGCTTCAAGCCTCATTTAACCCAGCCTTGGACACTTCCAGGGATGTCACAGCCACAGCTTCTCTGGTCAACCTGTGCAGTTGGAAGAATTTCTTCCCAATATCCAATATCCAATATCCAATATCCAATCTAACCCTGCTCTCTTTCAGTTTAAAGCCATTCTCTTGTCCTGTCACCCTTGTGAGGAGTCCCTCTCCAGCTCTTTTGGAGCGCCTTTTGGTACTGGTAGGGCCTCTAACGTCTCCCTGAAACCTTCTATTCTCCAGGCTGAATAGCCCTAAATACAAATACTTGAAACCAGCATTTTGCAGATTTGGTTACTGAACAGCAAACCTATCAGCGATTTTGGAAGCTTCATCTTTTAATGGAAAAAAAGAGGACTCTAACAAATTAATTTTCTAGGCCCTTGTTTCACACGAGCTGAGGTAATACCATGTTAACAACCTACAGTCCAGCTTTGACCTAACACATGATGACAAATTTTTGCATACTGCCATTTTTAATATTTGGGGTTTTTTTCATAATCATTAGAAAGGAGCTGATTGCCAGGCTGGAACAAGTGGAAAAAGAAAGCATGGATGCTGCTCAGCTGGCTAAGGAATATGCAGAACTGACAGAGGAGAACCGAACACTGAAGCTGGCCCAGACGCAGTGCGTGGAGCAACTGGAAAAGCTCAGGATACAGTATCAAAAAAGACAGGGTTCCTCATAACTCCCAACTAGCTTGTGTGAGGCAGTTCATAAGTGATTGGTCCTGTGCTGGAAAGAGATTTTAAAATAAGGATCTGTTTAATATGTTATAATACTTTACTACAGATACGGAGTATGTAGAAGTCTATATTTGATTTAATGCTTGCCAGCCAGTAACTTAATATAATGGATATTTTATCCATTATATAATGGATATTTTATTTCAAGTAACATAATTGAAGTTAATCTATCCCCATTATATGTTCTAGTAGATCAGATTTCTTTTCTAAACATATTTCTTCCAATTTAAGAAGATATGGACACACTAGAAAATGGTATAAATAGTTCCTGTGTTGGAAATTTGGATCATACTAAGGCATACAGCAGGGGCAATGTTAGCATATGGAATACATGTATGTTAAATTTAGTTTGGTGAAGATTTTTTTTGAATTATTTTCCTCATGCCTGAAGTGTTTGGAAGTTATCTTAAAACAGATCTCCTCACTGGTAAAAACTGTACTTCATTATCCCATGTCAACTTTACATTGTTATATAAAATCTGAGAAATTGCACATTAAAAATTGAAGTAATATAATTTTTTTTTCAAATGAGTGCACTGCCAGTAATAATTAGCAGGTTATGAAAATAAAAGGAAACAGTTGAGATCAAAGTTTCCTTCCTTAAGTGTAAAGATTTGAGAGTCTTTTGGCTCTTGTACTTTTTGGCATGCAAGAAATGAAAAATTAATATAAGAATCATAGTTTCATCATAGTTTCAACTGAGAATATGTCAGTAAAAGTGCTGTGAGGATATTTTGTTCTTATTTTCTGGTCTGTTTTGAAACATAAGTGGCTCTAAGTAGGGACAGGATGTACAAATAACTGAGAATATACAAATAATGGGGATATACAAATAACCAGGAAGTAAAATGTCAGTTTTACTTGCTCTATTTATCCCTGTATTTTCCTAGTTCAACTGGAAATTCTTTGTTATACTTCTATTTCTATTCATTATTCATTTTTTCATTAAAAGTGGATATAGAAAAGTTCTCAATATTCTCAATTGTTGTATACATCAGAACTTTAGCTTTGTTTATTATTATTAATCTATCATAAAAATGGTATGTTATGTTATTCAGAACAATTCCTGGGAACAAAGAGGACAAAAAAAGTACACAAGTTGCCCTTTATTTTCCATGCTCACTGCCTACACAATTCCTGCAGCACACGTGCGAAAACAGGCTCTGCATTGCTCCAAGCACCTGGGACTGCAGTAGGAGAGCATGAAGAGGTTGCAGGAGAGGACAACCTTGTTTCCATTTCTCCTCCTGAGCCATCAGGGCAGTGCCAGCATCCGTGCCCATCATTGCTTGCTGCTGTACCCTGGCCAGAGTGGAGACAAGATGGGAAATCACTCCTGAGCCACGCACTTCTTGCTGGGATGCTCCACAGGCAGTGCAGCACTGTGTTTGTTCCTCTTTTCTTGTTATCTGAGGATCAAATTTTCACTATATCTTGTGAAAGTTGAAGAGGAAAAAAAAAAAACATAGTTAATAAAACCCACTTGGAATATCAGGCAGGGAATGCTGGAAAAGCCTTATTTGAGTTTTGCAGTGATGGGAAACAAAACCTGAACGGACATCAAGGCTTTGCTTTGAGCACAGAACGCTGCAGAGTCTAAGATGTACTTTTTTTTGTCTGTATTTATGTGTATTAACAAAAGCGTTCTCATTTTCAAATTAATTTGTCATTTTAGTAATTTTTCCATCTAGCTTTGAAAGTATCATCCAGTCTGGTGATTTCAGTGAATTCATTGAAAACTTTAAAAAGCACATAAAATTACTTCATCAGCAGACTGGCTTCAGATGCAAATGAGTTAGATGGCAGACCTTTACTTACAAATAATTGTGTTTACCTTGAAATTTTCTATTTAAGTGCAGCCATTTTGCTTTAGATATCAGAATAATAACAGATTATATGCTGGGATTAAAACCTTCTCCACAGTGAGGTGGAGAAGGAAAGCTGGGCCTCATTTGTGATATATTGCACCTTGAGAGCAGCCAAAGAGTATATTTTACCTGTAGATACTGAACACTATGGAAGTCTTCAGGAAACATTTTTATACGTGTACAGACACCAAATTTGTGGTGTGGTCCAGCTACCAGGCTGGATAAATATGAAATTCTTAAACCATCCCAAACTAATTGAAGTCAGAGATTTGTATTTAATCTTGACTATGGGCTATTTGCAATCAGATTTTCCTCCTACTTTTAGTTATGGTGAAAGTAAAAAATAACAGCCTTCTACCAATATATTTGCCTGCCAGCACGGATGCTCAAGTGTCTGAGAGCACTGACTTGGAGAAATTGTATCACAATTCAAATGAGTAAAACTGATATAGAAGTACCAAGGAAGAAAAATTAAAGTATCTCACGAAAACTATTTTTAAAAGAAAAAATAGTATGAGAAATGGGATTCAAAGATAGAACAGTAAACAAATGGAATTTTCCAAAAATATGCATAGGTAAGTCAAATTAAAATGTAGCAAAGTCAACATCATCCAGGTGTTGCAAAGCATAAACATGACTAGAACAGCCTTCTGAGAGGTAACTGCTGTATCTATCATCCACCTTTTCATTTTCTTATCAAGTTCATAATAATGAGAAACATTTTCGTATTCAATAAATCTCCGATTTTGACATGCTGAGTTTTTTCTCTAGATACTCTGGAACTCTGCTGAATAAATAGCTAAAATTAAGCTTTTTAATAAAACACTCTTCATATTGATCTTGTATTTTCCAAGTAAACTGTATGATTTGTGTCCTGGTATTTAAAGAGAGACCTTAAATTGTTCTGCAAGTTAGGTCCATTGGAAGCATCACACTGTAAAAACAAGTTTTATACAATTATTTCAAAGATGGTTTTACACTGCATTTCACCCAAGAATTTAGAAGCCTGTTTCAGCTTTTCAGATCAACTGCCAATGAAATGTTCAATTTTATAATTTCTGACTACAGCCTGTGGGAACCACGGTTGTATTCAGCAAAACAAGGGTGCAGTCTGAGGCTCTTGCTGTCAATTCACCAGTAGTCAGGAGGCAAGGAAAGGCATGTGAAAGGCTCTGATGGCAAAAGAAGCTGCTAAATGCAAACACCTCCACAGACACAGTCAGTTACATAAAGTGTTTTTGTTGCTATTATCCAGGTTATCCAGGTTAGCAAAAGTAACCATGCCACTGTGATGGCAAATGGGTTTGCTTCAAACCAGTTAAGAAAGAGTGAAGTAAATGGGTTTAAAATAAAAACAAGACCTGTGATTTCCCATTTCATATCATTACTAACTAAATTCCTTCCATCCTAATGGGTGCTGAACAAACTCAATTTAAGTCTTCCAGTTAGCAAGGATATGACTCATGCAGTCTTGAAACAACCAGAGGCTAGGGCAATTTGACACTTGAAAGGTCTGGAAGATAAGGACATGCATAAGGTTTGGGTTCAGTGGTTTTTTTTTTAATGTTTCACTTTTCAGGATTATATTTGTTCTGGCTGATTTTGTGAATCTTTCGAAGTGTGTCACCTCCCTCCAGAGGCTTTACTGCCATCTAGGCCTTTGTGAGCATTACACATTGTTAACAGTGCGTACAAGTAGGCAAGGGTGGGACAGAGAGGTGTTCTCAGCCTTCCTTTGGGTTGGCTGGGGAGCTCTGGCTCTGTCACTTTGCTGTCTTACCTCCACGTATCCATCTCACAAACCACCTCTCAGAAATGAGCTAGTCACAGTCTTAACCATGGAGCCATTTGGTGTTTTTTCCTACATAAAATTCCTTGCTTGCTAAATGCACAAAGTAGAAGTGTCTAAAGGAACGTGGCAGATTTGTCTGGAGGAGTCTTGCCTCTCTTCTCATGAGGGGTACAAGATGTGCAGTGTTGGAAGAAGAGGGCTGCAGGGAAAGGAACTTTGGTCCAGGCAGTGATGTAGCAGGAGGAGTCCTGCCCCTGTCCAGCAGGATTGTGAGGAGAGCTGACAAAACCTGGGTGCTGGCATGACTTTTCTCTTCTATTCACATACTTCCACAGTCATACATGTGCACCCACAGCACTGAGGATCTTCTCCCTCCTCGTGGAGTGTCGTGGCATGCATATGCATGGATAATACGGTGATGCACGTCCTTGGAAAAACCATGATGAAACTATTAATGGTCTTCGTGACAGGCCTGGAAGGTGTGCAGCAATGAAGGACTATGACCATTACTGAATAAGTACCAAAAAGCTGGGCCCTGTTTTCCATCCTAATAGACTTCTCTAGGGCAGGACAGACACTGACTGCATGACTGCACCACAATGCACATTAAGTAGAGAGGGAAGGTAGCAAACAAAGTTGGAGGGGCAGTCTCAACCTTACCATTTCCTTCGCTGAGTGCCTTGGTTTTGTAATGTTAAACTGGGAGTTATCAAGGTCCTTCAGGTGTGCACCAAAACTGCATGGCTGATGCTTTAAATTCAAAGTAGATTGTAAGAATGAAAAAAATCTACCTTGCTTTGGACAGTGCCAGTCACCTCTAGGTTCTAGTGCTCCTTACAGGGAATGTCATGTGTTGCTCATACCACATCAATGAAAGATGACAACCATTCACAAATCACTGTTACACTTGACCCAGGCTTCCTAAATGGCACAGTTCAGTGGCTTACGCTGTAGAAAGCACAAGATTTGGCATATGAGTCATTCTGCTTTCCTACATATCAATCATCAGTTCCCCCTTCTAAACCTCAGTTCCTTCAATCCTCCCTGACCACAGCCCATGCATCTGTACTCCCCACTGAGTAAGCAGCATCAGCCTAGAACTCAGATCCAGTTGACTGGTGATCTCATGGTCTGATGATCAACATGGGCTTGAGATGGTTTCCAAATGTTACAGTCATATGATGTTTTGCAATTGGGTGCTGGTTTGTGGCAGCAAAGTATTCCACCAGCCTGCAGGTGCCAGTTGTGAGAGATGCTTGGTTTCTTTGAAATGGTTAGAAAATATGAGAGCAGGTGGTCTGTGAATTTAGTAATTTGTCTGAATCTTATACTAAACTTTAATACAGAAATTAGGGAAATGAAATGAGGATGTGTGTGCTGATGTAACAAATGTGCAGTCAGATGCCAAACTGTGCTCTGGGTGCTCAGAATGAGTAAACTGATGAGAACTGTAAGTGATGGAAAGGAAGTAGGTACAGCTAGGAAGAGGAACTGGCGAGTGAGCTGTTGCCTTATCTGCCTGCTTTCTTGCTGTTTATGGCTTGCACCAGTGGGATGTATAGGCTGTTGTCCTTAGCTCAACATTAAGAAGCTTTTGTTTAGGTATACATAAATATTTACTTCATTAAGGTTGTGTTTTTGTTGACTATGTCTAGTATCAACAGAGCTATGATGTGATACAGACACTCACAGTGTTGCAGATGGTTCTTCTACAGAAAGAGGAATAACCAGTATCAGGATATGAGTGTATTCTGCTAATCATAGAATCATAGAATATTTGAATTTGGGAGGGTCCCATGTGGACCATTGAGCCCAATTCTATGCCAACTGCTGTATTTGCGTTAAAGATAATTAAAGCCTTGATAAATAGCCTACGTAGAGTACAAACTACACTGAAGGGAGTTTGGATTGACAGGAAGCTGAACATGAGCCAGCAGTGTGCCCAGGTGGCCAAGAAGGCCAGTGGCATCCTGGCCTGGATCAGGAACAGCATGGCCGGCAGGACCAGGGAAGTGATTCTGCCCCTGTACTCAGCACTGGTGAGGCCACACCTGGAGTGCTGTGTCCAGTTCTGGGCCCCTCAGTTCAGGAAGGATATTGAGGTGCTGGAGCAGGTCTAGAGGAGGGCAAGTAGGCTGGCGAAGGGACTCAAGCATAAGTCCTATGAGGAGAGGCTGAGGGAGCTGGGGCTGTTCAGCCTGGAGAAGAGAAGGCTCAGGGGAGACCTCATCACTCTCTACAGCTCCCTGAAAGGAGGTTGTAGCCAGGCGGGGGTTGGTCTCTTTTCCCAGGCAACTATCAGCAAGACAAGAGGGCATGGTCTCAAGTTGTGCCAGGGGAGGTTTAGGTTAGATATTAGAAAGAATTTCTTTACAGAGAGGGTGGTCAGATATTGGAATGGGCTGCCCAGGGAAGTGGTGGATTCTCCATCCCTGGAGATTTTTAAAAAGAGACTGGATGCGGCACTTAGTGCCATGGTCTGGGAACCACAGCGTTAGTGGATCAAGGGTTGGACTTGATGATCTCGGAGGTCCCTTCCAACCCCGCTGATTCTATGATTCTATGAAGCCAGAGCACTTCAGTACTGAAATAACTGCGTCCCCACTAATGGGCTTTTGCTGCTTTCATCGCACAAGTGGAGTTTGGAACTTTTATTAACCAGATCCCCAGTTTCCCACATAATGATATTGGGATAATGATGTGATGTTATGTGATCAAAAAACTTTCACCTCTATCTTGTGACTGTCTTACAAGTGTATGACACATCTCAGTGCACAGTCCAGATTGCCTTGTGGCCACAGACCTTCCCCACAGCCATTTCATCACAGTGCTCTCCCCAGATCGTTCCTTTAACTGTCTCATTACTTTGCTGTCCATGGAGAGCTGAAATACATTAATGACTCCGAATTTTTTAAGAGTAGTCAGAAGTAAGTTCATCATTTAATGACATTACCTGCTAAGAACCTTGACTGTCTTGTGGTCAGACTGTTTTGTATTCATGTTCTGCAAATATGTCAATATATATGTTTACTGTTTAGATGTCAGTACAAAAAAATACAAGTCTTAATATTCATGCAAGACAGTCAAACATATTCCTATTAATGCTGGTTTAATATTAGGCTTATTCATGATGTTCCTTCCCTTGGCTGTGAAAAAAAAAAGCCAGCTACTCACACATGAAGTAGTACCTCCTGATGAAGTTATCTGTGCCAAGAATGCGAACACTTCTTTTTGAAATAATTTCAAAACAGGAGTATTCTTTCAAGGAAAAAAAACCCTACACATGTTACAGCTAATATAAATTACATCTAACCATGCACTAACTGCTAAAAATGTGCTTAAATCTATTTATAACCCTTTACATAGCTCTCATCAATTTACATTGGAAAAAGACACCACTACATTTGACTGTCTGAGCTCCCTCTTGTGGGTAACGGGACATTATTATTATGAAGCAGGGATACCTCAGACAATGTTTTGAACGTACAATTATGTTTGTCCAAGTGAAGTTTTGTTTATGTAAGTGTTTATGGCTAATAATTCTTTATATATCTAGGTACAGGTCACTACACTAATTTATCACCATCTGATCACATCTGAAACTACCAAAAGAGTGATATCCAATATTTTAAAAATACTAGAGGTACTTGCACGGAGGTGTAGTTTTCAACAACATCTTGAACAGCAGCTAACATAAGCACCCGAGTTAAATGAGTTCCAGCATTACACAGAAGCTGAGAGAATTCATAACTGCAAATTATTATTCAAACTGAGAGTAGAGAGTAAGTTTAGGTTAGACATTAGGAAGAAATTCTTCCCTATGAGGGTGGTGAGTACCTGGCACAGGTTGCCCAGAGAAGCTGTGGCTGCCCCATCCCTGGAAGTGTCCAAGGCCAGGCTGGATGTTCAAGGCCTAGGTCAGGCCAACCTGACCTTGTGGAAGTTGTCCCTGCCATGGCAGGGATTTGGAACTTGCTGATCTTTAAGGTACATACCAACTCAAACCATTCTGTGATTATATGATTCTGTGAGCTGTATCATAATATCTCTGTTTGTCCAAACTACTTCTGTTGAGTTCAGCTGGATTTATGTGCCTGGAAGTCTGGCCTGTATGGCTTCACTTTTTCAAAGTACTAGACATTACTGACCAACTGCAGGGACTTTGCAGTGCTTATGCAATGGTACAAAAACTAAGAGTCAAACATCCTTTAAATAATACAGTACAGAACGGCTGAAGAGTGTGCTTCTTTTTTGCTGGCAAATTTTAAAATGCCTTAAATCTCATACAGCCTGGTATTCATGAGTGACACATTTCTAACAGAAAACACAGGTGTTATCTTCCTATCTTTCTCTTTGTGTTTAGGTTAAGTAATCTGAATACAGGAAGTGTCAAGCTTCGGAGGAGTGCCCAAATGCATGGGCAATGTTCCAGCCACAGTTCAAGTTTCAATGAACTGAAGTGGTTGTGCTGGAATATTAGGATTGTTTTACCAGTAATGAGTTTAGTGGCTCTTGCACATCCCACAGTCTATTTGAACAACCATGTTTTTGGAAAATTCGGTTTCCTAGAACATTCTGCAAGGAAAAAGAGCAGAAAAAGCCTGCTATTAAGTATGTTTTTCTGCTTTAGCTGCTTCAGAATTCTCGTTTAATTAATAAAAAGAGGTTTATATTTTGTCATTTGGCTGAAACATGGCAAGAGACAAAATTCTAATTACACTGTAATTAAAGGTGAGATATGAAGACAAAAGAAAGCATAAGCAGGATTTTACCTAAGTGGATGTCATTTTTACTGGCGGATACCTTTGTATCTCCTGAATATGACTGAGTACATGCAATGGTTTCAGATGTTTATGATACTATACTAATCCTGTAATTTCTGCCCAAGGGACTTTTAATTGACTGTTTGACTGCCAGAGTAAATCTACCACTGTGTTATTGTCCAAAAGGGAACCGTCCCTGAATGCTTATCATGAGAAAGTGGCATTTAAAAGTGCTTAATATTCCTTTTAAAATGAGGGTGTCCACATCTAAATGAACAGGGCTGCCTGGTAACAAACCATCAACACCAAAAATGCACCACATGGTAAACTGCATTTAGGCTCTGGTTCAACACAGCACTTACAATGGGGTACTGTGCCACATCAAACAAATCTCTCGAACATATACGTAACTTGAAGCAATCAGTAGTTCCCACTGATTTGCCAGTAGGTCTATTCAAAGTAGTTTTATTCATGCACTGAAGTGTTTTGCTGGATTGAGGCCAAAGACACCAGTGCCTCAGCTTGAAACTTGACTGTTACAGGTTCACTGGAATTTAATTACGCACTTGGAGTGTTCAAACAGTGTGCTGCAGCAGGACCCTTCCACGGAGCTCTCTGTCAGCGAGCTAAAGAGCTCCTCGCAGCATCTGGTAGCCGGGAGGACCTTCACGCTGTGAGGAGCGTACAAAACCCAGGCATCATGCTGCAGCACTTTGAGCTGGGTCTAGGTCCAGTTGCATCTGCCAAACAAGCCAGGTGCTTTGTAATGCAGAAGTAATGAAGAAAACATTCTCTTTTGTCGCTCCTGGTAAGCACGTTTGTTCCCACTCACACATGCCAACCCGTATGAAGTATCTCCACAGGGTCATTATATGACACTGTACGAGTTTTTAAAGAAAAGCAAGCAAACACGGAAGAAAAGTCAAATATTTACAAAGCACTATAAAATACAATTAGAAATGGCTCTTAACTAGAAGAATAACAGCATAAAACTGTTTTAAAAAATTTAGAAATACTACTCTTGCTTTTCTTTTCTTTGTAAAAATGTAGCAGAAATACTGGACTAGGACAAAAATGCCATGGGTGCCTGTCAGATAGGTTCTGTTCCTCCTTTCTTCTCCCTTCACATACCCCTCCCCGTTCTTCCAGCAAGAGGAGATCTCAGCTTCTTCAAAGATGAGACAGAGAAATAAAATATTTCCCAGGGTTCTGGTTGTGGCATCCTTTTCTTGGAGAAAGTCCCCTCCGCTTTTGATAGGAAATGGAGAGAGGAGGAGTACTTGGGTTAAAGGTGGGTTCTCTGCCCTCCATATGAATTTCTGCTCAAATTTGGATGTGTAATAAGCAAATGAAATTTTCAGTGTGCAAGTGGTAAGTAGAGACGTAGAGCTAAAGTATTTCTTAGCTGAACCTACTCTGTAACCCAAGAGCTTCGATGCATTGGTGACAATTCAGCACATGGATCTCTCTCCTCCACAAATGCACACTTCAAACAGGCATATGTGACCACACACAATTTTGCTTGTGATTTCACCTCACAATTCAATCCTCCCATGCTGTCAATGCCATTCCTTTGGTCTTTCTAAATTGTGAAGGAGGAAGATGTCAAGTTCAAACACAAAATAATCAAACATCTGGACCCAGGAAAGAAGAAGACTCTGCCTTTAAATTTGGCTAGAACCCATTGCTTTTTTTCCGATTTATCATCACTAATCACTACTAATCAAAACCAAAACTTTTCCTTCCCTCCCCTCCTCTCCCCTCCCCTTCTTTCCCCTACTCTCCCCTCTCCTTCTCCTCCCCCACTCCCTTTCCCTTTCATATTACCTTTATTATTTTTCCTTTTCTTCTTTCTCTTTAGTCAGGAGTATTAAAATATATACCTACAAAAGATAAGGAACTTTGAGATGTCAGATAGTGAGCCCAGACCTACCATGACGTGTACAACTGAACAAAGAAAATTACTATTTCAGCATGATTTTAAGCATTTTGAGGTTTTTGTCTGATGATGCACTTTTCTGTTTCAAGAGTAGGATTTACTTAATATCTCTCTGAAGCAAGCAGAGGATTTAAGAAGCACATCATCTTCAGCAAGTCTCAGCCTTACTGGTGCAACTTTGAGGACTTTTACTTAAAAAGAAATAAAGAAATACTTCCAGCTCCATTTAATTATTTATTAAATACATTTCTAAATACTGTTTTAGTTACAAGAGTCAATGCCAGCCAAAGGATGAAGTTAGAAGAAGAGGAATAGTCCACAGTGGGCTTAGATTGGTCACTGTAAAGCCTAAGCTGAGTTTTCAAAACTAAGCAGTGTTTGTGTAAGCAGCATGCCAAGTCTTTTGGAACTTCATTTTCAGGGACTGAGTAATAGGTCTTTTTGAACATCTTATTTTTTTGAAATAAATTAAAATTGACATGTCACATCAAGCCATATTTCACCTTTGAAAATGAAGACTGCATGAAGATCTCCTCTGACATCTGACAAGGACCTGGACAACACAGAAAACATCCCAGTGAGACATGAGCAATTCAGATCACATGTTACCTGCAGCAGATGCTGCCCTGGGAAGGGGGCCAAGAGCAGGGAGTAGATATCTGTTCAAATCGTAAGTGCCTGCTATAGAGATCTTTTACTTCAATGACTGTTTAGGGACTTTGGGGTCTAGGCACCCACCAGCTGGGTCTCCAGTTCTAAGATTCTATGATTCACTTAAAACTTGGCTCTCTGCACTCAAATATGGGAATGCTGTTAAGGCTGAGATTCTTGGTATTCTGAGTCATGTTATGTGGACATAGAAGTACCTAAAACTCACATTCTGGGAAGCATCAGGCATATTGTTCTGCCTTCCCTTGAAAAACCCCTCCCAGAAACCAACTACGTATCAACAAACTATTCTGCCAACCACACACGGCATGGGCACGAACTGAGCACACATGACAGGGAACTTGAAATCCTGACAGTATGTGTGTGAAGCTGCAGTCACTGCTCTCTTGAAGTTAGGGGTCTGGTGTGCCACACACGGCTTAGCAGGTTTGTGTGACTTCTCTTTCTTATTGAGTCACCTCCAACATTTGCAGGCAAAAGCAGAGTAAAAGGAACTGCTCCACAGCTTGCCTGGCTGACTCTGCTTGTTGCTCTTCATGGAACTGGCAAAAGGCAGCGAGGTCTTCCAAGAACAGAAAATGTGGCTCTTTGTCACCAGGGCTCCACAGGCACCATCAGGTGGCAAAAAATCCTTAAAGACTTCAAACCTGCAGGGCAAATGCTCCTGCAGCTCCACAGAACTCCAGAGAGCATTCAACATTAAAAGGAGATCCAATGGAAAATGAGAGGGAAAATACAATGGAAACATTCCTGTTTAAAACCCCCCAATTTTTAAAAATATTACCGTGGTGCTTTTAAAGAAGATGTATGAGACACAAATTGACAGTTGTCTGGACTATATGGACAACTATATTCAAGAAGAACTTGAGCTTTTTTAGGGTTCAACCTGAAGCTTCTTCCAATAAATGGAAATCCTGGAGAAAGACAGCTGATCAGTGGCAGGACACCACTTTCATGACATGCTGAAAAATGTTATTGCTTGGTGGTCTGAGCTAAGAAATTCAGGAAATATACCCTAAAAACAAGTTTGCTTGTCTGCACTGTTTGACCTTCAGAGGGTTTTGATGATGCCTCAGCTTAAGAACAAACTTTTTATTCTATTTTAGCAGAGTAATAAAGATCTGGAAAGAAGATAGATGTGCACTGTAAACTTTGTGACAGTGTATGTGGGTCTTTTGGGACTTCCTAGGAAAACTGTTTGAGACCATTTCATTCACGTGCAGAGAACAGGAGAAGAAAAGCATGCAGTGATTTCGTACCAACCCTCCTCCCTAGAGCCAGTCTGTAGGACCAAAAACCCCAGGACACATCTGCTGACTCACCTGGGGACTCCAAGGAGGAGCAGACCCTCAAAGGAGGGAGGAAGGGAGGGCAGCAGGCAGGCAGGCATAGAGCCTAGGCTCCCTGGCATCCTTTGCTGTGCCCTCTTTGCCCACTGTTGCCTACTTTGTCTATTCAGTCTGAACAGCTAACAAGCTGATGTGGTTTGCTATTTTTTTCAGTTGCAATTCCAGGTGATTCCTTCCTGGACCTAGTTATTCATTTTCTTTAAAGCTGGGCTATGTGCTCTGTGAAGTCAGCTCCAGTTTCATCCAGCTGCCTAATTATTTCTGGAAAATCTGTGTGCAGTGTAACCATGCATCATTGGTCTGAGCCAACAGTCCTTTTTAATGAAGCAGAAATGTTTCATTTAACGCTGTTTATTAACACTCTGAGAGATGAACTTTTCTGTTACCTATTCTTTCTGCTAGAACTTTTCTTTCTCATTTCCTTTTGTGAATTGAACCATTTCACTGTGTTTCGCATTAGAACTCCTTCAACCTTCTGTCAGATGGCTCTTTCTACAAAAAAATTCATTTAATACCCACACCAAATTAATTCAATACCCACACTAAAGCTTTATTGAAAGGAAAAAATGAATTTATTGGTAGCGACATAACTGTCTTAATTTATTAACAGTCAGTTAACTTTCTTGATGGGCAGCTTTTCCCTCATTGTAAGAGTCTGTAGCAACAAACTACTTGTTTTAAAATTATTCTGCTTCCCAATCTCCTACTGACCAGTTGATTTATTTTTTTCTCAATGCTAGTGTGAACTCCTTCCTTTTTTTTCTTTTTTCTTTTTTTTTTTTTTAACCACCAGTGACAACTTCTCTCCCCGGCAGCAACAATTTTTCTCCCTAGTATAATCTTATATCTCTGTCACTGCCTGTAGGGTAGGGAGAGGACTCTGTCTCTAGTGTGTCTCCTTTGATACTATTAGTCTGGAGGCACCTTTCCTGTCTGGAACTCATTTTCCTAGAAGTTTGTTTTCTGCTTTTATCTGATAATACAAACATATTTTGTACTTCAACAGCTTCTCTAAGCAGTATGACTTTAAATTCAACAGACAACAGAAGCATTTCTCATTTGTTTTCCAGAGAAGTTTTTTGGTTAACTAATTCTACTTCAGTCCATCAGTGGTTAAACTTTGTTTTCACTGTAAGGATTTTCCAGGGCATTATCTACCTAAATACCATTTTTTCCCTTTGGATGAAGCTTCATTATTAATATATATATCCCATAATAGTTGTTCTGCTATGATGGCCACGTAGCCAATGAATTAAGTAACCCTTGGACCTGGAAGTTAGCTAACATTGTTGACAATGTGTTGTATTTTACTGTTTAAAACTCTGACAGTATCTGAACAAGCTCAGTTTAATCCAAGCTAATTGTCACATTTTTAATGGCCTGCTGCCTGTTCTTATAACCCATCAATTTGAAGTTTAAAATAATGCACATGGATTGAAATAAAATCCAGGTGATGTGTTCAGAAGAGCAGCTGTTTGATAAACTGAAACAGTCTAGAGAATTAGTGATCAGAAGGAGATGAGAAGAGCTAAGGAAAACTCGTGATGGCAGTTGTTATTCATGACTTTTTAGTAATTTCTACCAAAATAATTCAAAGAAGGTTCAGAGGAAAGAAATGGAAAGCCTTGTCATGTTTGAAGACAGCGTTCCCACCACCAGAAAATAGGCTAAAGAGGTTAAAACACACATGCGGATCCTCTCATGTTGCAAATGGGTCCGTTTGCAGCAACTTTGCAAAATCTGTGAGCTGTGGGAGAGCAAACAAGAAACAGGGCCCTAATGTTTGGGTAGTGGGGCTCCCCACCCAAATTTTATACTTACTTTTTTTTATATAATTCTCAGCCCTGAGGTAAGGGGCCAAGTTTTTTCTCTTTCCCGTGACGTGCCCTAGTCAGAAGGCAAAGAGCTGCATTTCATCAGAGGCCAGGCTTCACCTGTGCTTACAGACTGGGGACACTGGAAATGCTACCTCACCCCAAAACTCAAGCCCATCAACCAACAGGGGGTGAGGCATCAACTTTCTCAGGCTTTAGCTGGCCTGTGCATGTCGAGAAGCACAACCAGACACACTGAGAAGATGCTCAGATCAAACAGGGAAGTATGGAGTAAATTGAGCCATGTTTGGGAGAAGAAATAAGGAACATACTGATCAGTTTTACATTTTGGATGTAAGTGGAGCTCAGTTTTACAAGACCAGGTATATTTGTATACCTAGATATACCCAGGCATATTTCCAAACTCCTCCCACAGTCCAGTATTTGCAGTTGTGCTGCTCTGTCACAGGCTCACAACTGCTGTTTGAACTGCTATATCAAATGCAGTATGTTTCAAACACACCAGCTATTGGATTTGTGAAGCTGCCACCCTCCCCCTTCAGTGTGGTTAATATTTTACTTCTTCTAGCTCCCCAGTAGAATCACTGAAGAGCAATGCTTGAAAATAAAACGCTTGCTCTTTCATTTTTCAACACAAGCTTTTGCTACTTATTTAGGCATAAACTAAAGGCCCTACCTAACCTTAGTGTAGAAGTGGCCCTTCTATGGACAGACACTGAGCACAGAGCTGTGCAAAGCCCTGGAAAGTTCCTTGGGTGTGGGTGTGCTCTGCTCTGCCTGGGGGCACTTGCTTTCAGATTAGGATTAAGGGCCTGGAGGAACAGATCCACCAGGGAAGCACCAAGCCTGCCGGAGAGAAGTTTCTACCAATTTTTAACTGGTTATCTAAACTATTTCTCACTTTATGCAACAGCAAGTATTGATACCAATGACAGCCAGCTTTATATTAATAGAAACATGAAGCTTATTCATCATGGCCTTACAAATACAACTGCCAGCAACATAAAAGCAGTTATAAGTTTCTTGTTGGTAGAAGAACAGCCACTAATCCGAATAAACATACCTGTGATGACACATGACCTCTCTCAGTCAAAAGGACAAGATTTGCACAATGAGAGACAAAATGGATAGTATCTCAAACTGTGTTTTATTCATATAACAGTTTACGTTAAAGCTATTCTGAATGAACTTTGACAGACAGGTTTATAAGCTTTATATAGGGAACAGTTGTGGAAAAAAAGTTTCCAAAGACAGTGAAGGTGGTTATTAATTATTATTACACAAGAGCATTTTCTCAAAACTGGTTTTACACATAATATCTGTTATTCCTTGTTTTTTTAAGATCAGTGTTTGGAAGTTTCCTTCTCATTCTGCTATAACATTTCAGTTTTTGAAATCACAGTGTGCCCCCAATGAAACTGCCAGGAGCTATTAAAATAGCACAGATCAGAATGAGGGAGAAGAATATCTCTGATATTTCTTGATATGTAGCAGGACAGGGTATGTTTCAAATAGATTATTAAAGGCTCCTTCTTTCAGATCTTGGTAGGACTACTCTTCTGCTTACTGACATGTGCTCAGTTAAATGTCTTAGCAGATGAGGGATTCAGCCTATACTAATATTCCATTTTACTCTCTCTTGGAGTATTTAATGCACAATCCTAGAGTTGTGCTATTTTACATAAATATTACTTACACAGGCTATAAGTGCCAATCCCAAAGCCTACGTTCCCAGCTGCAGTGGTAGTTCATTTCCATTCCCGAATGCTTCTGTTTCATTTATTATTTTACTTCAGTAACACTGTTAAAAATGCCCCTGTATTGTTCACCCTCATCTACACCTCACGATCTGTTAATAGGGCAGAAGTCACTACTGTGTATCGACATGTGATTTCTGCCTGCATTTCTTAAGTTCATAGAGAAAAATATCTAATCCATATTCTACTCTCTGTGTGTGAATAATTGCACATTTTTGTTCCCTAAACTATGATTTTAAGATTTCTTCTCCTACCACTGTGACAGCTGTGCTGTTTCTGCTACGTTTCTCTGCTTGAAAAGTATGTGAGTATAATATATCTTCTGGTACATAATAACTGCTGTGCAACACAGTCCCTTACTGTCTCAGTTTAGTACATTCCCCCAATTTCTGGGACCGTATGTGAGATATTAAAGGGGGGGGCATTTTTTACAATGCTTAATTCATAAACATTAAACTAGAACACTGGTATTTTGTTCTTTCTTAGAGGGAATTCATTTGAGATAATTAGCACAATTTCAGATTTACAGCATTTGTCAAAAAGCACAAGGCAAAAGAAAATGCACATTCTTGCTTTCACACAATGGGAAGACATGCAAGTGAGTACTTAGGGCTGAAGGCTTTTATCTTATCAGGTCCAGACCCGGCTGTGCTCTGCCAAGGCTGCAAGTAGAGATGTAAACACATTTACCATGACTTGCAAAACTCCACCTGAACTCCAGAATACAAAATTTTCCAAGTCATTCTGAGGTGGAGCAACACAAGGAGAAGTAGGTAGTTATGCACAGGTACAACATACAATGGAGAACATTGCTCCTGTGAGCAACTCAGAAATCCTAAACTGACCCTGGGCACTCTGAGAGGTTAGTCAGCAGCAGACTGCTCTGCCAGGTGCTCCTGCTTAAAGCCCCAATAGTAGCAGTGTGCTACTACATAAGCAGGTAGAGAATATATGGCTCTGCAGATCCTATAGATCCTCTTAGAAAGGCTGTAAGGGTTTTGACCTCTTGTGGAGCACACCCACCCATAGACAACAGTCTTACACAAAGCCTTGGTACAATCAGCAACATACTGGGATAGCATTTGAGTCAATACAGGCAGAATTTGCTAGATAGATAAAAAGATGAGGATTTTGTACAGGAGAAAAGAATCATAGTGGTATGTGAAATAATACAAGAACATTAATTTCCTAAGCAAAACAACAGTTGGAAAACACCCTACAGGAAATTCAAGCTTGCAGGTTTCCTTATCAGGAAATAAGTCTGTGTGCGAAGAAGGACCCACAAGAATTTGATTACCTCCCAGCCTTCTGGTAGTGCGGCAGTCCTTTACTCCTTCTGCCTTCCCTCCTTTTCCTAAACCTTCCAAATACTTGTTGAGAAGTAAAGCAGCCAACATGTAACCCAACCCACATAACCTCTTCCGGAGACCCTATGTGAGCTCTGCCGCCAAGAGGGGCTAATTTCAGAAAAGTTACAAAATATCCAGAGAAACTATCACCATCATACTCATAGGATGCTTTTCACAACTGCATTCAAGCCTAAAACAGGTTCGTCCAGTTAGGATATTGAACCAGGCACGAGGCATAATCTAACAGTAGGCTGCTGCACAATCCAGGAGGTATAAAAAAGTCTTCACTGAGTTTTTCAGCTGGATTTTTTTAGACTGTTTTGAAAAGGTCCCGGGCTACATAAGCTCTGGCTGGAACAGCACCCAGGCTCCAACAAACACCCAAGACCTGCACTCTCATTAAAGCACAACATTTACATGTTTCTCTGAAAAATGAAAGTCTCAAAAAGCATTGTAATCATGTGACAGCAGCAAGAACAGCACCAGAGGGTTTTGCTAAGTAGATTTGTCCTTGACTAGGCATCTTGGCCTATTTCTTTAGTAGTTCTTTAGTAGTTTCTTTAGCCTCCCTTTAGTAGTTCATTCATGTTAAGGGAAGGCTGAGGGAGAATCTTAATGGGTAAATATCAGAGGGGGAGTATACAGATGATGGACATAGGCTCTTTTCAATGGCATTCAGTGACAGGCAATTGGCACGAACTGGAACACAGGAGACTCCATCTGAACATCAGGGAATCCCTTTTCACTGTGAGGGTGACCAAGCACTGGCACAGGTTTCCCAGAGAGGCCGTGGAGTCTCCATCCCTTGAGATATTTGGAGTTGTCTGGATATGGTCCTGGGCTCTGTGAGGTCCTGCTTGAGCAGGGGGGTTGGATCAGATGTCCTCCAGAGGTGTCTTACACAGCCATGTTGTGATTTTGTGAAGGGAAAGGGGAAGAGAAACTGTGTTCCTGAGATAAGCTTTGGTAGTGGTTTCAAGAAGCTCATACCTTGCACTGTGAAAAACCCAACACCAAAAGGTTTCTATAAAAGATTGTGAGTCTCTTCCAATGCTGTTAGAACCAGACTCCACATGTCCAGATCATGAGCTGTACAAAGAAGGGAGAGGAAAAGCACTGTAGGAAACTCACTGGTTTGTGTGCTAGGCTATACCTCACAAGACAAAAAATTAAAGAACCAAGTTATCAGGAAATTACACTGTATAATCAATTCTACCAGTTCTATAACAAGTTTCAGATTTGCAAGTGCACTTTCCAATCTGCTGTTTCCATCAACTTTCATCCTTTGACAAGCACCGACCACTAGTTTGTGCATCATCTAATGCTCTGTTTTTGAGAACCCATCAGAACCAGTACAGGGAACTGCACCTTCATTTCTCTCTCTTTTTGCATGTTGATGGCAGTATCTCATTCTGTATCTTGTTTGCATTGGGTTACATTTTGCTCTGTGTAGCAGTTTTGGTGACTTTCACAGAACTAACCTGGAGATAAAATCAGAAGTAGAGCTAAAATTGGCCTCGTTTTCCCTTCAGTATGAGTTGTACACTTAAACCATGACTCATCATGGCTTGCAGTCACACCCAGGTGCTCGATGGGCTGACTGGCCAGTCACTTGAGAACAGAAGGCAATCCAGATAGATACAGCAGGTGGGTGAAGGTTGGCTCCCTCCTCTTACTGGATCACTGCAGCGACAAACAAACCACCAAGCACCCTGGTTTCCCAGTTGAGGCTCCAACTTGCTAATGAGTCCCAGAAGCTGAATGACTTCTGTTGTGGGGCACTTTAATGTGCAGCTCTAGACAGAAGCCAGCACTGAATCAATTTTTCCTCTGTTATGACAAATAGGGAAATGTACAACCTCCAAAAAATAAATTCCCTTTTCCGAAAGCTGCAACTGGAGAGTGACTAGGTCAAAAAGTCAAACTATTTTCCCGGCAGGTCACTGTGTGATCAGTACAGAAATAGCAGGTTACAATAAGAACCTTGTGCTGTGAAATTAAAACTTAGACTGGAAAGCATACCAAAATTAGGAAAGAATACCATGCATTCAAGTACTTGGCTAAGTCAGGTCTTCAAATGAATCATTCAGTTTTGCAATCATCCTGTGTAACAAAAGCAAGGTGAGGGATCATAAAGAATTCATTTAAGGAAAGAAGTATCTTAATAAGGTACTTAAATTATATTATACCATGCTGCAAAAGTTCATATGTCACTTTATGCCGCTGTCAGACACCTCCAAAAGCAAATGCAATTTCATTGTTCTCCATTCTGGTCCTGATATACTTACAGTAGCTTTCAGACAGCCAAAGTGTGAGTCCTTCAGAAGCTTTCTACCATTAAATGTTGAAACTGATCTTTCTTCAGGCATTAGACTCAAAAAGCAAATATGCTTCATTTCCATATTTTCTTTCAGAGCGCTTGAACTACTTCAGTCCAATGCCGGAAAACCTAACCTTTTGAGTCATTTAACCAGTGTTTTTGTTGTTCATCTGTCTGTCCTGGTTGCGTCTGACCTCTGGGATGATTGCAATAGAAAAAACATTCAGCTTTTCTTTCCTTTCTTCACTATGACTCAACCTCCTTCTCCTCTCAGGGGTGTGACTACAGTTCTTAGGGAATAGGTCCAAAGTTTCAACATTTCAAGTGTCTCACCCACAAATACTCTTGTCATTTAGGAAAACTCGGGGTACCTGAGTTCAGATACACTGAACAGTTCCTTGGTTTATAATCTGGGGTGGTTAGGTTTAGCATTTTACTAGAGGGGCAATAAACCATATAGCCCTGATAATGAAGTGCTAAGTAGCAGATTTCTAGGTTAGAGCAGTTAGAGTGAAAGCAAGAGCCAGACACATGTGGGAATATTGCATTACCAGCTCTTAGTTCTCCTAAACTAAGGGTGTGCAGAGGGATCATCCCAATTTGCTAATTCAGGAGCCTGTCAATAGACTATATCATAAATTAAAGAAAACAGATGGGCTCTTCTTTCCCTAGTAGGTTTTTTTTGTGAAGAGGTGAGAGCATCACCCCTTCACAGGGGAAGGGCACATGGAAACAGTGGGGTCTGTTGTGCATTTAGTCTGTGGTCCTGTAAATGGGCATCTTCAGCTCCCCCAGCATGAGGCATTTCACCAAGTCTCCCTCCATCTTCCCAAATCCCCAGTACTTCCATCAATCTACACACAGATCTGCATCTGGCTTAAAATTAAGAGCCTGCTGGTTTCAGGCTTAGGAGTTTTCTGCCACAGGGAGCTTATTCATCCAAAGCCCTCACAGCTGCCATCCCACAGCATTACTCAAGATTGCAAACACTCATCAAACCTTGGATGACATACTCTGGCCTTCCCACATACACTTAGGTTTTCTCCCAGGTTTCAAGAGAGCCATTGTGTGAAAATGTCTGGTCTGGATAGTCTGGCTGTGGTAATTTTGCTTCACCTTCTGAACATTTCTGGTCTTTTCCCAGACCAATCAGATCAGGCATTTCTGCCTGACAAAATTACAGCCAGTACCAGTACTTACTCGAGGTATCCAGGAAAGCAAATTCATTTTTCAAGAATAAATCAGTTGTTTTCCTCTTTAAGTTAAGTACCCCCGTGGGATTTTTTAGCTGTCCTGCTGCAATTCTCATTCTTTGGTCTTCTCACACACCTCCCCCATCCTATCTAAGCAGACCTCTAATTTTCCACAGCTAGATACTGTTTCCCACCTTTTTGCCATTGTTTACACATGCTTTATTACCCTTCTCACAGAATCAAAAAAACTCTCATTCTATTTAAGAAAAAAAGTTTCTTTTTTTCCCCCATTGAAATATTACTGCTTAATTTAAGGGTGCTGTTCTTAAAAACTATATTTGAAAAGAACCCCAACCAAACAAACCAGATTTAACCAAGAAGACAATTTTCATTTTAACAAGGTTTGATGAGAATTTGGACAAAATTAGCTGTAGATTTAAAATACATTTACAATTGCATTTCAAAAGACAATTTACTCAAATAGGATTTACTTCTAGATGGAAAGCATTTTTTTCTCATTTTTTATAAACAGGTAATGTAAAAATATTTTCTTGTGTTTAAGACCATGCTTTCCCAGAATGAACAAAAGACTTTTGTAAGCCAGAAACCATGGAAAATGTGTGTGTGTTCCTAAGGATTAGAACAGTATCACATACATACGGCAAAAGACGGTATGGAAATAAATTCTAAAATAATGTATTTAAAGACTTCAAAAAACATTTTAAAATAAGAGGCAGATTTTCAGCTTGCACATATTGACATAGCCCTGAGCTTTCAGTCACTTAGATAGATACCACAGTAGCTCCTTGATAGATCAATTTACAGTTAGAAAATGTTATCTAAATGTAGACTAAAAATCAGCCCTTGTATTTGCAAATTCACAGGAGGGAGTGGTTTGGCTTTCATTTACTGGTGTGGAAATGGACTAATCTTCTATATGATGCCTACAGAAGTCATATTTGATGTGGAAATGTGTACAGCAGGGTCTTCAGCCTCTGCCCTGTGAAGCCAGAAGATGGGCCTTCAGCACCAATTTTTCTCAACAACTCCCCAACACCCTTGTTCTATAGGATTCTGATCCCAGCATCCTGCAGGGTTCAATCAATGCATAGTCCTCTGGGAGTTATGTCTCTGGCCTAACCCAGTTATCCACACTCCCACTGCAAAGGTATGAGATAGGCAGCTCCAAAAGAAGTTTTATCCCATCTGTCTCAGACACCTACCACAGGAAGGGAACAATTACCTTGTGGAGATGCCTGTCTAGTTCCATCAACTACACTGGAGCCTAGATGAGCAGCTTAGACTAGACAGTTCAATTTTAGATGGATAAAGATAGGTGAGATGAATCTCACTTTAGCATTGGGATATGTCACAATTTAACTCTGGAGAATTTACTAGCCAAGTTTCTATGGTATGAAACCAGCTTCAGCACACAAAGCTGAGGGACTAAGGGCAGAAAAGAACACATCCAATATTAAAGATGGTCTGAATATTCTACAGTACAGGCTGTACCCTGAGGTCAACACAACTAACCTGTAGATTAGAGCACTTTCATCTCTCTCATCCACAGACCAGCCAGAGCTCAGTAAACTGAGCTGCCACAAACTAGTGGTAGCTGAGGCTGGTGCCAGAAGCAGTGTGCCAGAAGCAATAAACAACACTAGCAAAGAGACTGCTGTAGCCAGGATTCATGAGGAATTAACAGCATTTGATAGAATGGGACTTAAGAGTCCCATTAATGTCATCAGTGTATCAGAAAATAAATCTATTTCAACAAATGAACATTTTCCTTTGATCTCTTCTAATTATATTGTTATTATTTGTTATCATCCACACTACCTCTGTGAGCATTTATCATCTCAGTTTTCATATTGTTTTATCTTTAAAGCATTTATTATTAATCTCCAAGAAGATCTACTTCCTTGATTTTCAGCTTAGATTTCCAGATCTCATTTTCACTGCTTTTACTTCTCCTTTTAGGAAAAAAATGGGCTAACTTTTTTATTTTTCCTCCTCCAGTTGTGTCTAATTTCAATGAGGAAAGTACTCATGCAGTTCTTCAGACTGACTGTGAGTGAGAAGCAAGCTATTTTGCTTTAATTTCACTCACTATTGTGTGGGAAGTAAGCATTGCCATCATCCCTAGGATCCCGAACAGGACATGAAGATCCCTTCTTGGTGGGGAAAGCCCAAGATTTGATAGTCAATCTTCCAGCCAAAGTCATAACTCCTTTTGCTTTGATTTACTACTTTTTGTCTTGATCTGTTTCTTCTCTCTTCTGTTCCACTCTCTTCTCCGCAAAAATCTTTGGTGTAAGACCACAAACAAAACCCCCAAGCCCCCAAATAGTGGTAGATATTTTAAATTTTCTGCTTATGCTTAAACATTGCAAACATCTTGTACTTCTGCAACTCAATTTTTACCATCTAAACAGTTGTCTTAAAGCTGCCCACTTCACATGTGAAGGGGATTAGGAATTCCCAACATGTGTAAGAGCATAACAACTACAAGTCATAGAAATCATGAACAGCAGCTGTAGAAATTTAGATTCAGACTACCTTAAGTACTGGTAGTACCCAAATCTCAACCCAGAAGGTACTACTTGGATATCATCATCTAATAGCTGTCCTTAAATTCAATTTCAATTGCTTATGTTATTTTGTAAGGCAACTCTGTTCGCACTGGTGAATATATTGACCAACTAATAACTAAAAATAATTAAGTGCTACCTTCTTAATTAGTTATCAAACAGACATTGAAGGAAAATCTGTATTACAGAATACGCCAAGTTGGAAGGGACCCACGAGGATCATCGAGTCCAACTCCTGGCCCTGCACAGGACTATCCCCAAGAGTCACACCATGTGCCTGAGAGTGTTGTCCAAACACTTCTTGAGCTCTGTCAGGCTTGGTGCTGTGACCACTTCCCTGGGGAGCCTCTTCCAGTGCCCAACCACTTTCTGGGGGAAGAACCTTTCTTTGATATCCAACCTAAACCTCCCCTGACACAACTTCAGGCCGTTCCCTCGGGTCCTGTCACTGGTCAGCACAGAGCAGAGATCAGTGCCTGCCCCTCCTCATCCCTCCCGAGGAAGTTGTAACTGGAATGAGGTCTCCCCTCAGCCTCCTCTTCTCCAGCTGAACAGACCAAGTGCCCTCAGCCTCACACGGTGTTAACCTCTGCCAGAACTGAAAGCCTAGTGCAGAAACAGCCGGAAAAACTTACGTGACACTTAAATACGGTGTAAAACAGATCGTATGATTCTTCTTGCTTTATTTTACAAGGCATGAAAGCAATCACTCAAATGCAAACAAAGCTGTTAAACTTGGTTAAAATCTCGTAACAATTAAATTCCCATCAGTATTCCTGGCACCTTTTGCCATCATTAATGTTTTATTCAGGAGCTTCTGGAGAAAGCTGCCTTCACTGGTGTCCTCGAATAAAAAGGTAGACGGAATTTAACAGCTCGCTAAGCGCCCATGCCAACAGCAGGGAGAAAGGGAGGGACGGAGGCAGGAAAGTGGGAGAGGGGAGCGGAGAGAGGAAGAGGGAGGTGGAGGGGAAGAGAGGGAGGGAGAGAAAGAGGAAGAGACAGAGAAGGAGAGGCAGAGAGGCCGCTGCGGAGCGGGCGGGGGGCGGCAGGACCCGACGCTGCCCCGGCTGGCGGCGCCCGGCGGCGCGCATGCGCAGCAGGCGGCGGTGTGGGCGGCTGCGCGTCGGCGGGCAGCGCCGCGCCCAATCAGCGGGCGGGGCGTGCGCGCGCGGGGGGGCGGCGGGCGGTGCCCGCGGGCAGTCACCTGACGGCGCGCGCCGCAGTCGGGCCGTGCCCGTGCCGGGAGCGGCGGAGCCCGGGCAGCGGCGGCGGGGCGAGGAGGAAGGGGGCGAGGCAGCGACGGCGCTGTCCCCCGGCCCGCGGCGGCAGGCACCGAGGTAAAGCCCGGCCGGACCGAACCGGCCGCCGCCGGGAGGGCGCGTGCGCGGCCGGTGCCCGTCGAGGGGTTGGCGGTGGGGGGCGAAGGCAGCGCCGCCCGGGCGCGGGGAGCGGCGAGGAGGGTCAGGCCGCGCTCACGGGGGCGGTGTCGGTCATGCGGCCCCTTTCCCCTCCCCTCCGCCAACACACGCTCTGCCACCCGTCCCGCCGCGGCCGGGCCCGCGTAGGGCCGGGGGGTCTCGCCCTTGGCGGCGGCGGAGGCGCCCTGTCAGCGCTGGCTGTCCCTCCGGCGGGCATTGCCTCCCTTCGCCCGAGGCCTGCGCCCCGTCGTTCCTCGTCCCTGGTTTCCGCGAGTGCCCTTGTGCCCCGGTGACACAGGCGTGACTCTCCCACGCCGCGTTCCCTGGTACTGTTCGAAAGGGGCAATTGAGCCCCGCTGGGAATCCTGCGGGAACCCCGCTCTGCCCGGGTGAAACGTGCGGCTGGAGCGTTCGGTGTTTGTTTTCCTTCGTTGGAGCCGGGGAAGGTTTATTTTAGACCGTAAACAACGGGATACAAATCCTGTCCGTCTTGTTCTGTGCGGTGAGATACTTGGCATGTTTTGAGGCACGGTGAAAATGTAGTAATCACAAAACAACCATCACCTGCTTTTCTGTAACAGAACTGTCACTTGCTTTTCTGTCGAATTATATTTATCGGTTTTAGTATGACGGTATAACAATAAACCCAAATTCATATACAACTCGGTTCTCCAAATGCTTGTTGGATTAAAAAAAGGACAGAGAAAATGTTCTAGCAGTAAAGGTAACTGTATATACAGTATTTTTTGACAGACACATTAATTTGAGGCGCTTTAGGAAGGTGGTTTTTCTGTGTGTGAAAAACATTGGCTGTAGTAATGGAATAATTGCAGTCCAGAAACATTGTAAATTACGGTTATGCAGCACTCTGAATGCTCGAGTATACAGAGTCCAATTTTGAGTATTATACTGCACTGCAAAGAAAATGAAGGAGTATATTCCTGTCAACATGGTGAGTCTGAATTAAAGCATCTAAAGTAAACCATGAAATATGATTTGTAATATGAGTTTAACTTTAAAGGTGACTTAAATGGCATGACCTAACACATGCAAGTAAGTCTGTGTGTACCCTAGCAAGCAATGAGGCCCAAAATAGGCAGATTTGCAGAGAGAAACAGTTGTTGCTGAAAACAGAATATCCACTTCATTTATTTTTCAGAAGGGCTTCCTTCGTGGTGACTGCTGAATACCTTGGGATTTGGAATTCTTTAGAACATCTAGAGTACATTTCCCAATTTATTCTAAAAAAGAATTATCTGAATGTGCCTTGTGAAGTGAACAAAAGCATAGTAAGTGGGATGTGTGGGAAGTTTGCTTTGTTAGCACACTCCTGATTCTAACCAAAGTGCTAATGTGGAGGTTTAACTTCCATCAGCTGTATCTTTGAGTGGTTTATATGCAATAATATGCAAGATCTTAGTGTGTTAAATGTTTACTTGCTTTTAATAGGTTCTAAAATTCTTACCCAAAGGATATTTTGAAGAGTAATAAAGTCATGTTTGGATAAGAATGGTCTAGTATTAAAACCCATACCCTTTAACTGATTCTTTGGATCAGGTGGCACTCTTGGTAGGTGTAGAATAAACATGTCTTTGCACGTGAGTTGCACAAATCCCAAAGAACTCTGCCCTATGGTTTAGGGAAACATAGCTGAACAAGTCTCCTTGTCATGTCATCCCCACCTTCCTAGTCTTGATAATCAAAGTGGTTGTGTGAATTCTTTGTAAATTTCTTTTTAATCATAGTTGTCTTTCTCCCTGCACCGAGCATGCTGGGGGGGGGGAAAGGAGTGTTAGATCAGTCAGAGGGTTCATATTTGTGTCTGAGTGCTGGCATTTTAATTGTCCCCTAGAATTCGATCACTGGAAGTTTCATGGGGGGTAGGAAAAACCTTTGTGGTATTTATAATGTAAGTCCTGTTTATATGCTATCCATGGTTAAACATAGATACCATGTTAGTTGGTGCAAATGTGGGTAGGAGCAAAACCTTGAGTGAGCCAAACTTAACTGCTGAAACAATCATTAAGTTGTATTAATTCAGCCTAGTATGACCACAGTGGGGATGAGGTGTGAGGACCCACCTGCAGCTTTCCCTGCCCCCACCTCTGGTTCAGAGATAAGCAGTCTGGAGAGGGGAAAAAAAGCAATAGAAAGGCTTACTTTGCTGTAACAAATCATAGGCTATATCACAAAAGTCACTCTGTCTCCATATGCAGTTCTTTTCAGTTAATGTCCTTTTAAGAAAGAAGGCAGTTTTGGTGTTGTTAAGTAATACAAAGGGAAAATGTTGTATTTTGTATAAATGTGAGTTAGCTGGTTAGAATAAGGCTCAACTGACCAATAAGCTACTGAAGCTTTAAAAAGGGGGAAATGTGCTATGAGGGGTAAATTGACTTTAGAAACACTGGTGAAATACATATCAATTGAGTTTAATGATTAGGCATACTTTGGAGAGTGGAAGAGGTGTAGCCTAGGGTATCAGTAACTCAAAATGTCTTTAAATGTGAGCCTGTGTCTTAAAGAATATTCAATTAATCTTTAGAATCGTGTTGAGATATTTTGTTTGTGAATGACTTCGTTTGAACTGTCAACATAATGTTTGTAGGTGTTTGGATTCCAGTCTTGGCCCATTGTCAAATACTTTGATAAGTAAGTATATGCCATTTGCACTCCCTGTTTACATTTCTTTTAAGGTTGTTGAATCACAAAATCCTAGAGTGGTTTGGGTTGGAAGGGACCTTAAAGATCACCTAGTTCCAACCCCCCTGCCATAGGTAAGGACATCTTCCACTAGACCAGGTTGCTTCAAGCCTCGTCCAACCTGGCCTTGGACAGTTCCAGTGGTGAGGCAGCCAGAGCTTCTCTGGGCAACCTGTGCCAGGGCCTGACCACCCTCACAGGAAAGAATTTCTTCCTAATAGCTGACCCTCCCCTCTGTCAGTGGCAAGCATTGCCCTGTGTCCTGTCACTCTATGCCTTTGTCTTAGGTTCTTCTCCAGCTCTCTTGGAGCCCCTTTAGGCTCACTCTGGGGTCTTCTCCAGGCTGAACAACCAGCTCTCTCAGCCTGTCTCCGTAGCAGAGGGGCTTCAGCCCTCAGAGCATCTTCATGGCCTTCTCTGGACTCGCTCCAGAAGATCCACATCCTTCAGAGTTTGGGTGCCCCAGATTTTGGATATCAGTATTTTAATGTGGTACCATCCCAAAAATGCTTATTCACAGCTCAGCTAGTATGACCATGTCTCTTGACATTGTGTGTAAGATAGGAAATGATGGGAAGACTGAAACACAGCTTTATGTGATTTGGCAGAGACCTTTACTAGCCTTACTATTTGAAGTCTGGTTTTCTGCACATTTTTTGTTTTCTTTATTGTTATATAAATACTGTCAGTTCTGATGAATCTGTGCTGTTCTGTTTTCATAGAAATGTTTCTGAAGTTCTTTCTGATTTATGTCTAAAATATCTGCAGGCTTTTTTTCAGTTTCACATATTGTGAAGGGCAGTTGTGGAAACAAATCAGAGTTAAACAGATAATACCAGAAATGAGATTCTAAATATAATTTCCAAACCATATTTTCTTTGATTTGCCAGTATAACTGCTTCTCAGTTTTCACAGGTTCTTTCTTGTGTCCTTCTAAGTTAGAGTAAAATACGTTAGAACCACAGATGGTTAATTTAGTATTCATCATAAATATTTTGACGTACATACTTGTAAAGGCTTATGACAGTTATTAAATCAAGATAATTTGTGTGGTTTGTTTAACTGTGGCAAAGAGTAGAATATGTAGCTCTAAATGCAAAGGTATTTGTCCTCTGAGAAAAGGCAGGAGTTGACAGTAGATTTTAGTTGTGTGTGCTTTTCTCATCCTAAGTGAATATTTTATTATCTAACCTAGTTCTTATTTAAGAAAAAATAAAACCAGTTTTTACTTACGTTTTTTGAGTGTTATGTTTGTGGTTATTTTTGTTGTTGTTAAGTGCTTTGGGGTTTTTTTAAAGGTCTTTCTGAAGTCAGAGCATTTTTGTTCTCTTTGCAGAGTAACTTGCTTTGAATACGAAGGGCTATAAGTACTGGAATTTTGCTGCAAAGGAGTCTCTGAAATCTCCTCATGCCTATTTCATTTCCTAGCAGTGAACAAACCAAATCCCACACCATGATTTTCAGCCCTGATCCAAAAATTAAACTATTAGTTGTCTAAAATAATGGTAAACTGCAAAGTAGTAATTTTTGTTTATTTTTGCTTTGATATGGACTACTTTGTGTCATCCTCTGAGGGAAACTTTTCAGACTTCTGTTCTGTGGGAAATCTGTTGTTACATGGTATCAATTTTTTTTTTCCCCGTTTAAAGTCACAGCTTCTGGAGTCTTGTATGCTCAGGTTCCAGCCCCCCAAGTCCCTCCCACGTCCCGAGTTCTCATACAGCTTGCAGATGTTTTTTTTAAAAAGTGTATGTTCAGGCTTAAAACCTGGAAAACAAATTAAGACTCTCAGAGAAGACTTTAAACTTGCCAGACTTCCTGTGATTCTTTTTTATACTAGCTTGTGACTTGACAAGAGTCCAAATGCTATGGTAAGAATTATGTTACAAAAATACAGCCTGGTAATTTTTGAAAGGCTCATTTGTGTAATTAAGCTGTGAGTAATATCATCCAGGTGTTAGACTGGATGATAAATAAAGAATGCAATTTAGAATTATCAGTGTGCTAATATCTGAAGATTAAATGTACTTTTTTCTGAAAGAGAAAGCATTGCTCTCCGGGCAGCAAAGCTTAGTTTTTGCTTTTTTATCACTTTTTTTTCTGTTACAGTCTTTTTGAACTAAAGATGAAGAAGCAATGAGCATGAACACCAAAACGCTTGTTCATTCTTTGTCAGCATAATGTGAATCAGCAGCTATTAATTGCTGTAGGCTTTTGTCTGTAATGTAACTATTTCCTTAAAAGGAGAGAGAGCTGGGGGCAAGGACAGAGAGATAAAACTTTAGAAAAAAAGCCTGTGCAGTGTATTTTGAATAAACTGTCTCTTATCTAAACTGTCTTGTGACAGACTATCTAAATGATAGTTGTCCCTTTGGACTTCACATCTGCGGATGACAGAAATTTTTTTGTAGGCTAAAGTAAATGTGTCAACCATGAGAGAATTGACAGACATGAGTGACGTGCTGCAACTTACTCAACAGGTCAGCGTAAGAGTTAGGGATAGCAACGGGGGTGTTTTCTCCAAGCTATGTTTTTGGGGGTCTACAATTGTCTCTTTTCCAACTATTCAAGAATTTAAAGTGTTCCAAGAATACAGATGCATTATAAGCATGGTGATAACTGAACAGACCTTTATTGTTTGCTAGGTGATAAATTAATCTTGCTGGTTTTATCATGATAGTGAGCACAACTGAATTTACATCCGGATATCCAAGTTCAGCCAGCTCAGATAGCAGTGACAGCCAAGGGGTGTCCTGCCCACGTTCTGCAGCTACTACGAAGGGGAGCTTTGCTCTGTGCTCTCTCTTATTTCAGAACTTTACCTGTGTACAAATGACACTGTGATGTGTCATTGTGACTGTGCTTGCTACAGAGGATTGATGTCCAGTGTGGCATTAGCGGATGCTTGTTCACAAAATAAAGACTAAGGAACAGGGTTTTGTTTACATTTTTAGTAATTTGGGTAACTTCTGGCTGGATCTCATACAGGAAGTTTATGGTAGGTGAAGATCAAAAAAAAACCAAATGTGTGTAAACTGAGTTGATTTGCATAGTAGGGCTGTGTAATTGATATCAGAGTCTAGTAATTAAAGGTTAGCTCTTCTTTATAGGATATCAGAAAAGGATTTATTTGTTGATGGAAAATAAGAGGCTGTTGCTCTTTAAGAGAAAGCAGTGACCTCACAGGATGTAACTCCTGTCGCTGATGTGGTTTTGCTTGGTTCTTGCTAGTACCATGGCTGTCTTAGTGGAGCTTAAGACAGAAGGACAACAGGTCAATTTTTTTTTTTTCTGGTTTATTGCCCCACTTGCTCTTAGGCATGTTAACTGTTGATGGTAACAAGGTAGACTCCTGTGTTTTATTTGACAGTGAGTCTTTGAAAGGCAATTGTTAGGTTTGGATGCTAGACTTGATTGAATCTGGGTGCGTTAGGATGAGTCCTTTCTTCAAAGTTCATCTGGTGATGAGGAGATTACTGGTCCTGCACAGGCACAGTGAGGTCTTGCTGGATGGCAGAACCAGCTCTGCTCAGCTTCCTGGAGTGGCTGGTTCTCAGCTTTCCAGGAGAAGAGAAAGAGTATCAAACAATTTCTGTATCAAAACCTTCTCCAGTCTATGCTGCTCTTCCATCTGCTGTCTCCAAAAACCTGTAATTTGGAGGGGGAAAAAAGGATTTGGAAGATAAACTTTGATGTGTGGGGAGCAAATGTAGGGATGAATGCTGCCTCTGAATTTGGGGTTCCCATTGTATCTTGGTGACCATTAGATGCTGGATTTTCTCTTCCAGGTCCTTGGATTTAGTGCCAAGTGTTAAGACTGTAAGTTATAATAAGCTATGTTTTTCCTGAAAGTGTAAGCCTTCAAAGTAATAGAGGCATGACCAATATTGATTTCCATGGGTTTCTGTGTTCTGATTTCATATTTTTAAGGACACTTGAACCATTCAAACTCAGAATGTTCAAAAAGCATTTTGGTAAAACTGTACACAAATCACAGGTATCATAATGTAAACAGAAGCAGAAGGGACAGCAAATTGCACTCTCAAATCTGTATCCTGTTTTAAGGGCCATTTTATTATTCTTTGGCTGTTTGCCTTAGAGTCTCAGAGCTCATGGAGCTCATTTCTGTGACTCATTCATTCTTTTTAGTTGTGAATTTTCTTCTAATGCAGATCATTCCAGCGTCAGCTGAATCAATGTTCAAAA
Organism: Pseudopipra pipra; assembly: GCF_036250125.1. Lineage (NCBI taxonomy): Eukaryota > Metazoa > Chordata > Aves > Passeriformes > Pipridae > Pseudopipra > Pseudopipra pipra. The sequence goes on from NC_087550.1 coordinate 16,794,255, forward strand.
CACTCTCCTTAGATGTAAATCATACCCCTTTGTATGCTGAAATCTCAACCTTTTGGGTTTGTGGTGTTTGAGGATTCTAAATTTACCTCTGTTAGCTGAATTAATGTATGTTATTCTGTGGTAAAGGTCCTGGCAGCTGTTATAGGCAGACAGGAACACCTTCAGCTGTTACTTTTATGGTCTTTGTTCAGAAACAGTGATGCAAGTATACAATAAACCAGCTATAAGCATACAGAATTGGTGTTACCTGACTCATTTTCTAAGTTAGCAGAATGCTTAGTAGTAAACTATATGGTATTTTGGGAGATTTCCTAACACTGATGCAAAATACAAGATATTCTGTCTGTCTTCATTCAAAGTTTAAAGAAGTTCTTACTATTATTCAATGCAGTTAATTAATAGTATGCTTTATGTATTTAGATTGCTTTTATGATCTTGTATGTTTGGCATTAATTATTAATAAAATATTTTGGACAAAGCATTCATGTTTTAGAAATTCTCCAAAGCAAAGCTGGAATTCTTTGGTTGTTGTCCAGTGGACATCTGGATAGGTGACAATAATTTGGGATAGTTGTTGCTGGTGTTAATGTTTGAGTTAATGCTATTTTGACTAATAATATTACAGTTGCTTTATTGTTCTAATATTTTGAATTTTGTCTTAACAACTGCATCTCATTGCTGTTGCTTCTTGTTAGCTGTATAACTTTTCCCTTTGAATGGGATTTCTGTTTGTTATCAGCTCTTTTCAACCAGGACTTATTCATGATGGCAGTGAAGTTTGGGCTCAACAGCACAAAAAAAAAAGCAAATGCTCATATTGAACACTCTGTCAGTATCCATACATTGTGTGTTTTGCTGTCCTTTGTGTATTGAAGATTACTTCTCTGCATTAAATACTTGAGAAAGTGGTACTATGTCAAATTCGGATTTTCAGGAGTGGTTTACTGGGAAGACCGACTGTAAAAAGCTTTTACTGGTTCTATTATTGTGACTTTACTATATCAGATAAAAATTTATGTATTATTTATATAATACATGATTTCTATATTTATGTATGTTATTCAAAAGTGTACAGCATTTTTTGTGAAATGCAGTACAGAACTTTCCAGGAGTATGTATTGTCTGAATTTAAGAGACAACCTGTTGAACGGGTTTCTCAAGTTTTCAGCCAAAGATTCAGCCAAATTAAACAAAGATTGAATTAGCTTATCTCCTTTCTCTACAGCTTCAGCTCTCTGGCAATTCAGTTGTGAAACCTTTTCCCTTACCAGGTTTTTTTTTTTCTTTTACCAGGTCCCTGATTTTTGTTTTCAGCAATGTTGTGCCTCCATAAAAATTTTGTTAAGCTTTTTGTCTGCTTCTCAAAATTTGCCATCCTGCTGACTACACCAGTTTGTCTTGGGTGGGAGTGGAAAGCTTAGGCAAAATTTATTTAAAAAAGCCCTGCTGTTGAGTCACGAGGTGCAGAAAGGACTCCCTTGCTTTCTAAACTTCTCCTCAGAGAGGAGTCCAAGTGTGGCTGAATCTAATCAGCCACAGATTTATGTCAACTGTTTAAATTTAAGGAATTACAGAGGTGTGATTGAACCACTTTTGTCCTACAGGTTTTAATGATTGGCAAAATGAGAATATTTATACAAAATGAATTATTTATTATTACAAATGATCAGACAAAAGATCTTAATCAGAATTTTTTACTATACGATATAAATGCTAAAACTACTAGTAGTGTGATATAAGATAGTGCACTATGTTAAAGCAATAATATTAAAGCTAGCAAAAAGAAATAACTGTTAAGTAGAGATTTTATGTAACCTACCCATACCAGTGCTTGAGGGGAGATCTCTTTTGCTCAGCCTTGAAGAGTCTCTTTGGAGGGCATCCCCACTCAAGGGAGGAATCTCCACACATGCACCCCAAGAAGGATGTAAAGTAAGAAGAACCTGACTGTAGGAAAGGGGACTGGACTTGTGTCATATAAAGTGATTGATTGCTAGGCACAAGTTTACAGGCCAGCTACCAGCTTATCTGTCACATCCAACTACAAAAAGCAGGATGTGTATTTGGAGTTTGGAGAACCAGGCTGGTTTTAGCATAATTCAACACCAAAAAAACCAGCACCATGGCGCCACTGGTAACTCACCACAGATAGCCTGCACTGTTTGTATTCTCTGATTGGATTCCAGGTCTTACTGGGGTAAGACACAATATTTAAACATCAGGCAGTTCTTTTTGCAGGTAAGCTGGTTTCTCTGCATGCCTTTGTCAGCTTTGGTGACAACTTGATGCTTTACAGCTTCCTTCAACAATCGCAGAACACTTTTTGCCCACAGGATGTTGGGTGCAGTGGTACTGCTGAGCATGAAAGTTTATCTACCTTGTGCCAGATCTGTATGTGTGTGGATGAGAAATACACCACACTGCTGTGAGTACTGTCCTGCTACTGTGTTCCTGCTCTTACACTCTGCCTGCACCAGCCATATTCCTCAACAGTGTTACCTCTTTTGTTACTATTTTTCTTCCGTAATGTAGCAACTACAGGTTTTTTTAGCTTTACCTGATTATCATCTCTGGAATATATAGTTCTTTTTTTTTTCTTTAAAGGCATGAGAAAAATGAGCCTTGGATGAGATCTGACAATGAGTCTTGATAGGCTTCTTGCTCTGGTCTCTGTACTGTGTACTTAAGCAAATCTGTATTCTTTTTTTAAATGTGTTTGCAGTACTGATTTTCATTAAGTATTTTATATGTTCTTTAAAAATAACTATGTATATATCTGGATGTGGAGATGTCTACATTTACCGAAGATGCAGTAATTTTATGGGACTGTTGGGCATAGTTTCCACAATTGTATGCTAGTACAGAGAAAAAATTGAGTTACTTCTCTTCAGTAAAGCAGAATAAAGTTTTATAGCCAGTGCTTAGAAGGTGTCATGAATGAATGTCCTTAGGCAAAATGTTATTTATCTCAAAATCACTGCCTGATAAAGAATGGAAACTTCATATTAGCGTGCTTGGTTGTGTTGATTGATTGAATTGCAAGTGTTTATGTGGTTTTTATACTAGTGTGTGTTTATGTTCACTTTATTTTTTTTCATTTCTGTGCCCCTTCTCAAGAGTATGGGGTTATTAGGTGTGCAGAGTTTCAGGTGAGAGGAATTTGAGGAATGCTCTTGTACTCACAGTACTAGTTTTCTTCCATTAACTGAGGATTATTTGTAGTTACTGAGCTTTCATGTTGTTTCTTCTTGAATCCTTTCAACCTCTACTGTAAGGACTGTTTTAAGTTTTGGAAGATCTTTTTGGGCTTCCCATATTTTTGATGGTAACGGCTGTAACAAATATCTTAATGAATATTCTTGCATGTTGGGGAGGTTTTTTAGAATCTTTTGCATTCAATCATGTGGTTGTTGACACTCAGTGAAGAGTGGTTTAGATGTATAGTTATCTGCTGAATTTTGGAATACTTTTACAAGTTACTTGTGCCTACTCTTAGTTTTCTTTACTTAAATGTTATTTTTAAAATAAAAATAGTATGATAGAAGAGGAGTTTTAGGCTGGTTTACAAGGAAATAATTAGTCTTATTTGTAGTGTCAGTTTTCCTTAGTAATTTGTTGCTGCTTACAAATGAATTATCTGAGAGTGGAAAAAAATCTGATAAATAATATTTATAGAAAATTAAATTATGTAAAATGGACAAAAAAAGCCCAGAAGGGCCTCTCCTTATAGGACAGTTGCAGCATGAGCTTTTAAGTTTTATAAAACTTCTTTAAAAAACATTATTGAATTGTTTTCTCTGCTTCATACCTTTCCCCATCTTTTGTCCGTCCATCCATAGATAAAACTAATTTTAAGAATTCTCAGTGTTCTAGAAGAACAGTTAGGGTAGAAGAGAAATTAAACAGTTTACAGAAGAGATGTACTTTTTGGTGTAACAGTAAGTATTCTTGTTGTGGATATGTCTATAAAAATATCTAGTTATAGGCAAGTTATTTTGTACTCACTGCAGTGGAAAATCTAGTTGGCTGTCATGACAGGTACTATAATAAATGTAGTAATGTTACTTCTCTTAAGTGTTACAGCTTTTTACAATGGTTACAGTTTCCCTTTCCTGTTTGATGCTTTTTGTTCTCACCAGCACTTTCAGTTTTCTGGTTCTTTTCCTTTTGATTTCTTTTTATCTTGTATGACAGTAATTAGATTTTACAAAGAAGACTGAGAGAAATTTCGTGTTTGATTGTAGTGTAGAGGTGTGGGGGGGTTGGGTCTTTTTTTAAAGGTTCGTTTAAAATTTGAAATGCTTATTAAGTGCTGCATTATATATTATGAATGCCTCAAAAAACCTTTCATTCTGTTTAAATATAGCAGGAACGTAACTTGGCTGATGAAATCTTCACATTAGGAAGTACAACATTCTATCAGAGTAACGTGTTAAATTGAGTTATGCTCAAACTAAATATTTAATTCGCTTTTCAAGTAACAGAAGGTGGTGTTTGACTGCTGAAAGCTGCTTTTTAGGGGGTTTTTTTTGGCAGCTGCAACATTGGAAGCTCTCTATCAGTGTTTCAAGTACTCCACAAGCTGTTTTGAAAACATGGTGCGTGCCTTGTGAAGATAAGTGAAAAGGAGGGTTGAGTGTTCTCTGCATACATTGCTAAAAGGAACTAGTATTCCTTTTAGCCTTCCATGCTGTGGAAGTGTAATGAACTGAATTGAATATTGGAACTGTTTATAAGGGAAAAACCAAAAGCAGCATATATGATACATGTGCTATCTGTCTGAGAGTTCTTTCTTAAAAGACATTTAAAGGCTTGTCTGTAGCTGTAATCTCCCTCGTGAGTTTTGCTGAGGTGTTCACCCAAAATATGTCCTCATCTATAGTATTTCCCTGTGTTCCCACCACCCTGGATTTAGTCTTCAGCTTTTTCATTTTGTCCTGTTCCTTTTTGCTGTGTTTTTTTTACCTTCTTATAACAAATACAGAGCTTGTTAAACTGTGTGTGCTGTAATATCTGAGGAATATGATAAGTTATGGCTATGGAGCAAACAAATTAGAAATATATAATTTATATTGCACTGCTTACTTCTCATAAGCTCTTGTAAGAATAGAATGTCATGAATAGCAGTTTCATGGGGAATTAATCACATTTAAATTGATTGGAAATTAAGTATTTCCTAAGTTAACGAATCTTGTTATAAAGTATATGAAAACACTTAAACTGTTTCCTACCAAAAACAAGCCCTTTATGGTTAACAGTGTATGGTATATAGGACTTTCCCCTGCCACTTCTCAGTGGGGAAAGCTCACAGTTGTGTAACTTTTGGGGTTTTTTTCCTCAACTTTTATTTTCACAATACATTTGTACATTCTGTTGGTGAAGTTGAGCGTGCAGTGTTCCATAAGGAAATGGGAAGGGCAGGTGATGCTGATGCTATACACTTTGCCGGGATCCAAACTGGTGCAGTGTTACTATTTCCATTGGAAATGGATCTTTTTCTTCCCTCTTTCTGTTCAAAAGTTCACTAAAAATGTCTATGTGCCATGAAAATGGGTTGAGTAGTGAGTAACCAGGAGCATAGCTGGCAGTCTGAGTGTTTTGGGTTTTTTTCCACAGTGTATTTAAATGTGCCCATATCCTCCGCCCTCCCCATGTTGTGAAAGTTTCCCACATTTGGAACTTGAGGATTTACATTGGTTACAGTTTTATTGTTGTTGGGAGCTGGCAGATGGTTACAGCCTCTGTTGAGCAATAGGGTGATGGGGTAGTCCCGTGTCAGCTGAACTTAGTCTCCACAGCTGTGCTCAGTTACAGAAACTCTGGGGTGACTAGTGAAGTGTAATCTAAATGTTTGGTTCGTTGAGGTAAAACTTTTCATTAGTAATATATTTTCCTTTCTGGATAGTTCCAGATCTGACTGTGGTTTCTTGATCAAGCTCTAGATGTGAGGGCACTTCTTAGTAATCTTTTTTTCCTTCCTTTTAATGGGAAGGACTCAATTGAAAGAGAGATACATTGTAAAAATCAGACTTGGAAATGCTGTCAGATTTTGCACTCTCAAGCAGAGCTGCCTTCTTTCTAGCTCTTTTTTTTTTGCAAATACTAGGAAGTTCAGGAATAAACTAATATATAACTGTCTTGAAGTTATTTCAAAGTTATAAATATTGTATAACTTTTACTGTTGTTTATTATCCAATGAATACTGTTATTTGAGAACTTTGGTCTGTCACAAAAGTGGTGAGATTCCATTGTCATGTGATTTGAATCATAGTGATTCATTAGGAAAGCTAACTTGTAACAAACATGACAAATAATAAAGAGCAGAAGGGGGAAAAGAAGGTTGCAATAGGGAATTAAGGTAGGTGGAAAATTTAAATTTAAAACAAAAACACCAATCTACTGGAGAGAAAATTAGTGTTTTACCAATGCCTAGTTCATTTACCAGGCAAAATACTTTTGAAAGAAGACAGAACACAAATATTTTAGTCTGTACTATGTGAATCAGTAAACAGAAGTAGCTCACATAGTATTTCAGTAAATTTTGATTTAATGCATCTGCTTTATTTCTCTTTACATTTTCATATTGTTGAAGTTAGAATATACTGATTACTTAAAAATGAAAGCTTAGATAATTGCTAGGTGTTATGGTAAATTTATGACTCTGAATCGCATGCCTAGGAAAGAACTGTTCTTTTATTGCTGAAGTCCCTTTTTTGGTCTGTGAGACTACAAAACCAATGTGAAGATGTACATATTAAAGTTTGGGTACTTCAGATGGTCACAAGCATGTATTTATGTATTAACATGTATGAAGTACTGAGTAGTAATCTGAAGAATTAGACCAGGCATTGCATGTTTAACAGCTTGCTTGTATTTTAGTATCGATAGGTTCCTGTTGGATGTGACTTTCACGTGTACAGTTTGGCTTTTTGTTCCCCCAGATTTGAAGCACAGAAGCATGCTTTCCCCTGAGCCTTACACTACCATTTGTGATACAGAATGTCTCTAAGAGAGAACAACAGTGTGGTTTTTGCATATGAATCTTCAGTGCACAGTACCAATGTACTCCTCAGTCTTGATGATCAAAGAAAGCAAGATATTCTTTGTGATGTTACAATTTTAGTGGAAGATCAGCGATTTCGGGCTCACAAAGCTGTGCTTGCAGCTTGCAGCAGTTACTTCCTTTCAAGAATTGTGGGCCAGGTGGATGCTGATCTTATCATCACTTTACCAGAAGAGGTAAGTGTCACTCCCTTCTGTGTTTTACCTGCCAGTGCTTCTGATCTGTTTTTCCTCTTTTACAGTAGGCTGGTGCTTAACTGACAGGTTAAGGTAAAGGGTTTAAGGACTGAAGGGAAGGAATTTCCAAGTTGTAAAGCTGCTGTTAGTTGAGGTAAAGGCTAGACAGATGAGTGTTTGTCCCAGACCACAGATAATTGAATGCTGTCACAGGAAATGTATAGGGAAGATCTTTTCAATTAAGTATATACTACTTTTAAAATTATGCACCTCTTTCAAAGGATGTAAGTTTGTCAAAAAGCAGGGCTCAAATGGTCAAGAGATATTGCAGAACTACTTCTTCTATATAAAAAGAATATTTTTTTTAAGTAATAAATTAAAGCTTAAGATGGTAATACCTTTAAATCGGTTTCATTAAGGTTTGGGTTTGTATGTTTGAGTAATACAACTGTGCATATATTCCTGCCTGCTTACTGTTGTTAACAGTTTTCTTTGGCTCAGTTTCCCATCCTTTTTACACATTGATCATTAGCAGCCTGATTTTTTATTTTTTTTTCCCTACTGTGTCTTATTAGTGTTAGGACTAAGAAAATGTATTGCAATTACTTGTTATGCCCCTAAAATGCATATTCTTAGATTTAATTTAAAGGCATTCAATGGGAATGAGCCATGACCTGACATCCGTTGGAAAGAACATTTATTGTTATGTATCTGGAGCATCCAAGACATTTAATGATTGTAGTTGCTATTAAGCTGAGTTGTAAGAGGCATGAGACAAGTAACTGGATTTTAATATGAAATGCTGTGCTTGTAGATGAGAAGTGAAGAACCTCCCAAGTGCTCCAACTGTGCCGAATGGGAGTGGTAATCAGAAAAGTTGGTTGTTAAATAATAGGTGGATTTCTGGGAGGTGGTTTATGGTAATTAGCTTGGGCAGTGGGCAATAACATGCAAATTGTTTTCAGCTCAACTGCGATCATTAAAGTTGGAGGAAAGGTACTCATCAGTGAATATTTATAGTGACTTTATAGACTTCATGTGCAAGAGTGAGTTGAGTGTTAATGCAGAAATGATGTATTCAGAAAGGCTGTACTTCAGTAGCTACTTCATAGGCTTTGTAAAATACTGAGATAAGCACAAGATTCTGTGCCAGATTCTGTCTGTTTTCACAGAAAACTAGAAGAGATCAAGTGTTCTCTTTAAAGAGTTTCTGTGGTCTTTGCTATTCTCTCTTCACCAATGAATTAGTTATAAAATTGTTACAGCATAATACCACTATGTCAGCTTTTACTGACACAGCCTTCTTGCTGTGTCTGTGTTTGTTTCTTATGTTTTTTTTCTAGTAGCTTAATATGTTGATAGCCTGAATGTCTCTCAGGTTAAAAGAAAGGTAATGATGCAAGCTGATGTGAAAGGGAAGTAGGATCCTGTGGGATGCAAAGCCTTGATTTGGCATAAAAGAGGGAAATTAGTGGCATGAAAAATTTCTGATGTTGAAGAGGGAATTTTGCTTTGGGATGATGTAAAAGTTGCATATTGGAAGAACAAGAAATGTACACTAAATTCGGGGAAAGAATAAGAAATGTACATCAAAATTGGAGAGAGGAAAAATAATCTCTGGTGCAAAGCAACAGTGTGCCAATGAAACCATGAAATAAACCTGAGTCAGAAGGGACCAGAGTTTGTACAGAAAATGTAGAAACATAATTCTGATATTTACTGTAGTATAGACTTAAGAGGACTCCTAATGTATTTAGCATTACTGATGTAAGAACTGAATCTGCTGAAACAACTAGCAAAAATTTTAACAGTGAATCTGACCTCTTAATAACTCGAACTGATCACTTGGTAAAAGCATTTTAAGACTCAGCAAGTTGAACTTCTCTTCTGGGAACTGCTAAATATTTTGAAACAGGTCAGTTTGTGAAGCTGCATATTTGAGACAAACACTGATCACATGGTTTGACATGTGATTTTTTTTTTTAACCTTTTTAATCATCAAAAATATTTGAAGTTTAAAATGACACCTGCCAACAATCTCAGATACAAAAATATTTTTTGAATTCAAGTACTTGAAATGTACTATACTGTAAAGACGAACTGCTGTAGGTTCTGTGTTGTTTTTTTCTATCAGTGTTTTTACTCTGCGCTAGACTTTTATCCCAAATACAAATTAAATAAATGGCTACTGCAAGAGTTGCTTTTCTAGATCAGTCAGACAAAGTCTTTCTAGGATTCTCTCTTGTTTGAGCATAGCTAGCTAGAAATGTGTAAAAGAGAGTGAAAAGAGTTAAGTGTTTGTTCCCTCTTGATCCTTCCAGTTTTTAGTAGTATTTCTACCTAAATAGAAAGAATGTACAGTTTTAAAATACCTTCAGTTTCACTTATGAATGCTATTGGTGCATAAACCCACTTTAATGATTTATTAACTATACTGAGCTGATGGATAAACTTTTATGCTCTACTTCCCCACATTATTGAGGATGAATTTGTGTGGTGGTGTCTCCAGACTACTCTCCAGAGCATATTTCAAACGCTATTTTAAGAATTCTTTAGGTAGTTCAAAAAAGTTTTGATGAACTGTCTCTGTGCACATTTATTCAGCTTCCTTTCGTGGGCTTTGTTCTTTAAAAAAAACCACAGCAAACAACCACTTAAACCAAAGAAACAAACCCTAGACTGCTTCCTAAATCAAATTGCTTATAAAGTTAATTATTTTGCTGGCAGAAGAATTCAGTGTAGTTTATGCATTGATATAGCACTTTATTTAGCATAAAATGTTGTTCATTTCAATAAGGAGGGGAGCAAAATGTGGGCTTTAGTTTGAGTATTAATAGTAGACATCCTGCTTTATCCTTCATTTTCAGAGAAAGGCTAAAAGAAGTGTCATGTAATTTGTAATATGGTGATCTGTTTGCAGCTTCCTACTTGATTCTTTAGGGGTTTTTTATGTGTAGAAGATCTTGTTCAATTTGTAATGACACAGTTTTTTGTTTATCTCTGGTTTCCCTGCTAGGCAACTGTTGTGAAGATAGAAATGTTCAATCAAAATTACCTACTCCAAGGGGGCTTTAAACTGAGAATTTGTTTTGGTGTACAGCAATTCTTTTAATGTGTGGGCGGAAGAAAGGAGTTGATGGCTATACTAGTAAATAATCATATGTGGTCAAACTCCATTTTTTCAAACTTTCTTATATGAGTGATGCATGAGTGATTAATGGTAATTGCTCTTCAAAAGGTACAATTAAATACCAGTGGCATAATCTTATTCTACAGTAATTCATATTGCAACTTGGCTTTGAAAGACATCTTTGTGAAGTTGGAATCCAGTTACTGGTTTTCAGTGTACAGCAATATTTTTTTACTTCTTAGTACTGCTTTGCCAGAACATTTTATTGAGAGATTGATCACAGTGAAGAAGATAACTGTCGCAAAATGTGCAGGATAAAACAGTATCAGAAGAATTGCTTCAGAATTCGGTTGGGCCAGGTTTTCTCTGTAGAACAAATCTGCTGCTTTAGTCTTGCAGTCTGTCCTGCTAGCAACAGGTAATTTGGGGTTTGTGTATTTCTCTACTTAAACCCTTATTGACCATACTAATATTTTCCTTCTTTTTTAATAGGTAACACTTAAAGGATTTAATCCTTTGCTCCAGTTTGCATATACAGCTAAACTTATTTTAAATAAAGACAATGTGTCTGAAGTTTGCAAATGTGCGGAGTTCTTGGGTGTACGCAACATTGAAGAGTCTTGCTTTCAGTTTCTCAAATTCAAATTTTTGGACTTTAAGTTGGATCAGCAGGAATGTCCTAGGAAGAAGTGTTGTCCACAGCGTTGTCAGAAAGCAAACTCCAAAACCGGCAATGCGGATGATGGAGACCTGGAAATAAAGGATGAAGCAGAAGCACTTCTGGAAAAGGAATATAGTCAAACTCCTGACACAAAGCTCTGTAAAGATGAAGAAAATGCTACATCATTGCCTGCTCTCCAAGATAATGCCAATCAAAACTGTGATCCTGTGCATTTAGAAAGGGGTAGGGTTTCCAGCTTATCTTCCCAGTGCCCAAAGTATAGGAAATTCCAGAAGGCTTTTGGAAATGACAAAGTTCATACTTCAGAGTCCAATTCCAGTATTAAAGACATTCAGGTGCCACCATTTGCCACTTTTCCTGATAAGGAAATATCTGATAATGATGGCATACAAAAAGCTCAAGAGTGTGTACCTATACAGCTGGTCTCAAACTGTGAAGAGACTTGGGTAAAAATGGAAGAAGGGGAAGAATGCATTCAGAAAAAGGAGGAGTCAAAGAGAGATTCTGTGACTCAGAATATGTCATGTCCTGTGGAGAAAATGGATCTTGCTGCTTTTCCCCAAAACTCTGCTGCATCTCACGTACTCAATTCTGTGTCTATTTTACATACTTGTGAGCAATATGGTAACTTGAAGTTCAGTAGTATGCAAAACAACGCAGTCTTAGCTGACAAAACCGTATCAGGTACTGGAGCTGGGAATGACAAAATTGAAAGTCAAGGTGACACGTCCTCAAAGGTCGATTTGTACACTAGGGAAGCCACTAACATTACATCAGCTGGTGATCGAAGCAGTGTGGAGAGAGAGGTAGCAGAGCATCTGGCAAAAGGGTTCTGGAGTGATGTTTACAGCACAGAAGCCTGTCAAATACATTTACCACCTGCAGTTCCCAAAGAGTGCTTGGAGCCAGTATATTCGGGGAAAAAATCGGAATGTCCGTGGCTGGGTATCAGGATCAGTGAAAGCCCTGAACCTTGCTCTCAACGAACTTTTACAACACTGAATTCTGTCAACTGCCCCTTTATAAGCAACCTTAGCACTGAAGGATGTTCCAATAGCTCTGAAATAAGCAGTGGAGATTATGTTCAGGGACAACAACAAGAACAGTGTCCCTATAATTATGTGATAAGTTTGGGAGAGGATTCAGAGACTGATACCGAGGGAGACAGTGAATCCTGTTCAGCAAGAGAACAAGAATGTGAGGTAAGAACATCCTGGTGTGTCCTTTGCTTACCTGTCTTTTAAGTCCCCCTGTTCAAAAGTATTTTGAGTCCTTTGTGGGTTTTGGTTGTTTGTTTTTTTTTTCCTGTGGCTGCTTGTTTTAAAAGTCTGGGAGTTAAAACTTTAACTTTCAAAGGTTTATATGAAAGGTCACTGCTAATTCCGGGAGACTTACCAAGTATTTTTGGTAGGATATTGAAGTGTTAGATGCTTATGTATTAGATCTTTTAAGATGCTTTTCTCAAACAGCTGTATCATAAAAGGTTGTGAATCTTGGAAGAAAAAAAAACTAAAAAAGAACCTCTGTGCCTTGATTTATCTGCTGCAATTAGCTTAAGAAAACTAAACTTCTTGGAACCTTTGTTTTATAGAAACTTAACAGTTTTCTTGGTTGTATTTTGAGTTGTAGGGAGAAGGTAGGAGAGAAGTGATACTTCAGATTTACTATGAAATGAAAATTAAGTTTTCAAGCTGGCTTCAATAGCTGTATGTTTAAGATTGTTTAATATCATCCTCTCTGAAACTAAGGTTGTATTTGTTTCTCCAACTGCAGTAATTATTTGGCTCTTCCTTTCTTTGTTATTGCTTTGTTAGTGGTTTAAGCAGATGCCATATAAGTAGTCTAATCCCAAAAGATTTTGTGATATACCTAGAACAATTTCTGTCTCAGTTCTCAGAACTGTAGAATTGCAGTGTAACTCTGTGCACGGTGGATCATTTAATGATATGAAAATTGAGTTGTTCTTAAAGCACTAGTTGTTTTTTCTTTTCGAGACGGAGGGCCTTACTGAGACTGACTGTAAGTGGAAGCTGCCATCAATATAAAAAGCTGGCCTGCCAAACAGAAGGCCAGAATTGATTAAATACATTTCTCATCTTTATGTGACAGAGAAGGAGATGGCATCATTCCTGAAGACAGTGCTCTTTTTTCTTTTTTTTTTCTTTTCTTCTTTTTTTTCTTTTTCTCTTTTTTCTTTTTTTCTTCTTTTTTGGTGGTTTGTCACCAGTGGTAGCCAAACAGTTCTCTGCTTTTTAAACTAAATTCAAATCTTTGACCACAGCAAGGTGACACATTCTGCTACTTACTATACTCAAAATTGTAAGGATTAAAATAAATGTCTTTAGTTGGATGCTCATAAAACATGATGATTATTTTGTAAAGGAAAATGTTTTTCAGTATTAATCAACACTTTCTGATCTCAAATGCTTTTGTATACAACAGTAGCAAGAACCTGGTTCTCTCTCTTCTCTAGCATTAAGAATTACAAGACAGATATTGTGACTTCTGTATTTTAAGGAAATGCCTGTTCCAGATAAACTTTTCCTGCAGAAGAAAAAAGTGTAGGTATAAAAATGTATGCAGGATGCAGTCTTAGCAGCTTTGGGGAAACTTTAGACTATATCAGTGAGTCTTGACACCTGTTTTATGCTTGACTTAACTGTAACTTCTCAGAGTGTATCACCCAGTTATTTGCTGCACAGAGGAATACATTTCCCCTTGCTCTAAACATGCTTTTGAGGGTCTGGTGTAAATGTGCAAAGTACTCTATTTCAGCTGCACTTGAACTCATGTAGTTGAAACCCCTGGGGTTTATCTGCATCATCCAATGGCTACATCAGTTTGCTCTTGTCTCTGAGGTGTAGGAAGAAAGATGAGTTTTCTGGTGAAGAATGCTTAAAATGAAAACTTGACTTGGCTTGTTGGTGTTTGTGTATATCGGTTTCACCTTTTGATTTACAACTCTATCTTACATTCTAGGTAAAACTTCCATTTAATGCACAAAGGATTATCTCACTTTCCAGAAATGACTTCCAGTCATTTCTGAAAATGCATAAATTAACTCCTGAACAATTGGACTGTATTCATGATATCCGAAGACGAAGTAAAAATAGAATTGCAGCCCAGCGATGTCGCAAGAGAAAACTTGACTGCATACAAAATCTTGAATCTGAAATTGAAAAACTGGTATGTACAAATATTCATTGCTTTTGTCCTGAGTCTTTCTCAAAACATCTTGACTGGGTATCTGGCAGTAGTTGGAGAGTGAGGTGGCTTATTACTTTTTCCACTCAAGCTTAGAAAACTTTATCAGTCTCAGATAACTCCTTAATAGCAGTTCATTATTTCTCTGTGCTTTCCTCTGAAGGACACACGCCTTTCCTTCTGTGGACTTGTTTCCATTCAGATAAAAGTGCATCACAGCATAATATTTGGTGAATGATGTTTCCAAAGCCATTGAGTTTAATTGTACAGAATGATTCCCAAACCATTATCCCAGACTGTTTTCTGCCTCCTCCCCTTTCTTGCTTTGCAATTTTTGTTCTTCAGCTCCTGGTGTTGCTCATGATCAAGTTTAGTTACGCAATTGTTAGTTGTGTAAGTACAGTTCTTGGAACATATTAACATGGGCTGGTGAACTGTTTCCTGAGCCTTGAATCTTAAAAATGAGACGCTTGCAGAAAGGCGGAAGATACAAAAGAACTTGGGAAGTTGCTTGCCTTTTTAGCAGTTGCATCAAAATTGTAGCTGAGCCATTAATGTGTCCAGATTTCTCTGCTGCCATCTGTTAATACAATTTCTCCTTCTTAAGAAGGCAATAAAAAGATACATACGTCATTTAAGAGAAATATAGATAATCTGAGGTTAGGATTATCACAAAATAGCAATGGCAAGAAAATAGAGTGGCTTTTCAGAAAAAAGTCTTAGTTTCTGACCCTCTCATTTCAGTTTCATGGTTGATCATACCATGTGCACTAAACAGTTCAGTTGTTTAGGATTATTGTACTCTTAATTCTTGTCCTTGGAGCATTTGAGACTTAGTGTATGTGAATTTGATATTTGCATCAGCTAAGACACAGTCATGTTGCACCTTTCTTGACTTCAGAGTGAAAAGGAAAATCAAATTAGAGCCAAGTGCCATGGGATGGAAAGTATTTTCCTGATGTGATCCATCATCTTTCACTACATATATTGCTATTTCTGCAGTGAAGGAGATAGATTTTTGAAGGAAGGCCTGCAGTGCCTCAAATTTAGCCCTGATGAGTTGACAGAGCAGGTCATTTGTTGTGCTGAATGGAGATGATGCTCTGAGAGAGGGAAGGAAATCAGGTGATTGTGTTAATAACATTTGTCTGACTGAAGAGAGAAGTTGCATTTCTGACATTTCAAAACTTTCTGCCTTGCTTTGTCATCATATTGTTATTTCTGTTATGTAACTCTGTCAATATTTTGTAACACTTGAGCAGGGCATTAAAGGTTGATCTGCAAGATTAGACATATAGTTGTTTAAGTGGCTAATAATTATAGGTAATATTCTTTGTTCTGGATCTGGGCTGGAACAGACTGAATGTCAGCTGTTTGATGGATAACACTGTGCAAGGTCTAGATAATGAGTGTTGAGTCTTGAGAATTGTGAGGTGAGGTCTGAGTTAGAGGAATCACGTGCTAAGCACAAATGTGTTCCAGTTGCATATTTTTTTCCAACTGTGCAGATAAGTTTCTTCAGAAATTCCTGAGAAGATCTTTTTTGGAGCTGTTGAGCGTGTCTGATGGCAACAGGTGTTGCACCATCAAACTTATGTAAGGTTTACACGAATACAGAAACATTAAGGTTTGTCTAGGCATAATTTCCAGGTGGAGGGAAGTAGAGAGACATCTGTGAAGAGCAATGTGTGGTACATACAGGTTGCTTCATGCTTGATGGCTCCTGCTTTGTTCCTGTTTCTCAGTCAAATCTCTCAGACTTTTTAGTCTTTTATCTCATGATATCTTCTGTAATGTGGCTTTGAGAGGGGATAGTATGGTGTATTATTATAGTTTATATATAGTTTTATATATATAATTTTATAGAGTGTATATATAGTAGTACAGTTGATATATAGTTGATAGCATTACAGTTTGAAAACTTTTGACAAGTAGATAATACTCTGTCCTATAGCCTGTTAGGAAATACTATTTGGTGAAATTCCTCATCCTGGCTTCTAGTATGTGCAGCATGTTGTCTTATAATAATTTCTATTTGGTGTTGCTTATAGTTTTTTTTCTCTCAGATTAGGAGATAGTATTTGTGGTATGTTTGTTGGGAAAGTCCTATATGTGGAACAGAGTAACTCCCCAAGTGAGTAGAATCTGGAGACTGACAGTTGGGGAGTAGCCTTGCTGAAAAGGACCTTGGGATCTGAGCAGGGAGCAGGCTGAGCATGGGTTGGCAAACATGTCCAGGCTGTCAAAAAGACCATTAGTGTTCTGGGATGTGTTAACAGGAGCACAGCGAGTTGTTTGAGGGCAGTTATTGTTTTCCTATACTTAGCATGGATAAGACTGAGTCTTATGCTGAGTTTTGAACTTGTCCAGTGCCAGGAGTGCATTGAAAAACAGGAGCAAGGCCACTGAGATGGAGAGGAGGTGGGTGTGGGAGGACCTAATACCCAGCTGCCCATATCTGTGGGGAAGTTCTTGAGGTTATTGTAGCTATCACGAATGAAAGACCTTCAGCTTTCAGGGGGTAGTACTCGACAGCAAGAGAACAAGGGGGGGGATTTCAACTGGATATAAGGAAACACTTCTTTTCTACTGGGGAGAGGCAGGCAGTGGAGCAGTTTACACAGAGCTGTTGTGCATGCCCAGTCCTCAAGGTTTTTGTGACATGACTAAGCAAAGCCCTGAGCAGTCTGATCTTAACCAGAGCTGACTGTTTTGAGCAGGAGGTGAGACTACAGACCTGCTGAGGTACCTCTCCAGCTGAGTGATTCTGTAAAATTGGAAGTCTTACATTAAGCTCTACTTATATTGAAGAAAAATACTGTCCAGTACTGAATCTGTTACCTGGGAGAATTATCTTTTATCATTTGTCTTGATCTTCTGTACTGACAATGTAATTTTTGACCCCCCCATATAGTCTTTGCTTATTGACCTTTCAGGTGAATGAATCCCTGTGTGTTTGTTGTTCACTAGTGTTCCATATTTGAGAACACACATGGGCCACTTCAGATGTTGGCTTGTTAGAAGCAACTCTTTCAGAGCACCTGTGTACATTCAGATTCCTTGTACTTTACCCTGTGCAATGTGCTCTAGGATGACCCTGCTTGAGCAGGGAGGTTGGACCAGATGACCCACTGTGGTCCCTTCCAGTGTTACCCACTCTGCAATTCTCACTTCAAAACTTTAAAATTAGGATACCTGTGAGGAGTAACAGAGTAGAGGATAACTGGGCTCAAGAAGCACTACTTGGATGAAGATTCTGTAGATGAGAAGGACATGTCAGTTAGTGATCCAAGAATGTAATTGAGATCTTATTATTTGTATTAGAACAGGGTGAAGTGTGTGAACTAAAAGTGTTCTTCACCAGAAGAATTAAAAGAGCTCTCAGTTTACTATGACCTCAAAACTGACATTACTTTGCAGTATTAGTATAATGCTGCTAAAATAAAACAATATTTAAATTTATTGATCTGTCAACGACTTCACATAAGGGTGGGGAACCTACACTGGAATAACTATTTCTGAATGTTGATGTTTGTTTTAAACAGCAGTCCAGACAATTTCATCAGTCCATAATACACAGCTGAGTGCCTCTACATACCCAAAAGGTACATAAAGTGATTTTAGATAGGAGATTTGGCAACAGAATGGAAGAGATTATTCTCAAAAGTATTGAAAAACAGCTGGAGGGCAGTGCAGTCGTCAGTCACAGCCAGCACACACTTCAGGAGGGGAAAGTCCTGCTTGTTGAACCTGATTTCCTTCTACAACAGGGTAACCCACCTAGTTGATCTAGGTAAGCTGGTAGACATAATGTTTTTGGATTTCAGCAAAGCTTTTGATGCTGTCTCTCAGTGTCCTTTTGGACAAAGTGCCCAGCATGCATCTGAATAACCGTGTTACGTGACGGGTGAGCAGCTGACTCACAGGTTGGGCACAAAGAGTTCTAGTGAATGGGGTAACATCAGACTGGTGTCTGGTCACTAGTGAGGTTCCACAGGGCTCCATCCTTGGCCCAGTTCTCTTCAACATCTTCATCAACAACTTGGACACTGGACTCAAAGGAATACTAAGTTAGGCAATGAAACTAAATCAGGAGGAGCTGTTGACTCCCTTGAGGGCACAGAGGCCCTGCAGAGAGGCCTCAAAAAATGGAGAGATGGACAATCACCAACTGTATGAAGTTTAACAAGGGCAAGTGCTGGATTCTGCACCTGTGATGGAGCAATCCTGGTTACATGTATAGACTGGGGAATGAGAGACTGAGGATGGTGAAGGGTCTGGAGGGGAGGCCTTATGAGGAGCAGCTGAGGTCACTTGGCTTGTTCAGCCTGGAGGAAACTGAGGGGAGACCTCACTGTGGTCTTCAGAATTCTTACAAGTGGAAGCAGTGAGGCAAGTATCAATCTCTTCACTCCTGTGACCAGTGACAGGACTCAAGAAAACAGCATGAAACTGAGTCGGGAGGTTTAGGTTGGATATTAGGAAAAGGTTTTTCACCCTGAGGGTGGTTGGGCACTGGAACAGGCTCCTCAGGGAAGTGGTCACAGCACCAAGCCTGACAGAGCTCAAGGAGCGTTTGGCCAACACTCTCGTGCACGTGGTGTGATTCTTGCTTGGGGTGTCCTGCATAGGTCCAGGAGGTGGACTCAATGATCCCGATGGGTCCCTTCCAACTCAGCATATTTATTCTATGATTAACAGCTGCTCCCAGTATCCTGACAAGTAGAAATTTATTAGAAAAGTTCTCTTGAATAATTTTAGGCAAAAAGGACTGGTAACAACTGCTCCTCTTGCCAAATGCTGCCAAAAGTTAACCAGTTCTTAAAAAATAAATGGTAGAGGTTGCAGTGTGAGTTTCTCCTGCAAAAGGGGATGATAGAAGGAGTGAAAATAATTAAACTTTCCAGGAGTGCATTGACATAGCTGTAACACACAGTCCCTATGATTAACATTTACTACAAAAAAAATTTTTAAAGCTTTGTATTTCTTCAAAACTGTCTCTTAATTAAATAGAGAATTTAAAATTAATGTGTTGTGACATGTTTGGTTTTGGGTTCTTTGTCCTCTTCTTTCAACTGCTTCATTATGGCCTTGCTTGTTTCCTGTCCTTTGCCATTTCCTCATAGAGGTTAGGATTGACCTTTTGACACACATTTGATTGTATTGCTGTTTACCTTAATGCCAAATTACTTCTGTTTCAGCAGACCAGATTATTTACATTCTTGTTTTAGCTTTGGTAGGAACATAAACCATAGTTTTGGTGTTAAAATGTAGACTAAAGGGCTGTTTTTCTTTTTGCAGCAAAATGAGAAGGAGAACTTGCTGAAGGAAAGAAACCACATTTTGTCAACTCTGGGTGAGACAAAGCAGAATCTGACTGGACTTTGCCAGCAGGTGTGTAAGGAAGCAGCCTTGAGTCACGAGCAAATACAAATACTTGCAAAATATTCTTCCTCAGATTGTCCACTCTTACTTTTGTTTCCGAAGAGAGAACAAACAGCTCCGTCTGATAGTGAGCCTGCAGTACCAGCGTCTGTAGAATCAGCAGATGGTCTTTCAGGTGTTACATCTACAAATGAGCAGAGTTCTTGTTATCAGTGTGTCAAAAGTGATGCAACATATGATCAAGTACAAGAACTGCATCCAGTTTCTGTAAGAACATTGGAGGAAACGTTACTTGTGGAACAGTGTGGACACAGCAGTGGTATCACAGACTTCTGTCAGCAGATGACAGACAAATGCACTACAGATGAGTGAATCTCTTGTTCCTATTGCCAGCCTCTCAACATTGCAACTAAAAGTGAGATTGAGCATTATTGGAAAGTAGCTTACTAAGTGATAAAAAGATGAAACTTTATCTTCTGAAACTACATTGACAGATAAGTGGTCACTATATTACTTGGCAAGCTTTGGGTTTGCTCTGTGTAATTCTAGAGCATAATTTATATGTGTCAGCCTTGAAGCTTTTTTTTGTGTGGTGATGCCAAGGAAGGTTCAGGAAAGTTGTTGGAATGTGTCAACTCCATGTGCAGGTGTTTATTTTTGAGAAAGCTTTCATTCACATGTAGGACAGCCTTTGCTCTGACTTATGCCACAGTAACTAATGCCACTCCGCATCTCAGTGAAAGCCTCCTAACAGGTGTTTATGCACAATGACTTCTATACCTAGAATTCTTCTAAGATTTCTTTTTGCCTGGTAGACAAACCTTAAGAAGCACATGCAGCTTGTAAATGCTTATTTTGTAGATGAGTTAGGATAACATGACAGTATGAGGAGATTCTGGCAAGTGCGCTCTGGAACAGCTCTTTGCTTCTTGCTGTTCCCATCCCTGTCCCAGAGTAGACTTTTACTGAATAAAATTAGTGGGGTAGTAGTAGTAGTAAATTTGAATAGTAGTAGGCTTTTATTGAATATATGCCTTTGTCTTAGCTCTCCAGTGTAGAGTTAAGAGAACTGGAACAGCAGAGGTGCTGCCGCATACTGCTCTCTTCTCTAAATTTAGTGGGAGGAATAACAACATACTGTGAAAGGCAGATGTTTGAAACTGATGCAGTTCTTGGATGAGTGTGCATTGGATCCTCTGGCATCTGAATCCCATAGGCTTGTTAAAATTCACTGCTGTATTGTGACTTACTGTCCTAGCACCTTCAAGCTTTCTGCTTGTTTGTGGTAATTTGGAATCAAAGTATTATGGAAGTCTAAGGACAGATTTTTATTTTTTTTAAGGTATTCAGGCACTACAATTTTTTACTTAAGTGCCTAACTGCATAAAGTTACAAATATGTTTGTTCTCTGATCACTGGGACCAGTAAATTTCTATTTCAGAATCTTAGTCTTTGGCGTACTTTATGGCTAAACCTGTAGTACGTTTTCAATGGCTTGTGCTATTAGTGTAGATATATAAAAAGTTTATTAAGGAAATGAGCTGGAGATATTTCCTTTATTTACTTTGTGAAGGCAAAATTCAGCTACTGAAAGCAATCCCCGTTTTTTAGATTTTTACATAGCAGTGGATGCGTATTGTATACCAATGACGCTTTGTTATTTAGATGTTATTCTAACAACAGAACTAAGTATTGAACCTCACCACAGAAAACTTTGGTTTTGCTGGTTTACAAAACATGAAGAATCTTGAACAAGCCAGTGGAATTCTTCATTTCCTACCTCAGTATGTATATTAGCTCTTTGTGTCTTTGTGTGCATGTACAGTAGGCAGCAAAGGACCCTGTAAATACTGCTTTTCAGTTTTATCTTGCAGTGAGACAAAACTTGTTCTTGGCAAGACTTTTTTTCCCCCCCCTCTCTCCCCATAGGTAACATAGCATTAATAAATACATTAAGCCGCTTATTTAAAACAAAAATTTAAAATTTGACAGATTTAAACAGGACTTCTCATAACCAGCACAAAATGCAAATGACTACACTACCTCACCTATGGGATTGAAAGTTGATTCGAAA
Source organism: Pseudopipra pipra (assembly GCF_036250125.1). Lineage (NCBI taxonomy): Eukaryota > Metazoa > Chordata > Aves > Passeriformes > Pipridae > Pseudopipra > Pseudopipra pipra. The sequence goes on from NC_087550.1 coordinate 16,815,969, forward strand.
TCTCTAGTGATATCCTTGGATTTTCATCATATATCATTACTTTTAAGGGAAAAATTATGTTAATGGAGCATAGCTTGTATAAAACACAGTGCTTGCAGTAATTGAAATTCAGAAATAAGTACTATATGGGAGGCGTCATGAGAGTTCTACTGATATGCTTTCAGATAATTGAATTGAAATTATCTTAAATTACTATAATTGATTATATGTTGATCATGTATATGTATTACTTACAAAGCTCTGTGGGCTTTTTTTCCGGTGTCTGTAGATTCCTGGTTAATTTAATCTTGCCTCCCTTGCATGCTGCCATCCTGGGTAGCGTTTTGCTCTGAAGTCTCCATTTTATTTAAGAAGCAAACCAAAAAGAAACAATAAAAAACAAAATGGAAAGCCCCAAACCCCTCTACTGTTCATAACTACTGTCACTGTTAAAGCTGGTGATACTCTGAAATGACATGGACAATGGCATTGTCCTCATAGTACACATACTTCAAAGTGGAACTCCATGGGCTAAACGCTTGTTCTAAACGGGTGGAGCGTATATGTGGGCAGTGGCTGGCTGGGAGCTTATCCAGTGGCCCAAACCCCTGACACACTTGGCTGTAGATGCTGGAAAACAAGGTCAGCGATTACCAAGTTAAAGGCTGGAATATCCACTAGAGGCTTGTGCTCCACTGCTGCGCTCTGGTGATCAGCCACAGTCTGAATTCCACACAGCTGACGGTGGAGGGATTCCAGTGCAGAAATCGTGACTGTCGTTGGCCTGTGATAAAATTAACATCATGTTTATAAACCTGTAATGAACTTGATTGTGAGGGTAGGGTTTTGCCTGACCAGCTGCATCTAAATAATTTTTAAAATATTTATTTAATACTGTAGACCTACAAGTTGCATGTTGACTTCTATAGCCTATGTCATCAACTTGCAAAAGTTAAGAATGAATGACAATTTTATGATACAGAATTCTCAGGAAAATGTTTTTGGAGTTTGGTTTTATTTTTTTCTTCCAGTAAAGAAATATTTGATTTTGAAATTGTAAAATACTTTGCTAAAGCATGTTTTAAAATACTTTGAACAGACTATCTTGAAACCATAAAGGTATGATGGCATACAGATTGTAAAATAAACAGATAATTACAACAGTTGATTTTGTATCTTTCATAATTCAGTATTTTCTAAGACTACAATAAAAACCACTATCCTTTCTACAAAGGCTTTTCTATTTTGTACACATCTTCTGCTGTGAAAAATCTCTGCTGGTGCATTATTCATAAACATTTCTGCAAATGGTAGCAAAGTAATCTCTGTATAGTTCAAAGTTTTATAGGCCCAAAATACTAGCTCAGGATTTTTCAGATGAAGCTGACATTTCTTAATAATCCAGAAAGGTAAGTGTATCAAAGTTTGGTATCTTCTAAACTATTGAGGATGTTTCCTCAGTAATACATATTTCACTCTATTGATTTTTTTTTTTTAATTTTAATATTCCCAAATGCATGAATATTCTTCTCATCCTACTGATGATCAAATTTGTCATGTGGAAAACCTACTGTTTCATATGAATAGCAAAGCCAAGAAAGTCAGAATCTAAAATAACAAAAAAACGTAAAAATTATCAAATAAGTAATGAATGAGAATAATATTACAATACAAGTAAGTCAGTATATTTTGTTAACTTCAGAAATAACATTTAAGGCTTTCTTGATATATGATAATAGTCTAGTAAGAATTTGGTACGATACTTTAACAAGGTCACATAGTTTTTACAATCTACTATTTCGTATTTACTGTGAAAGAGGAGGAGATGGATGGGAGAGACATGGGAAGAAACAAAATGCTTACTAATCAAAATATATATTCGACTTTATTAATTTGTTGAAGGCCATAAGTCTCAAGCTCTTGGGTGAACTGGCATGATTTTGTTTAAATGCATTTGGTGATGATAAAGTTCTCAATCATATTGCAATTTTTTTTCTCAGCCCAATGGTAATAAATCAGAAGATCCATGTCATGTAAGCCTGTCAGCATTTGGGACTTTTTCAGGTAATGATCTAGGAAACAAGAAAGATTTTCAGTGAGCAGCCCTTACTGATTCTCTGACTTTTCATTCCTGTCACTCTAACTCTTGTTAAAGGTGCACTTGATTTGCTTTTATAAAGGATCCATTAAAGTCATACAGGCATACTAGATACTTTTAGGTAGCAGTGATAAATGGTGTATTGAATCAGCATGTGAGGCATCTGTTTAAATGCAGATGTTACAATACTATTGGTATAATTACATAATTGCTCATTATAATTTTAACTACTCATATTTACCTTACCTTACATATATTTATTACATTCACTTGAAAACAGGATAACCAACTAGAAACTATGTGAAAATAATAAAGGCTTTTTCATAAAAAAAGGCATTCATAACAAAGTAGTAGGTAAAAAGCAGGGGACAGGTACAGGGATAAAAGGCAGCAGAAATCACAGACTCCCCAGATCTGGGTTAATAGTGGATCATGGAAGTTTGGGGAATATCACTGACACTTGTACACTGGGCTGGTCCATTTTTCACACAGATGGTGTGTGAATCTAGGAGTGCTAAGAGTTACATAAAATTTTCAGACTCCTCTGGTCTCTGAAATAAATCAGTCCTGCTCACCCATAAAACCAGAAAACTTTAACTTGTGTATGTCCAGGTGTCATCCCAAGAAGCTGATGAACCTGTAAGTCCAAACTCAATTGATGGGGAAGGTGAATGTCTCAGTGGCTTAACCCAGCCACCTTTGGGTTTGTTTTTTTTTTTTTTTTTTAACCAAAACCAATAACAGGAATAATAAAAAGGACCTTATTACCTCTACTGAACAAGAGAGTGGCCCATGCTTTTTAGTAGACAGCAGAGAAGGCACACAGGGTGAGGGGATGATGAAAGCATCCCTCACAAAAACATTTATGTTTTGCTCCTTGCTCAGGAATTGCTCTCCTGTCAGGCATTCTTGGTACTCAATAAACACAAGCTAAGATGGGTTGCACCTCAAATGAGATATGTTGGAAGCCATATACTTTTATTTGTACAATTCATCATTATGGTTTGTCTAAGGTATGGTGTCTCCCGTGGTTAGGTAGAGCCCTTCCCAGGTTCTGGCTGCTGTTGGAGAAGTGTCTTTCCTTTTGTCTGGAAGCAATCCTTGGATGTATTCAGTTTGGGAGGTGGACTCAAAATTTCGGTGGTGGTCTCCTGAAAAGAAATAACAGTTCTTTCCCATAGGAAGTAAAGTGCATAGGGCCGGTGTTTCAGGGGCAGATAACAGGCTGTGCGTGGCAGGTATTAACCATACTGTCCTGGCACGTTTTTTCTAGGAGAAATCCCTAGAAATAATCATTTTTGGAGGTGGAACCACCTGCATTGGTGGTCTCCTGGTAGAAAATTACAGTTCTTTCCTTCTCCCACAGATGGACTGTCACCTGCTCTTCACTCTCGCAGATCTCACTTGCTAACCATAAAGAGTCCAGCAGCTGAGCCCATGCCAAAGGTCCAAGAAGGAAAACTCACAGCTGATTTTACTCTTTCCCAGAAACCAGAGAACTATACCAAGCTCATGGCTGCACTTCTCACCTATTCCTACCATCCAAACTCTCAGTCTCACAGCCTAGATCAAAACTGAGCAGTTTCCAGCTACAGCCCAAAAAAGAGAAGTGTGCCAAGATAGAAAGCTTTCTGTGACCTACCCCTTCTGATTGCGAAATTCTAGGTACTCTGTTATAGGGGTTGGGGGGGGGGGGGGTGTTTGTTGGTTCGGTTGGTTTGGTTTTTTTTTTTTTAGCTCCTGGTGAATGTTCCACACCAACAGCCTGTCTAGGGTGGGGTAAGTTCAGGCTTTATTGGTCTCCGGGCTTGGATCGTCCCCTTGAAACACTGATGACTTTTCTCTGCAAGAAGCAGGATTCTTACTTTCCTCTACCCGAGGCAGGGGAGGAAGGTAGATTTTTACTGTGTAACTTCAGCTGAAGCAGCAGCAGCCATAAGGGAAACAGGGGCTGGCAGTTTTTGGCTGGGAGGTGCTTGGTTTGGGGGTTCATCTTTTTGGCTGGGTCATTTTTGACTACTTCAAGCCCCGAGGGAGGTCCCGGTTTCGCCTCTGCCCACTGCCTGGACGCCTCCTGGGAGCTGCTGAGGACCAAAGGAGCTCCCATTCGTCCCCCGCTCTCCCTGCTTTTCGCTGGACGGACCGGCACCTCCGTCCCTTGCCGGCTGCCGCCTCCAGAGCCCCGGGCGCGGCGATACAGCCAGATAGTCCCCAGATAGTCCCTGTGGGGGGCTCGCCCTGGGGTCTCGGCCCGGCTGCCGCGGCTGAGACCCGCCCTTTGCCGCGTGGGCTCGGCTGGAAGCGGGAACCGCTCCCTCCTTCCCCAAAAACCGGCACCTCCCGGGGCCCGGCAGCGCCCCCTGCTGGGCGTGGCTGTAACTGCGCCGAGGGGCGAAAAGCGGCTCCTTGTTTTGGGTGGGAGTTTGGGTACGGGGCTGCTGCTTGTTTTGTGGTGTTACCTGTGTATATATATATGCGTATTCTTTACTAGAGAGCCGTTATTTTCTTTTCTGCACCTTCTCGACTGGAGCCTCTTAATTTCAAAGTCATAGTTACTCAGGAGGAGGAATTTGGTTTTTCTCCTATCTTGCCCTCCTCAGCAAACATTTCTGTCTTGTTAAACTGAGACATTTATTGGGGCCCAACGTGGTCTTGACGACAGGAAAGGTGAAAAAGGGATAACAGCTCTTGTGTAATCCATCTGTGTATTGATTTTGGAGCCCCTAGGCCCCATGCTGCCTGAGTTAGCAGCTTTTCTTTGGCACATAACCATGCCAAGAGGCCTGTCCAGCTTGGCTGTTTTCTTCAGCTCAAATAAGACCCAAGTGGTGATAACTGCTTTTGAGTTCATATATTGGGTTTATGACGCTGCAAATTCACCACCTATGAGTCTCAGCTGGAGTATGTCCTCAAGGCTCTAGCCTAAGGTGTTTCCTCCGGAGATTTAAGGATAATGGCACCAATCCTTGTTGAGAAACACAGGGGGGAATGTTTTCCCAACCCATCATCCATTTCCCCTTTTGGTGTCCACTACAATTGCTTCTGGGAAGTTTAAATCCTCTTTAGATGCCAGAGATGTCTTGCTCTTTGGGCTTTGCATCCAAGTTTGTGCCATTATGGCCTACTAATATATGAAGATAGGGCCAGGAATTGTCAAGAATGCATCCAGAAGCCCACTCCAGGGGTCAGAAACCTCGAGTGGCATGGGTTGTGGGAGGATATGGGTAAATTCTTAGAAAATTATTCCAACATGGAAGATCACCCTTGAACAACTCCTAAACCCCATGAAAATAATGAAATCTGTGAAGGAGAAAGGTCGTGGTAGACCCACGGAGGGGCAGCTCATAGTTGCACGTGGAGCTTTGTTACTGCCTACCGGAAGCTGCTCGGCATGGTGCAGCACTTCCAGGGAAAAGGGAAAGATGAGAGTAAAATGCCTGATACCATGGTGACTCAGGACATGGCCAAACCAAAAGAACAACCAATGGAGGTTGCCATGTATCTCACAATTGAACAAAGACCCACTTAGACACCACCTCCAGCTTGATAAACATTGGGTTATTCAACCTCTCACCTCTAACACCAACCAACCTTCAGTTAAAGGGCAGTCCATGGCTCTCTTCAGGCATCCAGGATAAGGAATGTTGCTGTTGACCAGCATTTAAAAACTTGTAAGAGCAGAAATTGCCTCAAAAATTACACTGAAATAACACAAGCTCCTCTAGCAGATATGTCAGTAACAAAATCTTTTAGTTACCTAAGCATAAAAGAATATGAGACTCATCACTACAGGCTAAACTTGAGCACCACTTCAAAATATACCAGTGAAGGTGGAGGGCGGAAGCTTTTTTAAGAGAAACAGTGCCTGCCAGTGGGGCAGAATGGGGAAATGAATTCAGAGTTTTTGAAGAAAACGTAAAACCTCACAACAGTAAAATTAAGCAGTGTTGGGTAATAAAAAACGCCCCCACTTTTTGAAATTATTCTTGCTTTAGACTACAGCTGCTTGCTTTTATTGAAAAACATTAGGTGGATCACTCATACTGTACAAGAAATGCTGACACTTAGTCAAATGCATAGAAGACCAAAGAAAAATAACTGAAATATCTGCATTAAAACAAAAAAAATTGCTGGCAAGTGTTCCTAGTTAGCATTTTGAATTAATGGCTCAAATATATACCAAGTTTTGCTTAAAGTAGTGCTGCCACCAGCCTCGTTTGGTTTCCTCCCCTTGAAGCTGTAAAACATCTGACTTATTTTCTCACTAAATTAAAAAAATTGTCTTAGAGAAAGCGTAGCAGCATTTTCTCCATATGTGAATTCAAAGTAAGAACAAACTAAAAGCTTTTCAAAAGTTTAGTAAGCAAACATAAAATTCTTAAATATAAGTAATATTTCCAGTTAAGCGTAAAGCTTCAAAACTGGAGCATTATAGCATGGAAAAGCCATTTTATCTAATGCTGTTAAAGCCTTTATTGATGTCACATTTTAGCTTTGAACTTGTAAAAAAACCTCACAAAACTAACAAACCACAAAACCATAGTTTTTGGCCCATTCCTGTCTCTGAGCATGAGCTGAGCAAAGGCTGTGGAGACAAGACAGGGAAAAGTGACTTAATGTTGTTCCTTCAGACATCACAGCATCACAAGGAGGTTTTGCACTGGTTTAGGAAAATGCACACCCAGTTCAGTAGATATTGAATATCAGGGAAAGTCAGGAGATAAATTCTTTGCTTTCAGAGAGAAAAATTTAAATAAATATTTACATTAAACCAGAAGTTTACAGATTGATTTATCACAAGTCTTGCTTAAGAAAAAAAAAAAATCTATTTCTATCTGGGGTATCTTTTTAAGAGAAAGAAGAGGTTGGCTAGGATGGCTAGGATGCTTACTCAGCACTGTTCCACTACAGCATGAGCCACTCATGTCTTTCAGCTCTCTGACAGCTTTTCCAATGTTTCCACTGATCCCAGAGGATTACAAGGACAAGTTTCACTTTCTTCAGTCTTCAGCAGTTAAACATGTAATTTCTTTCAGACTTTCTTGGGCAGAGGAGCCACACACGACTCAATAGCTGTCAGTCTTGTCTCCAGAGCTTTTAATATAGTTTGTGCCTGCAAAACAACCAGGGAGAGGGACTTGGTTGCAAACAGAATTTCACAATACTAAGGGCAAGTGTAGGTGACAGACAGGGCTCAAATCTGATCTCGCATTACCAATCCTATTTGATTTTACTTCGGTTACTTTCATAGTTTGAAAGCTCACTTGACTCTAACGTTTGCTCCGTAACTTTTTCCAGCCTCGGTGTCAGAGCCACGGGCTCACCTTTTACTGGACAACCATCACCTTCCACAGTCAACTTCCTTATGCTATTTGCTCCCAACCTTCCCTACCTGCAGTCACAAGTTTTCAGTAGAGTAAAACATCAACTTGATTTACGATGCAATATTTCGATACAAAGTTACAGCAAGAGCATTTGCACAAAAGGCAAAAGAGACACGGCCATAAGTTAAGTGAAGATCTGGAGAAGTGAATCAGAACTAATTAGGAATGAAATATCAAATTACTGAGATATAAATAGGAATCTAATGCTGTGAATGATAAACAGAAAATGCCAATTACTGTGAAAATTAAAGGAAAACTTACTGAAAATCTGGCATAACACAAGATCCTAATGTCATGGAGCAGTACAACAGACATTACAACCCACAGAATTGCTCGGGATGAAATAAGGTGTCTTGTAGAAGCTATTGAAGGATATTAAGATTTCACAGAAGTGATTTAAACAAAGAATGATATAAGGTTAAATCTTACCCTTTCCAGCACCTCTTGCAAGACAGCTTGACTTTCAAGAGTCAGCGGCTCCTCATCAGTAAGAGCTTGCTTTTCTGAGGATCCTAGAATATAGCTGAAATGCCACAGTTTAGATCATGAGCTTCTCACTCTGAAGGCAAAAAGCCAAAGGTAGTGCTGCTCCAGAACCCTGAAAGACAGCCATGGGTTCTGGGGCTTCAAGATACAGCAAAAAATTACACAGACATGGAGAATGGAGCAGCGCTGGCTGGGAGAAGCAGCCACAGCCATCATTGCCCAAGAAAGTGGGGTTTTGTGGCCAGGTTAGTGCTTCAGAGAATTTTACTGCCATGGGAAAAACAAAGTATCAGAGCTGTGGAATGAAGAAAAAAACCCTGAAACAACTGTCCAGAGTAAGAGGGTGAACAGCCACATCGATACAGCACAATAAATGGGAACCTAACAAAAAACCAGAAACATTGAAGCTAGCCCAAACAGAAAAAAAATCACTGTTTACTAGAGCATATGCATTCATAAAAGAACTCTGGTGTGGAGCCTTAGTTCAGGATATAGTTATTGAAGAACATTTTAAGACCACTTTAAAGTGCTATAAACCAATTAAACCCAAGCACACCTTCATTTTCCGGACAGTTTTTAAGATGGCTAAGTGAGAGTCTCAAGCACATACTTTGCCCACCTTAGCAAGGACAGAGCAGACTTGGCCAGTACAGGTTAGACCCCACACCAAGTTGTGCCTAAGGCCCTCTGCCCACATTTCCTGCTGGCAATGCTAACCTCTAACAGCTAATAGGCAGGTCTTTTTGGTGCTACCCATGACTGCAGGCTTGTTTTACAAACTCTCTTCTGATTAAATGAGAAGGAATCCTCTTGTGCCGTGTACCTAGTGTTATTTTCTTGGCTGTTATGCAATTTCTTACACAAAAGGCAGCCCGGGTATTGCATTTTTTTCTAGGATTTGTTTTACACAGGTGATGTTTCTCATTCTTGAGCATTATGATGCCAACAGCAGTAATACAGAAAATCACTCTGGAACAGAGCAGCACAAACAGCTGTACCTGGATATGCCACAGACACAACAGCAGCACCCCTCAGTGAGATGCCCTGTGAGTGAAATGGATTTGTCAGGCTTCCCCATAAACATTCTGCATGTACCTTTCAATAGAATCAACGCTGAAACAGAACAAACCCCTCTTATAGTCAAGATGCTTTGGGGTGCACTTGTAGATGTGTCCAAGTGTCCTCGAGCAGCCAGAGCAGAACAAGGTTTCTACCACGCTGTAAGTAAGACATGTAACATTTACTCAGGAGAAAATAAAAGGAAGCACCTCTCTCCATCCCTGTTCTAAAAAAATTCATGCATTACAATTTTTTAGAGCTTTACACAGTGTAATTATGGGCACTCATCTTTCAGCCTGCATTCCCAGTGGCTCCTTAGGATGGCTGACCTCAGCAAGACTAACAGAACCACTGAATGGCAGAAGGGTTTGGGATGGAAGGAACCTTAAAGCTCATCCACTCCCACCCCCTGCCACGGCAGGGACACCTTCCACTAGATCAGATTCCTACAAACCCTCTCCAGCCTGGCCTTGGACACTTCCAGGGATGGGGCAGCCACAGCTTCTCTGCGCAACCTGTGCCAGGGCCTCACCAACCTCACAGGGAAGAATTTCTTCCTAATATGAGGAATAAATAGAGTGTTCTTGCAAAACTTGTAATAGTCATAATTGTTTTAGTAAGAGAGTGGAAAGTTACTGATTATGCAGCCTTTGATCTGTGTAGTTTCCTTAGGAACAAGAGAATCAATCAGCTGCAAGGAATAAGTAACCCTCCTCCAGCTCTGAAGTAGGTGACAACTCCATATGAAAGGTATAGTTTGATGCAATATACACCGAAAAGGGAGGGGAGCCTGTATCTCAGCCAATGGAGAAACAAGGAGGAATCTGCATTCCAGGTGAGATAGGATAAAAGGGAGGCTGAGTCCCCTACCAAGTTGAGTGACCTCACTGAGGTTTGTTCAGTGAACTCTCCCTTTTATTCGAATAAAAGTTGATTTTTTTTTTTAGTTAGCTTCTCTGCCTCCTGGCTATTTATGTGTTTCCAAATGCCTGGATTTTTTGAATACTAATGTCTAATCTAAATCTCCCTTCTTTCAGTTTAAGGCCATTCCCTTGTCCTATCACTACATGCCCTTGAGAGAAGTCCCTCTCCCTTAGTCCATAAGCACCTTGTACAGACCTAATCCACGATCACCTTGTACAGACCTAATCCACGATCACCTTGTACAGACCTAATCCACGATCACCTCGCACAGACCACCCGCAATAAGTGTTTCAGGGGCTCCCCGGGGACACACGGGCACTCCCGCCCGCCGGGCCGTTTTACCGGGCTTGTCCTCAGCGCCCTCCCCGGGAGCTCCCGGTTCCCCCAGGACAGGGAGGGCAGTGCCCAGGCGGGGACCCCCCCACACCGTCTCACCATCCGCACTCGTCGGGCAGCTTGGAGAGCTTCCGCTTGTGGTCCACCGAGACGCTGGCGGCCGCACCTGCACAGGGGAAGGGAGAAAGGGAGGGATGCGGGGAGGGGACCCGCGGGGAGGGGACGCGCCAGGGCGGCGGGGCCGGGACTCACTGCGCAGCAGGATGCAGCCGCCCTTCTCGTCGTTGGACACCCAGCTCAGCGTGTCGCCCACCGGCCGCTTGCAGCCGGCGCACAGGAACACCATGGGCAGCTCGCTGTCCGAGCCCTCCGCGCCCGACCCCCACCGCTGCGGCGGCGGCTGCTCCGCGCTCCCGGCGCCCACCTCCAGCAGCGACATGGAGCACTCCAGCTCCGCCGCCAGCTCCGACGGCGGGAACACGGCACCCGCCATGGCCTTGGGACCGCCCCGCGCGGAGGAAGCGGCAGTGACGCCCCTCATCGCCTTCAAATCGCCCGCCGAGGAAGCGGCAGTGACGCGGCGCGGGCAGCCCGGGCCGACCGCCCCCGCAGCGCCCCCGCACCGCCCCCGCACCGCCCCCGCACCGCCCCCGCACCGCCCCCGCACCGCCCCCGCACCGCCCCCGCACCGCCGGGTCCGCCCCCGGGCCCCTCGAGTCCCGCCCGGGAAGGAGAGAGGGCGTTTTAAGGTCACCGAGTCCAAGCGAGATGTGTGGTTATTCCAACACATCCTTTATTTACGAAGCGTTTTATCAAATCGCACCTAGTTCATGGAATATCCTGAGTTGGAAGGGACCCACGAGGATCGTCCAGTCCAACTCCCGGCCCTGCGCAGGACACCCCAACAATCCCACCATGTGCCTGAGAGCGTTGTCCAAATGCTCCTTGAGCTCTGGCAGCCTTGGGGCCGTGATCACTGCCCTGGGGAGCCTGGGGACCACTACCCACGGTCCAGTGCCCGACCACCGTCTGGGGGAAGAACCTTTTTCTAATATCCAGACTAACCCTCCCCGACACAGCTCCAGCCATTCCCTCGGATCCTGTCACTGGTCCCAGAAAATAGAGATCGGAGCTGCCCCTCCACTGCCCCTCGTGAGGAAGCTGCAGACTGCGATGAGCTCTGACCTCAGTCTCCTCCAGATGAACAAGCCAAGTGTCCTCAGGTGCTCAAGCGCTCCTCGAGACCCCAGTTCTTTACCTCCAGATAAATTCAGGAATGTCTTTCAGCCCAGCTGTGCTCATGAGCTCTTAGGAGCAGTGCACTGCTGAGAGGGGTTGAGAGGGAAGGGTTTGTGACCTAGCTGGCACTTATCCATCCCATTCTTGGGTTACTTGACATCCATCTCAGTTTAACTGTGATGAGGAGTAACATAATTATCCGTCAGGAAAAGAGGATTGCATTTTAAGGACTGCTGTTACATCTCTGCCAGACATTAATACTCATTGCCACTGGATGTTTTCAGTCCCAAAGCAGTCCTTGAGCTGTGGGACCCCTGAGTGATTGACACAGGCGTCAGTTATGCAATTCTCTTTCTGAGGGCACTGAAGTACAATGAAGCAAGAGTATTAGGCTGGAGCTCTGAGCTAGCTTAAAATGCACTGCTGGCATGGCTAACAGAACAAACTCCTCTGAGTATTTTTGGTCGTATGAATATTATTGGGATTACATAGATCCAATTCCAGTAGATGGAAGCAAGTTGAAGGTTAATAAATGTAAGTATTGTAGAGGAGTAGGTGCTAAGCTAGTACAGGTGAAATGTTGCATAGCTTCTCTGACTGACCTGGTTTTGTTTCCTTGCAATAGAGCCTGTGCTGGGGCATGGTTTGTATAGATGGGTGGCTGCCTTCAGACTGGTTAATTACTAACACTGAAACTCTGCACTTCAGCTTCCGGCATTTGAAACTCTAAGACTGCTGATACTAACTCTTGTTTGGAAGGACAGATTTTTTGAAGTTGTTTGCTCAAGGGAAATCTGATGACTTGCAAATCTGTAATTTGGGATGTTAGCTACCTGACTCTACAGTCAACAAAGTTGACTGAGTGAGGAGAGATATTCATAAAACTTTTGTGGTTTTGTCTTGCAACCTCAGGTTTACATTGCAACTCACAAACATTGAGAGCCTTAGTAAAAGAAATGGATGTTTCCACTAGCCAGGAACGAAAACTGTTCTTTTATCTTTCCTCCTTTGATTTAGGGCTGCTGAATGAATAAAGTAATAATATACATTATTGTGAAAATGCTATCCTGCTGTGGAAGCTGATTCTGCTGTGTTTTGCAGTTTATTTTCAAAGGATATGATATGAAATAGTATTCACCTCCTTCGCCTTGCTATAGCTCACAGTTTTGCACAATGAAATCACAACATCGTTTTATGGTTACTTAAAGTGGCACGTAATTTTTTTTTTGTCCTAATGTAACTCCATTGGTTCAGTTTTGCTGAGATGAAATGACAGGCTTTGTTCTGAGGGATGAACTGACTGCAGTGGATGGATTGACAGCAATCAAGGGAGAGCGGGAGGCGTTTGAGTCGCTTCCACTCCAGGCACTTGCTTTCCCTCCATTTCTGCCAAGGCTCTGCCTGTGGTTGTGTCCTCAGTTAAGTGACAAAGTTAAGGGGTTTATCCGTTGCTGTTTAGTTTACTGAAGACAGCTGCAACTGTTCAGATGTGGTTTCAGAGACTAAAATTGCTTTCCCCAGGGTTATTACGGTGATCTGGTCTGTAAGGAAAATGTGATGGTCTTTCAGAATACTGTCATGTCTCTGTAATTAGTGCAAGAAACTGCCTTTCTGTCAGTAAAGACTGAACTGGCCCATGTTAGGAGCTGCTTGTCCTTCGCTTGCTTGGAGAGCAAGTATAGGAAAAGGGAGCAGAAACTTACCCTGCACTGCCTCTAGGAGAGCTTTTCTGGCTGAGGGTTTATTGCCTCCAAACTTAGAGCACCACACCTTACAGAAGGTGTTGTAAATATCCACATCCTTCCACCCAGAAAAATCTTGCTCTGTAATGCTTTAGAGCAACATTTGGTTCTGCTGGGACCAGGCAGGCTATGAGTAGCTTCTCTAATTCTCTTAATTTTAAAGTTAGGGCAGATAATTACCCCCAAATTCCACCAGGGAAAACCCAAACTGCACCAAAAATCAGGAATCTAAGCTTTCCACTTTTTTCTTCTCCTTAATAACATTTTTCTACCATTTGGGTTGCCTGGTATATAATAAGGGTGGTGTCTGTGTTACAGCACTTTCCTCCCTGGGTATTTCTCTCTACTCAGCTGCCTGTTTTCTTGAAATTCATAGAAACTCTACTTCTGAGACAAAATGCTCACCTCTGTTTAATTTAAATTTGTTGAAAGTTTTGTGGAAGAAATTACCCCATGTGCCTATAAGTGATCTTATCATCCTTATTTCCATTAAAAGCAGGGCAAATCAATCTCTTACTGTTTGTTTTTTTCCACTTATTTCTCTCCATAAAGAAGCTGAGAAGTCTGCCACCTTTCAGGTGTTTTTATATTCTAAGGAGATGAAAACTGACATTTTGCCATGTCAGCAGTCCAGGAGGAATGGAGACTGCATCCTCTTGGTACTATTATTCTTCCTTCTCCAAATACCACTGTGAGAACAGTGGGTTACCAGTTAAAAAGAAAACACCAAGGGAAACAACCCCACAGCTGGTTAGTTTTTAACTTGAGTAAAAGCATCAGTCAAGCAATGAATGTACTTTGTAGGTTTTCCTGTATTTGCATAATATTTACATTCTTATATCTCCAGAAGCCACAGCTGGAATTATTGCCTTCGTGTTCTTCGGATGTGCAGGTGGATTAAGTTCAGCAAGTCCTTGCCTTTTGCACTGAGGATGAAATGTGGTCATTTCTGCTCAGATAGCAACAAGCATTCCAAGTTTGTAAAAATGTAGGCTGCCTCCAGGATCAGAGTAACCCAATAAATGTTGATGTTCCAGAGGGTCTCTGCTGAGTGACTGCAGTGGGACCTGAGTGTTTGTTCAGGAGCGTTGCTGGGGCAGCCCAAGTGAATCGTGCAGTTCCCGTAACCCCTGGGATGGGATTGGAGCTCCATGATTCAATTTTGCCTGTCGGTTTTTTTTATTTAATGTAAAACAGAGATCTGAATCTCTGCACTTCCTTTCCTCCATTATGTGGCTGGTCTCTGAAGCTTTGTGAGATTGTTTGTTCCATGAAAATGCATCTAAATCCAGCTGTAAAATCGTGGTCTTGTTTTCTATTAATAATGTTGTGCAGCTCTCTCCATTTCGTATAAAAATAATTAAAAAGCTTAATTGGCCCATGAGCTAATAAGCTATTTAAAAACATGCACACACACACACACAAAAAGGTAATGGTAAAATTTAGCAATAGGAAAGCTTTTTATTGATTGTTAAAATATATTATTCCACTTTTTTTAAGAAAATATCCTAATTGCAGAACTTAAAACCAGGAAGTTTTGGTTCAAACTCCCCCTGAGACCTAGAGTAAATTTATTTAACTTCAGTGAGTTCCATGAAACATATTAAATCTGCTCTTAAAAGAAGGAACCAAAATAGTTCTGATACAGAATTCTGTAAATCCAAACTCTTCATTTCTGTCCCAGTGGCTTTGAACACTTTTTAGATTTTTTTTTTTACCAGAAGTCCCCTAATTCTCCCTTTAGGAGCCGTGGTTGGCCACTATCACCCCATTGCTTTTTTCCATAATAAGTTGGTGAACAGCATGTCAGAATATTGGCCTTCACATGCTAATTTAACGTTCTCTGAATTAAAGGTCATTAAAACTTTCTTTAACAGAGGAAGAATAAATAAGCTGGCCCTCCACACTGATATTTCTCAGTAGCCCAGCCAAAACTCAGCTTTCTGATAAGGGTACAGCTGGGCCAGCCCCAGTTTGAGGTTTAAAAGGGGCTGGTCTAACTCCCTTAATCTCTTTGTAGCTCTGATGAACTTCTTCACAGAAGAAACATCCAATCAAACATACTGGACCCGTTTCAAAGAACATAGTGTTTTCTGTCCTTTCAGAGGAAAGATTTATTTTGTCTTGGTCAATATTTGTCTCTGGAGTCAGTGACCCTTCCTTTTCACCCCAGTGGAAGTGAGTCGCCAGCTGTGACTTCAGGGCAGAGCACCCAACCTTCCCGAGGCCTTAACCTGGGCACTGGCCACCACCACCCTGATCCCAGGAAGGAGCATTTTTGAAACAGTGACCGAATGTGCTCCTGGAGCAGGAGTGGATTCATCCCATCTCTCAGGAAGCCCATGGCTCAGGCAGTACTTTACACAGCACTGTAGCCTTCATTAAAAAACAGCTTCCTTTGCTCCCCCAGCCACCTCATACTGCCGTTTTGCACTTTGGAACACATACTTTGGCACTGGGAATCCTCTTGCTTGTTCCTTAAAGAAGCCACTTGGTCCTGATAAAGCAGGCAGCCTTTTGCACTGTTCTATGATGATTACAGAAGCACTGCAGCTGAACAGGGCAAGGGTCACATCCTCTTCCACTGCACTGATGTGCTGTGAGGGTCACAGACACTTTTGAACAAGCTTTCCTTGGTATTTCTCTTGGTATAAAATGCTTTCAAGTCTGTAATTCCCTCCCTTAGGGCATCATCTTAAAGATCCTGTGTTGTACTTTTTCCCCTAAAATCAGGATTTGGCAGTAACAGCTCAGGCTTCAGCACCACACTGCATCTTGCACTGTGACTATGTAAAAGGAACCATATCCAAATATCTGCACAGCTCTAGTCACCAGCATACTGACTGGATGCTTTTTCCCAACCCATCCCTCAGCCCTGGCCTTGCCCTGTTACAATAAACTCTTAGGAGGCTCTCACGACCTTTAACAAATTGGCACTCAGACGCCTCTCCCTAAAAGGAGAAATTGAACCAATCAAGTGGTTCAACTGAGAACCTTTATTAGAGACCATGAATTATATTGCTGTGTTTTATATTTGCTGTGGTCCTGGTGACAGGATTACTGTGTTGTGTCCACAGACTCCATTGTCATCGCCTTCTGGGTCGGACTTGCTGCCTTCGTGACGTTACTTTTTCTCATTTTACTGTGTATGTCCCGCTCCGGATCAACTCCAGTAAAGTAAGTACAGCCAGACATAAAGTAAGTGCAGATCAGTGTGATAAAATAACCTGAGACATTCACTCCCTTTAATGATCCAGCAGTTACATACAACATTTATAATTGCACAGAGATGACACTCTTTACGTAATTATTTGATTGGGGTGTGTTTCGACCCACAGCCATTCACTGTTTGCATAAATCACCTCCATAAAAAGAACTGATGAGGTTTGCAGGTGACATAACACAGCTCAAATCCATTGGTTTCTCAAGGAGCAACAACATTAAAAAAGGCAGCTTACCCAACTAAAACACAAAGCAGGAGGCAGGCTAACAACACAAGAAACATGGCAATGGAAATAAAATTGCAGGATAGCGGAGGTACGTTCCCAATAATTTACTATTCCTAAAAAACTGGCAGGAGAAGTCTGTACACGTGAAAATCTCAGTGTGTTTGGGAGACTTAAACAAAGTATTGATTTTTAAGATTTTTTTTTCACTTTTTCATCATGTTACTGAGTGAAATACTTGGCTTAAAAATATCCATATTTATCCTTGATATGTTCAATTTTGGCCTTCAAAAGAGCTATTGTGAACAAGGCAAGTCTAGTAATGTTTCGTGGAGTGCCCAGGAATCATTAATGAAAAGCACTATTGGATGAGATTTGCTTAGACTTTTCGTTTTTCTAAACTTGAAATATACTGTAAGAAAACAATTCTAGGACTGAAGGGAGTATTCAACACACACACACAAAACTTGCCCTTTTTGATTGAGTTCCATTTGGTTTTTAAGCCCCACTTCAGTTACCCTTCTCCCAGTTCCAGCAACGAAACTGAACGGGGTGTCTGGAAGAAATCATTCCTGTAAACTTCCACCAGCCTCCCCTGTCATCCTCTTTGTTATGTCATCCACCCCTTACCCTTGGCATGACAGTCACCCGATATCTGTATGGAAACCTCCTGTCTCTTTCCCTGTGATAATTCTGATACATTCACCCAACAAACACACACACACACGTCACTGGTCAAGGCTGGAGAACTTTTACCTTCACCATTTCTGTTCTCATCCATCTCTCTGTCACTCCCAGGGACATGCAGGGTACTGTGTGCTCTCCCAGCTTGCTCAGGGCCAGGTCAGAGGAGCCAGGCGGGTCCTACGAGCGCACCTTGTGCTTCAGTGGAATGTTGAGCAAACCCCCACCACAGGTCAGCTAGATCCCTGGGGTGTCCCTGAAGGTTGTGTTTTCATAGGATCACAGAAACAGAGCATGGGTTTGGTGGAAAGGGACTTTAAAGATTATCTAGTCCCACCTCCCCCTGCCATGGACAGGGATACCCCCCACTAGCCCAGGTTACTCCAAGCCCCATCCAACCTGGCCCGGAACACTTCCAGGGGTGGGGCAGCCACAGCTTCTCTGGGTAACCTATGCCAGGGCCTCACCACCCTCACAGGGAGGAATTTCTTACCAATATCCCATCTAACCCTGCCCTCTGCCAATGGGAAGCCATTACCCCTTGTTCTGTCCCTCTAGACCCTTGTCCAAAGTCCCTCTCCAGCTCTCTTGGAGCCCCTTTAGGCACTGGAAAGGGCTATGAGGTCTCCCTGGAGCCTTCTCCAGGTTGAAACCCCCAGCTCTCCCAGCCTGTCTCCTGAGCAGAGCTGCTCCAGCCCTCGGAGCATCTCCATGGCCTCCTCTGGGCTGTCTCCAGCAACTCCATGTCTTTTTTGTGTTGTGGTCCCCACAGCTGGAGCTGGGGTCTCACCTGAGTGGAGCAGAAAGGGAGAATCCCTTCCCTCATCCTGCTGGTCTCACCTCTTTGGATGCAATTTTTGCATCTCTACCATTGCTATGCAACACCAGGGTCTCCTCTTTTGGCAAGGGCACACCACCCTCCACAGCAGAGTCTGCTTTTTTTAACCTGCATCTCCACACAGAAAACAAGCCAGTGTCAAAGTGTCTTCCAAAAGGCCTGTATCTACTTATGCCACAGCTTAATCCTTGGTTAGAGACACTGAGAGGTCCTGGATCCGACTCCGTGATCTGATTGCACCACACACTGCTCTGCAATACCAAAGAATTTGGTGCTAAGTCTGATGGGTGAGTTTGAGACGCAAGAGGGGAGGAGGTTGTGGAATCCAGGTCCCAGTCCCCTTTGTCACCATTACATTATCTCACAGAAATAAGACAAAAGGTCTGGGGCATGGGACCAATGATTTCAAATCCATTAGCGTGCCAAGGCAACTGAGGATCACACTGCTGGGATCCAGAGCCAGTACTAACACTTGCTTCAGTGGTGTTTCTTACCATCCAAAATGATGCAGAAAAGTGAGGGTTAGTGGCTGGAGACAGTTCCTGGCTAAGGCTGGACCTTCACGCAGTGGAAGGGGGACAGGGCAAGTTCCTTCCTGGACCTCTCCAGAGGAACACTGGTCTCCCATGCATATCATTAGAGGCTATACATTCCTGGCAGCCATGCACAACCCAAATTTTCTGGCTGTCCAGACAGTGTAATGTTGGAAAAAAACCCCCGAGTTGGGTGCCCAGAGAGCTGGAAGATCCCTAGTCCCAGCCTCTTGCTCTCAGAGAGGTTCACTCCAGGGCCTCTGGGCTCCCTGGCAGCATGAGCTCTGCTGGCTCCACACAGATCTCCTGCAGTAAGAAACTCCACTCAGTGTTTAGATGTGCCTCATCACCCTCACAGTAATCACAGATATGAAGCTGCCTTTATCTTTCAAATCATGCTTCCCTCAAAAAATGACATCAGACATTTTTCACTGTACTTGTCTTTCCCTAGATCTGCACTGCCCTTGGAATCACTATTTCAGTTGTATCTTATCTCAGATTTAATTCTGTGATTTTGTCTTGGCCGAGGTCAGTCACAGCACTGCCTTAGAGTACTCTGAGTACTGGGACTCTGGAACTCTTCCAGCCTCCTCCAACCTCCCTGCTGTCCCAGGGATGGCTAATGATTAACAGACCCTGCCAGAGTTCTCCTCAGACAGTCCCTGGGTCTCTGAGATGCAAGTTTTCTAGCTGATTTTTAAACATGGATAGCTAACTGATGGTATTTAGCTACTTAATGGACTGGAAACATCCTGTTTTGGTAAGAGTTTTTTTGTCTTGCTTCTGTCAAAGAGAGAGAAAAGAGAAATGAATAGAATACACCGGCAGCATAGCAAAGAAACTCCCAAACCTGTGCTGGGCCTGTTGCTGAGACTTTGGGGTTTTGTTTCTGCTTTTTGAATTACCATTAAGCAAAATCTCTGTTGGGCTAGTCTTGTCAGGCACAGATATTTTAAGCTTTCATTTGCAAGTAATATAAATTTGAGGTTATAAAGTTTATATTTCACTTCTTTCTCCCGTTTGCTTTATCTTGCTTTTTAGATTTTGGTTATTAGCTTTATGTAGCCAATTAAACACTTGTTTTTAGTCCAAAATGTCTTCTTTCTCCCTTCTGAAGCCAGGATGGCTCCAGGACATTAATAAGGCTTTTCAAAAAATTTCCTTTGTCACTTTTGGGTTACATTTTTCTTCCCAGTGTAATTTTCCTCACCACCTTTGAATGCCTAAGGACACAGTAGTAGTTGAGATCTTGTCTTCAGCCCTGTTAACTAGAACTTACTGCTTCTAGGCCAGGCTACTTACTTTTTAAGGGTGAAGTTTGGGAAACTGCTGGCAAGAGGGCTCAGGGAGGAGAGGAGGCAGGTGCACTCTGCTGTTCTCCTATCACCCCTTCCACCCCACCACTAACTTCTTTTTCTGGCAGAACCACACATCTTTGAGTTGTTATTGTTTGTACATTTCCTGCTACTTGAGTCCTATCTGTTCTTTTCTAGGTCTATCCCATTTCCTTGGTCAGTTCTCCACCAGCCCTTAGAGCTGTCTTGTTTTTCCCCAACCCCAGTATCAGGCAATCCTTCCCAAATATCTCACATCCCTCTTGTTCTTGTCCCCAGTGACACCCATTCACAGTCTCAGGAAGCTCTTATCCCTCTTTGCTTCCCCAGAAGCAGCAGTGACAGTTCCCTTCACCCTTGGTACAGAGAAAGTCATAGCAAAGTTTCGACTTTCCTCTTTAAAAATCTCACTAAAGGACCGAATTAAGGGCTGGACCGAAGGCCCCATCTTGAGGGAGAGAGGGGAGACACCTCATACCTTTCCTGTTGGTCATACTCCATTTCCAGGCAAGGACATGGTTCTCATGGGGGATGAAGAGGGCTGAAGTCCAAGAGCTTCTCTCCTGCTGGATTCAATGTCTTCTGTGTTAGAAGCAGCATCTTCTTTATTTCTTAAAACTTTGATGTACTTCCTGTTGAAACTGAGACTGTCTCTCTTCCAAACACATTCCTGATAGCTGTACTTTTTTCTGTCCACACATTCCAGACAAGTGATTGTAGGGAGCCAGATGGAAGAAAGCAGTTCCAATGGGGAACAGCCTCACTGTGATGACCTCAGGAGCCCATACTCAGATGTGGTTGCTTCTTAAACACCTATCTCCCTTTCGGATGAAATGGGCATTCCTGGAAGGATCTGAGCCTGAGGTAAAACTGGAAGAGGTCAAACCAACCCAGCAGCGCAGTTCCCATGGCTGCAGAGAAAAGCTCAGTGCTGTGACTGCCTGTTAATCACCTGGATTCAGGAAAAAAAGGAAAATGTCTTTCAACAAAGAACAAACCTGAAAAACCCTGGATGCATAAGAGAAGGTCCTAATGGCCATATTTGAGTAAAATGGCTCAGCACTCGCCCCAAGAATAGAACATATCCTTTATTTACTTTTGAAAAAAAATATTTCGTTACTTAAAATTTATTAAAATACTGTTTATCTAGAAGAGCTTTTAAAAAGTGAATGGCATGTGGTGGTTTGCACCAATTATCTTCCTGAATAAACAGTTACTTTACTTGCTACCTGGAAATACAGTTTTGCTACCAACAACCAATTGCTTTTTGCTTCCCTTTTGAAATGGTCAATGGTAAAGAAACTGTCAGTGTTGAACAGTCTTGAAATGGTATCTGCCAGTTACCAAGGTGTTGGAAAAAGGGAATATGTGTCATATATCAAGAGAATGTATTTTATATCAAAGGAAAGTGCTGGCAAAATCACAAAAACTACACGAGGCTGATGAATAGTTTGACAGAACTACTGAGGGTCATGGCAGTGTTTTGGTGACGTGGAGGGGATGGGTCCAGCTCAGCTGGAGCAGAGTCAGAAGAGACACTCACATTCCCTCTCCCTTCAGTGGTTTTTCCCAGCTCCCCTCCCCACCAAACGCAGGCAGAACTGGAGAGGCTGAGATGCCCTCGGAGCTCCGGGAAGCACAAAGCTGGTCTGCAGAGTCAGGCTGAGGAAGGCAGCGAGGGCTGGAAGAGAGGTAAGGCTGCACAGCAAGTTCCTGGGCTAAGTACAACACAAAACTCATTTGAAACTTGAGGAGAAGCATAGAAATTCCACATCCCCAAGTAGGCAGCAAAAACTCCTCCAGGGAAGCACCGCCAGAGCAGCCTCATGTGGGATTGTGGGTCAGGATGATGCCAGAGTGGGTGGGTTGGGCTGCATTATTAAAGCCTTGAACACAAGAGACAGACCAAACCCGCCAGGCAGCTGTTTGTATTGCTGGTTTGTTTTTTAAATCTTCAGATTTATTTAGCCCCAGAGATAAGGCACTGCTGCAGTTTGCTTTGTGAGCAAACTGACTGAGTGGTGCTGGGCTCAGAAACCCAGGTGGTTTTCCACACTGAGTGTGGAGAAACGAGGAAAGGCTGCAGAAACTGATGGTGCAGCATGGACAGAGGTATCAGAGCCAAGTGTTTCCATTAGCCAACTCAGATGGCCACAACAGCCTCCCCCTCCTCATGGGGCACCCTCACCCTTTGCCAGAGCTGAGGGAGTTCTCACAGGAGACAACAATCCACTCCCTTGCTGGCACCAGCTCTCCCACTGCAAATTAGGAATTACTTGCAATAGTAACTCCACTGCAGTCACACAGTGTCATCAAAGACACTCTGAAGAAAACCTGACCATCCAGACCCATTTTCCTCCTAAGGATGCAGCAGCTTCAACCATTCCTGCCCCACCTGTATGCCCTCAGCTGGAACCTCTCTCCTGACCAGTTCTGCATGGCCTGCCTGCTCCAGTATCCTCCTCCCTGACTCAGGACAGACTTGTATCACCCTGTTTTTTAAGATCCTCCACTCCACAAGGGGATTTCAAGGGGATTTCTGGAAGATGTGGATACTCTCATTCATGACAACAGGTGTCCTTCCATGGGTTGCACTGGAACGTGGCTTGGAGCACATAACCACTAAAAAGACCTTTTTTATTTTTTAACTTTCAAATTACCTGGAAATACAGTATGAAGTATATAAACAATAATAAATAATATGCAAAACACAACCCTGGCTTATAGCACCCAACTTGGGGGCAGAGGAGGGGGGGGGGGAGCAACGCATTTGCTCCCGTGACATTCCATATGTACCCATTTCAAAGCTTCCCAGTGCTTTGCTTTCCACAGGGAGCACTTTATTTCCCCTGCCCCCAGAGTCCTCCATTAGAATCAGAGAACCATGGAATTGCTTAGGCTGGAAAAGCCCTCTAAGATCAAATCCAACTGTTCCCCAGCACTGCCAAAGCCACCACTAACCTACGTCCCCAAGTGCCACATTCACACTGTGATCCCTCCTTATCCCCGGGTTGGGGGAATGCTCTTACCTCATTTCTTTAATTATCTCAACATATCATACTATAAACCACTGTGGGGTGTGCTCAGGCCCTTGAGACAACCAAAAAATCATGGGTATTTTCTTTGATAGTTAGGTGAGATGGAAAGACATCTTTTGTTTTGGAACTCCTTTGGTTTCACTGTGCCTGTTTGGTTTTTGTAAGCAAGGAAAAAAAGGGGTTTTTCCTTCACACAGATTTCGTGATGTCAGCCCCCTGAAACAAAATGTAGTCTCCAAGGGGCTTTCAGCTTTGTTAAGAAATATTATTTTAAACTCAAGTCCTGATACAGAGCTGACAGCTTCTTTAGGACAAGAATATTCAAATGTAAAAGCAATCTCATTACTTGGGTCTCATGTTTTTTATTTAAAAACCACAACAAATTCAATACACATCACAAGGAATGTGCAGTTCTGATTTTTCCCTCTACAGAATTTGTACAAAGGACCTGGGCACAGCATGTAGTTGTAAGACAATTTAATAAATCCTGGTTTACATTTCAAAGCTTCAGGTCCTGGGTGTTTGCAGATCTGGACTGTTGTGTTCACCTGCCCTCCAGGCCCCATTCCAGAACTATCTATCAGATTTCACAGAGAATTCCCACTAAAACCCACAAGTTATCAATTAGCAGCAAGTCCCTTGGGCTTTAGTTCCATCTCCCACCTGTTTCAAGTGGAGAGAAGATGGGCCTTTGCTGCAAGTTCCAGCAGTCATGATGGTCAGGGCTTTTTTTAGTTTAAGAAAAAACAAGGATAATAAAAATAGACCAGCTCTGATATAAATGCTTTCAAAAGCCATATCATTTAAAACCAAGAAGAATCACAGACCACCATGATTCCAGTGTTCAGTCTTTTTATTCACACTGGTTTTGGTATGAAATCAACTTGGTTCTTCAAGAAATAGTAAATCATCATGGCTAAATCTCCAGCTCCTCCTTCTTTGCACTTACACCACATTGTGGGACATTCTGCAGCCTTTTTTCCCCATTTTATATTGGAGAGAGGACGGACTCCAACGACACAGGGACTGGAACTGTGTCTGGACACAGGTCCAGAGTGTAGGAAACAGTCTTTTTGGTTCTTCATAAAGTTAAAAATGCCTTAATAAAAATTATATAAATGTCGTGTTCCCATACTGTTCAAGAAAAGGGAAACTGGAACTTTAATGTCCCACTGAGAGACAATGAATACAATTTTCCCCCTCTGAGTTTGCTCAGTAAACAATAATAAAACACTGATTTTTATGACCAAACCAGCTAGGTCTGTATGGGGACAGCTCAGGAGGGTTTCACGGCTCACAGCGACGATGGCAGAGCACAGAACATTAAAGATTAAGAGTCAGTTCCCTGAATTAATGCCCTGATGTTGCCAAGCAAAGGGTTTTGCAAAGAGACGTAATAGTTTCTTCTCCTTGTTCCTGAGTTTCCAAGTCATCACCGTTTATTTCACCATCTGCACTAGTGCAGATCAATCTGACATGAGTTATTAACATATCTGGCTCCCGTGCTCCAAGCCACATGTCCTTGATGTAAACGGATGTCAGGAATACACAAACAGCTGTGGAAGACAAATTAAGAAAAATCAGAACAGATACTTCCACATAGTAATATCAAACCATTTACCTCCAGACTTACAGTTTAAAATAGTTTCCTGTTTCCCTAGATGGAAAATCTGGGGGGGTTTTGCCCATGCAAAGCCAATGACTCCTCTCACACGAAGGAAAAAAAACAGTTTCCTGTCAGCTTCCTTAAATAAAACAGTTTGGAATCTGTCAGTTGCTAACACTGACCAGTACATGGATCAGCACCCATGGCCACGTGGACTTGTTTGTTGCAGACTGTTTTTCCCCCTGGAATGGTATTTTTTGAACTGAACTCCATTTTAGTCCTTGAAAGGGAAGTTTCTTTGTGGGAGTATGAGTGTGGTACTGGCAGAAAGCCCCACAAGTGTGACCCTTCTCTATGTTGCCCACCCTGAGCTCATTCCATCACACATACAGCTTCTGCCTTGGAAGGTTATGAGCTCCAGTGGACATGGGCAAACTTCAAAATGGTCTGTTGAATTAAAAAACCCATGGAACTCCCTACTTCCTCCCATTACTGCCTTGTAACAAGAGAGATAAGGAAGAGACAAGTTACCTTTCTTGTTCTCATCCTCTTCTGTCGTGGCTGAGAGGCACAAGGATTTCACAAGCTCATGGAAGCTGTTGGCCAGGCCCTGAGCATCCATGAGCTGAAGCATGATGGAGCTGAGCACAGGGAGCTCTTTGGAGAGCTGAGCCTCACAGACCTGGGTGTAGAACTTGAAAAGGTTCTTCCTCAGTGTCTCATCCCTAAGCATCTCCCACATGGCCGCCGGCTGTGGCACAACACAACCCTGGAGCCAGCGCAGCATCAGTGACACGTTCTGCTCGCTGAGGCTGTGCTCCACCATGGACTTCACCAGCCATTTCGTGACCATGAGAGTGGATGCACAGGTGAGACTGACTGAGTCATCCCCAAGGTCACTGGGCCTGAGGGGCTCCCCTCCCTGTTTGGAAGGTGACGCTGGGAAAACAGGCTCCCAGTGGGCAAATATGGAATTCAGATGGTCTCTGCATTTCTCCAGCTCAGGCACTTCCAGGTCTGCAGTAGCATCATCTTCTTCAACCCCGTTCTTTTTCCGAATGTGACGATATGCACGAGAAGAGGCTTGGGGCTTGTTCTTGTCTTTAATATTTTCTGTAAGAAGAAAACCACCACCAAAACAAATATCAGATACTCTAAAGGTATCTATGTACTTTCCTGGTACAAAATTATGTGAGAAGGGTGGTCTCCTGTGTCGATTCAGTAGCTAAAAGGGTAAGTACCAGCCTCGTTTTGCTGCTTCATGGAGCCTGTGCCATTCAAATGGGCTCTGGGCAGCTCCCAGGGACTCCAGGCTGGAACACTGCTCTGAACGGGATCACCCAGCCCAGAGGTGAGAGAAGCTCTCGAGGCTTGGAGCAACACCTTGTGTTTTAAACCCACACATACAATAAGTTACAGATGTCACTACAACAACTCTCTTCGTGTCTTTCTGAGGAGTTTTAAAGGGTGTGAAAAACTTCAGAAAGACTGAAGCTTTTACAGTATCCCTTAAATATGTGATACTTTCATAATTAAACTGATACAGAACATTTAAACAAACCTATAGAAGCTTTAATGTGCACCAAGAGCAGTTGTAGTTGCAGGAAACCAGCACTGTTTTAACACCTCTCACTACCAAGTTCCTTGGACATCTTATTCACAGATATCACAAGAAAATTCACACAAGTCCAGACATACTTTTCCTTCCTTCAAACACTGAATAATTAACTATTTAATTTTCCCTTGCTTTATTTTTTTACCCATGTATCACTTTCAGATCGCCCATCATCCACACTGAGAACAATTCAAACCTTTGAGCACAAAGCCTCCAGGCACTGCTTTTTCTTTTTAAGATTTAAGAATACAGTTTCTCAAAGCCTGATACCAGATTTGCAATTAAGTTCATTTTAAAGCTCTTTCCCTTTTTAAAACTGTGTTTCTCCAAAGCTTCCAAATTGTGTTAAAGTTAGAAATCGCTGCAAGGAAGACCTGAAAAATTGCTTTCCATTTCCCTTCCTCCCCCACCAAGCCGTATCAGATCATCCAAGTAAAGTTATTAACACTATTTCCTGGGAAGTTTGCCTCACTTACACGGTTGGTTTGTAACAGCCTCAACAAAGGCTTCCTCCTCCGAAATATTTTAGCACTTACTGAGCAATTCTTTGATTTGGTATTTCTGAGCAAGGGCCTGCAGGTCCTCCTGCAGCTGCAAGTCTTTGTCGATGAGGCTCCACTTGTGCAGCAGCAGCAGCACGTCCCTGTTGGAGAGGACTCCCTCATTCACCGTGAAACGCCTCATCTCCCTGAAGGCCTCAACAACCACAGCACGATATTCCAGCACAGAACTGAGGGTGCTGAAGAACTGAGTCAGCTTGGCCAGATCTAGATTAGTCCTATGAACAGAAAACACAAGTGCATTGTATTTTTCTGTGTGCTAATTAATAAAATAAGTACAAGGTTTTTTCCCCTTACAGTCCATATGGTCAGGAATTAAGGATGCAGAACTTAACAGCAACTGTGCATCAAATGTTACTTTATTCCCCATGTCATCAAACAGCTAAACCTTCCTGTCAAAGAAATCTCATCCAAATTCACTACTCAACTTCCAAACAGAAGGTGAAAAAAAGCATGGAACTACCAGAGATCAAGAAATTTTTCTGCCCTTAATAAATTTCAAAGGGTAGAGAGGACGAGATGCAAACTGATTAAAAACAAAACCAAAGGACTTACCGAATGTGTTTGATTAATGTGATCAAAACATACAGAAATTCATTTACAAGCTGAATAGGAAGAAATTTCCTGCTCTCCTGGGATTGATTCTTTCTTTCTCTCTTGTCTCCTAAATTTGTTAGCCACAGAGTATGGAGTAAGGAAATAATTTTATTTATCACCTTGTTTTCCAGAAACCTGAAAAACAAAAGAAAACCCATATGGAAGGCAGAGCCTGACCAGGAACTGGTCCATCACCTGCAGGGGACCATATTCTTGTGCACTTTTGGTGCTAAAAGCCTTGCATGAACCTGTCAGGGCACTCTGTGCAGAAGAGATTTTGTGTGTGTGTGCCCACTTATGTGAAGGAGAGGCAAGGGGAAGAGGAAGGAGCAGGAGAAATGTTCTAGACAGCTCAAATCCATTACTGTGCCAATCACTGTGCAGCAGGTCCTATGACAGGATGTGAATTGTGGGCATTTGAAATTTAAAAGTTACACACACTAAAACAAGGCACTGTTTTGCTAAGTTTTTCAAGGAAGTGTTCTCAAAAACACAAAGCCCATTCCATCATCCCTCCCTTCCACAACCTGAAAGCATCTTGTTTCTGTTTTCAGAAACACAAGGGACATTTCAGAGTTCAGGAAGTTCTACCAGTACAGCCCTTGGTGCCGAATGTCACTGGTCCCGACTGTCTTCATCTGTCACCTTGGTTTTCATACTCAGTCACAAAATTATGCTCCTGGGGACAGTAGAATTGTTCCCATTTCTCTAGTATTTCCCTAGTTACCTTTTCTCTAAGATGTGCAGGACCCAGGTTAGGAGGCTGTGATCCTGTATCAGCTCATAGGCAGCTCTGGTGACACGAGCAGCACTTTGCAGTATCTCCAGAATACGACTCTGAAACAGAAAATGTAACTTGTTCTTTCACAAATTCAGAAATGGTCAGGATCTAATTATAAAACTTTTAGAAGGGCATAATTAGTAATTGGACTGGTATCTGATCAGCTTCAACGTAAAATGTATCACCAACACCAATTGTTCTCAGCAACCCCGGGGAAGAAAAGACATCTTCCTTTCAAAGCTTCATACCACAGGTGCTAGTCTTACAAGAAGTCTTAAAGTAGCAGGACAATTTTATATTTTTGTCCAAGATTTCCATATCTGAGGTACTTTTAACAGACTGGATTTCTCAGGGAGGATGCTCACAAACCTGAGAGCTTCTGGAATGTGAGCTTCCTTCCTACTGCAGCACTGTACAGGTCACAAACATGCTGGTTAGGGAATACAGAGACCCAAAAAAGCAAAGGCTCTGAATGTAGGAGCAAAGTTGTGGTACACAGGTGAGGCTCCATGATGGCAGGGAGCTGTTCCAGTTTCAGTGGATAAGGATGTGACTCCGCTTTCTATATAAGCAATTATTTCCCCCTCCACACATACACAAAACCAACAAGGAATAGATTTTCTAGAGCACAAGGGAAGAGTCAGCTGCTCCTTTCTGCTTTGTGCTTGTTTGAGATCTCCAAGTCATGCAAACTTCTGGGGTTTGGGGTTTTTTGGTGGGCATTTTTTAAAAAAAATTCTTACCTGGGAGCCCTCATCACACAAAGGACTGTTGAAAAAGGAGAGAATGACCTGGAAAATCCTCTGGTAGTCATAAAGCTCATAGCAATGTTTGTCACGCAGTCCTTCCCCAAGAAATCTGAGGATCCACTCACGCTCTGTTTTGTACTAGAAACCATAAAGAAAAATATCCCCATAAGACATTTCCAAACAATACCTGCTCCTAAGAGCACAAAAACCTGATTCCCTGGGAGTGCCAGCTCAAGGCTTACCACAGCTTGTTCTCCATTTCCATCCCTATCAAATTTAATCACTAACATCCATCAGGAACAGTCAGTCTGCAGCCAAAATATGCACTGAAAATGGAACCTTAAAAGTTTCTGTTCCTAAAATACTTCATTTGAGCTCAGTGTTAATAATCTAAACTCGAAGATGAATGTAAGATAGCTAGGGCAGAATATTCTCTTTAGTGTGCTCACAGAGAACACACAGCACAACGAATTATTTCACTGTGTGTTACTATTAAGAAAACAACAAAGAAATGGGGAAATAATAACTTTAATTCTAATATGAAACAAAACAAAGGTGCCTCTAATTAACTACCTATGGGAGAAGGAGATTTCATTATATTTTAAGGGTTTTTTTTCTATTATTGTCTGAGGAATTACTGGATACCTAAGATGTGATCCTTACATTACCTCAAAATCAAAACTGTAGAAAAGCTGGAAAAATCCTGGAACTTTCTTCAGGTCCAAATACTGGTGTGACAGAAGAAATCTGTTTACCTTTATATACATGTGCTCCTCTGTGAAGAGAAATAACTATCATTGTGGAGGAGGAACACATTCCCAATACACAACCACAGAGAACAGTAAATGGCAGCTGTACTGGGCAATGTTCCAGCTGTGAGAACAGCCCAGGAACTGCAGGAGGCCTCATTATATTGCTGGGCATCCCTTCTCTTCTCCAAAATGAAAAGCTCAGAGTGAATGAGCACAAAGCAGGTGAGAAGATAAACATTCACCATGACTCTGATTTCACCAAATCCAACACTACTGCATTGACAGAACAGAAATCTGCAGCAAAGCAAGAGGCAAAACCTCTACACACTTCAAGCCTAATTTTTTATCCTACAGACGAGACATGCCCCCCACCAGCAGTGAAACAAGTTGCCCTGAGGGACTATGCAGTCATCAGCCCTGGAGGTTTTCTAGGATCAGCCTAGAGGTCTGAAGGTTTTCTGGGACAAACACCCAGCAAAGTGCTCTGCCCTCACAGCTGCTCTGGGCAGAAGGTTGGGCTGGAGACCTCACAAGGTCCTTTCCAGATTGCCCTACTCCCTGAGGCCATGACTCCTTTGCAACAGTGACTTAATGTTGATTCAGCATCCAAGGACAGGAGAACACTTGGGCCAATCTACTCTGATCTGCTGAGCAGGACCCTCACACTCATCCTCTGCTCACCTCCACCCCAAAATTACAAGGAGGTGGTGGCTTCACCACCACGTATCAGACTGGTTTTGTACACAAATACAAATAGCACTTCCCATTGCTTCAGGAAGGCAGCCTACACAATACTGAGAGCTTTTCTGTGAAATACAGGAATGCAGGATCATGGCTCCCACCAGTGTCACAGCCCTCCCCTCTTCCAGACATGCACAGGGACTTGCCCGAGGAGTGACATGCACAGGAGGTTACAGTACCTGGCTTCAGTATCTGCTGTGCCACACGAGCAATGTAGAGGGTCAGGGAGAAGGTGAACCTGAGGTTGGGCTGCCTGATTCCATTCTGCACAGTATCCAAGAGATACAGCAACTACAAAAGCCCAGAAGAGAAAAGCCTGAACCATAAACCGAACAAATATAATAGGAGCATGAATACATAAGTCAGCTTTCAGGATATTTCATAGGCTGTAACTCAAATATCAATTCCATCAGGATTTCCATTCCTACAAACAAAATTTCTAAGAATGTCTAAAACACATTTCCCCACTTTTTCTGTCTATTGATTATAACAGGAAGAAACATAAAGCGATAGAGGAGAAACAATGGAAAAGAGGATAAAAAGCTGCTTTTAGCTCTTTCACCATGTGCATCTACATGGATGAGCAAAGGAGTGCCTATGACCTTCAAGGTCTCATCTGGCAGACTGGCAGTGGAGCTCAGTCTTACCTGGCTCTTCTCCCGAAAGCGAGCTCCTTCCAAGTGGGAGCGGAAGGAAGCCAGGACGAAATATGCAGCCGCTCTCATGTTGGAATCGTAGCTGCTCAGGGCAGCTACTGTGAGACCCAGGGCATTGACTTCCACAAACTTGTGACATGCCACCACACACTCTGTGGGAAGAGGGAAAAAAGACACAGCAAAGCCCCTGGTGAGTCCCACAGTATGTAACAGCACTATAATCCTTAACATTCCTGTTCATAAGCACCCATTTCTAGCTCTACCCTGACAAACTATGACCTCACCACATGCTGAAGGCTCCTCCAGCTAACAAAGGTGTTCTGCAAATCACTCTGAACAGGAATTCTTTACTTGAGCTGGAATTCATGAAGTCAGTCTCATTTATGTGAGACAGAGATGACCCTGCCTGCTAGGGCATGCCAAGTTAGGAGTAAACTCTGTAAAGACATATCATATCTCACTGTTTAGGGACAGCTGAGTACAAAGAAGAACAAGAGGTAGAATTCACCTCCCCGGAGCATTTTCTGGGTGCCTAAAAGAAAGATCAGCAAATGAAAAGCCTACCTGCACTAAAAAGCTTCTGCAACAGAAAGGGCAGGAGAGTAACACATAAATAGTCCTTTGGCCACAGCAGTTGTCCCTGTGCAGGCAGGAGTGACTCTGCTGGTAAGGCCTGTTCCAAGCAAAGTACCAAACTGCACCTCTGTGCCCTTCTGGGAAAAACAAAATCCAGCCCAACGGAAAACAGGAAACACTCCCTTCAATCTAACATTTACCTTCCACAGCATTTTGCCATCAGGATTTGGTGTTTCTCATTTAAGAGCTCTGTGTTTTGAAGAGTTTGTCCCATTTCTACCCACTGATGGTTAGAAAAGACTTGGTGTAAAACTGATTATTTCAATTCCATTCACCAGGAAAGGAACACAATGGCACCTTCTGATGGTATTTTACCAGCTACAATGCAAATGTACCATGGTGCTGAGTTTAGCCATAATATTAAGGTATTTTCTCCTCATTCACACTGAAAGTCAAGAGGAAGCTTCCAGAAACAAATATTCCTATTTAAGAAGGGGCTGTAGTCTTACTTACAAGTACCCATATTTGATCCACTGATTTCCTCCCCCATCACTGCACACACAAACTAATATATATATATGATATCTTTATGTAAACAAATCACAGATTGGTCCTGTCCCTGCATCAGCAGCTGGGCTGTTTCCCTCATCTTCTTCTCAATTGCCAGAACTCCTAAAACTCCATTTCATGCCTGGCAGATTCCTACCCAGCTCTGCTAGTTATGGGCCAGGTAACAGCAGAGCCTCTACCACCCCACCAGTCCAGTGCCCTTTGTCCCAGAGCCACCACTCTGCTCTCCTTCAGGCTGCTGGAGAACTACTAACAGGCACCAACCAGTCACACCAAGTGGGTGATTTCATGGGGTGGTGCCACATAATGAAATCCACGGTTCTCACTTCAGCAGTCCACAGATTTATTTGGAAAACTTTCTTCCACTAAAAACATGCAGTGGTAATGTCTTGCATTGAGACTGTGTTCAACAATTAACATAAAATGACGAGTTATTATTTAAAAAACCACCAAGTTAATTCTATGTCTGATATACAGCTTGTTTAAAGGACCTCGAGAACCGTGATGGAAAAGCTTTCCACAAGAAGCTTATCAGAGCTGAAGACAGACAGAACTTGCTATCTGCCCAACTCTAGAATGACTTTTTCCTCAGTGAGCATTAAATGCTGTGCAAGAAGTCCGTGTTTATAAACTCAGCAGTTATGTTACATCTGTGCACAGGGCACTGTGCAGCCAGTACAAAGAGCAAATAAATAAAGAGCTGGGAATTCCAAGAGCAGATGACATGGTTTATAAGCACCATGGGACTCGAACTCATAAATCACTTGGGCCCTTTAAAAGTGCCCCTCTTACAACACCGACTCTCATTCAGTGTGGAACAGTAAAGAGGGTTGTTTTTCTCCTCTCCAGTTTCAGATTCAATATAGCCACTGTCTCTCCACAGCTCCGCAAGAACACGACGTTCTCAGTCTCGCTGCTTCCCACGCAAGTGGCCACACAAGAGGGTCAGGTCAGCACCAGCTGCAGTGCTGCTGAGGCTGAGCAAGAACCATCAGATGCCTCTCTCCAGCTCAGGTGGTGGGTGGTGATGGCATTGTGCTTTTTTCAACTATTACACCCAGTTCCAAAGACATTGGCTGTCCATGCTCTTCATCCACATCCATCTCAAAGGTCCAGCACATTTACTGGATCATCTGAAATCCCTCCTCCTACGAAATGTCAAATAGTTCTGGTATCTTTTCTCCTCAGAGGACTGAAAGACAGTTCTTGTTCCTGCTGTACAGTTTAAACCATAGCTAAGGACAGGCTAAGAACACCCAAACAGGTGCTGTACTGCAAAGGTCTGGGTGAACAAATGACTATGAGTGTGGTTTCACTGACAGACACTAAAAGCCTGCCAAGTCCTTCTGATATTATTGGTGTGGAAAGTCAAATCTAGCTGTAACTACACAGTGGTTAACCATAACCAACACAGGGAGGGAGCTGGTTAGGAAATTCCTTAGGATACTTGTGTCCCTTTGATTTCTGAGGGCTCTCAGCCTGTTCATAACACACACTGGCCCCATGCACCTCTGTGTGCTGGAAAGTGAGTTGGTTGAAGTTTCCATGTTCTATAACTACAGCCTGTAACAGGCCAGATCTCCAGCCAATTCAGCCACAGCCCTCACTGCAGTACATTCCTTCTCTTGAAAGTCAGACACACATTCCTTGTACTACTTGCTCCTGCAGCAGAGTAACCTGACACCAAATACCCAAGAGAAACATTCGCTTTACCTGGTCTGGTCAGTTCACTGAAGAGCTGAAGTAGAAAACAAGGATCATAGAAGTCATCAAGACTCTTGACAGTTTCATCTTTATATAGTGACTCTTGTATTTCCTGAAACCAAATCCAAACCAGTATTTGTAAGGAACAACATCAATTTCCAGCTTGGTTTCAAACTTCCCCAACCACCTCATCCCAGGATAAACCAGTTGATACTACACCTTGTAAAATATAATGCAACACAGGGTGAGACATGCACTCAAGTGGTTAAATCTGGCCTTCACTACCAGGGCTTATTCACAACTATTTCTCCTCACCAGCACCAACAGCATGTCAGCAAACTTCAGGAAAGACTGGAGAGCCTATTGTCAGTGCATCCTTGGATACTCCAATTCTGGTCTCACACACATGACAATCTTTGCAATGCACAATCACACCTGCCAACAAGATGTGGCCCATATACTGCAACTCATCTGAAAAGTGCTCCTAAAGAATTAACTCCAGCCATCCTACGAATTGAAATTACTCTCCTGATGGAAACAAACTGCAATGTATTACATGAATGCAAGAGAGGAATGGCTCAAGTGAAAGGCTCTTTTTGCACATCCAAAGTAGGATAACCAAGGATAGCCTGCAGCAAAAGCACCTGTGATGGCAGCAGTCGGCGATGCTGAGGGAATGACAGAATTGTCTTCATCATCTTTTCTCGGTCTAGCAGACACAGAATCTCCTCCATGCTTGGCTGCTGCCAGAGGGACTTCCCCAGACTCTTGCAAGTCCTGTGATGCTCCACAGCAGCCGGACCCCAGAGCAGGATTCTTAAACATTGTTAAAAGTAAAGGCATTAGGAAACAGACTGCTGACACTGAGCAGAAAGCAATTCCAGGTTCAAAACAGGTATTTAAACTTTCTCTTCACTTGTACTTATTACCCTGTGGCAACATGAAACTAGAACTCATTTCCTGAACTCAACACCTTTTCCATCTATCACAAAGCTTTTTGAATTCAGTCTGAGAGTGTCTCATTAACTCTGTCCTACCCTGTCAATCCAAGTCAGAATGTACCTGCTCACAGAAAGTGCCTCTATATTTAAGCTCTAAGTGCAGGTAAGAATGAGCAGTTGCATTAAGAAACAGGGATTCAGACCTGCTCCAGTTGCCTAAGCCAGTGTTCTTGCACTGCTGGAAATATTTCTGCCCCCAGGACAGAAAAGTGCATGTGAGGAAGGCAGACCAAAACCATCAGTGTATGGAAGAACTCCTGCAACAGGCTTTCCTGTGGACTGCTCAGGCACAGGAAGGGGAAGAAGTCCTACTCTAATGACGAGAAGTCCTACACTTTGGCCTTCATCTCTGAGGACATCCCTATGGTGGGTAGTAAGTATTGGAGAGCAGGGGACTCCTGAAATGAGGCACTTCCTCACCCAACCTACGGACACCCAAATGTTTGGGCAACACATGAGAAACAGGGTTAAGAATAGGAAATTCATAGGAAAAATGTTTCTAAAAGCAAAATTCACCTCTAGCTTTGACATTGCTCATTGTTTATTTCAGTCAAAAATAAGATCCTGGAAAAATGCCAGTTGTGAGACTGTTTATTGGTGTGTAGTTACTCCAACAAAGGAAGGTGCTCAGCCTACCTGGAGTTTATAAGACTTTGATTATTCTTCTCATACAACTGAAGCAGCAGCAGTATCTTCTGATCTAAAAACCACGATTGAACCTGAAGTTAGTCACCCATGGAGATGAAAGCCAGACGTAGGAAATGCCTTTCCCAGGGTAACACACTCACCTACAGCACTCAGAGTGGCCCCGTAGGCCCCCAGCAGCACAGGGAGGTGGCTGCTCTCACACAGAGAGGGGCTGAGCTGCACAGCTGTCAGCAGAACATCCACCAGCGCCTCTGGAACAAGCACAGCTTTAGCCTGGCAGCTCCCAGTCACACAGTGCACATGTAAACACCCCCCCAGATCCTCTACAATGGATGCACAGACAGGACTGTACATTTTACATCAAGATCTGTCTCTAGAAATACCAGAACCCATTTCCCCAACTACACTAAAGGACAATTATGATGCATTTCATTGAAGTGGAACATCTTAAACCAGTATTCCCAAGCTGGACACACAAGGCATGTTGCCAGGTGAGGTCCCCAGTGTGGCACATATGCAGAAACTTTTCAACTTGCTCTCTGGTTAAAAAGGAGTGCTGTCCCCTACCCTGCCATACCTCCACTCCCTCCTCTCCCAGGAGGGCATCTAGAATGCATTACACGGGGAACAGGCAGACATCCCAGCAACCTCCCCAAGGTACTTGAGGAGTTATAGCAAGAACTTGTTAGTTCACACCCCAGCTGCAGTAACTACAAAGATGCTCCTACACTGTGCATTCCAACAGGGATCAGCACTGCAGAGTTCAGGTAGTTACTGAGCTACAGGAACTCTGTCCTATAGCATACAAAAATCACCCACTTTGTTCTATAACTAAGAAACAGAAAAAATAAGTGATCAGGTTACTAAAAGGCAAACAGGGTGTCTGTAGCACATTCAAAACCTGACTCCAGATTTCTCTACTCCCAGTATCTGAGAAGGCACAGGCTTTGGTCCCTAGTTATCTGCAGGAATCTGAAGAGCTCATAAAGCAACAGCCTGAGTGAATGCACTCTTGACATCAAGCTTCTGGAATATTGCAGTTAGCCTCAAAGGATCCATCTTGCTGCTCTACTGAAATACATTCTAAAGGTAAGACACATACAGTAAGCAGCAAAATCTATTCCTTATTTTTAATTTCACTAAATTTGTGACTTGACAAGAGCATTTTTCTCTTTTCAGGTGATTTAAAACTTGAAAGCTTGTTTACATGTTCCTCACCAATACACACAAAATTTGTTATCAACATGCTGCCCTGAAAATTTCCTCCCCTTTTTCTTACACAGCTCCTTTAATCAGTGAATCTCAAACCCCTGTGCTGTGGGGAAAAGCTGAGGTCTAGGTAGACTAAATGTGGTTAATGGTCAGGCAGCATTTCTGCAATGAACAAACAAACCCAATCCTACACATGAACTAGCATCCAATTTATATTCCAATTTATGAGGAAGGATATTCCTCATGAAAGTTGCGGTATCAAATACACCTCATTTAAATTAACATTTTTTGATGCAACTTGCAAAATCAACTTAAAATCTCCTGTATCAACCTATTTTAAAATAGGTTTCTCGTCACAGGACCTATATGCACTTCTGTGATCTTATACTAACTGCCTCACAGAAAGCAAAAGAATCAATCCAAGACTTCAACTTGGTTTAAAAATACCCAAAAAAACAAACAAAAAACCCAAACCTACTTTCCAGTTGTTTTAGAAATATTAGTGTTTAAAACCAGCATCAATAAAACATATGTAACATTTGGATCCAAGTACAGGTACAATTTAAAACTAAATGCTAATATTCTGGAACTGTTTAATAGCTCTGCAAGTATTCATGTAGGTGGATAAATTACTGGATGGAGAAAATATAATGCAAGAAAGACAAGATTAACTATATTTAGTAAAGGCAAGAAGAAGATAAAAAAAAAAAACCTCTTGTCTGGATGTTCATGCCATCTTCTTCTCTTGACCTCAGGATGACTGACAAAAATAGAGAGTGCTGCGTGACCATCATGTGAAGTTTGGAGAGCTTGACTAAGCTCTGACTAAGTGAAGATTCTTTCTTGTATAGTAACTGTAAGGCAACATTCAGGACTTTCAGAAACCCTTCATCTCTGTAGCGGTACCTTTGGGAGCAAGGACCACAGAAAAGTCAGATCCCAACCAAACTCAAGGAAACCTGCTTGAAATAAAAAGCTGTTTCAGAAATGAGAACTCTGCAAAGAAAGCAAACTTAGTAAAACCAAAGCAAATTAAAATGGAAACACTTACTTGAGTCCTGTCTTCACAAGGCTGTACCAGTCATCTGGGTCCACTTCTCCAACCACGCGCTGTGTGTGCAGCAAGTCAAAACAGGTGTTTACATTTGGCACACGGAGCTTCTACAGCTCATCAACACCAGCAATTTCTGTTCAAGGGACACGCTATCAACGTGCAAGCCAAACTCAGGTGGGATGATCAAGGGATAGCAGAGAAAAAAGCTCTTGGATACAACAACCCTATCTCCTTGTTCAAATGAAAATGCAAGGGTTGTTTTGTTGGTCTGCGAGCAGAGGAGCATATGGGCTGTATGTAATTGAAAAGCAAGCAGGTCTGTAGGTACCAAAAAACCCAGAGCCTCGAAACTTTTTACACTCCTGAAGTGTGAAAGGAATCAAAAGCAGGCAAGTCAAAGCAAGGGATTCGGTACTAGGTCTTTGTGTCCTTAAACTAAGCAGGCTGTGCACGTGGCACATAGAGATGGCTGGGTGTATGTGTTCCTTACAACAACTGATCAAAAGGATCTCTGCCCCAGACTGCAGATGCCATGGTAGGTTCTCAGCAGAAGTTGAGTTTTTAGTTAAAAAAAAAATCCACTGGCAACCTTTGATTTTTGACTCCTGAATACCTCATACTCTTGTCTTCAAAGGGGACTCCTAGCAGAAAGCAGTCATCAAGAACTCAAAACTGCTTTTTATAAAGCATTAGCAGGGCTAAGTTAACACCATAAAAGCTATTAGAAGTCCATGGAAACCATAATCTATAAAACAGGAAATCAAATCCAGTCTACATTTACCCAAGACACAAGTGTCCAATCACACATATGCACACAGTGTCACTCTGGCAAAGCAGATAAGAAGTCTCACCAGTAATTCCTCCAGCCTCAGCAGCATGGACCTCTCCACTTCTTGCTTGCTTTCATCTTTATTGCTGCTGTACATGGCAACTAACCCCTTCATGCAGGCTGATAACAGGCATCTCCTCCAGGAATGCAGCTCCTCTGAGTTTTCAAGCACTCTGGATATGGCATCTGCCACTGTCCAACTGCAGAGAGATAGTTATTTATTTTTTTTGTTCATGTTTAATTTGCTTTTTGTATATGTTAAAAGTGTCTTGCTGCCAAAGCACAGAGCGACAGATTCTGTGAGGAGAGGATGCTGTTACTGCTCACAAGATTTGCACTCAGGACAACCTGAGCCCTGAGAGGGCAACACACACTGCCCACCTCTCTTCATTCCCTGCTCTCTCAAAAGCAGCAGGAAGCTGGTCCATCAGGTTGCGCAGCCCTTTGCTTTCTGAAGACGGCAACAACTTTGAAAGAATTTGCAGTTTCACAGTAGTCTCACATGACACTTCTGTGTCCTGAATTCCAGCGCAGAGCTCCTTCCACAGAGCTTTCCTCAGGACAGGGGTAACAGCAGAGACAACTGCAGGGAGAGCAGAGGTCACAGTTTCCACCACCTACAGGTGTTAAGTAACAACACACTAATCCCAAATCATTTTCTAACCCAGGATTATTCAGTTTCTCGGAAATGATGCTATAGGAGCTGCTTATCTGATACAGGAAAGTGCTAGAGAAAGGCTTAGTTCTTTGCCCATCCTTTACTTTCCTGGGTGCTGACAAGGTCTTTTCACTGCTTGACCTTGTAGGTACAGCTACAGCTACAGTCAGCTTGTTTCCTTTGCTATTTATATTTCTGGGCAGTAGGAGAAATGAAACCAAAGTGATCCTGTTCTTTCAAGTTGAATCCTATCTCCTCGTTTTGCTGGTAGAGAATTTAACACTCTCGTCCATCAATGTAATGCTGTTGTGAGTTTGGAAAGATCTGGACTGCCAGCTTAGGAGGGCATGTAGCAAAGCTGTAGTTGGAGATTTGTTTTAGAAGAAAATTTTGGATTCTGTAAAAGTTACAGCTCAGATTCTGCAAAACCATCTGGCTGGTGTGTTCCATCTGTGCCTAAGCAAAAGGTTTTACTTCCTGTACTAAACCAAGAGAAGCACAAAGACAGATTTTCACGCACACCAAGCATAAGGGCTTCAAAAGAGAAATGTGGGCAGCAGTAACTGTAAGAACATTTGGCTTCATTCTAACAGCCAACCCTCAGCACAGCTCTTAGTGCTGCAGAGGTGCTTACAAGAGTCATCAGAGGACAGACACCTCAGTTTTATCACCTCTACTTATTGTGCAGAGGATCCAAGACTCCCAAATCACAAACAGAGATCAGTGGTTCCCTTACCTGTGGAAGGTCGGGTGAAATCATACTGGTCTCTGCATTGCAAATACACATTAATGAGTGGGAGAAAGCTCTCCATGTGCTTCCTGAGGTACTTCCCAGTGGCACTGCTCAGGCACCAGAGCTCAAACTGCAGCAGGTGAGTCCTGGAGTGCTTGATCAGCATGGCCACAATGGCAAGGGAGGTGTGGGAGCTCTGGTTGAGGCAGTGAACCTGCACCTCAACACCGACTGCGTGGGCAAGGACTGGCTCATTCTGGAGAGCCTGAAGGAAAACCTTCTCCAAATCTCTGCTGGCTGATGCTGACATCAATACCCCCAAAGCTCTAATGTGCTCTGTGGATAGCAGGAGCTCTCCTTGCTGAGGCTGCCTTTGGTAGCTGTCTGTGAGGAGCTGCACCAAAATCTGTCCATAGAAGCTCAACTGTTTCCCTTTCTTAGGGGATTTTTCAGATTTCTGAGCAGTCAAGCTTGTCTCAGGAAGTCGCAGCATGGTTAAAGTGATGTCCTTCAGCTGAGCTGCACTCATGTATATGTGCAACTCCTCCAGAGCCTGCAGCTGGTGAGACTTCCTGGGAGAGATCTGGCTGCTGTCTTTCCCCACAGCCTGTAGCTCTTTCAAGACACTTTTCGTGATAGCTTCGAAATACTTGGACAACACATGTCTGTGATCCGTTGTGATGCTCTGAAAGATGGGGGCACCTGTTTTCAGCAGCTGGAGCACACCAGAATTGAGGTGAGCTGACAGGAGTTTCACAGTGACAGGGTTCAAACCAGGCTGAGGAACAGAACGTAGTTCTAAAGCCAGGAACCAACTCTCCAGCACAGGATGTCCGAATATTAACATGAGTGTATCTTCCAGGGTCTGTAACAGATGGTTGTAACAATATCACGGAATGGAAAATTAGAGTTTGAGGCAAAAAAATAAAAGCATTCATCTGTCTATTTTCCACAGTTCATTAATTACAATTATTGAACACAAAATTGTCTACTAACTGCCCAGAGGATAAAAATATTAATGAACTACAAGTACATATATACCATTCTTCCACCCTTCAAGCTGTGGGGAGGCAAGCCTCCACTGAGGATTCTCCACATCTCCAGAGGAAATCTGCATATTTTGTCAACACAGTTTGATTCTAATCTCCACAAATTCACAGAACAGATGAAAGAAGGGAAAAAAAATCACTCCTCCAAGAACATAATTTTCATAACCAGGCTTTACAAAGGGTTTTCTGCAAAGGTGTCTCTTTCAGGACCTCTCCTGACTGTGTTGCTGACAGCTCAGGAGTGAGACTGTGGATGATGCAGCTGGGTCAGATTTCCAGACAGTACTTTGGAAACAGTACTTTGGTCCACATGCTCTATGTTGCTAAGTTCTCCTCTGGACTTTAACAGCATCTGTGGTTAAGCAAAACTTATGACTATTTCCCTAGAGAATAAATCAAAGTTTACTAACAGATGCCTGTGTATCAAGGGATTTGGTACCTTGTCATTTGAAGACTCCTCTGTGATCAGAGATTCCTCATCCACAAAGAGATCTGACTCAGTCTGATGCTCCTCCCGTTTCTGCTGATAATCCAACTCTATCTGACTGCCCCGGCACAACAAGCTGTTCAGCAGGTCCACGTAGAGGTCAACAAGTTGAGGACCAGAAGTTTTACTAAGCTGTGAAAATAAAGATACCTTGGAAATTGAGAAAAGAGAAGGATGGGAGCAAAAGGATAATTATCCAACAGGAATGGAAGTTAACTAAGAGCTACTTAGATTACAACATGTTCTGCAAGAAGGAATCGCTCCCCTCTGTAGGAACCTGATTCTAGGAAAAGTCTCAGGCTGCCAAATAAATATTTATAGATTTTCATCTATACTGTGACTTCTGGTGTAACATAGGCCAGTGAATTTTACCCTCTGGAAAGGCTTCTTAGCGACACCCAAGTTTATTTCAGGTTTAAATTCTCAGGTTTATTTGCACTCACACAGATCAGTAAGGTAACCCACACAAAGTAAATCCAAGACTCCTCAACAATCAGAAGAACAGACATTTATTTACAAATTAGGTGCAGCTTTGTCTGGTGCTCTGTAGCCTCAGTGAGAGCCAAGTACAGGAAAAAGCTGCAGAACTGAATCCTCAGTTTTAACAGCCAGGTCATTTGTACTTTCTGCATTAAAATAAACCAAACAAACCCACAATATTATTATAATATTGCTCTTACACTGCCGAAGCTCTCCACTGTGGATTTCAGGTATAGCAACACATGCTTTACTCCCAACGAAAGCTGTTCAGGTGGGAGCTGGGAAGCCAGGTCTCTTAGTGTTGTCTGGATACCATCTTCCAGTAAGGTATTGCTTCCTCTCTCATAGGCTCTCTTTAGCAAAGTGGTAAACACAGAATCCAGGGCCACAGAAGGTTCTTTGCTTACCTCTTTGTGGGTTTTGAACTGTTTAAAATAGAAAAAAGCGTAAGAGGAAAATAACAATGAGTATGAATCAAAGATTTCTTCAGCTACCTTTGCTTTCAAATGAGCTCTGAGCTGAAACCTGGCTGAAGCTCCAGGAGCACAAGTCCTGCTATCACAGAGCTGTCCCGAGGGGAATGTGCCCTCGCTCACTGCTGGGTTAACTCACCCACACCCAGCACAGGGGACCTGTGCATTCCCAACCCACTTCTGCCACTGTGAACTGGCTCCTGAGGCCACATCACACATCAGGCTGTGCTGTGCCTGGTGAGGAGCTGTGTCTCTGTGACTGTGTACAACACCTGAGCCCTAGCATCACCTCCCAACCACCTAGACCTCTTGTGTCCTTAGAGAAAAGCCCTCGAGCAAAATTGTGTCCCAACGTGATCAAGAAGCAATACAGAATTAGCTTAATGTAAATGTACTTTCTGATGGAAATGTAACCTTTATAAACTGTGTGGTTTTATAGGAATACTGGCTCAAGCATTCAGTGACTTCAGGTATTCCATACCACAAGTTCCTGAGATTGCTGGGGTATCCACAGTTTATAGTACTGGTTAAACTGGTAGAGCTGAGGGTACTTGGAAACTTTCAGGGACTTCAGATCTTTATCATAGAGCTGGAACATCAAGCAGAGGGCCAAAGGTTCTCTCTGAGAGTGCAGGAGGTCAGTGAAAACAGCAACAAGGTACTCAACAATGTGTGCTCCTAGAAAAACAAAATAAAAAATGACACTTCTATTGACAGAAATAATCTGCATGAACAAAGACACTGGGGCAACCCTCTTTCCCTAGGGCCTGGGCAGCAGGCCCCAGAGCATCATTTAGGGAAGTACTGAATAGGATTAAAAGGTGTTTGTGGTAAGCTAGACAAGTGTTCCTGACCCACCAAGCTACCTGGAAAATCATCCATTCAGTAGTTCTGGCTGAAGTAAATAATCACCCTGCTTTCAGATACATGCTCAGTTTGGCCTGTTTCCTTCCAGACAAGCATAAAACTAGTTCTGCCCTCACTGTGTTGTGCTAAACAGGCCTGTATTTTAACATGACAAAGACCCCAGCCAAACACCACCTAAGAGAACCGATTTGTACTGGGGGCACACAGCCAGGTCAACATGTGTGAGGTAAAGTGGGAGGAGTTTCTTTCAGAAC
Source organism: Pseudopipra pipra (assembly GCF_036250125.1). Taxonomy (NCBI): domain Eukaryota; kingdom Metazoa; phylum Chordata; class Aves; order Passeriformes; family Pipridae; genus Pseudopipra; species Pseudopipra pipra. The sequence continues at coordinate 16,859,741 of NC_087550.1, forward strand.
TGGGACTTCTCAGTCCCACCCCAGCTGCTACTCAACAGCCAAATACACACAGAACTTAGCAAGGTGCTGTGGGGTTTGGCAAATCCTGTTCAGAGCCCACTTGATGCCCCTGTGACTCCAACACTTTCCTCAAGGATGTGGTAGGACTTTGCAACACCACCACTAGAGCTTCACCATCAGAGCTTCGTCTCTGAAGAAGTTTTCTTTGGAAAACACATCCGTTTCCTACTCAACAGTGCAGTCCTTTCTCCCACTGCCTGGTCTTTGTGGAAGAGCTGTCTACAGCCACTGACACACCTTCCTCTCATATCCGCACACTGTGCTTAAAACACTCTGTTACTGAAGCTAACTGCTTCCAGACCAAGACTGTCCATGCAAGGACAGTGTCTCCTGTTTAGGGTCAAGAAAAAAAGGACAGAAGCACCTCACAGTGCTTCTCTTGAGCAGGAAGTACCATTGATCTGATATGAAGATATCTGGTATGAAGATAATAAAATGTCTTGAGGAGTTCACTGGGTAAAAATGATCCCACTTCCACTCCACTGGCAGAGCTGATACATAGAAACAGAAGTCTGTACCTGTTCCATTTTCAGATTGAAGCAACAGTACATTCCTGGCTTCTAATGCAGCAGGGACAACAGCACTGAATGGAAATGTTTGAATAATCATGTCTTCATTTAAAGTGAACTCAATTTCCTCATCTAAGCCATCACTGCCCTCAATCATGACATCCACCATATCCAGGACATCTATTAAGTGAAGAAAAAAATGTAAGCAGAGGATTCAGACTAACTGGAAAACAACAGAGTTAGAATGCAGCACTCCAGGAACACAGGCACCAAGTCTTGGAATTCTCTGTCCTTGAGGAGTTACCACTTACCATCAATGTGAGAGATGGGGATGCTGATGTTATCAGAGTCCTGTTTAAACATATTGACCTGGAGCATGCTGGCTTCCTGAACCAGGTCTGCTGCCTTGTCTGTGTAGGGATAGGGGTTTGTCACCAGCTTCAGCAGGACCTGTCAACAAAGGTTGAGAGAAAAGTAAGTGCACAGGCTCTTGAATGTATGGGAACCACACCTTGCTAAAAAAGCCCATGTGCAAGAAGTGGTTGGAAGTTGGGCAAGTTTTAGGAGGACAACTTTTTGTTGGAATCTGCCTGTGGTTCCTGCCATACAGAGTACACTGGGTCTGATGGAAAAAGAAATATCCACTGCAATCTGGCACCTGAAGTGTTACCACAGACTGAGTCTCTGGGGAAAATGCATTGAAAAAGAAGCATTTAACATCCTGAAGAGTAAACAGGAAATGTCAACTTTTATAGTAAAAGATTACAATTTACTGAGGTCTGGTAATTTTGGCAGGTAATGCCATTTTAGGAGGAGATAAACGCTACCCACACATACAACAATGCTATAATAACAACTTATCTTTTGGGATTTAATTTTCCTGCAAATCATTTCACTGTCCTCCCACCAAGACAAGAAAGATGTCAGCCCTGTATAAAGAATGACAAACACTGCTTTTCTTGGAATTCATTCACTGGTCTTTGATAGATTTCTCAAAAACAGCAACAAAATCCCTGGTTTCCACTAACACTATTCTTGGTATTGTTTATCCAGCTAATTTGGACATTGTTACCCTTTCCAAAAACTGAATCACTGCTTCCTTTTGGTCTTCTTTTGTATTATCCAAGTGTTCCAGCCAAACTGTAAGTTCCTTCCACGTGTACTCAAACACTCCACTGTCACGTAAAACCTGTCCAGAAAACAAAGGGACAGGTGTGTAAAAAAAAACCAAAACACCTAAAATACAATACTCCCCAAACCACAGATCTTTTTGTATAGGTATTTCATGTTTTCTCCTTGGAAAGAAAAAAAGAGGAGCAGGTTGATGAACAGAAGTATCTGTAGCTCTCTTCTCAACCTCTTTGTATACAAAGGAAGTTATCACAACTCATTTGTTCTACTATTTCTCCTTCTATTTAATCTGTGTACAACACCAACAGCTATAAAAATAACTGCTGCTTACACGAATCTGACAGGATAATTCATTAAAATAAAGAAAAAACGAAGGGAAAAGGATTCATTTTAACATAATTAACTATTTGTGGAAGGGTCTCAAAATAGAAATGCACAGTTCTCATGAAAACCGGCAGGAACAGAATGTGAAATCCAAAAACATGCCTTCGATTATATGGCACTGTGTTGAAAAATAAACAAAACACACCCATTAACATCTATTCTTAGCAGCCTTTCTGCTGACATAACTGCCCTGACTTCCCTGCCCCTGCATTACCTTCAGCAAAAATGCAATGGACTGAACCTGAAAGAGGACATGAGACTGAATCAGGCAGCCCCCATCCCCATTCAGCAAAAGAATTCAAATACACCACAAAAACAGTACTGGGCAGCTTTTGAGTGAGACATTCATTACTGGGAGACAGAGTTAACCTGAATTTAATCCCCTGCAGGGATCAAGAGCATCGAAAACCTAAACCCCAATTCAACCACTGTAACTTTGGTTCAGTGCACTGAGTATTACAATTGCACCCTGTGACTGAAGCTAAATGCAGAGATTAAATGCACAAAGCTGTACAAACTTGTGTGCCACTAATACAGGACTAACTGCAGGAAGAGCCCTGTCCAGGGCCCAGAACAGCTGCTTGAATTTTCTCTTTGCACTTTTTCCTAATTTAGGTCTCTACCCCTACTTAGATAACTAAAAGATGTCCTGTTTTAAGAAGATACTGAAAACAACAGCCACTGGTTTCTTTATGGGCTTGTAGTTGATCACACTTCTGAAAAATCATGACTTATTTAAATGTACAGAAGGGGATTTTAATTCAAAAGTACTCCTTGCATCAAAGCTTGTATTGGACTGTAACAAAGACAACTATTTTGCAGGGCCATAGCAAACTAGCTAAGGCTTTAGGAAGGCTGGAGTGATGAAGTACAGATTAAATAAATGAGGATAAGAAATAAATCCCAAAAATCATCTCTTCTTGATCCATGTCAAGACCTTTGCAGGTACAAACTACATTGATCTATCACAGTGTCAGAATTAACTTAGTCTACGGGGGTGAGCAAACATTAAAGACATTTTCTTTAATATTTTATCAACTGTTGCAGCAAAGTCACTTGACAGCATTTACTGCCATAGAATATTTAGCTAACAGGCAGTTATCTGACAGTAAATTCTAAGAACAGTCACAGGAAAGGAGACTCCGTTGGCCACACAACTATGCAGTAAAAGTATCTGCTTTAAGAAAATATTTTACAATTCTGAAATTTCAGACCAGTGGGATATAGTGAATATCCTGATATTTCAGTTCTGATGCTTACCTTGATGATCAGTTTTTTAGTGGAAATCTTCAGATGAGAATGGTTACTTGTAACAAACATTTTCATCAGTAAATAGAAGACTGATTTTTCACCAGACACCTTCTCTGTCTCAGAGATGTCCTAAAAGAAAAGTATATTAAAATTCCCCTGTTACAGCAACACTGCACAGGATTATGTTGCACTGAAGCAGATATGTAAGACATTATTTTATAGACCTGTCCCAAAATCCCAAGGCCAGAATCGAACGGGATCATTTATACTACCTTGCATTCAGTGAGCCAGGATCATTGTACTCATTTGCACAATGTTTGTTTGGAAAGTAGAAGAAGAGACCAGCAACAGAAACACCAACCAATACAAGGGTCCAAGATAAAACCACCTCCCTCCCCAAACATCTCCTACTCCTGTTATCACAATCCATGGGAGTCTCTGTTCCCCTCCAAAGCTTGGCCCACTCCTCTCTCCTCACATGACAAGCAAGCTCTCGACAGTGTTCTTATTTTACAAGCCTGCAGTAAAAAACAGAGCTAGGAACCTGAAGGTTTCCAGGAATTATGGAGAGCACTAAAAAATGTTGAAATCTTCCCTGGGAACAGGTAAGATGGCTCCCATCAGCAGCTCATTTCCTTGGTCTGAAACCTCAGGCTTTCCAGACAAGTGGAAACCAGCACATTCTCACTCGTGCCCCTCTCCAAAGACATACAGAGCTGAGGGAACCTTGTCCAGTGCTCATCAGAGAAGCAAAAATTGCTCACCTTTCATAAAACCTTTCCAACTCAGAGGGGATTTTTCACTGATGCTAAGACTGCAATTCCTACTGGTTTTACAAAAAGGTTGCCTCCTAAAATGACTGGACTGGGACTAGTTTAAAACTAGGCAGTGCCAGATGGAAAGGCCAAGGAAACGTAAATTTGCATCAAAGTCTCTTACCTGTACTCTGAACCAGGCAAATTTATTTGCAGGAAGTTCCAAAGCCACTCTCAGTATATGGTGCTGCAGGAGAGGAGGGACCTCTTCCCGGAGGCCCTTTTCAGTGACGATACCTGAGATGTGAAAGCAATACAACCAACTTCAGTCTGGTCCATCTTCCTGAGATCTCAGGAACACTCATATTTTAGGGTTTCAAACAGTCACTGTGAGACAAGCTGGCAATCCACCAATTTTCATATCATGGGATCCCTAGACACACTGAAACTATGTTTGGCCCATCCAAGGTGGGAATCCAGCCCTCAGAGTCCAACAACTGCCCCCAGCACAAGCCATCACTGCTGCATGGGAATACAAAATCTATCAGTCTCAGCAACCCTGAAAAGCTGTGACCTACAGGAAGTACAAAGGATGGATAAACTGGAAAGCAAACCACAGAATTTAAGTCAACAATAAATCTTAACACTCATGCTATGACAATATTTGCTCCAGACAATAGAACTTTAAACTCGTGTCTCTCCCTACATCACTTTTATCACCTACTGCCACCATCTGCTATGGCATAACCTCAGTTATTCACCTCACAGATCACAGAGCTGTGCAGACCCTTACAGTGTGATCAAAACCTGACCTGCCCACACCTGACCTGCAGGTAAGTTACATGGGGAGATCAGCTGTACAAAGCTCTGGTGTCCATGTGCTTCTCGTAGTCTGTGCAGGATACTGTGGCCCACATTAGAGAGAGGACAATAAACAGTCACCCCAAAGGCTAACCAATGGTAAGACCAAACAATAAACTCCACCACCCATTTAAAGAACTGTTGCTATGAGGCAGAAAAACACGCTGCATTTGGTGTGTGTGTTTTCATCAAGGTGGGGGGAAGGAGTGACAGAACTCTCACTCTGACATTTGAGAGAACAAAGTCTCATGATTAATTTACACCATCATTTTCTACCATATCACCTTTCTTCAAAATCAATATCGAGGCTCACTACATTTACATTTGTTTGAGAATGACACTTCAGTTTCCAACCTATTCAACTTCATTATTTCATAATGTAACCAAACAGACCCGCAAAGAGATTTCTGCCTGACAAAAAGGTGTCCTGCCTTTTGTCCAGTTTGAAGTAAGCAGACCAGTAAGTAATAATGGGATAAGTAATAATGGGATAAACAGGGTATGTGATTTGGTGAGTCACCAAGTAGACAAACCAATTAAACACGCTTTGACAGAGGCAGGAAAAACCTCGTGCATCAGACAGTTGATTTAGAGGGGGGTTTTGTTTAAAGCCCCTTTTTCCCTGACAGAGTTTAATTAAGGCATTTACATAACTCCCATCCTTACACATCACAGGCCTGCCTAACACAGAGATAGTTGCTCTAGCTGGGTGGCCTACAAGCTCTGGTGGCCCACAGTCAGCAGTGATGCCCAAACAACCCTCTGCTCTCTCCCCCAGAGTTGTACATGGCTGTATTAATTGTACCACAAGCAGCATTGGAGGACCTTTCTAAATTTGTCAGGCATGATTTGCCCTTAGTGAAGCCATACTGGCTGTCACCAATTACCTCTGTGCTTTCCATGTGCCTTAGCACAGTTTCCAGGAGAATGCGCTCTATGATCTTGCCTGGCACAGAAGTGAGACTGACTGGTCTGTAGTTCCCTGGGTCTTCCACTTTCTCCTTTTTAAAAATGGGGGTTATATGTGCACTTTCCCAGCCAGTGGGAAGTTCACTGGACTACCACTACTTCTCAAAATACTATGGATAGTGGATTAGCCACTTCCTCTGTCAGTTCCCTCACAACCCACAGATGACTCTCATCAGGTCCCATGGCCTTGTGCACACTCACATTCCTTAGATGGTCTCAAACCTGATCCTCTTCTCCCAGACCCTGCATTTGCCTTTCCTGACATGGCCAGAAGGGTTGGATCACTCACTCTTGAAGGCTGAGGCACAGAAGTCATTGAGAACCTCAGCCTTCTCCATATCCAGGGTAGCCAGGTCTCCCATTTCCTTCTACAGAGGGCCCACATTATCCCCAGTCTTTCATTAGCAACATATCTATGGAAACCCTACCTGTTGTCTTTGATATCCCTGGCCAGACTCAATTCTAACTGGGCCTTGGCTTCCCTAACCTTGTCCCCAGCTTCCCCATGCAATTTCCTTATATTCCTCCAAGGCCACCTGTCCTTACTTCCACCTTCTGAAAGTTTCTTTTCTCCCTTTGACTTTGCTCAGTAGCTCCTTCCATGGAGGCCTCCTGGCATTTTTGCCAGATTTCCTCCTTGCCGTGATGCATCGCTCCTGAGCTTGGAGGAGGTGATCCCTGGATATCAGCCAGCATTCTTGGGCCCCTCTGTCTCCAGGGCTCTGTCCCACAGGACTTAAGGGACAAATAGGTCCCTTAAGAAGCCGAATCTCTGTTACAAGAGTTTTCAGAGGACACTGGTGAATTAGGATGTGCTTCTCTCCCATCCCAAACTTTCTGTGAACTATGCTGTTAAAAACATTCTTCATCATCACAGTTAATAAGAGTTCGGAAATAGCTTTTTGATGTTGGGATTGTTAACAGAGAAATCTAAGAGTTGAAGGTAAGCCTTTCTCAGAAAGATTAGAATTCACACCCCATAAAGAATATGGCACAGGAAGAGGAAAACTGTAGCACAGCGTAACACAGCTTAGTGTAGCAGAGCAGCTACGGAATTTAAGAGGGCAGAGTGTCAGAGCACTGAAGAAACATCAACAATAAATGCCAACACAATAAAGAAACTAAAATTAGTTACTTTTGGAAAACAGTTCTTTATCTCCACAGAAGAGCAAACATTCCCTTCTGCTGTGGGCTTTGTGAACAGCCAGAGAAAACAGTGAAGGAAACAGAAATACCCATCACGTACCTTTTAGCAGCTTGCTAAAATCAAAGTTGCTCCGTGCTACCAAGTGGGGCACAACCTTCTGATAAAGACATATGACCTGAAGGAGTGCAGCTTTCAGAAACAGTGTCTCGGCATCATCTGAACCTGAACAAAGTGTTTCCAGAATTAGCTTCTCCTTCCTTCATAACAAGGGAGAACAGTGTAGCACCTCCATTATCCAGCATGAGAATTACTAACTATATTTCCAATAGACTTGCCTAGGAAATGATCTACAACCTTCTTAACAAGAAGAATCAGAAAAACAGTCATAGAATTCCCCAGTTTCCTGCCCCAGCATTCCTGTGCGAGTACTTTCAAAACTAAATCAGCTTATTCAGTGCTTAAATTGACAGATGACATTTCTAATTTGGCTCAAAAATGCTCACACATATAAAACACAACCTCAATGTTTTACCCCTCGCTGTAAGAATCCCATCAGTCCCACTGCTGTTTCATACAGGGCTGGACAACAGAAAAAAAGTGAAGGCAAGGATATGGTCATGCTGCCCATTTCCAGGCACACTACTTTTACCTCATGTCAGGTAGGTTTGGCTGGGGAAGTGCAGGAGACAGTACACTACAGTTTGTTGCTAATTTATTATTTCAGTTAAAGGTTTCTTTCTTTCTTTACTTTCCTCCTTTCAAAATAATACCTTCTCAATGTGACCTCTTGGCAAGAGGCAGACAAGTATCTGCATGAGAGAAACACCAACACCACATAAGGCAGCTGTTTACTTCTTAGGAAAAGCCACCTCGGCAGCTAAATGTTTTTTTCAGTTTGTAACATGAGGACGCATAATAGCTACTTGTTATCCAGTCACTAACAAAGTGAAGCAAAGTACATGAAGGGCAGCCAAAACATTTAACACCTACTTTTTTCCTGTAAACTTGGTCTCCCTCAGGGAGCTATGAAGAACTGGATGGATGCCATGGATAAACTTTGTTTGCCTGAGTCTAAACTCCCATTAGAAAAGAATTCTCTGGTGGTCACGGTGCACATAAAGCTGCAATGGGTGAGTTGAGAGTAAGTGACACAGCATTATCACCCCAGTATAAATATAGCAGAGAAACTACAGCTACAGTCCTGCAGAAATCAGCTGCTCCAGTGGTTTCCACAGGCACTCAGCCAACCAAGCCTTGGAGTGTCAGTGCTGACAAGTATTCTGCTGCCCAAAGCCACACACAGGACATCCACTGAAAAATCCTGTGCTCCAGGAAGTCTCTCTACGGAATATGCCCTGTGAAGGACAAAACCAGCTGCAGATTTATCTCCAGCCTACAAATAAAACATCGCAGGCCACAGACAGTACTGAAGCTCCCTGTTCCTTGCAATGGGACTATGGAAACAAGCCTTCCAAGGGAGGGACACTGGGTTTGTGAGAGGAAAACTGAAGCCTTCACTCCAACCCTCTCTCCCTCTTTCAACACTTTGCATGTTTCTACTCCTGTGTTACAGCAACACAAGGATTTGTGTAGCCACACTAACTAACTGCTTCAAAAAAATGACCTCATGGTAAAAAACCTTGGCCAAACAAAAATCCCTCCAAAAATTATTTTTCAGGCATATCAGTTTTCTTTGCCAGTTTTATTTTGTGGCTGAGAAAATCCTATTAGCACAGGAAGGTCAAAGGCAGGAGGGTGAAGTTCAACAGGAGGAACTGCAGAGCCCTGCCCCCAAGGAGGAACAGTCCCATTTACTAGGACATGCTGGAGGCCACTGTGATGGTTTCAGTCTAGGCCTTCCTGGAAACCAGCTTGTAACCAGGAAGGAACTAGGAAGGTGACCAAGGAAGTATTCCATGCTATTCCTTTACGTAACCCAGGGTATAAATAAGGCATTGATAAGAGAGTTCGCCCTCTTTCCTCTCCGGCGAGGTTCGAGAACGGTGGGTCCCTGTTTCGGTTGGGCTTATCTGGAGCCGAGGCCTACAGTGACTGCCGTTATCTGCCACGCGTGAGGGGAGAGCCAAGGACCGTGTCTGGCCATCCTGCCTGTTCGAAGGGAAGTGGTGAGATTCTTGCTAGTTTGCCTTCGACTGGCTGTTTGACTTGTTCGGTCCTTGCCCCTTTTTGTCCTTCTCCTTTTTTTTTCCTTCCCCCCCCCCCCCCTTCCCCCCCCCTGGTGTGTGGTATTCCCCTTTCGTGTATCTGTCTTATATATAAATATACATATATATATATATATACATATTTTTTGCTATAGCTTTGGCTGCTTGGTTTTTCTTCTTTTCCCTCTCTGGGAGGCGGGTCCTTGTTGTCAAGTTTCGGGGGACTTGGCAGGAAGCCAGCTCGAAACTTGTACAACATTTTTGGTGTCAGGAGTGGGATATTTTGGTTAAGTTTGGCTTGTTTTGATAAACATTTTCCAGGAAGACAGCTAAGCTCGGTGTTGTTTTGCAAGCCAATCTATTGTTTTGGGAACAGGTCTGGGAACACTGCCAGAGTCTGAGAAAACAGCCAAGGAAACTTTGTTTATATAAAACAAAAGTTTGTTTTGGGATCAAGAAGAAATAATAACAAAAAGCAATGGCTATTTCATTAATTTGTCTTATAATTCTAGCCGTCTTTACACCTGTGTTAGGCTACTCTATAGGGAGACGTCCAGACCTTGAGGATGGATGGAACGAATTGCTTCCATCCTTTAATTTTGACATCGAAGGTTTGGTAAAGGAGATCCCCATGGTTAAAATCGGCTCTAATTACTATATAAATCTTATTGCAACAGTACTGTCATTGATAAAGGTACTGGAAGTGCTCCTTAAACTTGGAAGAATGGGGTTCCGTTGCTCTCCCTCTTGTAGGAAAGATCACACCTCAAAGGGATTCGCTGGAACTTTGGAAAGGGCTGCAGACAGGCCAGTCCCCGGGTGGCATGGAGCTTGGGGAGATTTCGGTAGATTAGTAGGACGTGTGTCACCCCCCATTAATTGGGAGTTCACACCAGAACAAATGTTTGATTCTGGTGAGATGGCCCACTGTTTGGCAGAAGGGTGTTTTTCCTACAAAGATCCGAATATGCAATTCTCCGCTTTGTGCTGGGGCCTGGCTAATGCTTATCGAGCTGCCATAGACCACCTTCAGAGGGCTAAGGTCGACACAGAGACCCAAACCACGCCACTTGAAACCAGTGATGTCCCTATTAGGTCCACAGAAGTTGGGGTCCAAACACAACTTGAAGTCAATGACATTTCTACTAAGTCCACTAGAACCGGGACTCAAGCTAAGAACCGGAAGATCATCATTGCCCCTATAAAGAAGAAGAAGACGTGGGTAAGGGAGATCGAGGAACTTACGGACCCATCTCCGCAACCAGAACGCACAGAAGAAAGAGAAGAAGAAGAAGAAGGAACAGAGGATGTAGTGAACGAAGGAGCGGCAGCAATGGGAGAAGGAGCAACAGCAAGTGATGAAGGCGCGACTGCGAGAGAGGAAGAAGTGGTTGTGACTGAGGAAGGAGCGATTGGAAGAGAAGAAGCAGCTACCAGAGAGGAAGAAACGGCTACACGGGAAGGAGCACGTCCAAAAGAACTAGGGGCACGCCCAAAGGAATACAGAACAGCACCAAGAGAAAAGAAAGCAACAGCACAAATGGCCGGTGGTATATTGTCGCTTGATGATTTATATCCTGACTACAAATTCAGTGTTACAAAGGACGCAAAGAAGGAGCCAAAGCATCCCCCTCAATTGGAGGGGGAATTATCTCTACCCCTCCAGACCCAACCTTCTCTTGGAGGTGTGGATGATTGGAAGAAGCCCTTATCTTGGCACCCGAGAGACTACTCGCTACCTCCACCGGCTGGGTATCGTGAACGACGTAGAAGTCCATCTCCACGGCGTGAACGACGTAGAAGTCCATCTCCACGGCGTGAACGACGTAGAAGTCCATCTCCACGGCGTGAACGACGTAGAAGTTCATCTCCGCGGCGTGAACGACGTAGGAGTCCGTCCCCACGGTATGAACGGCGTAGAAGTCCATCTCCACGCCATGAACAACATAGAAGCTTATCCCCATGGCATGCCCAGTCTCCATCTCCACGTGAGAGATACAGGGAGGAGGCAGGAGCGGTTCCACGTAAGAGCGGAAGAGTAAAGAGGGAGGTAGAAAAGATTCTACGTGGGAGAGATGGACAAGAAATAATGCGAGAAAGCGAAATTATACAATCACTGACCACAAGAGAGCTTAGAGATTTACGGAGAGATTATATGCGCTTGCCTGGTGAACAAATCCTCGCCTGGCTGGTGCGATGCTGGGACAAGGGAGCTGATAGTCACATAATTGAAGGTGATGAAGCACGACAACTGGGATCCATTGCCCGAGACCCTAAGATAGAACAAGAAATGGGAAGGGAGAAAACGGCATCCAGTCTTTGGCTCCGAATTCTTCATGCTGTGAGGGCGAAATACCCGTTTAAGGAGTCCCTCAAGAGTTCTTCGAGAAGGTGGAGGACTGCGGAAGAAGGCATCCAATACCTGCGGGAATTGGCCATGCAGGAAATTGTCTACTCTGATCCAGAATATTATGACATCCAAGTTCCCGAGAATGTTCCTTGCACACAACCAATGTGGAAGAAGGTAATTCAAGGTGCCCCTAAACCATATAGGTATTGCTTGATAACCGCATATCATCCAAAGATGGATGAACCAAGTGTGGACACCATGTGTGCTTGGATGAGGAGCATAGAGGAAAATCTGGAAGACCCCTTCGACCCTCTATACCGACACCCCTATGATAGGGAAAGAATGGAGAGAGATTATGAATATTCCAGATATGAGGACGACCTTAGAGAAAGAGAGGACAGAAGGTATAGAGATTACCAGGAAAGGCCAATGGGAAGATCATGGCGGGACCGACAAAGACGACCTCGGCCTAGACCTCGATCCTGGTCTCGATCTCGCTCACGGTCCCTGTCATTCACAAGTCAAAGGAAAGAGAACTCTAAGCGTTGGCCACGTAACCAACTATGGGCATACCTTCGTAGTAAAGGAGAAAACATGAAGAAGTGGGATGGTGAACCCACTTTTAAGCTTGAAGCTAGAGTGAGGGAGCTGAAGCGAAAGAAGACTGACAAGAAAGTTGTCTATGTAGTAGACGGAGATTTCTTAGAAAAGAAACTGCGATCGCCGAAACACGAGAAGATGGAGGTCCGCTTCGACAACGGTAAAAAGTCTAAGAAGTCAAAGTCAAACTCTGACGACGAATGCTCTGATCAAGACCAGTAGAGGGGCCCTGCCTTCTGCCAGGAGAAGGAGAGGGACCAAGAAGATAACCGAGTTTACTGGGCTGTGTGGGTTCGATGGCCTGGCACATCGGATCCTCAGAGATACCAGGCCTTGATAGATACTGGAGCCCAGTGTACTGTAATGCCTTCGGAGTATAAGAGTACCGAGACTGTTACTATTTCTGGAGTGACCGGAGGGTCTCAAGAATTGTCAGTGGTAGAGGCAGACATGAGCTTGACGGGAGACCAATGGGAAAAGCGTCCCATTGTGACGGGGCCAGAAGCCCCTAGCATCCTTGGTATGGACTACTTAAGGAGAGGATACTTCAAGGACCCGAAAGGGTACCGGTGGGCTTTTGGTATAGCCTCGGTGATTGAAGAGGAGTCCAAGCAATTGTCTGCCCTTCCTGGCCTCTCAGAAGACCCTTCCATTGTAGGATTACTGCAAGTTAAAGATCAAGAAGTGCCAATAGCCACAACAACTGTGCACAGACGACAGTATCGGACAAACCGAGATGCTGTGATCCCTATCCACAAAATGATCCGGAAGTTGGAGAGCCAAGGGGTGGTCAGCAGAACCCATTCACCCTTCAACAGCCCCATCTGGCCTGTGCGTAAATCCGATGGAGAGTGGAGACTGACTGTGGACTATCGTGGCTTAAATGAAGTTACGCCACCGTTGAGTGCTGCCGTGCCAGATATGTTGGAGCTCCAATACGAGTTGGAGTCCAAGACAGCAAAGTGGTACGCCACCATCGACATAGCCAACGCGTTTTTCTCCATTCCCTTAGCGGCAGAGTGCAGGCCACAGTTTGCTTTCACCTGGAGGGGCATTCAATACACCTGGAATCGACTGCCCCAGGGGTGGAAACACAGTCCAACCATCTGCCATGGACTGATCCAGGCCACACTAGAGAAGGGTAAGGCTCCCGAACACATCCAGTACATCGATGACATCATTGTATGGGGGGATACAGCAGAAGAAGTTTTCAAAAAAGGACAGACGATCATCCAGATTCTCCTCGAGGCCGGTTTCGCTATCAAGAAGAGCAAAGTCAAGGGACCTGCCCGAGAGATCCAATTCCTAGGGGTGAAATGGCAAGATGGACGACGCCAGATACCAACAGACATAATCAACAAGATTGTAGCAATGGCTCCCCCCACAAACAAGAAAGAAACCCAAGCTTTTCTGGGAGCAATAGGTTTCTGGAGGATGCATATCCCAGAATACAGTCAGATTGTGAGCCCTCTTTACTTTGTGACCCGTAAAAAGAACAACTTCCAGTGGGGTCCTGAGCAACAACAAGCTTTCAGGCAGATCAAGCAAGAAATTGCACATGCCGTGGCTCTTGGACCAGTTAGAACGGGACCAGATGTAAAGAATGTACTCTACTCTGCAGCTGGAGATAAAGGTCCCTCCTGGAGCCTCTGGCAAAAGGTGCCTGGCGAGACACGAGGGCGACCACTGGGTTTCTGGAGCCGAAGCTACAGAGGTTCTGAGGCTAATTACACCCCTGTGGAAAAGGAAATCTTAGCGGCGTATGAAGGTATACGAGCAGCTACAGAGGTAATTGGTACTGAAGCACAGCTCTTCCTGGCACCCCGATTACCAGTCTTGAGCTGGATGTTCAAAGGGAAGGTACCCCCTACGCATCATGCCACTGATGCCACATGGAGCAAGTGGATAGCCTTGATTACGCAGCGTGTACGATTGGGAAGCTCAAATCGCCCTGGAATTCTGGAGGTTATCACAAATTGGCCTGAAGGTGGGAACTTCAGTCTGGCAGAAGAAGAAGAAGAGCCAGTGAGCCGAGCTGAAGAAGCTCCGCCATTTGATCAGCTGCCAGATGAAGAAAGGTGTTATGCCCTTTTCACTGATGGTTCTTGCCGTATTGTAGGAAGGAACCGGAAGTGGAAAGCAGCCGTTTGGAGTCCCACCCGACGAGTGGCAGAAGCTACTGAGGGTCAAGGCGGGTCGAGTCAATTTGCAGAGCTCAAAGCCGTCCAATTGGCCCTGGACATCGCCGAACGAGAAGGATGGCCGAGACTCTACCTCTACACAGACTCGTGGATGATAGCCAATGCTCTATGGGGATGGTTAGACCGATGGAAGAAGATGAACTGGAGGCGTGGAGGAAAACCCATCTGGGCTGCTGACTTGTGGCAGGACATCGCTGCCAGAGCGAAGAGTCTGAATGTGAGAGTCCACCATGTAGATGCCCATGTGTCCAAGAAGCAAGCTAATGAAGAACATAATAACAACAGAGAAGCGGACCGAGCTGCACAGATAGGGGTGTCACAAGTAGACCTAGACTGGCAGCAGAAGGGAGAGCTGTTTCTGGCTCGATGGGCCCATGATGCTTCCGGTCATCAAGGCCGAGATGCCACTCACAGATGGGCACGAGACCGAGGGGTGGATTTAACCATGGATATCATTTCTGAAGTTATCCATGATTGCGAGACCTGTGCCGCTATTAAGCAGGCGAAAAGACTGAAGCCCCTGTGGTATGGTGGACGTTGGGAGAAGTATAAGTATGGAGAGGCCTGGCAGATTGATTACATCACATTGCCACAGACCCACCAAGGTAAACGCTATGTGCTTACCATGGTGGAAGCAACCACCGGATGGTTAGAAACATATTCGGTACCGCATGCAACAGCCCGAAACACCATCCTAGGCCTTGAGAAGCAGGTCCTGTGGAGACATGGCACTCCAGAGCGAATTGAGTCAGACAACGGGACTCATTTCAAAAACAGTCTAGTGGCCACTTGGGCACAGGAGCATGGTATTGAATGGGTATATCACATTCCATATCATGCACCTGCTGCAGGAAAGGTAGAAAGGTGTAATGGACTGTTGAAGACGACTCTAAAGGCACTAGGTGGGGGAACTTACAAAAATTGGGACAAGAATTTAGCCAAGGCCACCTGGCTAGTCAACACCCGAGGCTCTGTCAACCGAGCTGGTCCTGCCCAAGCAGAGTCCCTCCACACTGTAGATGGAGACAAAGTTCCAGCGATCCATCTAAAAGGTATGTTAGGTAAGGCCGTTTGGATCACTCCTCCCTCAGGCCAAGACAAACCCATTCGTGGGATTGTCTTTGCTCAAGGGCCTGGATATACTTGGTGGGTTATGAGGAAGGATGGAGAGGTCCAATGTGTGCCTCAAGGAAACCTAAGCCTGGGAAAAAACTAATTCTGTGCCTTGAGTTGTATTTTACAGGAGACCAGACACCAGACGGAAAAAAAAGAGAGACCCAAACAAAGCTGATACGAGAATCTAAGGATGGCCGATGATGACACAGCCCAAACCAATGAGCCAGCCCTAAACCGGAACTGTGATTATGACGAAAGGGCCAAGAACACAAATCGAGTTGCTGGTGGTGCTGATCTTCAATGACAGACGACAACCTTCGAGAAAAAATAAACATGGACTATATATATATATGTGTATATGTACGGGATAGAGACAAACACAATATACAGGTGTTACGTAAAGAAATAGTATGGAATAAGGGGTGGAGAATGTGATGGTTTCAGTCTAGGCCTTCCTGGAAACCAGCTTGTAACCAGGAAGGAACTAGGAAGGTGACCAAGGAAGTATTCCATGCTATTCCTTTACGTAACCCAGGGTATAAATAAGGCATTGATAAGAGAGTTCGCCCTCTTTCCTCTCCGGCGAGGTTCGAGAACGGTGGGTCCCTGTTTCGGTTGGGCTTATCTGGAGCCGAGGCCTACAGTGACTGCCGTTATCTGCCACGCGTGAGGGGAGAGCCAAGGACCGTGTCTGGCCATCCTGCCTGTTCGAAGGGAAGTGGTGAGATTCTTGCTAGTTTGCCTTCGACTGGCTGTTTGACTTGTTCGGTCCTTGCCCCTTTTTGTCCTTCTCCTTTTTTTTTCCTTCCCCCCCCCCCCCCTTCCCCCCCCCTGGTGTGTGGTATTCCCCTTTCGTGTATCTGTCTTATATATAAATATACATATATATATATATATACATATTTTTTGCTATAGCTTTGGCTGCTTGGTTTTTCTTCTTTTCCCTCTCTGGGAGGCGGGTCCTTGTTGTCAAGTTTCGGGGGACTTGGCAGGAAGCCAGCTCGAAACTTGTACAGCCACCCAACTGGAAAGCAGCTTCCAGGAAAGGATCAAAGGGTCCTAGTGGGCACCACGTTGAACATGAGCCAGTGATGTGCTGCAGAGAAGGCTACAAGTACCCTGGGCTGCATTAGGCAGAGCACTGGCAGCAGGTCAGGGAGCTGACTCTTCCCCTCCAGCCTCCAGTCCGCACTGGTGAGGCCACACTGGGAGCACTATGTCCAGTTCTAGGCTCCCCAGAGAGACATGGACACACTGGAGAGAGTCCAGCAAAGGCTCACAAAGATGGTGAAGCGACTGGAACATCTCTCCTACAAGGAAAGGCTGGGAGAGCTGGGACTGTTCAGCCTGCAGAAAAGAAGGCTCCGGGGCATCTCATTAATGCACATAAACACCTGACGGGAGGGTGCAAAAAGGATGGAACCAGGCTCCTTCCAGTGGTGCCCAGCGGCAGGAACAGAGGCAGTGGGCCCAAAGTGAAACACAGGAACACACTGAACATCAGAAAACATTCTTTGACTGTGAGGGTGACTGAGAACTGGCACAGGTTGTTCAGAGAGGTTCTGGAATCTCCATCCTTGGAGATATACAAAAGCCGTATGAGTATGGACCTGGGCAACCAGGTTTAAGCAGAGATGTTGGGCAGGATGATCTTTAGAGATCCCTTACAACCTCAACCATGCTGTGATTCTGTGACAACAGAGAGTCAAACTGCTTAAAGTTCTAGTAGCAATGGCACCCTATTTATTAAACTGTGTTCTTAGGCTGCCCGAAGAACTGAACAAAGACAAGTTGAACAGTAAATGCACAAATGAGATCTGGACTCTGGTGAAGTTACCAGCCTTACGTGGGATGAGGGTTTCACAACACCCATTCACACACAGATAAGAAGGGCTGACTACACCTGCTTTGCCTACCATGCTGTTCAGCAACTTCTGCTGTCTCGGTCGTCGTCTTCCCAGTGGAGGTATCACCTTCCTTTTTCTCCTCTAGGCCATCATGGTGTTCTCTCCCTTGCTTCAGAAGAGACTGCCAGACAGCCACGATATTGTTCATGTCTGGTAAAAGCTAAAAGCAAAAAAGGGAAAATTCCAACAGCTCTCCTGCATAAGACAAAGCTCCTGTGATAAAAATATATACAATCAACCAACATGAGGATTTGCTGCTCTTAACAAAGGTTAGAACTGATCTCGTGTGCAATCAGGAAAAGATCTGAAATCAAACAGTGTACTTTCACTTTGGAAGAACATCAGTACTGGAAAGAATATGTTATTGAAATAGTTTCCTGTGAAAAATTTATGGTTGGTCCTTCTTCCTCATGGTATATTTTCAACTCAAGTGCTACCCTGTCTAGTAACTTCTGAGTACCTTGACTTGAACTAGGAGGAGAACTTGCTTCCTGCTCTTGGAATTCATCTGCAGCACTACATATGTCAATGTTACAAATCTCTCACAACAAAATTTTATTTGCATTCCCATCAACCAACTGTGCTAGGAAATATAGGCTACTACCTCACCAGTTACCAACACCTTTTCATTCATAGCATTCTCCTCCCCCAGGATACCATCTCCTGGCTCCCAGGCTGCAACCACATGGGGAGAAAATGCAGAGGAGAGCAGTTACCTGCTGACTGCAAAAGGACTCATGTTAGACCCCAGTTTTCTCTTTCCCTTGTACCTTGCTGATGGCTTCTCTGTACAGCTGCACAAACTCCTGCATCCCTGACAGGGTGTAGATTTCTGACCTTTGCCAGGTTTCCTCAGTCAAACAGTACTCAATGTTCTTCAAGGCTCTTCTCAGCACCATGGACACCAGTGACAGGATGTTGTGCTTCACTGCTGTGCTGGGTAACTGAAAGAAGGAAGTTGAATTAATGACATTTGAGTGATTCCTCTTATGCTTTGCATATGATCTGTACTTTGATTACGTGTTAAAATTTGTCAACAAATTATTTATTTCCTAAATCTTGGCTTGCAGGAAAGAATCCACAGGTTTTCAGATTTCCAGCCTAAATGACTAGTGAGCAGTGAAAGGCATCTGAAAGTAATATCAATGGTTTTAATTCATTCATCTGCTTCTCCAAGCCAGATTTATACTAGGACAGATAATACAAACCACATGTAATTAACCAACTTAAGAAACTTTTTGGATGATCACACACTTAAAACAGCATTAACTGAGACAGAAAAAAACACTGAAATACTATAGATGCTCTTACATTTAACCCTTGGGTGAACATTATTTTATTGCACACTGCAGGGACTGTTGTCACCATCACCATAGAAAGCAACCTGGGAAGAGGGATAAATTCTGAAGTCTTAAAAGAATTGGAGATCTCTGGTTGAGCCTCATAGATCTGAAATAAAAAAAAAAACAACCACAAAACTATTTAAGCCCCACTGACATAGCCCTGGAGATGACAGCTTCTTCTGGGGAGCATTTTACAGAAGGGTTTTGACTTGTCAAAAGTAAGGGTGACAATAAATGTCCATTTTTATGCAGAAATGCTACAGAGCATCCTCCAGACGCCTATACAACTACATGAAACTTCTGAATGTAACCTGCATCTCTGCTAAAGGCCACCACTTTTCAACAAACAGATTCCAGGTCCTGCTTGCCCATTTTAAGCTAACCAAAGAGTGAGGGGAACACCCAGGCAGGACTGAAGGTTTTTCCAGCTGAGCCTTAATGATGCATCTCAAAAAAAGTGTCATTGATGTGATGTTTCCCACTGCTTCTTATACCAATTCCTTCTTTCCCAGTTTAATTGAATGTTTATACAGCTTCCTGCTCTGAGCATGGCTTTTTACCATCCTCCACACTCCTACCTTCTTGAGTAACTTCATATTGTCCATCCAAGCAGACTTCATTCTAGGAACAAAGGAATACTGGGTCTCCTTGAAGTATCTATTCAATAAATCTGGGCATACTTTGAGAATATTCACCATGAGATCAGCAACCATGTCATCTTCTGTTGCGGTTTTTAAGCCAAGCAGAAAGTGCAGAAGTACCACATTTCCTCCCCTATTGAAGTAAAAAAAAAGTTTAAATAAGAAACCCTTATTTTAACACTGATGTGAACTCTGCAGCTCCTCTAACTGTTAATTGACAGCAAGACCTCTCACACTCCTGGCATAATTTCTGAATTTATGCTCAGAGAAGTAAGAACTGAATTTACCTCCGTGTTTTCTGCATGACAAATGGTAATTACTTTGCATTAATACCAGACATTTCATAGCAGGTACGGTAACTAGTGAGGTCTCTCTTGTTCCTAGCACAAAATCCATGTACAATCCCACCTTGTCCAGTGACTTACTTGCCAGAAGTTCCAAGACTTGGATCATAGAACGTTATGCCATGTTTCAGAGAGCAGCAGAGGTCCATTAAAAAATTATGCACGAGTTCCCGTACCATCGTTTTTCCCACCTCTTCAGAACCTTGAGTCCCCTATAAAAACCAAAAAGGAGTAAAAAAGGCATATAGGATTTGGTATCACAGCAGAAAATCTTCCATCAGTTTCATTCTACGTTTTATGAAGCTCCTTTTACAGAAATCCTAAAAGACAGTTTGGCTTTTGTTCAGATTAAGAAGAGAAACTTCAGGACTTGAAGGTCCCTTCCAAACCAAACCATTCTGTGATTCTGTGATTACATTAACCTTCTACCTCCAGCACAACTGACGATCCCTATGAATAAGAAGACTCTTGACAACTGTGGCTGGGAAATCCCAAACCATATGACTTACAAAGACTACATGGAATTGTTAAGAACTTAAAATTATTTCAAAACTGAAATGCAGGCTTATGAATGGGGTCAGAGATTTGCACAGCTCCAAGCAGATACCTACTAGAAACAGATCTCCCCCAAAAGGGGTTTACTGGATATCAACACTGGAACAGCATAAACATCTGGTAATATAAGAGGGCAGACACGAAGGTGAAAAATCAGTAGACAAAACCCAGTGGAAGTCTGTAAGTCTGGCTGGCAACAATTCTGGAAGTTTAACTCTCATATCAGGGCAGTGTGTACAACGGGAATGAGGCCTGTGGAAAGAACACTGATCCCGATGTATTCTCCTACAGAGACCCAGCTGTGTCCAGGAAAAGGAATGCAGTCCTTCTACCCAAGAAACCCATTTCTCCCAGGGTAACAGATCTGCACTACAGTCCTGGCAGTCAAGGAGGGGAAACAAACCCTCCTCCTCAAGCAGTGAAAAGCAAAAGAAATTTGGGGTTTCTTTTTCAGTAGCCTCAGTAGATCTCTCTTCTTGAGTTGCCATCATCAACCTTCATCAAGGTTCAGAGCAACTGGGAGCTGTTCCAAAACCTGTGACCTGCAGGAAGGGGGAAAAACAAAAGGCAGCACAAGGACTAAGAGTAACAAAGAAATAAATGACCAGACCTCTGAATCCCCAGGGCTGACATCAGTAATCCCATTCCACCGGTAAAGCGAAGCAATGTGGATCAACACTTCTGCAGTAAAAAAGCGAACCTTCTGGGTTTTGGTGATATTTTTATTTTGAACGACCTGAAAATGATGAGAAAAACTTAACAACTCTTCTATTTTTTGCAAGTTATCACAAAGTAATGGTAAACTAGCAACAGGCTTCATTCTTCTAATACACACACAGCTGGCTCTCCTCACTAGAGCTGACAAAAGGTTCTAGTTTTGCTTCTAATTCTGTCAACACTTCTCTCACACTCCTATTCCACCTTGACTCTACCCCAGCCTCTGCAAACCCTGCACATGCCAGACAGAACAGACTTTCAAGTTCAACTAACAAGCACAGAACACCTTTAGAATACTACACCCACAGACTAATATCATCCAAACGTGCTGGTAGAGATGGTAAAGCCTGCTACAAATAAAGTTTGAATAAAAGAGAAAACACAGTGGAGGAAGTTCCCAAAAGTTCTTCTGCTGCGTTTTATTCTTGGCAGTGTTTTAATTCTCACTTTCCTTGCTCAACTGAAGGAGTCATAGTGTGTGTTGGGGCTCACCAATGATGTAACAGCACATGATGTATGATTCCCACACAAGAAAAGCTTCACTTAGAAAACAAAGCTGCAAGGAGGTTTATTTTACATTTAAATGGTAGCTTTTTTATTCTCCCTTTTTTTCCCTGTTATTGCAATAGCAAAATGAAAGAACATTTTTCTCTTTAATTTGCCAGTTGTGAAAACCTGAGTATGAGGCAGGTTCTTATGGTTACACTCTAAATTTGAAACTATTTTTCCTTCATTTTCTCAATTGGCCATACAATAGCTTGTGCAACATTGTTACAGCAGTTCAAAACTGAGATTCAAAAATCATAGATACTGGAACTAAAAACATTTCTAAAAACATTTTTATAGAAATAAAATACATTTTAGGTGCAGTTGCCATTCCTACAGCAGCAACAAGCTGGTGCCTCACAGGGAAGAGGCAGGACCATGCTCAGAAGGTAAGTGACAGAGAACAGGAAAGGCAGCCACAACTAACCCAACTCTCACACCTTTCAGCAATTCCCGCTTTCCAGTTTTCTGTCTCAACCTTGTTATAGCACAAAGGAATTTCTGTCTGCCATGAAAGAATCAAAAAAACCACCGTCAAAGGGAAGCATTTACCTTTCCAGCAGTACTTTCTGGCAGCAGGTGGAATGTACCCTCTCTTTTTCACAACAAATTCTCTGATTACAAGACTTCCCTTTTCCTCTACTCCACAAAGAAACACCTTTGACCAAACTTATCTCCCGTAATCCCAGCAGTAAGCAAGTCCAAAGACCACCTAACCAGGACCACAGGATGTGGCTCCAACAGAGCCCTGCAAGACTGGCAGGGGAACAGTACCACACACCCTTCAACTGCAACCAGACAGCTCCTGGACAGTTCCTGTACTGACAGCACACAAAATGCTTTTTCTCCTGAAAAGACAAGTGTACATCGTTACCTAGCTTAGAGCTAAAGAACCCACTCAGATCTAGCTGACCTCCCGATTTTGGCAGGAAACACATTAACTGAAGGACCAGTCTTGCTGGCAGTTGCAACCCACAAAACCACGAGAATCTGTTGGGCATCACACACTGAAGATGAGGTGAAATCAGCATCCAAGCATAAGCTATTGCAATGACTTCCTTTAAAAGAAGGCATTGGAAAAGCAGAACAAGCTTCAGTCCCAAAACAGCAATATGGCCATGCTACCAATCTCCAACAAATATGATCAGTAACAGACACACTTACAAACTTGTAGCTGCAGAACAATGACATCTTAATAAAGAGCTGAACATTTTGTGAGAAATCACTGCAGAACTGTTTCCAGCAGCAAAGAAAACAGAAAACATGAGACAACACAATTTTGAGGGTATATTATACCTTAGTTCTCAGTGTGGAGAGTAGAAGATTTACAGTAGAAACTCTGTCTTCCTTTATTTCAGAGCGAAAAATACCTGGAATGAAATCTAAGAAGACATTTCAAATATTAGGTGAAAATGTGAAAGCTCTTTTCATAAAAAATGCTTCAGGGAATTCATATCCATTTCTCTTCAATGCCATATTATTTACCTTGCAGTTATATTTCAGGATGAACCAAAAGGCTGCAAGCAGAGTTCAGAAGGATGATGTGCCCATACCTATAGTGATGAGCAAAGGATGCTGCCAAACCTACTCTCACCCTAACTAGCTAATTTGCCAACTTGCTGATTAACACTTCTTGCTACAGCATCTGTCAACTTCAAATATATTTTTGGTCTCAAAGTGCTATGCAGTATTTAAATTTGTGTAAACTGCTATTTACTTGACTTGCAATTGTTTTCCTGAGTGATTCTCAAACATTTGGACGTTCCATCTCCAACCACATGCATCATCCTTTGGCTGCCCTATGCATCCCAAAGTTAGACACCTTCAGTTCCTAGAGAACTTGGGGCTCTGGCAGGGGAAGGAAAGCCAGCTGTGCTGACTGGGTCTAGGTATGCACTGCCATTCCCTGGCCTGAAAGAATGAACAACTGTCAGGGTAGCAGGAACAAGAGAAATAAATAATTATGACCAGTTCTCAATCTCTCAAGTAGGAGAAATGAACTTCTGCCAGTAACGACTTAATGACATTTTTATTAACAGTATTTTTAGACCCCTACTGAATTCTTTCATAACCTTACCTAGGGTCACAATTCACATGAGAAAGGAAACTGAAGTACACACAGTCTTTAACACTATTTAAAAAAATTTTAATGTAACATATCCACTGTTACTGTCTTATGAGCAAGGCTGCAGGCCATGGAGTTTTTTTCTGCTTATTGACTCCATGACCTCAAAACATTTACTCTTTTTCATCTGTGTCACCACAGACTTTCTATTTTTGCAAAGTTTTAGCAGACAGCATATTGTTCTCAAGCAGAAGAAGCACTCATTAGAATACCAAAGAAGTTTAAAGTTTTTCAGGTAATAAGATTAAAAATATATATTTTTCACGTTATTAGTGCTAAGTGGTTCACATTTTTTATTAGATCATATCTATTATCCTCTATAAAAGACTCTGCCTTAAAAACACAAAAACAATAAGCAATTACAAAGTACCTTTTAATTCCAGCACCTGTGTCAAGACTGCATTGTCACCAGCAATTAAAAAGGAGAGAGCAAACTGAATATAGGCCATGCGGACGTCAGTTCTCCCCTAGAAATACAAGATACTCTCAGCACAGAGATTGTACTTAACCACAAAACTAAATACTGCAACTGTTGATTATCCTGAGAAGCACTATAAACACATAAATTCAACAATTATAAACATAATAGCCATACACATACATTTATTTGCAATATATCCACAGTATATTTAGCTAGAAAGCTTCTTGCATTAGCAGATCGCTTTAACATAAGAAGGAAAAGTGTACTACTTCACAGACTTTTCAATTCTCAATATGTAAGACAGGCCATAAATTAACAGAAAAATCATATATGAACAGCAGTTTCATGCCAAACCTTACACACACTGCATCACTGAGCACCCTCACTTCTGCACCGCTCGGTCAGTTCTCAAAACACCCTTAAGTAAAGGGCTGATATGTTATAAAACTACAAATTCAGGCACAGTGGAAGCCTTTGTCTGTAAAAGCATACAAACACAGAGTACCTGAAGGGTTTGGGTTGGCAAGGAACTCAGAGATCCTCTCATTCCACCCCCTAACATGGCCAGGGAGACCTTCCACTAGACCACGTTGCTCCAAGCCCTGTCCAACTTGGCCTTGAACACTTCCAGGGATGGGGCAGCCACGGCTTCTCTGGGCAACCAGGGCTTCACAATTCTCACAGGAAAGGATTCCTCCCTAATATCTAATTTAAATCTACTCTCTTTCAATTAAAAATAGTTACCTGTCATCCTATCACTACATTCCATGATAGAGTCTCTCTCCCTGATTTATTATTTTTCTAAACTTAACGTGCAAAATTAAGTTGCATGTAAAATTGTCTGAAAGAAGGTACTGAGTAGGCAAAACATAATGTGACAGACACTCATGAAAGGGTTGAAAGAAGAAATGAGTGAATGATGAAAAGAGTGAAAGAAATAAGATTTTGCTGTAAGGTTTGGGCCTGATATTTTTATAGTGAAAACTCACCTCCAACAGCCAGTTGTGACATAATTTCACTGAAGGCCATGTACAAGTTAAGACCTTTAATCTGGTTTTGGACACTTTTTGCCTCGTACATTACTTGCATATCTAATAAGCTTGTGCTCAAAAGACCAAACCCAAGCATTTAAAAGTAAGGTGTGGAGGTACTCCTGCAGATAACTTCTGCAGTAAGGTCAAAACCCATGGAATCTCATAGTCCCAAAATTATAAAAGGTGGTTGCAGGAAAAAGAGATGTATTTGGTTTTTTTTCCTTTCTACTTGATTGCTTATATAAAAACACTCGGATTTGTCACCACAGATGGCACAAAAACTGAACACACATGTACACATTCACTCTAGAAGTCACCTTAATATCCAGAAAATAATACTGGATTTATTATACACTTATATTTGGAATGACACAAAAATGTTCTTCTTCTAAAACACTGTTTTGGGTCAATCCTGACTATTTTTAGCAAATGGAGAGGAAACAAAAAATAGTTTCCTCTGAAAAAGAAAAGTAACTTTTCCTACTCACTTGCATATTCTCCTTATGGATTTCCAGCAAGAGATTATTTAAAACTCTTGCCTATATTTTCAAAAGCAGTTCCTCTGTGCTAGTACTGGGCATATCCCATGGCACACAGTATCTTAATTTACCTTATTAGATCTTTTTTTCAGCAGTCCAGGCAGATATTTGTTATTGAAATCAAAATGGCTATACACATCCCTTGCTGAATCCGGGCCCTGGGCCACCATTGCTGACAGCAGCGTGAGGCACCCTCGGCTCAGCCTAAAAAAAATGCAGAGGAAAATCTGCAGGTTATTTCCAGGATGATGAAATCAACAGATTAAAACAGAAAAGAAGTTAAACCAACCAAAATCAATTTTTTTAGACAGTGATAATGGCAACCAGGAAGGAGGGGAGAGGAAAGAAGGAAGAAGGGAATGCCTATTTACATTCTTTCCAAAAATTAAACTATAATCTGAGGTGGATATTCCCTCTATAAAGTAGGTTAAAAGGAAGAAAGTACCAAAATTAAAAACTTGAAGATGTCCATGCTCATTGCAGGGGAGTTGGACTAGATGATGCTTAAAGGTCCTTCTATGAACTCCCAAACTCACAGGAGTTTGCAATTTATTTCAGTGGGAATGACCAGGCCACTGGGTACAAGCCTGCAGACCTCCATCACTTGAACAGCCACAACCCATAAAGGGGTTTGGAATCTGTCCATCATGTTTCTGTCATGGACAATCAGTAGAAAAGCCACACGACTAAAACAGAGATCCCACCTAGACATACCACCACAAAAGATTAAATCCATCTGCACATCAAAGAGGCAGCACAGAAAATGCAGAGCATATACCATTCAGAAATCTGCACCCTCCTCTGTGCAGGTTCTAGGATTGTTCCAGAAGCTGGAACCTTTAAATGCTGAATGAGAAGAGCAGATCTTGCATAGCTTCAAAATTTATTTACAGTACACCTATCCACCCATATTTCAGGTTCTATGTACAGCTAAAACGCTGCAATGAGATCAAATGAGCGGTGCAGGAAGCTGTGTCTGTGAATTGAAAATCAGAGAATGCTTTTCCAATTCTGGCCTGCCCAAAGACCAAAAGATAAGTCCTTGGCCTTGGACAAGCCATTTGCAGTCTCTACTTTTTTCTCTCCCTTCCCCTTCCTCCCAGGTTTGTATTAAAACATCTCTGACACTCAGAACTTCTTCTGCCCTGCCCACTGGGCATGAGAAATTGTTGTTTAGACTGGAAGAGATAACACAGGAATACTTCAAATGACCTAAGATGACTTCAGATTTAACAGATGGGAAAAGTTACAGAGCAAAAGCCAGTCTGAAAGAAAAAAATTCTATTATAAACATGGAAATCTGACTCCAAAAACATAGGAAAATAAACCACTCATTAGCAACTCTTTTTGCCATCACAAGACATACTGTTCAGCCTCTGTGAACCACAAGAAAGCCTGTTCCCCTCAGGATGTTTCACCCCACAAACCAAGTAGCATTAAAATAAAAGGACTCAGGATGGCCATGTCTACCTGCTTCAGCTTTCACTAGGACAGGCCCAATCAATGAAAACTTTAGCCTCAGGGAAGTATCCTATAGCATCAGACTGTTTGTTGTATCAGAGCTTCCACCTTGAAAAGACTTCCACAGGCAATTACTTTATGACATGGACAGGATCATTTAATAAAGATGGGTGATTAGCAGTAAGTCAAGTTGAATTTTGCAACATCTTGTACATATGCAAGATCCAGACATCCCCTCAGGGTCAACAAACAGAGATTCTCCACAACAGCACTGAGAAGACTTACCTGTGATTTTCGGAATACAAAGCAGCATAGACCAGTTTCATGTATGAATGAATCAACTTTTTGACAATGTTCATTCCCACAACAGAAAAATGGGAGAGGTCACTGGCTGTCCTCAGTAAAATGGCTTCTAGAGCTTGAAAGATTAACAGCATCTGCAGGATAAAGAAGTATGTTAATATCTGCCAATATCAGGTATGACTTGAAATTATTATCTGAGCAAACATTAATAACCACCATTAATAAAAAGAGTAATTCCACTGCATGAGGAAAGCTTCCACATACGAAGGTGACATTAACTTCTGAATTCTCTTCCAAATTTAGAATTCCTCTTTGAAAAGACTAGTTCTGAGAACACGAAGCTTCAAGGAACGAATGTTTTAAGAGACAACTGCCAGGAAGTGCACAACAGAGCGATGAAACATGCTGGAGAAAACCATCCGAGCTGCTCCAGTCTTGCAACTAACTCCTTCTAGAAGAATTCAGAGTCCACACAGCATTGTGACTGTGCTGACTACATACATTAGCCCTGATTAGTAAAAGGATCTTGAGGAAAGTGTGTCACTGAACATGACACAGGTTGTCATTACACAGACAAAAATAATAATTTAAGGCAAAGATTGGCAACTGATGGTTAAAAAGAACACCAACTCTATGTTGTAAAAAGATTTAAGTTAGCAATGCTGCCCCAGCATTCACAGTGAAGAGAGTTATTTGATTCTTTGTTTATTTGCCATATTCTGATGAGGAAAAATTGTGTCCAGCTGAGAGGAGAAAAATGAGGTCAACTTTACCAGTGGCTTCCTAGAAATACTGATGTACCAGGGAGATGTCTAGATGTCTAAAAACAATTACTTTCACTGGACTACTTTTGTTATGCTTTC
Organism: Pseudopipra pipra; assembly: GCF_036250125.1. Classification (NCBI taxonomy): domain Eukaryota; kingdom Metazoa; phylum Chordata; class Aves; order Passeriformes; family Pipridae; genus Pseudopipra; species Pseudopipra pipra. The sequence continues at coordinate 16,888,039 of NC_087550.1, forward strand.
TTAACTGCTTCTATTGATCCCCTTATTTCACAAAAGGTCTTTTGATAACGTTTAAAAAACCTTAACAGCTTGATTTGGACAAGACTATTTGGTTGTGCATATCATTAAACCCAGGAACATCTTGGAACTGAAAATGGTATTTCCCACTTGATAAGTGCTTCTGCCACTGTGACTTTCAGAAAAAAGCCAAACCAAAACCATAGTAAACTATAAGGGCTTTATTTACACCACAAAGCATTTACCCACAGAACCACAGAATATCCTGAGCTTGAAAAGACCCACAAGGATCATCCAGTCTAACCCCTGGCCCTGCACAGGACACCTCAACAATCCCACCCTGTCTCCTGAGAGCGTTGTCCAAACGCTCCTTGATCTCAGGGCAGGTTTGGGGCCGTGACCACTGCCCGGGGGACCTTCTCTTGGTTCCTCTCCAGGTCGGGACGCAGCTGCCAGCCACTAAACTGCAACACCCCCCCGCCCAGCTTACTTCGCTTTCAGGTCTCCTTTCTCCGTCCAGAAGCTTGAATATCTCAGCGCATTCCATGGAGATTTTCACGTATCCCTCCACGACATCGTACACCTCGGCCGACGGCAGCGTCTTGGCCACGGACACGAAGGTCTCCAGCCCTGCAGAGCCGGAGCGTCACCCGGGGAGCCACCGCCACGCGTGGGACCCGCTCTGGGCCGGCACATGTCCGGGGCACCCCCACCGTCACCACCGTCACCGCCACCACCGTCACTGCCATCCCCGCCAGCTCCCTCTGGCACCGCAGCAGCCCCGCGGAGCCGCTCCCGCCCGCCTTCCCCCGCCCGGGCAGACCCCGCTCACCGCTGGCGGCGGCCGCGGGGTCCCGCAGCAGCGCCTTGAAGCGGGCACCATTGAACTCATCGTCCCGCGGGTCACAGGCGCGCTTGGCCGCAGGCGGGCCGGCCACGGGCTGCCCGCTCCGCTTCCCCGCCATGCGGTCCCCGAGCCCGGCCAGCACCGCCCCGGAACCGCCGCCGGCCCGCAGGAAGGGGCGGGCGGAGCGCTGGCCGGGGCGGTGCGGGCCGGGGGCGGTGCGGGCCGCGCTGTCCCGCCCTCAGGCGGAGGGGACCGACGGCTGCTGCTGCCCGGCGCGGCTGAGCCGCTCTGAGCGGGGACTGTCAGAACAGTCAGTGCCCGAGGTGGCAAAAAGAGTTAAAAATAGTTATCGTGGAGTGGTCTGGGTTGGGAGGGACCTTAAAGCTCATCCAGTTCCACGCCCCTGCCGTGGGCAGGGACGCCTTCCACTAGACCAGGTTGTTCCGAGTAATCATGGCTGGGCTTCGCGAACGAAGATTTTGGGAAGGCTCTATCCACGTTTGTTACAAGCACGCTGGTGGCTTATGAGGCCAATACGAGATAGACATATCCGATTGCAAAAGGCACAGCAGAAAGACTCCTTAGGTGTCACGATTCTTTCTGCGTTGTCTTTTCTCCTCGAGAGTGATCCTGCGGGCGTTCTCAAAGGAAACGGCAGCGTTATAGATGGTGTGTCTCCAGGCCTCCCGATTGGAGGCCAGAGTAGACCAGCTATGTAGATCAATATTTTTTTTGTTCCGAGTAAAATACTGTAAAAAAACCACCGTGATCCAGAAGAGGGCAACATTCGCAGACGCTCTAAAGGTTTAGGAGTAACAAATGCTTTCATGTTGATGGAGGATGCTGCGATATTTTGAGAACAGGTGGTGGAGTATGAAGGTGAAGTTAGAGGGCACAAAAGGGTTAAATAAAAGGAGTACGTGAGACTGGAGGGAAAAAAAGGAAATGCGAAAATATGAATTGCTAGATATTAGGTAAAAGGGCTTTTTAAAAGTAACTTAGTAGAACATGGCTAGAAAACTGCGAGGTACATCATGCTGTGCCAGTAATTCCTATTGCCAGAAATACTTAAATTCAATACATTCAAACTATTTTTCTGCTTGTTAAGATGGCAGTGCCATCTTTGGAATTCACCGTAGTATAGCACATTCTGCGTAAAGGCACAGAATGTTCACTTCTTCCATATAACATTATTAGTGGGTTGTTCTTCATGATGGGAGTCCTTCGTTTTAACCTTACAGTTTTCTTGAAACTTAATTGAAGGTAAGCAGATACACAAGCACATTTGCAATTCCAAAAATTGGGAGGCATATAATCTGGAAAGTATATAACATTTTCAGGAGGGAGTTTCTTTGGCTTTGAGGGGATGAAAAGGAACACTGGAGCTCATAGAACTGAAAAAAACCCCTTGATTTAGCATAGCTTTCCAAAGGCTTGAAGTAGCTATATTGAGATTTTCAAGGTAAAAGTCCTAGCTGTCAGACTCACAAACCTGATAGCTACCATCACACCATCTTTCATAGGAGATCTACTATAAAAAAATACTGCAAAAAGCTAGTGAAAATTATTTTAGTTTCAACTTGAAGCTCAATTATTCTCTCCCCTCACTGCCTCAGTAGCTGTTAGAGGCTTTAATTAGGATGGGGAGGGTTGGTTTCTCTGTTGGTTTTACTTCAAGATAGGTTACTTACATGTTCTGCTGTTGTGCATTTGGAAACCTATATCCTTTTCTTTCTCTTTTTCTATTATATCTATGACAATTTTCCTCCTCCAAGTCTGTTTTTCAGCAAGCTGCATTCGTGGAGACCAAGTCTGAGACATCAGACTCAGACAAAGTTCATCTGCTCTATTGTGCCTACATGTTCAACAGATGTAAGCAGTGGATGAGTCAAGTAGTAACTCCTGAGCTGCCCAGCTTTCAGTAAATTGAAGTATACTTCTGTGATTCTTGCCAGATGAACATATAATCATATTCATTTCTGAAATACTACCAGTTTTCCATGCCTTTGCATACCTAACTTGAGAGACCTTGAGTCCTGACTTTTTCAAGGCTCCTGGAAAAGCCACCACTTTTTCGGTGCTTTGACATTGATTCTGTGGCTTTAAAAAGCTGCTGTCTTAAATGTCAAGCACACAATCATTAGTCATTTTGGAAAATCTTAGCTTTAATACATATTCAAGGGGAAACAGTGACAACAACCAGTCAAAGGCAGGCTCATAAATCCATAATAAGGCACTTAAACAAACAGACTGATTTCCAAGACTGTGGTCCACCCAGCAACTCTGTCCCAATGTCCTTCCTAAGCCGAGAAGCAAGACACAAAGCCTTTTTGGGTAAGAGTCATATCAGAAAGTGATGAGAGATTCCTTTAAGAGGGCACGAGCAACAAAGCCAGGACTTTTTTCTTGGTATAATTCTTCTTCCGCCACCTTAGGTCTTGTTTTCTCTTGTTTCCAGAGGTAAGCTCTGTGAGATGGGACATGCCTCTTACTTCGTGTCTATACAAGTGCCAGGTGCACTGCTAGAAAAATAATCTGTGTACAGGAGAAGTGCCAGCACAACTGGCAGCGTTCAGGAGGATGAGGAGCAGGGACCTTTGTGCTGTGTGTGGTGAGGAAACTGGAGTGAGATTTCATTCAGAATGAAACATGAGGAGATTGGTTTTAAAAGCTTCATGGGTTACATCTTACTTCTTTTTTGTGAAGTGGTTGGGGTCTCTATGACGTCAGTGTTAGTTTGGCCAAGAAGCAGCTCATGGCCACAAAACTCAGTACTTGTTAGCTAACTTTGCTCTCTCTGAAGCAAGTCAAAAAATGGCAGAAAACAGCAAATATTTCCCCTCCTTCTAAACTTGCTGGTTGAAGTACTATACTCTGTATTCACTCAAACTTCTACTTGGATGCATGAGAATGTTTCCTCACTGGGGCTTACAGAATTGGTCCTCTCAAGTTCAAATTACTGCACACTTGAACATCTTGTTAGAACTTAAAATCTGTAGCACCCTGTGAGAACTTACAGCATCCAAAACCCATTTAGAATTAGAAAAAATACGAGAGGCCCCTCTACCACTATTTTCATTCTTGTATCCATAGAAATAGAGGTTGAATTGTGAAAAATGTGCTATGTTATTTTAAATAATTGCTATTTAGTGATTATTGCATGTGCTTTGTTTTAACTGGTCTGACACTGATTTCCATAGAAACAGAGCACTTTCAACTGTCCTGTAGATTCCGTCTGCGTCAGAATGCTGGAATATAAAATGTTTAAAAATGTGGGAAAATCCTGGGATTCTGTACTTAGATTTTATTTTTTTGTTTACCCACAAAAGCCAAAGAGAAGATTAGTGAGCTTCTTGCAAACTTTATTCTGGGAGAAGAGAATGAAAGTTACTTATGTCATCTCCCCAAAAAAATACTGGGGAGAAAAGGAGAAGAAAAAGCAGTAGGAGGTATAATGGGGAGAAGTATATATATGTATATGTGTGTGTGTGTAAAAGTATTTCTTTGATTATATAATTCTGACAACTTTTGTTACTGTGCTATAGATCTTGTGATTTTTTTTCACTAATAGAAAATTTTAGTCCAACTAACTGTAACTTTTATTATTTCACATTGTTTACTTCCTAACTGACAGCACTCATTTTATTGGAATTTCCATACACTAAGCCATGATATGAGTTTCAAATTGGAAGTTTGGCTGAAGTTCAGGGAAAAATGAATAGTATGGGGCGGGGGGAATTAAGTGCTCAGATTTTGGCTTTGCTCTTGCAAAGCTTTCATGCAACAAACACAATTCCTGCATTTTTGACACTGTGAAATGGTTTCTTTTCGGCCCAAGTTCAAAAGAGAGAAACTGTGAAGCAGACGTTATCTAGCCTGGATTCTAACTTAAGGACTTTCATATGATTTTTTTCTTCGGGGGAAAAAAAAAAACGGAATCTAACTCCTGTTGCTAATGAAGAAATGCCAAGGCTGAGAGATTCTACATGCTGAACATGTCTGGATTAGTTATATTGTCTTCCAACTACTGAGCACTGCCTGCTTGTAAAGGTGCTTTCAAGGCTATGGCAGAGAGGCACATTCTGCACATCAGGATAAATACTTTCTCCCTTCCTGCGTTGTGTTTTACATGGCCATCTCTAAGTTTACTATTTAAGCACTACCCATAGCAGGGAATAGCAGGAATTACCAAAAATATTACAGACTTTAGGTTAATGTCGAATAGCAAAGTAGCCCCCATTCAGAGGGAGATATATATGTATAGATATAGATACATATACACATATATATATATATATATATAAATGTCAATGCCATTTTACTGAAAGCTTCAATTCCTATCAGCCACAGTGTCCATCAGTTGCTGTCCTCCACAGGAAGGCTTCCCTGAAAGGCAGATATCTACACACAGGAGCACTCAGCTGCCTCTTGTGTTGTTATTCAACCCTCACTGCTTCACCTCCCTGGAGGTTACCTACATTTTGAACCTCTCCCAGTTCAATCATTCCACTTGGAAACTGCCTTTGCCTTTGGGTTATACCTACACAGTGCCAAAAGCATACCAGGCTCATTCCTGCACCATGGGATGGTCCTTTCCTTATAGCACCACCGGGCTAGAAGAAGCAATTCAGTGGGAAGAGAAGATTCACAAGTTTGCATTAGGCAACAGTCCTGATGGATCTAAAGCCTTTCAAGCAGGAGTACAGGATATTTCCCAGTGATTTTTGACATTTTATATATTCTTCTGCATTGATTGTGTACTTTTCACAGATCCATTGTGTACTCAGAGTCACTCACAGTGGACTGAGTTGCCATCGTTGACATCTGCATTCCAGAGAACCTGAAATTATGGTAGACATGAAGTTATGGCAAGTAGGAAGTTGGGGTAGACAGATAAGTTCACCCTAATCATCTAAACACCTTTCTAGAATCTCCAGGTATGGCCCCCCAATGCTTTCTTTGGTGGGGTAAAAATCTGTGCTAGTTATTCCCCTGGCGTTCATTTCTGCCTTCGATGGGACTGACCTGAGACAGCAAGCACAGGAAGCGTCAGGTTGGATGACCAGGTATGAAAAGACCAAGGGGCAACATGAGAGGAGTAGCTGGAGGCTCCTGCAAGTCTCCTTCCAATACCACAGTTGGAAGGCAGAGGGTAACGGGTTCAGTTCAGAGGCAAACACTGTCCTTATCTGAAGCAGCCAGGAGGAAAAGCCTCACCTGGCAGAGCTACTGTTCCCTCTTCCCATCTGTGTTTGCAGTTGCAGATGCTTCAGAGCCGTTTTATGCCGTTATTTTCGCACCTTTGATCCCATTTATCTGAGTTCAGTAAAGCTTGATGGAATGTCCCTGACCTCAGACAGGTTCATGTGAAACCTGGTTTGCTTTTATCTGCCCAAGGAAGCATAACTGTGTTACCCAGTTGTTTTTCTGTGTGTGAAGAGGTAGAGGGTGAGGAACAAAAGTGGATTCAGATTCAAACACGAAGATCAAGTTGGTCAAAGTTCAGTGTAACCTCCAGAAAGAGGTGCCAGTTTGGAAATTCAAATCTGGATGTGATCCAACTTCAGTTGGAACAGGAGGAGAGGAACGGATTTAACAGAATTAGTTTGGTTCCATCATCTCTCACCCACTCACTCATTTTTTTTGGTTTTTTTTCAGGAGAAAGGTGTGTGAACATGCATGGCAGGATGTAAACAGCTGGGTGTTCTTGTCTACTAGTTTTATACCCCACCACAGCCCCAGGGCAGAGGATGCTTTCATGACCCATTTCCAGTGCTGGTTCTAGGCTCCCCTTTCCGAGGGCAGCTCTTACAGGAACTGGGAAATGAGTGTCCTGATTTATTCCCTTTAGTCTCTCATACCTTTAAAAGGAGCTCCAAATTATATTTGAAGGTGGCTTAGCAGGTTGTCATGACAATTTGTTTGAACTTCCCACTGGTTTACTTTTCACTCTCACAAAAGATTTCAGGGAACAACTTGAACTCTCTCAAAGTAATTTCAAGATGTTTTCTCACTTTCCAGTGAAAACTTTAAGCCAAGCCTACACATTTAGAAGTCAGCTACGCTGAACAACTCAAGTCGTAAAGCTACTGGCTAAGGTGGTGTCAGGCAACAACGTGAGGAAACTGAGAAAGGGGAAGTTCTTTTGCAACATGGAAGAGGCAGTGGCTGTTTGCTCACTGAAATCCCTCGTCCAGAGATCCTGCAAGGCATAGTTATCAGCTGGGTTCCCCCGGAGACAGGTGAGCCAAGGTGTAAGGGCGGGAGCTGGGCTGGAGCATCAAACCTGGCAGGGTCTGGCATGAGGGGAGACGAGGTCTGAAGCAGGGAAGGTGCGCTGCGGGACACAGGGAGTGACGGGGAGCACCTTGCACCTGTCTTGGGAAAAATACAAGCAGGGAAGTATGCTGTGTCGGGCTGTGTGTGTAATCTGTGACAGTCGTCCAGCCACTACCGACCACGAATGAGGGGGGTTGAGAAGGCGAAATAGAGCCGCTGGGCCAGGAGGGAGGCGCCGGGACCGCGAACTGCCCGGAGAGGGGTGGGGAGAGCCGGGAGAGGGCGGGCGAGGTGCCCCGGGTCTGAGTCAGCCCGGCCGCACGATGCGCGCCCAGGGCAGTGCCAGGCGCGGCACCGCCGGGATCCCGCGTCCCTTCCCCGCCGCCCCCGCGTCCCGGCCGGACCCGCTCCCGCGGGCAGGGCCGCTCCGCCCTCACCATCCTCCTCCTCCTCCTCCTTCTCCTCCTCCTCCCGCGGGTCGGGGCAGCCCCGAGGGCGCCCGGCGGGCCGGGGGGGCCGCGCCGCCAGCCAGGACCGGCCCCCGCCATGTGAGTCTGCGGGGCTGCCCCCCCGCCCCGCGCCGCCCGCTCCCGCACCATGAGGTACGGGGGTGCGGGGCAGCTGCCACGCCGCGCTCAGGTAGAGCCCGGGCGGCTCCTCCGCCTCCTCTCCTGCCTGGTCCTCGTCTGCGGCGCGGAGGTCGCGGCGCTCGCCGACTTCTCAGGTACGGGGCGGGCACCGACCGGCGGCTGCGGGGGCTGCGGGGCGCCGAGGGGCTGGGCGGGGGTCGGGCACCCCCGGGCAGGGGGCTGGCAGGGGCTGCCAGCCCCCCGCATGCACCGAGGCATCCCGCCGTACCCCACCATCCCGGACAGGGGCCGCTGGATCCCGCGCTCCCCGCCCGGAGCGGCGCCAGGAGCTGCGTATTCCCGGCGGGCTCCGTGCTCCGTATTTCTTCTCTCGGGCCGTGTCCCGGGCCTGCACCCCGGGGAGAGCGTGGGTCGGATGTGCTGTGAAGGAGGGCAGGGTGCAGGAGAGGGTTAAGGGCTTCCAGGGGGTCCAGGTGGGAAGGGACGCGGGGAGCTAAGCTGTCGCTGCGCCGTGGGAACGCTGCGCGTGGATCGGCCAGGGCCTGACGAAAAGTGCGTGGAAGTCCCTGGAAAGGTTCCCACTTTCTCCTGGAGACTTGAAGTCGGGCCCTGAGGGAGCCGTCCTGAACTCCGATAGCGAACAAGTGCTGCACTTCTCTCTGCTGGGGGAGAAGCCTCGTAGCGCCACGATGAGAGGAGTCCCTTGCCAGGGAGTAGAGGCACCAGTTGTCACCCAGAAATCCCAGCCGTGACCCCTGCGAGGCTGCTGCATCAGTGCAAATTGAAATGACTGCAGAAACTGGGAAAATTTATTCCCACTGGGACAAAGAAGCTATCTCTGTTTTTTGTTTGACAAAACCGCACTCTTGTACCTTTCCTAGTGCTCCAGGCCATCCCACTGCTGTTAGGAAGTTATTTAGAAGAGCTGTTTCTCTCCTTTCTATATGTGAGCACAGCATATTCCTGGAAGTTGGAAACTTAAGGAACTGCCTCTCAGGCAGAAAGCAAGTCTTATCCTTAGTGAACAGAGCAGAACTTCCCAAAAGCCAGTTGAGTGCACCAGAAAAAAGTTAGCATATATTTAACAGCCAAAATTTGTTGTTGTGCATATTAATATAGTTCGTGTTATTACAGTTCAAAATGCTGGTGAGGGTTCTGTAAAAACTATTTTCTCAACAATAGGAAAATACAGTTTGTCATTTTATTATTTTGTCCAGCACCATAAGCCTGAACATTTCTAAGCAAGCAGCCACTGAATATAAAGACCAGAGTTACATCCTTGATAAGTTACATTTCTTGTATTAGACTCCTTTCACATGTAAAAGGCTTTTAAATTCTTGCTGTCTCATTCTTTGGTGTTTTTCTTTGCTGATTTGTAGATGTTAGTTTTGGAAGCACATGGTGGTTCTCCACAAGAACATAAAATAAATGTTCAAATTCTCCCTTTCAAATAGCTGCTGAGTTAAAAAATATCCCTTTATCTAGGACAGTTCCCCTCACAAAAGTCCATTCACTTTTCAAATGAAGTTATTTAGATAAGGTTATCCAAGATACATTTCAGAAGTACAGCTGTATTCAGTATTCATTGTGCACTGAACTTTCCAAATAGGTAGAATGACCAGAGAAAAAAACTCTGGCTCACCCCAGAGAGATGTCATGCAGACATTTCAGCAAATAAGATATAATAAAGAAAATCAGATTCCAGAATTCTTTCCAGACTGGTAAGTTCCCAGGCCTGAACACATTCTGCTCATATTTTACTTTTAACATGGAGATCTAACCCAGAATGACAGAAAAGATCAAAATGTTACTGGAACTTTTTTTAAAAAAGGTATCCAGAGCATATGGAGAAGTTTTTAGCTGCTTCAAAAGGAGGTGCTGTGGACCAGGAGCTGCCAGAGGTGAGATGACACCCTGCAGTGCCATCCCCAAGCTGTTTAATGCCTTTTAAAGAATTACAAGCTGTGTAACAGCAGCTTCAAGATGAGCTTCTAGAGTTGATTTTGTTTATTTGCTCCCTCCTGTGGCAGGAACAGCGACATGATTTTCCTAAACTCTGTTGAATGTACATGGACACAAATCTGCCCTGTTTAAAGAACAGAGCCTTGCACCTGGGCTGTGTCCTGAGGGATGAAGAGTGGGAAGCTTCCCTTACTGTAACCAACCACCTGCACTTTCCCTGTCCTAGAAAGCGCCAGGTGTAACCCTGCCCTTCCAAGGCCAAAGGTTCCAGGAGGCAGGTTACAAGTTTCCACCAGCAGCCCATGTCAGAACAGAAGGAGCAGTGACCTGCTCCTTCAGTGTGTTCTGTGGGATTGGATCTGATCTTGGGAATTTAGTAGTGCACAGAGAATTGGAAGGCCAGTTGCTTCACCTTTTCCTCCTTTTCACAGACTTTAGGCTTTCATACTCAAATTACCAGCTACACACTTCTTTTGGGTCATTGCATTTTCTGCTTTGTGTGTTTTCAGCATCAGGTCTCTCCCCCAGCAGCCCAAACTGCGTTCCTCTCTCCCCCTCTCTCCACCCCAGCTTTCCAGAATCCCTTCCCAGAGTGCTGCCTGGTTCCAACACCTGTATGTGTCATCTCTGTTGTTCTCTTTATGCAAGAGTTAAATTGTGCCAGCAGTTCTAACCTGCCCAGAGCCTGTTTGTTCATCACCAGAGCCAGCTGCTTGCTTGGAACAACCCAAAGATGCTCCCTCTTGGGATCTGTTCAATGTTCTGGAAAGGGGAGCAGGGAACAGTGTATGTCAATACTGAAGGGTTGTTATTATTACGGGGTTTTTTATGTTTGACTTGTATTTGTGGTCTGTATCTCTTCCAGGATGTAGAGCAATGTGTTCTCGTTCTCATCTGTCCAGCTTTTAACTATGAAAAAAAATTTCTTGGTGGATTTTTTTTTTAAAGAGACATTTCTTCATGGTGCAATAATATTTTGTGATCAGTATGTGAATTAGTATTTTCTAGGGAAGATAAGTGTTCTAAAACAAGACACCAGCAGCAGTTCAAAATCCAACCCTGTGAGAATGACTCAGTAGTTTCTCCTTCTAATGGCAGGAAATATTGAAAGTACTATTGATGCATGCCATACTTAAAGATCTGCATAATCTATGATTCTCTAGCAGTTTGGTGGCAGTAATTAACGAATTTAAAAGTCGGACTTGATGATCTTGCAGGTTTTTTCCAACCCTAATGATTCTATGATTCTATATTTATTAATTCAGTTGGTTACTGAAAGTGGAGATGTGCTCTGAGGTCTGCAGTCCTCTATGTGATTAATTTTTAAACATGGAGTCCAAGCATTTGTGCCCAAATTTGAAACTGAAGGCTGAAGGTTTGGAAGAAGAGATATGTAATTTGCAGTTCTTTCCTTAGATCTTCATTCATATTGGCGTGATCCTACACCTAGAGAATTCTCTTCCCCTGATGCGTGCTCTTCAAAACACATCTTTTCACCAAAATATTTATTTATTTTCCTACTTGACCAAGCTCTGTCTTCCCATTGCTTTTCTCAGTGATCACTTGCAGCTTTCACATTTCAGATCAGGTCCCAGTCCAGGAGGCTGAAGACTGCTGTGAATTTTGCTAGTTCTCCAGTCTCTGGGAACTAAAATTCTGAATACTCTGGGCTCCTGGGAGACTGTCACAAGAGTCATTTTTCAAGAAATCAAGGCATCATGACAGCCATTTCCTCACAACTCTTTTATGTTCAAGGACTGGTTCCCAAAATAGGCAAAAATAAGGAGCTGGCAAAACTAGGAAACTTATATACTGTACTTCTACTTCACTTACATCTGTGTCCTGGTGCTCTAGAAAGTCCAGCTGCTGAGGGAGAGGTGGCTTAACTGGGGTCGGTGGCATTTTGAGTGTCTTCCCAACAGCAGGAATCAGTGCTCTCTCTCTCTCTCATCCCCTGCCCTCCCCACTGGCAGAGGGAAGAGGCCTTGGCTCTCTGTCCTATCACTGCTCCTTCTCCCACCTTTTCCCCATCTGCTGCCAAAGTGAACTGACCTCTTATCCATCTGGGAACACACTCCTTCTCCCTGGCAACACTGAGGAACCCCCATTCCCCTTTTTTGATGCCACTACCTTGTCTTTCTTTTCTCCATGCTCCTTTAAGGTCAGGCTCAGGCTTGACCTGGCCTCCTTCACTCACTCACCACTCAATCTCCTTTTCCCTACCTGAGTCCCAGCCAGGTTTTCTGGGCAGCTTTCAAGAAATGTGGCTGTAACTGAAGATCAAAAATGAAGTAACTGTGTGATTGCATAACTGGGCTGAAGAGTGACTTTCTGGATGTGAACAGAAAAAGCGCCACTGCTTAGGCAGAACTTTTTAATCTCTGTCCGCTGGTGTCAACTTTTCTGTCTTTTCTTCCAGAACAGTTCACACAGAATTGGGCATCAGTTTAACTCCATAAACTTGATCTTCTGACCCAACCGTAGAAAACAAATGGATCTAATGAAAAAGCAAACCAGTTCACCCAAGAAACAAAATCTGATCCTGTGACCTTTCTGCATTAAAAGTTTCCATTAAGTTTTGTGGCTTTCACCCATACCAGAATTGCCCCCAGGCAAAAGGAAAGCAAACAAATGCCTCTAACAAATGCTTTGTTTGTAGTAAGGTGGCAGGATCAATCAGGACCAACCACAGTGATGCAGAGGTTTTCTTGGTGGTTTTGTGTTGGTCAGATAAAATCCTATATAAATTTTCTTGAGTCTGTTCTGTTGACTCATCGTGGCAATTGGAGCATGTCCTTCAACCGGGATATTTAAAGAAGTGCTAAAAGGAGTGATGCAATGATGCATCTTCTTAATACTGCCTTGTAAAAGTCAGGCAAAAGTGTTGGTTGCTTTTTTAAAGGAAACCATTTCAATTTAGAAACATGTTTCAGTTCAGTAATATGGCAGTTAAACCTCAAAGTCTGGTTTAAAGCTTTTCCTAGTGGAGTGGGTTTGGGTCTGGGATTTGTTCTGTGAAACAAAGGTGTATGTCAGAAGTGAGATTTTAGTTGAGGTCATGGTGCTAAGATCCAAGGTTTTGCTTCTGTCCCTGCAGTTCTCACTGCTTTCCTGAGGAAGTATAACTTATGAAATCACATTTTAGATGTGCTAATATTTTTTTGTTAAATCCACTGATGAGATTTAATTATCCTTGTTAGAGAAGTAAAAGCTTTGGTCCTATTAAGTTCCTACACATTTTGTGAGTCTAAGTAGCTGGGCCTTACTTCCATCCCTAAGGAAGGATATTGCTTCACAAGCTCTCCTAAAATGATTTTTAGTGTGATGCTCCTGCAGATGTCGGGAAATTTAGATGTGACACAAACCTATGGGAAACTTGAGTTCCTGAGCTTCACTGCTCAGGGACCAACATGTTTGGGTCTGTCATTCAGATTCTCACACCTTTGGGGCAGTTCTCCCTGTGCAGATTGCTGGCACCTGACACATCATATGCCATTTTATTTCAAAATGAATAGCAGGGACTAGTTCCCCCCTGCCTTCCTACTCCATCTGCTGCCGATACCCTTCCCAGCGAGACAGAGCTTCCAAACAGTCTCAGCTTTATTAGAGAAAGGGGTTACAGACTTGTTCCAAATAAATACTCAGCTTTTGTTGGAAGTGTCCCCAGACAGAGAAGGCACTGTCTGACCAGTCACCACTTATCAGAATTCTGTCATCTGCCAGCCATAATCTACAATTAAAATTGAAATATTTTGATATATTACCAAACACAGAGAAAATAGTGTCTTAAGGGAGCTGAAGAGCAGGGGGAGGCGTGGTTGCGCCTTATGTGTTCGGCATTGGTGAGTCATTTCATCTGAATTACTAGGCATTTTAGGAGTTTTGCTTCAAAGGCCTATTGTGTGGCTTCTGGCAACAAATTAAATACCAGTGAGATTTGACTCTTAATTTAGAATTAATTTTTAAAAATCACTCATGATATAATGTCTAGTTGAAAGCCTATGGCCACTGGAAGGATTCCCACAGGTTTCACTGGGCTTTTGATGAGGGTCTCAACCCACAAATATTTCTTTCTTTTTCTTCATAGTGTTTAATCTGGGAAGACAAGCATTATTTTTTCAGAATAATTTTGCAATTTTTGACTCTTCTTCAGGCTAAAAGTGAGTTGGGGTCAAAGAAATGTTGTTATAAAGAAAATCATCAGGTGATGGGAGTGCACTGGGTTGCATTTTTGCTTTTCTAGCTTGGACTCGCTGTACTGTAAAGCTATCATAGCACTGCAGATCCGTGAGCTGCCAGATTTCTGATTTTTTGAGTGTCAAATATAAATGAGAATACAAGAAATGCAGAGTTTGAGTCTGAGTTCTGTTTGTGAAACAAAACCTGCATTTTGTTTTCTGAGCTGGCAATGAACAGCTCCCCCCGACCTTCTTGGGGAACTTGAACATGGAGGTTCACGTTCATAAATCCACGTTTTCAGAGAAATATTTTCTGCTAGTCCCTGAGGTTCTCCTACTTGCAGTCTTTGGGAATATTACAACTTCTCTGTCTCTTGGGCATAATGATTCTCTCCTTCTGTCTCCAGAAGCAGTTCCCCACTGAGCCTTTCTCTTGCTACTTCTTGTTAATGGCACTAGAAGAGGTTACTGTCTCCAGCCAAAAGAAGGAGTTTTGGCAAGGGCAGGAAAGAGCCTCACAGCCTCCCTTAATAGCATTGTCCCTCTTGGTCAGCATCTTTAGTTAGAAGGGAGAAAATCTTCCTTTTCTACCGTAGTTCCATATTAGGTCCCGGGACAAGCGTTTGCCCCTCTGGATTCATGGAATAACTGACCATAGTGTGGAGTTTTACTACAGACCCAAATCTTTGGAAATCCAGAGAGACAAAAAGGAAAAGGAAATAAAAAGTAAGTGAGAAAAGAGAAGTGCAGAGGGATCTCTCCAATTTCCTTAGAAAGCCATTGGGATACAACAACAGTAAGCATAGCTCCTAGGAGACAGCTCAAGGGAACATGAAAGTGTACATCTGAAGGAAAGAGAAGGCTTGTGGAAGGGTCTGAGAGGCTGAGAATGGGCATGTGGACTGCGAGTGCAGGATTCATGGGTTTTCCCACTCCACAGAAGTTTAATTCACATAACTGCATGTCTGAGCTGAGTGGCACAGAGAGGAAGAGGTTGTGTGGTTCCTGGAGAAACAATGATCAAAAAGTTACAGAAGGTCTATTCTTTCTGTAGGACGTTTTCGTTTCGTTTTTCCAGACAGAGCTCATGGCTTGGTTCCTTGTCTGTGCTGCTGCTCACTGACTAAACCTTGTTCAAACTAGACCTTGAACATATTCTTATGCTGACTTATCTTCTGGTTACCTGATCCTTTCTCTGGCCTAAGTGGAACCAAGCTCTTGCTTAATTTGACCCTCATATTTAATCGACAATGAGAGTTAGGTTCGGTAAGATGGTTACGATCCATGTTATGATCCATGAGCTATAACTATGAGGGGGGAAAAAAAAAAGAAATCTTAGGAAAGCTTTCATGTTGATAAAGCATGGAAAGCATAGAAATCCTGACTGATACCTTCATCACTGATGCCTGCTTTGATTGTCAGACTATCCCAAAAGCATTTTCACTACTAACTTAAGTATTTTCTTAATCCTTCATCTGTCACTAAGGCCAGCGGAAACAAGTTGCTCCATTGGCAGGAGGCCTGTGGCTCTCCAGCTGCCAGTTGACTTTCAGCATTAATCATTTAGACTGAGTTGAAAGTGGCAGTTCTTACTCTGACGTGGCAGCTCAGGCTTCAATTTTCATGAAACTTGTAGGAACGTTATTTCTCTGAGCCCTGCGTGCTTCAGGCTTGAAACTGGCCATTGAGCTTAAAAGTTGCTGAGCTGAATAAGGGAATGGCAGATGGACAGAAGGCATGATCTCATAAGCTTCATGTCTTTTAGAATTGGGCAACTGAAAACTCAAGGACTGATTCTAAGAAAAGCAACAGCTTTGGATGCTCTGAAACCAAAGTAGTCATTTGGAAATGGAAGGGGCTTTCATGGTCAGTAGCTTATCAGTGAAACTAGATTATCACTAATTTTTTCAAGTAAACATCTATCCTCACATCAAAAAAGGTTTAGATAATAGAAAAAATACAGTGATTATACAAAAAATATTTTCCTTGGATGGCAAATGAGCTTTTTGTGCCATCTCCTGCAGTACAACTGAAAGGATGAAGTTAGTAGGATGGTGGTCTCCAGCAAAGGGTACGAGGGTTGAGAAGAAGAGTGGAAAAAGGCACGCTGAAAAAAACAAGCCATGGAGGGAAATTAAATCAAATGAGTGACTATGCAGGAAAAGCATTTATTAAGCAGGTATGTGGATCTGCTGAGTAAAGCTGTTGTGCTACTTGGAGTAGAATAAGCAGCGCTTCTGCCCAAGTGTATTTCTTACTGATAAAAGACTGTGAGATCAGGTGTGGCTAGAATGACTCAAACAGGATGTTTACAACGTACTTAGACACAAAAGAATAAAATGACAAGGCAAGAAACAGCATCGTGAATTTTATAAACAGTGTCTTTTGTGGGTAACATTTTGCCCTCCATCACAATTACAAAAAAAGAGCTGCCACAGAAAGAACTGTGACTAATTTGGCTAATTCTGGAAGAAAGGATTAAGCTTGGATTCTGCACTGGTGTTTGGAGCCGCAGTACAAAGTTACAATGAGTGAGTAGTCTGGGTTAGGCAAACAGTTGCGTGGGATGATACCTTCTGGCCTTCAAATCAATGGGATCTTTTTGTTGCCCGTTGCTTCAGGCTTAACTTCTGAGCCAGTCTGTAACGTTTTGTACATGATTTTGTATGCAGAGCACCCCATACGTCACTTATGAATGTGTGTCTTGGATAAATGGGAAAGTTCCTACTGGAGCTTTCACACAGATATTATTGGGACATTGCAGTATTGCCAAGTTTTTCTAATTTAGACAATTCTCACAGTAGTGGATTTTTTTGTATAAAGTTTCATATTGTTTTAAAGAGTGAAATTTATTATTTTTGAAAAATAGAAAGAGGAGCTCTATTGTCCTCCTCGCTGCAGATAACACATGAGAAAGTGACTGCTGCAGCTGAACACCACCTCCCTCTCCATCACCCAACAACCCAGAAAACAATGAGGAAGATAAACAACATTAAGTCATCTAAGTTTTTTTTATATGGTCTGCTTAAGATACTGTTTGCTCAGGGAAGAAACCCCGTAACTCATAAGTGTTCTGATTTCTGAAAATGTGTTTCTGTGCAGAATTCAGTAAGCAATATAGGGATGCTCATGGTCTTAAGGAGATGAAGCTCCTACCAGAGTGACTACAAGGCATTGCTGCCCAGGGAAGGAGGGAAAGTAGCCTGGGAATGGCTCCCTCCATGCTCTGGGATGAGGTGAGAGGCAGCAGCTGCTGAGAAAATTTCATTCCCTCACTGAGGGCAGGGCAGGCAGTGCCCTGTTTTATGCAGAGGGCTAGCATGAGGAGAGCAAAGAACCTGGAGTTTTTCAGGGAAGAGCAAGAGGAAATCACAATTTTTAGAGTGGGAATTCTTCCTCAGCATGGGCTGTGAGCTGCGAAGGGCTCCTCCACCCGTGTCTGCGTGGTCTGTGTGTGTAGTAATAAAAAATGCAGGTTTACGTGGTCTGCCATGCGAGACGAGCGGTTTAGATACTCATACGTCACCACTCCTCTTATCAGAGAACATTAGGTTTCAGCAATTTCCATTACTATTTTTATCCTTTATTGTGTGCAAACACATGAGGATTTTAATAACAGCAGAGTCATGTCTACTTGGAAGGCCAGAGAGCTTGATGTCTTATTTTCACCAGTCCATCTAATGCTGATTTTACAAGTGGACCATAGTGCTCCAATGGAATCAGAGCAAGTTTTTTATAAAGACATTTTTTTTAAAGATTGAATGGTTGCAATTGTTGGAGAAAGGTGCTTAGATACTGGATTAGGAATTTGCAGGATCAAAGTAGCAGTTAAGATGCCAGGGAACTCATCCAAATCACAGCATAGCTGATATTCTTTAGGGAATACTGCACTGTTTTTTATGTGGCACTCTTGGTTCCAAGTAACTTGAAACCTGAAGAATCGAAATGATTTACAAATATCGGGCTGTATCTTTGAAGGTGTTGAATGCCCACAACTCACGTGGGGCTGAATGCTCTGACACTGAGGCCCTTTATGCCACGATGGTGATGCCAAAGGTGTTCAGCAGCAACAAAGGCCACTGGAGGCCCCTTTGCAGCATCAGGCCGTGGCAAAGTCGCTTGGGTGCAATTGGGCACTTGGCCCATTTTCCTGGCAACACTCAGCACCTCCCAGGAGCAGGCTGGCAGAGGAGTGGCTCTGGCAGGGAACTTCAATTATTTGTGATCTCAATTACACAGAAAATGTAGGAGATAGATTTGGTTGTGGGTTTGGGGTTTTTTTTTAACCCCTGAGTGGCCATGGGGATTGTGGCTTGGCCATGGTCTCCTTGAGATCCAAACTGCAAATACAGGGCATGACATTTTTTGTGCCCTGGTTCCAGTGCCAGTGCTCAGACTGAGGTCGGGGAGGTGGAGAACTCACGTACTTCTGCTGCACTAGAAGGTGCATCTACATGATTCCTGTGTAGATCGGGAACAGCAAAGGCAGTAGTGGAGCAGGCTTCTCCTTTCTCCAGACTTAGTAACTGATAGGGGAGCTGATTTTCCTTATCTAGTTGCACAGTCAGAGCTGGAAAAAATGCCAGAGAACTGAAATGTTTGACCTATCCCTGGAAGTGTTCAAGGACAGGTGGATGGCGCTTGAAGCAACCCAGTGGAAGGTGTCCCTGCCCATGGTAGGAGGTTGGAACTGGGTGATTTATAAGGTCCCTTCCAATCCAAACCATTCCACAATTCTATAAGTTTCATATCTTTTGCTTAGAATTCTTAAGTTTCTATTTAAAAAACTTTTTTAAAAATTGCTTGTCTTTGGGGAAAGGTTTATAAAGGGCAGAAGTGTGGAAATTAAATGGCATGAGCAAACTCCTTTTCAATATTTTCTTTGAGAAAACTAGTTTTTGTTTTAATGATAAGCCTCTCCCCCCCCGATTCAGCCACCAAAACAAGAAAATGTGTATGGGGCAGTTTCTCCATTATTCTTAAGAGTGAAACACAACTGCCTAGAACTCCAGAAGTGCAGAGCATCCTTTTAAGACAAGGTATAAGGAGTACCTTTAGCCAGCTGGAATGCAAGAGCCTGGCCCACAAAACCAAGTAATACCCCTTCTGACCTCTGCAGACACACCTAAGACTGAGCACAGCCATGACTGGCAAGGGCCCGAGGCCAGGGATTGTCCATGACAACACATCCTGCTGCTGCTGGAGTGCTGGGAGGGCTGTGACTCATGGCCACACAACCCCACGTGTCCTGGCCCTGACCTTTACGAGCACGAAAGGTTGACCCATTCACAGAACCGTGTGGCTGCAGGCCAGGTGTATAACCTTGACTACAGTGCCCTTTCCGGAGACTGATTGTGGTTTTCTTTTTGTCTGACGAGCTTGTGGTTTCCTGTACTAGTTGTAACAGCTGAATATTTTCTAGGTTACCTAACCAAGCTCCTGCAGAACCACACAGCCTATGCCTGCGATGGGGAGCACCTGAGCCTGCACTGTCCGCGGCACTCAACCATCAGTGTTCAGTCAGCATTTTACGGGCAAGACTCCCACATGTGCAGCACTCAGGAGCCTCAAACGAAGATGGCAGAACCGAGAAACTGTGTGGCACCCACCTCTTTGCAGGTACCCCACGTTGTAAAGGTTCTTAATGTTTCCATGCAAGTGTTCGCAACGTTGAATGAAATGACACCGTACCTATGTCAGTTTACCATCAAAAGTGTTACAGCTGAAAAGATTTGTCTGGTCAGGAGGATTATTACCTTAGGATTGTGAGAGCTTTGTACACTGCCTTGGAAACCCCCTTCTCAAAATTCCCTAAAATAGTTCCTTTCCAATCAAGGGCGTCGTGACTGAGTTGACCAACCTTAATCTATCACACAGGCCCTCCTTGTCCCCAGGAGAGAATACAACCATTGGACAGAGCTGGGTTACAAATTCACTGAATAAAATGGTATTCTGGTTGGCATCTGGCTTGTTCCATGCCTGTCTTTCCTCACTGAAAAGGTGCAGTGACAGCTAAACAGCAAATCCTAAGTATTTCTGCAGATATCTGCATTTCTGTGAATACCTGATCTGTATCAGCAATATCTTATTGTTTGTTTGCTGGGCCTGCTTAAGAATAGCTTAAAATCATTTATACTTCATCAATTATTACTTTCCACTGTGGAGACTTTCGTAACACGACTTAGAAGATCTGACTTATCACTGCTTCATCACAGTGAAAAATGCCCAGTGTTGGGCCAAATTCAGCAAAACATTGCAAAAATGAGTAATCAGTGGATTCTGAACATGTTCTGTGGTGAAACTGCTGCAGATGGTCTACAGAAGCTTCTGTGAACAGTTGAAGCTTTGATGAGTATTTCCAACATTTGTGCCTGTAGCAGACACATACATTCCTTCTTGACAACAGGGAGTGTCTGTTCCTGCCCCTAGCTGGTTGAAGAGTTCTATAGAGTGGTTTGGCAGTAATATCCTTTCTCCAGAATCAGTATTAGGGCAGTTTTATAAGTGCCTATAATGTACTGCAATTTCTAAAGACATTGCAAACATTACCTACAGGCCGCATGAAAGTACCTCTCCCCACCAAAAACAGTAGGCCAGATGCATCCTTGGTGTCATTTTACTGACCACAGCAAAGCAACACCAATGATTATTTTGGGCTTGTGAGGTCTCCATGGGCAGTTTTTTTCCGTGAATATAAAAAACACAGCATGGGATAACTGTTGTATAAACTATCATCATCATTCAGGCACTGTCACTGATCAAAGGCATGAAAGCATTTTGGTGAGGCCAAGAACGTGAGAGACGTTCTGCATCTTAGGGAGTTCCTGTTCTGTCAAGGAGAAGAGACACATCTTGTAAACTGATTTCTTAGAAAAGAGCACCAGTGATCTCACCCCTCCTCCTCTTCCCTTTGGAAGCCAATCTGCAGTCCCACAGTGGGGTGTGATGCTGCCCTGCAGCCAGGAGGAAGCACAACAGGCACGTTTTACATCGGCCTCCCATTAGAGGGATCCCTGCAGAGCTGGATCCATCTCCAGATATTAACAGCCTGGTGCTATTTTGAGTGTCATTGTTTGTTTTTGTGTCTGCGTGCTTGTGCACAGCAACATGACAGAAAATGCTGCTGCTGTTTGCATTAGGCAGGAGAAAATACAAACAGATGCACAGGAGATGATTCAGATCAGGTGCAAACAGAAGGTGACTCAGTAGGGGACAGCTCTCCACTTGCTAAAGATGTAACTCTATTTCACTGGTCCCTTCCAGAACCATCCCAAATAAGGAGGAGTTATTTGTTTGGCTTGCAACTCTGTAAAAGGAGAATTGACTTATAAAATTAAGCCTGCTATGCTTTCCCTTCTCTTTTAAACTCTAATTTAGAGTACATTTAATGCTCAAAAAGTGTTGGATGCAAGTCCTTTCCTTCTGTCAGTGCAAGTGTTACAGGATCAGTGCAATGTACTGCTAATGTGTGTCATTGCTGCTGGGAGGGATGGCTTCCAGGGATGACAGCAGAGATCCAGCCACTGCCAACTCTCTCAGCCTGGAAACAGGAATGCAGCTTCTGCTATCACAGTGGTAAATTTGTGATTTGACCTCTTGGTACGACTGAGACCACTTCTGATGAGAAACAACGCAAAAATTCCCATACATTTTATGGGACTACCTATAACTACCAGAGAATGCTATCTTACAGTTAGTCCTGTTAAGAGTGGGGTGACCTGGGGATATAACACCCTCCTTGTCACAGCCTGCTGTGATTTTAATTAAAAAGCCTGGGCACAACACCACAGACTATCCAAAAATGGTGTCAGAAAAGCCCTCTCTAAGCTGAGCTTTGAAGGTGAGTAAGAATTTCCTGAGTACACTGCCGCATTTAAACTGGGGTTTTTTAGGTGCTTTAGCTTGTGACTGTGTTAAAAACTGGACACAGACTCACTTTGGGCAGTGTCTTCCTATTTTCTGCAGCTTCAGTTCCAAACCCACTTTTGAAGTGGGAGCACCAGTGTGAGCAGTAGGAGTACTCAGACCTTCTGCAGGACTTGGAGAGGGCCCACATGGCCCTTTGTGCTGACCTGTTTGTTGTCCTCTCTGTTGCCACTCCCAGGGGAAGCAGCACAGAGAGAACCAGAATATATTGCTGGACCAATAAATTTGGAATAAATATGACCTTAGAACAACGGTGTTAAAAAAACCCCACAAAACAAGACATGGAGGCTGAGGATAGACAGGCACATCTGTGCTTTGCAATCAAACCAATTCTGAAATTTGCTCAGGTGGCAAGTCAAGCAAATATCTGATCATGTGTGTAACTGCAAGCAAGAAGCAAATGTCCCTTAAGCAGGAGGTCAAACACATGGCTTAAACAGGGTTGTGCTTCAGTGTCCCTCAGCACACCAAGCCATTAGTTAGAACTCTCTCAAGTGAAGGTTATTACAGAGCATGATCAGGTACACATACGTAGATGAATACAAAATGGTTAAAAAGACCTCTTTTTGAGTTGCCAGGCCTCACCTGGACATTGCACTCCCATAAATGTGCTCAGGAGCATATGTCTCAGGCACATTCAGGGAAAAAGCTGGGGGGGTCAGTGTGTTCCCTCTTTCTCTGGGCTCTGCACCACCAAGGCTGTGGTGGCACTTAGGGAAATTTGGCTGACTCCCCCGGGGGCAGAGGGAAAAGTAACAACAGTAAATTGGTAACATCCTAATTTGCCGTGAGCATTGCTGTGGTGAATGTGATCCCATAAACTTGGCCATGACTCTAAGTCTAGTAGAGATATGGCCTAGGTCCAGTGATACAGATGTTTCTTGCATGTTTATAGCCAAAAAGTTGTGATTTCTCTCCTGTATAGAACAAAGCGCAACTAAGTGTTCTCATTGCTGTGTAGCTTCATACCTTGTTTTCAAGCCTATCCTTTTTGCCCATTGTTCTAGAAAGTACTGGATGAATGCCAAAACCTGAGATCCTGCCAACTCCTTGTCAATAGTCGGGTTTTTGGGCCTGATCTCTGTCCAGGAACCACTAAATTCCTCCTTGTCTCCTTTAAATGCAAACCTAGTAAGTAATCGACATCAGGCAAATGTGTTTTTCTGTGTCTTTTGTTGCTTGTTTTGGTTAAAATGCCACTGCACGAGGCTTTGCATAAATCTATGTGGAGCTTTGGGGCTCTTGGATTGATAGCAAATTTTTCTTTTCTACTTTACCTTAGCTCTCACTGTATTTGCAGTTTCAGGGTGCTTGCTGCCAGTGTCATGACCAGTGTAGTTTGGTAGGACCACCTGTCAGACATCAGACTAGAAAGGAAAAATGTTTTGGAAACTATTTTTAGAGAAATAGCAGTGATAATGTCATATTAGAAAGACAGAGATGAACAGCAAAACCAGATGCTGGGGCTAAGGATCCAGATGATGCAGAAGATATCACAGTGAGGAATATGCAAAAATACTTAAGGAGCTGGGACCAAAGCTTTCAAAGATTCAAAAATGCCTCCCACTTACAGAATAATGGCCAGAGGATAGATGTGCTGACTTTGTTACAGGGTATGTTGTAGAATCACTTGTGATCTGTGCAGGTATTTGACGTTGATGTGTCAAGGAACAAATCCTGCCTCAGAAGGAGTCTGCTTTGTAAACATGAGAAAGTGGAAGAATGATTGAGAGGTTTCATTTATTGGTGGTTTTATTGTTTTTCTTGTTGCTATTGTATATGAGAACAAGCCCCAGTAGCCTGGGGGCTCACCTTTTTTGGCAGCTGATCCCCAGCGTGGCTGAAATGGGTCCCAAAGAAAACAGCTGAATGATGATTTATGGGTAGATTCACCAGCCAGCTCAGAAACACTATCCCACAACCACAGGAGAGAGCACTAAAGGGATTTTCTTTAACCAGGGCATTAAGACAGACACCACTGGTGGAACAGGAGTAGGTGGCAGGCAAACTGAAGGGCCAATGCATGCAGGGTGTGGAAGTCAGAGCAGAGAGACGAGAGGCAGATGTTACATTTGGCAAAACACTGACACAAGAACTCCCAGGGGGATACACTGGGCCAACCATTAGCGGAAAAAAGTGCCTGACATTTAAAATTTTCATTATCTGTTTTAATATATCAGTAGTTTAATTTTTTTACATATTGCAATTAGTGCCTTATTAATAGTAGATGGATTTGAATATCATAGCTGTGTCTGTATCATTAGAAATCTTTTTTTACTAATCAGAAGTGAATTTGGAACCTGTTTGTTACTTTCAGAAACTGCTTAATATTTTTCCCCATTGGAAATGAACTTCTTTGATTACATAGTGCTTTTTGTGGTCTGAATTTTACAAAAGCTGGTAAAAAAATGTATTTAAGAGCAAGTGCTGCCCTCAAGATTGAGAAATAATCCAATTCCAGTGCAAACTACATGGTTTCTCATGACAGGAAATTTATATTTGTAGGTAAGATACCAATATTGTTAGGCTTGGCAGTGGAAAACTTCCTTGCTCAGGAAATCACTTGAGTATAACTTGTATATTTTGCAGCCTCCTTGCCTTCAAGTGGGCACTTCAGCAATTGTCTAAATAACTCTGTTTTTCGTCTATTTAGAATTATTTTTGCTCTGTGTTTGCAGAGATCTCTGTTGAAATCTTACCCTGTCTGATACCACTTGGGAGTTTGTCTCTGTTGTCTGTACTTCCAGAGCCCCTCCAGCACAGCCACAGCCACAGAACACAGCTTTAGCCTGTCAGCCCTTGGGCAGAGCCCCTGGTTTTTGGCATGATTTTTATGGGTGGTATGGCAGGTGCTTCTGGAGAAGTGACAATCTGCAGCAGGTCATGTATTTTTTAAAAATAACTCTTTTTTAGACTTAAACTTGTGGCTGTTGATGAGCTTGAATGGAAGAAACTGGATTGTTACCAAGAACATTGTTTTATCTGTTCTATTCTGGATGAAACAATAATTTTTTTTTTTAATTAATAGATAGGTTTTTCTCTCTACAATTCCAACACTCACACTCCACTCACAGAGACATCATTCGCTAAAAATAAGGTTTCCATTTTCTCTTGCTCAGTCAGGGACCTCCTTTTCCTGTTTTCACATTTTTGAGGACAAAAAAATAGGAGGAGAAAAAGTTCTTCTCCCTGGCCTTATCTGCTGTAAAAAGGTTTGCCACCACAGTTAGACCAGGAAGATTCGAGCAGGCAAAATACCACAGGGAGAGCGGCTGCTTAGGCCAGCAAGAGCTTCCCTGGCCAGATACAGTTTTAGCTGGTTCTCCAGGAGGGATCAGCCATTCTGACTGGGAGATGAGCTCACTGACTTCCCCACCTCTGTGCTGAGAGTGCTGCCCATGTGGCTGTGCCAGCTGAGCAGGGGAGAGGGGGTGTTTTTCTCAGGCTCCTGATTCACATTGCTTTGTCAGCAAAACTTTCCAATGAGCCTGTGCTGGATAGTGAAGCTCAGGCAAACCCCCTGACCTTGGTGAAGCCCTGCAAATACAGCTGGGAGCAGTGCCTGGCTCGGGATGGGGAGCCCTTTCCCATGCCTTTATCCTCCCATTCTCTGTCCCTCACCCGGTGCTGTCACCGAGCGGTGCCAGCCCTGCCCATGATTGATGAGTGCTCAGGGCAGCCGAGGTGGGCGTAGAGCAACAGTGTCCTGGGGAGACACAAAAGGGAAGGATGAGGTTTCTCCTGTGGAGCAGGGGTGGAAAGCAAGCCAGGAAATCAGGCAGGAAGGGGGGAGGCTGTTCTACTGGGAGAGGAGATTGGCAAAATTAATTTTTTTATTCAATTCAAAAAGGAGCCAAAGGCTGTGGATAATCACATGGGAGCATTCAGTTGGAGGAAGTGCTCTGCTATTGACTCTGTCTCTGTTGTACTGGTGCCACATGTCACTCGCAACAGCAGTTGCAGAAAAGCTGGTTTCTGTCACGCTGCTATTTACTATTAACAGCCCAGCTGAATAAATTGCCTCATGTTACCTTATTGCTGTTTGCTTCTACTTTAGCTGAATACAAAACCAAATCAGCATGTGAGAACCAGGAACTGAAACTCCACTGCCAGGAATCCAAGTTCCTTATCATCTACTCGGCCACCTATGGCAGATGGGCCCAGGAGGAGAGCGCCTGCTCGGCAGAGGCGGAGCACATCCCCCCCTTTGGTATGTTGTACACTGCTCATAGACCTTCTCCAAGCAGGTGCACAGAGAAGAGGGGAAACAGATGGGGAGAAAGCTTCAGGTGCAAGAGCAATGGCATTTTGAAAGGGTCAGTGATTGAAATGTAAGAGAGATTATTTCTGAAACGCAAAAGAATTGCCCAGCATGAGTGAGGAACATAGAGGAAGAAATGCAGCAAAGTAATAAATTTTCATGTAGTTAATCAGTCCTTAGTATGATTAATGTCAAAAACTAGTTCTGTGGCCTGTCTTGAACTTAGGTGACGTGCACGAAATATCAGCTCTTTGCCTCTCTTCTTCCTCCAGCTTCTGATATCAATCAGGTGACCCTAACACCGTGTTTTACTGCTCCCTTCTTCTCTGATCCCTTTTTCTGCCAGATCTTCCATGGCTTAGCTGCAGACTGCAAGGAGAGGACTCATAGGGCAGGGTTAATTGCTTAGATGCTGTTGTATGACTGAACACCAAGACTGTGGTGGTATACCAGGAAATTAAATATGCCTGGGATTTCTCTTTGGCACCAAGTCCAGCAGGCAGGAGTGTCCTATGCACGTGGTACTGAACTGACTAATATGTTCAGTGGTTGACACTGAAGGCATGAAGGTAAATTTTCATGCCATGGAGAAGGCCAGCACAAGGTGTGTGTGCTGTTCAAATCCCTTAGTACCAGACAGGGAAGGGCTTGTATGACTGATGCCAGCCTGTGCAAAGGCTGAGAATTGCTTCAAAGAAACATACTACAAGTGTAATCTATGAGAAGCTTCTCTGAACATCAAGAAGAGATCAATAATTAATCTTAAAAGGTATTTGTCTGCAAGCCAGAGTTTCTATTTAGTTACATAGATACTATTAAAAATGCATTGGCTGAAAATCGTGATCTGTTCTTAGACAGGGATCTATTTAATATTGCCAGGTCTGTATTTCACACCATGTGTGGGCCTTCACACAGACTTAGTTCTGCCTGTCTGTTCTGTGGAGGAAACATTTTAGCAGGTCTTTGACAGACCTACACATCCTTCACCATGGCAGTGTATGATACAAGGCAGGGCAGAGATGGCTCAGCTTATCGAGAAAGGCTTGGGTTCATACTTATATCTTGCACTTCAGTCACCTCTAAAAATCACCCGCCTCTAATGTCAGCACTTACAGTTCACAGACCAGAATTCTGCCAACCCTTCTTACTGGATAAAGTTTCCCAGGATAAATAGAGAAAGAATTTGCAACAGCAACAAGCTTTGCTGTGGCCCCTGTGTACAAGCACTTCTGGAGCAATGCCCTGGCTGGTGCTGGCTTTGTGTTCTATAAAGCAACCCATGACACTGGTAATAGGAGAGAGCATAAAACCTGAGACAAACACAAAGTAGATCTACAGAAGGTAGATCCTTGTATAGATTTTCCAGGTGCTTGGCCTCTTCCTGCAGAGTACCAGTGACTCTGTGCAGGCAGTAGAATTTCCAAGAGCACCTGTGCAGCATGGGAGTTCACATTCAGTTATCACAAAAGACTTGGCACTTAGGACCCAGATCCAATTGACTCCAGATCTGTCTGTCTCGAGCTTAAATCTTATGTGGTTATTTAAGCACCTACTGATGTGAGTGGGTGCATGATTAGACTTCTGAAATGCCTGTCTGCCTTTCTCTCAGGGAAAGCAGTGGTAATTTGAATGTCAGCAGGATTGTAATGACTTGAGACAATTTGAAAACTTACTTTAGCTGCTCTTCCTTCCTGAATCAGAGCCCACTTACTTGTTTATGTTTGCACCAAAAGCTAAATTGGCTCCATCGTGCATTCGTTGTTGTTTCTGCCCACATTTGTGCTTCTCAGCCTAAAGACAGTGCTTGAGCCTTTCCAGTTCTTTCACTGCATCACAGAAAAACCATGAGGCAGTTTTTTTACACCATGCAGAAGAGTTTTGTTTTAGGACGTTGTAGGTCCTAATGCCAGGCATAGGAAGTCTCTGTTGAGCTCAAGTTTTGCATCTCTCCACATCTGGTATGGTCCTGCCAGGGGTACTGGGTATTGAATTAATTAGATACTACTCTAGATCTTGTTTACCTGATGTTACATGTGATAAGCAGTGACAAAGAGCAGCTTTGGGCTGGCACAGATGTGTTCTGAACCATCACTTTTCCGTGAGCTACCGGTCAAATCAGCTGACAGATTTTCAGAGCTTTGCTTCAAAGGGAACACAAGAAAACATAAAATTTCTTTAGCCTAAAGGCTCTTCTCCATGTAGGAAACAGAGTGTATAAATCCATCTCTGCTATGGGCCTTGCAGCACCTGTTCTGACCCTCAGTTTTACATTTAACATGACTCCCTACTTGTGCAACGGGTTTTCTGAACCAGTTCAATAGTGAAAACCAGCTTCTGCAGCTGTCCAAATGCCTGGCACTTAGAAGACTGTACAGAATTTCCAGAGAGCAACTTCCCTGTTTTACTGAGATTATCAAAAACTTTACAAGAAAATTCTGGGTGCGGTTTTGTAGCAGGTGGTTCTGCTTTGATGAATCTCTTGTGCACAGCACCAAAGCAGGAAAACATAGCAGTTTGTTCCTGTGTGAGCTGTTGCCTTTTCTGACCCATTATCTATTTTATATTTGTACTAACATGTGCATGAGGAAAGAGAAAATGTATTGGCCAGAAGAAGTTAAAGGATTGCGCCAGAACAGGTTACCATAGAGAGCACAAGGAAGATTCAGGTCAACAAACACCTCTCAAATAATAAATTACTCCTGTTAATACATGAAAATACTTGATAGGAGGCTCCAGTGGATCATCTCCAGCTGCAACTTGCAAGTAGAACACTGCAATATCCTTCCCAGAAATTTCACCTGGATGTGCATTGGCTGGTCAGATGTGTATCCCCTCCAGCACAAGTGACCAGCACAGCCCTCTCTTCTACCTGGTCCCACTTTTGGGAGGCTGAGAGGGGAGGTGGAGAATTCACACACTCTCATCACAGCTTGCACCATGGCATGACATACCCTAGGGCTGGGTTTTGTCCTAATCCCCTCTTTTCAGTAGGATTCAGCTAAGAGGAAGGGATGTTAGCAAGACAAGCAAGGGGGATTTTCAAAGTCCTGCAGGTTCTTTCTAGTTCATAGGTGTCATAATTTTTTTACATAACAGGTTTCTGTGATGCTGTGATTTTTTGTATTTTTTTATTTATTTATTTTGTATCAGTATTGTGGACAATTTAAAGGGCCTTTCATCTCCTATTCACTGACAGTGACTGAAAAGCTTTTGATTTCTGTTCTCTCTTCCTAGTGTGAGCCAGTCCTTTGGGAAAGTCTCCTGAGAGCAGAAATAACTGCAGAGAAGGCACAAGTGGCTGTAGGCAGATCTGGGAATGTTTACACGCTGCCTTGGCACTTTAGGTGTGGGAGACAGCAGTCAAATGAATTTTGTGGATGTAAAAGTAAGGATAAAATAGTTTGATTTTGCTTCCACCACAACAAACCTGAAGTCAGCTCTCTCTGTGTGCACACATCAGATATGAAAAGGTCCTTGTCTGTGTCAGCCTGAGAAAACTGGGAAGCTAGGTATGTGTTTGGGGCCCCAAAAGGTGCCAGCAGGAGCCATTACATCCCTTGGCCCCAACAAATCTTGTGAAGACAAAACTTCCTTAAAAGATGTGTTCAGAGCAGTGGCAGGATGAGGAGTGATTGTGTGAAGGGAAGAAGAGACCAGCCACCATTTTTTAAGTCCAAGTAACTTTCTGCTGAGATGAACAGGGAAGGTCAGATTTGGCTGTTGGAAGGTGCTTGAAGCAGTCTGAGGTGCACATCACTTCATCCATTAATTCAGGGGATTTCCTGTGTCTAGTTTTTTATAGCTCAGATTTTTTTAACTGTTTGGAAAAACACCCTTGGCCCTCAAGTTTAAAACAAGCCTAGGAACTCCTGCCTGTGCACATGCAGGAGCAGGGAATT
Organism: Pseudopipra pipra; assembly: GCF_036250125.1. Classification (NCBI taxonomy): domain Eukaryota; kingdom Metazoa; phylum Chordata; class Aves; order Passeriformes; family Pipridae; genus Pseudopipra; species Pseudopipra pipra. The sequence continues at coordinate 16,917,978 of NC_087550.1, forward strand.
TGGTTCCTGCTGTTCCCAGAAAGTGGGGAGCTCCACCTGTCCCTTGCCCTTGATGTTGGTGGGATGGATCCCCCACTCTGCACATGCAGGTGCAAGGAGGAGAAAAAAAATCAGGTTTGGGGTTTTTTGTACAAAATACTAACTGAGTTCTGAACTTGGAGATGCTTGTAAATCAAACCAGGCAACGGGGTAATCTCCTGCAGGCTTCCAGGGCCTCAGGACAGGCACTGCAGGGAGAGGGAGAAAGGGTGCAGCTGTTCAGGAAGTCTCCTTGATTCACTTCCAGGGAATGGCCTGCACTATCAGTAAGTAGGATTTTTGGCACATCATCCTGCCTGGTTTACTGACAATACTTGGACCTGGAATATAAAGGTATCAGCAACACTTTTCCTAAGTGGTGCTAACGATATTGTGTGTTTCTGCTGGAATCAGCGGTTCAAATGGCCCTTTTCTGATGCACAGGCAGAACCCTGTGTGCCATGCTCTTGCATAAATTACCATAGGATTATGGTAACTTTCTTTAGGAGTCTGCAGCCGTAGCTTGCTCCAAACTCCACAGCTTTCCCTTGTCAGTTCTTATCCTGAGAGCTGATATTTGGGCTCCACAAAGCACAAGCCATCCTGATTTGGAGGTGTGAAATCTTTGCTTTCAGTTGATTTTAAAAGCGAGCTCCTTATTCTTCTAGGGGTGGGCACAGCCCAGGACACATAAATCAGCATAAGGAGCAGTTGGGGATGAAAGCAAGGAGCAGCTGGGCTTCAGTGTCAGGGTGACAAATTGTGGAGGGGTTTTTTTTGTGTGCCCTGGTCCTTCACCAGCCTGTTACTTGTTATGTCATGTGGATCCACATTTGAGACACATCCCCTGCCCTCCCCGTCCCAGTGCTCACCCTGTGCATTGTGATGTGGGAGAACAGGGCAGCTGGAAATGTTTGGAGAGGGTGGGACAGGATGCTGTTGCCAGAGCTTGGCACAAGATGCTCCATCACCTATCTGCAGGTCTTGTGTGGCAGGGTGGAAAGAAAGGGAGGGAAAGCTCCTCCTGTCTGAATTGAGAAAAGCTTTAAGAAACCAGAAGACAAATTGCTTCTCATTAAAACCTGCATGATTTATAGCGTGTCATTTGCATGCCAAAACTTTCCCAAACAAAGCTAATTAGGGAGCTGAAAGAGCCTTTCCTCCAGAAACAAGGCTTTCTACTCCAACTGTTAAATAGCTGCAGTCAGATTGGATGGTTTATTACTGCACTAAGAACCTCATCCTGACACCCGTGCCATCCACAGCGCTGTCTGGTACAAAAGATCCACCAACAGGCTCGGCAACTCTGGGAGAGAGATGTGAGGAATGGAGTGTTTTCCCAGCCCCACGTCGCTGCCCTGTCCACCACTGGATGCCACCAGGCTTTTTAGCATGCTGGGAATGTGCCTTTTGAGAGGCAGTTTATTGTAAATGGATGGTACCAGTTTAACGAGCCCCACAGGCACGTGCAGCTCAAGCAGCACTTGGACAGCCAGAAAGAAGCCACTCTGCGTATTTATGTTCATCTCCCCATTGCTGCTTTCTTTGGGGCTGTTCTGTGGGACTCCTTTACTCAAGATGCAGAACTGAATGAGTCCTCTCCTCATTCAGCCACTGGAATAAGGTGTTTGACTAGGAGGATAAGTTATTCATTCCCATCATAGCTGCTGGGAGGCTAGTGGGAAGGCAGCAAGGATGCTCATAAACCAGATAGAAAAAAAAAAAGAACATTTTTTGACTGAATCACTAAAAACCAAAATATTTTTAGAATGCAGGAAGTTGTTAAATAGTTTTTTTATGTTGTAGGACTTACCAGGTAACTCCTGTGGTGTCCTGCAGAAGCAAACCAGCCATGCAACCAGTTTGCATTTACTCACCTGTGACACCAGGCAATCCCTGGGAGGTTCTCCAAAAATGGGCCTGCCAAGAGCCTGCAGGCATATGACAACTGGCTCCCCAGGTAGAGGAGCCAAATCCAACATGGATAGAGAAGATAAGAAGCTATTAACTCCCACAGAAACAAGAGCAAACATCTACCAAAGGCAAAATGAAACATGTACTTGCCATATCACTGAATTTGGAGAAAACCATCAGCACAGCAGCCTCCTGTTTTTTATAAGGCACAAAGAGTAGCTCCCAGGGCAGGAAATTCTGTAGAAAACATAATTCAGTTTGCTGTTGTGCTCCCAATCCATTCATCTATGAATCACCCGATAATTGCTCCTGATGCTCTCCTGTTGTTTTTGCACTTGCCAAAGTAAGCTACTGGCTGCCTAAAATGTCCACACAAATATATCCTTACTCATCTGAAATCACCAGGGAGGGGAGCTAAAACTGCTGAGTTACTTAATCAGAACTGCCCAATCCTTTAGGTCAGCCTTCCCTGCCTTTCCAGCAACCTCTTGGGACACACAGGCATTGGGATTTTAGGTCTCTGAGAAGCCAAATGAAGAGTTGCTCTCCGAAAAATCCATGTTCAAAGTACCCCACAAGGCCTTTGTCAGACGGATCAGCCCAGTATCTCCCGATGGCTCTGCTCAGGTATTTGACTTATTTAGTGTTGGTGTCAGGGGATTAACTCTAAAAATCACAAATCTGCACTGTTTTCACACATTAAATGTAAATTTTCTTTGTCAAGAACTCAATCTCAAACCTCCACTTCTTTTCAGATTTGGGGAACCTCTGGAGTGCTTTTGCAAACACTGTCTGTCCTTCTTCTAAAGAGGCACAAATGAGCTTCAGCATTTGTTGGAAGGTGACCAGATGCCATCCTTTATTAGAGAAAGAGGGACTGTTTTAATGTCCAGAGAACTTTATTTTCAGACCTTCAGAATGCCCTTGCCTCAGAAGCCTGGAGTGAGACATACCTGTCATGCACAGAAAGCCACAAAATGCCTGCGGTGATGCTGACTGAAAGCAGCAGCTTCAGAAAAATTACTTGCTCCAGACTTGTAATTTCTGCATCCTTTCTGTTTGGAAACCAAACTAAAGGGGCATTTATGCTTTGTGGCTTGGAGTTTAGCACATGTCGATACCAGGAATTTAATCACATTTAGAGACATTCTTTCCTCTTTTTTTTTTAAAACAGAGTGTAACTCACACATCTTCCCACTCAAATGATTTCAGTTTCAGTGCAAAATCCATTTTTGGCTGCCACATGTTTCCCTTGCTAAATATTGAGCCCATTCTGACCTCTTCACAATAAATCAAAATTCACTTTTAATACCTCAAACTTCCCTGTAGCCTGAGCTATTGTGACACAAAAATTGATCTCACCTGAGTTGAACTGAAACTAGGCATCCAGTTGACTCATCTCAATAACCCAGAGGCCAAGAGAAAGACTTGCAAACAGCATTTCATCTCCCTTGATTTGCACACCTGTCTTGAGATGGAATAGATGGAATGGTGTTTGGATGTACTTAGTTCCTCCAAGATATCATGAAGGGAACACAGACACCTTATACTGGGCATCCCTTTGGAGCTCAACATGACTCTTACTACACCTGGAAGTCAACATGGGAGAGCTACCTTGCTGCAAGTTCACATTTTCATTGCAGCTGACTTCCCTGCATGGACAGATCTTAACATTTAACTCTGAAATCCTGCTTGGACAAACTTATGCCCGAGATAAGATTTGTATCTCTAGTCATGCATCCAGCAGCTCTCATTTCAGGTAACAGCAGTGTTTTGTATTTATTGTATGTATTTTTCTTTCAGACTGTTTGTCTTACACAGCGCTGGAGGTTTTATCAAAGAGGTGTTCTGGGAAGCAGAGATGCAAAATCATTGTCAGTAGCCAGGATTTTGGGAGCCCATGCCTTCCTGGAGTGACAAAATCCCTCACTGTCAGCTATGCATGTGGTAAGAGCAAAGGCACCATCATTTTTAAAGCCTCATTCTGCTTGCAAAGCAAAACTATGACAAACACACATCTGGACACTGAGCCTTCCTAAATCTTCCCTTTCATATAGGAAGTTTGTGACACAGCCATACAAGAACCACCAAAATATGTGAACAACCCCATAGGAAGAGCTGTATCTAATGAAAACTCAGGCATTAAAGGTTTTTTCCCCTACATAAAATGCAGCTGACAATAAAATATAAAGTAGATATTTAGTTTCTTTTGAGAAATACTATCAAAATTACAATTCAATAGAATTCAATAGAATTCACCTGCAACAGAGCTGGGAAAAATAACCTGGCATTGTCTGGCATTTGTGCAGGTAAAGCAGTTCAGCATAATTGAAGGACTGTGCACAAGCCCAGTCCTGAAACCTGATTCATGTGAGCACACCTACAGCTTCTCCCTTGCACAGGGAACTAAAGGTTCATGAAGAGTAAGGGCTTGAAGTTATACATCTGTTGCAGGACTGGAGCCTATTTCAGCTCATTCCTTGGACAAGAGAGAACAGTTTTCCATATTGTTTGCTATAGACTAATATATTTTCATAAGGGAAGAGCAGAATTCCTTACAATTCTTCAATAGGAACAGCTCCACGGGGACACACCAGAGTCCTTTAGCTGCATGTCTAGTGAGTAGTAGTCAAAGAGCATGGGTTTTCAGGAACAGCAGTGTAGGACTGATGGCCAGATCACCATGAACCTGAAGATCAGAGGAAAATGAGCCTTAGCTGCTTCCTTGCTGGCATGGGAGATTTTCAGTCTGCCTGCGAGTTGGTTGTGAGAGGCAGTGCAGTAATTCAGCTTTCTATTGCTGGAGAGGGCACTAATACGTTATATTATTGTGCAGTTCCCTTCATGAATGGGTTAACAGAATTCTCTTTAATTAGCGTGAGGATAATTACAGCAAGTTGTTCCTTCTTGCACGTCTGTGCACCAGAAAAGCAGAGCGAGTTTGTTTGCACTGGAGTTATGCATTCTTTTATTTAGGGAAGTGGTTTTGCAAAACACATGCGTAATAAATAGTGTTCTTGTGTGTTGCTGGCACATTTGGGAGAGTTTTTCTTCTGCCAACTCCTACTGAGCTGTGCAATCTGAAGCATTAGCCAATGATCTGCAGATCTGATTATTTCACAGATCATCTAATGAACATGGGAAGAGTTTGGGCATATTCCAGAATGACATTTTACATTCCTTCTCCTCACTAGAAGATCCCTGCTAACCTGATGCTTCCCAAGATAATGCCAATAGGCCTCCCCCTGAAGCAACAGGAGCACAGCAGAGCAGACCACAGGCTGTGCCACACTTGAAAATGTTTCCATCATGGTCAGGAACATGAAAAAAAATCCTAACTCCCCACCACAGCGGTCAGGAGCTGTTCAGGCCTGGTGTGTCTGGCTGCAGTTTTATTTTTGCAGTTAATTCCTGACAGCAAAAGCATCACAGGAGCTGGGTGGTGCTGGTTTCTCGCAGCCTCAGTGTCCCCCGATGACCTGCTCAGCAGCATCTCCTGTCTGCCCAAGGTGGCATTCCTGGCTTTTGCTGAGACTGGGCTTCAGGGTCACGGAATGCTCTCTCAGGGCTCCTGATGCCCCACGGTGCATCCACGCTCCCTGGATGCCAGAATCTTTCTGTCGGCTGCCTTTGGTGACTGACTCCCACTCTACCTGACAAAGTACTGCTGTTGTAGTACTGATGTGATTATCCTGATTAAAATTCCACTTCTGGTACCAGCTACTCCATTCAGCAACCTGGTGCAGCCTATCCGAGTTAAAAGTCCTCATAATGAACAGGAGCAACACAAGCAGCTAGGAGCTTTTTTTGAATTAAACATTTCCCTACAACAAATGTTTGAATAGCACAGGGGGTAAGGAACAAGCAAAGCCCTGGGAAGTTCCCCCTGGGATGGGAGCAGGAGAAACATCAGCACAGGTGAAGGAGTCCCAGACCATGTGATGGGAGCTTTGGGTCCCGCATCGGCACTGGAACGGTGCATCCTCCCAGGAGGTTGTTCCCAACACAGGCACTTACTTGTTCAGAATATCCAGAGTGCAGGCTGAAAACAATCCATCCTGCTCCCTGTCTGCCCCACACACCAAGGAAAGTGTTCTGCCGCTGGAAAACAGCAAAGAATTATGATGGGGGACGAGCCAAAATAGAAATGAGCTCATTCTCCCCTATCTCTGTTTGCCTTCCACTGCAAACAGGAGCTAAGAGTCCAAAAAATATTCCTTCATGAGGAAAGGAAGCAGCTCTGACTTTGAGCCCATAGAGAAAGAAAAGTTCTGCTTAGAAAAAAAATCCTATTCTTAGTTGTTTTCCAAATGAAAACTATGATAAGTTGCAAACCTCAGTCTCCTCTGTGCCATTTAACTCTCTCAACACTATTTATTGGCAAATGTTTCTGTGTGGGATAGAGGTGAGGTTCATACTTGAAATTTGTTCCTTTTTTCCCCCCCTTCACATCAGTCTGAAAATCAATCAATCAGTCTTCACACAGTACAGGAACAGGTGCCAAGATCTGGGTGTCTGAAGGGCCCATTCACCCATCACAGAATATATCAACCCTCAATGTCTGCACAATGCACCCGCCTTTAGCTCTTTTAATTACTTCAAGAAGACTGCAAACACTTATCAAGGGAATAAATTAATGAAGTGAGAAGGATGCAGCCCACTCCCACCTACCTCATCTATTCCCATCCTCCCCACCTTCCATCCCAGAGGCTTTGCAGAGGACATCACACAAGACTTTAAACATTTATCTGAGAATTACAGTGAATTATCCAAACCCAGTATCTAGATGCAACTTAGCATCTGACTGTAGCACGCTTTATCCTGAATTTATAGGCCAATTTTGTCTCCTGTCCAGGGTTGGCACACCCCTTGAGAGGTTGAAAACAAGGGGGGTGGTGCCTGGGCCGTTCACAGTAATTAACTGGGGAGAGGGTTCCTAAAACTAACAGTACACAATTTGTCTTTTGTCTTTGCAGTTCCTAAATTTATCCTCATGGCTGTCAACCCCGGGGTCCCTGATAACAAGTCTTCCATAAAACAGAATGATGGTACGTACCATCACAGACACAGGGTTTGCTGCTTCCCTTTGTCTTTGATTGAAACAGGACATTTTCCCACTGCAGAGTTTCATCTGAGGCACGAGGTAGTGGAAACCCTGCTGAAACAGCTGCTCATTCCCTTGGAGGGCAGCAGGACAGGCTGGGAGTGGGATACGGGCACAGCCCTGCGGCCACAGCAATGCTGTGAGAGGAGTGACCCGCCCAGCCTGCCCACAACCAGCATTTCTGGGAAGAGTAAAAGTGAGACTGCAGTTGTTTCACAGGGTGAATAATCTTTTAAGAGTTATGCCAACACCTGCTCTTCTTGAAGGCCACAGAGTTAAGGAGGTGGCTCATATGTGTGCACTGTCCTCAGTAACGCAGCACACAGCAGTCCTTGGGCTGGGAAGTCCATTGGAAAGCTGTGAAGCTTCAGGAACTAAAATTATTTCAGAAACCCCAATAGGAATAGGCACAAGGGGTTTCAGCTGGTAGCAATTCTTTTAAATGAATTTGGCATTTTCTAAATGCTCAGTATTTTCAACGCTTTGTTAATTATACTTTATTTCTATATTTATTTAATTTACCAACCGTTGTTTGGTTTAATGTTGTGCAAGGCTCCTGCAGCATGGCCTAGGCCTGCCTGCGTTCTGGGTGGACTTGTTGGCTGAAAAGTTATTGGGTGAATAACAGTTTAGTAGCTTCACTGAATTTGCTTTACCTCCTTTGTGTCATAGGTGTTGACTTTGATCCAAAGGAATCAAGACTTCCAAAGAAAGATGGAATTATTCTTAGCTCTAACTACCTGGCTGCGTTTGCATACATCAGAGGTAGGAAAATGAGGCTGAGACTGTTTGGTGCACATTTTGGGAAAAGGGAGGATCACCTCCGAAGGTCATAACTAGTAATCCCAGTTGAATATAATCAATCTTGTGGATGGGAAAATTACAGCATAATTGATATTTATGGAATATTTCCCATCTTGAAGGATCCAAACTCTTTTACAGATTGCAGCCAAGATATATTTTAATGAATATTTTCAGTGGGGACTGTCGGTTGTTCAGTAGTTTTAAAAACCTGGCCCTGACCTGTGAGCAGCACTGGAGACATGCATGTTTGGGAATGTTGGGTTGTACACATACAGGGATCATCAAGGAGTAGTGATGGTAAGGCCCATTTTGGCAGGATGCCTGGAAAAAACGAAAAGGGCATGCAGAATTCTGGTAGCTGGTTAGGAACACCAGTGAGCTGCTCATAAAGAGATGGGATTTGTTGTTATTTTGTAATGATATTATCAGGCTGGGATTTTTGCCCAGCAAAAGAAGAGGCAGAGATGGCAGTGAGTGCAGGGAGGTTTGAGTGCCTGACAGGAAAAGCTTCCCCTCAGCCCTTATTCCCCACCATTATGGCTATGGAATGCTGCAGAAATGGCAGTTGGGATTGGTAGCCAGGCCTTGGCAGGGTTTGTAAAGTGTTTAAGCCCTGGCTTTCTGCCTGCAGATCACCTCGAAAGAGCTGCTCTCCTGTTTGTGTCCAGCATTTGTGTGGGGTTAATCCTCACACTGTGTGCCTTGGTGATATGTGGGTGGTGCCCAAGTGACATCCGGAAATTACACAGGAAGGAGGAGCAGTTGGTGCCAGAGAGTGCCAGAGTGTACGAGAACAGTGAACAGGAGGAGGAGGAGAATTCCCTTTTGGACACCCAGGATGAGATAGATGGACTTTACAGACCTTCTTACTCAGGATATAATTTGGCAGAGGCGGCGGAACTGGCAGAAAGGATTGAGCGCAGGGAGCAGATCATACAAGAAATCTGGATGAACAGTGGTGTGGATATGACACCTCCTAGAAATATGAATACATTTTATATTAATGAACAATAAATGGCTTATTTTGGATGATGCCCTAGCCCTTTTTTTTTTTTTTAAAAAAAGAAATGTACCTTCTGTGAAGGAACATTTGTATCCATGTAATTATTTGTAAAATAAGATGAAATACATGCAATAAACAGAGAGTTTCATACCCTTGACTGTCTATAAATACTTCTTTGAAAAACACTTTCATAGTTTTAATTCATGTTATGGATTACTTTTCACTGTAATTTGGGATCACATGCAGGTTAAGGAATATTAAAAAAAGTGGAAAAAAACATCACATGGAGAAATACTTTCTGTGTTAGATGGCACTTGTAACCAGTTAGGGTGTTGCAGCTCATAAGTTACATCAAAACTTGCTCTATTGATGAGAAATACGAGTATTATTACTGGCATGTGCAGGACAAAGCAAAACTAAACACAAGTTCCTGAAGCTTTTCTGCTGTTTCCTTAACTCAACCTTTCCCTAATAAACCCTATTCCTCTGGTAACAGTGATTCTGATTACAAGGGGGTTAAGTTCTGCTTCCTGTCTTTAAAATGTCTCCAATATTTTAGCTGCAGCCCATAGGGAATTTACTGAACAAAAGGAGGAAAAATGTCACTTCCTGTTGGGAATGCTTCATGGGTTCATTCTGCTTCCCTGCTCAGACGCTGCGTGTCCAGGTAGAGCCAAGTAGTATGAAACACTTGGAAAGAAAAGAGTTGACATGACTTGTCATTTCCTACTGATACAAAGTCAAATTAAGCCTGAGAAAACTTTAAAGGAGGAAGGGGACTTGCTCAGATGACTAAGGCACAATCCCGTGCTCAGCTGGAAAAATCTCAGCAGCAATTAGCATCCTATCAGAGGAAGGAAGAAAGGCTGAGGAGAGGACTGAGGGCTGAGGTCACTCAGAGCACTGGGAAACTGCAGGAGAGGCAGGCACAGCCCAGGATTCTGGCTGCACTCCCGCTGGGACTGCTCTCCCCTTCCCCACAGAAAGTCATTGTAGCCTGTGCTATGGCACAATATCAAGGAACAGATTTTTGTCTGGAGAACCCCGTGCCTTGGTCCTGAGGGTGAAGAAGGTGGGTTTGCCTTTGCCTGGCCCTGTGGGGAGGTGTAGGACAGCTCTGGGCAGGAGCTGGCTCCTTCCTCCTGACTCATGGGGCAGGTGCCACCCATTTCCCAGTCAGACAGAAAGGGACTGATCAACAATTCCCCCTGCTGACAGATCGTACTAGCCAAAAAAACCCTATCCTCTTCCTTTTACTGATCCAACTGGATTGTGGAGAGTGGGCTGGGCTCCACAACAGGAGGCGCACAGTAAAAGATTCCTGCAGGTGCCTCCTTCCCAATATGGAGCATTCCACAGTCTCTGGGAATCTGTTTTGAATTAAAAAAAAAAAGGTGCTTAGTAATGCATACCTGTTTAAGTGGATCCTCAGACATGGTGACAAAACCTGTCAGAAGTCCAGCACCAGGAGCAACTCAGTAGGGTAGGGAAAGCAGCTTTTGCTCCAGGCTGGGAGGTCAAGCTTCACTCTGGATTTGTTCCCTTGACTGAACTATTTATATTCTGAATTTGGGTTGTTATTTTATTCTTTCTGCATAAACTTTCCAAGTCTAACTGGGGAAAGCTATCAATTAGTGGTTCACCTCATTCCCAAATGTTCACTGTTCACAGCAGTCTGGAAGTCAGAGTGAAGACAAACATGGAAAAGCCTGAGAAACAGAAGTTATTTCAATCTTTCTGAAAAAACACCCTCTGCAAAAAAAGCATCCAGTAGAGAAACTAGAGAATTAATGAGGAATGTACTTACCTGCCCCAAGCCCTGAAAAATCCACCAGAAGTGCCATAGCTGGAATCCATTTCCTCAGAGGTATCTTTTGGGAGGGTGCCATGGGGCGGCAGCAGCAGCGCTCGGGGAGGGCACTCAGGGCTGGATGGAGTTACAGCAGTAAAATCCCTGCAACTTCCCAGAAGAGCAGCCTAAGGAGAAAATACTGCAGAGGAGAGCTGGCGGTTTTATGGACTATTTGGTTCATGCCACACACGTGGCTGTGGGAATAACATGCCTTTGGAAATGACATGAAATGACATCAACACCTAAACTTGCTGGAAGGCAACGTGCAATGTTGGCATGGCTGTTCAGACTCCCCACTCCTGCCTTGAAAATACCCTGAGTTTGTCACCAGGAATCCCTGGGTGAGGTTGCAGGAAGCAGTAAATAAATCTTTCCGAATCCTGGGTGAAAGCAGAGCCTAGGACAACCCGGGAAAGCAAAACTGAAAAGGAGAAAAGGAGTGAAACTAGGTCTGAAAACCACTTCCATTCATTAGGATGGTGATATGGCCACAGAACAAACATTTTAGCAACATTCCACTCTGCATGTCCTTTGACAAAGAATGGGTTTTCCCTCTGGAAGGGCACAGCTGCTCTCAAACTTCCAGAAATAAACAGTTTAAAAGAAAATATGCAAACTCTGTGTGGTGTTTCTGTCTCGTCATCTCAAAATCCCTGGATAGTTAAAATACCTATAGGCTTTCCCAGGTTCCTGTAGTCTTCAATCTTTTTGCAGTGAGTTCATTCCATTTCAGCCATAATAAATGAATCCAGCAGATCCACAAATACTGTGGTAAAAACTCGGATCCTACGGAAAGTTTTCTCAGCTAAAGAAGAAAACAGCACCAATTACAGCAGAGAACATCAGTCAAAGGTGTGCAGAATAAAATGGATTATCCTATGTCTGCTTTGCCCTCACTTTTAGAAAGGAGATGAGAATATTGTAAGCTCCATAATCAAAGGTCCTGTTCAAACATCCCCCCTCTCGGAATCCTCTGTCCAATGGTAATTTTAAAGTCTCTTTTTCCCTGACAGAGTAACTCTCAGCAAGTCTTGGACAGACAACCAGACTTCTTGACTCCTTCCATTATTTCACTCTGCCTCCTCTGCTATGGAATATTTTCCTGGTATCAAGGACAATAAATTCAATGGCCAAAAGCCAGCAATGACATCAGTTATTTAAAGGGCTGGGAGCCCCCAGAACAAACTCCTCAAACAATGCTAATTGAAGATGAAAGCTCTACTGGTGAGAGGGATTCAGTCGGATATTTTCAAGCATTCACTGTAACTGATTCAAAACACCTGGGAAGCTCCCTGCCCAGGCCACAAAGCTCAAGGCAGTTATGAACAAGTAACTTAAAAAAGATATTTCCAAATGAGGAGGAGCAGACAAAGAAGTAATCTTGCTAAGGAATTGTTCTGGGGTGCAGAAATTCCAATAAACAAGCACCACTGGCTTAAGGTCATGTTGCAAGCCCCAGCCCTGGTGCACATCTCCACCTTGGGGAGCATATGGACAGTCCATCTTTTGGGAATCTCCCTCCCAGGTTGGCAGGACAAAACCCAGATGCCCTCAGCCAGCTCCTTAAACAGAGGTGAGATTTTAGGGAGGGGAACTGTTGTCAAAAGCAGAGCTGTAACTCCCTTTAACTCCCCCCCGTACACAATAAGTGCCAGGCTGCCTCACAACCTGCTTTAAAAGCTCATAAACAGCATTACATTTTTTTCTGGCTGCCAAAAGGATGTAAATATTTTAGGAAGTTGCTGGGAAAGAGAAAAACAAATGTGTAACAACCCTAAGTCATTAATCTACAAAGTCATTTGGGTTATTTATTGAAGCACTTCCATATAGTTGTCCAAACAAAAGAATTACTCAAGGCAGAACCTGTTTTGAACAGACAGCATTCATACAAATCCCCATGGAACCACTATGGAGAGCACAACAGGGAGAGGGGAGAGGGTTTGAATCTGTAGAAATCTCCTTAAAAGCCACAGCAACACTTCAGCAATGTGGGCAGGACTGACCAGGAGCTGGACCAGGTGACCAACAACCTTTATAACAAATTGTGATTTTCTGGTGATTTCACTGGAGTGTTCCCCATCCCAGTTATGGATCACAAACATCCACCATACCATTGGGGGTTACAGTGCCAGTGACATTAAGAATTAAGTATTTCCAGATTTTCTTTACTCGACCCTCTGATGAGGACAAAGGAGCACATTAGGAAAAAAAGCTTTCAGCTATGGGAATGGTTAAAAATCCCCAGAGCTGTATAGGGCAAGTTTTACAACTTTGAAAAATCCCACATGCAGATTATTTTTTTATTTTATAATACCATGTTACTGGAAAGTTGAGGTGCAACAAAAACTACCAGACACCAAACTTTCGTAAGAGTAAAAAAAAATAAAATCAATGATTGAAGTAAAACCACCATTAATAGTTCACTGAATGGCATTAATTATCTTTTCTGCATCCAGTCTTCCAGCTGTGAGTTCAGCCAACACTTGAGAGTTTTAACTTGATCTGTGTCTCTGACCACAGTAATACAGAAAATGATTATTTTTTACTTCTATCCTAGAGATCATGTCCTATTAAACATGGTTTTATTTACCCAATCTACTTGCAAATGACGCTTGTTTTTGTATATAGATTTCTGTCAACCTTTATATACCAGCAATGAAAACTAAACCAAATGAATGAAAATTATGCATTCCACAAGGATTTTTGTATTATTTGTCTTTATACAAAAATACTTCCTTTAAAAAATTGTTGAGAGGTTAACTCAATTAAAAAAATAATAGTTTGGAATTAGCTATGTTGAAATTTGAATGAGCACATAAAAATCATTAACTCTCCCTGCATTAGCCTGGGAAAACTGATTTCTCATAAAATAAATTACCTGTTACAGGGCACACCACCTAATAGTAATGTAAGAATAAGAAGAAACTATAAAGACCACTCCAAACAACACCAAACATTCCAGTGCATATTTACTAGATCTGTTATCTAGGAAGTGGATTAACATTTCAATATTCAAATTACAAGTTTCTAATAAAATACAAAACTTCAAGAGAATTGGTTCAATTCTTTGCAGAGACAAATGCTGCTGGAGTTAGAGAGAAATATCAACTTTTATTGAACACCCAAGGCTACAGAAGTGACAATTTCAGCTTCTGACAGAAGAACCTACTGCACACAATCCTCTCTGCAAACAAAAGAATTGACCAAACAGCTTAAGAAGGGGGTTGCAGAGCTTCATCTTGGACCCCATTTGATGTCTTTTACACCATGAAATTGCCTTTTCAAAGCATGGCTGTCTGCCCACTCAGCATTTAGAAATGAGTCGTTGTCATCCTCCTCCAGTTTCTGTAAACAGAGAGGAGAGGAAGGCAGTGAGGGACACAGCCCAGGCTCCAACAGCTCCGAAGCACCAAAGAGACACTCACCTTCAGCTCCTCCTGCTTTCTGTAGTAATACAGCATCATCTCTTTTTGCTCTTCATGACTAATCACAGGCTCACGCCCTGGAGCTCCTTGTCCTTTCTGGAAGGGAAATGGTAGATGTTACTGTTGGTGGCATTTGTGAGACAAAGTAGAAGCTGCAAAGATAGCAAAACCTTCAAAAGATAGCAAAAAGCTATACAAAGATAGCAAAAACCTTCCTTCAGACAACAGGATTTCTCAAATTTAATAAGGTCCCTCAGGACAGAAGAACAAATGCTGCTGCATTCATAGAATCACAGAATGGTCTGGGTTGGAAGGGACCTTGAAGATGATTTAATTCCAACCTCCTGCCATAGGCAGGGACACCTTTCACTAGATCAGGTTGCTCCAAGCCCCGTCCAATGTGGCCTTGGACACTTCCAGGGATGGGACAGCCACAGGGCTGTGCCAGGGCCTCACCACCCTCACAGGAAAGTGAGGGTTGTTTTTTCAAGTGAGGGTTATTTTTTCATCTCAGCATCCGAGTCATGCTGTCAATTCTGCGGACATTAGTGGAAGATGCAAACAGGATTGAGTCTAGTTTACTTAAACTTCCACTTTCAAAGACACAATAAATCTGTTTCAAGGTCATTCTAGATATCTCAGGATAGGCCCATCTATCTTTAGCTCCCCTACTAATACAGACTCAGGATGGCATAATACTTAGTAAAGCAGGGAAGGAAGGGAGTTACGAAATACTACAAATAAAAGAAAATTTATTTTCCAGATAATTGTCCTCTTTGAAGAAATGATGCACAGAGAAGAAAACAGCTGGTGACAGCTACTGTCAGCAATATCAAGCAGAGCAGCTTCCATGGAAAAGGCTAATGATCTCTAGAACAAAAAGTGTCTGAGATAGTTTAGGCAGAGAGAAACCCTTGCACTACTCCACATCCTCTGAAGAGGTCCATCAACTAATTAAACGGGCAACTTCCCTGGGAGCCTACACCTCAGTGGCTGTTAAGCTGCCACACCGTTTTTCAGTCACCCTGAGAGGAAAGAGAAAGAAATTCTGGTCTTCTAAATGACAGACATATAAATCACCTGACTTATCTCCAAGGGATGCACTGCAGACAGCTGCAGGTGACAAGATTTGCTATAAAACTTTTCAATTTGTATTTCATCTATTTTTAAATACCTCTTCGTTGTACTTCACAAAAGTGCTATGGAGCAAGTAATAATAGCAGTTACAGGATGTAACTGACAGGCAAAGGAATTACTAAAGAAAAATTTGGAATATAATAAATTCAAACCTTAAAATAGATGTGCCATTTTAAGACACTCAAGCCAGGACTAATATAATCCATTTTAGACACCTATGGACAATTCTCTTCCACAGAGTACAGACAGTCAAAGGTGAAGAACTTATACAGACATCTCCTAGCAATACTCACTTTCTGGATCTTGACAATGATGGTTGTTTTCTCATTTTTTCCTACATAGTCAGACAGCAACTTTGTTTCTTGCAACTCCTTTCCTGCCCACCATAACTGTGCTTCTGATTCTTTTATAACTTCAAGTCCAGCCTGTGACATACAAACAAGGTGAAGTGTTAGGGGTGTTGTTTCTTGCTCTATTTGTTTCTTGCTTTTTTTCAAAACCTACTTCTGCTACATCTTTCTCCTCATGCTCATCTATGGCATTCATTCATATTCCATTCAATCTTGATCTCCTGTGAATACTTTGGGCAATCAGCTCTCCATACTGGAGGTGACAAGCTATTTAAAATGAGATCCAGACTTACCTGAGTGCTGAGTATGCAACACTTGAAATAAACTCCAATAATTTTATTTCTAGTTAAGCTATTGGTGTGTTTTTACATAAACTGTGAGACTAAAATATTAAACAAAATTTGTAATGCAAGTGAAAACAACCTTCATTGATACGATGGAGAACAGCATAGCACAAGTTTAACCCAGGGACTACATAGAATGGGAATACATTACTGCATACATGAGTTCCTGACAAGTCTTCTTTATCTTCAAACTCCATCCTAATTGGATCGTGTGGAGGCAATCCCATTGGATACACAATCATCACAGCCCCTCGGAGCTGCTCCAACGCGTCTTTCACCATCTCCATATTAATACACACGTTGGCCTGAGCTTGTTTCTGAAATACAAACAGGGATCATTGGCAATTTAAGCAAACCTGCAGAAGACTTTGCTTTGTATCCAGTTCAAAGTTTCAGAGGTGGGATATCTGAGCAGAGCTAATGGGCTGCATAAAGATATCAGAAGTGCAAATTTCCTTGTTGGAATACGGACTTTGGCGAACATCACTCCCCTTTGGCCCCTCTGTTTAGCCTGCTTACGTGGGGTTGGGGAGGAAACAAAAATAGGAGATCTCCACTAAATTGTGCAGGAAGCATTTGGCACCAACTGCCTGTGTGACACAGGACTCAATCCAGGACATGTATGACCACATAAATCAGACAGAGAGGCTTTGGTTCCAAGCACTTGTGATTCATGTGATTCAAACCAGCAGAATTCAAGTGAGGGATAGAGAAGGGGCCCAAAACTTGAAAGAAAAAATAGAGCACATGTGAGCAGAAGCATAAAGCTTGGCATATTCATAGAATCAATCATAGAATCAACTGGGTTGGAAAAGACCACCGAGATCATGAAGTCCAACCCTTGATCCAACACTGCTGTGGTTACTAGACCATGGCACTCAGTGCCACATCCAGTCTCATCTTAAAAACCTCCAGGGACAGTGATTCCACCACCTCCCTGGGCAGCCCATTCCAATGTCTGATTACTCTCTCTGTAAGAAATTTCTTCCTAATATCCAACCTATATCTCCCCTGGCACAGTTTAAGACTGTGCCCTCTTGTCCTACTGCACAGCTACTGGAGAGACTTGTATGATCAAACACTTGAGGTCATTCCAAACCCTACAAGGCATAAAGGAGAAACATAAGACATCTGGAAGAGAAGAAATAAAGCTTTTCTCTATGGATTTAACAGTTTCAGTATTTAAAATAATAAGGTACGAGAATGTTGCCTCCTTGTGGACACTCTTGATCTGGTTAACTAGCCTGTAAAACTTAAAATGCACATTTCTTCATTTTCATTATAAAGTGATTTACATAACAAACCACTTCCCAAACTATCTTTAATTTCATTCAACAAGGAAATTTTATAATAAATATTACTTAATTTGTGTTTCAAAGTCATACAAGTGTTGACACACAACATGGAACATCTACAGATTTGGCGAAGCGAAGCTGAATACCCGAAAGCACCATCCCACAAGGGCCTCACACTTGTCTTTGAACACACTCACTGGGACTGAGCATGAGTCCAAGTGCTTGTCAAACCAAGGCCTAATCCCTGCCCCATCCCTGGGCCAGGCTGGATGGGGCTTGGAGCAACCAGGTCTAGTGGAAAGTGTCCCTGCCCATGGCAGAGGGGTTGGAACTGCGTGAGCTTTTAGGTCCCTTCCAACCCAAACCATTCTGTCACAATCTAAGAGATTAGAACACATTTTTCAATTAAGTATACATATAACACAAAAGGCTGTGTTGACTCCAGGAAGAGCACAGAGCCCAGTTAATTTTTCACCAGAAAGCACGACAA
This sequence comes from Pseudopipra pipra, assembly GCF_036250125.1. Classification (NCBI taxonomy): domain Eukaryota; kingdom Metazoa; phylum Chordata; class Aves; order Passeriformes; family Pipridae; genus Pseudopipra; species Pseudopipra pipra. The sequence continues at coordinate 16,935,714 of NC_087550.1, forward strand.
GTATTCACCCAAAGAACACATCAATAGCAAATTGTTGGGAAACCCTGAGTGCGATTTAATCATTCCACGTGGGCTCGGCTGCCAGCATTCACCTGGAGTTTAGGATCTGATTCCTTAACCTGTTGAACCAGCTTGCCAAAAGCCACGAAGGAAATAATTAACAGAGATGTCAGTTTTTATTAGACTATTCACATCACTACATGGTATTTCTCAAGAGCTGGCAGCCCTTGCACTGAAAGAAGTCTGGTTTTATTTAAGCTGCCCAACCCCACAACACTTCTTAAGAAAGCCCCACATACCACTTGAAGAAATTTACCTTAGAGATTAATGCCTTGGCTTCCTCTATTGTCTTCTTTATAACCTGCTGCATTTTTTCATTTGGAGCTAAAAATAAGAGACACATGGTCCACACTTACTGTAAAGAAACCAAGCACATAACCTGTCCAGAATCCACTGTGAGCAAATGAAACAGTGTTGAATCACAAAGCAGGAGAGACACTCCTAAGCTGCAGCCTATTTATGAGTTGGATTGTTCATTCCCATATTTCTCACTAACTTACAAGACAAAATAGTATCTCTCATGGGACAGCCAAACTTACTTTTCCCCAAAGACATGCGACTGGTATTTGCCCCATCCCCAAGTGTTCCAGGCCAGGTTGGATAGGGCTTGGAGCAATCTGTTCTAGTGGAAGGTGTCCCTGCCCATGGCAGAGGATGAAACTGGATGAGCTTTAAGGTCCCTTCCAACCCAAACAATTCTGTGGTTTCACAATTCTGTGACTCGGAACTTCATTTGGGACAAAGGTAGAGTAGAAAGCTACTGAGTAGAAAGCAGCAACCATAATCCCATACCCTCCACAACATAAAACAAGGCCCTTTCCCTGCCAGACTACTGGGAACCATGCTGGCAGATGTGCTTTTACTGGGCACAACAGCTCACAGTGTTCTGACTTTTTTCTAATTAAAATCTCAATCTAACAGCAAAGGCAGTTTTGCAAATACTCTGCTCATTTCATATCACATCACACTTATCTATTTTAATTGCTATAAAAAGCCTGCCCTCAAACACAAAAATCCAATTAAAGCATACTCATTCCCAGCTTATTTCCCACTTAGGTGCTTGATGGCATTTGGTTTGGCCTATATATCCACACCATTCAATATTCTCAATTTGTCAACATTATAAAGCTGTGCTCTGACTAACAAACACATGTTCAGTGAGTCTGAGTCCCAGCCAATGAGAAAAAAGGAGAAACATTAGAAAAACAACCTGTTGATATATCTTGGAGTCTCTGGAGAAAACCAGTTCTCAAGTGTACATTTTCAAATGGGGAGAGTAAATTACAATGGACACTCCAACTTGCTCCTGGTGATTGTTTGTGTGCTGAAGAGATATGCTGCTCTGTAGGCTTTTAAATCAGTATTATCTCAGGCCCTAACCCAAGACAGAACTCCTGGGTATGTAACTGATACTTTGGCTATTCAGGTCCAGAATTAGGAGTTTGTTATAGATGGTCTGTGTCTGCAGGGAAAGAAACAAATCTTTACATTTGACTTACCGTGCCCATTTCTCCGTCCCATTTCATCCTTCCTGAAGATGCTCCCACCGCTTGGGACACACTTCTCTGCCCACTCATCCTTTAACTTCAGCTCTCCAATTTGCTCATCTGTCAGTCCTTGCATATTGTAAGGCAACGAAATACCATGCTCTGCCAGCTCCTCCATCTCTTTTGAGTGTTTAGAGAACAAGATTAAAAGTCTTTGTCATTACAGACCATTTTCAAAAGCCTTCCACATGATGTGTGTGCAGGCAAACCTTAACCCCAGCCTTCAGTTTAAACAGCTAAGTACAGGGAATAAATATTAAGGGATATAAAGACACATAGATAGATACAGATGCTGTAGTTATGTCAAAATCCATACATTTCCCATACATATACAACAATATAACAAATACACATGCAGGGATTCAAGCCTCGATGGTACCTGCTGGCCACAACACTTTTCTTTTTGGCATTTCCCTAATCAGCTTTAGCTGTTTTTTTCTTTTAAATTTCAGAGCAGGCTCAGTAAGGCCTCAGACACGCCACAAACCCAGTGGCTGGTGCACAGCAGGTGAGGCTGGGCTGCACTCCCCAGGTCAGGCTCACCTGAGGGGAATCTCAGCTCTGGCAGCCCCGCAGTGGGGGCGGAAACATTTTTGCCTCAGAACTGAACTCAGCACCAATTCAGACACATCTGCCACTCCATCACATGGCAGGGGATGCTTTGCACCAAGTACGTGGTAGGGAACAGTGTCATTCACGTGTAAAGGGACACTGCTGGTCACAAAGGAGTCCTTTCCACTGCCAAAATGGGAACTTTGGACATGGAGTGACAGGACAAGGAGGAATAGCTTTAAGCTGAAGGGGAGTAGATTTAGATGAGATATGAGGAAGAAATTCTTCCTTGTGAGGGTTGTGAGGCCCTGGCACAGGCTGCCCAGAGAAGCTGCAGCTGCCCTATCCCAGGAAATGTTCAAGGCCAGGCTGGACCGGGCTTGGAGCAATGTGGTCTAGTGGGAGGTGTCCCTGCCCGTGAGGGAGCGTGGAACTGGACGTTTAAGTCCCTTCCAGCCCCTGATTTAAGCAGCCACTACAGGCTCATGTAGCAGGTCCGTTTCCAGCCCTATGCAGTGCCCGCACTAAAATCCCAAGGCCGGGAATTCCCATGCGGTTTCGGTGGGCGGTCACCGCCCTGCTGAGGGAGGAGGAGGAGGCGCGTTCCCGCTGCCCAGCCGGTGCCCGGGCGCCGTTCCCGGGCGGTACCTGAGCACAGGCGCTGCACCTTCAGCCGCCCGTTGTGGATGCGGGCGGCAAGCGGCGCCAGCTCAGCCAGGCGGGCGCTGCCCGGCGCCTCCAGCAGGAATTGGCTCTCGCCGCCGCGCTTCACGTGCAGCCGCACCATGGCCGGGCCCGGCGGAGCCCCTCAGCAACGGAGCCGCGTCCCTGGATACCGGCGAGGAGGAGCCAACGCGGGGTGAGGGCCGCGCCCAGCGCCCCGAGACGCGCTGAGGGCACGAAGGGGCCGCGCCCGGGGCCGCCCCCGCTGTCACCGGGATCCTCGGGATCCGCCGGGACCCTCCGGATCCGCCGGGACCCTCCGGAGCTGCCTCAACGGCGGCGCTTCCGCTTCCGGCCCTCCCGGGAAGCCACCGGGGCGCCCCTTAAAGGGCCCGCGCGCCCCGGCCGGCGGTCCCAGGGCCGGCCCCGGGGCACGGAGGGAGAACGAGCACCCGGACCAAGGGGCAGGAACGTTCGCTTCATGGACACCTGGGTGTCCCCGGGGAGGGGGATACAGCCACGGACAGGTGTGCGGGAGCACCGAGAACAGCGCCCAGGGACACTGGGGGAGCGCGTCACATCACACTTCAATCCTTCCTGTTTTCAGGGCTTCTGCTGCTGGTCATCGCTCCCGTCCAACAACACACGTCACGGCGTTACTGTAGCTTACCTATATATTTGTGTGTATATATATATATATATTTATAGACATACTGGAATTCCAGAGCATTCCCAGTGGTCCCTGGAGGTGCTGCTCCAGTCCCACAGCCCTGTGAAGTGCAGAGGTGCCTAACACCAGGTACAGTTCAGACAGTAGTTTTTAATCACTGCAGTTAGATATTCGACAACATATTTATCACGTGACTCCCACCAGCAAAAAGTTTCCCCCCAGAATTGGCTTGCCAATGTAGGAATATACCAAAACACTGATCACACAGATGTTTATAGCAACAGCATAAAACAAGGTAACTCACACACCGAAGCACAAACGGTACCACTGCTCTTCCAAATGTACAAGTTGAGGGACCTGAACAGAAAAAAGCGCCATATAAAACTCACTATCACTGCTCTACACAGCTGCAGCTCATGGTTAACCAGGGACTGCTCAAAGGATCTATTTTATAGATCATGTCTTGATAGCACTGGAGAATTTAAAAAGCGCACTGCCCTGGAGTATTTTGCTACTGTAAATACAATGTTAGTGTGTCGTTTCACTCCCTGGCTGGTAGACTATATTGTCTGCAACTGGTAAAGACTGCTTTGTATCTCAAAACCCAAGGGGAATCTTTTTCAAGAGGTTGAGGGAAAACTTTTTCTATATGTTGTTTCTAATTTCTGGGAAAAAAAATATAGTTAAAATAGTAATGAATAAATAGATGATATGGAACAATTATTCTGAATTAGTGCTAGTGAGTGTATGTCACAATAGGATTTAATAGCTGAAATGTACTGACACAGAAAATTAGTTGAATATATTAATATGCAAAGTTTTGTTTGTATTTTGAAAGTACTACTTTCATTGTGCCTCAAATTCAAATATAAGCCTTACAAATATCCATAGCCTCTGTTATAAATTAAAACAACTTCTAAACAATACTTTTCAACATTCAAATCTCAATAAACTTTGGCAGCTCTTTGGTAAATACTTATAAATACAATTAACAAAACAGTCAAAAGGGAGGGGAGAGGCTACCAGCAGGGAGCCTCTTTCTGTGGAATTCCACAAGGGGGACCAGAAATGAGAGAGCTCCCTAAGCAAAATCTATGTCCAGATTTTAATGAAATCAGTAGCTCATCCTTCTTCTCTTTTTCTGTCTGTTCAAATACTATTACCTCAGGATTTTAATAAATTTCAGACAATTTTTTGTGCTCTACCATATATACACATTCAAAATTTATACACAAGCAATAGTGGCTGTTTATGAGTAGAGTTAAGTTTCAGTGCATTTAACACTTAATTATTGCACACAGAATAATCTCAAATACCCAATTATTCTACTGGATAAATGTAGCAACAAATACAACCTGTTGTATCTTTGAACAACTATCTTTCTGTAAAATCATGAGTTGGTGACACCTGGGGTGCTGAGGAGGCGAAGGGATCTGCAGGGGACCTGTTGCTGGTTGCTCTGGATGGTACAGGGGGTGCAGGGGGTCTCCTTGCTGGCATTGCACAGAAGCAATCAGTAGAGCTTTTGTTCCAGTCATCACCAAAGTTAAAGTCTGAACCAAGGAAAGTCTTTTGTTCAGTGCCCAGCAAACCTGGAGATCCAGCTGACTTCCTGGAGCTGAGTCTCTGAAAATCCGGGACACTTGTAGATGGCTTTAGCTTCAGATTGAAGTTCTCGTCCTCATCAAATGTCACCCACCCCTTGGGCTGCACATTTTCTGCCTTGAGAGATTTACTTGGCAAGCAAAACGTGTTTTCAGCTGCATCCACAGAAAATAGAGGCTTGGCTGTGTTACAGCTGGGGCGGGGCAGGGAAGGGAAAGGATGGGAAACTGCAGGTCCTTCCCATACCTGTGAGGTTATTCCGGACCCTTGCGTTTCCATCCTAAACGGGTTCCCAGCATTAGGAGTCCTTTCAGTGAATGGATTTGTGCAGTTCAGCCCAGAAATAAATGGATTTGGAGAGGTGCGCTTATGCTCCTGGGATGAGTGGAAGGTTGGAATAGGAGGCATTGCTGGCATGCAGTTTATAGTATTCAAATTATCAGCGTTTCTTTGTGCTGCTGAAGGCAAGGGTGTCAATTCCTGGCTTAAGGTTGGAGCGGGTGATGTTCGGACACATGTCTGCATCTGGGACATGAGCAGCTGGAATGACAGGTCTTCAAAAGGGTCACTGCTGAGCTGGGGGCCAGGGTTGGAGCTGTATGTCCAGTTGGGTTTCAGCTGCAAAGGAAACAACATGCTCAGTAATCCTGTGGCTGATTCCAGGTTATTCCTGACCCCGCCCTTTCTCACTCTTCCAGCTGAAACTTCAACACAATTCAGCTGTAACTTGAATGGAAACAACAACCCTGAATCCCTTCTCTGAGAAAAAGCCTATCAGTTGTTAAACACCGCGTTGGTGGTCAACGCAGCTGGAATCGACTTCCTACAGGTCAGAATTCCAGTGAAAGGCACCAAGTCCAAAGTGAATGTTGGATAAGAAAATCTTTGGGAAATGCTACTGTATTCTAAACAAGTGATAACCCAGCACAGCTACAAAACAAAGACCTCCAGGTTACATTGTTTGTCACACCGATGTTACAAGCAGTATTTAAGCATCACAATGGGAGGAAACATTAGTGTCATTAGTATGTGCATGTCAGACATTTCTATGCAGACACAGGCATCCGTAGGCATTCCAGTGCTTCCCGGCATGGGAAGGGACTGGTTTCATATTTTAAAATGGCAAGTTATCCTTGTTTAGTATAATACTGAATGGAGAAGACAGAGTTTTCTCCACAGAACTTCTCAGCTTTTAAAAACAAACATATTTCTGTTTTTTACATCTCTTCAAACAACAATGCAACTTTTTTACCTTGTAAGAAATGTCCAAAAAGGTGGAATATCTACTTTTTCAGTCAGCATACTGACAGAACAGGATTTGGAGCTTCCCCTTTTTTAATGAATTGAGCTTAAGTTAAAACAGCTCCTGAGAATTCAAATTTCACAAAAAAGTTTGTCATTTTAACACATCACCTTAATATACCCAAAGAGTTTGGGTATTTAGCTTGAAAATTCTGTTAACTAGTGTTTTGTTGAACTAGGGTGTGAGCTAAAACATAGTATTATTACAGCCTAACCTCCATCTTTATCCATCTTGGGTTCACTGCATTTATTGTGCATAGTTTGAAGTGTGTCTCCACACATCCACTATCTAAGCAGCTCCACAAAATTAGTCTACAGGCTTTAGAGATTCTAGGGAATAATAATAATAATAATATTGCAAGTTTTCCCCAGTGTATGCAGCATAACAATTTATTTTTAAAAAATTTCAGTTGTAGCTTGAATGGGGTGTATATATAGTCAGTGTTCTGCAGAATAATATTAAACCAAAGGCACTGAGTAACTGAGGGGAAAATGTGAAAAACAGAACTGCAGAAAGAATAGAAATCAAATGCAGCTGGGCACGAGCTGGTTAAGTCCTGTAGTCATTTGAAGTGCAAGATCCCAAAGAAACTCTGAATCCCAATTGCTCTTTATTGTAAGTAAAAATTTGCTCTGAATAATTCTGGAGCCAAATGCCTTTAAAATTGTAACAAACCATTTATTTTACTTTGGGTAGTAATAAGTTCTCTGCTCTTTGAAAAATGTGAAATATGGGGTTTATTTTGAAAAAAATTTTACACTTAAGAGAATATTTAATGCCAACACTGATCTTTTTTTCCACAAATAGACTGAAACCAGGAGATTCAGCAGTGACTAAGCAACATAGGTCAGGGTCCAATTGTTTCATAAAAGATGATGAAGCAAAATATTTGCTCTGGCACTAATAAATGCAGTCTCACTTTTAAATGCATTATGAAAGGGAAAAGCAAACTATGGTATGACAGTCAATCCATGAATGCAGACAGGTGGTTTTTAACATGGATGGGACTGCAGATGTATGAAAACAAGATTCATACATCTTTTCTGCTTGAGTAGATGGAGACCACATACAAGATTGGTAAATAGTCAGATACCTGTTACCCTGACGGTTGCTCCTGCTTGTGAAAGAGAAACAGACATCAAAGGAAAGAAAGTTAGGAAGAAAATTCAAGTAACAAAGCAACCTCATGTTAAAAATACTTTCAAAAATTTTCACAAAGCCATTTTTTGAGCTATGAATACAAACTGCAAGTATTTATTATACACTAGACTAAATTCTGAATTTCTGTTGTATTCTACTGTAAGCTCGACCATTATGAATCAAAAAACCAACTCAAGCCCATTTTAAGTTTTTTCCATACAGAGACTCACTGTGCAGCTGACTGAGCTACTTTTTGGAGATGGATTATAAGAATTTGAGCGTTGATGGTCTAATTCTAACCACCTATTAACAGGAAAAGCCCCATAACTCCCATTCTAGGAACTGTGTTGGGACAACCACTCACTTGTAGTAACAGTTTTTCAAGCTGAAAAACCATAAGGCTTCTCATTCTATTGAAAATTAAAATCTCCTTACTTTACAATAAAGAACATCTATTTAAAATAACCAACTCTCTCTTTTAATATACTGCTTGGTAATCTCTAGAATCCTGAATATTCACACTGTATCAAAGCAATTATTTCTATAAGAGAGATTCAGGTTCTTCAATATCACAATCAAGATTTGCGTAGAAGGATGGGCTTGGAATCCACTACCTCTCAAAAGATTTGTATTTATTTAAAAAACTTTCCTCAGAAACTTCTGTATTTTTCAGCCTAAGTTTCCAAAATTAAAAACAGTTACCAGGCAGACAGAGAGGTTCAGCAGAAAGAAAGGTAAAGCATTTAAAGATTTTTTTAACTTGAATGCAAAATCAACTCACCAAGGACTGAATTTAGCTGCTTTACTATGGTACAAAATAGGCATTAACTAACTGCTGTAGCAAAAGAGGTCTTCAGGTGTAGGCATAAGCAAAAATCTGAGCAGCACTGAAAACCTGATTCTGCATTTTTAAGCAGTAGGAAGAAACTATGGCTTTCCCTAGAAAAAGTTGGTGTTTTTTAATAATAACATTCTAAATTGTCCCATAGAACAGACTGTTAATGTTACTGGATGAAATTTTCACATTACTTTGATATGTTTCTATATTTTAACTGACACTGGGGAATGGGGAAGAATCTGTTTTTGTTAAGTATTTATCAGTATTGTCCTTCTCCAATGAATGATCATCAACATAAAGCACCACATCATGCAATGACTTTATTGAAAACCTGTTAGCTACTTACTAATCTTACTTGCTACTTATGTCATGCAAGTGTCATTATAAAATTGAATTTCTTAGACTATTTTTCCACAAAAAGTTGCCAGATGACAACATAATTTTAAGAATGAGATCTCCTTAAGTTGTAAGACTGTCACAAGAAACCCTAAGTTAAATGTTTAGTATTAGTTATTCACTGACAATACATAAGCAATTATTACCCTACTAGAACCTGATGACCTCTGAATCCACTCTTTTGACCTTTATTTTCGTTTTAAGAGTTCCTCACGAGTCTGCAGCATTCATAACAAGCTGTGTTAATATACATAATAAAAAAAATGTATTTCCAAAGTGTTTTTACTTACTTGCTGCTGGGATGGAGCAGGTTCAGAAGGCAAACTGTGAGAGGATCGGCTACGAGGAGGCGGCTGTGGGGGTTCCAGGCTTTGTGGGGCACTTGCCTGAGATGGATGTGATGCCACAGGAATCAGGGGCTCCTGCATCCTTAGCACAGGAGTGCTGGGCTGAGCAGGGCCAGCAGCCTGAGGCTTTAGTGGTTCAGGAAGCAACGGTGAGCCTAAAAGTACATTTGGAGTGATTTTCATCATAAAGAATTGTAACAGAAGTCCTTAAGGATGGCATGATGAGGACAAATGGCTGTGGAAGCACCAGAGAGAACTGCAGGTGGCTCTAAGAAGAGCAAGTGTTCATGGCAACAAGATTGGAAATCATCAGAAGCTCAGCTGATCTCCATCACAAATTATTATTATAGTTTAAACTGAAAGAGCAAGTTTAGATTGGATATTGAGAGGAAATTCTTCTGTGTGAGGGTGGTGAGGCCCTGGCACAGGTTAGTCAGAGGAGCTGTGGCTGCCCCATCCCTGGAAGTGTCCAAGGCCAGGTTGCATAGGGCTTGGAGGAACCTGTTCTAATGGAAGGTGTCCCTGCCCAGGGCAGGGGGGTGGAAATGGATGATCTTTAAGGTTCCTTCCAACTTAAACCACTCTGTGATTCTATACAAAACAGAGAACCAGAAGCCATGTCATTCCTAAATGTACATCAGCAGTATTGAAAAAGTATTTTGGAAGTCAGTATTATAAAATGTATATTTTAATATTAATGAAGGGGTTTTGTAAACTGTGAATTTAGGAAGTGGCTTTAAGAGTCAGACAAATTCTATTCCAGATCTTACAATTACAGAACTACCAATCCAGAGAATGTCCAGTGATCAACATGAAGGGACACATCACTGTGCCCAGACCAAAATACTGCACTCTGACCATAGCTTCTCCTGATACCAGGAAATCTACGGGTCAAGATCTCAGGTGATCTTGAGATTATTATCTGGTGAGGGTTTACAGTACTTGTGGATGATTAACAGAAACTGCCAAGTGTTACTACATTCAAGAATCTTAATTTCTAGTGAAAAGTGGAGACATCTATTGGAAAACAATGCATTCAAACCAGAGACTGTGTCTCTTGACTGAATTGTGACATTTACATTTAACCTACAAAGGAAACTTACCCCGTGGTGGTTCAGCTGGTTTGGTCTGAGTTTCGGGTACTGGTCTTCCCCCCGAGGAACGGACATGGCTTTGTGGGGCACTGATAACTCCAGCTCGAGGAGGAACAGTCTGACATGATAAGGGGTAAAAAGAAAGTATTTTAGCTCTACTTTGGATCTGAAGTCATCTACTGCTAAATGATTTGGGATAATCAGGACTCTGTGAAAAATAAATGATTTGATAACAGCTGCTGAGCTAACATCCTATGTCCATGTAAAAGCAAAGAATATATTCAAAACACAATGAGGGTTCAATTCAAAGCAAAGAATTTTTACGACTGTTTTCAGCTTTATATAAATATTTACCTGTGCACCAACACTAGAAGCAGTTATTGTTTTGCTAGTATTAATAAGATAATTTACCTAAGTCTGTGAATTGCTGTAAGCAACACAACCAACAACAGCAGCTACTTTGTTCCTCAACAAACAGTACTGATAAAACACACACTCTGCCTCATTTGAAGGCTGGAGAGAAATAGGAAGTTATTCCAGATTACAGCTGAAACGAGTGAATTACAAACACCACATTGAAACCTGGATACAAGGCACTGGAATAAAAATGCCCAGATTTCAGGGGAAAAAAAGAGGCAAGCATCATGTTTTTTCAGATCTTCTAGTACATTTGTTTGTTTTGTTGGGGTTTGGGGGGGGTTGTTTGTTTGTTTGTTTTGCTTGGGGATTTTTTTCTGTCTTGATAATATGAACAAAAATTCTTGCACTTATGCCAGTTCCAAGACACTGGTGAAGTCTCTTTTGTGCACCAGATTTTCTTATTTGCTGTGTATACCAGGTTTTCTTTATCCAAATTTTAGAAGAAGCTGTTTTATATTTCTGGGAAAATAACAAAAAAGAGCCAAGATCATGAATAATGTCTTTGAGAAAAAACGAATTAGCACAATATTACTTCAATGGACTACTGCAAACAGTAGTTTGCAGTAGTTGTAATACTGGAATATGCTACAAAGTTTAGAGAATTATCAGCAAACAATCCCATTTCTTAGTAATTCTTTAATGATAAGCCAAACACAAAGGCTCCCACATGCTGCTGTTAATAAAAACAAGGCAGCTGTTTTCCATCTCTTGAGTTCTTGCTAGAGGTGAAGCATTTGAGCACCCATAAATCCTTATTTCCCTTCCTTCAGTTCAGTTCCATAAATAAAGGAATGAAACACATAACTAATATTTGTTGTACTAGTTGAATGTTTCCTTTTTACATGAAGACCTTTATCAAAATTAATTTTTAAAACAAGGTACAAAATCCCACAACGCATCAAATAATCATAATATATCAACTGCCCGGGTAATCCATTAACGGCTGCAAGGAATTAACTGGTGTCAGGATTTACATTTCAGCATAAAAGATAATACATTTTATCATACCAAATCAGCAAGGACATATAATACAAAGAGTAACTTTGCAGTTATTTGAAAGGAGATGTGTATTATTTGGGAGCCTGTTGCATAACTGTAAAGAGTGCAAAACAATCAAGTCACTTCCAGTATATATATATATATACACATATATATTCTGGAGTATTTTTAGTCAACAGACAAGAATTGCTGAAGGAATTAACTCATAGAAGCAGTAAACTGACCAGCCAATTTTGCAAATTTGTCACATCCATTATGACTTACAGAAATGTTGCCCTAACAAACAGCATAAACTTAGGAGGAGAACTATTGTAAGACAGAATACCTACCGGTCTGGTCATGCCTGCTGCAGGTGGAGGGTGACTACGAACTGCAACAGATATTAGAGATTGTTGACTTAGAACATATTTCAAAATCAACTTCTCTCTTTATTATAATTAGTACAAAGCATGTAAATGTATTACCTAAGTTATCTTTTCTTTGTGTTCCAGGACTTTTTTGTGCTTTGAAGCATGGAAAAAAAATTAGATTATCTGCGTTAGATAAGCCACAAATGGGTATTAGATGGCAATGTCACATTACCACTAATGAGAATGGGAGCAAAGAGAGACCAGTGATTTTTTAAAAGGTTGTTACATATCACAGTCTATCCATCAGCTGTCACTATAACACACTCCTATCCCGTGGCACACATGGAATAATTTGACCCTTTTAATTACAAATTAAGTCAAATTACCTCCTGTTCATTGCAAGGTAAAGATGCCCACCTGTACAGGTGCCCTGTGTTCTCAATCATGCTAGAAGTCGTTTTGTTTTGTGGTATATTCTGCAGATGTTCTAACAGCAGTCTTTAAAACAAAAAGAGCTGATATAACATAGTTCCTGGCCCTTCTCTCTAAGATAAATCTCTTAGACCACCAGCCTCACTGTGGCCATGCTGATGCTAATGACAACCTTGTCACTATAATGCAACGTCCAAGTTGGGAAGTGCAAGAGATGAAAAAATTACCTTTAGCTCAGACAAGTGCACAATTTTTAACAAGCCAAGAGGTTTGAGATTCTGGCTTGTGTTTCTGTGGCTTATTTCCCAGGAAGGCAAAACCACCATGCCAGTGACACTAAGTGGAAGGAACACTCTGGTGCATAAGACAGCTTCTGGGTGTCAGATAACCTCAGAACCATTGGAATGGGTTTTTGGGCACAGCTCTCAGTGATGCAACTCCCACCTGGAGTAAGCTGGTGCCAGTTTACCCTTCTTGGGGCAGGAGGATGGAGTGGATAGTCACCAAAAGGTCCCTTCCAACCTTGACTATTCTATGCATAGGGTGATTTTGCCAATTTATAAAAATAAACCAGCAATATGGCCAAAGGTAATTGTAGAATACAGGAGGACATCCTGACTGTGACTATATTAGGACTTGTATTGCCATACCTATATTTGTTGCAAAGACCAAATTCCTGTGGTGATAAGAAGAAACCCAAACCCCTGACTGTGCTGGCATGGCTACAGCAGGACCCATCCAGCACTATTCATACATACTCCAGTTAGAATGTGCAAGAGAAATGCTTCTCATAACTGTATATCACACACAGTTAGCTATCACTGTGCTCTTTAGAAAGAGACAAAATATTAAATTGTAGACTAAATAGTTTAAATGGAATTTTCTCTCTCCAAAATACATGAACATATGTAGTTATTTATGAAAAGTCAGGCTCCCAAAATTCCAGGTTTGGTTTCAGGTATAGCAGTCACTCTAGTGACCAGTCAGCACCAGATTCTTCTGAGAGTCAGCCTGGAAAGCATTCTTGATTAGGACACTCTAAGTTTTCACTTCATTTTTCATAAATGCCTTCTATAACAATTCCCACCATCACCGAAAACCAAGAAGCAACTTGGCTGTCTGAAAACTATGTTAAATAAAAGAAGAAAGATTCCACGTGATAAATACTTTCATGAAACTACCTTTACTATCACAAGGGCAATAGTATTAATCAGGTACTAAATTAGAATTCTGTTTCTAAAATACAAAAATTGTTATGTTACCTTCTACTTCTCTCCTAGCTACCCCAGGACTGGGAGGAGCTCCAAGACCTTTTCAGAGAAAGAAGAGAAGCTGTACATTGCATAAGAAAAGCAGCAGATTGAGAAAGCAAAACCAGAAAGAACACCACCACAAGAGAGCTGTACACAACTTAACACTGGCCTAGCTGGATTACAGTCACTTGTAGGAGATAATTGTTTGTAGCAGCATGGGGAACCAGACTGGTGTGAATTATAATTCAACAAGTATGCTCATGTTTAGTAACATCCATTGTTTTAATTCCATATTACAGCTGAAAGAGAATTTCATTGCTTCAAAATATTCACTCTCCACAAATTTTTGTACATTTGGTATGATCTTATATGTTGGTGTTGAACCTCTCCTAAAGCAGAGCATGTGCCTGCACTCAAACACTGGGGAGTAAACAGGTACATCAAACACACTCTGCAACATGTCATTTAGAATCCTAAGTAGTCTGTTTCTGTCACACTCCCTCTGAGTAAGCAACTCGATGGAAGAAATGTTTCCCACTTTATATAATGTATCCTACAGAAGTGTATCATTATCTCCAAGCAGCACTGTGTACTTGGGAGAGCTGTATCACCTGGTGTTACAGTTCACACTGAGAGAAAGCAGGCTTTCAATCATGCATAAACATGCTGAGTTGTTCTATTTCTGCAACGTGATTGAGTGTATACTGGGTCTCTAAAATTGTATGGTAAAAACATGGCATGGCATAGACAGTATGCAAGGAGAAATCCTGAAGGAAAGAGTAACTGCTATCTGGCAACTCTGGAGTGGCTCGAGTCCAGAGGAAGAAAAGGAGCCAGTGCTCAGGAAGCCTACCTGAAAATCAAATTCTGCCTTAGTGCTGACACAGCCTCCTGCTTTCTCATCGTATGCCAATGTGTGGGATCTGCTCAGAGCTCTCTGTGATCTGTGAATTCTGTCAGATATGGGTGGAGGTGTCACTCGGAGTGGGCAGAGTGAAGGCTGCAGATGAGGCTGGAATGTGATTGTCTCCAGAGATACCAGATCTATGGTTTGGCTGAACATCTGGTTCAAAGACATGACATCCCAGCATATGTTATCTGTTGTGGGTGAGCTCCAGGCTCTGCCAATTCCCATTAGATTTCCACCCAAAAGTTCCTGACCGCCAAGTTCTCTGTGAGAGAAGCAGCAGTGAAGGAGCACAGGGGGGAAATTACCCAAGAACATTCCACTGCTTGCAGGTCATAGATCTGCCCTTTTCCCACGCAGCCCAGAGAAACCCCTGGGGAGAACAGAAAGTGGGAAAGACAATGGGAAGCCCACTTGCCACTGGAGGAGTATCAAGGGAGGTGGAGAGCAGCCCAGCAGAGCACAGGACACTCCTCTGAACCTTTGCTAGTCACAGAGACATAAAGCTGAATGTTCATCTCAGATGGCCATGGACACAAGGAAACCTCTCTCTTCAAGAGCAGGGAACTAGTTTGTTCATTCCACAGATCTCCTGAACCTTCCCTTCCCACATCTCAGCTCACATTTTGAATAGGCACTGTCAGCATGGTTTTGTTAAGCATATCTTGTTTTATGCAGGATGATGACTAAAGCCACTGCACCACACAGAGGAAGGTTGCTGGGCACCAGGATTTTAGAAGGCTTTGTAAATTTAAAAATATTCAATACATGGAAGTGAAAGGGCATAAAGGGCAAAATACCTGAAATTTCACTTACTAGTAACACCCTTCAACATGATAAAACAAAATTATGGTGCTGGGATCACAATAGGCAGTATAGGAATATTTTAATCTTATGCAGAGTGAAAAATGTACATCTGAACCTGAAACACATTTGTGGGTCTCATTTTAAACTGACTGTTGTCTGTCTGGAGCTTGAAATCTCTACTGCAGTTTGACATAGGACTTTCCAAGAAAAGATATCACGTAGTTGTTTTAAATAGTATTTTAAGGAAAGGGGTTGGATTTACACAGAAACAGCCTGTAACTTATGCCCTGACATCCTTCAGACAAACACTGTATGTTTTGCAAAGATGATATTTAATGGAAAATAATGTAACCCTGACTTCCAATAAAGTAAAACGTGCATATATATATGTGTGTTTATACATACATATGAAATCCAGGCCCCTTGCCTGCATTTGGACAGTGCATTTACTGTTGTAGCATTAAGGCTTCTTGTTTTCTCCATCACTCAACATTCCTTCTTCAGCAAGAAGAAAGGTGCTTTTCCCATCTTTAAACAAAAAAAGCTTTTTCAAACTGACTGCCATATCCTGATGCACCCCAACAACCTGGACTCTGCTCTGCAAAACGAACCCCAAAGCTACAGGTGAAAAATAAAGATGTGGAATGGTTCTTGCAGGGCTAAGTTAATGAGGGACTATAAATAGCAGAGTAATCTAATCAGTACTTGCTGCTTGAGTGCAAGTGTTTTCACAGCTTAACATACTTGCATTTCTTTTAATGCCAACTGTATTACTGTATTCTCTAGGTTCATTTTATTTATTTGGAAGATAATCACAGTGAAAATGTAATGCATTTTACCCAAATTATTGCATATACTGAAAACACTGTGTGCTCTCTTAAGCCCATTTTAACAGTTTAAACCAATGATAACTGCAACAATCAGGAAAAATCTGACTAGTACTATTAAAGAAAAAAAAACCAGCTCCAAATGTTATTTTTTAACTCAATTGACACTTAGCAGCCTTTATAATTTTTAATGTTCTGTAAGAATTTAATCTGTAATGTATTAAAAAAGTCTTGGGTAAACAGTGTGACATTTTAATTTTTAACTATGAACAACTGAGAGCTTACAGTTTAGTGAAAATTTTTTGTATTACCGTATGAAAAGTCTGCACTTTGTTAAGCCTTGCAATGAGTGCAGAGCCTCATTTCCTTAAATGTCAAATATGACCAAATTCTAAAACATTTTGATGTCCAAATCCTCCTCTCATCTTCAAAGCACACTGAGCTATTAGAAAAAATGTTATGGGCATTGAAGGGAGTAAAGCACTTGCCAAAAAAAGGTCAAAACACAAAGGGGGGTGGGGGGAAGTAACATTTAAAATGCACAACATGTTAAAGACGTGATCAGTGTCCCTTTGCATGTGCTACAGAAGTCTATAACCAAAGTTTCATCCACTTATACAGTACACAGGGTTATTTTCACAGGGCTTTAGGAGCCTTTCTTCTAGGGAAGAGAAATAGGTGCCCTTTCCCCAAGCAGACTAACCCACTAGGACACTTATTCTGGTTCTAGCCCTCTGCTGAGCTCAGGTACCGTTGAAAAGCATTATGCATTATACATGTACACCATGAGTGGAAAATGAAGAGGATAGAAAAGGTGAAGAACTTTAGGTCAGAATAATATATGAAAAAGAAATATACTACAATCTCAAATGACTGCATAAAAGGCAAGTTTTATGCAAGTTACAATTCTTTATGGAAAGCTGTGTTGGGAAAGAGGATAAAAAAAGAAGACTAGTCTTGGCACAATTGAGACAGACTAGGCAAACAGGACTGTGTCAGTGCACATAAAGCTGTACAGGACTGAAGTACAATGAATTATATCTCACCTATGTTGAGTGTGATGTATAAACTATTTCCTAAAAGTTCTGCATTTTAACTCATTTGAATTATTATACCTTTGACATAAAACCCTACTCCCCTCCACAGTATTTAGGAGCCACATACATTTTTGCCTGACATCAGAGTAAGTTGGTTGATATTTATAGACTATGTAAAACAGTTTATTTATTTTCCAAGATTGCTCAAAACTTTTGAATCATTTTCCCAAAAAAACTTCTTTCCTACCAACTGAGGGCTATTTCAGAGAAGTATTTCAGAGCCATGAGCAGTTTTCCCCCTATCCCATGTATTGATGAGCTGATTTAAGTCCAAGCAGGACAGCTCAATGTGTGACAAGGAATTAGGGGAGAATTATGTCAGGATTTTGTTATTTTGTAAAGACCTGTAGCTCTCCTTCAAAGTAACAAGATAAACTCCTTTCCTAAGTTTGTGTTTCTGAAATACACACTAATTGCAGGAACTGTGGAGGACACTTCATGTCTCTAAGGAAGGGCTTAGGAGCACATTCCAGACTTGGAAGCAGAAAGTAAACTACCCATATATCAGTGTTCAGCACGGAGACAAATACAGCTCCATGATTTGGAGATCTCTGTTAATTGGGGAAATTGAGCCAGATCAGCAGTAGCTTCAATTTAAACAATTAATTAATGGATAATTACTGCAACTAGCTACAATTAAAAGCCATTTAATTATGCTTCTTGACATAGCTTGTGAGAAAAAAGCTCTCCTTTCTACAACTACAGACAAGTTCCAGCTTCCACAGAAAAGTTAGCTGGGTGTATTCCGACCAGGACAAAGTAATAAAAAGCTGGGACGGCTTTAATCTCTGACTATAATGTACCAGCTTCTGGACAAATATTATTTCACTAAAAAGTTAGATGTAATTCAGAGATGGGGACAAACCCCAAGACAGAAATTATATTGACATTCCAGAGTTATCCATTTCTATGACATTAAGAATGACCCATTTTTATACCTTTGGAAATCATCATGTTAAGTATTGTCACAACAGATCACCACAGCAGTTTTGCTATGCAGTCACATTGGAAAACAATTAAAATCATTACCTCCAAATTCTTTTCTAGCAGGTGCAGGACTCCTACCTCCTGACAGTATTTTAGAAATGAATGCAGCAATAATGAAAAATATCAGTACAGTAGGAGGGAAGAGAAAGAATGAGAAAGTTAAAAATTACAAGGGTCAGCTGTTATTAACTATGTTGCCCATATGCTTCTGAACATCCAGTTTCTTGTAGTGCTCAATTGTTCACCTTTTCAGATGATCCAAATGAAGTCTACATTAAAAATGTGGACATGATAAAATGCGTACATACAGATGCCAAAATTAAAGAAATATAAATCAATGAATGCACAAGATTATTTATATTTAAAAATGAAGATGCTATAAAAAATGAAGATGTTGACTAAACATTGCTGTAGGAAGCCCACATTTTTAAAACTGTGAAAATAAGTTTATAAAAAACTTAATTCACTAATAATATTTAAACGGTGTTGAAAAGTGCTGTTATTTCCCGTGCTGTTATTGCTATTAAATGTACCAACTAAACATTTTGGTCCTAAACTTTAAAGTTCATCTCACAGACTTGAAACAAAATATTCCTGAGCACCTGGCACAGGTCCCCACACTACCTGAGGGTGGAGGTGGCCTCTGGGGTGGAGCAGGACGCGGAGGAGGAGCAACAGGACGAGGGGGTGGAGGACGCTTCGGCTCCAGGCTCTGAGGAGGCTCTTTCTGCTGGGCACCAGCCTGAAATTCAGCTGAAAGATGTGACAGAAAACAATGCAAAAATTAATCCCTGTCAGTCCCCAGCACTGGAAATAACGATTCAGGAGTTTCTGTGATAGGATAAAAAAAAAAAAAAGGAAAAAAATCAATGATGAAAAGAAGATCTGCTAAACCAAGATTTTTGTCTCATGTGTTTTAATAAGTTTATGCTTTTCATGAAATCCTCAACATTCTTACAAAGTGAAGCATTCCCAATTTCAATTTTGACCCTTACCCATGAGCTAAGTGCTCTGGAAAAAAATGCTACAAAGAGAACCCTGAGGGCATTTGAGCAGTCTTTGTAAAAGCTACTCTAAATTACACTGAAACAAAGTCTTTTAGAAGCCATTCCAAATACCATAATTGTGTTCACTTTGTCAATAAAAAAAAGGTTGTGTTTCAAAGGAAGTTTTCTATTATACACCCAATTTACAGAAGTACTGATTACAATTTACATCTCAGAGCTGACAGGAGTACAGATTGAAAAGAAAGAGTGTGCCTGGAGTGAACCAGGATTCCATGGACATGTTGGAACAGAACTTCCATACAGCAGTGCCTGAGGCAGTGGAGCAATGTGATCAATACACACCATGTGTGGAAACAGGAGGTCCAGGAGTTTTTCCTGGGGCTCGGCTGGGCCTCACTGGGAGCGTGGGTCCATCTGACAGGGTGGGAGACTGGCAGGGACTGGAACGTGGGGAAGAGCTGGGGGAGGTTCCAAGCCCTGAGCTCGAAGTTGGCTGTAGATGCTGAGGAAGGATTTCTTCTACTTCAGCACTGTAGTCATCAATGTCCCCTAAATAACAAATTCCCCAATAAAGAAAAGGGGATCAACAGTTACTTATTTTAAAAAAGTGGAGGAATTATAAACTGATTCTGGGCATGGGATTTTATGCAAAAAAGTCCTAAATTTCAAAGGAATTAGCTCAACAACCTAAGTATGCTTCTTACATCATAAAATTACACACAAAGGATGCATGTGCATTCAAACCAGTTTAAAATGCTTCAAATGCACAATATATACTACAGGTACATGTTAAAGCTTTATATAACAGCATGGCAACTGTAATGTTGATTAATCTAAGAAACAATCAGTTTTACAAAGAAGACCTTTGCAAAAATTATTCCCTTGCTTTGCAATACATGGCAAGCTTCACTTTTTCTCCAGAAGGCTGGGCAGGAGATTCCAAGATATCTGCTGTTTGTAACAGCTTCTGCTTGAAAAAAGTACAATGGTGTTTAAAAAAAAGGCTCAATGTGGATGTGCCTTTGAAGAGTAAACTGTCAATTTAGAATGTTTTATGCTGCTATTCAAAATGCCTAAAACAGACAACTACCCCATCAATAACTCCAATAAGACCATAACAATCCTTTCCTCCCTAACTTCTAGGTTTCTCTACCATCAGGTACATTTCAAAATGAGGAATGCTTTATCTCAACAAACCTTCCATATCATAATCTGCAGTAACCTCAGCATCTTCACAAAGCAAAGTGGAGCTTGTTGATGAAGGCAGCCCAATATTAATCTTTTCCAGATTCATTTCATCTTCCAAACTTTTGATCCAATCTGGATTTTTCAAATTTATGTTTATAATCCGTCCTTGTAGCTGAATTGCAAAAAACGTATGCACAAAACAGAAATTAAGAGTAAAGACATTAAAACTCAGCATTCTACATTTAAAAATTTAAAAAATAATTACTTAAAATATCACAAATAAGGTTATCATGATTTTTGGGACTAAACAATGGCACTGACATGTCACAAAAATAATTATGCTTCTCACTTCATTTTGGTAATTAACTACATTTAGGTAGTTTAAACTGTTAATTAGAACTGTTTAACATTTTTCTATAGAAAAACTAACAACTTGTCTCAAGATTTCCCTTTTCAGTTGATCAGAAAGCTTCTGGGTTTTTTTAACATTTTTCAGTGATGGCAGTACAGAAGTGCTGAATTTTTAATAAAATGCAGGCTATAAATATGTTAAACTTGTTCATTCTAAAAAATCCCAAGTAAAAAGAAAAATTCTGCTTTTTAAATCATAAAGAGAACCCCAAACCCCTCATTTGATAAAGATGCCTCTCAGTATGGGAACTTCATTTTTCTAACAGTCCTTCCCCTAAAAATAAATTAAGAGTGATACTTCTCTCATTTGGCTTTTGAAACTCAACTTAATGCTATGTGGTTACCAATAGAAAAAAAAAAAAGGCAATGCAACAGACTGGTATGGAATGGAAAAAACTTCTAAGAATTAAAGACAAACAAACAAACCCCCCAACCCACTCAAGTAGTCCCTAAAATGCCGGAACTTTTCTTGATATATAAAAATTCAGTAATTTTTACATTACCTCAATACCATTCAAATTCATAACATTCAAAGCAGAACTTCCTTCCAAAAATGTTACCCACATCTTGTCTTCCACAAACCTGCAAAGTTCATTGGAAACAATAACTAAACAAAATACCACTACACTTAATAGTTCAATTGACAGCTTAGTGAAAAGGCAACATGCACAGGGATCCTCTCATTTTCAGTTCATTTAAAACTACTGACCTAATTTTAGAGTACAAAATTTGTATAAAACTACATGATGCTCTATATCAAAAATAAAAGGGTATCTGGAAAAAATATGTCTGAAAACTGAGACACTTAGAGGTATGTAAAACTAATTGTAAAGACACTGAAGTTGAAATCTAAATGTTAAAATTGAAGTAGACCATAATTGAAATGCTTGCTAAGAAAGCAACTTTATTCAGGAAATAGGTGGGAACAATTTTGGACTTGCTCCAGATAGGACAAGGGGGAATGGTTTCCCACTGTCAGAGGGCACTGCTAGATAGGATATTGGGAAGGAATTCTTGGCTGTGAGGGTGGTGAGGCCCTGGCACAGGTTGCCCAGAGACACTGTGGCTGCCCCATCCCTGGAAGTGTCCAAGGTCAGGTTGGGTGGGGCTTGGAGCATTGTGGTCTAGTGAAAGGTGTCTCTGCCCACGGCAGAGAGTGGAACAAGATGAGCTTTAAGGTCCCTCCCAACTCAAATCAGTCTTTGATTCTATGAATGGAGATTAAAAGTAAAAAGGTTTTTTTAACCTTATAAGTATAACTTCGCCATAGCTTGCAAATTTTTGAAGAAGATCATCAATCAAGTTATCATCAAAATAGTTTTCTTCTGCTGAAGAACTTCTGATGGACACCATCACAGTCCCATCAGGTGGGCCTTGCATTGCAATCACCTCCTTATACACTTTTTGTCTCTCTTCTGCTTCAATTTCAAATATGTCGATATCAATCAATGCAACAACAGGCCTTGGAAAAAAACACACAAGAAAAGCCTGTTAGCAGTGTATCTGAGCAACAAAATACACAACACAAGTATTAAATCCTAGGAAGTAATGTATAAAATAAAACTGAAACCTATGATCGGATGTTTTCAGCTCCGCTCTTCCGTAGTGCAACAAAGTGCCAGGATTCCATGTATAGGGGACGTTAGTGTCAGTGTGAAAACTTGCATTCAGGAGATCCAGGTCTTCAGCTACACTCAGCAATGAAAACAAAAGGGGAGAAACATGGTGATTGTGAGAACGTGCTTTAAAAATAAGCTTTTGTAAACAGAAAAAAAATCATAGAAAGTAAACCCAAACCAAGTGTTTTACAGAACAAAACTCCGTAAGTTCCTTTTGCACTACTGAAATGTCAGTAACTGGGATCTGAGTCTTGACCCTCTGTTCAGCACCACTGCCTTTATTGAAGATGCTGTTTTAAGTGTTGTCTCTTACCAAGCCCAGAATCACTGGCACTGTGAATGTCACTAAATGGATTCTCTAAGCCAGTTAAAAGAGTATTTTAAACAATTGTAAGAAACACTAAAACCTGATCGGTCAAAGGGCCATTTTCTCCTCCTCCACAGGATCCGATCTGTCCACGCTGGTGTGCGACACTTCTCACTGGTGTCGTAGTCATCAGAGAACAGATCATACTTGTATGTAGGAGCAAAATTTATCTTCCCTTCCAAAAATCCCCTAAAAATCTGCAAGAGACAAAGCTGTTACATGTCATGCCAGAAGACAGAAACAGATGGGAAACAGCTTGAAACCAATCAGAATTCTCTATTCTAACAGTGAAACCCTGTGTAGACATCTCAAAATAAAAATAAAAAAGGTCATTTGGCTATATGAATCCTTCTCCACATCTTATCTGCTGAAAACATTCTACATTTGCCACTATTACTAAATAGTGACCCAGACAATCATCAATAAACAGAAGTGTGTCAACATTTATATCTTTAAACCCAGGGTTACGAGCAACCTACTGTTCTTCCAGTGTCATTGGAGGTCATCCAGAACACACACCACTTTAATTAGGTGCTTAGTTGTTCCTGTGTCAGCAAAAGTTGGGAATTAAGGTTTATATTTTATGTACCAAGCATTCCTGTAGATTCATAGAATCACAGACTGGTTTGGGTTGGAAGCGACCTTAAAGATCACCCGTTTCCAAACCCTTGCCATGGGCAGGGATGCCATTCACTAGATCAGGCTGCTCAGGGTCCCATCTAACCTGGCCTTGAACACTTCTAGGGAAAAGCTGACACAAGATGCCTCACCAAAAAATAGGAGTAAAAAAAAAAAGGAAAAAATAAAGAGTCATTAATATATTCAATATGAACTGAAATACTAGAGATAACATCACCATTTCTTCTCAAGCAAATAGGAAAACAGAATAAAAAGAGGTAGTATGTGACATTATCTGTCACATATTTAGAGATAGTGTCACTGAAAGGAATCAAAAACTCCCTCAGGGAGGCTTTTGCAACACAGAAACACACAGCCAACTGACACAAGACATGAGGAGTGCCCTTAAGTGTTTAAGCTGGACATAAGCTAAAACCTTAGTTAACTTAACAAGCTCCATTCTTGGGTTCAATCTCATACGGGTTAGATTAATTTCACTTCAGAAATCTGTAAAATATAAATCTGACTTGGATCTTACAATCAAATTTGCATCAAGTGACAGGTTGGCTGCTTTTTTGGTTGGAAATATAACTTGAAATCCAGTTAATTTAAAAATCTATGTCAGAAGATCAATGTCAGAACGTCAGAAGTTCCACAACTTCTGAGACAATTTGTTTGCCTTCAGTAATTATTTCTTAACCTACTTATATTTTTCCTTTCACTGCTACATGCTGCCTCCTAAGAAACCCAACAAATTTAAAAGCAGAAGCTTTCCTCAGACTTTGTTATTCCCTGTTTTCTCTGTAAATAAAAAGGCACCATTTGGACTACTGCTTTTTCTAGCAGTAACAGCATCAGACCTATTACTGCAGCAACTTAAGTAAAGAGTAACATTAGCAGAACTTCTACAAATACATTTTTTTAAGTAGTTGCACCTGATAAAATGAAAAATATTATAATTAGTAAACCCAGTGCTGAGGATACAGATTTACAGAATCACCACAGAGAACTGCTAAAGCCAAAGAGGAAAATGAAGTATTCTGAAGTATTGGTAACATTTCAAGATACCTGTCCAGAATTTTTCTGATTGATAAGTTGGTCTCCTGCTATGAGGGGATCCCAGTTCTGCTGTCGTATCAGCTCCTTCACCTCCTCATTGGGCATATCTATTCGATAATTGAAGTCACCACACCAGAAAATATAGTCATGGGAAAAGAGCATCCTTCCCTGGAAAGCAGAAGCACACAAGGAAGATAAAAACAACCAGGTGACAAATTTACTACTCCTCGGTGCAGAAGTTCGGTTTTCATCTGTAAAATACATAAAATACATATAATTTTACAGTTGATGAGAACAACTGAAATACATCTCAGTGTTTGGTATGGTTAGAACAACACAACCAGGATATGGTGTTCACATATACAGAACACGAGAGAAGGAATGTTTCCTATATAGGTTCTGTTTCTAAAGAAACATGATTCATCTGTATTGGATTCTAAAATTTTTCATCTTCCTACTACTGTTTCAGAAGTCAGCTCCAAGGCGATGACTGCTGCCTCTGTCACAAAACCAAAACACTCCCCTGGGATTTTGTGGCACAATCTCCTGACAAACTGCAAATCAAGGACTTTATTATTCAGATTTAATTGAAGACTTTTCAGTTACATCCAGTTTTCATAGCTAGGGAGAGACATAAGGGCTCTGTTACTTTAAGCAAAGCCTAAGGCCTGAAGTGAGAACTTCCCCCTTTGTTTTGATTTTTCCACTGCCCATAAGTAAATCCAAGCAGATGCACTGGCAGATTAAAAAAGCACATTTAGGAAACTGATGGATGCAGTACTTTCAAGGAAAACTGACACATGACCATAGGGATAAATTCAGAAATCAAAAAAACCTGTAAAACTGCACACTGCCATGCAGACTAACAAAGGACAATTTGACTACAAAATTTAAAACATCTTTAAGTCTCAAGGAAGCACTTTGTTGCACTGATAAAAATTTTAAGTATTTACTTGATGTTTGATAATCCTTTAAGAGAACATGGCATGGAATTGTTAGCAAAAATCATTCCCGTGTACTGAAAACAGTGCTGTTTCCTACGGATTTTTTTCTCATAGCTGATTAACTCCAGTGCCTATAAAAGTTCTACCACATGTCAGGGATCTAAAAGGCCTCTTTCCTATGCTAAATTCTTGATTCCTAATGCAAGTGAACTTGTGCTTCCATCATCTCTCTCAAGCATTGCACTGGAAAGGTCTATTCTTTATGCAGTCTCCTATTTTAATAAAAGTTATGGGAACTTAATTATCCCTGAGACCTCTAACCCAAGGAAATCTGATCTTCACAGGAATCTGGGGAGGGAGAAAAACACAAATGGAGCTTTTGGATTACCCTGCTGGAGCCCCAAGCATTTTACTTCTCATTCGTTGTGGAATTTGAACACTTGCTTACCATTGGAAAGCCAAGTTTGCGAGAAATTTCTACAAAGTCTTCGTTTCTCTCTTTAACCTGGGACTGCCCTGCAGCAAAGTGGCTGCAGACAAAGCAGAGGCTGGACGTGTGGAACAGCATCCGAATGGCCACAGCACCTTTGTTCCCAGTGGCTCCTCCCATGCCTGTCTTCACAGTGTCGACAGCAACATCCCTGAAAGAGTGAAACAACTTTCAAAAACACGGTACACGCGTGTCTGAGTATGACCGTGGGCTGGGAAAAGAACATTCTTATATCGTCCTTTCAGCCATGGGGCTGGTTTTAAAAAATGCCAACAGCTACTGAGCAGGTAACAGGACAAAAGTTCAGCTTTTCAAGCTTTCTTGGTGACTCACGAGACGTTTAAAAACTAAGATAAAAGAATTTAAGCAACTACTTCCCCAGAAGATGGAACAACTCCTTCAGAGCCCCACATGCTCCTGGGTACATTTGGGTGTTATCCTGCAACACAAGGCGAGCTGGAGGTGACCCAGCCTGGGGACAGATGTGCCCACTGACCTGATAAAAGGGGCGTGCTGGGGCCTGATGAACACGAAGAGGCAGACACCCACCAGCTGCTCAGAGGCCAGGAGCACATACTTGTAATCTCTTGAGATAGTCTTCTGCAGCTCAGCAGCCCAGAGCTTCTGGTTGGTTGTGCTAAGCAGTGAGATGAAAAATGCCAGTTTTAAAATAAATCAAATTAAGCAGGTTTCTAACTGTTGATTGAGTTGAATAAACTTCATCCAATGATCTCAACTAACTCTTGGGGCAGTAAGCCAAAGCCAAGTTGGGAATGGTGCTCAAATGTCTCCCAGCACAGTCATGGGCTCTAGACTGTCATGACATCATCATTCAAATTCAGCCTCTACAAATGCTGCTTCACTTTTCCCAGCACCACAGACAACATTATATTTCCCGTATTTCTGTGCCTAGATTACAGGAGCAAAACCTAAGAATTTTCCTAGGGAGTTACTTCCCAGCCTACAGCTCAGTCAATATTGGAAAAAAGTTGTCCATGGACTGAGATCCAGAAGAAACCTGCTTGGAGGCATAACAGACCCCGGTTTTTAGAGCTAGCATTGGATATAAATGAAGAATATCAGGCCTGGAAACAGCATTAAGTAGACACGGTGTGACATCAGGGGATGACAAGCTGCTACTTGGTACTCAAGACAAAAGCCTATGCAAAAGTTACAGCATTATGGGCTTTAGGTGCTCTTCCCAAGGAGTTAAAGCTTGCCTAACACCAGTAAACAAGCAATGCAGGCTTGTTTATGCAGAGAAAACAATGGACATAGGGAATATGGCCCTAGGACTACACACACATTTATCACTGGTATCACCCACCACTAGGAAAAATGTATTTCCATAACCCACTCTGCCAGAGGTGAAAAATCCAAACTCCACAATAACACATCCATGTAATTAATGGAATGGCAGTGAAAACTGACAGGATGAAAGGAAGCCTTGCTTTATCCAGATCACAACCTGGTGCAAGACACTATATAATGACACACCAACAACACATGTTTTTGGAAAGATTTTCACAGGATTTGCCATTCCCCAGCAGTACAAGAACACCAGAGCTAAATTAAACACAGGAAAAAGCTGAGGAGCTGCTGGAGGTGCAATCCAAAATATAGTCAAGTGCTGACTATTTGGATCTGTGAGATTACATTATACATGATCTAAGTGATCAGAGCTTTGCTAGGGAAAGCTGAGACGAAGTCTGCAATCCTGGCACAGAAACTGGGAGAGAGAATCAGAATACAGTAAAAAACTAATCCAGACCAGCACAAAACAGGAGAAAACAAAATTTTAAATAACATTTTACTCAAAAAACATGCTTATCAACCAAACTAGTCCTGTATGGATTGTAACACCCACCTGGCATTCACGATGTTTCCTGCATTTAACTCCACCATTTCTTCAAACCCAATGGCAAATATGTCCACAGGTTTGTTTTTGCGATCTGCAGGGAAACATGAAAATACCTATTTGTCCTTTCTAATTAACTGAAGAAGCAAGACATCATATATATATCAATTTTAGTAAGGAATTCTTTACTTAGGAAGAAATTCTTCCCTATGAGGGTGATGAGATCCTGGCACAGGTTGCCCAGAGAAGCTGCGGCTGCCCCATCCCTGTAAGTGTCCAAGGCCAGGTTGGATAGGGCTTGGAGCATCATGGTCTAGTGGAAGGTGTCCCTGCCCATGGCAGGGGGTGAGACTGGATGGTGTTTAATGTCCCTTCTAACCCAAGACATTCTATGCTTCTGTGACATCTATTTTAATATTCATGATCTAATTAGGAAAATCAGAGTTCTCAAGGAAAAAAAGACAGAATAAAAACACTACCTTGGAATTCATGGATCCCAGCTAACTTTGGTGCATCCAGCAGCCAGTCAGTGAGGGTCTGATTTCTGAAGGCAATACTCCGGAACTGCTTCCCCCCGTTAACGTTCCACGTCCCAACACACACTCGGATCTTTTTCGGTTTTGCATACTTATAAAAGTTCTCACACATGCTCTTCAGCACTTTTACAGATGCTGCAAAAACATTTGAAAAGATGTTGGTTTTATACAGAATGTTTCTTCAGAAAACTTGGCAATGAGATCTTTCCCATATACATGCACAGACATGGAGAAAGTTAAGCTGTTGAAGGAGGAGGAAAGTAGCCTTCCCAGAGGAAAATGTCCCTTACAGACATTCCTGGTCTGGGTAGGACATTGACTGACTGAAAAACAGCAGCAATTTGTTCAAAATAATATGTAGATAAATAACACATGAAGGAAACATAATTTTCACGTTTTATAAACATCTGTCATTCTTTCACCTTATCTGTGATCCTCTAGGGAAACCACTATTTTTCAAACATACCAACATCATTTTCACAGATTATGTTTATGAAATCCAATTTCTATTACAGAACCAACTTGCAGATATGTTCATTTCTGCAAGTGTAGAGTATGTCTATGTAAGCCAAACAAATCTGAATTATTTTTTAGGTCAGTTGAATTCCTAAAGTTCTGCTTTAGTTAGGAAGGTAGGCTGGGATTCAAAACAATTAAATTAATTTCTCTGTCCCACCAGCCTTTCCCTGTGCCTTGTTTTCATCTGCCAGATGGGAGAGAGAGGAACAACACATGTGTAAAGGACATTGTGGGAAACACAGAAATGAAACAGCTGATTCAATGGTCAGGTAAATTAATAACACTTAGGTAAAATACCTATTTTGAATGCTCTTGTGGTTATGAGACTCCGAGAGAATCATAAAAACAATATTAGATGGAATTCTTCTATTCACTTGTTGCTGTCTTGCAAAATAGTCAGTTACTGGGCACAGTATTTTCATTGAAATCCCCCAAATAAGATGATTAGTGAGCTGCTGCTGTCTTTTCAGTTATTCTTTTTAAGTTTGCCACCTTTAAATTTGCTACAGAACCTTGGCTACCTGATAAAACAAAAACCACAGATTCTCTAGCTCTCATGGGTTTGAAACAAACTGGAAACGAGAAGAAAATATTATGTTGTATTTGTTGGCTGTGAGCTCTTTCCCTGCTGAACAAACCATATATCCATGGAATGGTAATCATAGAGAAAAGACAGTGAACTGGTTGGTGTCTCTTGGGGGTACTACAAGCAGACCATGCTTGGGATCATGCTTTTCTCATCATAATCCAGGGAAATGAAGCCTAGAAAACAACAAGGAGCCAACAGAACATTTGACAACTTCAGGTGAGAGCCAGATACTGAGTCTGCTTCTGACTGGGCCTACACATGAGGTAACTCAAGCCAACAAGTCCAGCATGTGCCTGAAGAGCCGCCAAGGGTCAAGGACAGGAGCAACCCAGGACCTGACCACTGAGGGGAAACCAATCTCAGCAGTGTTGTAGCCACAACACATCCAAGTAGCCAAAGAACCCAAACAGCATCGCAGGCAGCTCTGAAGGTTTGCACAGAGTAGCCTTTGTAGTACTCTGAGAAAGTTTTAGTATCAGAATTTGGACTTATTATTCTCTCCAGTTTCTTCTTTTTCTTTTGAAAATTTAGCACTTTTCAGCTTTATTTTAAATATTTACTCCAAATCATTCAGAGTTGCTACCCAGCAGCTTCTAAGAAAAGCTGTAAAATTGGATTTAACTCCTGACACTGTCATGAAGCCCTAACATGAAGAGCCTTACCATGTTAGAGTCTAACTTTAGGAGGGAACTGACAACATGCTTATTACAAACAAGCAATTCTTATCTTTAAACTAGCAAGTTTTCTAAATTGTAAAATGGCACTTTTTATAAATTAGCATAAATAACTTTTTTTTAAATCATCTGTTTTCCCAAATACTGAGTGAACCAGTTGCTTTTCAGAACTCCTGAGCCTCCTGCAAGTATGATTTTCCTATACATTTCTAGCTATCTATCTTTTCAGAAAAATTGTGCCTCACTCTGTCAAAAATCCAATCAATTACATTTTCTGTTATTTTGCAGGAAAAATAACTGCGGCTCTTACTAGGCAAACAGACATTTGGAAATCAGTTCTACAAAGGGAATGCCAATTTAATACTCTTTGGGGGATATTCTGTGCAACTGAACTTGATGGAATTACAACATCCAAATTCCTGTAGTAATGTTTCAATATATGCAATCTGTATCCAGGTGAAATCCTGAAATGCTAAAAAATAGTTGACTTGTATCATTCTTCCTGAGTTATAAGCTAGAAGGTAACACCATCAATGACAATGTGACTGGTTATTTCAATAAACACTTTTAACACTGACAAAATGCCAGTGAATCATATAATTTGAGATGTATATTACCCATGACTCGGATTTCATTCTTGAGGTACTCACTAAGAGTTAAGTAGATAGAGTAAAACACATATAGAAAAAGCAAAGTTGACAAATGTAAAGGTCATTTTAATTTCCTCAAAATTATGCAGTAAAATCTGCATATAGGAGCATTAGGAATATTTTATTTTAAATAACAGTTTCTGGGAACAAGGAGATGATGAAGCATTACACAGCTGAAAAGTACTTGCAGCTGTTCCTTCAAAATATGGAATATGTATATATCCTATCTCCCCTAATGAAGCAGCTTCAGGTAAACAGCTTAAGTAATCAAAAAGGAGAATTTCCACTAAGAATCAGAAAATTCAGAATTTCTGAATCCTCCATATTTTAAGCTCAACATCGGGGACATTGGTCAGGATATTACTGGCATGTCTACAAGTAGGAGATGAAGAGTTCCCTAAAAAGTTCCCTCCTCAAGCTTTGCCTTCACTGAGAGTTTCACCTAAAGAGACGCTCAAACATTTTCCCTTTGTGTCACCTGCAGAAGTGATTAAATCTCAGGGAGTTTGACTGGACTTTTGCTCCACAAAACACAAGTGCCAGCAAGTTATTTCAAATCCTTCCAGTGCAGCATTAACCTTTGCTGGGAGATAGTACAAAATCAGCCTGTCTCCTGCAAGAACACAAGCAGGTGGAGCGTTCTGACAGCAAATAAGATGAAGTTACAAATTGTATTGAAGAATTTTACCTCTTACTCTGAACAAAAACACAGAAGTTCCCAAACCAGATAAAAAGGCAAATTCCTCTACATTTGCAAAAAAAAAAACCCAAAGAATTGGTTGCCTCATTTCCAACTCACACCCAAGCACACTGCAACATTTTTCACCTCTTGTATTCTCACTTTTCTTGGATTAAAGGATGTTGGGGCACAGGACTGCACAGATGCAAACACTACCAGGAAAATATGAGCCCACAACCAAATATTACACAGACATGAGAAAGAAGTCAGAGAAGAAAAACAGCCGGTCAGGTATTCAGAGTTTAATTTACTATACTCTACCTGATTGTAATGATTGCTCTGAAACTACGGGTGCAGCAAGAAGAAAACAAGAAAAGATTAGTCAAATAAGTTATTGCTTTTTAGAATTTTCCAGCAATATGTGAGAGAACATGCTGTAACACACAATTTATCATACATAACCATTTGCATCAGTTAAAGCACATCTTTTATGCTGCAAAATCTACAAAGTTTCACAACAGGATTAACAAATTCCCTTTTCTTGCTTTATTAAGAATGGATTTACACATGATGAAGTACCCTGCTAGTTAATTTGCCACCTAGCAGCGAATGCAGACACATTCTGTTCAGTGAAAAGGGATTAATGCTCCTCAGCTGCCAGGAGCTGCAAATATGGAAAGGACAGCTTGCATTCCCAGAGAAAGTGAGAAGAAATGAAAACAAGTTTCAATTAATGTTGAGGTGAGGTCGATTTAGCAGGTTTCAGATACAAGGAAAGTTACAATAACATGAAACCTTGCGCTAAAGAAATGGGAGAAAAACAGTCTTTCAGGTTCCACATTGGATGAAGATGTGGGCCCACAAGACAAAGACTAAAATTGGGCAAGGATTTTTGTCTTGTGCCAGAGATTTGCACCAAAGCTTTGACACACTTTTCCTCATTCTAGGTTGAGAAGTGTCCAGGAGAAGGAAAAAAAAATTAGAAGGAAAATTTTAAAATGTTATT
This sequence comes from Pseudopipra pipra, assembly GCF_036250125.1. Classification (NCBI taxonomy): domain Eukaryota; kingdom Metazoa; phylum Chordata; class Aves; order Passeriformes; family Pipridae; genus Pseudopipra; species Pseudopipra pipra. The sequence continues at coordinate 16,968,222 of NC_087550.1, forward strand.
AATCCCTAAAACATTGCAATAACCCACCCTTTAGAACACATGGGATCTTGGAAAGAAGACTCAACTATGAGCTCCTCTGTTTTTTATATCCCACGAGAGTGTTCTGACCACAGCCTTACACCTGACTCACTACTTCCTTGCCCATCAGACCTATAGAAGGATGGGACTGACTGCAGTCCTGGGGACCATGGAGGCTACACACCTTTTTGGGGATGCAGGATTCTGGTTCAGCTCCCTGTTCTGAGGAGGGGAACCACTTTCCTGGAACCCGAACCCCAAGTCCCACCTGGCTGCTCTGCACAAGCAGAATTTCTTGTGGATCTCTCTCTGATTTTGACATAGAATTTCACCCACAAATAACACACAGGTAAAGAAATTACTGCAGCATGCTAGTTTGGCACTATTAGTAAAGCAGAAGTAACTTTCATTGTTTAATAAGCCAAGAGAACATAAAACAGCATTTATACTTCCAATAGTGCTTTGAAAACAAACTCCATACAGCTTTCTTACACCAAATAGTTACGAGACAGATTAAAATCCTGAAAGACACATACCGCGTAAACTGCTGGTGGTTAAGAGAGCCCGTGCTTTATCTGCTAAATCACTATTTAGGGTATTTCCCAATAACAAAACATCAATGGCCTCCTGCTTGGAGCTATCAAAAAAGTTATTTTGGATCGTTCTGGTCACAGAACGAGCACCATCCTTCAGCTTTCCAGCCTGTTAGGGAGGAACATGTATAAAATATTTTATGTTGGACACTGCTCACAATAACATTGGCAATATTCAGTAGCATCTATGTAAACTGTGTTAATGATTTTAAAGCCTAAGGCAATTTCCTTCTTTAAGTGTTAAATAAAGTTTCCTGAGCCTACTCTACCATGTGTGCTGTCCCCCCACCCCCAAATGCTAAACAACACAGTAATACCTTCAAGGCACATCTAACAAGCAGATTTAAAAGAAATTAAATAAAACACTGCAGGGAGGAGAATAATTTTTTTTCCTAAACCTTAGGTCTTCAAAAATTAATTTCATAGTGTCACATACAGACCATAATAGGGATTTTGGGCTTTTCCCCAAATAGTGAGAGATGAGCACTTGAGTCCAAATGCCATGACACATGAATATATATGTATATGCACATATACATGTTCAGAATTCACATTCTGAAATATCCATGTTAAAAACAGAGATAGCTTCAATTTATTAAGACCCTGTAACTTTTGAAAACAACATGCAAGTCTCATGCAGTATCCCAGAAGGAACACAGACACGAATCAATGGCTACAGATACTGTTCATGAAGGCCTCTTAAATGCATAAGGAAAAAAGACAAAAGCTTAAAAAAACTACCCCAGGATTTAGTTGTACAAATTGTACTAGACAACAAGGAAGAAACTACTCTTTTTGCAAGACTTAGTAGAAGTAAATTGGCACCATGAGTTTTGGCAGACAATGTGGATGAGGCGTAGGGCTCACACTATTGCATTAGGATTTTGATGGGATGTGCTCCCTTCCTGGCAGACAACGTACAACTTATGATCCAAAAACACACTCACCGTTCACAAATCAGGCAATTAATTGAAAGGAACCCAGAGAAAGCAAAAGAAAGAGCAGGTAAGGAGTTAGATGTAATGAGTATTGTAATACTTTAAAAGGGACTGGTTTTCAGAATAGAAATGTATATTAACACATTTAAGGTCAAAACAATTTTTCTCCTATCTTTAATTTTCATATTTTTACTTCTAAGTACTCTTGGACTTTGAAGAATCAAACTGACGAGTAAGAAATGGAAGAATTTCAAGCATCAAACTTTTCATTTGAAAAATGAGAATACAACTTAAAATCCACATTTTAAAACAGATTATCAGAGTACTCAAGAGCATATTGAGTAGTGACCTGGTCAGGTTTCATTGAAACTAGAGCAAGTATCATATGGCTTTGCAAGCATTAAAGATCCTCTTTAAACAGATAGGACTTGTGTCAGGGATGCTGTGTTTGATTTAGGAGATGTGATACTAATTACAGTTGTCCCAGAGCAGGGATCCAGTGTTATTCCCAAGACAGCAGAGTATATGGACTGTCATGGTTTAACCCCAAGCTGAAACCAGGACATCTACTCTACTACTCTGCATTTTAAACATTAAAAATGGACATGGAAATACAATAAGTGCATTTTCCAAAGTAGAAAATTTAAGTAGCCACGTGAACAGCAGAAAACCATTAATTTAGGAAAACAACTAAGGAGGGTTGGATGGGAAAGTCAAGAAAAGGGGAGAAACTCAACAAAAATACTTACTGCAGTTTTCCTGACAACCTGGGTGACATTTTTTGTAAGAAAATAAAATTAAACATCTTTAACCAAATTCCACTCTACAGTAAAATACAAGCAATTCCCAAAATGAAGAAGTCCTGCATGCACCAATCAAGGGTTGAATAAGCAAAAAGTCTATTCCACTTATTTTGTTTTTATGTATCTTGTTGTGGGACCTCCCACATGTGCAGAAAAGGGCCCTGGAATGGTCTGAACAAACAAGTGATGGAAAAACCAAAACAGGTAACTAAGAGTACATAGGATGTAACACAGAATGAGGAGCAGAACATTCTCTGACAATAAGAATGATGTGAAAAGACATTTTTGAAGGAACTAAGGGCAAAAACTGCTATGGTTCAACATTTGTTTGTCGTGATAGGTATCACCTGGTAAGAGAAAGAATTATGGAAACAAAAAAAAGCAACATTGTGAGAAGAAAAATAAAAGACGGTGTTAGAAAATGTGAACAACTCAGACATCAACCAAGACAAAACAAGCTGAAAAGAAACCAAGCATTACACTGTCATGGAGTAGGGAACTGTTAACACAACATAGAAAGCAGGGTAGAAACTGAATTTGGGTTTTTTTTCAGTAATTGCAAAACTAAAAAGAAATAGCTGGAGGCACATGCAAACAAAAACCACCCAGCTGCAAACTACTACCAACACTTAAACAAACAATAAAAGCATGAACAACAACATCCAGTCCAACACATCAGAAAATAAAGGATAAATAGTGAATGGAACTGAAACAACAGCAAGAGAGGTAGAGAGAGAAAAGTGAAAAATATTCAAAGAAACCAAAGCTGATTTGAACATACATTTTTCTGAACTGTGATCTAAAGAAATGGAAGATTTGAGCCTTATCCTATCACACAGAACAGTGTTGTCTGGGAGGCAGAAGTATGGCTGGAAAGGGATCTACTGGAACAAAATCCGGTTATCAACACAACCAATAGTTTTATGTTAATTGTTTTGGTTGGTTAGGTTTTTGGGGGATTTTTTTTCAGGATTACCAAAAGAAAGGGCATATTTTTAAAAAGAAAATCTCATTGTTGCTATATTAATGACAGAATTTATTAAAACCCATACTGAACACTGTTAAAACATTTGAGAAAATGTACTTTACCTTCGCTTTTCCTTCAAGGGCTCCAGTTCCAGCATAAATTTTACTGACAGAATCACCATTCACAGACCACATGGATCGGAAAACTTCCTGAAAGCGAGTAACTAACTGAGGCTTCTCAGCTAATCCTAATACCTCCAGCTGTTTTGTTAGCATCTGCAACAGTTGAAGACAACATTTGTAAAAGGAAAAATCTTTAAATGTGTTTATTGAAAGGCACATTGTTTTTTTCAGCACATATGCATAAAAAACCTCGAATCGTTGGTTTATATTTATCATTCTGAACAAACTGACACCATGTCATGCTTGTAAGGCTGCATCATACATGTAACTTAGCATCAGCACTTTGTTTTCTTTTAAAGATAGGTAGTAACATAGGAGAATAATTATGTGGTTGATTTGTAAATATTTTCATCTAAAAATTCATCAAACTAAATAAAAAAATCTATTTTCAAGAGCTTTTAAAAATCTTTAAAAAGCTTGAGGTGTCCAACTGCAAGAAAAAGGAACTTAAAACAATGAACACAGAATGACAAAGGCAAAATTCTGAAGGTTGGTCAGGAATTAATAAAAGATACAAAAGGAAACTTGCACACAAAATTAAGAAGACATAAACAAGAAAAGAAGCTTCAGAAATTGGGTGCTTGCTCTTACAATTTTAGGTGGTCATCCAGAGCTCAACACTTGTTATTTGAAGTATCTACCATGCTAAATAAAGTAAGAATTCATGTATCTCATTTAAACAGAATATTAAATTTAGGTAAGCAGCTCTTCAGGTTTTACCATTTCCCTTCTTATTAATCAGCTTTATTCTTTTAGCTCTCATATTTTAGCTGAAATCATAATTAAATCATAATTTAGTTCTCATCACTTCAAAATTTGGCACACCTAGTCTGAAAAAAAAAAGGTTACATTAATCCAGTTCTTAAAAGATAAGAAAGGAAAAAACAGAGCTGCAAAACTAAGTTTGACATATAAGTGCTGTACACTTTAAGAGTGGATAAAGATTTGTTCTTATTCCACAGAAAACACTTGTGTTAATGCAGCAACAAAGCACTACATATTCTAGAATCGGATATGTTTGTTCTACAAACAGTTCTCATAGAAGTTCCTCTTACAGATGCTAAAACAAGAGCATTTTAATTATATAAAATTCAGAAAACAAGATTTTCCTTATTTTGACCCTACAGCACCCATGATTGTTCATTTTTAAACATGCTGAGGATCTCTAGAAGTCAGAACAAGGAATATATCACACTATAAACCCAACTGCCATCTGGGAAACATGTTAATTCACTTTTCTTAGGGAAGTTAATACTGCTTTTACAGCTTAAGTGCCACAGAAGCATCAGCTGGACGTGGTTTTCCTACCTCTAAGCCAAGGAAAGCCTGGACGCTGTTTGTTCTATCCAGACAGTCCAGGCAGTTGGTTCTGACAGTACCACTCTGGGATCTGTGCCAAGGACAATGGGAGACAGAGAGAGAAAACAACTGAAATAACTCATTTAACACATTATCTCCTCAACAAAGACACGGACATGAAGACCTGAACCAGGACAATAAATCAGGGTATTGTCAGTTCGTGCCTGGAATAGAAGGTGAGCTCCCAAGAGCAGCACTGCTCACTGTACACAACATTTTCTGCAAATAACATTTCTGCTTCAGTTTGCTGCAATCCTCCTTGCTTGCTTGGTTAAAGTGTTATGCAGGATTAGGCTTCCCTTTCAAATAATTCAGCTAACATACTTCCTAAGAATCTCAGAGGGAAATAACTTTTGTTAAAACAAAAATGAAAAAAAATATATAGAGACACTTCTTGGTTCTGTTTAAATAAACTAAAGGTAAGAAGAATTTGTGATAAAACTAAAGCCAATTTCAACCACTCATTACTTTCTCTTTCCTCCCCAATTAAAAATGAAAAATAAGCCTTTCCCCCCCAAAACACAAGGGAGATTTGAGGCCCTCAGGCCCTCAGAACTGCTCTGCTCTCTTTGGGAGAAGACCAGTAATTCCTGCTGGAAATATCTTAAAAGGATTATGTCAGGCAACATCCATGCACTGCTTGCTTGGCCAGGAGTACAAAATTCCTATGACTCTCCCAAGGACACCCACTTATTCCCCACTTCTGTCACTCTCACTACCCGCTTCACCCAATGAAGTCAGTAAGGTTTCAGCACATGGACTTGGAGATCTAACCATAAACCACACAAAGTTTTGAAGAACTTTCTCCAGGATTTTTATTTTTGCATTAATATCTCCACATTTGACCTGAAATACAAAAAAAGCCTGACGTTCCCCAAAGGAGATGGTCCATGAACTCACAAACATTAGAATCGTGTCTTTCATTAATGCAATTTTTGAAGTCATTACAAGCCACGGCCTATTTGGCTTTCAGCCTCTTGCCAGTCTTTTTGATGTGTGATTATTTGAATCTCCATCCCAATCCAAAGTGTCACACCGCTTTGAAAGCTTTTTGGAGTACAGTCAGTGACATTTCGAGCAGCAGATGGGGACCTGAGCACCCTCCAACTAAATCTAATCCTATTAAGGCCAACTAAACCCTGTCCTTGGGGGATTTAATCTCACAGCCAAGCCAGAGCACAGAGTGGCACTGGAACTCTCTTCTCCTCTCCCACTGCATGAGGCACAATTGCCTCATCACTCAGCAACTCTCTTTCTCAGGGAGAACCTCGTGTGGAAGGGAGAAGAGCAGGAATGCTGCCTGTTTCCAGCCCTACTCCCCTTCTGCTGAGACAAGCACGGCCTTTGCTCCAGGAATAAAGACAGAAGTATAGAGCAGGACAGAAATCAGGCATCTCACTCCCTCTTTGAGAGAAAGGAACCACTCAAATGGGGAACCCAGGTGCAAACAGATTCAGAAAAGGACTGCATGGAACATGAACTTTTACAGCACACAGAAAATGGTGCATTCCATCACTGAGGGAAATAAAGAGAACATTATACTGGAAAACGGAAAAATATTCATTCTTTAATCTGGCAAGAAAAATGACTATTGACCATTTTGACTAAATCATGAGGTCAAAGGCCTGAAATTAATTCTTGTCCCTTCAATGTCTCACAGAGATCTTCTATGAAGATTTTTAGAGCACACTCAGAATGAGAAAAAATTTTAATGGGAGTAAAATAGGTGACTCATAATTCAGCTGTTAAGCATCATCTTGGATACAATAAAAAACACCATAACAGAAGTTACTCTTTTTCCCTTAATTTTTGTCTCTTTTATCTTCTTGCTAAGGAGTGAAATCCACCCCAGCAACACAATTTGAGGAAATATACAGAAGTTATACACACAAACCTTTTCACTTCCTTTCCATCAAAATAAAAAAATCCACACTCCAAGAACTTCTGGACTTGAGGTTTAAGCACACTGTGCAGTTTTTCTGCCTTTCCACCTTTAACCATCTGATGGTAGTCGAAGTTCACCATTTTGATATCAGCTGAATGTTCAGATGCTTTCAAATGGCTCTGGTATTGTAAAAAGAGAATAAAAACTTATAAATATACCAGTATCTGAACATAGAGTAGTATGAGCTAAACAAGAGGCTAAAAATGTTTTAAAGGCTGTTTTATTAGTCATCTTGTCTATTACATGCTTTCTCTTAGGTAAAACTTCCCCTAATATTCACTGAAAAATCCTGAAGTGTTCACACAATGTTTCTTGGCAAAGGTTGGGCACCTGGGAACGCTGCTGTCTCCTACCAGGAGAGCTGGATGCAGCAAATATCCCACTGAATGCCCTAAAATATTCTACCACTACAATAAAAAGGGAATAGGAAAAAGGGAGAGGGAAGTAACAGATGGCTATTGACATGTTCTCTGGCTTCAAACAGAACTCCTCAAACTGTCAGTATTTACGGACTGTACCATGACAGTTATTTTTAACCTAACCAGTGGGAATTAATGGAAGTGGCCACTTAGAGTTAACATCTTCTGAAAAAAACATTTCCTTTTAATCATGAAGCAGTTTTCAGGTTTAAATTGATAATTAATTTGTGATTTTTAAAAAATGTTAAGGAACAGATCCATTAATTCCAAGAGAAATATATTTGAAAGGAACATCACAGTATTAAATATCATAAAGCATAATTTTATAGTGTACAAAACATTTACATTTTTAAATAAATAAGAAAATTACTGAAAATCCCTCAACATTATGTTGCTGTTGTAATTTTTCAGCACAGTAACCAATCTGAACAGAATCAAGCACAAATTGTACAGAGAGCTCTTAACAATTTATTTCACATTACATATCTTAAGCAGCGCTGTTATGATAAATCAAATTTGAACTCCCAGTGGTAGTTGCTCCAGAGCACAGCATTCCTGGTTTGGTTTTCAAAGGCTGTATAAAAGCTTCATTGCAAACCAGCAAACTCCAAGGATATGCACAGTGAGAGAACTGTCACACTCACCTGAAAAGCTTTGCTGAGCATGTGTTCCCCTTCTTTTGCCCCAAGTAAATTTACAATAATTTGCTTGCCATATAAATTTTTAAGAGTTTGGAAATGCCTGTTAACAGAAGAAAAATTCCAGAGTCATCTTCTGGCATGCAGAAAATGAACAGGAACACCTGGAACGCCGACTGAGATGCTGCAAAATATTTCACTATAAATTTAATTCACACTTTCCAACAAAGGACTCGAAGGCATAAGCGATCACCAGAGAGTTCCCCACTTTGCTGAATCACATATTTTTATAGACAAAGCCTCCTGTTTGGAATAATACATCCCATGTCTGTGATGCAGCATTTACCAGAGATCTGTAGTGCATTACCAAAAATCTAAGATGTTCTTTCACCTGTCAAAAGCTGGTGCATTCGCCTCGAAACCCCTTGACATTCTGACACGATGGGATCCCACCTATGACATGAAAATTACATTAAATTATTTGTCTTGGTTTGAGTAAAAGGCATGTAAATGTTTCATCAGTTCTATTACAAAATGCTGATATGTCTGAAGAACCTGGAGTCCCTGTGAGGCATGAGCTCTTTTTAACTTTTCCTGTAAAAATTGTGTCACGGCAGTAGCTGCTGAATCAGTTCCTCTTTCTAGAAAACTTGGATGAAATTATATTACAGTAACTCTTGATCCTTACTGACTTCTTGAGAAGACTTCTCCTCAAGAACAATTCAGAAGAAAACAGTCTCTCTGGATGCCCTTAGACAACCTAATTAAAACAGGAAAAACTGAGAACTTCAAAGAGAAAACACCTAAAGAGTAATGGACATTCAAAATGTGTGCAGAGCAGCATTCAGAGACTTGAGAGAAGCAGGCTGAGTGAGTCACACCACAGCACCAACTTGCTCCCAAAGAATCACCTCATCCTGAAAGGGAACTGTGCAGAAGAACCCAAAGGCTACTGTATTCGTGTATTTTTAAACATGTTATAATTAAATCTATCTCCTGTTTACCTGCAGGCCTGGCTGTTCCCAAAATAAGGGAACAGATCCTCGAATCTGTATGAAAGATGACACAGAGTCATCTAAATATATCACCTGTTAAGGAAAAAAAAAACATAGTGTTAATAGTGATCACAGTGTAATCTTTTAGATTTCTTAGCTTTAACTAAACATGGAGTAAATAAAATATATTTACATGTTACATATTCCACTAAAAAAAGCTAAAACATTTATTGTGTTCCCTAGACTTTTCTCTCTATCCCCTCTGAATAATTCCTAAGAGAAATCGTGGCACTCTCATGCTCCCTCGCAGGATCATGATTCACACAGTGTGTTGGGAAATACAGTGGGCTTTTATTATTTGGGCCTGAGTAACTCCTGTGCCACGAGTAAGAGGTTTTAAACAACTCAGTAAGACTTTCAGCTCAGGAGGCTCAAGGGAAGCACAGCCACCCACAGCAGTTCAGCTCATGGATAACAGCTTCTTAAGCTACTGCAACCCAGGCTCCTGTGTGCCCTTACCCTAAGCTACACTAAAAACCAAGATCATTGAATTATGTAACCTACTTAGACTCCTTATTTAGCACCAAAGGAACTATTCCAATATCTGTTGGTTACAGGCTTGACTTGTGATCTGTCGATTTAGAGTAAAAATCACACCACACACGTGCTAACACTGGCTTTGTCAGCCAAGCAATGTGCAGTGGAGCTTAACATACCTGCTCTGTTTCAACAAAATTAGCAACGTGACCATCATCATTTGTTCCCCGGACGTTAAATCTGGTGCCAGCCCGTTCACAGCTTAGTCGTGAAATGAGACAAGCCTTTGCCTGCTTGTGAGCTGCATAAATTGTCCTTATCTCCACTCCTCCACACATGAGACGTAGCAGCCAGTCATCACAGTTCACACCATAGTGCTTCAGATGTAAATGCAGCGACTGGTTCCTATCAGGGACAAAATAATCATGAAATAACTGGGAGGAAATAAAATCCAGGTCAAACTGTTAAGCCCACTACTAACTCCTTACATTTTACACCTACTACCACAAATAAGAAAAGGAAAGTAAACATGCTATAGTTTCGTGATATAGCTCTTTTTTAAATATACCTGAAATAGCAAAGTTTACATGAGAACAGCTTAAACATTTGCACAGTAAGAATATGGAGTGAAGCTATGAATTTTAATGACCTTAAAAATAACCCTTATAGCCCCTGCTAATCACTCAGTAAAAACCAACACTCAAAGCTTTTTTACACTTCTCTGCTCAGCCTTGCTTTGAGAAGCCAAACATTATAGACTCTGGAAAAAGCAAGCCAGAATTCCAATGACAGGTTTACTTTTTGTGGTGGATAAAGCACCATTCAGTTTCACATCACCACAAAAGAAAGCTAGAGGAAAAATTCTTGTCCATATACATTGATTATTTCCATTATATGTCATCATATCACATCACTTCCCAGACAAGCTTCCAGGAATACATTCGCAGCCACTTGATTCTCAAATTTCTGTAAATATAAATGTCAGGGTTAAGTGTTGTTATATACTGCAGAGACAAACAGCAAGGTTCCTACAAGTCCTATAAACCTACATCAAGGGAGTAGTGTTTCTGAAGACCTGAGCTTATTTTCTGTCTTAATACATATTTTGTGTTATACTTCACTCTGATCAGATTCCTCCACCTGATTGAAACAGCGGCAAAGAGTAGAGAAGCACCGGTTCATATGCCAGAGCTGCTTTGGTGTCTTGTATTTTGGACCAAAGAGGGGGGAGGATGTAGCTTTTCAGGTGTTCTAACAGGATACTGCCAAGTTTTCAGTGCCCTTCCAAGGTTCATGGACACACAGACCATTTTTTACAAAAGCTGAAGAGAAGGGAGCAGAATTTCTGCCATGACCATGTGTGTATTTCCAGCATTATTTAAGCTGTTTATCGACAGGAAAAGCAGTATTCCTTTTACTAAAAATCCTCTGTGTGAAAGCCTATACTTTATTCAAAAATACCCAGTAAAAGGATAGCAAGTTCAGCAGCCAAGCAAAGTGCACTTTGTAGCAGAGCCTACCTGCTGTGTCAACAAAATCAGCAATATCAGTGTGCTGTGAAATAAAACTTTTGAAGTGCCTTCTTATGTTGGAAACCCACTCGGAAACTATATATAAACACCATGCCATTTTGGAATCCAGAATGTTCAAAAATAGGATCTTTTTTCATTTAAGGCTTCATTACCACATTCCTTTAAAAAAGCTGACACGCTTGATGAAGAATGAGGAACTAAAGCTGAAACACAACATCACGACAACTGTTAAGATCAAAGTATAATAGCAGCAGTGAAAATCTGTGTCTTCCCATTAAGAAACTCCAAGTGGCCATGGAAACATCCTGTCACTAGTAACATACTTATGCCCTTAAAGTAATGCTGTTCTATCTCACCAAGATTTGTGGGAGAAGGGTGCACCTGTGACAGCTGGGAAAGACAAGGATAAAAACTTCTGTAGAAGGATTCATTACTCTAATGCCTGCTGAAACAACTACGAACTCACCAGAAAAACCTGTTGTCAGTGGTGTGCTCCTGCATGCTGCGGTGAGCACTGAGGCTCAGGTCTAGACTGACACCAGTTGCAGACCAGGCAAAATAGAAGTTTCCTGAGTTCAAGACTTTGCGCACTTCTGAAATGCGATCCTCGTCTGTCGGGTCAACTCGCAGTGACACAAACTCCGTGGAAGTGACCCGGAACACCTCGGAGTCCTGAATCTTTCCCACAGACATGCACCCTGTCACTAGAACCAGGTAATGTAACAGTGTGTCTCCTGTAAAATAAGAAAGGGCACAGGTAAGAGAATGGGTCTCAGTGGAGTGGGGTGTGGTTGCATTTACATGCTCAAAGGCACACAGACAACCCGTTTGCCTGAAAAAAGTACAAAAAGAACCAACACCAAGAACACGTTCCCAAATTCTACAGAAGAAAAGGAAATACAAACAGGCGAAACTACACTGCAAAGAACAAGGATTGCGAAAACGGAAGTTATTTTTGTCCCCTCCCTCATTTCTGGGAGTGCTCCAAACTCCTAAGTTACTCCATGAAGAGAAAAAAAGCAAAACAAACAAATAGAAACAAACGAGCCCAGTTCCTGTTACAAAGATTCAGTTTTACAGGAGCAGCATAGCTTTCTTTCCCAAATGAAAAACTGAAGTTTTACATATTTGACTCACCAAGGTTTAATCTTAGCACACCCAAGAGCCCATACGCATCCATGACTTTGGAGTAGGTATTCTTGATTGTGTCTTTTTCTGCAGAAGCTGTGGAGAGAAAACATAAGATATGATGATGTAGAAGCCCCTACACTGTGGCAGGGAGAAGGAGCCACTCCAAACAGAAAATCCAAGGGATTACAAAAGCAGAGCTTACACGACACTTCTGGAAAGAAATCAAAATGTATGACCATATGGCACTTTATAATGGAAAAGGAAGATCTCATGACTAAGTACAATCACGCTATGTTTTTAAGCAAATTGTAAAAACTCCAAGTGATATTAAAGGAGAATGCTGGCATTTTTAACAGCATCATCTCTTAATATAAAAAGAATCTACAACACAGGCAATTAAGATCCATGAGAATGCCCTCCTCTCAGGCACATGGTGTGACTCTTGGCGATGGTCCTGTGCAAGGCTGAGGGCTGGAGTCAATAAGCCTTCTGGGTCTCTTCCATATTCTTCCACTTCATATTCTGTGATTCTGTCATTCTATAAATGCTGCTTTTTTCATGAAAAAATTATCTTTTTTCTCCAACTATTAAAACCCCCGATGTGGCAGCATTATCTCCAAAGAACTAAACAAGATTATCAAAAGTGCATTTTAACTATTTTTAGATATATTCCAAGAAAAGCAAAACTCTGGCAGGTCCACAAAAAATGGTAATTAAAAGAAATATCTCAGATTAAGAAAACACAGTTTTCACAGTTAGTTTTGAAAAAAACACCCTGTAATATTTTAGAAGAAATTAAAGTATATCTGCCATTACTCACCCTGGAGTTAATGTAACACTTTTGCCCTTTAGTCAGCACTCAAAAAGCCAGGCCCACAAGCTTGGCAGCAGAGCCAGGTGAGAGATGCTGCAAAGCAGCAGGATCCAGCTTTGGCAGTGGATCTACACGGATCAAGATTTCTGGGTCACCAATGATCAGCACTGTCTCCTTCCTCAGAAATTATCTGCTTTTCACTTTGACACTAAAAAAGTCAGAATTTGACCTAAAGAGCCAATCAAAATGCCTACTGCCCTGGCATTCTGCTACGCTCTCTCTCACATTAGCTATGTGTTATTTAGAATAAAAAAAGCTCTATTTTATCTAGAATTGCTCTTCCTAATGACTATTCCCTAAGCTCAGCATAGCCCTGCCTGTGCACAAGCCTATCCCTTCTGTTCAAATATCCCCCAGCTCTCTTAATCAAAGTGAATCAGAAAATCTAATATAGATGAAACAATTATTTAACTGCAGTTTGAAATCTAACCCTATTCAATGTTTTATTACGTGGATTTTTAAGAAGTTTCTTTACCTATTTGTACTGACACTCTGTATTCCTGTAATACAGATGCTAAAGATAAGAGAGTTACAGCAGCATGAGGATTTATTTCCAAAATCCTCTCCCAGAATAAGTGTTAAGAACCTGCAGCCAATCTAAACACATTTTGTCAGCATCATTAAACCATGTTTTTCTCAACCAGAAGACCACCAGGCTGGAAAGAACTTCTAAACTTCAAAACCTGGTTCTTTCAAACTGTTTTTCAGCAAGGGTTTAGTGATATCAATGTACTCTTCTAAACTCAACTTTGGTAACCAGAGAGCTGCCACATTCTTCCTCCACATTTCAAATTGTTAATGAAAGATGAGGTTTAGTTTCAAACTTCTTGCAGGATTTTTCTTAAAGGTGCCTGCCAGTATTAAATGACATTTCAGAACAATGGCCTTCCTGTCTACGATGGATTTATTCTCTTTTTCCATTGCAGAGAATGCTGGTTATCCTTGCTAAGCCTTAATAAGTAAATTAAGTAACATGTGCTTTGCAAACTCAGAACAACTAAAAAAGGCCACCCCAACAAAGCATCAAAGAGTTGCAAAAACAAATAAATGGAAATAGAAAAACTTACTGTGGCCTGTCAACTATTATTTTCTTAACAAAGTGCCCAAGGACCAACCAAAAGCATTTCCCATGATGTTTTTCAGTGACATTGGACTTAATTCAGTGTGCATTCAGCAAAGCTTTTCCACAGCAACCATATAAGTATTTCTATCTGGCATTGCCTGCACTTTTCCCTTTTTTTTAAGGCCAAAATTCACATGGGAAAACATCAAATGGGTTCCCCTTCATCCATCTTGCCCTGGCCCCTGCTCACCCACCCCCAGGCTCCTGCTTTTGGGGCAATGCACAACAAGGAACTTCCCACCATCAGGAGTGTTACAACATCAAGAAAAAGCATTTGAGATTTCAGAAAACCAAGATGAAATCAGGAAGAAGACACAGCTCCACCACACTCCTCCCCATCCTCTTCCATTTGAACTGGGACAGCCTCCCAAGGGACCCTGCACAGCCGCCTCAACAGGCCAAAGTCTGGTCTCCAGAAGCCCAAGGCAGTTCTACTGACCCTCTCCTTACTTGTCCAAGAATTGAAAACTTTTTATCCTTTCACAATTGTTATTTAGCAATACCAAAAAACCAAAACAAACCAACACTGATTTCCACAAAATCACAACACTTTTCATGTGGTTTTCAAGTCAAATTGCAATGCGTTCTTGTAGAAATCCAGCAAGCCCCATTTGCAGTGTCACAGAAAAAGAGCAAAATAATTTCAAGTCAATATTTATTAAAAATTAACAAGTCACAGTATTTTTAAATGTGCATTGTAACAACCACACCTTACAAATCACGGACTCATTTAAGGTAACTAATTCAATTATTTTAAAGGCAGTATGTCAGCCCTCCCAGTCTTACACAAATGGAACCTCATCAACAATCCTGTCTTTAGGATAACTTGGTTCAACATGTATTCTGCTTAATTCCAGATTAGAAATTAGTTTTGCAATTTTAACGATTATAAAGCCCAGATCACATTAAAAGTTACCATGTAGGCTTTCTATATTTATGTTATATCTATATGCCATGACCACACATTTTAAGTTAGTGGCTGCAGCCTCCATCTAGAATATAAAACTGAGCTGGGAACAAAGACACAATATGCAGTTCCTTCAGGCACAAGACTCCTCATTTACATCAGACAAGAAAAAGTTCATGCTACTGTCACTTCAAAAAGTTTAAAATCTAAAAAACTTACGGACTATTCTTACATAGTTTAATTTTGTGCTTTTAAGACTGAAGTTTTCAAGCTTTTTCAAATTAGGATGGTTAAAATTTCAGGATTTAAATTAAAGCTAACACTTGAATATTACCACATAGGTGACATTAAAATCAGAGTGGAGTCACCACTTTCATTTATAAATTAACCATCTGAAGAACCATTTCATTACTTTTGCTACACCTCTTTTATCGACACATTGCTGGTACTGGGTCAGCTCAAGATACTGCAGTCTGAGGGGATCCTGCCAACTTGCTTCTCAAGGCCTGGTAAAAGCACTTGGATTTAAATGTGTGGGAGAATTTTTGTTTCAAGAAGTGTTACGAGTAGCAGTGCTAGCCATGAACACCAGACGCCTGCTGCACACAGGTTACTACGGCTCTCCTCCAGCCCCACAGAAAGCTCGGGGTGGGCACAGTGCCTCCTGCTCACACCCGTCCTGCTCTTAACTCTACCACAGGACTGGAGTCCAAGGATGTGCACGATGCTCCTGCTCTCTCCACTCAGTGTTTTCCCAGATGACAGAACCTTCTCCTGTACGCCTGGCAGGCGACAGGAATAAAGGCAGCTTCCCACTCCTTTTGGGATGACTCATCAGCAGGAACAGGGAAAGAGAACACACTCCTACCCAGTCAATGAAATCTTTACAGGTAATATCTTATTAAGAGTCCTACTTCAAGGAATAAACATACTGTCTATTTCATATGGCAAATTAGAAAAACAGATCTATGACATCCTCCCACTAAATTCTAAACAAATCAGCAGTGAGGGTGCTGACATTTAAACCCAAGTGCTCTCATCAGGCCTTGAGAAACAAACTGGGCACAATCCCCCTCAGACTGCAGTATCTCAGGCTAAGGATACAGTACTAGGAGTGTGTGGATAAAAGAGGGGTTGAATGTATAAAGGCACACGAAGTATTGCCCAGCTGTTTCGGCCACAGCTGATCCACTTCGAGCAGAAGCGTGGCTTGGGCTGCTCCCACATTCAGACAATAATTACACAACCAACTCTGAACTATCCACCTCAATCCTCTTCCTGGCTTCCCTCTGACTTTGTTGACTGGAACAGCACATAGAGCACTCACTGAAAATCACCCATCATCTGAGCTGTGCAGCATCTCATACCCAGGCCTAACTAAATCCTGTGAATCATCATCTTGCAGTGCCTCCCTGAGTGCACAGCGGATGAAGGTTAATGCAGTTATCCTTCCCTCAGCAAAATGACAGATGTGCTTCCTTTGAGATGACATTTAAAGGATCAGTAAGCCTTCAGTCCTTTCTCTTAGCCCATTTCAAAGCCAAATTTCTATACGTGGATATTCCAGGAGGTACAGTTCACTAAGGCCCTCAGAACTGAGACACAGAATCAGTTTTAATGGTAAAGTGCATTTCACTAGGTTGTGCACATATTATACATTCTACATACTGGTGATAACTATGATCAGGTATAAGGCTGACCACCTTATTTAATTTCCAGTATTTATTAAAATATTTGGAAAAGTGCCTTACAGTTTGAGATCAGTATTGTCAATTTTTTGTAGTTAAAAAAGGGTTGGCATCATCAGCAAAACCCACAAGTTTTTAGCAGTTTAAAGTGGTGCTGTTATGGACTTAAATTGATATATGCTTGATTGGAGTATTTTTCTGTCTATTCACACAGATTTTACAAACATATGGGAAATCTTCCCCAAGGAGCAGTTTCTCATTACTCTGTCTTTTATTTGTACCAATAGCTGGAAGTTTGGCTACAGACTGGAATCTTCTGGCTGGGTTCTGTGGCATGGCAAGAGAGATGGAGAAGTAGCAATTCACAAATCTTTCCTGAGCACTAATAATTGTACTCATTTAAATAAGTATTAAAAAGAAATTATACCAGACAGGAACAGCAAGTAGAAAAAGAGGAAAAAAAATCCTGAGCTGAGGAACTCCTGGGCTTTTTCTGCTGTCAGTTTAAGATTGTCATCTTCCAACCACTAGCAAAAGTTTCAGTACCTAAAGAATTCAGGGAATTAAACACAAATTAAATAAAGAGAATTAAAGCAAAATCCCACTGCTAAGTATTCACTGGGAGACTGTGCCCATGTACCAGACAGAAAAAGAGTAAGCAGCTTCCTGATTAAGGTTACTGAAAACAATATTCAGAGTAACTACTTCCAGCTGAGTATGAACGTTTGCTATGCTGTAACCTACCAATTAGAATTTCAAGGACAACATTTTACAGATTAATAACATCCTATCACTAAGTATAGAACAAAAGAGGAGAGAGGATTTCAAGCTTCCTTCAGGTCCTGCTTTCTCGGTTTGGTAACAAACTGAGGCACAGAAGAGTACAGGACCTTGGAAATCGTTTTTAATTTTTAGGGAAGAAAGTTTATCCAGATGCCTGCAGTGTATCCCAGCATAAAAAGCAACTGACTTACTGCCCTTTTTGAGCATAACTTTCAGGAATAAATAATTTTTCATGCACTGGCCCCTAAGCAGCTTAAGCATGCTCCCCAGCTACTAAATACATGCTAAAATAACATTTTCCACAAATCTTCAAAGCACTTTAGTGCTTGCACTAACCCTGTTCAGTGGCTTTATGGCTGGACACTTACTCCCAATCCACACCACACAGTGCCTTGCCTTGCCAATATATTCTTAAATATATAGTAAGAAGAAACTGTATCAGAAAAAAAAAAAGAAGACAATTACAAAAACAGGAGAAAAGCACCCCTTGTTCTTCACCTAGATCATCACACAGTCACAGCTACCATGCCAATTACTGCCAGGCCTCTAACAGGGACCGGCTAAAGAGAAAACTACCTCCATGGTATGAAAGCTTTCTACAAACGAGTCAAAACCAAGCTTAGAAACCCTGTGCAACCAGGTGCTCTGACTTCCTGAAGAATTCTAACCAAACGATATTTTAAAACCCTATGTAGAGGCTTCATGGTTCTCATCTGCACTTCTCAGTATCCTCCAAAAAAAAAAAAGGAGGGGGGGAAGAATTTAAGGGAAATATTTCATACATTTATTACTTAAAACATGTAAAAATAACTTTGTAATGCAAGACACCTTGCTCCAAATATTACTAATTTTATTACAAGACAAATCAATACAGAGTCTCAAGATGGGTTAAAAACACAGGGACAAAATAAAGCTAGAAGTCAAAAAGCCATAAAAAATGATATAAAATGAGATAAAAACAAACTACGATGATGTAACATTTAAGAATATAGAATTTTTTTATTATGAAATACATCACAGAGAATTAGCTTGTCTATGATTTATCACATATTCAAAAGAAAGTTGTTCAGAAGCAAAGAAATAAGCGGATGTTGTTGGAAGCAATTAGAAGAAAATTTAGTGGACATGAAAATATACATGCATGATGAAATGCAATTAACTGTGTAAAACTCTCAACAGGTGAAGGTAAGAAAATGTCTCTCCTTCTTTTCCCATTTAAATCACAACCCTCTCCATTAGCAAATAGGAAAACAGAACAGTTGCCTCTTTATATTCCACAAATAAACAGCTTACACCATGTCAAGTCTGCCACCTTTCTACACTGTAGTTATCAAAACAGATGGACTTACAGAGCACAGCCACAGCTCCGGATTCAAACATGAGACATTCCTCTCTGTTCCTAGTTTCCACGATCACACTGAAGGGAAGCGGATCCAGCTTGTGATAGACACGGTATCCTTTACTGAAAGCCATTTTGCCCCGATCACAGGCAGCCCTGTCCAACACAAGATGATGTCTGTTAGAGAAACCTCCCCGTGTTTCCAGATACCTCCTGCAAAGCAGGTCTGACCCACCTCGTTCCTGGGGATTTTATGTGTTTATCAAACAACAACAAAAAGACCTGCTCCCTCCTCTTTCTACCTCATGAGGCTTATTTTATCTCATGTTCCAAAACAAATGTAAGGATTATCTGAAGACGACATAAGAATGTTTCAAAGCCAGACGTACTCAAAGAAACACCTTAAAAATTTTTAACAGCTTCTTGGAGACAATGAGAATTTCATAGAATCCCAGACTGGTTTGGGTTGGAAGGGACATTAAAGTCCATCCAGTTCCACCCCCTGTCACGGGCAGGGACACCTTCCACTAGCCCAGGTTGCTCCAAGCCCTGTCCATCTGGCCCTGAACTCTTCCAGAGAGGAGCAGCCACAGCTTCTCTGGGAAATCTGTGCCAGGGCCTCACCACCCTCACAGGGAAGAATCTCTTCCCAACATCTAATCTAAACCTACTCTCACTCACTTTAAAGCAATTTTTTTTTTCACTCTCTTTGAGTTTAAAGCAATTTCTTTCACAATACTTAGTAAATATGATTTCTTCTTAGGGAAAAAAAAAAAAAAGAAAACTAAGCTTTTCCAGCTACCACCAATATGGAAGGAAGAGTGGTAACTATGCTAATGATAAACTAATGCCTAAAGCAGAGGGGCAGAAGTCTGGGCAGGCCTCAATTTTTGTATCTATTTTACTAATTCTGACCTTGTATAGAAAGATGATATATTTTAAACACTGAAGCCACCAAGACATCTTAAAAGATTTTACAGAAACGTTAACCTAATTTTGTTTTGTTTTTTGTTTGGTTGGGTTTTTTTTCCTTTTTTTCACTGAAAGCAGGGTTTGGTTTGGATTTAAACCCTGCCCTGCAGTGGCTGAAACATCGCAGTACCACAGCAGCGACGCTGCCCGTCAGCCGCGGGGGTGAGACCTTACAAATAATAATAATTTAAAAAGCAGACACCCCACGCAGCAAGAAACTAAACAAACGCGAGAGCAGCGTGATTCTTAAGGGCTGAAGGTCAGGAAGCACACAGCGAAGGAGGACTGCTCCCGAACGGCAGAAGCGGGGGTTTGTGCCCTCCCTTCCCGGCCGCTCCATCACCTCCAGGGCGGACACGCACTTCCCGGCTCGGGGCCACCAGCCTCCCCGTGCCGGGCCGGCACATCCCCGGGTACATCCCCGGGTGCATCCCCGGCACGGCGCGGGCAGCGCCTGCTCCATCTTGCCTGGCGCCGGCGGCGCCCCCGCCCGAGCCCCCCCGCGGTCCCGAAGCCCCCCCGGCGCCCAGTCCCGGCCCCAGCCCGCGGCCGCAGCGGTGCCGCCCCGCTCACCGTCGGCCGCCGCCCGCCCGCCCCGCCCGGTGCCGCGGAGCCGGCGGGAGCCGCTTCCTCCCGGCCCCGCGTCCCTTCCGCACTGCGCCGCCCGCCCCGGAAGGCGGGGGGCGGGCACGGCGCGCAGGGGCGGCCGCGGGGCTGCGCTGGAGCGCGGCCGTGTGGTGAAGGCGATGGGCCTCCCGTCCTGCCGAGGGCTCCTTGCGAGGAGCGAAACCCGAGGGGCAGGCGCGGGAGCGGCCCTGGGGGCTGGGACGCGGCGCTGTGTGAAGGGCGCCGGGCACAGGGCTGTGAGGGCGGGCGCTCCGGGTGCCCCGGGTCGGGTGGGAGCACGGAGAGCCGCCTAAAGCCCTGCACAGGACACCCCAGCAATCCCACTGTCACTGAAAATAGTCGGGAAGAAATGAAACCCTCCAGCACTACCTTTTAAGTGTTGATGAGCCAGGCATTACTTTATTCTGGCCAGAAACAGGTAGCGAATCATTCCAGCTACCTATGACCCTTTCAAGACTTTTCATGTATTTATACATTTTAGCAAATAAATTAATGTTCATTGGTTCTAAGTTACCCGATTCTCTTCATTTAATTAGTATTCTATTCTTCACTGACTAATTTTGGTCCTCATTCTTTGGTCCCCTTACCTTTTTCCTTAGAGAGTCTCCAACTTGCAGGCTGTAATGTCTTTGTTATTGCCCTCTGAATCTTCTGGTTACTCCAACGTGTCTTTGAAGGACCATAAATTTAAGATCCCAGGTGTTCAATCCTCAGCTCCGTCAAGCTTTGTTTACTGAAGCTTATTAGAGTTTCAATAGCTACAATCCAGAGAAACACAAAGCTTTGGTGATTTAAAGATCAAATCGACAAGAGTCTCTAAGAGGAAAAGAACTTAGCTACCTGCTACCACTAATTAAAATTTTGGGAAAGTTGTATCATTTCCAACAATTCACCCCTTTGGAATTGATCTAACTATTCCTTTTAAGATTATTTCCACTTGACTTCACTGAGTATTTAGCAAGACTTAAGACACTAAAATACAATAATAATTATTAATAATTTCCAGCACAAGCAATCTCTGGATGTATTAAATTTTGGAGCTGTGAGAAACAGAAACCCAATCGGGTAATTTCCAATCAGAATTTATTATATGATAAAAGCAAATTCAGCGCTGGGTGATCAGGGAAGGGGTTCAACAACTCCCAACGCCTGTCACACCCAAAGAAGACATTTGTTCTACATTTATTTCCAGCTACTACATGAATATTCATTATACATAAGTATAAACATTACACATTGTTAGGTACATGAGTATAAACATTACACATTGTTATATCAGACTTTCAGCAGATGTTCGCTTGTTATCTATACAAAGTTATAAATTTTAAGAAAGGTGCTATTATCTAGCTAACTAAACAAAATTCTCTCACTATAAATCCTACACAAGGTAAAAGGGAGGTAACTTGTTTTATCTCTTTATAGGGCCCAATTAAGTTTTATGACTTGTTTTTCTTTTCTCTCCAGGTCATATTGACCTTACACTGTTTTCTCTTAATTAGATCGAATCATTTTCTCAGTTTATCACAGAGCACAGATTCAAATTTCAAAGTTGGCCTCCTGAAAGTGGATGACAGTGCTTTTCCTTGTGAAGGAAAGCACCTACACCAGTGTTGGTGGTGCAGATGAGAGGTTGCCCAGGGAAGGTAAAGGGAAGGAACAGCTTTCTTTCCTGGCACCTTTAGGTGCTCAGATCTTATTGGCTCCACAATGAATTCACATCCCTTGTGTTGCACCACACACCCCCTGGAGCTCTGCCCTTTGCTTCTCAGCTCTCTGTACCATCGTAGTCTTTCACTATCACAGAGCCTAGCTTCAAAACTGAAAATACCCAGCAGCTGCTCCCACACAAAAGGTCCTGGAACAAAAAGCTGGCCTTGACCTTCCCCTTGCAGCCTGTACACTACAGCAAACACCCTGGTTCCCTCTACTTTCCCTCTCAGCTATAGACACCATCACATTCTCTCAATCTAAAAAACTAACCCAAAAAGTTTCCATCTACATCTTGCACAGAAAAATGTGCCAGGACAGGAGCAGTTTCTGGACCACCCCACTCCTCACAGCCTAACACTGGGGCTCTGTACTTTTCTTCACAGCTAGAAATGCCATCTTATTCCTTACAGTCTCACAAGTCCCCCTCCCAATTTGAGTCATCAAGCCACTGCTCCCAAAAATAAGGTTCTAGAATAAAAGGACAGCAAAAAATTATGGCAGTACATTTATTTACACAAAGAAAGCACTTGGCGCTCGTGTTGTTGGTGCAGATCAGAGGCTGCCCAGGGGGTGTAAAGACCAGCTTTTTGTCCTGGCATCTCCAGTGTGGGAGCAACCCCCTGACATACTCTATTTGCAGGTGCCATCCAAATTTTGAATGTGGGCTCCTGAAACAGAATAACACTATGGGTGCAGCCAGATCCCCCCTCATAGAGCTGTCCTGCACCATCACCAGGGCCAGCACTGGAGGCAACAACAGGTCAGGGACCTCCAAAACCCTGCAACCCCCAAAACACACTCAGGGAGCTCCAAACCTCCCCACGTCTCCCATAAAATCCCTCTCCAACTCCCAATCTCTCCCATGTACCCCCAATCTCTCTTGTCCCTTTCCCCAGCCTCCCCCAACCCTCCTGCTCAGGACACACCCAAACCCCTCTATGCCCCTGAAGTACCCTCACAGGCCCATTTCGAAGCCTCTGTGCCCCCAGATCCCCTCTCAGGACCCCCCAAACCCCTCTATGTTCCCCCAATCCCCTCTCAGGACCACCCTAAATCCCTCAGTGCCTCTCAAATCCTTTCTCAGGACCCCCCAAACTCCTTTGTTAGGAGGTACCTAACCCCCCCCCCCCCAAGTCTAATGGGGTTGGGGGCCCTGGGCCTTATAGGGGTGCCTGACACACCCCCCAGGGCCTATGAGGGTCATATATATTTTGTATAGGGGGTCATATATCATTTATATAATCTCATCCCTATGGGGCAACCCTGGGTCCCCTAGGTGGATTGGAGGGTGTCCTTCTGGGGGGCCCACATCCCTATAGGGTGCCCCACACACTCCTCCCCAATGCTTTGTTAATGACCCCTCGTTATAAAATAATTAGAGAAAAATCCACAGTGATGGGGGCGTGGCTCCTGCCTGTCTGTCACAATAGGGAGATATGGGTTGGGGACCCCAGAATACCCTCTGGGACCCCCCAGGTGCCCCTCAGACCCTTCTGTACCTCCTAAACTGTGAACTGGGACCCTCTGGGACCACAGTCCCAGGTCTGGGATGACATCATGGAGACATCATGGTGACATTGCCCTCCAGTACTGTGTTGGCACATGTTGGTGATGATCCTGAAAAACTGGGGTAAATTTGACTATGTGACTCCTGGTGACCCCATGACCTGGGAGATTCTGCAATCGCAGATAGCCTCGTTAGGAACTGACAATGGGGAAAACAACCAGAAAATGGGTCTGTAGAATACAACACAATTTTACAGTCGGTGTCATTTTGTAGGAGGCAGGAAAAAATGGGATGCAGTCCTTGAGGGAGATTTTTTGCTTTAAAAGCTAACTGGGATGTAAAGAAAAATGGGGCCATGCTGCAGGAATCCCAAAGGAATGCAGAGTGTGATTAAAACCAGGATGGCAACTTGTCATCCCAACTGGGGGCACATTCAGGCTCTCATGTCCTAGCAGAGTCCTGTGAGAAATGGACACAGCTTAGAAAAGGCTCAAGAAGGAGGCGATATGAAAACAGAAGGGTTAGATCAAAAGAGGCAGGAATTATAGCAGGAATTGGGCTGCACTGAAGGGGACCTCTATTTTATGTAAAATGCACAGTTCCCTGTTCCTGAGGAATTCCAGGTGCATGGTCTGCTCCAGGGGCTTTCAAATAATGGGAGGACGGGGAAAGTGCTGGGCTACAGCTGGGAGCAGCAACAGGTAGAATTGCTGCTCCTGCCTCAGGGATAGTGGAAGAGACTCCAGGGATGGCAGGGTGAGGTCAGCCAGGGATCTCAATTCAGCCCAGCAATGCCAAATGCTTTGGTATTTAAGCAGCCAAACCCAACAGCCTCCAGCCCTGCGCTGGAGGGCACCTGGCCCTGCTTGTGGTGTCTGGTAAATCAGAGGGACACATTTCTCTTTTCCTGTCTGCTGGGATTAACTCCCTGGGAAATGGCTTTCTTTTACACTCCAGTCTGGCCCTACATGTGTCTGCTGGAAAATGGTAGAGATGAAGGAGTGAATGGCCAGGTTAATTTGGGATAACAGAGCTGTGGTGTTTGGCTGTGCTGAGAGGTGCAGGTCGGTCATTATTTGTGAGTCTGAGGATTGGTTTGAGGGTTCAGGACCCCAGGGAGCCGAGCTCTTGGTGTATTTCCAGCTCTCCCAGGGATGGATCTGATGCAGGGTTGGGTGACAGTCTTGAGCTGGGTTTACTGCAGGCATTGGCCCCAGCATAGATGCAGTGGAGGACTGGGAGGATTTGGGATTTTTTGGAGTCTTCTTTGGGACTTCTTGGACATGAGGGATGGGCTGGATGGAGTGATGAGCTTACGCGCATGTCCACACAGTTGTACAGGTCACTGGGATCTGGTTAAAACTCCAGTTGCCCTCGTGTTCAGGAATGCAGGGTCTGAGGGATTGTATTTCCCTGTGGGTTTCCAGGACACCAGGAATAAAGAGGAAACGTGGTGCCAGACTTTGTGTTTGCTCCTATTAAAGCAGCACTGTGTTTTCACCCTGAAATTTGGGGTAGTTTTGTTTGTTTAGGGTTTTTTTTCCCAATTGAATCAGGCCTTCCACGAACAGCCCGTGTTGTCCTACACGACTGCTTTGGTTAAGGGTGTAGGAAGACGTTCCCCCTGGAAGTGACCAAGCAACTCATTAGGACAATGCCCTATTTGCAAATCTATCGGTGGGGGGCTGAGAGGGGCCAGGCGATGTTGAAACCAGTCTGGCTTCAAGCCCAAATTAACATGTTTTCGATTAATGGAAACTGGGTTTATTGAAATGTCCAAGGTGCCACATGCTTTCCCCAGCAAGAGCTCAGAGTCAGCCCTGTGTGAAGTGGTTTAGTGCCAATTTTCCTGATCCCTCAAGTGCACCAGTGCACTTACACCCAAACATGCCCAAGGTGCCAAGTGCCAGCGGGAGGCAAATACAGAGGGTGCACAGGAGGAGTTTGCACTGAACCTGTAATCCCAGACCTGGAGCTGTGTTTTATACATCCCAGGAGATTCTGCCTCACTCAAACACTGTTTGAAGCTCAGCATCCCTCCTGCTCCCTTGGACTTGTTGCTCTTCCCCAATATTATTATGATTATTGTTGTAAGTAACCCCTCCTTTTCTTCCATAACCCTTTGCTTCCCAGAGATGGTGCTTTAGGAAAGACTCTCCAGCCTGGGGAAGGTGCTTTTGGCTCCCACCACATTCCCAATCCTTGGGACCAGCAGGATCTGTGCTATCCCCAACAGGTCAGGCAGAGGTGTCTTTCCTTCCTTATCTGCTACAGTTTGGCTTTTCAAGGGGTCTCTGGTGGTCTGAGGGAGAAGTTTGTGGAGGAACCCACTGTACTCATCCCACTCTGCACTGCATGTTCTTCTCAGGTAGATATACACTGAAGCACTTTCAGTCTGGCAGAGTCCAGAGTGTCTACTACAGCTCCTGTAGAGTAAAACAGGCCAAGGCAAAACCAGTTACTGGATTAGCCCTTCTCTTTGCAGCCTTTCAACTACAGACTACACCCTGGGGCTCTGCTCTTTCCTTTTCACATAGATGGACTCTCACCTTCTCTTGCACTATTGCACATCTGACTTGCTAACCCTAAGGAGTCCAGAAGCTGAGCCCATGCCTATTCTTTCCATGTGCAGTGCAATGTGGGGTGTGTACAGTTTAAAGGCTGCAAGGGGAAAGTGACTGTCACTTAATTAGGAGTGCCTCGAAATTTGCAATTAGAAGGGGTAGGTCAGCGAAAGCTTTCTCTCTTGGCACACTTCTCTTTTTTGGGCTGTATCTGGAAACTGCTCAGTTTCGATCTAAGCTGTAAGATTGAGAGTTTGCATGGTAGGAATAGGTGAGAAGTGTCTTTGGTTTCTGGGAAAGAGTAAAATCAGCTGTGAGTTTTCCTTCTCGGACATTTGGCATGGGCTCAGCTGCTGGACTCTTCATGGTTAGCAAGTGAGATCTGCGAGAGTGAAGAGCAGGTGAGAGTCCATCTATGGGAAAAGGAAAGTACCTAGATCTATTGTCTCAGTTTAACGAGACAAAAATGTTTGCGAAGAAGGGCGAGATAGAAGAAAAAACAAGCTCCTCCTTCTGAGTAACTATGACTTCGAAATTAGAGGCTCCAGTCGAGAAGGTGCGGAAAATAACAGCTCTTTAGTAAAGAATACGCATATATATATACACAGGTAACACCACAAAACAAGCAGCAGCCCCGTACCCAAACTCCCACCCAAAACAAGGAGCCGCTTTTCGCCCCTCGGCGCAGTCACAGCCACGCTCAGCAGGGGGCGCTGCCGGGCCCCGGGAGGTGCCGGTTTTTGGGGAAGGAGGGAGCGGTTCCCACTTCCAACCGAGCCCACGCGGCAAAGGGCGGGTCTCAGCCGCGGCAGCTGGGCCGAGACCCCAGGGCGAGCCCCCCACAGGGACTGTCTGGGGACTATCTGGCTGTGTCGCCGCGCCCGGGGCTCTGGAGGCGGCAGCCGGCAAGGGACGGAGGTGCCGGTCCGTCCAGCGAAAAGCGGGGAGGGCAGGGGACAAATGGGAGCTCCTTTGGTCCTCAGCAGCTCCCAGGAGGCGCCCAGGCAGTGGGCAGAGGCGAAACCGGGACCTCCCTCGGGGCTTGAAGAAGCCAAAAATGACCCGGCCGAAAAAAAAAAAAAAATCCGAAGACCTTCTCTCCACACCCAGGAGGAAAATAAAGTGCAGTCCCCTGAAAAAAAACCCCTCTCCCGAAGCCATTATAAACTTAATCCAGGTGGGATTGCAGGGATTGACCCCAGGTAAAGGTTTGATCCTCTGTGTTCATTAAAGATGTTGAAATATTTCTGCTGGGATGCAGTTAGAATTCCAAAGATCAGGAATCACGCTGCTTCTGGTATGTTTAAGGAGACAAGAAGGGAGAACACTCCCAAGCGAAGATAAGCTCACCCACTGATCCCGAAATAAAGGGATATTCGCTTTAAAAATTAAGGGATATTTCTATAAAAGGGTATTTTGCTGATGGAGAAGGTTTTTCAATGAGCCTTCTGATCCCAGCACTTCTCTGGTGTGGTAAGAACTGGATTCTTATCTTTAAACCTGTGAAGATTTGTTTTATTCTGAATCATCATATTATCAGGGACAGAAACCCATATTCCATATTTTCATTCCAGGAAATGCTCACACCGGCTTGCGGATGGGGGTCACCTCCTCTGACCGGCTGCGAGGTCTCTTTCGCTTTGGATAAGGTTTGGCTATGGATGCGGCAAGCTTCAAAATCCTGCCCTAATTATTGCCACACTCATTAATAACCTGTGACGACCCCTGGCAGCCTCCAGGTAGATCCAAACGGCAGGGGCCAGCGGGAGGCGCGGGACGGCGGGGAACGGGGGAGCTCCGGCGGGAAACGGGGGAGCTCCGGCGGGAAACGGGGGAGCTCCGGCGGGCGCGCCGAGCCAGCAGGAACCGGCGGCTGCAGAGCCGGCGTGGAAGGAACGGGGCCGCGGCAAAGCCGGCCCGGGCAGGGCGCCGGGAAGCCCGCAGGTGCTCGGGCGAGCAGAGCCGGCGGGAGCTCCCGCAACCAGCCCGCAGCTGAGAGAGGCGCTTTGATGCCTCCAGTTCTCACGCGGTTCCCGCAGAATCTGTTCCAGGGGTCCCCACTCGGGACCGGCACCCCGGGCACGGCGAGGCGCAGCCTCCTCCTCAGGCGGTTGCTTGGGTTTGTGGGGGGGCTGCTGAGCCCCGCCTTGCGCCTCTGTCAGCGAGAGCCCCCTCATGGTGGCATGGAAAAAATACAAGAGAATTTAAACTGCAACAGCTGGTGTTGGTGACTGTGACAGACCTGAATAATTAGAGGTTAATGGGGAATTATTCAGTGCACCAGAAGTGAGAGAGAAAATCAGCTTGATCAGACCCCATAGGGGTGGTTTATTGGAAGTGCCAATAAGGAATAACAGGAATTGCCACAGCCCCCATCTCTCAGTTTGGTCCCACCTGCCTGCCCCGCTGCCCCTGGGAAGCGCTGCTCTTCCCAGCTGGAAAACCTAGAAACATTTCTTTTCTTACTTCCTAAAACTCCTCTCTGGAAACTTCTACTCTCCCATAATTCTCCTCAAACAGCGTCATTTCTCCTTCTGTCTCTCCAGAAGTGGCATTGCTGCTCCCCGGCGTTTCCACAATTAATATAATTGATGCTGAGCCTCTCTGGGATGGTGAGAGGGTCCAGAGTGGGGTCAGGCCAGGGCTGGCCGTACCAGCACTGCCGCGCGCTGCAGCTGCTCGTAGGACACGAACATGACCACATTCCAGGAGCCCAACCGCAGAAAGGATGGGATGAACCTGTGCCGGGAAAAGCAACACTAGAGAGGATGTACCAGGGACAATCCCCTCCCCAAAGCCCCGCTCGTGGGTTGGGATATCTGGAGTTCAGTGCCGCGTGGCCGCACGGCTGTCACGGCGAGTTTGTGGGTGCTCAGTGGGGTGTTCCCAACTCACCCCTTGTAGAGGCCGGCGAGGCCATCCTGCTTGAGCAGAGCCAGGAGGCAGCTCAGGGCACTCTGGTACTGCCCAGGGCTGGCGTTCATGTACCGTGTCTTCACCACATCTACTGGTGATGCCACCACCGTGGCGCAGAACCCAGCGCCGAAGGCAGCCACGAAGTGGCATGGAACGTTGTCTAAAGGCAGGGAGGAGACAGGGTTGGATGTTATGGGGACAGGGAAGGCCCTGCCCGTGTCCCCCCTCATGGGATGTTGTCTAAAGGCAGGGAAGAGCCAAGGGTTGGATGTTGCTGGGACAGGGATGGCGCCTGGCTTCATCCCCCCTCATGTCATTGAGGATGTTGTGAGGACAAGGATAGCATCTGGCCGCATTCCCCTGTCACGGGACGTTGTCTAAACAGGGGGAAGAGCCAAGGGTTGGATGTTGTTGGGACAGAGAGGGCCCTGGCCACGTCATCCCTCACAGGATGTTGTCTAAAGGCAGGGAAGAGCTGGGGTTGGATGTTGTGGGGACAGGGAAGGCCCCAGCAGTGTCCCCCCATTCCATTCTCACCTGCCATGAGCCCCGTCCGCAGCAGCACATCCTTGAGGAGGTCGTAGGTGACGAGCTCCCCGCAGTTGATGATGGCATTGCGGGCAATGTTGGGCAGCGTTCCTGGGTAGGAGAGGGGGGGCATTGGGAATGGGGGTCACAGCTCCTCCTGGAGCACCCTGGGCGGGTGCCCCAGCCCTGCTGTCCCCATCCTTGTCCCCTTCCTCTCCCCATTTCCATTTCCATTCCCATCCAATCCCTTCCCATCCCTTTCCCTCATACCTCTCCAGAGCCCACGGACCCCTTCCTCCCTGGCGATGGTGCGATAGGCATCCACAGTGCCGCTGTACCGGCGGGCCCCGTCCAGCAGTGCCCCGTTGGCTTGGAACCGGACCTTGACCACATCGGTGGGCTGGGCACAGGCCACAGCCACGGCCCCCGTGGTGCAGCCTGCCAGGAGCCGCGCAGCCAGGCCTGTGTCTGGAGAGGGCAGGTGCTGGGATCCCTGGCCCTGTGAGAACCCCAACCCCGTGGGGACCCCAGGGCAAGGGGGACCCTGGGCTGTGTGGGAACCCTGGACCTGCAGGGATCCTCAGCCCTGTGGGCACCCTGGGCTATGGGGGGACCCTGGGGCAAGTGGGGACCCCAGCACTTCACCAAGGGTCATCTTGGGGGTTTGCGCCCCTCCAAGTGGATTGCTCACCCCAGGGTGGGCTGTGCTCCTCCAGGGTAGGGTTGTACATTGGGATGGGGGGGTGCAGGGATGTCTGGACCACCTGAACACTCACTCTCGGCACCCTTGGGGGTGTAGAGCTGCTTCACGGAGTCATAGAGCCCAATGCGAATCGAGGCGAAGCTCATCTGGCGCTGCAGCCCGGCTGCCAACCCTCTGTACAGGCTGCGGGGTCCCTCTGTCCTCACCATGGTGCTCAGCGTCCCCAGAACACCCCGGTACTCCACGGAGCTGGTGGCCTGGGGGATCCTCACCTCGCCCTGGATCTGCAGGGTGCCAACCGTGTCACTGCACCTTCCGTTCCCCTCCAAATGCCACCAGCTCTGGGGTGGAGCTGGCATGGGGAGTCCCACTGTTGCAGGGTGTTCCCTCTGCCTGTGGGATTTTGGGGGGCCCGGCGGGTCATACCTGCAGGCGCACTTTGGCGGTGTCCAGGGGGAAGGTGCAGAGGTCAGCGATGCATCCGGCCATCCCCGCGCTGACGAACTTCACGGCGGTGGTTGGGGGCACCTCGGGGGGCTTCAGACCCACCATGGTGGCAGAGGGGCTGGAGGGAGGGGAGGGGTTTGTGGGGGATCCTGGATGCTGCGATGGATGGGGCTTCACGCAGGTTTGGTGATGGAGGTGATGATGTGCCAGGGTGGTTTCTGCTGGCTTGGGACAACCCCAAAACCCATATCCGGCCCTGTTTCCTCGCTTGCATCCCCAGGGAAGTTGAGGCATGGGATTCACCCATTCCTTGCTCAGCATGGGAGTCACCCATTCCCACCCTCCCCTATCCCGCCCCAGCCATAACGGGGGTTGCTCAGTGAGAGCTTCTCCCGTGTCCCCCCCATGGCCTCACCGTAGGGACCTCGGCACCGCTTCTTGGCTCCTGCCTTGCTCAGGCAGCACCCTGAGAGCAACTCCTTGGCCCCACCCTTATATAGCACTCGGGATGACATTCCAGCAGCCACGGATTGGATCGGGTGACAGGGAAACTGAGTTCCCCCTGTGGCATTTGAGCTGATGGGAGTGGGGTCACCTGGTACCCATGACAGGGTTGTTGTTTCAACTCTGCCCACACCGAGGGCTCAGGCATGGGAAGCAGGGATCCTGTCCAAATCCCCAGCACCCATTGGAGCAATGCTGTGGGGAAGCACCCAGCAATGTCCAGGTGGCCACTGGGACTGCAGGGATTGGGGAGGAATGTCAGGTTTTAACCTAAAAGTGCTCTAGGAAGAATGAGATGTAGAAAACACTTGCCCAAAAAAACCACTATCCCCACAACGCCCTTCAGAGCGTGGCTGGGCACTGGGGCTGAGGCTTCTGGGGAGGACAAGGCTCCAGACAAGAGGCTGGAGGCCAAGGTGGAGTGCAAAAATGCCCCTTTAACTCCAGTTTTAAAAACTTCATGTGTTTAACCCTTGGTGCTCCTCAGCACCACACTCACAAAGCCTGAAGGGATGGGCCACATCCCTCTGGATGTGCCAGGAATCTCCATGCTCACACCTGAGCTTGCCTCGCATAAGAGGGACTTTGAGTGGTCGTGATGCCCTGAAACCACCTTTGCTCCATCCCTTGGACTCCAGGAAAAGCCTGGCACTGACACCCTTTTCCAGTTGGCTCCTGCCTTATTTTCCTGCCCGTCTGCGCCGCTGACCTAAACCCAAGAGGAAGGTGCTGTTTATCTCATGCCCAAGGGGTCAACACTTGTCACCTCCTCTGTGACAGTGTTCCCAGCCCAGCTGGCATCCTGCCTGGGTTTTTTTGGGAATGCAAGTGGGAGAAAGCAGCCTGCATGTCACTCCTGTCCCTGCAGGGGACACTGAGCATGTTTACCTCCCATCTCGACCCAGCAAGAGCAGGAGGCAAAGGGGCCGGGATCACAGGCAAGTTGTGCCAGCAGTGAATTACACATTTAGGGTGTCCCCTGGGAAAAACAACACTACAGAGGGAGGAGGAAGTGGGGCTGCTGATCCTTTGGGTCCTTTAAACCCTGAATTCCATGTATGATTTGAAAAGCAGCTTGAATTGGGAGCAACTTGTCCCATGCAGCTGTGCTGCACAGTGATACTGAGTTCCTTGGCAAAGCAGTGACCCTTCCATGTGTTCCCAGCCAGCCCAGCTTCAAGCAGCATTTCTCCACCCTGGAAGCTTGTGGAAGAAGGAGTCCTATTCCCTTTTGAGGGGGACACTTTGCACTAGCTGACAAGAAACCAGGGGAATTTTATTGAAACACAAACACTAGAAAGAGAGCAGTACAAAAATAACTGAGCTCTGTTGGCATCAAAGTCTGTTCTCCAAAAGGTGCAGGACATAAAAATATACAAAAATAATTTAGGATAAAAAAATTTCATCTTTCTAGTCCCCCCCTTTTGTACACCCAGCAGTGTTTTACAGTGCCCTTGGCCTGTGTTCACACAAGCACTTTGGGCATCTCTAGAAACTGCAAATTGTGCTGCCCACCAGCTATTTTTGAAAGGGTGATTTCACAGGAATACATCCCAAAATTAGACTATGTGGAGAGGTCATGGGTCACTCACAGGGGTGCATCTCTTCGGGGACCTGCCCCTGCAAGACACACGGTCTTGCAGCTCCCTGTGGGTGATCAAAGGCTTTAAGCCCCTCTAATTAGGGGATGCCAATTAACCAACCAATTAGGCAAACTAAAAGCAGAGCCTGAAAGCTGTGGCTTTCACCTCCCCTCTACTGGAGGACCCAGAGGTTGGGATCGGGAAGCTCCGCTGTGGATGGTCTCTCATGAATGCTATTCCTTCTTGGAGAGCTGAGCTGAGAAGATCCTGGCAATTCTTTGGGCTTCCTCTTCTGAGAGGTTGGGTGTGGGCTTGGGATGTTTTGGCCTTCGGTATGGGATCCCTTCTGGCACTGCTCCGCTCCTTCTCTCCTGTGGAGAGAAGGGATCAGGTGTGAGAACTCTGCCAGCATCTGGATTTGGGTTGTGGCAAACCACGGGGAAATCAGTTGGATACACAGGAAAAACTACCACAATGAGAAAGGTCCCAACCCTTTACTCTGACTTTGTGAAAGTCCATCCTCAGCTAAAGACTCCCTCTGTGAAGCCAAAGGAATGACACTGGTGTAGTCACTGGGATCTGACTCTCTAATTGGCTTTCAATTATTATTTCATTTCTTTAATTTGCAGAACCCTAAAGACCAAACCCCCTTGCAGTGGAGAGGCAATGCTCTGGCACAACAAATCCAAGCTGGCTGACAGGACAAGGTAACGAATGGGTTTAAACTAAAAAAGGAGAGATTTAGATACTGGAGAGTGATTCTTCCCTGTGAGGGTGGTGAGGCCCTGGCACAGGTTGCCCAGAGAAGCTGTGGCTGCCCCTGGATCCCTGGAAGTGTCCAAGGCCAGGTTGGACAGGGCTTGGAGCAACCTGTTCTAACAGAAGGTGTAATGAGATGAGCCTTGAGGTCCTTTCCAACCCAAACATATGATTCCAGGACAAATGGGATGGGCCAGTGTAATGGACTGATTAAACAATGGAGTCCGCTTCTCCATCGTCTTGAGCATGGAGCTAAAAAGCCTTGATGCCACAGCTGGGCTCTTGCAGGAGCCGAGCTACTTGCCAAAGCTCCAGGAGGCAAGCCAGCAGAGGCAGGTAGATGAGCAAAAAAAGATAAAAACTTGTTACAGTCAAGAACACGGCCAGGAGTTACTCTCCAAAATAAGGTATGCCAGGCAGATCTTGCTTGGAGACTGGGGAACCAGCCGATGGACACTCAGGGCCCATCTTGGTACCAGGTGACCTTTGCTGGGATACTGGTGAACTGGCCAGCGGGCATCCAGGGGCTACCATGGTGAGGGTATTTAGGGCCATGCCCCCTGCAGGGGCTGTTTGAGGACTGCTGTGGGAGCTGCTGCCACTGTTACTCTGCCAGTTCAGCTCCTTCCTAGGAGGCTACAAGGCAACTAGGGAAGAAGCCCAGCAGAGATCTACCAGCTTGCAAGCCAGTGGCACTTCATGGTGGTGGTAACTCCTGTTCCCTGTGCTTTTAAGTTACCCTTAGCTTTTCCTACTTTTCTGTTTTCCTTCTTTCTCTCTGCTCTTTTGTGTTACAAAATAAAGTTGAATTATCGTTTTGGGATCCAGCATCTGGCCTCGTTTGTGCCTTAATCTTGCTTACAGGAATGTCTTAGAACCTGGTTCCCCTCTGCATCTAAGTGGATCAGAACAGCCAGGCTCAGCTGAAGGGACCCCAAAGGAGCATTCTCCAAGAGGAAAACCCCTGGATTAAGCAGTGTCACCTCCTCTGTGGTTTGTTGGCAGCCTCCCAGAAGCCTGGCTTTGTCCCAGATGTTCCTGTAGCACTAAAGACAGGTAATTTCAGCTACAAAGAAACTCATGTTTTTCCCAGCGAGAGCCAGCTCATGCATATGAAGCACTGAGAAAGCCATGATCTGGCTCTGGGAGCCTTTAGAGGATGAAGCTGCGGGGCCAGGAAAGGCTCCTGGAAAGCTGATCCACCAGTCTGGCCTTTCACCTACATCACTGCTTCTCTGAGTCCCAGGAAAGGTCTTTTGAGGTGACCAGCTCCCTCCCAAGAGGGAGGGACCAGGATTCTGTTTCAGTGAGCTCCTCTCTGATGTTTAGAGCAAATGGCTTTTTTAGGAACAAGCGAGTCCTTGTGTTTGGTTAACTGTACATTACAGGCTCAAGTGACAGTGTGCAGATAAATATATTTAGAACACTTCCCATTTTATCACACTGAAATAACATACATGGATAATTAGGAGAATCTTTTCTTTTCTCTTGTTTCTTCTTAACAATTCTCCAGGATGATTTTCCTAAAACAAAATGTCAGGAGCCAAGAGAGGTTAAATGCAGACCTGGCAACAGTGGAAGCTTAAAAACCAGCAGAGAGAGCTGCTCTCTGCAGAAAGCACCTTTCTTGGGTAGCGCAGGACTGTCCACAGAAGACCAAGTCAGTAGCTCATTTTTCCCACACTGTTTTCTGCCCATGTGTCCACAAACAGCCAAAACATCAGGAGCAGTTGGAGAGGGGCAGTAACCAGACTCAGTGCTGATCCTGGAGTTCATCACTATGCAGCTCTCTAGAAAATTCCCCAAATCTGCTAATTAACCCTGTTTCAGAGGTGCATGAGACTGCACTTCCCACCTCTCACAGTTCCCCTTTTCCATGTGCCACACATGTTGTCGTGCTCAGCCAGGGATGGAGAGCCAGCACCTCTCGTTTTGAAAGTGAGGAATAGAATCCCAGACTTGTTTGAATTGGAAGGGACCTTAAAGATCACCTTGTTCCAACCCCCTGCCATGGGCAGGGACACCTTCCACTAGACCAGGTTGCTCCAACCTGGCCTTGAACACTTCCAGGAATGGAAACCACGACACAGGAGCAGGTGTTTGATGCTATTTGACCTCACTGAGGTGAAAGAGAGCAGTTTGTTTGCTCACGAAGTCAGTAAACAAGGTGTGCTCGAAAAACACATCACTAACACGTTGTTTCAGATAGAAGCGGCTAAAATAGACCTCCTCTCATTTTCACACCTCTATTCCAATGTGCAGGATGCAGAGGTGTTAGGATGTGTGTATCTATCCCAAGGATGTTCCTAAAAATGAACTTCCAGCTGTGGGAAAGGTTTAGCAGCTCTCCTTGCTGCTTTTCTACACGTACAGGCCTGAATCAAAGTGAGAGAGGTTTAAAAGCACTGTTAACACTCCCAGCTTGCACAGATAACCAGAGTCATGGATCATGCAATTGCTGAGGTTGGAAAAGATGCATAAGATCATCGAGTCCAGCCATTCCCCAGCATTGCCAAAGCCACCACTAACCCATGTCCCCAAGTGCCACATCCACATGGGACTCCAGCCTGTGCCAGTGCTGGACAACACTTTTAGGGAAAGAATTTTCCCAATATCCAACCTAAACCTACCCTGGCACAACTTGAGGCCATTTCCTCTTGTCCTGTCCCTTGTTCCCTGGGAGCAGAGCCCAACCCCCACCTGGCTCCATCCTCCTGTCAGGGAGTTGGAAAGAGCAAGAAGGTTCCCTCTCAGCGTCCTTTTCTCCAGGCTGAATTCCCCCCCCAGTTCCCCTGTTCCCGGTGCTCCAGACTCTTCCCCAGCTCCATTGCTCTTTTTTTGGAGATCAAACCTCCCTTTTGATCCATCAAACAGGCAGTTTCTAGTCATCAGTTTTCACCTCCTGCATATTTTCCTGAGCACTCATCCAAAATGTTGTGTTTACACCACTCCTCGCCCCAGGAAAAGGCTCATCCATACTTCGACCTGACCACACACAGAGCCCATCCCAGGATTCTCCCTCTCTCTCTCTCTTAGACTTCAAGTGTCTGGTGCTCAGGCAGGAAGCTCCCACATTCCATTGGGAAAGGGATCGTGCACTGAGGATCACACTTCACTTTTCTTTTTATAGGAATGGCAGTGACACTGACACCAGCTGAGGATTATCCAGGGGCTGGATTAAAGCAAACAGATCCATGAGCATTTTATAGGTCATGGAGAAGGTAGGGTTTGGAGCCAGGGAATATTTCAGGACTGTGGCTCAGCAGGTTTGCTGGTGGTTTTGTTTGTGCCCAGGGATGAAGGAGAACAAACACAAGTGTGTTAACAGGCTACAACCTCCCCTGGGAGTTGCACCTATTCCTGCTTTCCATGCAGGAAATCAAGTAGACCCAGCAGATCAAGAACACATAACACAACCAAAAAAGGATGTTTCGGCTGTTGCTGCCATCGACATTTTTAGAACATATAAAACCTGTTATTGTGAATTTGCTCAAGGCTGTGTCTAATTCCCACTGAAGGTAAACCTATCTATATACAAATAAGAATTTTTCTAAGTAAAACTGGTTTTTTTATCCTTTTGGAATATTCCTAGAGGTGAGGGGGGAAAGAAATAAAAAATATTTGGAGTGGGACTTTTGACAAGTGCTTGGAGTGACAGGACAAGAGAGGATGGCTCCCTCCTGCCAGAGGGCAGGGTTAGATGGGATATTGGGAAGAAATTCTTCCCGAGGGCGGTGAAGCACTGGCACAGGTTGCTCAGAGAAGCTGTGGCTGCCCCATTCCTGGAAGTGTTCAAGGCTGGACAGGGCTTGGAGCAACCTGTTCTAGTGGAAGGTGTCCCTGCTCAAGGCAGGGGGTGAGATTGGATGAGCTTTAAGGTCTCTTCCAACCCAAACCACTCTGGGATTCCATGATTCTTTTTCAGGCTGTTTGTTGATCACTCCCAGATAAGATGATGCATTGATTTCCCTCTGTATGACCTACAAAATAAACACTCTAAGGAACCTTTATGTCACTGGAAACAGTGTCCTTGACGAATCAGAATAGAATAAGGTAGGATCCAATAGCTCTGAACTCATGGAACCCTGTGGTTTAACACTAATACCAGTTTTATTTGAATTCCCTCTCTGGGCAGTTCTGAGCTGAGTGGCTGGAAATACAGCCCTGAAAATGATTAATAATTAGATAGACTATTAGCAAGGCACTATTTGGATATAGCTAATCTCAAACCAGCCTCATTCCAGGATTAGCTGCAGCACTTGTAGGGTCTGCTGAGACAGGACTCTGTTGTGCCTCGTGCTCCATCAAACACCCTGTGTGAAGAACATTTGCTGCTGCCAATGGTAAAATAGAGTTCACCAAAACTGCTTTCTCATAGTTTTCATTCTAACTGGCCTTGGGAACATCAGTTTCTAAACCTGGGTGTTTGGTTTCTGCACAGTTCAGCCAACACTGAGTGTGACAGCATGGCTGCAATCCGAGCTGTTCTCTGAAGATCACCAGACTCCTCTCACTCACATGGCAGCTGGCAAACATCTCTCCTGGCTTTTCCAGTGCTCCTGCCACCCCTCTCTGGCTTGTCTGACTCGCTGCTTTCCCAGTCTTCCCTCACAGATTGATGAAGCAGTGGTGAGGTGGGATGGCTGGCAGCATTTTGACACAAAAATGCTGTCTCATCTCCTGCTGTGAGGATGTGGGGACCTCAGGAGGTGCTGCGGCAGCTCAGGCCTCAGCCTGGATCTGTGACCACCTTCCAGGGGTCCGAGTTTTGCAGAGCCTCATGAAACCCAGATTTTTTTTTTTACTCTTTTTCTCCGTCAGACTTGGGCTTCCAGTTCTTGAGGTCCTTCTCTTCCACACGCTGCTCTGAGAGGGGGCATGAGGATGGATTTTAAAAATGAGAGAGTTAATAAACTTTTCTATAAAATCACAGACTCACTGAATGTTTTGGGTTGGAAGTGACCTTAAAGCTCACGTTGTTCCAACCCCCCTGTCATAGGCAGGGACACCTCCCACTAGACCAGGTTGCTCCAAGGCCCATCCAACCTGGCCTTGAATGCTTCCAGGGCTGGGGCAGCCACAGCCTCTCTGGGCAACCTGTGCAAGGGCCTCACCACCCTGACAGCAAAGAACTTCCTCCTAATATGCAACCTAAATCTCTCCTCTTCTAGTCTAAAACTGTTCCCCCTTATCCCATCACTATCTCCCTGTGTAAGAAGTCGCTTTCCCTCTTTTTTATGAAAAGTACTGAAAATAAGATTAATATGTAGACCTCAAAATGACTGAGCCACAAACCTCTTGCAGTAAATAAATATTTATGCACATAAAAAAGTGAACCTCAGCAAAACACAGCTTTGCTGCAGGAGGAACAATCATGCCAGTTATTCTGCTATTCCCTGTGTCGCAGAACAGTTACTTGATGCCTCTCCAGGAAAGCCTCTCCTGCTGCAAATTCCCTCATTTCATCCTGATGAGCCCAGACAACACACTTATGAACACTGAACGTTAAAAATGATCCTGACAGAGAGAAAAGGGATCAGGAAGATTCTCCTTGACATGATTTGGAAGCAACTACCTCTAAGCCAAGCGCTGGCAGGCAAAAGAAGAGAGAAGTACTTCTGTTCCTGCTTTAAGGAATGGACTTAAGTTTGACAGTGAAGGAAATGGCATCCCATACTTACTTTCAGAACTGTGGAAGGATGAGAAGAAGTGCTGAGCAGTCTCATGGAGGCTTCCATCTCCTGGGGCGGGAGGAAGAAGTTCGGAACAATGACAGGATCAGATCTGAGCAGAGCTGTTAAGGAACAACCTTTGGCAGCGAGTAGTTGCACACAGCTCCAGATGTGCAATAAACTTGTTAATGGATCCCAGACAGTGAATCTCATTCATTTAAATCAATATTCTATTGTTCTGAATGCCTGGTTCTCTCACAGAGCATGGAACACTGACCTGATTTACAGCAATACCTCACAAATCTGTAGAGCACTTCATCCTGCAAAAATTCCAAGAATGCTTAGTGGAACTGAGTGCAAGATTTGGGATCTGTGCAAGAAACGTTGGGAAGTATCTTAAAAGCAAAATAAATCACATTTCTTTTCACACAGAAGAAACACAAGAGCTCTTTTACATGGAGAAAAACAACAT
Source organism: Pseudopipra pipra (assembly GCF_036250125.1). Taxonomy (NCBI): domain Eukaryota; kingdom Metazoa; phylum Chordata; class Aves; order Passeriformes; family Pipridae; genus Pseudopipra; species Pseudopipra pipra. Next base: position 17,007,957 of record NC_087550.1, read on the forward strand.
GGGAAAAAATGCAAGAAGACACAATGGAATTATCCAAAATGAAGATCACAAAATATACTGGTTAAAAGCTTCAAGAGAGTTATCACTACATTGTGTGAAACACAAGTAACAGGGTCTTCATTTTCCAGGGAAGAGCTCCACATAGTGAATTTCTCTTTCCTGAGGCCAGGGACAGTCTAAGTAAGCAGGAAGACAGGCTCTGGGAATGCAAGGAGTATTTAAGGAAAGAGTAAAAAGGATACAAAGTGATTTTTGGTTTGATGGAGTTTTCTGACCCTTCCAGTGGGTCTTCACTGGCGTCATCAGGAAAACTCTCACTGTTTCTTTCCGAGCCAGCTTGGGTTGATACACTCCTAACACAATTCTCATCAGAACCACTTCCTTCCTTGTCACGATGCTCTTCATTTAAATCCTCTGCGTTTTCCTCCTCCTCTCTCCCTCTGGTTTTTGGGTTGATTAAATCCATGTCTCCTGGGAACGGCAGTAATTCCTTGGAGCCTGCATGGACCTCGACATTCTTCTTTCTGGGTTCAGAGTTAAATGCTCTGTCCCAGAGGCTCCGTCCAGCAGGTTGAAGAGGCTCCTTCTCTGCTGTTTCCATGCCGCTGTTGAAGCTTTGGAAGCCTTCCGTTGCTTCCCAAGGACTCTTGCCATTCCCACCAGCATGGGGGCTCGTGGATGGGCTCAGGGCGGTGAGCTCGCTCTGGTTGTCCCCTTGCAGGATGCTGGTGCTGCTGTTTTCCCTTTGGAAACAACCCACATCCATGGAGTGCTGATCTCCAGGCCTGGAGTCCACGGAATGCTGCTCAGCCCCTTGCCCAGTTTCAGAGATCACACTGGACCAGGGACTCATCCTGTCTGTTACGGTTGTTATTTCATTGAGAGTTTGTGGCTCTATAACATCTTCCTCATATTCCTCTTCACTGTGTGGCTGGATGTCAAAAGCACCTTCATCGTCCTGGATATAATCCACTGGATGCTCATCTTCAGGGACAATGGGGTCTAGGAGTTTGTGCAACATGTGTCTCTCAAACACAGGTCTCCCAGAATTGCACGGCTGCTGTGGATCACTGGAAATTCTGGGCGGGTCCAAGTCCAGCTGGCCTTGATGGACTTCGAGTCTGGCTCCTTCCTCCTTCCAGCTGGATGCATCCACAGCACCTGGCTTCCTGCTGCTGTCTGGATGTACATTAGAAGCTTCTCTGCTATTTTTAGTTATGGTCTGTAAGTCTGGTTAACAAAAAACAGCATCAGTGAATGCATGGAACAACAATTCAGCTTACAATTGATTTATTTTGGCTTTCTCCAGATAATCCCAATGAAAAAGGCAAAATACTGGCTCCGGGGAGACTTTATAGCCCCTTCCAGTGCCTAAAGGGGCTCCAAGAGAGCTGGAGAGGGACTTTGGACAAGGGTATGGAGTGACAGGACAAGGGGGAATAACTTTCCATTGTCAGAGGGCAGGGTTAGACGGGATATTGAGAAGAAATTCTTGGCTGTGAGGGTGGTGAGGCCCTGGCACATGTTGCCCAGAGAAGCTGTGGCTGTCCCATCCCTGGAAGTGTCCAAGGCCAGGTTGGATGGGCCTTGGAGCAACCTGGTCTAGTGGGAGGTGTCCCTGCCTATGGCAGAAGGTGGAAGAACTGGATCATCTTTAAGGTCCCTTCCAACCCAAACCTTCTGTGATTCTATAATTCTATGACTCTATTGGTATTTTGGAGTGGTTAAATCCAGTTTGGACAGTTCACAGCACATGAGAAGGAAAAAGAAATAATCTAGACAGGAAAGGTGGGCAGGATAATCTTTCCACCTTTCCATTCCACAGGTTCCCCAGTTTTATGCACACAGTTGTTACTGATATTTTCCAGCTTCCAGTCGAATTTCCCAACTTGGATCAAATGATAGACAACTGTTAATGAAATATTTGTAACACAGGAATTCACTGTTGCTCAGCTGTGGTGGTAAAATTGTCAGGGCTGCAAACAACAGGGCTGCGTTTCCTAACACAGACCCTGAAAAAGGGGATTGGAATTAATTAAATCTATGCAATCCTGAGAATCTCTAGGGATTTTACAAATTCCTTAAAAAGCCACAATCACGTTTTTTTTGGTTCCTAGTGAGCAAATCCTATTCACAGCTCGCAGTGTTAGGTAAAATGGGAAACAATTCCAAGGCAAGTCCTGCTCCAAGGGAATGGTGGAGGACATTTGGGAAAGGAGAAGGAAGAGTCTGAGGCAGATTGTAGAGAAGAGCATGTAAAGAAGCAGAAAAACAATTACTAAGGATAAGAAGGGAAATAAAAAGAGCAAAACTTGGAGAATAAAGAGAAAAAAAAAAAAGAGAAGTTGAAGGTGGTGATACAAGAACAGCAAATCCTGGCATAAAAGGGATGTGTCCTTTAACTCCATCTCTTGGAAGAGCTGCTTCCCTGTAGGGAGCCACTGGCAGAAAAAGCATGGAGTAACTTTTCCACTGGCAGCAATTGTAGCTCTGAGCTACAGTTTATTCTCTATTCTGATAAATTATTTTAAAAGCATCAGCTTTTAAATTGATTTCCATGTCATTTTGCTACTCGCAGCAACAACTTACCATTGATTAGACTGCTGACCTGAGACACCAACTGACTGGATTTTTCCAAAAGATGGCATCCTTTGGGATCCACTTCTCTGCTCATGGAGCCATGATGGTCCCTCTCCTGCTCCTTATGGCTTGGTTTGGATGTGTTGCCGTAACTGAAGTCAGGAAAAGACCTGGTCAGCTTCTGGCTGAAGTATCTTTGAACCTCATCCAGCTCATTCAAGTTTCTTCTGGAAGCAGTGGTAAGAAATTTGGTAAGAATGGGATAAAAAAGCCTGTGGTGAATGGGTTTTAATTGTATCTTTCTAGTCAACAGCATGTAAATATGCAAATACAAGATTAAAGATTATTGAAAAATAGATCAGTAGGTAAATGTTGAGATTGCTCTAAGTAAGAGGATAACACTCATGAACAAATCCTGAATTAGCCATGAAACTTAGGCTGGAAGTTAAAAAAAGAGCTAGTTTTAAACTTATTTAATCAAAGCAGTTGGATTTGAGATGACCTTCCAACATGTCATAAAGTCAAGAATATTAATTGATTTTGTGTCTGAGCTTGATAAAAATCTGAGGATTCCTACCTGCATAAGATCCAAGGATTTTAAGATATATTGCTTGTGGTAGCAGGGGAAGAGATCAAACACCTCAGAAAGTCTCGTTCAGTCCTACAGACTTTAATATTCTTCTAAATTTATACCTGATTTAAACCTAGAATACAGTCAGGAGAAAAGTGCTTCTAGCAAATAGAAATGCATCCTGTTGGGAAAGGATAACCTGCTCCACACACCATAAAAATCCTTACAGCTTATCTTTGTAAACAGTGGACTGTTGGCTTCATGGCACGTGTTGCGTGACAGGAGAGATAAATCCAGGCACTCTCTCCTGATCTGGAAACACTGCTAATGCTGTTTCAGTCCAGTCCTTCGAAATTGGATCCTTCACTTCCAAGCTCTGCTCTGCAAACCCAAGGCTTGGCATTCCCTTGTAATTTTACCTGAGGGCAGTGAGGAGACCGGCACGCGATGACGGTGATGCCGAGTCCAGCCTTGCTGCCCGACGCGTGTTCCCCTCCTGCTGCAGGGATTCGTGGAACCTGCGCACATTCTGCATGTGCTCTTCATGACGAGGTGTGTGTGTTCCAGGCGTACTAATCCTGCTAAGAACAGCCCTGTGTTTAACGCCAAAAACCAGGTTGAAATCTCTAATTGTGAAGAGTCTGCCAACTAAGAATATCCAGTGTCTTGAAATCCTTTAAAGAGCCACAATTAGTTCTTTCAAATGTCTATGGGAATGGCATTTACACCAAAATCAAGTTAATGGTGTGGCTGGGAATTCTCCATGCCCACTGACAGCTCCCACGCTAGCTCAGATCCCATAATGGTGGAACCATGATCCCTCTAAACTTCAAAGATACATGTGGGAAAAGGACCATCTCTGTAGGCTAATTAAACAAATCATGAATTAAAACACTCTATCACTAGTTAAATATATTTGGTGTTTGTTTTAAGGAACAGAAAGCAGGAATTACTGCAGGATATCTGACAGTCTTACTCCTGGAATATGTAATACTACAGCATTTTACCAGCTATCATTAACTGGTCATAGGCAGAATTTATGGCAAAATAAAGGGGATATATCAGGAATACTCTCTCTTAACTTATTAAAAATAAAAGTAAAGACAGACACAATCAGAGCCTGGAAGAAGAACCTGCCAGTTTTAGGAATGGCATCATGTAAATCCTAATTTACAAGGGTGTAAATGAAAATATCAGTGAGAAGAAAAAGAACACCTGGGTTGTGTCGAAAGGAACCTGTCCCAGAATTGCAATCTCCTGTGCTGCCCTCTCACTAGGAAGGGGAATTTCCTCTAGTTTTTAAGAGCAAGACCTTTGACAGGGTTTGCCTTTTTCATCTGAGCCCTGAAAATAATCAAGAAGGTTGATGGTCTGTGGACTCACCACTCTTGGGTAGAAACACTCACTTCCTTTGACAAGGAATTTAGCATCTTCTTGGAAAAGTTTGCAGCATTACCAGGAAATGGTAGAAAGCTTGCCTTCCCCTAGAATGAAGAGGAACACTGTACATGAGTCTTCCACAGGAGGAAAATAAGAGAAATTAAAGTATTATCTTGCTGAACTAACAAAACCTCACATTTTCTAAATAGCTTTAAATTTTCAGTGGATTTTCCAGCACTGGGCCAAAGTACCATTTCACAACACTCTCATTTCAGACACTTCTGTTAATTCCTCCCATGTATCAAAGAGGAAACAGATGAAAAGTAGGATAGGGGCTCCATTACATGTGTATAACACACCCCAGTGTATCTGGAAAGTCCAGAGAATAAAGAAAAACCCAGAAGAAATGACAAATCTTCCAGAAAAACAGATTCCTGCCAAATTAGAAACGAAAGGCTGAATTTATGGTATGTTTTTGGCCATCAGCTGCCACCCAAAGCAGCAAACAGAACAGAACAATGCCAAGTTCCCAGACATCCAAACCCACACTATTTAGATTATTACCCTAAAAAAAATTCCAAACAGCAGAGTGAAGCTACTGGGAATGTCCATGACTTGGTTTGAGTGCTGTAACTAGTGTTGGTGTGCAGCTCTCATGGACACATGGAGCAGAATTCCTAAGGAATTAAGTGTTTCTGATACCTTTACACAGACTGGCCCATGAGAATGCTGTGAATTTGCTCAGAAACCCAGAGACTCGGTGCTAATTAGGAGGAATCTGATTAAATATCAGAGGGGAGGAAATGGAAGCACGTACAGAAGAACTTTCCGGCTGGGTTCGGGCCCTGGCCTGTCTTTCTTCTTTGAGATTATTTATGTTTTGGAGAGGGGAAATGGCTACTTTAATCTGTCCTCGGCACTGCCCACTGAAATCTGTGATGTTGTACCACCCACACACAAGCTGGAAGCCGGAAAGGAGAGGGGAAAGGTCCACGGATGCAAATCCAATCACTCGCTCAGTCTCTGGAGAAGAAGGATATGAAACACATATTCATTGAAATGAAGCATTTTCAGGAATGCTGAAACACAGTCAGCTATACAGCCCTTATATTATGTCTTGGAAATAGACCCAATTTCCAGAACAACCAATCCTATCCAAGAAGAGGATGTTATTTGGTTATCTTATTTAACTAAAAATGTCCCTGCAGAACCAGTGAAAGCCCAGGGAAGGGAGAGGGATTGGCAGGAGTATCACTGTAAACACACATTACTCTGGCTAATACAGAGGAAGGCTGAGGAAGTTTATTTTGGAAGCAAAAATCAGACAGCTGAACTTTAATATTAAAAAAAAAAGAAATAAAAGTATTTGGTTACAACTGGTTACGCTTCAACCAACTGCAGAGACACCACACAGCATTTTTGAAGAAAGAGATAGTAAAGAACAGAGTAAAGAGTTTCTTTGACAGAAAGAACACAGTAAAGAATTTCCTTCAGTAGGAAAATCCAACCTCTAAAGTGCTGTCAAAATAAAACTGAAAGAATACAAAGAAACCAAACCTTCTAAGATGATTAATGGGGAGAAGGAAGATGCTGAGGGCTGAGAAATCAGTAGGTATTTATCTCTAGCATTCTTCTCGTGCAAGGTAAAAATGTCATCACAATTCTAGTCTTTGATTTATTTAATTTATTTTCCTTGAATTAAATACAAGTAACCCAAGAAAAGGGATGCAGAGAATACACTCCTCTCAATACTGTACCACAAACTTTACCTGCTTTGTGCCACACTTTGAAGACCAAGGTTTGCTGTGGATCCAGCAGAAGCTCTTTGGATAATCTGTTAAGAACAAAAATCATAATATTTTATGCAAAACAGGAAAAAGAAGGAGTACAGTAAAATGCCTCTGGAGTTTCAATGCCACTGTATCTACCCAGTTTCTTTCTGGACTGATAGGGGCAGGAAAAAAACAAACCCCAAAATTATTGAGCCCTCAAAGCATAATTATATTTACTTGGTTTGGGTTTCTGCTTATTTCCCTCTCCTCACTCTTGCTGCATATTTAAAAGATGGGACAATAAAACCATGAAGGAACAGAAATATGCTTATTTCATGACCCCACAACACAGTGACAGCAAAGTACTGAGGTCATGGTTGAAAGCTGTAATGTTTGAGGTTCATTCCTGGAAATAAAATAAACCCAAACTGAAAATTGAACTGTCAAATTGTAGAATAGTTTTTAAGTTGTTTGAAGCAATTCAGGTATTAGAAACGGCAGAAGAGCCACTAGATTGGAAACACAGGTTTATTCCTGAATATTCCTGAATATGCATGACTTGATCTGCTGAGGTCTAGAGGAAGGTGTCCCTGCCCATGGCAGGGGGTGGAACTGGATGAGTTTTAAGGTCCCTTCCAACCCAAACCTGTGATTCCATGACATGCATGTCCTTTTCACACTTGGCCTGGCTCTCAGATCCAGGGTGTTTCTCTGGGAGTTCCCATTTCTTACCTGGTTTGTTCCTGGAAGTCCCAGACTGGTGAGTCTGTATTTTCTACTACTGGAGTAGTTATTGGAGCATCTGCACCAGCAACAGCAAATGACACACAGCTACTGGGGGCTGTTACTTCCCGTTCTGTCAAAGGACTTCCTAAAATTACACAGAATTTAAATACAAATTTGTTATCAATAGTAATAATAAAAAAATCTAAAGACAGTTCAGCAATTAAAACCAGACAATTAGCAAAGAAATCCACCATCTAGAAAATACTTCTTTTCATTGGTGGAGCTGAAAGCCCTTTATGTTTACAATGGGAGCAAATATTACATGAACATTTACAGAGCAGAAACTGGAATATTCAAGGGAGAAATGGAAAAACCATTTGCCCAAGATCATCTGAAAGGTCAGAGGCAAAGCTAGGAATAAAATCCAGGTCCACAGGACCCTATCCAGTGCTTGAGCTACTCTCCGTGCTGAGCCACCTGTTTGACAGTAATAAGGAACAAAGTTTCTTCTTGAAACCAGCTTATATTTGTTTCAGCGTATCCATTGCCTCTCAATTAGTTACTTCCAAAAATCCCCTAAAATGGTAAATTAAAAACAGAAATATTGCAATGTTTCTGCAATATTCAGAAGAAACCTCCTTTATCTCACCAGAAACTTTGCAGTAGCAAACAATGTCATATCAGTTGCCCAAAGACTATGAATTCCAGAAGATTCTACAATCATTACAAAAAAATCCATCTGCAGGGCTCAGAATCTTTTGGAATTACACACACTTAAATGATGGTTTATATTTGACTTTTAGTTGTGTTCTCAGGGGCAAAAAGCTGAATTTTCAATTCATGTCATACTTTCATCCATGCCATATTCATGGCATATCACCTGGAGGGTGAAACCGTGGATCTTAACAGAGATGTTTCCAGCAAACTCACCTGGGATCAGTTCCTTACTCCTATTTGTATTTTGGCCCAAGGTGAAGGCCAGAGCCCCTGATGTGTTTGAAAGGGTTTAACCCATCTTGAACACAGAGATTCCTTTATAGACCAGGGAAAAGGCTCCATAAACCCATGAATTCCCCAACTACTGCACATCAAAACCCAAACATCCCCTGCCAGGAAGGAATATTTTAATACACTCAGCCTAAATTTCAAAGCAAAGAGCAAAGATAGGAGAGTCTCAGGTTTAGTTATTCAGGTAAGGCTTAACTTCAGAATTCAGCTGTCATCTGTAACAGGGAACATAATGTTACTTATATTTTGGATTGTATTCATGGAGACAGGCTGAATAGTTTAATCTCCTGCTTTTCCTGTACTTACACAGTGATTGGGGCTGCAAGTTCCAAATTTTGCTGGAGTATGAACAGAGGAAAAAAAAAAAAGAGAGGAAAAAAAAAAAAGAAAAAAGAAAGAAAAGAGAAAATAAAAAAGGGGGATGGTGATATTACCTTTTAAACTTAGATGCATTGCTCTTTCTACAAGGATATTGACAGCAACAGTGTTTTCCAGAAACATCACATCTTCTTCCTGTGGTTTGCCATTGGTGATTCCTGGACTTAAAATATCCAGCTGCTGATTTTCAGGGACCTGCTGGCTCAGATCAGGGGGTTTCCCTGTGCCTTCATCCTCACTGCTGCTGCATTCCTGGGCACAGGGAATTCCGCTGGGCAGAGCAGCAGGAGTGGGAGCGAGGCCGACGTGGACACGCACAGCAGCTCCTGCCAGGTCTGCAGCGTTGCATCTGAACAACGGATACACCCCTGCAGGAGAATCCACAACCAACCAGCTGAACAAGCCAAAGGAAAAGCAGGAGCTTGGGAAACAGCTGGTATAGTTCACTACAGCAAAGATCTCATAGCAGCCCAGCAAAAGGAATTTTGATTTTCAGTGTAATTTCTATGCGAGGTGTCAGAAGGATCAGCTTGGAAAGGTTAAAATCCATGACCAATCCCCCAAATTAGGCAAACCTTCATTTTCCCCCTCGCAGCTCAGATTACTGTTTTAAACCACATCAACTTCCTGAGAGCCCTGGGAATAGTGACTCTGCATAATTGTATATACACCTATGCAGAATACAACACACAACATACCCAGAATAAAAACTTGTTTTAACTCTTGTACCTTCTCCCTTTCCTGAGTGTATTTAAAAGAAGAGCCAATGACCTGTCCACAAATCTACCTGGTGGAAGATGGGTACCATAAAGCCATAAACTAAAACACAAGTTCCACCTCAACATGAGGAAGAACTTCTTTCCATGGAAGGTGGCAGAGCACTGGAATAGCTGCCCAGGCAGGGCATGGAGTCTCCCTTTCTGGAGACATTCCAAGCCTACCTGGGTTCCTATGTCACCTGCTTAGGTGACCCTGCCTTGGTAGGGGGGTTGGACTGGATGATCTCCAGAGGTCCCTTCCAACCCTGACTATTCTGGGATTCTATGCAGGACAAAGCAAAGCTGTAAACATTTTGCTTAAAGTGACTAGAGAAGGAACCAAATTAAATCACCAATAAGGAGGAATGAACACGACCCTGCTTCAGGAACTCACCACTAACACTCAGTGTTTTCCTTGATCTCTCTGCCAACGCTGCGAGGTCGACATAGGCAGATCCAATCAGACGATCTGTATCAAGTGGTCTTTCCACCTCATCTTCTTTGCCATATGCCCACCACACCTGGATTTCTAATTTCTCCTCCCTGAAGAACCACAGCAGCCCTTGGCTCCTTCTGAGCGTCACCTTGTTTGGCTTCTTAAAGTTCACTGTGACATTCTCTGCCTCGCTGCTCAATTTTGGCCGCCTAAGGCAAGTCCATGTGGCTTCCTGGTTGTACAGCTTATACCTGAGGTAGCAAAAAGTGCTTTTATCGAGGTGTGTCTGGCCTGCCAGCAGCACACAGTGGAGTGGCAGCCACACTCTTGGGGTGGAGATGGTCACAGTCACTGGGTTGGCACTCTGCTCCCAGTCTTTGCTCTCCTCCATGCTGTCTTCATGGATCTCCTCACTGCTCCATCCCAGGAGTTTAGCAGTTTCCAAAACACGCTCTCTGTCACCCCAATGAGCAAAGGTAACAGAAAGTTCCAGCCCCCCCACAATGGCCTGTGTGATGTTTGTGCAGTGTGGAGGCATCGGATTGTTGGAGAGGGTCACTGGGAACCAGCCTGAAATACCTTCGGGAGGAAAGATCACCATTAGACTCATCCCACCCTTTGGAAAATGTCAGTGAAGAATTGTCACCTCTCTGGCCACAGTCAAGGACCAGAACTTGAGGTGTTTATTTCTCATTTGGAATTTATGAAATAATTTCTAAACTGAAAAAGCAGCAAACTATTAGACTTCAGAAAATTTCAGTAGTCCCAATCCCAAAGGCACTTTGCTTTCCATTTCATTTACAACACCCATTTTACAATGCAGCTACATACCATGGATCTCGAATTAGAAAATTAGGTATTCTCATTTATTTCCTTCTCTCTTCCCATTAAAAATAACCCCAAAATTTTGTGTTGGAGAAAATGAGAACTATACTGAACTTAAAGCAGAAATAACCAGGGCAATAATGAAAACATCATCACTACAAGACAAAATAATCCCAAACTAACACTAGATAGAGGAGATCATGAGTGGAAAGGTATGTGAATAATTTTTTCACAGATATTTCACAGAATATTCTGAGCTGGAACGGACCCACAGGGATCATCGAGATATTTTAGACCTTATTTAAAAAAAAACAACCAAACAAGTTAATTCTACTGTTTTCTTATTATCTAACACCTTTGTTTCCAGCTTTGACATCTGAAAAGCAATCACTGATCCTCCACTAAACACTACAACTCTTGGACTTTCCATCTTAAAGGTAGAAACTAAACAAACTAAACAAACTAAATAATATCCTAAGGATTGTAGGTGCTCGTTTTAGCTGAGATGTGGTTAAATTTCTTTATAGTAGCCTCAGATTATTCCTTCAGCTACTATTCATCCTGCATCCCGAAAAAAGATATTCCAACAACCTTTATATGAATTTTCTAATACAGGATTTTTAGTGAACACATGGTCTGAAAGAACTTTGGTCTAAAAAAACCCCGGACAAACCACAAAATGGGTTTGATTTCATTTCATTCCAAAAATGGGAATGAAATTTGTTTTAAGAAATTCCAACAGCATTTGCATAGAATGTCAGCAGTGCAATGCTGCTGCATTACCTGATCTTCTTGTCAGCAGGTCTCTGGTTGGAATTGTGACTGTCCCAAGGAGATAATCTCTCGAGGCCCGATCAGCCAATCTGTCAGTGGCTGGAAAAGAAATGATTTTGTAAATACACCACACTGAAACTCAAGATTTAGTACCTCCTTTCAAAGAAAAGCTCTGTTGCCTCAACAGCAAATAGCTCAGCTGTCATCCAGAAAACACTTTTAATCCTTTTAAATGCATTATCTCTTCATCTAAGAAATGATCTTGATCACCAAGAGTCTTAAAAACTCTTTGCACCAGGGGAACAGTCTCTCCCAAAGCCAGTTCAGATAATTACTTCTAGTAGCACAGAACAGGCCCTGGAACATTCACATTCAGGTTGCCCTAGTGGTGGTTGGCCCTGCTCATTGCAGGGGTTTGGACCAGATGGTTTTTGGAAGTTCCAATCCAAACTATTCTATGATTTTATGACTATTCTCTTTTCTATACTAAAAATTAAGGGGATTTCTGCAACAGCATTCAGTCCTTGTTACCACTGGTACTCCTCACCTGACTTGGTGCTCTGATGGTAGATAGAGAAGATGATGATGCCAGACTGCAGGAGTTCCCCCAGACTAGAGGATTCTCCACTGCTTTTCTGAATGATGAGGCTGCAAAGAAACTCTACATGATGCTCAAACTCTGGGCAGAAAGTACAAGCCATGGCTTGTGTGTTTTGTGTCTCTGCCTCAGGCAGGAAGGAGAGGAGCACAGAGACATAAGAATTCACTCCCACACCTGCATAGTACTGGACTGCAGGGTTCTTTTGTGCCACAGCTCTTCATTTAACATGCAAAAAATAAAAGAAAAGAATAAATAGAATTAATATAATGTACAAGGAATCTAGGAGTCAACACAATTAAAGCAAAGGTTTCAAGGCCTCATGGTGAAAAGATGAGACAGAACAGTGAATGTTCAAAGTCCAAATAGATGTGGGTTCTGGTTGCATATTATTTGTCATCTTTTTTTTCATCTGAACAAACTAGGAACAGATAGGAAATGGGAAGAGGAACTATTGCGAGGTCCATCGCTGATGGCTGTCCTCTTACCTGTGTAAGTGGTTGAGAAATTACTCAGCACCCTTAGAAATACACTGAAATCTAGAATAACTTCCCAAAGAACCTGCTCCCTGCTCCAGAAGGGAGCCAAAGGCCAAGACAAATTATTTTTACAGACTAGCAAAAGGAGGGGAAATCTGCAGATGGAATCATTTACAAGTAAACCAGACTCAGATATTACTGAGGTCATACACCTGAACGATGAGGAGTCTGAGGTCATCTCCATCACTTCCCTGACTTTGGCAGGGATCCTCATCTTACAGGGTCTACTTGAATTAAGATGGACCAGGAGCTCAGCAATACTGAGAAAGGGTCAGAACATTGCTCTGGAATGAAAGAAGCCATCCTTCTCTTACAGAATTGACTCTAGTGTTGGCTTTTCTCTAATTCTTGAAAATCACATATTAGAACTAAATCCAGGTGATCCTATGCACTTTGAGCAGCAGCCTTATGGTGGAAAGGAACATGTTTCATTTATTAGTTAGTTTACTGAGGTTCTCACAGTGAAATGCAAGAAAAGAGAGCTCAGCTAACTTTCAAATACCATCAGTAACACTAAGATCTAATGTCCAAATAGGTATTGCCTTATATCAATTTTATATCAGCCCATGGTGTAGAAAAATGTGGAAATGTAGGAAATTGTGCCCTTCCAATCTTCATCCCTCACTGGACAAATGATACCACCCTGTACTGCAGCTTCAGTGGCCAAAATAACCACTGATGGACTTTATAAAGGTAATTTTTCTTCAGAGCAGAACCCACTTTGAATCTTGGTCTCTGCAGATGGAAAGCTGTTCAGTTACAATTTGTTCCAATCTCCTGCCCTCAGCCTACTGCCTCCAGATAAAGCTGTTTTAAGTGAAAAATGGTCCTTTTTGAATGAGGCTTTACCTGGCTGCTGCTTGCAAACCTGCTGCTCTGTGTATGTGTACAGAAAGTGAAATGGCTTGAGCAGTTATTCCTGCCTTTTTCATGGATCGTTGGTATCTCACACTCACATCGAGCAAACCTGGATTAAATGGAAGAAAGGAAGGAAAAAAGTGGTCAGTTTTTAATACAGTTACATCCAGTACAATCAATATTTAGCTATACCACTTAATACAAGCCCTCATATTTACACTATCAGAGCTTTAAAATACCCTCCTCAAGCATTTCAACACAACTTTTTATAGCACTGCAGTGACAAAATCTTCCAAGAGATGTTGGAATGAACAGATGTTCTGCTGCTGCATGTGACTCACCTATTACAAAGTAACTGTGGCACAGTGACCTCACCTGTCTGGCCCTAGCTCGTTTCACAGCCCTTTTTTCTAAGAAGCTGCCTCATAATTCCTTGTGGCCTTCCCAGAGCTGATGTTTGTGTTATTTGAAAAAGCCACGAGAGAACTTAGAGATGTCTCTGCTCACATCATAAACAGCCCTTCTTCAGATCCCCTTTTCCCTGTCTTACATAGGAAGTTTCACTACAGGTTTGCAGCTTATTTGTCAGGAAAGCATTTTGATACAATTTTTTGGGAATTCGAGGGTTGCCCACGCTTAATCCCTGATTTTTCACTCATTATGGCAACAGTGAAAAGCTGGAAGGAAAAACACTCCTGGTTGGCTTCACTTGCCAACAAAAATACATACTTTTATTTGCCTTGGAAGCAAATAGACTTTATTTTTACACACAGAATCAGCAAATTGATTAGGTTGGAAAAGACCCATAAGATCAGGGAGTCCAACTGTTCCCCCAGCACTGCCAAGGCCACCACTAACCTATGTCACCAAGTGCCACATCCATATGGTTGTTAAATCCCTCCAGGGATGGGGACTCCACCACTGCTCTGGGCAGGACAATTCCTTTGGGGAAGAAATTTTCCCTAATATCCAACATAAACCTTCCGTGGCACAACTTGAGGCTGTTTCCTCTCCTGTCCCTTGTTTCCTCGGAACAGAGCCTGACCCACACCTGGCTCCACCCTCCCATCAGGGAGTTGGAGAGAGTGAAAGGGTCCCTTCTGAGTCTCCTTTTCTCCAGGCTGAGCCTCCCTCAGCCACTCCTGGTGCTCCAGACCATTCCCCAGCTCTGTTCCCTCCTCTGGACACGCTCCAGCCCCTCAATGTCCTTCCTGCCATGGGGGGCCCAGAAATGCCCATAGGACTGGAGATGCCTCAGCAGTGCCCAGCACAGGGGCACCACGTGCCCTTGGCCTCTTGCCCACCTGGACACACCTGGGCTCATGTTCAGCCACTGTCACCAGCACCCCCATGTCTTTTTCCAGCTTTCCAGCCACTTTTAGCACTGCATGGAGTTGTCGTGAGCCAAGTGCAAGATGATCTGTCCCATGACCTTCTCCGGCACTGAGGTCAGGCTCACAGGCCTATAAGTCCCTGGAACCTCCTTCCAGCCCTTCTTGTAGATGGGTGTTACTTTTGCCAGTCAGCTTGGGCCAGCCCAATATTCCTGCTGCACAGTGAAATCAAGCTCCTCCTGTTTGCTTCCTTCACAGGTGTAGAAGCAGTTCAGCTGGGCTGTTGATCTCGACATCCTTTTTGTGGGAGAAGCTCTAATGCTTATGTGACCCTGCTCATGCACTTCTGTGGTTCCTAATACATCCATATCCCTTGTGTCTTTGCACCCGCATGGATCTTCATTTCCTGCTTCTCCTGAGGCAGCACGATGAAGGACTTTACTAACACACACTGCCCTAGGCTTCTCTGCTAAGCCTGGTTTTACCACATGAAGTGAAAACCCAAAGGCTTCCTTACCTGAAGACCGTGGATGAAATTCCTCTGAGGTGTCAGTCCGGGGGACCAATGGAAGATTAAAAGTCTGTATCCCTATTTCTTCCCGCTGCTGCATAGTTACCATGGCACAGAGCCGTGACAAAGGCAAGGTCCCTTTCGCCACCAGCTGGTCTCTGACATTTGGGTAATAATACCTGAGAAGACACAAAGAAGCAGCATCAACATTTCTCTCACAACTGCACAGAAATCAACTTTAATTTGTGTGTCTTCAAACCCTAACAAGTCTCTAGATAGCTAAAATCTCGAGGAAATGAATTTCCACAGGAAAAAGAATCAGTAAGTGCTTAAGTTAATGCTATGAAAGTAATCAAATAAGAAAGTAAGTAATGAATAATAATGAAAGGGAGTAGATAATGCTACAAATATATTTTTTCACTGGTTCTAACAGGTCAACAAGCAGAAACTCCACTAAAAAATTGGCATCCCAAATTAAAACTAGAGAAGGATCTGGCACCAAATATTCTCCACTCTCAATTTCCATCAATAAATGAAAATGCCTCTTGAAGAACAGATTTGTGGTATCAATTTGTGAGTGTAAAAAGTTACTCCAGACCTTTTCTTACTGTGTTACGTGGCTTCACATTAATCCTGAAGCGAGTTTTGGCACTTTATCTAATAGACAACTTGCAGTAATTCTCATGTGACTTCGCAAACTTTAAAATGCTTGACTTGTTTACTACAGAATGAACAGATTATTGTGTTTTTCTAAAGCTATTTGTCTTCATGGCTTCTGCTTCCCACTACTGATACTTAGCTTTGGTTGCCAAAGAAACAATTTGAACTTACAAAACGTTTTATATCATTTCTTTTATAGTATTTCTTTTGTAGTAGGAAAATAATCAAACCCAATACAATGAAATTATACTTTCAGGGTGCTATTAAGTAAAACGTAGATGTGTCAAGCCTTTAAACACTAATTTTAGATTGTTGTGCTGACAAAAAAGTGGAAGAAAGCAAACTAAGAACATATATTTTTTAAAGAAATTGTAAAAAGAACAGAGTAATTAGCACTTTTGGGGAGGAAAAAAGGCTTACAGGTTGGAAATGCAGATATTTATCATCAAATGTCGATGACCTTTTAATTTTTTTCAGTTATTATTAAATAATACTGTGCAATATCCATTCCACAGCTTTTGAATACATCTCTACCTGTATTGCTGTGCCATCTACAAAGAATAGGATGTTATTCTGTACCTGCACCAGACTTCAAACTGGATTCCTCCTCCAGCCACTCCTGGGGCCATAAATACACTAACCAGGAGCCTCTGGACTGGGACATCAGCAGGAACCACCAGGGAATGATGATGCTCATCATTAAAGATGGGATCAGGGACACACAAAGTGGTTGCTGTTCGAAATGGCTTCAATTTGATGCCTAAAAAATAAGCAGTGTTGGTTAAAAATGGTGACATTTAGGGGTTTCAAACTTTTCCCACTTGCAATCCTTCAGGAGGCAGGACCCAAGCAATCCATGCAGCACCATGATCCTGTGAGCCACAGGCTGGAAACTACTGCTAAATGTGGCTGAAAGCTGACAAATTCCACAGGATTTGCTATGGAACAATGCTACTGACTCTCATTTTTCAGTGGGATTACATGTTAGTGATCCAAAGCCCTCAAATCAACCCTAGGTTCTTTTCTACAACTGCAATTATTTAAACATCCTTTTATAATCTGAAAAATGGTGGGTTTAGATGGGATATTGGGAAGAAATTCTTCCCTGTGAAGGTGGGGAGGCCCTGGCACTGGTTACCCAGAGAAGCTGTGGCTGCCCCATCCCTGGAAGTGATCAATGCCAGATTGGAGCAACCTGTTCTAGTGGAAGATGTCCCTCCCCATGGCAAGGGGGTGGAATTGGTTGATCTTTACATTGCCTTCCAACCCAAACCACTCCATGACAGTCCTAATGATCTAAACCAAGCAAGTCTTCTCTTGGTGTATCCATGAAAATCATAGAATCACTAAGGTTGAAAACACTCACTAAGGTCATCAAGTCCAGCCACTAACTCAGCACTGCCAAGGCCATCACTAAATCATGTCTTCAAGTGCCACACTCACCTGTTTTTGAACATTTCCAGGGATGCTGACTCCACCACTGCCCCGAGCTTTTAATTTGGTGAGACAGTCCAAGTACAGCTTACAAGGAAAACAAGCACTGGCTGCATGAATGCTCAGAAAAACACACCCCCTCTTCCTTAGGCAGAGAGAACATGACTAAACAATATTTAATTAAAGCAATGCAATAAGGAGGAACTACAGACCAAATTTACCATCCTCATGCAATCCAGAGCCTTGCAGTGCAGCACAACCAGCCTCCTGAACCGGGAAATGGTACTGGACGTAGCAGTCGGCCTCTCCCCAGACCGTGGACTGCAAGGGAGTGAGTCCTTTCACACTCTCCACATGGATCTCAAACACGTGTTCCATCAGGTCTTCTCCTTCTGGGTCTATCTGCTAACAAAACAAAGGGAATCCACATGGAAAGGATGATCCTCTAGGAAAACTGGGAATATTTCAACAGGCTGCCCAAGGAAGTGGTTGAGTCATCCCTGCAGGGATTTAAAAGATGTGCAGATGTGGCACTTGGGGATATGGGCTAGTGGCAGCCTTGGCAATCCTGGGGGATGGTTGGACTTGATGATCTTAGAGGGCTTTTCCAACCTAAATAATTATGCATGATGAGAATCTAAGAAGCCTGAGATGGGGGACAGAGCCATTATCTGCCATTTTCCTCCTCAGGGTCACAGAAACATTGAAAGCCTGAGAGCAATTTCTTTTTCCTGCAAAACCCAAAACTCAGCACGTAAAAGTTCTTACACATCCAACTCAAAGGTAGTGGCAAAACCTCATAATGAGGCTGTGAGAATTAAGATTTTCTAAAATTTGTTTGTTTGGGGTTTTTTTTACTGCATTTGTATAGATAGAAGCAGTGGATATGCAAGGAAATAAAAAGAGCAATAATGTCAAGACTGGTGATAGCCACTTGGTAAGAAAAGAGTATAAACAATATAATTCTGTGTGGAATGTGATCATTTATGACAAAACAGCATCAAATTGAGATTGGGAGTCACTCAACTGTTAATGAACTACTGGTAAAACCCTTTTCACACGTCCCTAACAGCAAGAATGGGGATTTACTGAACAATTAATAAAAAGGGATTTACTGAACAATAAATACCATTGTGGGTTTTGTAGGAGGAGGGTCCAGAGAGTGGGAAGGACGTTGTGGGACAGAAGGTACCACTCCTTCTCCGTTCTTTAGCCTTTGCAGTGCCATTATTTGATCAGCTGATCCCATTGCCAAGATGACTCTGAGGCTTCCACTTGTGCTGCCAGTAAAAACATCAACCACAGGCATGTAACTGTCCACAGCAACCACTGGGTACTGAGCCTGGAGGAGCAGGTGGGAAATCTTTGGGTCTCTACAAAGGATTAAAACAAAAAACAAACAAACAAACAAAAAAGAGCCATTTGAGTCGGAACAGGATCACATGAAGCTCATCTTAGATGGGATTTTCAATGCCGCTAAAAACCAATCTATCTCCATTCCTCCCAAATTTGTTTCACACAGCACAGATCCGTGAGCTGCTGACTGAAAAATGTTATTTTCAGCAATGAAAAAGCACAACTTTCCGAAAACTAACACAGCCTCACCTATGAGCCAGCCTAGAGATCCATGATCAGATGGGAGAAGACTTCCATTTGTTAATGGGAGTAGCCATATTATACTTTTATGAGGCAGTTACGTGCCTTTATGGATGGACTTGGGCCATATGAAAAGATGGAACTGTTCTCCCAGAAAAAAATCTCCTAGAAAAAATGTAAAAATCTCTAATAACACACTGAAGATATTCAAGGTCAGGTTGGATGGAGCTTGGAGCAACCTGGTCTAGTGGAAGGTGTCCCTGCCCATGGCAAGGGATGGAACCAGATGAGCTTTAAGGTCCCTTCCAACCCAAACCATTCTGGGATTGAAAGATATACACAAGTAAAATACAGTGGATTACTGAAAAAAACTACACAAATGACACAGTAATAACTAACAAAGTGGTGTTCAGCCAGTTCCAGCACCATATGATTTACACCCATCACTAAATCTGACCAAAATAAAAGGAATTAATCCTTTGTATCAGCAAGAATCTCTTCTGTCCAGTATTTCCATTAATTTAAACTGTGTTAAGCAGGTATATTTATTGACTGAACAAGAAGCCAAAAGATTAAACCCAAAAAGAACAAAGAACTCGTACTTCTGGACAAGGACAGTGGAACTTACTCATACAGTGCTGACTATAGGAAGTTTACCAGGGCAAAAATGCCTTTTGCTATAAAAAGTGTCATTAAGAACCCTCCCACAAAACCCTCAGACACCATCCGTGACTTCTTTCCCTCAGCATCAGTGAGGATATTTCCCAACCCAATAAAATATGGAAAAAAAAAAGATATTTACTTGAATGAGATGTAAAACTGATGCAGAGGAAGTTTCACTAATCCCAGCAGTCTGTCACAGCCAGTGCTTCCCAGCTTGTTCCAGGCTTCAATAATCATGACATTGTCTTTCAGCCTCTCCAAACGTTTGGAACTCAGTGGAAAAGGCATCACCTGGAAGGGTTTAACACAGAATTAGCATTCAGAATAAACTGGAAAATACTGGCTAAGTCAGGAGCATTCTGGTAACACTACATTATTCCAGTCTACAGAATTGTGCTTTTCAGAGGTGGAAATTAAAAATTAAATGTGCATTTGCCTAATGAAATTCAGAAAACTGGTAGCCTTGGAAAAGAGCTAGCCAGGAAAATAAATAATGGAATGGTTTGGGTTGGAAGGGACCTTAAAGGTCATCTAGTTCCACCTCCATGGCAGGGACACCTTCCACTAGACCATGTTGCTCCAAGCCCTGTCCGACCTGGCCTTGGACACTTACAGGAATGGAACATCCAATTTAGATAAATTTTATCACAAGATCATGTGTAATGTTAAAAAACTTTGCTTTACCTTCAAATGCCTGTTTACTAAACAACACATAAATCATTTCACACAACTGTTTCAGACGTGGTTTGCTCTGTTTTTACGTTTCTTTCAGCTGAAGAGTCTCGCAAATCGCTATCGTTAAAACAAATGCGTTTGAGCATCTTGACTTTTCCAAAGGAAAATATCAATAAAAATTACAAAGTCATAACATTACTGAATGCCTGAAATTCTGCTGGTTGCTGGGGGACAGCTCTGGCTCATGTTAGGCCAGTAAGCCACTGATATGTTCACTGAGAAGAAAAAGAGCACAATGCAACACACATAAAAATTCTACATCTCCATATTAGGATGTCACCATCAACATGTTTTCTTTCTGAAATAAAAAAAAAAGTCATTTTTTTTTTCATTTTTAACCTAAACTTTTCTGACTGTTTCTCCTTCATACTTCAAAGGCCTCATTTATTATTTAGATAATTCAAGGAACTGCATTTCAAACTGCAACCCAGTCAAAACAATACTGAAAATACTTTCTGATATATTAAACAGAGTCCAGCAGAGATATTCCTACATACATAAAAGTAATTTATCTATGAAATGTGTTTGTCAGTGTGGAATCATCAGTGTGAAATGGAAAATGTGTGACTTGCCTGACAAAAATTGAAGGCAGGTTGTGTTGAGCCCCACACGACAGCGGATCTCGTTGCCCCCTCCGTGCTGAGCAGTTTGCAGTTCAAATACACATTGCAAGAACTGGGGAGCCCCTTGTCTCCAGCAACAAAATCCTTCCCAACAGGCACCATCAGTAGCACATGCAGCAATAACCCATCTCCCTCAGATGGGGTTATCTGGGTCGGCACATCCTGGGCCACGACTTTCCTGCTGCCCACTCCTCCCTTCTGGGAATCTTCAGAGGTTGTTCTCAAGCAGTGAGGGCCTTCTGCATTTGCACTCATCCTGTTGGACTCCTGGAATTCCAGCTGGGGACTTCTCACAGCATGAGCTAGGGCTCGATGCCCAGCAGGAGCTGACCTGGCAGCTGTGCAGGTGAAGTCCTTGTTGTCGGCTGCAAGCTCTAAGAATCCCTGCAAGGTAAGGCCAAGTGGGCTGGTTGGGTGTGCCCCATCCCAAAGCAAGGGACTGCAACAGAAACTATGGAAAATATATCTCATGCTTTGCTCAAGAGCTGTGTTGTCTCACCCTAAAGCATGTGCTGGTTACAAGCTACAGCTGTCGCTGCAAAATAAACATGTGGTTTTAATAAATAAAGCCCAAACTGGAGTTCAAAACCACACAATTACAGATGATTCAGAGAATGGTTTGGGTTGGAAGGGACCTTAAAGCTCATCCAGTTCCACCTCCTGCCATGGGCAGGGACACCTTCTACTAGATCAGGTTGCTCCAAGCTCTGTCCAACGCAGCCTTGAACACTTCCAGGGATGGGGCAGCCACAGCTTCCCTGGGCAACCAGTGCCAGGGCCTCCCCACCCTCACAGGGAAGAATTCCTTCCTAATATCCAATCTAAACCTACTCTATTTCAATTTGAAACCATTCCCCCTTGCCCTGTCACTCCAGGCCCTTGTAAATAGTCTCTCTCCACATTTCCTTCAGGTACTGGAAGGCCACAATTAGCTCACCCCAAAGCCTTCCCCTTTCCAGTATGAACAATCCTAATTCTCTCAGCCTTTCCTCACAGGAGGTGATCCATCCCTCTAATCATCTTGGTGACCCTTCTCTGAATAAAGTAAAAAATTAAACCAATCCCAAGGCCAAAGCTGGCTGAAAATGAACCCCTACCCAGCCAAGGTGAAAAGTACTGTGACAAAGTATCACAACTGTCACTTGCTCCACTTTGCTACAGCACATGCTGCTTGAGAAAAATTAGGAAAAATAAATGTTTCTAAATGTTTTCTGTCATTGCTCTTTCACTTTTACGTTGCCTGCTGATTTTAGCTATTTGCAAGTGTTAATTGCTACAGAGCACCATAGATTTGCTGGATGCATTCAGGTGACAAGGCAGCAAGGAGAGGAATAAACTGAAGTCCAGAAGACAAAGTAACAGAATAAAGCAAAGGATTTTGGTCACAAAATGACCAAATAAGGAAAACAAAATAATCAGGTATTTCACTGTGCACCTGAAACCCAGGACACAGGGCAACCAAAATCAGTTTTCTTGAAGTATTAACTTCTCCTTCGCTAAGTTCTTGCATTGAACTTTGGTTCATTAATTCCCTACAACATCTTCTTCCACTTTTTATCTCTCACACCCTGTTGCACTCCATTCTCTCCCTGAATAAACACACCATTTCTCCTCCCTGCCTTCAACACTTCCCACACCTAACCATACTTTCTTAAGCCTTCAGCTGCTAATCTAGAGAGCTCTTTATCTTCAGAACTGGCAAATCTGCTGTGCAGGAGTTTTAATCCTTCTCAATAAGGAGCTGAGCAGAAACTTTGGCTGGAGAAATAACTCCTGAAGTGACAAGGTGGTACCAAGGACAGGGAATACCAGGCTCCACATCAGCTCCTGCCACATGTGAAGCAGAAGGCAAAGCTCCCAGCCCTGTACATGTGCCCCTCAAAAATTGCCTGTGGAGTGGTTTCTGCATCCAAGTCCCACCTTATTGACAACATCCTTAGACATGCAGGAGGTTCAAAATATTTCTCCAAACCCTCAAGGAATAAAAAAAGTTCATATTATCTTGTATTGGTCTAACAAACCTCCATATCCAAGACCCAGCAAATTAAAACAAAGAAAGAAAACACAAAGGAGGGAAAAAAAGGAGTGTGCAGCCAAAATTAGTAGTAAGAGGTTGCTTAACAAACTGGAGACAGTAAAACACGTACCGTAAGTGGTCCAACTTGTGGGTGATCTCCCTCTTTTTCCACAGGTATTTCCCAGCTGACACTGAGCAGCTTGGCCTGGATGACCCTGCGGAGCTGAAGCACTGCTGAGCCAATGGCCACGGGCTGAGGACAGGCAAAGAATCCATTTTGCAAGATTTGTCAGGTTTAAAGGACTTCTGTGAAACAAAAGTTTTCTGGGAAGCTCCTATAACATTAGTAGTACCAACAGGGATTTGGAAAATTTCCCCTAATTCCAATTACTAGAACAACAGTAAGACAACTTCTCCCAGAATCTACTGTAAAAGAATTCCAGATTAAGGCAAAAAATTACCATCCCAAATCCTAGTAACTGAGCAAATTTCCATACTTAAAAATGCAATTTATTCACCTGTTAAAAGAAAAGCATATACCCTTAGTGCTGATTAAAATGCAACATAAGCTGAGTTAACCCCTCTCCCCTCTTCATCACAGGTAGATGATTATAAAAATAATCTTAGTGAACAGAAATGCACTTTTGCCCCCCAAATGCACAAGTTACATCAGTTTTTCACAGCTCATGTTATTCCTCTTAACCTGGGCAGGGTAAAGATACAAACTGCATCCACAGGAACTCATTTTGTTTTGCTAAATGAGCTGTGTTCTCACTGAAGAACAATGTTTATAATTGATTCAATGTTTTTAAAAAGAAGAGATCAGTGTTAAAGATGAGGGAAGGACAAGTTTTTTTGCCTGTCGGTTTCAAACTCAGAAAATCCTTGAATGGAGTGACAAAGAGTGACAAGCCTGGAATGAGCTTCCCCAGGGAAGTGGTCACTTCCAAGCCTGACAGAGCTCAAGGAGTGTTTGGACAACACTTTCAGGCACAGGGTGGGATTTTGGAGTCCAGGAGTTGGACTTAGATCCTAGTGGTCCCTTCCCACTCAGGATATTCTGGAATTCTGTGATGATAGAACAGCAATCAGTTCAACTTACATTATCTGCACATAATGGCACTTCCCTTCTTAATATCTGGTTGTCTGCATTAAGTGTGTGTGGGAAATCAAAATGCCAGGAATTCTTTGTTTTTCAAGACACAAAGTAGAAACAACAACTAATCAATACCTTTTTCTGGGTGCTTTTCCTCATGTAGATTTTAAAAGCAAGGTCAGAGTCCCACCAGTGCTCTATCATTGTTCCACCAAAACGGACAGGGAACACAGACCGCTGTTGGAATTTCACCCCTGGAAGATAGGAGCAACAAATATTCCAAGTTAACTGAATATAAATAAGCTTCCCCCTGGAGACCACTCTGTTACACACACAATCATTTAATTTTGCATAATTTATTAACACCAAGGTCAAAGTAAACTGTTCTTCATTTTCCAAGGCCCGAAAAGAACAGGAGGACAAAATTAAGATTATAATTAAGATTATAACAGCATTTAAAGGCTGCAGTTGACACCAAGTCTCTGTCATCAGTATACAATAAGTCTTGCCCTTTTTTCAGTGGGAGAACTCTGTATCATTTTGAGTTATATAGTTCAAAGTATTCATTGAGAGAGTCAAAGCTGAGCTGCAAGAGAAATCACAGCTTCAGGAGAAAAGGAACATCTGCAAGAAAACATGGAATGAAAGTCTGCAAAAAGAGCACAAGAAGCACAATAACAGTGTTCAAGTACTATTTTTCACTTGTTCACAATAGATAAAGAAGTACTCTTGTCATGACAAAAATGCAGACATCAGGAAACTTTCTCAATACAGCTGGTCTGAGATGGCTCTGGAATTTTTCTATTGGGCATCTTTAATAAGTGAGATAAACACCTTGCAGGAAGGATAATGCAGTGGATTTTCTTGATCTCTTCTCCAAATTATTTTCAGCACGATCTGTTTTTCTAGGCTCCAAAGAGCTGGACTCTATACAAGGCAAAGGGCAGGAGGATGGATGAGCTTGAGGTTCAGAAGAAACAGATGTTTTGTCTGGCCACAAATGGAGAATATACAAGAGAACTCAGAATCTCAGAAAGATGCAAAGTCAATGAATGACCACACTGGAGAGGCATTTGAAAGTCACTTTGGAATTCCAGTTTGTGGGAAGACAGCATTGCTTCTAAAGCATTCTCTGCTCAGGGGAAAAAGACAGGAATTGTTTCTAGAGATACAAACACTGGTGACTCTCAGAAAAGTGAGATGTCTGATTTGAGCACAGGACTCAGGATTCCTTGGATCCAACAGATTACCTGAGCTCTTGGAGATATTACATGACATCATCTGGAAAATTATTTATTTGAGGTGTAAGCATCTCTGATATTTCTAAAAGTAATTTATCTTCCTCTTACTATGGCAGAAAGGATATTTGCTTTATGTTGAAATGAAGGAATGGGATTATTGACTCACTGTTCTTTCCCTAAGAAAAAATTCGAAAATCCCAATAACAATACTTTTTGAAGAAAAAAAATAATTCAAAAATCACTTGGGTTCCCTCTCCCTGAGAGGACCATTCCACCACCTGCAGCACAGCAACTCTACAGTAATCATACTCTACACTAATCATACTAATCATGACTTTCAGACAGCAAAAGAAATAGAAACACAACTAAATAATTTCTAAGAGATGAAAGAGTCAACAAAACTAAACATAAGGGGGAAAAATAATGCCCTTACCATCATCTGTGATTTTACTTGAGGCTACTCGAATTACTTCGGTTTTTATGGAGACCTGTCCCTTATCATCCTTGGAGACTCTCATGGGAAAGTGGTACTCCACAAAGAAAGTGCTGTAAATAAAAAAAATGAATGGATGATCACAGTCCATCAGAAATCAAATTAAAAAAATAATTTAAAAAATAAAATCCATCAAAGATCTATTAAAAAATGTATGTAATAAAAGTGAACACAGCAGGCAAGTTCCATGTTCACACTGCCACTCTTTTTTTAGGATAACTGAACCACCTATTTTCTGAATTTTTTCCACATTACAGGTTCTCCACCAATACAACCTCTTGTTTTCAGTGTACATTTGGACCTCCCCAAAACCCCTCGAAAAGCACAGCCTGAAGTGAGGCCACATCAGAATAAATTAGTCACATCTTTAACAAGTTTACAGGATACAATTTCCTGAGAGAAGCAGGGAAATAGGAAGACCTCAGAAGCCTGCAGAACTCAGGGAAGCTGGACAACTCAACAAACCTCAAGGAAAACTACCTTAAAGGGACAGAAAACAAGCTCAGAAGACACAATTCCTCTTACCACTTATTAACAGATGCAGGTCGTGGAGGTTTTCCCATTAAATCTTTCTTCCTCTGGTAAATCTGGATGCTCTTAAGAGGGATTTTCAGTCTGTCAATGATGACTCTGGCCAGGTGTATTTGCTGCAGAAATGCCAACCTGTCTGAATCCAAGGATGTGACGTGAGCTGCTTCCCTGTGATCTTCTGGAGGAGCAGTGGGAGAGCAGCTGGAGAGAGGAAAATGAGACTCAGGATACAGAAACATCTTTAACACGACCACATGAAGGGAAAACTGTAGCTTGGTGGGATGTTATTTTAAAAATGTGTGTTTCAAATGCATTTGTACAACAAATTTGATACTCTCTGTAACAGAAATGTTACAATACCCGGGGTACATAACTGAAAAAAATCAACCCACAAAGTGCATGTTCCACACAGTTGATTTGGAAAAATCTTATGTTAACTCTTCAAAAAGAAAAGCTTTATTCAATGTCATGTACAAAAACAGGGAGATGACACAGTTATACACAAGAAAAAGTCTCTGCTGCAGAGGAACAGCACCAGGATTTTAGTCATAATTTAGAATCTCAGTTGTGTAATTTGTAAGACATGTAAATGGTTTTGTGTTGGTATCTCTGGAGATATGAAGTTGACCTGACTGTAAAAATAGCAGTATTTGCAAGAAAAAAATTAATAAATAATTGTTTGGAGCTGAATTATTAAAAAAATGAGCCATAACACCTTAATACTAATTCTATTACACAAATGAAGCTTGATTTTTTGGGACACTTTCATTGGTTCTGTCATGCAAAAAAAGGAATACAATTAGATGAGGTCAGAACAGAAGGCACTGATGTAACTATTTACCTGGGTTTAATTTCTGTCACATTCTGATCAAAGGCATTAAAATCTTTCTGTGGATTTGCTGGATTAGCTTTCCTGAGAATTTCTGTCTTCAGTGCTTTGTTTGAGGATTTAACATCATCATCACTGAGGGAATCACTTAAACTGGAATCAGATTTCTGAAACAGAAATAAGGCACATAAATAAGAAGTTAATTAGCATTGTCTGGAGAGATATATAATAGTCATGATACATATGTTAAAAAGAACACCAACTTGAGGATTGCTTAACTTGAAACAATTGAAATGGTATCAAAATTTTGCAGCAGTTTAAAAAAAAAAGTCTTCCTGGACAATTCTTCCTGAGCAATTTCCAAACTCAGTGCTTGACTCTGTAGTCCTGACAGTATTCTTTTAAAAATGTTAATTTTAAGCAAAGTACTCATGTACTCACAAGCCTTTGTATGATACCTAATGTTTATCCAGACTTAAAATCCTGAAATCTGTTGAAGTTTTGATTATGCAAACTTCTGGTTTTCTTCCCCTCAGGGAATGCACATTTTCCTTTGGATCTCCACTTACAGGAGTTGTGTAAAAAAGTCCCTCCAGCAGACTCTGGTCATAATGGGGATCCCCCAGTTCACTGTCATACACCTCACTCCCAAGAGAGAGGGAATCCCAAAGGGATCCTGTGCGATCCCACAAATGCCCCGGAGAGAAATCAGCACTGTGGGTAAAAGAGAGAGAAACACAGCTTAGTTTTCCAGTTCTGGAGATATTTTCTAAGGAATCTGGACAATACCACCTCTTTTATACTAGATGGAGCCAGTCTGTAACCCAGCCTGAAGGGTTATCCCATAGTAACATCTCTGGATCCAACAGGAAAAAACTGTGTGTGAATTGCAGGTTGGAAGAGATCCCTGGAGATCATCTAGTCCAACCCCTGCTCTAAGGGAAATGATGCAAATAAAAATCATCCTGTTGGATTTTGAGTATCTCCCAAGCTGCAGGTTCCACAACCTCTGTGGGTAACTGACTCCAGCCCTTGGTGACTTTCATAATAAAATATATCTATTAATATCTAATTTATTAATCTAATTTTTATCTTTAACTGCTTTATAACTTTTGGTTTAAGGTATCAGTAATACTTGAGAACAGTTTATTTAAATTAAAAAAACCAAACAAACTATATCTGAGTAGGTAAATCCAAGTGTTTTTAGAACATGGTTGGAACAAATTGGGGTTTGTTTGGTTTAAAGGGTTTTCTCTGTGCTGTGAGTTCAAAATCATTTTATGATCTGCAAACACCCCAGTGCTATCCAGTGATAAACCACAGGGAAAAAATAAGTGCAGGGCACAAGATACATGAACTGAAATTCTGAATATCTGACCCAGAAACTGTGTTCAGGATGCTTCACATCCTGATTTGGGTACAATGGAAGCAGCATTTATTCTACTGCTACACAAAATGAGAGAAAAATGTTACTTTAATATTTGGAGGAAGTTGAAAAATAACTATTGGTTCTCTGTAGTTTTAATTTACTGTTTCTTCTTCAAAGAAACAGTGTATTTGTTTTATATACTTAGTAACATTTTAGGATACAACAGTAACAACCATTAAAAAATTTAGTTTTATCAAAGATTTTGATTAATTTTTCTTTTAAATCAACATGACTTGAAGCTTTCCAGGCTGTCCTGCATTAAAGCTGAGGCATAAAACACCTCCATCACTTGCACATTGGTTACATCCCCAAAAATATGGAGAACTTGAGGAGTCAAGACATATTTTTTAGTATAAAATGGTCAAAAGAGGACAACTGTGCAGTAATAACCCCCAGTGCATCACACTCACCTGCCCAGCAGCAACTGGATTGCTCTTTCTTCAGAGTTTAGATCAAATTGCTGCTCTGAAACTGCAGATTCAAGGTGATGGAAATCTTCAGGAGGGTGCACCAAACTGGACTTCAAGCTTTTGGGGCTCCTGGATAACAGTGATGGAAGCACAGAGGGTAAAAGGAAAAATAAAGATATTAAACAGTAAAAGGAATTCAAGATCAATCCATTAATCCATTAATTGGTCTATCAATTTTTCCTGCAGAGTCCAAAATCATTTACTTTAAATAAATAGTATTAGTTTGAGCAGAAATAATTTAAATTGGGTTTGCAATAGCATCACTGACTGTCAAAGATAATGACATTACTTTCTGGTTATCACAAAAGAACATGGAATATTTGTATTTTTCCAGAAATGAAACAAGGAAATGAAGTTTCTCCTATTTAAAAAAAATATGCATTTGTTTTAATACTTTTAAATATCATTGAACTGAGAATATTTATTAAGTCTAATGCTAAACAAAGATGGAGTTAGAAGTTGAAAAGGCATCAACACTTTTTTTTTCCAATCTGCTAAGAAAAATCTTGTGGAAGAAGAAAATGACTAATAATTTTGAGAACACAGTTATACAGATGCAAATTTTCATGGGAATGTTGACATCAGGAGATGCAAATTAGAATATATAGCAAAATATATAAAAATAATATATACTATTATATATATTATTTTATATAATTGTATAGTTTATTATTTTATATTATTATTATTGTGTATTATTTTATAATATATAGAATAAAATATATAATAAAAAGTATCCAATTTACTTATTTGAAAACCTGTTCTTTGTGATGAAGTAACCATTTCACTTGCAATTCCTTACACTACTCTTATTCGTTACCAACACTTAATATTTCCTTATCAATTTCCTCATAATTAATATTTCCTTATCAATATTTAACATTTCTTATCAATGTTTCCTTATCAACTAAATACAAACATACCACAAAACAAAATTAAAATCAGTTACTTAAATCAAGGCTTACTACTTCAAGATTAAAAAAAAAATTCACAAAATTTAGGCTTTATTCACAGGTAGAATTTAATTTTCCATTTGAATGAGAATCCTAAAACACATCCCATGAATATGGGTATTTCAAGTTTTCCTGATAAGGCCTCAAAATGTATAGTTTGGAACTTAAATCTCACTTCCCCCATTCCAAGCTCACTTTGTTGATGCTTTAAAATCCTCTCTCTCCATAAATGGAGCCACTTTATTCAGTTCAATCTCCATGTCAGGGCTGGATTTCATTGCAGAGACAACCATGGCATCCCGGAGTTTCCTGCCCTGATCCAAGAGAGCTGAGAAACAAGCAGAAAGATTTATATTTCAGCACTCAAATGCGATTTAAAAGCAACATGTAAACACAATAAATGTGTCGATGACAGTCAAGAAGCTTCTGTTTTCTGCTGTTATAAAAAGATCTTAACACACTGGGGACTAAACATGTCTTACACACCAAAAAACAGCTCAGTGAGAGTGATCCTGCATCGGTTTCCCACTCAGAGCCGTAAAAACAACTCACCCACACACACCAAGTCGGGCATTGGAAAGGCATTATTAGGATATAGAAGTAAAACTAATTTAGGGAAGAGTCGTTTGTCACCTTACGATGTCTGATTTTAGGTCTTTTCTGTGAACATGAAGCTCAAAACACAGCATATATGGAAATGTGTCCTACTCTGATGCTCATTTCAATCCAATCCAGGCAGCCTGTGGTCTAAAAATGATGGAAATAGTTTTCCACCTGAAAATGCCAATAGAATAGGAACCCTTCCAAGACCCCCCTGAACAGGAGCAGCAGTTCTGACAGTCACTTCAAAAGACATCTCAAAGATTAAAAGAGCCTGTGAAGCTGAGCTTCCTTTTCTTTTACTCCTCCAGGCCCAGGAATCCTGCTGGGCCACCGTGTTTTCCCTGAGCTGGATACTGCAGTCACCTTCCCACAAGACTAAACCAGCAGTTTTTACGCAAAGTAAAAAATATAAAAATTATCTTTGACATAATACAGTGAGAGGGTGCAAAAAGGATCCCTTTTCCTTCAGAAAGTCTCAGCTCTGGAGAAGCACTGGAAACATTACCAACAGCTGTTTGTTGTGAACCTCAAAGACAATGCCAGTTGCACACAAACCTGACAGCAGGTCTTTTGTAGCTGGGTTGTTCATAGAGAGCATCCGTGTGTTCATTCCAGTATTGGTGCTGGGGGGAAACAACAGGGAAGGATTTGAAGGATTCATTTTCCAAAGCTCATCTGGTAAACTCCCAGGGTGATAAGAAGCAGGAGCGTCCTTTACGTTTTCAGAGTTCTCTTGGAAGAGCAAATGGTCCTTTCCTCTACTGAAAAATGAAATGTTACTTCAGTAACAACTCAAGTGGGTGGGTAAAGAGATTCCAGACTCTTCCAATGCTCCAAAAAGAAATGTGATGTTATGTCCATGAGTCCTCATCTGCCACTTAGACCATTAGAGGCCCAATTCAAGCTGCAAGTAAAAGACTTACATCTTTTTAGAAGATCTTTTTACAAGAGCATGTCGTGACAGGACAAGGAGGAATGGATTCAAACTGACAGAGAGTAGGTTTAGATTAGATATTAGGAGATAATTCTTCCCTGTAAGGGTAGGGAGGCCCTGGCACAGGTTGCCCAGAGAAGCTGTGGCTGCCCCATCCCTGGAAGTGTTCCAGGTCAGGTTGGACAGGGCTTGGAGCAACCTGGTCTAGTGGAAGGTGTCCCTGCCCATGGCAGGGGGTGGAACTGGGTGAGCTTTAAGGTCCATTCCAACCCAAACCAGTCTGTGATTTGTTGCACCTCTTGTGTGAACCAGTGTGGCTTGAACTAAGTCAACATAGAATGCAAATTTCTGCCAGATGAGAAACTGTCCCTGTAAGCTCAGAAACCTTCAACACTCTGGATTTCATGTAACATACACGTTCAAAAAGATTAAGCATTCCATAACTCACAAGTGTATAGTTATTACAAAAAAAAAATGTGGGTGAACTGCAAAACAAACCAGAACTTTGTCATGGCAGAAAAAAAAAAGAGTACCTGGGGCTTGTGGCTTTGCTGTTGTCAACAGACTCTGGGTCAGCAACAGCCACCTGTGTGTGCCTGGGCTGCTGGGATGGAGCAGTAAGCTGGGACTTGCTGCTTCCCTGAGCAGGAGCAGGGTCCAAACTTCCCTCTGTGGTGGTGCTGGTGTCATACACTTCTGGCAGAGGTTCTAGAACCAGCGAGACCTGAAAGACAGAAGGTGAAAATATTACTTTGTTTTTTCTTAGCTAAGTGCAGCACATACTGTATTCAACTTTACTTGTCGTGCCATGAAAAACTGTTGCTCTTCCACATGAAGTAATATTTATATTTAGCATAACTCTGACATGATTTACAAGTATTTGTTTCCCACTCCATGTTTTCCAATCTCAGACAATTATCTTTCAGCATCAATTCTCCCGAGCCAGGGCTGCAGGACAGAACTTTCCTCATTCCAGATTTCAAAATCTCCTACAATTCCAGCCCAGTGAAGTGTTAGAATCGAGGATCCATTTTTAAATCCACCTGCAAAAACTCACTCTCAGCGTACAGATGACATTTTCTTTATCAAGCTGAACTACCACACATCCCTCTAAACAAAACAGAGTCAAAACCACCAATATTTATTTTTCACTTGCTACCTTTGCTCAGAAATGCCTTGGACAGAGATTAGGTCTGCAGTGTGCCATGTACAGCTTGATCCTGGCACTTGATTATACACATAATTTATAATAACATAACTTATAATAAAGAGCACAGACATCAGGACTACCTGCAGCTCTCCAAGTTTAGCAGATGTTGGTGATACCAAGGGGAAAGACCCTTTGATGGGATGGCTGGGAGAGAGCTGGGACAGTTTGGTGATCTGCACTTTGCCAATGGGGAGGTGGTCAAGCTTGGTCAGGACCTCCAGGACAAGCACACCCATATCTGTGAAAATTAGGAACAGTTTCAGGTCAGCCTCATGGTCACAATTAACACTTTTTGATTAAAATGACAGAGATGTCAGAGGTTGTTATGTTTTATATGGAAATGATAATAATGAGACATCAGGGAAAGAAGAGTCACTACAGATATTATTACTGCTATGTGATAAATAAACACAAGATTACCAGTAAAAGAAATAACATAACAAGGGGGAATGGCTTCCCACTGCCAGAGGGCAGGGTTACGTGGGATACTGGGAAGGAATTCTTCCCTGTGAGGGTGGGGAGGCCCTGGCACAGGTTGCCCAGAGAAGCTGTCCCATCCCTGGAAGTGTCCAAGGCCAGGTTGGATGGAACTTGGAGCAACATGGTCTAGTGTATGGCAGGGGGTGGACCTGGATGAGCTTTACAGTCCCTCCCAGTCTGGGATTCTATGAGTAGCAACAGCCAGCACAGGTTTTACGGACAGACTCCGGACATTAGGCTTGCATTAATTTCCTGCATATCTTTCACTAAATTAAGCACCTTAATAACCTTACAAGCTCAGCTGAGTACCTTTCTATTTTCCACGTCTTTAGACACTGAAATGCCTGTATGTAGAATACCAAAACCCACAGAATCACAGAACAGCTGGGGTTGGAAAAGACCTCTGGAGACTATCAAGTCCACCCTGCGACTGATCCCCACCTTGTGAACCAGGGCAGAGCACTGGGTACCACGTTCCTTGAACACCTCCTGGGTTGGGGCTCCACCACCTCCCTAGGCAGCCTCTTCCAATGTTTAACAACCGTTTCCATGAGGAAATTCCTTCTGATGTCCAACCTGACCCTCCCCTGGCGCAGCCTAAGCCTATGTCCTCTTGTTCTAACCTACTCCTAATAAACTCCTCGGCTTTAGCGGATCTCCCACGCGAAATGTCCCTACCTGCCAAGTACGCAGCGAACTGCCGGGGCCCGCAGCGCACCGGGAAGCGGGCGGTGGTTCTCCCGGCGGGACGCCCGGGCCGGGAAGCGGGCTGGAACAAGGTGCCGCCGGAGGTTTCCCCCCACCACCTCAGGCGGACGACGACGGGCGGTTTTGGGGCCGCCCAGACCACCCTGGACACGGTGCAGCGGAGGAAGCAGCGCGGCGGGCCCTGGACGAGCGGCGGGAGGCTGGTGGCGGCGGGGGGGGCGCCGGGACCTGTGGGGACAGGCGGCGTCAGTGGCCACCCTAGTTCCCACGCCGCTTTCCGCCCCATCCCGCCGCCCTTCCATCCCCCCAGGATCCCTCCAAACCTTCCCTCCGCCCTCCCATCCCCTTCCAAACCTTCCCTCCGCCGCATCCCGCCCGCGCCTCCCGCCCGGCAACGGTCGCCCCGGCGGGGGACTACAGCTCCCATCATGCACCGCGCCCCCATAGAGACCACCGGAGCCACGGACTACATTTCCCAGGACACCACGGGACCACATCTCGTCCCCGCCCGCCGAGCGCCGCTGCCGCACCCTGGAGAACTACAGCTCCCGTCATGCCCCGCAGAGCACTGCGGCGCTGCGGACTACATTTCCCATGGTGCCACGGGCCCCCGCCACCTCCCTTCCGGCAGCTCCGCGCTCCCGTGCCTCCCCTGTCACACCCCAGAACCCTTCCATCCTTCTATCCCGCTCCACACCTCCCTTCCGCCGGGGCTCAGATCGGCCGCTCGTTCCCCACCCCCGTGCCGCATCCCTCCCCACAACTGCCTCCAAGGCGGTAGACTACAACTCCCGTCATGCACCACGCTCCATAGAGCGCAGCGGAGCCTCGGACTACATCTCCCATGATGCCACGCGGATGTTTCCCGTAGTGCCGCGCGGCGGCGCTGTCGAGGGAGGCCGCTTCCGGCGGGGCGGGGCGGGCGGGGGCGGCTCGGGGGGTTCCGGTGTATCCCGGTATTCCCGGTGTGTCCCTCGCCGTCATGTCGGCCTTGGAGAAGCAGCTGCACTTGGGCCGCCTCTCCCCGCGGCCCCCGTTGCCCGGCGGCGGCGGCCAGTCGGGCTCCAAGATGCGCATGGGGTAGGCGGGGGAAGGGCGAGGGCGGCTGAAGGGGCCGGGGGGAGTTTGGAGGGGAGGATTATAGCAGAGGGGGAGCTCTGGAGGCAGGGGCGGTCGTTTTGGGGGGTCTGGAGGGAGGAGGATTCATTTTGGGGGGTGTGCAGGGAGGGGTGTTCGTATTTGGGGGGTGTACACGGAGGTGGTGCTTATTGGGGGGTCTGGAGGGAGGGGCGCTCGTATTGAGGAGTCTGGGGGGGAGCTCGGATTGGGGGGTCTGGAGAGAGGGATGCTTGGTTTTGAGGGGTCTGGAGGGAGGGCGGCTTGTGTTGGGGGGTCCGGAGGGGGGGCTCGTATTCGAGGGGTGTGGAGGCAGTAGCGTTTGTAGGGTCTGGAGGCATGTATTGAGGGTCACGAGAGAGGGGTGCTCGTTGTTTGGGGTGTCTGGAGAGCGGGGCTGTCATTATTGGGGGGTCTGGAGGGAGGGGGGCTCATACTTGCAGGGCCTGGAGGGGCGGATTGGGGGGTGTGGAGGAAGGGGGGCTTGTTTTTGGGGTGTCTGCAGGGAGGAGTGGTCGTATTGGGAGAGGTGCTCATTATTTGGAGGGGGTGGCTCATTTTGGGGGATATGGAGGGAGGGGTGGTCGGTATTTGGGCGTCTGGAAGAAGGGGTGCTCATACTGGGTGTAGAGGGAGAGGTGGTCGTTTTGGGGAGATCTGGAGGCAGAGGGGGGTCATGTTGGGGGTCTGGAGGAAGGGGTGGCCCTGCTTCCCAGTGCTTCAGGAGAAGCAGCACCGGGATCAGGCTTCTCCAGCACTGCCCAGAGTATCCTCAGGGCTGAGGGGAGGTGACAGGTCCCGGGATTGCTCTCCAGCCCTTTTTTCCAAATCCGTTTGCCATCAGTTTTGGGAGGGAATGTCAAGAACCTTTTCCATCTGGTACCTCAGAGTCTGGCTGGGGGAGAGAGGTGTTTTGGAATTTTTGGGAATTGGATTCCTAAGTCGGAGTTGGACTTTGATGATCCTTGTGGTGGGTCCCTTTTTCCAGCTCAGGGCGTTCCACGGTTCTGTAAAATGGGATTTCTCAGCAGCAGGTATCCCTGTGAAGTAGGTGAGCTCTGCTGAGGGACTTGAATCCCTGCTCCAGGTGATGGAAAATCTGGGATACTCTTAAATCTTTCAAGCAGGAGTTGAGAGCACATTTTGGGAGCTGTGGGAGAAGTTTGACTTAAGGATGTGGATGGCAAGGAGAAAGGATAGAACGGGCAAGAACAACCCTTATTCCCTGAGTCAGGGGGAGAAAATGGGTAGCAAATGGGATACTTTTGAAGGGAATTTCATAATTCTGCCTCCAAAGGTTGTGGTGTGAGGAGAAAAACAGGATCTTGCAGCAGGTTGGTTTGGAGGGAGGGAGTTCCAAGTGCAGAGGGAAGCAAAGGAAGCTGGCAGGGATGGTGCAGATTTAAAACATGGAGGTTTTAACTAATTTAATTAATGAGAAAAACTGAGATTTTGTTAAATCTGGAGAAAATGTGTTTTCAGGGATGTGAGAGTATGGAATTTGAGGTCTGCCTTGTGACAGAGACCAGGGGTTGGTGCTCTGGTCCTCTCCACCTCAGGACCTCTGCACAATTCCTGCTCCATTAGGAGGATAAAAATATCCTACAATTCCCCTAGGAAACCTGCTTTGATGCAGGAAATCAGATAACTAAAAGAAATAATGGGAATTATTGGAAATATGGAAATAAACTCTTGGGATATTTATGGATGGGAGAGGATCATTTTCCTCTCCTTTAAAGCAGAGTTTAAAAAGGTCAGTACACATCTCATTATTTTTGGATTTCCATCCATGTTTTTGGATATCCATTGACTATATTTAGATGGATGGAATGCAGTTGGTGTTGTTAGGACATGAATTAATGGTGCCAAATCTTCATCAAACACTGATTTATTTTAATATGAATTATTTTAAAGGTAAGCTTCACCCACGTGTTTACTGGCAAGGCCTTTAGTTAAGCAAAAAAGTTATGTTTTAGGATTAATTTAGAAATTAGAAAATAAGTGAGCTTGAATGACTTTCTCTCTTTCAGGACTGTTGTCTGCTCTCCTGTGGCTCTTGGTTACCTGAATTAAGAGTTTCCTTATGAAATGTGGGGTTGTGAACAAGCCACTGAACTCCAAATTCCCCAGTTCGTGTCATGGGGAGGCTTGGATTTCACAGTGGTGTGTTGAAGGTTACATGGACATACAAAGTTAGATTCAGTGTTAAATATATTATTTAATTTTGCTGGCTCTGTTCAGAACAGGTTTCACCAAGCAAAGTCTGCCAAGCACAATTTTCCCGGTTTAGGTGAAGAAATTAAATTTTTAATTCTTCCTCTTGTTTTATCCTGTTTAACTCATCCTTCACATCTATTTTGTGTATTTTTTAATGCACTTTATACAGTTTTCATGCACTGTAAACTTTGTCAACACCCCATCCAACCCTTGTGATAGTTTTTGTTAGAAAAACTGACAAAAGTAAAGGCATTTAAGTTACTGAATTAATGTAGTGCTGTCAAATCAACCCCCCCCATGTATTTGTTGCATTTGCTCATTGCAGGTAAACAAACAACTTGTAACGGGCATTTCCAGGGATTTTTCAAAGGGTTTTATAGACACTTGTGGGGTGGTTTTTTTCTATTTAGAGATATTTATTATGCTCATCAGTAGCAATCCCATATATTAATTTATACAATTCTTCCTGTCTTGCTGCACTTCGGAGAGTTTTTAAACACTGTTAGGGAATTATGAAGGAAAGTTTGCTTTCTGTTGTCCTATAAACCTTTTTTTTCCCCTTTCAAATACTTCCTGAGAGCACTGATATGAAACCTGTTGTTGTGGTTAAGGATCAAGAATTTCCCTGGAATTCTTCCCCTTGGAAGCAGCAGGGAACAGTCCATAATAATGTTGTGTTGTGTGGCACAGCTGTATTTTTTGTTTCCTAGTAAATCCCTTTATGGTGGGCATTCCTGGTTGCACACCCAACATGGAATGGCCTCATCCAGAGGGGCCTGTGGCTTGTATGGAAAGGAGACAAGAAAAAATGGGATAGAGTTTAGCTTAGGCTGAGTTTATCCTTACAAGGTTCAGTTCAGTACAAACCAGTACTGCACAATGGGATAAAACAGCTGCAGAAGGTACCCAGAATGTGTTTTGTAATTCCAGCTTAATGTGCTGGAGTTTAAGGATCATTCCAGAAAAATTATTCTGTCGCACCCATTTCTGGTTTGGTTTTGCTGGATCCTTTAAAAAGCACTAATTAGTTTTGTCATGTCAAATATTTGGTCAGCAAAATGTTGCTTCAGCATAGGAAGGTGCAAACCCACAGCTGCTGTTTAATGGGTTCGCTTCTAATTTTGAATTTTGAGTGTGTGTTGTGCTAAAAAAAGCAGCTCTAGATAAATTCAAAATCAAAGATACTCATTCTTTTCTCGGGAGAAATGTTTTTCACCCCTTGTGGTCACTTGGGATTTTGTGGAAAACTCCACATTTATTCTGCCCTTTGAGGGGGTTCAGTGTTAAATCTGAGGTTATTTTATGTTTCAGCATTGCTTGGAGGTATTTTCTTTTCAATCATGTATTTGCATCAGAGGTGACAATAGTTTTTAATTCCCGACTCCTCTTCACTTTCTGCTCCAATTCCCTTGCAAACATAGGAATTCTTGTTAATTTTTTTCCCTCAGATATTCCACATTTGTCACACAAATATTAACATTTTCCCTGGAGGTGTTAACTCTTGTTGAAGCTGCTAAATCCATCAGTAGGGCAAGTTCCTGAGGAAGGGCTCAGCTTTGATTTCATGGATTCCTCTTGCAATTCCTGAGCTACTCTCCATGGATCTGTCGTGGGATTACCATCTGCCTGCCTTTTGCATGGATATTTTAGCATTGGATCTCTGCTGTCAGAAATGGAAGGAAGTGCTCAAGGCCAGGTTGGACAAGGTTTGGACTAGTGGAAGGTAGGGATGACAGGGGGTTGGAATGGGATGGGCTTTAAGGTCCCTCCCAACGTAAATCAGTCTGGGATTCTCTGAAAAGCTAGATCTGTTCCCAGGGAGTGGTTAGATGTGGAAAATGGAGAAGCCTTGCAGGTTTATTCTGTGGTCCAGGGATTGTGTATCAGCGCTCCCAGGAAATGGGAAACCTTTTTTCCAGGAGAAGGAGCTGCTCCAGGCCAGCCTAAGAGGCTTGAGACTGAGACCAAGTTCTCCAGGTTCTCTTAAATCATCTGCTTGGGAAAACAAGCTAAAAATCCCCTTCAATCCAAGCAGCTTCTGAGTTAATTTAATTTTCCCATCTCTCTAAAGCTTCTGGCTCTATGCCCTGTTTTCCAGTCTGGATTATTTCTATACTTCTCTGGATCCTCTTCCAGTTGTACCTTTAATTTATTGATCCAGCTGCAGGTTTTGGTGATTTTTGGTTAGTACTGTGCTTCATATTCCCCGTGGCAGCCTCGAGTGCTTAAAAATCTGCATTTAACGGTAGGAACTCTGGGGTTTGGTGTTTGTGGCAGATCCTGAGCCTGTTGCCATCTGTGAGGTATTTTGTGTCGTTGCAGCTTGGTCTTGTGGCCTTGGTGTACAACAGCAAGAAGTTCATTTCTTGTTTTTTATTACCATTAATTTTGATGCTAAATATCCCAAATTTGTGCTACTGAGGAGTCGTATGATTTCATACATCTCCCACATGTTATGGATTCCCTGGCTGTCCATCCTGTAACCCTTCTTCCAGAAAAATTCATTAATTTGTCATACAGCCAAAACTCTTCATGGCATAATCAGGAGCTTCCCCATGTCCTGCCTCCCCTATGGATAAGAGAATTCCCTTAAAGTTTCTGCTATCACGATGCAGGTGGTGAGTTACCAGGGAGTTCCTGCTGTTTACCAGGTTTATGGATTACATTGGAAGGGGTGTAACAACATGATATTTTCTAATCACCTGGAATTCCTCAGGAAAATCAAACCTAAATCCAGCCGTAACATGCTGTGGAGAAGTCTGGCTGCAGTTGAAATGCTGTATTTTAAAAGGGTAGTGGAATTTATTTCTTACCTATTCAAAGGGAATTTGTCCAAGCTCTGAGAAGTTCTCTCCATCTCCAGAAAGAACCAGAATGCTATGGAGAGAGCACATGATCAGAGCTGGGATGGCTTCCAGGGAAAAATTAAGGTTTGAATATGATATTTTTTTCTTGATCAGAGCATGAGATTAAGCTGAGCCAGTAAAAGAGATTAATATTTTCTGGATTTACGTAGGTGACACCCCATTTTATTTAATTGAAATTTGACAAGAAGTCTGGAAACCCACAGGAGGGAATTTGGTCCTGGAATTCAGGGGGCAGCGGGTTTATGTTTCATACTCTAGAAATACGAGGGGAAGTAGGAGTTCTCTTTCTACAAAATCCAAAAGCTGCTTTGCCTGTTATGTTCTATTTCCTTAGGAAGCTGTGAATTCAGGAGAAATTTCCTTCCACAGGCATTTTTCTGCTGGGAAGGTCTTTCACCCCTCACGCCCATGCTGGATTTTAATATTCTGTGCTGCCTGGTTTCTTCCCCCAGATGAGTTGAAGTGCAAAAACACAGTTAAAATGGTGCAGTTACTCATCCTGGGCTCGAATGCAGCCTAATTATTCCACTTCCAAAATTAAGCCCTACTCTTTTAGCCTTCCTGAGTAAATACCAGCCCGAGAACCAGATTTTGCATCAACTGAGTCATCAGGAAAATTCTGATTGCGGAGCTTTTTGTTGGAAATGGGGATACAAGGAGAGGGCACAGCTGCACCTCTTGAAAAATAAATTGTTTTTTTTCAACTGGGCACCTTTGAGAGTTGGTTTATGGGATGTCCACAGGCCTAATGGTAATTTAGGGGGATTGCATTCCATGGAGTGCTGGATACGCCCTGACATTAGTACTGCAGGAGCAGCTCATTTAAGGGGTAATTTGTTGCAGTGCTTTGTGATGTAACCACCAAAAAACTGCAGCAGAAATGATTGCAAAGAGGAGATGGGGAATAACGACTGTAATTCACAATTTGGAAATGTTTTCTTGGGAAAACCAGGGGGCTTTTTGCTGCCTTTGTTCAGTTATTATTCCTTGAGCACATGGAAGAAGACACCAGGTTATATAAAAAGACCAAAGGTAATTCCTAGACCTGAAGGGGCCACAGGTAGTAGCTTTGATGTCCTAGTTTTTCATCACTCCAAGTCCCCCACCCTGGTGTGGAAATACTCCACCAGCATCTGTGTTGCACAGTTTTGTTATTGTGATCCTTAATTTAAAATAGTTTTTAAAAATCCTACCTTTTAAAATTTATTTATTTTTTATTTTAATAAATATAGCCTCACTGTGTTTTACCTGCATTGCTGGACTTGAAAGCATCCTTCCTAATGAGGTGTTTTTAGGATAGAATGTTGTCAGATTCCCAGGACATTACCTGTAGAGCTCTAAGGACATGGAAAACAGCATTTTGAGGAGTGTTTGTTGCATTTTATGATGATGTTGTTCCCATGGTCCTTATACTTAACTGAGGCAGGATAGACATGGAAGCACAAAATGAATTAATTTAATTGTTCTCTCTCTTCCCTTCACATTCCTGTTGTTGCTTTACCTCCCATTTTAAATACTTTTTATGTCAGATTTTTAACTGTCGCAATAAATTTCACAACAGTTGAGCTGTAATTAAAACTTGCTGCTGTGAAATTAAACCTGGTGGATGGATTTTATTTATTCTGCTTCCAAGAGTGTTTTTAATTTATAAATTAATTTTTAAAAATAATTTATAAATTAAATTTATACATTATTTTAATTTATACCACACTCTTCAATTCTAGCCTTTGGAACAGGTTGACTTTCTATTTGAATGTTACTTCTTCCAAAAATTAGAGGGGATTTCTAGGAATATTATAATCTGTGCCAGGTAGTAGGTGGTAAATTAGTAACCTTCAGTAAATATCTGACACTGCTTTTCAATACTGTGGGTCAAGGTGACTTCTGAGAGCAACATATTCTTTTTTTTTAAATTATGATTCATGGACTGAGTCATAAATTTGGGATGGCTTCCTGTGTTCCAGGCTCTGGAGTACTCCAGCCATGTGATTGTCAGATTTGCCTCAAGGCCAGAGCAAAATTACGAAGTATTTAATGCAAAGTATTAAAAATACAAAATATTTAATGACTTTTGACTCTGTTCTGAAGCACCTGCAAACTGGGAGGTTGTACTGGGATGGTATCTCCGTATTTTGTGTTCCTTTTATTTTCCCTTGGCTTAGTGTAGTCTAAATCACCGTTTTCCAGTTTTCCTTGGAATTACTTGATGAGGAAAATACTCTTCTCTCTGTGTTTCCACGAGTTCTCCTCAATAGCAGTAACAGTTAGGGAAAAAAAAGAAGGATTTCCTCACTGACCATATAATCCTTAATATTGTTGTTATGTGGGAATTTCACTTCCAGTCCTGAACTGTTGCATAACACCAGCATGTTCTCTTCAGTGGATGGAGGGAAGCCTGGATGCCAATTTCAGTAGAAGATTTTAAAAATAACTCCTTTCTTAGGGTTTTTTTTTTTTTGTCTTGCAGCCCTGGAAGAAAGAGGGATTTTTCACCAGTGCTTTGGAGCCAGTACTTTGAATCTATGGAGGATGTTGTGGTGGAAAATGACACTGGCAAGGATATATCCTTTTATTTGGCAGATTTAACTTGTCATAATCTCAGTGACTGGGGTGGTATCACATATTTATTGGGGTTTATTGGGGTTCTCTTCAGCTTTTTCATGTATTTGTTCTCATCTTCCATTATGTCCCTTGCAGGGCTCCTTATCAATAACTAGAACTATCCCTTTTAAGCTCTTCCTAGCAAGGCCATTGTTTCTTTAGTAATCATTAATTCAAAAGGAGTATTTCCACCAGCTCAATACCGTTTTTGCAGGCAAACACTCAGCAGGTTCCCATAATTCAAACCCTATCAGGATCAAAGCTGTTTATTGATTTTTATTAACAACTTTAGCAGTACAACAGGTCAACCTCAACATCAACACTTAGATGTTGATAAATACTTCCAAATTTTTGGCTGAGGTGATGATGCCATCAGAGTCTTCTGGCAGTGCCAGCCAGGTTTTTTCCTGCAGCTGTTTCTTCTCCAAGATTAGGGAAACCAAACTTTCAGGCTATTTCTCTCCAAATACCAGTTTAGTAATTACTCCTATAATTCCAGTAGCATATGATGCTTTGAAATGAGAGAATTCTCTCTCCTTGTTGTTTTGCTCAGCTTGTCATTATGGATTTGTCCAGCTGATCCCATGAATTCTTTATGCCCCAGCCCTGGAAGTGTTCCAGACCAGGTTGGATGGGGCATGGAGCAACCTGGTCTAGTGGAAGGGGTCCCTGCCCATGGCAGGGGTGGAACTGGGTGTGCTGTAAGGTCCCTTCCAACCCAAACCATTCTGTGATTCCATAGTGATTCGTGATGTGCACCTTGCCTGCGTTTAATGTGCAGTCCCCCGAGGCCCCAGTATGAAATAAAAAGCATAATAGATCTATTTGAATAGGTAGTGCACATAAACATCCCAAATTTAAGCAAATCTTAGTTGTTTGGGATTTTTTTCTGCTCCCTTTAGAGAAGCTTCAGCTTCGTATGAAAGGTTGTGGGCAGATGTGAACTGTGGAAGCAGCTGAATTAATGGGTGGGCTGGTGCCCTCTGCTCTGCCCCAGTGACCTGTTAGAGTAATCTGAGGTGGGAGGAACCTTAAAGCTCATCCCATTGCACCCCCTGCCATGGGCAGGGACACCTCCCACTAGACCAGGTTGCTCCAAGCTCCATCCAACCTGGCCTGGAACACTTCCAGGGATGGGACAGCCACAGCTTCTCTGGACAACCTGTGCCAGGGCCTCCCCACCCTCACAGGGAAGAATTTCTTCCCAATATTCCATCTAGCAGTGCCCTCTAGAAGTGGGAAGCCATTCCCCCTTGTCCTGTCCTGCCAGATCCTTGTCCAAAGTCCCTCTCCAGCTGCCTTGGAGCCCCTTTAGGCACTGGAAGGGATTCTAAGGTCTCTCTGGAACCTTCTCTTCTCCAGGCTGAACACCCCCAGCTCTCCCAGCCTGTCTCCAGAGCAGAGGGGTTCCAGTCCCTGTGGCTTAGTGGCTTTCTAGTTTTCTCTCAGTTGTTCGATTCCCACAGGGGGAAAAGGGTGTGGGCAGGAGATGTGGGAATTATGGGGAGGAGAAAAACTGGGCAGCTGGGAAACAACTCTTGAAGCTTAAATTCAGTTACGTTTTGTCCGGGTAATGCTTGAACAAAATCAGAGGGAGAAATGGGTACACAAGGGTGGAAATAAAACACTGTTGGGTATTGCAGGCTCCAAATCCAAGTGACTTCCAGTAACTCTCTGGAATGCCCTTAACTGTTCATACACTTTTCGAATTTACAAAAGTGGGTTAGAGGGGCCTGTCCTGCTGCTGTTACACGGTGGAGGCCACTCTGCCCTGTCCTGGGCTGTGTTTACTGTAAGTAAAGCTGCTGTTTGAGAGAAATAAATGTGTGTGGAA
This sequence comes from Pseudopipra pipra, assembly GCF_036250125.1. Lineage (NCBI taxonomy): Eukaryota > Metazoa > Chordata > Aves > Passeriformes > Pipridae > Pseudopipra > Pseudopipra pipra. Next base: position 17,052,345 of record NC_087550.1, read on the forward strand.
ATGTACCTGTGTGAGTGTGGATTCAGCTCTGGGAAACACAGGAAAACAATATTATTAAAGATAATAACAATATTATCTTTGCGTGGTTGAGGTCCTGCTGAGAAACCTCATTTGCTGCTCAAACCACTCTCTGAAACACAGACTGAAACTCTCTGAAACAAAAACTGAGGTGGTGCCAACCAGGAGTGGCTGTGGGGACTGACCAAGCCAGAATTACTCCATCCCACCCATTCCCTTTGAAAAATGAAGTTAAGGAAGAAAACTGAAGACTTCAAATAAAGTAAAATCACTTGCAGCGTGGGATGTTTATTTAGGACTTTTTTAATCCAGCAACTCTTTGAGTTCTGTGGTGTCCTTAACAGATAATAGGATGACTTCCATGGAATTGTGACACCTCCATGTTTTCCCTGTGCCTTTGTTCCCGTTTAATACTTTTTAGCACTTTAATGGTGACTGCCAAGAATGACCATTTTACAGGAGTCACCAGCAACTGCTCTTAAATTCCCAACAGGATTGTTGAGTAATCCTGATGAAACCATCTTATAATATGATGGGACACACCAGAAAAATGCTTTTCCAACTGGACCGTAATTTTGGTGTCTGTAATATTTGTTAGTTTTAGCACCTGCTACGAAATTATGTCCTTTGTGCATTTTGGAATGAATTTGTCCCAAGCAATCAAGTGTTAAATGTTTGGGATGAACCAGAGCTTATGAAAACGAACCCAAACCCCTCTTTCAAAATAAAAATAACACAATTGGAGAACCACTGAGGGTAACCATCTATAAATAAAATAACCTGCAGGAGCAGTGTGTTCCTCATTTCTCTTGCTTATTGAGCAGGGAACTTCTTGAGTGACGAGTCTGGACTTCTCACGGCCAAAATACTCCAGTTTGGATAAAACTCAGGGCACTGGAAATCCTTCCACTTCCTCGTATCACACCAATGATCCTCTTTCCTTACTGTCTACTAACAGTAGTCTGATTTTTAGCAGCAGACCTCTGTTAAATTATTGCTATGGTGCATAAGCACCTTGCAGATGGCAGTTTTACAGTGTCTTTAGGGGCTGGAAAATATTAACTTCTGGATTCAGTGGGGTTTGGAAGAGCAACTGCTACAGCCATTTAGGAGTTGAATAACTGAAAAATCAAAATAAGGGGGCTGAGTGGCTTTTGGCATTTATGTAGGTGGTTCTATTAAGGATTCCTCAGAAAATTTCCCTGTTCCTGCAGGGCTGTTATTTAAATAATCAATGATTGCTTAACACAGAGGTCTTCCTGTCAACAAAGAATGCCACTTAATCTCTATGATACCTGAAATAACTTAGTTACATTGATCTGCCAGGGACAAATAGAGCCATAATTGTATTGCAGCCGTACTTTACCTTAAAAAAAACTATTCACTTGTTCCCCCCGACCTCTTTGGACTAATCAATTTTTATACATTTCAGCCTGTAAAACTCTATTGTTTGAGAGCAAATTGAACATGTGCTGCAAAGCAGCTGCTTCATCGTCATGTCAGCCGTGTAGCCGGGAGTTCATTCTGTACCATCTGGGGCTTGGAGAGGGAGGGAGTTCCTTTGGTGTCCATGATCCCACTGCTGTTTCAGTTTTCAGAGGTGCTGCAGAGCTTGAATTCATGATGTGGTGAATGTTTGTAGTGTTTGATTCACAGGGAAATAAATGTCCTCGTTAGCAGTGGCAAGGATGGAGCTTTTGGTTTATTAAGGATCATTTTATGGAATATTCTTGCTTGCTGTCTGTAACACCTTATCCAATCCAGGTTCAGCCACTTTGTTGGCAATGAAGAGTTTTTAGGGAATGCTTGATGTTGCTAATCCCTCTCTCTCTGTCCCTCCTTGCAGTCTGCAATCATTAACAGGATCCAGTGTAGGATCGTGGCTTTGGATCTCCGAGGCCATGGTAAGTCAAATAAATAAACCTGGGATCACATCAACATGTTATACTCTGTTTTTTTTTAAAGATGTAGTGAATTCCTTGCAAAAATTACTAAGAAAGCATCTTAAGGCATCCCAATTTTTATTCAAAAGCAGGGATGGAAAAGTGGCTTCTGCCAGGAGCTGAGACTCCCTGAACTTCTGTGCAAGGCACTGGTGGGTTTGTTCCTTCCAGCAACCCCCTCCTTTGTATTTCCGTGACCTTTAGGTAATCTTTACTATGAGAAATAAGGGCTGTTATTTAATTTTAAGATACACTGCAAATACAGCACAGTTATGGGCAGTATTTCCAACCCATAGTGCAATAACTGTGTTCCTATTAATTCTGTGTTTCTTAATTATTCATGTGCACTGCTGTAGGCTCACTGTTAGTATCTGTGCCAAAAAGCTCTGTACAGTCCCTGCTCTAAGTCCTGAGAGGGCCTGAACGTTTTCAACTGAAGTGAATTTAACTTGGGGTTGTTTGTTTGTTTTTTTTCTAGGAGAAACAAAAGTTAGGAATCCTGAGGATCTGTCTGCAGAGACTATGTCCAAGTAAGGAAGTTTAAGCTCATTTCTCTTTTCACAAACCTCTTATTTTCTTTGAACAATAAACTACTTGAAGACATAAAACATTCATTCAAAGAGCTGGGATATTTCACTTCATGTGATTCTGGTAGTTATCCCTTCTTTTCCTTCCTTTTTAGGACAGTTTGAAATTGTTTGAAATTATATCTTTGCCAGCTGAGTCAGATTCCAAACTGGAGTCATTCTCTGGTTTCCCTCAGTTTGTAAACTCAGTGGCTCCACATCAGTGAGCATTTTAAACCTACAACACTTGCTAGAGAGTTTGTAATGGCAGGGGAATGCTTTCCTTGGAGATCTCTGGGAGGATTTTAGCCTGAAATCACCAGTTTGGGTCTCCCTCAGCTCCTGGAGCGAGCATTCAGTGTGGGGCCACCTTGGACTGGTGGCACCACCAAAGTCTGGGCCACAGACTGAGATTTTTCAAGCATAGAGAGGGTTGTTTTTTTCAACTACCACGACCTGCTTTGGTATGCAAATCCCCCTCTTGACAAAGCTGTAAGAAAAGCAAATACCCACTGTAAAGCACATTATGCTCTGCCCATGTTTAGTACAAAGAGACTCTTTGCTATGACTACAGTTAAATCACGAAGGATTTTGTAACCTTCCCATGGACAAATCCACTTGGTTTGTTGTGGGGAGGCCATGTGTGAAATGGATTCTGACTTCCATTGTGTACCTTATTCCTGCTGCTTATGCCTTGTCAGGCCCTGGTGTGTTACTGTCCTGAGGACATGCCGGATTAAATAATTAGAATGTTTTAGAACTGGAGCAGCACCACTGTGTGGGGAAAACAAGTCCCTTTTGTTTTCAAACCTTTCCCTCCTCTTAGCAATGAGCTTGAAAGTTAATCTTAAGTATCTTTTAAATAGGAGCCTCAAATTAGTGCTGGCTTTATGCTTATTCTTTTAAATCAAATCCTCAAGCAATTTTCTCTAGCGGAGCAAACAAGCTAGTCAAGCTATTTTTTCCCTTCTTTTCTGTTTTCAGTACTGCTCAGTGCTCAGGTTCCTCAGAATGGTTGTAGTCAGGAAAGAAACTGGGATGTCTTTAAACTACAGTGCTCTTCAGTAAATTTCAGCCCTTAGCTCTGCTGCTGCTTTGGGGGTTGAGGATCACATCATCCAGCTTTCCCATCCTGGGAAAATGTCAAGAAGTCGCAGCTTCAATTTAAGAAGGTTCCTTATGGAAAAGATGGGGAAATAGCCCATTGCCTTGTGATATCTGTGCTTGTAGAAAGTCAGTCTTTTTGCTCATGCCCAGTGTTGTTCACTTTGCCTTGGTTAGTTGGGCTCAGTTATTTTCTCCCTTTAATTCCAAACAGTTCTTCTTTCAGAACAATGAATTTCTTGCTTTGTGCTTCCATGCAAGAGGATTTGACAGCTTTTTCTCACCTTTTATTTAACATTCTCACCAGGAAATGTCAACCTAAAATGATTTCCTTGGGGAATCACAAAATTTGTATTGGGAGAAACCTTAAAGCTCATCTCCTCCTGGGTAGGAACACTTTCCAGTAGAGTGGGTTGCTCAAGTATCTTTTAAATGGGTATCTTTTAAATGGGTACCTTCTAAATGAGAACTTTCTTTTAACAAAAACGGAAATGACATGGATGTTTGGGAAAGCTTTGGCTTCAAGGATTTCCTTCACTGATACCGAGATGAAGCAGTGACAGGAGAAAAAACTTGTTCCCTGTGGGTTAAAAGACAATTTGAAGCCAGAAATCTCTCTTGGATCGGTACTTTCTCCTCATGTAGAGGTGGAGATGCCAACCATGGTTTGCTCTCCCTCTGGCAGAGACGTTGGGAATGTGGTGGAAGCTCTGTATGGGGACCTTCCCCCCCCCATCATGCTGATAGGGCACAGCATGGGGGGGGCCATCGCGGTGCACACCGCGGTCGCCAACCTGGTGCCGAGTCTGCTGGGGCTGTGCATGATCGATGTCGTGGAAGGTGAGTGTGGGTTCCCTCAGGTGACCTTCCACCCCTTTGGGTGGGCTTCCCCCTCCACTTTTGCCTTTAGCCCCAGTTCCCCCGGATACCAAAAGTTTTGCCCGGTTTTTAAACCAATTCCATCCTCCTAAAATAGCCTGCCCACCCAAAAATCTTTCCTGTGTAACCCTCCCTTCTCCTCCCTTCTTCTCCCTTCTCTTCCCTTCTAATTTCCTGCTAATTGCTTTGAAATACTTTCTTTTTAGTGGGGAAAAGGGTGGCTTTTCCTATAATGCCTGGTGCTAATTAATGTTTCCTTCTTATCTTACAATCTGAATGTCCTACCTTTTCAAATACTAATTTCCCACTAAGGACCATTGGCTTAGGAATACTGTACTTTCCTTAACAACATTAAATCCCCGGGGAGCTCCAGGTCTCTCTGAAGGTGTTGCAGCCAGTTCTGTGTAAAGGGATATGGCAATGATTTCATCAGATGCCACAAAGCTGAAATACTTGCTTTTAGGAACAGCCATGGATGCATTGAACAGCATGCAGAACTTCCTGAGAAGTCGCCCCAAAACATTCAAGTCACTTGAAAATGCCATTGAGTGGAGGTAAGGGATGGATTAGTCTCTAAAATCACTTGTCTTCCCTGATTCCTCACCAGCACTTTTCCCACATGAATTTTAAATTCAGAGTTACAGTGACAAACAGGGGAGGGGGAGGCGGGTTTGAAGTTGACTTGTAACACAAGCCACTCCAAATTCCTTCTGACAACAGAGTTTGGGAATGGTTTGGGGAAATCTTGAACTATGCAGGGATTTTGCTCCTGTTTCTGGGCCTGCTGGTTCCTGAATCTCTTCAGTAAATATTTCTCTCTTATTATTTTTTTCTAGTGTAAAAAGTGGACAAATAAGAAATCTCGAATCTGCCAGAGTTTCTATGGTCGGTCAAGTCAAACAGTAGGTTGCTTCTGGTTTATTTTATTTATTTTTTTTTAGAGCTCTTAAAGTCATCTAGTCTGCTTTACAATATTTGCTACATGAGTGCACTTAAAAAGGAAAATTTCTTTGAGCAAAACCCACAAAGATTTAAAAGAAATCCACTGTGTTTTAAAAAGTTTAACTTTGTCGTGTGTTCCTTGATTTTTGTGCCTTTCTGCACACCTTAAGAAAAAAGTGTTATCTGAGGAGTGATCTGAGGTGGGTTTGGGGATGAATCAGAGTAACCTGCTTGTGGCACTTGAATCTTTGACGTACCTGAAGCCTTTACAAATGTCTCACATTCCATTAAGAAAAGCTTAAGTTGATTTTTTGACCACTTCTGCCTCATCTAAGGAGCAGTTGGCATTTCTGTTTGTGCGGGATACATGTGCTGCACATTCATGCAATCCCAGTCTTTCATCTGCAGCTTCTTCTAAACTTGAGGGGGGTTTTTTTCGGTGCCTGAGAAATTCCTGAACAGTTTAAATTGAATTCTGGGTGTTTTTTTGGTTTGGAGGTTTTTTTCTTTTGGCAAGGAATCAGTTTCTGGGTTTATTTTCACAGATGTGAAGGGGCTGCCAGTCCTGAATGTCCTAAAGCCATAGTGGAGGGAATTATTGAAGAGGAGGAGGAGGAGGAGGAAGAGGATGAGGAAGGGGGAGGCTCTGTCAACAAAAGGAAGAAAGAAGATGACACAGAGGTAGGGAGTTTCTTGCTGTATTTTCACTTTCCCATGCAAGAGTAGTCACCAGTAGTTATCCAGATCATTCTGATTTGAAAAGGAGCAACTCCAGGGATTGAAAACTCCAAGTTTGAACGTTCAAACAATTTGTGACCTATTTATGTTAGGAAAAAAAATAGCAAATTGATTACCCTGAGTCCCTCAGCCTTGTCTTGAAGGCTCTTCTGCTCTTGGTGTAGCTCTTGCTGACTTTTTTATTACCTACTCATGTAGTTGGACTCTGATTTGGAAAGAAATTTGGAGGAGGGAGGGTCATCCCCTGGACGTGTGTGATCCACCAGAGGGAGCCAGTATTTTTTATATATATCTCTATATACGTGCACTTCCAAGTGGCTCCCTGAGTTCATTTTCTTCCTGCTGTTTTCCTGATCAGTAATGCAGAGCTCTCTCTCCTCCCTGCAGACAAAGAAGGAACATTTATACACGTGGCGGATTGAACTGGCTAAAACAGAAAAGTACTGGGACGGCTGGTTCAGGGGTTTATCCAACCTCTTCCTGAGCTGTCCCACTCCAAAGCTTTTGCTTTTAGCTGGTACGTGTCTCTCCCAGTCCTGTTTAGGTGTTCAGTGATGTCCCACTTGTATTTTAGAAAATAGGGTCAACATTTGGCTGCTCTGTTTCTCTGGGAATAGCAAACCTGCCTCTTCTGTGTTGGCTTTTCCATGTCTTTTGAAATATTGTGGTGTGATTTGAACTTCTCAACTGAAAATCAAATACAGCTTAGGCCCTTTTTTGTACCTTAGTAGGAAGTAAAGTGTGTAACCAAGATAAATCTCCTTTGAAGTTGTAGAGAGGGATGTGCTCTTGCATTTTTTGACTGTGTTTCTTTCCTGTCACTTCACGGTCTCGAGGTGCAGCAGTGAAATGTCCTCATGGTGGGTGGCAGATGTGTTTATTTTGTGTTTTTCAAGCTAATGTCCTTTCAAAATGCAGTCATGTTCTCTCTGGCTTTTCTCCAATACATCTGTTTATTTGATTGTAGGTGTTGACAGGCTGGATAAAGATCTGACCATTGGGCAGATGCAAGGTAAATATTTATTTACTCCAGCCTTACTGTAATGCTCTTTTTGGAGGACAGCTTGTTGCTATGGGTACAGTCTATATGCAAACGAATGTGCATTAAAGAATTAGCCCATCCCAAAGTGTTCTCTAACTCTTACCCTCGAGGAAAGGTGGGGAAGTTGAGGAGTAAGAGGCTGAATTAAAAGTTGTGAAGGACTGTTGCCATGGGTTTTGTTCAGTTCAGTGTTCAATGTTCCAGCAGTGGAGGTCCCACATTTCTCTTGGATCACATTGTCTGTGAGGGCTTCTTTCTAGTCCATTTTCCCCTCCTTTCTAGCTACATTCCTAATGTTTCATGTTGCAGGTGTGTAGAACACCTGCAGCCATCTAAAATTGTCCCGTCTCCTGGTGTTTCTGGCAGACATCAGACCAAGATTAAGCATCTTCATTAATGTTTTGGGATTTAGGCTGTTTTTTTAACCCATCCCAGCTTTCCAGAGCAACCAGTACTGGAAAATAGTATTGGATAACAGGATAAATGTTACCGTAAGGTAGGTTTATAACAGTTTCAACTCTGAAAGGAGTTGCATTGAGAGGCTCCGAGAAGTTTAGCTTCATTTTAACTCCTGGGAACCTGTTCTAGTTACACCTAGGGAATGTGAATTATGCAGCTGATCCATGTATTCTTTGGAGACCATCTCCTGTTTGTGTTGTACAGTTTGCCCAGACTTCCACGCCATCCCTCATCCCTCTTTGCAGATGCCTTTAGTGAGATTTCTTGGTAAAGAATGTGAGATCCATGTGCTGACTCTTGATCCACAGGGAAGTTCCAGATGCAGGTCCTCCCACAGTGTGGCCACGCAGTCCATGAAGATGCTCCAGACAAGGTGAGCCCCACCATGGGATCGAAGCTGCATTGTTGTCCCAGCTCAAATGCAAACGGAATCTGTTCTTTACCATGGAGCAGAGATTATACTTCAGGGGTATTTTTTTTGGCACTGCAACTGTCTTTTCACAAGCAGCTTGGATTTTGAAGCTGGCTGGAAAGCCTGGGCTAAGATGTTACATGGGGACGTACCTAATCCTTCCCAGTGTGGATTTCTCATCCCTGCCTTTCCTCATGCTTTTCTCCACTATCCCTTGCACCAAGCTGCAGCTTTAGGGGTTGGTCTGTGTTTTGTTGAAATGAGTGGCTCACATTTTCCAAATGGAAACCAAATGTTCCTGAAACAGCTTTCAGACTGACAGAGCAGTGCTCCTTCTGGGCACTGCTGGAATTAGTGTCCAGATAGAAGCAGGAATGTGGTTGGGAACATGTCTGTTTTAAAGCTCTGATGGCTGTGAGTGTAAAACTCAGCCTTTCGGTGCTTCATTTTACAGTCCGAAATAGGTATTTTTATCTAAACATACTGATGGGATACTGAGAAGAAATGCTTCCCTGTGAGGGTGGGGAGGCCCTGGCACAAGTTGCCCAGAGAAGCTGTGGCTGCTCCATCCCTGGAAGTGTTCCAGGCCAGGTTGAATGGGGCTTGGAGCAATGTGGTCTGGTGGAAGGTGTCCCTGCCTATGGAACTGGATGAGCTTTAAGGTCCTTTCCAACCCAAACCATTCCAGTATTGCTACTGTCAGGCTATCGTCTTGCTTTGCTCTTTATAGGAATAACTTGAATTGTGATTTTACCAGACCTTGTTTTAAGAATTACTGAAAAGGGTGGAGAAAAAGTTTGGTCACTTCTTGGTTGCGAGATCAGTGTCAGAGTCATACTGGAAGCATTTTACATACATATATATATGTATATATGCATATATATGTGTGTATATATATATGAGCATATATATATAAGCATACAGAGCTCTTGTTTTAAAGAAGCAAACTTGACTCAGCAAGAGAACCCTAAGGACATGAACTGTTGTTGGGAATGCTGCAGGTTTGGAAAATTGCCTGAATTTCTTGTTCTCTTTGTTCCCCTTTAAATCCTGCCCGATTTTTTTCCCCTTTCCTCAGGTTGCTGAAGCTGTTGCAACATTTCTGATCCGTCACAGGTTTACAGAGCCCATCGGAGGATTCCAGTGGTAAGGATTCATGAAAGCTGGAGCTGTGCTGCCTTTGAGCAGAACTTTTGCTCCTGCTGCCAGTTTGGCTCTCAAGGTGGGAGGTTGGAATTTTGGCATAATGCTAAAAACCACAGGTAAACAAACAGCTCTGAGTCACAGCCATTAATGCATTTGATGTTTATGTGTTCCCTCTGAATTTCTCATGTGCTAATTTCTTATGTCCCTCCCCCTTGGAGAGGAGGAGTGAAGCTGATTCCTTCCTTTATAACCTTTCAGGGAAGCAAAATGACAAATTTTGTGGCATTTAGCTTAAATAATATTTTATTTAAGTAATCAAGGCCTTGCAAACAACTTCCATCACACTTCTTTGGCTAAGAAATACTGATGAAATGAGGCAGGTAAAGCTGTGTGCTTCACATGCCAGACTTTCTATACTTATCCCATGTGTTTTCCTATCAAAATGAACTATGGAAGCCAGGCCTCTGTGATCCGCAGTGAGTGGAGGGTGTGACTGATAAGGTTGAGTGGAAAAACTCCCAAAGTCTTAGTTAAACCTCACAGAAAGTGTTTTAGGATCATATTTCAGGTGAGTGGTACAATCAGCCTGTTTCTTAAAGCAATCCTGAAAAGTCTTCCTGCTTTTAGCTAAGAATTCCTCAATAAAAGCTGAAAGCCCCAAAATGTGTGACACTGGACTGGCAATGCTAAAGAGTTATTGCTGCATGACCTCTTCCTTTTTTTCCCCCTTTATATTGTGCCCTTGGGGATGAAACAGTAGAAATGCAGGACTGGGAGCTGCATATTTTAAGTTCAATGAAAGAATATAGTGTAGGTTGATGGGAGAGAGGGAGAAGACCAAAGGACTTTGCAGCTAAATTTAGGGTATTGCAGAATCTGCAGAGAATACTTGTATTTTAATACAGGATCTTTCTTCCACTCTCTTTTTTTCCTCCTAGTGTGTTTCCTGCTTGTTAATATCCTGGTGTTCTCCAGCACTGATTCCTGTTGTAAATAAACTGCACCAGAGGCCACTGTGATGTATCCATATGCTCTCATCTCCCAGTCCAGCAGCAGTGGGAAGTTGGTGTGAGATTCATCCCCTAGAACTAGTTCTCCAGTCTAAATTCTTAGGGACTTCCTTGCTGGGAAGCAGCTTCTACTGAAGACCATGAAAAGCTCTTCATACCCTTGGGAGTGGGATCCTCCTCTCTGCTGCCACAAGGAAAGACCTCCTGGAATCCCAAGTAGTTGATCAGACCAATCTCCATCAATTCTCAGGCTTTCTTGGACCCAACTGCAGAAGGGCCATGGACAGTCCAGATCCACCAAAGGCATTGCAGCACAGCCAAAGCTTCGGAATTTTTCTGCGGAGTCATCTTGGAAGTGCCCCTTAGATTTGGGTTTTATATGTACACATTTTCTTTCCCCTAAAGCAGATGAGGAATTGGCTTTGTTGAGAGCTCAGGTTTCATCTCACCAACACCAGCTTTAGGGGTTAAGGTGTGGGAAGAGCCTAGAGGACACTTTCCTGGGAAAAGTTGGATGAGATTGTAACTCAAAAAGGTGAGGAGGAGCCGTGAGCTCCGTTTCAGTCCTGCAGTTTTCTTAGTACTTGTTTCAAGTTCTTTCTGGGAAGAATAGCCTGGATAACTCCATCTACTGCAGACACATCCCAAGAAGGGGACTCTGGGCCTGCGCTAATGGGGAAGACCCAGAGCAGCAGGAACAACATGGCCAACAGGCTGTTTCCTGCCCCTGGCACGTGTTTGTGCTTCCCTTCTTGTAGCTGCCACACACAACTAAGCATTGCTCAGCATCACTGGAATGGCTGTAGGTGAAACCCTGGAAGAGCTTGAAGTCAGTCCTGCTGATGTGGATGCAGAGGTGAGGCAGCTGCTCCCCCCGGAACTGGAGGAAGGACCTTCTTTCCATTGTCACTTCCTGGATCATTTTGCTGCCTGCCCTCCAGAATTCTATATACACAGAGAGCTTTTCTTCAGGGATAAATTATCCCTAGACAGAATCACGTGTGAGTGTAAGAGCAGACATGTTTTGGAGCAGTTTTCCTCAATATTTTCCCAGTGGATATCTGAAATCCCTTTTTTTCCTGCCTGATGTCCATAACCCTTTGCTGCTGTAGGATGATTTTTGTGATTTGGGAGCTGTCATTTGCATCCATGTGTATATCCCATGACAAGAGCCATCAGGAATTCTTGGCATTTGAGAGAGGTGCAGGTGGGACAAAGGGTTTAACTTTGAGCCTGGTGGAAATCCACTCATCTCTGATTCACTGGGCACAGCGGTCCTTGCCTTGCTTCTGACACATCAGGGTGGGAAGTGCCTGGATAAGGGACAGGAAAAGCTCATTCCAGAGAACTCTCCTCCCTCCTGGCACTTGGCCGTCAGGTGATTAAAGGAAATTGCTGGTTCCCAGCATTTCCCTCTGTAAGTCACCGTGTGAATTACCACATTAATTTCCTGTGGCCTTGATGTGCACCCTGTTCCTTATGGATTCAATGGATCTTCAGTAATTGAGATGCAAAATAATACCTTCCGGAGACATATCCTGAAAATTGGCAAAATTCTCCTTTCCAGGCGACTCCTTTGTTCAAATTGTTAGGGATTAAATAATACAGTGTCTGTATCCAGAGTCTCACTTCCTGGGATAATTAAGCCTGTGGTCATAATCCTGAATGATCCTGGTGAATTCACATTCCTCCTTTGTAAGTAACTTGGAGAATCCAAGGGATTCCTCGTGTTATCTGTTTCATTTATGAGATCTGAAAAATAAATCCCAGCCACACAGACCGCTCCGTGGAAAGCAGATCAGTTCTGTATTCTCTACAGGCACCACTGGAAAAGGTATGGCTTTTGGAATCCTGTTGATGAGGCCTATGTAGCCCATGGGGCCTGTTTGGCGTGTAGGGCCTTTGCAGCCTCTGAAGCCCATGGGGCATATGGGGTCTGTGGGGCCTGTGTAACCTATGGGGCCCGTGTGGTCCAGAGGGCCTGTGAGGCCTTTGAAGTCTGTGGGGCATATGTAGTCTAGGGGGCCTATATGGCCCTATGGGGCATGTGAGGCCTTTGGGGCCTCTAGGATCTGTGGGGCCTTTGTGGCCTCTGGGGCTGTAGGATTCTGTTTTGTTATTTAACATTTGAGAGGTGAGTGAAAAGAAAATAAATGTTTCAACAGCCTATTTAATGGTGCGTCCCTCTGTGCTGAGCTGCCAGCCCTGCCTTGCCTGAAATAAGTGGGAGTAGTTCAGGGACTGGTGCTGGATTTAAAAAAAAAAAAAAAAAAAGGAATTCCAGGGACAGCAGCAGTGTGGGAGTGGGTGGAGGGGAAATTCCTTTTGGTTCAGTCAAGCCATGTACATTTTTGAGACTGTACTTTTGTCTGAGAAGTATTAATGCTCCTGCTGCAGTTTCCAGGGAGCTACAGGCTGGGATAAATGGGATTTGGATGAGGGATAGCACAGGCTGTGAGAAAAGGGACTGCAGAGAGAAGGCATATTCTGTTCAGCTCATGAAAAACGGGCACAGAGTGAATTGCCCCCTAACTCCCAACTTTTCACTGTGTTTTTCCTGCAGCCTTTGGATTATTTAGAAATCACACTTGCTTTTGTTCCAGTTACTGGATTTAAGATCAGTAGAAACTTTCCCAGTGGAAGATCCCAAGGCTTGGCAGGAGCATGAGATGCAGTTTGGGAGGCTGGTTTGCCACAGGCTTTGCTTTAATTTAATAAATTAAATAAATAAATGAAAAAATGAGGCCTAGGATGGGTTTTGCCACATTATACACACCAGAAAAAGCCATCAGTGACTGAATGGAACACTGGGATTGTTGGAAAAAGATTATTTCCTCTATTGCTAACGCACGCGGTCTTGCTTTGAATAAACCAACCCTTGAACATGGAATGAAAACTCAGACCTGGGGTTTTCCAGATGGAATTCTCCCCTCAGGCTGTGACGGCATTTGCAAAGGTAATACCTTTATAGACAAAGTTGTTATTTTTCCCTTTTTTGGCCACAGAAAGGCCTGGAAAACCTGAGGAAGCCCATTCCAACCAGAGCCATGCATTGAAAAATTCCCCCCAGGAGGGTGGATTAGATATTAGGAAAAAGTTAATTTACATTTGAGGCTCTGGCCCTGGTTTTCCAGAGAGGTTGTGGATTCCCCATCCCTGGAAGTGTTCAGGGCCAGGTTGGGCAATGCTTGGAGCAATGTGGTGTAGTGGGAGAGAGTTGGAATTGGATGAGCTTTATGGTTGCTCCCAACCCAAATTACTCTGATTCTGTAACTTTGGCACTGACATTTATCCTCCCTTCCACTATTCCCTTTTCTCTTGGGAGCATAAAGGCCTGGGAAAAGAGCCTGGCAACCAGTGATTCACTGGTTTGAACTGGTGCTCCATGCTCTTGGAAATCTAGACATGAATCTTCAGCTGAGGTCAAAAAATTGAGTTTATGGGTTGTCCCTTCCAAGAAATCCTGGCCCTGGTGCATCTACTACCCATCTCACAGCCTGGAAGTGCCCTTTGTGTTGCTCAATCTTGCATCCCTTGGTTGTGTCATCCATAGTGACCCATCTGCTGGCACCGTGTCCGTAAGGCATCCCAAAACAGCGGGACAGGGATAGGTATTTGATCCAAGCTTTGCTGTCGGATGCTTGGTCAGTTGTGGCCGAGCATTCCCAGTCTGGCAGGGTGACCTTTTACCACGTGCTGCTATTCCCAGATGGAAAATGTGTGTGTATGTGTGTGTGTGTGCGTGTGTGAGTTCTCCAGAGACCGCGCGCCATGTCCCGTGTCAGCCACATCCTGTTCCTGTCTTGTTCCGTGTCCATTTCCCTCACCTACAAATAAAGCATTTGTGAAAAGCCTGGAGTAGGAATTCCTGCTTTCCCTTCAGCTGTGGTACTTGGGCTCCTCGGAGCAGCCAGTGGAGGAAAGGTGTTGATCCAGCTGTTCCTGTGCCATCCCCAAGCCTTGGGTTTTTCTGGTGACTCATGGAAGCCTCTTGTCATCCAAAATGCTCCTCCATCCCTTCCCTGCGCTGTAGTGTGGGGAAAAATGGGGAATTTAGCACCAGCTTTTGCTTTTCCCACTCCTTTCCATGACCAACTCCCATGTGTACAGAAACATCTGGAAGTAATAAACCATGGCCCTCGGGCTGCTGAGTAACCTGTGCTCTGTCCAACCATCTCTGAGTCCTGGCATAGTTGTTCCTGTTTGAAAAAGCAGGAATTTGGGGAAATTGGAAATCTTCCAGGCTGTTTCACAGTCAGGCAGGTTTAACAGACCCCCAAAGGGCTCCTGGAGCCTCTTCCCAGTGCTCCAGCTCCTGCTGTCCTGCCTGAACACTGCTTGCAGCTCCCCTCCACCCCTGTGTGCCTATGGAAGGGTTAATCCAGGGCTGCATAAAGCGGCCAAGGAGTGATAAATGCACTTTTTTTAACTGAAAGTGAGCAGGATAGCCCTTGGGAGAGGTCTGCCTGCTGTTTCCTTCCCTCTTAATAATTTTTGTCCTTTTTTCTTCCAGCTAGGAAAGAGCCTGAGAGGTGACATGGTTGCCTCGACCCCCGTGGGGAGCTGGGGGGGATCCCAGAGGATTGAATCTCATCCAAATGTTCCTAGATGAGGCTGGATGGACACAGAGTTTCTGTGTCAATGGCGTCCTCCACCTCGACCCTCACTTCATCCGGGTTGTTTCCCCTGGGAAGTGCCTAGGGGGATCAGCTGGGGGCTCCTGCCCGATCTCCAGGCGCTGCTGGAGATCCAGGCTGCCTCCTCTTGGCCTTCCAGTCACTGAGGAGCTGTGGTTGCGCTGGAGAAAGGGAATGTGTCTGCGGGCAGGCGGGGGGCCAGGAGGGGTGGAAGGAGCTGCCATCTCTCTGAGACTGAATTTTTTGGCATCCTAAAACATGGGATGGGAACACTGGGATTGAGGTTTTGGCACCCCAAAACAGAGCTGGGATCCCTGAGACTTGATTCTGGCATCCCAAAACACAGATGGGAGCCCCAGGGTTAGGGTTTGTCATCCCGAAACAGAGCTGGGATCGCTGAGACTGGATTTTGACGTTCCAAAACAGCTCTGGGAGCCCCAGGATTAGGTTTGTCACCCCAAAAGAGACTCCATTTTAGTGCCCTTTGACTTTATTTCCACACGATTAAGTCGTGGCTGAGCAAGTGACAGCCCCCCGGATCACCCCCCACTATGCTTCCACCCCCTTCCCTCCTTCCCTCTCACTCCAGCCTTGGGAACATGCTGTGCTGGGATGGTTTTGCCACATCCACGATCCCACGATGGCTCAGTCCCCTGGGTCAGCACCACATGGCCGCCGAAACTCCTGCCCATGCTCATGGATCCACTTATTCGCCACTGGAAGGGTCAAGGACACAGATCCTGGTCTGTCCCTGTCCCTCCGCACCCTTCCCCAACTCTGTGCTGATATTGGGGACCTTTTTCCCTGTTATCCAGGATTTTTGTGTGTTCCCTGCCCATCCAACCCTGTGTCACCCCAGGGTGACACCCAGCAGTGTCTCTCACCCCACTTGTCCCCAGCCAGGACAGGGCAGCCGGCGTGGAGAGTGTCACCATCACCATTCCCGTTCTTCCGCAGGTTCCACCAGAAAAGAGCAGCATTCTGAGGAGCAGAGACTGGATTTTGGCACTCTAAAGCAGAGCTGGGATCCCTGAGACTGGATTTTGACATCCCAAAACACAGGTGAGAGCTCCAGGGTTAGGGTTTGGCACCCCAAAGCAGAGCTGGGAACTGTAGGATTCGACATCCCTCAAAAGGAGCCAGAGCCCAGGGCTGAGTGTTGGCACCTCAAAACAGGGCTGGGATCCCTGAGATTGGGGTTTGGTGCCCCAAAATAGATCAGGGAGCCTTGGGATTGAGGTTTGTCACCCCAAAACAAAGCTGGGAGCTGTGGGATCAGGGTTTGACTGCCCACAAAGAGAGCCAGGAGCCCCAGGGCTGGATTTTGGCACCCCAAAACAGGGCTGGGATCCCTGAAACTGGATTTTGACATCCCAAAACATCACAGTGCTGGGAGTTCCAAGGTTAGTCTTTGGCACCCCAAAACAGAGCTGGGATCCCAGTGAATGGATTTTGGCATCCCAAAACACAGATGGGAGATCTGGGGTTGAGGTTTGTCACCCCAAAACAGGGCTGTGAGCCCCGGGATTGGGGTTTGGCATCAGAGGAGGCTTGAGCACAATTCCCTGCAAGAGCTGACATCCAGGGAGCAGCATCCCCCCTTCCCTGCTCCTGGGGGTTCAGTGGGTCACCCTCACCTTGACCACAGGCACGCTGAAGTTGGCATAGATGAAGGCGGTGGAGCCCCCAGCCTCCACTGCACTCAGCTGGAAAAGGAGCAAAAACAGGAGCCATGGTTGTCCCTCTTCCCAAGATCTAGCTGCTCTGCACAAGGAAACTGAGGCACGACTCCTCCCTCAGTCCCCAACTGCATTTCCCTTGCTTTGCCGCAGCACAAGCTCCAAAATAGTGCCCAAGCATTGGTGTTCAACACCCCACTGCAGCATCTGAGGGCTGCCCTTGCCCATCTCGCGCCCTGTTCACTCTGAAAACCCTACTGAGACTGCATCAGGGCCGTGTCTCCAGGTGTGGGAATGAGGGAGGACTCACATAGATCATGACTGTGGCGATCCTGTTGCCTGACTTCATTCTGTAAAGGGGGCTCTTCCTGGACTGCTCCAAGAGTGAGGAGGTGGGAACGGTCAGTCCAGTGCTGATGCAGCTCAGCCCAGAAGCACCTCATGCTCCAAGAGTTCCAAGCAGCTCCTCCTCCCTGGGAAATCCCTCCCTCTCCCTTCTTTTTTCTTCCTCCTTCCTTCCCTCTTCCCTCACCTCCTTCCTCCCTCCCCTGCCTTCCCAGGCACCCACCCAGGGATCACCATCCTGGGACCACCCCCCCTGCCAGGGTCCATCTCCAGGAACATCTGAAGGACCACCCCAGGGTTCACCTCCAGGAACCACCCCATGGTCCACCTTCAGGAACATCTGAGGAATCACCCCAAAGACCACCCTCAGGGTCCATCTCCAGGAACATGAGGGACCACTCCAGAGCCCACCCCATGGACCACCTCCAGGAACATCCCAGAGGCCACCCCAGGAGCACTCCAAAGAGCACCCCAAGAGCACCACCGGAACATCACCCCACAGCCCACCCGTGGTTCACCCAGGCAGCTCCCTGACCGTGGCGTGGTCGAAGTGTGGCTCATAGTGGCCTCCCAGCCCATAGTTGACCACTTGCAGGTACTCGGCGTAGGGTGGCCGCAGGTCCAGGCCGGTGATGGCAGCGATGCGCCGATCCAAGGCCCTCACAACGGGGTCAGCTGTGTCCTTCAGCCACGCACTGCGGGACCACCCCACCTTCAGCCCCCTGAAGTCAGGCTGGGCTTAACCCTTGTAGCACTGCTGGAGGCACCAGGCCTGCCCAGCGTGGCTTCACTGCCACCTCGGTGGTGGCCACGGTGGTCCCACTGGCTGGAGGACAAGGTGGGGGGTGGCTCCCACCTCTGGCTTATCCGGTACTCGGCTTTCTGCTGCTTCTCCCCAGAGGCGACCACGGATCTCTGCAGCTGGAGGACAAAGGGTGGAGGGTTGCTGCACATGGCGACCCTCACACCAAGCAGAGACCCCAGTCAGGATCGAGGTTGGTGCCTACCAGCTGGCTGCCAAACACCCCCACCCCAAGGTGTCCTACAGATCCAACACAGTTGAGTGTCACCAAGTCAAACTTGTTGGGTTGGAAGGGATCTTAAAGATCATCCATTCCACCCCCGCTCCATGGGCAGGGACACCTTCCACTAGACCACGTTGCTCCAAGCCCTGTCCAGCCTGGACTTGCAGGAGAAGGCTTTGGCTGAGCTTTGCCTTAAAACCCCTCCTATCTCTGCATTCAGCTCTCAGGACACCCTCCTCCAGGGAAGAGACATCCCTGGGGACAGGGACAGCTCACCCAGGGCCCTGCCAACCCCTTGATGGTCTCAGCCTCAGCATCGCTGATGAAATCATGGTACAGTGCCACATAGGGTCGGATCCGGACCATCTCCTTCTTGGCAGGCTGGAGGAGGAGGTAGGGACTGCTGTTGGTCTCATAGGAGCAGCCAAGGTGCAGGAGCTGCTCTGGGGCTGGCTGGGAAGAAAGAGGACAAAGGAGGGCATAAGGGGCGGGGGGACACAGTGGTTGGGGGGTGACCATGGCACCCCCTGCTAGCCCCACCTGCCCCCTGGGTCGCTGGCACAGCTCCTCGTAGGCGTCCCGGCTCTGCAGGCGGGTGCTGTTGGGGCGTCTCAGGGGTCTGGCGCTCACCCCCGTCCCCATCTCCAGCAGCTTCTCATACTTGGCCACGTTCTTTGTCACCCTTTGGTTACTGGGATCTGCCGGAGAGGTGGTGTCACCCAAAATACCATGTCCCCATCACCCCCCTTCCCTGGGGAATTGCCCCATGGGGGGGTGAGAAATGGGGTGAAGGAGGCTGTTGCCACACAGAGCTGATGGGGACGTCCCAAAACCTCTCCCCTCGTCCTTCTGCAGCCAAGGTTGTCCCACATACCGTAGTGGAGAAACTCCCTGGAGAGGCTCAAGGCATGGGAGATGTTTCCAGCCTGGATGGGGGAGTGGAGAGGCCATCAGCATCCCCTGTCTGTGGTTTGGCTCTATGGACACTGTGGGGATGGGGAGGGGGCTTGTGGCTGTACCATGAAGTAGGAGAAGGCGAGATGGTCCAGAGCATCCTCCAGGCTGCTCCGGTCCTCTGGGTTCCAGCTGCCGTAGGAGAGGCGGAAGAGGCTGACAGCCTCCTCCAGCCACGTGATGGAGTGGTAATAGTCACCTGTGTCATAGGCTACCTGTGAGGCAACACATCACCTGGACCTGCCAGCTGGGCCATCCTGGCCTGCATCCCGTCCCCTTCTCTACCATCCTACCACATCCCCACCCTCATCCCATCCTGACCCATCCCATCCCCTTCTTATCCCATCCTATCCCCATCACCATCCTCATCCCAATCTCAACCCTATCTCCTTCCACCCTGTCCCTACCCTGCCTTATCCTGTCCCATCCCATCCCATTCTATCCCATCCTCATGCCATTCTATGCCATCCCATTGCACCCACCCATTCTGTCCCATTACATCCTGTCACTTTCCTATTCCCATCTCCATCCCGGTTCCCTCCCACGTCATCCCTTCCTTTCCTGTCCCATCTCCACACATCCTGGTCATCTCCATCTCCCTTTCCATCTCAGTCTCCATCCCCATCTGCACCTGCACCTCCATCTCATCCAGTGCAAAAAAACGCCATGTCTATCCCTATGGAAGCAATGTCCTGGGCTGGAAAAGCTTTGTGGGGGCTGATGGGGCTTGCACTCACCTTTCCCACATGGAAGCAGTCATCAGCGGAGAGGGAGACGCGCCGGCCCGGGCTGTAGAGGGGCGGGTGGTCGGTGCCGGATCGCTGGAAGACGCCGTTGGCCAAGCCCTTGACACTGAGGGCGTAGACGTCCTGCAGCCGCATCAGTGCCCGGGCTGCCCCGTCCAGGTCCTCGGCTCCAGGCAGCTCCTGCTCCACCTCCCTGAGACCGGCATGGAGTGCTGCAGGGTGGGAATGAGGTGCAGGGGGGGGAATTAATGAGGTTTTGGGGTGTAATCGCCTAGGGACCCCATATCCATCCATTCCCCTTCTTCTCCATTTATTGTGGTCCTTCACATGTTCCATTCCTTCATCCATTCCCCTGCTCCTCCATCCATTCTTCTGCTTCTCCACCTGCTCTCCTCCTCCATCCATTCCCTTGCTCCTCCACATGTTTCTTTCCCTCATCCATTCCCTGGGTTCTCCATCCATTCTGCTCCTCCACCCATTTTCCTGCTTCTCCATCCACCCCCTGGCTCCTCCATCCATTCCCTGGCTCCAATCTTCTGCTCCTCTACCTATTGACCCTTCTCCTCCTTTCATTCTCCTGCTCTTCCACGTTCTGCTCCTCCACCCGTTCACCTCTTCTTCTCCATCCATCCATTCCCCTGCTCCTCCATCCTTTCCCCACCACTATCTGGCTCTGCCAGGTGACAGAGGGGACACGTGGCCATACCCTGGGCATTCCCAGTGGCCTCGTCGCTGTAGATGATGTTGAGCCAGTCGGAGTGGAGGCGCTTGATGAGGCTGAAGGCCAGCAAGGGATTGTCCACCGAGGCCTCGGGGTCCTGGTGCAGCACCTGGACCTTCTCATAGAACCTACAAGGCACCCACTGGGTGACACCTTGATGCTCCTCAGTGGTGACACCCCCGGGGTGGGGGCTGAGTCCCCCCATCCTGGGGTGGCTTTGCCTCGGTGTCCACTTTTGGGCCAAGCCAGAGCTGAGGGATTGTCCGCCCCCATCCCTGCTGGGTGTGTGGGATGACCTGTGCCTTGAGGATGCTGTGAGTCACGTCCTCAGGGGTGAGGAGGCCACGTCCCCGTCCAGTGGCACGGCTTGGGAGCCCACAGGCAGTGTCCGGTCTGAGCTCCCCACCCTCTTAATTAAGGGCACACCCGAAAATCGGGTGCTGCGGGAAGGTGTAGGTGGATTAACCCCCCTCATTGCCAGGGCATCACCCACCCTTGGGGCTGGGTGGGCAGGATGGGAGGGGATGCTGCGGGTGCCCCCACCCGTGACCGCGGCGGGGTGGGGCGTCTCCAGTACCTGCGGAGGCGGCGGAGGCGGGCGTTCTCCTCCCGCAGGTAGGACCGGAGCCGGCGGAGCAGGCGGCGCTCGGCGCCCAGCGCTCCTCGAACGCTCAGCATCGCCGAGAAGGTTTCGGCCGGGGCGGGGGGCGGCAGCAGCGCCAGCAGCGCCCCCAGTACCCCCAGTGCTCCAAGCACCCCCAGTTCTCCAAGTACCCCCAGTACCTCCAGTACCCCCAGTACCTCCAGTACCCCCAGCGCCCCAAGCCCCAGCAGTGCCCTCAGTGCTCCAGGTACCTCCAGTGCCAACAGCACCCAAAGAACCCCCAGTACACCCAGCGCTCCCAGTACCTCCGGTATTCCCAGCGCTCCCCGTCCCAGCAGCGCCCCCAGCACTCCCAGTGTCACCAGTGCCCCCAGCTCCCGCGCCCGCATCCGGCCGCCGCCGCCGCCGGGAGAAAGGGGGGGGAAGGGGCGGAGAGGCCCCGCCTTTATGGGGGAAAAGGGGGGTAGAGGGGTGGGGGTTTCTCGGATCCGCCACGCTGGCTGGGGAGGGGCGGGGTGGTGCTGGTCCCCCTCCTGCCTGTCCTTGTCCCCATCCCATCCCGCTCCCATCCTGCCTGTCTCTGTCCCCATCCTACTTGTCCCTCTCTTGTCTCTGTCCTGCCCCAACCTAATCCTGCCTGTCCCTATTCCCTGCTGGTCCCATCCTGCCCTGTCCTCAGCTTCATCCTGCCTGTCCTGCTCCTGTCTGTCCCTATTTTGTTCCCTGTCCCCATCTCACCCTGTCCCACTGTCTGCCCTCATCCTGCCTGTCCCTGTCCCTATTCCATCTTGCCCCCATCCTGCCTACCCCTGCTTTGCACTCATCCTTCCTGTCCCCCGCCTTTTGTCTGTCCCCAAACTGTTCTGGACTCATCCTGCCTGTTGCTGTCCTCTGTTCCAATCCCATCTTATCCCCATCTTCCCTGTCCCTACTCTGCCCTGTCCTCAACTGGACTGGCCCACTCCTATCCCTCCCCACCCCATTCTGTCCCCATCCCATTCCTGTCCCCCTCCTATATGTCCTCTGCTACCTGACCCCACTCTGTCCTGTCATAATCCCATCCTGTCCCCATCCCATTCTGTCCTGTCCCTATCCATCCTCTCGCAGTGGGGTGAGGGTGGCAGGTTGGAAACATCCCACTGAGTTCCCAATCAATATGTGGACACTCACTATGGAAAAACTCTTTTTAGGAAAAAACCCTGTTGGAGTGGGTGCTCAGGTGCCCTGTCTCTGGGGACAGCACCACAATGGCACCCCAAAATATCCCCAGCCCCTGGAACCCCAGAGCCTCCCAGGGAAAATGGGCCAGAACTGGCTGAATTCCCAAAAGCAGGGCCAAGAGAAGATGGGAAATGTGGGTTTCCCAGGGTGCCTGTGCTGAGGGGCTATGAGGGGCCAGCCCTGTTCTCCACCATGGGGGGATGGGTGCAAAGACACGATGGGTGCAGGACTTTTCCCAGTTTTCTTCCCCAATACTGGCTGGATTTCACCTGCTTTGGGAGGACTTTATTTGCAAGTAGCAGGGGACTGTGAGGTTGCTGTCGCCGTCAGGATGCCACAACCTATTCCTATGGAGCAGAATAAAAAAATCCCCGCAAGACTGGAGTTCTTTTTCCTATGGGAATACAGGCCCAAAGCAGGCAAGAGGAAGAAAACAGGATTAAAAAAATAGGAATTCTCTCTGCCACATGAGGGGGACACAGAAACTGGAAACATTTTTAACTTAAAATCAAGACTTTAGGGGACTTCTTCCTCAGGGAACCAGCTGCTCTTGGTGGCACTTTTTTGCTGCTACCAGGTGAAAAACGCCGATTTTTGGAGCGGCAGCAGCATTTTGGGTGCTGTGCCAGCACCCCTCGGCCAACCTGCAGCAGATTGTCCACCACCACCACCTGACTGGGTGATTAAAAAGCAATAATTAAATATAAAATTAAACAAAAGCTACGCGATGCTGAGCCTCTGGAGCATCCAAAACATGCTGGTGAGGTCTGGACCAGGATGCCAGCAGTCAGGAGTGACCCTCTTGAGTAAAACAGGCCTGTTTTAGGAAGCCTTGAGGTTCTGATCAGAGGAGTCCAGGGTGAAGAGGCAGAAGACGATTTCCTCACAGGCACTGGCAGTGCCGCACTCGAACAAGCAGCCGAAAATTCTGCCAGGACACACGGCCAGGTCGGAATACCCAGCAGGCCCCGCGTGCAGCACCCACGGGCGCCGCCAGCCCGCCCCGTCCAGCGGCGACGGGTTCACATAGACACCCAAATCGCGCCGGTGGTGCCGGCTGGTGGGGTGGGAGTAGAGCAGCCACGTGGGCACCCCGGCGGTGCCGGCGGGCGCGGCAAAGCTCACTACGCTGCCCTGGCACCCATGTGGCGGCTCGGCCAGCGCCGGGCACCGCGTCGGGCGCTGGAAGCGCAGCCCGCGGTCCGTGCTGAGTGCCACGGCCCGGCAGCCACGCGGTGCGCGGGCGCTGCAGTACAGCAGGGGCGGGTGGGCGCCGTGGATTTCGGCTACCTGGCACTCGCCCGTGCGCTTGCCAGCGAGCAGGGCGCCCTTGTGCCAGCGGCGCCCGCCGTCATCGCTGTAGAAGACGAGAGAGTGCTGGCGGGTGGAGCAGGGCAGCCGCGCGGCCCCGCAGAGGCTCCCATGCATGTAGTAGGTGTACGCCGGCACCACGAGCCGCCCCGAATCCAGCTGTATGCCGTGGCCTGGCCCCACAGCAAAGGTGGCCCAGCGGGACAGGTCGGCGCCAACGGCCTCGTCTGTCACGTCCTGCAGCGGGGCCCAGCTGCGGCCGCCATCGGCACTCGTGGCGAAGCAGAGGCGCACGGCACTGCACCCCCTCCAGATCTGGTGCTGCTCCGTCTTCCCCTGCTCCACGCAGATGCAGAAGAGGAAGATGGTGCCGCTCCTGGCATCGAAGAGCGGACACGGGTTCATGGTGCGGCGGCCGGGCAGTGCCAGCGCCGACAGCTCCTCCACCGGACCCCACTGCCGGCAAGGAGGGAAACAGGGCTCAACCGTGGGGTGTGCCAGTGTCGCTGCACCCTGGAACCACCCGGCGTCACTCCCAGGGATGCGGACACAGGTTGTTCCTGCAGCACAGGGTGTATTTTACCTTGACCGAGGAGCCGTGCTGGCAGCCCCGACGCAGCACCAGGTACTTGGCGTCCTCGTCCCGGGCTGAGGAGCGTTTCTCGGCAAAGGCCAGGAAGGATTCATCCGGGGGAATGTAGAGCAGAGCTGGGATGCGGTAGGTGACCCCACTTCCCTGTCGGAACAGTGTCTCCGGAGGGGAGACAAGCAGGGATTCGGATGGTGGTGGCAGTGGGGGGCTCTCCCTGCCATCCCCCTGGTGCTGGAAGGGTGGGAATGCCAGGTGTAAACAGTTAAACGCCAGGAAAAGCCCTTGTGTCCCCCTGTATGGAGGGATAGGGATGAGGACTCACCTTGAGGCAGGTGGTGGCCTGGAGCATGGTGGGTTCCGCTGGGGCCTGAGAGGTGTAGGAGAGGGGCGCTGAGAACGGAGCCCCTTGGAGGGGTCACGCCCCACTCTCCTGCCTGTCTGTGGTGTCTCTCTGTCCTTCTGTTCCCCAGTGCTGCACAGGCTTCCCTATTTCATCCCCAAGCCCACCCCTACACTGTTCCCAAGGGGTCTGTACTCCCTGCGCCCCCCCAGTACTCCCAAGCCTCCAACTCCTTTAGCTCCCCCAGTGTCCCCAGGCCAGAGCCCCCATGCCCATGCATTCCCCTGCCCCCATACCCCCATGCACCTCCTCCCACCTGGATCTCACCCTGCACCCCCCATGTCCCTGCCACCCCCCCTACACCCCACAGCACAAATCCCCCACACCCCAGAAAGCACTGACCGCCCAGTGACAGACACCCCCGCTGTGCATCCCCCTGCACCCCACATGTTCTGACCTCCCTTCACCCCTCATGCACCGATGCCCTCATCCACCCTCAATACCCAGGCCCTCCCCGTATATCCCCTTGAATTCCCATGGCCCGACTCCCCTATACACCCGCCCTGCACCCTCAAACCCTGATTCCCCTACATCCCACACGCAACGACGCTCCCACCCCGAACTCCCCAAAACCCTGACTCCCCCACACCCTGCACGCACCAGTCCTGCCCACTGCCTTTCCCAGACCCCCCTGTCCATCCCCCTGCACACCCAAACACCTGACCTCCCTGCACCCCACACGCACCGATCCCCCCACAATCCCCCCCATCCCGGACCCGCCGTACACCCCCTGCCCCCCAAACCCCTGACTCCCCTACACCCCGCATGTACTGACTTCCTCACGACCCCCCCATCCCCTCCGTGCCCCGACACGCCGCATTCCCACATTCCCGCATCCCTCCGCAGACCCCGCTCCTCCAGCCACCGTCTCCGCCGCGCCGGGGCAGCCCCGCTCCGCCTCTTCCTGCAGCTCCCGGAGCGGGGGGGAACCGGATCAGGCGGTCGGAGAGGCCAAGGAAATGGGCGGGGATCCAAGTGTCGGGATACCAGAGCCTGATCCTGGTGCCAGAGGGCCAATACCTGTGCAGGCGTGAGCAGGTGATGTGCTCAGCCCCCTGCAGAGGAGGGAGAAAGGTGGAATTTCAGGAGGATATTGACCGCTGGAGGTGCTCCCGAGGAGACTCTCCTCCCAACAGGCAGGAGGGGAACCAAGAGCGGGATGGAGGTTTGGGGTGCCCCTGCCGGCCGACCTCACCTTCCCAAGTGTCCCTATGGAACAGGTGTGGAGAGTGAGGGCCAGGAAAACCATGAAGGACCATCGGGGGGTTCCCTGGGGTGAGTCAGCCAATCCCACCGAGCTCTATAAGGGATAAAAAGGGGAATCGCCCACTCCCTTCCGAGGGAAATGGAGGGCCTGATAAGCCGACTGGACCCACCCCACAAGGAATTCTGCTGCCTCCCTCGGGCTCGGGTAAGGGACACTACTAGGAAACTCCCTGATCTTTACCGCCCTCTATTACCTGCCGTTGGTTGTCCAGGGAACTTACCGAAAAAAAGAGTGGAAGGAGGGCAGGAAACCTGGGGAGGACCACAAGGATAGTATGAGGTGATGTAAGGAGAAAGTGATAAGGGCCAAAGCCAAACTGGAACTTAATTTGGCCACTGAGGTGAAAGACAACAAAAAAAGTTTCTATAAATAAATAAATAGGCAGCAAAAGGAGGGCCAAGGAGAGTTTCCATACTGTGCTGGATGTGGAGGGCAGCTGTGTCAGGGAATGAGGAAAAGGCTGAGGGACTTAATGCCTTCTTTGCCTCAGTCTTTAATACTAAAACTCAGGATATGCAGCTCCCAGAGCCGAAGTCAGTGATGGGGAGCTGAGTGAAGCCCTCGTAATCCAGGAGGGAATGATTCTGTGAACTGGGATTCCCTCTCTGGCCTCCACCTCCCCTGAAACACCCCAGAGATGCTCCAGGACACATTTGATGTCTGTTCTTCCCTTTTATTGAAAAAAAAACCTCAAAAAATCTTTTAAAAAATGCCAGCTTATAGAAGGGACACGCAGGACAGGAGATGCCACAAGGAAACAGCGGGGCAGACAGACAGACACAGCTTGGAAAACCTCTTTTACACCTTTTTGAGAAGCTTTGTGGCCAAACACACAGAAGTAGCATATTTTATTCCCTCCCTCCTCCAACACATAAAAGGTTTTTATATAAAACAATCCTCTATCCCCACTTAGATAAATACAAAAATAAAGAAAACTCGTTTGCCAGGGGACGGTTGTTTCACAGAAGAGTTTTGTCCTGAATTCCTAACACAGAAGGGAAAGGTGGGATTAGTAAAACGCCCCTCGGACATGGAGCCATGTGATAAAGCACTGCCGGGTACAGCGGAGGAAGCTGGGGCGGCATCAGTGATGTGTCTCCCCTCACGGGGGTCCCCAAAATCCAACTTCAGGGTCAGCCCTGCAGGCACACAGCCCAAGCTTAGCCATGAGCTTCACGAAATCTTGGATCCAAGATTAAAAATCCAAAAATGGGATAGGATTTCAGGACAAAAACAGAGGCCATGATTCACTTTCTTTGCCATTTGACTTTATTGGTGTTAACTCAGCACGTTCCCGGGAGGTGAGCGGTGTCTGACATCATTTTGTTTTCCTCTCCAGGGCCAGACTATCGTGGAGCTTGGACACCTCTGGCTCGTAGGCTTCCATGACTAATGTCCCGTTGTTATCGAAGAACTTCGCGATGGATTTGGTGAACTCGGCTTCCCTCTGCTGCTTGGTTTTACCGCTGATGAACGTCAGCTTCAGGGTGTACTTGTCATCAAACCTGCAGGGAGAGCAGAGAGGTCTCAGAGCAGGATCCCAGCTGGAATCAGCTGAGGAGAAAGAAATCCTCCTCTTATTTAAGGGGAAAATCCTCCCAGACTGGAGTCCCCACCTGGGCACCCACAGCTACAATTAACACAATTTTATGTTCTGTGATTAAATCACGGGGATTAAAGAGAAGCAAAACCCATTTGCGGCAGAAAACCACTCGGTGCCGTTTCTAGACCAGGACACGGATTTTTGATAGAGATTTGTAGGTTTGGAAAGGAAAGGGAGTATTTAGGGTGGTGCTCTGGAGTGATAGGGATGGAAATGGTGCCTTCTGGCTAAGCCTGGGATGTTGGAACAAAGGATACCGTTTGAGGCTGGAGGAGAGTTGCCAAACATCGTCGGGGTCCATCCCTGCCGGGTCTTTTCTGTGAGCCACGAGGAAAATACTCTTCTCCTTGTATGAGGTGTAGATGGTCAGGATTCCCATCATCACAAAATATGTGCAGAGAAAGTTAAGGAAATCAGGGGAGTTGCAAGGACAGGGAGAGAAGTCACTCGGATTCTCCTCAGACAGGTTGTTTAACCACCTCTTGTGACACTCCATTCTCATGCTTGGCTGATGCCTCATTAGCATGAGAAATTAATAATAAATTCTTAACTTTAATAATAACAAAATTAATTTATTATTAACTCCCTGGAAGCATCCAAGGTCAGGTTGGATGGGGCTTGGAACAACCTGGTCTAGTAAAAAATGTCCCAGCCCATGGCAGGGGTTGGAGCTGGATGGTCTTTAAGGTCCCTTCCAACCCAAACCAGTCTGAGATTCTCTAACATTTGCTGGGAGATAGTGGGAAAACCTGAGACTGAATGAGCCACAGAAAGAATCACTGTGAGTTCCTCCTAAGCACAGACGAAGCAATTCATCCTTCTCATTTTTGGAATTAAATAATTTCAAGTGCTGCAAGACCCAGTGTTTGTGCTGAAAGCCGACCAGAACAGCCTGGAACAACGAAATGCCTTAGAATAATGGAACTGTTTAGGTTGGAAAAGGCCTCTAAGACTACTTAAGTCCAACTGTTCCCCCAACCCTGCCAAGGCCACCACTAATCCTTCACCTTCTTGAACCTCCCAAAGTGGCCTCAGCCCATGGATCCAGCCTGTCCAGATCCCTCTGCAGAGGTGCCGCAAGAATTCCCTCTGTTCCACTTTTCCCTCTCAGTATCTGACTTGTGATATTAGGGAAGAGCAGACATGTCTGTAACCACACCATGGATGGAGTAAGAGAATTATTTGCCCTGAGGTCACCCAAATGTAGGTGCATCACACCCAGACAGGCAGGAATTTTCCCATCACATGAAAAACTGTCTGATTATCAGCTGACCTCGGGACAAAAAATTCCCATAGGACTGAAAATGGGAGAGACAAGGGTTTTCTTCATGAGGAAAATCAAACCCTTTTGGTAGAAGTGAGACAACATTTCTAAAGGATATGAGACAACACAAAAGGCAAGGACGGGTTTGGATTCAGGGAAAGGGTGCAGGTAATCCCAAATCAAAGCAACAATTGCAAAGAGACAAGAGATTGTGCAGATGAGGAGGCGGCCGTCGATCAAACGGAAATTTTCCACATATTTGTACTTTTCCAGGAGAACCTGTGGGAGAAAATGGGTGGCTGAGTTTATTTTGTGCTTTCCATGAATCTGACAAACTGTTTCTGGGAAAGGTTTAGAGGAAACAACCTCCATGAGTCAGGTAAACTGAGCAGAAAGTTCATGGAGAATTAATGTCAGGCATCCTGATAATTTGCTGATTAACACCGGGAATTAAGCACAATCCATGGGAATCACAAGAGATGCTACAGGCCCGGCATGGATAAGGGCACAATCAACCCAAAAAAAGTAGAAAAGAAAATAAGAGAGTTTTCCAAGAAGGAAAAAATCAGCAGTGGCAGAAGGTACCTTTTTGGCAGAGTCATCCAGGGAATTTTTCACGGCCGAACCGTCCCATTTGTCAATTTTTACTGGCTTGTCATCGATCTTCCACTGCAAAGGAAACCATAGGGAGTGAGGAAAATTTCATCCTGGTGCCCTTGTTCCTGTCCTGAACATAAAGACAGAAGCCAAACCAGAGAGCAGCTGCCTGTTTGGGAAAACCTCAGTGGAGACAGAGGGAATCTGGGACCCAAAAGCCCCCTCAGCACCACCGAACCTGTTCCCCGTGCAGGTTCCAGCTCATTCACCTTGTCACCGGTTTGAAGGGGCTTTCTACATCAGATTTACTCTACATTTGCTTCTACATTTGCTGCCATCCCCAGATTGTGACTGAATTCCTGCCTTTGAATGTATTCCTGCTGTTACATATGGACTCTTCGATGACAGGAGGAAAATTCCAAGAACCCCCAACTATCCCGTGTACAAGGGGAGAACTAAAAGGCACAAACAAGAAATGAAGTTTCAGTCAAACCGTCCTCCAGAATGAAAACAAAAGCTTCTGTTGCTCTTCCATATTCAGGTCTTCCTTGGAAATAGGTCCCTGCCCAATAACAATTCCCAGATACAACAGCCTAGCTTTTCCAAGGGTTCACCTTCCCCTGAACTATATTATTTTTTGAGCCCTGTGTATTTTAAGTTATTCCTTATTTCAGCTGAGTGACTGGAGATGGAATTTTAGCTGCCAGTAGAGCAATCCTCAATTTCCCTCATGTTATTTCCTGCTCCTACAGCTCCTGAGTTGGATTATTAACTCCCAGTCCAAAGAGCTCCTTTCCCTTCTCTGGAAGGAATAAACCCACTTTAAAATATGATGTAAAACTCCATCTACTTCCCAAAAAGTTCAATTATACTCCACTCTCTGCAGGTAGGAATTATCAGGCACACAGTGTATCCTGTGTGTATCCATGAGGTTTATGAGGCACAAAAGCAGAGGGATTTAAAAATAATGGAGAACTGGGACAGAGTTCAGTGTAAGGTACAAAATATTTTAGGTTTTCTTTTTTTGAAGCATTTTCTTGCAGGGTTAATTAGCACACATGGTAATTAGAAATGCCATGAAAGAATAGGAAAGAATTCTTTCAATTATTTATTTTTCCTTATAAAAGCACCTACAACAGTGGAATTGCCAAAGTTTAAAGTGTCAAGGGGGTGTCAAAAAATATTTTTTTTCCTAAGCAATGAATTGGAAGTCTTTGACTAACACCACCAACACCCAACCCCTCTTGCCTTATCCCACAGAGAAATCAAAATGCTTCCAAGAAACCCATCCAGGCTTGACCTCACTGCTCCCAGTTATCCAGTTAGAGGACTTTGGAAAGGAGCTCCAAAGGCTTCCAAATTAAAACTCAGACTTTGGTTCCAGCCTGATGGAGAAAAGAAGAAACCAACCAGTTCAAAACACAGGTTTTTTTAAGTTTGGGTGTCTTTTGACACAAACTGAACTTTTTGTCCCCAAGGATTATTCCTTGTGCTGCTTTACATTCCATTCAGTTTTAGCTTGGGTACCTGGCTTGGCTCTTTAAATATTCCACCGGAGTTTCTGGCACACATTTGGAACTACAAACATCAATAACCAAGTCATAAAGTAAAAACAGGTTTGTTGCTACTGTAAGAGGAACAGCAGTGTAAAAACTCTTAACGGGGAACAGCATTTCTGTGTCTAATCCGTGTTTTCTATGACAAGGATGAAAAGAAAGGAACCCCTCCTTTCTAAAATCAGGAATTTTTCAGACTGGGACCCAAGAGGCTGGAAGGGCCTTAGTGGATGATGCACTGCTGGGGCACAGAAGGCAGCTGGTGTTCAGGAAGTAGTTTTAGTCCTGGACACAGCTCTTGGTGTTGTGCTTAAATGGGTATTAATTAGATTAATTCAATTAGTTTAAATGGGAGAAATCCCAAGGGGTTTCCCGAGGAGGACTGTGGCCACAGCATCCTGAATTCTGTGTCTGCGCACGCTTAGGTGGCCCTGGATGAGCAGGGAATGCTCAGGAATAGCTTCCCAGTTAGCACAAAGTCTTCAAGGACATGAGAAAGATGAAAAAAATGGAATAGTTAAACCACAAATCTCCCTAAATTCCCCCTGATTTAACTTTTCAGGGAAGCACAGAAAGGTAAACAAGCAACATGTCCTAAGGCTTCAAAGCCTCGCTGGTTATCAGTTATTTCCCTGCTAGGGAAAAACTGGAACAGATTATGGACTTAAGGCCACAATTCTTCAGGTGGTTCCTCACCAATGGATAGAAGAGTTCACAGAAATGACCAGCGTTCCCTCAGGCAGAGAGAGGAAATGAAGGCACACAGGGAAAGGGAGGAACATTCCCAAGCGTGTGTGTTCTTGGGGTAGAAACTCCTCAGTGGTTTCTCCCCAGAGGATTCAGTGTATTTCCCTTCCCAATGACTCCTGTTTTTTATCCCTCAGCATCCACAGAGCACAGCAGGAAGAACAGGAATGCCTTGGGAGCAGGGTGTTTCCATGAGTTCTGGAAGTTTAACCACAAATGGAGAGCTGAGCACGTTTGCAAAGACAATGCCCTAAAAGCACTCACTTAACACCTTAAGTCTACTGTGCCAAAGGAAAACCATGGAATTCTTAGGGATATGAGGAAAACATCATCTCAAACAGGTGCAGGAAAACTATACACTTTAGGAATGATTAATATATCACTGAAAATCCCAGTGTTTCCAACTGCAAGTGCCTGTGTTTTAGAGTTCAGTAGAAGTTGCCAAGTCCACCCCTCTGGAGATACCTCCATAGATACAGACACGACCAATTCCATCTCCTTGGGAAGCACAAAAAGAGCCTCTAGGTCTTTAATTCCAGTTCCCAGGCTGCCAAAGATCCCCAGAATGACAACACCTGGACACTGAGCTGAGACCAAAGCTAATCCAAAACCAAGGTACTTTACACTACTGGGATGAGATTGGGATTGTCAGCTCTGCTCCCCTTGACATCTCAGAGAATCATGGAATATCCTGAGCTGGAAGGGACCTACAAGGATCACCGAGTCCAACTCCTGGGCCTGGGGATGCTCAAAGATGAGGATGCTCAGGGATGGGGGGCTGCCCAGGATGAGGAGGGAATGCCCAGGATGAGGGAGGGGATACCCAGGATGAGGATGCTCAGGATGAGGGGCTGGATGCCCAGGGACAAGGTGGGGAGATAGGAAGGAAGGAAGGAAGGGTGGGATGCTCAGGAATGAGAGGGTTGATGCTCAGAAATGAAGGACGGATGTTCAGGGATGAGGGAGGGATACCGAGGATGAGGAGGGGGTGCTTAAGGATGAGGACGTTCAGGGATGAGGAGGGGGAATGCCCAGGACTAAAGGATGGATGCCCAGGAATGAGGCAGGGATGCCCAGGGGTGAAGGATGGATGCCCAGGGATGAAGGATGGATGCCCAGGCATGAGGCGGAGATGCCCAGGGGTGAAGGATGGATGCCCAAGGATAAGGGGGGATGCCCAGGGATGAGGCAGGGATGCCCAGGAGTGAAGGAGGGATGCTGAGGGATGAAGGGAGGGATGCCCCAGGGGTAAGGGGAGGATGCCTAGGGATGAAGGCTGGATGCCCAGGGTTGGCGGGGGGATGCCCAGGGGCCCGGCCGGGGCAGGGGGACGGTCGGGGCGGGCCCAGGAGCCCCGCCCGCGGTACCTTGTCCAGGAGCCCGTTCCGGCCGCTTTTGGCCGCCATCTTCTCACTGCCTCCGCCCCCGTCCCGTCCGCGACACCTGGGCGCTCCCGATTGGCCGCGCGGGAGGAAGTCCCGCCCCATCCCTCGCGCGCGCCGCGAGGCACACTGGGAAATGTAGTCCGTTCCTCGGTCACTCCTGTAGGGGTCGGGGTGTTCAAATAATGGAATCATGGAATGGTTTGGTTGGGAAGGAACTTAAATCCCATCCAGTTCTATGGGCAGGGACACTAGACCAGGTTGCTCTAAGCCCTGTTCAACTCCAAAAGAGCTGTCTGCAGTCCCCATCCCTGGAAGGATTTAACAGCCGTGTGGATGTGGCTCTTAGGGACATGGGTTAGTCGTGGCCTTGGCAGTGCTGGGGGAACTGGATGACCTTGAAGATTTTTTCCAACCCCAACTATTCCATGATCTTCAACAGATCTGGCCACGCCACAGGATGCTGTTTATCCATCGTTAATTAGACCCTTCATGTGGAGCTGCCATGCCAAGGAATCTGCTGTTTTCCACTGCTGGAGAGGAGATGCTGAGCTGGATATCCACTTGGACTGATTCAATTTAGCTGCTTCAATGTAGGGTATCAGTTTTCCATTAAAGGAATGACAACATCCCGGCAGATGCATCTTCCTGCAGTGACAGCAAATGATGGGGTTTCATCTGTCCCTGCTCCAGCCTGTTATTAATGAGCCTCTTTGTACCTGCAGCTCTGCTTGGGAAGGTTTCCATATCCAGAGGTTTTGTCTCTGGGAGACCCTTATCTGTCAGACCCAAGTGTCTCCATGGACCTCTCCCATTTTTGCTGGAGAGAGAGAACCCGGCAGGGATGGCTCTGGATTTGGGGGCTGACAGCTGCTTCCATCAGCTGGTGCGGAGCAGACTTTCAAATGAAGCCCCAAATCTTTGTGATTCACTCGGCTGCTTCCCTGTTTAGTCTCCCTGGAATTGTGAATGGGACTGAGTGGAAGCAAACAGCCTCCTGTCAAACCTGGGAATTCAGCTCCAGCCCCAGGCATTTGCTGATCTCCAGGTCTCATTTGAGAAATGGCTGTTGCTCTCCTCATTTTCCCTTCTCTGCCCCAAATCCATCCTTTGTTCCCAGCGCAGCAGCACTGGGAAAGGCTGTGGATCAGCTCCCTCAGTTTAATATGGGATTTTGTGATTCACATGCCCCTCTGTGGGGTTTGGGCACAGCACAGACTTTCTGGCATTCCTCTGGTGCTCCCAGTGCTCCCAGCTGGAGGTGGGAATTTGTTCTGGCTCATCCTGGCTCTGCCAAGACATTCCTGGAGGAAATCATATAATGTGAGAGGAAAGGGAGTGGGAGAGGTTTAGGCACAAGTCCCTGAGCACCCTCTGGCAGCAATACCGACCACTTCAGCAGGAGAGCACGGAGCTGGAAACCAAGAAAGGACAGCTTGAATGTGTCCTGCTGCAGATGACAGGTATCCAGACGGGATGAGGGGTATAAAAGGTATGGGACAAGGGTCAGTAATAAATTTAAACTCTAAGAGGGGAGATTTAAATTAGATATTGGGAAGGAATTCTTCCCTGTGAGAGTGGTAAGGCACTGGCACAGGTTGCCCAGAGAAGCTACGACTGCCCCATCCCTAGAAGCGTTCATAGCCAGGTTGGACAGGGCTTGGAGCACCTGGGTTAGTGGAAGGTGTCCCATAGCAGGGGGACGGAGCAGATGATCTTTAAGGTCCCTCCCAACACCAAACCAGCCTGTGATTCCATGATGAAGATGAGGCTGAGTGTGCTCCCACTGTGGCAGCCTCCTGGATGTCCGTGAAGGGAAGACAAAGACTGAACGCCCTCATCCCAGCACACGGCTGGACCCTGATGCTGTGGCTACAGAGGGGCAAATGGCACACAGTTACTGCTGGGGTCCCTTGGATTCACAGCTGGATTAACCCCACCTCAAACCCAGCTGTTGGGAGATCAGCCTTGGAGTAAAAGTGAGTGTGCCCCAACATGAAGTAGGACTTGGATATCTTCCATGTTTTATCTCCATCCCAGCTCCAATGGTGGTTCCATCTGGAACTGCCAGTGCAAGCAGAACCTGATACTTAAGAGTGCTCTTTTCCCTGCACTGGCTGGGGAAGAGAGGAGGGAAGAGAGGCAAGAAATTAAGGCACCTTTTGCAGCTAATAGTAAATAACCCAGCACATCTACCTTCCCTTTGGAATTACTCAGGATCACTGGTGCCTTTACTTTTGAGGCTCCCGTGTTTCATGTGTGTTCCAGGATAGAACTGGATCCCTGTCCTGTGGGGATGGAAGAGAGCTGAGCCATCCAAGGAGCCATCCCATCACTCTGCTCACAACCCTGGCCTCCTAAAGAGGGAATCCAGCCCCAGGGCAGGTCTGGAGGCAGGAGGAGCAATTCCACATGGTGTACGAGATCCCCCCTGTAACCATCGGCAAGCAGATGGCCAAGCCATTTTCCCCCTCCTGAGGTAAGAAAATCTAGTAGGAAAACTGAATTGGAAAATCCAACCTTGTCCTAGAAAATCTGGGACAAGATTCATCTCAGGTTTTCAGGGACTTCCATCTTGGAAGCATCAAAATAGCCACAAAGCTGCAGGGACAGCACATGAAAACCATGGCTGCTTGCTGCTGGGCTCCTCAATTCCTGGAAAATAAAAGTGTGCTCATCCACCCCTGCCCAAAAACTGGAATCAGAGTGGCTGGGACAAGCGATGGGAAGCAACGGAGGATGCTCACTGCCCACTAGCTGCTTCCCTACATGAAAAACAGGTCATTATACCCACTTACACCATTTTTCCCCCCCTGCAAAACATAACAGGAAAAATTCCTTCCCCAAAAGGGTTGTCCAGCCCTGGCACAGGCTGCCCAGGGCAGTAGTGAGTCCCCATCCTTAGGGGAATTTAAAAGCTGTGTGGATGTGACACTTGGTGACATGGTT
Source organism: Pseudopipra pipra (assembly GCF_036250125.1). Lineage (NCBI taxonomy): Eukaryota > Metazoa > Chordata > Aves > Passeriformes > Pipridae > Pseudopipra > Pseudopipra pipra. The sequence goes on from NC_087550.1 coordinate 17,088,204, forward strand.
TAGCGGTGGGATTGGCAGTACTGGGGGAACAGCTGGACTGGATGATCTCGAAGGGCTCTTCCAACCTAAATGATTCTCTCTGATTACTCAATAACCTCGCCCGTTTGGCACAAGCAGCAGTAGGATCCTGCTTGTCTCCAAGCACAGCAACTTTGGCAGAAACAGGGACTTCACTGTCAGAACCTGGTTTTATTCTGTTTGAACCTTGGCCTCTGCCCTGCACTCTCTCCAAGTCCTGGTTGCTGTTAAAACGTACAACATTATTTGTACACATTTGCTATTTGTTGGCGTGTTTCTGGTTTGTGACAGTTGTTTCACAAGCAGGATTTACTCTGTTTCAAACAAACAGAAGCCACAACATGAGGGATTGCCTGCGTGTCATTCCACTCACACATTTCACACATGCAAGTCAACGGTCCTTCGGTGCCTTTTGAAAACATTCAGGTGGTTCAGCTGAGACCCAAAATGACCGTGAAAGTCTTGTCACCAGCCCAGTGCTCTGCTGGCGAGCTGAGAATGCGAAAGCACAATTGGAATTTTTCCACAAATGGAAAAGCACAATATAAAGCATTATTGGAAAAAAAAAAAAAAAGTGTAGCGACATCTAGGTTTGTTTTGAACAGTTTGACAGCAAATCCCAATCCGTGCCCAGCTGAGGGTTTTCTCATTTGCATAGTGAAGAGCTAATTCTAGAGCGGATGAGTTGCAGCGTTTTCCAGACATGGGGAGGGGGAAAGTTTGTGTCAGGTGTGTGGATCATCCCAGTTTCCGTGCTGTGCTTCTACCCAGCTCCCATCCATGGATGTTCATCGTGGACAGTGGTTAGTTTTGCCCGCAGGTGTGAAATGCTCCAGGTTTTCCTGAAATGCTTCCCCTAATGCATGGGATAAGCTCTTCGTCAGGCTTTTGCTGGACAGCTGGGAGACAGGACAGGGCTGTCGGAGGGTCTCTCCCCTCGGAGCATTGCTAAAGGCTTGGTTTTTAAGATCAGTGAGAGTCTTTAAGGCTTCAACCTCCCCCTTTGCTTTCATTGAGAAAATACTTGTTCAAGCTACACTTCCTGACTACTGTGCACTGCAGGTGCAAGAGCATTGGAAGAGAAATACTGACAATATAGAACATCATCATACAATCACGTGGTATGATCCCTTTTGGCACTTTTCCTTCATTTATCTGATCTTGCTGGCTCCAAACACGGACCTTTCCGTGCGGCTTTTCCCAGGCAAATTGCTCCAGAGTGTTAGAAAGCAACATTCCGGAGTCAGTGGCATCTTTGGCAGACACAAGTCATGGAACCAACCCCAGCTTCACATTCTGGGAGGATGCTCCCACAAAGGATGCCTTCATCCCAGAGGGAAGGCTGAGGGTTAGAAAGGACTTTCCTAAAGTGGGAATAAATACTTGGTTTCATCTCAGGCCTCTGCGCATCTTGCAAGAGGTATTTTCCTCCTCAGCTGGCTGAATTTCTGGCAAAGGTAGTGCCATTCCTGACCTTTTTATGGGAGAGGCTGGGAACTCCTGCTCTTTTGAGTGTAATTATTTACAATTTTTGTTTCCTTTGTGCAAGCTTACACAGGCTTTGAGAGTGTTAAATTAATAAAACATTCATCCTGCTTTGCATTGCCGCAACCCTTCCACGATTGTGATTCCACATATAAAGGTCTCCTTAAATGTGGATACCACAGCCTGTGCGTGATGCTTGGGGAGTTGGGATCTCTGTTTTGGGGGGAGCCAGGGGAACGAGGGGTCTCATGGAGCTTTTTTTGGCTGGGGACAAACTCCAGCTGAGGCATGCCTCCCTGACCAGCTCAGATTTGGAAAGAGGAGATTAACGCACAAACCCCCAAAATATTTATAAAACCTTTTCAAAAGGAGATATTTAAGACACTGTCCTGGTGCATTGGGCTGTGAAATCTGTTTTAAGAGGGGAAAGAAAAGATACATTCAGCATGTAAATCTAGCTTTTTTTGTGGTGTGGCAGCCCAGGCCTGGCTGAACCCACACAAGAAGTGCCACGAGAAAGAAAGAAACTTTAAGGAAGTCTGACTGGGGCTCCAGGGATTAACTGTGGAAAAATAATTCTAAATCTAAATGCACTTGGGAAGTGCATACTTTAGCTCAAAATGTTGGGAGAAACCACATGGATTGTGAGTTAAAGCTGTGGCTTTCCCTCCTGAACTCCAAGGGCAGATCCAGGCCATCGCTCTTTCTCTCCACGCTACTCTTCCAGACTCTTCCAGGTCTGGCCAAGGCTCTAATTCCTCAGTTTCCTTCTAATTCACAGCTGGAAAGAGGAGCAGCACTCAGTTTGGGCCAAAAGCGCCTGCTCCAAGCAACACCTCCCAAGGCTCTGAGAGGGCCTGGAATGCTGGGAAGACAGAGCAGGCCAGGTCTCACCAGTCCTGGGGACAACTTTACCCATCCAGTAGTTTGGGTGGCAAGGAGATCCAGAGATACAGATATATATTATGGAATCATTGCTATAAGATTTCTCCAAACAAAAGTGTCAATCTTTTGAAATATAGTATTTAAAATATATAAATTTTATCCATTAAAATATAAGATTTCTTTTTTTTTCCTTTTTTTTCTTTTTTTTTTTTGAAAAAATCCAGTTCAATTAGGGAAAAAAAAAACCTGCCAGGGTCCTTGCAGTGAAAAAGAAAACCAGTTCCTGTTTTCTTTTTAACCGTTTTAAGATGGAGGGAGAAAATGCAACTGGTTTTAGATAGAGGAAATTGGGCAACGAATGTTCTTTTAGATCAGATCTGTTTGTTTAAGTGCACTGGGTGTCCTCCCTTCACACCATCCATGGAGAAGCTTGCCCCAGCACTGTGCTCATCCCCAAAAATATCTGGCACATGGGTGGGCTGGTGGGGAACGCCACAGCTCCGCCCTGGACAAAGATCCTTGTGGGCTCTGAGGATCCCAGTGAATACTCTGCAAGGCAGCTTTCAAGGATCGAGGTGGAATAGTGTTGTTTGAGCTCCATTACTGGAAATAATCCACAGAGTTAATGGATGGATGAGTGTTACAAACATTCAAAGGGTGGGAGGCCACATCTGGGCAGAGAACACATGCTCCACCAAGCCCAGGCTCTGGGCCAGCTCTGCCGCAGGCCCAATTTTATGCCTGGAAGTGGGAATTTTTAGTGCATTGCTCACCTGAGCTTTTTTAGTGGTTTGGACCTGGAGCCAGGGAGCTGAGAGCAGGGGAAGCCCTCTGGAAGGCTGGTCTCCCATGCCAGCTCCAAAGCCAACCACTGGGTGCCTGAAGAGCACAGGGATGTGTCAGACCCCTCAGGATGCCTCCTCTGGGACATGTAAGAACGGGTCTCAGAGAGAGAGCTCTTAACCAAGCAAGATCCTGAGGGTACGTGTCAACAGGGAGAACGTCCTTTACAAAATCACCCAGCCGGCATTTCCCCTCCTTCAGTGTTAGAGGGAAGAACAGGAAACCCTCCTGGCTTGGAAGAGGCAGGGACTAAGAGAAAAGCTCCCTGGATCCCAGTGCCCAGTGCTCCACTCAAGCTCTCTGCTCTGTCACTAACATGGAATTACAAGTCCCTATAAGGCTTTTCGGTAAAATCCTTATTTTAGGTCTCTTTTTTTAACTGTATTTGGTTTTTTACTTCAAGAAAGTGACATATAGTCTGTACTGCTGGTGCAGACAGTGAGATACATTCATTTTTAAGTACTCCAGGGGGCTCTGGGATTTCCTTGGAGAAATACGGAACAGGCTCCCTCCCCAGCAGCCCTCAAGTCGTTCGACATGGATAAGGCCTGACTCCACAGTCTGAGGGAGAAAATCGGGCAGGCAGAGAGAAGAAGACTGTAAGACAGAACAAACCTATTTTCTATGAGCAGAGCTCAGATTTCCCTTGGCAAGGGATGGACGAGGTCCTTACCTCGTACCCCATGTTCACAACCCTCCAGGCTGGGGAACCCACGTGCACGTGGAGGCCTTGCAGTGTATTCACAGGGATAACAACACCTTCGGACCAATGGGACCAGAAAGGATTTTCTCTCCTCATTCTCTCCTGTTTTTTTTTTTCAAATCTGAAAGGACTCTGGCTTCTCTCCGAACTGGACCTACGAACGCCTTACCACTGGAACGAGAAAACAATGGTGTGGGTGGAAGTAGGGCAAAAAATAGTTCTCCTATAAGACAATCTGATAAACCTCATCGTCCTCTAGAAAGGCAGCATGGCCCACCAGTGCTACTTGGCTCCCAGAGTGCTCTTGGAGCGCAGCAGGTACCGATCCACTCGGACTTTCCGCCTGTCCACTGTCCTGTTCTCGCTGTCGAAAATCCGCTGGAGGTGCAGGGCCAACCTCCTGTCCTCCTCCTCCTGCTGGAGCTTCTGCTCCCTCTCCCGCACCTCCGGAGGCACCTCCCCTGCTGTGTGCCTCAGTCTCTTGACAGAGCCGTTGTGCTCCAAGTGCTTTGTTTTACAGCATCTCTTCCGGCCCCGCCTCAGGAGTGGCGGCTGTTCCGTGATGATGTTCCCGACGGAATTGCAGGTGCTGTTCTGCACGTTCATCAACTTGCTGTTGTTCAGGTATTTCAGCTGCTTTTTCGCCGGTGCCTTGGCAGGGACTCCGAGTGTGCTGCTGTCAGGCAGCGTCGTGCCAACGCCCACGCTCAGCACTTTCGGGCCAAGACTAAGACAGGATTTGTCCATGAGTTTTAGGTCAGGGCCTTCAGACACTCGTGTGTTCAAGGAGGTTACATTTGATCTCACATCTACTTCGGCAGCACTGTCATCTCTTGTTAAGGCCTGTGAACCCTTGTTCTTCTCACTCCCTCTTCCCAGCTTCATTTCACTGATGGAAGGGAAGGAATCCAGCTTGGGCTGAGGCTCTCCCATTGTGTCAGGTGGAAGGCGGTCATCCTGCACTTGTGGCTGCTCTTTAGTGCAAGTGCTGGAGTTGGTGATGTCAGGAACCGTAATGTCTTCCACAGGCTCTGCAGCCAGGGACGTCAGGGTCGCTTTAGAGAGAGTCTTTTTGATCTGACGCTCCTGAAATATCTGCTCCCATTTTTTCAGTATTCTTGGACTGGCCTCGTAGGTGGTTGGCTTCTGCAGGCTCCGGTTCAGGTTCCTCGGCGTGGATTTGATGATGAGAGGGCTCAGGACTCTGCCGTCGGGAAGCCTCTTTGGAGGAGTACACGGGGAGCAGACAATGGGCTTGAAGTGGTTGAGCTCTTCAGAGATGCTGTCGTTGCTCTCTGGGCTGATGGATCGCTCTGGCTTGTGCAGGGCCGAGAGGGACGACACGGCCGTGAGGACCAGGCGCTTCTCTGCCGTCAGGTCTGGGGCCGAGAGGCAGCGGTTGTTCTGGGTGGACGACAGGACCCCGACCAGCGGTGTCGACGTGCCAGTCACGGGCAGCACCTGAAAGGCAACGCAGAGCACCCGGGATATTGGTCACGGAGCAGAAGGACAAGAATGTGAGAGGAAAACAGGAGAACCTGAGGTTACTGTGCTCTCTGGACACATCACCTTCCATGGTCAATATGGGACATGAGCAGGACGCACCGGACCCAGCCTGATTTGGGTCTCAAATTTATGTCAGTGCAAGAGCTGTTCTGGCTGCAAGTGGCAACCCTTCCAACGGCAAAATCACAAGATGGTTTGGGTTGGAAGGGACCTTAAAGATCATCTTGCTCAAACCAGGTTGGATGGGGCTTGGAGCAACTAGAAGGTGACCCTGTCCATGCCAGGGGGTGGAACTGAATGAGCTTTAGGGTCCCATCCAACCCAAACCATTCTACGATCCTAAGAATCTCTTCCCATAGCATGGAAGTGCCAAAGAACATATTCTGACATCAGGAAAACTTTTGCTAGTTTAAACAGCTTTAGAGAGAAAGGGAAAGGAAGAAAGGATTATTTTCCTAAAATTCTATACGATTTTTCTTTCACTGGCTGTGGATTCAGCCTTGAAAAGAAAATGAATCACAAAACAAAAGGCTGATGACAATCCTTCCAATTAGCCTCCAAGAACTCTGCCACCTCTGCTTAGCAACCCATCAGGTTTATACTAGGAAGTGAGTGGCCCCATGGCAATAACACAGCACCACAAACCCCATGTTTTATATCTCCAGACTACTGGTGCTGTGTAACCTCAGATAAGAACATTTACATACCACGACCTGTTCCCAGACGGTGCCTGTACCTTTGTTTTGTTGGCTGGGGCTGATCTCTGCCTGCTCTTGGATCTCTCCTGAATGGTGTCGTTGCAGCTCCGACTCCTCTCCAGCTTGGCGGTTAAATTCCTGAAAAGCAGATGGGTGGAAACAGGACTGTTCATGGCCTTAGGGACAACGAGCTCAACAACCCTGGCAGCTGTTGGGAGAGACATCAGCCTTGGCAGCACCTGACTGTAAGAGATACCTCCTACGCCCTCTGGGAAAGGGATCCGGGAATCTTGGATTGTGTTCATGGGCTCCCTACTAAATACATGGACACCTCCACCCATGGCTCATAATTAACTGAGGTCAGAGCTAATGATGAAGCCGTGGAAACCCTTTGCTTTTCATGTGGAGACACACTTGGTTACTCAGCTGCTTCCACTGGGTCAAGCAACAGCTTTCCAGGGAAAAAGGCGCCTGGGGCTGATGGTCTCTCTTCATGTCTGTGCTCAGCACTCCTGAGTTCATCCCACAGGATTCTGATTCCTGATTAATGATTTAAATCTACAGGCAATGATTTTTCTGCTTCACGGGATGAACACTAACTTCTTTGATCCCCTGGATTTTATAACAGGTAGGAAGTAAGCAGAAGGACACCATGTCCTAACAATGAGTCTGCTCTAAAATTCCAGAAAAAAAAAATCACTTATTTTGGATTGAAACAACCATTTGAATTAAAGCATCTCAGGTGCGTTTAGAACAAGTTGAAAGAACATCTTTAAGGGACACTGAATAAAGTCTCAGCATCTTACCCTGAAAGGAAAGCAAAGGAGGTCTTGGAAACGAAAGCCGACCGATGCGTTTGCTTGCCCTGGAATGGTTCTTCATTCTCTGAATCCGAGAGACGTTCAGGAAACTGAAGTCAATCAAGGAAGAGTTAACTGACATGTACAACAAAGAGAATAACTTGGAAAATAAAGCTCTTTCTTGCAAAGGTGTTAAAGATCCCCAAAGCCCTCATTTCCGATTGTACCGAGAGGACATAAAGCATAAATAATGCAAAAATAAGCACACAGCTCCTATGTATAGTCATTGAATAAACTTAATTTACTGGTCAAGAAAATGTGGGAAAATCCTACAGGGTGGGAAAATTACTACAGGGTGTTCATTACTTAGCCCCCACAGATCAACCCATCAAACTGAAATTTTAAGAGCATTTCCTACAGAGCCTCCCAACTGAAATGGGAAACAGGCAAGACTCAGCCTGAAGAATGTGTTGAACTTCAGAATTGTGCAGCAGATTCATGGGGAAATGTTCATGGAAGGGCACAAGGATCCTCCCAAAGCAGAGATTTATCTGCCATGTTTGGAAGAGTCGTGTTGGTGGGTAAAAGGGGGCACAGAAACCTCTGGAAGAACATCTGCAGTCATCAACATGGATCTTTATAATCTGTTAGCTCACAGCCTTCAGGGGCTATAAAGGGTCAATCAAATAATTCTGGAAAGACAATGGATGAAAGCTCTGGATATGTGGATACGAAGGAGAAGCACAAGCTTACTTACACACTCTTGGTTCACTTTCAGCACGACAGATTCGTCCTTTTTCTGCTGTTCCTCTGTTTTTCTTTTCCCTACATCCATGTCATCTACAACGAACTTGTGAATCAGCTCCTCAGATGCCTTTTCTTCTTGTAGTTTTTCTTCTCTCAGCTGGAAACAATGAAAAATGAGATATTTATAATGTTTGAAGTCCTCCACACAAATTGGCAAGACCAAGAGTCTGGTCACAGCATTAAATTTCGTGCCTTCATTTCCCTACTCTAGGGCACAGCCACTGCCTCTCTCTCATAATACTGTGAAGATTGGTTTGTTTCTACAACACATTTGTGGTTTTGACACAAATATTAGGGATTTTATCTTCTTTTTAAAACAATAAAGGCACTTTGACACAGGCCATGAATAGTCTACATATGTCTATAAATAGAACAGATCCTCCCTCCTTCCTCCATCCAACCTCTGTGGATAAGTTACCCTTGTCTGGGACAAGCAGCTGGACCTTTGACTGACACATCCTCATTACACGGATGAACCACAGCACAAGGAATTCAAATCCTTTTGTGGTCTTCCTCATATTTGAGCGTGGGCATCTCAGGTGCTTCAGAAGCTGCTGTGTTACATTGCCCTCTACTCATAAACGCAACAACTTGCAAAAACTCCTTATTCTTTGGAAAATATTTACACTTCTTCTTCTCTGCTGAAGGATGGAAAAATCCCCAAATCATGGACATGTGGACAACAAAGAAAATAGAGTTCTTGAGTCATTACGTGAAAAGCACATCATGATTTTGAAGCTGGAAAAGACCTGAATCCTACTGGATCCGAGCTCCCAGAGATGAGGTAGGAGGAACAAGGTAGACAGAAATCAGGAAAAACTCCACTGTTTGGCTGATTGTGGGTGTTCAGCAAATGTTTTCAAAGACTGATTTGACTTCCTGCTTGGAGTTGTTTGAAGATGTGTCTTTAAATTCCTTACCTATTAATAATCTCAGGCAATAACTACAACACAGTGTCTGATTAACATGGATTGTGGCCACACGACGAGGCATGAGGAATAGTCTGCTGTAAATCAACAGTATTTCTATTCTTTAAGGAGCCTTTCTTGAAGTATCTGAAAAATTCACATCAAGATTTATCATAAAGATGACTTTTTTTGGACAGCTGAAATACTACCCAACACTCGGTGTCCATTTCCTACTTCTCACCTCGAAGAAAATTATATGGAAATCCTCACTTTTTTGGCTAAATTATAAAATAAGACTAAATTCCTAAATCTAAAGCCACAAACATATGTAATATCATACAGAAATATTTAAGGATTTTGGGCAAATACATTATGTGAGGTGCCAGCACATGCTTTGCTGATGGTGATCAGTCAAAAAGACAACAACAGGATCCTAATCAAGGGACACAAAAAAGAATTTAGGTCCAGAATTCAGGCTGCACACAAAAGAACCTCTAATGATAAAATCTGTATGAATTAAAAAAAAAAAAAAAAAATTAAGTAGCCTTGTGTAAACTATCTCCCAGAGAATTTTTTTACAAATGCTAGCACATACAAATGTGCTGGGACACGAGGACGAGAAACTGAAACAATGTGGTGTGAAACATCTACCCTGGGAGAAAGTTATCCAAGTAGCATCTCTGGAATACTGGATGCAGGACTATCAGCTTAGTTAGCAGCACAATTACCAGAAAATGCATTTTAACTTGTTTGTAGCCGTTTTGGGCACTGGAACTGCAGGGGAAAAATGCCGTACAAGTGATAATTTTCTGCGTAAGAAACAGGCATTTTAGGACCATCATTCCTGATATTAATATTTATTTCCAAAAGTTTGGCAAATGCACACTTGGTATCTTCTCTTCACTCCACAGACTGTCAGATTTAGAAAACAACTCGCATCTGGGATGAGTAAAAACATTTTGAAATGCTCCTCTCCCTTTCTCGGGAAAGCCACCCTGGATTATCCCCATTCCACAGGCAGGGGGAGCTAAGATGAGAGCTCGTGCTTCCAGACACAGAGGCAATCCCAATCAAGAAAAGCTTAGATTCCCGGATCTCAGTTCTCTTCCTGCCTAATGCAGAAGTTCAGAGACACCAAGAAACCCTTGATAACCGACAACAGTCCCAATTTTGCCTCTACAACTCTCTGACTGGATGTCGGAGCCAGGTCGGTCTGTTCTCCCACAGAACTAGTGACAGGATGACAGGAAACAGCCGCAAGTTGTGCCACTGGGGGCTTAGACTGGAATAAGGAAATGAATAAGGAAACAGTGACTGCAGCATCAGTTGTGATTTTATCAGCAAAATTTCACTGCCATTTCCTCTTAGATGATGATTCAGAGAATCTCTCCCCCCACAGCTCTTTCAGCTGAGTTTCAGAAAAAGTAAGTTTAAGTTGGCATGGGAAAGAAACCCATCTCCCATCTGGCAAGGAGTAGAAAGGGCAAGGCAGAAGGCTGAATAGGAATGAGACAAAAACAGGCCCAAAATGCCAGAAAGTCGTTAAAATATTTCTTTGTGACTGGTGAGGATGGCAGAGGTGTTGGCACTGAACTGCACACTATCTTTTTGCAATGCTCCTATAAAAGGTTCATAGATCATGGGAGAGAAGATGGTTTAATCCTTCCAGAAGATCCAGATATGCCTCACAGAATCCCAGAATGGTTTGGGTTGGAAAGGACTTTAAAGACCATCCAGTTCCACCCCCTGCCATGGGCAGGGACACCTTCCACTAGACCAGGTTGCTCCAAACCCCATCCAACCTGGCCTTGAACACTTCCAGGGCTGGGGCAGCCAAAGCTGCACTGGGCAACCTGTGCCAGGGCCTTACCACCCTCACAGGGAGGAATTTCTTCCCCAATATCCCATCTAATCCTGCTCTCTGGTAGTGGGAAGCCACTCCCCCTTGTCTTGCCACCAATTCCTGATGAAAAGTCCCTCTACAGCTTCCTTGAAGGCATTGCAAGGGATCTTTAGATCACCCGTTAATACCTATACAAAACCCCTTATTTCTTCATCTTTAAGCCAAAGATGCCCTGAGTCAACTCATCTTAAAGATTACAGTGAAAAATACAGTGATGCACATTTAAATTATTTAATTAATTAGATTTTTATAGCAGTAAGATTCCTGTGCACTTAAAGTCTGACACTGTTGCCCAGACCCAACTGCTCCTCAACAAAGTGTCTCATCATTGCTGAAAATGCCACAGGTCCCACAACTTTGCACACAAAGTTTCCTTCCCTTCCTGCCAAGTCACCTGGATGGGAGAAGAGTCTGCAATTCTTAATATCAGTTAATGAAACAGTCAGCCAAAGTTACCCTAATAACCTGCAGTGACATTTCCCATCAGTGCCACTGCTAATTCCACATGAGTGGAAGCAGGAGGGAAGCCCCTTCCACACTTTTTAACTGTCTCCTCACACAGATGCATTTCTCAAACTAGTTATTTACCTTAAATATCACCTAAACAGTATTTTCCTACTCAGACAAGGCTGTTTTTCTAACTCAGCTTCCCAGCCCTTTCTACTCTTGTTGATATTTTCAAGCGAAAACCCAAAGAAAATTCAACAATGAAGAACCCCCTGGGTTCCTTTTCCCCAGCAGGTAGAATAATCAATGAAGGGTTGGACCCATCTCAAGGGAAAACACATCACAGAGATCAAAAACCCCTTTTTAAATGGAGAAAATATTTTCACGGACTTTAACTCCACACCAGCTGAAAAGCTTTTCTTCCCTTATCATTTTTTTGACCTTTAAATGACATTTTTTCCTTGCCTAAAAATAAAAAAAAAAAAGCTCTGGTTTGGAATAGTTTGTTTCTGAGGAGAAGGATGTTATTGCAGGAGATATCTTATGCTGCAAAAGTGTTTATGAAATTACATCCACAACCAGTTGCTCCAAGGAAGGTACATTTCCATGTTCTGGAAGACAGACTAAGACAGCAAAATTTGGTTTCTAAATGCTCAATTACAGCCATTTCCTGAAGTGGCTGAACAGCATAAAGGGAATAAATGACTTTTGTTACAGAGCAGGAATAAAGAGCCCTTCAGGTTTCTCTACAGGATGGCATTCTTGCAGGAAATCCAAGTTCTCCTGGAAGAAAATACACAATTACCCAGAATACTGACCTTCCTTAGCTGGCTTTCATATTCTTCTCGGAGTTCCCCTGGTTTGCTTAATTTAATGGGTGCTCTGAATATAAAATCTGGAAAGAGAAGGGAAAAAAAGAAAGGAAACACTTTTTAGTGCAGGATAATGGTGTTGGCCATTATTTCCCTAAAAGTGTGAGATCTCCATGGGCTGCACAAGAGGTTCTGCAGCACTTTTTCCAACTCCAGATGTTTATATTCCACCACTGCTATCAAAGCGCTGTTTAACATGCAGGAACATCAGGAGGAGGGTGGCCAAGCAATCCCACTTTGCACTTCCAGAGTTTCCTTGGAGACTCTCAAGAGTCCTTGACAAGCAGTTAAACAATCAGAGGAGTACTGGGATGATGTAAACACAGAGATGAAGTAACAGCCTGGTGATATCACAGGGAATCTGGGTCTTAGGAATAAACTCAGGCTTTAAGCACAGGGAGAAAGTCCCAGAAACAAATCCAGGCTTTAAGCACAGGGAACCTGAAGCCTAGGAATAAACTCAGGCTTTAAGCTCCTACTCCCAGACGCCCAAGGCACACAGGCTGACAGCTGCAGCACAAAACCCTCAATTCACATTCCTGCCCTTCTTTCATTGACATCAATGCATCGGGAACGCTCCCTATTTTCTGGATAAACACTGTTTTTTCCCCTCCACATCCCCTTCCAGCTGTTTGCAGCGTTGTCCCACCGATCTGGAGTAAGCACAGCCTTTTTTCCACTTGCAATTCATTCCCCGAGGTCAATATTTCACTCTGTCTGGCAGGAATTCCCCATCCTGCTCCCGCTTCCTCCCTTCCCCCTCGGGAATTCAGGAACCAAAAGCCTATTGGCACAGGGTTATAGTTTAACCTCGTGGAGTCTGTTATTCCCAAAGGACTCCCTTCCTTCTATCGGCCACAAAGCTCCCGCCCACTTCTGTGCAGTGCAAGTCTGGGCAAGTTGCACTACAGTTGGAGGAGCCTGGATGGAAAAGGGAATAACAGGAATAAAACAAGCCCTGGACAACAGTCCTGGCTCAATCCGTATCAGTATTCCAGGCAGGGTGCAGGACAGCCCATCATTCCAATGTGCTATGGTCAGGATGGAATAGGTACAAGCACGGAGGAAACATCAGGGGTATTTCCTTCTTCCAGCTTGCTAAAACTAAAGGATATAAACCGACAGCTCCATCACGATTTCAGAAATTCACAGAACCATTTAGGTTGGAAAAGACCTGCAAGAATCCAATCTGAGACTGATCCCCCTCTTGTCAACCAAACTACAGCACTGAGTGCCACATCCAGTTGTTCCTTGGACACCTCCAGGGATGGGGCTCCACCACCTCCCTGGGCAGCCCCTTCCAGTGAACGACCCTTTCCATGAAAAACTCCTGATGTCCAATGTGAACCTCCGCTGGTGCAGCTCGAGGCTGTGTCCTCTCCTCCTGTCACTTTTTCCCGACTCCCACCTGGCTCCACCCTCCTGTCAGGGAGTTGGAGAGAGCGAAAAGGTCCCCCCGATCCTCCTTTTCTCCAGGCTGAGACCCCCCAGCTGCCTCAGCTGCTCCTCACAGGACTTCCTTTATTAAGGAAGCGTTTTTACTTGGCCCAAAATGAAAGGTTCACAGCGGGGGGAGTGAATCAAACACCCAGTGACCCGCTGCCGACTCTCCTGCTGGGCATCCTCCCTGGGGACAGGTCACAGCCCTGGTGCCCACACATGCCATTTAAACACTGACTAAATCCTGTTTTCACTTGTCCTGCTTTCCTCTGGTTTGCTTTTATCTTACAGAAGAGTCCTGTAACTTGAGTTCCTCCCAGTGAGGGTGAGGTCAAACTCTGTAGCCTCTGGAGATGGGAATGCTGAACAAATCACAGAGTATTTCTTTAATATTTCCTTCAGAAAGGAGAAAAATAGTCTCATGCAAGCAAACATCAAGCCCACAGATTATAAGGCGCTTTTTTTAAAATAAAAAAGCTGCTATTCCCTCTTCCTTGTACACCTACGAGAGCCAGGCTTGTTTTTAAAGGAAAACTTCTCAAATGTCTGAACATGTGGGATAAAAATCCCAAGCAGAGGTAGTGCTGGGAAGGCCAGGCTGCATTCCTTGCTCCTGCCATGCTGGAAACCTTCCACTGGTTTCCCCAAATGTTTTTCCAATTGTGTCCTTGAGCAGTTCCAGTTCTTTGTGAACTTTATCAAGCTGAATTTCCACTGGAATGGTGCTGAAGGCAACAGGAATCTAACTCCCCTGCAGCAAACTTCAATTACTCCTCAATGTTTAAAGCTTGTCTCAGACCTTGTCTGCAGAGCTAAAAAGGTGGATTTTTTTCCCCTTCAGGGAAACATACAACTGGAAAGAGGAGCCATGTCAACTGTCTCATTGCTCACATGGGTTCAGCAAGCCAAGCCAGAAGAGATTTTAAATAATGGGATAACAGTTATTTGTAAAGTTGTGCTGGTTTAGCTCAAGGGAGGCAATTTTATCCATAGTCTTTATGCACCAACTTGAATATTTTATAGTTGGGTCCAAGTCTGTAGAAGAGACAGAATCAAAAATGTATGCATAGCTACATATCTGCATTCCACAGAATCCCAGAATGGGTCAGGTTGGAAGGGACCACAGTAGCTCATCTATAGCTCAAGATTAAGTGATCTTGAGAGGAAATGGTTTCTGAAGGGCTGCTGGGAAGGCTGGCACTGGGATGCTCCTTCCAAGCCCAGGTAAGAGCACCAAAACAGGATCAGACCTGGTATCCTGCTCTTTTATCCTAGCAGACAAGAGTTTCATCCTATTGTGTTCAGCCTTGGAAAAAACAATTGATTTCTGCACTATTTGAGAGGACAACAGATTTTCTAATCATTTAATGCTGGTTTTCTTTATGAGAGGCATCTGACAGCCTAAATCCCCTCTGACTCCATCCTTTCCAGGTTGGAAGTGTGCCTTACACACTGTCTCCGTGGAGCCGCACTCCTGACCAGCACATTTTATATTTACTGGCAAAAGATCCAGAAACCTCCATCTGGCAAGTTCAGCACCATGGGTTGGATAAAAGTAAAGCTGAACTCGACTCAGAGCCTTGTCTGTCATTCAGAGGCTCCTGAGTTTTGCCAATCTGATGTCATTTGGCAAGTCAAAGCTGTGCCATGTGCAGGAGCGAATCTCCTCACCCCCAGCTTCCAAGGAAACTTTCAGCAGACTTTGTAGCTTCCTTCTCCCCTTTACTCCTGGCAGGGATAAAAAAAAAACCTTGAGGTTTTCACTATTTTCCCTTTTAACTCCCAGCAGTCAGTGTTTACACTTGCAGCTGAAGGTGAAATTTTAAAATGTTTTCAAAACGCAAACCAAGAAATTTTGTGAGTACAGAGAGGTTTGGAAACAGTTTTCCAAGAGAAGTAGTTTTACTAAATGATATGAAGATATGCCAATAGCCGAGATAAAGCTTTCCAACAGATTTGCATAGAATTATGGAATGGTTTGGATTGAGAGGGACTTAAAGCCCATCCAGTTCCACCCCCTGCCATGGGCAGGGACACCTTCCACTAGACCATGCTGCTCCAAACCTGGCCTTCTTCCAGGGATGGGGCACCCACAGCTTCCCTGGGCAATTCGTGCCCAGGGCCTCACCACCCTCATAGGGAAGAATTCTTTCCCAATATCCCATCTAATCCTCCCCTCTGGTAGTGCGAAGCCGTTCCCCCTTGTCCTGGCACTCCAGGCCCTTGTCCGAAGTCCCTCTCCAGTCCTCTTAGAGCCCTTTCAGGCTCTGGAAGGGGCTCTAAGGTCTCAATGGAACCAGTACTTTGTTGTTTTAATTGGGAAGAACATTTAAAAAACACTTAGAAGCACAGTGAGAAAAAAACCCCCTACTGTAGGTATAAGCACTATTCAGATGGAGGCACAACTAGCTGGACAATTATTTTCCAGGAGTTAACGATCCACTGCCATGCCAGGACAGGCTCTCACACTGGCCACTGGGTCAGGTCCTAATCACTCTCTTCATTAACAGCTTGAATGGTAGATTAAAAAAAGAAGTGGTGTTGGCTTTAATCAGTTTGATATAGGGGGCAAATCACTGCTTTTCCCAAGGCAGGGAAAAGCTTCATCAGGATTACCACTTCCAAACACTGTGGCCTTGAGATAAAACACAACTGGTGACAGGCTACAGAACAACAGAAACAACAGGAAATTAAGGAATCACCAGGAAATGCTCCAGAACTAGACTGGTCTGGGCCAGTGGGGAAAGAGGGAAACCACAGCCAAAAAAAGACTTTGAGGAAGGAGGGGGAAGTCATGTTAAAAGTTTGGCAAAAACACCCTTCTGTGAGCATCAGTTATTAATTGTTGTGCAGAAAAGAAACAAAAGAAATCAGCTGCCTTTGTAATAAGGGAGATTTTGATTAGACGTTAAGTTTTCCAAGTGTTCAGATGCTGAAGCAAAGGTGGGATCTCATCCTGCTGTCTGGGTATGGATGAGAGATTTGGGATGTCTGTGAGGAATGGTTTGGGTACACCCAGTCCTACCTCAGCACAGGGAGCAGAACTTCCCTGTCCCTCCCAAAACCACCTAGGGGTCTGTTGTATAACCAGTCATTTATCGCAGCCCTTCAGTACTTAAAGGAAGCTTGTAAAAAAAGGAGAGTGACTTTCTACATGGGCAGATGGAATATCCGGAGTTGGAAGGGACCCACATGGATCATCACTAAGTGACAGGAGAAGGGGGAATAGCTTCCAACTGCCAGAAGGCAGGATTAGATGGGATATTGGGAAGAAATTCCTCCCTGTGAGGGTGGTGAGGCCCTGGCACAGGTTGCTCAGAGAAGCTGTGGGTGCCCCATCCCTGGAAGTTTTCAAGGCCAGGTTGGACAGGGCTTGGAGCAACCTGGGCTAGTGGAAGGTGTCCCTGCCCATGGCAGGGGGTGGAACTGGATGTGCTTTGAGGTCCCTTCTAACCCAAACCATCTAGGTTGATTTATGATGATTTATTCTCTAGCTCCTAGACCACTTTCATTTTAGGAGTCTAAAGCTCTTCACCATCTCATCAAGCCCTTTCCTTGGAAAACTGCATTTCTGTTTCCCAGTTCACATGACAACATTTGTTCTTCAGCAATTTTCCAAGCTCTCTGACATCATCTGTAATCTGAGATGGTAATGTCAGAGTTGACAGGCAAAAACCTATCAGTGCAGATGGGTATCTGATCCTGAAGTTTGGCCTTGTGCCTGCTGAGAAGACACAGCCACGATCTCATCTGTTTGTCCTTCTTCACAAGACTCTTTTCTTTTTTCTTGATTAACAAGATACCCCATCTTCCTTGGAAGTGGCCTCAAGTTGTGCCAGGGAAGCTTAGGTTGGATATTGGGCAAAATTTCTTCACTGAAAGGGTGGTCAGGCATTGGAACAGACTGTGGGCACTGGTGGAGTCCCAGCCCTGGAGGGATTTAAAAGCTGTACGGATGTGGCACTTGGGGACATGGGTTAGTGTTGGCCTTGGCAGTGCTGGGGGAACGGGGCACTAAATGGTCTTGGAGGGCTTTTCCAACCTAAACAATTCTGTGACTCTATGAAATGTGAATGCACTTATTTTCTTACAAATCAGGCTGAGCACTTCCCTGCAAACATGTTCTGTTCCTTCTCCTTGGCCTGCTGAATCCTCACACACGTGGTCTCCAAGCCTCCCATCTGCTGCTCCTCTCTGCCTTCCAAGACTTTCAACAAGCAACTGTTTTAATATAAGCTTAATCAGTGCTTCATAACAGAATTCACAGAATAATTCAGGTTGGCAAAGACCCCTAGGCATGCAACCCTTCTGCTCAAGCAGGGTCACCAGGAGCAGGCTGGCCAGGTCCATGTCCAGTTTTGACAATCTCCAAGGATGGAAACTTCACGTGGCAATCTTGTGCTGGTCCTTGGTCATCCATTTTTTCTTATGGTCTTGTTGTGTTTCAGTTTGTGCCCATTGCCTCCTGTCCTGTCACTGGGCACCACTAGGATGAGCTGGGCTCTGTAGGTCTTTCTCTCAGGGACCTACATACATTGATATATAAATGATATACATTGATCAGGTCATGATGATCAGGAGAGGTTTGTGAGGCCTGGAAGAAAGCAAATGTCACACCTCCCTTCAAACAGGGCCAAGAGAAGGAATGACAGGGACAGCCCCATTTTGATCCCCAGGAAAAAACTATTCCTGGACACCACTTCCAGACAAGGTGGGAAGTGGTGCTGGATGTATGGAAAGGAAGGCAGGCTTAATCAATATCTTCCATCTCAGAGGATGAGTGGAGAGCAGCAGTGTTGTTTATACTGACCCGTGAAGGGCCAAATGACTGGACTATATGGCATAAGGGAAGGCTGAGAGATCTGGGACTGTTCACCCTGGAGAAGGCTCAGAGGGATCTCACCAATGTGTTTAAATGACAAGTGGAGAAGACAGAGCCAGGCTCTTCTCCGTGGTAACAGAACAGGAGGAAATGGGCACAAATTAAAATAAAAGAAGTTGACTGAACATAGAAAAATCACTTTTGTAAAAAAGTGGGTCAAGTATTGGTACAGGTTGTCCAGGGAGGCCACAGAGTCTCTTGGGGATGGTACTAACCCACCTGGACACATTCCTGGTGAGCCTGCTTTGAGCAGGGCTTGGCTCTCCCTGCCAGGCTCAGCTACGCAGGGATCCTCCGATCAGCCTCACTAATGCCAGGATAAACCACTTCAACTGCTCTCTCCCTGCAAGAAGGAGGTCCCTGTTTCCAATGGATCATCTGCCTTTGATTCCCACACTATGAGCACAACTTAGAGCCCAAGAAAATGACAACCACGACAATTACTCTGTGTCTTACTGCAAAATAGAATCATGGAATGGTTTGGATTGGAAAGGACCATAAATCTCATCATGTTCAATCCAGTGCCATGGGCAGGGACACCTTCCATTAAACCACGTTGCTCCTTGAACACTTCCACAGATGGGGCAGCCACAGCTTCTCTGGGCAACCTGTGCCAGGCCTCACCACCCTCACAGAGAAGCATTTCAGCCCAATATCTCATCTAACCCTGCCCTCTGGCAGTGGGAAGCCATTCCCCCTTATCCTACCCAAAATCCAGGACAAGTAGAGAATTAAAACTAATTCCTCTTAAAAAAAAAACCCAAACAAGACACTGCACAAGCATTCCTGCAGCATAACTGGATACTCTCATCCAAGCCTGCCTGGACCAAGCTAAGTCCATTTAAGCAGGACTGACAGCACTGCCTTGGAGCAGAGATTGACTTGGGGAGTTCCCAGAGGAACCACTCCCATCCCTTTGGCGCAGCTCCCTCTGGGCAGCCCGGCTGTTCATTGATTCTGCAAATCCTTCCAGGCAAAGGCTCCTTAAATCTCTTCCAGGTTAGCAGGGTTAGTTCAAACCACCAATTTAAGCTGTTTAAGCTCGTCCTGCCAATTCTTCCCGCAGCCAATTAGAGGATGCTGACACAAGCATGAACTGGGAGACCAGGAACATGCTCCGAGTCCAGCTAAAAGGATGTTTATCTGTAACTTAAATCCTTGTGTGTTCCAGAGGGCTCCCCCCAGCACTGCTCCTGGGTGGCCAATCTCTGCATCACCTCCCCAACCAAGAGATCCTGGCGCATTCTGAGAGCTCACAGCAGCAAGGTGGGCATCTCCAGCAGCTCCCACTGGGAAAGAGCAACACCGCCGGCTCAGAGGAGGATTTTGAAGGAAATGCAGGGAGCAGTTTTCCAGGAGTTGAGGAAGGCAGCTGGCTTTGGAGGCAGGAAGGAAACGCGTGACAAGAAGCCAGGAACTCAGGAACTCAGGATTATTTTATGCCAACAAGGGAGCAGGCGCATCCTCCCAGGGTGAGGGGACCCGACGGGCACTTGGAGTGTAGAGCTGCTGATCTGGGCCCGGCGAAGTGGGGAAACATCCCCTCGTCCGGGCATCCCTTCCAGGGATGACGCCATCCATCCACTCTATCTCCTGACGCCACAGAGGAGGGGTGGGCTCAGCCCCGCCGCCCCCTCAGCGATCGCTCCCGCAGGACTCGGGGCGGGGGGGCAGAAGGGGGACGGCTGAGCCCCCACAAACTCAACGCACCTCCTGCGTTTGGCCCCGCAGGACTCGGCGGGGGAGGGAGGGGGGAGGGAACGACACCTGAGCCCCCGCAAACTCATCGCACCTCCCACGTTTGGCTCCGCTGGACTCGGGGCGGGCCTGAGCCCCCAGGAACTCATCGCACCTCCCGCCCCCTCCCGTACTGGCCACTCCCCCCTCGGGGCTGAGCCTCCGCAAACTCATCACACCTCCCGTGTCTGGATCTCCCCCCCCCGCCCGTCTGAGCCCCGCAAACTCGTCGCACTTCTCGCGTGTGGCGCCGCGTCCCTCGGTCCGAGCCCCCGCACACTCATCGCACGCCCCGCGCGTGGCCGCGCCCCGGGGGCTGAGCCCCCGCGCACTCATCGCGCCCCAGGCCACGCCCCCGGCCCCCCGCGCCCCCCCGCCCCGGCGATGGGGGGGCCGCAGGTGCCGCCGCCGCACCTTGGTCCGGCGGCCGCTGCTCCCCGCCTCCTCCTCCGGCCGCCGTGGTGGCTGCGGGCTCGGCCTGCTGCCGCCGGGCCCGTGTGGAGAGGCGGCTGCGGCAGAGCGGGCAGCACAGGCCCGGGCCCTGCAGGCAGCGCTGGGAGCAGGCGAGGCAGAGCGAGTGGCGGCAAGGCGGCGTCACCGTCACCGCCTCCGCCAGCGCCTGCCGGCACACCGGGCACTCCGCCACCGCCAGCACCACCCCGTCCTGCTCCTCCTCGGCCGCGGGCCGCCCCCGCCGCCGCCGCCCCCGCAGCGCGGCCCTGCCGCCAGCGCCCGCCGCCGCCGCCGCCATCTTCCCACACTTTGAAGGGCCGCGGCGGCCACGCCTACCCCGCATAATTCATGAGGGGGCGCGCGCCGCCATTCATAGTAATAAGCGCGGCGCTCGCGCGTCCCGCCTCCGCGCAGACCACGCCTTCCTAATGAATATTCATGAGCGCGGTATATAATGAGGGTCCGCCGCTCCACTCCTCCTGTACCTGTTGTCCTGCTCCCGCTGCGGCTCCCTCAGGGAGCTGTGCCCGGTGCGAGGGCCTTCTCGGCGGGACAGGGGCAACCCGACGGGAGAGGGGGTCACGCTGTGGGGCCTTGGCCCTTGGAGGATGCCGCTGTCCCCTCCACGAACCCGGGGAGGTTGCAAAACAAATGCGGCATAGAGGGGCTGTGGCTCCGGAGCAGGATGGGCAGGGATGCGGAGGTAGTGAACAGCCAGGCATCGATTTGAAAAGCAAGAGAACGAGAGGTGGGCATGAGAAAGGGGTGCTGGGATGGCTCGGTGTGTCCAGCGAAGCCCAGCTCCGACCCTGTGGGATTGTCAGCTGCCTTGGGAGTAGGTTACTTGGATCTGTCTCCCGTTTTCTGCCTCTTTTTCCGGGCATGGTTTCCAGAGGGATGCTCTTCCAGGAGGGAAGGGATGAGGAGAGATCCTATGGCATCCTAGACACCTTCCACTAGACCAGCTTTCACCAAGCCCCCTCCAACCTGGCCTTAAACACTTCCAGGGATGGGGCAGCAACAGCTTCTCTGGGCAACCTGTGCCTCCCCACCCTCACAGGGAAGAATTTCTTCCCAATATCCCATCTAATCCTGCCCTCTGACAGTGGGAAGCCATTACCCCTTTTCCAAAGTCCGTCTCCAGCTCTCTTGGAGCCTCTTTAGGCACTGGAAGGGGCTCTAAGGTCTCGGAGCCTTATTTTCTCCAGGCTGAACACCCCCAGCTCTTCCAGCCTGTCTCTAAAGCAGAGAGGCTCCAGCCCTCGGAGCATCTTCATGACCTCCTCTGAACTCACTCTGGCAACTCCACATCCTTCTTGTGCTGGTAATGTCCTCTGAGCTGTGCTGGCATTTGAGATATTCTCTTCTACTTATCATAGAGATATATAATAGAAACAAATACTTGTTCAGGTGGGACAGCAGGTAAGAGCCAACATCCCAGTGGGACCAATAAATCCCAGGCTTAAATTTCAACAGGAGAAAATTAGGTAAAAGAGTGAGGTAATAAAAGGTTGGGACTGAGGTAGAGAATTTTTAATGAAGTTAAGCCTGAGAAGGAGGGAAGGGGGGTGGGAAGATGTCTTTAAGATTTGTTTTACTCCTCATTGGCCTAATCTGGTTTGACTGATAATAAATTCAATAATATCCCAAAGTCGAGGCCGTGCTGCCCATGATAGTAACAGGTGAGTGATCTCTCCCTGTCCTTATCCCAACCCAGGAGTCTTTTGGTATATTTTCTCTCCTCTGTTCAGACAAGGAGGGCAGTGATGGAGCAGCTTTGGTGGGTACCCAGAGTCCAGCCAGAGTTAAACCAAATAGAAGGTGACTCAGAGCAAACCAGAGGAGGCAAAGCCTCTGCACTCGTTGCTATGGAAATCTCTTTTGCTTTTCATCTCTTTACTGGGACACTGAACCAATCTGTGTTTTTTTCATCATATTTTTGCACCTCTCTGCTGAAGTGTCTCAGCTACATTGGGTTGGCAGTAGAAAAAGTATTGCTGCAGGGACAGAGGTGAAGCTCTAAGCCTTTGAGTCACAGTTGGAGAGAGGAAGGGAAGATCCATGCCCAAGAAACAGCCTCTAACTAACAGCAAGTGCCCGGAACTTGCTGCTGGACAGAGTCAGACAGAATGTGTTATTCCTTAGGGTCAGGTGGCGATCTGGGCCCCGAGGAACCCTTAGGAAGGGACAGAGGACATTGGAAGAGGAGACAGTTCCCTACCAAAGCTACTTGTAGGACAAGGAGCTGTGCAGGGCTTTAGGGCTCTGCAGATGTTCAAGTGGCCACAGATTTGGAAAGGGATCTCTGCCAGATGTTCTCCCAAATTACTTCTGCACATCCAGCCCACCCTGGACAGAACTTGGTTTCTGTGTGTCCAATTTGTCTTCCAAGCCAAACACCTGCAAGGGGCAACAGTTTTACACTGAGAAGGCAGGGTTAGACGGGATATTGGGAAGAAATTCTTTCCTATGAGGGTGGGGAGGCCCTGGCACAGGTTGTCCAGAGAAGCTGTGGCTGCCCCATCCCTGGAAGTGTTGAACGCCACTTTTGACTGGGCTTGGAGCAATGTGGTTTTGTGGAAGGTGCACCTGCTCATTGCAGAGGGTGGAACAGGACGGTTTCCCTTCCAGTCTGTGGTTCTCCAGTTCGGGATGTGTGGAGCTCAGCGTTGGCCTGCAGAGGGAATCCTAATCCCGTGCAAGGCTCCAGCCTCAAATCCTGCTGCCTCCTGCTAAAACCTCAGCCTTCCTCAGCCTGACAGGGAACGTTTCTCTGCTCTGCTCTCCCGAGGAGCTGGCAGGGTTTTGCCACCACCGTTTCTCTTCATGATCCTGCCAGTCATGATGTCGGCCTTAGACAGATGCCTACATATGGTGCAAGTGGGATGTGTCCCAGAGGAGTCAGGAAATACAGGCAGACCCGTGGCATGTGTTGCCCCATTTTTCCTATCTCTCCTTCCCCCTTGCTTTGTCCAGCCCTTCTTCACCCCTCTCTCTTATTTGGTTGCTGATCTCTGCCCCTGGAGGAGAATCTCGTACTCACTGTCCTCTCTCTATCACTGGTTTGCCCTGATTATTTGGATTTTCTTATTTGTTTGGATTTTACTATTTATTTGGATTTGTGCTTGGCAACATGCACAGAATCTAAAAAAATGACCCAATTTCCCATTCCAGGTAGGACTACACGGTTCCATTGCTAAATTATTATTTTAAGCCTCATCAGTCATTGACTGCCTCAAGCCCCCCCAAAAGTGCAGCTTTAGAGCTCTTGAAAGTCCACCAGCACTCAGATTGATGGGAAAACAACCCCTGCCTGCAGTGCTTATGGCTGTTTTATGGGAAAAGACATTCCCAGGTGCAACCGAGAGCTGGCATGTGCCCTCAGAGGGTTTCACTGGATCCTGCTGCAACTCCACAAAGCTCTTGGGAACACACTTTGTATCCAAGGTGCTGGAACAAAGGATGTTGCCTCCAGCATGGGTCCTGCAGGTTGTTAGGTCACTGTGGGGTGATAAATGTAAAGGCTGCTCCTCCTTTCCCCCAAAGCACGAGTCAGAACCTGGAGACGTGAGGTGTTGTCCTCTGACACCTCTGCAGCTTGAGGTGGGTTGTGAGACATGAGAAAGCTCCTGGGCAAGGCTGAGTTTCACACGTGGTCCATTGGGAAAAGCAATCTCTGGGGCTGCTCCATGGTGAACGGGAGAGGTGAGAAGTAGAGAAATCAGGATGGGAGCAGGGAATCAGGTGCTGGATAAAGTGATGTCTGTTTTAGAATTGCAGCCACATGAGGAGGTGGTGATTACCTGCAGGAAATGTGAATCCTTGCAGCTCCAGGAGACACTCGGTGCTGGCTTCTGGCTTGGAGGCACATCTCCTGCCATCACTGAGTCAAAACCAGGTTCTGGGAATAGGTGACTGGCTGCAAAGGTGGCTGCAAGGAACCCAGAGAGGAGTTCAAGGGTTACACCATCACTCACAGGAAAGAGTGAGCTCCTCTCTTGTGGTTTCACTGCTGTGAATTACACTGTTACTCTACCACTGTCTTAATGCATGAGAAGGAACAGCATAAAAAAGGCCAAGGCTCAGCCTGAAGGATGATTGTCAGCTCTCCTCTTCCCACTTGAATCAGAGCTGTGAGAGAAGCTCCTTGGGCATCGTGCAGGGAGGTAAGATTGACTCTGCAGCCCAAAGAGATGGTTTAGAATCATAGACTGGTTTGGGTTGGAAGAGATCTTAAAGCTCATCTTGTTCCACTCTTCTGCCATGGACAGGAACACCTTCCACTAGATCAGGTTGCTCCAAGCCCCCTCCAACCTGGCCTTAAACACTTCCAGGGATGGGGCAGCAACAGCTTCTCTGGGCAACCTGTGCCTCCCTACTTTCACAGGGAAGAATTTCTTCCCAATATCCCATCTAATCCTGCCCTCTGGCAGTGGGAAGCCATTACCCCTTTCCAAAGTTCTTCTCCAGCTCTCTTGAAGTGCCCCTTTAGGCACTGGAAGGGGCTCTAAGGTCTCCTCGGAGCCTTCTTTTCTCCAGGCTGAACACCCCCAGCTCTTCCAGCCTGTCTCCAGAGCAGAGAGGCTCCAGCCCTCAGAGCATCTTCATCATCTCCTCTGGACTCACTCCAGCAGCTCCACGTCCTTCTGCTATTGGACCCCTGACCTGGAGGCAGCTCTGCAGGTAGGGTCTCACTTGAGCGGGCAGAGGGGCAGAATCCCCCTCTCACCTGCTGCCCACACTGTGGGATCAGCCCAGGGCATGGGGATTTCTGGGTGCCAGGGCACATGGCTGGGTCACACCCTCCTTGAGGAGAGCAGCGGGAGGGTGGGATAAAGTGCACTGAGATAAGGTGGTGTGGGAAAGCAGACGGAAGGGATCAGTCAGGGCTGTGCCTCAGCCCTGTTTGAGCTCTGCAGCAAGACTTGGGCTGGACAGTGTTGGTGGCACATCTTCTGCCTCTCGGGGGCCTTGAAGATGTGACTCCTGTCCTCCTGGGAGTATGGGGAGGAACCAGGAGGTTTTACCTCTCTGCAGAAATGGCAAGAACGAGCTTTGAAATCCCCAGGTTAGGAGAGGAAACTCATGAGGCTTCAGGCATGGGATGGGATTTTGTGAAGGTAGGGCATAAACAAAGTATGAGTTTTGCTTGATTTAGCTGTACCCTGAGGAATATGGCAGAGAGGCATCATCCCATTTAATGCCCATATCCAACTCCACTGACTCTACTTGGACATCTGGCAATCTGATGTGGGATGCGTTGACTCCTCCTCAAATGCATAGTAAGGATAAAGGACATGGTCACTGGTCATAAGGAATAAGAGAGGGAGACTGTGGAATCACAGCAGGAATCTCATCTCCGCTTTGGGTAACCCCAACCCTCCTACTGGCCACATCCCCATGAGGCTGTGATGGTTTTGGTAAGTGGTTAAAAATAAAAGCAGAATGGGGGGTTGTTTTCCCCTCATGATGAAAGGAGGATGGGGCCAACTTGGATTGCATGGCTGGCAGAGGGTCAGTGGGATGGGCTGGCTGGGGGCATGAACGGGGACTGTGGTTTTCACTGCAGGATCATGGATAATGCATCCTGGGTAGCAGCTGCCTGATCAGCATCCCAGCTTGTACCAGCACTGGTGTGGCAGTAGGACAAGGGCAGTGACCGTGAGGCACCTCCAGTCCTGGGGGCCATTTTGGACCCCTCAATCCAAGAAGCATATTGAGGGGCTAGAGTGTGTCCAGAGAAGGAAATGGAGCTGGGGAAGGGTCTGGAGCATCAGGAGTGGCTGAGGGAACTGGGGGGGGGCTCAGCCTGGAGAAAAGGAGGCTCAGAGGGGACCCTTTTGCTCTCTCCAACTCCCTGACAGGAGGTGGAACCAGGTGGGGATCAGGCTCTGCTCCCAGAGAACAAGGGACAGGACAGGAGGAAATGGCCTCAAGTTGTGCCAGGGGAGGCTTAGCTTGGATATTGGGAAAATTCCCTCCTCAGAAGGCTTGTCCAGCCCTGGCCCAGTCTGGAGTCCCCAGCTCTGGAGGGATTTAAAAGCTGTGTGGATGTGGCACTTGGGGACATGGGTTAATGGTGGCCTTGGCAGTGCTGGGTAAACAGTTGGACTCCATGATCTCAGATGTCTTTTCCAACCTTAACAATTCCATGATTCTATAATCAGGACTTACTCCTGCCTTCTCTGGCATGGGCATCCTTCATGATTGGGCAGAAGAAACCCACATCAGGCTACAGGTTTTAGCAGCCTGACATCAAGTGATGCAGCAGCTCCTCAATTCCTGGGACAGGACTCACTCCCGCAGCAGGATTTCTTTAGTCCAGTTTCCAACATCTCAAGGTCCTGCAGGTTTCCACCTCTGTTGCCTGCAGCTGACAGCCCTCACATGTGTGTTTCTTCTGGCCCACGTTGGATCAAATGTCAGGGATGCAGGGCTACTAACTTCCAAGGATAGGTCCAGTGTGCAGCCAGCTCCTCCAGCCTGCAGCCTTGTCAGCTGATGATCCTGCCACAGGGCTCTCAAGGTGGGGGGTGTTTTTGGAGCCCATGCTGTTTACTCAGTAGTTTGTAGGAGGATGTCAGTTTTCAGTCTCTCTCTCTCTCAAAAAAAGAAAAAAAGGAATTGTCTCATCTTCTCAGTTGCCCAGAAAACATGAGGTGAGCTTGACCTAAAGACTCAGGAAGTAGAAGGCAAATAAAAAAGACCCAGGTTTTATTATTTGCAGGCCAATGCCGTGGGTTTTGGAGCCTGATTCTAGGATTGATGTTGGCACTATTGAACTGTCAGACGGATTCCTTTGCAGATGAAGATAAAGCGCCTGGGTCTTGCCAAAGCGTGAATGTATTCTTTATGAGACCCAACAGAGATGTAACACAGCACCTTGCTCCGGACAAGGCTGGCCTTTATTTCCTGGGTCTGCACTTAGGACAGGCCTGAACTTTCTCATAAGTTTTAGCCCTGATGCGGGGCCAGTATCTACAGTCCTGAGTTCAGCTGTTGCTGTTACAGCAGAGGCGCAAAATAACTTCATTGACTTGGGCTTCGTGTCCCCATTTTTCTAAGCACTTTCATAACTTGCCCACAGACCTGTGCTACAAATGGGCTTTTCAAGTCTGCCCTGTGCAAGGGAAAAGCTGGGAAAGAAGGTGCTGGCTGTTCCTGGTGGGAAATGGGAGGAGCCTGCTGTTTACCCAAACCCCTTTAATATCTTTATCGAGGCGTGAGGAAAAAATAGAGGGGCATTGCCAGAAAAACTTACGGGGAGCTGGAAATGAACAGAGCAGTGAAATAAGGGAAGCTGTGGTAGGTGGTGAGGGCTTTCAGCTCTGGAGTCCCTGACAGAAGAAGGATGTGGAGCTGCTGGGGCAACTCCAGAGGAGGCCACGGATATGCTCCGAGGGCTGGAGCCCCTCTGCTCTGGAGACAGACTGGGAGAGCTGTTAGTGTTCAACCTGGAGAAGAGAAGGCTCCAGGGAGACCTTAGAGCCTCTTCCAGTGCCTAAAGGAGCATTTCAAGAGAGCTGGAGAGGGACTTCGGACAAGGGCCTGGAGGGAGAGGACAAGGGGGAATGTCATCTCACTGCCAGAGAGCAGGGTTAGATTGGACATAGGGAAGAAATTCTTCCCTGTGAGAAGAACTCCCATTTCTGGTTGGCCCTGCAATGCAACAGGGGTGGCACTGCTTGTGCTTTCTGTAGAGGACCATTGCCAGACGATGTGTGGAGAGAAAATAACAAAGCTTGTGATTCAAAGAGTTATTAAAATAGGTTTCTTATTACCAATTTCAGGAACAGGCACTTGCAAACATGGTTTGGAAAATGGGGGTGTTTTTGGCACCTGGGATAGGGCTAGAGACAGACAGAAATAAGAGGTGGATGGAAAGAAGAGGTTTTGCTGCAGAAATTCCCCTTGATTGCTTTCATGTCTGTGACAAATGAGGCTCGTGGTTGGTGTGAGCAGGATAAGGGGTTTGGGGAGACCTTGGAGCTCTTGGAGGACTGGTGGCTTAGTGCCATTCTTAAGTGGGATGGGACTGGGCATAAAGATCTCATAGCCTGGAAAGCCCAGTTCTGAGCTTGAATTAACGGAAGGAAATAAATAACTTGGCTGATGGAGGAGATCTCCAGTCACCAAAGGGATCACAGGTGGTGACAGTCTCTCTCTGGCCAGTGGTGTGAGGAAGCCAAAGGAGATGAGGGGAAGAGGCATGAAGCCATTTGCAAAGGAGAAACCCAGGGCTCCTGCAAGATCTGGGACCTCTACCCAAGCCTTCCCAATGGTGGAACCTGGGCACAAAGGCATTCAGTGCTGCATTAAAGCCTGTATTTTATGTGCTAAGAAGTGTCTTGCTCTGACCACTCCTGGAAGTGCAACTTGTGAAGGTGGAGCAGGACAACAGGGTAAAAACCCATACAAAATCTGGTCTTAGGAGTCTAAGGAAGCTGCATTTCCACGATGAACTGGCGGCCCTGGCTTATTCTGGGCAAGCGAAGCAGCACTGCTGAGTGGACACAGCTACTCAGGGAAGATCTGGTGCTGTCCAACCTCTCTGTAAGGATCCTGGGGAGCAGAAAGCTGAGCCCCACAGACAGGCAGAGAAGGGCTGGCAGCCAGAGCTGGACCACTTTGTGCAGGATCTGGGGAGCAGCAGTAACAGGAGCAAAGTGGTATAGAGGCCAGGTGGCTTCTCCAGGGGTGACTGTGTGACCAGTGCCTTTCCAGACGATGGCATTTCATTCCCAACATGCAGAGATGAAGGGCAGCTGAGATGGGAGCACTTTCCACACTGCTGGGACGGTGGGAGAAGGATTTGGGATTGTGGCTTGGGGTAGAGGGTGAGTGGGTTGCTGCAGGCTGGTCGTTTAAACGGCTTTATGCAGCCGGAGGAGTGTCAAACAGCTGGTGGGGAGAGGTCTCGACTGCTTTCTCTTGCTGAAACCTCTGCCCCTTGTGCGCTGCCTCTGCTGCCTCAGGAGAGAAGGAGCTCTTCCATGGAACTAGAAAGGGAACGGGGGTTTACTGGGAAGGGATTCATGGCACTGGGGGACCTCGGTGGTGAAGCAGAGCCCTGGAAAGGAATACTGCACCTCGGATTTACGCTTTGCCCCATTCGGAGCGTGGGATGCTCAGGGCTGTGCCCGGGGTGGGGTAGATGCGTCTGCGCGGGCTCAAGCCCCGCGCGGGGGTTTAAACATCTCCCGGGGGCGTTCGAGCATCTCAGAGCCGAGTGTCCAGGTGGGTTTGACAGGGAGAAGGAGCACAGCCCCTTGTGTGTGTGTGTGTGGGTGATTTATCCCATTAGCGTCACCTCTTGGCTCGTAGCTCCCCAGGACGGGGTCCAGCCCAACGGGTCCTTCCAGCTCCCCGGTCGGGCTGCAGGGAGGTAGGGGTTAACCCTGCGGCTCCCGCACTACTCCCCGCCCGCTCTCCCTCCGCCCTCCCGCCGCCGAGGAATTTCCTAAAACACCCCCCAAAAAAGTGGGAATATAATAATAATTTATTAAAAAAAAAAAAAACAACCAACAAAAAACCAAACAACACAGAACCCACCCTGCGGATTCCCCCCACCCTATCTCCGCCTTTAATACCAACAAACAAACTCGACTCTCCCTAAAGGAGGCGCCTTTGATCGGAGCGAGACGAGCCCCGCCGGGCACGGGCACCGGCACCACCGGCAACCCCGGACACCGGCACCGGCACCGCGGCACCTCCGGGAACGGACAGACCCAGGAACCGGCACCCCCGGCACCGGCACCGCGACACCGGCACCGCAGCACCCCCGGCGTCGATACCCCCTGGGACCGGCACCCCCGGGCACCGATAGTCCCGAACACCGATATCTCGACACCCCCGGGCACCGACACTCCTGCCATCGGCACCACAGCACTCCCGGCTCCGACAGCCCCGGCACCGGCACCCCCGGTACCTCCGAGCATCTCACACCAGCATCGAGACCTCGGCACTGTCGGGCACCGACCGTGGGAGCGAAGCCCCCGGCACAGACACCGAGACATCACCGGGCACCGCACCGGGAGCAGCATCGGGATATCGGGCAGCGCACCCCGGCACCGGGACCGACGCCGATCGCCGGGCTGCGATGCTTCCCGGGGCGGGTCCCTTCGTCTTCCTCCTCCGGTGCCTGTTGCTCCTCTTCGCCTCCGAGAGTCGAGCCCGGGCTCGTAAGTGTCCCCCTCTCCCCTCCTGGCTGCTCCGCATCCCGCCGTGCCTCAGTTTCCCCGTTTCTTCAGTCTCCAAGAACGTGTAGGGGTGCTTTGCGGGCATGGCTGGGGACACGGGGAGGCTCCGGACCATGGCAGGTGTTGGATGGACCTCCATGGCGGGGATGTCCCAGGTTTCCCATCCGGCACCACTGGGGACATGGCTGTGTCCCCCTCTGCCTGCTGCTGTCCCCAGCTGCTTTGAGGGGTTGTATAGCGCCGAACACACCCCTGCGTGCTGATGAGGGGGCTGGGGGGCTCCGTGGGCTGGCAGGGATGTGCTGAAGTGCTGGGACCCCCCTTCCAGGGGCTAGAAATGTCGCAGGGCAGGGGGTTGACTTGCAGCCCTTCCCCTGCCCAGATCCCACCCTGCACGGGTGCATCTCCCCTCCGGGAGTGGATGAAGACAGGGGCAATTTGGGGAAATGACCTCCCCAAAAACAAAGCTGGGGGCTTTTCTCCATGTCCATCCCTTGTCCATCTCCATGTCCATCCCTTTTCCATCTCCATATCCATCCTTTGTTCTCTCTCACTCCTGCTCCCACCTGGCTGAGCGGGGCAGACAAAAGTTTGGAATGGGGAAGGGAAGGGAGGTTCAGCACTTGTGCAAAAAAGCTGGAAGGACTTGGCCGGAGCTATTTAGGAGCTTGGAGGGTACTGGAGCTTTAACTGGGGCCAGGAGGTGGGTTTGGCTTGGGCAAAGCACTAGGACCCCACCAGTGGGTGCTGAGCACTCCTGCAACATCGCAAAGCCACTGAAGCTGTGAGCAAAGTGGAGCAGGACTTGTTGTGTCCCTACATTTATTCTCCCTTTTAATCTCCCGGAATCCCAGCGGAGTCAGTCGGTGGCTGTGTCAGGGTGATTTACAACCTGCCCGCTGCCAGCAGTGCATTAGGCAAATAAGCGTCCTCCTGGAGCGCTGTGAGCACTGGATTGCTCATCCCGGCGGGAAGGGGGGGGGGGGGGGGGGAAGGAGGGAAGGCAGGGGCATGGATGGGGCTGTGCAGAGTCCTGGAGAGCAAAATCTGGATGAATTTGGCGCTTTTGCTTTCCTGGGCTCACCGAAGCCACCAGACCCAGACCACAGCATCTGTTTCTTGCACAAGGGATGTGGGTCTGACTCCCTGCCACTGCCAGGGCTGCTGTGGTACCCAGATTAGGAGGAGGATGGAGGCATCTCCTGAAGATGAAACAGGTATTACGTGATGTTTTCACTCTTTGAAGGTACCTATTGGTGGTAGCAGAGCCTCTAAATCGTGCATGAAGCATGATGAGTGGGGGCAGAAAGGTTTTGTCTGCTTTGGGAGGAAGTGTTGAGGTCCATTTGCAGAACTGATAACGGTAATAAAGAGCTGGGAACTTTGGGGTAGAAGCAGGACTGGAGCAGGGGGATCCAGGATCACCCACTTCCCAGCTCTGCAGCACTTTTGCTTTGCTGCAAGGCACATCTCATGGTGCCAGGGCTCCAGGTGCCCCATGGCTGAGGGCAGGGTGGTTTTGCTGACAAGACCCTAATCAAACTATGGTCTTTGCTCCATCATCCGCCTCTGCAGCCTCGGATTTTTCTCAAGGCCGAGTGCTCAGGGCGAATGAAGACAGGAATAAATTAATTATGAGCAGGCTCATCAGCCAAGGGACCTACAGTGTCGTGGCTAAAAATAGGTGAGAAGCAGAAATGCTCAGGCTTGAAGGCAACTCAGAAAAGAAGAATTTGCCCACAGAAAGAGGCTATTTTAGGGGATTTGTGCTCCCAGATGAAAAAAAAACTATCAGAGGCACAGGTTACTGGGCTGAATGTGCTGCTTTCTGAGTAATTCAGGGGCAATAGTTGAATGCAACCATGTTTTGGATGGAGGCATTTAAACACCAGCATCTCTGGAGAGCGCGGGGCAGTGGTTTTTCCCAGGAGCTTGGAAGTTGCTGTTTCATTTCTTTTTAACGTGGTTGCGGAGAAAAGGGGGTTCATGGGATCCCTCTGTCCTACGAGTTTGGATCCAGTGTGCTGAGGAACTGGGTGGTCCAAAGTGGGAAGGACCAGGATGAAAGGCAAATGCTACCACTGCCATGGAAAGGGGGATGTGAGGGCTGCACAACCTGCTCTAGACAACTGAACATTCCCTTGGGAAGGAGTGGGGGAATTTGGGCCCCGTCTGCAGCTCCAGAGGCCATGGGGATCCTCTATGTTTGGGACTTTGCTTGGATTCTCTACCCTGGGGAACTCGAAGATGCTTCATGAGGCTGCATTTTTGGACCTACAGAGTTTTCCAGGCTTCCAGAGTCCTGAGTAGGTATTCTCAACCCAGAACTGAGTGAGGCGAGTGTGTGGGAAGCGATCTGGAGATGTGAGCGGAGTCTCTGGGATGCCACATGCCAAGGGCCTAGTGTGTTTTAACCAGTCCTCTCTCAGCTAAGTTGCATTTTAAGCCCTTCATAAATACAGGGCTGTCAGAGGAGCGCCTGGACTCTGTGTACCAGACAGTGCCTTTTACACTTTATTTATGGCCGCTCTTAAAACTTGCAAACTGGTTTGCATAAACTCTCATCCCCCCTCCCCACGGCCGGCACGGTGCTGGCTGGCAGGTGTGCGACCTCCAAAAGAGCTGCTGGGGCTGTGAGCCCGGCTCAGACATTCCTTGATCAGATAGAGCTCCAGGGGTGCCATCTGGGGATGTAGGAATGCCCCCCCCCACCCCTGCCCCAGCCACGGGATGAAAAAGGAGAAGGCATAGGAAGTGTTTCAATAACATCCTTGTTGGAACCAGCTTGGCACCTGGAGTGAAGGTCCCTGCTTGAGCAACTGAGGCACGGGACTGGTGGAGGCTTCCTGTACTGGATGAGCAAATTGGGATGAGCATTTTCCATGCTTTGAGGTCTTTCAGGTGCATCAGCCGCTCTCTAGCCTGCAGCAGGGACTCACCTCTGGAGACTCCCAGTGTCCTGGAGCATAGAGGAGTTCCGGTGTTAGTCAGGACTGACTGACAGAGACCCAGCTTGTCTGCAGCCAAGGTTAGGAGATGTGGTCAAATTCTAGTGGAAGGTGTCCCTGTCCATGGCAGGTGTTTGGAACTAGATGATCTTTAAGGTTCCTTCCAACCCAAACCACTCTGTGATTCTATATCTGGGAGTGTTCTGATCAACACTGGCCAATTTGATGATCCAACAAGGAGGTTGTGAGATCTTGCTCATCTCCTCTCATTTTGTGGATTCTCACTGGGTCTAGAGCAGGTCAAGAAGATGTGGGGTGGCTGGTGTATGAAGCTGTTGAGATACATCATGAAGAAACATTCTGTTCTCATGGTGTGAGAGATGTCAGCAGTTACTGGATGCAGCACAGGATGGGTTTCTCCTCACCATTCACTCTGTCACCCTGGATTGGTGTCTCTAAAGCATCTTGTGAAGGTGCTCCAGTGGATTCAGACTGTCTTAGACCTTCTGTGACAACCTTTTGTGGGGTTTCAATCTCCTAGTGGCTGGAAAGCTTCCCACAGTACATATCCTAAATCTTCCGGGCTTTTCCCAAGCTGGTTGCTTTTTCTTGTCTCTGCCATGACCAGAGATCACCCTTTTTTTTCTTAACAGCCCTATCTCTCCTCGTCCCATTTTACTTCCCATCTCATATTACATTCCTCCTTACCATCCAGGATACAATTAATGCTAATTAATTTCAATTAACGATAACCAAACCAAACCAGCACCTGGGTATCACCTCAAGCATTTCCCAAGGGTGTCCAGACTCTTGCTATGGGTCTTGGCTGGTGCCAACTTGGGCTTTGCCAAATGCCTGGAGACAGCAGGGCCAAGGTGGCTCCAGCAGGTGAGTATGGACATGAGCAGGACCAGGCCAGTGGCTGGGGTATTCCATGATTTGGATGTAACCAGGTGGTCCCCAATCAAGAAAACACTGGAGCCACGGCAGAAAGCAGCTGTTGGATGGGAAGGAAGGGAGAACCTCCCTCCTTCAGGATGTCCCTAGCAGAGCCCTTTGGGGTGGGCAAGGTGGAGCAGCTCCCCTGTGGAAGAGTCACTCTCCAGAGCACCTTCCACCCTCCCTCTGGGCATGAGGCCACAGGTCTTGCTGCTGGGCAGCAGAGGAATCATTGTCATGGCTTTCAGGGTTTTTTTTCTGGTCCATAGAACCCATAATGGAAATCTGAAGACCAGGATCTTGTACTGGGGGCTTCTTGTATTTGAGAAGAAACTGGTTAGATGGCACCTGCTCTCGGAGGTTTTTGCAGTGGGGAACTTGCCCCTTTCCACCCTCTGCTCCTGCTTCCAGGTCTCATAGGGCCACTTCTAAGCATGGAGCTTCTAGTTTGCAATCAGCAAGCTCTGGTTGTGTCTCCAAGGTGGTATGGACCAGGCTGGACAGGTTCTTGAGAAGGAAAATAAGATTTTCCATGGCTTCACCTGGATTTTTGGTGCTGCAAAGCACTCCACAGCTATTGAGCCCTCTCTGGAAAATGAGACTTTTCTGAGCATGCTCTTGCTGAAGACTCAATAAATAAAGTGACTGAACAGCATGGGAGCAATTCACTGCCACAAATGGCTTTTCACTCCAAGTGAATTGGGAGGATATCCAAAGTTTGAACTCTGAAAATGAAATTATTAGCCTGGCATGGGAAAAAATGATCCAGAGCCTCCAGGTCTTAAGCCTCCTCCTTCCTTCCTTCCTTCCATCCATCCATCCATCCATCCATCCATCCATCCATCCATCCATCCATCCATCCATCCATCCGTCCCCAGCTTGCTTTTACCCAAAATTGCCGGCGGCTTTTGCCAAATATCTGCCAAATGCTGACAAGTGTCTCCTGCTGCCCAGTTCTGCCAGTCGGCTTTAATTTTACCAGCAGCCCCTTTGCAGACATGAATCAGGCTGCTTTCGAGGGCTGGACCCAAACCAGGGCTCCACTGGTGATTAAATGTTTGCACGGAGCAGCCAACTGGCAGGAGAGCCTGCAAAGCAGAGCGGGGCCACAGCACGTGGAGGCAACTCGATTTCTTCACTCTCAGTGTAATTCATGAAGATGCTGCAAGCAGGGAAAAATGAAGTCATTTTCTCACCCTTTTGCAAAACTATTTTTGTGGATTTTTTTTCCTCTCTCTCTTGGGTTTCTGCATTTTCCAGCTGCATGCTCACCAGCTTTGTGTAGTATGCTGTAAGCTCGTGTCCTGCGTGTCCAGGAGTAGGGGTTTGCCGGCTTGTCAAGGGGTTTGGAGCAAGATGTGTGGATGATGTAAAGTTCTGAGTAGGGAAAAGGAAGGAAAATACCTCTGCCTGTCCCTCTGATGACATGCACTCCAAATTATTGCAAATCTCCATCTCTGCAGATGCAATGCTGGCCCCACACCACTGTGCTTGGACCACAAGGTCTGGACAGCTCCTGTGAAGGTACAGCTTGGAGAATCAAATGCTTAAAGCCATCAACGAGGAGCTCAGGGGTGCTGGCAGAGACCCATAGGGATCATCACAGACCCATAGGGCTGCCCTTCCTGCTGGCCAGAGAGTCTGGCCATGGTAGAGCATTGCTTGAGTTCATCTTGAGGATGGTCAGGAGCTGGAGGAGGGACTGCAGCCCACCCCAACCGTATTTGGATGACCTTTGTCTGGTTGATGGAAGAAACCCATTAAGCAGGTGACATCTCCGGTTTTGGCAGGGTGGGACAACACCAGCTGGGCTCTCCAAACCACTGCTGGGCCCCAGGTGACAAAGCAGAGCACAGGATGGCTTTTAGCATCTTTGAGGTAGTGAACAGCATTGGGGTCATTTTGGGGACCCTCTGCTGTTCATCAAGGAGCCCTCCCAGCAGCCTGGCAGGGTAAACATCCGAGTTCATGGAACTGGGCACTATGCCTTGGAAAACAGCCCTCTCCCACATCCCCAGGGTGCTGTAAGACTTTAAAAGACCCATAAAAGCTTCAGGGAGCATAAATGTCTACACTGCCTTTGAGCAACGTCATCGCTCAAACTACCTCAAATCCCCTCAATGACATAAACTTTTAAATCACCTTCAGTTTTCAGTGGGGCTGTGAGCACTTAAATCACTAAAACCACATCAGGCAGGTGTGTGCTTAGTCATGAAACAACTCAAGTCCTGGTGTGACCCTCTGCCTGGTCAGGGCTTGGGGACACATCACAGGAGAGTGGGGGAAGCCATCAGGGCTGTTACAGGATCTAGATTCCTGTGGGTTGGAGCTCGGTCCTGCAGGACCAGGTGATGCTTGTGGATGTGGACATTAATGACGACTGATTTGGATTTTTTGGCCAAAGTCCTGGGGTTTTGCTGGTGATTCTGGCCATGGTTTGTCCCACAGGCTCCTGCTGCAGGTGGGCCTGGTCCTGTCAAAGGGTTGGTGTGTGACCAAGGACTTGGAGATGGAGGGGGTTGATAGGGAACTGCTAAAATACAGGGAGAGGGGGGTAACCTCGTTCACCACTTGTGCTGGGCGCCATCTAATTGCTCTCCCTGTGCTGTAGTGAGGTTAAATCCATGCCAGTGTAGCCAGGCCTGGATTATTTCTGGGACAGACGCTTCCTGTTCAGGAGCACAGCTGGAAACTGGCTCTTCTAAGGATAATAGAAGAAAAAGACACACATGTGTTTATGCTTTTGGGGGCAAAAAATGGATAAGGTGGATTTGCTGTTTGCATGGACAGCCCCATAAATGAAAAGCCAGTCACTCCAGTCAGACCTGTGCTGCACCAAGCCAGGTAAAGCTAAGGGGATGGGACAAGCCAGCCCAGTCCTGCTCCTTAGAGATGATGTTTGGCTGCTTGTGTGGTGATAGTGCTTGTCCAGGGATCCTGAAAAGAATGAGCTGAAGTTCTTAGAGGGAGCAACAGGTTTTCCTGCAGAACGTGTTTCCACCCAAAATTGTCTTTCTTTTTTTCTTTCTTCTTCTATTTTTTTTTTTGTTGTTGTTGTGCAATGGTGAAAATGTCCCCTAAATTCAGGCTCTCCTAACTCTGTCACCACTCCCTGGGAGAAATTCCATCCTATAGCATCACCCGTCCATCTTCCAGTGAGCATTTCTACTGACCTATTTTAGAGTAAAATCTCAATTTTCTTGCCTCAAACCACCCATTTTGTTCCTTGCTTGCAAAGAGAGTCCAGCTTGCTTGGAGGAGTTGCCATTTGGGTCACGTGTCCCAGCATAAAACCCCCCCACCAAATCATTACCAAAAAAAAGGTTTTGGGGGAATGTATTCCATCTGGGATTTGGTGGGTGGGATGTGGCCATCAGCTATGCACAGGGAGCAGCATGAAGGCACAGAGCTGTCCTTGCTGTTCTCATTGCAGTGGGAGGGGACCTCTCATGAGGACTATCTCTTTTTCTCATGTGGATTCTCCTGGTTGACTTTCAGGGCTGGATACGTTCTGTGACTTCAACGGCAAGAAGTACAGCCCAGGGGAGAGCTGGCACCCCTACCTGGAGCCCCAGGGGCTGATGTACTGCATCCGCTGCAGCTGCTCTGAGGCACGTCCCCTACGAGGGGCCACGGGAGGTGATGGGGACACTCCTGTGCTGGGGCTTTGCTTTGGCACCTAGTTTGACCTGAGTGTCTAATTTGACCTGAGAAGCCCTTTCCAGCCCCGTAACGACATCAGATTAATTTCTTCCCTTTTGAAAAAGCTGTCCCATCCCCCTGGTGGTGTTGGGTTGACCTTGTGAGGGAGTTGCCATTGACTGTGGGGAGACCTTTTGGTACTTCAAGGGAGCTTGCAAAAAGATGGAGAGGGATTTTTTACGTGGGCAGACAGTGATAGGACTAAGGGAATGGTTTTAAACCAGAAGAAGAGAGATTTAGATTAGATTTTAGGAGGTAATTCTTCCCTGTGAGTGTGGTGAGGCCCTGACACAGATTGCCCAGAGAAGCTGTGGCTGCCCCATCCCTGGAAGTGTTCAAGGCCACGTTGGACAGGGCTTGGAGCAATATGGTCTAGTGGAAGGTGTCCCTGCCATGGCAGGGTACAGAATAGGATGATCTTTAAGGTCCCTCCTAACCCAAACCAGTCTGTGATTCCTTGATTCTGTCTCAGTAGTGTTGGTGGGCTGTGAGTGGAAATGGCTCAGGGCTACTCTGGGACCACAAGTGGTCTTTGCTGATGATGGACCATGAGCTGGCTGGGTTTGTGCACAATTTGTTGTGATAACGTGGCTACCACCCAACATCCCCCTTCTCTTGCAGGGGTGAACATGAACCGAATGTTCCTTGTGGGCTTAAACAAACCATCTCTGTCTCTCCCCAGAACAACAACATCAGGTGCTACCGGATCCAGTGCCCAGCCCTGCAGTGTGCCAACCCCGTCACGGACCCCCAGCAGTGCTGCCCAAGGTGTCTTGGTAGGTGGACATCCCTCAGGGAGCAGGGGACAAGGTGGCCGTGATCCTGCAGAGTGGTCCCTCAACTGCTCACACCTGTGGCAAGGCAGCGATGCTGGGTCTGATCCTGCTCACGGAGTCACGACAGCTCAGGCTGCTCATGATGCTTTTTCCCTCCAAAAACGTAATTTTTGATGGAAAAGGGCTCTCTGCCAGTCCACTTTCTCACCCCCATCCTGAGAGCTTTGTAGGGACAAAATGTTATTTCACACTTCAGGGACAAACCAAAAACTGGTACTTTATTGTGATCATTTGCCAGCAAAATGTCAGGGAAAAAAAAAAAAAGGAAGATTTTTAACAACCTCGTTATGTACACTGGAGATCATCTCAAGATTTATCCCCAAAATTTTCCCTACCTGTCCACTACTGATGGCTTCAGTTTACCTCAATATGTTCATTCTCTCCCTGTAGATTACTATGATTTCACCCCCATAATTTTCACTACGTGTCCACTACTGATTATGTAATTTTTGCCTTAAATCTTCTTTCTCTCTCCTACAGATTAACTCACATTTTATGCCTGAAATGTTCATTTTGTCCTCTCAGATTTTTCTTCCAAAATATTCCTTGTCCCTTACACTTTACCTCAAGCTTTGACCGCCAAATTTTCCCTAACTCTCCACTGCTCAGTTTACCTCAATCTGTTCATTCTCACCCCTATAGATCACCTCATGATTTAGCCCCAAAACTTTTCCTACCTGAGTGCTGGCAAAGCCAGTCAGAAACTGTCAGTGATTTGAGAAATTAGGAAGAAAAACTACGAAAAAAATAAACCCTAAATTTAATTTTTAGCTAATTACCCAT
Source organism: Pseudopipra pipra (assembly GCF_036250125.1). Classification (NCBI taxonomy): domain Eukaryota; kingdom Metazoa; phylum Chordata; class Aves; order Passeriformes; family Pipridae; genus Pseudopipra; species Pseudopipra pipra. The sequence continues at coordinate 17,127,998 of NC_087550.1, forward strand.
GGGTGAAGCCCTTTTTATGTGACTCCATCTGAATTTGAAGATCATTATAACCAAGGGAGGGAAAAAATCAAGAATTTTTTTCAGAGGTCAGACTTCCAGATTTTACCTCTGTGCTGAGCTCAGTGCAGCCAGGGCAGCCCCATTCCCTGAAAGCTTTTGGGATCATAATTCCCAACCAACCCTGGCTGCTTTCCGTGGGAACTGTGGCGTGTAAAGGGCTCCTTGTCCCTTCGGGTTGGGCTCATGGGGAATCTGCAGAGCATCCACGCTCCATCAGGTCCAGGCAGGGCTGGCTCTCATCCTGCTCCATTCTCATGTTCTTTTCCAGAGCCACATTCCCCTTCTGGCCTCCGGGCGCCTGTCAAGTCCTGCCAGTACAATGGGACGACCTACCAGCAAGGAGAGATGTTCACCACCAGTGAGCTGTTCCCCAGCCGCCAGCCCAACCAGTGTGTGCAGTGCAGCTGCTCTGTAAGCCACCTCAGAGCCCACGGGAGGTGGGGAGGGCTTGGGCTCTGCTCCTAAACCACTGTCCCACAAGGTCAAAAACATCATGAAGACCTGGTGGTACCAGCCCATGGTGGTTTATCATCAGGATCAGATTATCAGTGCAGAAGAGAGATTTGTCAGAGATCACATGGGTCGGTTTTGGGTGGGCCCTGTTGGAGCTTTTTGGGGTGGACAGGGGGACATCTCTGTCCCCATCAAGCATCTCAGTGCTCTGGGCCTGTGTCCGACAGCATCCAGCTGGGATGCTGGGCCCCCAGGGAACCTAGGGGAGCTCAATGTGCCTGCAAGGCAACGTGGACATGAGGTGCCAGCGCTTGGGATTCAGAGGTTCTTGGGATCCATAGTTTTGTAGAAAGGCTTAGATTGGAAGGGACTTTAAAGCTTTCTCCATTCCAACACCCTGCCATGGGCAGGGACACCTTCCACTAGACGACGTTACTCCAAGCCCTGTCCAACCTGGTTGTGAACACTTCCAGGAATCGGGCAGCCACAGCTTCTCTGGGCAACCTGTGCCAGGGCCTGACCCCCCTCACAGGGAAGAATTTCTTTCCACTATCTAAACCAAATCTCTCCACGGAATATTGACCGTGCTGTTGAGCTGCTGGGATTTTGCTGAGCTCCAGAAAGGATTTGTTGGCTCCCAACCACTGCTAGGTGCCTCAGTTTCAAAGGGCCTCCAGCTGCCTCTTGTTCCTGCCCTGCATGGCTGGAGCTCCCCCCAGGGATGACAGCAGAGACACAGGAGTGCTGGGCAGTCAGAGATGGCAGTGGGATGGCAATTGGATCTTCATCCCCCTTGCTTGGGTTTAGATGGAAGCTGAACCCAGGGCTGAGATGTGCTTGAGCACCAGGAGCTGGGCTCCTCTAGAATCTCCTGCAGTGTTCACCAGCCCTCTGGGCCAGCAGAGATGTGCCCTGCAGGAGGGCTGTGCACGTGCTTTTCAGGATGTCTACAAAAAGCATTTGCAGGAAGCAGCTCCTTTTCATGCTCACTTCCAATGACCTTTGACAGGACCATTGTATTCCCTTCTTCCCTGATTGGTCCTGATTGTCCTACCTGAGGGCTGTGACGGTAGCCAGGGTGTCCTCAGTGTGCATCTCAGTGATCATCCACCCCCAATTGCTAACTCTGTTGGGATGTTGCTTCTCCATGAGCCTCCAGCAATGCCCTGAGACAGGGCTTGGCTCTGTTTTACCCAGCCCTCTCCCAGGGGTTGGGATCCTGTGAAAATCCATCAAAAGCCAAGTTCTGACACCTTCTCAGGAGGCATGAGGTCAGCAGTGACGGGAAGGTGTGTGGAGTGCCAGGAGCTGAGCGTCAGGAGATAAATGGAGCAGCTTCTCCTCCTTGAGATAGAGTGAGGAAGGGGCGTTGGAAGTGCTGACACTGGACTTGGACACTGTGAAGAACTGCTCACACTGGCTGCTGCCTCTGCCATGAAAAAGAAAGTGAGTTGCAGGTGTGGCTTTCACCACCCATCATTCAGAGCCCTTGGATGGGTCCAACCTCCACAGCTCCATGAGTTGCAAATAATTGGACCAAGTTTGGCCAGGAAAGAATAAAGAGGCAGGAGAGCCCAAACCACCTCCCTCTCTCATACCAGGAGCACACACACAGGGGTTACACCAGTTAATGCTTGGTAGTAAAGTATCTATGATACTGGAATAGCTGGTCTGAGCCTCCAGGGCTTGCACACACCTCAGAGCTTGGTGGCAAGAGGAATAGCTCAGATGTAGAAATTATACAGTTTTTGAGGCTGATTCCTTTCTTAGGGACCCCAGATGGATGGTGGGAAACACCAGGAAGGAGCTCTTGGATCCAGCTCTATGTACCCATCTTACCCTGTTTTCCCACCTCATCCCCAGGAGCCTGTGGAGTTCTGCATCCCTCTCGGCTGTCACTCAGGCTCTGTTTATTCAGTAGGATAATGCCTTGGATACGAAGAGGAAAATAAAAGGCTGGCTGTGGAGGGGTCTCTGGGCTGTGTGTGTTGTCAGCTGCTGGAACAGCTGCGGGAACAGCTGGCCTAACCCTCTTCAAAAACCTCCCCGAGACTGGAGCCTCTGGGATAAATCCTGATTTTTATGATATTTGCCCAAGGCAGGTCATTGCTGTGAGCTGCTGGTCAGAAGGAGAAAGAAGAGGCAGGTCTGGACTCCATGAAGAGGAGAGCAGGGTTTGGTTTGCTGTGACCTCCATCAAATCCTGTCATTTATCAAACTTTCCTCATGCTCCTCATGTTCCTTGGTGAGAGAAGAAGCTGCTTTGGTTTGGTTTTCTAAGGATATCCTTGGCTGACCTCTTGGTTTTGGTTGAGTGGGAGTTTGTGGACACCCCAGAGAAAATTGCTGTATGAAGAAGAGGACCTTGCTGTTGAGCTCTGGCTGCTGAACATCCTTTTTTTACCCTTCTGCAAAACAATGAAAACTTAGTCTTGCAGTGCAAATCGACTGCCTGAAGTGGGACTGAGATGTCCTAAGGTCAAGACTGGCCTTGACCTGTGGTTTTCAGTTTGAATCACTGTAGGAATGAAGTTTCCAAACCAACCACCTAGCCAGTGGAAGAAGCTCTACACCTGAATGTCCATGCACAGCTGAGTCTGTGTCCTTGGCTCTGGTGTTATTAAATAACCCCAGGCAGAGAGAGGGCAAAGCTTTGGCATGGACCTGCGTCTGGGTTTGGCATCAGGCTTCCCATTTCCACCTGTCTCCTTCAGGTCCTTTTCCTGGGAGATGTCAGAGAAAATCTTCTTGTAGCCCTTCAAATCAGGGGGTTGTTTTGCAGAGTTTGAAGGTGTATCGTGGCTTTTTCAGGTCTGGTAGCACTAGTCATTGGTGAGGTTTGAAGATGTACTATCAGGGGGCTTTTGATCATGGAATCACAGAATCACAGGATGGTTTGGTTTGGAAGGGATTTGAAGCTCCTCTAATCCCATCCTACTACCATGGCAGGGACACCTTCCACTAAACCAGGTTGCTCCAAGCCCCATCCAACCTGGCCTCCAGGGGTGGGGCAGCCACAGCTTCTCTGGGCAACCTGTGCCAGGGCCTCACCACCCTCACAGGGAGGAATTTCTCCCTAATGATTTATGATGGATCTGCAATTTGAAGTGCTGGTATCCCAACACAGGGGACATACAACCTTTTATAATGCTGACAATGATTTCTTTCTCTTCCTACCATCCTAGGAAGGCCAGATTTACTGCGGCTTGGTGACCTGCCCGACGCTGTTGTGTTCCTCTCCATTAACCGTGGCGGACTCCTGCTGCCAGGTCTGCAAAGGTAATGAGGCTGGGGGTGAGGGTGGGATACTCCAGTTGGTTGCCACCTGACAGCAGGAGCCATTCCAAGCCGCTTAACTGGATTTTGGAAGCCTGTACCATAAATCAGGCCACTTCCTATTTCTTGGTTGTACCAGGGAACAAAACATGAGGGCTCAGGCTTTTCCTTGCACATTTCCCCTCCCTCACTGAATTGTGATCTGCCTTCCTGCAGCCCAAAAGCTGGAAGGGCTGAACTCCTTGCCCTGCCACTGGTGCATTGTGCAAGAGATGGGACCTGTGTGGAGGGAAGTCCTCCAGGCCACTCACCCACCAGGATGCAGAACGGACCACGTAAAGGTGGTGCATTCTACTGTTGCTCCAGGGAAGTTTCCAGGACAGTCAGGGAAAAACCCTCTTTCCACCCCAGTACAGTGTGGCTGAGCTTCACTCTCACAGCTCTCTGTGAGGGACAAACTCTTGAATTTGCTGCTGGTTCCCCTGTCTCACACCTGGGAGAGGGAGGAGAGAGTTAAGCTCCATGTCTCCAGATGAGACAGATCCGAGAGAGGATGGGCAGGTTCACACTCTGCTGACAGTGAAGTCACAGCATAAAATGACTCTTTAATACAAGAGATATTTATGAAGCTGGAAGGCCATGGTGGCCTCCTGGCCATGGACAGAGAATGACTTCTTCCAGGTACCTCCCCCAAACTCTCCCCTTCTGCCATTTGTATTCCTCTCTCCTGGTTTTCTTTGGTGCAGCTGGGACATGTCACTGACTCAGTGAGAAATGTCTTTGGATTTATTTTTAATCATTCTTCATGACGTCTTACTCTACCGCTGGGCTATTTTCATGCCACCTAACTTCAGAAGCTACAAGGTCATGTCTTTCCTGGAGCTGAGCTGTTGTTGATAGTGGGATAAAATGTTTTTTGGGGTATGGCTCCATTTGCTTTGCGTAATATGAATTGCATGTCCCAAAGTTCCGCTCTTTCCAGATCTCCCAGGTGGGCCAGCATCCAGAGGAGAGCTGCCTCCAGCCAAAGAGAGAGCAAATCTTCACCCAGCATCTCACAGGACAATGTTTTTCCCTTGCAGATGGCTCCTATGAGAAGTCCACAGAAGAGGAACCCCTGCAGTTAAACAGAGGTGTTGTACGTGATATTTGCATTTTAAAACTCAGATTATTGCTTCTGGCACACTGCAATTAAACAGCTCAAAGCATCCCCTTGGCCATTGTCTTCTACAAAGAAATGACCCCCAGCAGCTCTTGGAGGGCACTCCAGTCCTTGGACAGCAGAACCATGGACACCTGGTTTGCAGGGGAATGATGTCTTGGAATTGAGTCTAGGTGAGGGATATCAGCACAGGTGAGACCTCAGACCACCAGGGAAAGACTGTTCTCTTCATCTGAAGCATCTTGAGGACGTGATTTAGTGGTGGACTTGGCAGAGCCAGGTTAAGGGTTGGACTCGATGACCTTAAAGATCTTTTCCAACCTAAATGATTCTTAGTCTATGACCTCTTATGTCTTTGGAAGAGCAAAAGGCCTTTGGGAACTGAAAATCTTGGACAGTTCTCCTCCTTGTTTGCTGAGGTTCCTTCATGGTGACATTTCAGAGCCAGGTCTGTGGGATTAGGTCACTTAGCTCTTGGCTCTACCCTTCTCCCTACTGCTCCACTAGCTATAAAACCTCCAAAATGGGCACAAGGGGACCCTTTGTGCTGCGTGTCTTGTCCCAGAACTTTGCTCTTGGGAGCCTGGGATGTTCCTGGGATTTCAGTCCTGCTGGATGGCAGCCCCACACCAGGTGGGAGAGCAGGATATGGCCCATTCTTACCTTTCTTATCCTGTTTGGGTCACACAGATGCCAGTCCTCAGTTTCCCAGTGGGTATCTAGGAAAAACCAGCCCATTTCCCTGCCTGTGTCAGGGATGTAGGACCTCACCTGCTTCTCTGAGGGCTTTGGGTTGAGCATGGGGAGAGAAAGCTGCTGTCCCAATGAAGGTGACCCACTCATAGCTTAAGGAGGACACCAGTGTGGGGCCTTGACTCCAGCTACTCAGTGCTCCTTGGGCAGTGGCAGCAGCAAGATGGGGAAGGGTCTGGAGCACCAGGGGCAGCTGAGGGAGATGGGGGGGCTCAGCCTGGAGAAAAGGAGGCTCAGGGGGGAACTTCTAGCTCTCTACAACTCCCTGACAGGAGGGTGGAGCCAGGTGGGAGGTGGCCTCTGCTCCCAGGGAACAAGGGACAGGATGAGAGGAAATGGCCTCGAAGTGTGCCAGAGGAAATTCAGGTTGTATGTTGGGAAAAATTCTTCCCTGAAAGGGTTGTCCGGACCTGGCACAGGCTGCCCACGGCAGTGGTGGAGTCCTCATTCCTGGAGGGATTTAACAGCCATGTGGATGTGGCACTTGGGGATATGGGCCAGTGGTGGCCTTGGCAGTGCTGAGGGAATGGTTGGACTCAATGATCTTGGAGAGATTTTCCAACGTAAATGATTCTGTGATTCTATGGCTTCTGGGTCATTGCTTATCCCTGTGGTCTGTGGACCTTCCACTCCTGATGGAAGGTGAGCAGGACACTGCATGGCTTTCTCCAGTATGCTTTGGAGTGAGAACAAATCAACTGCCTGGATCTGAGCCCCCTCCTTTTCTCTGACTGCTCACAGAGGCACTCGCAAGACCAGTGCTTGGGGGAGGTGATGGGCAGGAAGCCACCCGGAGCCACTGTGTCCACTGTTCTCAGTTCTTCCCTGGAGTTCATTCCCAGAAGCTTCAAACCCAAGGGGGCAGGTGGCACCACTGTGAAGATCGTCTTGAAAGAGAAGCACAAGAAAGGTAAGGGATGGAGAGGCTGAGAAGTCTATGTGTGGCTTGAAGTGACTTCTCCAGAACTTTGAATTCCCCAAGGAATCTGTTTCAGCAGCAGGTTTCCAGCAGCAAGTCTTACTTCCCACTTCTCCACTGCCAGCTTCCCCCTGCTATCTCAGTCCTGGAGCCCAGAGCCTCTTGACTGCATGAATCTCCCACTTTCCAAAAAGAGTTGGAAGGAAATGGGTCCTTGGAGCATTTTGGAGATCTGGGACCTGGGAAGCAAGGTGCTCAGATGGAAGGCTCCACATGAACCTTCCAGTACAGTGCCACAGAGGGACAGGATGTTCCTCCTCGCACCTACCTGCCACATGCTGTGTCTGTCCCAGGTGTTCATTCTGGAGGAGAGAGTAGGAAAGCGAGACGAGGAGGCAACCCCCTTGATCCAAAGGGGAAATAAAGGTCCTTTCTCCTCCTGGCGGCTCTTCCACTATTGTGCCTCCAGAAAAATTTTTTCCAGTCCTTGGAGACGAAGCCCTAGAGGAAATTTTGGGACCTCCAAAAATTTCCGTGGTGGAGTCAGCAGGTGGCACTCTTCACTGTGCTTCATTCTGCGACAGCCTCCGAGGGACCCTGGGCTTCCAGAGGTTGGGAGGCAGGTGAGGTCCTGCCCACACTTACCCCCGCCCACACCAGGGTGGTCAAGCCCAGCAGCCTCCATCTCCTGGTGCCTGGTCCCTCTGCCCCATGGCACCTCCTGGGCAGGGTGCCTGCAATATCCCAGTTCCCACTGCTGCCGAATCCACTGCTGGATCCTGTTCTCGAGGCAGCAGGACCACCCACGTGTGAGGTGGTGAAATGTGTTGAGCTCCACCAAGCCCTGGGTTTGCAAAGAGAAGGAGGGTTTATTTGCACCAGCAGATCTTTTCTCTGTCTCCTCCAGCTTGTGTTTACAACGGGAAGACCTATTCCCACGGGGAAGTGTGGCACCCTGTCTTTCGGCTCTACGGCCTCCTGCCCTGCATCCTCTGCACTTGCAGGGACGGCGTCCAGGACTGCCAGAAGATCACGTGCCCCAAGGAATATCCATGTGACTATCCAGAAAAAGTAGATGGGAAATGCTGTAAAATATGTCCAGGTAGGTGGGATCCCACCTGCTCCTGCAGCTGGCTTCCAGATCCTTCCCTACCTTAGTTTAAAGCCCTGGGATAGACGTATAGGTTTCACATTGCTAGTGTCTTGAATCCACATCAGATGAGTTCAAATGGAAGGGCTGGCTTGTCTTGGAGGGCAGCAGGACTTTCCCAAGGTGAGGAAGTTGCAGTGACCCCCAGAAAGTTCCATCTGTTGGAAGGGTGGAGTCTGGAGGAAGACGCTGAAGGAGGGACATGCTCAGACAGACAGAAGGTGCTTTCTGGGGAGAGGGCACGTGGTCTGTTCTTCAGAGCTCCACGTGGGACAAAAAGTCATAGGGTTAAATTGTGGCAGGTGAGATGTTGGTGAAAGGAGGAGAAGGAGAACATTTCCCAGGAATGGGGTTATCTGTGGTACTCATGATTTGTTGGAATGAGAGTTCCCCATACCTGGAAATGAAGGTTGGACACACAGCTGGAGTGGGCCAGGGGGAACTGGGCTGGTGCTGGGACATGGGAAAGGGTCTGGAGCACAGGTCTGATGAGGAGCAGCTGAGGGAGCTGAGGGGGGCTCAGCCTGGAGAAAAGGAGGCTCGGGGGGGGACCTTCTTGCTCTACATCTGCTTGACAGGCGGGCTTTGCTCTCAGGGAACAAGGAACAGGACAGGAGGAAATGGCCTCAAGTTGTACCAGGGGAGGTTTAGGTTGGATATTGGGAAAATTCCTTCCCCAAAAAGGTGTCCAGCCCTGGCACAGGCTGCTCAGGTTGGTGGTGGGAGCTCCCATCCACGGAAGGATTTAACAGCCATGTGGATGTGGCACTTGGAAACATGGGTGGCCTTGGCAGTGCTGGGGGAACGGTTGGACTGGATGATCTTAGAGGACTTTTCCAATCTTAATGATTCTGTGATTCCATGGTGGAGAAGACCTCTTTCCTTTTTTAATGTTCAGTGTGTTTTGGGTCTCTCAGCTGCTCCTTGGTATTTGGAAAACTGTTTTCCTTAAACCACAGACGTGGCAAAGATGTGGCAGGGCTTGAGATCTCCTCCTGTTCCCACTGGAGAATGTTTTCCACGTTATACCTGTCTGTACTTTCACTTATCAGGAGATGTTCAGCTGATGGATCACCCACTGCTTCCCTCTGGAGACTCTGAGTGTCTTTGAGCCTGGCTGGAGGTCTAGCAGGTTCTCTGTGATCTCTTCTGATGAGTATCTTCAAGGGGGCTTTGTGGAAGGATCTCACCAGGCAGAACAACCAAGGGGCACTGCCACATTTTGAAATTGGGGCAAACAGGCTGCAAAATCATTTGAGCTGTGATTTTCAAGGTTTTGCAGCCTTTGGGCAGGGAGGTTCTGGGATGGCCTCCATGGGGGAGCAAAGGGCAGAAGCTCAGCTTGTTTTAATAAGGTTTCTGATATGTTTATGAGCAGGATTTATGATGTGGTGCCTAGTGGGAATGGGATGTGATGACTGAGCAGAGCCCTTCCATTCTTGCATTCCCACTATTTTGGGTCTCTCTGCTTTCAAGTCGACAACTTTCCCTGCTTGGATCTCTTGTCTGCTGTTCAGTATTCTTTTTATTTCCAGTTAAACACCCTGATGCAGGCAAAATGATTTTGTTCTTGCTTTCCAGTTCTCCCAGACAGTGATCACACACACACACACACATTGCTCAGCCAACTTACATCCTTACCCTTTCCTTCACTGCACGGAGGTTTTGCCCATCTTCTTTCTCCAGGCAGTTTCTCCAACTGTTCTCCCCTTCCTCCTTTGTATCCAGTAGTTTGGAGAGAAACACTGGGTGATTTCTGCTTGCTAAAGGGATGCTGATCCCGGGATTGTGACCATACATTATTTGGATGGGGAGGTCATCGGAGCTGCTGTGGGCAGAACTAGTGACCTCGACCCATGTCCCTGCTTCTCTTTTCCAACACTGTTGGGCCATTGAGTGGCTCCAGAGTGAAGCTCCAAAGCTGTTAAATGCCTGTTGAATATGGGGTTCCTTCCTTGGCTTGAAGGTGGGGCTTTAATCAAGGACTCCATGACCTTGGAGGTCTTTTGCAACTTTAGCAGCTCCATGATTCTATGAATGCCCTGGAGCAGGTGAAGTTTAATAGTCTGGGGCAGAGGTTTTCCTGCACCCTGACCCTGTGGTGGAAAGGATGAGGGTGCTGGGCTGTGGTTTTCCCCCTTCGCCTCATGCTGAGCCTGCAGAGCTGAACGCTTGTATTCCTGGTGCTTATACCTTTAAACTGGGATTTCCATCCCCTCTTGGAGAAAAGGAGCTCAGGACCACCTCAGAAAGCCTGGGGGAGAGCAGAATCAGGCCTGAAATAACTGTCCTACTAAAATATACCCCATGCATCTATTTATAGCCAAACTTTCTTTCGAGTAGCGTAAAAAGTTTCAGCGTCCAAAATGGCTGGGAGAACAAGGCTAAATTCAGCAGGGCTGGGCTCCTCTGCCTTCCAAGGCTCACAACCAAAGGCAATAAATCTCCTTCCAAAACCATGGGGGATTCTTAATTACTCCAGATATATTAAAAAAAAAAAAAACAAAAGTGAAATGTTAGCAGCTCTTCTTTACTGAGGATGTTGCAGAAGTCACGTAGGGCCCCGGTGTGGGTGGCACCCCACATGGGAAGAGTGTTGGGGATGGTGCTGAGCTGGGCATGCTGCCCAGGCAGCCCAGCCACAGCTCTGGATCCTACACTGCTGGCTCATCCCTTCGCTTCCCTGATGTTCCTCCTCCAGGACAGCAGTTGGAGTGAGATGGGAAATGGGGAATCCAGCCTGGGCTTCGTGGTGATGGTGGCACCAAGGTCCCTGTGGTGAGATCCAGGTGCTGAAAATCCCCTGCCCTGTTGCCTGAGTCAGAGGGAATGGAAAACATCAGGATGAGCAGGTCCACAGGTCCTTTGCTATCATCTCCCTTCGCTGCCAGTGCTGGGGATCAGATCAAGGTCCTATTCAGAGACGCAGCTGTGTCCAATGGCACCAAACCCAACTAGATGCCTTTTCCATGGCCTGGGTGCTGAGGCAGCTCCTCCAGGCTCCTTCCTTCCCTGATTTCATGAACTCTGTCCTTGTTTTTGCCCAGAAACTAGAGTCAAACCCACGGATGAAATAGTCACCACCCGGTGTGGCAAGAACCCCAGCCATGTCCTGGTGTACATGTTTGTGCCACCACGCTCGGAGAACTCCAAGGAGATCCTCAGGACAATGGCCATCGAGAAGGAGCTGACGGAGGAGGTGGAAATCTACAACTGGAAGCTGATTAAAGGTGAGTACCATAACAAAACCAGCCAGGAGTACAAGGAGTATGTGGAAACCTGAAGCTTTCCAAGCTTTGGTCAATTTTTCAGGCTTTTTTAACAGTGCTCCAGCCCCTGTGGGGTGAATCAAAACCTGCTGACAGCAGGGTGGCTCTTCTGGCTCCCTCATTTCACCCTCTTTTCCTGCAGTTCTATGCAGATCAGGGGCTGGAAACCACTTTTGGCCCCACCACGAGCTGCAACACTATCTGGAGACACAGCACGTGGGCAAACAAGACAAGGGCCATGGGGCTGTTCCCCTAAACCTCCCTGTTTTCATGCCAAATGCACATGGAAAACAAACAAACAAAAAATTGTTCTGGCACTCCATGTTTTTGCTTTTGTTCTTTTTTTTAACCCTAGTCCACCCATAGCTTCCGAAGGGGGAATGAATTGTCCCCAGCCTACTTTTCGGATGGGTGGATTTGGATGCTCCTCTTGGTGTGACCTCCAGAGGTCAAAGCATGGCAAATACACTGTCTCTTACTCCCTCCCCATACCTTCAGCTTTGCAATGCTGTTATGGACCAGAGGATCCCAGGGACTCCTGGTCCAGTAGATATTTGTGTTGAGTTTCTCTTGGGTCCAGGAAAGCATCATGGTGCCCCAACCCTGAGTTTCTGTTGGATGTTCTCTATCCAAAAAACTTGAGCATTTGAGGTTGGTTGTACCTTTCCTATGGATACAATGGCCCTTAGTCCGGGTGTTCTGGACATGTGTAGGCAAATGTTCTGGTCTCTTGCTTATGGTCATGTGTCACCTCACTCCCTAGGGAGACCTCAGCCAGGCTCTTCCCGGCCACAAAGGGTGGGCGCACATGGATAGTAGCCAGAGAAAATAACCCCAGAGATGGACCCCTGGTTGCCACCATGTTTCCATCCTCCCCCTGCCATTCTCCATCCTCCACGGTGCCCCTCTCCCTGTCCTCCCCCTCTTCTCCTTCACAATGGCACCTTGTAGCTAGAGGACAGCTCTGAGCCCACACTGTCTGGGCCCCACCATTTCCTCTCCTCGCTCCTTGGCAGAAGTTGCCACCCAAACCTTCTTGGTACCTTCTGAGGCCAAAAGCTTCATGCCTGCATGGAGCTCCCGAGCCCTGCCAGCCGGGGACAGGGAAGGCCCTTGTCCCCGAGGCCAACACAGCTCTTTTGCTTGGCAGAGCGAAGTGTTGTTATTGGGAAAGAGTCACATATGGATTCCACCTCTCCATGGTCCATCTACTCTACCAACAGTGCAGCATGTGTGGAGTAAAGAGGCTGCAAGTCACATCTGGACCTCGTCCATCTGCCTTTGTATGGGCTTGTGATACCTATATGGCCTTCTCTATTTCTGTCCTGGGAGGGTTTTGTCCGTGAAGCAGGAGCTGAGAGGAGAAACCAGTGCCAACACCCAGCCAGAAGTCTTACCCAGCTGGCTAGTGGTGCACGACCAGCCTCCAGAAGAGCTGCAGTAGGGGCTTCCCCATGTTTGTAGGGGTCTGAAAACCACCAGGAGCTTTGAAAAGTGACTTTCCAGTGTTTTTGAGCAGGAGTTATCATGGGGAGAGAGGACAACAAAGGAACAGGCAGGATCAAAGAGGGGCCAGCATAGTTTGTAGGCTCTGCTGTTGATTCCTGCCCTATACCTGGATCGGAGGTGTGGTACATCCATGGACCCCTTTCCCACATTTACCCTGCCAGGCTGTTGATTAGACAGTGATCAAAATGCTCCTTTCTATCCTGGAAACTGACAGCTCTGAGACCTCCAGCCATCCCTGGGGTTTCACCATGCTCGTATTCCCTCACACCTGGGCTGGAGGAGACCTGCAGGGTTCACACCAGCCATCCCCATGCTTCTCTTTTTTTTTCTTCTGACATGGAGACTCTACAACCCACCTACTTTCTTCCAGAGCCACAAACTCCTTCCTAAGGGAAGACTTTTCCGAGTGTGCAGCTCAAGCTCCTACCTTCTCGTCCTCTCCACTGCAGATGTGAAGAGCACAGTCCTTTCCTCTGAAGATGGCATCAGCTCCCATCTCTGCCCTCTCTTACATGGTTTAAGAACTTGAATATTTTCATTCTTTCCTTGATTTTCGAAATTTCCGGTCCTTTGGTCCTTCCCATAGCTCTGCTTTGGACTCTATGTGTCTTTCTTGAAATGCAAAGCCCAAACCAGGGTGTGGGTCTCTGGCCAAAGGTTGTGTCCTGCTAGGATGGGTCTCATACTCCCATGTGCACCCAGGCTGCCACCTCCAACCACCCACCAAGGCTTTGTTTTGCAGATGATTTAGAAAGTCTTGAGACCAGTTTCTTGAACCAAACGTGCTTCACTCCCCAGCCCAGCGTTAAGTACTGGTAATGCTGGATTCCCACATAGCCAGCAGAGAGAATTATGGTATGTCCACCCATTTCAGGATGGGAAGGAAGGCGCTGCAGAAAAGCCTGTCTCTCCAAAATTAGGAAGGATGAGCTGCTCCATTAATTCATTCCTTGTGCTCTACTGTACTCTACTTCTATTTGGATCCTGAGGCAACATCTAAAGCATAGAATTATTGAATCATAAACTGGTTTGTGTTGGAAGGGACCTTAAAGATCATCCTGTTCCAACACCCTGCCATGGACAGGGACACCTTCCACTAGGCAAGGTTTCTCCCCATCCAACCTGATCTGGAACACTTCCAGGGATGTGGCAGCCACAGCTTCTCTGCACAGCCTGTGCTGGGGGTCTCACCACTCTCACCATAAAAAATTTCTTCCTCCTATCTAGTTTTTATCTCCCCTTTTTTAGTTTAAAACAATCACCCACTGTCCTCTCTCTACAAGGCCTGTTAAAAAGTCTGTCCCCATCTTCCTGATAAATCCCCTTTAAAGCACCAAGGAAGGTGCAAGTGCTTGGCAGCCCCACCACCTCCCTTCATCTCAGCCAAAACGTTGCAAGGAATGATCCTGCCCGTTGGATGGGATCTGCTTGACAGGAAGTGGCACTGCTCTTTCGCAGCTCCATCCACTCCTGTCTCTCTGGTGGGTGGACTGTTCTTATCTGCACTGCCCTGTGCTCTTCTTGTGCCTGCTGGAGCATCCTCTGCATTCCTACACTGCTCCCCACCTCCTGGCATCTGTCAGGAACGGTCATCCCAGGGCAGGCAAAGGTCTCAGCCAGCTCTGAGAGAGCTCTTGGGGGAGCATTATCTGGGTCCGTTGATTAAAATTGTTTATCTCTCCTAGCTCTTGTTTAAATATCCTCTTCATTACTAATGTGCTGGAAAGTGCTTCATCAGCCATGGGGACTGCAAGCACGGCCTCCTGCCCCTTTCTAAGTATAGACCAGAAGGATTTATTGAACACTTGTGCCTTTCTTGTGTCGTTAACAGTTATATTACCTCCATCCAGTATCTTCTTTTGTTACTGGTAGGACTTCTTTTCCCAACCCACTGAAAGGACTTATTAATAGTCCAAATATCCACATATTTCTCTGTATGTCTTTGACTTCCTGTATTAATTTTCCACAGTCCATATCATCTCATTTAGATGGATTGCAAGCTGGTTCCCTTTCATGACGTACTCTTTTTATGTGTAATTGCTGCTGGGAATCAGGGAAAGTGTCTTAACCAAATAAGGGGGACCACATTGCCTCTCACATCTGTTGGCAGCAAGAGGCTGGATGTTCTGGGAGCCTGGGTGAGAGGTGGGGAAGGATATGCCAGGCATACCTGCCTGGTTTGTCATGCTTCGGAATATCGTAACCCCTAATCCCACAGAAAGGTCACTTCCATTGCTAAATGCAGGTTCTGGTTTGCTTGGGTCAAACACTTGAGTCAGGCACCTCTACTAATGGGATAATGCTGGCACAGCCAGAAATATCAATCTCTGCTGAGGTCACTCGTGTTTTTTCCTGTCCTGGAGGAATTTCAGGGCTGGTGACTGAGAGATGGAAAACTTCAGTCCCTGGCTGCTTCCAGGAAAGGAAAACATCCTAGGATGGAGGGGTCTCAGCAGTCAGGGGAGATAGGTGGTCGAGAGAGAGCAGAGGGGGCAGGGATCTCAGCATCTTCTTGGTCTCACCTTTATTTCTTTTATGGTTTTTGGGGAAGATCAGAACCTCTCCAGCATGCGATGTTTTCTGGAGCAACAAAATCTTACTGTTTTCACCTGCTTCATGGTGTCTCTGCTGTGTCCTGATTTAGTGACCAGTACTGTTTGCATTGAACCATAGGATCATGGAATGGTTTGGGTTGGAAGGGACTTAAAGCCCATCCAGTTCCACCTCCCTTCCATGGGCAGTGACACCTTCCACTAGGTTGCTCCAAGCCCCATCCAACCTGGCCTTGAACACTTCCAGGGATGGGGCAGCTTCTCTGGGCAACCTGTGCCAGGGCCTCACCATCCTCACAAGGAAGAATCACTTCCTAATATTCAATCTAATATTCAAATGAGATCGCTCCTGACCTTGGCCAGCCTTGATTTCATTCCCAAACTCCCACTAAGCTTCGTCAGCAGGTCCTGCACCGAACCAGGACCCCAGGGCATCCAGAGCAGGCAGTTTCCCCTTTGCATCTCAGGAGGGGACAGAACATCCAAACCTGTGTGAGCCTTAGATCAAGAATCTGATGCCTTGTGTTCCCCTCTGCAGGAATATTCCATCTGATCCAAACCAAGAAGATCAGCAAACAAGAATTCAAGCAAGAAGCACAAAACTTCAGGCTGATCACCAGGACAAACGAAGGTAGGGAAAGAAAAATCCCTTTTCCTCACTCCTCCGGCACATCCTGCCCCAAACAACCCGCTATTTTCCTGCTCTGCTCTGGCCATTCCAAAAAGACTGCATAAATCCCGACACGGCATGGGGAGCTGAACCATAGGGAAAAGGCTTGTGCAAGCTTAGCAGGGTTGGAACTGACCTGTTTTCACACCCATATGCAACACTCCTGGTTAACAGCCACTTTATGGTATTGGAAAGGGCAGCCAGCTTTCTAAAAGTGGATGCACCCTTGTGAAATCCAAAGGATTTGTCTCTCCAAAGCCCGTAAAACTGTTTGATTTTTATATCTAATCCATCTGGTCTTAAGGGGTGGGGGGATGAGGGAGAAAAAAAATAAATGATGCAAGGGATTAGAAAGAAAATAAACTGTTGAAGTGTTTTTAAAAATCACTCTGAGTGTTCTTGGATGTGCGTAAATGTTGCGAAAAGCAGGAATGCCAGTGCACATGCCGGGAGCGCCTGTACGGAGTGAAACTGCCATGCTATTTCCTGCTGGCTGCCTCTCCTCCTGGGCTGTGTTGGAGTTTAGTGGGATAGGCTGGGATCAGAGCCATTCCCATATTGTCCAGCACCCACAGGTCACTGGGTCAGTCTGGAACAGCTCTGCTGCCCAGTGCACCCAGTGTGCCAGGGAGGTTGGAGATTTGTTTTCACCCCCAGTCCCCTTGGGACAACATCTCTTGAGCAAACCCTGGGGAATTTTCCAGTTCCTGCTCCCAGGTTGTGTTTCACACCCTCATGGAGTAATGTGCCGGCTTCTTCTTGCCTCAGTTTCCCCTGGCAAATAATCCTGTTGAGAATCTGCAGCTCACTGGTGAGGCTGTGGGGGATTGAAGGGGGTTTCTTCTCCTTCTGCAGCAGGATTTTCCTATGCCATAGGTAGAAGAACCAGGGCTGATGCAGCAGCAGGAAAATGAATACAAGTGTAGGGGCTTTGAGCAAGCCACCCCAAAGAAATAGGGCTGACAGAAGGGAGGAGAGAAACCTACCTGCCCACTGCTATGAAACTGAAATTTTGGCTTTCTGAGGGTGAGACAGAGGACAAGCAAAATGCTTCTTCCCCCTGAGAGGCAGGGAGTCATCCCAAATCGCAGATGGGCCAGGCAGGACATGGCCCTAGATCATATCAAAGCACCCTTTGAGGAGGTAGAGAGAGGGATTTACCCCTGTTTCAATCTGAGCTCCTTTTCTTATAAGACCATGTGAGGGTTTACCAGAAAAAGCATTAGAAGTGCCATTGATTGTGCTATTAATTGCATTGCACTGGGTAAGAAGGCCATTCTTGACCACAAATTACCATTTTAACTTCAAGGTGACAAAGTCTAGAGCTGGATGATGAATCACTGATGAGCTGCTCTGGCCATGGCTGGTGTGGGTAGATCTCTATCCCAACCTCTCTCCCAGCATGGTCCTTGTGGATCCTCCAGCAGAGAGGGTGCTACACATGGGGGAAATTGTGCTTTCCTGCTCCAAGGTTGTTGCTAATGTGTGTCCCTCTCTGCTCATCCAGGTCACTGGAACATCTTCCGAGCCCAGACATCAGAGCTGAGGATGACAGAGAGCCCAGAGAAGGAAACAAAGAACTTGTAAAGCTAAAAAACTTTACCCTCGCTTTTGATTTATCTACACCCCCACACATACACATATATATGAGAACCAGAGCTGCATTATTAAATAGACTGGCACTTCAATAAAGGATACACTAGTGTAAGTTCCAGAAACTTCAGATCCCAGTTGATCCGTGTGAAAGCCGCAGCCATGGAGGTGCCTCTCTCCGCTCTCTCTCCATCTTCTGCTATCCTTGGATATGCAGAGGGAAGAGGGCGAACCGGCAGAGGTGTGAGACCTGGTGTGACATGAAGAGGTGGGATACATCCCTGACACCCCGGCATTCTCAAAGAGCACCAGGAGCAAAGCTTGACTGAGCATCTTTCCAATCACCGATGCAAAGATGACCTGCAAGGAAAAAAAATCATTCTTATTTCTTTTCCTGGAGCCCCTGTGATCTGTAAAGGGTTTCTTTGGCTGAAAACCCTCCAAAGGGTGTTTTGTGAAAAGTCTTCTGTCTTTCCTCCTCTGTTCCAGCTGGGAGGATCCTTTTCCCTTCTTTGCAGATCTTGTGAAGATGTAGTTTTTGGGAGGACCCACCTGCTGACAGGGTCTGGGACCCTGAACACTGCACTAAGGTTGCTACTAAGCAGGTTATTATGCTATATATTTATATATATCCTACATAATATCTACTGGGCTGTATTCACTGGAGGCACATCTCCCAGAGAGTCAACAGGACCATTTCTGCAGTGTGGGGAGGAGGGTGTGCAGCAGCATCACCTTCCCCCTGTCTGGAAACAGCTTTGGGGGATTTTCAAGTTGGTTTTGGTATGTGTATTTATCCTTGGATTCTTGTTTTATTCTGTTTTGATAAATCTATTTATTTGGAGATCCAAATCTGTCTGATAAACCTGATTAAAGTATCTTCTTGATTCAGCTTCCTGTACTGGTTTTCCTTTCCCTCTAAGGTCTGTATTACATCTCTGGAAGGGACCCCATCCTGGTGGGGTCTGACCCCCTTGACCTCTCAGAGTAGGGATACAGGATCCCATGGACGCTTTGCTCATCAGCAGGGGATCATCCTTTCCCATTTCCTTGTTGTCTGCACATGGTTTTGGGCTGAAAATAGATCTTGGAGCTGGTGGTGGGCATGGGGGGACAGGTCATAAGCCCAGACCAGGAAATGGGAAGTCCTGGAATGCTGGCCAGGAGCCCAAGCAAGCTGCTGAGTGCAGGAGCTCTGTCTTGGACAGGCAACCACTCACATGGGACTATGAAAGGATCAACGTGAGCAGCTCCCATCCCATGCTTTCCCCTTCTCTCTTCATTATGCTCCAAAAAAACAGAGTTGGTGGATACAAAGTGGATGGAAACAGGTGCCAAAACTCGGAGGAATGAAAGAGGACCCACAGCAAGGAGCAACCAGGGACAACTGGAGTAGCCAGCAGGCACTGAGCTGGCAGCACTTGCCAGAGCCAGGCAATGATCTTGGGGCTGAGCTGGTTCAGCTTGTCCATGAAAAAACCCCACTGATGCTTTGGGTGTTAGGGGTGTTTCCCATGGCACGAGGTGAAGGGAGAGGGGTAAAGCCACCCCCTCACCTGCATGGCTGTAGCTGCAGGGAGGATGCTGCCAGCCCTGGGCAGAGCCTGAGCCCTTGCTCGTCAGCCTAATTAACTCACCCTTGCTGATCTAATTGGAGCTGAGCAGAGGTGCAATTTGTGCTCATTTACCAGAAGCAGCAGGAGTTTCAAAAAAAGCTGCTCTGTTGGGTTCATGGGGAAGGTTGGGAGAAAGTCAGCAAGAATTCTCATCCATATGAGTTTTCCTGCAGGTATCTCTGGGTTACTGAGCCCATATAGGTTGTACTGGGCCCATATAAGTTCTACTTATATGGGTAGGTTATATGGAACCTATATAGGTGGTACTGAGCAGATAAAGGTTATTCTGAGGCCATATATGTTGTACTGAGCCCAAATAGGTTGTACTGAGCCCATGTAGATTGCACTGAGCCCATACAGGTTTTACTGAGTCCATGTAAGTTCTACTGAGCTCATAAAGGTTGTACTGAGCCCATCTACGTTGTACTGGGCTCATCTAGGTTGTACTGGGCTCATAAAGGCTGTACTGAGCCCAGACACAGACAGACCTCTTGGGTCCAACTCAGCTGAGTTCCATGCACACAGAGCTCCTCTACCATGTCCAGGAGGATGGTGGATGCTTCCAGATATTCCATGACCAGGAGAAACCCTTTGGAGAGCAACAACAGAGGAAGTTGGTCATTTCTCATGGAGTTGGTCGTTTCTCCCAAGTTACAAGTGATAGGACAGGAGGAAATGGCCTCAAGTTACACCAGAGGAGGTTTGGGTTGGATATTAGGAAAAATTTCTTCTTCAAAAGGTTGTCCAGCCCTGGCACAGGCTGCCCAGGGCAGTGGTGGAGTCTCCACTGTCCCGGGGGGATTTAACAGACATGTGGATGTGGCACCTGGGGACATGGGTCAGTGGTGGCCTTGGCAGTGCTGGGGGAAGGATTGGACTTGATGGTCTTAGAGGGCTTTTCCAGCCTTAATAGCTCTTTGATTCCATAATTCTGTGGATGTGGTCCCTGCTATCCCTCACTGAGTAATCCCTACCTGCTGTGTGGTGCTTTGTATTTCTTCCCAAAAGCACCACTTGTCTGAAGTGACCACAGAGCTGCATCACCCCAGTGCTGCCTTGCCTGGAGCCCTGGCTGAGCTCTGCCTTGGGCAGGGAGGTTTGGGGATTAACAGTGATGTACAAGATAGAGGTTCGTGGGGACACAAGACAGAGAGCAGTCTCATCCTAGGGAGCATCCCACCAAGAGATGAAGCTGCTGCCTGGTCCCTCCCTGGGAAACATGCATGTCATTGTCCTGGTGCAGATGCTCTGAGGTGTGCTGGGGTGGCTCTGCTCCTTCTTCTGCTGTTGTCCTTGCACTGAAAGTGGTCCCAGCAAACAGGGTTTGGTGCTGAGTTGGTTTTCAGCTCTCCCATCATGAACAGGAGATGTGGAAGTCTCCAAAGATGCTGTTTGAGTGATGTGGCTGTTCCATCCTCTCATAACCTTCTTTATTGCCCAGACCCATCACATCCACTTTCCCTGGCTGCCTCCAAACATCATCTCATCTTTTGTGGTATCAGCTTCTCCCCTGCCATCAGGCAGTATGCCCCTGCCAGCTCTTTGTTGGTGGGAGTCAGGCTTTTTGCTGCCTCTCAGTTACCCCTTTACTGCAGCCCTGCTTTGGAACACTGTCATAAAAGGCA
The DNA here is from genome assembly GCF_036250125.1 of Pseudopipra pipra. NCBI lineage: Eukaryota > Metazoa > Chordata > Aves > Passeriformes > Pipridae > Pseudopipra > Pseudopipra pipra. The sequence continues at coordinate 17,148,605 of NC_087550.1, forward strand.
CCCCATAAATTTTATATGGAACAGTAAAACGTTTTCGCCTTGGCTGCATTTCCCTTGCTCTTCGCTTGCTCCGGCAGCAAAGACCAAAGGCGTGAGCTCCAAGCTCCATATCTCGCTGCTGGCTCCTAGCAAGCAAAACTGGGATGACATTGCTTTTTGATGGTTTGGTTGGAGGAATAAGCCTTGCACTGGTCGTGGGGCAACACTGATGCCTTCTGTCTGAGTGACACAGCCATGGGGGCACAAGACATCTGGTCTCCAAAAGGAGACACAAAAGTCTCCCCTCTGCTCTCTGCAATGAGGCAGGAAGGGCTCTTAACCCTAACCATAGCCCTAACCGTAACCCTAACTCTAACCCTAATCCTAATCCTAACCCTAATCCTAATTATGAATCAGAGAATCACAAACTGGTTTGGGTTGGAAGTGACCTTAAAGCTCATCCAATCCCACTCCCTGCCATGAGCAGGGATACCTTCCACTAGACCAAGTTGCTCCAAGCCCTATCCAATCTGGCCTTGAACACTTCCAGTGGTGGGGCAGCCACAGCTTCTCTGGGCAACCTGTGCCAGGGCCTCACCACCCTCACAGGGAGGAATTACCTCCCAATATCCCATCTAACCCTGCCCTCCGGCAGTGGGAAGCCATTCCCTCTTGTCCTGGTACTTCAGGTCCATGTCCAAACTCCCCCTCCAGCTCTCTTGGAGCCCCTTTAGGCACTGGAAGAAGCTTAAAGTTCTCCCTTGGAGCCTTCTCTTCTGTGGGTTGAACCCCCCCAGCTCTCCCAGCCTGTCTCCAGAGCAGAGGGGCTCCAGCCCCTCAGACCATCTTCGTGGCCTCCCCTGGACTCACTCCAGCAACTCCACATCCTTCTGATGTTGGGACTCCCACAGCTGGAGGCTCACCACAGGTCTCACCTGAGCAGAGTAAAAGTGACCCCTGATCCAACAGGGATGTGAGGGGTGGGCTGAGCTTTCCCTTCAGACAACAGAAGTGCAACCATGGGACCCCATTCATCATCCCTGTCCATTATTATCCAGCCAGCCAGCTGTCTATCCACATCCATACTTTTCCAGACATAACCTTTTAGGTGCTTTGGCTTTCCCTTCCCTGAAGTGGCATGGAAAAGAGAAGAGCTTCACCTTGGTTTACCCCGAATGCTGACCAGTATCAAAGCCCTTTGTTTCTCCCAGGACTGTAAAGAACCATCCCAGAGGAGCTCTGGGAATACACACAAAGGCCACGTGGGCTGGTGACCACCCTCTGCTCACAGCAGCTAACGACCAGGAGCCTGCCCTAATGACCACACCTCCCCACAGGGGACCTCTCAGAGGCCACCTTCCCCGAGGGGGTGTCTCTGGGGATTAACCCTTTTAATTGGATCAGCAGCCACAGATCAGAAGCCAACATTTCGCCGTGGGTGGCATCGCCTTCCTTGCCCTGCTCCTCCTCCCTGCGTCCATTTGCCTCGGCAGGGATCACCCCATTTCCACCCCGAGCTGTGAAGATGGGGCTGATTCGGGGGCTGAGCTGACACAGTGCTGTGGGACCTTTCATCTCTTGCAACACTGGCTGTGTTTGCACATCTGTAAGTGAGGAGAAACCTCAGCTTGTGGTTGCAGAGGTGATCATGGAAGTGTAGAACTGGGTTTGAAAAGATCTTCTCAGTCTCCACAGGAGGCTGGAGTCAGGTGGGGTTTAGGCTTTTCTTTTGTGTGACAGGACAAGGGGAAATGACCTCAAGTTGTGTCAGGGGACATTTAGGTTGGATATTAGGGAAAATTTCTTCCCAAAAAGGTTATTCAGCCCTGGCACAGGCTGCCCAGGGCAGTGGTGGAGTCCCCATCCCTGGAGGGATTTAACAGCCACATGGATGTGGCACTTGGGGATATGGGCCAGTGGTGGCCTTGGCAGTGCTGAGGGAATGGTTGGACTACATGATCTTAGGAGGGCTTTTGCAACCTAAATGATTCTATAATCAGCTCAGTCATGGATTGTTTGGGAAAAGATGAAGCTTTCCAAGACCTCTCTGCATAACCTGGCTGACACATCAGAAGGAGTTTCAGCCAGCCTGGACCTTTGCTTATATGGATAAAATCCATGATAAGAAATCCAGCACCAGCTGGTTGCACCACCAAGCTGGAGGAGTGTCATGGGTCTCAATGGTGTCCCATGGAGGCAGCCTGATGTCTTTAGAGCAAAAAAACCTCACAGCAAACACCCAAACCCAACTTTGGGATTTCAAATATCTTGTCCAAGAGAACCTGGCGTGGACTCAGACACCGTCTCTGACCCAAGCCAGGAGGAGAGGGGGACATCAGCTCTTCTCGATCCTCAGGGAGATGTCATGATTTAATTGCTGCTTCTACAGGATTTGCATCTCCTGGCACTTCTGCAGGACCCAGATCTCCTGCTGCATCTTCCCTGGGACCTGTTTCCTGCCAGCCCTCTTGTAGTCATCTCTCCTTCTGCTGTGGTCTGCTTGGAGTTCAATAAGTGCGTCAGGTCTCCCATGGCTGGTCCAACCTGTGCTGAGACACCTCTGGACTCTGCAGAGAGCATTTGGGCAGTGGGCACAGTTTGGGTCCCCAGTACTAGGCAGGCAGGGACTGGCTGGACCCAGTCCAGCTGGAAGATAAGCCAAAAACCTTTTCCCCTTCAGAAATGCTGGAACTGCGACCAAGGGAAGGAGGGACATCCCATCCTTGGAGAAACTCAGCTTTTGCCTGGAAACAACCCTGAGCAACCTGCTATAACTTCAAAGTTATCCCTGCTTGGAGCCAGAGGTTGGACCAGGGACCTCCTGGGGTCCCATCCAACCTGAACTGCCCCATGGCTATGTGCTCCAGGATGGATGGCAAGTCACCATCAGAAATCTTGGCTCTACCTCTGGGGTCTTAGGGCTTTTTTATGTCAGAGCCGTGCTATTTCATGCTCTATTATCAGGTCAGTCAAAATACTTCTCCAAACTATATGTCCATGCCAGCTACACTCACTTCCTTGGCTCCTGCTGTTTTCCATTGCATCAGATTTTCAGTCATGCAAAATATCTACTTTCACCTTTATCTGCCTGAAGGGGAAGCCAATACCTCTTGGTTATGTTCACTGGAGTCTCGTTCCCCACTGGGCAAGACGGGAAGAGCCAGTGCTGGTGACGTGCACTGCTCAGTTTGAAGTGTCACTGCATCATTAGGGCTCTGCTATGGGGAAATAAAGTCACATAAATGAAGGCTTTGTTGGGTTTGGTGCTGCTCCAAATGTCCTAGGTGAACCTCTGGAGGTGGGTTGAATTTTTAAGCATCTCCCAATGAACTGGGATATGCATTTTCATGTCACCTTCCCCCAGTCAAAGTGGGGGGGAATTTCTCCTGGAAGGGATAGGATTTGCCTTAAAACAGGGCTTGCAGCTCTCCATAGAGACCCACGTGCCATGTTGGCTCTCCTCTGTGCATCCTTTTCTTTTTCAGCCATGAGAAACGGAGAAACCAGAGGGCCGTCCGTGCTGCACAGCTCACAGGCTGTTCTCGTGCCACCACAGACCTGTCTCCTCTCCAGACTAAACAGTCCTAACATTTCCTGTCTCTTCTCACAGAGAAATGTGTCTGTGATCACTGTTTACTCCTGTTTCTGCACCTTTTTGGATGCCGGAGCAGCTCAGGGTGTACCTAATCTGGGGGGTTGTCCGAGCTGCTGGGGAAATGAGCTCGCATTTCCTTGCCTCCATCTTTGTCAAAGCCCCCCAAAGCTGAGAAGCAAAGAAATCCCTGCAGAGAAAAGCTTTGCCAGCAAGTCAGGAAGGACTACCTAGACACTGGAAAAAGCCCCTGACTGCCTGGAACATGGGTGCAGGGAAAGAGGTGATGAGAAAAACAGGGAAATCCTTGGAGATGGTGGCTGGTGGGGCTGGAGGTAGAGGAGGGATGGGAGGTGGAGGAAATGCGACCAGCACGGCATGACCAAAACCCTGTAGGTCCTTTCCTCCATCATGATGCTTCTCTGCTTTCCATGTGTGATGTGGCCATCCCCAAATGTGGGGTTTCCAAAGGACAGATCAGTGGTACAAAGGAGCTGGTGGATTATCCCATGGTTGTCCTGGCCTGTGGGATGCGGAAGAGCCACCCACAGGGAGGGTTTTTCTCCCTCTCCTATTTTTTTTGGCCATGCAGTCCCCAGGCGAGACCCCTGTTTGTACAGGCTGGATAAATGTGAAGGGAACTGCTTACAAGTCCTTCTCACCAGCGTTGCCAAAAGACCATGATTCAGTGCTGTTTTTTAGGGTAGAAATGAATTAGTTCGGGCCCATCACAATTATCTAACTCAACGGGCACAACAATAGCCCACTGTTTAATGGTTGTTCATGGCCCTTTAGCACCATCTGGGTCGTCTGATGAGGGACTTTGAGAACAGTTGAAAATGAAGTAAGAAGGATTGCTTGGCCCAGACACCCCTTTTTGCCTCCCAGCTGCACAGACAATGAAAATAATCCCGATGGACCCATTAGACACAGGGAGAGGGACTGTGGAGCAAACATCAACACATGCCCTCTGAGCTGCAGGTCGGTGTCCCCAAGTGGTGGGTGGCGGCCTTCGGAGAAGCAGGGGAGAAAAGCTGGCCACATGTCTAAGTAGCAAAGAGTTGCACCCTGGACATGCTCCTCTTCAAGCTTCGGGGGTTGAGTTTGAGTGGGTGACGCCTGAGATGGCAAGGCTGGGGGTTGAAGAGGTCTCTGCTGCTGCTCAGAAGGATTCGGACCACTCTGGAGATGGGGCTGTTTCTTGTGCATGCTGGAAGATGGATTTGGAGGTTTGCCAAGTTGGGCTTGGGCTTCCCTCAGGGTGGGAGGGCAGCTGGGTGCTCATCAGGTGCAAAGCTACCCTGCGAGGGGCTTGGAGCCTGATGGGAATCCAGGACAGGCTCACTTAGTCCACCCTTGTGTGGCCACTTGAGAAACAAGGCTCCCATATCGTGTAAGTGAAGTGATGCCACCCCTGATAGCCCCTGCCATGGCCTTCCCAGCCGCCAGCCTCCAGGTCCCAAGGTCTCTCCAGTAGCTGGCTGTGACCTCCCAGTCCCACCAGTCCCAACTTCCAGCCCCACAATCTCTCCAGTCTCCATCCCAGCTTCTCCAACACTCAGCTGTGAGCTGTGTCGCTGGCACCCAGACCTCCAAACACACATACGTACCTGTAGAATAGAGCCAGGACAGGGAAAACAGTCGGAAATGGAGCTCAACGAAGGAAATGGAGATTAATGAGACAAACTGCTCTAACTGGGGACAAATGCAGTGCCCATCCAGCTGCTTTGACAGAACTGGCCCATTTATCCCCTTATCCCTCTATTTCCACATTCGTTTCTCTTCAGACCCTCTTCATTCCTCCCCTTGCCCACGATCAATCTGTCTGGATGGGAAATGTAAGCAAGTGTGTGTGTCCCCCCCTGCAGTGTCAGTGTCCATTCAAACAGGCCAAATTTAGTTTTTATTAATTTCTTTTTACACCCTGCCTGTCTCTGTGTCTAGTTTTAGCTTGGTGCTGAGTGCTCCAGGCTGCAGTTTTCACAGGAAAACCTGGTAAAGTGGAGTTTTGCTCACTGAAGCAGGAGTTTACAAGGAGGATTTGGCAGGGCGGCTGCAGAGAGACCCTCGGGGGCTCCTCCAAACCCTGTCAGGCTTCCGGCTCCTGTTCTGTGGCAGGACAATCCTCTTGAATAATGAATAATGAATGGAAATACTGATCCCCTTCCAAACTACTTTTAGCACGTCCCGAGAAGTTGCAGACACCGTTGTGGGCTCCTTCTCCTCCCAAGTGGAGTGAGGGAATCTGTATCCTACTGACGCAGCAGAGGAGAGCTGCACATTGTCCTGCCCTCCATGACCTTCCTGGGAAGTCAGGAAGACCTAGTTCCACAATGGGTGGAGGCTTTTAATACGTGACCGTGGCTGCATCGATCCATGGTGAGGCTGTCAGGGATCACCACCTGGGCCAAGAGGTTTCCAGGGGAAAACCTGGAACTGGAAATCACTTTGCTGCCTTCCCAAGATGGATTATTGGCATTTGAAGCAGAACGTGAATCTCAAAAATGAATAAAAAAAGGTCAGTTAGAATTGAATATAATTTGGCTCTTTACCTAAACAACCACCAGCCAGTGACAGATTCCCAGAATTACTGGGACAAACTCCCCAGACAGTGTTCTGCTAATAAAAAAGAGATCACATGACTGGCGTTGGATTTCCAGATCAGCCTCACCAAATGCTGACCATGGTCCCCCAAAAAGGCATTTGGATACCTCTTGCCCTTGAACCTGCCCTGCAGATCTGAGCAGCTCTGGTGCAAATCAGGAAACAATCCAAGGGAGTTTTGTCCTTCACAGCATGGCCAGAGTTAACTCTAACACATCCCAAAGGATTTTGAGGAAGGTTTTATCTTTGAAATGGCAACTGAACCCTTTCTAGCTGATCATTGCCTTGGTACAATCCTTTTCCCATGAGCCGAAACTTGAGTTTTACCTCTCTTCCTTGGCCAGGCCAAGGAAGGACTTGGTGGCCCTTTGGGTCATGTTACAGGTCCCAGGGGAAGATAGAGTACGGGCAGCACGTGGAGCAGTTGTGGGAGCTGGAACTGGCTTGGTTCTGGCTCATTGCTCTTTCTTTTGGTGAGACCAGCAGAAGAGTAGCCTGATCTCTGCATGAGGCTTCAAAATAAGCCTAGGGTGATGCTCTTACCAACCCCTGTTCATGGTGGGGATGGTCCCTCCTCCCCCTTGAAATTTTGCACCCCCGGGGAGCAGTCGTGCTCTCCACACCTGGTCTGGGGAGGAGGGATAACGTCATCCACAGCTCCTTGGCACACAGGCAATGGCAAAATCCCAGCCAGAGGAGAGGCCAGCTGGGGGAAAACTTGTGGGTGAGCCCACGCCAAGTCTCCCAGCTGGGAATTGGTGGGGAGGGCTCAGGCTCTGCTCCTCGCAGGGCCTGCGGTTTAATTCCCTTTACACCAAGGTAAGGGCAGGGAGGAGGAAACTCCTGCAAGCAAAAAACCCCTGGGATTTTGTTCTTCAAATGTCCTGGTTAGGGATGATCCAGAGGGGAATGTCAGTGGGAGATTTGTGGGAAATGACATCCTGGTGACCCTTTGGGATGGACTCAGCAGGGTGGGTGCCCCAGGACTCTGTGCATGCTCCTCTCCTGTGTCTGGTCTTCTTCCTTTTCTCCGTTGTTTGGGTTTTTGACAAATCCTAGAGCTTTTTTAAAGACTCATCAGAGCATTGTGATGGGTCAGATGGGCTCCAGTCCTCGCTTTGATGCCAGCAGGGCAGAGTCTGCTCCCTTTCTAGCCTGCTGGAAGAGGTGGGATGTTGGGGAGCAAATGCTGCTTCTTGGGTGTTTTTTTTTTTTTCCACTGTAGTGAGTTTTGAAGTTCCCAACCCCTGGCTTTGGCACTGCTGAGACTGACAGAGGGGAGTGTGCAGACACCCCACCCCTACAGCCTTGTCTCCCCAAACTAAGGAAAAACACAAGAAACAGGGTGGGTAGGAGATTCCCCTTCCTTGGGGTGATTCCCCTCTCCCAATTCCTTGCAGGAGATGGGTCAGGGCTCAATAGCCAGGGACTAACCTGGTACCACCCATTTGAACTCACCCCTAGTTTTTGGTCTTAGAAAAGGTCTGAATTCAAGGCTGCAGCACCAGGAACAACTTTGGCCCCCAGTTTTAGGCCTTTTTCAACCTAAGTGACTCTATAATTATACTCCTGATTTGCATCCAAGTGGGTGACACTCCCAGCACTTGGAGATCAGGTTAGAAATGCTTTTCTTTATATATGATATTCCTGAGTTTCCACCTCAGGAAGAAATCAGAGGCTTTTTCCTGCCTGGTGGGCATCATGGGGGGACATCCAACCAGCCCAGGAAACCAAAATACTGTTTCCCAGCCCACAGGAACTGACTTTTCTTTCAAGCACTCAGCTTTGAGACAGGATCCAGGCGGTCCTGGCATAGGAAAGCCTTTTTTAGCCCAGCTTTATCCACACAAGTGGCAATGCTGGTGTGGGATGGACTTGGATGGACAGGGTGAACTCCCTGAAACCCATCCTTAATTTTGGCCTCCACAAGGACTTGGAGAAGTTTCGAAGGTGGGTGCAAGCATGGATCAGGACCAACCCAACCAGGGATGGGATACGCTGGGATTTTAGCAAAGCTTTTGGTATCATCTCCACCAGCATCCTCATGGTCAAAACTGGGGTGATGTGGAGTGATGGGGACACTCCTACCCCAGGAATCCCAGGGATACAGGTATGGGACTGGCTCAGGTTGGTTGTGGGTGATGTAGTTGGGCTCCTTTGCAGCACATCTGCCAAGTCCCATACCTCCCAAATTTACTACCCATATCCTTTCCTAGATGAACACAATGAGTGTGGGTAAAAAGGCTTGGGGAGTTGGGCCATTAATATTTGAATATTAAAATATAAAATGTATGGTGAGAATGGTTGTGGTGGTGGTGGGTGAGCAGGACCTGGAGCAGCAGCAGCAGAGGAGGAGGAGAAGGATGAGGAGGAGTAAGAGGAGGAGGAGGGTCAGATCTCTTGGATAAACAGGTCAAAAGCCTTCAAGACCCCAAATGTAGCAGTTTGGATGACCCCAAATTTAACAGGACTAGGGTGTGCAGGTGCCATGGTGGTGATGTGATGATGTGCTGTGCATCCACAGTGTGGATGCAGCCACCAAACCCATGAAAACAACTCTCAAAAATCTGCAAACAGCCCCTTGGCACCCACAACACAGAGGGTAGGTGGAGGAGGAGATTTAATTCCCTGGGGAAGGGGGTGCTGTGTCCCAGCTCCAGCATCCCTGGGCGGGTGTAGCCCCTCAGTTTAGCTCCATTGGCTACACCAACGGGTAAGGTTGTTTCACTGCTGGAGCTACAACAACATCCCAGAAAGTTAATTCTGGCACCTCCTGCCTTGGCACAGGGCAGGCACCACATGGCACTGAGCCAGACCCTCTGCGATGCCGGGAGGGAGCAGCATCAGCATCAGCCATGCCAGGCACCCCATCCCAGGGCTGTGTTCCTTTGTCAGGGGGGTGGCCTGGGGGCAATGGAGTGGCCTTTGGGGATGTGGCTGGGATACAGGGGCATGAGAAGGAGTGCAGGGCTGAGATCCCAGATTTTAGGGGCCAGATCTTCCCGTTAATGCCTCTCCGGCCTCCCTGAGTGGCTCTGCCTGAGGCGTTTCAAGGACCATGGACAGGCCTTGGTACAGAGATGGGGCTCAGCCCCAGGGACGCACTCCTGGCTATCCTGCGAACCACAGGGGACCTGAGAAGAGCAGGGATGTCCCTGGGTTGGCTCAGACCTTGCCGCTAGTCTCTGTACTCCCCCAGCAGACACAGGTCTCCAAATTGGCAGGACCAGTCCCCACAAGCATCCCCGTCACTGGGGATGACACCGTCCATCAGCAGCTGGCACTGAGCTCTGCCACCCCTCCCCAGCCTCAGTCACACCCTTCTGCGTGCAGGGCAGGGTAACATCCCAGTGCCAGCTCCCCAAACTCCCCTGACAGGAGGCTGACGAGTCCCCTGCACCAGGGTCCTCTCCAGCTGCCTGCACACCCCCTCAGAGCAGAGCCGGTAGCCGAGAACCTGTGCCGGGACCAGAAGCCCGTCCAGGGAATATAATAAAATTAAAGCTCATTAAGCACTTAGAGAAGGGTTTGCATTGAGGGGGTGTGGGCGGGGGGGCTGGTGGGGCCGTGCATCTCAATACTGGGCTATTTAGAAGGGAGAATTTAATAACATGGGGGGGTTGGTTTTTATGGCAATAGATTTATTCCACCTGGGCTAAGAAATACATTCCACATCTGCCGAGCCGTGTAACCAGACTCTAATTAAAATCGTGTGCCAAGCGAGGGCCTGGCTGGAAAACACAAAGCTGGCTTTTAGAGCGGCTGGGAACCGCGGCCGCGCCGAGCCCGGCCCGGGGCCAGGCGGCTGTGGGGCGACGGTGGCAGGCACTGGTGGCAGGCGGTGGTGGCAGGCGCTGGTGGCAGGAGCTGGTGGCAGGAGATTGTGGCAGGAGATTGTGGCAGGAGGTGGTGGCTAGCATGATGGGTAAGGAGCTGGTGGAGGGGCTGTGCCATCGCTTGCCTTCCCCATGGTGGGGTAGGAGGGGTGGTGGAGGGTGGGTGGTGTCCGTGTGGGGACCCTGGGACAAGGTGGCATCTGCGTGTGTGCCAAGACCTTGGGGACAGAGTGATGTCCATGTGTGTGCAGGGACCCTGGGGCAAGGTGACGTTCCTGTGTGTGGTGACTATGGGGACAAGGTGATGTCTGTGTGTACACAGGGTCCCGGGAACAAGGTGACATCTCTCTTTATGCAGTGACCACGGCGATGAGGTGACACCTACGTGTGTGCAGGCACTGAAGGACAAGGTGACATCTCTCTGTACGTAGTGACCACAGGGACAGAGCGACACCCATGTGTGTGCAGGCACCATGGGGCAGGGCCATGTCCATGTGTGTACAGGGATCCCTGGGGACAGGGCAACATTGTGCACATGGTGACAGTGACACCCGTGGACATGTGGTGATGGTGGGATGGGGCAATGTCCTCGTGTGCACGGTGGCCACAGAGGCAGGGGTTTGTCCCTGCACAGGCAGTGACAGGGGGACAGGGCGATGTCTCCAGGTATGTTGTGTCCTCAGGGACAAGGCAGGTGGTGGTTGTGCACAGTGGTGGTGACACCCATCTGTGGGATGGACCATGGGATGGCTGATGTCCCTGCACAAGCAGTGCCACGTGGATGGGGTGACACCCACACATGTGTAGCAACAGCGGGGACAGCTTGACACCCCTGTGTATCTGCAGTGATAACAAGGAGAGGGTGACACCCATTTGTCCATGGTGTCCACAAACATAGGGTGACATCAATGCAGGTAGCACCATGTGGGTGACATGCACGCACCTATAACGATCACGGGATGGGGTGACACGCTGCGCTAGTGACATGGGGACAGGGTGATGGCCATATGTACGCTGTGACCACAGTGACATCCACACTGTGGGATGTGTGATGCCCCTGAACAAGTAGTGCCACGGGAATGGGGTGACACTCGTGACAGGGTGACATTGGTGATAAGGTGACACTGGTGACATGATGTCCACACAGCCGCTGGCACTGGAGCGACGGTTATGGGGCTGAAAGGCCGCCCTGTGCGCCCCAACACGGGACAAATTTTACAGTCCTGCTAAGTCAAGCCTAAAATGTCCTGAACAAACAGCAGTTCTGTCTCGGGTTTAATAGCCCTGTCCTCCAGACAGCGGCAGGAGCGCCAGTTCTGATGGAGAAACTCATGAAACCTTTGAAATAGTTTGTACGGGAGTAGTGAAGTGAGAAAAAACCCCAGAGTGCTGGCTGCCAAGGAAAACACACTTACCTAGTAAAGCATGAGTAATAAGTGGCATTTTTTACAGTGTGAAGATATAACTTTTCATGAAAATACCAAATAAGGCTCCGTGCAAAAAGTGGACGGCCTTTCTAGTTGATTTTTTTTTTCTTCCCTTCTCTTTCTTCCCTTTCTTTTCGTTCTCAAGGCACACGTGTGTTTTCCCCAGCGCCCGTTTTGCAGGAGCCTGTTTACAGCGCCGCCTTCCCGCCACTCCCGGGTTCCTCCGCCGTGAGATGAAATTGAGGAGGGAATGGAAAAACAAGGGCTGCTGTTCTGTGAGACTTTCTATTTTTAAAAGGTTAAAAATATCTATTTTCAGACACTCAGCCCAGGAAGCGCTGGGGTGAAGCGACGCGGCAGGACGGGAGGAGTAAACAAGCGCCGGGACGTGCCGGGAGGCGCGGGAGCTGCGGCTCCGGGGATGCTCAGGGGACGGGGACAGCACGGGACACCACGAGCCGTGGGCGTGGCCACAAGGAGATGTGGGATCACATAAAGCTGCAGGGCTCGGTGCCAGTGGGGATGCTCAGCCCCGAGGGAGGATGCTCTGCAACAAGGTGGGATGTTCAGCCCCTCAAGGGAAGGTGGTCCACATCCAGGGGGAGGCCCAGCCCCTCGGTAGGATGCTCAGCCCCTGAGGAAGGGTGCTCAGCCCCCAGGGGGATGCTTGGCACCCATGGAGGATGCTCAGCATCAAGACAGGATGCTTGGATCCTGAGGGGGGATGCTCAGCACCCAGAGGGAATGCCCAGCTCTTGAGGGGGATGCTCAGCACCCAGGCAGAACAGTTTATCTCCCTCCACATCACAGGTCTTGGAGCCCCCATGGCTAAGTGTGAGGGATGGAATGCTTGGCTACTGCACATGGAACCCACTGAAGGAACCCACTTCCTCCTCGTGAGAGGAAGGATGTGGAAAAACCATCTCCAAAATCTCACAGATGCTTTTCCTCCCTGCATTTTGCAGCTTTGCTCCTCTCTCCACCAAGGTGAAGGTCCCGGTGATGCTCTCTGGGCTGGCTCCAGCAGTGGCTGTGCCCTTGTGCTCATCCCTTGGCCACCCCTGGGCACCTTTCCCTGTGGTTTTCTGTTGCAGACATCGAACGTGCCACATCACAGCCCAACAGTGATTTTAGGGGTGACCTAATTGGGGCCTTCCAGGACCTGAAGGGAGCCTACGAGGCTGCGGGGGGACTTTGGACAGGGGCCTGGAGAGACAGGACAAGGAGGAATGGCTTTAAACTGACAGAGAGGAGGGTTCAGATTGGATATTAGGAGGAAGTTCTTCCCTGTGAGGGTGGTGAGGCCTTGGCCCAGGTTGCCCAGAGAAGGGTTGTTAAACATTGGAAGGGGCTGCCCAGGGAGGTGGAAGAGTCCTCATCCCTGGAGGTGTTCAAGGAACAACCGGACGTGGTACTCAGTGCTCTGGTCTGGTTGACAAGGTGGGGATCAGTCACAGATTGGACCTGATGATCTCAGAGGCCCTTCCCAATCTACCTGATCCTGTGATTCCATGATCCACAGCACTGACACACAGCTCTGGCCCTGGACCGCTCTCCCCTCTGCCAGCGCTGGGACTCACTGAGCAGTGTTTTGCTTCCTTATAAGGCCCTGCTGTTCCCTGCTCCAGTATCCTAGCTGGCATTGTCTGTTGGGAGGGCAAACAATTCCCAGCAGGCTGTTGGGACACCCTCCTGCCCAGCTCAGTTATCCTGGATTAGCAGCACTTCCCCGCATCCCTCCTGTTTTCCTTTTATCTCCCCCTGAGCGGGAAGAGCTGGAGGGTGTTTTCCGAGCAGGCTGCCTGCAGGAAGGAGGGTTGTAAATCAGCTCTGCTATCTCCTGAATATGAGATGGGGATTTTTCATCCCTTGGAGCAGCGTTTCCAGCCCCTTCCCAGGGGCTGCTGGTTCTCAGGTACCTTGTCTGACTGGAGCCTGGTGCATCAACAGTTTTAGCCCAGAGGAAGGTACAGCTTCTTAGCCCACCTGGAAAACAGGGATGAAATTTCCTCTGCCTGAAAAAAAGGCTTTCAGGGAGTGAAGAAACACTATAAAACACGCTTTATTTAATACATGAACAAATACCCTCTCCCACTGCCTCTTCTGAGGCTCTTCCAAGGGTGTAAATGTGGTGGGAAGGGAGATCCAGGGGGAAGAGGAGAGGAGATCCCCCTTGGACATGGATCTCCAGCTATAAATCACACATACACAAATATAAAGACCTCTGCATCTCCAGGAGGAGGTTTTGGACCCTGAGCCCCTCCAATACCACATCCCGAGGTAGGAGATGTGCTCCCTGCTCCAAGAGCCAGAGCCTGACTCCTGGACATTTCACCCCCTGCCAGCCCCCAGGTGACAAATGGATGACATCCACCCACAAAGGAGCCTTCTCCCTCTAACCAGTTCCAATTTCTTGCTCCCAGGCAGTGTCTGGGGACACTTTCAGCCTCGGCTGAGGGGGCATCCAGGGACCTGAGGCCCCCCTGGGGCTGGCAGACCACGGAGTGTGGGAGTGGGGAGTATTAGATCATAATTTTTAGAAGTCTGAAGTTTGCCCAGGTCCTGCTCCTTCAGACATTAAGTCATTTTCCTGAGGAAGTGGCGTGTGACGTTGATCTGGTTATAGAGGGAATATAGGGGTGGAGCAGGGAGCTCCAGGGAGACCACGGCAGAGATGAGGACCAAGAGCACTGGGACACCATGTCCTGTCAACATCTGCCACGGGAATAGGACTCTAGGGGTCCAAATTCAATACAAATCCTGCTACTTTGAGGTTTCAGATGCCCTACAATGCTCAGTTCAAAGCTTCCAGTTTTGATGGAAGAACTCTTTATACACTTCACCAGGGAAACATCTTTGATTTCCATGCAGTCAAATACCATGCTGACCCTTGGAATCCAGGATGTGACAAATCATTTAATGAATACAGACAATAGAAAAAAATACCTGTGTTTAATGGGATTTTTGACTTATTGTTACCTTTGAAAATGCACCCTCTACTCTATCAAGATAAACTAAAACACTACAGCAGGGTGGGTTTTTCTTCTAATAGTTAACTTTTTGTTTTTTCTTTCCCTGGGACACCGCAGGGGCACAAACCCAGCGATGCCACTGGTTTGCAGGGGATCCTCTCAAGCCTCTTGGGGGTACAAACTGCCTTGGGTGACATCACTTCAATCCAGTCAACTGGTCACAACTGGTGTGTGCTGGGATTTCCCCAGTCCCCAACCCAATCTCCAGGTCAGAATGACTGTAAACACACTCAGTTGGCCTTTTGACTGGCCACAGGTCAGGACATTTTCAGCTGGGTGGCATTTGTTTCATTGTCACAGTCTCTAGATTATATCTCTCTGCCAACCACAAACCCTTTATAAACCAGCGTGTACATCCATATCCATACATATATCAGGCTCACACCACTCAACCAACCACTGGTTGGACATTGGTTTGGGAGCACTCACTGGCCCAAGCTTCAGAAATGCTCAGCACCAATCCCTCGGGAAAATCTGGTTTTTTACATCTGTCTATCAACTGAAGCACCAGAAAAGCAGGAGGTACCCAAAACAACAGCTCCTTTCTGATTTACAGGCCCATGGTGATTTACTCCTCTCCATTAACCAGGTTCCTCAGGACCATGTGCTGTGACACACTGCCTTCAGCAGGCAGATGATGAGGTGTCCCAGAAAACTCTTCTCTTGTCTGGGTTATGCCTGTAAAAACCACTTCAGGCAACCCAAAACCTACCAACCCCAAAATGCAGCAGGTGCCTGCCTGGTGTTACCAGCAGTGCCCTCTAATCACTCTCCCCTCTCACTCATCAGCCTTCAAGGTTAAAGATCCAGTTGCTTTCCCAACAACAGCAAAGCCTTCCTCCAATTCCTCTGCAGCCAATTGGGTGGGAAGTCTCAAAGCTGTTTTTGTCAAGCCAGAGCACCAACAGTGTCCTGGTCTATAATTAGGCATCTGAGCAGCTTACAGGGGATACATTCAAGGAAGAAAAGAGTAAGAGGGTTTTATACGCACTTTTTTGTCCAAAAAAAAGGTTATGAAAGGCAGGGCAAAAACTATTTACCAGTCTTAGGGGAGAAATTAAATTCATTTCATTCAGTTAAAGCTGAAGCAGATGTTCAATATTTGTGCCTGTGTCTGAAGACCTGCTACGTTACGGCTTTTACCCAACGTGAACGTTCAGAACAATTTGGAGAGCTGAGGGTGTAAAAAGAGAGGAGAAAAATGCCACAGCTCATCTCCTAACTTAGCAACAAACAGGTGAAAGGCTAGATAAAAAAATATAATTTCATGTGAACAGATTAACAGTCTTCCAAGAGTTCCTCTAGATGTTGCTTCTGGCTGGCAGTTCCCACACCGCTTAGTGAAGATGATTGAAGTTATTGCAGTAACAAATAAAAAAACTTTTCTCTAATACAAAATCTAGTCCAGAGGGCTTCCTTACACAGTAAGCAGGATCCCTTATGTAACCCAGGGTTGCACATTGTCCTCCTCCCCCAGCAGCAGCAGCTGCTTGCAGAGAGACGCACAAAACCAGGGAGCTACACTCCCAAGCTGCCAAGAGGACCAGGAGAAAGATCCAGTTCATTTCTTGTGGAAAAAGCCCATGATGGAGACCTGTTTGTTGGCTCTGTTGGCAGGAGCTGCTCCTTTCTTCAGGGTCTTCCTTTCTTCCTTTGGTTCTTTCTTCATGGGCAGCACAGGCTGTTTGTGTGCAGCTGGCGGCTTGGGCTTGGAGAACTCCTCTTCACTGTCTGTGCAGGATTCACTCTCATATACCTTCTCAGTCACTGGTGGGAGGAAGAGAAGAGCAGATGATGATGATGATGGTTAAGGCTGTGTATCAAGGAGTAGAGACCTCCCCACCACAGCCTTCCCATGGCATTTCTGGAAAGGAACATTTTGGGTTCAAGGAGCACGTGTCAGACACAGGAATTAAGTCCATTGCTCAAGGTTAAGGAGTAGGAAATGGCCTCAGGTTGTGCCAGAGGAGGTTTAGATTGGATATTAGGGACATGGAAAAGGTTTTCCAGCCCTGGCACAGGCTGCTCAGGACAGTGGTGGAGTCCCCATCCCTGGAGGGATTTAACAGCCATGTGAATGTGGCACTTGGGGACATGGGTTAGCGGTGGCCTTGGCTGTGCTGGGGAAACGGACTCAGTGATCTTAGAGGGCTTTTCCAACCCTCAGTGATCCTGTGATTTGAATTCATCTTGCAGAGGCTGACAAACAGCCATCAGAAAGTGATGAATCTGAACGAATCACTTTAGCAGTAGATGATGGAATATCTATTTTATGGTTAAAAACCACCATTCTGACTTGGTCTGATTTTCCACAGGGGCCAAAACAATGAGATTGTCCAGAAATCCAGACAAGACAACCTAGACACAGCCCCAGCTTCCCCTCACCAGCACATCAGACAGTCAGGGAAGACCAAGCAGTTTTCACTCAACTCACGAGAGACGGAGCAAAAAACCTTTGGGGCAGCTTCTTTCCACAGGGGTGGCCAAACGCGGCAGATATAAAAAAATCCTTTTGGAAGAAATAAAACCAAAGCCGTGGCTGAAATCAGGGATATGCCTGAAGGGGATTGCCAGCTCACTGCTGTCAGCGTTCGGTGATGGAAAGCCCAGGGATATAAAACCAGGCTCACGGAAATTAAACTGGAGGCAGCTCCCCTGATGAAAGCCACCGTCAGATACTGGTAAGTGTTGTTATATCAGCTTTCCCAGCAGTGTTCTGGGATTCTTCTACTAAAGCTATTTTTCTTTAGCAACTGTATTCTTTTAAATAAATGTCTTAACTTCCCTTCTTCTGGGAAATGGGCTTTCACTTGTATTAATGCATCAAATTTAAGAATGTTTTCTACGTAACCAGAGATCGGGAAGAGGAATGCTATGAAATCCTGCTCGGCAGCACTGAGAGAACCTCAAACAGGGACTGGAAACCAAGCAACCTCCCTTCAGAGGGAACAGGTTTTTCAGGGAGCAGCTTTCACAAACCACTGGCCACTGGGTGAGATTTAAAAACTTATTGTGTTGTCCACCACAGTGAGGAATCACTGGGAAACTCCCAAAGTGTGTATTTAATCCCCTCCAACTGCAAGATAACAGTTTAGATCAACTTTCTTTGACTGCAATCTCAGCTGAACTTAAAAGGTCTGTATTTGCAGCACACAAATATAGTAATTGATGCCCCACTCCCAGCCAGACTCCCCAAAAATCACAGTATGATTTTTGAGTAATGAGCTCTAAGATGCTGTCAAACAAGTATCTCTCCAATGCACATGTCTATATTCCAATACTCAAGCCCATATGCGTCCTTTCAAGCTCCAGAAAGTGCAAGGTAGAAGTGCTCTAGTTTAAACCTTGGTAATTCCCCTTTATTATAGACTAAGAGCAGAAACTCAGTCCATGAAATCCCTGTTGATACATGGGAACATGTCTTGTGCTTAACTCCACACACACTTTAATTGCACAATTTCCCTCAGGGCTAATCCCTAAATTAGTTTTGCTTTTTGACACCAATTCCTTGCTATTGCAGCTATTGTGAAAACCATCACTCAAAATTGTGGGGAAATATAAAGTACAGCTTCATTCTAATGTTAGGATTTAAAGTCTCTTAAAACCTAGTCCTGGTTTAAAATAAAAAAAAAAAAGCCCCTATATTTCAAAGAATAACAACAATCTACATTACTCCGGGAAGTGTGCGAGTTATTTAGCCTTTGAATTATTAGGCTTGTGCATGGAAAGGGTGGGGGAGGGAAGGGAGGGGAGAAACTGGGCAATAACCAGAGAGCAAGTTCTGCACTACAGGCTTGGAGGGTTTTTAGTAGGGAAAGCAGCATCTCCTCCCTAGTTCCTCAGTATCCCGGCATCCCTGTCTATCCCAGAGGATCTGTCTCCCAGGGGCACAAGACGGGCTTGCATTTCCCTTTTCATCAAATGGTAGTGGATGTGAACTATAAAACCTAAACTCTAGATTTCCCAAGGGACTATGAAACCCCGTGGGGGTGAAGGGCAAAGAAAGAAAGGCAATATTTCAGGAGTGCTCCATCGGGAAAGGCTGAAGAGAGGGAGAAGAGCACTATTTGCTGGAAGCTGAACCCGGAACAGTCATTCCTCTGCTCTGGACGCAGAGCTTGTTCAGCTCAGTTCCCCAGCTAATGCTATTTTGTTCCATTTTCCTTCCAAGTGTTTTAATGGTTCTATCTGGGATGAGAAACCAAAACACTCCCTCATGTCAGGAGCCAAAACTGTCAGTAACTTTGTGCAAGTCCAATTCTTGGACAGAAATCCAGACCTTGGGATTTCAGTCCCTAGTGCAGCCAGTTGCTGAGTGCTAGAGCTTTACATTTCTTTAAAGGAGACACACACCAAGTTAATAGGAAACATAAGATCCAGCTCTGCAGACAGGTGCAAACAGACACAGGTTGATTCGGGGCCAGGCAGCTCCGGAGCCGGGCCAGGAATGCCCGTGTCTGTCCATGCTCAGGCACCACAACAGACCTGGACAACAGCACCACATCATGTCCCAGAACTGGCTGAGCTCCCTTGACATCCCCTCTGATCATCAAGGCTGGAGAATGTTAAGCATCCTACACAACTGCATTGACAACAGCATTATGAAACATACATTCCACACTCTTAAATGTATAAAACCTTTAAAAAAAACAAACAGCAAGACCCAAACTAACGTTATTCTGAACTTTTGCAGCTCTACTTCAATGTCAGAACACAGAGGAAAAAAGTACAGCGACTTTCTCCAGGTCACAGGAGGAAGTAGTGTCCAGGCAGGCTGGAATTCAAAGCCTGTGGCTCCCTGGACTTCTGTAGGGACTCTCTTCCCTCTCTTTCCTCCACCTTCATCAGAAACATAAAGCCTCTAAAGTATTTAACCCCCAATTTATTCCTTGTTTATCTGGGATACTGGAAGTTTCTTTAATATATAATCAAGTTCTGTTGCACAGCTCTGGATTTATCCCCAAAGGAAAAAAACCCCAACAATCCCAAACTTACCTCAGCCAGAATTTATCCCAAACCCTAAACCTCTTTCTGCACCACCTTGAAAAACTTGCAGCTTTGGAGAGCAGAGTACATGAAGGTGGTGCTCATGCTGGCAAGAGGAAAGGGAAAAAAACTGAAAGAAAATCTATGGATAATCAAAAAGGGGTAAGGATTCAGTTCCAGCTCCCTGACTCCCTACCCAGGCCTTCACCAGAAGGGCAGTTCCCTCAGTCTGGGAGCACAAGTTCCATGTGGAATAACAAAGTGACTTCATGAACCTGTAAAAGTCATCAATAAAGTGAGCTCCACTGAGGGGTAGGGCACAGCCAGCCTTACCCATGCAGCCTTCTTCTTCATCAATAAACATCTTGGATTTCAGCACACGCTTCCGCTTCCTCTTCCTCCCTCCAGCTGACACCTGAAGGGCATGGCAGCATTGTGAGAAACCAAGAGTTAAGGCCCCATCACGTACATAGGTCATAAAAGTGTCAGCTCCAGGTGAGAAATTGGTTTCTCTAATGAAGATGAGCATGATTTGATAACTAATTTTGCCCTTTCCCAGGATATCTTAGTCAAAATACAACCTCAATGAGACAGCAAGCTCTCCTGGTGCCAGCACAGGGAGAACATTCCTCCTCTGAGACACGAGACGTTTAGAAATGTGTTTGGTTATGTGAGAAGGGATGTCCCATCACACCTCCAAAGAACGAGGAAAGGACAAGGTGTCCAGGACAAACTGCTGAGATTTCATAGAATCCTGGAATGATTTGGGTTGGAAGGGACCTTAAGCATCATCCAGTTCCACCCCCTGCCATGGACAGGGACACCTTCCACTAGAACACGATGCTCCAAGCCCCATCCAACCTGGTCTTGGACACTTCCAGAGATGGAGCAGCCACAGCTTCTCTGGGCAATCTGTGTGAGGGCCTCACCACCCTCACAGGGAAAAATTTTTCCATCTATCTAACTCAAATTTCCCCTCTTTCAGTAAAGCTACACCTATTTTCTCAACTCAGAGTTTAACTTCTTGCCAATCTCCCTCATGTAGCAGCTCCCTTACGATAAAAGGTTGAATACCAAGACTGTCTGGTTTAATTTCTGTAAGTTAATCACTCTAATTTGCTCTTACCTCCATGGTTGCAGGCTCCAGTTCAGTTTTCAGAGCAGGTACAGGTGGTGGAGATGGAGCTTTCTCTTCCTCAGGTGTGGGAGGTGGTGGGACATCTGCTAAGAAGAACACCTTGATAGCACACGGGTCTAATGGCCCCCTTCGGCTCCTCTTTTGTCTCAAACAATTCCATTTAACTCATTCAACCTGTGTTTAGACCAAGGTTTATAATTTCTCACTCGGATTTGTTGAATTCAAATCAGGACACATCACTGGAAGCAGTCAGAGAAGGCTTACCCTGTGCTAAGGTGCGACATGCTGCAGTTCCCAAAGAAAGGAGGGTGGGATAGGATGGGAGAAGTGCATTTGGGATTTTTGCCAAGGCAAAACAATCAGTTCCACCAAATGAAGCTTTAAAAACAGGCACAGAAACTGGCTTGTTTAAGCCATACATTTCACTTGCACATTAAAATAGCAACTGTAATTGTTTAGAAGTCAAGAGAGTCAGGGGGTGGTAAAACAGTTGTTGCTTCACTGGTGGTGCTACACATCCTAAATGATCCAAGAATTAAGAGAATTAACATCCTAAAAGATTGTTAAGGGACATCTCGAGCTTTTATCTGAAAAAAAAAAAAAGACCCAAAATCACAAAACCCCAAAACAGTACAAAAAACAAAGCCCATTCTCTCTTTGTGCCACCTCCTTGCTCTCCTCTGGGCACAAGGACAGGGACACTGAAATCCACTCAATGCCAAGACTAACTGAATCATTCAAGGACACCTTCACAAGTTTGTATGGAGCAAAAGGCAAATGAGCAAGGCAGGGTAACCCTTCCATGAGGCTTGAAGAGCTCCAAGAGATCCAAGTGAGAAACAGTGTCACGTAAGCTCCCAATATGTGGCAGAGCTGGGAATGTGGGGGAAGAAACTCCTCATCTGACCTATTGCTTCATCCCAACAAGGATGTGGCTGGCTGGGAGGACAGAGCCTGCTTGGCTCCTGCTCCCAGCCCTGCTGGCTGTGGCACCGCCTCCATCCCGCTGGCCTGACACGGATTCGGGATCCGTAGCTGTCCCAGAAGATTAGGTCAGTGTGAAGAGTTATGGCCCTGCCAGGCACGTGGCCAACTGACCTTCAAGGGTTAAGAAGGGCTCAAGTGAAACAGTGGTTGGCTGCCAAGGCTGAATAACAAATTACATTCTTCAAACAAGGACTCAGCCTCCCAACTACTTCAGTAAGCGAGGCACGGAAACGCAAATGGAGTGGGATAACATGACTCGGGGTTTCACCTTACTCCAGAGGGCTGGGGCTGGCAAAGATAAAGCCAAACAACAGCTCTGCTCTGAGGTGTAAGTGCTGGGGCGGCCAAGGAGCTGCGGGGAGCTCAAAACTCTCAATATTTTATTTATCACAGTCTCACGGCAACTGCTGAGCACCAAACCTGCTTCATGCACTGCCCAGCCTGGCCATGTCCATTTGAAATGCATTTTTAAGGGAGGACAGGCTAAGAAGGGCTGAAAACCAGCCTCCAGCAGAGGCTGCTAAAGGTATTTTCAGTGTGCCCGCTCCACTATGGGGAGAAATTTCCACCTGGGGGAAATTTGGGTTTCTCTGGGTTTTTTTCCAGCCTTCTTGAAAAAAGTTCCCCCAGCTTTTGGCCAGCAGAAGGTACCTTCTCCCCACGTCAGTGTTTAGGACTATTATCAAGCTCTTTATTACTTTATTATCCTCCTCTAGCCAACACAGCCCTCTGACATGTGATAACTCCTGAGTCAACCTCTCGCTGCTGCCCACAGTTTACTCAACAGGAACAGCTGCATGAAATGGATACAAGTTGGGCAACTGGATGTACCAAAGATGTAAATCCTGGCTTTGTTTGGTTTGCTCTGACCCTGCCTGGAAAAACTGTGAGAAGCTTTAGTGCTTCTGCTGTGGCTCTAAAACCCACAGAGTTTGCAGGTTACAGTGCCACTGAAATCACCCTCCAAAGTGGCTGTAAAACACTTGTCAACACTGCGAAAGCTGCCTGTGTTCATACGGCTGAAGCTGCCAAAACCTCCTGTCCTCTGTGGGCACATTTGTGGAGTTTATTCTGGCACTGGAAGCAAAACAACCTACACTGACTAAGGAACCCTCGTACCAATATAACTTTTTAATGAAAAATCATTTAAATGGAGAGGATTGTGCCTTATGCCCTCTGTACTTGCTACAATGTGCTGACGCTGGTGTAAGAAGAGCTTATTTTGGGCTCCTTTCAGTACACCAAGAGCAGATTAATACAGACCAACGCAGAAGACTTGCCCTGACATAAAAGTGCCCATACAGTGCTTTGCATCAGCTGTATGGGCTGAGCCTCAAACCCACAAAACCTTCCTAAGTCTGCCTGAAAACAGGGGCCGTGGTTTTCATAGAATCAATCATAGAATGACAGACTGGTTTGGGTTGGAAGGGACCATAAAGCTCATCTCATCCCACCCCCTGCCATGGACAGGGACACCTTCCACTAGACCATGTTGCTCCAAGCCCCATCCAACCTGGCCTTGGACACTTCCAGGGATGGGGCAGCCACAGCTTCTCTGGGCAATCTGTGTGAGGGCCTCACCACCCTCACAGGGAAGAATTTCTTCCCAATATTCCATCTAACCCTGCCCTCTGGCAGTTTGAAGCCATCCCCCTTGTCCTGTCACTCAAGGACCCTTTAAAGTCTCTCTCCATCTTTCTTGCAGGCCCCTTTCAGGTCCTGGAAGGCTGCAATTATGTATATGTATATTGTTATTTTTTAAATGATTTGTTTCATCCAACTTACATTCTTCTATTTGAATACTGAATGTAATATTACCAGTTTGGATTCATTATGAATATTCCAAAGAATTCCAATCTACCTTCTTTCATCCAGTTGGATTTAGAAGGGCAAGCAGCAGGACCAAAGGGCTGAGCTCTCCCAGTTCTCACTTTCCCTTTCGAAAGGGGCAATCTGAGGGATATCCAAATTTGTATACATGTGTTGTAATTTGCATACATTTACAATTCTAATGCACAACACAAAGAAATAAAGAGGAGGAGCAACAGCAGTGACAAAAAAAACTTCTCCAGTGCCTGACCAGCCTCTGGGAGAAGAACCTTTTCCTGATATTCAACCTAACCCTCTCCTGACAGAGCTCTAGCCATTCCCTCAGGTCCTGTCACTGGTCACAGAGAGAATAAACAAAAATCATGGAATAAATGAGACCCCACATACAAAAGCATTAACTGTTCAGCACATGTTATGGTCCCACAGGTATTCTACAGGAGACCAGAGAGCTCTAATATTCCAGAATCCTCCCTGCTCCCACTCACACTCTCTCACTGAGAGATTCCAGCCCAGCATGGACAGGCTGATTTCAGTGTTCCTTCTTCAGAGCTAAACAACGCAGTAGGTGAGTGATGAGGAAGGAATGGTAAACCTTTAAAGAAATAAATACCAGAGTGTGGACATGTATGCATTTTTTTTACAGCCAAACAAGAAGCTCCACACAGGAATTTGATGAAATTAAGGCTGATCATGAAGAATAACTTCCTGAGAGATTTATCATCCTGTGGAATAGTCTAAGGAGAGGTGATGACAAAGTTCACTTGAAATTATGCTGGGTAGAAGAGACAAAAACAGGCCTAAAGGTGGCATGGAGACTGCAGAGATATCCAACAGAAGCCTCCTCTCTCACGTGTATTGCAGATTCTCCTGATTTCCCAGTTGTTTCCAATGTGGCAGCCACACTAAATGAGGAAACAGCACCAGCTCTCCTGTTGGACTCCCCCTCCTCACCAATACAACCCATTTGCTGTTTCACTTTCTTTTACTGGAGCTCTACACCAAACTGGTGGTTTCAATTATTCGCCCATAATGATCCCCAAATTCTTTCCCTGATCAGCTCACTGGATGCCAGTTCCATCTCGCACATACTCCAGAGCTCAATCCCCACTTATTTTCCAGTTATCTGCATTGAACGGCATTTGACGCCTCAATTATCCACATTCTTTGGAATCCAGCCCTGCTGTTCCTTACTGTAAGCCCAAATCTTGAGATGTTCTGGGCACCCAACTCCTGTCAAAGCCAACAGCTACTGAGGAGACGCCAAGTCGCATCAGATACAGCTCAACTGCTTTGCCTCCACTTTCCCTATTATCTGGTTTTTGGGTTTTTTTTTTTGGAAGTCTTGCTTCCAACACTGTCTTCCAAACCATTTCTATAAACAGACAGAATAAAGATACTAAAAGTGACCCTGGGAGGAGGGGAAGGTCACTTTGTGAGTGTTTACTCACCAAATAAACTGGTTATGACCAGTCCTGTGATTTTGGAAGGTGTCATATCTTTCACAAGAGATCTGGGAACCTCTTTCTCACACGTCCATGTGACTGATAGCACACTTGGGGAGGAGACAGCCAGGTCTGAGCTAAGCTAAAACAAAGATTGAGGCATCTCAACTCTGTGGCCAAGTGCTTGCACAGCACAAAGATAAACAGAGAGCTCAACCTAAAGCCATTTCCACGGTCTTTAGTCCTCTAAACTATTCCCTCAGTCATTGACCAGCAGTCTTGGATAGTCATGTTGTGAAAATCAGGCCCCTGACCTACATGACTGGTTTGTTTACAGATCTTTTTACCTTCCTCATCACTGCTGTCAGACTGAAGTTGTTTGATTCGCTTCCTCTTTCTCTTTGCGTTCTCGGGATCTCTTTCCTCCTCGTTATCTGACCTGTCCACATGCTTCGTTTTACTGCCACAAAAAAGGGAAAAAAAGGGAAGGAACACCTGTTATCTCTTATGTGTGCATAAAAGCATCATGTGTGTTTGGATAAGCACGTTCCTTATGGAAGGAACTCAAATACCTCTGTACCTCCTAAAAACATGAGGTGAACTATACACTCCCCTATGCAATCAGGAATAGGTGCACCAGCATTTCCAAGCCTCTCATCCTAGCCCATATCCAGCTCTCCAAAACAAGGAAGGTTTATTTAGCCCCTCTGCAGTTCAGCCCAGTACCTCACCTCGCTTGGCCACGGCAACAGCCTATTTCTGATCTTGTCTCTTTAGCTCAGGCTCCCGATGTCCCCAAAAGCATCACTCAGAAGCTCTTTTGACAGACTGCTTGCCACTGACTGACTATGAGGTAGTGTCTCAGAATCCTGGAGCCATTTTTAAAGACTACTGGAAAAATAAAATAGCTTCTTTCTTTTTAATGTTGGCGAGACACGTCAGACCAACAAGCCTGGAGGCTACAGGCCCACGTATCCTCAAAGAGCTGGGACAGCCCCAGTGGCTTTCCCAAATCCATGCTGCCAACACCTCCAGGCCCTTGGCTTTTTGCACAAGACTATCAATAAGACAAGCAGTTAGTGCTCAGTATGATGGTGGGCTGGGTGGTGTGCTTACCTATTTATTAAGAAATGGATTGAGACCACCAATTAATTACTCATAGGCCACCAGAGAGCCATCAGACTTAGTGATGCCTTGTCTCTGTCAGTTTGGGTTGGATTACACACAAAAGGCTGAACTTCAAATTTACCTGAAGCCTCAGCCCAAAGTAAACCAGGGGCACTGAAAGCAGCAGTGCATTAGCTATGGGAACCAACAAGCAGAACTTTGTGTGCTGGAAGCTGTGTACATATAAGCTTGGGAATATACCACCTTCCCTGCAGGACAGGTGCTCCTGCCAGTCCTCAGGTCTATCCTAAGTCTGCTCACAGTGTGAGATTGTCTCATGGAAAGCCACCCCCTTCCACTGAAGACAACCTGGACTGTGTCTCTTCCCATATGTAATTGCCCTGAGGCACCTACAGCACTAAAGGAAAAGAAACACCAGGAAGGAGTTCTCGGAGAGATAATTTTAGCTCAGGTTTAATGCAATTTAGTAGCTGGAAACAGGAGGTGAGCCAACATCGTACGACCAGACAGCTCCACACAGACCACCACCAACCAGGTTCCCAAGTGACAGGGACCCTCAAAGGCACAACCTACCTTTTTCTGTCCTTTTGTTGAATTCTAGCAGACTCTGTTCTCTTCCCAGGTTTCTCTACTACAGGATTAGGGGGTGACTCTGGTTCTGCTACAGCAACTGAAGGCTTGACTACTTCTTTCTCCTCCTTTGGCTGCTCAGGCACAGGGTTGACTTTGAGTTTATCTGTGAATAAACCATTCAAAAAGAACAAACACTGAGCATTCAGTATGAATGAAACTTAGAGAGGAGTTGGCTGCCTCTGTGCATCAAGAATACAGAAAACACTCCAGATGATGTATTTAGGGATCTAGATTGCATTGGGGATTTAGCAATCCCTAATTTAGATTAGGGATCTAGATTGGCCAAGCTGTGTCATACATGGAAACAAAAGGGCATGATTAAATTTCCACCTGATTTCCCAAGGTTCTGCTGTTCCTGATGCTAAGCCACTGGTACTGCAGCAGTGAAAACTCTGTGGAAGAGGGTTGGGAAGCAGTGGCAGAAGCCCTTATAGTCCCCAGGTGCCAAGGCACTGCAGAAGGATTGGGAGCCCCTCTTCTAGACACTCCTTTGACACAACACTACATCTGTTTTCAGACTCAGTTTATCCCTTCTGAATTTGACTTATAGTTAAGCACAAACATGGCCAGAAACAGGAGAATTAGGACTGATGAAGAGAACAAGAGGTGTGTGCAGTCTCCTTGCATAACATTACAACCCATGATTAGTATTTTCAGTAGTACAGCAGCTTGTTGTCCCACCCCAATACCAACATGATCAACAATCTCAGAACGGTGTGGGTTGGAAGGGACCTTAAAGATCCTCTTGGCAGAGAGGTTGGAATCAGCCTCTTTTGCCTATGCAGCATCACATATAAGGACAATTCTGCTTCAAAAGGCTTCACTTAGTACCAGAGAAGAGATAGCAGATGGGAGCAAACAACAAAATAATATATTTATCAATATAACCACCTAAATACAGTCTGTGAGCTTCATCCAGCAGCTTCCCACACCTCCACAAGAGAGGAGCAGGTGAGATAGAAACCTGTGTTACCCCAAGCATGAAATGCCCAAGAAAAGAGAAAATATTGAGCAGTGAGATCAACTGGATCATCAGCAGGGTCAGAGGCTGCCGGGAGGGTGATGATTCCATGCCAAAGCCTTTCTGGCAGTGCTTGGAAAACACTTGCTGCTTCCTGGAGCAAGGGCAAACATCTCCTACACCAGCACTTGAATGACAGCTCTTGTCTATGATCAACAGCAGAAAGCCCAAGGACCCTATCACTGGTAATTCAGGACTTTCTGGCAATGGTGGAATCTTTGAAGCCAGGAGAGACGTACATGTAGGGAATAAATCTTCCTCCTGGAATCCCCCTCTCTCTTCTATGCACATAATCATTTCCAGTTCTGCTCGGTTTGCTCCTTCCCTGTTCCCACCTCAATCTTTCCTTGATGTGCTCCAGGACAGGACTCAGCAGAGAAGTGAAACCCTTTGGAAATTGTGGAAATGCATGCAACAAGAATTCTCCATCCTCAGTGGGTTACTTTTACCATGCCATTCCAACTGATTGGGTTTTCAACACATGAACTTTGGTCTAGGGCTCTTCTCAGACCTTCAGAATTTACTCTGGTTAATTGTGGTGACTGTCCTCAGGCTGAGCATCCTCAACTCCCTCAGGCTCACCAAAACAGGGACCCAAAGATTCCCAACAGGGCTGTGCCTTGTGTGCTCAGTGTTGGAACTGTCACCTACAAACTCTGTCAGATGCCTTTGAGAAAGTGAACTTTGTTGTTTACTCTCTTCCAAAATTCTTCTTTGAAGCCTCCTGTACTCACTGTTGTAAGGGAATCTTTGAAGGAGGTCCTACAGTCCTTTTCCAACATCTATTTAAAAGCTTCAGCATATTTTCTTTAGAATTGGATAATTCAGAAGGGATCTCCAGAGGCCACCTAGTCCAAAGCTCAGCTCAAAGGGGAAGTCCACCCTTCATTTTTACTCTCCAGTTGTTAGTCCTTTAGTTTTTTGGAAAAAAATTAAAAAACTAACTGTGGACTCCTCAGCACTGTGTGATGAAAAGCAAGCACTATTAACATGCCCTGCAAAACAGGTTTTGGCAAATATCTCCCCAATAGCTGATCTTCCAGCCAGGAGTACTCACTTTAAATCAGATTTCTTCTGCACTAAAAAATCCTTCCTGGGTTAGTCTGCACAAATATGTCATTTTAATTGATCTCCCTCCAGCAAGCTTTTTGTCTGAAAAACTCTACTGAAAAGTCTTAATTTTTGCCTTAAGGGTTGCATGCCAAAACATTAACCCCTTTAAGGCCAGAAGAGCAAAACAGTATGGAAGAGTATTGGGATAGAGGGAATATAAAAAAAATCCAATGAGTCTGGCAGTGTGGGGATTGGAAGGAAGAGTTCTGCTCTTTTCTGTATGTCTCCCATTACAGCTCTTTAACAAAACACTTGATTCCACTGAATATTTTTTAATTGCTACCCAGATTAAATAATATATATACATATTAAAAAAAAAGAGATAAAGAGATTTCCCAGAACCCTCAGGTTTGGGTTTGTTTGTTTTCTTTTATTTTTTTTAACTACACCAGGCTGTTCCCTGACCACCTCTGAAAACAGAAAAGCACTTACTCATAGCAGCTTTCCCAAAGAAGTTGTTGATGATGTTGTTTTTTGTTGGTGGTTTGCTGCTAGCTGTGGAGACCTAGGAGCAAACAGAGGAGTAACCACAGGAATTGTTCACAGCCCTCAAATGCACAGAACTGCTTCTGGACAAGCAAAATAAATAGGTATGATTTGTTCACCACTGCCTTTAGCATTTAGGAGAATTTGAAGATACTTACTAGATACTACAGGCATCAAAGGGGTGAGAGTAAGTTACTAAGGACTCCTTAGCCAGGCCTTCAAATCTAACTTGGGGCACATTCCCATCTGATGGTGTTGCTGAAATAAGTGCTTGGGACTTGGGTCAGTTCCCAGGAAAGAACTGTTCTTTTTGCAAACTATCAGTGCCTCAATTCACAGCAACAGAGGAAAGAACATGGATTGACCACACCAGGAAGGTTTTATCCAGCTCCTCTGGCACGTAGGCTGTTTGCAGAGGAATATCACTGCTCTCTTCCACCAGTACAGCCACCATCCAAGTAAAAAATCACACACACACACACAGACCCAGGAAGTGTGGCCTCCTAACCCCATTAATTCCCATGCAAATAAAAGGCAACCAAACACTAAAGTTCCCAAAACACGCACATTTCACCAGTTCTAAATTCACTATAAAAATCAGAAAAAGGAACCAAAATGTACTCAGCTGTTATAAAAAACCCAAACCATACACAGGGAACGTTACCATTTAAACACTCATTTTTCTGGCCAAATAGCTTTAAAAACAATTCTACTAATTAAAATTAAAACGTAATCCTATCCTGGAAAAACAGCAGTGGAGAAGATAAACAATTTAGTCTTGCACAGGTCAAGTTCTGAGACTTCCCTCGCAGCCTAAGTTTAAACACCTTGATACTTTTAAGACCTGAGCTTCTCACATTTCACTTATTGCTCAAAACAAATCCTTTTAAGCACAATGGGGAGAGCAAGATCCTCAACTGGTGTATATATTGGGATAGCTGGAGACAACGGAATAATTGTCTCCATAAGGCAGCTATGCTGGTTTATACTCACCGGAGACTCGGCTCAAGGGGGAATGTCAAAATTATTGCAAATACACTTTTGTGGAGAGATCAAGAGTGTGGCACGAGGTATTTTTGCCCAAGATGACTGCACATAGTTAAACACTTTCAGAGGGTCACTGAGCATTCCCAGTGGGATGTGAGTTTAGCAGGAGGAGCAGCACTAGGTGGTTGAGGTTACTGAGGTGGTGTAAAAGCGGTTAATTAAAGCCATTAACCCAGGGGGGTCTGAGGTAACTTACACCTGAGGCCTCTGCTTTGGTCTCCTTATTTGTGTCCTGGGGTTTGGAAGCCGCTTTGGCTGCAAACATTCCCATGATCCCTTTGTGCTGCTGCGAGGGGTGTTTGGCAGCCAGCGGCCCGTGGCCATTGACTGCAGGAGCGCTGGGAGCACCAGTGTCATTTTCCCTCTGGGAACTGCCCTGCAGGGACGTCTGTGCTCTGGGAATGTCGGGCGGCATCCTGGGGACTGCGGCGTCACAGTGGATGGCACTGAACCTGGGTGATGGAGGGAAAATTCAATTAGCCTTTTCAACTCCTGAGTTTTCAGCTCGTTTTTTCCCTGTTTCTCCGGTCCTGCATTTTCCTGTTATGGAAAAAAGAGCAGTTTAATCTGTGTATGGGACAAGAAAGAAAGGCTTGCACAGAACAAGAGACCTCTGATGAAAAGATCAGCTGGACCTGTCAGCAAGAGGCAGAGCATTCCCATGCTAAACAAGTTGTTCAGCTTTCCTGGGGGGAAAAGAGCCTTCTCCATACCCAGGGTGGAGAGAGAGCAGGCTGCATTTTATTCCTAAATGGGTTAGAGTTTGTGGCATCAGTTGTATGGCTGTGTGAGGATCTGAAACATTTACAGCCTTCAGATGCTCTGACAGAGGCCACAAGGGTTGCAACTTCCCAGGTAAGTAAAACACAACTGAAACTGAATGAAGCACAGAAGATATTCCAACTTAACTATATAAAGTCACTTCCATGTAATCCCTGGTAGACAGAGGTGCAACTCAGCTTATAATACTTGATTGTTTGGGGATATGGAGATACAAGAACCAAATGACATGCCTGCAGTTACAGCACAACTCACTGACAGTCAGGAATAGCAGTTCCCAAAAATAACTGAACTGTGCTCCCCACTGTGCAAATCACAGGCGACGCTTTCCAGATTTCCCACAGAAATGCCACAAAAGAGCCCAGGCTCACGCCTCCCAACCCACTGAATTACACAGCAGATTTCTATTTGCATAAGTAACAAACCAGTTCATTTCTGTGCCTCAGCACTGGCCGCTCACGTGCACAGGCCACTTCACTCAGATCAGGGTCTGTAATGTATTAACAAAACAACACCATCTCTACGGCATTCCCAGGCTGCAGCAGCAACCTCTTGACATTCAAACCTTTAAAGGAACGAAAAGAGACATTGAAGGAAAATATTCCTGCTCTCCTTTATACTTTTAACATGGTTAATACGGCTCTCAGGACAGCTTGTGCTCCAAATCTAAACACCATCAATCCTCCAGATTACAAATAATATTGTCACCAACCTTCTAGGTTACAAATAATATTGTCAATAATATTGACTGTGCAGCAGAGCTCAGCTAAACTTCCCATATTCCAAATCAGCTTGCCTTGATGCTGCTATGCGATTATAGCTTATGGGCTTGCCTCAAAATTCACTAGAAAATCACTGAAAATATAAGCAATGCTTGAACTATGCTCTGCCAACAAGGAGCTGCTTCCAGCTGATGATGGCAACAGGCACTAAATTCAGTTACTGATATCAATTAGTACATCTAGTTACCTCCAATAGCCCCACAGCAAAGGAGGTCCTATAGAAACACAGAAGGGAATAAAGATCCTTCTCCTAGAGCTGTGAGATATTTGGACTCACGGGGAGCCTCTGTTTGCTACAAATCTCACATAAAAACCCCTGGATTTTGCAGGTCCTGCAGGAATCTTTTCCCAAGTGCCAACGACAAACCACATAGTTGACAAGGGAGACAGAACATTGTCAGGCTGAATTTAGTTCAGCTAGGTCACAAATGAAGAAGTTGAATTTTTCTTAAGTTTGCTTAGGAAATTCTACTCCAAAGCCAGACAGGGCTTTACACCCAGGCTTTGGAGAGCTGTTTCAGAATCTAAATTATCTAAACCTTCTGGATGTACAAATCCCACAGGCAGACTCCTCCAAGGCACAAATATCACCAAACCGGGGTGTCTGAGAATAAACAGAGTGGAACAAGGCAAGTGCAGCCAAATCTATGGCATGTGGCTCCATTGACAGGGGGGTTTCCAGCACCTTCCAGGTCATTGCCTCTCGTGTCAAACAGCTTCTAGGACAATATTTTCTCAGCCACTCTCTTGTCAACACATTGCAGACAGCTATGTTTGTCCTTTCAAATTCTATACTCTTCCTATGACACAGCATTCAGGCATCCCCCTTTTAAACCAGATTGGTCACGGCACTGTACATCCCCATGACTTCAAGCTGAAGCTGTCATGGTGGGGAACAAGATATAAATGAAAAGTCACAGCTGCCAGGCACTGCTCAGGAGGGGAGACAGTGACTCCTGGAGACTGCAGTCCCTCCCAGTTCTTCTCCAGTTCAGCCACGAAGGACACTTGTGCTGCCTGGGCTGTTTTGTGTGCTCCTCCTAAGCATGAGACTCTCAGAGACCACAGAATATTCTGGGCTGGAAGGGACCCACAGGGATCAAAGCCCAACTCCTGGGGAATGAGTTCCTGTAAGATATCTTCGGAGAGGTGGATGAAAACACAGTCTCACAAAAGAGAAAGCAAACTCATGTTTGCTGAGCACATCACTCATGGTTTTCTAAGTCTGTTTCAATTTACAATGTGTGACTGAGAACTGGATTAAAATAGTCATGATTAAGTGTGACCTGGAAATGAGAAAGAAGTTTCTAGCCATCAGAGAAGAAAGGTACTGGAACAGTAACCAGCAAGTGAACCAAGTGTAACCTGGAAATAGCTCAGTTTACAAAACAGTCACATGATGTGCTGTTTGGTGACTGGTCTGGTATGATTGGGAAGATATCTTTTTCTAGCTTTCTAAAAGTCCAGATCTATCTGGTAAGCACTGACTGAAAAGCAACACCAGTTCAGAATCACAGGGTTTAAGACGAAAAAGCAAGATGGGACTCACTTGCTGCAGTTGTGGAGGTTTGTTTTGACAATGTCATAGTCGGTGTTGTAGAGTGGGGAGCTGTCCTTGAGCAAGGCCTTCTGAATGCTGTACACATGCACACTCGCAATTGTGGACAGCTTAGACTTCATTGCTGGGGGGAAAAGAGAGAAAAAAAGTCCTCTATTAGTACATAGGATGGAGTAAGACTGACAGATTTTCTGAATATAAAAAGGTCTAATTGCACCTCCTCCCAACACTCACTAATCAAGAATTCAAGGCAACAGACTCCATAAGCCTGTCACATTTTCCACTCTGCACTCTTGGTTCTTGCACAACTGAATTAAGAGTGATCTCTGTGTCTACCTTCAAAACATCCAGTGTCTGGGATCCAGAATATCTGTGTGAGTACCTAAAGTTAAGGAGGAATGTAGATGGTCACAGCTCTGCTGGAATTGTGCCATTAGTGCAGTGTCACAGTGTCATCCCTAGTAGAGTGCTGGAATAAAAATTTTATTTCTTTTATGCTACTCAGACTGTAACCCCCTTGAGACGAGGGCTGTTTTTCAGGAATTCTTTGTTCACTGCTTATATTGTTCTTTCCACACAGTCCTGGTCTGAGGCTGAGCTTCGAGGCACTGTAAAAATACACACAGTAATCATTTCTTGGGGCTGGTCCTGGACTGTGCAGCTCCTTCAAAAATCCCAGCCTTTTCCAAATACAAGTCATACCTTTGGCCTGCCTTCCAATAAAAAAATCCATGAGCAACCCTTTCCTCCACAGCAAAAGAGGGTGTAACAGAACACAGATAACTCAACAAACATGACAGGTAGTTGCACTGTTTGACAATCTCCTACCCTTCAGCTTTAGCTAGAAATCCACTTCAGACTTCCAGAAGGAAAATAACTCATCTTTCAAACAAGGTGAGATCATTAGCATGGATATTTAGGGTCACAAATGCCACAGTGTATCCTCAAATGACAAAAATGTTATCTGAAAGCAATGAAGGGCCTGAAGTTGTGTTTCAATTGCTATGGGTAAAGTTTCATCAGCAGGACCAGACCCGGAAAGATGGTGAGACAACTGACAGGACATGGAACAGTGCTACAATGCTGGCGATTTTTCAACTTTTACTGTGAAAGTAAATACAAAAGTAAGGTAAATGTCCCATGAGAACATTCTAACAACCATAGGACTTGGGGCAAAGACTGCAATTGCATTGAACCAATAACCAGAATTAGCATTCTTGAGGGCCTGAAGACTCACGATTGTTCCAAGACACTACTTGGGTATTGTTGTCTTTAAGGACAGTCAGAGGAAAAGAATCCCTGACAAAATGTTCAGCATCTAATAAAAAGAAAATTGCAAGACCAAATCATAAGCCTGAAGGTACTCAGCTGTTGGCTCAGATGCTTCAAGTTCTGAGAAAAAGCTGGTACAAAAGGTACACACCTGACCCCAAGAGCCTGGCTGGGCACTGATGTGCAGATGGCAAGTTCTGAGCTTTGCTTGTTCTGCTGTTCTCGCAAAGAAAGAAATTAAAATCCACGTAATTTTCACCATTTTCTTACCTTCCAGTTTATCCTCCCTCACTACTGCAACCTTGTGGCACTGGAAAAAATAAACACATGGCAATCTTAAAATTTCAAAAGATCTGTTGTGTGCAAGACTAATATTTTCAGTTATAAGAAAGTCTAATGATTATTTGTGCGGCTTCATAGCTGCAAAGAACACTGCCTTTAAAAACTCATCAGCCACTAGTTTTTAAAGCTCTGTCATCCCACTTTTCAGTTTTACAGATCACCAGATCCCTTAAGAAAGGCTTTGTACTCCATTCATGACACTGGGAGATGAGACACAGATGAAACCAAACCTAAACAACTGTGCAGCAGAAGAAAAGCAAATTAAGAACAGCTAGAAACCTGCCTCACCAGCCCACATCACACCTATATATTTAGATTGCCAGGACACTTCAATCCAGCAATCGGTAGCCCAGACATGGCACCAGAGAAGCCAAACAACATGAAAAATTAAGCATTAATTTTATTAAATTTATATCTAACCTAACCTAAATATATAACCTAAATTTAATTAAAAAGCCAGGAAGGAATGTTTCTGAAATGGACAGTCTTCAAGGTCTATACCTGCTCCAGGACATTTACCAGACTGTGGTTAATACAGAAAGGATCCAGACTGGGGAAAACCCAACTACCATTAATTGTGTTTAACAGATACCACAAACCTGCTTGAAGTCAGGGAAAAACCTGTTAAACTCAGGCTATCAACATGACACCAACCTGTGCAGCTTTAAATTAATATATCCCATTAGATAGAACTAATGCACTAAAAAATTACCACAGTCTTCTTTTAGGAATGGTGACTCTCAGGGTGCCTTGGCTTTTATTTGTAGACTGGAAAGCAACACCAACAAAACTTTTCTTTTTTGTTCTCCTAAATAATAAATCGCTTCACATGCACAAAATATTGCCTTTAAATGTCCAAATCTGCCTGAAATGGAAGGTTATTATTTATTGTACTACTTCTGTATGATGGAATATATTTATTTAAAGCTGCACAAGTAGTGTCACATTGACAGCCTGAGTTTAACAGGTTTTTCCCTGATTTCTTTCAGAAATAACAAGTCTCTCGGCTTACTAGAGTTGGAAGTCAGGCAGGAAGACCTGCCTGAAGTTTTAGATGACACTCCTGAAAATCTGACAAGAAGCAATGAGAAAAAATAAATCCACTAAGCAGCAATTCCTTTGCTTAATAAGACAAAGCACTTTAAATACAAAATACTGTTAATAAATTTATGTTTCTTTTTTACATCAGTATTAAGAAGTTGCTTTAATTAGTCAGCAAAAGAGTAAGTAAATAAAGATGGGGAGTCTTGGCCCCTCACTGTGGCCAATAAAAACCAGCAAGGAAAGGGTGTGCAGTGTTTAATGGGAATTATTTGTGAAGGAATTGTATCCCTCTCTCCCTTCAGGAATCCTGCAGCTGAATCCACAGCATTCCAGCTACACCTACTGCCAGCAGGCAGTAGTGCAGGGATACCAGCAGGCACAGGGATGCACCTGGAGCTTCCACAGCCCTTTCCTACCCAAAATTGACTCAGACTGAGGAACTTTGAACTCTTGCTGTGGATTATTCCTAATCCTGGCATTGCTTCACCTCTGCCCCCAACACCTTCCTGCACCTGCGGCTCACCTTTCTTAACAGGCACTGACACTGCAGCATTTGAAAATAAGAGATTTAAAAACAAGGAGGGGGGAAGTGACCTTTATATGTTTATGGATCTACTGGAAGATTCCCTGCCCAAGGCACGGGGTTGGAATTAGATCATCTTTAAGGTCCCTCACAACCCAAACCATCCTGTGATCCTATGAACTTGTTTAACAAATACACAAGCTGCTAAGACAGAGTTAAAAACAATTATTTGTTGCTATGTCAGAAGTCACTTGTTTGTTTTAAATACATTTTGGCAAATTTAAATATAATAGTACAGGTTGACAACTCACTAGCCAGTTCTAGTGAGCCAAGAGACTTGTTATTTCCAAAAGAAACCAGGGAAAAACCTGTTAAACTCAGGCTATAAATGTCACATTATGTGTGCAGCTTTAAATAAATATATTCCATCATACAGAATTAATGCAATAAATAATTACCTTCCATTTCAGGCAGATTTGGACATTTAAAGGCAATATTTTGTGCATGTGAACCAGTTTATTATTTAGGAGAAGAAAAAAATGTTTGTTGAGGTTTTTTCCAATCTACAAATAGAAATCCTGAGATTTACTATTCCTAAAAGACAACTGTGGATCATACTGTAGTAGATACTTGTGTATTTAAAAACACTTAGTGGGATGTCAAAGGCATTTTGTGTTTGGCTCTTAAACTCTTCTGTGAGCAAAGGGAAACAGGCACCCAATTTCCTCATCTTCTTTTAAAAACTTCTGGGGTACCTGTCTCAAGTTTTGGATGACATTCCTGAAAAATCTCACAAGGAGCAATATGGAAGAAAATAAATACATTAAGCAGGAATTTCTTTCTTAATAATTTTTAAACCTTCAAATACTGTTAATACATTTATGTTTCTCTTTCTTCTTTACCAGGATTAAAAAGCTGCTTTAATTAACAAGATAACCTCAGCTATTCATTTGTTGTTCTGTTTGTTATTATTCCATTCTAAATGAGTTCCAAGCTCTCTCTACACTTCCACCCCACAGCAGATGCCAGGAAATGGATGAGTTGATCTCAGAAGGGTCCTTCCAGAAGGTTTTATAATCTTTGCTGCCCAATAAGAGTAATGAGAGAGATGACTGGTAACAGGATTTGAGTTAATTAAGAACCCTGGTGCATTATTCAGCACTGTATTCCCAAGCCATGGCCAACTGATTCTTCCTCCACATCATCTGCACACTGGGACAAACATTGTGCCTTATTTTGTACCTGTCCAGGAGACCTGTCTGGAAGTGTCTTACTGGAAAAAGAGCAAGTTCAGCTTTCGACCCAAAGATCACAAAACAAGGTGGAAGAGACACAAGAACAAAGAGCTCACAGACACTTTAGAGAAGTGAAACGCTCACCACGTGTCCATTCTGAAGGAGGTTTCCTGCTACTAAGTAGGTGACATGAAGCTGAGCTCCTGAGTTCTCCTTCCGTTTCCTCTCCACATAATCATACAGCATCCTGCACAAAGAAACCACTGTTAATCACCCAGAAAGGAGAGAGCCTGTAGCCACCACTTCCATGCAGGTTACATAAAAAAAAAAAAGAGTAAAGCCACCCTGACATGGAAACTTTTCACATTTATTAACAAGCACAGTTATTTTACCCAGGATTAAATTAATCTTCCTGAGTCACCTTCCTCCTCGGCCACTTCAGAGAATCTCAGTCCAACAACTACAGGAAGCATTTAGTAGCTGGTTGCAGATGGTCTCATATCCTCTAGGCAGCTTGTCCCAAAATCTCCCCCTCCAGAAAGGCATTTCTGAAACCCCTGACTGAGGCACTGGTGACTTTTTGGTCCGTAATCACATGGCCAGGTGTGTATGTACAATCCCAGTTACATCCATGGATGGGGTGATCAGGAACAGCAGGGAAGAGTGTGATTAGGGAGGATTGAGCTGAGCCTCAAGATATCAGCTCCCACTCACACCACTGCTCTATGATGACTGTCCCATGTACCTGGGCAGAGACACTCCACAGGGACACTGCCTGGGAAAAATACTGGAAGATCATTACCACTACAGAGACAGACTGCAAAGACCACACTGTCACATCCAGCACAATCCCTAGAATAATTCCCTTGTGTCACCAGGCACTTGCCAGCTTCTAGGAGAGACTTGTAAGCACAAAAATGCCACAGGAATTCTTCAGCCCCAGGTTGCCTCTGCTTCACCAGGGCCACCTTCTTCCTAGCAAGGAGTTCTAATTTAGTCTATGACGAGAATTGTTCCTAGCAGGACTCTCCAGTCAGGTCTGATGCCCACTCAGATTTACACACTACCTAAATTGCTCACACACATGCAGAGGAAAGAGACCAAACACTCTCTTCCATTCCATGAGATGCCTGAGTTGATGTTCCAGTGGTTTGGGCAGGACAGAGCACAGCAAATGCTTCTTTAGGTCTGGGCGGTAGCCAGAGAAAAGGAGAGAAAAATATTTGTATTATGGGGCTTGGCACTCTTAGGGAGCCTTCAAATTTTATAATCCACTTTCCCTTGCATTGTGGGAACAGCTCTGGAATCCCTGAGAGCTCATTCTTTGCTTTATAGACCATTCAAGAGGTTACAGTCATTCTAGTTCTCCATCTTCCCACCCTTCCCACATTTACCTACGCCCACAAACCCTGGTAGAGAGCCAGGCTCGTGGAACAACACCACTGACTGTGCCTGAGAAGGATTTTTTTAATATTTCCAGAGAGATCATTTTAATATGCTCACCACATTAATTAAAACAGGAATTAAAAGCAATTAACAAGGCTTCGGGGGATGTAGCAACACCTACTGTTTAGCCTGATTGACATGGACTCCCAGAGTGTAGCTCAGCCATTTATATGTCACCTGTAACAAGAAAAAAAACCACAACAAAACTCTTCAATATGAAAACCTCAACCTCTCAATTGGTTAAATCCCCTGTGTCAGACAAAATGCACCAACTTTGCTGCACCAGTATCTAGGCAAAACGCCATTTAAAAAAATTTTATTTATTTATTTCAAAATAATTTTTGAAATAAATTTTGGAAGGAATGCACCCATACACAAGCCTATCGTTTTTCTGAACTGTCCTAAAAACAGGTTAGGAAGGGGGCAAGAGGAGAAAGAAGGAAATGGGAGAGAGGAGGAAGGAAGGGAAGGAGGAAGAGGGGGAAAGGAGGAGGAAGGAAGGGAAAAGGAGAAGGAAGAAAGGGGAGAGAGAAGGGGGAAAAAGGAAGAAAAAAGTGGGAAGGAGGAGAAAGAAGGGGAAGAGAGGGAAAGGGGGAAGAGGAGGAAGGAAGGAAGAAGAAGGAAAGGGAGAGACGGAAGAGAGGAAGAAGGAGGAGGAAGAGGGGAAGAGAAGTAAAAGGAGGGGAGAGATGGCAAAGCGGGGAGAGGAAGAAGGAAGGGGGAAAGAGAAGGAAAGGGGGACAGAGAAGGAATCCCCTGACTGCCCCCGCCGCCGGAACTCACGACGCGGTTCTGGTCGGTGACAAACTCGTCGATGTTCTCCAGGTACAGCTCGTCCGCCATGGCGGGGCCGGGCCGGGCCTTCCCGCGCACCTCAGCACCGCCCGCCCGCCGCCGCCATGGCAACGGCACCGGGCCGACGGCGGCCGAGAGGGGACAGTCAGCCCCGGGAGAGCGGGCGGGGACAAGAACCGGGGCGGGACCGGGAGCGGGCGGGCACTGAGACCACGCGGGCACAGGGAGCGGGCGGGCACTAGGACCGTGCGCGGCGGGAGGACGGGGCGGGCGGACGGGCCCTAGGACCGCGCGGTCCCTGTGCCCGCCCGCTGCCTGTTCTCTCCTACGGGGACACGGCCCCCACGGGCTTTGTCAACCCTCTCCCCGAGATCACAGAATCCCAGAATAGTCAGGGATGGAAGGAACCTCTGGAGATCACCCGGTGCAACCCCGTTGCCAAGGCAGGGTCACCCAGGTGACACAGGGACGCTTCCAGCTGGGTTGGGAATGTCTCCAGAGAGGGAGACTCCGCAACCTCTCTGGGCAGCTGTGGCACTTGGGGACATGGTTTAGTGGTAGGCTTAACACTATTAGGTCTACGGTCAGACACAATGATCTTTAAGACCTTTTCCAACCTAAATGATTCTATGATTCTACGATTCTCTCCACTGCCCTGGGGAAACATCAGCTCTTGTAAGAGGAACAAGAAACAAGAGACAATTGTACTGCTTTTTACAAGGACCAGGTTTCTTTCCAGGCATATGTGAACACACTCCCCTATAAATGGAAGGGGTACTAAGCAAGTTTGCAGACGACACAAAACCCAGAGGAGCTGTTGCCTCCTCTGGCAAAAGACTCAATTTGATCCAAGAGTGGTTTGGATTGGAAGTTAGGGAAAAATTTTTCACAGAAAGAGTTGTCATTGGAACAGGCTGCTCAGGGAGTCACCATCCCTGGTGGTATTGAAAAGACATATAGTGCTCTGCCACCCTCAGTGTAAAGAAGTTCTTCCTCGTGTTGAGGTGGAACTTGTGTTTCAGTTTATGGCCACTGCCCCTCGTCCTGCCACTGGGCACCACTGAACAGGGTCTGGCACCGTCCTCTGACACCCCGTGGATGTGTTTGCATGGACTGATGAGATCCCCTCTGCCTTTTCTACAGACTAACCAGGCCTAGCTCCATCACCGATCTCAGAGGTCTTTTCTGCTACTGAGATTATACTTAAAAATAAAAATAAAAAAAGCTGATTAGGTGATCGGGGGAAAAACAATACGTGACAGAGCTGACAACTGGCAGCAAGAACCAGCAGCTCTGAAACAGACCTGCTGCAGTGACGAGAGGGGGCACGGATTTAGCAGAGCTTAGGAGGGGCCACACAGCAGCGACTCTGGGAATGCATCGGCCTCACGTGGAGGCGTGGGCGCCGCGTTCCCA
Organism: Pseudopipra pipra; assembly: GCF_036250125.1. Lineage (NCBI taxonomy): Eukaryota > Metazoa > Chordata > Aves > Passeriformes > Pipridae > Pseudopipra > Pseudopipra pipra. The sequence continues at coordinate 17,190,079 of NC_087550.1, forward strand.
AAATAATTTCTGCTTATGCAATTCCCTCTCCGAGTCAGCAGGTGACAGCTGGGCACCACACTTGCCTGGCAGCCCTGGAGCTGCTCCTGCTGGAAATGCTGAGAGAATATGTTGCTCTCCAGCTTGTGCAGACCAGAACTCCTGCTGCTCTTCCCTGCCAGCTTCCAGCACCCACCGTGTGCTCCATGCTGCCACAACGAGCAGCCTGAGAGGGCCATGGCTGTGTCTGTCAGGACCCCAGGCTTGTGCCGGTTTGAAGTGTCGATGGAGTGGTGGAATGAATCCTGGCATCACAGAACCATTTGGGTTGGAAAAGCCCCCTGAGATCGCGGAGTCCAACTGTTCCCCCAGCGCTGCCAAGGCCACCACTCCATGTCCCCAAGTGTCACATCCACACGGCTTTCAAATCCATCCAGGGATGGGGACTCCACCACTGCCCTAGGCTGTCTGTGCCAGGGCTGGACAACCCTTTCCATGAAGACACTGTAAGCCTTTCCTGGCACAGCTTGAGGCCGCTTCCTTTTGTCCTGTTGCTGTTCCCTGGGAGCAGAGCCTGACCCCCACCTGGCTCCACCCTCCTGTCAGGGAGTTGGAGAGCAAGAAGCCTTGACAGGGGAAGGCTTCTCCTGAGCCCCACCTGGCACCTCCTGAGCCTCCTCTTCTCCAGATTGAGCCCTCCCATCTCCCTCAGCCGCTCCTGGTGCTCCAGCCCCTTCCCCAGCTCCATTCCCTTATCTGGACACACTCCAGCCCTGCAATGTCCTTCTTGCCATGAGGGGCCCAGAACTGCCCCCAGGACTGGAGATGCCTCAACAGTGCCCAGGTGCCCTTGGCCTCTTGCCCACCTGGACACACCTGGGCTCGTGTTCAGCTGCTGTTAACCAGCACCTCCAGGGACTTTTCCAGTTTTCCAGCCACTCTGTGTCCAGCCTGAGGTGCTGCAGGGGGTTGTGGTGGCCCAAGGGGAGTGCAGGCAGTGATGTCACCTGAGAGTAGCCACATTTATCAGGAGCGTCCCTTGTCCTAGGCGAAGTCACTCACTCCATGAGAACTCCAGGCGGATGCAGATCCTCACTTGAACACAACAGTTTTTTTACCTGGCAAATGTCAGACAAGGAAATTGCCCATGTTTAATAAGTGTTAAAATAAACTCACGTGACGCACATGGCCCTGCAGTGCTGGGTGTTTCTCTAGAGCTCACAACAATGGCGTTGTTCAGCTGGCACCGTGCTTGTTTTGCTGGTAAGAAAATGATATACATCCTCTTCCTCCTGTGTCCCAGGCACCTTCTCTCACACTCTTGTTGTCTCTTTTTCTTTGTTTCACTGTAGTTATTCTTGTACTGTGACATTCTGCTCCTGGCTTGACATTTCCTTCTCATGTTCGGGTCTTAAATGAATTACTCATCTTTTTTTTTTTTTTTTAAAGTCTCTCTTTTCATCTTTTGTTCTTTCTTCCTTTAAGTTTCCTGCTTTGAGCTTTCTGGAGGGTTTCCTGACATGGGGGATTGTGGCTGAGAACTGTAAAATTACACTTTTCACCCTCAGGGCACAGTGTGTGCCTTGGTACTGCACACTGCAGGTTGGCTTTAAGGGTAAGAATAAGAGGTAAAAATCCTCTAGCTGAGGATTTCTTTCCTCTTTATTAAAATTCTATGGAATCTGGTTCTGATGTCACTCATATCTGCTTTATACTCTGAGGGACCTATATGGGCATAAGTTAAAATAAGGGAGTTTCGAACGGGATGTAAGGAGAAGTTATTAGAATCCCAGAATAGTTTGGTTTGGGAGGGACATTAAGGATCATCCTGTTCCAAATGCCCTGCAATGGGCAGGGACACCTTCCACTCGACCAAGTTGCTCCAAGCCCCATCCAACATGGCCTTGAACACTTCCAGGGATGGGGCAGCCACAGCTTCTCTGGGCAACCTGTGCCAGGGCCTCCCCACCCTTACAGGGATGAATTTCTTCCCAATATCCCATCTAACCCTGCCCTCTGGCAGTGGGAAGCCATTCCCCTTGTCCTGTCACTCCAGGCCCTTGTCCAAAGTCCTTCTCCAGCTCTCTTGGAGCCCCTTTAGGTACTGGAAGGTGCTCTAAGGCCTCCCCATAGCCTTCTCTCCTCCAGGCTGAACACCCCCAGCTCTCCCAGCCTGACTCCTCAGCCCCTCCGTGGCCTCTGGACTCACTCCAGCAGCTCCACATTGTTCTGATGTTGGGTGCCCCAGACCTGGAGGCAGCACCTGGACATTCCTCTGGTGTCCCTTCTGGAGCTGCTGTCCCCAAACTCCGGCCATTCTTCCCCTGAGCTCTTCCAGCAGATCCTTCTTAAAAACACTGTGAGGAGTGTTTAACCCAAGGGGGATGATTTTGGCTGGTCTGTGGAGTTGTGCTGGTTGTCCAGAGGGCAGGGTGACCCCTGGCAGGGTGACCTCTGGCAGGAGGTCTGGCCAGCAGCTGGAGACAAATTGGAGATGAGAGAATCTTCACTAGTACTGATGCAGGACAAACAATGCATCCAAGCTCTGTGAGTGGAAACAGCTCCTGCTGGCAGGGGAAGCTTGGAGGAGCTTGGCTACAAGGTGGGCCAAAAAATGACGACTGCCAGGAGAAGTGCAATCAGCACAGAAACACACATGGGCTCTGACCTGTCTCCCTAGGCCAGCAAGGAGCTTCCTTAAGTACTTCCTTAATGCACCCTGTGGTGCGCAGCCCTCGGCACAGCCTGACACGTGTGTTTCCTTGTTTTTCTTCCCCTCTGGCACAGCTTTGGGAACGTGCTTCTTTGAGTAAATGAATAGCTTGAAGGGGCAGAAGTGGTTCTGTCAGTGGGACACATCCACCGAGATCCTGCCCAAATGAACTGAGGATCTCAGCCCGAGAGATTCCCTCACAACAGCCCTAGGGAAAAGTTTTTTCTGGAATAACATGCAGTGAAAATGTCCTTCTAAATAACTGCAGGGCTGGTAGCTGGTGCTTGCAGGACTTGATTGATGCTGGTATTCTCTGCAGGGAGGTTGGTTGATGCTTCCAAGGTATCACATGAGGACCTGGTGTCATTGGATCAAGGAAAAATCAATCCATAGCTTAAGGCTTCCCAGCAGCACCTCCGTTTCCACCAAGCCAAGAGGCTCCTCCATCACCCAAAGTCTTGGAGACCCAGCTGGATATCAGGAATGACCAGCCAGGATCAAACTCCAGCAGGGTGAAGGGTGACTTCTGAGCTCCTTCCCGCGGAAGGCAGGCAGCGATGATTCCAGAAACACGACCAGAGATGCTACTTTGGGATAAGTTGCTTCTCCTGAGCCTGTGGGCCCATATCACAGCTGGGCTCCAGCCCATCCATTGAACTCCTGCCCATTTCCAACAATTTGTGTCATTAGTACATGCAAACAGTGCATGCAGCCCTCGAGTACAATTTCCTTGGAAAAAAAAAGAGATTTTGCTGAAAGACTTGTGTGGAGGGGGCTACTGTACTAGTCTGGGCACTCCACTCCCAGCTCTGCCCGTGACGCCAATGCAGCTCTTGTCACCTCTCTGTGACATCCTTGCCTTGCCAAACTCAACAGGAATTTCGTCCCAGACTTCACTGGAGCCAAGATGTTGCCCTTTGCATCTGTCTGTAGCTCCCTGTGAGCTCTGATAGTCCCTCTTGCCAGGCACCTGTTTCACAGCCACCACCTCTGTCCTCCCCTCCCCTTCCTGCTATTAAGCCCTGATTTGCATTAGCTCAAAAGCTTCCCTGCCAGAAAAACTCTTCAATCCAAGGAATTGGTGAGGATCGAAGAGGGTTGGCTAATGTTTAAGGTACCCAAAGGAAAAGGTATGACAGAACAGCAAATAATATGAAGACAAATACCCACCCCTCCCCCACTTTAAAACCACTCAAACTGTGACAGAAGGATAAAACGTGATCCATCTGTGGTTCCCTTCCATACAAATTTCCTCCCTGCTTCAAAAGCAGGATACTGACAGTAATTACCCGAATGACACAACCACACTCCCCTCTGTCGTCTTGTTTACGAGGATCCCAGACCTGTGACACACAACCCTCCTCATCCTACGCAGGCAGTGCTGCAACCAGCCAAAAAGGAAGAGCCCTTGGCTTTGATCTCCAGGCAAAAAGTTGAGGCTTAATCATACAAAAAAGGAAATAACCCGCTACACACACAATGTTGGTGCAAAATATGAGTCTCTCCTGCCAAGGGCAGAGACCCAGAGCAGCTCTCCTGAGGTTGTTTGAGGTGATGATCCTACCCTGGGTAGGATTCCCAAGGTGGGTGCTGCTCCATGCATTGACATGACCACCTGGTGAGGTTTATGCTGTCTTTTCCCCCAATTTCCCCCCCCTTTTCATCAAGAAAATGACTGCACAAAGGGAACACTTTCCCTTCCTTGCCAGCAACAGGGAAATTAACCTTGTCAGACAACAGACCTACGGTGACAAAGGGCAGATTACCAGCCCAGTTTTTTGATAAAAATAAGAGTTTATTAACACAGTCGATTGCTCTATAAAATCAAAACATACTTTCACACGCTTAATCTCATTGATAAGGTGGAAGTTTTGCAGGCTGGGAACAGTTTGCTCAGGATTTAATGGTTGACTCATTAGCGGTTCGACCAGATTTGAGTATTTTCTACATTTGGAATAAAAACATTAGACGAAAACATTTTATCTCTTTCCCAGTCCCCAGGTGACCAAATGCATCTCACACCAGCACCTTGGCAATACAAGGACTTCATTTACAGTCCATGACCTTGAGGTGCAACCCCAGAATCATGGAATATTAAAGGTTGGAAGGGACCATAAAGATCTAGTCCCACCCCCCCGCCTTAGGCAGGGACACCTTCCACTAGTCCTGGTTGCTCAATCCAGCCTGACCTTGAATACTGCCAGGGTTGGGGCATCCACAGCTATCCTGATTTTAGCCCTGAATCCTAATTTTATCCCACTTTGAGCAGGTCTGTGATTGCCCAGCCCCAACAGGACACCGTGTCCCTATGCCCTGCCATAATCCCTGCCTGTCACTGCTGTGCTGTGCCCCCTTCACCCCATCCCCCACTATGTCCCACACCCCATGGTGACAGGGGCCCTCTCTCCTCCCCGTGGCCCTCCTGCAGCCCTGGGCCCTATCAGCCACCCCCAGGCCCCTGAACTTCACCCTGTGCCTTATCCCCCCTCCCCAGGCCCTGTCCTCTATCTCTAACCCCTGTCCCTGGGCACGAGCTCCCTGTCCCCAACCTTCTATCTCCTGTCTTCTATACCCCATGCAGGCCCCCACTACCCTCTCTCAGACCATGACCCGTGTTCCCAGGCCCTGTCTCACTCTCCAACCCCAAACCACCATCCTCCACCTTCCTGTCCACTCTCTCATCCTCCATCTCTGCTCCGCCTCCCATGTCCGTCCCCTCTCCCCGCACTCCCGTCCTCCATCCTTTCCCCATCCCCCACCCCCTATCCCCATCCATCTCTGTCTCCTCTGCCCTGTTCTCCCATCCCTGCTCCTGTCCCCCACCCCCCATCCCCATCCCCACTGCCTCTCCCTTTGCCTGTCCCTGTGCCTACACTCCCGTCCTATCCCCGCCTCTTCTCCCAACCGCGCCTCCTGTTCTCATCCCCGCCTCCTGTTCCCATCCCTGTCCCCCTGCCCATGTCCCCATCCCCTCCTCACCCTCCTTCCTCTCTCCCTCCCTCCTTCCTCTCCCTCCTTCCTCTCCTTCCCGTCCGCTCGCCCCGCCCGGCGGCTCCCGGCGGCCCCGGCGGCTGCGGAGGCCGGTCCCTATGTCGCCATGTCCGGGGCCCCGGTGCGGGTGCTGCTGCTGGGGCCGGTGCCGTACGCGGAGGCGCTGCGGGTGCAGGAGCGCTGCGTGGCGGCGGCGCGGGCGGCGCGGGGCCCGGCCCCCGCCGCTGGGGCCCGGGCGGGGCGGGGCGGCCCCGCTCCCTTGCGCGGTGACGGCGCGGTGCCCGCGGAGGGCGCGGTGCGGGGCCCGGCTGCGCTGCCCGGTGGCGGCGCGGTGCCCGCGGAGAGCGTGGTGCCCGCGGAGAGCGTGGTGCCCGCGGAGAGCGTGGTGCCCGCGGAGAGCGTGGTGCTGAGCGAGCCGGCGCACCCCGTGTACACGTGGGGCTTGCGGGGCGCGCCGGACGCGGCGGCGGCGGCGGCGCTGCGGGGGACGGGCGCGGGGCTGGTGGCGGCGCGGCGCGGCGGCCACATCACGTTCCACGGCCCCGGGCAGCTCCTCGCCTTCCCCGTGCTCGACCTGCGTCGCCGCCGCCTCCCGCTCCGCGGGTACGTGGCCGGGCTGGAGGCGCTGGTGCTGCGGCTCTGCCGCCGGCTCGGCCTGGGAGCCGCCCGCGCCCTCCCGCCGCCCTTCACCGGAGTCTGGATGGGCGACAGCAAGTTGTGTGCCATCGGTGAGCGGGGACACGGGGCAGGGAGCGGGTGTGCCCGTGTGCACCTCTGCTCCGCAGACAAGCTGAGAGATGGGGGTGTTCAGCCTGGAGAAGAGAAGGTTCCAGGGATAGCTTAGAGCTCCTTCCAGTGCCTGAAGGGGCTTCGAGAGAGCAGGAGAGGGACTTTGGACAAGAGCCTGGAGTGACAGGACAAGGGAGAATGGCTTCTCACTGCCAGAGGGCAGGGTTAGATGGGATATTGGGAAGAAATACCTTCTGTGCCCAGTTCTGGGGTATTGGGAGTAAAAATCTGTGTCCAGTTCTGGGCTTCTCAGTACAAGAAAGACAAGCGACTGGAGAGGGTGCAGTGGAAGCCAAGAAGATGATTGAAGGACTGGAACATCTCTCTTACAAAGAGACTCTGGGATCTGGGCCTGGTTAGTTTGGAGAAGACAAGACTGAGAGGGGATCTCATCAGTCCATACAAATATCTCCAAGGATGGTGCCAGGTGCTGTTCAGTGGTGCCCAGTGACAGGATGAGGGGCAGTGACCATAAACTGAAACACAGCACCTCAACATGAGGAAAAGCTTCTTTCCATGGAGAGTGGCAGAACACTGGAACAGGTGCCCAGGAAAGGCGTCCCCACCTCGCACCCTGCACTTATTAGGCCCTTACACCCATGGCTGGGTGCCCGCAGCCTGGTCCCCAGCCCTGCCCCCTTCCCCATCCCCCTCCACAGCCCCACATCCTGCACTCCTTCCTGCAGCCCAGCACCCCCAGCTGGGCTCTGCCACCTGGGTTTGGGGTCCTGCAGGCCAGACCCCCCCTTTGCAGCACAGCCCTTTGTCCAAGACCATGGAAACTCCAGCAATGGGAGGTGCTGGGGGATGCACCCCATCTGTTCCAAAATTGGGGAGCCTTCTTCTAGGTTAGGGGTTTTCCCTGGCAGAATTGGGGAGCACAAAATGCAGAGGGGAGGATATTTATAGTGACCTGGGCAGTGTAGTCACTAAATATCTCACACTGGGACGTCCCTGGTGATGGGTGCTGATGGGTGGGTGCTTTTGGCCCCTGCAGGTGTGCACTGTGGCAACCACATCACATCGCATGGGCTGGCACTGAACTGCTGCACTGACCTCACCTGGTTTGACCACATCATCCCCTGCGGGCTGGAGGGGAAAGGTGTCACCTCGCTGAGCCACGAGTTGGGGCGGCACATCACCGTCGACCATGTCCTGGAGCCCTTCCTCGACTCCTTCCAGGAGGTGTTTGACTGCACCTTGGACTTTTCAGGGGATTAGGACTGTCGTGGTGCCTTGGCCTGGTGTTTTGGCAAAGCCACGGCATGGCTGATGGACATCGTGGCAGCCACCTGGGGCTTTGTTGTGAGACAAGAGCTCTTGTGCCTTTGCCTGTAGACTCTGCCTGGATGGTGGCACAGAGGTTTAGGCTGCTGCTTAAACATCCAAACCTCCCCTGGGGCTGTTCTCCCCAGGCCCCTGGGACTCCATCCTTCAGCTGAGACCATCCCTGTGTCACTTGCTGGGGAAATACCCAAATAGGTGCTTTTGTGGTTTTTTTTCTGCTGCTCTCCCCGCAAAAATCCAAAATTTGGGTGAACACTCATGCACCAGCTGGACCAGAGGAACAGGAACTGGTGGGTCAAGCATCCTTCCCTTGCTGATGGGTAAAAAGAGGCAGATTTTATATAAAGAGAGTTGCTGGGAACTTTTGCTGCCAATCATTTGCTAGTTTATTTACCTTGAGACTTTATGAATAATGACCTTTTTCTCACCTTGAACACAGAGAAATTCTCACCCTGGGGTCAGGAAGAGTGGAAAATGGCTGTAAATGGTGGTTAAAAGGCCACTGGAGTGATGTGAATGTAGTGGGAAAAGCAGGAGGAGAAGGGAAAGGGGTCGAGGTGCCTGAGGAGAGAAACTATGGCTGTCATGGACCCTGTGGGACCACGCATGATCCCAGCTGGGTGATGAGGACCTGCTCCCCCTGGGTCTGTGCTGGAGGAGATGTTGTTGGGGTGCATGTTGGCACTTCTGACATTGCTGTCCCAGCCACAGCATCATAAACTGATTTTAATCGACAGGGATAAGAAAGCCCCCTGAGACTAAAGTCCCCACATCCTGCTCCAGCAAGACCTGACCCCCACCCACAGCCCCTCACCACTGCTGTGGGCCTTCTTTCTTCCTCACAAGCCTTGGGGTTTCTCTGCATCTGCCCTCAGGGTTTTGGGTGGACCAAGGGTGCAGCTGGGAGCAGTGGGGCTGGAAAAAGAGAAAAATCCCATTTTATGGAGCAGGCTCAGCTCTGGGAGGGAATGGCGAGCAGGGAAGAACGTGCCCAGGCAGGCTTGGTGCCAGTGTCAGGGCTCGGGGACAGACGGATGAGGAGGGACAGGAAAACGTGACCGGCAGCGTGTGCCGGAGGGGAAATGCAGAATCCAGCTCTCCCGGCCCCATAAGGCCCCCAGTATCTGGCTGGGACGTGGAAGGACCCTTGGGGTTGGGGACAGGCTGGTGGCCCGTGGCGGGGCTGGGTGGCTGTGGCAGGTGGCTCTGCCCGGGAAGGGGAGGAGACTGGCGGCACTCCCAGCCCGGCCGCATCCCTTCCCACCGCCCGCGATGCTCAGTCTGGCTCAGCCTGGCAGCAGCGCAGGCAGGGAGGGCACCCCGGGTGAGTGCGATCTTCCCTTCCCGCTTCCTGGCCCCCGTTCCCCTTCCTGGCCCCACACCTTCCCTAAGGTGGGTCCCCCCATGCTGCATCCCATCTGCAGGTATCCTACTGCAGGTCTTGCCCTAAATCTTTCAAGTTCAGCCTCCTCCTGCTTCAAACTTTTCTCTAAGTCAGGAAGGCAGCCGGATCTGAGCCTGTCGTGGCTGCTCAGCCCCTTCCTCCTCCTCTTCGTTACTGGGGGTCTCATCCTGAGAGGTGCACGCTGAGTTTGGGGTGACCTTTTTAGGGGGGATCAGCTGCCTGTGCATGGGGTAGAGCTGCTGGTGCTTGGGAGCAGGAGGGAAAAGGGTGGATACCTGGGGGGGCGACAGTGGTTTGTAGGGCCAGCATGTCCCAAAGGACAGCACACGTGGGGGACTGTGTTCTGGTGTCCCTTCCTGGCCCAGGCAAGGGAAGGTGCACAAGGGCACAGAGGGGGCATATGGAGGTCCAGGGGGTGCTGGCAGAGGGACACAATGTCCAAAAGGGAGGTGGGTCAGAGGGCGTCTGGGACCCCTAGGAAAGGAGGTTTAGGGCAGCGACCCCTCGATATGTGTCTACAGGGATGTGTGGGGAGCTGTGCCAGCTCTGCACCCTGTAAGGGTACAGGATATGTGCCTTCCATCCCCACACATTCCCAGGGAAAGCAGACTTTGAACTCAACTGTCCTGGCCACCTGAGTCAGCTTTGTCCCATTGTCCTCACAGGACACACGAGAGGGGGTCAGGCAGCTGCCTCAGAGCCCCGGGAGCTTTATTCCCTCTGTAGAAGGACTGAAATTTAAAGAGGGGGCTGCCAGGAATGCAAAGGGTTTGGACAGCCCTGCTTTGTGGCAGAGGAGGTGCTTCAGGGATCATTTTGGGGTCATTGTTGCATCCAGCAGGACCAGGGTCTGCCAGGAATGCAAAGGGTTTGGACAGCCCTGCTTTGTTGCACAGGAGGTGCTTCAGGGATCATTTTTGGGGTCATTGTCGCATCCAGCAGGACCATCATCCTGGGAGCTGCCCCACCATGAGGGCAGCCTGTTATGAGTCTCCCTGTCCTTTCCTGCAGCCTAGAGAAGGACATGGAAGAGTACAACCAGACAGAGACCTGGCACCAAAGCCTGCAGGCTATGCTTAACGCCTTAAACCAGACACTGCACGGGGTCATCCTCTGCCCCACTGACCATTCTGCCACCACTGCTGCTGCTACACAGAACACCAGCCTTGGCCATCCCGGCCGGAACGACAACGCCTACATGTACATCCTCTTCGTCATGACGCTCTTCGCTGTCACGGTGGGCAGCCTCATCCTGGGCTACACCCGCTCCCGGAAGGTGGACAAGCGCAGTGACCCATACCACGTCTACATCAAGAACAGGGTCTCCATGATCTGAGCCTGGCCCTAATGCCTTGTCCCCACAGAGCCAGTGGGTTTGGGGTCAGGTTGCTCTGCACATCCCACTGTCTGTGGGATGTGGCAGTGTTGCCAGCCCCAAATCTCCTGGGAACCCCCACTGTGGAGATGCTCAGCCCTGGTGTGAGCAGCACCAGGATATCTTCACCAGGATACAGCTCCTGGCTGGCAGGAGCTGGCAGAATGCAAGCCACAGGCATGTCCTGGTCCTGCAGACCCACCTTGACTGAGCCCCATGGGGACAGGGATGGTAAAGGCAGCTCCTTTCCCACCTGCTGAGGCTGGCAGGGGTCTTCCAGGACAAAAATTTCCCATTTTCTGATGCCTACTGGATCAACCAGCATTGACCTCCATGGGCTCCTAGCAGCTGTGTGACACGGGCTTTTCTGGTGCTGCAACCCTGTAATTTTTGAGCTGGTCTGGGCCCTGCTTTTCTGGCAGGGAATTAAAGGAGGTGGCGGGTTCCAGGGTGGTTGTGTTTGCTTCTTCTCTGAGTAGAGTCACTGATGGGGGCAGTCCTTGGGGCACCGCTCCGTGCCAGGGCCCTAGAGATGCTGGAATGGCTAAACTTGCTCCCTGTATGCTACCAAGGTGGATTCAAGGGCAATCCCTGGGTGGCATCACAGCCCCTATGATGGGAAAGTTCCTTCAGGATAGAGCAAGCCCTACTACCCAAGGAGGTGCTTTGTCTCTGTTCTGTCTGGAGAGTGTTGCTGGAGCCGTGGGCACACTGTGAGCATGGCCCGAGCCTGGCTGGAGTCGTGTGGCTCCATGCATCTCCAAAGGTCTCTCTGAGCTCCGGACGGTGATGCTGGAGTTTTTCCTGCTTCCTTCCTGCTGTCAGCTGTAGCTTTGGCCTTTTGTACTGCAGGTCCCAAATGTGTTTTCCACAGGGTCAGGGCGCAGTGATGGACGGGAAAGGGATGTTCTTGGGTCCTGCTTGGCTCCTTGGCTTTGACTCTGCTATTAAGCTGGCTGGGTTTGGCTCTGGCCTGTGGAGTGGCCGGTGTCCAGGACAGTGAATGTCCCTGTCCTTCAGAACAGGCTGTGGGGCAGCACCGGTGACCCAGTCTCCCACAGGTCTTAACCTGTTCGTAATGGCATAATGAATGTCTTAATTGCAGCTAGATTAGCTGGCCCACAGGGGCCTTTCTGCCGGCATTCCAAGGTTAAACACGGCTGCAATCCTGAGCCCAAACAGTGGCGCCAAACCCTAAACCGAAAAATGATAGTAGATGTGAGCGTGTTTGGGGAAGGGCTGGAAACCTTGGCACCAGAGGCACTGATATGGCAGCAGCTCAGTGACTAATTCCTGATTTTCCATGCCCTCTGCTTGGGCACAAAACCTGAAGCAGGGGTTTTGAGGAGCTCGCTTTGGGCCTAATCCTGCTGGGATTCCCGAGCCAGCAGAGCTTTCTGGGGTCCAGGTGCAACCACTGGTGCAACGGCACCTGGCCCAAGCAGGAAGTAGCTGGAGAAGCTTTATTGTGTTTGTCTTTCACTTGTAGTGCTGGGAAAGGAAAATAAACCTATCTGCAAATAAATCAGGGGAACTGGGCCAGGTGGGGACAGAGACACATAATCCACTCTTGGGTTTCTTCCACCTCTGTGATGTTTGTCCTTCTCCGATGAGAAAAGCCATGGAGCAGCCTTGGGCAAGATGTGGGGCCCTGGGATGGGATGGGTGCTGGATGGTGAGTGTGGCACCCCAAATCCCCCCTGGTGATCTGGTCTTTTTGCTTTTCCCACTTCTGGGAGAGAGGAATGAATCTGGTGAGCCTGGAGTCTCTTCTTCTGCTATGACCTGAGGGGAAAAACCCTGAGAAAGGGTGGCATATCATAAGAATGCTTTTCCCTAATCCAGCAGACTCTAAATGGGAAAATCCCTCCTGCAAGACATAGCTTCTGCAGTGATCATTATCCACCTGATTTCTGATCCATCGGCAGCTCCTCCTGTCCATCCCTGCAGTTAAATTTGGACCAGAGCCTGTGGTAGGGGTTCTCCCACCCTGGAGCTGCCGGCTGGATGCCACCAGGCTGGGTGACAAGAGGCCAGTGCCACCTTGTGGCAACTGCCTCAGGGTCCCAGTGCCACATGCTCCTCTTTCCCAGGATACTCTGGCATCCCCTGGAGCAAGAGCAGATGGACTTGTCTCCACGGGACCTTCGGCTCCTGTTTGCCTGCCCTTGTCCCCATGGGGAATCCACATCTCTGGCACAGGGGAGTCACAAGCAACAACAGATCCTTCCCCACCAAGAGGGCAGTGTGGAGACACCTGCAGATGCCACCACTTTGCCCCAGCCCACAAGCAAACCAAACCCACCACCTGGATTAGGAGAGGAATCACTGCAGGGGGCAGGTTTGCCTGAAGCCTCCCCACCCAAATGTCTTTGCATCTTACATAATTCCAGAAGGGGAAAGCCAGAGGTGCAACTGTGCTCCCGTGCTCCAAGGTGATGTGCCCAAGGGTTTTGCTGTAAAACCACACAGCACAGCTCCCTGCCACATGGTAACCCAGCCTCCAGATTAGGCACTACGTGAAGTTCCTAGTTATGCTTGCAGAAGGATACCCACCATACCCTTCACAAGTTTTCTGTAAGAAAGGGAGAGGGCTATGTTACAGGAAAATATCAGAGGCTGAGGGAGCTGGGGTTGTTTAGCTTGGAGAAGAGAAGGCTCAGGGGAGACCTCATCAGTCTCTGCAACTCCCTGAAAGGAGGTTGTAGCCAGGTGGGGGTTGGTGTCTTCTCCAAGGCAACCAGCAGTGGGACAAGAGGGCATGCTCTTGAGCTGTGCCAGGGGAGGTTTAGGTTGAATATTAGGAAAAAATGTTTTACAGAGAGAATAATCAGACATTGGAATGGGCTGCCCAGGGAGGTGGTGGATTCTTCGTCCCTGGAGGTTTTTAAGATAAGACTGGATGTGGCACTTAGTGCCACGGTCTAGTAACCACAGTGGTGTTGGATCAAGGGCTGTACTTGATGATTTCAGAGATCTTTTCCACCCGGTCAATTCTATGATTCTATGATTTGTGTTCATCTCTGCTGTTCATGAATTTGACTCTTCCATCCATCAGGGGCAGCATCATCAAGGTCTCTAGTTGTCATCAGTTCTATGACTTCTTGTAGGTCTGTAAGTGTTTATATCAGTTCCCCCTCCCTTCAACTGCCCCATCTTGTAGACTAATCCATAACAAGGTGAGATGGACTCCAGAACACCCCTCCTGGAACCTCCACTAGAGGAAGGGGCTCCATCCAGCCTCTCCTTTAGCCTCACAGCACCAGCTTGCACTGCAGGCAAAGAGCGGGGAAGTGAAAATGGTGCACTGTGTCAGAGCCTTTCCAGAGGATCCCCCAGGAATTTTCAGGTTCTGTTCCCTTTCTTGGTCCTTTCATCTCTCTCCTCCCATGCAGGCTCCCATTTGAGCCTCCTGTTTCCCAGACTTCTGCTCTGTGCAGAAGTGGCCCTACTGCCAGCCATGCAGAAGCATTTGGGGCTCAGAGAGAGCTCCCAGGGGCTGGCTAAGTGATGCTCCACAGGAAACTCTATGACACTTAGCAGAGAAAGCCATGTCAACTCACTCACATGACAACACCAGCAGCCTGGTTTGAAGTTTCAATGGGAACACTAAATTGGGGAGTACTATCCCTAAAGCATGACAGGAGCATCTTCTGTCAAGAACATAAGCAAAGCCCAACCTTTTAAAGATTTTTCACAACTTGAAAAAAATAGAAGAAATAATCAACTGCAAAGCATTTGCTATGTTATACAGGTTAAAAAAGAAGGGTTGATTAATAAATAAATGAATTAGAGAAAGAAAAAAAGAAAAAATTCCCATCCATCTTGTGCACGCAATGCATACACAAACAGTAACCTACCTTTAAATTTTAAACACACCATGTGTAGCAACTCCTGATATAACTCTGGAGTTACCAGGCATGAATAGAGACCAAGTGCTTATGAATAAAATTAGGAAACAAGAATCCATCAGTAACAATTCCAAAGAATAAAGAGTTTGCCAGATAATACAGCGCAGTCAGATATTTGAGCATGGCTCTAAGAAATTCAGACAGATATTCCTAAAATCATGCGGGAATCAAGGGCTGGCATAGCAAGCAGAAAATACCAAGTTACATTAAGTGTTTATAAAGCAGTGAAAAATGTGCCACACCTGCAGGCAAGCCCAGTTTTCTGCTACAGCCTTTTGTCTCACTGCTTTAGTACCTGTTAAAGCCCTTACTGCACCATTGCGCACACCCAGGGTAGCTACAAGATTTCACACGATGAGGAACCAGGCCATACCGTGTAGCTATATGGGGCACCAAAAAAAGAAGTCTCTTTAGATCACAACCCCAATCGTGCATACTGCAGAGGTAAAAAAAAAAACCAAAACAACAAAACAACAACAACAACAACAACCCATAGAAGAAAGGGCTGGGGGGGAAGGTATTAAAGACTGGGGCAAACAAAGTGAGAATCTTTGGCTGTGCCTTCCCCTCCCAAACCGCACAGCGGAGGGCTCCTGAGCCACCGGCTGTGCCCCTTCCTGGACAAACCGCTCCTCCGCCACTTTCTGTGAAAGTCCTGCAACTTTAAAGAAATTTTTATCCTTCTGGCGACCGGCGCCAGTAACTGCTCGGCGTCACACAGGCTTCAAAAGGCAACTGCTGGGCGAGCCCGGCACCTGGGGGAGCCTCCCGGTTAAGAAAGACGGAGGAAGGAGGCGCGGGCACCTCTCCCACGTCTGGGAACAGCCCGGAGCCGCTTCTGCGCCCGATGCGCCTCGGCCGCTGCCCGCCCGGGCGGCCGAACCTCCGCCGGGGGAGCCTCTCCGGGCCGAGCCTCCGGGCACGGCAGGGGCCGAGCGGCGGGGACACCGGCCTCTGCCCCGGCCCCACCGCGGGCTGTGGCTCCAGCCTTCCTCCATCCCGGCGGGCCCCGCTCCCGGCCCCGCCGGGGCACCCGGCGGCGATGCCAGGCTGCGCCTCCCTACCCTCCCCCCCCCGCACGGACACCTCCCCACCTCAGACCTGGAAATGAGACCGGGGAAGGCAGCGAGAGGGATGGATGCTCACGGCCAAGTACCTGGAAGCAGGGAGATGGATGGAAGGAGAGCCTCGGGCAGATGGAGGTGCCCAGACTGGTCCTCGGCCCCGTCCAGGCGCGGTGGCAGCAGGGGTTTGTCCCTCGTCCCAGCGTCGGAGCTTGCAGTGTTCCCAACGTGGCAGGGAGCTGTCATGCCTCCTGGTACAAGAGCAAGCGCTATACTCATCCACCGGTAACCTTTCCCTCAAGGGTTATGAATTTCAACCAAGTAACAAATTTGCCTCGGAAGAACAAATTAAAAAAAATTAACACCACGGTGAACCCTGAAACATTCAGTAATACACAGCTGTCAGCACAGAGTTAGTTCCAGCAATTCTCTAGGGCAGATGGATAATCACACTGCTGTCAAAAATCAGTAGTATAAACCTGAACTTCCCTCTAGGAGATTTGGGGTTTCACTCCAGTGCGCAACAGAGAAATTCCTTTTATGTTCAAAACATATCCTTCTGTGGTTTTAGTTCAAGGGTAGTGTCAGTCACATTGACAATGGATTTTTATGAAAGACTTCTGTACTATCATAAACCACTGAAACTAGAATCCAATAGCAGAATACAATGAAATAATAATAATGAATGATAATAATTTATAGTAATGGCCGAAAGCTGTGACATTCACCGTCCATATACTGGACTGTAAATACTTAGTATTCAAAAAAATATTTGGGATTTTTTCAGACCAGATCAATTTCTTGAACTGACAAGTTGTCTCCGTTGTAGTTTTGTCAGGCTTGTTCCAGGCTTGACAGAAACAACCCATTTCCCAATGTGATTAGTTAGAAACAGCATCCTTATCAATCAATACATGTCATTCAGTTGCTTTCGTACACATGCACATGTTTATACACCATTCATATCAGCTGCAATATTTGCCTTTCAAGGTCTTAAAAGGTCTCTTGCTTTAACCATCATTGCTCATGGGAATATCAAAACTGGCACAATTTCAAGCCCCTGCCAAAGTTAATTGACAAAGACACCCAGGTAGTGGCCAAGTGCCCACATAAACTGAGAAACCCTTTCTTATTTAAGACACAGATGTGTGGGAATATTTGAAGCGCTGCTACTAAACTGTCCTAAGGAACAGAACAGAGTGGTGTTTGAACCTTTCACAAGTCATCCCAGGCTCACCATGTGTTAACCTTGCCTGTTCCACTGCTCTCAGTACCTCAGTGCACAAAGCAGTGCCTTTTGTCCCATGAAAACAGAAAGCTCCTGCTGTCCCCCCAACAGATTAGGTCTAACTTGTTGCTGGAGTCTGGAGGTCAGGGCAGGATCTCTTCCAGATGGATACAGCTGTCCTTGGAAACACCTTCTCCACTACTGTGCTTGATTTAGTGCAGCCCTTTCCTTGCCAACCAACAAACCAAAGCTACTTGGCTTTTCAACAAAATTTCAACACTACCACTACCTTTATTTCAACGTTTCCTTCTATCTCCTAGGATCAATAGGTAGGTCTTGAATCACTTAAATTTCACTCTGCCAGCATTCCCTTTTTTATTCCTTCTGAAGTAGGTCACGTCTCCAGCAACTAACCTACTTGTTGTTTGAGACTGATGTACCTACGCCCTTCACACACTTTTTTCTTTCAACGAGAAAAATGTGTTAGCAAGTCTCCTGTGCTCACCTGCCTTCACTACAGTTGAGGGGATTTCAGAGGGAACTCCAGAGAACTGCCAACTGCACAGATTAAAATAAAGTTTTCCAGAAGTGTGCTGTGCCATCAAAGCAACAAAGGAAGGGAAGTCCCAGGGACACCTTCCTGCTCTTATATAATGAAAATAAAGGGGACATTTGGGAAATTTGAGCAATATTTTATAGTAACTCATATCTGCTGACATGGAAAGGTTCTGTATTTAGGCAAATGTTACTACTTCTTCAATGGGCTGGAGAAACCTAGAGAAGAAAGAAGAAAATTATGAAAGAGTCTGGGAAAGTAAGAGGGCTGGTTCCTGGGAAGAGAATGAGTAAACTAGAGCTGAACAGGGAAAGGACAGTACTGAAGTAGTAGGGGAAGACCAGAGGTAACCTCAGGGCAGATAGGCAAATGGAAGGTACTCTAGGCAGACCAGCAATGGCAGAAGATTCAAAGCCTTTTGTATTCAGAGGGGAACAAGACACAAAAATCCTCTTCTGCCCTATTCTGTGTTCTCACGTCAACTGTTTCTTTTTACAGGGACCTGGCTCATCTCAGCAATCTTTGCCAAGTTTTACAAAGTTCTTTGTACATTACCTTCTCTGGAGCTTGTGGTGGCTGAGCTGACATGGATTCTTTGGAGTGACAAAGCCTTTGAAGTTAGTGAGAAAGAGAGTAAGTAGAGACCTCTTGTCCTAAAATCCATGGTTCTTTGTTCCTCTCCTTTTATTTATTCACCTGTAATAAATCCTGCATGCTGGTGGAAAAGGCAATCTGAAATTCCTTCTGTCATGAGGTCTATTCTTTCCTCTGCCTTCTGGATGGACACATTCTGCAGTTAATATATTTCATCACTCTTCCCTGGATTTCTGGACTAATAACCTATTGTAAGCAGAGCAGTTTGAGCCACTAACCAGTGAAACCTGTACAGGTTTAAGGAAAAGGATAAGATACAGCTGACCCAAGTTGCCATTGTTTAACAGGGAAAGAAAAAAAGGCTGACTGGAACCTGTGACACAAATTGCAATAAAATAAAATAAAACCAAACCCACTAAGGTGTGCTGCCTGTTGGAGGCTTATATCAGGACATTGGCTCAGCTAATTCAACTTTTCCTGCCTATTTGTTTTCCAAGTCCTTGGGGAGCATTTCATTATATATTCAGTTTCCTTCTCAATCACCAGAAGTAACTTCTACTCTTTGAAATTACACCTTTGCACTGTTCTCGTGCTCTTGCTGCCAGAAATGTGGAGGTGATGCCATTCCTCTCCCCCTCCTTCAGCAGTCTCTGAACCACTCAGCTGGAGCACCACTGGTTGCTCTCTCTCAGTACTGAGCCTGCACATTTTCTCTTTACAATTTCCATTTCCTGGGAAAAAGTTAACTTTAAAAAGCAGTAGTTAAACTCACTCATCTCTTGTTTTGTTGTGTTTATACAAATACATTGATGGCTTCCAATCAGAGCCACAACTGAAGATCACAAAAGCACCTGTGACTACCATGGAAAAAAACCCACAGATAATTTAACTGAAAAAAATTATATTAATGGGCATTTAGTCTCAGGAAACTCTAATTTGAGGAATGCCAAGTTGAAAACCTCTTTGTAACATACATGATGGGACATGACAGATTTCAAGGCAAGTTGAATCAGCACATGATTTTCAGAATGCAAGGAATGGTTGTCTCCTAAATGCTGAGCAACTCTTGCTTGAAACATCACCCAAGATTGATTTCTAAAGGTCCCTCTAGCACTGCACCTTCTTTTATCCATTGCCAGCCAGCCTGGCAGTGTGGAGAACAGCCTTGGGAATATGTCCATATTCCCTTCCCTGGTCCTTTGTGAGAGCTCTTTCTCCAGGAGAGCAAGGAAGCACTGAAACTCAAAGCCCAGTTCTTTCTGTCAGTCCATTTCAATCAGCAACCACAGTCAGTCTCTACTGCAGGAAAGTGCTCATAGAATCATTTAATCATGGAACAACTTTGGATACGATTGTTGTAACTTCTTGATAGCTGGGATGAGGTTGTTGGATACCCAAAGGGTATTTGAAAGTCAAAAGATAGAAAACACAGTACTAGTGAGTTACTGTTTTAATGAAAGACTCACTGGAGGCTCTTTCCCTTCCACTGGTGATCTCTCCCACTAGAGGGTACTCTGTGGCTACCAAAGACAGTGCTCTGTGCTGAAGCTGCACTCAACACAAGCTTCTTTGGGGGGCCTTTACAAAAATACACTGGAAGCACATCTCTAACACACATCATATAACAACACAGAGAGCTGGGGGGAACTTTTCCAGCTCAAGCCCTTAAAAATGTAACTTTTTTTTTTTTCAAATACCGGTCTTGATATAGTTCTGTGGGTCTTGCCACGTTCACAGCATAGATCCTTCTGCCTGATTTCTTGTGAGACATCAAAGAGCATCCTGGGACATGTCACCTACTCACTAGCTTGCCTGGCTTGATTCTTGCTGTTGCACACAGGCATTTCCACACATGCCTGCTTCAGGTGCTGCAGCAGGGACAGAGGCTCTGACCCTGGTCCAGGCTGGTGGCTGGCACTTGGCTTCCCTCACTCAGGTCTCCCCAGTTGCCAGCACCCAGGCACATGTGGCCTGTGGTTCTGGCCCAGCTGCTGGCACCAGTCCCCCGTACACGTATGCACACCAGCTAGGGCATCCCTCACCCGGGAAAAGAGTCAGAAATGGAATTTATCTGGGAGCTGGGACACACCATGGTGAACAGGTGCTGGGCATGCCCAGACAAATGTACTGACCAGCCTCCTATATATCCTTTTATTCCTTTATCCATCCATTTTCCCTCTCTTTTTATTCCCAGATCCCTTTGATTCCTCCCCTTTCTCACCTTTGTCTCCTCCCAAAGCATTGCATAACAGTCCAGTACTATCCCAAAGTGCACTTCTTTTGCATGGCATGATGTGTTCGTACCCTTTTATTTTAGGCAGCGATGCCCCTCAGTTCAAAAGATGTTCTACTGATGGACTCATCTAGATGGGTTTCCCACACAGACCCCATGGCTTAGAATCTTCTGAGACATCACTGGGAGAGGCTTGGGCAAGCTGCTCCTTCCTCTGAGTCCTTAGTCGGGATCCCCCATCTGCCCTTGGGCCCCTGTGCTCCTCTTTGTGGAGATGGCTGATGTCTCTCCTTCATCTGCTGGGCTGGGGAGCAGGTGTGGTGGGGTGTTCCTTGGACTCCATCACCTGCCTTTGCCTCACTGTCCTCATTCATGGGTGAGCAGCCAAGCTCCTTCATGGATAACCCAGCAGATCCACTCTCAAATGCAGTTTGGAAGTTGCTGTTCAGGTTTTCAGCTTCCTCTGGAAACAAGCCCCTGTGATTCTTTTGCTTTCTTGGATTTCTCTTCTGCCTTTTGTGAAGTGAGCTGCCTGGTGTCTGCTCCTGCAAGAGACCCAGCACAGTGGTGTGGTCATCACAACAAAGCTCCACCCTACCTCGCATAGAGAAGTGACAGGAAGACAAGAGGGTTCCCATTCACAGCCCAGGACTAGCAAGAGCTTGCAAGGGAAATAGGGAGATCAAAGCAAAGTGTCTAGTGGGGGTGACTCAGCTGTGATCACTTACTGGTTTTGCCTGTGGATGCCACCAGCCCCCCGCTGCGCACCTTTGTGTCTGCACGACTGGGACGGCAGGGCAGACTTTCCTGGGGAAACTTCTGTGAGAGGCTGCAGGTTACACTGCCTGAGCTCTGCAGTGCTCCCTTGCCTTTGTCCAGAAGGCACACCCCATCTGCCCTCCTGGGCACTTCCAGTACCTATTCTTTGTCTTTCTACCTAACCATTGAGTACCTTTTCTCCTGCACACTCCAAGCCAGCAGTTCAAAACGCTAAATAGTTTTTCCTTAGCATCGCTAGAGGTGAGATGGGGCACGTGTGTCATCTACACAGCGTGGCTGTCCCATGCAGCAAAGATACGGCAGCAGAAGCAGACCCCAGGTCTCCATGGAAGGGTTTTGTCACATTCTTCCTAAGTGGAGGATGTGAATAATTACTAGAAGCCTTGGGTGTTTGTGTTACCTCATTTTGATAAACAACGTGCTGGTCTGTGGGTGTGTGCAGGCTCACAGAGGCCTTCTTGCCTAGGTCTTGGTGTAAGCCTGTCTCCTTTGCAGGTGTTCTGGGTGCACTACGGATCTTCTGTCTAGGAAAAACCCAACACCATTAATTAGTCACATAATGCTCAGATACCTCCTGGCATTTAGACTGAATTGTGCTAAAGATGCTGTTACTACCTGGATGAGTTTCCAGGGCAGGTATATAAAAACACCAACAAGAAACAGGCAGGGAAATTGCCAGGTGAACACAGGCAAGCCACATCATTTGCAAGAAAATGGAAAGTATTCTTACTTTTCCCTTGTGTTGTTTAGTCTTGTGGCACAATGTATCATCAAGATTGTCAAGAGCAACACAACTATTACAAGCGATGTGATGATTATGATCTTCTGAACACCTGCGAAAAGAAACTGGTAAGTTCACACAGAACACGAAGTGATGCCAACATGTGTCTTGTGTCCTCTTCAAAAGGTTGGGACTGAGGTGAAACATTCAGCATTTTGTGCTCATTTATTCCTTGAAGGAGAGAAAGGAACAGTGTAACAATGTAACACTTTGGAATGTAAAAAATTATTTTGGTTTTTAAATAAATGCTGGTAGTGTCTCACATTTCCCCGGTATCAGGGAAACCAAACCCCAGCATTTTAGCTCTTGATCTATTTGTGTTCCTCTTTCGGTAGGAAGATGCTTTATCATGACAGAAGTCTCCCATCCTTCCTGAGGCACATTGCCCAGCAAGATCTTCCATTTGGCAGCCAGGAACCTCGTCTGCTGATAACCTCCATCTGTGGATACTGCTGGAAGGCTGATTGCATCTCCCCTAAATCAGTGATTATATAGAAATATAAACATACAGAGGCATATATACCTATGTTGCACAAAACTACGTATTTATTAGATCTATATGTGCACACAGCCACCACACAGACACAAAGGTACCACAGGGAAGAGTCTTCTGCATGGTTTCAAATCACAAAGTCTCCGTCTAGCATGAGATCTGAACTCACAGAAGATTGTCCAGCAGGACCTACGTAAGTACAAGCTGCTCTCCCGCAATTGCATATCCCTTCCCAGCCACTCCCCAGTGCACCTCTCCATACAACTGCAGCCTACCTTCCTCTCCTTTTTTCTCCACATGAAGTGACTTTATTTTCCTTCCTTGTGGGTGTTCAAGCAGGCAATGCAAGGCATGGAGGTGGTTGGCAGAGAAGGTAAGTCTGCTTGCCACTGTTACAGTTCCATTTGGGTTCTGGATGTGTTGTATTTCAGGGGACTCATCCAGGCCTCTGTCATCCAGCCAAGTGATGGTGGGAGCAGGCTTTCCTGTTGCTGAGCAAACTGCAGCAAGGAGACCCTTGGTGGGCAGGTGTGAATCAAATTCAACAGTGAGCTCAGAAATCGCTGAGAGCAAAAAGAGAAGGTACTTTTTACAATCTGTGGTGAGTTTATGGTCAAAGCTGGATGGATCACCTCTCTGTGCAGGGTTTCTTATCCAAAAGCATCTCCTGGCTTACTTACCTTCACCTTCTCTGAGGAATGGTGTCAGTCTGGAGACTATCCACCGAGGAGATGCTGCAGCATGGAATGTCTCCATGCAGCACTGGAGGGGATAATGACCCACCCACCTCCTGACTACACCAGACCTGTGCTGAGTGCCAGAGAGTAAGAAGATATTAGTGTAAAACTTACTTTGGATGTTGAGGCGTATGTCTTTGCTGAAAGAGCCATGACGGAACACATTGAAAATGCATCTGTAATAGGACTCATCCTCAAATGTGAGATTTTGGAGGGTGATAGCTGAGGCCTTTGAGGTTGCTCCTGTGAAACGCACCTTCTTCTGAAATGACCCTATCAGCCTCAGACCGTGTACTGAGCTGTAGGTGGCTATGTTCTGAAAGAAAGACCCATTTGTCTTCTGCCAGGTGACTTGCAAAACCTCCATCGAGAGCGAGAAGTTGCAATATAAATTTGCCTCTCCACCAAAGGCTGCTAGGATGACACTATCAGATTTGATGACTTCCTCGAAACCTAGGAACAAAGCAAATCCCAAATCAGAGCAAGAGGAAAAACAATTCACTCACAGAATCATCAGAGTTGGAGGATACCTTCAATATCATCTTGTCAAACTGTCAGTGTAGCACCACCATAATCCCCTTAAACCATATCCACAAGTGCCACCCACATCCAGATGCCTCCTGAACAATTCCAGGGCACCACCGCCCTGGGCAATTTATTGCAATGTCTAACCCCTCTTTCATTCAATTTTGTTTTCTAATGTCTAATCTGAAACCCCCATGGTAAAACTTGAGATCAGTTCTTCTTGTTCTTTCACTTGGGACAGGGCAGAAGAGACCAACTCCCACCTCACTACAACCTCCCTTCAAGTAGTTGTAGAAAGCAATGAGGTTTCCCTTCAGCCTCCCTTACTCCAGGCTAAACACCCCCAGATCCCTCACACACTCTGCACGTGACTTACTCTCTGAACCCTTCATCAGCTTTGTTGCTCTTCTCTGAACACGCTCCAGCACTTCAATGTCTTTCTTGAAGTGAGTGGCTCAAAACTGAACAGAGTACTTGAGGTGTGGCCTCACCAGTGCTGAGTACAGAGGGACAATCATTTCCCTAGTCCTGCTGGCCACACTGTTCTTGATACAGGCCGGGATGCCATTGGCCTTCTTTGCCACACAGCCAGATCCTATCCAGCTGACTGTCAACCAGCACCCACAAGGCCCTTTCTGCTGAGCATCCTTCAAGCCACTCCTCACCTAGCCTGTAGCACTTCTCCTATTAACCAGGACTCCTGGTGAATGATTTCAAGTGGCTTGTCAAGCTCTCTCACCAGCTCCCTCATCATTCTCATCCAGGTCCATAGACTCGTGGTTGTCTAATTAGCATAGCAGGTCACTGACCATTTCCTCCTGGATTATGAGGGCTTCATTCAGCTCCCTGTCACTAACTTTCAGCTCTGGGTGCTGGGTATCTTGAGGACAACTGGTTTTGGTATTAAAGACATAGGAAAAAAGGCATTAAGTAACTCAGCCTTTTCCTCATCTCCTGACAGACACTATGCTACTCTACTGGGAAAGCTATAGTGCCTTGCAGCATCCCTTCACAGAGCTCTTATCTTGCAGAGCTCTGGAGCAAGGAACTCCACCACGTGGCTGTGTGGCACACTGTGAGGACTCAGACAGCTTGGTCTCACAAGTGGCTGTCGCATCTTTAGCCTGTGCTGTACATATCCTGCAGAGAGAGGAAGGCAGCATGGGAATGGAGGGTGGGCAGGCTCCTTAGGAAGCACAGCAACCACCCAGAGAAAACATCTGTCACTCCCAAGAGCATCTCTGCTCCCCTGTTGCAGGCACCTGCAGGGCTGTGGGGGGAGGCAGAGCAGCCCCGTGCACCCCGCAGACAAAGGGCTGTGCAAAGGGCTGCAGGGGGTTATCCCCCTGCTCCAGCCTGTCCCCAGAGAAGTGTGCACCACCCAGACATGTACATTAGAGATGCGAACCTGCACTATCCTTTGTACTGAAGAGCTGAGCAACAATTAGAAAGAAGGGGAATATATAGGCAGAAAATACAGCTTGAGTGCAAAGATTATCTGAGGTTCCCTCTCTGACCTGCATTTCTCAACCTGAACAACCCCGAGGTTTTGTAGCTGTTATTCCAGACACCAATTAGTATTTTTTAGTCAGGATGGGGTCTGGATCTCTCTGCTCACCAGAAAAGGCTGGTGTTGCTCTAGAGTTAACCTGGTATGGGTAAAAGACACTCCACTCACCCATCGCTGGTTCCTCTGGCTGGCAGCCTCCACAGAGCAGCAGGTGGCAGCTTTCAGCCCAGAAAAGCAGGGAGGAAAGCACCGTGGGACAAAGCAATTGCCTGAGAAAGCTCATCTCTTTCCTCATATCCATGAGGGCGGCTGGTGCGCCCAGGGGTAAAGTTGAAGATTTTCGCGCCTTTTTCAGCACGCTCCTCGGAGGCCAACAGGCAGCACCAGGCAGCAACTGTTTCAGGACCCTGGTGAATCATTAATCATTGTCTTCTGGCAGCACTGGCTCCAGAGCTGGAAACAAACAGCACCCACTTTTTTTTCTCCCCCAACAGCAAAGCTTGGTGTTGTCCCTCGCTAGCCCACTGCATCTGGGCTCTGCCACGAGCCATCTGACGGGCTTGCGCCTCACGGGGTGTAATTGTGGGATCTTCCTGGTAAGCAGGAGTGGTGGCTGGTGGGGAGGAAAGAAATGAGGGACCACAGGCCCTGACAAGCCCTGACAGCCCCTCCTCTGTTTCTCTTTGGCAGGAAAGGAAGTGTGGGCAGGGAGATGCTGCCTGTGGACCACTGCCTCTGCTGCTTGCTGGACACCACGCTGAGTGCCAATACCAGACTCCTGAGCAAGATCACTTTACTCCCCTGGATCTGGCAGAGAGAAATCACAAGCAAGAACAGATCCTTCCCCACCAAGAGGGCAGTGTGGAGACACCTGCAGATGCCACCACTTTGCTCCAACCCACAAGCAAACCAAACCCACCAACTGGATTAGGAGATGAGTCACTGCAGGGGGCAGGTTTGCCTGAAGCCTCCTCACCCCAAATGTGTTTGTGTATAATTCCAGAAAGGGAAAGCTGGGGTGTGATTGTGCTCCTGGGCTCCGAGGTGATGTCTTGTGCCCAAGGGTTTTGCTGTAAAACCACACAGCACAGCTCCCTGCCACGTGGTAACTTGGCATTGTGAAGTTCCTAATTGTACTTGCAGAAGGATGCCCACCATGCTCAGCACATGTTTTCAGTAAGAAAGGGAGAAAGCTGTCTTACAGGAAAATATGAGAAGCAAATACCATGTACACTCTCTGTTTGTCTTTGCTGTTTATAAATTTGACTCTTCCATCCATCAGGAGCAGCATCATTAAGTTCTCTAATGCTCATCAGTTCTGTGATTTCTTGCAGGTCTACATGAGTTTGCATCCTCCCACTACCACTCCCTGCCCCATCTTGTAGACTAAGTCATAACAAGGTGAGATGGACTCCAGAACACCCCTCCTGGAACCTCCACTAGTGGAAGGGGCTCCATCCAGCCTCTCCTTTAGCCTCACAACACCAGCTTGCACTGCAGGCAAAGAGCAGGGAAGTGAAACCAGTGCACACCAAACACTGTGTCAGAGCCTTTCCAGAGGATCCCTCAGGAATTTTCAGGTTCTGTTCCCTTTCTTGGTCCATTCATCTCTCTCCTCCCGTGCAGGCTCCAATCTCAGCCTCCTGTTTCCCAGACTTCTGCTCTGTGCAGAAGTGGTGGCCCTACTGCCAGCCATGCAGAAGCATTTGGGGCTTGGAGAGAGCTCCCAGGGGCTGGCTAAGTAATGCTCCACAGCAAACTCTATGACAGAGAAAGTCAAGACAACTCACTTGTTTTCCCCTTCCCAGGGGCAGAATTGCCAACCAAATTCACTACACTGACAAACTCAAAAACCTCAACAAAAACAAACATCAGAGATTTTTGCAGAAGCAGCTCAAGGCAAGAAATGATGGGAAAGGACAAGAGAGGATGCAACTATTGCTGCAGAGGTCACACAGGGAGCATTCCTGGCTCAGAGGGGCCAAAGAGCATGTGAAGGTGAATATGCTCAATGCACATGGCACTTGCACCTCTAGAGGGGCCTGGTAACAGGTCAGATTATTGAAACAGAATCTGTCCAACTTCTCACATGGTTTCCCACATCCTCCTTCCCTAACTTTTACTTTTTTCTGTATAGTTCCTAAACTTTGTACACAGAAAGGAGCTTTTTTTCACTTTTCAGTAATTTATCAAAGTTTCTAGAAGATGCAGTTCTTTGTTTCTTTAAACAGAACTATCCCAGAGGACTGCTTGTCCAAGCCTGACCTCAATGCTTTCAACTTTTCAGATAAAGCAGCGTACTCAGACTGTGAATACCGAAGGCTGTGACCTTAATTACTTAATTCTTATTTTCTGAAGAAAAAAAAAGTTTTAAAGTCTGCCTAAGTGTGCTAGGTTTGAGTTGAAAAGACAATGTCCTGAGGGCTTATTCCTTTTTCAGGCTTTAGTTTTGCTATTTGTGCTGGTGCCAAACAGGAGAATTACTAGTAAAGAGAAAGACAGTTCATCAGCAGTTTTATGACACTGTACTTCCCTCCACTCTTTGTGTTGGTTCATGTTTATTGTTCTCAGTTATGCCACAGGCCAAGGGACACCCTGCTCCTGCTTACAGCCTGGGTGAAAGGGAGAGGGGAAAAGGAAATGTTGGCTCTCTCCTGGCTGCAAGCCCAGACACACTGCTGAGCTGAGAGGGTCAGACATCAGCCTGGCAAACATCATGAGAGTAGCTTATCATCCAAAAGGTTCAGCCCCCTGGTTTCCTGCTGGTAACAGATTTTCTTCAGTTCGGAAGTTATGGGGATTTTACTCTTTTGATCACAAGCCAATTGAGGAACATGGAGTTTTGCAATACCCACTGCCAGTTCCCCAGTTGTGTGTCATCTCCCAGCTGCATCATCCTTATCTTCCAACCCTTATCTTCCCTGGCTGCATCATCCATACCCACTCTTATGTCACATGCTGGTCATCAAGGGTCAAAAAGAGACCATCCATCGCTAATTAACTCTGCAGACTTTGCAAAATAGGACACTTGCTCGTGCTCTTAAGTAGTATGCTTTCCAAGCCCTCCTCAATTCTTTTGCCAAGCCCTTGGCACATGCGGTTTGGTTGCAAAACTGGGCAAACTCCTCAAGCCAATTAGTCTGCTAATGCCTACAGAAGAGGCCACAGAGAGGTACAGATCCCAGGTAATGGTCTCAATGCGAAGCTAATCTTGTGAGAAGTGTCACTCCTGGAAGTAGCCAAAGGCCTAATCATCCATTTTCTAACAAATTGCCAACTTGAGAGATTTCCTGTGAAAATTATTCCTGCATTTGACTCCATTTAGAGAGTCAAACCCTTCCCCCATCTTCAGGCTCTGCGTGTGCCCTTTTGCTCTGATCTTTCCTTCCCTCCTCCCTCCCTAGCTCCCACTTGCCAGATCAGCCCTATGACAACACTAGATGGAGAAGAACAAGAGGTGCCCAGCAGGGTAGAGGTGATCCAGGCAGGAGGACAGTATCTTCAAAGGTATGATAAGACAGAATAACATCAGGGAGAGGAAACAACCTCAAACCAACCAGGAGAGACAAATGAGGTGGCTGGGTCAAAGCAACAGCAAAGCAAAGGACAGACTTGTTGTTTGTGGCAGAGGTATTGCACTGATTGATAGTTCATCAGGTCTGGATCCTATGGACAAGAAGAAGAGCAAAGGAGGAATAAATGTGAGAAGGGAATGAAGTAAGCTGTAGAGAATCAAATAGAGGGTCCCAGACCTTCTCACTTACCTGTCAGGAAAAACATCTGTCCCCCTACTGATGACTGGTGGCCTCTGGCTTCGGTTTTTCCAAGCTGGCCTCCCAACCCATGTCTGCCAGTTCCACAGCAGAATGATACAGAGCCACAAATCTGAGACCAGAGGAGTTAGAACTACACAATGACCACAAGATCCTTCTGCTGGGCCAGAGCCTACTGGAGAGCCTGGTACCTCACACCCCTTCAGTTTGGGATGTTATTACCTGTGACCCAGGATTTCACCTGCTTTTGTTTTGCATCCAAGTCAGAAGGTTTCCACCCCAGAGGAGCCTGCAGGGAGCTCAGCACTTTCTCTTGGTGATGCAGCAAAGTCTTGGTTTCCCTATGCAGCCTTGAGCTAGACTCCAAGGAATGTTTTCTGATTGTCTTGATGTGGTCAGAAATTGTTATAATTCAGATTTTCAGAAAGAAATGTTGAATTTATATACATAAGTACTGAAGTACTGAATAGAGAACTGACGCCTTGTTTCTACTGATAAATCCTAGAAAGTAGACAGCTTACATTTAATACCCTTAAAATGAAACCATTCTAAAGTAGGTATGCAAAGATTTTCATTCCCCCTTTTCTCCTCTTTGTGTATAGGTTCTGGTATTTAGAGAAAAACCTGCAGCAAACAATGATATTTCTTGTTACTGAAATCCACCACAATCTCACTTATGAAAATAGCTACATTCCTGTAGACAAGGAAGGCTCAGGGCACACTGATTTCTTTAAATCTAAAGTGTAAGCCTGGGTGTTTATGATGAAACACTGGACTTTCTGTAATTTATTTGAGGGAAAATATCAAATAAAATATGCTGATTGAAAAAAAATAACTTTTTTTGACTAAAAGTTTAGGGTTTTTTTTTCTGCTAACTTTTCATTGCATCTTAGTCCTTCATGTATAATTTCAAGTGCTGTTTTACTAGAAAAGCTTCCTTTTCCTCCTTTTTCTTTAGGGTGGTTAAAGACCACAGCTTCTGACAAGGTAGAGAACTCAGAACTCTGTTTATATTGTGTATGGGTTTTAGGCTGAGGATTCCCTCAGTCTTCCCAGAAATTTCAGGTAGCTTTTTTCAAAGCTGAGCAGACTACGACAGAGTCCACAAACAAAACTCTTGTCCACAAACACTTGGACAAGAGTTCAGCGCTCCTTTCACACACAGCTTTGTATGTGCAAAGATGAAAGGAGCAGAGATATGAAAAAGCCCTTTGTATGGCTTCCAAAATGTGAGTAATTACTGGTATACTGAGAGTGAAAACAAAAATATACTTAATTTGTGTCTGCCTGGTTTGATAGTCTTATTTATGAAAGAGAAAAATGTACTCAATTAGTGCAATTCTCTTATTTCAGCTATTTCCAGGGCTCAAGTGTTGAAAACTGAATGAAAAACAATAGGTCATATTTTCTTCCATTTGAGTTCATAGGAAAATTTAGTGGTGTGGTATTTAGATGAATCGTTCCCCTGGGGTCATGCAATAGAGAATTGATGAATGATGCTTTCAAGCTTCTATCATCAAAATAAGGTTTGTTTTCACTATATGAATTTAGTCCCAAAACAAAGTTCCTTTTCACTGTATGAATTTAGTCTCAGCCCACTGCGAGTAGTGGTTTCAGAAGAAGAATATTCCTCCTATTTCAACCATGACTTGTAAAATACCTAAGGCCAGCATTTCAACTACATTTCAAAGTCACATCTTCAGCCAGAGCTGTTGGGGCAATTCATTTGGACCTTACTGCTCTCTTAGAACCAGGAACCCAGTACCTGGGCAGAGAAAAATACCAACACAATAAATTTTTGAAATAGCCTGACATGCCAAAACAGGAACATGGGCATTTTATACAGCCTGAGGACCCTTCATTATATATCAACATATATATATAGATAGATAGATATAGTATACCATCAGTTAAAAAGGACACTCCTTACATGAGTTAAAACCTTAACCTAAACTGGTTAATGTCAAGATCAAAGGATCCCAGAGCTGAGAGGTGCAGGCTAAATTTGCTTTATGAAGAGAAACATGTTACCCAGAGCCAATTTTACCCATGTAAGAGGCAAGCAGGAGGGCAACGTTCTCACTTCCCTTCTTTCCATCTGTTAGGAGAAATTATGCCCTGCATCGACACCACTGTTGCCCTGGGTTGGACAAGTGGCAGTGACAAGAGGTGGCCAAAGGCAGAGTTAGGTGAGATCAACAACTGTCCAGTCCCAAAAGAGACAAACTCCTGATCTCCTCAGTCACGTGCTTGTTTGTCTTTATTTCATACTCTTCCCCCCCCCCCCAGCTAAGAGCTAGTTAATTATCCATAGTCTGTATGCTTGCATTCAATTTGTTGCTATGTGAAGCCAAACTCCACTGCACTAGCATAGAGCATCTTATGGCACTGCATCTTAGCAGGTGGCTTTGTATAGCATGAAGGTAAATACATGTATTGGTTTTAAGTGTTCTGCCTTTGGATGTCATTTGCTGTTCTCATTCCAGTATTGTGAAAGAAAAATAAATCTTGTACAGAATTTTGCTTATGGGTAAACTGCCTCATCCCTCTCTTTTGCTCAGTCTCTGGACCTATCATGCCACAAAAACTTCTCACAATTCAGCATTCAGCTAAAAAGCAAAAGAAATTGCAATCCCACAGATAAACAGATACTTTCATGACTCCAAACCCTCCTTTCCCCCACTCCAGGTGATCAGCTTGTAGAAAAGAATAGTAGGTAATCTGTGCTGTCTTCCTGGGTTTGAAAAGGTTTCTTTGCAACTTTGTTCCTTTCTTTCTTCCCTCAGAAATTCGTTTTAATTACCTATGTCCAGACTCCCTGTTTCTGTGAGAGAATACTTTCTCTCTTTTTTTTTCTTTTTTTTTTTAAGGACCCCTTAGTCTAAACAGTAGCAGAAACCCTATGTTCAAACTCAAGTAAGCCTCTCTAAATTGCAAGTGCAGACTGTGCAGAATGCAGGCTGAGGCTGCACAGCCTGCTCAGGAGGGGTGCCAGGGGCTCTCACCCCCTTCTTTTTCTCCACGAATCCAGGGGAAAAATCTGCTTCTCCCCTGGCCTCATCCCTCGCAGAGGAAGAAATAAAGCTGCAATGATGGAAAAATTTGGAAAAAACATTGCTTCCTCCTTTGAAAATTAGGGAGCTGAGGAGAAAAAAATCCCAATTGTGACAGCTGCAACCAGTTCCCCTTTCCCCTCAGTCACCAGCTGCTCTATTACTAAGTGTTAGGGAGCCTAAAAAAGCATTTTATGGCAAGGACCAGATTTATTCATTCTCGACTCACCCACTTGGTTTCATTTTAGGTTACTTGGCTTTTCGACTACAACTCAGTCTGATTCATCTGGGATGCCCATTTGAAATAGATGGATGAGGAAAAACCAGATGACATGCACTTGCTCCAGGAAGCCAGAAAGAGAGAAAAAATCCTGCACTTGCAGTCTTCATGCTCCCCACAAGCCCAACATCAGCCAGGTGGTCTCATTTCTCCTTCCCTGGGTCTATAAGGTTTCATGAGCATATGGTGCAACTCAGAGAATTACAGGAGATTACAGCTCAGAACTGACCTACAGGCTAGGAGCAAAGAATTTTCACCACAGGTAACACTTGTTGCCCTGTCATTGTGTATATCTGCCCATATGCAGCACCCACCTCCTTATGCCTAGCAGCCACCTGCATCCCACTGCACTCACTGCTACACCAGAACAAAAACAAACCACACCAAGCAGCCCTACTACCCCTCCAACTGCTCTTTTATTGCCCTGCTTCCTCCTGCAGGTGGGTGGGCTGCCCGGAAACACAAGGCAGCTGTGATGGATCAGGGAAATTACGAAGGGGGCTGTGGAAACCACTGAAGAAGAGGGGAGAAGAAAACATATTTGTGCCTTTTGCTTTTGCTTTACTTTCCAGGAAAGGCTGGTGGAAGTCAGAGTTGGCACTTCCACGTGCCTGATGACTCTTGGCTTAAAGCCTGTTGCTCCTGGCGCCTGGGTTGCAAGTTCAGGCCGGCTGCAGTCTTGGCCTGATCTCTTGTGCCCTTTGGGGAACAAGTCCAACACTTGAAGCTCACAGCAGTGTGCTGGGCTGCTCCATGGGTTTTCTGCAGCCCAGCTCCTTGCAGAGGTCTCCTTTGGCCCATCAGCAGCACTTCCCAGGCCAACAGCCCTACAAAATGCTGCTCTGTTTCAGACAATTCCCCCACCTCCTTTTGAGCTTGCAATGTTAAAATATCGAAAAGGAATAAATGTAATGTTCAAACTCCCAGAAAATATGAAGAACAAGTTTCATTAAGTGGATCCACACATCCAGCCTGAATCTCAAATAAATACTTTACATCTTTTTTCCTACAAAACGGAATATTACAGTGTAACAAAATAAATAAATATCTATTATAAATTGTCCTTTTCTGTATTACTCTTGGAAAGAGTCACAGCAGGTTTGCCTGGAAGCTTGAGGTGCCGTTGTAAGAGTTTCCCTCTTGCATGTGTAGTGTGGGTAGTTTCTCAGGTGTTCAGTGGTGCACTGGGGCTGGGGGACACCACAGGATCCCACCTGCCTGCAGCTCCATACTGCCTGCACTTCTTGGCCTTGCTACAGGCAGGAAGTACCTGATGGAAGAGAGGTTGTTTTGTTTATTTCTTAAAAATACATGGATGTTTGAAGTGCAGGGGTAAAGATCCTGGCTATATGTATTGTCAAATGGGTCCTTGCATCTCTCTGTGTGAGGGGAGCCTCAAGTTTTCCCCTTGCAATCCCACCAGCAGTCTTTAGCTTGGACCTACGGGCATAATGCCCATGGAAGACATGTATTGTATTTCCTCCACTGCTTCTTTTTGTCCAAAATGCTTATCAAAAGTCAGGGTGTACAGGCTAGGCATATCCTGCAAGGAAGAGGAGGAACCTTCTCAAAACCGGGCTGTGATTTTCTGAAACGATGCCACCTCACTCAGTGGACCCCTCACCTCAAGCTTGCACCCATCATCATCAGGATGGCCTCGGTGGACAACCAGCAGCGCCTCAGCCCCTACCACAGCATGGCACCCTGGGCTTTCCTCATAGAGGCACAGTTTTCCTCTAAGACCCCATTTTATTTGACACACGTCCTCAAAGCTGCTGCCTTTGTGAGCCGCGCTAGGAGCGCTGAGGGGGGTTATTTTAGGAGCTGCAGAAGAATGGCCCAAGGGTCTGGCCACTGCTTGCACAACTATTTTGTGCATAAATAGTAGTAGAGTGACTCTTCTGCCACAGTGTGCCTTGTCATTGACACAGTGAATATTTTCTAGCTGCCAGTGCTGTCAGGTGCATATGGCCTGGCCACGCAGAATCAGGTTTCACCTTCCCAGTGTGCTGCTGCCCAGCTCTGTGGCTGGGGGCTGCTCCCTGTGTCCCTCTCCAGCCCAGGAGCAGCCTGGCTGAGCAGTGTGTAGGCAGCCCTGGTATGGCTCGGCAGAGCTGGATCATGGTACTGAGCCCTGTGACGGTGGGGTTGAGCCCTGCTGCACCCTGGGGAAAGGCAGACCTACCCAGCATGGCCAGGCTGGGTTTCTCTCCAGGTCATGTGAGTGCCTGAGGCAGTGGCAGAGGAGACAGGTGAGAAGGAGGAGGGAAGTCAGGGGGACCAGTACTCCCACTGCAATGGCAATAGTGGGTGCCACGGTGCTGTCCGGACCTGTGGGGAAGGCAGCAGGTACTCAGTAAAAAAAAGTAAAAAACCAGCTCAAACCCCATTTCAAATATCTCTTGGCTATTCCCTGGGGTGAGATGGGGTGGATAGGGGCACTGGGACCACATGCCAGCATGACACACACACAGGTAGAAGTGCCAGCAGACCTGTGCTCGGGGTCTGATGTCATGATCAGGTGTGAGGAACCCAGCCCTCCAAGCTACCCAACACTGGCATGTCTTGTTGGTGTGTCAGGCTATGTGACAGGGAAACCCGTCAGAGAGGAAGGGAGCCTGGGGCACATCATGGCATATAGGGGGACCTAGGGAGGAGTAAGACATTGTATGCCATAGCTCAGGGCATCTGGATGTTCCCAGGCACCTCCTCCATCACTCCCAAGCCCAGTCCCAGCTGCTCTTCAGGATGCCTTCCCCACCTGTCCCCAACCCTCTGAGTAGTTTTGTGGTCTATCCCAGGGAGTGTTTCTCCACCCCACTTCAGAGCAGGAGCAGAGTTACACACTTACCTTGCTCCAGGCTGTCCGTGGGCAGGACCAGGGTCGCATTTAGAGAAGGGTGTTGGATCACACAGGCAATGGGGTACTCATGGAGGATTTTGGAGGGAGTGTGGGTGAAATTGCTGATGACAGTCACGGTCTGGTTGCTGAACTTGATGTGATATTCCCTTGGCTTCTGCTGCAGGATGCTGGGAAGGTGCCAGGTTATTTTTGGAGCTGGTTTCCCTGTTGCTGAGCAGCTTATCCCCACCACTTTCTCAGAGTCCTCAGCTTTATCTGGATTGGGTATAAGTTTAGCTTCCACTTTGGGGTCCAAGATGGCTGTAAACAACAAAATGACAAAATGCGTTAGTTTCTGCCCACATTTGAGCAAAGAGCATCTTGGAGGACAAGCTTGATATCTCATCTTACTTCCCCCCCCCCCCCCCCCCCAAAGCCCCAGCAGTGACAAATAAACATGAAAGTGATCAGGCAGCAGTGTAGAAGTGAAGAGCTAGACAAAAATGAAGGGCAAGGGGCAGAAACATCTGTGCTTCAATTCTGTTATTAACAGCTGCACTGCAGCATCCCAGCTGAGAAGTGGTGATTATGGATGGGTTAAAATCAGTAGGTAGTGAAACTATGAAACTATAAGTCTTCCTCTCTCTGGAAGAGCTGATCTGCTTGAATGAGTTAAAATTCTTGTTCTTTTCCCTTAAACTTACCTGCAGGATTAGCTTTACTGCTGTTTGAGGTGTGTAGAGTTGTGGATCACAGGACTAAATAAAGCCCGACCTCATTCATTTACTATGGTTGCGGCTGCCTAGGAAAAATAAGTGTGTATTTCTCATTTTTTGTATGACCAATAGATAGAAACTCAAACCCCACAGGGCTGCTGAAACCTCTGAGAGCAACAAGGAAAGTGTGTAGGGGGATTTCAGCTGGAACTTCTCAAAATCTCCTATGTATGAAAAGACTAGTGTCACAAACAGTTTATGTTTCAACTAATAAACGATCTCTGAACTTCTTCTTTCACTCACGAGATGCATAAAAATAACATATCCACCCCCAGCATTAGCACAGCATTCAAACATTAGGTTGCAAAATTCAAAAGCAGTCAAAGAGAGTAGTCACAGATGTTTCCATAGAGGATGAGCAAAATTGCTTAGTATCTTGCCAGAAACACGCGCACTCCATGCCTGCTCTTCTCCAGACTAAGCAGTTTTCTTTCTTCTCATGTTGGACCCCAAAGTATTTTCCTGCAGGGCCAAATTTCTCGCTAGCAAATGTCTGTAATAGATGCACTCTCAAAACCTGTAAGTGCTTGCTTTTGCATTAAAGTCTCGCTATACTGTTTGCTACTGTGTGCCCGCTGTTGATGTTTGATAACACACTTAAATTAACTGCTTCTTTTGCCTTTCATTAAAATATTTGTTTCCAGTGAAAAAGTCTTTGCAAAAAAGGTTGTGTGCAAGTACTTGCTTTAGTTGCTCTTGAAGAGAAGTAATGCAGATGTTCCCAAATTCGAGCTCTGTCAGCATTCCCAAATATTTGAAAAAGGGGGTTTCTGATGAGGTACATCACTTTGATTATCTGTAATGGCTTCTGTAATTAGAGGGAGACTATCAGGTCATGATTTGCTTTTTATGTTTAAAAACTCTTGACAGTGGTGTCATAGAGACACTATAGGCATTATAGTATGCCTCATGATGACATCAAGCCTTTTCCAACCCTATGGGTGTTCACCAGCAGCCCTGTGCCTCAGTTTCCCTGTCTAAGAAAGAGTGATGGCATTTCTCCAGTATGCTCAAGACTTCCAGGCAAATGGTGGTGTCTATGATAAAGGCAAGTCTCTGAAGACGGCCCAGCAAATGCCCAGGGAATTTTCTGACCCAGCAAGTCTTGCCCATTCTCGTGTGTCACATGCCTCTTTCTCCACACCTGCTCCCTCAATCCTCTTCCTGGATTTCATTCTAATACTCTTTGACAATGAAGGTTGACAAAACATTTCCAAAGTAAAGTGGAAGTGGAAGGGGAACAGACTGTTCAAAAGAGACCAATCAAGCATGATTGAAACTGTTCTATTCCAAAATGGATTATGATAAAGGGTTAAGAAATTTCTGCTTTTTCCTGGGTTTGCTGTTCCCAACAGGCAAGTCTGAGGTCCCTCTAGTCATACCTGTTTCTTTTTTCACAGTGTTATATCCAGTTCTTACAGGGTTTCACTTCCCCACTTCCCCTTACCACACAGCGATGGTGCCCATCCCGGAACAGTCTCTCTTGTGAGGGCTGTGTAATAGGGCAATTACCAGCTTGTAAACTCCCTGGCAGTCCCCTCTTGAGGGCAAAGACATGGCAGCGTTTCATTTTCAGCTGGTGACTCTGGCTTGCTTACTTTGCCCTGTGTCCCTGAGCCTTGGGAGATTCCTGCTGGCTTCACACTCCATCATGGGGCACCCTCTGGACTTGTTCAGACAAGTTGTTTCCATCATTATGAGTAAGGGGATAAG
Organism: Pseudopipra pipra; assembly: GCF_036250125.1. Lineage (NCBI taxonomy): Eukaryota > Metazoa > Chordata > Aves > Passeriformes > Pipridae > Pseudopipra > Pseudopipra pipra. The sequence goes on from NC_087550.1 coordinate 17,227,467, forward strand.
GGAGCAAGACCATAGCTTTTAAGTAGCATCACATGCATTAGCTTCAATGAAAGATACCATATATGAACCAAAATCTTCTGTCACAGTGCCAAATACTCAGATTGTTCGTGCTGACCTCTCCAGGACAAGTTTGATGCAGCACGTTCCAGGAAGGCCACCACGATCCCCATCAGGCAGCCCCTGGCAGTGGCCCACAAGCCATGAGAGAACTGAAACCCTTCTCAGTTGATACATTTTCATCTGAGATGCAGGAAAAGACGCTTGCATGAGTGTGTGTGTGGCAGCAGAAAAACAACTTCTTTTTTTAGAAGTAGTACTCTGGTGAAGGATGAACCAGAGCCACAAGGCTGGTGGTTTTGGTAAGAAATTCCCCCACTTGGATAAAAAAAAACAAACCAAACCAAACCAAAAACAGAAACAAAAGAAATCTAACTTTGTTTTCAATTTACATGATAAAGAAGAATGGGATTCCGCTGCAAGGCACTTCCATGTTTTTCCTGTAATGTATAGCCAATGTTTATCCTCCAAGTGACTCAGAGCTGGGTGTCTTTAAGAAACACCTTCCTCTTCATGTATGAAATATTGTATGAATTTATTGTCATTTGTCTTTTCTGGTCTAGGAGTTTTCCCAAAAGAAGGGAAAAAGCACTTTTGTTCCAGACTTGATTTTCCCCTGTATTTCCCTCCACCTTTCCCCTATAATCCAAGAGCGTCTTTTCTCCACACAGAGGACTCCAGACACATGTGTGTGGACACATGGATCTGTGTCTTTGTCAGCTGAAGGTACTAGGGATAAGCAAAATACTCTGCAGAGGTCATATCACCAGTGACAGGTCACAGACACAGATATTCTCCACATGGGACATGATCTTTGGCCAATGTCCTCACAGCAGAGTATTCCATGAGGAAGTCAGGAGCCAACAGGTTGGCCTCAGAGCACGTTTGATGTCTCAGCTTTCTCACAGGCAGCAAAGCAGCAGCCTCCTCAAAAGATAAGCAGCTTTTCACTTGTTTCAGTTGAGTTCATCTATTTGTCTTTATTTCAGCTTGTACTTGCTAGTTGATGATTAGGTACGAAGGTGACAAATATTGCCACCTTGACTCGTGATTTGTTTCAACTATCTTCTTTAAGGTAGTTAATGCTGACTTGCGCAAGATTCATGTGGCAAATCTCACGAGCCCTTTTCCTGACCCCAGCACAACTGCTGTCATTTTTACTATTGCTTCAGAATGATCTTTCAACTACTCTGGTCATGCATGTGCCTCTTTGCCTTTTGAATACTTTGCGATTTTTTTAAGACCAAGGAAACAATTGCCTGAGTTCCAGGCTTAAGATGTGAGAGCAGCAGTGAAATTAAGCAGAGGAGCACAGGGTTCATGGCTGTGGCCAGCCAGCTGTCACCACAGGACTAGAAAAACTTGGAGGAAGTTCATGGGTTGCACATCAGCTTTTGCATCTCACTGTTGCTGACTTGAAGGGGAAGAAAATTAAATAAATGTTGGACGCTGGTTTCTAGTCAGAGGTAAAACCAGAGAGGGAGAGAGAGCCAGAGAGGAAGCTGAGCCACTTTTCCCATAGCAATGTAGCAATGTCAGGGAAGGTTTTTCACGGGGAAAATTACTTGGTCCTCAGAAGAAAGTCTGTACACAATTACAATGCCTTACCGTAAACCTTGAGACACATCCTGCCAGTGACAGCCCCCGAGGGAAACGTGTTGAAGATGCATTTGTAGCATCCTTCATCTTGGAGGGTGACTCCATGGAGGGAGATGGCCGAGGCTTGTAACTCGCTGTGGGCGAAGCTCACGTGGCTGACATAGCCCTTGGCTATCTTCTGGCCGTTCATTGTACTGTAAGTCGCTATGTTGTCTTCAGGCCCATCCGTCTCCTTCTGCCAGGTCACCTGTATCACATCTTCTTTTGTGACTGACTGGCATGAAAAAGTAACGTTTCCTCCTGCCTGGACCGACTGGACTCTTCTGTTCATCACCTGCACAGAGGCTGTGAGAGAAGCAGGTGCCACACTCAGCATTTCTTACACTCATCTGCAGCCCACCCCCAGAAGAGGCCCCCACAGCCCTTCACCCTCACTTCCAACCAGAGCAACTCCAGAGGATTTCTCTGCCCCTCCATCCAGGGAAAAAAATTAAAATGCAGCTTGACAGAACTACTCCAAGAGTTTCACTGGACCTGCCACCTCTCACACCAGGCATCTCACCAGCCTGATACCTGTGCTGCAGAGAGCACCCCTGAGAAAGGCAGCTCTGGTGCTGGGAGCCACTGATTTCTTTCTGCTAGGACTGCTATGCCACGGGCACCCACAGAGAGGTTCCCTAAAGTTTCCGCTGTGCTAGTGACCAAACAGACATCAGGCCATTACCTCTCTCTTAGCCCTTCTGCGGTGCAGAGTGAAGGAAATCTGTAAAACTGCTAAAAATTATGTGTCTCACTTTACACCATGCATTCACACTTGTCAGAGACTGGCAAGAGAACAGAAAACGAGAAGGAAACAGCAAAGTAGGGAGATCAGAGGCAAACTGCATTTGTCCTGCTATCTCAGGCTTGAGGCCATGCAGCTGGAAAGCAGCTGCTGAAGAGACCTTACTGCAGGCCCACAGACAGAAAAATTCCACAGCATAAATGCCATGGTATTAAAGGTCTCCAGGGAAAAGAAAAAATAGTCTCCTCTTCCAATTTATAGACCCGTGAAAAAATTGTTAAGCGTACAGGCAAGGAAAAGGGATGCTCCCAGTCTGACAGCTCAGCTCCGCAGTCCTCTTAGGGTAATAGTTTTCAAAGTTTATTTGTGTACATCAGCAGGGAGAGGAAGATATCAGCAAGGACAGGTGCTTCACTGAAGACATATAATTCAATGTATTAGAACACTAAATATCTTTGCAGGCTTTAAAGAGAAGTGAGGTTGTCTGCAGTGCCCAGAGATACACTTGGCTAACCCACCCAACAAAGTGCTTTCAGGTTCTTGCTGTGGCCATGGCCAGGCAGATCTCCACCAGAGAGCAAGAACCCAGCTGTGAAGCTGTACCAGTCATTTTGCTGTGCCATAGGCAGAATACAAATCACGATCATGAAAGCTAGTTTGAAACTAAGTCAGCCTTTTATATATGATTTTTAAATACAAAACTAGCGTAACACAGACACACACTTTTGGTGGCCTAAGCAGATACCTACAAGCAATGTTTGGCCAGTTGCAATAAATATGTACATCTCTCTGGAGCTTATAAATGCCCTGGTGGTAAATTAAGCAGCAGATGCTGTCAATGCAACCAGCAGTGATATGCCTGAAACTCCAGGCATTGCAGACTGAGCATTGCAGTCGTGTGCCGTGCCACAATTGCTGTGTCACCTAGGGACTTGCCCCAGGGGGGTGAGAGATGAGGACTGTAGCATCCAGCAGTGCAAAAGGCTGGCAGGGCCACCGAGGTCCCTAAGGCCATTACAGTAATGACACAGACACACAGACAGACAGAAGGAGTTACCTGATGTAATGGTCCAGATGCTGGAGAGGAGCAGGCAAGCGACCATCATCATCTCAGCTGTACGCTCAGCGGGACGAAAGAGCGACTGATGCCTCGAGTGTGACTTCCCCCTTTTTATTCACTGCACTCTTACTCTAGGGACATTCCCACACCCTTCAACTACAGTAAGAGGGACCTCATAAAAACTTCCTGCCCCTCTGACAATCAGCTGAATAACAAAATTTTTGGGGGACATGACAACAAACGTCAGAGTCAGAAACTGACAATTTCCCGGCTGGGCTGCTAGACAGGCAGGGGGAATGGGTTTTTCACAAGCACCTCTTCCATAAGGTTGGGTTTTCACAAGTGCCTAAACGCAAACACAGATTTCTAAGCCAGCTGAGCAGTGCCTGTGAGTTGCAGGATGGAAGGCCACCCTGGTCCTGACCTGAGCTCTAGGAAAGGAGTTCAGGTCAGTAATCATGCTGAAATCAGAAGTGCAAATGTCCCCAACTCAGAGGACCCAGTTAGAGGTCTGCACCCTTCGTGTAAGTCAGTGGACATGCAGGAGCTGCTAATGTTGCTGTAACACAACTCTTTTTCTAAGTTAAGGAGACCAGAGCAAGCCAAGGGCCAGATCCAGGACCTAGGTCATATGTTGCCTCAGAGAAAAAGCAGAGCTTTGGTCTCCCCTTTCTTCCATTGAGGTTGCCCCCATCTCCAGAGGTCCATGATCCCTCCCCAGGCCTGTCCCTAGGAAAGACAGGGTTGCTGTCCCACAAGCACACGCCTTCCTCTCCACCTTCACTTGAGATGACATTAAAATAGGTGACACAGCTGGTTTGAGCCATTGTTTTTGTGCATTTTTGCTTTGTCATTGTTACTCCTGTGTTTCCCTTTTTTCTGTGGGTTGTGATCATATGGCCGAAACCAGCCAAACCCTCAGCCCAGGGGTGGCTCACACACCGCATAGTGGGGCAAACAGCCAGTGACACCTCATTTGCTAATCAAACTTCTACTGGTAAACTGTGCTTCGTGTTTCTGCTTCCTGATGAGGTGGCTTACATTTTTGCAAGTTCTTACTACTCCAAATGACCACGATTGCAATTAAAATGTTTTCTTTCAGTCGAATGGCTGCACAGATCAGCCTTGAATCATGCAAATAGTTTGGGGGAAGCCAGCGGGCCCAAGTCATAACTTTACACAAAAAATTCTCAGACGTGCTTACACATTTACAGTTCCTTTTCTCTTCCCAAGAGGTAATTAGTCTGAACACAGAAACAGCTCAGGTATCAATATGCCTCTAAAGAAACATTTTGGATGTGCTTTTGAGTAGGTTCAATAATTGATTCCTATCAGTCTTCAAAACTGCAGTTGCTTCATACTACTGTCTTTTTCATTTGAGGTATCTTGTTTTCCTTTCCTTATTTTCATAGTTGCATTTTCATGCAAAATTTCTGGAAGGGCATTCTGGCCTGATCAAAATGTGAAATCAACGTAAAAATGGTTCTTGTGGGGTTTGCCAGACCTTTTACAGCTATTAAGCAGCTCCAACAGACTCTGGACCAAGACTCAGGAACAAGCCAGACAGTAAACTGCCAGCTTGAAATGGAGATTCACAAGCAAATATTTAATTTCTGATTGTCAGCCTCTCAGAACTTTCAAAACTGAAAAGAAACCCCCCCGAAACCCACAACCCATTGAAGATTTGCTGCATGTCCTTTTGCAGCAGAGTCTCTTAGCAGGGTGCAAATGACCTCTGAAAAGATTCATTACAGTCTTTGCTGATGTCCTCCTCTTAGTTCTGCTACAATTTTAAAACAACAGTTTAACAGGAGAACTTCCCACGAGCTTGCAGACACTATCCTTGTAGCTGACACCACTTAGTGACCACAAAAGGAACTGCACTTGATTTTAAAAAGAATTGCAAACCCAGTTGATATATAGGAAATGTTCGTGTTGACTATAACCATCTTATTTTCTGCCAGAAACACTGTAATCTTCCAATACCCTGAAATCTGTGTGCTGCTAGAGCAAACACTTCTTGATAAAGATCAAACCTTCAGTCTTAGCAAAGGATGAAGAAAAACGGTGGGAAAAATTTCTTGGCTCCATTTGCAGCACCCCTGTATACCCAGCATAAGTGTTGATAAAAGCCATGTGTTCTGGCTGCTCTTTCCAAGCTCTGCCTTTTTCCACATTCCGAGCATGTGGAGACCTCCCTACCAGCCTACCTGGGAGGGTGTCTGCATGCACATCTGACTGCTGCAGCATCTCTGTCTGATCCCTTCCCTTTCTCCAGGGACTGGGCAACACCAGCTCTTGATTAATTACTTTAAACACAAGGCAGGCAGAAATATGAGATCCACTCATTAACCCCACCACTTATTTAAATTTTGTGAGTGTATCTTTAAGTGCATATATTCAGACAGTTCCTGCTCTGTTCATCTTTACATAGACTTTTGGTGGATTACAGACCTCTTCCTTCCTTGTCAGTCAAATCTCATGCTCCTCTGCTTCAGCATCTTCATTTCTGAGAACTGCACACCATGCCTGAGCTTCAGTCACATTTTAAAGTCAGTGAAAGCTTGGGAATAAATCAGGCAGAAGATTGTTCTGCAGCTACTGCTTGAAAAACCTGGTGGTTCACATTCATTTCTTCCTTTCTGCTTCACCAGGATGTTCTCTCTAGTTCCCAGTAAATCAAAAAAGGACATACAAGAATTAATTGCACAGTCATGAAATGCCAACTTTTCCCCACAGCCCAAATGACTAATGGAGTGACTCATATGGATGAACTTCCAGAAAATGTTCCCAATGGGAACCACTCGGGCACAATTGGAGTCTAAAACATTGTTTTGTCAACCATCAATCTAAACCACTGTTTTTTTAACCACCCAAACCCAGGTTAACAACTGGGCAGCTACCTACCTCATCAGCAGAATTCAGTGCCATCTCTCAAGGCATTGCCTGTAAAGAGAACAAAACAGGTGGGGATGGTTTCATCCACTCCTGATTTGCACTGACTTTTGGAGGGTGGTTCCCCAGTACTAGTAGTAGGTACTGCTGCTGGGAAGCAGCTTGTCAAATGCAATTGAACAGGCCTGGAACTTTATAACGTGTTTGTAGGTAATGCCTGCATCTGGCAAATCCCTCCACATCTCCACTGAGTTTGGAGAGCTGCAGCACTGGGGTAAAGACAGTATCTGCATCTACCATATGCTCCATCTAACATATGCTCCAGCCTATGTCACTGCACCAGGGTGAGCTGCAGCAGGACCTGCAATCCGCAGCCAAGGGATGCTGCAGGACTGAGTGGTGCTCATCTGGGCTGAGTTACAGACAAATTGTCAGGTTTGTGCACAAGTTTTAGATCAGAGAACATAGGGGTAGTTTATCCACAGACACAGCTGTTTATCATGTCACGTTTGGATTGGAGGTATTTGATCTGTGATCTCTCCCCAAACTGGACTTCCTCCCTCTGCTAACACACTGCTGTCAGCTAAAAGTTACAGCTGCTGCTGCTGAAATCCAGTGTGGGACTGCCTAGTAAAGTGCAAAAGAGAAGAAAAGGAGGTGGCTAATAAGCTGAGACCTAGCTTGTGGTGGTATACATCTATCTGCAAAACTACATGTTCCCAGGGGACAGCACATGCTGTCAAACTGTCCTGTTAAGTGCCCAACCCTTCTTACCTCTGAGTTTTGATGAAATTGTTGCAGACACCTAAAGTCTTACAGAGATTTGTTTTTCTTTTCCAGCAATGTACCACAATTAGAATGTGTGAACAAAAACTTGCTTATTCCCCAGACCACCAACCCTGTAAATAGTATTTCTGGTTCTTCTATTTTATTTCTTCCTTGTAGCTGAGGAGGAAGAGAAAGGGATAAAAATGATAATAATTAAAAAAAAAAGACAAAAAGGAGAGGAAGAAGCAAAAAAAGACTGCACTGGAAAGCTTCAGTAGGAAAGGCTGTGCTTCGTTGGGGTTTGAAGTGTTTGGTTTTTACCATTCAATGCGTCACACCATTTCTCAGAAGAGGGAGATGGCCAGGCATGTGGTTTCCTCTTGCCAAAAGCACCCTAAGTTACTATTTTTGGTCAAGGGAACCTAGAGGGAGTCCATGCTGCAGCCCCCTAATCACTTCATTAAGGCATTAAGGTCATCAGCACCAGCACACATGCCAGTGTCCCAGGAAACCACGTCACTCATCCATTCCACCCTTCTTCCTCTCCCACCCCCGCTCATAAGGTTTTCATGCAGTGGAGGCTTTGGGGTGGGGTTTTTTTTGTAGGTGAACAACATCTAGGTACTGCATATGTTTTACAGTGTGAGAGCTGCTTTAGCCACTGAGTTTCATTCTGTAACACAGACAGTATAGAAAACAATCTAGCCAGAAAGGAAACCACACCAAAATTGGCTACCCAAGGTGCAGAGATCCAGTGGAAGGATGGGAAACTGCCCACCAAAAATAAGGTAGGTCCAATACCATTTTGTATTTAATTACTAAACAAGAGGATTAAGAGAGCGATTCCATTAAAATTGGAGCAAATAATACCTTCAGTGTTTCAGACTTAAGAGACAATGTAAGGCACCAAGAGGAGCCTCTTGATTAAAGAAAGGTAATTTAGAAAGCAAATTAAGATGAACAATATAGTTCTTAGTATGTCAAAGAGTATTACCTCAGGATGATTCTTAGGAAGGTGACTTCATCTGTAGGCTCCCAGCATGGAGAGCATACTGAAGGGAGGATGGGTGTTCGTCCTGGTGAGGAACGCAAGGAACAGAAAGTACTTGTCATCTGCTCCAAGTTTCCAGGAAGGAAAATTACATGTAGAGGTTCACCTTGCCATCTCTTATCTGTTAGCACCACGTCTCGTAAAGACAAGCTTTTATATACACAATAAAAAAATAGATTAAACTGTACAATGTATTTAAATGCTGTACATGAGATATGTAAGTGTGCTACAGTTAAGGACAACAGTGGTTAGGAATAGATTGTCTCCTAAGGAGCTGTGAAGACAGAGGAGGATGCTCAGCAGGAGCCACCTAGGAGAGGTGGAAAATTCCCTTTCTTTTCCCTTGTTTTCTTGGTAAGTCAGAGAAAAGGTCCTGCAATCTTTGCATATTGTATCCTGACTGCTTACTTGGTCTTGCGGTGCTCAGATGAGGCACTCCATTGCCAAAATTAAATGTTCTGCTTGTTTCCAAAGAGAATCCACCCCTCATCTCCCCGCAGGTCTGTGTCCAGACATCTAAGTCATGACCGCTTTACCTGGCCTTGAGAGAAAGGGCAAAAGTCCCCAAAGCATGAAGCCTTACTCTCAAAAGCACTTTGAGTCAAGGCCAGCAAAATCCATGTGAAGCTGGTGGGTCCTCTCCTCTGGTAGCAAGGAGCAGAGATGAGCTCACACACCTTCAAGGTTTCAGCTCCAGGCTCTTTGCTCCCAGGCTGGCAGAATACCCACTGCTTTAAGTGGCTGTGTCACACTTACAGGTGGGACTTCTGATACTTTTGAAATCATTCCTGACTGCTTTTTGGGAGAAGGAATCAGAACTGTGAGCAAGGTTTGTGTAAAGCAGATTTTTCCTTCTAGCTTGACAAGGCTATCCCCATATCCCTCATGAGAGCAGAGGGGAGGAAGGACCACTGCTGTAAAAGGCAGCACCAGCATTGTGCTGTGTCCCAGCCTGTGCTCATCCACAGTCTGTTTTCCTCACTGTCAAAAACTCTAACAAATCACTGCCAGGAGAAGTAACTCAGGGAGAGCATTGACCAGCTGCCCTTGCAGGACAGAAACTGCAGTTCATCTCACTGCAGCTCCTGTCAATGAGCTGTGCCAGCCTGGTGTGACTTTTGTGTAGCATGTCACTCCTCTGTCATGAAGTCGCATCTTTCAAAAAAATCGTAGACCTCACGGAAGTTCAGAGGGATGGAGAAATAACAAGGGTAGGGTTTTTTTTGTCTGTTTGTGGCTTTTTTTTCAGTGAAATAGCCATTCCTATGCAGTGACTCAGCATCCTTGCAAAGCTCTGGTGCTGCAGAGCTTCAGTCCTAGCTGCTGCTGCTCACTAGGCAGCATGAGATGCAGAGACTGAGGGTTAACTGGGAAAGGCTCCTCTGCTCCACAGCACCGGGCAAGCTCAGAGTCAGCCTAAAGAGATAGCTCAGGTTGCAACATAAAATTTGCATGTAACTTGTGGAAGTCAGCCCATCCACACCAAATTCCTAAGGAATGAGGCTCATGCAGGTACATCATCCAGCTGTCAGTATCTCTCCTGAGTAACCTTAACCAGACCTGGAAAAAAAATTAAAGGAAAGGGGCACCTGCAGGTGGTGCAGTATCTACAAGGCTTGGGAAAATTGACAGTCGGGTGGAGGAAATAATCCCAAATTATCACTCCTGTGAGACTGGCAGGAAAAGTTCATCAGCTTCAGGTGAGTTAGTCTGTATGTTGGTGCTGAGCAGCCACAACCAGTGGGGTCCCAAGAAGGAGGGGTCAGAGCCAATTACAGGGGTGACAGGAATTAAAATGTACTGAAGTGATGTGGCATTGGGCCTTCTTTGCCAAGCAGCCAGACACAGAGCAAGAATGACACTTTTTCGCTTGGTTGGATGTGGGGATTTTTTTAGGTTTGGCAGTTTTGTGTCAGAGGTGGTGGGTTTAAGGAGTCAAGTGGGAACTGGATATTTCTGGAGGAAGGTCCAGCTATTTCTGGACCAGTAACCTCTTGTTGGGGGACACCAAGTTAGATGGAGACAAGAGCTGCAGCAGCTCCCCACTGAAGCCCTTGCTCCTTAAAGCTGGTGCTGTCAAGTCCCACAGCAGTTCAGAGGAGCATCGTATTTCTGGAAGAAGGGGGGGCTGGTGGCTTATGAAGGTGGCTCAGTGGGTCTCTGTGTGACCTTAGCAGCAGTGTCCCACCACCTCTGCCCAAGAAATCCTCCTTCAAGGACAGAAAGTGCACCCACTGCCTTGTTTGTTGGCCCTTTGGCAGTTGGATCGAAGTAAAGTCAGATTGAAAGCAATCTTAATTTCAGGTGTACAAAGCAGACCTAACACAAGCTCTTAATAGCAGGTGCTTAATGCTGCAGCTGCTGGGAGAAAACATTGCAGAGTTCAGACCCCACCATTTACCCATAGCCTCTGCTGCTTCCTCCAATTAGTTTTTTGACTTTCTTTCCTTCTTCCTATACATCCCCAAGTCTGCCATTTCATCCCTTCTGTTTGAAGAGTTCACTTTTAAGCAGCACTTCTATATTTGGGTTGACCACTTCCCGAGCATGACAGCTCATGCAGCTGCTCTGCAAAGAGCAAAGTGAAACTATAGAAAGAAAGAAAAGGAATTCTGCCTTTGTTTTCATTTTAATAGTTGAGTCACATTTCTCCTCTTTTGAGACTGCTGGTCAGAACTATTTCCCAGCAGTTTCACTGATAAGGCTATGCCTTTAACTGCCTCCAAAAAAACCCATCAAGAGCCAACCCCTAGAATCCCTCCAACCACAGGCAAGTTGGGCTCCCTTCCTCTAACTGCTGGGGACCTGCCTCAGAGAGTCACCATATCTGTGGCATGAATGCAGATGCTGAGAAATGCTTTCAATTCTCAGACCACACGACATATTTTCCCACAGGATTACATATGATTGACTAAATTAGAATTTATCTGAGAGCTGTGCAGCAATTTACAGGTCTAATTTGCTAGATCAACATATGCTATTTATCTTTTGACAGTCCTGGGGAAGAGCTACCCAAGCCCAACAGCCTTTCCCCCTGAGCCAGAGACTAAAAAATCAGAAGCCAACTCAATATAAACAAGAAAAAGTGGAATAAATAAAGATTAGAAAACAAAAATACTTAAACTCACGATGCTTGACAGTTACAATAGACTCCTAATGTGAATTACGTGTATTATAAATATACATACATATATTATTTTAAATGTATCTCATAGGAATTCTAGGACTGAATTACATGAAACAGTCCTCCTTGCATCTCCAACTAGGGTAGAGGAGTTTGTGCTCAGTGTAGGAAAACCACTACACATAATTCAGAGAAAATCAAGTAGGCAACCTGGAAGGAGGTAGGATTATAACTTTATTTTTATACACAGCTGTAATGAAAGCAATCTAAATCCTCCCACTAAACAGAAAGTTAGGAAGTTTACTAATATTTTCAAAACTTTCTGCTGGTCTTATAAAAGCACCAGAGGCATATATAGAAAGAAATTATTTCAGGCGAGTTGCCAAACGTAGATAGTATATAGAAGAAATGAGACCAAAGAGCACATATTTATCAGGGAAAGTATCAACAACAAAAGATCATGGCATCACCTATTTACCTCAGTACTGGGAAAGAAAGAGAATATGCAAATAAGCAATTAGAGACCCACTCATAATGTACCTCCTTCAGCAAGTTGGGTATATTTCTCAAGTTCATATGACTTGGCAGCTTCACACCCCTTAGTGCATTTTTATTATATATATAAAACTAAGATATAAATATTAACACTACATTGCAAAATGCTTGTACATTACAGGCATCGTACAAACACAACATTTTAAACCATAAGTGATAACATACAACCCAGCAAGCCTAGTTCTTATTACCAAGAAACACGGTAACAGCAATCTGAACATAATGTAAAGGCTCCAAATTTGCCAAATAATTTCAGTACCTAAACCTGGAAGTATAGTCTTCTGCTTGAAACAGCAAGGATTATTTCAGCTGCTGGAGACAGATGTCCCAGAAGCTGTCGTGTCTGCTAGCCTTGCACTCACCCGTGTGTTTGCAATTTGTGTGGCACAACTGCTGTGTTTTTCTTCCTTTTGCTTTTCACCAAGACACACTAAAGGTCAGATTGATGTAGATCATTTGTGGGAGCATGAGACTGGTTCTCTGCTATCTCTCTCCAATATTTACTGCTCACTCACTCATCTAGAGGTGTTTAATACAGACAAGCCCAGAAAGGCTGATTGCTCCTCAAATCCACAAACTTTGCAGAGGTACTGCCAGGCTCCCCACAGCGGGACACAGGCTGTACTTCCCACGAATAGCTACGTGCTGTAACACCTGCCAACAGCCACCAGCTTGTCCCTGCCATCCCTCCATCCTCGGACTGGTGATTTGTGCCTCTACCCCCCTGCGACAGCCCCTGCTCCTGCAGCTTCCAGGGCAGAACTGGATGCCTTGCCAGGGACTGCCTCCAGGGGAGAACAGCAGCAGAGAAGCTGAATAAAGTGCCTTATCCAAAAAGCCGGAGAAGGGGTCTCCCTATGGGAACACAGGTGCCCATGGATTGTCAGTGGGGATGAGGACTACAAAGTGCCAGACCTACCTGCTCACCTTTATTTTCATGCCCTAGGTGGAAAATACCCATCCCGATCAGGAGAAAAAGATATTCCCACAAGCAAAGTAAGTAAAGAGGCTCCTTGAGCACCTCGGGGGTGATGTGGCATCACATGGGTGGGGGCAAGGGGGAGCTCTCTGCCAGCATCCAGCATCGCTGCAGATGTGGTGGGCAGCAGCCATGACCAGGCATTTTGTACCCCAGCTGAGGGAAACCTCCTTGCATCCAGTGGGGGATATCTGTGCTCTTGATACCCCACTGTACTGGATTATTTGGGGCCTCTGGTCTATTTTGTTTCTGGAGAAGGCAGCATGAGGGGGCAGCTGTCCTCTCCAGCTACAAAACCATGCGTGCCTCAGCCACTGCTTTGCAGCTGCCTCCTGCAGTGGTGAACCTGGCCTTCCTACATCCCAAACAGGATTGCAAGCACTTGAACCAGAGCAGGGGAGCCTCTGCTATGCCTCTGCTTCATCCCCTGCAAATGAGGTGGAGGGCTGCTGAAGGAAGTGGGCTGCCAGCACAGCACAGCCTACATTTGGTCACACACCAGCCCGCATTCCCCATACACAAGCACAGTTTAGAACTTTCTCTAAACACACGTCAGTATGACATATTCTCCTAATAAAACAGTTTCTGCATATTGAATATGCAAATAGGGAAGACTCACATGATAGCCAGGATCGCATGTGTTCATGGTCTTGGTTTCGATTCAGACTGCTACATTTTTCCCCTGTGGGTAAAGCCATTCATGTAGCAAAGACATAATACTTTTACCATTTTCACGAGCTGCAGTATTTGCTTAGCAAAAAACAGCTTCTTGTTAGTCATTTACATCAGCAATTTCATGGCAGTCTTAAGGCAGCACAATAATGTTTGAAAACACCTCAAATTCTCTGAGATAGCAGCTTTAACACAATACTGAGAGACAGATGTCTCTCCTTCTGTCAGGTTGCAAAACAAGTATGCTTAAAAATCCCATTATCTTAGGCAAAAGTGAAAACGCAGCTCTAAAATTTTACAGGAGCAATCCATATTTCAATCAACCTCATAACAAGAATGAACTAGAGTGATAAAAACAAGGCTGAGAGCATGATGCAAATGACAGCCCTCTGCCATTTATACACTTATGGGACAGAGAGACAAATTTCCAGAAAGGCTCAATCCTGCCAGACCCATGCACACAGACACCCAGTGCACAGTCAGGCATGTGGCACATCATGTAGTGCCTCTGAGCCCCAGCGCCCAGCCAGTGATCCCAGGCACAATTCAGGCTCCATTGGCCTTAAAGCTAAAGCAGAGTCAGAGAATGAGCAAGCAAGATCATCCATTTCTAAGCAGACATGTACAACTGATTTCAGTTAATTAAACCCCCAAAAACAAAACAACAAAAAGAAAAACCCAATAAGGCTGCGAATCTAGGTTTTCTTGAGGTCGTTGAGCACTACTGCATGACACAAGTGTGTGTTGAACTAGAGAGAAGATAAATCATCAGATTTATCTAGCCCTCAGAGATTCAACTCTTTCCCCAACTAATGCCACATGAGCTCATGCTTTTGCACAGCCTGTGCTCCGTCTGTAGCTAAGTCCTGTGCTGCCGAAAATCCTTGTCTCATCTTGCTGCACCAAAGCATGACAATCACATGTGTTTTCTTCCTCTCTCCTCAGCAGAGACCTACAGCTATCCATCAAGTACCATCAAGGTAAAGACTAAAAGCAATTTTTTTTTTTTTGCTGCTCTCTGGGGTAACTGAATCAAAACATTAATGTATCAGAAAGACGTGGTGTCAGTCATGTTGCCATGGGAGAGAGAAAAGCCCATAATCAGTGTATTTGCTTGGGACACAGAAAAACATCAGTTTAAGCCTATGTACAAAATAAGTGTATGCATAGACAACTGTAGCATTGATACTCAGCCCCAGTCTTGGGCAGCCAGTGGCCAAACAGGCTGCAGCACTCACTCATAATTTCCAAGGCTGAGTGTAATGCTGCCTGGCCCAAATCAGACAATTCAGGAGGCTGAACCTTGGGATCACATCCTGGGTGAATGTCCCCAGCCACTGCACAAGTTACAGCTGAGGGGGTGCTTCTCTATCCTCTACCCTCCTCCCTTCTCCCTTCAGCTTTCTGGTAGCCAGTGTAGCCTCCCTTGACTACTGACATGTTTCCACAAAAAGTTTCAGTTTCAACATGACATTTTCTAAAAATCATTTAACTGGACTATGGCCAACCAGGTTTAGTAATAAAAGAAATCTTCAGCTGAAAAACAATGGGAATTTTAATGCTTTGAGGCTTAAAGGTTAATCTTTACACTGTAAATGTAATTTAAATGTAAATTTGTTGATGCCTCAACAAATGGCTAAGTCTCCGTTGGAACAGAATAAGGTTTCCCTTTCCAATGTCCCACTGACTGTAGAAGGAAGAAAAGAAAAAAAATAACCAAAAAAAATGCCCCTTCAGGTCATGCATTTAGCTTCTTATAAACCAGAATGGAGCAAATGGTTGCATTGCAGCACAGAAAAGACTGATAAACACTTTGCCCAGTCCTAATTGCCTCCCTGCTTTAGGGTTAGATTTAGGAATTCTGGCAATGCAACCCACAGTAATTTAAGAGGTAACTCTATAAGCTGGTATGTTCCCTGCTTCTGTACCCGAATTTATCATCCTGGAAGGCAGGGGTGGGGGAACAGCCACTTCTCAACTGCTGCACTCCTCAGTCTTGTGCGCTTGTTTGTCTGGGTTAATACACTGGGCTCCGAGAAGCAGCAGCTGAGTACCTGTGGTTTGCTACCTCTGCTTTGTAAATAGTTCATTTTAGCAGAGGGTTAGTGAAGTTGCCTCAAGCCCCTGATGACCAGCGATCACCAGGAGCCCTATGTACCGCAGAACAAAGCACTGCCATTTAGCAGCCTAACTGGGTTGTTTTAGGGGTTTTTTAATAAAGATGACATCAGTAAAACAAAAGTTGGTGTCCAGCAGACAAGTGGGTGTTTAGCAGAAAATTTTGAAGAAGGTGGGCAAGATGACAGAAAATGGTGTGATTAAATGAGTTCATCATTTGTACATGTAAGTGTGGGATGGATTGTGGGGGAAAAGAAGGGGGTGGAACTGTAATGGGGAACCTGCCAAGTAGCTGTCAAGTTTTGAGAGTTTTTGGTGTCCTGAGTAAAAGCTCTAGAGCATGGTTCAAAGACAGGAGCATTGTTAGTGCAGTAGGAGAGATGCCCCTTCTGAGGTTACACTTGGCCTGTGAATAATGAAGGTCTTCACTCTTGCTCCTCCTGCACCATTGGCATGCGGGAGAAATCACTCCACCTCTCCACTTTGATCTCCCCACTGAGAAGAGAAGGTTGATGATAACAGCCTTTTAAAACATGAAGACTGGGAGGATTCTGGAAAATGTGGCTATGAGCAAGTCTTGGTTAGAGACTTGTATGTTTGACAGACAAGAGGTGCTCCAGACTTCACTCAGTGGACTGGGAGCCAGTAACTCATGAAAATCAAGAGCCTTTTCTCATTTCATAGGCACATTAAGAGAAACACTGCTGTCCTCCCAATTCTTTGCAATCATAACTAGGTGAGAGAGCCATGCACTTGCAGACAGGTAGGAAATTCCTTTTCTTAGGCAAGTTTACCCTGACCGCTTTGGTCCTTAAAATTTCTGGAATTTCTAAATCTCCAAATGTTATAAAGCCCCAAATCAAAACTCAGGATTTACTTTTGGTGAAGTGTCCTCAAGGTCAGGAGATCTTTCACACAGAAATTCAAGCAGACAATACAGACAATACGATTTACATAAACTTGGAAAATCCAAGACAAATTCTGTAGGAATTTTGTTCTAAGAATTCTTTCCCACTTCTAGGTTTGAAAAATAGAATCTAACATTTTTGGGTTTTTAACCCATGAAGCAGAGACCACTGTTACACTCACAGAGTGTGAAAGGTAGCTATAAATGTCATCATGAACCCAGCAGCACTCACTTTAAAACACTACCACTACTGAGGACAATCACTATAAAGCCTGTACTTACCCACTGGCTTCATTAGCCAGTGGGTTCAAATCAAGAACACCAGAGCAAACAAATTTTTAACTTCTGGCTCCAAGTACTTAATCACTTCACATTGTCCCTTTAGATTTGATGAGTCATCCTGCTAGCTCTTTAGATGCACAATCACCCACGACCCATTAGCAAACACCTTCAAGAGGCAAAAGGAGGGACAAGTCTAAACAGAGTTGGGAAAGCATTTGCCCACACAGTCTTACCTCATCAGCTAATGGCTCTTACAGAAATTACAGCAGACAGGAGTTAGAGAATATTCTAAGTAGGAAGGGACTCTTTTTTCTCCTCCTTCTATCTTCACAGAGAGCATTAGATGAGGACTGCCAGGGAAGGGATTAGCCATCGCTCCATCTCCAGTGTGGCCAGGGCCCCTTCCAGGACAGCATGTCTCCTGCACAGACACACACAACACGCACACTTGGGGTCTTAGACCCTACAGTCTCTCTGCCAACTGGCTGTGACTCCTCTATCCCTCCCTTTATTCCTCTGTTTTCTTATGCACTTTACTTTGCAAATCACCCTGAACCCTCCCTTTAGTTCCTCCTCTAAACACCCCATGTTAAATCCTGTGCAAATCCCAAGTGCACTCCCTTCACACACATTGTATCAATGTCCCACATAATTCTCCCTCCACTCCAGTCAGCTCCCATTCATTGGTTGAGTGGATATCACCTTAGGCTCACCGGGATGATCTCCCTTATGGAACAGCCCTGGGGGGAGCTGGGGCAGGGCTGCTGGCTGCAATTGTGCTGCTGTGCTCCCTCATGTGGTGATGAGCTTTCACCATGCAAGCCACTGCTGGCAGTGGTGGTACCTCAGGACAAGAGTCAGGCCTTTGCCCTCCACCCACACCAGGTGTCCATGTGTTGTTGGGAGCTCCAGGTGTGCCACCATAGGCTGTGTAGTAGGGAAATGACTGTGGATTTACAAACCCTTCTTGGTACTGTGTATATTGGTCAATAGCACTGCGTGAGTGTATAGGCTATACTAGGCTCGTTCAGCTTCTTCAGGGTATAATCGTGTTGAACTTCACTCTTTCTCTCTTTCCTGCTTCCACCCTCAGGAACATGCTGCCAAAAGAGATTCTATGAATTCCAGTGAACTGTGGTACTCGACTCTCAGCCACAATGTAAAACATGAAGCCTCCGAGATTGATGGCAATAATCAGACAGAATACGCACTTGTCAAAGTGCCCAAGGCGAAGAAAACTATCACCAGCCCTGAAGAATATAGTGAATATGATGATGTCCTGGTAACTTAGAAGGCACTCTTTTACTTCAGTGTATGCAGCCGTGATAACCATCTTACCCCTGCTGTCAGGTCTTCAAACAAACAACTCTCTCTCTCTCTCTCTCTCTCTCTCTCTCTCTCTCTCTCGGCACCAAGCTTACATATTAGGATACATCTACCAGTCATTTCCTGTGAGACAAACCTGTCCATGAAAAGGTGATCAGAGAAAGAAACATGGACAGGGTACAGGACTTGACAACTAAACCAGGAGGAATCAGTAGCAACTGCTATCATAAAGACAACGTTCCTCTATAGAAAATGAGGAGCTTCAATGTTAGAAGCAACTGAGGCTGCACATTTTTCTGGACTTTTATAATACTTTTTAAGAGTGTGTTAAAGAACTACTGATACAAATCTCAAAAATGCAATAATAACAGGGTTATTTTGTTTGTTTGGGGGATCTTTTATGTTTTAAATGAGAGCATAAACCTTGTATTAGATGCACTTACACTTTTCCAAAGTTTTTCTGTCCTGCTTGATTAGTACTATTATACAATGCACAACTTTTATAAATAACTCATTTCTCAAATTCCCCCCTTCCCCTTTTAATGTACTACTTGTCTAAGAGTGAAGTCTTAATGAAGTTGGAATTAAATAAAAAAACCCAGTAAACTGCATGCAAAACAAATATTACACCCACTCAGAAGAGTGTGAGTACTGATGCTGCCCAGGTGACAACTACCTCTCAGTAGTGGAAGCCCAGGTGTTGTTTCCATGACACAACTCTTGCAGCTCACTCCTGCTGGAGTCTCAGGTTTGGCTTTCTGCAATGCTGGACTATAACCTCCTCAGAGCCCATCACCCCTCTTCAAGCAGTATTTCTGGACATGCGCAAAGGACTGAAACTGGTTATTCAACTGTTTACCAGAGCTCACAAAGTGATTATGTGCCTGTTTTCTTGCTTGAGCATGTTTTTTTGCTCCCTCCATTTTTGTAACAATGCAATTTGGAAGAAAATCTTGCACAGTTTTCCCGAATTTAAGTCTTCCTTTGTCTGTGATGGCTGGCTGCAGCCCTGACTTTGTGGTGTGGTGCCTTTGCCACTCCCACCTTTTCGGTGCCGGGGGCAGTCCCACGGGTCAATGGTTGCACGTAGCATGGAAGGACACAGACTGCCTGCAGGTACCACTGCTGTGACAGGCAGCTGAACCTGCCCAAAACTGGTACTGGCTGCTGTGACTGCACAGATGACTACCTGCTATGGGGTTTTAAAGGGCTGGTTGCACACTCCATAAGATGCTTTTTAACAGTGTCTCAGTTGCCTCAGTCATTAAAGTATTACCCACATTCCTTCTATTGAAATTCACATTAAGCATCCACACAAAATATCTAACTTGATGAAATAATGTGTTTTCATACTGCTGTGTCCCTAATGAACTGAATCATAATTAATACAATCTGACTGGATGTAAACTGTAGAGTTGGATATTTTCTGTTTAATATCACGTCTTACTACAACTCCACCTCCTTCTTTCCTTGGGGTTAAGGTACTGGGGCAGAGGAGGATGGCTGGCTAAAAAATGAATGCTTGTCTCCTTTTTTACCTCTCAACTCTTAATGTTCATAGGGGTATCACCATAAAGAAGTCTAATCATTACATTATTTTTCAGTTCTTAGAATTGAGATGAAGTGTTCAAGGATATGTTCAGGCGTCTTAGTAGGAGCAGTAAGTTTAAGCAGCATCTCAACAGTAACTTATTTCTTTGCTGCTGGTACTTTCATAGCCTGCTGCTTTTGGGACAAACCATACAGGCCATGAAGTTTATCCTTCCCCAGTGTAAGAATCAAGAGGAATACCTCTTCTAGCTCTATGCTGCATAGAAAATTGCAGCAAGAGAAATTATGGTTTTACAGCCAATGCTACATTTTACAACTCAAGATGGGATCAGAATTACCCACAAATAGGAGAGTTATGTGAACTACTAATTTGGTCCAGAATATTTCCCAAGTTCAGATAAAACTAACCTAAGAACAACTGTGGGTTTGAGTGTACAGCTCTGTCAGACAGAAGCTTCATACAGCTCTCAGCATTTAGAATTCCAGAGGTTATTTTCCAGTTCAAACACCTGAAAGAATGGAGCTTGAAAACAATCACTTTAAGACTAAAAATAATTTAATGCACAATAACATTGACAGATTACTCCTTAAATAAACTAGTAATATTAGAAAACACAATTTACCATAAGGTATTTCTTAAAATACAAAATGTTTCTTAAAATAAATGTGTCTGTCTATCCAACAGGCTATAAATAAACGACAAGAAGGTATACTTCACTAACATGGTAGTGAATACATTCCATTCTGCATAAAGTTAATGCTTCATTTTCAGGTCATAGTCAGGTACTGTTTATAACTCTCATGCCATGCTGATCTACATGGTCTGCTTCAGCATCTTCCTCTTGGCATTGATCCATCTCATCTGATCTTTCATCAACAAGAACAACTATTTGCTGCCTTATTAAGGCAAATGTCTTGCATCTGTTCATTTTTATCCCCAGTGCTGGGACAGGGACTACAGCTAAGGGAGTGGACTAGTTTGTCTTCAGATTTACAAATGTGGGTGAAATATCTGTCTACTCACTAATAGCAGTTAATAGTAGTTAATTATTAAAGCACACAGCTAATTTGACCCTTGATAGATTCCTGTGACATTCAGATGTGTTAGTGAACAAGACATGTTTCTTCACAATGTTTCTTCCTTCTTTTCTACTTCACACAGAAGAAGAGAAAAATAGAGCAGATATCACCTTATCCAGGAAGACTCTAGGATGAATAAGGAGAGTTAAAGCTTTCTTGAGAATCTAGTGCAAAGGTCTTTGATGTAATTAAAGAATACATATATATATATAATATACATATATATATATATATATATATGTTTTCAGGCTGTTTTACAAGAAAGGAGCAATGGGAAAACATGGCATATGAAGCTAGGAGAGAAAAAAGTAACGGTATGGGTGAAAGTGAGCATTAAAGGTGAAGCCGTGCAGATAATTTTGGATGAACTAAGAGAAGAAGAAAGCCATGTGCAAGACCACTTTTAAAGCTTGCACAGAGCATTCAGATTTAAACAAAAGGCAAGACAAAGTAGAGCTTTCAAAGTCAACAGAACATGCATCAGAGAAGATATATGATTTTCACAAGAGCAAAATGGATTATTGAGGTATCAGGACAATTAAGAAGGAGGTAGTGGTGGTGTAGGAGTGCAACACTGTTATAAATATGCCACATATTCCATTTACAATATTGCATCACAGGCAGTATTTAGAAGTGTTTCTACCTAATGAATAGCTCCCTGCCCTGGGATTACTAACAGATAGGAGATCTCATCTCTTCTCGGTGGTGATGAAGACGAGGAACTTTTCCATCATTTCTCTGAAAGTTAAAACAGTACAATATTAAAATTAAAATGAAACTTTAATATGAGTTAATCATGATATACACTGCATGCTGAAGCTTTGGCCTAGAATTATTCTGAAAGCACATAAGTTTGGCTTAGCAAACTGGGGGTGGGGGAAGAAGCTCCGTGCATTGTTTTCATTATAACTGCAAAGCCCATGGGACTTTTATACTGGCATTTCTATCAAGACAAATATAAATTTGTTGGAATCGCTGGCTAGTCACTGGTAGTCATCGGAATCACTGCTTAGAAAACCCAGGAGAATGAATATTTGGTGATTTTAAAAGGTATCTCTGTGCATAATAAATTTTCAAAAAAACCCAAACTTCCAAAAGACAAAAATCAGGAGTCTTTTTCACCCTTGATTGTGAAAAAGAAAATTGAGAAATTGAATCTCAAATTACCTATCCTGTTTTACTTGGATTAAAATTTGATTTGTAAACATTCAGAAATCAATATACAATAAGGATAAATATTTTTCATTTTTTGTCTCCCCGCTATGGTACACACACATATGAGGAGAATTTCTTTGTATAGAAAAAATGTAAGAATAGATTTAAGGAGTTTGGTTGGAGTCCATAGCTGATCAGTCTCATCACTATTCCCTTTCTCATCAGAGCACCTGACATTGAATCCTCGGTAAAAAGTTATGCATAGCAGGACTTTCTCAAAACTATTTTACAGTGTTCTTAATGTTGTTGTGCAAAATATATTTCCTAACAAATATCAACACTTTTTTAGAATTATTTCCCTTCTTTACCATAAAATGCTTCTGCTCTTTGTAAAGAAACAGTTTCTATAATATACAGCACTTACATGTGAGAGAAGTTCGGTCAAGCTTTAACTTGTCACATTCAGATGTCTCAGGATTAAAAGTATCATCTTCATCATAAATATTTTGACGTAAAATGTTCCTTATAAAATCTGGGTTCATAATGTTTTCCATAAATCCTTCTGTTGTTGGTGGTACAGAAAACACTAGCTGATAAATTACAGTGGAGCTTTCATTACTGAAAAACAAAGTCAGGTATGAATGCCTTCAAGCTCCCCCTGGATGTTTTATTTTTTTGAGAAGACTGTCTTTACATATCAATGTTGACATGTTTTTTTTTTTTTTAGAATGTTTTCTAAAGAAAAGCATTATAAAAGAAAACTGTCAACAAAGCTTCCAGTTTCCTCCTCCGACCTCCTCCCTTCTCAGAAGAGCTCTTGAAACTGGATATGTACTTGAAGCCAGCCAGGGACATGTTTTCAAATGCACAAAGGGCAGTTGGACATGTGTCCTAATCGGGTGTGGTTTTCAGCACCCCTGCTTCGCAAGTACACACTGATAAGAGATGTTGCAATAGCATGTACATAGCTTAGCTAGGAACCTGCAGAAAGGTCTGCTCTCCTGCCAGCAGTACCTGGGACCACCCAGCTGTGCTCCTAACTCAGCTCTGGAGTGGATTACACAAACCAGTGAATGGGAGACCACCTCTGGAGATTTTGTTCTACATCCACTGTCTACAATTCGACAGTTACATTTTGTGCTCACAGAACTTAAACATTACAAAAAGTAGTTGAATGTGAGAAAATAAAAGGAAACAAAGAGAGAGGCAGCAAGAGAGAGACACACAAAGAGGCAGAGAGGGAGAGATCAGCTGATCAATATATATGCAGAACTAGACCTTTGTACTTGATGGTCTAAATCATAATTTTTAGGCATAGAGGAAATAAGGCTTAGAAGCTACAGTTCACCATGGAACAGAGCTGGCACGCCCAAGGCTGGCAGTGCAAGGGAGCATATTCCCTCAAGTGAGAAAAGTGACCTCAGGACTGCCCCTTGCCACATCCCAGGGTAGTTCTTTCTCTGTCCTTGCTCTCTCAAGGGCCTTGGGACTTTGTGAATCTACTTTCCTTGATTTTCTCCCATCTTTCTAATTTCTTTTGTAATTGAGCTTTTCAGAACTCCTCGGGGAAGCTCTCTGACTGTCTTCCCTTGCCTCTATGCTATTTCTCCATGACAGGAGGCATGTATATTCCTGTTGCCTTTACCTCTTTTGGAAACAAAACAGTTCTCTCCTCCCCATGACCCCTGTTTTATTTATTTAAGACTATTTAAGCCACTTCATTTTTAAGTGTCTCTATCAATTAATTTTTCCTTTAATGAATATCCTTGAATATGTTTATTAAGGGCTGCAATTAGAACCAAAAATAACAGAGATGAATACTTTACAGCAACAAAATGCTACTGTCATATACTATTAGCAGCATTTTCCATTTACACCAGAGAAGCCTTTGACCAGTTTTGCCTACCTATAAACCTAACCTTCCCCTGAACAACCTATATATACACATGCTTATGTGTTTATTTCATCAAAAGCCTATAATTTTCAGATAATTTTGGTGACAAATTGCTTACCTGAAAGAAATCACTTGAGCTGACCTAAAGTAACGTCCTAAAGCTGGAGATGAACTGTAGACCTCTGTTAGCTGGGATAGAAAAAAAAAAAAAAGAAAAAAAGCAAAACATATTTCTTCTATTCAATCTCTCTTTTCTGCACAAAAGAAAGCACAGCAATTCATTCCTAGAAGGTATCTTATGGGCATAAACACAGCTACTGAAGGTCAAATTTCAGCAAATATCTGCCCTGGAAGAGGTACACGGTCCTGTTAAATTCGACAGAAAAGTTAATTGCACATTTGAGTGATTGCTATATAACCTTAACACAATAGAAGCATTCAGGGTGATGTAAAAGTGTATGCTCATGTTGCCATGTGCAATTCACATCGTTAGGTTTGTGATTTAATTAGTGCCAAAAAGCTGTTCTAACTTTTAAATGGTAGAGGGAAGGGTTTCTCTACTGATACTCCCTTTCCACAATGTCTAAATGAGCACTGTCATGCCTGCTGAGCTTATTTCAGCTGTAACTCAGAGCCATGATGGCTTGATGGAAATTGCAGCTATAAACCCAGGCTGTCATTGTGTACTCATGAAAGAATGCAGCAGCACACAGGATTTTGAGTGCCTATTGGCTTTAGATGACTTCCACCAGCCCCTCCTAAATTATTCAATGATTCTGTGAAAAAGGCAAAGACTGTGTCCTAACCATTAGTCAAATTTGGTGGAAAAAAATCAGATGCTCTTTTTGTGCTTAAAAGCAGACAACACTTTTTTTCTAGATCAGGACTTTAAGAAGTACAACTCAATTTTTTTGTGGACTTGCTACACAGAGAAACAGAAACTTCTTGAAAGGAAAAACACTGAAACTATGTTGTAAGCAGAATCAACTTTGCCAAGAACCACATCAAGACATACCCTCTTAGTAATGTCCTCAGAGAAAAAGTGTGGGAGACCACACATTAACTCCAATGTTCCCGAAAAATTGTGAAAATTTCCACTGTTTAGTAGTGCATCAGGATCCCAATAGTCATCCTCATCTGTGTAAACATCTAATAATAAAAGGAGATAGAAAGAAAAGGAAAAAGTTCCAGTTAGCTGAAGTATTGAAAAAAAACCTTCTTGGTTTGCTCCATGCTGGCTTTCTCACAAATTTCCTAGGTAAAGACTGGCTGGGAGTGACAGAAAGAAAGTGCAAGTGTTAGACACCAGGTCAGTTATTATTGGGTCAGAACCACCTTGTGGGAGTGTGTGTGTGTGTGTGTGTGTGGAGGGGGAACGGACGGCTCGAACCTCACGGAGTTGGGGTGGTGTCGTGTCCCTCATAGCAGGCCCCTGGAGCCCACAGGGGGAAGCTCTGGAGGAACTGTCAGTCACAACCAGCCCAGGAAAACTATAACACCCCAGAGCTCCTGCAGCCCCTCACCCAACTCAGATTGGCGGGGACAGTGAGAACACTGCCCCTCACCATGATCTGGAACCCCCAGAGTGGCTGGTGGGTCAGAGACCCTGCCTAGGGGGTTGTCCATGAGGTCCAGAGCAGATAAAACCAAGGGCATGTGTTTGCCTCATGTTGCAGCCCTGCCACTGGACTTGTGACAGCTGGTCTTCTACAAGGCTGCAGTGGTAGCTATATGATCTGTCTCTCCCTCTTTCTCCTCTCTTCTTGATCCCTCTGCTTCTCTTTCTCTGCTCCTTTCTTGATGCTTAGGGTGTTTTGGAGCTGGAGTGATTGTATTTTGATTTAAGTGTTGTTGATTTACTGGATTTTGACTTAAGTGTTGTGGATTAATAATATATGCTGAGTCAGTATTGTGGTGAAACATTTTTGTCTAGCTTGTGTGGTGTCCTTTTGAACTTTGGCCAAGTTCCCTTATTTGCTCCCCTAAATAAATAAAGAAATTCCTTGGGAACAAGCCCGTAGCTTATTCTCTTGACGCCATCTCGAGATATTAATGAACCCCTCCATCTATATATTAAAGCAAAATTCCTAGCCAAATCTGTGAGCCAGCAGCTCCCTGGGCTTGGAGTCTTACAGCAAGTCACCTGAAGAGAAGTGACAGCACGTGGAGGTCAAACACCCACCCCTATTACGAAAAGTCAGCTACTCTGGGAGCCTGAGTGACAATGACACCACTTGGGGGGATCTAAGCGATCCATGGCACTTGTTGCAACATGACAAACATAATTTCCATCCTCATCCCTGTATCTCTTATAACATTTTCTCACTTAGCTACAAACTGGAATTGCCACCTGATCAGGATACAAGTTGCTTGCTGCGTGCTAAGACAAAACCACTCACATCCACTACTCAACATACCAGCCTCTGCACTCAGTATCCCAGTCCCTTCAGCAGTTTAATGAAGGAGTTTAAAGGATGCTACTCTTGCATTTGTGTTATATTAGACTGTACATATTGTACACTGTATTACTGTAACCAAGAGTGAGATACTTACTAGAATAAAGAATTAGACTGATGAGAATGACGAGGAAGATTACTAGAAATATTGCAGTTATAACCATCCATAGTTTACACTTCCAGAAAACTACACTCCTGCAGGACTTCCAATGATCTCTCTCCTAGGTATAAAAGGGAAGGACATATTGATTAATGAAATAAGGCAAGAAAAAAATATTGAAGTGAGTCTCTACTGTCACATTTAGAAACAAAAACCCCACATAGATGGGAAAGCCACATTGGTAAGCAAATGCCCTACACCAGGGGTTCCCACCCTTGACTGCTGCTGCAGGTGGGAATGTGGACCTGCAGAAGGCAAAGGACTTTCACAGTCAGGTGATTACTTGAAAGAAAAACGTTTAATTCCCATTTGTGCAGAATTTCCAACTGAGTTGCCCTGAAAGTCAAAGTACTACAAAGGTGCATTCTTGGCTCCCTCTTTATTTTTAACTACAGGAATTTGAGTTGCATGTTCCACAAGCTGTCCTTTTAATGTTTGTCATCTCTCCCAACCAAAGGGGTGTTTATAGAGGTATTTCCAAAATCATTCACCTTTGCAATGTTGGTGATGTCAATCTGCATAGCTACTGGGTGCCAGCATCAAAGCAAAGGGGCTGCTATTCAATCCACAATAATATAACTGAGACCTTTATAGCTGACTGCCTTTTTCTGCAGAAGATGGGAAACTTGAAGGTTATTGAATATATTTAACAGAGTTTAATGGGAATCTCACCTATTCTAGGAGAGCACAAGAAAACTGTCTCCAAAGCGATTGTACACATATACATTCATATGGGAGAGAAAGGACAGTACTTGCCTGATGTTTAATTTTTAATACTATTTAAGACCATAGAAAAAATCTTTTAATTAGTTAACTTAGTGGTATGAATATTATAAAACAAACAAACAAAACCCCCAAAGCAACCAAACAATTAAAACCTCACTTAGGTGACATAGCAAAACAAAAAACTTCAACTGCTTTGTTCCACAGCCAGAAGACTGAAGGAAGGGCTTGAATTCATAAGTAGACCATGCTGCCTTTTTATTCCTTCTCCTTCCCCCTCTCCATCCATCATAAACCCAGTAGTAAACTCCACATCCTTTTTGACATTAGTACAAGTAAGGAAAAGGTTGTCTGGGACACAAGTGCAGATTGGTGGGAGACACTAATCCAGGCTACTGTCCTTTACTTTTTTAACTTTCTAAGAATCCAACATAACAGAAAGGCTTTCACTGAATTTTACTGAATCCACCAGCTGGCTAAAAGTTTTTGTGAGGGTGGCAAGGGGTCAGGGAGAGAAAACAAACACTTACAGAAAGATCTTACAAGAGTCATTTCTCCAGGAGCAGGGGCAGAAAAAGGGAAACACTCTCTGCAGACATCTCTGCACACAGAACTTTGCTTTGGTGGAGAACAAAGAGCAGAAACTGAATATGGTTTGACTTACAGCATACTTTCAGGTGTTATTATGTTTACCTATAAATTTTTTAATTTAATTTTTAAATGTGTTAGAAGACTGAAGCTTCAATTTAATACTTAACACTAGCATATCATTTTGTATTTAAAAAATTTTTAAAAGCCAGTAACTACTGCCTAGAGTGCAACTTTGAAATCAGACATAGTAGTATTGGTTGAGACAGACAGCTGTCAAGTCCAGGTTTCGATTGAGCTGCCACATATTTAGATTACCACAAAATGTAATTCTTAGAAAACCTTCAGCTCCACAACTAGTCCAAGAGCATCTGGACATTGTCCATAGGCATCACAAGACTGCTGGGGGGAAGCAACAGCAGCAGAGAAAAATCTCTCCCTGATGGGTAGGGCAGCTCTGATTAACCTACCACCTAAGCAGAAAGCAAAGCATGATAATTTTCCAGCAGTCGCTATAGGAAAGGAAGCCAATTGCCAGAATCAGCAGAAACAGAGCTTGAATGAAAACTCAGTTCTGGGAAGGGGAAGGATAAACTTAAGGGTAAAGTTTTGCAATATAGCCAAGCAGATCTAGCTCACCCCTGCCTCTCTTCCACCCTCTCCCGTTCCTCTTTGCACCTCCCTCAAATTTGTCTCACCCTGCAGCAAGCTGATTCAGCTTACCAGACCAGAGGAGAAGTAGCTGACCCCTGATATAGTAGAATAAATGGGGGTTTTGCCCAGCCAGTGGAATGGATCAGCACACAGAGATGATCAGTGGGGCTTGCACAAGGAAGCAGTTGCAGTTACTCCACTAGGAGCAGGAAGGGAGGGGTGGTGTGACTAATACAGACAGCTCTCGGGGGGCTCAGCCATGCCTAGAGAAAAGTGGGAAACATCTTTGCTCTGTCACAAATATTCCTTGAGTGAGTAATGTAAATCATTGTACAACAGTCACCCGTGAACATATATTATACCCCTGCCAGCATTAGTCTGCTCCATAGCTTTAAGCTAAGTACTGGAAGCTACCTTTCTCAGGACTCATAGTTGGTCTTGACTGAGGCTTTGGAGCATTCTATTAATACAAATTCATAATGGTTAGTAACTCTGAATTACTCAAAGATAAAAAGAAAGAGAATCCTGCATGCTCTGTTGGAGGACATTCTTGTTTTGGCAGCACTGTTTTCTGGTTAATTTGTACTGAAGGGAAGCCTGTGTTTAAAACCGATTTCAACTTTTCTGCTTTCTGATTTTGAGCCCAATCCCACTGATGGCACATGAAAATAGAAAGCAAAACTCATAGTATCAGTTGCAACTTTAGTTCCCAAGTTAAAACTTAAAATGCCACTCCAATATCAGAACATCTCACGGATAAGAAGAAAAAAAGTATGTTTTCAGCTCCTTTCCCTCTCCCTTGAACAATCAATTGAATCACCCCAGCAAGATGTTTCTGCAAAGTGTCATTTCTCTTTTTTTTCCCCCCAACAGCAAAGATCTAATGAGCAAGTAAAATTCTTACCTTTCTCGTTGGAGCATTTAGAGGCTTGTCGTGATCAGCCTCGCTTTCCTCCACATTTTCTTTTAATTCAATAATCTCATGCTCCTGAGCAGAGCTTTGCCTTTTTATTTCTTCTGTCTCTGTGCGAGGACCTCTGACTCTAAAGCAAGCACAGAGGCAACTCATTTCCTTCTGGTTTCAGGTCAGTAATAGCTCTGATACGAGGCTGGAGACACTAACAGGGAGAGTTGGGATAGTTTCCACAGAAGTGATCTCAAAACACTGATTATTAAGGGGAATTCCTTGGAAGAGCAAATGACGTCGGCTGCACTAGCTACATAGAAACAGGAGGTGGAGGAAGTATCAATTTGCCCAGCCGTGAGAACTACAGCTCTCTGCCGTGCAATACTAGGTTTTCCAGTTTGCCTGCCTTCCTGTACCAGCCCTTGACAAGCAAGTGACTAAACCTTCAGCAACGTTATCATTCGCTGAGGCAACTTTGAAAGGAACCAGAATGCTTTCCCTGCTGCTGTCAGCCAAAGCAATAAATTACTATTAATGTTTTCCATGCAGCTAAACAGATGTGGTTCTGAGCAGCACAAACTGAGTAAAGGATCATATAGATTGTGGTCTGCTTAGGCTGTGACTCTAGCAACGCTTGTAATTTTAGTCTCCCTGTATAGACAATAAAGAAATGAATGCTACTGATCTTTGGGCTGTGAATTGTCCTTTCCCTAAAATCACATCTGGTGTTAAAGAACCATTTCTGTCTATTAACATACTATCCAACTAAACCTGAGAAGCTGCTTTCAGGTAAAACAAGAAAAACCGCAAAACCACAAAGTACAGATCTGAGGAGAAGAGGAAGATGACCTTCAATTTCAACCTATGATCTACAGGGCA
The DNA here is from genome assembly GCF_036250125.1 of Pseudopipra pipra. NCBI lineage: Eukaryota > Metazoa > Chordata > Aves > Passeriformes > Pipridae > Pseudopipra > Pseudopipra pipra. Next base: position 17,257,691 of record NC_087550.1, read on the forward strand.
TGTTTTTATGAAGCAGTCATGTTGATCTGGTTTGCATTAACTTCCCACGTGAACACTCTTGTGCACTTAAAGTCACTCACCGCTGCTTTCTGCAGCCAGGGCTGATTCCTCTCCCAACCTCCCCACTATCCGTCATCCTACCTCCTCTTATTTCTCCTGTTCTGACTCCACCCTCATGTTTCTCCTTCCTCCCCACAGAGCATCTCTCTCCCCTCTGGATCTAAAGGGCTGGGCAGATAGCTGTTTACTGCATTCTTGCTTACTCTTTTGTTCCAGCACAGGGAGGATCATGCATTAAGAGCCAAACAAAGCCTCTCTCAGCAACTCCCTTCTCTGCTGCCTGGGTATTCACTCAGAGCACTGCTACTTCTTTTTCCTACCAAAATCCTGGAACGCTGTCTCTCCCCATCCTGCCACTTTGATTTTTTTCTTTGTGCAACTCATCTGGCTACTGATGCCCAGGGTTCAGATTCCTGATGTGTCACAGCCACCCAGGTAAAGGCCCAACTCCACAAAATTGAGCACATGTCTTATGTTTATTCAGCAAGTAAAAAGAAATACAAATTGTATAACCCCACCTTTGGTTCTGAGAATCCTGAGGACTGAGGATGAAGCTGAGTAGTCATCAAGATTATAACATGTGTCTGGATCCACAAGATTTTACCTGGGACAGCTTCACTAGAAAAGCCTTTATGAGCTGTTTCTCAGTACTCTGGCTGGAGACCAGCTTCATTTATTTAATTTCCAATCACAGTAAAAGACATTACCTTCCTACAGAATTGTCTGAAACCAAAAAGGTTTTTCTAAGTCAAATGAGTTAATGATTATAGATCTCACCATGCACAGGCCAAAGTCCTTATTTTCTTTATATCTGTGAAGGAGCTCCCTAAAGTCTTGAGTTTCTTTCATCTGGGGCAATCTAACTTCCACACTTGGTGCCCTTCTTGCATGTGAAGTACTGGCCCTTCTGACATGTGTTGCTGAGAAATTCTTAAATAAAATGAGAAGTCGAGAACTGACCTGAACTTTCTGGGCTAAGCTTTTATCTAAAACAGAACAGCAGGAAAACTTTTCTTCTCTAGCCAAGACATCTCTGGTTTCAATATAAGGAAAAGAAACTTGTGCCTTTAAATGTGCACTTTAGTAATAGGGTTATGCTAGGCTCAGCTTTACAAAAAGAAGAAACTCCAAGGTACACATGTAGTCTGATTGCACCTGGGGATTAGGGTTTCAGAGGCACAAACAAATAAAACATATCCACTTGCAGTTTTAGCATGTGTTTATTGAAAAGGAAGATCTGAATGACTGACTAGCCATTAAAGATAGTAACCTAAAATACAGGCTTTGAGTATAGCTTATGCTGTAAGTTCGGCAGAAGCCAAGGTAAGGTGCCCAACACTAAAGTGAGAAAGGAAGGAAAAGCAATATCAGTGTTAGAAAGAAGTATCTCAGTGCATGCAGATTACAGTGGTAGCTCATTCCAGCATTTTCCCCACATGCTGCCAAGGTGGGTCTAAAACTAAAGATCACGTGTTTATGTGCTGCAGAGTAAGTGTGCTCTGTGGACAGCAATGACAGGCATTCAAATTGTCAACTTAATTTTTTTTTTTAAATACATTAAAGGTGAAAGCTAAACATTTCAAACATTGAGCACAATTTAAAGACCATCTGCATGGTCTTAAAGCCATCTAAATAAATATTTTATTAAGCTAAACACCAGTATTCTTAAGTCTCATAAGCAGTTTTGGAAATCTTAAATCAGCTAGATTTGGGATGATCCGCTCATCAGGAGATTGTAATTATCAAAACTAGAGTTACTGACAGGGTGAAAGGAATGTGGCTGCCATTTCCTTTTCTACTTTGGATGCAAGGATGCATCCAATCACATAAATCTATTTTCCTTTCATGTCCCTTTCAACAAAGTGTGGCCACATGGGCACAGGCCAGAAAGATACACAAAACAAAACTCCTGAACCTGAAACTCTGCTTGCTATGGACCAAGGAAATCAGGAAAAACAGTGAACCCATGCTTAAAATTCACAATGCATGCCATAGACAGAACTGGGGAAATACACCTGTAACAAACTAAAAACATTAAACCCTTCAGTTATGTTGAAATTGTAAAGAGAATGTAAGAAAAAGCATTAGAGTTTTTTAGTTTAATTAATTACGAGTGATTAATTCTTTCCATTTACCTAGACGTCATCCTCTTCCAGTTCTTTAAGAGAAATATCTTGCATCCTAACGTTTGTGAGCAATATATCTTATATTTTTAAGAAAACACAGTAGAGAACCTAAAAGTTACAGCCCAGAAAGTAATAGTCGGGCAGAGGGAGCATAACTGGAGGATGAATTAATCTAAGCTTTGTACACTATACACTATTTGTATTTTTGAGAAATATGAAATAATCATTTATGTTTAGAATTCTGTAACATCACTAAAGCAATATACATGAATTGAATATATATGGAATGTGGCTATGCATATGCAGATATATGTATGTGGAAACATTTAGATATATAGAGATAACAAGAGACATGGAAGAAGAGAAGACTTGCACAAGAGAGTTTTGGCTGGATTTTTGTTACAGGTTCTAATCCATTTTGTTTTGTTATTAAGGCAGTGCTGTTTCTGGTAATGGGGATAAAGAAGATGAATCCATAAGGAACCTGAAGTTGCTCTGGATCTGAACAGTTACTTCTAGGTGAACCACAAATTATAGTTTCTTCATTAAGAAAGTGTATTCTTTCACAAAGAAACAGTCAATGGCATTTTCCTGTTATGCCATCAGGTAGACTACAGGAGGAAGTGCCTTTCATATGGAGACGATGTGCATTTTCTCCTTGGCTGATCAGTTTGTGTTCTGATGGATCCAGTCGTAGAGTGCTGTCACCTTAGTGTACACACCAGGACGATTGCGCCGAGCACATCCTTCACCCCAGCTCACAATGCCAGCAAGATACCATCTATTTCCCTTTCCTGTGCAGGCCAAGGGACCTCCAGAATCTCCCTAAAATGAAGGGAGTCCGGCCATTAGTATACACACACACAAAGCACTGTAACAAAAGTTAGGTTATTTAAGAACAGTAAATACCTACCTTTCTGTTTCTCAAATTAAAACTTAATACTAGAGTCTAAATTCTCGATAGAATGTACCCAGCTAGACACCAAATTTTTTCAATTATCTTAACTTGTGGAGGTAGCACATAAAGCCATATAAATCACTGGCAAGAAGTAGTTTGTGAAAGTACCCCTTGCTAATTCCCACTACGGGATTCATAAAACAACTCAACACAGCCAACATGGGGAGAGATGATGACAGGGACAGAAATGGGGAATTCTACTACCATTTGACCATAAACTGTTCACAGGTTGAAGGCAGAATTCTCATGGTGTGTGTTAAACAGGAACAGAAAGATACCACACACCCTCAATTAAAAACAAACAAACAACGCCCCAAACAAACAACAACAACAAAACCCAACAAACTAAACCAAACCTCAAGACAAACCAGGCACAATTAAGGATTATCATTACTTTCATAGTCAAGACTGTGTCTACATTTGTAGATGGAAAGGAAGGAATAAAGACTAAGGAACACACACATAACAACCCAGTCCTCAAATGGAACATGCAGCTCTGCACAGCAATGTAGGAAAATAAAAAATTTGGTTCAGTTCACAGGATCTAAATGCATTCAGGCTCATCAACGCTTTTGTGCCCTTCATTGTTTTAACCTTGTATGTCTTCCGTGAACTGGTCTGTTCACAGAACTCTGAGCAGCTACAGTGCAGCTCCTCTCTGCAGCTGTTCCTTACGCACGCAAGGCAGTCAGCAGCCTCCGAAGTGACCCTGGGATTTGTTTGCTGCTCCCAGTTGGAGCTAAAACATGTAAAAGGTCAGAAGAAAGCCATGTACCAAGAAAAGAGTAATAACAGAAAAGCCTTCATCACCCAACCAAACAAAATTATCTAGAGATAAGAGAAAACGACAGAGCAGTTCTTCCACTCTCTCAGGCTGCTGTCCTATGAGCAATTTTAATGATCCAAGAGGCTGATCCCAAAGTGACTTGAGAAAGGAGGATACACAGTCCAGCTGATTACACAGCCTGTTCTGAAAGACCGAAAGGGTGGTATGATGGTGGCAGAGGAAGGATCCTACACAGATGAACTAAGACCAAAGAACATCCTGGAGTGATAAGAAAACAGTGTGAAAGAATAATTGTTTCATTTTTCACTGTAAGTATCAGATCCTCTAAAGATGAAAAGCGTTTGGAAGTTTCGCATAACTTGTGCAACGCATGCACAGCTTACATGTCCAGGAAGAAATGAACAAAACAGGATGACCACAAGTCTGGAACTATAGTAAGAGGGTTTCAGGGTGCTGTGGGGGTTTCCTGAACTCCCAATGTCATTCCTCTCTAGCACTGTACAGGAAATATACTAGTGACACAAAACAAAAAAATAGCAAAGATGCTACCCAGACCAAGAACTTAGAGGCCCAGAGGGCCAGCATGCTAGGATTCAAACACAGCATATTATATTGGAAACTAGCCAGTATGAGATATAGCTGAATTGCTTAAAAATGTCCATCTGAAAATTCAAGGGCATTTCTTAAGCAATACATCTTTGGAGGAACATCACACTCCTAAACCAACATGTTTTAACAAAACAACTCCAAGGTCTAAGGTTATAGACAAACTGTACGTAAAGTTAACAAAAATAATAGTTCATTGAATTAGAACTTAAGGACTGCAAGAAAACCCTGCAAATAGCCTATTCCATATAAAGAAGTTTGACCCATTTTGAGCTACAATCTTGCAAAAATTTTTCTATTACATTAAAATAGTAGAATTTGTATATTACACAAATATTATATCAAATTGCCACAGTTTAAAAATCAGTAACACATTTCTCTCCCTTTACACAGTAACTGGTATAAAAAACATGTTTGTGATTTTGAAAGTTGATATTTATCATAAGTTTAAATATTAAAAAAGTACACAACTAGTCTAATAACTGAGATGGAGGAAGAAAGCAGAGTCAGGACAATTGAAGTACATCCAAAGAGCAGTTTCTGATTGTGCGTATAAATAAGTGAGGTCATATAACTTATGATACAGTGATGTAGTCAAAAGTTGTATTAAAAGGGAACATTGCAGCTGCAGTTCCCAAACCTAGCTTAGCTTTTCTGTTTGTATTTCTTTGTAACTATAACAATACATCACTCATCATACTGTTACAGTATTTTAGCAATTACACACCCAGACACTAAAAAAGAAAAAAAGAAATTAATACAAATTAATGCAGATGGACCTAACTTCATTCCTTTTATCCTTATATTTTTCTTCTACAGTTATATTTCATATAAGAGAAGATGAAAAACAATTCTTGAAAAACATATGGCCCTTTGTCTTTGCAAAACAACATTTCTCAAGAGTCAGAGATTATCTATGCCAAATTTCCTTCCTTGTTTTGGAGAGCCTTTAGTTGTTATTTTAAGTTAACCGTACACTCACACTCAAGATCTCTCTCTCTATTACTAATAAAAACAAAAAGAAAAAAAAAAGGAAAAAAGAAAAACCACACAAACAACCCACAACTCTGAACAGCTTTCTAATGAAACCAAGTATTTCTTTGTAGTGTTTCTACAAGTTCCAGATTACCTGGCATGCATCAATGCCACCATTAAGATTCCCAGCACAGAGCATACGTGATGTAATAAGATCATCATACAGCTTGTTGCAAACACTTTGGTTAATTATTCTCACTCGAGCTTCTTGCAGTGTTTTGGCAAAATGACCTAGAAAAAAAAACAAATACAAAAACCCACAAATTTCTAATAGAGATATCACAAAAGAGAATTACTTCAAGCTCTAAGTCTATCCAGCTAATGACAGCAGAGTAATTCTGTTCCCTTCAAATGGTGCCTGACCTCAAATTTTAAAAGTTCTTGCCCACACTACCCTCTAGACACAGAGGTCCCAATGCACCACCTTTGCATTTCCCTAGTCTTTATCCTAATGAGCCTGTTCTGCCAGAAAGTAGTAAAAGCACCATGCAAACTGTAAAGTAAGATTCTACACAGAGTAACTATCTTTGAATGCCATTTCAAATTATGTCCAAAGACAATATGCTGTTATTCACACTATAGTTGTGCTCCAAAAAATGTCCAAGTCCTACAAAATGAAATTTATATGCTGTTTTCAATCCTCTCTAAACTGAGGAATAAAGTTAAAGGGGGAAAATCAAATAATTAAAAACAAAAAAAAAACCCAACAAAAAACAGCCTGCGAGTCTCACATTATGCTAAGAACTTAATTCTGTGCTATAGTATTGACATAAGTTGTCGTTGTGAACTAAAAATCCCGAGTCATGTTTTGGTCCAATAGTGTACATAAACTTTTTGATACTTGGATGATCAGAGGAAGTACAGAATTTTGGTTTGTTTGATTAGTCAGCTTTGAGGGTGGGTTTGGAGTGAAACAGATGGAAAAATATGTTTCTTTTACATATCATTATACTGAATTTGAATGTTACCCATGTAATTTTGATAAAAAGCAAGACGTATCAAGGCATCAATTGTAAAGCCATTTGCACTTCATTAGGTTTTTCTGTTATTAATGAGATTTAATTATTTTTTTAAGGCACATTAAGTAAGCCAGAACTACACAGCCTAGGGGCTTCTGACCAAACATGAGGAACTAGGTCTCAGCACAACTGTGGGGACCTCTGAAGTGCTGAGGGGCTGTCCAAGACCAGGTTTCAACACTGGCTCCTGTTTAATGCTGAGACAGGGCCATGATCCCATGGGCTCCCCCCCCTCACCTCTCCAATTCAATTTGTTTTTCTGCCTCCTTACTGCAGCATGCTATTTCAAGCACAGAGGCAAAACTCTTCATGGGGCCTACATTAAACTGCCTTTAGTTGAGACAGAGAAAACAAAAAATCCTCCACGATATTTTTGCAATTACTGCTGTTCATGGCCCCCTATTGTCACAAATGTAGATATAGAGACAAATTCTTTCTCTGCAATAGCTGCAAGTCACTGTTTACTTTACATGCAGAATACCTATTCACCAGATAAAATAAGCCATGAGCACAGGCACATTTTTGTAAATCTGTGGTCATTTGCTTTTCAATGATCTGTGACACCTGACTGTGCATTTTGTCACTTATCACCTGCCACCCAAGCAAACATTCAGAATTCACAGACTGTAGCTAAGGAGATTTTTTCTAGCTTTTTATAGACCCACTAAGTAAACCACAGAGTTGGGTTTTATTTTGCTTACAAGTATAAATATTTCATTGTTAGAGTTTAAAACTAAGCCAAACTTGTCAGAAGTATATCCAAGAAATGAACATACTATTTTCTTTTATGGCTCCCCAGCCAGTTACATAGCAGACAGTTCCATAAAGAAATACTCTAGAGGTGCTGGGTAAACAAATGGGCTGTACCAGCTCACTGAAGAATACAGGCATCTCCATTTCCAACAGGGCAATGTCATAATCTGAGATAGATTGGTCATACTGTGGGTGGACAATAATCCTTTTGATTGATCTCATAGCTACACGATTGCTCTTTCCATTAATAGTGTGTAAGCCCATATATGCTCTCCATCCCAAAGGAACAGAGTATCTGTAAAGAAAATGTTTTTAGAAGATCCCACTGGAAAGTAATGTAGTGTTAGTTCACTCCATTTTAACTACTTTTCAGTATTAGATGAGATTCATCAAAACCAAAGTGAACAGAGTAGAATAGTACTTCAGAAGATAGAAGTACTATAATCTCTGTCTCCTAAAACATTAAGTAATGTTTTTACTTGCTATTTTGAAAACAATTAATTTCCTAGAGCTCTAAGATCAATTCCATGCAATGCACCATGCTTTGGGAGTCAGAAAAGCATATTATTAAATTCTAATTCCTCCTTGTTGCGTGTAGGAGGAATGTCTTTTCAATTTGCACTGCCTAAACTGAACATCAGTGAGTTTTACACTCAATAAATAGGAACTTTTCCGGAGAAAAAAAGGCCACAGATTCTATTCAGAAAATCACTGCCTTAAGAAAAAAAAAAAAAAAGAAAGAATAAAAAAAAAGGGTGTTTACCCTAAATCTAACAAAACAGTGTTTTATCTTGCAGGATTGACTGACAATAGAAGCAAAGGAGTAACTTTGAACACTTCAGATTTTTGAAGCCAGCAGAATACAATACTGAGTGTTGATGTACTGATATGTCACAGAATTAAAACCTTAATCAGCTTCTCTAGACAAGGAATAGCTACTGCAGACTTTTGAAAGCAACACTGTCAGGTTATTAAACTGTACATACTCTGAGAAAATATAATTTCTTCATACCTCACAGAATCAGAGTCCAGGAAGCAGTGGGCAGCGGATATGAGCCACCTGTTGGAAATAATAGATGCACCACATACATGACCTTGTGCTCCCATCTGTAAACTTGCTTGCCAAGGCCACTTTCCAGATCTTGCATCTTCACCTCCAACGATTCTGTTTTTCTTAATCTGGTGTCTTCCACAAGCTAATAGAAATCATTGAATACAATAGTAACAAAGCCCACAAGGTCATTTCACTTTGCCATGCTTAACACAAAATTTTATCCGCAGACCACAAAGCTGTTGAAAAAAAAAGAGTATTTTCTTATTGTGCAATTTGTAAAAATTGTAAAATCGCTCCTCCTCACTCAATGGGCAGGTGAGATATAAGCCAATCATTGCTTATCCTCCCTTGTAGCTTTCTAAAGAGGTTAGAATTTCAAAAAGACATTTAGGCACAAACCTAAGCTGGGTTGTTTCTGAAAGTTCACTTGAATACATTCTCACATTTTTCCCTCCTTCCAAACACAGCACCTAAACTGCATTTTATTCAGCTGCAACAAGCGCTAAGACCTTCCTAATACTCCTGGAAGTGTTCATTGCTTGAAATAAGTTGTCACACACAGAATGGATGAGTGGATTTAAAAGAAACCATGCATAATTCAAGATGTACATTTTCATACCGATGTTGCTGGGAATTATTTTTTTTAACTTCCATTTGATTTAATCAATTCTTTATCCAATAGTGCTTGACCGTAACACAAATTCCTGACTCAGTTTCCCTAGTCATAAACTAATTTTTACATAAATGTTACCACACCACAGTTCATTTCATCAGATCCATCTGCACAGTCTCTCTTCCCATCACACTCAGGATTTGGTTTCAGCAAGCACTTTCCATTGAGACATTTGTATGCATAAGGGGAGCAACTTTTGTAGGCTGAAATAAGAGAGAGAAGATAGTGTCACAGGTTTGGAGTCAGGCTTTCAAATTATTAAAAAAACCCTTGCACTAGTTGTTCAAAACTACACATTCCAGTCTGCTGGAAGCCACAGCCTGTACTGGTGTAAACTGGTCCCTCTATGGAGAAGGTACAGTGGAATGTTTTACTCTGAATAACGATCATACTAATTTCGGTCTTCACTATCCATGAGGAAAAAGACATAAAAGCATTCAACTGTCTTCACTACCATTTTACTTAACTCTACACTGAATCAGCTAGGCTTGTTAGATCCGTTCTTTTACCTTCACCAGCACTATCGGCATTATTAATTATAAATCTTCACAGCACCTCTGCATTTTTAAGTGAAATAGAGAGAATTATGGAAGAACTTTATACCTCTCACCAATAATTTTTTTCTAAGGACTATCAAAGTTTACTATGTGAGAACCCTGACACATCTCAGCAATAGGCTTCCATCACTACTGTTCTTATTACCAATTGCTTACACCTCTAAACAGCGGGAAGGAGATTTTTTCAGCAAATGAAGACATACTCCTGGCTACCCCAAGGACCTAAGATCCAAAACAAGCCAAGAATTATAATGGAAAAATGCAGCAAGTCACTAAGGAGACGTTGGTAGCACTGGCAATGTCTGTAACCATTGTGGATCTACAGTAAAAAGACCATGACTGTGGCAACAGTCCCCAACCTACCATATCTCTCTCCCTTACATTATTTTGTACAGATCTGGCAGAACCTGGGGAAAAAGTGCTCTTCCAACAAGATTGCCAGCAAATGTGCTTTGTTAATCTTTCTAAAATGACTGTTATCTTGGATTTTGCTTCATTAATTGTCTAGACTCCCCCAAGAACTAGTTATACTCTGCATGTTTTATTTTCACAATTATGAAACTTTGTGCCATGAAAAAAGATTTATTTAGAAATAACACATTTATCCATTAAAATAAGCATATTCCCACTTCTGCCTTCCACCATCTTTCAGAAGGTAGCTAAAAATATATACTTACAGCAGTTGTTTTCATCACTGTCCTCCCCACAGCTGTCATCTTCTTTACAAGACTTATACTGATGCTTACACTTCCTGTCACCACAGTTCAACCATTCTGGATTACAACCTGAAGAAGAAAGGTCTGTAAATGCTTTATAATTCCAACAGCAGGCTATGAGCTATGAGCTACAAACCCTATCAGAGGTCAACTCGATGTTGCTGTGCTATCTCTGTCAGACGTTAATCTACCATGGTTTTGAGAACATCCAGTGACAGAGAGACTTGTTTCATTACCTAACTTGTGCTGTGCTCTCTGACCTTGTGTTACCTTCTGGTCAGTCTTTCCAGCATCTCTTCAGCGTTCCTTATCTTCTTTGATGTGCAGTACCCAATTTGGATACAATACTCCAGCTGAGGCCTTCCCGCCAGTGACTGGGAAGATATTTTCAAACTCCCACTTTATATCCTAGTGTGATGCTTAAAAACCCCCCCCAAAACAAAAGAAGACAACCAAAAAACAAACCACCAAGTACACACAAAACACACAAAGAATATTTTACGACTGACTCACAAGTCATCTTTTGAGCAACTATTATCCCCCCAGCCATTTTTAGCAAAAAAGCAACGTAGGCAATCCACTTGTCTATTTGATTCCCTGTGTTCAGATCTTGTCTTTATTTTTCTACATATATGTTCTCCAACTTCTCAGGAGCATTTATAAATACATCCCTCTTTCTCTTGTGTAGCACTTTCCCTATATCATAAGCATCTACTCTAGTCTATCATTTAGATCATGAACAAAAATTATGTGACATTCCATAACAGATATTGGCAGAATGACAATGAAAATATCCTTTCACTTTGGTAATTACTCTTGGCCATTTGTTCTCTGGAAACAGTTTTCTGTATTTTTTCCTCACTATGTTTTCTTCACTTACTGACAAGCTTGTCACACAAGACAGTGTGAAAGTACAGCTTCTCCTCTATTTATCCTCTCACAGTGGGGAATTAAAACAATATTTTAAAACTACATGCTGGTTTTTAATATTTTCACTGTTTACAAATAGTTTATTTGTTGTGCTATGTTTTTTTTTTTTTCCTTTGGAAGATTAACTTATAAAGGTTGGTGTAAAATTCCCTCTTCATTTTTTTGTTCTCCCACTCTTAAAAGAGTTGCATTACACAGCCTCTTCTCCAGACTTTTATATCTTCACCCACATCCCTCATGTGATCTTAAAGATCACCACCGGTATTTTAGAGAACTTCAGACAGCCTCTAAACTTCGTGGAACAAACTCTTTAAAGAAGACAACAAACAAGAAATAATTGCTCTACCACAATCTAGTTCATCACTACCATTTGAGCAGCCTTTCCAGCCTTCAGACAGATTGCTTGAAGGAATGCATGTTCTATCTGCATATCTAAGGACAAGCTAGAAAAATAAGAAGTCAATGGCACTAGAAATGCTTTTACAGTCTAAATGCATTAATGCAGGACTACACCATGCAGAAATACTAAAATGGCCGTTAAAAATTGAAGCTGGTGTCATTTATACAATAAATTGAATGTTAAAAAAGGAAACAATACCTTACTTGGCACAATCTGTCAAAGATTTTTGTCAATCAGTCTGGATCAAATTAATCAATATTCATCTAAATGGAAATTAGCAAATTAATGTCACATTAACTGCCTCACTCTGAGGGTTGAAAGTGATTCAGCACAGACATATAACAAGTACTGATAGCAAACACTTGTTTAATTTGTTAAGGGAATGTATTCTACACAGGAGCATCTAAAGAGAAGGAAAATAAAAAAAAAATCAAAACTAGGCATTCTCTTTAATATTATAGATAAATATTTCCTGATATTAAAATGTTGCAGAAACTAATCTGTGTTACTACATTCAACTGAAGGTCTTATGTGAATAAGTGCCTTATCAAACCTTTTCCAAATCCAATTTCATTATGAAACAGCCTTTCCCCAAGATTTTCTTTCACATTCACTTAAACTACCAACTAGTATAGATGGTCAGTTGTTCATTTGCAATAAATAAAAAAATGTTTGTTGTCTTCCACTTTTTCAGATGTGTCAGGGAAAAAAATTATCTGTGGAAGAACAAGTAGTCGAAAGTTCTCTTCTTTCTGCCCAAGTCAAATGAAACTTTTTTCTCATCTAGCACCATAAGCAAATTAAGAGCTACATCAGATTGAAGGACCAAACATATTTGTCCCACAGTTGTCTTATCAGTTCCAATCTGGGGTAATTTAGTCCTCTTCATTGCCTTGCATGTGATGTCAGTGGGAGGAAAGCACACACTAGGTAGCCAGCAGCGTTTCCATTTTCTCTTCACCACTCCCAAAGTTATTCAGATGATGGCTGGCATTTGCTTTCCAGGTCAACTCAGAGCAGTGCCTGTGATTTTTAATAAGTGTGTTTTAATAGGTACCCAACAATGGAAAGAAACTAATCTGAGGTGAGTGACTGCAGGTACTACAGATACGAGAGATGAATTCTTTTTCCCCCTTTTTACTTCTACAGGCACATCTGACCTAGAAAACCAGTGCTCTCAATACATGCTGCGCTCTCAGATGGTCTTCCACAAATTTCTGTAATGACTTGATACTGACACATCACAGCTATTTTACCCTGCCTGCTGAGTCTTAATGCAGATCCTTATGATCATGACTAAGACTTGATTAAATAACTTAGAGCCATCTGCTTGCTCCTCAGTGCTAGAAGCAGAGCACACGGATAGTACTAGACCCCGACAAATTAGAGGACTGGGCAATCACCAGCCATATGAAGTTTAACAAGGGAAAGTGTTGGATTCTGCACTTGGGATGGGGCAACCCTGGTTGTGTGTATAGACTGGAGAACAAGAGACTGGAAAGCAGTGCCACAGAAAGGGACCTGGGGGTCTCGGTCAATGGCAAGTTGCATATGAGTCAGCAGTGCCCTGGCAGCCAGGAGGGCCAACCATGTCCTGGGGGGCATCAGGCAAAGCATCACCAGTTGGTCAAGGGAGGGGATTGTCCCGCTCTGCTCTGCACTGGGGTAGCCTCACCTGGAATACTGTGTGCAGTTTTGGGCACCACAATATAAAAGAGACATTGAACTACTAGAGAGTGTTCAAAGGAGGGCGATAAAGATAGTGAGGGGTCTGGAGGAAGAGCCATATAAGGAGCAGCTTGGTCTGTTCAGCCTGGAGAAGGGGAGACCTCACTACAGTTACAGCTTCCTCCTCACAGGAAGAGGAGAGACAGGCACTGATCTCTTCTCTGGGACAGAGCCCAAAGGAATGGCCTGAAGCTGAGTCAGAGGAGGTTTACATTGGATATCAGGAAAAGGTTCTTCACCCAGAGGGTGGCTGGGGACTGGAACAGGCTCCCCAGGGAAGTGGTCACAGCACTAAGCCTGACAGAGTTCAAGAGGCGTTTAGACAATGCTCTCAGGGACATGGTGTGATTCTTGGGGTGTCCTGTGCAAGGCCAGGAATTGGACTCGATGATCCTGATGGGTCCCTTCCAACTCAGCATATTCTATGATTGTAATAAAGACTGGGGATTTTCTCTGTTAGGCTTAGACTCATCTTTAGCCTGTTTTTGAGGCAGTGACTGGAATAACCACAGCACATGGTATAGTCTGTAACTTTTTCTAGTACAAAGAGACACACATTGGTGGAAGCAGAAATCCCTAAAAATTGTGTTAGTCCTGTAGAATGACCAACCATAAAACCTAACACCTGTTTATAATGGAAGTCATGAAACAAGAATCTTTATCAGAGACCTTAATACATAAATGCTTCTGTGTCAACACTGAACTACGTTTGGTCAAGCAAGCTGAGGATCTGAAGAGGTTTCAAAAACTCATTTGGTCTCTTGAAATTGCAGAGAACTTTAGTTACCTAGATGTTAATTGGGTAAAGGAAATAAAAGGCATAGAAAAAATAAGATATTCCATCTTTTCTAAGAAATATCACATGTAGATATGTGTATCCCCTGAAAATTCCTGTTTCACCCTCAGAAGCCCCCCAAGACCTAATGCTGATCCAGAAGTGCATAGACAGGGGAATCAGGAGAGGGCTATAAGAATCTCAGTCATATTTCTGCAACATCTGCTAGCAAGGGGTCCTCTTCAACTGTCAGTGAAAATCTAAAGTGTTTGCATAAACCTGGAAACTGATTTAGAGCAAGTTGAGTTGTGAATTTAGAGAGAAGACTAAGTATTCGTGGTTAACTTCTGCTGGCAGAGGAGTCATGCTTAGAGGCTCTTTGCCATACTATTTTCATGTTGCAGCTTGGCTATTTTAAGGTGTTAGCAAAGTGCCATATAATTAGATCCACAGAAATGGAGAATTTTTTTTTTTACTACCCATTTTACATAAGTATTGATAAAACCTAGAAAATAAGCTTCTTAAAGCATCTTATTCTAAATGTGTACATCTATTTGTTCGATTAAAGACAGAATCATATTTTAAACATTTATCTCTTGAAATTAGGTTAAGAATAAAAGGCAGGTTGATTTGTATGTGGTTGGCCTGTCAAGCATGGTTTCTCAGAGGTTTGTCCTTAAAAATTAAAGTATGTGCTCAATAACTTACGGTCTGTGTGACTGAAGGCTTTATATTCAATATAAAACCCTCTGTGGGTGACCAGTTCATCAGAATGGAAATTGATTGCAACAGAATAGCCATATTCCCTGTTTCTGTTGTTTTCTGAAAGAGCTTTACAGTATCTAGCAAGGCAAAAGTGAGAATTATTAATTTCTAACCAAACAGACCATTACCACCCAGCTACATCTACTTTTACTGAAAGGTAATGACACCAAAAAGCTCTTAAAACAATGCAGTAAAGATCAGTTATAGTTTGGTGTTAAAAACAGCCCAACAGAAACATTGTAAAGCCTATTTACAAATGCCTTCCACTCCACACTAGCAGACTTTGAAACAAAATACAGCAAGATGATCCATGTCAGTATCTACCTTAAAAATACAAACTGCTTCAAGCATGTTTGATTTCAGATTTCCCATTTAGGTTTGCAAATCCAAGAGCTGCAAATCCAGTGAAGGATTAAATCATTCAACCAAATCCAATAGGTGTTGCTTATTTCAATATGCACCTTCCAAGAGGCAAATTACTCAGAGTAGTGGTTTTTTTTAGTGTTAGTGTAACAATTACAGTCACTAAAGAGTAAGTGGTATAGAAAATGAAAGTTCTGATGGATGCAAGCTCTTCACCCGCATCAAGACCACTGCCAGGAATTCACAGTTCATGTGCAGCTGCATAAAATCCTGTAGTTTTCTACATTATTGCTTTTAAGGGGAACAAAAGTGTAAGTGCCTGTAGAAAAACCAGGATGCCTAAATTAATGTAATGACAAATGTTTAATACTAGGGCAGGATTAAGAACATTCTACTGCTGAAGTTCTTTGGAAGCATGCCAATTTTTTGTTGAAATGTATCTTTCTGCCCTATAAGTGGTGATGCACTTTTTTCTTAAGTACAGTACATTGTGCAGAACACCGAAATGCAAATTAATATCTCAGAAAATAATGTCTTTACTCACCTAACTCCATCAATTTCTAACCAGTCTTTATCACATTTACTGGACCCTGGAGACTTCTCTTGAATTTGTATTACAAGGATTTTTAGTGACAGCTTGTAGCCAGGCAATGGTGCCTAAAAATCAAAGGATAAATACCCCGACATACATAGTCACAAGGTGAAAAAGGCCTGTGCTGCCAAGATGGCAAATCTTTGTACATATATTATTAGATTGAAAGTACTGCATTTATATTGTGCAAATTAGTGCCTTCGAAGAACCAAAAAACTTTTCCGATTTAAAAATCTATAGAAATCTTTTTAGATCCAACTTTGGCCAGACTCTGCCAAATAAAGGAGTGTGAGCATTTCTGCAGTCAGCATAAAGCACTGTATCAGAAGTTCATCCTATGTTTGTACTGCCATGTGTTCCCATTCCTTTCGTGAACAGAGATGAGAGTTTTATGCTACAAGCTGCTAATAATTTTCACCGAGCACAAGAAAGGTAGAGACTGTTACCAAGTTATATATATGAAAAGCTTCCTTTACCAGGGAAAGTAAAAAAGTACTTAAATGCTTAATGGAGCAACAGACCAACACACTGGGGAGTTGGTAAAAATCATGGAGAGATTTTAAGTCCTGCCAAAGGACTTTCTGGACATTCAGAGCTAACTTTTGAGCCAGAGAAGATCCTGTTTCTGCAGAATTCAGGGAAATACAGTGTGGTATCCACCATATGAGGCATGATTTATATGACCATTTTTTCTTTCTGAGATAGAAAAAATGTGCTGATTATTATTAATTTTCGCTGGCTGCTAGGAGTTGTTGTCTCACCCATTAATTTGGTTTTGTCATGAATAATACTCAAACTTTTGGAAGTTGGCAACGTTTCCCTTCCATAGCTGGCATCTGTACATCAGACAGGAAAGAAATGAGTGCCTGAAAAGAAGTCAGGTGCAGGAGTCCCACTAAGTTTTCTCTCTGTTCCACCCACATCAAAAGTAATTTTCTCCCAATTTTTTGCCTAATTAACATAAAACAAAGTCATCAGTACTCAAAAGAGATCCCAGAACTTACTTTGATGATCCAGCTGCAGTCAATGTTTGGTGGGTAGTAACTTGGGTAATAAGGGGAACTCAGTGTCCCGTTCCAGGAAATGTAATGACCACCACACACTGGGAGAGAAATATATCAGCAAGGAACACCGTTATTATCTCAGCAGGGTTAAAGGGCAGAGGCTACTTCACTTGCTAGGACCCTTCTCTATGTACTGAGTTAGAAGAATGGGTTGTGACAGTATTAAAGTCACATTTTGCCCGTATTAACAGGAAATCACTCAACTGCCACCTCTCCATCACACTGGATTTCTCTTATTAAATTACAGCTAAGGGTAAGTACAAAACACCTTTGACTGAAGTTTTTAAAAAATGTTCTTTCGTGGTAGGTAGAAGAAGCAACTAAATGTGGATGCAACAAACCTCCCCCTTCCAATGTGCTTCTGACCTTTCTGTAGGCATTATCAAAAATTAAAAAGCAATCAGCCCAATGAAGTGAAACCTCTGTTTAATTTCACCTAAACTGGGAAGTTTATGTGTCAGTTCTCAGTCTGAAAATTCATGCCAAATTTGAACAGTATTTTTGAGGTTTTATTTTCTACCAAGGACTCTCCTAGACATCCAGTCCTCAGTGCTCTTAGTTCCCTTTCGATAACATCACAAATGCAAACATGAATATAACAGAAATGAAGACAATTTTGAAAATAACAATATTTTGTGGCAACCCCCAATCTAAATATCATTTGGAATGCTAATCTTCTGAAAAATTAAGCCATTCTAGTTAGTAATGTGCATGGAATAGGTATTTGCCTAAGCAGCATCCACAAAGACACAAGCTCGAGTGTGTAAGATTTGGAAAAGTTTATCCCCTGTGATTTGTTCCGCAAGTTTGAAAATAGTCACTTGCTTTATTGTCAAAATTCTTTCACTTAGGCTTTACCAAATTAGTGTCACTAAACTTGACCTGGTGAAGCCCCTTCATCTCCTCTACAATACTACAGTTTATCATTACTCATAATATTTCACTAATCATCCAGAACTCATGTAAAATTCATAGTACCCCATAGGTTCAGAATATACTTCATAGGTCTTGAAACACTTTTCTTTACATTTAACTACATTGAACAGTACTTTTCAGTAAAAGAACTGTTTGCTCTTGTTTTCCATTTCCTTTAAACACACATTATACAGGCTGGGGATAGATTGCCAAAACCGATAAAAGTGCTGTTCTTTGACTGGAACTATCCAGCCTTGCCTAGACATATAGTGCCTGTAGGGCTATTTGGCTGGCTTCTCTGCTGCCACTGCTCAGTGTTTTCCATGTAGCAAGACCAATGTCTGGCAAGTATGGCTTGAGTAGTTATCAGAAAGACAAAAAAAAAATCTCCCAGACCAAAGGATTTTTCTATTCTTTGTTCAGTTCTCAAACTTCTTTCAAAGTGGGTCAGAATGATAATGCCCTGACTTATACGCCAGCATTCCCTCCCACAAGTATGTTCAAAGCAATATCAACTTTTTTAGAGGCAAAACCAGGAATACGTTAGATGCTTGTTGCTATTAATTACTTACTGATTTTAGGAATGGCTTGAAAGTGAGCTTTTAATATGCTGCTTCCTTCTCTTTGGTCCAATGAGAAGGTAAGCAACATCACATTACTAGATGAAGTTAAACGTACAACAGAAGGAGCCCAGGCCCCAGGTCCACACCACCTGGAATAGTACACAAAAAAAATGCATTAAAAAAATCCCATATTCCAGTCATCTTTGCTGAGAAACCAGGCAGAAATAACACTGATCCGGTCATCTGTGCTTCTGAAGCATTCCTTTGGCTACCACTTCCCTTTTATTCTTCCACCCCGCTGACAGCACACAAGACGCTAGAGTTTCCCGTCACTGAGGCTTAGTCACTCAGGGTGAAAAATCACCCTTGTTCTTGCTTAACGAGTGCCCCAGAGTTTTCAGACCTGCACAAGCTTCAGAGAGGGAGTGCCAGACTATGTTATTCCAGTAGTGGTAGGGGCACTGGGTCATAGAGGTTAGGCCTGAAAAGACAAGTGCCAGTGCAGCAGCGTTGAGAAGTATCTATGCAACAGATAAGCCCAAACATTTTCAATCTATTAACATTCACTTTGGTTTCGTGTCACAAGAGCTATCACACAAAATGTGAAGGTCTATGCATGGAAACTATTAATTCTTACTGATCTTCTACTTGAATAATGAGTTAATTTATAATCTTGAAGCTTGAAAACTTACTTCTACTTGGAATTTGAGATGCTATCTCTTGCATCTGTAAATTCACTCTTATATTTATTCCATTTTGAAATACACAACATATTTTGGATTTCTTTTCATTAATTGATAAATCTGTGTTAAAAATTTCTAGCAGTTTTCTCTTTCCCTTTCACAGCAAATGAAAGCAATTAAGACAAGACCTCTCAGTCTTTTCACCACAGCCCTACCACTGTCACCAAGATCCACACTGGCAGCATAAAAATAAAATTTTTGAACCTTAAACTGAAAATAGTTGTCTTTTGCTTTCCAGCAGGCTATTCCTGGTTCCCATTTCATGTGAGACACTAGATTTGCCTCTCTTGCAGACATTATTAAATCTGTTTTATCATAATAATTGACAAAACCTTTATAAAATAACTATTTGAGTCCTATCTGCACTGAAACATGGAAATCTTTCAGCATCTTCATCAGCCCTGTTGACAGCCTGGCTTATCTTCTGACTGTACCTTTTGTCACAGTATCATCAGAGTAGCAGGGCAAGCTATGAGAAGAGCTGTCCACGTGAGATGCTTATTCTCACAGTACACCTCACCATCGCAGCTTGCTCGCTCTTTAGTATTTGTCACTGAACAGCTGTACTGCCACAATTTACAGAAACTGGTGAGAATTGTTTTAGTCACCACGTGTGACCCTAGACCTAAAAATTAGGGAATAATGGCTATAAATATCATAATTACTGGCTGCCATGGCTATTGGACATATTATTAGTTCTATTATGTCTGTCTTAAGTAGCCACTAGCTGCTTTTGGCTCCAGTAGAAAACTAATAGACATATGCAACCCCATACATTTTCTATGGTGGCAAGAAAAGCAACCAAAAAAAGTCAGCTTTTGTTGAGGTATCATTTAACATAGTTTCAGTCACAAAATTCTGTTTTGGTTCTTTGATAGACAGGCACTAACGCACATTCTTGAACTTTGCCTTACAGCTCGCTGCATCAGTGTTCTCTGAATATGTTACATCACACCCCTGTGTCAGTTTTGCCATTTTCCAGGTGCTTCCATGCTCATGGACGGTTCTACATTTGTGTTTCCTAAAAATCTCAGCCATTGCTAATAATGCACAGTGGAGTAACAGTTGCAGCAATAATCCATAATCAACAGCAGAACAGATGCAGCCCAGCATCTGGAACAGGATTCTCCTTCCTAGGCTATAGTCTGAGAGTAAGTCCTTACAAAAACCATGTGTTCATTCCATGCCAACAATAGCAAGCTGTTACATTTTGTTACATGAAGAGAGAAATAAGTCTGCTAACAGAACTGAAGAGGACCACCTACTCAAGTAAGTTAAAGCACTTACTTAAAGAAGTGCATTTCAGATTCCTCCTGAATGTTCTTACAAAAAACTTTTTAAAAATTCCCCTCTTGAAACCATCCAATCTCAGATTCTCAACATGTTTATTTTTTTGATGAAGACAGATTCAATTGTGTCCATACACAAAATTTGACTCTGAAAAGTGGGCATGGCCACTCAAGTTTAAATATCATATGATCTTACTTACGCAAATGGACTACATGTGACTGAGGATGGAGCCTTCCATAGGCACAATCCTTGCAACTGGACTACTATAAAACATGTATTTTCTAAAAGTGATAGAATACAATACTATAAAAAGTCTGTATTTTTTGAGTTGTGACAGTAACTGTATGAAATTTAATCCATTAAAAATTAGTCATAAAATAGAATAAGCCTCACAGCAGGTTCCCTAGGGAAGGGGTCATGGCACCAAGCCTGTCAGAGTTCAAGAAGCATCTGGACAGGGCTCTTAGTCATATGGTTTAGCTTTAGTCCAATGAGGAGCAGGGAATTGCACTTCCAACTTTTGTAGAAGGTCTTTTCATTGCCTGACACAATATTTTTAATTAAGTTGTGTTTGGAGCCTTACATTTTATCAATTTGGTACAGTTTCAGAGAGTTTCTGTACAGTTCAATAAAACACCTTTGCTATCTCTATCATACCTGGTAATGATCTTGTTTTGCAGTGGAAGAAGGAAATCATATGCTGATAAGTGGTGTGATGCACAGCTCTCTGGAGTGACACCATGCAAAGTGATAACTACCAGTCTCACCACATAGTTAGAAGGAACTCGCAGCCTCCATTGATAAAAAGACTTTTTGGGATTCATCAGAGTTAGAGTCCTGTTGTTACCTGGCTTGGCATACAGGTCAAAGGATACTGCTATACAAAAGAAGCTAGATCAGTGGCTGAAAAAATGTTAAGCTGAAAGATAAATTAAGTTCTTGGATAAAATTTCAAACAAGGTAGAAACAATCACCTCCCCACACTTCTTGACTACTCTAATCCCCTTTTTGCCCTTTCCTTTTCAACTCTATTCTCTTTTCCCTACCAGACTGCATCACCTTCTCCAGCTCTGGTCAAGCCTCATCACCACCAGCTCATCACACACTCCACAAGCAGGAGGTGATTTGGCTGCAATTGCTACGATCTCTGTTTCACACCTACTGCTTCCTGCGTCATTTTCTCTTTGCCCCTCTCCATGCAATGAGAACACCAAGTACACAAAGCCAATCTCAAGGTATGCTTGATGTGGAGAAATCAAGCAAAGTGAATTAAAGCTCTACACTGTCTGACTGATCACTACAAAACTATCTAATCACAAGATAAGTAAGCGATATATAATTTTGTAGAGTTGTTTTTTTTTTTTTGTTTGTTTTAAAGATGCCAAGGATAGGAACCACAGCTCATTGCAATGCAGTGGGAACTATTAAATTTCAACCATTTTAGTCAGAACATCAGAATAAAAGCTGTAAGGTATTTTCATCCAGCCTCTATTTGGAACACAAGCCAGGGAGATTCCCTAGTTTGGTTTAGTTTGTAGGCCCTACAGATATAAATGGCAAACTGCCATTTTTCTGTCACAGGATTCCCCCCCCCCCCCCCCAGTGGTATCAGTTGGGATTGAAGCATAATTACCTGATTTTAGCATCACATCATATTCTGTGGAATCTGAAACTGAAATTTATTAACTATCAGCTACACAAGTCAAAGACACAAACTGGAGAAAGAAAAATAGACAGAATAGGAATTAAATGACAGGTACATTGTTACCAAAAAGCTCCATTGTAACAAGATCAAAATCTTCCTCCCCAGAAGAACTGAACAAGTGAGCTGCCTGTTTACTACACATTTCTTTTTGTTGCACTGGGGTTAATTTCTTAAGAGAAGTAACTATGTCTTGTGGTGCCCAGAATGTATTCCAGTAGTAAGCTCGAAGTCCAAGTTCCCCTTCACTGTGAAAGGAAAAAGGTGTATCATAAATACACTGTAATTACTATTATGGACATGATTTCCTCTGGTCTACATTTTTGGCTGGCACAGTTTCACAGCCAGCTGAACTGCTGTGCAAAGAGTTGCAGCTGAACATGGTGGCAAAAAGTTCTTTTGTTTAACGATTGCTTTTGCTGTACAGTAGAAATACTTCGAAAATATGCTGCTTAAAAGGTTACACACTAACACTGAAAACTACACTTCACAAAATCCTTGCAATAATTTTTATGGAATCAGATGTTTCCATCCCTGCTGTATAATTATACACTTTTAAGATCATGTTACAGCTCCAGAAACATTGTACTTTTTTTTTTTATCTGAGGTTAGCACCATATGACAACACAATTTTATGCCCATACTTTGATACATTTCATACAATTGTTGCTGAAAGAAACAATCTTTATGAGTACATATAGAAAGTATGACCTCAGTGATTCAAAGAGACAATCCATCACGCTCCTCCTTTCAAAATGGCCTGTGGACTGACCTGTCAGAGTTTTCAGAGACTACCAGGATAGTAGTAGCCATCTGCTCAGTGTATTTATCCTTCTCACCAGGAGCTTAAGCAGAATGTCTTGCCCAAAATTATACATTTAATTTTTGTTTTGATAGGTTAAAAAGGAACTTCATTTGAATAGACAAAACCAAAATAACATTCTGCAAGTGCCAAATTGTTATTTCAAAAATTAGAAATAGATGAATAGACTATAAAACAATCCATAAAACAAGGAACAATTAATTAGACTTCATTTCTCTCACCGATTCTACAGGGCAAGACAGAAATCACTCTATTAGCTTAACTCATATACTTAAGTGCATTTCTACATTTTTAATTCTCTGACAGACATCTGCATGTTCTTCCAGGTAACTCATTTAAAATGCATGAAAAAAAAAAAAGAGAAACACAGCTGAGTATTTTAAATTTATACCACATGTTGAAACAGTACCTACCTGAAAGCAGCCACCACAGACTTCAAATAGTACTTTCCCAAGAAGGAAGACTCATATGTTTCTGCCAACTGACAATCAAATGGTGGTAAAAGAAAATGCAAAGCATTATATTTTAGTGCCAATATAATCTCTTATGTTATAAAGCATTTGTCTTTTTCTTCCTTTCCTCTTCCTCACACCCCCACACATATCAAAAACACTGTCCATCACTTTCACAAAATGTATCAAATAAGGCTCATAATTTTGCATTAAATTCCACTAAAATAAAAAATCGCTTCCAAGTCACATCACATTTCAAGACCATTGAACTAGCCATGAAAAACAAGGCTTTAATAATACATTTATATTTTTGTTTAAGTCTTTAAATTTCTGCCACGTAATCTGGGCATAAGCAACTTGTATTGGCAGTGCACAAAGCAGCTTTGAGGCACTAGATTAGCTCTTCTGGGAAATACAGGCTAACAGAGAACTGCTTTGTGTTTAAGGCTGCTGTTCACGTGTACCTAGAAAACAGTATTGATCTCACAAATAGAAACTCATAAGAAGTGCAAGAAAGAAAGCATTGTTGTGAGTGATAAAGGAAAACAAAATACAAAGTCAAGCACTGAATTGGAGATATAATTTAAAAAAAAATAAAGGGAAAAATGTAGAAGGAAGAGAGTTTGAATGAAGTAAAACAAAAACACTCTCCTCTTTCTTTGAGTATTTTTTCCATAACCTTGAAACCCACAGGTTTATTATCTAGAAAACATTGACCTTACTATAAGACTCACAGCCCCATCTGTCTAGCTATGTTTCAAAATCTGAAAACTGCCAAGGCACTTGCTAGCTTTAAACTTGCAATTTTGAAGGAAAAAAAATAGTTACGACTATCCGGAATCCCCTCGTCATTCCCAGTCTGATTCTGTAAAAATATTTATAAATTATTGCTCTATTTATGTGGGAACTTACATAATTTTGGATTGCTTCTGCTTGCAGGAGGAATTTCTGTGATGTTGGATCATTGAGGTCATTTGTGTAAGTCAAATTAGGAATTTCTAGGCTTCCACCAATATAAATGAAGGAGAAAGCTGGTGCTGAGGAAAAAAAAAAAAAGATTAAAAAAATTAGCACACCTAATAACATTATAGAAAAGCTTCCAGAATAAGAGGCTTGCAGAAGCATGTATTTGTCCTTGGTGCTTGTAGGTATTAATTCTTAGGAGAAACATGCAGTAATAACCAGAATGCTGAATCACTCTCACCGACAGAGTAATGCCCAGCAGGAAAGGAGAGAAATGAGGTACAGGTTCAGACAGGTATTTTTACTAGGAAGATTTAATTGTTAAGCTTCCATTTTTTGTAGTGCTAATCTCCTGAAGAGGTATGGTTTTAATGGCTATGTGTTGAGATTTGGGAAGGTATATATGCAAGTTAGGTACCTGTCCTGTTTTTTGGAAAAGGGGAATAGAAGATAGACATCTAATTCCTGTAGGTTCTTGGGAAAGATGACAGCTATAATAATGATGGTATTCACAAACAGAGTCAAGCAATTGAGATAAAATGCATACCTTCAATATTCTTGTGCAGCTATTAACTGCTACGTACTGTGCATTTTGTTCCTTTAGCAAAGACATGAAGGAGAAGGGAAAGCCAAGTAGCTTAGGTGCACATTATGTGCTCAGCTGCTTAGTGCAGAGCTTTTCACAGCGCAGAATGTGAACCCAGCATGGTCTGGATGAGATGGGTAACACTTACAGAAAGAATAGTGCAGGACTAGCACGATTACTGTAACTGTTAAAGAAACTACAGATAATATTCCTAGAAGCCGTCTCCTCCAGAAAGAAAACTTCATCCTTTTGAAGACATGATACTTTTGACATAAGCCATCTTGGTAGGATGGGTAGTAGCACACATGTGGACTTTCCTAGAGGATGACACGGGAAGGCATCAATTAGTAAGGCAACGAAGAAGAGCTATCGTATTACATTTTAGTATATTTACTCTTTAGTTTTAAAGACATTAAAATTGAGATAATATCTTTCACGTTATCAGCTACATCACCCGTGAAACCCACAGACTTCTTGGCTGCTTGCTTGCTTAATGCATTTTAATCTACAGAAATGTGTGTGTGGGGAAATTATTATCACCTTGGTCAAGAGCAATTTATGAAGAACAGAGGTCAATGCACACCAGAGTGGACAAGGAGATCGTTTACTATGTTCCTACTATAAAGCTCAGCTGGTGCCTCTTACCTGCCCTGCAGCCCGCTCAGCGTCCGGAGCTGGAATGCTGTACACAGAAGTCCGGCTGGAGGGGAGAGCCCGTAGCATGATGCTGTGACACAAACACCTTCTGACAAACCTACTATCAAAACCCTAAACAACCCTCACTTCTGAAACAGAACTGAATAGCACGCTACTCTCCCCACCGCACACCCCGGGCATCTCTTATTTCCCCTTTGCCACACTGCCTGAAGTTGGAGCCAGCTGATCTGTGATCAAAGAAGGTTGGGAGGAAAAGCTACCATCGCTGTAACTCTTTGTTTGCCTAACTGGCTAAGTAGGATATGGATCCCACCATTTCAAAACAGGTCGCTTCTTTCAGAAATAATAGAGTACAGAAATAATTTATTATACAATGGAAAGGTCATGCAAGCAATTTACAGATAAAAAAATTCCAGAGCAACATAAACGAGGCAACTTCTAATAAACACCCAGTAGAATCCACAGAAATACCAAAGAGAGAAGAAATGCTCAATTCCACAGGCCACTTGAACTTTCCAGTCTCAAGCTGGTACCAAAGAATAACTGTAACTGCAAAGTAATTCATGTTCACATTTCCTGTTTGAAAGAAAAACTAGTTTTCAGTCAGCAAATCAACAAGTTGACGTATTCTGCATGTAAAATAAGAAAATCAAGGATGTGAGAGGGATAATAACATGTTTTATACATGTTGAGAGAGACAGCACAAAGAACAAAACCTTGAAAACTAATACAGGCCCAAGAAATCTGAGCCTCACAAAAAGAACCCAAAACAAACAAACCCCACCCTCTGAAAAAAATGCAAAGGGAAGAAACAAACCCCAACACAGATCACACAGACTGCAAAAGGGATTAACTGGAAGGCAATCCTCAGAGCTCAGAAATTCAAACTACAGCTGCAGACAGATGGCTTTGTTCAAGTCGTTTTTTTTCCCAACAGCCTGTCTGCTACACACACAACCTGCTGATTGTCCCTCCCTTTACGGAAAAGAAAAAAACACAGAAAGAGCCTAGAAGAAACAAACCACTTCTGCATAAAAATTGTATCAGGACCTTTCAGAAACATCAGCTTTACTTGGCAAGGACAAGATCATTGCAATAACTTACATCATTATATTTACTCACCTTCTTAAGATTGCCTGAAGCTAAAGAATTCAAATTCTTAGGTGGATGAACTTGAATATGAAGAAATGAAGGCAGGAAATTAAAGAGTTAGTAGCTCCAAATCATGCAGTTAATTAAATGAAGGTTGGAGGAGGAATAAGCATGGAGCAAATCACTACTCAACTCAAAATTTCTGATCTTAAAAAATTAGGGCCCTACAGATTTGAAAGGATTGAGTTCACCTTCTGCAACCTCTATTCTTCCTTGTTGCCTGTCAGCTGTTCTTGGTGTAGGAGACAGGGAAAGTAGTATTTGAAAGAGTGCAAATAGTTGATTGCTGCTCCACAGTTAATTCTGTATTGGCCTTACACATCTCAGAAGAAAGGAGTGACTAAGCCTTAAGCTCCCTCTTTATGTGATCAATTGTATCTTCAGCTTCCTGACAGAGGATTGCACCTGCATTTAGGTGGTACCTGGAAAATGAATGTAAAGTGCCAGAAGTTTATTATTGCACCTCCTCCTGTGTCTCCAGACATCTGCATAGAACAACCACCACAAGGAATAGCCTCTTCCTTATTCATGAAGGTTTGAAAAAAGGCCAATTATTACTTCCATATGTGAATTCCAGCAAGAGACCCACAAAGAAATTCCACCACTGAACAGTTTTTCCAAATATGATTTTTAATTGAGATATCCAGGACATGTTTTATTCCACAAAAACAGTTTTCACATTACAAGACTGAAGGCACATATTTGTGAATCCATGGTGCAAAATTTGACACTCTTGTGTAGACACCTGGGAAATTTGGTCTTCCACATCCATAACCCCAGCTCACTATGCCAGTCAAAAACCATTTTCCGTCTCCATTGCTTTGACACGACAATGGTCCGCCGGAATCACCCTAAAAATAACAGATTGAGTTGTATGTGTTTACAATGAAATACAAAATCTAGGGAAAAATCCACAGCAGATGTTTTGCCTGAGCAATTCCAACAGTGATTATAATTTCATATTCACATAGTTCAAACCATCGATTCTTTGTTATTTGTAAGCAGATGGATTGCGCAGTTGTACCAAAGTTTGCTCTTTCACAAGAAAGAAGGCTAACTCTCCCTCTCTAAAGACACTAAAGATATTACTTTTCATGGACTAGATTTGAAATTCAAATTTTTTTTCCTAGCTTCAAACTCACAGCTAGACCCCAAATCTGCTCCTTGCTATGTATGTAAATTCATAGATTACACACAAACAACCCAAAAAAATAGTAAGCTTTTTAAAAAAAATATAAATACAATAAATAAAATAAAATATTTAATAATTATATAACTTCTCTCAAAGGTAAATGGAAACAGATTGAATCACTCAATTGTTTTGTGTTTGTGGTTTTTTTTAGTTTAAAGAAGGAAAAAGAGCCTAATGTCGTCCTCTAGTAGATACAAGTCAACAAACAACTAACAAGTTTAAGTGTGTGTAATGTCTTTGCAGTTAGATCAGTTAAAGTGAAGTCTGTAACAGACTTCAAGGTTTTATACACTATGTCATAATGCCATAATACAGGACAAAGCAACTAGGACTCTTCTTTTATAGGATGTTCTTGTACAAATACATTGGCAGAGCTTCAGGTAAAAAAAAAAAAGTGCCACCATTTGGGGAAAATTGCTTGGACCAAGCTTATACTTTCCTGTAAGAATCTGCTGTACACACAATATCTCTGAAAAAGACACCAAGTAGCAAGTTAAACCTTACCAAAACACTGAATGCAAGAAACAATTTCCAAAAGCAAAAAGTGAGTTGGCAAAATTCAATGTTTTGCAAGAGAAGTGCCTTCCTTCTAGACATACATTTTGACAGAGCTAGAAAACTATTTTGTTTTAACGTTATAGCATGTTAGGAAGGCAGGATGGAAGGGACCTCTTCCTAGGTGCCAAGGTGACACCTCTGCTCGAAGAAGGATTAACTTGAATTGCCTGACAAAAATGTCAAGAATTTAGAAGAAAACTTTTTCCTTCCTTGACAATTATGATTTTACATTTACTGAGGTCAAATTTTCAATTTTTTTTTCTTTAATTCCTAGGACAAAAGAGAAGTGGAACACCAGCATTTTTCACACATTTTGATCAGCTCTAACTGCCAGACACAGCCACAAATCCTTTGCCCTTACAAAAACACAGCCAGAAGACCTGTAAATTATGCTTTTGCTTGGCTATATTTTGAGTGGCCTTACAGAAACAAAGTAGCTGCAGAAACAAATTCTCCAGTTAGTGAAAACAATACTTAATATCAATGGCCTCGCTAACCTCTAAAAAGCAGCTGGTGCATTACACTCCCTCAAAACCCTCAGACATTCCTTGCCTGAGACCCATTGTAGTCTCTCTGACTTCTACATAGATCACTGAAAGCTAGAACATTCCAGATCTCCATCATTAAAAAATGGTTTTATTATTATTTTAGCAGAAAATTAACTACTATTTTAGTAGTAGGTTTATATGAGTTCAGTAGAACATCTGTAATATGAAATGTTATATAAATACATATTGTATGTATACACACACAGACACACACAGAGTTTTACTACCATTCTCCAGAAGTAAATTCAGAACCTCACATTTATTATCTTTCAGCTTTTCTAGATCAGAAATA
Source organism: Pseudopipra pipra (assembly GCF_036250125.1). Classification (NCBI taxonomy): domain Eukaryota; kingdom Metazoa; phylum Chordata; class Aves; order Passeriformes; family Pipridae; genus Pseudopipra; species Pseudopipra pipra. Next base: position 17,287,088 of record NC_087550.1, read on the forward strand.
ATTTACATTTGGAAAATTTATGCCCAATTATCGTCTCATTATGCACTCCAAGTTGGAAAGGAGGGATCCTGAAAAGAGTCAAGCTAGTTTATCATTTTTTTCTTCAACTGAGAGCTTCTTATGCCAAAAATTGCCTGACTTCAAGTTGTTATTGAGACTTGCAAATTGATACACTTTTGGCCTGCAACTGAAACTTAGTGATGCTACTTGTGCACATAAAGCAGCAGAACTCTGAAAGCACCCAGAGGAGAGACTTGCTGACAGACAATTCTTATATTGCTCTTTTTCAGAACTGAAACATACTGACCACAAAGTGGTCTGCCACTCACTTCTTGCACCTCATCATGCAACAAGGAAAGACAAGATACGCTCTATGCAAAGTGTGCTGAGATACATACTTTACACCCATCTCTTTTCCCAGACAATAGCCCAGCACAAAACATCCTAGCTGTGATAATCCCATATGTGGAATGACATAATGTCTGGTCAATAATTTCTACCTCCGCTTTCTGAAGAACTGCTGAACCTTCATCATCTGGAAAACAAATTCAAAGAAGGGTGATTCAACAGAGTTTAGCATTTTACTCATCTATTGAAATAGAAAACAAATCTTCAGAAAATATCCACGGATACTTTAGATCACTGAGTTTATTTCAGATTCCAAACAACTGCAATAGAGCAGAATGCTTCTTCTAATAGGCAATTGTATAATGTGGTTTTGGTCCTTTAGACACACCAAATACAATGGCATAATCACTAGGGTTGGCCAAAAAGTTTTTTCTTTGCTTTTTGCAAAAATGCCTCAAGACTTCCTTATTTGTTCTCTTCTTATTTTTAAAAGGAAATAGGATTTTACAAAGGTATTTGGATCATCACATGACAGATTTGCAGTTAGGGCAGTATATCTGAAGGAGCCAAATCCAAGATTAAGATTATGAGTCAGAGTTTCAGAAAGCAAGTTTTGGCAGCATTAAGAACTTGGACATTTCTCAAAATTCAGTTCTCTCTGTCTGAAAGATTTGGTAAAACACCTCTTTGCTGTAAGATACATACTTTCAGAAAAACAGAATTAAATCTAATTGTCCCCTCCTTTTAATGCAAAAGGTCCAATCTCATCACCAGCTGATCCTCTCAAAATCTGGGTACAGCCAAAGAAACCTCCCCTATATATTCAATTATGAAAGTGTTGGTTTACATAACAAAGCTCTGTTTCAGGATTTGATAAAGCTAGTACAATGTATACTTTAACATTACTTAAAAGATTGATTTGGTACTTATATAGTGTAGAATGATGAAGGGAATAGAGGAAAATTGGGGGATAAAACCACTTTTTTTTTTTTTTGAGGCATTGCATTTCAAGTAACCAGCTTTTACATTGTACATATGACTAACCAGCAGCCCAAAGAGAGAAACCACACCATGCATCCTGTCTCAGTCAGGTGGTTGCTCTTGGTTTTCAACCATATATTTGCTCACAGCTATTTATAGAGAGGCTGGATGTAAGTTAGCATGTGGGAATCCTGGCTGTGAGCAGCAAGTCCAAACACTGGAGGTTAATTACCTGCTGCTGCCACCTTTCACCTTGCACTGTCTGGGCCAGCACAGTGGCAGCAGCCCCGGGAGGGCAGGTGAGGCTGGCCCTGGGAAGGTGCAGACAAACCACCTGGACCATGTCCCTGCAGTGCCACGAGTTATGCCAAGGGAAGTCATCACACCCACACTGGAAGGGCTTTAGGAAGGTGGCCATGGGAGGGGCGGAAGGTACCACCATTCCCACAAGGGAAGAGGCAGGTGAGGACAAGCTGCTGGGAAGGCCAGCCCTCCCCCTGCCACGGGGCAGTCCACGATTACAGTGTGGCCGTTCTGTCAAGCTGCACTCTGAGGATGGAGCTGGCACCTCACAGCCAGGGTCAGCACCACAGGGCTGCTCAGCCTGCAGAGGCTGAAGGTGAGAGAAGGAAGACAGCAATTCCATCTCCGTGCAGCAAGCAGCACAGGCTCCAAGGGTAACAAAGGCAAAAAACAACACCACATTATTTCAGATTAAGTGTAGCTCCTTGCAAGTCTTAGCTAACAACATCACCCAGAAGGCTTTCAGATCCATAGGACCAGTAGCCAATTTTTCTGAACACATGGAGGCACACGCACAAGGCACCTACTTGCATAGGACAGAAAATTCAAAACACTATTATTTTCTGCACACCTCAGCAACACACAAAAGCTAGTGTCCTGCACACGCACGTACCAGCTGTGAAGGCTGCTGTTTACCTGGGGGGAAAAATTAGCTCAACTGAAGGGATAAAACTCACCTGTTTCCTGCTTTTGGCCCCAGCCTGTTATCCAGCACTTGTCACCACTGCGGACTTTATGGGAAAAGGGAGGCACACAGATTGGCTGGATGACATGGCTCATTGTGTCCGGCCACGGCTTGCTCAGCTGCAGCAGCGCAATGTCGTAGTCGTAGTTCCTGCTGTTGTAGTATTCATGGACTATGATCCGTCTCACGGCAGATACAAACTTTGCACGGCCTTGCATTTGCATCCCCATGTGGGCTCGCCATGCTCTGGGGTCAGCCAGCCTGCTTGGGAGCACACAGTGAAGGCATTTCTTTAAAAAGTACTCCAAAACACCTGCAGGCAGCAGGGCAGGCAAAAGGTGAGGGCAGCACCTCCATGCAATTCAAACTCTGGGATCTAAAGGCATTTGTGGATGCTGGTCGTGTTTGGGACAGAGTCAGAGGGAAGATTGCTTACTTGCTCCCTTGAAAGCAGTGAGCTGCAGACACGAGCCATTCTTTTGAAATCACTGATGCTCCACAGTAAGCAGCTCCCACAAAATGAAGGCTGACCTGCCAGGGCCATTCACCTTCCTTGGTGTTTGAGCCACCTACAATCCTAGAGATGAGGTTGCTGATCTTGCTACTGCCACAACCTGCAAGGGATATTTCAGGTTATAAACCCCATCCCTAGTGCTTTTTCTTCAGTGAGAGGGCTTCCCACACAGGGCATGAAAGAATCTTGAACTCTGAAATGTTTGGAATCTATTTCCTTGCCCTGTTCTAATCTATTTGGCTACTCTATTACTGAAACAAGAGGGTGACTTCAAGTCAAGAAAGGTACCAGTCTAAAAAAGTTCCTTTTCTAGCTCCGCTACAAGAATTGACCTCTGAATATTTCTTATGTCAGCAACGTCAGAGGATCCATTGATTTAATAAGCATCCCAATGAATATATAAAAACAGACAGTACCTTATCTCTTTTTGATACTGTCAGCCCTGACCTGAAAGGACGCCATCAGTAAGGAAGTTCAGCATCATCAGAACACTTATTTCTTGCCAAAACAGTGGGAGTGATACAAGAAAAATGTACGTGGAGATTAGACATTTGTTACTTCAGAAATAAGGTGGTCTAATCATTAATTTGTATGGAAATAACTGACAGCCTGTCAATGCCGTCTATTAGTAACAGGTGAAGAAGTCATATCTCAGCACAAAAAGCTCTACTCTAATTTGAAAAGCAAGGAAGAAAGACCCTTCTGTAGGGTCTTGTATCCATCCCTAGTGCCTGCACATAAAGCTTCTGCTCAAGAGTTTTAGTCCCACACAGAGGTGTTAATCTTTCTGAACAGTTTCCTGCGCACAGACAAAAAGTCAAATGCAGCATTAATGTTTCCAGACAAAAGTAGTCATATGGCTAGTCTTTTAAGATATCCTACTCTATCCAAGGCAGGTGCTGGCAGATTTGGAATACAGGTAACATGCCAGAAGCAGCTGAGGGCCAGGCAAAATCATAAAATCATAGAATGGTTTGGGTTGGAATGGACCTTGAAGATCATCTAGTTCCAATCCCCCTGTCATGTTCAGGGACATCTTCCACTAGAACAGGTTGCTCAGGGCCCCATCCAACCTGGTCTTGAATACTTCCAGGGATGGGGCATTCTCTTCTCCAGGCAAACTGTTCCAGTGCCTCAGGACCCCGACAGTGAAGAATTTTTTCCTTCTACCTAATCTAAATCTATCATTTGTCAGTATAAAGCCATTCCCTCTTGTGCTGTCACTACACACCCTTATAAAGTTCCTCTCCAGTTCTCTTGTAGGCCCCCTTCAGGTACTGGAAGGTGCTAAAAGGTCTCCCCAGAGCCCTCTCTTCTTGCTGAAAATCCCCAGCTCTCAGCCTGTCTTCATATGAGAGGCGGCTCCAGCCTTCGGATCATCTTTGTGGACCTCCTTTGGACTTGTTTCAACAGGTCTATGTTATATACCTCAAATACCTGAAAGCATTCAGTTTAAGCAACTAGTCCTAAGCCCACTTTTATTGCTACTGCAGTAACAATAATCTGTTCACTTCAGAGCAAAGCAAACTGAAGAGGTTGTACAGAGGTTACTTCAGGAAGATTTGAGACTAGAACATAGCTTGATACTTTGAAATACTGGGGTTTTCACCATCAGGAGGAGTGAGAGAAAGTGAAAAATTTGTGGGTTTTATCTCGTTGCAGCTGTATCATCCCTAAATCCGAATACAGTCTGACTTCAACAGAAGTACCTGACATCACTGCAGGCAGCAAAAATGCTGCCTCACCAGCTAGCCAAGTTCACTCTGCAATCAACCTTGCTTCCCCAATGCTTAACACAGCTACAATAAGCAGTACAGCTGTCTAAGATTCCCCATGTCTTAGACTGTAAACTCACCCTCTCACAAGAACTTAGGAAATTTTGCAAGCAGACCTGCAGTGACCTGATAGCTGATCATTACCCCACTACCATAGAGAGAATGCAATAAAAACTCAGTACCTGCAGCATGAGTTGTACCCACTCCAAAACAGGAATAAAGGGCTTTATTGTGCAAAAAGTTCAAAGTTCAAAAAGATGAATGTTTGAGAGGAACTTACTGCAGCTGTTCTCATCGCTTCCATCAACACAGTCCACAGTCCCATCACATTTTGCATATTGTTTCCTAATGCAAATATTATTCCTGCACTTAAATGTGTGGTTTGTGCAAGGAATACCTGAAATAGTTGTGGAGAAAAAAAAGAAAAGAAAACTGTTGGCTCAGCTTAACATGTGAAGAAATGTGTGCACAGATAAAAGATTCATACATGTATTAATTGATAGGAGGGCACATAGCAAAAAAAAGCACTTTGAATGGGATGGCTTAAGTCAACCTCTACTTAGAATAAACTTTTCAAGTAGAACTGCAACAATATCAAGGTGTACATCAATTTGGACAAGTTTGAACTAAGCTTTTGTCCCATCCTTTCCCATAGCACTAATGAACATGGATACAGTAGCAAAAATTTAGATGTACAGTGTGAGGCTAGAAAGAGAAAACATCCAGGGTTCTGGAAAGAAGCTCTCCTTTATATTTCAGTATTAAATGTGAAATGAAAGATTGTAGTAAAAGCAGTATTATTAACTGTATTCAGTAAAACTGCAAACCCTAGGCTTGGCATTTTTCTATTTCCCTGTGGCTTGCAATAAATGAGGCCACTCAAACCCAATCTATTTTTCTTGTCAATACACAGAAGTATCATGTAACCATTTACACAGACTGTCTAGTCAGACAGGTCAAAACCTTGCCTTCAAAAAGGTCACTTGCAGCACTTACCAATTGTGCTCCCTTTCATGTCATGATGTTAATTTATTCTAAAAAGTCCAAGAAAGGTCTGATTCAAGACTTTCATGGGCCTACTGCTAAATTTATAGCTTCTATAGAATTTTAAACACATTAACCTTATAACCCTGAAAACTGCTCCAGAGAAGCTATCATTTTTATAGTTATTTTACAGATGGTAAAACAGATCCAGGGAATAAATTGCACAGTTTATGCTTTAAAGAGATAAAAGCAGGGATTCAAGCTTCAAATTCCTAGATCCCCATCCTGCACCCAAAGTACTTAATTCTTTTGCCAGTATTTTGCTGAAACAGGTGTTCGTGAGCTCATTAAAAAAAAAATAAATAGTTCAAAATCAATAAGGACTTGTTTCTAAGCATTTTAGAAAATTAAACAGAATTATATAGCCTGAGTGAAATTTGATAATGCCTCTCAACTCTTTGAATGTAGCATCCAGAATTCAAGTCAGGGGGAGATAGATAATAGAAGAGAGAAAATAAAATATTTAAGAGAGCAGCCTTACTGTGGGTGCAGTTCTGCTCATCTTTTCCATTCTCACAATCACTTACTCCATTGCAGGCAACCAAATTATCCTGTATTGCGAAGCTGGAGTTACAGTTCCACTCGGGGACAACTTTAAAAACATAAGTCAAAACAGGTATAGAAGCATGCTTGTCAATGCTGACACTACTCTTCTGACTATGTCTGAGTACCACTTCATACCTTCACTGCATGGTACAAGGATGGGGGTCAGTGCCACATTATGTGTGTGGGAAATAAATAAAGTGCGGGAAATAAAGTGCGGGAGTTCAGTGACTTCCCCAGTTCACACATTGCCCCGGGGCAGAGTTGGACAAGTTCTAACCCGCTTTCATCATGGACATTTAGTATCACTTTCATATACTCTATTCACCTCCATTTGTCACTTCCCCCACAAAAATAACTCATCTCAAAATGGAACAGAACTTAACTAATAATTGCCAGCATTTATGACATGAAGAAAAACTAAAATATAGTCTATTATAGCTGGTTTTGCACATCCAAATTTCTTCCTTGTGCTCTCCAGTGCCATATTTCTTCATTCTTGGTTTTGTCTCTTGCCAATTAACTATCACTTAAGCACTGGAGACTGACTTATAGTCTGTATCTGGACATACAAAGGAAGCTGAAAACATCTTTATTTTTTTCCCCTAAAAAATGTCACCCTGTTTCAGCTGCCTTCTAGGACAAAATAATTCATTCATTTCCAGTCAAGATCTCTAATAAGTGAATACAAACCACAAAAGAGTTCATCGCTTTCGTCAAAGCAGTTGTTTATGCCATCACAGCGCTGTAGCTGCTGGATGCACAAGCCAGTAGAACACTTGAAATATCCAGGTGGACATGCTGCAGGTTAAAAAAAGAAAAAACAACTTCAAAATTTTCTTTTCCCAAATATTGCCAGCTTATTCCATTTTACAGTCACTAAGCTATTCCAAGGAATGACAAAGTTGACCTAAATGTAATAGAACTGTGTACATTGCCATCACTTAAGCTGAATTAAAACTGGGATTTGAAGAAGAGGAAAAAATATCCTTAAAGTTCCAATTCAGGTGTTCCTGGAATAGGTATCACAGGCTCACTAGGGCTGGACCAAATCAGCCAGTGTTTTATGACACAACGTGAGACTGCTTAGAATGCCATCTTCTTCTAAAGGACAGTCTTGCTTCCAATAACCAAAATTTGCAGCACTTCACAACTTTGATAAGTAACCTGCATGGTGCTGAGGTATGAACTACATCAATGCTTCCTTTTAAAATAAAAAAGAAATAAGCAGTTGATTATTTGGTACTCTCTCTTCATTACCTGGAAGCCTTTGTAGTAAGAGAAACATCACAGAAAAAATGTTGGGGATGATGACAAGGAGGACCAGCAGACTTCAATTGACTGCACCATGGTCATAGCCACACAGGAAACTTTAAGGACTGTGCAGAAGAGAGCAGACTGTACATGCAGAGCATGCTGCACATGCCCACAAACCTTAGATGCACAGCCTTGATGAGCTAGAAAAGGCTCTTTGTTTGCTAGTCATCTGATGTAGTAAGATCAGAAAAGAAAATGAACTAAAACCCAACAGGTAAGCTCCTTAATTAAGTCCTAGTGGACCCCAAGAAAACGATGCTTCACAGGTCTGAAATGCAAAGTGGGGTTGAAAAGATAAAATCCATCTTACGCTGGCTGATGTTGTAGCTGCCATACTCCACCAGAAGAGGTTTCTCAGAGACCTTCGAACTGCACTGAAGCTCGACATGGACAGAAGAACTTGTAATGTGAAAGACTGTTTGGTGATCAACATAGTAACCGCAGTACCTAAAAATGTTCAGCGGAGTTCTAAGCAGCCTTCACGTGAAAATTGCCTTACATGCAATTTAAATGTCAACAACACTGAAATTCAGCAGTACAGTCAGCTGCCATTCATTAATTAAGAACCAAAACCTGAAGCAGTACACAAATTCCCCAAAATGTTGGTCATAATCCTTTGTGACCACACGCACGCAAGCACAAAGTTTTGCCAAAAAGTCTAGAAGAACAGAGATGTAACAAACATGGGTACTTTTGTCACCATTTCTTATATCTGTTTTCAAAGGATTTTGATTTTTAAGACGACTCAAGTAAGTTTGGTGTGAGGGTAAATGTCAGCGCAGTGGGACAGCAAATTTAGCTTCTCTGATTTTGAGGATTGCTTCTAAAGAATAGTGCAGAAAGAGATTGGCATAAAATTGGTCCAACTTCATTTAAGGCAGAGGGGAATAGATTTACAGAAACTGAAAATATTCTTAAGTAGTCACCCAGCTTTCCTCCACTATAAACATTCTGGAAATTTACCTTTGAATGTCATGTCTTCAAATAACTAGTCTTAAAAATAATCTACTTAAAGCTGTCATTTTGGCAAAGAGGTTCCTTGGACTTCAGCCTAGGCACCACCTGGTTGAGAGAAACCTAAATGTTCCCTGATATCAGTAAACATTTAATTCATCCACTGCTAATGAATTCTAATATCCCTTCCCATCAAAGATGTTGCAACTAGCATTTAGATGCAGCTCTAGATGGGGGGGATACAAAAAAACCCCAAAACAAACAAACAAACAAACCCACAAAACCCCCAACAAAAAAACCCCAAGCAAACAAAACCACAAAAAAACCAAACCCCAAAATGAAAACAGGCTTTGTTTGTTTTTTTAACAAGGAAAACGCTGTTGGATTGTTATTTAAAAATTGGAGACAGTTTTAAACCAGTGAACATTGACAGTACAGGTTGTTCTAGAAGCAGAAATAAGGACCCCCTCCTCTATTCAACAAACTGCCTCAAAAATACAGCACTTATGAGAAGAACATCTTTCAGATTCCTGGCAAAAAAAAGTACTTATGAGTCTAAACAGATTTCAGAGCAGAAGCAGCAGTATTGATTTTTAGCACACTTGGCACACACTTTTGCTCGACAGCACTGCAAGGACACACATTGCTGCTAGAATAAACATGAAGAACATGAAAATGGATTGTTGTATCGTTAAATGGACTAGTGGACTATTAATCAGAGGTAAATATTTCCCTCATGTATTTTGGCCACATCAGGCATTGCACCAGGACTACTCTTCATGTCAACGAATGCAGACAAATTGGTCAGTGATTGCCATGTGGACGGGTGTTGCCTACGTGTCCTGTGCATCCCAGTGAGGTGGGATTTCAAAAATGAAACATCCTGTTAAGAGATGTAGGAGATTCTGTTCCAGCAGTGCAAAAAAAATAAAGGAAGAAAGTAATTTAAAAAGTAGACTCCTCCTAGACATCCTGAATGCAGATGCAAAAAAACCCAGCTAATTTTACAGCTTTCTACTATAGAAAAATTAATTGTAAAAAAATCCAAACCCCAAAAACCAACAAACGAACAAAAACCAAACAACAAAAAAAACAAGCCACCAAACAAACAAGCAAACAGAAAAGGCAGAACCAAGCCAACAAAAAAACCACAGCCAAAACACCAGATCTACCAGGGCTATGAGTTGAACACAGAATATTCTGAGTTGGAAAGGACCTACAAATATCACCAGGTCCAACTCTTAAGTGAATGGTCCATAGAGGAATCAAACCCACAACCTTGCTGTTATTAGCACCATGCTCTAACCAACTGGGCTAATCTCAGAGTGCAGACTTCCTACTACAGGAAGTCTAATTCTCACTCATTTTAACATCCATCACCAGTGCTCCCAATCTAAACCAGCTTGTCAAAGTACATAGCAGAATGCCACCTAACCATCTCATTGCTCTCAATTAGCCCATGGACATTTTCTGCATTTCTCCTTCTGTCAGTGACTTTGACACCTTCCCTCCAACAAACCTTAGCTCCATTTTAAAAACAGTTGCAGTCTGCATTGACCACTTGTCAGCCACATAAAACAACTTCATCTCTCCAGAAGCAGAGGATATCTGTGCCCATCTGTGAAAGAGCTGAAAAAGGTACACTGAGGGAACCATCTCCTATACACAGTGAAAAATGCCATATGCTCATGGGATTTGTAAGACAAAGCCACTGATCCTTAGGAGCCTTCTGCTGGAGTTTTACTAACCATATCTCCATGTCCAAGGCAAATGGAGGTTGCAACGCACCATCTGGAACTCTGTGCCATTGATACTGAGAGAAAGTAATTAAGGGGATTCTGTCCCATATGTTGAAGAAGGGAATGGGATACTTTTTTCAGGGGATGAGCAGATACATGCATCCTGTAGCAGAAACAATGGGATGTCGGAACAACAGTTTTAAGAAAAGTAAAGCACTGTTAAACTGTGTTCACATAAACCTCTAAAGTTTTGCTTACAGAGACTCATTGATATTTCTGCCCCTGAGAATTTTAGCAAAGGCAGTTCATCAGCTTTAACTTCTTTGACTAGGCAGTGGAACATCTGTATGTCCACTGGAAGAAAAACGAGGGAGAACTGTATGGTTGTGTTCAGTGTCTCTGGGTAGATAAAGCTGTTCCTGAAGGTCTGAAGGAACCTTATCTGCACCATCTTCTCAGTAGCAGTCTTTACTAATATCAGTGTCCTGAAGCTTCTTAACCTTTTTTACCTAAGATAACAGCATTCTATAAGCTGCAATTGCAGAAAGCTGAAAGGTGGGGTCCCACCAACCCCCATTTCATTAACAATTAAAATGGGGAAAAAAAGAAAATAAAATAACACAACATTTCATACTGTAAATCATACTATTTTTCCTTGAGAAGTAAACACAGAACAGAAAGTCAGAAGTTCAAAAGCCTTGTTTTCAGTGAAAGAGACACTTTCAAAGGAAGTCTTGTCTTAGTCTACACATATCATCAGCAACTTACAACAGAAATCAGCAACGTGTGCTCTTGTGCAGTACTTCAAAAGTAGTCCTAAGTGCATTTCTAAGTGTTATTCTCTGACATTTTGTTCTATGGAATGTATAATTGGTAGGCTTATTGAAAAACTTCTCTTTTAGATAGAGAATCCTTACAATATGAACCCATTATCATTTTTTCATCCAGCTTTTGCCTTTATTTGATATTTCAGCCCTCCCAAATATCCTGAATCCTTACAATTCTGTCATAAAAAGAACACCAAAAAACCCCACAAGCACATCAAATATGTTGTGTTTTGAGTGGTGTTTTTATGTGTCCATCTAGTCCAGCAACCAATCTCCATCAAGGCACAATTTTAAGAGCTTCAAATTAAAATTTATCTGTCTAATTAGAAGATGGTATCAAAGAGTAGAGAAAGTTTTTCTCCTCTTTGCAATTCTTTCAGTTACACTCAGAGGCCTAATTGACTTTTCTTAGTTTCAGTAATGAGTTCAGAAACTCAGTTTCAAGAATAATCTTACAGAGGTTTCCATTTGAACAAAGTTAAAAAAGATATAAAAAATCCTATGTGCAGTTTCTCTTTCAAGAGCCAGTGACTGGAATGAGGAAGTAGTTACTCTTCTATTCCCAATCATCTCATTGCACCAGCTTTCACCAAGAAGTTAACTAGATTCCCCATCCTCTTGAGCAATTATAGAATTAAGTTACACTTAAAAGGTCTGTAGCAGACCCAGTTCAATGACCCCAGAAAACCCAGAATTATTTTAGGGTTCACAGGACATCCATCTTCACCCAATTCTTTCAATTTCTCTCTCTCCAGAGAGTACCAAAGGCTCTTGTTTTCATGTTTCTGGTACTTTTCAATAGAAATATATATAAAATAATAAATGTATATATATATAAATAAATATATATAAAATAAAGATTCTGTTACATCATCAGCTAAAATGAATGCTAGGACAAGGCAGTGAGTTATTTCTGGTTTTGTGGAAACCTGAGTGAGTTGCAGTAGTAATGGGAAGGTTTACTTCTGCATGGATTATTAATGTAACAGTATCAAAATACTTACATGTGTTCATTAATTTTCCACCACCCTCGCTCACAGCCTTTAATATTCTTCTCACTGATGGTATAGTTATGAAACTTCAGAGCTATACCAAGGCTCTTCTGTGGAGTCTGTTGTGAACAAGAAAGACAGTGAAAGGAGTTTTTTCCTTTTGTGGACATAAACCACAAAAGTCTATAAACTTATCTCAGCAATCACAGACCTTGGCAGTGCCACACTCTGGGAGCTCTGAGCCAGCTCAGCAGCCAGCACTTGAGACACATGCCAGCTATTCAGTCTTGAGTAAAAGCAAAGTCTGGCACAGCCCCACCACAGCTGCAGGCTTTCTCCCCCTCTGGCCAATCGCCTTTTCATCTTCAGAAAGCCACTGGCCAAAGAAAGCAGCATTTGTATCAAGACCAAAACACTCAAACACATCCAAGTTTACTTGTGTAGGGACACAGAGACCCACTGGACTTTAAGAGCTAAGATACTGCATGGAATAACTGTGTCGTGTTACCTCTAGCACAATACTGTAGTCTTCTTCTAGTACCTGCCCAGCCAAGCATTCTTTAGTACTTTACAAAACATTTTTAAGCCCAGCAATATCATGAGTGTTCATAATTAGTTAGAGGTTACTCTATTAAAAGGAACAGAACCTTTTTGCAAGACAAGGCAATGTTCATTTAAAAACAAGGGCTGGTTCAGGGCAAAAATCCAGAAATGAAAATTTTTCTCCTCCTCTCTTGCAGAAAACATAATTTGGCAAATGAGGGAAATTTTGTTATTGAATGACTGGAAAACTAAACTGGTTTGAGCAATAACTCTTGCAAGTTGCCCATGTTAAGCACCTAGAAACCTTTTCCTCAGAAGTCCAAGATGAACTAAAGACATTACATTTAGCAAAAAAAAAAACCCAAACCAAAAACCACACCTTATCATTCTAGAAAAGGAAGAGGCTGTAGGTCATGGCTAGCTGGACTTGATTTCTGTTGGTGTGATTCAATATGGGCAACCACTAGCTTTACAAGTCATGAGTAACATAAGCAGAAAGATGGGTCAATAGTGGACATCATCATATCTATTGCCATATTCCTTAGAGAAGAAAACACTGAAGGGCAAGCCCTACTTTTAGCAGCACTAATAGAGAAATATTCATGACAGAGAAGGCATGACAAAACTTTTTTAAACTGATGGAAATTTTCGCAATTTGCTTTCAGGAAAGTACCTGAAAAGACACCAAAAAAAGGACACCAAGTTAAAAAAAGTCTGAGGGATTGTGCTGATAGGACAGACTATCCTGAAGACAAATTAAACATATTAGACATATGAGAAGACATCAGAGAAGTGGCAGTAATAATGAGGTTAGAGGAGTTTTTTGTACACAAGTTTCATCCAAATTTCTGAGAGTGGGAAGAGGAGAGTTAAAAACAGTCAAGTCTTATATTTGCTGACGTGAAGTAATTCTGCAGGCTGAACATCAAAACTTAGCTCTTCACCTTTATAACTAGACAGCTTGGGAACTATGTTCTCTCTCTTAAGAACAAATGCACAGAAAAAGAAAAAAGAAAAAACTGATACAAAACACCTGAGCACAGCCAGCTATTCAGCTCTGGTATTTCTATAAACTGCTACACTTGTAAGGATGTAGTTACTGCCTACTCAATTGATTCTGCTTAACCTCCGTGTGCCCAAAATACATAAAAGTGCCTGAGAGAGATTCATGTTACCTGAAAGTTCCATGCACAAAGACATTTTGGAGGATAATAGCTTGGGTAATAGGGACTTGTGATGCTCCCTTCGTAGCCAATTTTCTCTTTTGTCACTATTGCTTTTCCACACCCTAGGAGAAAAAAAAAAAAGGAGGCAAAATTTAAAATTTACTTCCAGTAAAGCTACTCAGTGGGCTAAAGCATCCACATTTATCAGAAGTCTTTCACTGCAAAGCAGAGCAGGTAAGGAGTTACATTTATCTGGGTTCAACTTGTAAAAAGAGACCCTTCCCATTGATGCACACAGAAGACAAGGAATTTAAAAGTCCAGGGGTGCTTGCTGGGCTCTGCAAGACCAGGAGAAAATATTGTGAAGTTTTATATTGGTTATTTTGCTGCAAACAAGCATATTGATACATCCACACTGCAGTAGTACACAAGGATCTTTAGTCTTAAAATGCAGCCAGCTAGAAGAGGAATGGAAAATGTACTAAACTAATCAGCCTCCTGAAGTCAAAATTTTCTTTTTTATGGATTTACAGAATTCATTAAAAACAAAGCACACCCAGAGAAACCAACAAAGAAAACCCAGATCTGAATTTAAACAAACAAAACCCAAACAAATGAACAAGGAACCGAACCCACCCAGCCCTGAACTTGAAGTTACTCAAGATGGAGATTTTATCACAGGCTTTTATAATGGTGTTTTAATGCTTAATTACTGTCAACATGGAAAGTATGCAGCACCTTTTTAAGCAACTTGAATTTCCTTGCACTGGATTGTGTTAGATTTTTCTCCTTGTGCTACTAGTGTGATATTCCTTGTACTATTTGTAATTATGATCTAACAACTTCTTAACGACTAAAGTAATAAAAAGCAAGTGATGGACCTGATGCACAAACTTAACTGACTCCTTTGTGTTCATGGGGAGTCAGGGACCGATAGCAAATGCAGACAAAGCCACTGAAGTTTTATTTTCTGAGAGCAGTTTTTAGTGCTGAACTCCCTCCACCTTTAACGTGATCCCGGAGTCGCAACGCAGGAGAGAAGCCAGTGCTACACCTGAAATAACAGCTCCATCTACTGGAACACTGCGGTGCTCACCAACTGAATTCAGGTCTGGTTTCAGCCTTTTACTTTCATATTTCACTTCACAGCTAGTCTACTCAGATTAAATTACTAAAGAGGAAGGGAGATGCTCAATAATGCAGAGGAGACAAAGAAGAGAGACACACGTTTATAAAAAACTGGATATGAAATATAGGAGTCATTTATCTGTAGTCGGAAATATGACACCCTTATCAGGATCTTAGATAGAAACAATAAACGCATTTCCAAACACAGAACAAACCTACTTTCTTGTGTAATGACCTCAAAATAGCCATGGAATTCCTTATGCTCCTTTACTTGTGCTGCCTTAAACATTACCAGCATGAGATTATTTGTGGACACAAGTGACACCAATGAATCAGCTGGTTCACAAGCTCTGAGGGGGAAGAAAGAAGAGCACATACATAAGAAATCAGCTAAAAAGTAAAAAGCCTAACACATTACTCTCATTCTATGCATGAGTTTTCCACTGGCTCAGATCTTACCTACTTGAAAATCTAGTAAAGATCTCCATGCTCTTAAATGCAAAAGTACCTGTTACAAGGCCAGTTAGAAACCAAATATTGGAAATCACTTCTTACCAAAAAAAGAAATTGTAAACATGAAAACTAATATGGAACGGTTTGCTCTAGGAGATAATGACTTTCAGCCTTCACTCCAAGTAAAAATAAATGAAGCCAATACTAAAGAAAGGGTTGAGAAGAGAAAGCTTATTTAATTAGACCAACAGATTTATCCACTTTTTGGGGAGTGGGAAAGACAAGAAAGTTATTCTTCAAGTCAAATTAAAAACTTGAGCCATTCAACTAGTCTCATTAAAAAAGTTACTTTCCACATGCATTACCTAGCAGACATCTTCACTCTTCTACAGATACTAACATGTAAGTGAACACCATCTGCTGTATCATAGACAAGTCAATTGGTGAGAGAGATTAGTAGAGGGCAGCTCTCAAAGAGGACTGAAAAGCCAGTGCTCTGGTTTTGAGGCTTATAAACAGACTGACAGGTCAGAGAAAAGGATTTCAGGGGTGAAAACACTGAGCTCTTCATCTACTTCATGGAAATGCTGTCTTCTCCTTTTGGACTGACAGAGCCCTGTGGAATTAGTTATCAGGAATTTCAAGCAAGAAGTCCCTAAACAAGCATATTGGATCATTAAAAAGACAGAAGGAAAAGAAAAAAGTAGTAGTCCAAATCCCTCAACCCATCACAGCTTTAACTCTAGGTTTTAAAAACCCTCTAAACAAATAAAGCAGATTAAAAAAAGCACTGACTAGTGCCAGTAAGTAAAAAATCATGAGACTGAGTTTTAGAACTTCAGTCTTCATATGAAGAGCACTAATCTTTATCTAAAAGAGTTTGCTTAAGGGAGGAAATTTTGACATTCACTTTCAGTTAACATCTATTTCCTGATAAGAAACAGAAAATTCCACTCAGTAATGTGTGACTTTCACAATTCTGTAGCTGCACTCTAGTTGAAGAATAAAAAAAAAAATTGAAGAATATTCTACCATTTTTTTTATTACTAATGTCATGTTTTCCACTTTTGTAAGACACTTAAAATTGCCAGGTGTCGTGTGAGTAATACACGAAGATCAGAATAATTGTAACAAAACAAAAACTACCAAAAATACGAATGACAAGTCTTCAGGGGGGAAAAAAAGAAAGAAAGAAAAAAAAAAAAAGTCAATGAATGAAACTTTATACTCACCGGTACAGTATCTTATCTTTGATTGGCATCAGAGAGTCATAAATGGTTAGTGAGTCAGTGATGCAGTTATCTGCTTCAATCTGGAGGGATACTATTGAAAGGCGAATAAGATGGCCCACAGATGCAATAAGCTTAAAATAGCAGATTGTTCCCTCTGAGGCAGCCCGCATATCCAGAGGAAAGTGCTGGTGTAGACGATCACCATACAGATCATACATGCAATTTGTTCCTGTGAAAACGGCACATTTTCAACACTGGACACACTCACTCCAAAACACGTAAATCCACATGGCATTAAAAAAAAAACCCAAAAAAACCAAAACCCTAAAACATATGTTAAACTAAAGCAACATATGAAAGCATATCTAACTCAGAAAACAACGTAATTGCAGAATCATAAGGTGGTTTGTGTTACAAGAGATAATCTAGTTCCTGCCATGGAGAGGGGACACCTTCCACTCAATCAGGTTGCTCCAAGCCCCTTCCAACCCGGCCTCGGACACTTCCAGGAATGGAGGATCTACAGCTTCTCTGGGTAACCTGTGCCAGTGCCTTACCACCCTCACACTAAAGAATTTCTTCTTACCCTAAACCCAGACCGACCCTTTTCCAGCTTAAAGCCATTCCCCCTTGTCCTTGTAAAGAATCTCTCTCTCGTTTTCTCTGCCACTCACTGTTTTCACCTTATTTACACATCTGTGGTCAAGGAAAAGTCTATTCATAAAAGTACAGAACATGGCCAACAGTGCTGTAACTCAGTTCTTGGAGTGTATTTGCACTAAAGCAATGCCATTTTGTACAATTTGCAGTAAACAAAGTTCTGCAGAGTCTCTATAGGATAAATGACTTAAAAAATTGTTTGCTGGAAAATATTCATCTACTTTCAAGGCATAAATCAACTGCTTGCCCCTACAGACATTAGGATATTTATAATCAATAAAATAAAAACAAAATAAAAATGCAGCTATATGACTGTATTACTTCAGCTTTTTTATTGTTCAACTGTCAAGGTTTTCAATGTTTTATCATGACTTGAGCTGTAAGTGCTACCAATAAATTCAGATTCACCAATTCCTTCAGTTTGGAAGGACTGCTAGGACTTTCTTGTTCATCGTCCTGCTCAAAGCAGGATCAGAATTAATTCAAACCAGGACTTTGTCCTGTCGAGTCTTGAAAACATTTGCAGCATTAGAAATCACTGTTAGAAACAGAAGTGCTTTGAAATACTAATGAGGCAACCTAGCCTACACAACACTTACATTAAAAAAAGAAGGTAAAAAGTTGTGTCATAATTAAGATAAGGATACCAGGAAACTGTGCTACTTGTATCCAATTTTCCAATCAAGCTGAAACAGTTGTAACTTCCAAGTCAAATACAGTGAGGTCTTTTTTTAAATTCAATATTGTAACCCGCAGTCAGCAAAAATCTTACAGATTTTTTTGTTTTGGAAAATGCAAATTAGGGAGAATAAGATCCAAAGTAAATATTTGCATTAATTTCTGCTTATTAAGAAGACAAGTCTCTGAAATAGTTACTATCATGGAACCTCAATTAGAACACTGTGAATGTTTCCTACCAATTGTTGACTCAAATTAAATACTGGCCTTTTAACCAGCAAGTAATCAAGACAGGAAGTGGCAGGCTTTGTTTGACTTCCACTTCTAATTTACAATCTTGAAACTAACGCTATGAATGTTTGTGAACAATCTCTAAGGGTCACATACCGTTCAACTGAATTACGGTTATAACTATTTAAAGCTTTGGTTGGGCCATTGTTCTTCCTTATTCCTTGTTCTTATCTCTTCCTAATAACGTTCTTTTTATAATAGTTATTTGTGCTTATTTAGTCACCCTTAACAAAACCAGCTTTGATCACAATCTCTAGAATTATGTGACTACCATTATTTCTACTAAGTAAGTAATGATGAGCTCACTGCTGGTATGGAGCAGGGTGAAGAAAATTCAGAGCTAGCTCTGGAACTACAAGTAGAGCAAGCATGTTAGCTTGAAAAGAAAGCTGGATAAAAATCTTTACCCAAGCAAACCCTGCATAGCCAGATGCCATGGCAATGCAAGCCTCTTGCATCAGCTGAATCTCTACAAGCATCTTCTCCAACAAGATTCTTCAATAAATCTGCACTCCGGTGCTGTGCCTGAACCAATGACTAGGTGTATCTTCATACCAAAATTAACTCCACTGCTCTCAAAAATACAACCAGGCAACACACATTCCTTGTATGCTGCTGCATGATCACTTTCACCACTGCACCATATTCTATAGTCCTAAGCAGACACAGTTAAAGGACCACAGAAAATGAAACTGCACAAATATAAGATTTTCTCTACTATGTTGTTGTTCCCTAGCAACTTCATTGCATACCAGCTCTATGCTTCCCACAGATACCAGCTGACATTTGTGGTTGGCTACAGCAAGTCTCTGAAAGATGTCTAGAATATGGCAGGACATCCTTCTCCCTTTGTGTGACAGATACCACATAAGTCCTAAAAAAACCTTAGCATCCATACTTGTGTTGAAATCCTCCTCTTAATTTCTTCTGTTTCAGGAACTGCACTTTGCAATAAATTGAAACACAAGCTTCGAATGTACTAATTCCTCTGCACTGGAACACTGAACTGGGAAATTAAATCACTATGCAAGTAACTACCAATATGCAAAATTTTTTTATATAAGTAAAATGCATGTCATGAGATGTGATAAACATCAATATTGTTATGCTTTGCAATTTAAGCCAGGAAAGGTTTTGAACAAGAGAGGGCTGTAGCAAACTTGACCTGAGTTTTCAGAAGTCGTGGGCTGATAGTAATCTAAATGTTGCAAACCATGGCCCAGGGTGTGTGACCCAAAGTCCACCTGTGGACCACAGAACTAGGAGACCTTGACTTGGCTGCATGGGCAAAAGCAGTTGTTGAATTCTGAAGAAGTTTGCAAGCTAAAACATTTCAAGATAACAGGAGTGAAAATCACAGATAGAAGTGCAAAAAGTTAATGTCTCGGAAAAGAAAAATACAATCATAGAAGGGTATAAAGCCCTCAAAAAACTGAAACCATGCAACTTCTCAAGATGAAGAGTCAGTCTGTGTCAAAGAGCAAGGGAGGCCAACACAATGAGCTGCTTGGCAACTGCTGGCCCAACAGAAACCTATCAGGTGTCTGCATCAAAGCTGATCAGCATACTATGGCTTAGCCTAGTAGCACATTT
Organism: Pseudopipra pipra; assembly: GCF_036250125.1. NCBI lineage: Eukaryota > Metazoa > Chordata > Aves > Passeriformes > Pipridae > Pseudopipra > Pseudopipra pipra. The sequence continues at coordinate 17,306,854 of NC_087550.1, forward strand.
TTTCTAGGTACCAACTCCACATAACAGTGAAGATAGATGTGCTGTGCTTTTGAACTTCTTGTAAAGTTTCCACACACTGGCAAAGAACCCTACTGGGAGGTTTACAATATGAAACCAAGCAGGTATACAGGTTATGTCTCCCACAACCCTTGCAAAACTTGACTGCTTAAACTAATTACTGTTAGGAAATTAATTCAAAAGAAAAACTCATCATTAACCTTGGAGAAAGAGAATTAAGGAGGACAAAGTGTGGACAAAAGCATTACCACTGTTCAGCATATTAAATTCATTACTGTCCACTTTAGGAAAGGTTAATCCTTTGCTCAACACAGTGAATAGCAAACAATTGCCTGAGTTTATTTCCTACCATGCAACCAGGTACATCTAAAAAATTTACCAGGCAGATTAAGGGTAGATAGCTTCCATAGTTGTCACGTGCAAGACTCCTGGTCATTCTTATAGCAAGTCAGGACTTAAATACCAAGGCTGAATTTAGCCCTCTTAAATTAACACTGAACAGTGTCTTTGAGTCTAAGTCATGAACTGAAAGCTTTGTTCTCCACCTCTCCACTGCCAGGAAGTTGCCAAAATGCTGAATTACCTGTTCCTGTTGTCGACCAATAATCTGACCGAAGACCTGCTGCATAGAAAAAGAGTTGTGTGAGTCTTCTTGTTTGCCTGAAATCCAGAATTCAGGGTTTAATTCAATCACAGTTCAGTCCTAACACTAAACACACAGGACAAAACAGATGTCTCAATGAGGGGGGGCTACCCTTTATTTCTGCAAGTTCTGCAAGCGGCTTCAAAGGTATCATGTCCCCAGACATCTCAGTGCCTGAGGCAAGAAGAGACTGCATGTCAATTAAGCAGTCATATTCAATTAAAGAACTAAGACAGAGGTACCCCAGGGAGTCATTTCCTCATCCTTGACCACAAAGTCTTAATCAGCTTTCAGCTGGACAGAGTTGTTCCATCCCATGTTCATAGAAATGAAAATCATAAACCATTTTGTAGTTAAATACATCAAACAGATACTTGAATCTCACAGTTAATTTGTTCCCCAGACAGGAATGGCACAAGAGTTGTTTAACGAAGGGGCAGGTTTTTTATCTGTTTTTTAGTTTTTAATAAAGGGATGACAAGAGTCTCATTTACAGTGTGGGGACTAAAGTTTGATCCATTTGGAAACCTTAACCCTTCATCTTTTTATACTTTTAAAGTCACAGAGTGAGCTGCCTACAAAGCGTCAGTCTTAGCTCCTGACTATGAACATAAGCACTCCAAGTACTCAAAGGAAGTTTTACAATCACTGTTTACAAGGACACTTTTTGACCTCAAATCTGGGGTTTAATTTTCCTTTTCTCTCTCTCTTTTTTTTTTTTTTTAAATTATAAATTTAGTATTAGAAGCTAAAAATGTAGGATAAAACTTTCAGTTTATTTATAGAATTTGCTACTCCAAGGTAGAAATGTTTGCTTAGCAAAGTGTTTCCTCTGGGATATGGGTATGTGCTAATACTAACCACTTAGTACAATAGAGTCCATGTCGACTGCAAGGCCCTGAAGACTTCCCACCGAAGTCCTGTTAATGATACTTGTCTGAATAGAATCCTTTAAAATGGCAGCCACACAATCCTCACACAGCACTTGGCCCTTCGCCTGTGGTACCACAAATACGATCCAGAAATGAATAAGAAGGCCTCCATTGTTGTTGTTACTGAAAGAAAGAGGTCCTACAGGTTATCATCATGTTGAAAGTTCTCTGAAGACTAGACTTTTAGCCCAAACTTCTGAAGTACAAATTTAGAAGCGCATGGCTCATTTTCATCTTTCCTAATTACATTAACACACTGAACGTGTATTTTCCTCTTGGAGGGGGAGGGGGAAAGAAGCCCAAAACAAACTCTTCATATCCAGTTGGGATTCTTCAGTATGTTGATTTCCTGAGGGTTCCTGACTTTTGAGATCTATGGAAATGATATTATCTACTTGAATTAGGGCTGAATTATCTTCTAAAAATCAAAAGAGAAATAGTAGAACAGAAATAGAATTATCTCCAGAAATGCAGAACTCTGCACTGGTATGCATTTCACCCTGTACTGTGTGCTTTGGTATATGAGATACAGTTTCTAGACTATTTAGGTAACACATTAGAGATGTACAGTCACCCCAATCTTTACCTTCAGGTGGGGAGAAAAATCATTAAAACAAATGTACCCTAGAAACTCCTCTACCTGAACCAAAATTGTATTTGATTCAAGAGGATGGTAATAACTAAACTTTTAATATTAATTGCAAACCTAATATTAGAGTAAGGGTACTCTATTGCAGTATAGAGATTTTCCCCTTCTGTCAGTAGAAAAGAGTTTTATATCAATAAATTACTTACAAAATATGTGTGACTTAGTCAATAACACAGTTGTACTTCAATAGCATGTTTAACTGGTTAAAATTCCATGTGACCTATCGGCCAAAGTATCACCAGTCCTCTTTAAAGACATTATTTCTGTTCATCTTTGATTGTACTCCTGGCAGACAAGGAACTGCTTATATGACTTTAGTTTGCCCTTACTTTTGTTAAGTGAATTCTTATAGGTTATCAGCGTATTTTGCTATCAGTACAAGTACATAGCAAAGACATTATACCATAACCACCAAAAATAGGCTTCTCTTGTGGGCTCATTACATTATATCCTACCTGGCAGAAAGGCAATTACATTAACTGCAGTTTTACCTGACTTCTGAAACGGTGGACTGCTTATAAAATTTGGAGAAAGAAGAGGTTGTGTAGACCAAGTTCATCTGAAAGAGAAGGTATAAAGATTTAGCATTTCTGAAAGTCAGTCCTACCTAGTAATGGCATATGTCTGGCCTTTCCTAAGAACAACCTATTTTCCTCCAAGACTATGCAACATGCAAGTATTTCCAGACATAGATCAGCCAAGCTAGGCAGAGCAGAAGACCAGCTGTTTATAACAAGTCCAATATTCCCAGGAAACATCAGATCATCTGCCCATGGCCAGCTGAAGGGTACAGCAATGTTTTTTCCAAATAAATGAGTTTTGAAAAAGGTGCACATTCTTTGCCCAGCAAATTCCAAACACAAAGGTTTTCCCTGTGCTGATGCTGAAACTTGGGGCCAAACTTCAAGAAATGTGCACACGCTCCTACCATTCTTTGTGTTGCTACTGAAGTGCAATGAACAGCACAGGGCTTTTTCCACTGAATCAGAGATGGTCTCAGACCTCTGGAGACCATCTCAGTGCTCAAAGCAGGGTCAACTACACCTTGTTGCTCAGGGATGTTTCCAGTTGAATATCTCCAAGAATGGAGACTCCACAGCCTCCCTGGAAAACTGCTTTAGTGTTTGATTACCCTCACAGCTAAATAGCTCTTTTTCTCTGCTTGTGTGGAATTTCTTGCATTTTGATTCAGTTTGTGTCTATTTTCTTCATCAACAGTTCAGTACTAGTGTATTTCTTTCCAATAGACACAGCATAAGATGTGTGGAGAAGCAAAATCTCTGCCTGATCATGCTGTGGGATGGCCTTGGGTTATTTTGAAGCAAAAATCACATCAATATAAATCCCTATTAATGTTTGACACAGGAAGTTTGAACAATACTTTCAATGGCCTAAATAAAATGGGTGGACTTCAATTTTTTCTCCAGATTAGGCTACAAGGGATTTTATATATTACTGTCACTACAAAAGAGAAAAGGAATCTATCTTGAGACATTCTTCTACTACCACTTTTGGTCTCTGGGCCAGTAATCATGAACAAAAATGTTTAAAGGCAAAAAACCAAACAAAATCCCAAATCCCCCACTTCCCTACTAACAACTTTAGTCAATATTAAAGGTTGGCACAAAGCTCAGCTTCAGCTTTGCAAAATCCATTGGTGAGTTCAGGCAAAATTTACACATAAAAAATAGACTTCAAGTTACATTCAAGTAGGAGGTGGTGACACTGGCAGCTCAACACCTTCTTTCTGACACCTCTGTGTGACGAGGGCAGGATGCTCTGGGACAAGAGCAAGACACAGGGCTTACATCAGGCTAGAGCTGCTCCATGGAGTGCAGGGGAAGGATATGCCCTGCACTGGTTATCTGCTACCCCTCCTGAAAGCACTTCAGTTATTAACATGCAGGACTGGGAAAACTAGACAGTCAACTTTCAAGTCTTTTGTGAACCAGCTAGGGGGAGGGAGGAGAAATAGAGCTGGAAAATGAGAAAATGAGTTGATATTATGACAAAAACTTAGCAATTATTAAAAAATTTCTCGGTTGCATCTGACATTTCTTTGTTATTTGTTTAGCAGTTTTCATACCATTGTTTGAATCCTTATGTGGCCAGTGCTGCATTTCCTGCTGCATTAAAGTATTTTTGATCCCTACACCAAATGTCTTCAAAGTCACATTCCCTTTTAACTAAGATTCCCATCCCTTTCTTCCCACTGTGGAGCAGCTTTAACTGCCTACCAACAGAGTGCTATCTCTGCATTGACTGATGCAAGGCGTTCAGGAAAAATAATGGCCTTTAGAATACCTAGCATCAGAAGGAAATGGAAATGTAAATATGTTTGGGAGCTCTGGGGTAATTATAGATGCTTTAAGGCAGAAGACTGGCAGAAGATATCAATTTAAATGCAAAAGACTTCATCAGTTCAATGTCTCAAAAGTGGCGATTAAGTTTTAAAAGACTTTTGCAGAGTTCTATTCATAGATCCTGATTTGTGGGGGAAAATACATAAAATTTTTAGTAAAATGTAGAAGTCAAAGAGACCTATTTATACCTCAGTTTGTGATTAACAAGCTGAAAGTAGTCAGTTCCTTCATACCTCCAGATAGCCACTCTTTGTATATAATCCTCTGAGGGGTAAAAGGTGGAAAGCAGAACACCACAACAGACTCAATGGCACCCGAATGTCCCACCTTTTGTTCACAGCTCTAATCTTTACTAACCAAGCAACACGCTCATCTTACCACATGTTGCACAGTCTGTGCCATGGAGAGGAATTCCTTTGACTCTTTTTGCCTATATTCTGGGAGAAACTCTATGTTGGCAACACGAAACAGTCCAACAAAATACAGTGCATCTTTGTTTTCTGCCTGAACTGCAAGAAACAAAGAAGACAACCTTTTTTTTTTCCTCCCAATAACAATGAGGTGTTTTTTTTTTTATTAACTTCTAACCCAAATGAATCTATTTGGCCTTACAGTGCAAACAGCTACCAAAAGAACACTGCACTTTTTATAGCCAAACTGCTATAGATGTGTACAAAATATGGTTTATTGAGCACCTGTTCCCTACACAGAAGATAAGATACCACCATACAAATGAGCCAGCATAATGAAGGCAGCATCAACATCCAGATTCTGAAGCATCTCTAAGGAACCTGAAGCAGTATTAGCATCATGAGTCTAAAGAGGAAAACATGGTTTTTAATGCCCAATTAGACATGTGCTTTTTAATCCCCTTTTATTTCTTTAATTCTATTTTGCATACAAGATAAAGGACTTGGATTTCATAAGGCCAAGAAACACAGTGAAAGGCAAAATTTCTGAGCAATCAAGTTCATAGAAACTATCAAGTCTGCACAATCAACTTGCACATAAAAATGTTTTGCATACCACTTAAAAAAAAAAAAAGTCACACTCCCTAAAGCCATCAGTTATGCCTGCTCTTATAATTACTTTTTAAGTCTTTAACAAAGATGCACAAAAAGTACTATTTTTTTTTTTAGAAACGGCTGAAAGTACTACTGAGGATAGGGATGTATGAAATTGGCTTGAGCTTTCAGGAACTCACCAATGAAGAGCCACAGTAATGTCCAGGTTACAACTCCTAAAATGAATAGAATGAGGGTAAAGAGAATTATTTTGTTTTGAAAATTCCACAGTAACTTATCTTTTTTCTTCAATTTGGCATGTTTTTTCCTTGCCAGAATCCTCTTTGCCAACTTATCTTCTGCAGATACCATTTGGACTGAAATGTTGGCTACCTAAAATAAGGTGAAAGACAACAAAAAATGTGGAACATTTCTAACAGCAATTGATGGACCAACAACTAGAAGAGATTCCCACATACATTTGCCTGTTACTGCCTGTACATAACTATAATTAACTTAGCAGCAGTCTAAGACTCCAGTCAGAAAGCAAGGGCCTTCTTTCAAGACACTTGCATTTCACTCCTAAGCTGACATCATTGTGGGATGTCAAGTTTAATACACTGGCTACAAAATCCATGTGTTGATGGAGCTTGTCACACAGGAGATGACAAGCATAACTACCAGCCATTTGCAAAAGTAGCACTGTAGGTTATTTCACAATAAGTGGTTGTTTCCTTTTGCCCAAAAGTAGAAGATCCACATCTGTGTCCAGTTTTTGGCCCATGAGTATAAGATAATCCAGTGTGATTCCAGGGGAAGGTCACCAAGCAGTAAGGGGCTGAAGGGATGTGCAGCAAAAAGTTGAGAGCCCCAGGGTTGTTCAGTTAGAGGCAAGAAGGCAAACACAGTGTGAGTAAACCTAATGATAGATTTCCTTATCTAAAGTGGGTTATGGAAAAGACAGAGACACACTTTTCTCACTGATGAACAGTGAAGAGACAGTCACAACAGTCACATACAGCAGCAGGGGAAATTCCAGCTAGAGTGGAGGAGGGGGAAGAACGTATTTCATCATGAGGGCCACGCGTGTGAGCCATGCCCAGAGAGCTCAGGGAACCTCCATCCCTAGGGGTATTCAAAACTCAGTGGATCAATGTCCCAAGAAATCTGTTGGCTTTGATGTTAGCCCTGTTTTTTAAAAAAATTAAAAACATTCAGAAATCCCCATCAACATAAATTTTTCTAATATTTCTCTGATATTATGCACTAGCAATGGTCTCAAGAAGAGAGCTCTGTGTATCCTTACAGAGGTAGCATAAGAAACATCACCAGAAATATCCTACTGATCCCATAGTCAAATACAGCAGATAGCAGTCTTTGACCTCAGAATAGAGGATGTCCAAAGAAAGCTTGGCAATAAGTAATAACAAGTAACAAGACCCAGTAATACCCTTTAAAATTTCCTCAAGCAAAACCTGAAAACAAAGAACTGGAAGATTTCAGACTAATATCTTCTATCTGGCTAATTAACTGCACTTGCTTGGTGTGTTCTCCACTCAATTTACCCATCTGCCATAATTTTTAAAAACCTTATCAAGTACACGCCTCTTTAAGAATGCAAATCAAACTACCTGTTTGTTTAAGGCTCCTCACTGTCAGGTAAAGTTCCTGCATACACTCAGGTGTCCAATAGAACAGCTCGAGGCAGCTCAATGAATGCTTGGCTCTGACATCTGAACTTTGGGCCACTTTGATCAAGATTCCCCCAATAATATTTTATATCTAAGTTCTCCCATTTCAGTCCTCTTTGCAGCTATGGACCTAACCAGCCAGACTTCTTCTTAAAACTGGGTTGTGTCAAGGACCGTTAAAAACTGCACTAGATTGACACAACTGGACTATAAGTATGAACTTGAAACAACTAACGTCTTCGTTGCCATTACTGCAATTCTAACTTCATTTTTTTTTAAAAAATGCACTTCATGTATCAAGGTTTGCATGGCAAAGTTCTCTGCTATGCAGGATTCACAGGAATACTGAATGCTGTGTGCTACATTATCTATATTTTCCAAGGTAATAATAGTCTGCCATAGACATCTTATAGAAAGGAAAACCAAGGCAAAGTTAAGCTGCTCCCTTCCCTCAGTAAGGGCCATAATTCCTAATTCACCTTTCCTCTCTACTGCAACTTAGTTCTTGTATTCTAGAACTGGTTTCCATCTAAAGCTGTAATTTGACTATCACCATACACTGAATTATTTAATTACTTCTTTGTCATGAGTTAACACTCATGCAATAATCCCCTGCTGCATTTTCTCAGGAAAAAGCAAAACACTTTGCCTACTTTAATGTTGCCTTTTTGTCTAGAATTTGACTTCTTTGTTGAAAACCTGCTGCCATGACACCAATATAAACTTTTCATATCGTCACACTGACATGTTCATTATTTCAATTGTCTAAAAATTCATATTATTAGCAATCTAAAGATATGCAAACACACGTTGACATTTTCAAATGTCAAATCTACCCATGACGTTAAGGTTAATACTTGATAATCAGATCACAAGAGATCTAATAGTGTCAAGAAGCGCATAAAATCAAGAATGCTTAAGCCACCTACTTACACTTCCTTCATCCTCAGGTTTAGCTGTTGGGTCATCATTTTTTCCATCCATTCCAGCAGAATTAATTTTATCACTTGTCCGAGCTGAAAAAGAGCCTTGCACCTTTCTTCAAGCACCACTTCTACTCCTGAAGCTGAAGACAGCTAACAGCAATGTCCAGGACCAAAAGAGGCATCAATTTACTTTGATGAGTTTCCAATTGTAATCTCATCTGCCCTATTGCACCTTTGTGAATGTTAGAAGGCTGCTATCATGTAACTTTAGACTTCCAAGTCAGACTGCTTAAATTAGGCTTTTCACAGTACTTTCAATGCTGAAATAGACTCCATCTTGTTATAAGATAAAATCACAGTGCCAAAATCTATACTACACTAAAATTTCACAAAATTAGTTTCATGAACAAGAAAAGTAGCAAGCAAAACATAAATATGAAAGCAAAAACATGCCAAAAGAAGGAAAATAAATACAGGCACCTTGGATAAGCATATTACAAATAGTAGATAACTGCAAACCAAGAGGAGCATTTTGACTCTCTTCTAGAATTTTATAATGGATCTGTTGAACACTCAAATTTGGTTATTTTATTGTAACTGAGAAATTAACTGCTGCAGGCTACTTATTTAATATTGTTAAAATAGATCAGGCTTCAAATAGAGAATCCTTTTTGTAATCAGATGCAGGAAGTGACTTGTATTATAACAGTTCCATCCTATTTTCTTTGTTAATTAAATATTAATAGAGGATGTAAACCAGTACTTTCCTCAATGGATGCTAACTATAGAGCTGTCTTTACTTTTAAGTGATTAACAATCCTGATGCCTTCCTTGAATCAACTGGAGAAATGGCACTGGAGAAATACCATTTTTATTAAAATAATAACCCTTCTATGAATTTATCTTTGAAGATATAAACCGTAGACTATCAATCAAAAAAAATTAGCAATACAGTAGAGATATAGAATAGAAAAGGTGTAGTCAGAACTCAGGTGAGCTCCAGGAGTGATCTATGCTCTATGTAAGCAGCAATAAATTACTTCAACTGCAAGGCAAAAAATCCTAGAGTTAGATAAAGTACTAGAAAACTATTTCTTATCTGCAGTAGTCTTTGGCTTATGCCCTGAAGCACAACAATTTTGTCCTCAGTTGTTGTTTGTTCTAGAACTGCAAGGTAATTTAACCATATCAAGTGATACGTTAAGCTCTGGGCCTTAATAATGCTTAGTCACATAGGAAAATCTAAGAATGACTATATATAACTCCTTCAGAGTTCCACTTTTTGGTTTTTTTTTTAATCATGAGTAATTTTTTGGGGATTACTCTGGTCTCTTAAAGTGTTAATCTAATTTCCAAAAGCCTCCAACTACCCTGTGCACAGGGAGATCCTGTGATATAAGTGGTACTTCAGAAGCTGGTCCATAGATTGAAAGAGCATTGTACATATAAATACTTCAGCCTGTGAGGGAGATCATGCTGGAGCAGATTTTCCTGAAGAACTGTGGCCCACGGAAAGCAGATGTTGAAGCAGAGGAAAAGCGTGAGAAAGAAGGGGCAGCAGAGAGAAGTTACTGAATACTGACCAAAAGTCCCCATTCTCCTGCACTACTCAGAGTTTGGAAGGTGAAGGGGGCGGGTAAATAGAAGAGAGGCAAGTGAAGAAATGGGCCTGAGGAAGGAGAAGGAACAACTTTTTTTCCACGTTTGCCCTTTGGTTTCCCACTACCACATTAATACTTTCGTATTTAAATTTGCAATAAGTTCAATAATTTTTCCCCAAGTTGAGTATGTTTTGCCTGTGACAGTAATTGACAAATAACGTCCCTATCTTCAGCAGAAACCACTATTTTTCTCTCCTTCCTTTTCCTCCCATTTCTTCCCCCAGTCCTGCTGAGAAAAGGAGGTAGAGCCTGAGCAGCTGGGTGAGAGTTTGGCTGATAGTCATGGCTAACCAAAAACTGTGTTGCAGTATATGGTACTTACTTCCCTCTCTCCTCCTCTTAAAAAGCAAGGGTTTGAGTTTTGCTCAAGATAGCTTTACTTTGAAACAGAATGCAGCAAGAATAAAGAGGTTGACAAACTGAAATGAAACATGAAACTCATTAGAAATAAAATCATCTTATGAAAGTGAGCACTGTTGTTTCCTTCTGCTTAATTATTGCATGTTCCCTATATAAAAAAAAAAGTCTGAAGACTAAAAAAATTCAAAGCCAATGCAAATCATAGGCTCAGTCTCTCAGGTCCCCTGATAGATACCAACGATTCCAGTTCAGCCTGAAAAGTTACCATGACCCAAGTATTCCAGTTCTGAGCTTTTGAAGAAATGCATTTTGACTTAGGTCCACCTGAAAGGGCTATTGGCTTTAAGCCATTACTTGGTATGCATGTGCTGGTATTAAGCACCTTGATTTTTATCTCCTGTAAGTAATGCATAAGAAAACATGACATCTCTTGCTGACCCAAATCAACATAACCGTTTCAGAAGTGTCCCATTTTCTTGCCCTTGTCATAGCTTCCTGACCAGTTCCACTTCCTCATGCTTTTCTTCTGCAAAACCCACTCCCACAAATCACAGACTTCTCAGATCATTCACACACTGATAGTGGCACTTGGTTTTACTCACATCATTCTCTCTTAGGGGCATAGCTTCCTCATGTACATCTGTTTGGCAGCCTGACTTTCTGTTTCCCATCTCGCACAAGACACTCACACAACCAGGGGCAGCTTGTCCATCTAATCTGTGCCCCCCATGATGGTGATGAAAGACAGTCAAGGAAAGATAGTCTGGTCTTTGATGCATCCTTCCCTACACACCCAAACACGTCTCTCCCTTTCCAGTCTTCTGGGCAACGTGGTTTGCCCCAAGATAAGACCACCAGGTGGGTATTTGCAGGAGAAACTGTCAGGAGGCTCACATAATGAATGCATTCCAGAGATGGGGCAGTCATGATGTTTGCATTGTTGTTGGTGTACACTGGCTTGCAAAAGGGTATAAAATGCTTCTGGAGACCAGCCAATCAGGGCAAACTGATGTCCTGAAGCTGTCAGCACATTCTGGGTGGATTCCTTTAGCAGGGAAGACAGAGAGCAGTCACTTTTGGATGAGTGACTAAAAGTGCTAAGATCCCGATAAATACAGAGCTAAAATCTGAACTAGCTACGTAAGGGCTTTGTTGCTTTGTAACTGTGAATTCTTCAAGACTGAAGACTGCAAATCTGTACATTTTTAATCAAACTTTCTCATATTATAACCCTTTAGACACTGTAATTCATTGTCATAGATCATAGAGTTGTTATTTAGATGCTGCATTGGCAATATTTATATACTGTACTGGCAATAAATCTAATCATAATCATCCATGTGATGATTGTGTCCTACTTCTTGTACCTGGCTGAGAACCTTCTCTCAACTACTCTGCTACACCCCCCAGCCCACTGAGTCCCTCATTAAGGGAAAGGTTACAGCAGATCTACGCAACAGCCTCAAGCCACAGCGGAGATGTCTGCCTGTATTACATGGATATATCGTGGAGGAAGCTGGGATACCAGCAATTCAGCCTTGTAGGAGAAAAAGTCTGTCTTGTGCTGCACAAACCTAGTGCTCTGCCAGGGGAGAGGTAGGGCTCAGCTCACCTGTCTCAGACTGCCTAGATGTTAGGCATGTAAATCCAAGTTTGTTTTCTAGACTCAGTCTATACACGATGGTGACAGAGAAGCATTCAGAACAGAAACGATGAATCACACTTTCACAACTGAGTACAGATAGGAAAGAGGTTATTATCTTAGCAAACCTGCCATCTACAAAATCATCTTTGTGTAATAGAAAATTTTTCCCTTCTGACCAAAGCTGCCTTCATGATCAGTTCAGAGACAGTCCTTGCCCTTTAAATGACGGGAGCCTAGAACCAGCTTGACAGCATCAGCCCACTAACACAGCAGGGTGCTCCAGAGAGCTACTAACCTCAGCGTGACACTTTTTCCAAACTGAACATTAAAAGTGACAGAGTTTGCTTGTATTGCAGGATGTCCCTTTGCTAACCAGCAATGTCTAAGAAGCTGCACAAAATCATTGGAGGAAAGTCCCTGCACAATGCAAAGGTAATTCTACGACAACCTGGTTTTGGTACCTATAAGAATTCTCTTGCATATTGCTTTTATCTGTTTTTTCTTTAATCAAAACTCAGGTAAAGCACGTTTTAACATGTCTGTGAAAAATAAACAAGAGTTTAAGTGACAGTTTATAATGACATTTCAGAAGGCATCATAAACATTCCTAAATCAATCAATTTTTGTTGGTACAGAGTCACACTGTCTGATTGCATACTTTGTACCCCAAATAATTTCTTCAAATTACAGCCAAGATTACTTCTAACAGAGGAAGGAAAGGTTTTGGCTGTCCTTCCTAATAAACCAGCTGAATTTGTAATTCAGTTTCATTTTGAATATATGCCAGGTCAAATACCTATACCTTCAATAAGCACGTACCAGTAACTACTATGGTATTAGTAGTCTGCAAAGATCTGCATACACAGGCAAGACATTAATATTTTTGATACAGCTCTTCCACCACAGAAGACAGAACCAGCCCACAATAGATATTACTTCCATTTTTTTAAAGCTAAAATGGTAAGCAAGTAGAGGTGAGGCTTTCATCAAATTATGAAAGTGAGTGGCAATTGATTACTAAATACTAAATTATTAATATGTGTCTTCTAACACACGCTTCAATATCAACTTGGAACCTTTTTTCCCCTCCCCCACTGAATGAATACCATGCTGCTTACTTTCAAGATCTTTGTCATCTAGAGATCCAGCTTCGAATCACAGCACTTGTATTTATTTTTTTCTCCTTGAGCTCTCACTCGGTTTCTGACTGTTGACAATCCTTGACTATGCACTAGAGGTCTCTGATGTAGCAAAACATTTTCCAACAGACAAAATCACCTTGGAAATTACAGGCAATTGAGCTGTCTTCAAGGATCGAGAAACAATATATCTGCCATTGAAGAGCACATCATCCGAAATGAAGCAGAATATAGAGCTAATAGAGCTATTTCACCTCTGAGACTCAGACTAAGGACAGCTTAGTTATTTGCATCCCCATCAATTTAAATTAAATTTAAAAGGCTAAGTGAGCACATCCTTTGGACACAACATCCCTTTATAAGTCTGTGGCATTTTAAGAACAGCAAGCCCTGCTACTCCATCAGTTAATGGTCTTGCATTACTTGATGCTCGTTGGGGCCAGCATTTTATTCTCAATTTCTCTCTTCCTTGTATGAAACTGGACTGCTGTGTGAGGCAGGGCAAGGAGCAAGACAAGCAATATTGACACAGCATAATAATACTGCTAGATTAAATGACTTTTTAGGACAATGACAGACTTATGAAACCTGCTGCATTTCTAATAAAATAAATACTACAAAAAAAAAAAAAAAAGGATTTCTACAATAATGAGTTTGACCCAGTTGAACTAGTGCTGAAGCCAAAGATAACATCCTCTACAGAATCCAAGTCAGGGCAGCTCTTCAGCCAAGCAAAAACAATGCTTGTAGCTTTTCAGGTGATTTGCTGATGTGCAAACGCCTGTCTATCACATGTACTTGGATAGGTCAGGCCTGAGCGGGGTCTGACAAGCCAAGTTCAAAGTACTTTTACTGGTGAACGTGTCTGTGTTCATCCCTGCAAATCACACTCAGATGGTGACCTGGTCCTTAACTGGTGACCTATTAAAAGTGAACAAATATGAGATTTATACAGGCATGGCTTCAGCTTACAAGCAGTGCTGTAAAAAAGCACTGGGTCATGAGGCCAAGACGTCCAGACACTGTTCTGGTTAATAGATACCCTGTTCTTGATCATCAAACTCTATGTGCCACATGGAACACAAAGAGGGAAACATCTCTCTTCCCTCACTTTCTTAGCAATCACATCTATTCCCATTGTGGATGCCCAGCTGAAGCAAGGCTAATATTAAGTGCAAGCAAACCAAAGATATCTTATTCATGCTTGCAGGATTAAATCATCTCCCCAGGAAACACTGAGCCCAAGGCCTCATGCCAGCCTAGCCTCAGTGTTTGCCAGAAATAAATTCACCTATAAAATGCTAGTATAATCTACTTGTTCTGCCTTTCCACAGTTGTATTTTCCTTGCAATTAGGCAGAGAATATCTTTCATACCCTGGAAGAAAACCAGCACTGGAAGTTTAACTTCTTGTCTTCCCTCCTCCGTCTTTCAAAAACTACTCATGCCTCTTCCTTTCAGTCTTGATCTCTCACCTCATTTCTATTTCTCTAATCATCTTCTAAGTAGAAGGACAGACCAAGAAATCCTGGGAAGAAAAAATAAAACACAACACAACCCCCAAATCCTAGAGCTTTTTCTGCCTTTATTACTTTCTCTTAAAAGACTCCAGCAGGGCATTAAGGCCACCTGTGATACTTTTATCTCCACTCTCACAATCTTTTGATGTTATCATCCAGGTAGTGAGACTACAGCAAGCACAGACAACCTCAAACTGTTAAGGAGCAGAGCAGAGTTTTGTTGTTTTGGTTTTTTGTTTGTTTGTTTGTTGTTTGTTTTTTGTTGTTTTGGTTTCTTTTTTAAACTTCAATTTTAAAGCAAGTAACTCAAACTAACCTACTATTAAACAGATTATTTGCACTTTCAAGTATTGAACAAGCTGTTTCACTCAGTCTGGTGAATTTGGGGTTTCAGTTTCTCTGTTCAGGAGTTATGGGGCAGCTCAACATTTCATCCCTGGAAGTGACTGACACTGCTGTTCTCATCTCTCACCCATCAAAGATTTTGATAAGTAGAGTACCCAGAAGACCTATAGTGACTAATTAAAGAACTGAAAAAACATACTTGACAGGAAGGGACACCAGGAAGTTAATCCACCTAATTTGATAAGGAAAAGTTTAAACAGAAGTATTTTTAGTGTTCAAATAACATAGCTCTCTTGTTGGCAGGCTCATCACCAAGACAAAGAAAATCCTAAGTGCCAGCAGAAGCAGGGCAGTGCAAAGAGATAACTTACAAAGAAAATCTGATGTTCAGAATAAAAAGCACACATAAGCACAGACAAGCCAGTTGAGAAGAACCACTAGTGAGGGCTGTTAACCATGAATACAACTGACCAAGAACTGCAATTACTCTTTTTCACCAAATTGCACAGTCCCCTGTTGAAATCTTTTTTTCAGAGATGCTTTTGATGTTCTAGCTAGGTCAACGCAATCCCCTCTGACCTTGACATCTTTGGGTACTGCCAGGCAACTGCTCTATCTCAGCTGCAGGGACACTAATCTTCATTAGGGGTTGATCACCAGCTTGAATATCTGCTCATGCCCTTGGGCTGAGTGCAGGGAAATAACAGGCAGAAGTTAAGAGGATCTGGACTGATGGAAACAAATGAAAGTCTAAATATAAAACTTGTTACTGTGATCCACATAAGCTGCATTTTTTCCCCTGCCTGCTTCTGGGTTCTGCATTACAGAAATTGCTGTTTGTGTGTTGGTTAGAGAAGCAGGACTTCAAGGGTTGGATGTGAACATGATCTGCACATGGCAGTATCTTTATACATTCACTGCCCTGTGAAGAAATTGCAAGAAATAAAGAACCAAAGACCTATTAACAGGAGGGAGGTACAGCCTTGTCCGTTCCATTTACAGTGTCACTGCTAAAAAAAAAATAATTTCTTACCACAGTTACAGGTTTTGACCAAACAGGACAGACACCTTGTGTGTCCGCCGTGTGGAAGTTCAGCAGAGAAAAGCACCATTTCCAGTGTTGGGTCTGCAGCCTCAAATCAAAGAACTTATGAACCTTTCTTTAGCACCATCATGGTATCCAGCTCCATCAGTCAGCATCTCACAGCAACACCACTTGTGCCAGCTGTGTGAACAAAAGCTTTACCACAAGCAGGCTCTTCTTTTCAAGGAGCTCAACTCTCCTGATGTTAGAGCCAATCACCTCATAAAGGATAATATGGAGCTAATCAAGACAAGTCAGTCTGGTCAGCAATTTGCCAAACTAGGCAAGCCACCTGAGATCTGTTTAAGGATCAGTACTTGAGGAACAGGTGGATATCACAGCAAACATAAGCTGATCACACATGTACAAGTACAGTGCCTAGTAAGGATAGCTGGTCACATTAGCTGCACTTGCCTACTGCAGTGAAATTTCAGTATCCTTTGTTGTCTGGAAAGCATGGGATAAGATCCCCAAACTAAATCCTTTGTGTACAGTAATGTCAGAACCTGCAAAGACTGCACTTCCTCCATGTAACAGAGTAGTGCTGAATGTCTGTGTGTCTTGACCTTCAGACACAGGGAGCTCCCTATATCCACTTCCATGTTGGCTGGTCATCTATCTACCTTTTGCCTGTCCAGACTTGTAGTGGATTTATTTTAACAGGCGAGATGGATTCCTCATGGTGCTTTGAGTCAAAAGGAGGGGAAAGCTAATTTAGGATCATATGGGATGCTGGCAGAGCCACCTATTTTTACTGCCACGGCCATATAAAAATAGAAACAAGACAAACTAGACTTCTACATGGACAGCCTGGACCCCTCCTCACATAGCTTAGGATCTTGTGCAGCCTCATCATGTCTTGGCTCTCAACTTTGCAAGTGACATACAGGGCTGTCACTATTTCTCCTCCAGAACCATTACGAGGAGGCAGCTTTAAAATCCCTAATACCTTACACTGACCCCATCACAAGACATTAAATCTCTGAACTTGCCTCAGCCTTATCATTTCTCAAACTTTTCTCTCATAACATTTTTAAAAATAGATTTAGACTCTAATTTCCCCATTTCTTTGGGGAAGGGCAGTGGGGGGGGATGGGTCACGACACAGGGAGATCAGGACATAAACACATGACTATGTAGATGATTCCTATGGTTTTAAACTGATGATAGAAATTGTATTTTTCAATGACTCTTCATAATACATTGCATTTTCAGTGCAGCCCTCCTCCTGAGGATTTTAAAGAAGTCCCAGACAATGATAAGTCTCAAAAATGCTTTGCCTTTCTAATGAATCCTGAGGGAGGAAATATGATTCATTCTGTAAAACGCCAAGCAAGTGGCAATAGCCACATCCTTTACCTCAAAGGACAA
Source organism: Pseudopipra pipra (assembly GCF_036250125.1). Lineage (NCBI taxonomy): Eukaryota > Metazoa > Chordata > Aves > Passeriformes > Pipridae > Pseudopipra > Pseudopipra pipra. The sequence goes on from NC_087550.1 coordinate 17,324,204, forward strand.
AGTGTAGTTACAAGCACACAGCTCATAAGTAAATAGTTCTATAAAGAACTATTTTTGGAGTTAGTTTTCCTCGCTCCAAGGAGCAAAGCAGTTTTTTAAAAAAAATAGATTTAAAAAATGTTCTTTTAGAGGTCCTGGTTGCCTTTGGATGGATAGACACTCATCCATCCTGGAATAAAAACATATCAGTAGGAGCACTGTCTTTAGCTTCTTTGTTCTTTCAGTAGCTCCTACTGGACACAGGAACAGTTTGTCCCAGCACAGCAGCTCTGCTGCTGCACAGAGGTGAGGATCTGAAGAGAGCATGTGCATTTTGATGCTCATTCAGTCTTATTTTTAGACAGCCAAGTAAACAAGCAAATGCCATTTCTCTTTGAGCAATGTACACTACCGGTCTCCACTATGAACAGCTTCCCACTAATGTGAATAAAGATCTGTCTTCCCTCATTCCCAGCCAAGACAACAGGGCTTTCAGCTTCACTTGCTATATATGGATTTAAATTAGAAATATTAACTGAGAATATACAAACACTGACCAAAGGAACAACTAAAATTTGAGACTTCTGGTGACCCTATGACAACAGAAGGGGTATTGGTGATGTTAAGTATGACTGTTTTATGTTTCCATTTGTAGAGGTCATCATGTCCCTCTTCTCCCAAATGAGGGTGATCTTTCTTTTTTCTATGAGAACAGCTGGTTCTCCTCTACTGTAGTCTTTTTTTCCCCAAGAACTTATTTTGTTCTGTCCATCTGTATTTCATGAGTTATTTCAAGTCTGGTCACAGGAAAGACAGCTTTATATCCATCTATTCTTCTAATTAATTTTTCTTTCTAATTTGCTTTTTTCTTTTCCCCCCCAAAGACCCACCACATGTGTAAAACAGGCAAGTTAGCAGCAGGTAGGAAATGTTTGCTTTTAGTTTTTATTTTCTATCAGATCACATCCCCTCCCCTTTCCAGATTGAAACAAGGAGTCCAGGAATAAAACAAAAGAAAAAACCAAAAAGAAAAAAACACCAAAAGGAAAAAAACACCAAAAGGAAAAAAACACCAAAAGGAAAAAAAAAAAAACCACAAAAAAAAACAAAAAGAAAAAGAAAAAAAGAAAAAGAAAAAAAGAAAAAGAAAAAAAGAAAAAAAGAAAAAGAAAAAAAGAAAAAGAAAAAAAGAAAAAGAAAAAAAGAAAAAAGAAAAAAAGAAAAAAAGAAAAAGAAAAAAAGAAAAAGAAAAAAAGAAAAAGAAAAAAAGAAAAAGAAAAAAAGAAAAAGAAAAAAAGAAAAAGAAAAAAAGAAAAAGAAAAAAAGAAAAAGAAAAAAAGAAAAAGAAAAAAAGAAAAAGAAAAAAAGAAAAAGAAAAAAAGAAAAAGAAAAAAAGAAAAAGAAAAAAAGAAAAAGAAAAAAAGAAAAAGAAAAAAAGAAAAAGAAAAAAAGAAAAAGAAAAAAAGAAAAAGAAAAAAAGAAAAAGAAAAAAAGAAAAAGAAAAAAAGAAAAAGAAAAAAGAAAAAGAAAAAAAGAAAAAGAAAAAAGAAAAAGAAAAAAAGAAAAAGAAAAAAAGAAAAAGAAAAAAAGAAAAAGAAAAAAAGAAAAAGAAAAAAAGAAAAAGAAAAAAAGAAAAAAAGAAAAAGAAAAAAAGAAAAAGAAAAAAAGAAAAAGAAAAAAAGAAAAAGAAAAAAAGAAAAAGAAAAAAAGAAAAAGAAAAAAGAAAAAGAAAAAAGAAAAAGAAAAAAGAAAAAGAAAAAAAGAAAAAGAAAAAAAGAAAAAGAAAAAAGAAAAAGAAAAAAGAAAAAGAAAAAAGAAAAAGAAAAAGAAAAAAAGAAAAAAAGAAAAAGAAAAAAAGAAAAAGAAAAAAAGAAAAAGAAAAAAAAAAAACACAAAAAACACCAAAAAGAAAAACACCAAAAAGAAAAACACCAAAAAAGAAAAACACCAAAAAAGAAAAACACCAAAAAAGAAAAACACCAAAAAAGAAAAACACCAAAAAAGAAAAACACCAAAAAAGAAAAACACCAAAAAAGAAAAACACCAAAAAAGAAAAACACCAAAAAAGAAAAACACCAAAAAAGAAAAACACCAAAAAAGAAAAACACCAAAAAAGAAAACAACAAAAAAGAAAAAACAAAAAAGAAAAAACAAAAAGAAAAAAAACAAAAAACAAAAACACAAAAAACAAAAAGAAAAATACAAAAAGAAAAAACAAAAACACAAAAAACAAAAAGAAAAATACAAAAAGAAAAATACAAAACGAAAAAAACAAAAACACAAAAAACAAAAAGAAAAATACAAAAAGGAAAAAAGGAAAAAAGGAAAAAAGGAAAAAAAGGAAAAAAGGAAAAAAAGGAAAAAAAGGAAAAAAGGAAAAAAGGAAAAAAAGGAAAAAAGGAAAAAAAGGAAAAAAGGAAAAAAGGAAAAAAGGAAAAAAGGAAAAAAGGAAAAAAGGAAAAAAGGAAAAAAGGAAAAAAGGAAAAAAGGAAAAAAGGAAAAAAGGAAAAAAAGGAAAAAAGGAAAAAAGGAAAAAAGGAAAAAAAGGAAAAAAGGAAAAAAGGAAAAAAAGGAAAAAAGGAAAAAAGGAAAAAAGGAAAAAAAGGAAAAAAGGAAAAAAGGAAAAAAAGGAAAAAAAGGAAAAAAGGAAAAAAGGAAAAAAGGAAAAAAGGAAAAAAGGAAAAAAGGAAAAAAGGAAAAAAGGAAAAAAGGAAAAAAGGAAAAAAAGGAAAAAAGGAAAAAAGGAAAAAAGGAAAAAAGGAAAAAAGGAAAAAAGGAAAAAAGGAAAAAAGGAAAAAAGGAAAAAAGGAAAAAAGGAAAAAAGGAAAAAAGACAAAAAGACAAAAAGACAAAAAGACAAAAAGACAAAAAGACAAAAAGACAAAAAGACAAAAAGACAAAAAGACAAAAAGACAAAAAGACAAAAAGACAAAAAGACAAAAAGACAAAAAGACAAAAAGACAAAAAGACAAAAAGACAAAAAGACAAAAAGACAAAAAGACAAAAAGACAAAAAGACAAAAAGACAAAAAGACAAAAAGAAAAAAAGACAAAAAGACAAAAAGAAAAAAAGACAAAAAGACAAAAAGACAAAAAGACAAAAAGACAAAAAGACAAAAAGAAAGCAGACAAAAAGAAAGCAGACAAAAAGAAAGCAGACAAAAAGAAAGCAGACAAAAAGAAAGCAGACAAAAAGAAAGCAGACAAAAAGAAAGCAGACAAAAAGAAAGCAGACAAAAAGAAAGCAGACAAAAAGAAAGCAGACAAAAAGAAAGCAGACAAAAAGAAAGCAGACAAAAAGAAAGCAGACAAAAAGAAAGCAGACAAAAAGAAAGCAGACAAAAAGAAAGCAGACAAAAAGAAAGCAGACAAAAAGAAAGCAGACAAAAAGAAAGCAGACAAAAAGAAAGCAGACAAAAAGAAAGCAGACAAAAAGAAAGCGACAAAAAGAAAGCGACAAAAAGAAAAAAAAACAAAAAGAAAAAAACAAAAAGAAAAAAAAGAAAAAAAAAGAAAAAAACAAAAAGAAAAAAAAAACAAAAAGAAAAAAAAAAACAAAAAGAAAAAAAAAAAAACAAAAAGAAAAAAAAAAACAAAAAGAAAAAAAAACATAAAGAAAAAAAAAAACAAAAAGAAAAAAAAACAAAAAGAAAAAAAAAGAAAAAAAAACCAAAACCACAAGAAACAAACAAACAACCCTCCCCCCTTGTTTTCTCTGCTCATTGGAGGGTGTTATATGCATCACCCCCCACTTAGGCCAGCCAAGACCACTGCAGTTCAGTTCCTTGCAGACTTTGCTGACCACACAGTGCTCTGTTGGGGCTCACATCTCACCCCCATGACACTGCAAGCAAACAAATAAATCCAGCTGTTTCCATTCTACATGTTCTGATACTCTAAAAATATCACTGCAAAGTTTTGAAGTTTAAAGCATGCTAACCATTCTGTGCTGGCCTTGATCACACATGTTATAGCTACAGTACAATTAAACTAACAATATCTTTAAGGAGATGGTCTTAAAAACAAAGCAAAATTACTCCTTTTATTTCAAAATCACTGTAAAGAATGTAACATTTTCTGAAATTCATTGTCTTCAAAACTAATGATTCATCCCATTATACCTAGTAGAGAGTCTCTTAAAGAAAGCAGACAATGTTCAGGACTGAAAACTCCTTCTTCTATACCTCCTGCTTTTTAAAGAGCTGGCATTTATACTTAGCTGAAGGGCATGAGCATCATTGCTCCTGCAGTTAAGTGCTCCCTGGGCCCATTTATCTCCAGCTAATGATCCAATTTGCCTGGATGTACTTGCCTCCAGTGGGAGGGCAATTCACAGAGCAAATGCAGAAGGTAGTTCTTAGGGGACTCATCATATTACACAGAGACAAGCACTTTAAATACAGAACATATTCTGCCAAAGTGAGCTTCACTTCAGTGACGTGGCAGTACTATGGCTTGCTTTTATTTCACAACTCCCACTTATAAACCAAGCAACACAAAAACTGTTTAATCATTCATGGATTCATTTTACAGAATACAGAGACTGCTGAATCCGGCTGTAAACAGTAATTTTGCTTTTGATCCTTGTCTATACCAAGTACATAAAAAGAAAGTGGAAAAGACAGAAGAAATAAATCAGAAAAAAAAAAGTTTATTACTGTAAATGCACTACTCTTTTTTCTACTTATTTTAACTTAACACATTACAGGTGTGTCACACCCAGAAAACCCAGAAACCTACCACAACACTTACCTTCACACAATACTTCTTCTTGTATTCCCTCTGGGAAGGTTATGGCAAAGCTTGACTTATTAACACATACACCCCAGAAAAATCATCTCTGTTCTAGCTGTTGTATTTGGCACCCCACAAAACAGCTTGTAAGATGGTAATGCTTTTGGGGAAAGGATCCACATAATTAAATGTGTCCCAGCACAAAGAGAAGACTTTCATTTTAAAGCAACATCTCACAAAACATCTTACAAAACACATTGTGAGTTCAGTGGATCCTTATGAGACCTGAGTAGAAATGCCTTCTAATTACATTAAGAAATCCTACAGAGAAGATCTCCAAGACAAATGGTAGAGAATGAAACTGAATGCACAGGAGTCCACAAAGCAATTTCCAGTACTTAGAAACTGCAGGTCTGTTCCTTAAAACTCACTATATCGACCTTCATGGTGGCAGTCAGCACATCTGGGGCTCTCCCAAGTGATCCAGCTGTCCTGCATTTGGGAGACAGGCACCTTCATACAGCTGCATGCCTGCACAGTCCACTTTCAGCTGTGGCCACGCTGCCCCTGCTAACAACAGCTCCATCAACACCCTGCAACACACTTACTAATAAACAGCCAAGAAAAGGGTTAATAGCTGCTTTGCCACAGTCCCAGCAGCACCTGACAATTCTGAGCCATTTTAGGGACACTGCCCCAGAGCAAAATCTCCCACAACAGGAAAGCAAAGTGCACTTTAGGTTATGCACATGAGCATGAGTTTTGTTTTCCTCACCTTCTCTCTCCTCGAGCAAGGCCTGAACCTTTCACTCCAGTTCCCTCATGCAATCTAGCAACAAGCTCTTGCTTTTCAGTAGCAAAACCTTCTCCAGCTGCTACTCATGTGGGCACCCAGCTGTAGCTCATCTTCATAAAGTCATAGAATCATTTAGGTTGAAAAAGAACCTTATTGAGACCTCTAATTGATTCCAACCATTATCCATATTCCAAAATACACTTTTGAGGTAGGGGAATACAAGAAATACTGCTTTAATTTAGCACCACTGGCAGAACTTTGGCACAGTGCTTAATGCATCTGAACTGTCGGGGCAGAACACGAGAAAAGGGCTCCTTAAGGATGTCAGGGGATGATGAATGCACTGGGCACATGCACAGATTCCCTTGATATTCCACTTGCGCCTTCCAAATTTGCTATCTGATTTATTGATTTTTCCTCCTTGAATCAAAAGGTTTTTCTATTCACTTGGAAAACCAATGTTGCCATGGTATCCAAGCACCTAAAAGTCAGCCCTGAATTTATGTGACCATTTTTCTGAGAGATGAGGAAGGGGTTTTGTCCCCTTTTACCAAGAGCCAAAGCCACAAAGACCAGGTCTGGTGCTCAGCAGCTCTGGGGGTGTTAAGGCACATCCATGGAGGGAAACACTCCTCCAGCATCTTTGAGAACCTGGTCAAAACAACTCTTTGGTTGTGTGCTGGTAGGAGCTAGAAGCAGCTGAGTTACCCATACATTTACATTATGTGTGGGAGCTAATACAAAGAAACTTAGAATGAAGTGTTGACTCATAATGACACTAACACAAAGCCTGCTCCTAAAAGCAATCCCTGTTCACTTTTGTTGTCCTTTCCATGCCTTGACAAGAAATGAGAGAAACAGAACATTTAGTTGATTTCTGTGCAAACAAAAAAGCTTTCACCCACCTCACATCTTTATCGACAAGATGACAATGCATACCTTTTCTTAAAACTCAGTTTGGAAATACCCAGCAGTTATCAGTCTGTCTCAGACACGTGCTGCTTCAAGCCCCCGCAAGCCACGTGCCTGGGGGTACCTGCTCCTTCCCTCCAGCACTGCCTCTACCCTTGCCAGGCAAGCTGGGCCCTGCAGAACTCAGACCAGAGCAGAGACCTCTCCTGCATTTCTGGACATCACTTCTGAACCTAAGGATTGAAGCTGCCATGTGGTCTGCAGAGCACTGACTCACTGGAGCATAGGATTTACGCCTTTAACATTTCTACCAAACTGAGCCATTTAACAGAATTTCATTAGGGAGAAAGTTCACCTCTCTAATTTCCCCTATAAATCCAATAGAACCACTGACAAATCTATTTCCACATCTGAGGAATGGCATTAGAACTTCACTTGAATGTCACAGCATCATGCACTCTGCTGTTGCGTAAACACTGCAAGATGAGAGCAGAAAAATTTCCTTCCATCCAAGGCTGTGATTTTCCCCCTTTGGTAATAGTTAAGATACTTTTTTTCTCTCCCCTCTGCCATTTTATCTCATGGTTTTCTACTGCTCAAGCTTAGTCACAGACCTATGGTGGTTTTATTTTGGAAATTCCTGTGGGAAGAACAACCTCAGCGAAGTTTAAATAGGTACATTGATTTGTTAGGGTGGGGAGTAGTGACTGCCTCTGCATGTTTTCCTAGCAGTCACTTGTGTTGTCTTCTTGCCTCTGCCACTTGCAGTTTCTGCAGGACAGCCAGTCCCACAAAGGGGAAAACAGTTTTGTTTCCAGTCAAAAGCATACTGTGTGTAAAATTCATGCTGAAAAAATTGTCTGTCCCTCTGCCTGTCTGTTTGGTGCCAGTCTTAAATTTAGGGTGTTGCAGATTGTTTGCCTTGGTAGCTTACGCGTGCATTAAAAATATCAGCTTCTATATTTCTTTTTAAGTTTATAGAATGCAAAATAGCTGGAGGAAGGTCTGTGTACACAGGCTTATCTGTAGCCTTGGTAACTCCTCGCTCCCTGGCTCAGGACCTACCATGGCAGTCACCGAACAAGCTTAGAGTAAATGGCTGAATTTCTTTCCTCTAAAGGTGCTCACTCCCCTTCTCAACATATTTAAAGCTTATTTCTAGTCAGGAGACATTACTATATTAGTGATGCTATTAATGTCTGATCTGTTCAAATCATCACTATCAGTATTAGCCTTCCCATTAGAAGAATGGAGGTAGCAAATCCAAACAATGCAGACAGAGCCAAATGCAATCAATTACAGACATAAAAATGAAACTCTGATGTCCTGAGTGCTTATCCTTGCTCCTTGTTGGCTCTGTTTTGGCCTACAAAACAGCTTAGTCTGAATGCATTGTGGCCAGTGTGTGAACAGTCCATGCAGGCAGCTCCCAGATGAGAGGGACAGGGCTGATGGTGCCCGCTGCTGCCAGCAGCACCTTCCTTCTCCTCTCATCCCTGGGGGATGCTGTTTAGAAGAGGTATCTTAAAAAGTGATGCTTTGGGCTAATTTACTGAAGAGCAAAGCCTCTTCATGCCGTTCACTCTCATTAGTTTTCATTTAAAACACACCACGTTATGTTAGCCTGACAGTCCTCAAGCTCCTGCTTAATTGAACTGGCTGGACTTAATACTGACTTTCTTTGTATTTTCTTTCTGCTCTCCTTATACATGAGGATAAACTTGGATCTTACACTCATGCATTTGGTTCTTCCTCCCTCACACGTGTTGAGCATCCTTTTTCCTCCCTCACACGTGTTGAGCATCCTTTCCAAAGGCCATCAGATGCCACCTTAATGGTAAAAAGAAGTTACTAAGCAATTGTACATAATGAGGTCATGGTCTCAAAACCTTTATTTAGGCAGATAAATGTCATGTACTTGTGTACAGGTATGTCAAACTGAAGCTCAAGGGTAGCAATATTTAAGGTGTTTCTGGTCCAGCCTGCTATGATGGGTATCTCTGTGGTACCATTACTGAAGGGGGGTGATATTTAAAGCACTTTCTCACCAAAATATTCTATTCTATTCTATTCTATTCTATTCTATTCTATTCTATTCTATTCTATTCTATTCTATTCTATTCTATTCTATTCTATTCTATTCTATTCTATTCTATTCTATTCTATTCTATTCTATTCTATTCTATTCTATTCTATTCTATTCTATTCTATTCTATTCTATTCTATTCTATTCTATTCTATTCTATTCTATTCTATTCTATTCTAAAGCTGGGATAGCTGATTACGTTATAGTCAAGCTTCAAACAGGATTATAGGCAGTGTGTGTGTGAGGGATCTTAACTCATTCTTGCTGTCAAACTGAGTCCACAGCTTTCAGTGAGATGTTGTTCATCATCTGCAGAGGAAATCCTTCTCTAAGCAGTAGAGCTAGGAGAGTAAACATGAACCCCCTTCTCCCAAACACATACTATACCCCTCAGTGTTCAGAGCTCCTGTATGCCTTTATTCTAATGTATATCAAGGTTTTTAAGTAGTAACAATGCAGAAGGTTGTTACAGAAAATAATTAGCCTTCTGGGACACCTGTGTAAGTGCTTTTGATGCAGTAGAAGCAAACTTAAAATGACTTTTTGTTAATATGAGAGAAGCGATAATGCTTCCTGATAACTTGGTTACAACTGGCATGGTACTGTATTAAATTTACTTCTTAGCTTCAGATGTTTGTAAACTTACTAGTAAGGATATCTTAACAGAAGAAGATTACTAGGCCAGAGTGCATTAACATTTAATTAACAATAGCATTAATATTTCTGTATCTATCATATGGAAGGACAAGATTAGCCCACAGAATGAAGTATATTTTGAAGCATTGAATGCCAGATATTAACAACTAGAACAGTTTGATGGCTTGTAGCCTCTTTTTTTATCACCGCCAGAGGCAGACTGCTGGGCTAGACAAACTGCTGCTCTGACCAGTAGATCCATCTGCTCTTCTGAGTCAGCCATGCTAATGACTTGGACCTGAATTTGCCCAGGTCCTCTCCTGCAAGGTCAGGAGAAAATCTGACAGTGGAGCAGGTGGTGCCACAGCATGGCATCAGGGATACAGAAGGCAACATACCCTGGGAACTCAATTGGTAAGCAGCACTTAAAAATGGTGTTTTTAGAGAGAAGAGCATACAGAATGGAAATTCTGCAGCCAAACAGAGAGGGGAGAACCAGGTCACTGAGTTCAGGAAAGATTGTGTGTCCCCTGTGGGGGTGGTGTGGGGGAGAAGGTGTGGGGTTGTGGCCTCTTAGACCTCTTACCTACCTTCAAGGCAGTTCTTCCAGCTCGTCCCATCCAGCCATTTTGCCTGCTGTGGCTGTGACTTTGTGTTAGAGGAAGGTGGCTGCTGTTCACATTCATCAAGGTGAAACTTCTGGTGGCATTTGTCTTGCCATTTGTCTTGCCATCAGTCCAGATTTCCTTAGTCATCTTATTTGCTTTTATTAAGAAAAACTGCTATTCTCTTCATGTTATACCTGATGTCACGTCTATGGGCAAGTTACATATTACACTTTGCACTGAGCTAAGGCCCCACCATAACTGAAAGGTGAGCTCCCACATGAGATCCACTATCTGGGGTGGTCATCTGCTCCTCTGCTGAGCTTATTCACCTAAGTAACAGAAAAATATCCCTGAACAGGCAGTAAACACAAAAAACGTGTTTGACAGTAGCACAGTGGAGGAGCCAAGATGCCCTGGCAGGTATAAGAGGAGGTACTAGTGTGGACAGGACCTTTTCAGTGGCAGCTACTACAGATCCACTAAGCTCCAACCATGTAATGTGACCTTCACATCCCTCCTTGCTCTGCTCTGCAGTGCTTGGCCGAAGTGGGGAGATGTTCTTCCTCCTGACAGGGATGATAGAGCTTCCTATGAGCTGGGGTTCAGTTTACTCAGTGGTAGAAACTTTTGAAGCTACATCAACATGTGTGTCACTGGCTCCAGGGCTACTTAGTAAACAATTAGCTGCCACCATGTGTCACTGGGTTTAAAGCCAGACAGAAGTCACTCCTACCTATGTATGTAGGCACTCAGAGAGCTGTCAGAACAGATTACTCTTCATTTGTTACCTGACTAGATATTACATTTTCAGGCCTTCTTGGAAGCCTGTCATGAATTAAAAAGGAAAAAAAAAAAGAGCCCACAGAGTTCAATTCTCATGTTTCCCTTCCCACTTGCCTGTGGGGAAAAAGTGATTTGGTTTTTCGAGTGAAGACAGCAGAGATAGTTAACAGCAAGAAAACCCTGCAGAGAAAATTGCATGAATGCCTCAAGTGTATGTGCCACACAGCCCCGAGGCAACCTGAGCTGACCAGCAAATCAAGTATGCAGAGTCAGCTCTGGTGTGCTCCTGTGGCCAGATGACTGTGGCTGCGAGTTCTATTGACACTCCAGCAAACTGCCCCCGAATGAACCACTGGCCACATTTACAGATTGTTTGAGTTTGAACTCCGGGCATTTTTCAGGTCAGAATTGTTTTGGTACTTTTGTTCTATTTCTTTCATTGCATTTAAGACACACCTTGCTTTGTGTGTTGTTTGATATAGTATCAACTATCAGAAGGTGAAGCCCGTTCTCACCTCTGACTGACAGACTGTTCTTTCACAGTGAAGAATTCCCTAAGTTTGGAGACCTGTCTGCTGCAAGCTGTACTGAGTCTGGCTGGGATGGAGCCTGCAGGGTGCTGTGCTTTGGACTGGTGACTAAAGAAGTTAATTACACACCAGTGTGGTGGCTACTGCTAAACAGTGCCTGAACAGTGCCAAGGTCTTCTCTCTTTCTCATTCTGCTCCCACAGCTGGGGTTGGGCAAGAAGTTGGGAGAGGACACAGATGGGACAGCTGATCCCAACTGGCCAAAGGGATATTTCATACATACTTTGTCGGGGTCAGCAACAAAAGCTCAAGGAAAAGGAGGAGGAAGGGGACAACTGTAGTAACAAGTAACCATCATGGATACTGAGGCCATGCTTTCCAGAAGTGGCTAAACGTCTGCCTGCCAATGGGAAATAAGTGAATTAATTCCTTATTTTTCTTTGGTTTCATATGCAGCTTTTGCTTTCTCTATTAAATGGATTTTGGCTTGATCCACAAGTTTGTGGGCTGCAGTTGACCCAGCACGCTAGTTAAATTGGGAGGGACTACATGAATCAGACTCAATGGATAATAAATCTTTTCTTCTTTTTAGGAAAATTCATTGGATGTGCCTTTAGAGAAACACTAAATTGAACCTGTAACAACACTGTAAAACACTGCAGCAAAGAGTCACTCAAACAGGGCTCTGGGTTAGAGATGGGATAGATTGACCATTGAAAATACCTAAATCCTCTGCACTGTACCATGTGGTCATTGGTTTTACTTGCTTTTACCTCTAAATAATGAGTCTAAGAGGTGTCTTTAATTTGTCTTTATTCTTAGGTCAAACAATATCATCACTGAATTGAAGAACGAGGTTACTGGTTGAAATACAAGTGCAGTGTGAGACAAATATGGAAGATACCACTTTGCAAATAAATTAATACAGAATAATTGTCTTTGCATAGTTCAGAAGTGAAAAGTAGGAGGCAGCAGTGCGCACGTGCTGTGAACTGATACACACCACCACAAAAACCCAAGTTCATAGATGAACTCTTGCAGCTGCAAAGAAAACAAACCAAACCAAAAATACCCCAAACCTTAGAGAGCGCTAACTATTAAAAACCAGGCAGAAAAGGAACTAATGAGATTTTTTTGTTGTGTTTTTTGTTTTGTTTTTTTTTCTTAACAGACCATGCTGCAGAAAGAGTGTTTTCTCCACAGACAGAGACGTTTTTAGATAATCTGCCTTGGCATTCCATAGCCTGTCATACCCGACTGTGATGCTCCTTTGTTGCTGCCCATCTGAAGGCCTATTACGTTCTGTCCCTGACGAAGCTGCTCTTCTGAAAATCCTCGTCGATTCTGCTGTGCTTTCCTGTCCAGATACACACAAAAAAAGCAACATACATGCCATCATTCTCCATATGCTCAGAGGACCACAAAAAGCAATCTGAAATTGGCTTATGTCCCTTGTAATGTCATTTGCACCATCCCATGTGCTGGACAATACTGGCTGGGCTCATTGCTGCAGTTAGCAGTAATGCTCTAGTCAAGCTTCAGACTTTCACTGTACCACTTATTCCAGAAGCCCGAGGGACTTCCCTAGCAGCTATGACAGGTAAAATATTTATGTAGTGCTGTATATAACACACAAAATAGGATTAATTTGTGTTAAACCCTATAGCTCTTAACAGCTGTAGTCCATGGAATCTGATCAATGAGACACTTACCTGTGCTATACTACAAGTTGATGCCCATCTAGAGTAACAGTACAAATTGGCATAATTTAACTCAGGGGAGTAAATAAGATCTGAATGTCCTCAGAGCAACAATAGGTTGGTGAAGGGACTTGCTCATTTTTGTGGAGTAGACGGTGGTTGCCCACAGGACAGAACAACTGCTCTGTTTCCATTTCCAAATCTCTCACCTCTAAGCAACAGACTTTTCCCTTTGCACCTGTGTCTTAACTGTATGACAGTCCTTTAAATTCTGTCAAGAGATGCTGACCACTTCTGTTCGGTGTCCTAGGTCTCAAAAGCCCTTTAGATTAATGAACCTTTGCTGGAATGTAAAAGGAGCCTTTATCTCCTTGAAAACAGCATTGAGGGCCATAGTGGTAAAGAAGAAACACAGAAGTTTGCACTCTGTTGCCCTGCAAGAAACTGTACAGTTTGGATTAATCTTTCATTTTAACAAGGTGGAGAAAACAGGCAATTTACAAGGGAGAAAGATCAGTCTCTTCCTATCAAATGAGCCATATGAATCAGCAGAACTCCAGACTGAGGGAGGCTTTCCATCTACCACACCCTACTCCCACCCAGGTACAATGTTTTTCCTTGCTGTGTCTGTTTACCCTGGGATCAGGTTATGCTGCAATACTGCATCGAGTTACAGTTCCCCTTTTCTCCCCACCCCACCACTAGATGAGAATGCTAGATTAGGTACCTGCTGTGATTGAAAACCATCAACATGATCCTCTCCGTGAGGGTCAGATCCTGTCCTGTGCTGAGAACCCTGGCTCAAGTCCAGAAAAGCACTTACACTCTTTGCTAGGCTCAGGGCGTTCAGGACATTGCAGGAGAAGAACCCACACCCACATGAAAGCCCAGCAAAGCAGAAAGGTGAAAAAGATCCACAGGAAACCAGTACTGACCTCTTGTTTTTTAGAATGGGTCTTCAGTGGTAATGTATTGACTAGTAAGAGGGCTTATAGAGGCCTGTCACAGGCTCTCAGATTCCACACCTCCCACCAGAAAGCACAAGCACACTGTTTTGGAGGGAGGCACACAGAACTGTGGGTGCCTCAGAAAGCAGCCCCTCTCACTGCTGCTTAATGTCTTTTCCAGAATACTTACATTGGCATGGAACTACTGCCAGGATCTCCACAAGAGGATGTTTTTAGAACTACTCCTATTACCTAATTGAATCTCGGGTTCACTGTGTCTGCCTCTACTTTAATTAAAAAAACAGGAAAGCATTTTTTTTTTCTCTTTCCTCCTAGGATTTTCATCTGTATTGATGAGTACTTCCACAGAAAGTCTAAAAGTAACTGAGGAGGAAAAAAAATGAGAACTGCAAAAAAGAAATAAAAAAGATACTAGCTGGAAGCCTGGGTATGCTAATAAAAGTTGATTATATATACAGTTCGGATTATACAGAGTTATTTTTACCATCATAAGCACCCCATTTAGTATATGATGGTCTTACAGATAGCAACATGTACACAATTTGGTTTTAGGTGGGTGGAAATGGCCTTTACTGAGACTGTAGAAAAAGGGGTGAGGGCAAGTCTACTCCCTCTCAATGTCTCACACTATGTCAAGTTCTTTTTGGCTTGCCTGCCATCACCTGGCATCACTCTTACCTCAAACTGATCTGTTAACTTTTTGTGCCAACTTTACACCAGTGCTCGTGGTTGGCAAACCACCGGATAACAAACAGCCATGGATCCATGAACCTTGGTGGGGCATGCAAGGAAGAGGGAATCAGGCCTGGTGGTACCACATATGTGAGACACTGGCAATGGAAAGTTAAATGGCTTAGCTCAAGTGTGGCATTATCCTAATCACTGCAGATCCCTGCATGGGTACTCTTACACCATTTAATATTGGTCTCTCAGTTTCACTAAAGGCGATTAAGAATCAGCCTGAAAGCCCTGAATTATGAGTCACACTGGGTGGCAGCAAGGGGGCTTGGTCTGCCTGAAGGGATGGGCAAGCTACTCAGAAAACAACTTCTGATCTGCAACATATTGTAACACCAGCTTTCCTTAAATTAGTGGCTATAAAAGGGTATTTCAGGGGCTGCAACAGATATGGATTGGCTATCCAAGCAGTACGGGCTGGGCAGCCAGCTAGAGGAAAAGGGAGGTGATCACCTCTTCATCTATGCCAATGAAAACTGCTCCCACCCACAATTAAGAGTCCAGATGAAAATTAATTTTTCCATGAAGGACTTTGTTTTAGTTACATAAAACAAATAAGCCTGTCTGGGTCATAGTGATTTCATGTCTGGTTTATATTAAAGCATGTAACTGGATTTGAAATCAATTTTAAACCCAATTATATTCCATAAATATAAATCTATTTGTGCACCGCATTAAGTTAATGTAACCTGATTTCATATAAACAATGCATAGGAGTTTGCATTTATTCGCCTAAAATTCAAGTCTCCCTTACACTCAGTTTAACCAGCTCAAGGTTGAAGACAAACAAACTGAAGTTTGCTTTATTTTTGCTGAGCCTCTCCTAGACATCAGAAAATTCAAGGGAAGAAAAGAAATGCAGTCAGCATTCTTTTTGCTAACATGCCTCAGACATTTCTATGTAAGAAATACTCTTGGATGGCAGAATCTCATGTCAATAATATGCCTGTGGGGCAGGAGGGCTACCTGTGGGAGGATTTCCTTTTCTTCCTGTCCCTGCTTCTCAGCTTCCCTAGCCAAAACAAGAGGAGGTTCAGAACAACTAAACAGCTTTGCCAAGACAGAGATTTCTTCACAGATAAATGGTGCTCCCCAAGAGAAAAGAAGACTAGGAAATGATACAATTTTTGGTTTGATGAAAAAGGGAAAAAGGCTTCATGCCTTGTCTCTGCTTGGTAAAGGGCTCACTCTATGGGGGTTTCCAGACATCCATAACAGCCTTCATTAGTATTTCTGTCTGCTATCTGATGTGAGGCAAAAGTGTACACTTTTGCTGTCAGCTACTCTCAGGACACACATATCTGTATGGCTGCTGCCGTTTTCATTCCCTTGGATTCATATATGGATATTGAGGATTAGCTGAATCTTCTGAATAGATGAATGTCATCAGAACTGGTGGCTAAATTTGCTAAGTATCATTGCTTTCCTTCTAGGGAACGAGAATCAGGGATAAAGTCTGTGAACAAGAAAATTATGCATCTTCTTCAATGACCACTGCAGGCACCTCAAGCAGTAAGATGGATATGCTACAAAGAGAAAAAGCTGCAGTACACAGTTCCCATGGGGCTCCTCCCCAAGCAGTCCTGGTGTAACTTTAGGCCAACAAGATAGGGTAGGACACACAGCTAGAATGCTGGGAGCCAGTGAAGGGTAGAAAATATTGCTGCCTGAGCCTTTGATTCCCTTCTCTAGACTCCAGAGAGAAAAATCTCTCCATTACAAGGAAACTTTGGAGAGATTCATCCTTTCTTTTCCCAATAAGTTTCCTTTAATTCTAAAGGCACACAATATTATCAGCTTTCCAGGGAAGACAGCTCTGAGCAGCTCTGGACTTTACCTGTGAAACCAGGATGGATCTCCTTTGTAGCAGCCGTCATCCTTGGTGACTGCCAAACTGCCTAGAGCCATTAAGGTTCTCTGCACTGCTGCCATGTCCTTCCCTAGAAAGCCAGACAGTGAAGTTAATATATGTCTTTGCACAATAAATAGCTTGGCACACCAATAAATAGTTTTATCCAATGTATTAACTAACTCCCTCAGCTCCCCTGAAGAAGTGCATTAATAGCATTATAAATGCTATTTCACTATTGCTAAAATGGAGGTGCTGGCATGCAAGAGCTTATTAAAATGTCAACAAAGGGATAGTGTTAAAGTGAAACTTAATTATTCAGACACTTCAAGGTTTCCTGGCCTTTGGTTATTTTAATGCCTTCTGCCATACCATTTTAAGGCTATATAATCCTTTTGGTAAAATTTTCTCCTAAGAAGAGATTACTTTGGTGTACAAATAACGGTAATATACTCAGTAAAATATGTCTGAAGGAGAACAGTGTGTCAAATAACAGTGCTGTGTCTCATTTTGTTCAGAGTAAAGTTGATCCAGTGAGCTGCTAACAAAGCTCACAGCAGTCTTGGTGAGCTCCTGTGCAGATAACTTTTATCAGTTCTTCCCAATTTAACCATCAAACCACCCTAATCCTTCCTACTGGCTTCAATTCTCTGCACTTTCATACTTTCAGTTTCTGCCATCCAGTCCACTATTCTTCCCCTTTCTCCCTATGCTATCTTACTTCATTCCTCAGTTCAAAAAGTCATGGCTCATCTCATTTTTAGCCAAATAAAAATTATAGAACTCGTTGCCCAATCCAGATATGCTAACTTTTGGAAAACTTTCTAGCAAAATTGAGTTTGCAGCAGGTATTTCCAATTGTCTGAGGTGGTAAGTTCTTGGAAATCCACCTGCTGCTTCTAACTTCTTCTGAAATTCTTCCATAAGTGTTTCTATGACTCCCCTCCCCTTCTTCCCATTCCAGTTCTCCCTCTTTCCTAATGTAATGTATCTAGTTAACAGATCTGATTATGGTTCTTCACGTGTGAAAGCAAGTAATTCATAAAAACATGAGATACCAGAGAGATGATGATAATAGACCTCAGAAATACCTCCAGTGGTCCAGTATCAAGGAATATCACTGTACACCAGCTGGAGTGTAGAGGGAAGCGAGCACTGCAGTGTCTGTGTTTATGTTGAGCATCACTGATTATAGGCAGATTCAGCCTGGGGCTTTGGTTCGTACAAACCTAAATGCCTGACACTGTGGCTGAGGTGAGGAAGACACGCCAAGGCTGAAAACACCTATCAGCTTCCAGTTGTGGCTGTCATTCAGACTACTACAGTCTATCAGAATCCTATCTGCAGAGGACCATTTGCTCAGAAAATAAATTGTCGGTCACCCAGAATCCTCCTTTTACTCTTAATGCAAACTGCATCAGGCGAGTCCTTGCGTAAGGAGGGCAGCTGAAGAGCCGACATCCCACACGCGCACGTACACGGGCGCGCACCGAGGAGAGCGAGGCAGAGGCACTCAGAGCTCCCCGAAGCAGCAGATGTACCATATGCTGCAACAGATGCCACATACAACGTCCTTGGGATGCCTCCCATATAACAAGGAGTGCAGTGACTGACTGGGATGAAAAGGGATGTGAAGAAAGATTTAAAAGTGAATCAGCTGAATAGTGACGGCAAGTGAAGAAAAAAGAAAAAGAAACAAAAGACAGGCAGTGAAACATGATGATCAGCCTCGCAGAGCCATCTGGCAGCCCCCCCACGCTCTGCGCTCAGCTCTGCTTTATTTGTCACTGACGAGTCGGAGATGCTGCAGGGGAAAAAGAGTGAGTGGGAGCTGAACAACACGTGACAAAACAAAGCCACGGCCATGACTCTGCTCTGCAGAGACTCCTTGCTGCATGTGAGGGGTGCTGTGAGTGAGGAAAGACCCAAAATCCAAATGGTCTTGTGTCACTTGACCTCTTCTAGCAAATGTTACAAGGGGCTCGATGGTCACTGTAAAAAAAACCACTGTGAAAGATTTTAAATTTCCAGTGAAAAAGTCACCTAATGCTGCAGCCACCTGACAGAAAGGATCATACATGTTCTCTGAAGCCAGACTTGACACTGGCATTGCAGTACATTGTAGTTAGTGCCTTCCCTCAGCTCCAGTACTTGTTTACTGGCAGCCACATGGGCTGCCCACCTGGCCCACAGCTTCGGCTCCCTGAATTGTGCTGCAGGGACCCACGCTGATGGCACGCCTGCATCTTCAGTGTCCTCTGCGGTGTGCTTGGAATAGCACAGCCTCCAAGAGGAACTTGGCACTGGCAGTGCAAGGAGGAAGGGGCCTCTGCTCATGTCTTATGCCTTTCTCTTTGGCAGAAACCTCTCTGGAAGGGCCTCTTCTACAAGTCCAGAAAGGGGAAGGTTCAAGCACAAAGATGGAGAACTGCTCTGCCTAGTATTCCTGAAATGCTTTTTTTGCAAAGGTTGAACAAATACCCAGAGGTGCAGCTGCCTCTTGCCTGCCTGGAAATATACCAAGGAGGTATCTGCACAATGCATTTATGTAAGAAAAGGCCAAAAGAGAGGTGATACTTCCCCAGATCAAGAAGTCTCAGAGATGAAGACAAATGCACCAGATGGACTCAGTGAGTTTGAAACAGCCAACAGCAAATTGTGTCCTAAAACATTTTCATTAATCATTGCTAAGAATTTCAAAGCAGAAGCTCCCAGAAAACAATTAGTGCAAGGGAAAAGCTGTTTTTCACTCACACCCTTTTCTTTCACTATAAACATTGACATCTCTCTTTCTAAAGAGGTTATGGTGTGAAGAGTAGGAGTGCTGCAATTATGAAATAGCAAAAAAGAGACTGTCCTTTCTGTCCAGCTGATGCATCCAGGTTCAGATGATTCATCCCTGAAGGACAGATGCTACAGGTCAGAGTTACAGTTAGGCACAAAAAGCTTGCAGTGACTCACTGCTGGAGAGACATACTGTTTCATCTCAGCACTGAAATGAGCAGCAGGAAGAATGAAAAGGGAGTGGGAAAGTGAGGAGACAGATTAGCTCTGGGAAGTCTTAAAATAACAGTGAAGAAAAGTCTTATATGTCTCCCTCCTAGGTTGCAAGTTGTGTTTTGACTTGCTGTCCTCTGGAAGTTACTACCTTTTTTCCTTACATCTGTTGAGAAAAGGTGATGAGTGAAAGAGAGAAATTAGGAGACAGCCACAATCATTAGGAACTTTTTGTCTTCAAAGCAAGTCCTTTTCCTAGTAAGGATCAAAGTACTGTATTTTCATTTGCATGGTGTGAAGCCACTGTAAGTTGCAAAGGACTGCAAAGAACATCTGAAATGAGCCATTATCATCCTTAACAAGATAGATGGAGCTTCTCTGTCAACAGCCTGCTAGGCTGAGGGGTGGGAAGGTGCTAGGTCAGGGAAGTGAAAATCTCTTCATTTAAGACATTTAAAGGTAGATTGGATGAAACAGCAAAGACTGAACTGGAAGAAACAATCCTGCCCTTGGCCCCCAGATGTATGGTTTTGTCAAGCAAATTTGGCACTCTGAGACCATTACATATCCCAGTAACTCCAGCCTCCAGCTGTCAATATATCCTTTCCCTCTAACCCATTCACAATGAGCTCCCTAGTATTTCATTCCTCCAGCTGTCCTTCATAGGAGTGATCTCTTCCACATATCCCGACTGCCTGTGAAAACAAACCCCACTTTTTTCTCTCACTGTGTGCTCCTACACAAACTATGCTGACCAGCGTTCCCAGTGGATTGTTTTCCTCTTTCCAGTGTTTCATTCTCAAGGCAGATTTTTGACCCTTTCAAATGTGCCTTTCACTACCCTGCAGCTGTCCTTGCTCTGAGCCCTCATCCAAAGCATTGCATCACCTTGTCCAGAGAGATGCAGGATATACAGTGTACTTGGTTAAAGCACCATGAAGGGATGCATCAACACCACAGAAGTGGGCAAAGCCAGCCACATGAACGTACAAATGACTCAGCTCTTCAGCAACTAGAACAAGCAGTTTCCATTTCGAACATGGGATGGAGACAGCCTTCACCTGGCTTACTGCAAAATCACAGAAGCACCCTGAATTTTTTTGCTGTTGCCATAGTGACCTCTCTTAAAAGACTCTCCTTAGAGAGAGAAGCTCAGCTAACATGGCATTAAGCAGTGAGTTTTGCTTCTCACTAATTATAAATGAGGCCTTATAAGCTTCACAGAGGCATACACGCTCCTGGGAATGCATTTTATAGCTCCAATTAAAGCTTTGCTTATAATTTGAAAACTGCAATAAAATCTTGTCATCAGAAAATCAGAGGTTTCCATATTTGTTATTAGAAGCTATTTACTTCGAAATAATTAGCACAGAGAACAGTTGTTTTATCAGGTCTGTGGATTTCTATCAGAATGATGGGCTTTTGGATAACATATGAGCTTGGAAAGGTTCCGTTATGCCCTCAGGGTAATATAAATCCCTCAGAGGAGATAATGCAGCCCGGGAAGAACATGGTAATGAGGTAAGGCAAACAGAAACAAAAGATAATTACATTAGAGAATATGTCTTAGACAAAATGCAGATCAAAGTAAAATGAAGACTGCAAGCTGACTTCCAGTTTATTATTTTTACCTTCCCATAAATCCACTGTCTGAAAAATATCTGTTGTTCTTACTCCGTAGATTTCAGCAGCTTTTAAGAACTGAGATATTTGTTCCATCTGCTTGAAAGCCATTTTTGATTCAGAGATCTTTGTGATGGGCTCATTTCCCTTTGGATGTAAACTGTTTATTAACTTGCATAACAGCTGAGAAATAAAGACAGAAACAAAATTAGAAAAAAGTCACCAACCTAGAAGGCAATTTCTGCACATGAAATGATGCCGCAAAATGTTTTTGACCTGGCAACTTTCTGTCAGGGACATAATTTCTTCAGATAAAAACAAAGAAGTGAATTGATAATAATCACTATTAGAAAAGCATAAAAGCTTTCATTAACTGAGGCAATAGCCTGACCATATAAATCCTAATCTGCTAGAAACAACAAAGCAATCACTGGTAGAGGTTATATAACAACTGACAGAGAAGAAACCTCATGCCCAAGCCAAAAATAAGCAATGTCAATTGAAATATTGTTAAAGTCACTTTGGCAGAGATTCAATGATTAGCATAGTCTTACAGCCCACTGCAAACAGCAGCATCTGCCTGTTGTTCAATAAACAAATGGAATACAATGTTTTAGCTACAGAATTATTCCCAAGAAGACAGTTACGACACAATTCAATCCTTCAAATTTGCTGTCTCTTCGCCTTTCCTTGTCAACACTGATTATTTCTTAAAGAGAAAAGTATGCATCTGATTTTAAAATGGATCACATTTAACTGTATGAGAAAAGATGCTGAAGGAATGAGTCATAACATGCATGACTCATAAGAATCATAAATATTGTACTGATCCCAGTGCACTAGCAGAATAATTTATCTTTTGAGATTAAGACTCTTGGTTGAAAGGAAATAAATCAGATACTAAGATATATATTTCTGCACCAACCATGAGCTGTGATGAATTTAGCTGGAGGAAGACAGAACATAAGGACACTGTGCATATAAACATATGAAAATGTATAATTGGACAAAACACTTACCGTTCCATCCATCAACCAGGTCTGAAAATGTTGCCTTCCAGGAGGAGGGTGCTCTATGTGTTCTCCACACTGGACAATAATCCAGTTCACCAACCTGGACTCTAATTCCGGGTCATATTTCTGTTCGATCTTTTCCTGAACTTCTCGACTTAAGCCATAGCTTGGTCCTCTGTTAGCCATCTCTGGAAACAAGGTAGAACTTATTTAGTGGGCAGAGTCCTGATCTACAGCTTTGAAGTATGCACCGGAAAACTAAAGAACAACAGAGTGAGCAGCCTGCCCTCAATGTTAGAGAGCTGAACAGATGTTCATGAACGTGGAAAGTAACTGTATGGCACCGGTTATAGCTGTTCCACAGAACAGGGGAGGGATCAACGAGGGAATATCCTTTTCCAAAAGCACAAATCAGCTACAACATTTTTTTTTTAAAGGAAGGGAAAAACAGCAGTGCCCCCTGCCCAACCACAAAAACAGAAGAAAAGCAAAATTTAAAACGGAGTAGGTTTAAAGAGAGGCTTCTGCTACGTTTACAGAGAATACAATAGGGTTCTCAGATCAGTGTTAAAGCTGCCTGCAAATCCAAAAGCACTTTAAAATTGCCTACCTAATACTTGCTAAGAAGAAGGTTGTACATGGGAGCTCAAGCAATCCGATTAAAGATGCAGTCAGTCTTCCTCAGCAGAGATGCAAGGATGGATATCCAGAGATCAGCAAACCGAGAAGCGTTGATGAATTTAGGAGATGAAGGTTGCCACAATGCCCTGCTGCTGCTGCAGCATCGTGGTTTGAAGAACAGTGTATTGATTTGATTTCCCTCACATATGAGGAGGGTCAGAGCAGGGGCGTTGCTAAGAGCCATTAAAGAGGCCTGCCTACTCAGTCACAGCCCGGGGATCCTGTTTATCTCACCCATCTGCAGTCTGTTTTCATGCATCTTTCCTCAGCCTTGCGCTGCTCACCCCACAGGCTCAGATTTACTCCACCTAGTCTGCATCAACCCAAACTGCACCAAGCATCCCACCGACAGATAGCTACGAATACAAATAGAGGCATTCTGCTAAATGAAGGTAAACAGAAATTACCACAAATATAATTTATTTTTAATCACAGAGCAGAAGCAAACCCTTTTCCTCCCTGTTCTGCATCCCGATGCTAACAGGCTTAGAATGTGAAAAATAATTTCTCTTTTTCCCTGTTCAAATGCTGATAAAAAGTTTCAACAAGGGGACAACAGGATGAAAAGTCAAGGAAGAGAAGGCAGGTAGCAGAATATTATCACCCTATCATTAGTATGTATTAGGCTATCAAATAGTGCAATAGTGTCCTGAGAAAACAACTGGAACCACTAAAAACAAGGGGAAATCACTGAAAAGTAGCAAACCTACTATGAAGCACAAGGATTTTACTTTCTGCTGGTATGAGTCAGCTAAACTCCAGAGATAGCAAGGGAACTATGCCCATGTACAGTAGTTTAAATTTTGATTATACCACTGCAGTGGTACAATGTGGAAGGGGAGAGGAGGCATGCTAAGACAAGAGACTTTTCTTGTGGTCTGATTTATACAGATTTAATCCTATATTAAATAAAATAACTTTGCTTCTTTTCGAATGACACAAGGCTTTGTCAAGTGTCTTTCATTCATTCTGTATTATCCACCCTGGTACAAAATAGTTTCTTTTTGGCAAATGATTCATGTTCAGCTTGATATGCAAGGAGGTTGATAAACCTGAGGTGGATTCACAACCAGTTTTGCCAAGAAAAGTCCTCCTGCTGCATTTGGAAAGGAAAAAAAAACAAACAAAAAGGGGGGGAGAAAGGAATACAGTTCCTTGTATATCTGTTTCATAATGGTCTCTTCATCCGTTACTTTCTCATTTTAAGACCTTAAATTATCAGATTTATACTGCTTCAGATGCTACTGGGCTTGTCAGACTCAAGAGATGAAAAATTTAATAGATGACCGAATTCATTGTTGTCCTCCACAGGCATTTCCTTTAGTGCTTTCTCTTCTCTGCACTAGTAGTTTTAAACCCCTATGAAACACTTGATTACATAACTCAGAGAGTGCTACGTGACAGGGCCACCACTTGAGCACTTTCCACCTCAGTGAACATGCTGTTGAAGGCACAGCAAATACGCAGGAACCAAGGCTTCAAACCCAGCCTGGAGATCAGAGAAGGACCAAGCTGCAGCTGCAACAGTAAGAGGCAGAACGTGAATTTGACATCCTTTCCCTTCCAGCAACTGTTAAAGGCTGGGCTTCACACTCTTTGGCCAGTCCCATCAAGAATAAGCTTTACTTTGCATTTTTAGATCTTTTTGTGTTCTTCTGTTTAGAAGGGAACTACTGAGGTTGCTTCGCTGCTTCTGGTCACACCAGGGTGTTCAGGCTCACTGGCACTAAGATCTCATGAAAGTCACTTACCTTTGCATCAGCCTCTGACTCTGTTTCCTAACTTGGGGGCAGGGATGAGTAATTTAACTCTCCTAAGCTGCAGAGCAGAGGTCTCCCCCTTCACAGCTGTTGGCTATGCAACCTGTTCTCGAGGGACCATTCCATACTGTGAAAGCTGAAAAGCAAGCTTCTCCATCAGTACAAATTTTTAACAAGGCTTTGAAAATCTGGAAAACTCCAGAGGACTGGAAAAACACCAGCCCCTCCCCAATATTTCCAAGGCAGCACTAAACAAATCATCTGGCCTGCTTCTGTGCCATCAACCCTGGGAAAACCAGTGGAATAATTATTTTTTTTATAAGTGATAGTGTTGATGCAGTTTACTAAAAGCTTGGTAATACATTAGAGTTGGCTACTGCATGACAGACTAATTAGGGAACTGTGCTGATTTCTGAAACAACAAGACACATTAGAGAATAAACCTGGTAACTAGTAGGTACTGTAATATTAGTGTGACTGAAAAATCACTAATGATGGTGTATATTTTATTCAGTTTGTACTAGAATATGTTCCCAGGCCTGAACTATTTAATATGTTATTAGAAGACACCAAAAAAATCCAGGCTCCTAAGAAGATCCCAGCTCATGTGAGCTGTGATGAATAAAACAAAAAAGATAAAAAAAGCCTCCTTGAAAGCAGTCTACCTGCAAGCAGGCAAAAACATGTCTCATTGCAGCTGAAGTCCAGCCATCATAAGAAACGTGCTTTTCAGAGTGCAGCACCCTGTCCTATGACAAAACAGATGCTAAAAAAAATGCAAAGGGTGATGAAGATAATCAGGTGGGCACAGATGCTGGGTAAGACACTGTGGTTGAGGGGTTTGGCTGAATGAAAGACAGGACGTGCAGCAACAGCAGTGGGAATATTATATCCAGTTCTGACAATCACTCTCCAAAAAAAGTGTTGGAAGAGTGAAGTAAATTCAAATAATTATTCCAGTAACCAAGACTGAAAATTAGAGCCTTTACAGTAATCACTTCAGAAGCATTATCTGTTTAGCTCACCAAAACCAGAAGTTAAGAAATGGCAAGTACAGGTGCCTACAATATACCTGTCAGACACAGGTGTATTAAAGCCTGATGGTTAGAAATGGGTTACGGAAGAAAGGGGAAGGTTTTCAGCTGCAAAAATACTACCATTAGAACACTTCACTTATTGCTTCTGATGGATTTTGTTCTCTCACTTTTCTTGGCAACACAAGACTGGAATTTATGACTAAAAATAGAGTTGAAGCTTGAATAACCGAAGTAGCTTTTTATGCCTGTAAGCACTATGGCTCCTCTTCTGCTTTCAGATAATCACAGTATTACCCTATAAATTTAAAAATCTTTTTAAGTCTATAAACAAGTCATGCCAACAACAACAAAACTGACATTAACTAGCTCTCTACCCACGTTTAGATCCAGGGTAACTCAATAGCTTTCAGTGTCTTCCAACTGGAACACGGAGGGAAAAGTAAAACTTACCCTAACACAGAGCAACCCTTAATCTTTGCTAGATTCACTGTTTGGTGATTCACTCCTCAGAAAGAGCCTTGTATTTCAACCATTCCAAAACACTATCTTACAAGGTATGCTGGGTCAATCTCCATCAGACAAAGCTATCCAGCAATTACAATAGCTGGGAAGTCCAGGCTTCATTTTCCTGGTGTGCCACTGTAAAATAATGGACCTTTCATAACTAAGTTAAAAAACAAATAAGCAAACAAAACAAAACAAACCAGGAAGTTTCCCAACACTTTAAGTTTACAGAACCTCCCTTCACAAGAAAACTTCTGAAGAAGTTTCTGGTCAAAGATCCTCCTGAGAATAGACATGAATGTCTATGTGTGATGTCATGTTTTCTAGAGTTGCAGAGGATGCTCAGGTCCAATACAAGCTCGGTGAAAGTACAGGGCCTTTTTCAGGGAGTTGCAAGGCAGGAAACTGCTCTGCAGACCCTTGGTTTTATTCACAGCCTTGCTTTGTTGTAAGATACCTGGAGATGTTCTACACAAAAGAACTACTCAGACTAGGCGGAAAAAGTAGCTACTGGAATATTGCCATCTTATTAACTGTGCAAAAACAAGTGGCAGAGATATCAGAATCAGGGAGCAACATTAATTTTAAAAATTCTAACTTCCCCATTACTTTGAAATCTACAATCTAGAGAACTTCAAAGACTAAAAGCGCTAAGCTAAGCAAGCATCTTCCCTTTCACCTGCAAAACGGTTCCTTTGCCAGCTCTGAAGATGTTAATCCCCAAGCCAGTACATAGTTTGAACACCTCCAATTTGTGATTAAAAGAAAAGTAATTCAGGAAGGAAGGACCTTCCTATTTGTGTGACAGAACAGAATGCACTAACACTGCAACCTACGGAACAAGGCAGCTCCCAAGACTGCCATGACTGGAAGTGTTTCTGGAATTTGTAAGTCACTGCCCACCTTCCATGCAGCTTGCCAGCTTAGCACTGGAAACCAATTCCTCTGGATATAATTGTCAGCATTCCCACGATTCAAGGTGATCTTGAAGGTAGATTGCGCATTTTAGTTCTCACGGTCTCTTAAGTCTTGTGCTGGATTGACAGACTCCTGTGAAAGAAAACCAATACATTTCATTATACCAATTTTTCATCTGTCCCCAACAAAAACGGTACCTCCTGAGAACTACTTTGGTTTGAAAATTATACATTGCAGTACACATTTACCAGTAGAACAGAAAGGAAGTATCATCTTTATTTCTCTGAAACATAGGTCAAAACAGACAGCAAGATTTACAAATAAACAAACAAACAAGATCAAATCCCCTAACTAAATAAAGGCTGCTTCTTATGGTTAGGGATTTAGCTTTGCTGTTAGGAACTTTTTCAAGAGTTACTGTCCTAAGGACTAGCACACACTGGCACATTTTTTGCCAGCAAACTGTATTCAGTTAAAACTCAAAAGTGAGGATTCTTGTAAGGATCAGACCCAATCCTAGCCAGCCTTCAGGGATTGCTTTTCCCAGACTAAAGTCCGGGCAGGCCGTTTGCATCCCTCCAGTGCCCAGGCGTGCTACTGTTCAGCATACCTTTGCCACAGATATGAGCACCTGCTTCCACCCCGACAGGCAGCAGTGACCTTCTCATGTTGCCATGTGGGAGGCCAGTGGACAACATCGTGCAGATCAGAAGGCCCAAAAAGAACACAGCCTTTCACGTGCTAGCCTGAAAACATTTTAAATATGCATTTTAATTTCAGGACCAAATGGCTGGAAGTTTTAGGAGCTGCCATTTGCTTTTCCTTCCAAATCTGAATGCAGAGCTGCCTGAAGCCCCTTGCCAAACACAAATCAAGTGACGGTAGCAGGCTGAGAACATGTCTATTCCTCACCCGTGAGCTACAATTGTAGCACAAGCTACAATTACTGTGTCAGATGGAGGACGCCCCTTTCTCTTTAATGGAATAGGAGCATTGGACCATATAACATACATATGCAGGACTTGAAAGAGAAATACAAGGTCAAGCCTGCAACCAGACTGCAATAAGTCCTGCAATTTAGATTTATCCATTACAAGCCCAGGGTTGTAAGTAACATTATTGTGTTCTAGGCAAATACGTATTGAAGGGAGATGAGGTCCTACAGTCAGAAAGTCAATCTGAGCTACAGAAACCAACCAACAAGCAGTAAATCTATGAGCAGCGTGCTTTCATCCTTCATCTCTGCCTCTCCTTCCCAACAGTAATCTCTTCCCCTAGAAAACACTTGCCAGGAGCAAAGCACTATGGACAGTGGCATGAAAACCTTATACTTAGCGAGCTGCCTGCTATTTAACATAATGGCTGAGTTCCCTCTGCCTTTCCTGTCCCTGCTGTGCTGGAGAACAAAGGTAGAAGGGTGAGAATGTGCACTGATTTGTGGTATTTCTATATGCATTCCTTATACAGCTGATGAATATTCACCAAGCCTTAGGGAAATTTTACATTCACACACATCTTAATGAATTAGTTCATCAGCTCAAAGCACAGACTGCTGATCTTAGAGACAGGTGAAACACATAACCCTCTT
This sequence comes from Pseudopipra pipra, assembly GCF_036250125.1. Classification (NCBI taxonomy): domain Eukaryota; kingdom Metazoa; phylum Chordata; class Aves; order Passeriformes; family Pipridae; genus Pseudopipra; species Pseudopipra pipra. The sequence continues at coordinate 17,352,643 of NC_087550.1, forward strand.
CTATTTCCAGGGAAGCCTTCAGTTTTAACGTAACTTTTCATGACTTAAAGCAAAAAATCTGACAAGGCAAGGTAGGCCTCTTTATAACAGCACAACTGAGTAACTTAAAAACCAAGGAAGTTGAAATCTCGTTATCTCCCCAGAACACGATTTTCCCTCCCACCTGTGTTGTTGTTTTTTTTCCTGCCACAGAGGAAAGGATGGGGGCCAAGGAGAAGTGACAAGCACAATCCTAATGTAGAAACTGACCAAGGCAGTGGTTCAGAAAATGTTGTAACTCTGTATTGCAGCACAACCAGAGCATTAAAAATTCTTGAGCAGCTGCAGATAAATCACTGGTTCAAAGTCTCTCTCTAAGCACCTTTTCATTTGATATGAAAAGCATGGTACCATAAATCTTTTAGTCCCACTGAATAACAGCATGTCCAAGAGACCTCATAATCAAAATTAACATAAAAATGAAACAGCAGGAGTTAGTTCTGAGGCCTATGCACCAAGGGCTTTTTTGTGAACACTGATTTGTTTGCATTTAGTGTTGATGCAAGAGAAAATAGGTTAACTAAACTGAAACTACATGAAATACTTAATATCAATTAAGTAAAAAAATAAACAAAGCCAAACAACAGAAGAGACAAACCAAGTAGAATATTTAACAAGATAAAAATACATGTATCTAAACTCAAGTAAGTACAGCTCAATATAAGCAGAATAAGAGCACTTGTTTATTAGGAAACAAGTTGAATAACCTTTAGAAACTTTCAGCACACCCTGGTTTACTGCAGAGTTCAATCCCAAACACAGGAAAGCCTGCCTCATCGTTTTTTTTCCTTTTCAGAAGGCAGAAGAGTTTGCTTCACCAGTTAAATCTCAAGCAGTTTGCTTTTGCAACAGATTCAGAAAGAAAATGTTGATAAGGACTAGGGACAGTCGAGGCCAGCTGGTAATGTTTGCGGTTCTTTTACATGAGAACTACTACCTACTCCTCTGCTATGCTAATCAAACATCCTGCCTAGCTACAACAGCTTGTTGTTATTTACTCATGAAAGGTGAATGATCATAACTCCTCGGCAAAAGTTAACATTATGTAGCTTAAGCTTTACGTAGAAGGCGAATACCTCGAGGTGCTTATTCAAGCGGTATTGTTTGATCAAAATCAACAACACAAGCAGATGAGTTGCTTGATTAGTGTCCAGAGTTCCCTTGTACTGTGACAGCAGTGTCAGCCCTGACATGTCCGCAGTACACTCAATGACAGAGGAACCCAAAAAGTAATTTTTCAGACCTGCCAAAAGCAAAAGACAACGAGAATACTAACAAATTCAGCTAAGTGCACTACTGGAAATAATTAAGCATAGATTAAGGTATTTGGAGAAAGCCAATCCCCACCCCAGGCAGTACAAGACAGAGTTGGTAAAACTCTGAAACCATAAGACACTGATTATTTGATGAGAATCAAGCTTATTGCTGAGGAAATGTATATTTGAATGAATATTATATATTCACAAAATATACTTTGTATTTGGCAACAAATCAGCTGTTACTAAAAAAAACCAAAACAGAACATTCATTACAAAGAATTTAAAAAGTTTGCACCATGCAGAGCTTCCCAAATGTGCAACACCCTAGTTTAATACAGTATTTCTATAGAGGAAAGAAATACTTGTTTTTAAACATGACTAAACGGAAAATAATTTACTATGTAGGCATCTACTGGCAAAGACAAAAGCAATGCCACAGGCACTAAATCAGGGGACATAACAGCAGCAATTTTGAATGACACCATAATATGTGAATATTGTGGTGAAGATTGTCAGAACTTCCTGACAGGTCAAGAGCTAGTGAGAGGTAAGATGTAAATCTCCCTGGTTATCACTATCCTTTCTATCAGGCATCTGAACATGCCAAGTTTGACAACAATCAAAACTCTGGTTATTTCCAGCATGAACACAAGGAAAATGCTTGCAAAGAGAAATACCAGTGGAATTACCAGGGCAAAGTTAGGGAAGAAGGTCTGCCTGCATAAGGCCTACCTCAGGTTGCAAACAGAAGCTGTGAATGCCCCATCCCTGGAAGTGTCCAAGGCCAGGTTGGATGGGGCTTTGAGCAACCTGGCCTAGGGGAAAGTGTCTCTGCCCATGGCAGGGGGAGTGGAAGTAGATGATTCTTAAGGTCCCTTCCAACCCAAACCATTCTATGATTCTAAGACTGAGTTAGGGAATTGGTATGGTTGAATTAGAAAATCTGCATCTAAGGAAGAGCCATCTTTTTTACTCTCCTACCAAAATTCAAATTTTTTACATGACAGCTTCTTGTTTTTTGCAGTATTGAAGCCTAAATAAAACTGTACTTCACAGAAACTCATCTGAAATTTAGAGGTTTTGTTGTTGTTGTTGTGGATTTTTTTTTGCTTTAGTTATTTGTGTTTTTTAAATTAAAACCCATTACCTCAGCAAAGCCCCATACAGCACACTAATAGTGACACAACTAAAACAGAAAAAAAACAAACTCTAGAAATATCATATTCCCAGGAGCTTTACTCTTTTAAGGTAACAATAGTGATGCCATTTACTACTTAAAATAATAAAACCAGAAAAACAACTATATAATTTTGACTGATGTTTCACATTAGGGCCAGCCTGAACTTATTTCAGCCTCTCATCTAAGTTCCTCTCTCTCAAGTGTATGAATGACACTGTATTCTTGGAGAAAAAACAGGTAATAGCCATGTTTGCAATTAAATCCACTTACTTATAAATTCTATGGATTTATATTACGAGATTTATCCAACTATCCAATCGCATTTACAGCTTTTCAGGGTTGCACTTGTGCAGCTCAAATTCCTAACTCAGAAAACACTGTTCTCAGTGAACTACAGCTCCTAAGCCATGGGAAAGAGGCAGTAGTGCTCTATGGCACCTGTACCCCCACTTTAAAGAAGTTACTATAAAAGTCACCATACAGATCCAGTTTCAGTTCACACCAAGATTATATATTGCTCCCTTAATAGGAGGCCCACAATGAACTATTACAAACAAGCAGCCTGGAAAAGACAACATACACCCTCCTGATAACCATAGATAAGAGAAGTCTTAAAATTTTGAGGCCCTGTATTCTTAGAAGTTAAATTCTTTCTTACGTAGCACCCCAAGCATGCCATCAGAGTCTGCCTTCCACTTTTCAATTTTAACAGTACTTAAGAACAAAATAATCATTTATCTGAAATCTGTTTATTGTGCTTCATGGTATTCACTATTTCTAATAATTAACTTCAGTAAACAAGTTGTATTTTGCCTTGCACAGATGGTTTCAGACATAAGATACAATACTGTTACAGCAGAAGGACAATACTAAAAGGTTTCAAAGATGTGAAAATAAAGTTTTACTGTACAGGCCAATAGTAACAAAAATTAATCAACATTTCAGTACAAAATTGTAGGAAATCTGTGGGAAAAAAAAAGGTTTAAGTGCTGAAGGAGAGGTTCTGAACGAAAGAGCAGCACTCCTTTACATTTTGGACTGTGTGCAAATGCAGCAATAATACAATACCTGTATTTACAATACAGAGGTATGAAAACAGCAGATAAAGCTCAGTTCCTACTGTGATAGTCACAGGCCTGCCATCATCTGGTTAAGAACAGGGCTTCTGCTACTCAAGGAAAAGAGTCAGGTGTAGAGTTCATGCACTAGTGCTACTCTGCAGCTTATGCTAGTGTTGACAGCTTGTCAATTAAATCATCAACAGTATTCACAAGGAGTTTCGTGTCCTCCTTCTCGCTCATGCGGTGTTGGCCGATTTTGCGCAGGATAACATCCACGTCTTTGCTCAACACGCGATCGGCAACTTGCATAGAGATCTGCCAAGGGACATCACCATCCTTCATGCCATGAATAAGTCGTAAGGGACATGTTATAGGAATAGGACTATTCAGCACACAGTGGTTTTCTGCTTCTTTGATAAAGTCATATGTCAAGGAGTAATATCCTTCCTCATTATGCTTTGTTGGAAACTTCCATTCACCTTTTTCTTCTATTTCCTTTTGTGCCTATAAAAAAAAGAGAGCAAAGAATAGACAAGACAGATGTTAGGAGTATTTTAGAGTGCCTCAACTTATTTCTTTTCTAGAACTCCTCGAATCATTAGATTTCACCTTGTTCATTTTCATTAGCAAAGGTGTATTCCTGTTCTTCTCACAGCATCTGAGCAGACTAACCCCCTACCATGCCACAGAAGCTGCTCTGCACATCTCTCCTGCAAATTAATATAGTTAAAATTCATCAATGAAATTAAGTTTCTCAGTCAGAATCTTAAAAAAAAAATAAAAAAATGCATAGACACTGTGACCAGTAAGTCTCCTTGGCTTCAATCAGTTCACTGAACATCAACCAAGGAGAATCCTACAAAAAGGAATCTTCCATTAATCAGTCCTTTCAGTATTTGGCACAATTGCTGTATCTAAATACTGTACTTCCAGATTTTTACCTTAATCCTGAGTAGTAATGCTGACACTACAAAGTGCCTTAGAAAAAACCCCAAAAAATCAGGAAAATATTTTAATTATTCTAAAGCACAAGTTATTTATTGCCATATAACACCTGATTTACTTTCCTAAAGACTGGACATTATTATCATCAAGGAAGAAACTCAGAAAGGCAGTTCCCACTACCCAAATCTTACAGTCTTTACAAACACATTAATGTGAAGAATTTCCTTCCTACACACACAACATATGTCATGCTCATCTCATCCAATGTCATGTCAAATACATTAGTAGCTACTTCTCCATCCCTGAAAGCACAAGGATTCAATTTCAATGCAAATATAAGATACTCAACGCTGAAATCTAATGGACTGCTAACAGTAGGGATCTGACTTCACATCCCCTATGGCACAGTAATAGAGACACATTCTGGGTAGTGCTCACACTAGTCTCATCCTACAATGCATAGTATTTTGCAGACTTTTAGATTAATGTTAATTTTTAGCTTACATCCACCACAAACACAGAAAACTTAACTGCAAATCTGCAGGAAAAATACAGTTTGAACAACAGGGTTTCTTAAACAGTTGATGGATTTTCAGACTGCACAAAAGCCAATCATCAACACTGACCTCAATGGGAAGCCTCTTGAAACTTGTTACGAGGTGGTCTGCTGCTACAGCTACTCCAACCAGAGCAGCTACTTTATCTGGGCGTGCTATTGCAGCATGAAGCATCAGCCATCCACCCATGCTGGAGCCCACCAGAATCTGGAAAAAAAATAATAAAAAAGAGAAGAAAATATAGTGTTTTACAGGGAAAAGGGTGATAAGTTTTTTCTTCTTTTACAAAGTATCCGTTTTCACTTTGTTTAACTACTGAAACCTTGGGCATAATCCTGCTGTCCTTACCCAGGCAGAACTGCTGTCACCTCTAGTGGAAATTTTGCCTGAGTAAGCACCACAAGATCTGGTATTTATTATTCTGTTTGGCATGGTTGGTTATTGCTGTCTGAGACTGAAACACTGAAAACAAAATGAGAGTTGAAACAATTCAGTATCACATGCATACTTTATGTTTCCTTCTTAAAATAAATGCACATGGGAAAGGCTCAGTGCAGTGAAAGAAGTAAACAAATGCAATTCATAATACAAAATTGTTTTAAACAAAATACTAGGTATTTCCAGATTGAAGGAGATTCCAAGTTTCTCACAGTAATTTCTAAAGTCAGTGAAGAAGTCAAATACTGCTTCTGCTTGACTTTTTTTTAAAGCTATTTAATCATATAGAGTATCTTAGCTTGTAACCTTCCTGCAAATCCTTTAATTAATGTGTCAGCATGGGACAGCAACACACTTTTTCTTAAGAGGGCTGCACTGCACTGGAACAGTTCCCTGTCCCCTGTCAGGTGGCACCTCCCTCATGAGGCTTTCTCAGACTCTCTGGGATGACAGCCCTGCTCTGAGCAGGAGGTTCTAATAAACAGCTGCCAGGAGGTCCTGCCAACGCACGCTTCCGTGATTTTACGATCTACCTGTTTGCAAAAAAGGTTCTACAAATAGGACCTCTCAAATGATTCAGCTTGAAAGTGAGCAAGTGTCAGTTGTTCAGCAGAAGCTACTGTCTGCCAGAGCTATTACGGCATATCTTTGATCAATGTTCTACCTCGAGGGGCAAAAAAAGGATTTAAAATAAAATATTACCTGTGGTCCATCTGTAAGTTCATCCAGTACAGACAGAACATCTTTTCTCCACTTCCCAACTGTACACTCCTCAAAGATACCATCTGAACTTCCACATCCTGTATAATCAAATCTGAAAAAGTAACCATCAAAGTGGAAGTCATAGTACTGTCTACAGCAACACAGACACTAACTAAACACTACTGCTTAAACAAATTGACAGGGGACAATCTGACACATTAAATATTTTCTTACTTGGTCCCACTCATTACTTAAAAAGAGGTTTAAATACAGCATACACAACTAAGTTATGCAGTGTTCTCTTATAATTTGATATAATAATATCTTAACTTACAAGAATAGGCAATTTTTCTTACAGACAAAAAAATCCCAAATACTTCAATTTTAAAGGTATTTTTAAAATGTACAAACTCTCTTTCAAACACTGTAGCCAAACAGGAAAATTTAGGACACTCAGCATTCAGCCTGGTCTATCAAAGGATGGCATCATCGACCACAGGCATGTTCTTCCAAAACTACAGAAGACACAGGGTAACTTAGTCAGACTTGGCAGGTAAGGACCATGCTGACAGTGGTAACTTAAAAAAAGAGAATTCCAGGTCCTTCCTTTTTCATTGCTGTGCCTATATCCCGATTGTAACGTTCAACACTGGCTAGACTACAGAAATTTATATTAGAGAGTTTTCTGAATTGCTTTCAGAATACATTCTCTCAATTTACCTCAGTCTCCCTACAGACAGAAATCCTAAGTTTGGAAACAGAAGAAAGACTTCGTAGCTTATCTACAGCACAGGACACATTCCAATCCAAATGCCAGAGTTTACATTTCTCAAGAACAATACACTGCATGTACCTGATGAAGGAATGACCTAGTGATTTGCAGAAGTCTTCAAGGGCAGTTGCTTTCTCACCATTCATATTTGAATTATAGCCTGGAAGGAAAATAACCCCTGGACTCCTGCCTTTTACTTTATGATAAGCAAGGTTGGGTCGATCAGGTCGAGTAAGAAAGCTCACTGATGACTTCAGCCTGCAAACTAATAAAAAGAGCTATTTAGTAGAATCATCATGATAACCTTGGCAGAAATATTAGTGTTTTATAAACCTAGGGTTCAGGAAAGATGAGCACATTACATGAAAACAAGATATTTTGGCCCGAGAAGAAAAAAGCATGTCCTATATTATTTAATGACTGACAAGTACTGATGAACCTGAAAGGGAAAGCTGACTGTGATTCATTCTCAACTTATTAAATGCCAACCACATACAGAGTTCACTCAGCAATTAGTAAAGTGGTTGACTGAAGACAAATGCTAAGATTTCCTAGACTTCATCTGTCCTCATGTTTTTATACCATCTTGAATGCATTTACTCACTTCCCATGAAATGGTAAGATTTTTTTTTATCTGCTTCTTTTAACTTTTTATTTCACCTTTTTGTTTTTTTCTGGACTGGATTTCAAAAAAGTAAAATTTTGGGACAAGAGTACGCTGTGCAATGTTAAGTTTACAAGTACATGAGGTGACAAATTTTCCATGAAAATCAAAACTAAATGACAAAACTGCAGCTGTATCAAAATCCGAGACCCACACCATATATAGAGAGGTACAGTGGGGAAGTTCAAAATCAAGAATTGGGAATGTTGTGACTAACTTTTTTAACACGATGAACATAACATTAGCACTGCTCAAAACCAAATGAAATAAGTAACATCCAGCGCTTTTCATGATACCTTCAACAGCTATTCTGCTTAAGTAAAAGAATATTGCCAGGAACACTGAAGAAAAAGAATCATTTTAACCCTATGCTATGATAACATCAGCCGTTTTCTCAGATAGGAAGCACAGCTACATTTTGTGTAAACAAAGAGCAGCACATTAAACACATCCCATACGAAGAAACAGAATTGACCTCTGTAGAGCTGTGATTTTCTTATGTTTTTTCAAAAGATATCCTACTGCATGGTCTGGTGCATTCTCGCTGGAAAGGTTACATTATTCCAGTACTTGGATTGTTCTGTTTATCCAGAATGAAAAAAAGCACATTGCAACTCTAAGCAGTTTGCAAATATTAAAAAAATGAAAAATAATTTTGTGCAAATTCTGTCAAAGAAATCTGCAACACATTATAAGAGTGAGAAGCTTTCCTATCAGCATAAACTTAAAATTATTTTGTTCTGGTTTACTTCAAAATAACAAATGAGACACATTTAGAAAACAAACACTAGGTTGGACTCTGTTATTCACATTAATAAACATCAACCAACCCCCCTCGAGTTTTCAAGCAAGAAAAGAGGATTAACAAAGGAAATGTTAACTAATTAATAACTATGCTGATCTCAGCAGCTGCTACAGTATTTAATCTAACTTTAGCAGGCAATTGTACCTCTGCTGTGGGTGAGGAACAAGTAATTCATAGAGAGGTGTTATGGAGATTTAATCCACTCTATTATACCACTCAGCAAGGTAATTTGTTAAATTAAAAGCTTGGTCAAGTCTTCTAAGGCTTTGATACGCTTAATTCTTAGATTAGAAGACTAGTTATTCAGTAGTGGGGTACAGAAACTGTGCAACCCGATATAATGTTTCAGGGCTTCCTAGTGGCATAATAACAGGATAAATACTGCAGAACCAGGCCCCGACAGCATCACAGTGCAGCCTTGAGTTCTGTTTTGTCACTATCAGAGAGATTACATTCAAGGGGCCTGGGGGGTTCTGTTTGTTGTTAAACTTGCATGTGCGTGAATAAATGTGGGTGCGTAACAGATGCAGGATGTTTCTGGCACTTTCCTAGAGTCTAACAAATTATATCATTTGAACTGTAGATTAGAACCATTAAATTTCTCCTCACACAACGGGACAATTCTTTATCCTACTGATGCATAAATTATTATAAAGGAGAATAAATGCCACAGTAAAGGTATTTGGATGCATCCACGCTAAGGCTTTCGGTTTGTGTGTCTCTGTCACTAAATGAGTGACTTCTTTGCCTGCTGATAACAGAGAAGATACATCAAGAAGTGTTAAATTTAACAGAAAAATAATTAGGAGTACTTTTCTCTCACTTAAGCCCTGATAACCATCTCTGAAGTCACTGGTTTTCCTTCCTGCAGCACCCTGGAGGTGTCCTCAAGCTGGTTTGACACTGGGCAGGGTTTAAACTGCAGCTACAAGACACAACCACTGTCTAAGCTATTCCACAAACTGTTCTGCATTTAACAAGTTACTGCACCAGCAGCAATCCTAACCCTAAAGCAACCACCTCAGCCAACCCAAAAACAAAGCTCACTGGAGTAACACTGATTTCCTTTTAGACAGACAAAACCATAAATAATGGAGTAGCTACCCAGTAATTTCTCCTCCTCATTTCAGTGAAAGACCTTGCTAAGAGCAGGGAAGCATTTTTGAAGGGTGTAAGGTGGTACTCAGTGTTTATAAAACCACGTTACAGACACAAGACAGCTATAGGAGTACCACAGGACTCTTGCCTGATGCTGTGGAATTCTCTTCATATCAGAATCCCTGTGCAATTTTAATTGCGTTATGAACATCAGAAACTGTGACTGAGACCAGTGCTATATGTCAAAACCAAAGAAGTCCTCTGAGCAACTTTGGGAATGCTCCAGCACTGCAATCTACCCACTGCCGACAGCAGCAGAGTAATGCAGCTGTGACAGGTCATGGACTAAACCCTGTCCACACCTAGTTTCATGCAATCTCCTGAGCTACAGGAGTAAGGCAGGACCAGCTCTGCCAGCAGGAACTGCTGCTTAGCCGGGTCCCAGAGCACCCAAAGACACACTCAAACAAACAGACACTCTGCTCATGTTATCGTTATAAACCCACAGAAAAAACAGCACCAGAACCCCACTGCAGTCTTGTTTTAATGCAGCTATGAAACGTGCACCCTTAGTGGCAAGTAAATTTTACTCACTGAGCAGCCTCAGATGAGGTTCATCACTTTTCTGTCAAATTTAAGGCAATGAATAAACTCAACAAGTCAGACAAGCACAGAATCTGGAAGAAGGTGTGGGGGACATTATGCGTTTTGCCAGAGGACCATCTCACTCAGAAGTGGATGCCAGCAAAGTTTTTCAGGTGCCTGGTGAAGCTTTGCACGCAGGCGAGTTTCACACCCAAGCCAAGGAACTGGCACACTGATCCCCGGCTCCTCAAAACGCAGCAGGGGCAGGAGGAGCTTAGAGCCCCCAAAACACACGCGGGAAAGCAGCTGCCCTGCCCTGTGCACACAGATACCGAACCGCCCCCGGGCAGGGTTGGCAGGGGGCGGGAAACCCGTCAGGAGCGCCGTCCCCAGAGGGGAGCGGATTTTAACACGCCCATCCCAAACCCGGAGGACGCGCCCGGGCCGTTCCCGATGGAGACGGCGCTGAAGGGGTGTCACCCCCAGCTGCCCGAGAACCGCCCCGCGGCCAGCACAGCCGGCACCGCCCCAATCCTCTGCCCTGCGGCTGACACCCCTTCTCCTCCGAGCTCCCCGGGGCCCTTCCCTTACCCGGGAGCCCCCGGGCCGCGCTCGGCGGCGACAGCGACACCCCCATGGCCGAGGCACCGCGGCCGCCCCGCACCAGCGCCCGCAGCGCTCCCGCCATGGCCGCCATGGCCGCCGCCCCGCGCAGGCGCCGCCCCGCCTCCCGCCTGCCCCGGCTGTGAGGCGGGCGGGGATCCGTGCGGTCGGTGCCGGGAACCGCCTCGGGAAGCACGAAACAGCGTTTTTTCAGTGAGAAAGCGCTGAGTGTGCGCTTCCCTAGGTGCGTGTTTCCCTGAGCCAGCGGTGTGCCCTTGTGGCCAGGAAGGCCGGCGGAATCCTGGGGTGCGTGAGGGGGAGCACTGCCAGCAGGTCGAGGGAGGTGATGCCGCCCCTCGGCTCAGCCCTGGTGAGGCGGTGTCTGCAGTGCCGGGGCCGGTTCTGGGCTCCTGAGGGCAAGAGAGACGTGGAGCTCCTGGAGCAGGTGTAGCAGAGGGCAACAAAAAATGATTAAAGGACTGCAGCATCTCTATTACAAGGAAAGGCCGAGGGTGTTGGGCCTGCTCAGCCTCGAGGAGAGATGACTGAGAGGGGACCTCATTAATGTGCATAAATACCTGAAGAGGAGATGCTAGGAGGGTGAAGCCAGGCTCTTCTTGGTGATGCCAAGCACTAGGATGAGAGGCAGCAGGCAGAAACTGATGCACAGGAGTTCCACCTGAACACAAGGATAAACTTTACTGTGCGGGTGACCACAGACTGGAATAGATTGTCCAGAGAGGGTGTGGTGTCTCCCTGATTGGAGACATGGAAGAACTGTCTGGACACAATCCTGTGCCATGTGCTCTGGGATGGCCCTGCTTGAGCAGGAAGGTTGGACCAGTTGATGCACTGTGGTCCTTCCAACATCACCCATTCTCTGATCCTGTGTGTGTTCTGGAGAGGGCACCCTCCTCGAGGGCCTCTGTATCAGGCAGGGCTGGATGCACCTGTACCTTAGGTTGCCTCTCCATATGTAGGTATAATGTTAGGGTTCTGTATCTGTTAGGATACATTTTGTAATTATATATACATATATATACATATAAAAAAATCTTACACTAATTACCTGCCCCTTATAGACAGCCAGAAAGGGCATTTGAAACGCCAGCTTCCCTCCCTCAGTCACCTCTCCAGCGGCATCGGTGCATGGCTGTTTGTCAGCCTGCAGGGCCCCCGAACAGGTTCACACCTCCTCACCTTCTCTCCTCAGCCTTGGCTGTATGGGCACAGTAGCCAAAAGAAGGTCTTTCTTCACTGTACCTTTTACATACAGCCTGTGGCAGACACTCAGAAAGGAAGAAAGCAATCACAGAATCGCTGAATCATTTAGGTTGGAAAGGATCTCCATGATCGAGTCCAACCAGCCATGGGACATGGGACACAGCAGCTGAGGTTTTTAAAATGCAGCCTACATGGTTTGCAATTGCCCAAGATCCTTCAGGGTAAGTGGGGGCTTGACTCCCATGGGAGTTAAGGTTGGAGAGCTTGAAGACTGATCATAAAAGATGGTGCCTACCACCATGCTTTGCTTACAGTGTCCCGATGTCCATCACTACAAAGTCCATCACACTTTGCGATGACGACTGCAAACAGAAATGAAATAAATCACAAGAAATAAAAAAGGAATAAATAATAAACTGCATGGACTTCCCCAACAAGCTAATAATTCCTGCAATTCAAGTCACGTCTAAGTCAAATACTGTGAAAACTAGGAAATCCTCAAACTTGAGCAATTTCTGGTTGCAGATTAAAAAAAAATTGTCTACATCCAAGTCTGGTGATAAATTTTTCAAACAGACTCAAAAAAAATTGAAAAAGGTAATATAATATATACATGCATTAAACAGACTATGCTCCTAATTTCACTGCCATCTGAAAGATTATTTTGCATAGCTCTTTTATGGGGAAACAGGGAACAGCTCAATTAAGCATTACTATGAAACACATTATTGCTTGCACAACTGTATATGACAATTTAATAGACAAGCAGAAATGTCTCGAGATAAAGCAGCAAGAAAATATTTGAAACAAGTGTATTTTTAAAAATGTTTATTGAAATGCCTTCATTGCATCATGCAGGATACAAAAGTTATTATTAGAAAACCTTTATAACCATACTTAGGAGTAAAATCAAGATACATCAGGGAAAAATAATAATTGTATAAACAAAACCAGTTTATTTCTGATAGTGTTTTAAATCCTAGATTACAGGCTGTGATCTGCACAGATGATAACAATTATCTTGTGATAATAGTCCCTTCTTTCATGAGTCAAGTCAAAACTGATGTTTGTCATGCTAGAGCAACCACATCACCTGTGTATACCAGAAAAAATGCAACCCACTCATTAGATATAGGGTTTAAAAAATATAAAAAAAAATATTCTGCCAGGATACTTCTATTCTGCTTTCAGTTTGCTCCATCAAAAGCCATGAACTTTTCGTCAAGAAAAAAAGAAGGCTAATGTGCTTTCTTATAGTACACAAACCACAGAGCACGTGAGTTTCGATTACAGAAACTGAACCTCTTTAAAGTCATAATATAAAAGACTTTCTTGAAGTTCAGTTTCAATTAAATAATTTACATTTTTGCAATATTAGTCAAGGACTTCGAAGCGATTTTAAAATGGGAGACTACTGCACCCTCAGTGTTTTTGTTGTTTGAGGAATCTCAATCCCTGCTACTTAAAAATTTCAGGGTTTTTATTCATATACTGCTTAGTGTGAACTCTTAGAACTTGCCTCTCTCTTTTTATTCTATTTGACAGCATTATTATGTGCAGATATACATTAAACAAAAACAACAAACCTACTCTCTGGGGCTGAGAACCTGGCTCCAAAGAATTTAGATAGGTAGAGATTGTGGTCCTGGCTTCAAGGTGGGCAGTGTTTGAGAGATTTCAGTAGAGGGTTCACTTGGCACAGAGTAAGATAAGAACCACACTGGGACCTTACTACATAAAAGAAAATTGCTGTAGGGTCCAGAATCAGCTCATTCTATTCAACAGTGAAGATTAAAAAAACCGCTCCTTATGAGGAAGTGAATACATGTGTTTCATTTAACATCCTTGTGGAAAACAATTGCATCTTTATAAGGCTATCCTTCTGGTTTTTTGTCAAGCTCCATAGATGCAGACTTTAAACATACAGTTGGTGCCTCTGAGTGCTTGAACACGCAGGATATCATAACAATTTAATTACATTAAAAGTCGTGAAGGAATTTGGCACTGTCCCCTTACACGAAGTTAGGTAGAACTAACAATATGAAGACATGATACTGGAATCTTATAACTCTTTGGCTCTGTTGTGACACTTAACTACTAAGGCAAGAACTGTGTGTACCTTAGCGTTGCTTTTTTTGTTTGTATTTTTATAAAATACTTGATTAAAAGTTTTTAAAAAATCACCTAATCATCTATAAATGTCAAATGCTGCATATTAAAATATATGCTTATTACACCTTTTTTGTTCCAGTACTAGAATTTTTCTGCACACTGATGACAACAACACACACATTTGTAAACAGTTCAGTAAGAGTTTACAAAGGCATTCTCCATATAAGAGAATTTGCAGAAACCTGTCGCTGAATCAAGACGGTTTAATGAAAATTGCCTGATTATCTGTTTTGGAGCACTACGATTCTCTCAACAGCTTTAGCTCTTTTGTTCCTATAAATATCAACTAAAACAGGTAACACCCCCCCTCCCCCCCCCCTTTTCAATGCATTTGTAAACCCCTCTCAGTCTGAGGTTTTGGGTGCACATCATAAGGAGGACATTTCAGGGTACTCACTGGCTTTTCAGCTTTCACTACATATGGCTAACTTCATTTGTTATGTTATTGCAATATGCCCTACTGCTCCCCTCTTATTACAACATGAAGTGGGTGTAGCCTTCTGCGCCCGTGACAATGACATCCATCCATATCCTCATGGCTTCTGGAGAAGGAGCAACCATATAGTATATGCGGTCATGGGTCTTAACGCTGAAAGTGAGCAACGGGTTGGGACTCTAAAACAGAACACAAAGAGGGATATCAAAAAGAATGAAATCAAAGCCATTTATTGGTACCAGAAGTGAAACTGCCTACAGGGATATTTATGAATAGGGTTAAGAAGATGATAAAATGCCAAATGCTGCACCACTGCATCTTATCGTGCAGCAGATGTGTTTAAAGTGTTTGTATCCATCATAAACAATTTTACAGCGTGTTTCCACTAGACTTCTGCACAGCAATACAGGGTTCTACCTTGTTGTTTCATGCCCAGATAACTAAACTCCGCACCCCACTGTCCAGTGGCTTTCACAAATCCATTGAGTCACACACAACTCATTTAACTTACAGGTGAGAGGCAGGGGGTGCCAGTTAACTCCCTCCCTGGGACAGAGGCATCCCTTGATTTGCCTAAGCCACTGATTTCAGTGGTCCTGCCACTGGACTAAGGAACTCCTTGCGGCAAATCCCAGTTTCCAGGTAGACACTCTTATCTCTGCTTTCATCAGTATTAAAAAAAACCCCAGTGTTAATCACTGATTAGCTTCCTCTTCCTTTTCCTCCACTCCAGTTTTTCTTTTCTTTTTTTTTTAAATGTTTGTTTTGTTTTTTTGTTGGTGCTTCTTTTCCCCCGAATAATGTCAACTCTCCCTTTTACTTCACAGCAGTTACCATACTCTGGGTATTGCTCTATGATATGTGGTTAAAACAGCAATAACAAAGTTTACCTTATATGCATTTTTTAGATGATCATAATAGACTTCTTCAATAGCTTGAAAATATATTACACCTTTTAATTTAGTTTCGTGTTTGTCTAAAATAGAAAAGAGAGAAGAGAATGACTTGAGAACTGAAATAAACAGTACTTTAAGAACCAAAATCTTAATTTCATTTCCATATATGTTCAGCTGATAAATAACTGGCTCAATATTCCTGCTTGTAAAATCCCACGGAAACCTTCAACCTTTGTTATTAGTTTGTCCGTTTTTTTTGAGAAATGCAGTTTTAATTTTACTATGTTTTCTTTTCTACCTGGTTTCAAAGGAGAAAAGATTCTGCAATTTGCTCCTCTATTTGCAAGTAACTCCCTTCACTGAGGTGTCTAAACATTATGGTTGGTATTAGCCCACAGAAGGACAGATGTCTCTCAGGTACATCCAACTGAATGAAAGCTAGCTGGACTTCACACAGCTTGCAGGTTAAGACCTCCAGTTTGCCTTCAAAGGAAAAGTGTTATGATAAGCAAATTTTCAATATGATCTGATGGCAAAACCTTTACATTAGAACATCCTTTGTGCTTGGACTTTTTTAAAAAAGTCCATACTTATAATAATCTCCCTCAGTCTCAAGCTAATATCTGTTATTCAAATGAGGGGTTAGCAGATTGTAGGCAAGTTTCTATGGGTTCTGACACATGGAAAAGTTTGCAGGGGGTTGAAAGTTCTGGGGCAGCAGCTCCAGCACCATAATCATCTGTTTGTGCTCTCCTACTCTGACACCCAAGGTAAAAGCCAAAGTAATTACACAGAGTTTGCTCTCATTGCAAAAGGGAACTAACTCCCTATTTGCTTCAGTGTCTGAAATAGGAATGCCTGAATGGATAGTTTTCTAGGGAGGCAGCTAACAAGGAGTAAGTTGTTATCCAGTGGTACTATGTACCAATATCCCACTGCAGCAAAGCTGAAATACAGGCCGGGAATTTTTTCACTCGAGTTTTGATACTTACAATGGAGACACGGTTGACTTAATGTCCCTTGAAAGGCAGTGGAAAGAAGCAGACACTTGCAAGGGGTCAGTTCTAAACTATTTCAGACATTATCTCATATTGCCTTTGGTCCCATCATTACCTAGTGAATCATTAGGGCAGGGAGGGTACAGACTGGGAACTTAACATCTTACCAGTCTCAACTATAACGTTTCACAAGAAAAAGGAGCGAGACAGATCAGCATCTACCCTGCATTTTCCTGCAGTGGGATGAGAAATTGTTAAGAAGCATCACAACTGCATGTGACAGTGAAGGGCAAACTTCCTTCCACTCCTGGCACGGTTGTATTAGGGGAGTATAGTGCTTTCTGACCCCAAATTATAGTATCACCTTAACACTGAACAGTCATCTTTATCATCTTTATCACTGAACAGAACATCTTTATCAGTCCCTTGAGAGATCCTGCTGTCATTCTGAACACTCACAGAACTCAGCTTAAATGCTGTTGGTAGCTGCAGGCAGTTTTGAAAGCTACGTATGATGGCAAAATGAAATCCCGGAGAGCAAACGATACAGTGTTGGGAATCTCTCTGCCAGCCCCCAGAGGACCAGTAGAAGTACTGAGGTATCAGATTACGAGATTATAGCACAGATTATACTCAAGTAAACGCAATACTACACAAAGTATACTGTCTGTGCAGTAGGAGCAAACAGTGGATCCACTCTCCTTTCAAGCCCCACCTGGGAACTTGGTTACAAGATTATTTCAGGTACCCACAAGCTCCCACCACACCAGTCTACAGAGTTCCCTGTGTTCTTCAGGTCAGAAAGTGCAGATGCTTCAGTCACCACACTAAATTGTCAGACTTTAGTGCACTTTGTCAAATGCACTTGCAGAACTATAGCAATGTACCAGTATATTCACTTAGTGTTGAAATACTCTGAGTTTACAGCATCAATATTTATTTTGTAAGTCTACTATGCATTTAAAGATCTAGACAGACCCTCACTCATACAAGCAGTGGCATTTTAGTGCAGCTGGTACAGAATTCTCATAAAACTATTCTTCTGGGCTGAAGTCCTTCAGACTTTATGAAAAGTTTTCTTTTGTAACTGAGATTAAATTATGGCAACTGTAATGCAGTCAAAACTGATACTGTTAACTGTTAACATAACTACTAAAAAGGAAAAAAAAAAAGAGATCAGTAGCAGATGAAAACACTAATTTGTGTTACAGGCCTTGCTAACCAGATGTTAAGAACAAAATAAAAAATGTTTGTCACATTCTTCATAGTATTATTGCAAACTAGTAAGAAATATTCAGTGGGAATGTAATGAATGAATATAATGAATTCAAATATATGTTTTAAAAGAGATAGAGAGCAATGCACAACCCTACCATCAATTTTAAGTTCCTTATGAGCTGCTAGAAAGCAGTAATGTCATAAAAATAAATGAAACTGTTTGGATGGGTTTTGTACTCGATGTTTTCTTATGCTTTTTAGCAATGACCATCCTACTTATGCCCCTGTCTGGCCTCTCCTAACAATAAATATTCAGAACACAATGTCATTTTTCTGGCTTCCTCTGAAACTTCAAAGTCAAACCATGTGCACAGCAACTGGAGAAACATGTATGTTCCTAAATTCCAAATTTCTGGGTTTACCCCAAGATAACAAAGCAATGTACTGTTTATGTCTCCAGATATTGTATAGCACAACTTAATGTACAGAAACCTCTTTAGAGTATTGCATGTTCTTCATCTGAAATTCCTTAGACTCTCAAAATAAGGCAAACTCAAAAGTCTACCTCTGTATATTTAATTTCCTGAAAGTCTTTTCAGCACATCAAGCAACAGGACTACAGAAGCATTCCATTCAATTTTCATGGTAGGTATAATAAATTATATTCTTGTATGAAGGGTACAAGAAATCATTCTGTCATTGGGGGGGAAGTATGTAATATTTTAAAATAAATTATGTGGAGCCATTATTCTGTGTACTTGGAACCTGATCATCTTCCATTTTTTTCTTGCCTATCTGCATGTCTTCCTTTGTTTCGCATGCTCAGTTCTGCCTTACCTGACATTAGGATTGAACACTGTAGGGAAGGGACTGCATGAGCTCTAAGTATATGTGTAAAACACCGGATGAAATGGAAATGTTTTATCTGGACTCCCTACATTCATAACACAGATGAGGTTGATAGGAAAACAGAGAGAGAGAGATGTACCCTAGCAGTGATCCTGCCACCTACCTGCGTAGTAACTAAAAGTCCTCTTGTTTCTGTCAAAAACAAACCATCGTTTTTTCCACGTTTTAATTTTTCCTCCCATTTTAATCAGAAAGCCTCGGCAGGTCTTCTCTGTGAGGGAGATATGGTAACAGGTCTCGATGTTGTGCCCCGCTGTTTCGATGTGACTACGTAGGTCAAAGTCTTCCTTTCTAACGGGCAAATAGCGAGTCAAGGGACGGGCCTACAGGAAAGAAAAGAAATCATATTATTTTTCAGAGAGGTCTTAACTTCTCCTTCACTTCTGCTGCTGCGAGGACGTAACTGCAAACTGCTCGCAGACTCTAAGGATGAATATAAGAAAAATAAAGAGTTTTTTGCTGCAGCCCTAATTTTCTTTGAAAGAAAAATCCTTTAAACTTCTAAGTTTACAGTGTTGGAGAACTTACTTTATAAAAGCCAGGTAGAGCATGGTAGTTTCTTGAAATCATCAGCTGATAAGCTGGTAAAACACAGCATAGAAAGGTTGTTTTAGAATTAAGATGCTAATTTAATTTAAAGGTGTGTTGCTACTTTAGATGAAGTCCAAGAACTTCACTTCTATGATGTTAAGCAAATCCTTTATTTTTCTGGGCTAAATACTCATTGCACGTATCTCACTCTTTAATATTTCACTGTTACAGGTATTTTCATGCAAAGTCTAATACAAATAATAAGAACTTGATATTACAGGAAAAATTAACAATGGGAGTGAACTGTAATCACTAGTTAGTTTCAGAGATTACAGTGAATAAAATAGAATTATTTTCTTCTGAATGAATGAAATATGATATCTAGTTCACAATCAGCAACATGGTATAGAGAGATGAAACACATCCCTCTGCAAGAGTCAGGAAAGCAGTGCAGGAGATGGTGCCTCATTTCTGACTGCAGCTCAAGACTGCACATCAAGCCTGGATAGTGTCAGTTGGGAGAACGAGCAGGAGGAGATAGTAATTTGGGATCTCTGCCAGCTGAGGGGATATGCTTGTTTTCTGTGTCTGGAGGGCCTATGCATAACCACCCCTGCTCATTTTAAACATAAAAGACATGTCTCCCAGGGCACCTGCTGCAGTCAAGGCAGAGAGAGGCTACTTTGGAACAGAAGCTGATTTTAGGCACTTTGAATCATCTGTGAAAGGAGCATCTCCCTCTCTCTCTTCCCCTGGACGCCAGAGAAGTCAGTGACCTGGAGAAACTAATCTGCCCCTGCTTCACTCCTAAAGTTAGGCTGTTAAATCCCACTGTGACTCTCAAATCGAAGGGACTTTCCCTCATTGCATTCTTAAGAACCTCTTGATGCAATGGGAGCTGTGTTGCCCACAAGAACTCTTAGCACCCTTCTAAAATTATGCAGTCCTGTATGATACAAGCTGGCACCAGCTTTGGCAAGTGCAAAGGTGGAGTTCCTTCCTCTAGCTTATGTTTCTAAGTGTCAAAAACTGTTGGAAAAAAAATTGGGTCTCACTCTACAAAGGAAAGAAAAAAGTTAGCAAAAAATTGTAGTCATTTCTGGCAGATATGTTTTGTCTTCCTGCCAACTCAGTCTTCAGCCTCTCTGCCAACTCTGCTAATCAGCAGTAACTAATAGGGCATTCTATTTACAACACATGCACACTGTAATTGGGGATAAAGATATCAGCATTGCATTGTTGTTTATGTCATACTTGAGTTGTCATCAAAATTTCTTAGGAAAAAAGGCCATCAAGTAAGTAAAATTTAGTATCTGTAACTACATCTTATATTAAAACAAAGGAATGTATCTATTTTGACTAGAAACAGCTGGTTAAATACCAGCAAAGGTAGCACAGATAAAACGAGAAAGATGTTCAAATATGATATAGAAACTTCTGCACTCAGGTACATCTATTATGGTGGAGACATTTTCTTGCTCTAGTATACTAACAATGGCTGCCTATTCTATTTGCTGTACCTTATAGGTATTATTAGTTTTGGCAGAATAAACAAATAGGTAAGAACCTCTAAGCCTAAAGAAAGCTCAAGATGCCTCTAAATCCTAAAGAGAAGCAAAAATGTATAAGAGGTAACACTTTTTTAAATTC
Source organism: Pseudopipra pipra (assembly GCF_036250125.1). NCBI lineage: Eukaryota > Metazoa > Chordata > Aves > Passeriformes > Pipridae > Pseudopipra > Pseudopipra pipra. The sequence goes on from NC_087550.1 coordinate 17,373,385, forward strand.
AGTAGTGTTTCTCATGTATAGTTTCAGTAATTTTAGAAAAAATACTATTTCCTCTCTACAGTAGATATGGAGCTGAAAAAGATTATGTTTTTCTTGTGGGTTTGTTTTGTTTTGCAGGTTTTTTTGTGTGGTTTGTTTTTTGGTGTTATTTTGTTTTGTTTTTTTGTTAACTATTTGGAAGCAACGATTCACATTTTAAGGTATTTTATGTATTAAAAGAAAAAACAAAACAAAACAAACCCCACAAACCCCACACCAGTGGTTTACAAAATTAACAAACTCACAAATTTCTGTTGCTCTGGCTAAAAAAAAAATCTGCTCTGCCCCTATTCAGTAACAAAGCTTACAGGATTAATATTTATACTTTATATGTAAGATGCTAAATAGATATCAATGCTATTATTTAATTTTAAATGAATACTTGGGCATCTAAGGCTCCAACAGCCCAAACACAGTTTTAGCAAAACAGTTGTACCTCAGAAATATTAAATCCATCTGTTCAGCTGAAAGCTGTTCTGTTTACCACGGGCAGAAATACACTTAGTCCTTTCTGTATATGAAGGGGAAGTCTTGCACTTCAAAACTATTTCACATCAACATATCTCACCTGTGCTCTTTGTTTCTCACGTATTTTGACTTCCTTTTCAATTAGTTTTTGCCTCTGGCTAGTTTCTTCCTCCAATCTTTTCTCCAGTTGCTCTCTACGGCGTTTTTCTTCTTCCAGAGCTCGTTTTTTAGCTTCCATCTCCCGTTCCTAAATACCACAGCACACTCAGAACTTCAGTTATATGTGAAACTTATAGTTGGTAATGCAATTTCTAAGCTAGGGCTAAATACCTTTTTGCCTCTTAAGTAGGCTGACCTAGCTTCTCATGGGGTTTTGCCATCAACTCGCCCACTGAGACAGCAGATATTGCATATGGGCTCAAAGGTATAGTGTGAGGGTGAAACCAGGAAAGGAGAGGTACTGTTTACGTGTTTATTAGGTGTAAACTATTCAGGGTTCAGTACTGCATTTAGGAGGATATTATCTAAACTAACTAGTCTTAGTTTTACTCAAAGTTATGCTTACCCTGGTCTCAAGCAGCCTAGTCTTTTCAGCATGTGCTTGTTTCAGAAGTCTCTCCATCTCTTCTATTCTTGCAACGTTTGAAGTGCTAGCACTGCACAAAAAACCCCCAAACAAACAAACAAACAAAAAAGAAGCCCAGAGTTATTTAAAGGAATACTTGGTATTTAAAGAAGTATTTTTCATTCCAACATCAGACAGTTTAAGAATGGAGTTGATAGTTTCTGATCCAATTCAGTGCAATAGCCACTAACAAAAAAAAAAGATGTACTACTGTTTGGCACATTGATGAATGACTACAGTTCTGTTTCTTCTGTACCATGAGCACTGACAAATGTTATGTATTTTCAGGAAAAAAATGTCTCTCTCACCTTAAACATGGTAAAATATAACTTAAGTATTTTAAATATGTCAGAACAAAGCATCATAAATTGTCTTCCCTTACAGTCTGACGTGGCTAGAAAATATTGTCAAACACCATCTAAAACAATCTGAAATTAATTTTGCTTAAGGGAAGTTTTGTCAAGGAAAATTATCTGCCTATCTTCCAAATTTTATCAACAAAATCAGCCCACACTCTTTTCTTCCCTCACCAAAGTCTGCCTTGTGAGAAACTGAAAGATCTGTTGTACTGGGTCCTTTTCTGGTTTTTCAATTGGTTTTGTTTATTGGTTTGGTTTCTTCCAGCATTGGCTGGAAGCTTACAAAGAACCAGCGTGAGGCAGAGGGACAAACAGCATCAGTGAAATTCAACAGCCATCGGGGCTCCCTCATCCTGGGCTGGAGACTGCGTGTACAAAATGGCCCTGCTGTAGCTCAGACACACCCCATCCTCCTCCAAAATGGTCAGAGCAACAAGTCTCAGGGACACAGATCTCACACCACTGCCACATTAGATCACTGCATAGATAGAGTTAATTCACAGCCTATCTCCAGCTATCAGAAACTGGCTGACTGTATCTATTTAAAACAGAAATGCTCAAAACTTGAGTCCTAATGTTTTTACTTTAAAAAAACCAAACCCAACACCAACCAACCCAAAAAAGCCCAAACGAAGAAGCCAGCAGAATGAATGCCATAGCTATTTTATGAAGCACTTAACATTGCAGTGATAAAGACTACAAGGGGAAATCAGGGGGCTTTCCCTGTCACAGGAAACAGATGCTGTACAACACACAACATGCTAGCCAAAAAAAGCTGTCCTTGTGTTCACAAGGGATTCATAATGCTGTGACAAGGCTGTACTTAATTATCAGCCTCCACTTATGCTTGTGAAACTGCTGGGGCAGGACTGTGAGGATGAATGAAAGCACTACCATACTGTCAGAAATGAAAACCAGACTGTCAGAAGGAAATTGTTTGCACACAATTTTGAGACTCGGCTGGACTTTTAACACAGATCGTGGATGTTCCTTTGATCTGAGGAGTGGCGTCTGAGGATGAGAAAAGCAGCCAAGGGCTCTAAACCTTTCAGTGCCATCTCTTCGTTTTTACTGACCCAGAAGAGGGAGAGGGCAAAAAAGACTCCTGGAGGAGCCCTAAGTGTTTCATCTTAAGCATCTAGTAAGTTAACATGTTGGACTTATGGAACAAGTGTACATCACTGACAGCATATGTCTTTGAGAAATTTCCTATCAGAGGAAATTCCTTCCCTATAGTGACCAGGGGAGGAAGCACTGTAAGGATATCTCTGTAAGCTTCAACATTATCACTTACCATTTCCATATTTTTATTTTGCATCTTCAAATAAACAGGTGAGATGTAGTTAAACCTGATTGTGAGATGCTACACAACTATTATGCCTGTCTAGTGATCTTCTATTTTCTTAACCAGTTAGCAGCATTCACACTACCATAGTATCAACATGTGCCTGTTCTCTTTTTTCATTATGACCCTGTGACATTACAAGCTCAGAAAGAAAGATGGTTTACCTGGAAATGTTATCTGGTGAGCATGCTGATATGCTTGTCTCCATACTGTCGGAACTGTCTAAGCTTAATGTATCGAAGGCATGGTCCTTGTAGCTACGGTCTGGGTAATGGAAACTATTCAAATACACATTGGATTCGGATGCTGTTCTGCTGTAGAATTCAGGAGACTTCTGCCTTTGGTTTTCACAGATGCGCTGATGGTTATACCCTATAAAGGACAGAGAAAACCTTTGTTTTACACAAAAATTTTGTGACTGGAACGTAACTTGTTAGCAGCACAAGCATTTTGAACATCACCTCAGTCTTAACTGCAACTGTGGCCAAGGTGCTACAAGTTAATCATAACTGAAATAAAAGCTTTAAATACCTGTTTTAATCTATGGTGTATGCAAATATATGCAGATTAGTATACAGCTGACTTGTCAATAAATATTCTTCTATGTGTATGATGAAAATCTAATTTGAACGAATAAAATTTTCATTTTAAAATTAAAATTTTAAAACTTTCATTTTAAAATGAAAATTAAGCCTAATCTGGAAAGTAAGGCAGTTAAACTCAGGGATCTAGGAGAACTGACACTGATTAAATTAGGCAAAAAAAAAAAAAGGGTCTTAAGTACTTTTCTGATTGATTTTATTGAATGTGGGTTATTTTTTGTCTGTTTAGGAAACTTTGCCTTCTGGTAACTGCAAGTTGAAGTTTTAGTTTCAGCTGAAATAATACAGGCTGCTTGTCACATCACTGTAGTTACTAGTGTAGAGGTACTTTCCTGGAGTTTTGAAACTGCAGTTCACCCTACATGACTGAAGCAGATCCTTATAGCTCAATGACTGTAAAGAAAAAATCAGGTTTACACAATGGTTACATTCTTTATCCACACAATCATGATTTTTCCACAAAATCGTTTTTTCTGAAAAGCCATACTTCTTGAACACAGGGAATTTTATTTGGCTATTTGAAAATGTTTCTTCAGAATTATTTTTATCTCATGTCTCCATTGCTCTTTCAATATGTTGCAGCAGTATTTATACAGACTTGCAGAGAGGTTGTTGAGCTTGCCTGATGAAGAGGAGAGTATAATGACAGTTGTCAATTTAACTGCTGAAGTATTTCACAGTGCCCTTTTAAGGGCTGTTTAATCTATGTGATTACAAATCCAACTGTACTGCTCATCTTTTCCTTCAGTGAATGGAAGAAGTGAGACTTTCTCACAGTTCTGATACTCAGTCAGGTTTATAATATTCTCTGCACATTCCTGACCCAAATTCTGAGCTGCTGGCAGAGCTGGAGATTAGAAAGGACTGACAGACTACATGAAAATCTCCCATTTGTACAGGAAGGCAGCCACTGACATTCCACATATTTAAGATAAACAGACACAGGAGAAATGCAGACAACTGTAGAAATGCAGCAAGGTCCAGATAAAAATGTTTACTAGACACTATTAAGACACTGATGTTAGGAAAACATGCTTGAAGTGGGAATATTTTCCTGCCTTTTTTCTCTGTCTGCACATACAAGGTTACTCTCTGGTATTTTTTGCCATGCCAGACTGGGGGCGAGTCCCAGTTCAGAGAGACAACAGCTGCAGGTATCTGAGAAGTGTGTCTGCAGCTGAATAATTAAAGCACATTATTAAAGAAATTGTGCCCTACAAGCATTTTCACGGCAGATTGTTTCCTCCTCACTTCCCTTTGTACAGTACAAAGGTTTCTCGCAGTTAAAGCTGGTTTCTAAGGAACTAATGGGACTTTATTTGCCATTTAAAAGAACACTAAATTTCAATAAAAGTTCAGTTGCATCGATTAGTAAAAGAGACAAAGGGGACACAAACACACCTCAGCAGCCATAAATAACAGCGTCACACAACACAGGTGTTACTGATTCATATGTGCAGTTTGTTTTTTCCCCCCATTATTTTGGCAGATGCTGCTGTTATTGCAGATAAGCAATTACCTTTCATACGCAAACCTTTGGAATGACTAATTGCTCCTGTGAAATGGTTATCAATTATTCATTAGGGAAAGAGAAAAAAAATAAATTACTGCAAGAGCTTTATTCAAATGCATGTTTTTCTATTGAGCTCTCTGCAAAACCTTGCCTATTCAGAAATCTTAATTCCACATCTTATATTTCACTGAAAAATAAATCCATCTAAAAGACATAGAGAAGCATAGCAGTTCTACACTCTCCTAAAGGAGTCAACTTTCCATTAAGATAAGGAGCCTATTTTTAAGTCAAACATTTATCACTTAAATTTTTGTACTCATGCAAATGTAAATGAACACTGTAAGAAACACACATTTGTTCGTTGCAAAAAATGAGACTCGTTCACAGAAAAAAAAAGCATAACTCAGTGTTCTCCTTTTATCTTCATGCTGTAAGCAACAGGCAGCTCAAAGCTCAGGATGAGCTGAGCACCGACACCAAGAGCCTCACAACCAACCTGCCTCCTTTACAGCCACACTTACACAGCAGGCAGGCACCATCTGTTGTTTAAGGAATTATTAACTGCTGGGGTGCCTATTCACACAACATGCACTTAAAAATATTAGACTCCTTGTCAGATCCAGCACTTAACTAAAATTTTCCCACAAGACAAGATTTGTCTTAGACCAGCAAAGTCTAATCTGATACAAAAGCTAAAATGTTTCTTGCTGCATTGGCTTAACTACAGAAATCCATTGCTCTGTAGTAAAACAGTAAACTTAACTGTGTTAACAGCCATACTGTTGAGCAAAATATTGCAAATATCCATAAAGCCATATCATTAAAGCAAAATATTCCAAAGGAGTTACTGCAGAATCACAAAAACCAGGTATACCACCACAAAATTCTTGTGCGGGTAGAAATAAAGGTGAAAGCTATTACTGAAAGTGGCACTGTCAAGTATGTAAAAAACCCACCAGTATTTCATGCAAAAGATCCCATCACATTTTCTTTTTCTTTTATTTCTATTCTTCCTTCTTTCCCCCTTCTTTTCCTTTTTTTTTTTTTTTTTAAAGACTGACATTAACATGTCAAGATACATTTGTTGTGTGGAAACATGCCAAAGTAGGAAGCCCAAGTCTGTCTACCTTGTCATTTTCACCCATAGAGCTGCAAAGATTTCTAAATTTTCTGCTCTACTTGCTATGAGCAAAGAAGAAAAATTAGGCCTGTGCAAAGCCATAGCTCTGCAGATATTAGCATAAATCAGAAGTTTTGTTGTGATAGGTTATTTGACAGCACGAAGAAAAGAATTTTTGAAGTGTTATCATTATTTAACAATTATTTAAAAGTTTTGCAATATTTTGGGAACTACTTGACAGTGCTGATGCAATTGGTACTTTTGCAAAAACATGACACACTAGATAAAGCCAGGTAAAGGGTTGTTTCATACCTTTTCTGGCTTTTCCTGAGTTTGGTAAGAAAAAGAGTGAAAAACAGACAAACAACAACAACAACAAAAAAAAAGGCAAACTGCTTTGAAAAGCTTATAATTTATTTGTACAAATATCCCTTGCCTGCAGTATACTGTTTTTTCTATAGAGCTTAGAAAGAATACAAATAATCATCTTGCTGGTACCTCACTTCCCTGTCCCAACAGCTTTGTTCCCTGTGCTATGTCTGGTCTTACACCTTAATTCCCAGCTAGCCATTCCCTTTTCCCTTCTGGAGTCAATCCTGCAGTCAATGGGACTGAACTGGCTAACTCTCCCTCCTCACTCCTGCCTGTCCTTGTGCAGGCTCTTCTGGCACCCCGTGCTCCATGGGAGCTCCCTGTGGCCAAGTCTCAACCTGTGCAGTGTGAGGTCTCTAGCTGGTACCAAACAGCAGCTTCTTCATTCTTTTTTTTTTTTTGCATGTCCTTTGGTTACAAAGGCATGTACACAGGAGGTGAATTTATAAATACAGTGCTTCAAAAATACCTCATGAGTGGCAGCTAAGAAACAGCTTTTCCACTAAAGATTTATAACCAATATGCATCCTCTGAAACAATTTATAAGTTGCTCTTAACTCAGGCTATGATTACTGACAGTGACCTTTTCTTTCAATAACAATTCTTGAACTCACATGACTGACTAAACACAGTTTTGGTAATCCTGGAATAAAGACAATTTGGTACTTAAAAATCTATGAAATTATTTCCTACTGCATTCAGCCTAAAATTTATTCATAGATATTACTTGTTCCTGCATAAGGAAAACGAAATTGAAATTCACGTTCAAACTCAAGTGGCTGTTCTTCATTTCCTGAATTCACTTTTAATTTTTGTTTTTTCATCTCAGAGTTTTATGTTTACCTTCTTGGACTGAAAGAAGAAAAACTGGAGAGAGCATATTAGACGAGACTTATTTCAGACCATGACTAGTTTAGGGATAACACTAAGAAAATATCTTAAAACTAGCTGAGCTGCCACTTCCTCCAGCCAGTGTCGACTATACTTGTTTTTAGATCTATACATACCCCCAAAAACATCTGGTCTAGAAGTTTGCTCAATGCTATCAAGCCCTAAGGAACACAGGGAGCTACTAATACCACTTCAGGACTGCACCATCCTCTTCGGATAGCAGTTTGTGGGCCACTGCATGATATCCAGGGCTCCAGAGTGAGGGGATGAAGTGGCATTTAACACATGAGACCCTGGCTCTCCACTGAGCCAAGTACCCCCAGATCCAAGGCACTGGGTGCAGCTCTATGCTCAAGGCATCAGGAAGCCAAGATTCCCGTGTCATTTGCAATAGATCATCCTGAACACAGAAAACTGACGGACTGAAAAACCTGTCAAGTGGGAAAACAGACCCAAGGAAAGCAAGCACTGGTTCAGTACATGACAGGTAGAGACCACTTTATCTATTCATCACCTTTTTTAGGTAAACAACTAATTTCTGGAGCAGGAACAGAAGCGAGCTCATATTTATCAGTATAATCAGTCTCTATACATTTGCAGAGTTCCACTGATTTGATAGCAAATCTTATTCCTCAAAAATATTCACAGTCTGAAAAGGTAAATCTGACCTGCCTCAAGAATGGTTTTGTAATAAATACACTGTATTTATTATAAACATTTGTCATTCAGTGATAGAATAAGAAAACTTCTCCAAGTATGTCCGCTGACATGGCATTTGGCTTGGTTTTCAATGATGTATTTAAGGGAGCCTGCTGAAATTCATCCTAGTTACTCAGACAAGTTGCACTGATTTTAGTGAAAGACAAGTAAGATTTTAGAATTTTAATGAGCAGTGGTATTCCATTTCAGTTTTACTGTGTGGTGTGTGGTTTAAATAGCACATTGTGTTCAGAACATTACCCAAATCTCACCATTCCACAGAAATGCACTTTCTTTACTTGTGACCTTGAAGAAAGTTTACTTTCCCTCTGTGTGCTAAGCATGGGTATGAAGTGCTAGGGGAAACTCAGTCCCTTCCCTGCTCAAACCCTGACATTTATTAAGGCTATGCCCATAATGCTGAATGAAAGGTGCCTGAAGACTGTTTGTCTGGCCCTTCTGTATAGCTGGATAGAAATATTGGATAGAAATCTGGCTCCAGCCACCTGATTTGGACATCTCTGTCCTTGCCGAGTTCTGTCCTGCGGGGCAGAAAGAGCCCTGCAAACACTTCTGTGGTGTGTTACCCCGTCAGAGGAGCTTTCCCCAACCTACAAACGTGGCACTTCAGTGCAAAAGCAGTTACACTCTTCAAGTTCCTCCAATAGCAATAAATTCAGGGAGCTCTATGTTGAACATAAAGGAAATAAACCCTTCACTAACTACTAAGAGAGGACACAAACAATCCTCGTGTTCCTCTATCCTTCCTGTTACAACTCTCTTACTTTGCAAATCCTGTGACAGTTCAAATAAAGCACCTGTCAGCAGCATTATTTCCCTTTGGCAAAGCTGATGTTTCAGAAAAGGATATCTAGAACCGTCCTCTTTCCCAGTAACAAATTAATCCCTTAAGGCTCTCTTCATAATTTACTATTTCCATTCCAACTGTTGGATCTTTCAAAACATAATGATCACCTAGTATGAGAAGCAGTATAGCACATGATTCCTCAATGGCATATGAAAAGCGCTGTGCCAAGTGCCTTTATGAATACATCTCTCTCATTCTCCCCTGCTTCCCTTCTGCCATATTCAATTTTGATTCGTGAGGTTTCTCTCTTTCTCACTCTTGTGACAAGAAATCTGACCCTACTCTTAGATTGTCTTAGTTGCACAGTGACAAAAAATTAAATATTAAAACTGATTTATTTTTAAAACTCCTTGCCTGTGTTAGGTTTGGTAACACTTTGTAATCATGTTTTAGGTCACACCCTAATGCGCTTTTGCAGCCACTTTACAGAAGTATTTCCAATTTTAAACATGATCTCTTGTCAAAGTTTAGCCAAGACATTCTAATGATTTTCAAACTGAAAAAACATACCAACGATATTCCACCCTTGCACACACATCATTTTGAAGCTGAGCATGAAGCTCTTTTTGTATTGCATCTAAAATACCTCAAGGTAAGTTAGCTACAACATAGTAGGTTTGTAGAAGGCCTGCTGCATAACTAAAGCTCAAAACCAACAGATCACAACTATATCAGCTCTACAAAGGGGATGTATTAGGTCATGATCCTTTCTCAGCATGCTTGTTCTATCCCTGTATTGAGTCATCTTGGTGCTTATGACTAACATCAGTCATCTGCTTTGACCTTTAACAGCTGCTAGCTCTGACAAGTCCTATAACAACAGGATGGATCCTATCTCAGCTCAGCCTTAGTCAGTGCAATTCTACATAAGGGCCTCTTGCACTAATACCCATAACAGCAGTGCAGATGCTGGAAAGAAAATAAATGGAGAGATGGCACTGAGGAGTGACTCCATTTGAAGATGGAACACTTATGAATAATCTATCTTATTAAAGCAGAAAATAAGTGTATTGACTCAAGTCAACAAAAAACAGACACAGAATCCCATAGCCTACGAGATCATCTTTCAGAGATGTAACTTGCTTTTGGATCCAGATTTGCCGTGTCCCTATTACAGAACTCAGCCATCTATCCACAATGGAACATATCTCTCCCTTCCTATTTTGTGGCCCAAATATTTAAGAACACTTACAGTACCACAGTCATAGCTTCTCAATTCCCTGTCTGAGGAATTTATGCAGGCAAAAATATATGCCTGTGAAAAACAATTTTTAAGATCATATTAAAAAAAAAAAAGGAAAAAAAGCCCAACATGTAATATACTGCCTCGAAATCATTCAGAAAAATTACCCAATTAGCACAATGTGTATTTTTCAATATACTTTTCTTCTTTACTGGATTATATTTGGTTACCATGTACTTCAAAACTACACGTGGACCTACATCATAATATTAATATCTTATTTTGCCTATTAAAAAAAATTACACTTAGAAATTGTTTTTTTCCACTAAGAAGTAGATTTATTTTACATATCTGTTGATTGTAACAACACCAGTTTCAGGCTTATTTCCTGAAAAACTGAACACTAACTTTAAACTGAAATGAATCAAATAAAAAGGTCTTACCTTTGTGCATCCTTCTTGACTCTGACTCTTTGGTCATGGTTGCCAGGCAGTGAGGAAGTACGCTGCCACAGCTGTTGCTTTGTCCCAGTGGTAAATGTCCCTGCAGGAAATATTGTACATACATGCTTAAAACTACATTACAAGACTTTTTTTTGTATCAGCAACTTGCTTTGTCATGGGTATCAACATGTTTTCAAAGTAGTATCTCCACCTTCCTGCTGTTTGCTCATTTACAAATGAAGATTATTTCACTTTATACATAACCTTATCTTTACCATTTAAAGGCCTTAGGTAGGAAAGAAAACGACACGTTGTGTCCCTAGAATCAATTTAAACTAGCCTGAAAATACAATCCTTGAGATAGAAATCATGCATTTATGATTACTGCACTACAGCACGGCATTTCCACAGGTCGGAATAATGGCTGGAAGAATGGAAGGCTGTGATGGGAACAGTTCCAGGTGTGGAGAAAAACATACAGCAATTGACAGGATTTTATTACATGGCCCTTACAGTTATTATATGGACTTTACTGTTATTATGTGGTTTCATTGTATTCACACTACACAGTGCACAGACTGGACATGCCCAGGTTTGCCATGAGTTTGCCTGCTCCCTGCTTCCCCCGCTCCTCCCCCTTTTGCCCGTGTCCCTATCCTGGTTTGTCCCCCCGCTTGTCTGTCTCATACTCCGCCCTATGTTCTGGCCCTTTCCCCTCCCGAGCTGATAAAAGACCACGTGCACACATCAATAAAGGATTCTACTTGCACCCTCCTCCCTTGTGTCCCGGACCCGTGCTGTGCCACGGTCCCATCCCCGCTTCGGGCCGTGGCAGAAGGCTTTGTGTACACTCCTATATGTTAATAAACCTGAAGTTCTTTCAAAGTAATTTGAGGTGTGAATTTGGGGGATTACCTAATGCTTACAGCACGACCCTGTAACAGGATACAGGTTTTATACAGGTGCTGGAAGGCTATAAACAGCAGCCACGTACTTTGGATGCGGTGTTCCGTCCCAGCGTGGCGCTATTGAAGTGCGGTGACACAGACGGAGTGGTTTTCTTGCGAGGTAAAGTATCGCTCATGTACGTGCATTCCCTGTGCTGCTTCTTGCGCTCTTCCAGATTTCTGAAATGCTTCAAATGCAATTTGTTACAGTTTTGACAAAATGAATTGGACGTCCTTGCTCAGTTATGCTCTATATGGAAAATACTGAAGGCAGAAGCCTGGAAAGAGCAAAATCTAAAATACAGAGTACATCCCGCTTCGCAGCACTTTCCAGGAGTTTTACAAATATCACATTAAAAGAATACTGATTAAAAAAACACATTAAATTCACGTGCACATTTTGTCTACTTGTCCCTGTAGCTTTTGTTTTAAAAATTCAAGTCTAGCGTACAAGTAGAACCCAATTACAAAGAAAAAGTTTTATTTACAAGTTATTCTAATGAATTGGTGGCTTAAAACCAATACAGTTTTTGAAAGGCATTGTCCAAATGTATATGAAAAATTAATTTAGGATTTCAAATATAGGCACATGAACTTTATTGTTGCAAGTCCTCTGACAGTAACAGTGGTTCTTAAATATTAGTATTTGCCTCTGCATTGTTCATATAAGGAGAGATTTTGTTCAGTAATATTCTAAAATACACTGTGTTTATTTTTAAGTTATTTTTGCCTTAATGATTTTTGCCTTTAAGTGCAACACTCTGCAAGCACAATCAACTCATGATCTATCATATTACTCTAAAAACCTCACATGTAAATCAACTTCATGGCCACCATAAGAAAAGCAAACAAAACAAAATAATCCCAAATTACCATCTTTGAATCTGTTACCTGTTGTTGCCTGCGGTGTTTCTTAGCTGGCAGAGGTGGAGGTGTATCAGATAAAGGAATAGGATCTACATGAGTAGCCATGACCTCAGGCCAATGGACTGATGGAAGTTGAGCAATAGAGCGAGGAGAAAGAGAGTGAGGAAACACAAATCCAGAACAGAGAGGTGATCTTAGCTTTATAGAAAAAAGAGAAATTACACACAGAGTTTTCTTTTTGGAATTTCTCAAAAGATACGGCACATACAAACTGCAGTTCTAGCACTGTGTTTGTTGCAGTGTTTAGCAGGAAAGGACATGTGTTGTATTGCAACTCCCAAGGCATACTGAGCTAAGAGAAGCAGCACAGAAATGCCAAATTCTAAACCAGTTGCTGCCTTATTGCAACATAAAGGTAGGTGGCTTTACAATTGTAAGGTTATTCCATTCCTTTAAAAGGGGATTTATTAAAAATTCGCTATGGTCATTACAAAGCCAAAAACATCACAAAGACTGAGGAAAGGAGAGTAAGCTAGAAGACAGACTGGACAGACTGCATGGAATAGCTAAGATAGGTAGAAGCCACCCATCTCCCACAAATATTCGAGATATACTTCTACCACCTTACAGGGAAAAAAACAAAACAAGAAGAAGCTGCAAAACATACCAAAAGAACACCTGAGCATCACTGATCCAGTCATCATTAAGCTTGTCCAAAGACCGTTTCCCAAAGATGTTTTGTGTTTGACAGGCAAAGACTGTCATTTAGTGCTGCTTGGGTCATAAGGATTCAGGTTTTTTGACCTTCAGTTCCATCTATCTCATCAAAGACACTTTACAACTGGAACACTCCTTCAGCTTTACTATTAAACCTGTTACCTGACCTGGTAACTGCCATATAGCAGTTTGCCTTCGGGTCAATTTGTTACATGTTTAATTACCAAAAAATGAAAAATAAATAAAATAAAAAGGCACTCATGAAAAAACAATGCAAACAAAGGGAAATGTCTCTCAAACAAACCTCTTTATTTTGTGGCTGGCTCGTCAGCACAGCCGTGGAAGGCTCAGTGGCAACTGCTTCAGCATCTGTGGGGGTCTGAGTGGAAGGGGATATATTCGTGGAACTGCCATACAGCTCACTAATTTCACTTACACTGATATAGCCCTAAAAGGAGGAATTCAGAAGTTAAAAGGAGCAAAAGCCAAAAGACGTGCAAGAGTATTAATGTATCCAGTACAATGAAAGTTAGTTTAGAGTGATACAGCCAAATATTTGTTATCAATTAAATACTTAATCACAACTAAAATAAAATTAGCTTCAAGCTTTTTAAGCGTTAAATACTTGGATTCCGAAAATTGTCCTTAATTTATTTTCAAAAACATTTGTGTAATCAAAACCCAAATGTACTTTAAGTGTCCAAAAGATTTTACTAAAATGTAAATACCCATTCCATCAGCAATTATGTAGCTCTTTCTCAGGAAAGCAAATTGGGGGAAAAGGAAGAACAAATCTTATTTTTATATCCTAATTTTTTTGTCCATGTTTAAATAAAATAGCCTGATTTGTTTCTTGCCTACCTACTAAGCTAATTTGAGTAAATCAAATGATTAATGAAACTGGGAGGAACTTACATAAGGACAAGCTATCCCTTAAATTATGCTAACACAATATCTTTCAATTGCATTGTCTGGAAGATACTTGTGACTTTTATATCTTACCAGAAGACTCAGTTAAGATGCTGTTATTGTCAGCCCTGTAGCCATTACAATTTGCTGTCTTTTTTTTTTTTTTAATTAACAGTCATACAGGATGTGATGGAGTGAGGGATGGCAGGGACATCAGAGTGTGCTGCTGCTTGCAGAGAAGATGTATGCAGGCAGATTTTGGCAAAATAGAATTAATGGATGTGTTTTCGTGTTAGCTGAAAAAATGTTATTTAGAAAATAAAATATGGATTCTAATCCATTGTGTATAGGATTCCAGGCTGAACAACGTCAAATGTCATAATTTCTTATCCAACAAGGCTATACAAAAGGAAGGATAAATGACTGCTGAAGCAATGTCATAAAGATGAGACAGAAATATGCTTATTTTTTAAATCAAGAGGGTAAGCTGCTTTCACATTGAGAATGTGTTGAAGGGATTGTGTTTCTATTCCTGTGCCAACACAGTGATGTACCAGTATGTCTGCTTCAGCAGTTCAGTAAGAGAAGCCACAGACTAGTATAGTATTTCTTCTTTTTAAAAATGCCTAAATTTAGCAATGATCATAGAAGGCAAGTTGAAAAAAATACCAGCATTGCTATCTGTTGGCATAATTCTCAAGCAGAGAATTATCAGTTATCTCAAGCAGATAAGACAATTCTGGAAGATAAGGTATCATACAGTGAACACAGCACTATACAAATAGGAGGCAAATCTTAATGCTGATATTATGTCATGATCTATTAAATGAGGAAACTGGGTAAGATACTAAAGTTTATCTCTCAAAACATGTGACTACAGTAAAATAGAGTCCAGTATGAATTAACATAAAAGTTGCTTAATCATCTCATAGTAGCAATAACCAAAGCTCAGCAAGTCTATGGATACAATACTGTGTTCATTTTTAAAGACAAAAGCACTGTCACCACTGTATGAAAAACATTCAGTTCTGACTTACAATGCCAATGAGGATTCATCATGAGGATAAAAGACAAAGTAAAGAACAAATGACTGTGCTGTTCATTAGCTCAGGCCCCTATTACATTAGATAAATAAATGGTTTCAGGTCAGATTAGTCATCCAAGTAATTTTGTCAATGCTGAACTTTTAAACAGCATTGATTTTCTGTGCTTATTTAAGTACTAGGATAAGCATCCTGCCCTCCTTATGTAAGGCCATGTTACTTCCTTGCTTTGCAGAAAGGGAGTAAGCTTCACAATGGATGGAGGAGTTACAAATGGGTACTTTGGTGAAGAGGGCCTGGGAAACGCTGGAGCACAGACTTGACTGATGCGTGAGCAACTGCATGGTGAGATTAACTGCTGTGTGCCAGCAGACTGTTTAAGCCTGTGTGCCATTTGGTGCCTGATTTTTAAAGTGCCAGAACAGCCAGAGAAAAGTTAAACTCGACTGAGATGAACACAACATCTGGCAAAGAAAGGCATTTCTTTTATAACACAGAACCTATGGGAACACTGAGGATGAAACAGATAACTCATGCTGTTCCTTCTCTTATTTGCCTTGGAGTAAGTCCTAACTGACTTCACTGCAGTGAACAAAATGACACCACTGAATAATCCATTTCATTAAAGAGTGTAGGCTCACTTAATGTAGTTGCATTTTGAAATATGTGATTAAACAAGCCATTATGTGGATATGAAGAACAAAACACAGAGATAGCACCCACTCTAGTAAGAGAATGAACAGATCCATCTCTAAAAGAAAAAAAAAAAGAAGCTTAGACTAGCCAGATGTCCTGGTGGGAAATCAGATGTCCAGGTCAGAACACACCCTAGGGCACTGGAAGTCTAAGCATCTGCAACATGGCTTGCAGCAGGGAACAGTGCTCAGCCCCACTGGCACGTGAAACTGCACACCAGGAACTTGGAGACCACATAAGCAAGATCCCAATTCCCAGGTGCTGAAAGGACACATGGGTGCTTTAGACTTCAACAGCCCAACTTCCCACAGTGACACCTACATCATTAGATGTGGCAGACCTTGTTCAGGGCTTTGGTACAAGCAGATCCAGCAAGTCCAGTCAGTCCTCTTAAGCAGAAGTTAATGATGCAGCCATAAATAACTGTCAGTGTATTTTAAATGCTAAATTTTCCACTTACTCTAGCTATTAAGAAAGGATAAATAAATATCTCAATAGGTATTTTACAACAACAATAGCCTGAAGTCTTCAATTTAGTGCTTTTTGAAAAGAACAGAATGTACATTTGTCATGCTTTAATGCAGAGCCTTAGAATAGGGGAGGGGATGCAATGATAAAATCTACAGTGCAAAAATAAGACTGAACTGTATTTGTACTCGAACAGAGTTATTCCCAGACTCATTCTTCTTCATTTCAATAAGGTTTAATTGTCTATTTTGAGAAAATTAGACATATACACACACTCCACACATAAAAACAACCAATTTTCCAAAGCAAGAGATTAAGGCAATACCAGTCATATCTGGAAGACTGTCAAGAGAAGCTATTTTTGCTCACTCATTCATCTGGACTTCCATCAATAACTTAAAAAACCTGAAATTGTATGAAATTACTTTGGAAAGATGTGATGACTAGGACTTCACTAAATACTAAAGTGCTTTTGTATGAAGCATTATTAAAAGTTACTTATGGTAATGTCAAAGACAGTGAAAGTCTTTACCTCTTTTAGACTATTGGGACTGACAGGAAATCCCTTTCCTCCGGAAAGTGTGGAATATTTCTTTTCCAGATTACAGAGATTTTCTTTTTCCTGTTAAAACCAGACATTTCATGTTAAACGCCAACAGTTTTGTAAGCAAAAAATAAATGCTAGTCATTTTCTTAACTGTATGAAGAAGCACACTGGGATGGAAGGCTGAAACTGCACAGCAGAGTTTTAGCTTCATCCATTTAGAGTAGAACTGAACAAAAAATGGAGGTGCAGAAGGAAAAGTTAGTAGAATATTTTATTTAATAACCACAGCCCAGCCAAACCAAATAAGTGTTCCTTCAGCATTTTGGAAATGATGATTCTGCTCAGTAAACTAATGTGATTTTTCTCATACTTAAAAGCAAAACATAAAATGGATGCAAAGGATTCACACCAGCTTCTTATTACCCAGCTGTTAGCTGATGTTAAGGAGCTTGTCTTGTGGCCTAAGTATAGGCTATTACAAGCCAATATTACAAGCTGCACAGTTCCAGCAGCCACATAGGGAGCACAAGCTTCTAGCTTCAGCATCCAGGTGAAGTTGAGTTCTCAGGTTGAGCCCTCTGAAAAGGGGGCACCTCTAAAACCCTTTTAATTACCTAATCACACTAGCATTTTCTCTTAAGAAATCTGCTGATTAATTGCAAAAGATTTCTTTTTTTTTTAAAGGTGAATGGATATAAACCTTGTCTCACATAACACCAACTTGTTAGCTTTTGCAGAACTGATGCTTTACTTGTGCTCTACATTCTTTTATTTTATGAAATGCTCCTTTACTACATGCTAAAAATGTTTGAAAGACAATAAATACTTACCCTTTGCAGCATCATTATTAAGTTGTTTTTCTCTTTTACAAAATGATCTTGTTCTCTTTGTGCTTGTTGGACAATATGATTGGCCTGTTTTTTGAGAGCAGAAATCTTTTCCTAACATAAAAAGAAAATAATCACAATTTATGTTTCATTTTCAAAGTACAAAACAACCTGCATCAAGGATCCAATTCATGAGAGTTCACCATTGATGTTCTATTATTATTTTAACAAAATCATTTAACATCAACTAACAAGCCTAAAATAACTGTAGTTTTGTCCAGAGTGTACAAATCTCCTTTCTTAAAGAAGAAAAAAAAATGCTTTGGTGCTTTTTTGTAGCAAATTAAAGGGTTTGATTTTCATGTGCAAATATACAAACAGGGCAGGAAATGCTGTCGATTTACTTTCTTTTGGAAAAGTGAATGATTTGATCTGTGGGGGATGTCACTGGGCTATTGTCTTTGCTCTGCTTCAAAAACTTTTTCAAAGAGGAACATTTTGCATTGTTTCCCACAGACGGGCAGGTTGTAGAGCCATTTCATTACCTTTATACTCAACAACAAAGAACAAGTTAATCGACTGTTAGTGCTTTTACCTTTCTACTGACAATGCTGCGCTGATATTCAGCTACTTCATGCAGGAGCTGTTGGGTCAGATTTTCTTTCTCTTCATCTAACCTGCTTTCATGTTCAAGCTGCTGAAATTCCAAATCTTCAAAGTGCTTGCTTTCTATGTCCAGAAGATCAGCATCCTTAAGGGGGGGAAAAAAAAAAGGTAATATATATATAAAAAAGTAATTGTGCTTTCACTGACACCAGTGTACTTACAAACAAACACAAAAATCAACCTAAAATTATATTTACCTATCTCATACAACATGTTCCACCAGGAGCTCAACGCTTTTAGTGGCCTACTGTCATAATAAGAGAGGAAATAGGGCTAATTATTATTTTGATGTTGCTTTCTCCATCACTCCTACTGTGCCTCTTGCTAAGAAGCACCTTCAGAGTGAGGGAGCCGTTTTGCCGTGTTCAGAGCAAGCTGAAGCCTCCCAGATTGGCTGGGCAGATCTCTCTGCTGTAGCCTAACTGGGACACCAACAAAGCATGAACCCATCTGGGGAGGTTGTCAGATGCCAAATGGGGAGAGCGTCTGCTTACCAACCGAAAAGGACAGAAAGGATCATGCCAGTAACACCAGAGAACTGCACACAGAATTAACTGATTATGGGAAATCACACTAAAACAAAGGAGTCTGGACTGCAGTTAGAATTTCTTCAGATCTATCCCAAGTACCAGCACTGATTTTATTAACAGACATAGTCAGATAAGACAAAAGATGTGTGGAGCTGTGTGCCTTCAGCGCGCTGCCAGCACCTCAGCAGTGATGTCCAACCATGTAAGTTGCTCAACCAGAGGCTGATCATGGACACCAAACTGGAGCTGAAAATTGCTCTCTGTGCAATTAAGGACTCTGGTCACCCACCCCAGCCAGTAGGTGTATTACTCCAGAAAAGGTATCAGCCCACTTTTATGCATTTCCTTGAAACGACACCAGGTTTTGTCAGAAAAAAAAAAAAAAAAGAAGTTGATTGCAGCAAAAAAGACCCAAGAAAAGAGTTCAGAGAAGAGCAATGAGGCTGGTGAAGGGACTTGAGCAGAGGTCCTCTGAGGAGAGGCTGAGGGAGCTGGAGCTGTTCAGCCTGGAGAAGAGGAGGCTCAGGGGAGACCTCATCACTCTCTACAACTCTCTGAAAGGAGGTTGTAGCCAGGTGGGGGTTGGTCTCTTCTCCCAGGCAACCAGCAGTAGGACAAGAGGGCATGGTCTTAAGCTCTGCCAGGGGAGGTTTAGGTTGGATATTAGTAAGAAATTTTTTACAGAGAGAGTAATCAGACATTGGAATGGGCTGCCCAGGGAGGTGGTGGATTCTCCGTCCCTGGAGGTTTTTAAGATGAGACTGGATGTGGCACTTAGTGCCATGGTCTAGTAACCACGGCGGTGTTGGATCAAGGGTTGGACTTGATGATCTCAGAGATCTTTTCCAACCCAGCTGATTCTGTGATTCTACGAAATAAGAACACACCACTTAGGGAAGCACAAGAACTGAATGCTAATCATGAAACATCTGTGCATTCATAATATGAATTCCTGCTTATAAGTTCTAGAGTTCTGAAGAAAAAGGTTTTTTTAATAATCACAGCATTAGTAAATGCTAAGGCTCTCTAAAATAAGCATGTTGTGCATAGCTTGTTACACAAGAAAACCTACATCCTAGAAGCAATTTATCATTTTAGAGGAATGCAAATTTTCTGCTTTTCTAATTTCAACCTATGGCAAAGGTTAGTGACTGGGATAAGAAGACAGGTCCCTACAAAAGTCATTCAAACCCAGCTTCCAATGTACCAGGGAAAGACATAGGATGCAGAAACTGAAGAATCCAAGTTACTATATGAAATACCAGCATCTTCCCATTACTCTCCAAAGATGTGCCCTTCACTTGTAGGAGACAGTGATCAAAAGCAAAGGTGTGGGCTAAAAGTTACAGGAAAGGAGTTACCTACAATACAGAAATGCTTTGTTCACATTGGTCAGACATCTTCAGCATCTAAAACAAACAGAAGGCCTTTGCTTGGGCCATGAAAGTCAATAAATTCAGCCTATTGCATACCACATTAATTGCTAAGGCAGAAGAACAGACTTCAGGGAAGGCAACCGATAGCCAAAGACAACTTGGAGCATTGAAAATACCCTTCCTGCCCAAGAGGGAGAGTGTATATGCATTTTGGACACAGGAAAGCCAAGAGTTTGCCAGCTGCACACCCCAATCCAAACTCCAGACCCACCCTGCAGCCAGCTTCTGCAGTGAAATTGGCTGCCCACTCCCCCAGGCAAAAATTATTAAGCTACTGAAGCCCCTGAAGGGAATTCGTCTTCACACCTTCTTTGTTGGCAGTAAAGTAGCACAACATAAGCTGCTGCAGACTCAGGTATTTCATACAATAGTTTGGGTTGAAAGGGACCTTAAAGATCATCTGGTTCCAACCTGCCTGCCGTGGGCAGGGACACCTTCCACTAGACCAAGTTGCTCAAAGTCCCATCCAACCTGGCCTTGAACACATCCAGGGATGAGGAGTCCAGAGCTTCTCTGAGCCACCTGTTCCAGTGCCTCATCACCCTCTGGGTAAAGAATTTCTTCCCAATATCTAATATAAACCTTCCCTCTTTCAGTTAAAAGCCATTACCCCTTGTCCTATCACTAAAAGATCCCTCTCCAGCTCTCTTGTAGCCCAGCTGCTCCAAAGGAGGCTGCTATAAGGTCTCCCTGGATGGAGCCTGCTCTTCTCCAGGCTCAACAATCCCAGATCTCAGCCTGTCTTCATAGGAGACATGCTCCGGACCTCTGGTCATCTTTGTGGCCTTCTCTGGACTCACTCCAACAGGTCCATGTCTTTCATTTGCAGGGAGCCCCAGAGCTGGACTTATTTTGGAGGAAGACGATTTTCTATTTTGGGTACAATACTTAGAGTCATTTCATTCCCTCATTAGAGAGCTACTGTGCACTAACTCAGTGATAACTTCTACTGCACTGACCACTGCTAACTTCCACTACAGCTGGCCTGGAATAATATGCAATAGGACTAACTGGACACTTAACTACACCGCCACATTTCAAGTTTTGTCCCACTTTCAAATCCAAAATCGTTATTAAAACACGTTGGAAGAAACAAACAAACAAACAAAATTCAACCAAACGTATTTCTAGAAGCCACTTGATGGTCAATAGTGAAAAAAAGATTTACTACCCTCCCATAGCAACAATACTGCAGCTTCTCACAAATTAATACCTTTAAGTATTTGACTGCAGATGAAAGGCTTGCTTTCCTTTTAATATGTATGAGACATTACATAACACTGCCTTTTTTTTTTTTAAGGTAACACAAAAATCTTTAAGCGTCTCAAAACCAGCAAACTTATTCTGTACTAACTGAGAATTTAACATTGTTATTTCCAAAGCTGGACCTTTTCACTTTTTGTTCTCTGAAACAAACAAACAAAAAACAAAAACAAAACAAAAAAATAAACAAAAAAACCCAAACAAAAAACCCCCAACGAAATGAATTCTGGAAATAAAACAACATACAAAGAGTATTTCCTATAAAGCCTTTTTTTTTTAATCAGTGCTATTACAGCCCTTTTTCCTGATACAAACAATCAAGACAGAAAAAAAGATTTGACTCTCATATGGCCTCTTGAGCTTGCCATACTGATGCTTTGAAAATTATTTCCTCCCCTGCTAAAGCTAACTACATGTGCTGTATAACCCACTTCACGTTAATGAATACTAAGAAGGTGCTAATGGTACCTTCATAGACAGTATTGCAGTTTTTTTTTGATTACAAATTATACAAACTAAAATCAAGTTGCAATTAGACAGTATGAAAAGTTTATTTATACCAATGTGTAACTGTTGAAAATGAAAGTGTAGGACAAAACAAAGCTATTTTACTAAGTGGCAAAATCTTCAAAATTAATTTTTCAAATACAGTTCAGGCTAACAGCTAAGTTATATACTGAAAAAAAGAAGTTACCCATGGCTTCACTGAGACAGACATTTACTGGCCAATTCCAGGCTTTGCTCACACAGGTAAAGAATGATGCTCCACCATTCAGCTAAAAATCACAACAGCTTCCACATCACTCAGAAGGCCTAAGGGGCTAATTACAGGCAAGTAGCCCAAAACTTTAAAAACATTCAACACAAAATGATTTCTAATTCACCCATTTGCACTCTACTTGTCTGCCATCATGAACATCATCTACTACAACCATTCCACAAAAAACCCCACCCTCGTGACTATTAAAAATTCTAAGTTGCAAATATGTTCAGACACTGGATACTTGAAAGAGAATATGTTACACTTAACTAAAAAAAAAAGAAAAAAATTAAAAATCAACAAAATAAAAAAGTGCACTCTTGAAACTTGCTACTAACCCTCTTCAGCTGCTGCTGTAACTGTTCCCTCATGGACTCAGGGCAATTATCAAGCTGCGTCTTCTGCTCGGAGTAAAGCTCCTGAAGCCTCTCTAGTTTTTCCCTCTCAGCATCAAGTTTTAATTTTTCCTGAAGCATGAACCAGAAAATAAACACAATTACCTTCAAACCCAAGCAGTTGTTAGTGATTATGACAGTGCGTGGCAAAACCTTAATGAACAGTTGAAGCATGTTGGTCAAAGACAGAAACCTCTTGTTAGTTGAAATGCAATGGTGGGATGCAAAATGATCAAAACAAAACAGAAATCATTTTAGTGGGGTGATTAATTCTCTCCGTTGTCACTGTGTTTTGTACCCGTGCCTGGATGATGCTTTTAAAGCCCACTGCCTGTCTCACCTAATGAAAAAAAAAATAAGGAAACAGTTGCCATGTTAGCAAGGTAACTGGTAAAGCCGAGAGAGAAAGAGTAGCTTTTAGAAAGCAAAATGGATGGAAAATGACTGTAGTCTGGCAGTGAGGGATAAATGGATCTTCCCAGGAGAATGAATTACATGCCTGTGTGGCTCTGTACAGACAAGTACATTTAGCAAGCAGTGAAAAACCAGAACAAGACAGAGCTTTATAAAGAAATAACTCTGGGCCAGGAAGTCCTGTTGCAGCAGAAACACCAAGTGATCCAGCAAATTTGCTTCAGGAGACAGGAACTGTAACCTGTTCATGGGGATCAAAGGTGACAGCTTCACCTCCCTGGTCTCCACCAACTAGGTCAGCTTTCCTCTCGGCCCACTCAAGCAGCAGTACTCAGCACACTACTTCTCACCCTCCAAAGCCTTTGGCCTTTTAATCTTTGTAATCAAATACTACATGATTTACTGTGCAACGCTGCTCTGAAGACTGGCTGCAGATCACTTAAAGCTACCCTGCAGACTATTATTTATCTGGGGACCAAACAATATATCAGAGTACAGAGAATTCTTTTAGCACCTTTCACTTGCATCTACACTGGCCAACACAGCAGATGCATTTTCTTCAAATGAGCAATTAGTAACTGGAAAAAACAATATGCCTGATATGCCAGGCATAAATAATCAACTAAGTCCCTGAAGCCTGGCTCTCTGATACCTTGTAGAATAACACTGGTATAGTTCTCTTTTCCTACTTGTTGTTCTGTAGTAATGCATCTCCTCTCAGATAGTCTCTAACTCTCCTTAACACTCAAAAATTGACAGTATCAGCCCCAAAACTTTAGCATCTTCTGGCTACTCCAAGAACAGTTCAATTCTGTCATAGCATCTACTCATTTCTTC
Source organism: Pseudopipra pipra (assembly GCF_036250125.1). Classification (NCBI taxonomy): domain Eukaryota; kingdom Metazoa; phylum Chordata; class Aves; order Passeriformes; family Pipridae; genus Pseudopipra; species Pseudopipra pipra. The sequence continues at coordinate 17,397,234 of NC_087550.1, forward strand.
TCTTTCCAGTCCCAATTAATATTTAAAATCAAATGTGTGGCGTAACAGGTGCTATATGATTAGACACTCTGCATCACTCTTATGGCACATGCCATAGAGAAGGAATGTCTTTTACTATACAGTACTATACAGTACTATACAGTACTATACAGTACTATACAGTACTATACAGTACTATACAGTACTATACAGTACTATACAGTACTATACAGTACTATACAGTACTATACAGTATGTGCCATTTCAAACCTACTCTCTGCTATGCCTGACAAGGTTCTCAAACCCTTATGCATGGCAGAGGCATAGTAACATGTATTAGCTGCCTGCTGTCTTTATGATTTTATCTCTAAATCTGAGTGGGAACAGGGGCTGGGATCTAATTTTCCCAGTATTTAAAAACAACAGCAGGAAACATTTTATTCAAGACCAATGTCGACCAGATTCCCAGTGCCCTTATGCTCACTTACACATGCAGCTTCTCAGTTCATACAAGCAGATGAACAAAATGCTGAGCACAAATATATTTTTTTCAGCTTATGAAAATGAGCAACTGAGCACGAATATTCTATTACCTGGAGTTCCTGTACTAGCTGCTGTCTTACAACAGCGGCAGCAGGGATCAGAAATACAGAGCATGTAGCACGTGCAAGCTGTACAGTAAGGGAGAATCATGCAACTCCTGAGAGATCAGCTCTAGACCTCTATCCCCAAGAAGCCCCGTTTGCTGAATCACCCTTACTTCCAACACGGAAGGAAATCTATGGATAAACTGGTAGTTCCTCTCCTCACAAACCTTGTCGACCATTTAACATGCAACCTACGGTCTGCCACATTATTTCACACTTTCTTTTTCTACCCACCTTACCATCCAAAGCAGCAAGGACTTCTCTGACCTTAGCTGCAGTATCGTGCCTCTGAAGCCATTAATAGCTCTCTAAATGTCTATGCTCTGCAACAAGTGTGCTCATTGATTAACAAGCAAGTCAAATCTCGAGCGTGAGGAGACATCATCAGCAAGTATAAAACTCCCTGAGAATCTTGCCAGAGATACTGTTACATCCCTCAAGAAATTAGAAATGTATTCCTTTGAGATTGAAAGTGATACTCATCTGGTCTATTTATAGCATAGGAAGTGCTAGCATCTCACCAAACTGGCTCCCTTCAAAATGTGCAGTCTTAACAGGAAATATCACTTTCAGCAACGAGATGCATTATATGTTTTGCAGCTGTGGAGTTAAGTTTGCTGACGTCTCAGGCTGTGCATTGGTAATCTGATAAATAAATCAATAATTATAATTTTTTCATACAGTCTTTTCCACAAATGAATCCAGGCAAATTCTTCTAGAAGGGAAAGGATTCATAAGTTTGCAAGCCAAGTGCAAGATGCAGCTGAGGCAGGCCTGTGGCTGACTCCACGAGCTGTTTGCCCAAGAGCAGCCAGCAGCAGAGCTGTGAACAGAATCCATGTGCTCCTGCTGCTCATCCTCATTTAACCGCATGAGCTCGTACTTGTTAAGTATTTCTCTGCAGACAATCGCTTCCCAGCCCCAGCACTGATGCCAGAAGCACATTAACTACAGTCTGGTTGAGTCCTATTTCCAGGGAAAAAAGTAGAACATCTGGTCTTAGCCTACTGCCCAACTTGCCCTATGGTCTGCCTCTAGATGCATGTTAAATGAACTTGGGGTCAGCCAGGATACAGAGCAGGGCTGATTTGGGGTTTGATGATACTGGGGCACAGCTTGGATCACTTTTGGAGGATTTCTGAAAATTGTGAGGGACAGCAGTAGAAAGAATTGACATGTCACACTGTCCCCCAAGAGCACAGACATGGGATGTCAGCAAGAGCACATGTGGTATGAACACAGACCATTACTGATTAACATGGGTCACAAAAGGAAATCAGTCTTTAGATCTGGCAGAAATCATTTTAGGGCAAAGAAAGAGAAAAAAAAAAAAGAAAATATAGCCGACACATCTCAGAGATGATGAGGACACAGAGGAGATAAAAGGATGGTTTTAAAGACAAACGTAGCCCCTAGATGAATGGGAACAACAGAAAGAAAGCAAAACAAATTGCTTCAGTGTTGTCTCTGGTGGTTAAAGATGCTCTATGCCTGATCAATGCTGCTACTTTTAAAGCTCTAGTGGATCTCCACACCCTTTCTGCAGAGAACTTCTGCTTTTCAGTTTGTCATTCATCACAGTCTGCTACTGCAGGCAGGCTGGCTAAAACTGTAGAGCAACATGTGGCTGCATGCACATGTGCCCTCTGAACCAACCTTCTCGCATAAACTGGTAGGAACTCCTCAAAAATGGGAGTAAATTTGATGAAATACAGAAAGCTTCTCAAAAACCCAGATAAAAACTGTGTGTGTGTGTGGGGAAACCAAACCCAAACCCCAAAAATAAGAACCCCTATCATTTTTACCAGGTCAGTGTGAAATGGATTAAATGGCTACGTGAATTTGGTTCACTGTACAACCTTCCAAATCACTCCACAAAAAAACACAAAAAAACTTCCATGAACAAAAAAACTTCCAAAAATCAAGACGTGTCATTTTCATACAGAAATGGCAAATAAACCTACAAGACAAATGGAAGAAAAAAACCCCAAACCTGAATGTATTCCCATCTAATAGGCTCTTAACTTTCAAAGCTGCAGTCCAAAGTACTCCACAGTCTTTCTCAGTCCAACCCACCTATAAATCATCTTTTAAGATAACAACATTTGTCATCTACACTAACCTTCAGATATGCATGCTCTGTCTCTCACTACAGAATCAGTCTCACAACTCTCACGGGTTTCTGAGAAATAAGGAGAAGCACATGCAGTTCTTTGAAAAGCTTCTCCACCTCATCTTCATGCTTTCACTTCTAGCCAAGCCTTTTTCTTTACACTGCAAAAGAACATCCTCCCCTTCTCCAAAATAACCTACTGCAAAAGCTAAAAGTGGAAGAGAAAGAGGAGACTACAGAAATTATTCCTTTCTACTTGGAAATGGTGTGATGCTGCTGGGTTTGTCTATTCAGTAGTAATGGAGAATAAGCAGAAAAGCAAGAAAATTTGACTTGAACACTGATTAAATTGGCTTAACCCTTCCCATGAATTTGTAAGAAAATAGTCTACTCTCTAACAAAAAAGGAGATACAAAGATAACAACACCAACAAAAAAAATCATCTGCTCTTCAGTGGTTATCCATTGAAGGAAGAGGGCAAGTGGTATATTTGGGAAAAGTGTTAAATGTGAGGTCTACCGACTTGTCCAGTACTCTGGCAAATTAAAAGCATTTACAATACTGTGGCTGATACAAATCAGACCACATACAATTGTTTAAAAAAAATACTGTTGAAATAGAAGAGAGCCTCCTTTTCAAACTGTATGTGCTCATCTGTATTTTCAGACTACTCTTTCAGGTCTCTTTCAGGACAGAAGCATAAAACTTGTAACAATTTAACTGTTTGTCATTAAATCCCCGTGGGTTTCATGACAGAAGCCATTAAGAGGAAAGAGTATGTCAGGTGTATTAAGAGGAGCATAATAAGTCAGAAGAAGGTATTTCACAATAGTTCTTTTTTCTGAATGAATGGTAACTAATTTATTATATAACTGATTATATTCAGTGATGGCATCTATACAAGAGATCTCAATATTTTTGTTTCGGGTGCATGCATAAAGTTACTGTTAAAAAGCATTTTAAACCAGAGTAAGCAATCTCTCTGCTTTAAGTAAAAGAAAAAAAAAATCACAAGTGCACACATTAACTTGCTACTAAGACAACTCAAGTTTTTTGCAGTTTCTAAGCTCATTCTCTGCCCATTGTAATGTCTTGTCCTAATGAACAGGTGGGGAGGCAAAAGAAAATCCCTGACTCATGAGTGTAGAAGAGAAAATAATCATCCAACCAGCAGAAAAAAAATTTCAAGTTAGAAAATTCAAATTCTGTATAGTCTTTAACATCTAGATGACAATAGGAGGATTCCCATCAGCAGTATAACCCATTCTGCTATTTCTCTCATGACCGTTTTAAAAGAAAGCTTGCAAATTCAGATTTTTCTCCTTTGGTCTTTGTAATCATATTTTTCTTTATCAGTGTTCTCTCTACAGGATATCCTTATGTGGTTATATCCAGTGGATGCAAGTATGCCTCAAAACCCTTAATCTGTGTATTGTGTCTTAAGGAGGTAGCTAATGTTATGGATATGACAACTCATCCATATGAAACACTTGCTTATATATTGCTGAACTGGAATCTGACCAGGATATAGGAGACATAAATTTGTCAGATTCATCAGGATAACAGCAGCAGGAATTTTGCATTCAGAAGAGAAAGGACTGAGGATAGATCACCAGTATATTTAACATGTTCTTTCCTTGACTCTATTCTTCAAAGTCTTTGCAGTACTAATTCGGCAAAGAGACTGAGTTTTAAGTGTTTTGGCATGTCTGGGATATTCTGTTCATGACTGAAAAACATTTCCACAAAAGCATGTGGACAAAATTAAATGTATTCCAAAAAAAGATGAGTTATCTGCTGCCAGCTGCTCCTGATTTCTGCTGTTGAAGAGAGACAGGAAACCCTGGTTGATAAAAGAGTTCCAAAGGCACCATGACGTAAGGCAAAGCTCCTCCAGAAGAACAGGAATAATGTCCCTCTCTCTAAAAAAGTCTCAACTTTTGCATAAATAATTGTTTTGAAACTCTATGCCAAAACTCCCATTTAGCTATGATTGCCTCCCACAGCACTTCTGCTGAATTCATTATTAATTTCCAGTTACTCCAGTATATTCATGCTCACTGATCTTTTCTTTCTTTCCCTGGCTACACTGTTACTTTTAACCTCATGCTTTAACTTGGAGACCTCAGGCATGGGGGATCATTAAGCATCCTTCTCCACATATGCTGGACTGCATTTTTTAAAATGGCACAGATTAAGGAAGCACTGTATGAAAAGAAAATACGTTGCAGAACTGGATAACATTCAAGCAGGCAAATGCAATTTTCTTCAGCTCCCTTACAGACAAATGTCAATCCTGAACTAAGTCTCACAAGCGAAGATTCACTGGGAGGAAGTTGTAAATGTAAATTCCACCATGGGCCTGAGGTGCTGTTCCACTGCAAACAATACCATCATTATTGTACACCAACAGTACAGCAACATGAATGCCTGCTGTGTAACTACAGGGAGCTGGGCCTGGATGGCAGGGAAAAGGGAGCTTGGTTCACCTGCTTGCTTATTTCTGGGTCTGTCCAGCTCAGCTCTCTCCAGAACAGGCTGTGCTCAAGGTATTTTTCTCAATATCTGTAGCACAGCTCTTTCCCTCAGAACTTCAAGCTGTATCTGTCAAATTGTGTTAGTAGTGACTTATAAGGGCTGCCCCTGCATAAATGGAGCTTGTGATCTTAAATGTTGATATTCCCATATGTCCCTACTGGGCACTGGAACAAGCTCCCCAGGGAAGTGGTAACAGCACCAAGCCTGATAGAGTTCACAAAGTGTTTGGACAATGCTTTCAGGCACATGGTGTGACTCTTGGGGATGGTCCTGTGCGGGGCTAAGAGTTGGACTCGATCCTTGTGGGTCCCTTCCAACTCAGCATATTCTGTGATTCTGTGATGTAGCTGGTCACCTTCTTCTGCAGATAAAACCAAATATGTAGTGCAAGGTAGTTAAAAAAAGAAAAAATAAAATAAAATAAAATAATGAAAGATTGTAAGCTTTGCTCAAGAAGCACAGCCATGGAGGCAAAGTGGTACCTTCCTCCATTACCCTGGCATGATTTCCAGTGTAGCTGAAAGCACAGGCCATACCAAGCAGCTGTGGAAGCAGCTACCCCAGCCATGACAACTGAGTCCTGACAGCACTTACACCTGACAAAGAGGCACCACAACCAGAACTACACCAAGTCCTGCAAGAGTGCTAAAAGGTTTTACCATCTTTTCAAAATGGCAACCACTCATAGCTCTTATTTCTAAAACCCAAGTAAATCAACACTAATTTCTTTGCTCCTTACATTTTGAGTGGTGGCATGGTCACGAAGGCAAGGGAAACGGTCCCAGCTCAGCCAGGGTGTGTGCTACATCATCTTTCCCACCAATTCATTCATTCTTCCTCACCATTAGTCCTGCCACGTATTCAGTAGGGTTGAGCACAGGACTCGAATGAGATCAGGGTGCAGTTTAATATATAATGTACAAACCTGCTCACAAAATACGTTCCTGATGTACAAGCGAGGTGCTGGGACACATTGTACCAGAGCAAAGAGCACACTGACACAGCCTGAAACCAAACTCACAACTCTCCTGCCATCTGCCTTCAAGTATGTTTTCCAGTCAATTCTTTTACCTCACAAAGACTAGAAACTGTGGCTTTAAAATTGTGCAAAAGTTGGCAAAACTTTGTGTCCTCACCTAAATGAATTGTGCATGAGGCATTAAAAAAAAAAAATCCAATAATCAGGTAGAAGGTAGTACAAGAGCTTCCACCTGCAGTCCATTTTAGGTACATAACATGGCCCAATAATTAGGCTGTAGTTTGTGACCCACCTTTTCAAAAATTTCACAAGGTTTTCAAACAGGTGCATGGGTAAGGATGAGACACAGCCAGGCAGGGGTTTCCTGTCAAACAGGTGCCAAGATCAGTGGCAAATTCCATGAGATGCTCAAGTCTCTTCAGGGACAAGTGCCATCATGTACGAGACTAATGCCTCACCGTCATTTCACAAGTCAAATGAGCTCTCCCTCTCACCTCCAGACAACCAACACCATGTGGTGTATGAGGGTATCACTCCCTTACCCTGACAAAAATGTAACCACTGTTTGAAATACGGGACACCAAAAGCTTCTTGCCTTGAAGCCCCACCAAAACCAAGACCCCAGGTATCACTAGGGGTGAAATATTCAGGCAACTAATAGAAATTGTGACCACCCTGTGGACACTGGGACACTCGTTCTTGCAAAAAACAACACAGACAGTACCATCAGCAGAGTGGCAACTCTTGGCCAAAACTTGAGCCTTAATGCTGTTGAGGAAGTCCTAAGTTTTGATTTATTTCAGCAAAAAGGACCACTTACTGCCTCCACCTGAGCCCCTTTTGGGGAGTGGAGGGCTGATCCTGTGCTACTACAGAGCCAAGATGTTGCCTGTCTTGCATCAGATCTGCAGGGCTCCAACCTTAACTTGGACACACAAATCAAGCTTTTAAAAAATGCTACTGTTTCAAGCCAGCCCAAACTTTTATTTGTTGACATGATCAGTGCCATCTGCTTTGCTGGCTGACACTACTTTCTCCAGAACCCTTCAGCTGTCACTTTATATTTTGCCTGTTCACAGAGGCTCATGTCCGATTTCTATTTTAAACTTTCACTTTTATGCAATGCTTTATTCCTACAAAGAATATTTCAGTATTAACTGAGCCATGGCTTTAAGTTTAGAGGACACACTCACAGCTGGGGTTTTTTATTTTGTTTGTTTAAAACAAAAAGAAACACAAAACACAAGACAACTAATATTTTTTAACTGATCTGACTAGTGCCTATGCTTCATACTGAAAAAAATGTTCTGAGTGAACTTGCCTTTTAAATAACAACATGCTTTTTCTAGGCTGCTTTCCATGTTTCAGTTCAACTGAAAATCTAAACTAGGCTCGGCACTTTTATTTTCTGACTGCTACATACTAATGTTCCACCATATGACTGCAAGGAAATTTAAATGACCTACAGATTTTACAGTAATTTCCATTAGCTTAATTCAACTTTGAGGCTACTAGAGAAGCAATATAAAAGGCAAAAGATCTCTTGAATTTCTGGACATGTTATTTTTTACCACTTACCAACCAAAACTTCTAGCAGCATCCTTCTGGAGGGTATCTGCTCGCACGATCCTATCTGCCCACTTTAAACTCATCTTTATACTAAAAAGCAAGAATGAAACATGTCCCATAGGCAACTTAAAACATGACCACAGGTAACACTGAAAGCTGAAGGATCTGTGTGGAGTACACACGAACAAAAAAAAGTGCAGGCAGGGAAGTTCAAACTTAAACAGGATTGTCTCCCCACAGAGCAGAGAAGTGGGAGCAACATTTTCCTTCTCAACCACAGGCTTGATGAGCACAGCCACAAAATAGCAGTCAGGCTCATGACAGGGCAAGCAGAAATCAAAGACAAAAAGCTCAGAATAAAACAATGCAAGCTGTAAGGTGAGAATTAAGTGGGAACTGCAAAAGTGCTAAAAATGTGCAGCTTGTCTAAGAAAAAGCAAATAATGCAGAAGACTTCCAGATATTTCTGGAAGGCTTAAAAGAGAAGAGAGACTAGCTAGAGCACTTCCACAAGTGATAGGTCTAAGTTATGAGGCAGAGGATGAAATTTAAAAAGGAAATAACACTGGCTGAAATTCCTGGAAAAACTTCCTGACCTTGAAGTATTATTGGCCCTGGCACATCCCCTGTGGAGAAGGGAACTGCATGCCTGGAGAGGCCATTGAAGAGCCTGGTGGAGGGAACTGGCAGCCCAGGCTTGAGGGGGACAACTTCATCTTGCAGGCCCTTTCCATTTCTGCACTTAAAATCCTATTATAGTGCTATCCTATTTTGGAACATGTTTTGCTATATAGTGGAGAGCAATTAAGTATCTGACTGTATAGGAAAACTAATTAATTCCTGGGACTTAATCACAGAGAGAATAATTCTACAGTACTAAAACTGTCAGTCAGCAAACAAAATAAAAAAAATGATTGCTTTAAAATTACATAATTGACAGATGTCTTATACATCATTCTATACAATAACAGAAAAAACCTGCAGCCTTCTTTCATTCTGTTTCTTTGCTGAAAAAGGGTTCTTTTTTTTGTTCTCCAAATTATATAACCTACAATGGAACAGCTCAACTAGTATTGTTCTTTTAAACAACAGATAACCCAAGTACAAGCCCTATATATATTTTTTTTTTATTAATAAAAATTTTTTTACGGTAGATCAGGTCTTTTTACTTAAGCATATTATATTTGGCTTGTCAAGCATACCTTGGAACACATTACTGTTAAAGGGAAATGATGGTGAAGCAACTATTTTTTTCTTCCAGATTTATCAAGTAAATTTACCTATAGACAATACTTCATAAAATAACTTCCATCAAAGTTAATCATATAAATATATTTTGAAGATCAAGGGGAACAGAGCACACAGCTAAGATAACTGAATTACCTTTGTCTTTTCACCAATAACATTTCTCTCCAGTTCAGCTATTTTTCTGTTTAGATGATCCAAAATTTCCTTCTCTTTCAGCAGCTCTGTTGTTTCAGATTTCTGTTCCCCATCCAAAAGGGCACATTCCATATCCAACTAGGAACACAAAACATCTTTCAGAAGCAGTCCAGATTCAGAAGAAATCTTGATACACATTATTTTCTGGGGGAAGGGTAGTGAGTTGGTGGTTATTCACAAGAGAAGTATTTTAAAAAGAGGGGAGGGGGGAAAAATGTTTTACCGCCACAGAAGTTAAAAAGAGATCACAGATCTCAGAAGAAGTAAAACTGAAACACAAAATACTGCAAAATAAAGTCCAAACCAACTTTAGCTTGAAGATTCTTTTTTTCCCAAACTACTTATTTTCTATCTCTTCTCTGTGCTCCCTCCTGTTATGATACTGTACTGTCTCTGTGCCCAGCTCAGTCAGGAAACCCTTCTGGAACAGCTGTTCCTTTCCTGTCGCTGATAACTGGAGCAAGCAAAACCCAAATGCCTGGCCAGCTTAGTTTGCAACTGAGAGATTCCAGAAGTCAAGGGGGTGTCAACACACCCTTGCCACCGTAAAGCCAAGGAGGTTTGAAAGGAAGTTGTCTCACTTCCTGTCTCTTTAAACAGTCATAGGAGACACCACCATAAAACTCCCAAGTGACACAAGGCATTTGGATCAGCTGAGTGGCCATTAAACAAGCAAGATTGTTCCAATTCCACCTAGGAGTGTAATGGTTACAGCTGGGAAACGCTAACCCGACCATCATATCCATCTCCCAGCTGGGGAAAAACAACCTTCATAACAGGAGACAGCCAGGTCTGTGATTCTGTGCCTAATCCTGGTGAAAATCACAGAATATGAAGGCTTCATACATCAGTGAGTTCCCCATGTACTTACTGGACCCATCAGACTTGTGCTATGTAGACATACGTAACAAGCAAGACATCTAAAACCAAAACATATTTCATACCTCCCTTGAGGATTCATCCATCTGGTCATTTAAATCTTTGATCTTCTGCTCAAGTTCTTCCAAGTTGTTTAGTATTACTATGCGCTCCTCCTCCAGCCGACCGAGCTCCTGCCTTCTTTGCTCATCACTGGTGCATTCTGGTATCTGCAGTTGCACACCACGAGATGTTCATTAGAAAAAGAGTTAAACACTGTCTTTTCTTCCCCTTTTCATATATTTTTCACTTTAGGCAAGTACAGTACTGCTGGTTTTGAACCCATTACATATTTCCCATCTACTGTATTGCTACTTCTATATTTAGAAGGTGCACAAGAGAAACAAACATGATACTTTACTTCCAGGCATTGGAATTAAATACTATACTTAACAGTAAATACTATTCATTCTAAAGCAATTACTAAAACTTAACCTTTGAAAATACTTTATATGCTGTGCTATATAGGTGGTAAAAATCCAATTTTTCCCTTATAAAAATAATGCAGATAGATGAAGATGCTTTTTATGTCAGCTGTTCATATAAGAGAGGCTAGGAGGTAGGATAGGACATTTTTGTAACCAGCCATTAAGATGGGCAGGCTACATAAAATAAGGACAAAAGTTGGTTCTGTCCCCCCAGGTAGCGCTGAGGAAGCAGTACCCTTAATGTTCTTCTTTTCGTTGCCATTTACTTACCAGTAACTGTGCCAAGAATTAAACCACTTTATGAAGAAAATACCTGTGATCTTACAGTAGCAAATGCTAGATCAAGCAGATCATTCATTCTTCACATTTGCCTGACCCCAGGGGTTTGTGATCCAATTACTCTGGTAAGGCTGCTCGCTCATTGTCCCCAGTCAGAATTAGAGGTGGGCTGCGTGCAGGGCTTCACAGTAACCACTGGACCACACAGCCTTGCTCAAAAGAGGCTCAGCTCAGCCACTGAATGGCTATTCTGAGAGCAGCCGTTTTATCCTGAACAAATCTGAGCTCGATATTTTAAAACAATGTACTGTGTTTCATTAACACAGTTCTTGCTTGCTACTGCTTTTCTAAAGGGCTTAGCAGAACACGCTTTACAATGAATGAATGAATGAATGGTATTCCTTGATTTAGCAATAGTAATCCTAGCAGGAAAGCCTCTTTTTGTCCGGTCTCCTGTTCGGATAATGCTGACAAAACATCTTTGATTTCAACTTCCTAATAAGGATTTAAAATAGGATCTTTGACTTGCATGAAGAAAGCAGCAAATGGGAAAGAAATGCAAGACCACAGCAACTTGAAATGTCCTACTACCTCTTCAACATGGAAAGACCAAGTAAAGCCATAATAGCTTTCCATTCTATTTCTATACTGTGTTGAACATTTCTGTTCAACACAATTTCACACCAGAAGACTCAGCAGACAGATTTCCAGAGATAACCTTTTAGAATAGAAAATGTTTTTCTACCACACCTCCTCCTTCTTCTACCTACACATACTTCTATTAAGTTGTAAGTTAAGCAGGGTTTAAATACAATTCACGTGTAAGCATGCTGGAGATCATACAGTGTGTAAATAACATGAAAGAGAAAAGAAACAAAGTATTTTGAAGACATGAATTTGTTAAACAGAAACTTGCTTTTATAGCTTTGCTTGGTCTTATTATGCTCTTGATTCTAACTCTTGAATCCAGTTTTTAACATAATAATGTCTCTGAGACTTGCTGTGCTGATGCTCTGGCACGGCAGAGTCTAGGAACTGACCCAAGGAAAGGAAAGGCTCTTATCCCAGCCCAGGGAAGGTTCCTGCTGCTCTAGCAAGCAAATGGTTAGGAATGCTGTTAGTTCATTTTTTAAAGGACAATTTCTCTTCAGTAATGAAAACAGCAGTGTGAAGTGTACAGGAAAGGAGGTGCAGCTTATTAAATGCAGGAGTTGGGTTAGAGGGGCAGGAGGCTGGCTGCTGCCATGTGCCCCTAGAGACAACAGCTGATCCAACAAATGGCTTAAGTCCAACCCTGGGAAAGGAGACAGGACAGTAAATTCAGCTCAGGCAACAACCTTCCATGTGACTGTTCTGGTTTGACAATGAGAAAACATGCTCCTCTTACAGAAGACAGGAGCCTCAGGTTGGAAGAAAACAGCAGAGCTTCCCTTCCCTCCTACAAGCCAGAATGATGCTATAAGCACGGTTCCCAAAACCTTCCTTATTCCAGTAGCTATAATTGTTCAAGCAAATCCTTTTCTCCTGGAAAAACCTTAAACTCCTCCTGAACTGTACATCCCTCTGAAAAAAACCCAAACTTCCAATACCATTAGCTTCCACAAAATACAAAATAATGATGTGCTGGCTGCTACATTTTGCTGGCTATATTTTCTACACTTGCTGGCTTATAAAACTGTATGAGTTCTGAGATTAATTCTCATATCTAAGCCAGCCTAATCATTGTCCCTGCCAGGACAGTCTAGAGGAGGATTTCAAACAGCAAAACCTGGTTTATACTCTCTACTTCTACAGAGTGTTACCTTTGGTGTGATGCTTAGGTAGGATGACTCAGTGGCATCCTTCAGGAAGCTGGGAGCAGGAAAAGGTGGAGGCTTCCCACTTTCACTGAAGTGCTCATCAGCTCTCAGCCCCCTGGAGGGAAGGTAAGCAGCAGTGCCACGGCTGTGGTTGCTGAGCTCGGAGAAGTCTGAATCGCTTGCAGATGATTTCAAGTGGCTTCTGAACCTCGTTTCCAGGTTCATCTGGGAGTCTTCGAACACTGAATCCTCGTCAGAAAGCTGAAGTTTTTCGAGTTCTTTGTTAATTTTTTGAACATCAGCAACTGTGGTAGCTGCAGCAGGGCTGGTGTCAGATTTGGAGTATTCTGCACACAGATTGAGGATTGTCTCGAGCCGCTGTCGTTCCTAGTTTAAAAAAAGATAGCAGCACTGAGTGTCACATGTGAGCTAAAGATGAAGTGAAAAATAAAATTTTGCTGGGTTTTTTTGTTTTGTTAAGGTTGAGTTTTTGTTTGTTTGTTTTGGGTTGTTTTTTTTCCAGAGTGAAGGATTAAAGTCCATGTAAAGTCGATGTCCCACTTAGAGATAATAAATATAGATACATAAATAAATTACAGTGCAAGTGACGAATCAAAGTTAACATGGAAGAATAATTAAAAAAATATTAAAATGTTCTACACTGGAAAGATAAATAAGTATTAGGACATATTTAAGTAGCTATTAATTTCTGTGAAATGTACTTTAAAACTTTTTATTCAGGTTGTTGTCTCCACACCCCATTTGTACATACACATGTCAAGTGATCTCACTGCGTAAATCACTAAGGGTTCCACTTCACACTTATGCTATATTCCTACCAAGCTGCAAAATTTAGCACAGATTTTCCATGAACTCACTCATTCCTGACTTTTTGGATTTTTTTTCCATTTTGTTAACTATGGTTCCCTTTTTTGAGAGAATTAGTCCACATTTTGAAACTCACAGTTTTAGGAGCATTAAGAGAGAAATCAGACATCACATCTATAATACAACAGCTGTTAAATGCACAGAATGAGGGAAATCTTTATGTAACAGTTTATTCAAATTCCCTATGGATTCATACCAACATTTCAAACATGAGACTCTGAATAGCTGTGCCAGTTTAACTTGATGTGCTTCAAGTTGCTATAAACATTTAATTCCTACAGGATTTCTAGATCTCTATGATACTGTTTATAAACTATCAGAAAGCAATATTTGCTTTATGTTACTGTCTGCATAGCTTCCTGTAACTTCTATTTCAGATGAAATTTTTTTATCCTTTTGTTTTTAAGGTAATGATTTTACGAAATTTCATGTTACCTTTGCTAACCAAAAAGTAAATAAGAAATTGCTTACCATAAGCCTATTGAAAATTTTGCTGGAAAAAAGACCACTGTGAGAGTTCCAAGCTTGGCATTAATACCTGCACTAATGATGTCATTTCTGATTTCTAGGAAATCCTTCTTACTTTTAGTAGTATTTAAAAAGAAATTCGAAAAACCCAACAGCCTCAGCCTCCTTTCCCAGGAACCACTACAGACATGTTTATTTTCCAAGCTCTACCTGGCATTAGATTTGTAAACAGGATTTGCAAAGCAGCTACTTCTGACAGCCCTAACACTTCCTATGCCCAACAGCAAGTGATTACAAAGGTCAAGCAAAGCAGTTGGGGCAATGCATTGCCTACCCTTTTCCCCACAGCAAGCCACTGGACTGCATGAAAATTTAACACTGGTTTACAAGCACCCAGCTCTTTATACAGCCACCAAGAGATTACCCGGCCGTACGCACCACATGTTCGCATCACCCCACATCACCCGCAGTTAAGAGCTCTGTTTCTGAGCTGGAGAACCCATCTGAACCCGCCCGTTTCCAAGCACTACCCAAACAAGAGAGCGCTGCGAGAGAGAAATTTTGCCTTTGGGTAGCTTATTCCCAGGTTCCCACTGCAGGTTTCCTCTGAAGCCTCCTGAAGCACCAGCAGAGACGAGGCGCTGAAATAACGGAGCCTGGGGCAGCAACTGCAAGCTTCTATTTTCCACAAAATAGTCCAGCAGATTCTGCAGACATCCTTCAACCCCAAATGACCGACATAATTATAACTCTCAAAAGCCTTGTTCCCTCCAGGCAACTACTGCCAGACCCTAAGACTCTTCCCTTACCCCTCCAACACCGCTATCCTCCCTCTTACTAAGTCATTTGGCCACGCAACCCAATTCCTAAAGCGCTGAGCAAGTGCTGGCTGGGACTGCCAGTAATTATGCAGCTCTCCCTGTTGTGACGGCATCGGGCCTCTCATAATGGTTATAGACAGGAAACATGGCATGAGGACATGAGGTCCCATCCTTCCCTGCAACAACAGGCTGTATCAGGTTACCCCGTGTTAAACCTCCATCCCGTTGGTAATAAATAATAGGAAATGGCAAATTTCAAAGCGGGGACCCTGCTCACCCCAGCTGAAGTGCTCAGGTGAGGGGCTCTCATTGCAAACCTGCCCTTTGCTGAGCAGCCCAGAAAAAAAAGGGATTTCTTTTTCCCCCAAGTCTCAGATGCTCAGAAAAAGCATAAAAATTGTAGGAAAACCTCTGTCAGTCTTAAAAAAATTCCTGATGAGCTTTCAGACACATTACAGAAATACTGATATCTCTCACTTCTATTTTGACATGTGCTGAGAAGCTTACGGACAGGAAGCTCTGTGGTTATTTTATACGCTCTATTCTCATCATTTCATCTCAGTCAACTCATTCCAGCTCCAGCACACCTGCATTTAACTGTTTCCAAAATAAATTTCTCAGTGAAGCAGCAAGCTAGGAAAGTACCCCTGCAAAGAGAAGTGCAGAAGGATTAGCCAATGGAAAATCCAGTCAACAATTTTACAAGAAATAAAAAACAAGTTATTTGTGATGCTGAACACAGCAGAGGGGAAGAAAAAAGGTAAAAAAAAGGAAAAAAAAAAGGTATGTCAAAGAAGGAATGGGTTTAAATTTCCTCTGATGGGAGGGAGGAGTGTTGAATCAAGCCTTATAAGCCTGTCAGTGTGTTTCCCCATAAAATGTGCTTTTTAACAGACTAAAACACCTCTGTGTATTTTCTGTGGTTCTCTTTGCCTGCCACAAAAAGAGGTAACAGGTCTTGTGTGCTTTCTGCCTGAGCAGTTTCACTACTCCTGGCTTTGAGAAAGCTACACATCACCTATGGTTGGCTGCAAATTTACGTGCTGAAGGAGAAGGGTGGGATAAGGAGATAATAACTCTCTTCTCCTATTGATTAACAATGACATTAAGAGACATCCCTGACACACTGTTAAAAGAAATTTCCAAAACAGCAGAGATAAATATCCCACTTTTTTAACAGTAACCAAGAGATGATTCCTGGATTTGTTCATCTGCTGCATTCACGTTTATGAATTTTACAAATGCGTAGAGGGGATCCTATATCTAGACATCAAGGCAAGACTTAGTTAATCAGCTGTGGCAAGCAAGAAGCTTTTTAGATAAGTGCCATTAGCAACTGAATAACTTCACATTTCATTAAAAATACATGTGCAGTCTATCCCTTGTGGCAAACACTAACATGAATTACAGCTAGTCCATGCAGCCAGGTTTCCTTTGCCTGAAGAAGTGACTGTTGCTCTATTCAGCTACCAAAGAACAGCACTTTTCTACTGTTGCTGATGCAGACAACCAACCATCTTCTCAGCAAAAGCTTGGAGCAGCGGTTAGTCAAAAAGGATGGTGGGGAAAGAGGTAGAGAGACTGAGGAAGAGAACAGCAGAAACTCCCCAAACTTACTTTCTTACAAATACATTCAGTGCCCCAGAGAGAAGAGGCAGGAGAAACTTTCTCTTTTCTTCCTGCATTTCTCAGGAGCTTATTTCAAAGCTAAACTTTACCTGTCACGTATAACAGTTAGCCAACTGTTCTTCCCCTTCCCTCCAGTTTGCACCAGTTTCTCACTCCAGCCTCATTTATTTTCTCATTTTCAGTCCTTGTTTTGCTATAGTTACTGTTTTGGCTTTGAGGTTACCACCAACAGCACAGAATTCAGAAGAAGCGCCTGTATTTCGTGTCTGTCTCTCACAGGCAGCCTTTGACAGCAGAGGCACCTGCACAGCGAGCTTGTGGACAGACCAGCCCAGATCACAGCAAAGGACTGAGTGTGCCTCGTCCTTACCTCCCCAGTACAGGCACAGCAGAAACAGACTGGTAAAAGCAGAAGAGATCGGTGGCACAGGGTAGAGACAGCCTCCAGGGAGGAGCTGAGCAGATGACTTCCTGCAGAATTAGCTCCTATATCTGCAGCCATGTATTTGGCTCCTGAGGGAATGCCATCAGCTTCCAAAATAACAGTGTTGTTCAGCACAGAACTTTTGTCCCTACAGTACCTATGCAGATGCTCCTTTTCAAATCACACTGAAGGCAAGAGCCTGAAGACTAGAGCTGCACTGCAGTATTTAGGTTCTGTAAATGAGAATGGGTCTCCTGAAATTGATTTCTTCCTGGCCCATACTGTTAGGTTGCATAAAATATAGCTGCAAAAATTAAGCATACGTAATCCACATTGTGGCTTATTAAAGATCCCACAGAAATGTTTTACAACACAATTGAAACTGAATGTTCCTGAAAAGTTATGGAGTCATCAATGTTAGTTATATTCTGCAGGGAGGTTTTATCCTATTATACAACACTTTTTCAATTACAAAACTAAACTGATGTTAAGTAGCTATTCTATAACACTATAGAGACTGTCAAATACCAGTAGTGTGAAAAATTAACTTGAAGGTAGCCTTTGTCTACTTGGCTGGGGTTCCTGTAAGAGCTAATCACTTACAGTTTTACATACAGCTTGGGTACTTTATGCTGAAAGACACAGTACCGATATAAATTTATAAAACATGTATATGATGTTTTCCACAAGCTGCATGGGAGATTTACATAAGCTCTATTAAGCATGATTTTAAAGCAGTACCATGTTGAAAACAGAAATATTTTCATTTCATTTTCCCTTCACAATGAGCACATCTTACTAAACTGTAATCTGCCAATGCAAACCAGGCACAGGGATATTCTGTATTATTCCCTACTTCTAAATTAACTCATGAAATTCGGTGCTCTTCTGACTGTGAAAAAGTGGACTATGGAATAAGCTCCATGAATTTTATTACTGCTTGTTCAGGTATTGATAAACTGAAATCTCTCCCAGTACAACTCCTGCATCCAGTAAAACCTCATTAACAAGCGTATGTTTACAGATCCATACAGACAGCTGGCCTAGGAAGTCCTCACACAGTTAATGCACATGTAATTTTTAAGTACCTACCACCATCTAGAGGAAATACGTTGTACTGCCTAAAAAGCAGCGGTAGAAAATTCAGCTTCAGTGCTATTCAAATGAGCGGCTATCAAAGAAAACAGATGGCCTTTAATATCTACCCAGCTATGTTGCCTGTGCTGTTCCACCTCTGACCTCCCCATGGGCCGAAGAGAAAGACTGCCTTTTAGTTCCAGCAGCAACCACAATTGGGCTTTCATCTCAGACAGGAAAAAAAGAGTGAGATTTCCTCTCTAAATTAAAAAAAAAAATTAAAAAAATCAATAGCTAATTGAATCGCATTGAATATTATTAGATCAGAGTGATAATTTTTTCCCTTGTTTATAGGGCTCCTGGGCTATCATCAGCAATAGCTCCTCTCCCTTCTACTTGTATACAGCTTGTATAAACATCCCTACACCAAGATGCAATGTCCGGTCAGCTGAGCTGGAGAGGAAGCAGAAGCAGATCATGACCCACCAGCCTGATGCCTGTGCCAGCTCCAAGAGCAACCCCATGCTGTCCCACCTGCTCCCATAGCCCATCAGCCCCCAGTAGTAATGCCAGAGGGATGGCAGCCACGAGAATTCCAGTTCCTCCCACTCTTCAAGTCACAGAGGAACAGGCTGGCAAAACAGAAATGGCATCAGTCTTCAGCTAGCTTGAGGGAACCCAGCCTAGAAAGCAAATCTAGAGAAGGTGATAGGGAAAAAACACCAAATCCTACCCAAGTACATACATGTCTTTTATGTTTGGTGCACAGAAACAAAATACAACTCAGACTTTTAAAATAACGTTTTTTAAAAAAAAATCTTGCATATTTTCACTATTTGTACCTTTTTTCTAAAATTTATTCTCTGTTTATTTATTTGGGCAATGACAGCAGATAGTTTGGTTTCATATGCAGGCTGTAGCAGCAGCTCAAAACACAAACTTCCAGAGGAGCCTCTGTCACTCAAAAAGCAAACTAAGCACAAGTAAAACTCATAGAATAATTTATACGGAAAAGAAAAAGAAAACAAGGTAAAGTAAACAGCAGAGCTCAAGGGCAGATACTAGGTCAGATTAAAATAAGTGCATAGATTTTACTACCCAAAAAAATCCAGAAGTAAATAGCAGCTATCAAACACAACGCTCCCAAACCACCCTGTGCAAGCACCATAGCTACAGAGGCAGTGCTGGTGCAAACAAAGATATTCTCCACTTCATATCTGAGCCATAGAGCAGTCTAGTCCTCTAAAAAGGTTTATGTTTCTGATGGAGTTGCCTGAATAGCCTTACATGGTTTTTCTGTCTTCCTTGCTTCAAAAACCCAGTATGGAAGAGTCTGACACTTGTGCACAGAGGGACTACATTTCCCCTGCCATTTACCTACCAGCTACTCAACCTCAACTTTTAGACAGCACTGAAGGCTCAGAGCACACAGTTTTGATATCCATGAGTGCTTGTTTAGTTGGGGTTTTTTATTCACACCTTCCCCCACTGCTCAAAAAAGAGAGACCTGAACAGATATGGATCTCTGACCTTTGTCTAACCTTTGTCCATGTACAGGCAAGGGCAAACAAAACTCTCCTTCGGAAGCTCAGGCTGCATATATCAAGTCCCTGTTTGGACAGATCCCTGACTGTCCTTTGGGCAGGGATTCACACAGAAGGACAAAAATAAAACCAAAACAGGAAAACAGGACAGACCGTAATGTACAAAGTGCTAATGTGTGGATTTCTTTTTAATATATATTTTTACTTCTCAGAGATCTAAAAACCTGTTCATGGTGTTTTTCAGACTCTCAAACCATTGGAAAAGGGCATTGTCCAAATATTCCCCTCTTCTACCAGATAGCTCTAACAAGGGGAAAAAAAAGGTATTGAGGAGGATCTTGAGTATAAGATGAACTCAAGCAGAAGGAGGCTCCTTCATGTTCAAATTATATGCAACACACAAAACATCATTTTTTTTCCATGCTTGGAAACACAGTATGAAAATTCTCTTTTTAAAGAATCAGGACTTGAAGGAAGTACTATTCAGCAAGAGAAGAAATATTGGGGGGGTGGGACAGGATGTACCCATTACATCCAAATATAAAATCAGAATAGTTTTACCATTACCAAATAGTGAAACAACCCTGTATCTTTCATCCCTCACCACAAATTAAAAAAAAAAAAAAAAAAAAAGGCAAGCTGTTCTCTTTGAAATACAAATACGTTGCTTTTATGGCTGATTATCTCAGGTTTTACAGCATGACTGTCTGGAAAACCTTCTGATAAGAAGCAAAGAAGAAATCACCACGTCGTAGACACAAAATACCAGGACTAGGGAGAAGGAAGGAGATTTCTGAAAGGAGCAGAGGAACAGCAGGACAAAGGCAGCAAGAAGAGAGAGAAACAACCCACCACCATTTCTGCTGATGCTTCCCACAACCTTTCCTAAGCCATCCAGCCGTTTCCACTCACAGCTGGTCCTTCTCACCCTGGGGAGCCCAGTCCCTGCTCCTGAGAAGCCGCAGTTTCAAGGGGAGCCAGCAGAGGTTCTGGGGGACAAAGCAGGGCAGGGGTGCACACACCCTGACACTCATGGAGCGTGAAAGGGGCAATGCCTGCCACCCTCTCACACCCATGCCTCAACTCCACAGCCCTGGCTTTGAGCAGGCAAAGATGAACATTTTCACATCTTGCAAACAACAGTGTGTACCTCATAAACTACAGCGCTGAGTGGGTTAGGGATGAAAAGGAAGGCTCCTGCCTGTTTAACAGGTTCCTCACCAACTTGCATCAAGGACATCAGTGAGACAAGGCAGGGGAGATATCTGAATGGGTTCCAATTCTTTAGCTGAACCTGCTCACTTGTGTGATTCGAGATGGGAACAGTGGCCCTGCACAGGCACTGGGTCATTGCTAGTGGCCCTTTACAGGCAGCCCCTGCTCCCACATTCCCCCTACCCCTGCATCCTGCCTCCCCATGGCTTTTCATCCCCAGTCCACCCAGGAAGTGAACTCTCCTGCAGCCTTAGTGTCTGTATGCAAACTAGACAGGTTTAAGAATATCCTACCATCATTTTGCTCAAATTCATAATTTGAATTAAAGCACAAAAACGTAAAGTTAATGTCTCCAATCTAAGACTCAGGAATACCAACTGGCCCATCTATAAAATTAGGAAATATCAATGCATGATAACAGGGTCAGGGACTCCTGGAGCAACTTAGAAAACCTTTTTGAAGAACTACTAAGTATTCCTCCAGAGACAGTTTCAATAAGAAGCTGTTTCAAAGATCTTTGTTTGCTCTGAAGACCTTTCTACTTTTCCTACTCAAAAGTTGTTTCTGTAATGCATAAATTACATTTTACTACCAAGTTTACCATTTACTTACCAAGTAAATTACCATTTTACTACCCAAACTGAAGCAGCATGCACTGCTTTACATTGACTAGAGGCAAAGAAAGAAACTCTGTCCCCCTCAGCTACTTGCCATTTTGGGAGGGGGAGAAGCAAGGAGGCCTGTATTTTAATGCAAATACTCAGGAGGAAAAGTAAAAACTAAGCAGAAGAAGCTCTGCTGATGGATGTTGAGCCCACACCAATGTATACCTAACTCCACAGCACACATGGCTCAGCAGCTTAGAGCAGAATCCCTTTTATTTCCCCACTTACCACAAAACAGTGCCATCATCTAAAACTAAAAGTCCTGGATCCCTGCAGTGTAATTTATGGGTTTTATGTACATAGACATTTTAACAGAGCCCACAGGATAACTGAATGCAATTTACATGGGTTCCAACATTTTTTCAGGATGGCTGAACAGTACTATCCAAGCTGTTACTGCAGCAAGCTATTTAAGCGTTAGCTTTGTGTAGCGCGATAATAAATGACGTGTCTGAAGCAGCCAACATTTGAATTTCAGAACAGAGCAGCCTATGCTTTGCTGTCTAGCCATCAGAAAGGTACCCGGGATGGACATTTTGCAAGTGCTAAATGTCATGAAAAACTAAGAGGAAAAAAAAAAAATTACCAGGCGTTCCATCTCCTGCTCACGAAGTCGCTCTTCCCTCTGCCTCCTGTGGTAGTCCATGAGATCTTCTCTTCCTGAAATGGAGCTAATGCTGTTCTTCCGCTCTCGCATGGACGTTTGCAGAGAATTTGGCATCTGTCTGTAACTTTCCAGATCTGGGTCATCAAGTTCCATGGAACTGGTGGAAAGGTTTCTTCGGACAGAGAACGACCTGTCAAAATCCACTGGGGAGAAAGAACTACTCGGACTTGTTCCTGAGAGCCCAAGTCTATCAAAATCATCAGGCAAATATGGGGAAGAAGGTGCTAAAAGCATTTTTTTAGCAATTCGAGGGCTTGCAGGAACACTAAGAGTTGAACTGACATAGGGATTACTCCCAGAGATAGAGTTTGCATGTGGTGAAACCCCTGAGCTGCAAGAAGAAAAATTCAGGTAATTATCAGCATCTAAAGCATTCTGAGGTAGATCTTTTTCTCCAAGTTTTTTCCTTTTACTATTACCCAGAGAGCTTCTGGGGGGCAAACTTAATGGCACCAGCTGGTTTTCTGTTGATTTATAAAGTCTGGGTAGGGAACGACTGTATGCTCCCATATGACTTAGAGATCCACCAGAGTATTTCCTAGGCCGTGAACCCAGAGTTTCCATCATCACATCCTTGTACTTAACTGGCTTCATGTGAAGGGCCAGGCTGTTTTCAACATTCATCCTCCTACCTTGCTTTGGGCTAGAAGGCATGCTGGCTGCCCCCGAATTGCTCGCAGGTGAAAGCACCAGCTCGTTCCCCAAGCTTCCATTCCACATAGTCAGAAGAGAGCCTGAGATCTTCTTTGTCTCCAGCATCCCTGGGAAGTAGATGTTGTCATAAGATTTATTTTTCTGACTGTACTTTGAGTAGTGAAACTTATCCATGTGTCCAAGGGATTTTTCATTTTCTCTGCTGGCATGAGTATCAAAGTCTGTCCTTCCTAAATTGTACCCGCTGAGGGATGGTGATGCACCTGATATGGAACCCAAATGCTTTACAGAGATGCTTTTATCTGGAAGATATGGGCTTTCACAGGGGAACTGCTTGCCTCCTTGAATTTTGTTAATAGAGTGTGTATTTTTAACACTGGAGGAAGGATTAGGTTTAACTGGCATAGGTTGTGAAAGGGTTAAATAAGAGCCAGCATAGTCCCCGTTGGTTTTAAATTTGAGAGTTGATGAATATTTCTTCGTACTGAGGTTTTCCATAATATCCTGGAGACCATTTTCAAGGGAATTTGCCACAGAACCCTTTCCCAAACTAGCATTTTGTAATTCCATCTGTTTTTGTGCGTGGCTATACTCTGCCATAATCTTACTGGAATCTGTAAAGAAGACAAAAGAAGAAAAAAGAAGTTTTTAGCAAGGAAGTACCCTCTTGCATGTGCATGCCTTCACATTAACTTAAAAAGAACACTTCTTGGAGTAATTACTGTGCTTGTACTAAAAGGTGGGGATGCACAATTTTCCCATCTCTGTTTTTGCAAAAGATGAGAGACTGAAAAAGGTAGAGGGACATCACCAAATTCATACCACAAATCAGCAACACAATCGCAAAGATGCTATACTCTTCCTGTGCTGTTCTATCCATTGCAGGAGTCTGTGGGTTAGCCTTTATAATTCTGAGCCTCTTAAGATGTCCATGATGTAAGGAAGCATTACTGTCCTGATGTATTACAGCTGTGGAACTGAGGCTCAGGGAGAAGATGCAAAGCAGACAGCAGAGTAAAGAACCAAAGTCAGGTTTCCCAGGGCCAAGGACATAAGATCCTGCTCTGGATCACCTCTTCTTTTAACCTGTGCAGCTAGTGCATCCAAGCCCAACGTACTAATGAGCTCAATTCAAAGCTCAGTAGGAGTTTGTCACCCTTTTGCTTACCCTGTGGATTATCCTGCAAAGCTTAATGGGAAAAGTAAAAAATCAAGGCACGTTTTTCAAGGTGTTTCAGCTCATTGCTCTTAAAATATAAAGCTGTAACTACATCTGCAAAGAGCACTTTGGTTAAAATATAACC
This sequence comes from Pseudopipra pipra, assembly GCF_036250125.1. Lineage (NCBI taxonomy): Eukaryota > Metazoa > Chordata > Aves > Passeriformes > Pipridae > Pseudopipra > Pseudopipra pipra. The sequence goes on from NC_087550.1 coordinate 17,421,282, forward strand.
TTAAGGAAGTACAATGCTAGGCTCCATGACTTCATTCAAAACAACAAAACCACATGACTGTTAAAAACACTGATGGGGGTTAAGGTTACAGGTCCTAATGTTTCATGTTCAGAACTACAATTTATATTCTGGAAGAGGGAATAGGCTAAAAAAGCCTTTACTGTGGTGAATGTTATTGTTCAATGATGTGTCAAGCTCCAGCCTACAGTTCTGAGCTCCACTTTGCCAAAAGCACAGAAAGGAATTCAGCTCCTGACAGTGCCAGTCACTGCAGGAGATAAACAGGACCCCCAGCAGGCCTACATTCAGACCTCAGCTGATGTAGATATGACATTATTTAACATTTACAGCAGCTCCTGGGATGTGCTAGGCTGTGCTTCAAACTAATAAAGGACTTGAGTGTCAGTTCCTTCAGTGCCAGTGAGTGTTGATTCTGAAAATAAGGGTCAGCTCTGGGATTTACTCTTGGCTCAGTCACGTTTCACCTGTGACTTCAGTCACCTCATGAGAAACCTAATTTCAGCTTGTCACTCAGCAGGAAAACCTAATGTGCAAAGTGCCCTTAAAATCCTTGGAGGCAATATTTTAGTCCTCTTCCAAGTACCACTTCAGGCAATTATAAGAACCTAGAAACAAAACATGGGATTCCTGCCCCCCACCTGAGTTCATATGATCTGGTCTCACTGAGGATCATTAGGTTCAGATATCTAGTGGAAGGTGGCAATGCATTCTTCATGAGAGTCCTTGTTTCTGGGACCTTCCTTGCTAATAAGGCAAAACCCCATGGAATTCATTGCTGTCCAAGGCATCAACAAATCTCTGTTGCACAGGCTTCCTCTGTGCAAACCACGGTTAGTCCAAGTACGTAACACCACATTCTCCTAAATTCTTAGGGAAAAAAACCCCATAAGTTTAAGAACAAAGGTAACCATCACTAAGAATAGAATTGAACAGGCAGAAGATAAAAGGAGTCATCATTAGAGAACGTACACACAAACCCCAAAATTAAATCAAACACCTTGACCATAGTGGACCTGGCTAAGCAGCTGTTAATTACAAGCTCTGGTAGTGGCCAAAAACATTAACTTGCACCTTCAAAACTAAACCTCAAGTTTAGTACTACACAGAATTTAATATTTTTATACTGGCTGTGATTATGTGATTTATACTACATTTATAATTTTAACACATTTGTAATGATAATCCAGCTATCTAAGTTGCCTTTGAACCAGTGAGTTCACAGAGTCCTCCTCACACTTTGGGCAGTGAAACTGCAGTTTCTTATATTAAGACATTTTACTTGACATGTTTTAGCTACTTTCATAAATTTTGATAACAGCAGTAATTAAGTTCAAATGAACAAAAGGAGGAACATGACCCACATTCAAAAGAACTCTTGTCAGGACAAGACAACATCACCTGGAAAATCAAGCATTCATCGTATTAGTGGTGTTTTAAGGAAGAAGAATACGATGTAGAAGTTATTTAAGAGCACGGATACAAAGCACAATGTATATGCCTTCTATACTTAGCCTTCCATTGTGGAACCCAATCTAAGTTCCACCTTCATCTTTCTTTCTCCTCCTCTCTTCCAAATCTCTCCTAAATTTGAAATATAATCTCATATCAAAATTTTACTGTCCAAAACTTGACTTGAATACAGCTGAAGTTCAACTATTTTTGCATAAATTCCACTGGCTTCTATATAAATAGCTTAGCAGACACATTAATAGGACATTAAAAATTGTTCATTACTCTCTTGCTACACCAGTAGGGCACATTTAATCCTACAAAGAGGGGATGCTTTTGCCAACAACCAAGTTAGTTCACGGAAACTTGCATGCCTGTTCACCACAGCAGAGAAGGGTTCATTGTACTTGAAATCCAAACAAGTACAGTAAGAAAAGGTGACGATACCTTCATGTAGCCACTCCATTTCAGCTTTTCTCTACTACACCTTACACCAGTTCCCTCTGCATTTTTGGTTCCAGCACGACAGTGGTTAAATCCCAACCGGATGACAGCACATGTTTAGATGAAAAGTAGCTGCTTCCCGCAAACCAGATCTTGTTTGTTTTGTTTATTTTTAGGACAATGTTTGGGTAGAGACTTTATGAATATGCCAGGATGCGTTACACATCCTGGCTGATGCTGTCTTCACATGCAGCTATAGAGACTGAGGCCAGGAGCATTGGGACATGACGTGCCCTGAACCCATCCTGCATCCAGGTCAGCCCCAGCTTTCACACACAGCACAAGGGTCCTCTGTTTAGCAAAGTATCTGCTGCCTGGAGCTACAGAAGGAAATTCTTCCAGTTTTTTATATTCTCTTTTTTTCCCCCCTCATTCCTTTTCTTCCTCTCCCGAGCTGTTTAGCTGGGGGTCACTGATATATACTCCAGCCAGGCATTAAACTGATGGGGGAGGGTTGGCTGTCTGCAGCGTATCCAGCTGTGGCCTTGTTCTGCCTGGTAAATGGAGTTAGGCATGGAATAAGAACAGAGTGCTGATCTTATCCATGTGTCAGGAGAATTAAAGGACCAAAATCAATCACAAATGCTGAAAGATCTCAGTACATTTACAAACAAATTTCATTTTAATTGATTACCTGATCCAACATTCTGAAAGGAGGAGAGGTTACTTCTGTTCGGCATCATATTTGTCTTCTACAGGATGGTTAAAACAACACTAATTAGAGTGAACCAGATAAATTTTGACCTGCAAATAAATAACAAAAGAAAACAAACAAATAAATATTGTGTTAAGAACTGCATTCTGAGAACATTTTTGAAGTATATATTATAGACAACAACTGGCTTTTCTTAAAGGGAAATTTCCCAAGACATCTCAAAAAAAAAAAAAAAGAGTTAAAAGGATATTTGGAAGGGACACTGGTGCTTAATGTGGAGACTGTGGAAAAAAAACCAAAACAAACACCTGTCTGCAAAGTACATATAATTTGATTTGATAATCAGCTATTATCTATGATCCTCACTCTCTACAGGCAGTTACTAGTCACAGCTCCTGAGTTTTGTCTGTGATCCTGTTGCTTCCTTAAGAAATCATTAACACGGTTGGACTTTGATTCTGAAGACTTTATTTTTGAAAGCCCAAAGCCCAGTTTCAGCCCAGGCAACACCAGCATCCTGCAATCATGAGCAAACCTATGCAAAACCAGGTGTGTGATCCAAAACACAGAAAACGTTTTGGCATGCAATGATTTCTGAGTTTCCAAAGAAGCTAGACTAGGAATGCAAAGAGATTCTTTACAGTTTGTTAAAAAAAAAATAAAAAAAAAATTGATATGGTTACAAGAGAGACTTAGCTTAAAAGAAATGCCAAAATTAAATTCCAGCCACTAAAGACTAAAATTAAATTTAAATCCAAATAGAAGATCTCTAGTGAGTTGATCTATTACAAGATTTATTTTTTTTACACACACATCTGTTTTTAAATGGTTGGCAAAAAAAAAATTTAAATTGCATCAAGTGACAAACTTAATGGCGACCATCTGTAGGTCCTCTGGGCTTTAACTCTGGACAAGCAAACAGAAACGCATCAGTAAAACAAGTGAAGAATGGAGACAGATGTCTGGGGTTGTCTAGAGACAAGCCACCTATTTAATTAACCACAGTCATCACAGCCCCGAGGTTCCAGGTTTCTGGTGCACAGACTTTCTGTGCCATGATTTTTCATATTAGTCTCCTGGGAGGGCAGCCCTGGGAGAAGGGAGCTGATTGCTGATCCTTGCAGAGGGAGGCTCCTTTATTGTGACCTCTGGCTTTTACCTCATCTGCTCCTCACAAGCTGCTCTCCCAAAGGGAAGCCGATCCCTGTCCTTTTGCTCTGTTCCCCCAGGAATCCCTCTGTGCTGGTCTCACTTTGCAGTGCTTTTTCTTTCTCTGCAGAGGTCACTTCTTAGTCCTAAGGGGAGTTTCCACCCCACCAGGCACCTCCTCCCCCTCACAGTGAGAAGTGGCCTTCCTCCAAGATGACACAATTGACCATTCCCCAAAAACAGCACTGCTTTTCAAGGAGCCAGGATGAGGAGGGAGATCCCTGGAGCACCACACTTCATGAGGGGACTCACCCACCACGTCCACCCTCTCCAGCATCACAGGACTGAAACTCTCCAAAGCAGATGGGGGGAAAAGAACCTGGACAGCAGAGAGCTTTTCCACCCAAGTTTCACGCTCAACGGGTTATTTTATTGACATGAAACATTCACCATCCTTTTTACCTCACTGGGTCTTCCACCCCACAGACAGACTCCCTCCCTAATTCCTCCAAGTTTGCCTCAGCTCCTCCAAACTCAAAACCTGCCTAGCATCTCAGGAGCCTAACTTTGCTGGAGCAGGTCTGGGGGACTGCCCACAGATCCCTAGCAGGGCTGTGGCAACAGGCAGCTGAGCCCAGCAAGAGGTAACCGTGTCTTTGCATGTCCACTTGTCTCTGCATTTCGTCTGCCTTCCAAATGTGAAGCACTAGGACACAAATCCAGTTAATACTGCCAATACATTGCCATCTTGGCATATTGCTTGTGTAATCTCTATTAAAAATACTGCACTTCAAGCCCAGAGCTCCCCAGAAAACAACCAAAACTTTAACTTTTTGAGAACGTGTTCAAGTTGACACAGAAAACTAGTGACTCTCAACATTTCACACTGTTCTGCAAAAAAATTGTCACTGTATCACTGAACAGGAAAAAACAAAATATGGGCAACTTGGAATTAAAAGACAGAAGAAAGGAAGATATAATTGCACTTCCTGTGTCTCTAACATTGCTGCTTTATGGTTAAGATCACCAAAAAGACCCCATCCTTTTTATCTCGTGAGATGACGACTACCACTTAATCAATGTGACAAACATTAAGGAGAGCACAGCTAGAAGAGAAGGGTTTCTACGCAATTGAAAATTCAATCTTCAATTCAGTTTGGTGAACACCTGGGTTTGCTAATAACTAAAAGGAAAAATGTCTTTTTTAAGGTTAAATATTTATATGGTTTCAGTTCGAGTTTGAGAACTCATTACACATCTCTTTTCTTAGAGGATGAGAGATCAGAGAAGTCATCACCTCGTAATAATTGGATTTGGGGGAGGAGAACTTTCTAAAAACTCTCTGCTGTGAGCAAAAAAAAGAAACAATTAATGAATTAATGAGCTAAGATAACAAACAGCTCAAAATCCACAGTATATCTGCTTTCCTGAAATCATATGCTTTCAGTTGAGGTTATACAGAGCCTCCAACAAGGCCTCCAGCAAGGCTGACTCTCGTTACAGAGCACATGCCACACTCTGCCTTGTCTGGAACGAAGCAAAATGATTTCATCTGGGATTTATAAAGTCATCTGAAGTGAATGTATACAGCACTACCAATCATGTTTCATCTCTACAGAGCCCAGGCCAAATTAAGTTTTGTTCCACTAACGACCAGAAGAAACAGTGATTCACAACTCAAACAGTCTAACAAAGGATTCCAATTTTAAGACATTATAACACCAGGTGGCTCTACAGTAAAAACTCCTTTCCCTTGTGCAGTGGTTTAACACCAGCTGGCAACTCAGCCCCACCAGTGGCTCGCTCTCTTCCCCCTCAAGATGGGGGAGAAAATCAGAAGAGTAACAGAGGGAAAATTCGTGGATTGAGTTAAAAACAGTTTAATGGGTAAAACAGAAGTGACACACAAGGCAAAGCAAAACAAGGAATTAAATCCTCAGGAAAGTAGGGTTCCATCACCCGTAAGAGTGACTTGGGAAGACAAAAACCATCACTCTGAATGTTGCACCACCTTTTTTGCTCTTTCCCCAGCTTTATATGCTGAGCATGATGCCATATGATGTGGGATATCCCTCGGGTAAGCCTGTCACAGTTGCATCCCCTCCAAACTTCTTGTACCCCCCAGCCTTCTCACTGGCATGGCATAAGAAGTTGAAAAGTCCTTGACTTAAAAGAAACACTACTTAGCAAAAACTAAAAACATCGGGGTGTTATCAACATTATTCTCATTCTAAATCCAAAACACAATGCTGTAACAGCTACTAGGAAGAAATACCAGCCAAAATCAGGACACTTTGCCTTAAGAGCCTAAAGCTGCAGCTCAACTAAGCTACAGGAACAGGTGTACACAGCAGTTAGTCCATAGATTTAGGGCGATGTTTCTCAGTGCATAAGTGTCTCACCTCTTCCTTTACTTCTGCCTGGACTGATTCCCACCTCCCTTTAGCAGAGACTGCTATAGCACCCACTTGGTTCTTACTTTACCAAGGGAATGGATTGCAGTGCCTCAAGCATCGCTAAAGCGCTCCTCTGACTGAAAATAGTCAGTTTTAAACAAAGCTCTCAAACTTGACCATCCTTCCTTTAAGGTTTTTCTGTTCTTCATTGTTTTTTCATTTTCAGTTTCTCTCAAAACATTACCCGTAGCTCCCTGCAGCTCCTGTTACCTCTAACTATCTCTGACACTTCTCCTCAGAAACTCCTATAGCAGTGTATTGCCACTCTTGGAAACAGACTAAACTCCAAGTAGTGGAGAGTGAGGACAAAAGCCCATCACTGGCACCATCTTCTCATCATTACAGTTTCATTTGTTCTGCAATGAGATTTTCAAATTATTAGAGTCTGTTCCAATTATTCCAATAAAACACACACTGTTTTGGAAATAAGAAAGGCTCCTGAATTTTCACACCTTGAACAAAATTTGGTGAATGAGTGCTGATAGCTTCAGTATCCAGAGATTTTGTTTTTCCACAGTATAGCACACCTACGTGCATAAATAGACTGTTCCATTACCAAACTGATTTACCTTTTTCCTGCATAATTTGAGGACAATGTACTTGCTCCTGATTAAATCAAGCCTGTTCCCTCCCTCCCCCCCGACTTACTTTGCTTATTTACAAACAAAAGTCTTGATAGGCTCAATCTGATGGCAAAGTAAAACTCACTGGGATCTACTGTTTACCTCCAAAACACTTAGGTGTAAATTCATCTTTCCCCAACCCCTTGAAGCCCACTGTCAAACTAAAACAATATATTCACAGAAAGGCACCTGCATAATTTGGTGGAGATTCTGTACCCATGAATTATTGAATGGACACATCCTTAAGAGAGAGCAAAGCCATCTCTGCCAAAAACTGGACAACTCAGCAAAGCCATTATCTAAAGATCACCCTAAACATCCTTCTTCATTTCCGCCTCTCCCACAACACAGTACATTAGACCCCAAAAGCTACAGCTAATTTCCTCCCAGCATAGCCCTGAAACCTGCTCAGTCCCTGACTTTTCACAGTGTAAGTCCTGCCACACATAGGTCCCTGCATGCAAATGAGCACAAAGTCTGGTTACAGGCACAGGGTGTTTTAGTTGCTAAAACTCACAGTTTGGCACCTTCAGCAACACTAAATAAGTTAAAAATCAAATATCTGTGAATCAGATTTGACTAAGTCATCCTCTTGCAATCCTGCAGGTTTCCGATGTGGAAAAGGGAGTGGCACAGGAAGTCGCTCTTATGGCTTACCTCTTCCTCTGAGAAATTAGCATGTTGGATATTGGAGAAGGAGCAGAAATAAAACAATACAGCAGAAAACACCGTAAATAACTTTACTCCCCTCATAAACCACATCTATTTTCCTATAATAACCACCCCAGCTACTGCCAAACCTGCACCTAAATACGACATTTTTTACCATTCTCTCTTACTGTTAAGACATGATTCTCTCTTATTTGATAAGGATTGATGTTGTAGGCATTGTCACATCAATTGCTCTTTCAAGTAGACAGATGTAATCATTTTAATCAGGTCACGACAGCTGACAATTTTAAATGCACATCAAAAACGAAAACATTCATTACCATGTAAATACTATGGTTTGGTGACTACAAATTGAGATTTAAGCCACTGATATAAGAGATACCAACTGCTGAGTGATGACTGCGGAAAAGTTGAAGCTTTATAACTTTTGTGCCATAATAGGTACTCTTACCTGAAATTGAAATTGTTAAAGTACACATTTCAATGAATTTAACCTCATTCCTATGCATTTGGTAGGACAAGAAACTAGACCACTTACTCATACCACATTATTTTAGTAGACGTCACTGTCTCCTCCTTATCTTACAGTCATACAAACCACTGTTTCATCTGGACTAGTTCACCAAGAGAAGTTAAAGGAAGAAGGAGAGTTAATTCTTTTCTGCCCAAATAAAAGCCACCGAGGGTAGAAACATACTAGAAGAGATCTCTGTTAAAACACTTAACTCCTTTCTTCACACAGAAGAACAGGTTGGACAAGCCTAATACCAGTCATATGCCTCTTTTCCATCTTGGAACCTTTCTGGTAGTTAAGCTAAGGAGTCTGACCAATGACTGATTCATCTCATGACAGTAATGACAAGCTCCCTGGTATTGTTCTGACACTATTTCATTAACTCCTTTCCTATTGAAATTGTGAGCATGCTCAAAAGATTTGCAAATTGAGACTTTAAAATTTCACACAGAGTGGCAAATAGAAAGCTCTGCTGGTGGCTAGTGGGCTGTGACTGCTTACACCTCATTGTGCAGACTAACAAACAAAACAACCACCAACAAACCAAACAACATAGCTGCTGTAGTAATATCTAGATCAATATAATCCTCACTCCTGAAGTCCAAGAAATACAGACTTTCTTCATCTAAAATTTCAGGAAGGGGATGGAGCACAAAACAGTTAGGTATCCAAATTCATACCACAAAGGAGCGGCAGTTGTCACTGTACAAGAGCACAAAGGCCTTAAAGTAAAGTTTCTCCTTTTTCCCATCCTACTTGACATGATCAACTTGCCTCTGGGACGCCCCTAACAAATTCAATGAGAGCTTGCTACAGGTAAGTAAGGTAAGCAGGTAAGTTAGGCCTAGAAAATCTAAGCAGATAGAAAAACTAACCAGAACAGCTTCAAAGATCATCTACTCTTTTTTCTTTTTTCTTTCTTTCTTGGATGTCCTTACCATTTTCCCCCATCTATTGCATTTTCCCACTCTCTCAGACAAATTTCTCCCACGATCTGCTTTCCTCTGTGCTGATTTCTTTCACTGCCACTTTGTGCCTGTCACTTCCTTTCGTTAATCAGTTCTCTCCAGTGCCCACTTATTCTGACAGTTTCTGTCTCTCATTTTGTTCTTCCATTTCTCCTCAATTTGTCTCCTTTCCGAAATGCTTGCCCCATATTTCCCAACGTCCCCTCTAGCTCTTTAACGCTTCTTCATTTTCCAGCACTCTCAGGGCAGCAAGCATGCCCCCAGACTAAATACTTCTCATCACACTTGCTTGGCAAACCCCGTCATGACAGTGATAGCTCAAGTGGCATCTGCTGTGGCTGCTGTGCTACCAAGCCATGGGTCTTCTTGCACAAACACAGGACAGAATTTATCAGCAAGTCCCAGCACTGTTGTTCCCTTAAGCAAGGAATATGGGTACTAATACCTGCAGTTACACCATTTACTATAATTAATGAACTTAAACAAAATGGTTCACTTAAAAACTGATCCCTGCATGAGATCTAAGTAAAGAAAAAACCAAGCTTGGTCACATTTATGGAGTTCACTCTACATGACAGTCTCTGGAAGACTTCCTTTCTACAGGGGAAAACTCCCCTTTAGTTTCTGTGGCATCTTGGGTGTGTCCCACTGGTCTAAAACAAAAACTAAATGAACAGCACCTGCTCTGAACACCCCAGAGCAGGGCATCACCTTATAGGTAGTCATTTAATTCAATGGGAAACACTGCTTCCTACATTGACAGCTACCACACATCAGAATCAACTGTTTTAACAAATTAAAATGGAAAGAATACACTCCATGTGCAGTGAACACAGCATTAACAATCATCAGCATTTCCCCCCATCCACTTCGCTTATTTCAGCTTTTCTCAGGATCTTCAAGTAAAAAAGACCAAAAAAATCTTCCTATCCAAACCCTTTTAGTCCTTCTGATCCAACTCCAGCCTCAAGATAGATCAGCAATCTTTACCTCACCCATTCTCAGCTTCCTATCTACAAACAAAATACTTCAAATTTTTCACGATGGTCTTTGTTCCTTCCCAGCAATAGTCAACTGGTGCCTTTGCCTACTTTCAAGGAGCTGGTTGATAACTGCATCTGATAAGCGTAGACAGTAACTGATATGGAAAAAATTACTACTCTTCCCCTCCTGCTTGCTGGCAAATATTTCCATTCCCTCAGTAAAAATGTTGACACACAAGTGAGTCCATTTAGCATTTGTCAAAATGGAAGGGAAATAAATTGCTGGTGTGCAAAAGGAAGTGTGTAAAATGAACTATCTAGAAATGATAGTATTACTATTTGACAGCCTGAAAAGAATCTCTTTCTCTGTTATCCTCTCGGTTCAGACTACCCCTCCCCATGACAGCAGATGTAGGCACTCTCCCATCTTCTGATTACTTCATCTTGTTTCTTTCCTATATTGCTTCCTTCTGCTGCGGGAAAGCAATCCCATCCTCATCCTTCGAAATTCCATTTGGCACTATCGTGCTTTACCTCCTCCCATGTTAGTACCTTATCTTTGGTGACATTATCCATGAGACTATAGTGAAAGGAAAAACTGAGAAGTTCACCAACACGAAAACTTGCAAAAAGGGCTGCTCCTGTGTCCCTCTTCCCCCAAAAGAGAGGGAACGTGTGGCACAAAGATGAAATATTCACCATGTTCTGACTGGCATCATGTTCACGCAGATGCCCTGGAGATGCAGACACAGAGAATTTGGGCACGTGCGGAGTCAAGGCTCAGAGACAAGATGACAGGTTGACAAGATGAGCATTTGGGGGAAAAGGAACTGGTGACAAAAGCCATGTGTTCGAGATCACGCAAGCACTGTGGCAGGAGCAGAAAGCCCATCTCTTGAGCCTCTATGCAAGCACGCTCAGTCTATTTACACTTCTGCACAGGGGGAAATTCCTCGGGCAGCTTTGGAGCAGGAGGAGAAGGAGTGGGGGCTGTAGTTTTCATCCCGTTCCTCTTTTTGCTGGTGGGCAGCAGGTATCTTTCCGAGAAAGCTCTGATTTCCAAGCTGAATTCACCGCCGAGCGTGCGGCTCCCAGCGCCACCGAATCCCACCCCGGCTGCTGACAGGGCTACACGAGGCAGGACTTACGAGGTCTAAATCTGTCAGGGGAGACCGAGCCCAAACCCCTCGATTTCCGTCCGCAAACCGATCAGCCGTAACGCCGGGTTCCTGTTGCTAAACTCCAGTGATGCCGAGACGGCATCCATCACCGGCTCAGCCCCGGGAACCCATCCCCGCCGGGCACGGCAGCCCTCGCACAGCCGCAGGAGCCTTTAAAAGCCACTAGCCGAACAAAGGAGCGCGGACAAAGAGCCCTGTCCCACGTCTTCCCTTCCATCAGGTAGACTACTGACGATGGAAAACCAAGCCAAGGCAAGCCAAGCCAAGCCAAGCCCTGCCGTTCCTCCCTTGCCTCCTCGGACCACGGACGCGCGAGGACGGATGTCCCCGCCGCCGCCCGGGTCAGAGGCTTTGTTCATCGGCGGGGACGCGGCAGAACCGGGGAGAACACCCGGACGAAGAGGGAGGGAGAGGCGTCCGGTGACGAAAGGGACAACGGGGGGAGCCCCGTCTCTTTCAGCTGCGGGGTCCCTGCCGAGACGGGCAACAAGCGGGGGACCCCGCCGCCCACACCCGTCAGACGTGCGAGGGGGCTGGAGGCGAGGGGGTGGCACAAACTCCCCTAAAAGTAGCCAAAACCAGGGCACGGCTGCGAGTGGCTGAGCCGGCGTCAGCCCGGGCTCTGCGCGCGCGGGAGGGACCCTCTCCCCACGCCCGCGGGGCTCCGCCGCCGAGAGCGGGGCCGCCGCTGCCCGGGTGGGCTTCACCCGCCCCGCGGGACGGTGCTTCCCCCGCACTCACCGCCGGCTCCGGCCGCCGCCGCTCCCCGCGCATCCCGGTCCCCGCTGCCCGCCCGGCTCTGGGAGCGCCGCCACCGCCCCCGGGAGCCGCCCCCCGCCGCAGCGCCCGCCCCCCGGCGCGGCCGGGACACCCCCGCGGGCGGAATGGTTCGCTCCCCTCAGGCCGGGGTCGCGGGAGCGGGGCGGCCGAAGGGCAGCCGGGATGGGGGTGTGCCGGGGGCGGGGGTAGACGGGCGAAAAGGGGCAAACGGGCACAGGGATGCCCCCGGAGGGGCTGCCGCGGGCTCTTCACGATCCATAAATATGAGTCGCCAGGCAATTTCCTGCCCGCGAGATTAGCTGAGCAAATAGGGCGGCGCTGGCAGGGCGCGGGCCCGGTTTTCCGTGCCCGGGGCTGCCTTTACCTGCGCTCGCCCTCCACCTCGTCTTCCTCTCTTCATCATCTCCGGTGAAGCCGTGTTGCAGGGGGGGCTGCCCTCTGACCTCCAGACTCCGGAACGGAGCCGGGTTGCCTCCGTGCCTTGGTTGGGGTGTCCCTGCCGCTCACCCAGCCTGGGGTCACACCCTGCTGCCACCTGCCAGAGGCGTCCCGCGATTCAGTCTTACCTGGGGAAAGTACGCCTCTGAACGTGTGTGTGTGCACAGACACACGTGTGTGCATACACACGCACAGGGGTCCCAAAAAACCCCCATCCAGGCCCCACGCATCAGCGAAGGACGCACGCAGGTGGCAGCTGTCCCAAAAGCGGGCAATGGGCCGGTGAGCCTGTCTGGCCCTTGCTGGAGGGGTTTTCACACCAAAGCAAGCCTACGAACCAGCACCGGCTCCGCAAAGCATGTTTGCCAGATCAGCGCATCTCACCCATCCCACGTTTGGCAAGTGCCTGGGGATGCCAGTCTGGACCCTTCAGGGTTCCTGGCTCTGGAGAGTGCTCATTGACAGAGGCAGCGAGGCTGACCACTGGGTTGCAGCTGTTACAGGGAAAAGAGGATAAAGCCTCCGGGGAGGTGTCATGCCATCCCTGGGATCGCTGGGAGCCCAGGGCATATAAGCAACCTTCGCTTTCCAAGCGCTCGTGTAGTGTCAGCTTGGTAAGGCAAAGCCCGGCGATGAGAGATGCGAGCCAGCCTGGAGGGCTGTGCTCAGGGCAGTGAGCCAGAGTATCCTGCATAGCGATCTTGTTTCGTGCTGTGTGGCCTCATCACTCTACCTTTTCCCGTTTGTTTCTCAAAGAGGAAATTCAGGCATCGCAGCACATACCTGCTGTGCAAGGGTCCTGTGGGATGAGTCAAAGCTCACACAGCCCTCAGCCAGGTAACACATTACTGTGATTGCTGAGTGTTCCCATGAGGAAATGGGGGCCCTGGTGATCCGATTCCTACCTGGCATATTCCAGAGGATATTTTACTTGGCTAGAACAGTTACTTTACCACAATATAAATGTTGTAATAATTCATTAATATCTGGAATCTGTCTAGTAACACCCAAAATACCAGAGAATATTTAAAAAAACCCAAACCAACCAACCAACCAAACAAAAAAACCCGACACCCCTGACTGTCCTGATGTCTACTGTAGTTTACATACAAAAAGACAGCTTTGAGACTACTTACACTAATAGGCCAGAACTTCTGTGATGCCTCCACAAACATCCCAATGCTTCATTTATCACCAGCATTGAACCTGGCTTTTCTGTTTTGTTCATTGAACAAGAAAGAAGGAGTACACAGGGTTAAAAAAATAAAGGTAGATGCATGTAATTAATACAGAGTTAAGGACATGCTAAACAGCTGGTAGAGGTGAGAATGACTCTTAACCCTGCCACAGCCAGAACTGAAAGCAGCCAGCCTTCCCTTCATCTAACACGATCTTCTTTTTCCTTTTAAATGGGAAAACTCTAGATAACAGTCTGCAAAAAGCTCCCTAGAGAAAACGAAGCCTAATAGTACGGAAAGCTGTAACTTTGCTCTTGCCGTTAAACTGTTACTCTGAAGGACTTTCGATATGCGAGCTGAAACACACCTTCAGTTAATTCCTACACAACACAAGAGGTGGCAGCACACCTGGATAAGGCAGACCATGTGCTTCCCCTGATACCTGTATGATTGGACAACTCTATCTGAATAAATGTCATCTGTTTCTTGGCAGCAAAGGAAATAAAAATAAGGAATAGGACTTATCTCTAAATAATAAGAGGTACTTAAAACCAGCCATAGCTGAGGCCCTAAAATAACTTGGTGGGTTGTAATGTCTAACAGGTAAGACTCTGGCAATTTAAAACAACAACAAAAAAAACCCGTCTTGGAATTTTTACGAGTGGGAAACACTTAAAAATTAGCAAAGAAGTGAAACTCCAAAACCTAAAGAGCTGAAAACTCTTGCTGAAATAAAAGCAACAATGCTACTATTAAAGAAAGTCAGGAAAAAGTGTATGGAAACTGGCACAAGAGCTACAAGCCATAGATGGGTTCAACAATCCACCTAGCTAGTATAAATTATTTTAATGGCAATTGCTCAGCTACAACAACTGTACTGCATATTATAGAGCTTTTAAAATTCTCCACCCCTCAGCATGCAAGCATGCCCAATAAAAGTTTAGTTTCCATGGTAATTCATATAAGTAGAAATCAAATGTTGGAATGTTTGCAAAAATCATGCTTTAATCAGGAGCATTGCAAATGGTAATAAAACATCATTTTATTACCATATTTCAATGTCATGTTCCTGTAAGAGGGAAGGAGAGATCAGCTGCTTCAGAACCTCTGAGCAGGCACCCACAATCACAACCTGGTCCCTTACCTTTACAGATTTTATCCACATCAGGTGTGGACATGACTGCATTTCTGTCAAATGAGCCAGAGCCCACAGCTGGGAGTTGGTTCAGGTTTTATGTTACCTGCAGGAGGAGAGCCTGACAAAATCGGTTGAGATAAAGCTACCCATTGATGACTGGGTGCTGTTACACCCAGTCTTTGGTGACAAAACTGGTCTGGTTTCTTCCCTTTCCTGCCTTAACTATTAATTTGGGTTCCTGATTTATGGTTTGTGACCTTCTTTGGAGGGTTGATGCAGTTATTTGTAAAAACCAGACCAAGAAAATAATCCAGGTGAAACCTCTTCCTTCCCTGCACCTTTACCCCTTCCAACAAATTTTCAAACAGTACTTGCATTAGGGTGATTGATGAGAAGAGAAACAAATAGATATGAGCCGCTGTGCTTGAGACCAAACCTCTGTTTCTTGAACTGGCATCACCAACACACTAATGGATTATTAAGTTGCACCCTCTTTGAAAAAACATGTCACAACAAATGAAATCATAAGGTTCAGTGCTTTCCATCATTTAACCAGAGCATTTTGAACCACTGTGAAAAAACCCAGCTGTTGTTTGCCATTGAAGAATAAAATTATACAATTGTTTATAGCTTGAAAATAATAACAACCGTCACAATCAGAACTTCTGGTGAAACTTCAAAGCAAGCAGTGATTCTTCCACTGTAACTTCCTCAAAGACATTTTGAGGCAGTGTAGAAGACTGGATGCTAGGTACTGAAAGAAACTTGATTTTTATGGCTCGCTGGGAATCTCTGCAAAATCTAAAGGCAACATGAATGGTACTGCATTCATCAGTACCATTCCAGTGGAAAAAAAAATCACACCCCATAGTTACAGTGGTCATCCTAGTTAAAAATCTAAAAATCTGTAAATGCAGCACACAGTAGGGGATGCATATCAAACAGTGATATAATAATGTAAATTGGTGTTCAACCAGTGGAGTGTTCTTATGACTCGGCCTGAAACCTAAGTCGTCACACAAGAGCTATCAAGAAGAAACTGCCCGGGGAAAATAAGTTACATGAGTAATCAAATCTCATGCTCCAGGGCGCAAGTCAATTGCTGGAAGGGTCAAGAAAGGAATTTCCTCACTCTCTTCCTTTGCACAGTTGTACACAATTAACTAGGTTGTAATTGCAAGGCAAGAAAGCAGTTAGGTCTTGCATTCCTCTGAATCATTGGGCACTGGCTGCTTTTGCAGCTGAATTCAGAGCTGAAAGGACAGGTCTGGTAGGTGGGTTTTGTTGCAGTTCTGTGAGGCTTTGCCTGGAGTTGCAGTGCAGTTGTGAGATTTGCTCTTCCTTTGTGCTGACTGCCTAGCCCAGAGTATGACTGTGTTGCAGAACTACCATTAAAGCGAGACTAATTTAGGCAGTTAATTTTCTGTTAATAATAAGTAGTTACCTTAAAAAATCTCTCTGTCAATAATTGCACAACTCATAATGACTCATTTAAGTAGCAGCAGTGTTGTAGCCATAATGGCCTAAAGATATAAACAAGACAAGATTTGTTGGAGAGGTAACCATTTTTATTAAGCAACTAGACCATTTAATGCAATAAAAGATCATGCTGTTTCTTCTTTAAATAGAGCATTTTAGCGATCAAAAGAATTTTTTCTAACACAGGACAGACATTGCTTCAACTCACAAGAGCATTCCCCTGTTAGCTTGTGTATGGCTCTCTGTCTTCATTGCTGATTAATTGCTTCCCTTTCCTACAATCAGGGTGTGTTAGTGAGTGGGGGTGGCTTAGGGCTTCATTAGCTGCTACAGCAGCTAAGCTATCTACAGTGGTACTAAAGTGTTTTTTTCCTGTACACAAGTACGTTTTTGACATATGATCTGTGAGAAAACATGTTGAAAACTGCAAGCATTAGGTCTGCAGGCAAAACCTTGGTCAGCGCTCCTCATAGATGCCAAAACAGTAGGAAAACAGTTGGCAGAAGACATGGTGCGAATTCTGTAGCTACACTGGCTTACAGTTATAGTCATGGATCAGGGCAGCCAATCATTCTGTACTCAGTGGTTGGATACATGGGTACCTTCGCTTTACAGTTGCCAGTCTTGCGTTTTTCCCAGCAAGCAGTAAAGCTACTCATAGAATCACAGAATGTCTGGAGTTGGAAGAGACCCGCAAGGGTCATTGAGTCCATACCTTAACCCTGCACAGGACAAAAGTTCCTATATGTACATTAGTCTGGGGCCTTATGATTTGCTTCTGATGCCAAGCCAGGAAGTTTTCTGTTCTCCTTTGGTCTCTGTTTATCAAATCGGCGTGCGCATATAACAATATTGTGGGTCATGTCGGTGAGATAGTACTTTCTTTAGTAGGAAGTGAGAAGAAATCTAAAAGAATTTAAGCTGTTTGCCGAGGGTTACATGAGAAATCTCAGTAGGGGCAAAGTGTGGAACACAAGAACCAGCGTTACTACTTTAATTTCACAATTAATCTTTGTAAAGATAGATCTCCCTGTGCTGAAATAAATTCTCATTTGGTTTCTTCCTCCTGCAAAAAGTGTTCTTCCCCTTCAAGTGGAATTAAATTAACTAGTACAGTCAAAAGAGGTAAGCCAGTGTATTTGTACCAAAAGGAAAGATGGTTGCCAAAACTTACTTCATTCTATTAAGAGTCATTTGGTCTTTTGTAAAGTAAAAAGCTTTGCCTAACAAAGTTGAGATAAAATATATTCTCACAACGGATTCGTGAAGCTGCCTTTGCTGGCAAGTTTTTATATGTGCATTGAGAAGGGTTGTAGAGATTTTCTTCTCAGCAGATGGCCCCCAAATGTGGAATTATGTCCCATTAACAGCACAAAGGATGACACAGTATCGCTACTACTTTCTCACACTAGTAGGGGCAGAGTAAGATGCAGAGATATATTTTAGCCTCAGATTTCTGTTTCTTTTTCCTCCTAACAGAGGAAGGATTATAAGCAACTGCAAAATGCAAATTATAACCATTCTCTCCCTACAAAGACTCTACTTAAAATTGCCTTAAATGCTTAGACAAAATATACTAAACCCGATGATAAACATCCTGAAGATGCATGAATACACAAGGTAAAATCAACCTAAACCAAAATAGAAACCAAGTGAAAACTGACCATCTAGCTTCCCCACTGCACTTGCACCCCCTTCAACAAAATCCTAAAAGTATTACAGGGTAGTAGAGAATGTCACAGAATGGAATACAGTCATACACTGGGCTGGGCAGTCAGTACAAAGGAAGAGCAGATCTCCCATCAGAATATCCAGGGGAAGGGGGAAGGTAGTTTAGCATCTCCCAACAGGTTTTTAACTGATGGGTGCTGTCAAAATCTGACTCCTGAGGCCAGGACAGCTTCTGTACCAGAGAGCTTGTTGGTGTGCAAGGCACTGTGAGGTAGGATGTGGCACATGCCCATCATATACGCCCTGTGCCAGATTAATCCGTGTCCTGTCCTTCCCTTTCCTCCTTATGTCAGCCCCATTTTGGGTTACCCTGGGGAATAATGGGGGACCATGCCCAGCCATCCTACCGGTAACGCTGTTTCCCTCTGCCTGCTCTTGGGTGTGCCACCTTCCTCACAGAGTCTGCCGTCATGCTTGCTAGTTACAGGATTGGGCTCTGGCAGGCAGGGCAGGGGATGAAACTGGGAGGGCTCCAGATGACCTCAGCCTCTGTGCAGGCTGCAAACTGCTGGAAGAGCTTTTGGTACCACGATCTTTGTGTAAAGGAAGTAAAGCACTTGGGTACTTCAGATTCAAAGCTCCGCACCTCTCCACCCGCCCAGCCTGCAGTGGCTGGGAATCCTGCACTTTAACCAGAAGCTAAAGATTTACAGAGCAGCACCCAGCTAACAGTACAAGGTAAACTGAGAAGCAAACAAACACAGAGATTTTGGGAATACGAGTAGTTTGGAAATGCTATTTTACAGGAGCTGGACCATGAGAAGTCTGCTGACTTACGCACATATCCTTGTCTACGCTGCTCGCTGGAGAGCGTCCGTCCCCATCCCACAGTGCTGTTCCAGGCAGCCTGGGTAGCCTGTTTGCCACAAAACCCTGTATGTGCTCTTCACTCTGGGCCTGCACTGGTGTGGCCGTGACACCACATGCTTCCCATGAAATTTCCACTGACTGATGTAGGATTAGGCCCACAGGAAGTAATAAAATATGCTTGCTGATCCCACAGTATCACAGGAAATTAACATATGACAATATTTAACACACTGTTTTAATAAATTATAATTTTGTACTGTAGTTTAAAGACCACTGTGAAATCTGAGATAGGAAGCTGGGAGTAGTCTGGCTTCTTTTTCATAATGCCTTGTTTGCACGTTGCTTTTTTTTTCTTTCTCTTTGTACTACTGAAACCTTACAGCACTCAGGGGGAGGCATCCCAGTGCTGGTGAGCAACAACCTTCATTTTGGTTGCAGGCTTCCCAAACCATCCTGTGAACTAGAAGCCCATTCTAACCAAGAAGAGAAATGCACTATCTCAGTGATAGGCTTTGCTAACAGGACGTAAATTACTGAGCAACATGAAATGGGGACACAAAACTAGCCCATAGGAGCCAGGCGATTAGTGCATAAAGAGAGAGAAGGGCTGACAGCAGATCCTCATTAAACTTAGGAACAGTTTGTCATTAGCATGTTTTCTTAAACCTCAGAATTTTAACGGGAGATAAATGCTTCTTTCTGCCTCCGATCTCCTCTTTAGTTAACGGAGGTTTCAGGTTCCCCCTCCCCCTTCATTTCTGGAGAGGCTGCCAAGTTTTCCCAGAGCTAAAAGCAACAACTTTCTGTTAAACGTTACTTCATGCTTCTGGTATTAATCTAATAGGAGGCTGGATGGGGAGGAGGGGGAAGCAGCAATGAAAGCTGATTTCCTGCCGTGCAGTGGGAAATCCATAGAAAATTCAGATTTAACACTAATTTTAACAGCTGGATGACTGCTTTGGCTTTTACTCGCCATAGGAACATGCAACTGCATACTATTTTTTTGTTACAAAAAGAAAACAGATGTCAAGCAAAAGGCAAAATAATAAGTAGGCTTGCATTTGTAAATACCCTGATTAAACCATCCTATTCAACTATGCTAGAAATATCAACAAATTTTGAAAATTACCTCTCATTTCTGTTAACATTTCTAATAAGAATGTTTATGGAAACAGAAAATATCCAAGGAAATCGTCTTGCTAATAAGCAGTTCAACAAATATTTACTTGGGAAGTGGTCCAGTGACCACTTTGAAGAGTATTAGTGGGTTTGAGAATCACACAATCAGGGCATTGAAATAAATCTCCTTGATGGAGGTGAAAAAAATCAAAACAAAAGGAGCAGATTGTGAATACTCAAAAATATAAGTCAGAGACAGCAGTCCTGAGCACTTTATGGTCATAGACAACATACACCACAAAACTGTTAGTAGCACCTCTCTCAGGCGTGCAGCACACCAGTGGATAACTTCTTATATTCAGCCTCCATTCTCTAGATAAGTTCTTTATTAAGAAGGCCTTGTCTATTTATTCTGATAATAATTGTTTGGAGGGTGATGGCCACAAATATAGTCCTTTATCTTGACTAGTAAAATAGTGGTTGTTTTTGTCTTTCAGTGCTTGTTGCTCAGCCTTTGCTCCACCTGTTTCTCACACACCATATGGCTCAAATCCTGACATATTGCAGAAGATTTTTTTTACATTGATGCAAAGAAAGCTTAATACGGTACACATGCTGAAACTGAAGGCTGTTTTGGAGGTGAAGCAGGGCTATAGCTTGTTTGTGCATACTGAGTATCCGAGGAAGGACCCTTACTGCAGATTATCTTGAGTATAAAGCTTTACCTGCCCGCTGATGCGTGCAATCAACAGAACATGGCAGCTGGTTTTTATGTCTCTAGCTGCAGCCAGCTGTTAGACTGAAAGTGTTAATCACCCTTTTCATCGGTCCCAGGCTTGCATTAAGCAAACTGGAAGACGCTCAGGGGTAGTGATGTCTGAAAAATCCCAGAAGCTAACACCCAAAACGTGAAGTAGAAGTTACGCTATGTGAGCTGGAAAGCTTCTCGTGGGGCAGATAAGCACAGGACTGGAATATTTGATAGCCTGAAGTACTTATGGGCAGGAGAGACAAGAAATGAAAGCCTTGAAAACAAGAGACAGCATGAGAAAAGTTCCTGTGGATGTCACATTAGGAAGAAGTTTTAACAGATGAAGCTTCTTAGGGGTCTTGAAAAAGCAAAGACCTCTAAAAAGAAATTGTTTCCAGTTTCTTTATTCTGTGTTCCTAAACCTCAGGACACTACGCAAAGTTTTTAAGTCAGCAGGACCATTGCCATTGCACCCTCTGTACTCCAAAAATTCCAGCTGGTATCAGGTTTTCCTTGTAATGGAAACAAGCTGGCAGAACTTCAAAGTCTTGATAACAGTTTATACAGAGAAGGGACAGCAACAGTTTGTTATACTTCACTATTAAAAATCTTGTTTTCACCTCTCTTTTTTCTTTCTTTCTTTTTTTTAATTTTTTTTTTCGAGCAGTTGGATAGAATATGGCAATGAAATGGTGCCACTTGTATCTGGTCGCAGCTCAGGAAGAGAATGTCAAAATGTAGCTGTACTGGAATTTGTCTGGGAAATGCTATCTAAGAGCTCAACTTTCATCAAATATGCCATTGCCAGGGGCTGTGAGCACCATGAAATCACTGAGCTCAGTTGGACAGCTTTTAAATGGCTGAAAAACTGAAATGGGAGCTTTGAAAAATAGGGATATATGAGTATCCAATCTATTTTTTTATTGGAAAGCACAGAAATCACAGCACTGTGATAAACATTGTCTTAAGACAGCACAAACACTCCGAAGAACATATGAAACTGAGTGAAAAAATGTTAAGTGAAAATAACACTTTAAATAAATTTGCTTTTGATTAACAAACACAGTTCAAACAATTCCCTCTGAGTCTTAATGTTGTATCTTTTCTAATTTTCGACCCCAGTAAGATTGTAGCTCCAGTTTCCAGGCTGTCCTAACTTTCCATGTAGTACCAAATGGCATATGAAGAATGTTAACGCAGTGTGGTCTGTGCCACTTTGTAAAGATTTAAGAATTATGCTGGGGCTCACAGTAACCAAAGGCCGAGTATCTATATAAAGAAGACATTTTTACTTCTCTGGAAAAAATGTTTCTCTTTTAAAAGTATTACAGTCCCTCATTTCTTTTCTTCCTCCTTTACTTCTTCTCTGATCATGTGCAACAGTAGAAACGGCCTTTGTTAGCTTTTTCTGGGCTGGCAAGAAGCCCAAAGATCCAGCTGACAAAAACCTCAAGTCAGCAAATCCAATGTGAAGAATGTCCTTTTCAGAGTCCCTGTTTCACAGTCTCCCTGTCACGGAACACCTCAATAGCACCACACAGCAGAGCCTTGCCTGGCCCTTCCTTACAAGGTGAATTATCCTTACCCTGTTCCTCATGCTTAAGTAATTAGCTCTTGTAACCCACCCGTGTCTGCCCAGCGTTTGTATGCTGAGCTCTGGGGGAGGCTGATGTGACAGCATCGGTCCAAAACGAAGCTCCCATCAGTGGGTTCAAGGAGCCATTGCAAGGCTCAGTGGGTTGGCCCTTGTCCCTCCCACCCCTCATTACATCTGAAGCATAGCATCCTGCACTCAGAGGCAAGCAGCCTGAGAAGGCTGTGTTATCCTAGAAGAGGTACGGTAGGCAAAAGCTCCCCAGGTTAAGTACGCGTGCTGCTGTAATCCTCACCTGCTACTGGATCACTGGGTTTGCACCAAAATTTCTAACACAAAAGAGTCAAGGACTTCACAGAAGCTACAATGGTCAGCAGTCAGGAAAACAACTGCTGTGAACAAACTCAAAGGTCTGTCTCATGCATTAGTTGAATAAGGTGAATTTTGATTTTTTTTTTTTTCACAAAGGAATTCAATGGTATTTAAAGAAATAAAGAACACAGTAAATAAGGACTTCACTGAGTGGGACAACAATCTGCACTACAGCTTCGCAGCACGGAAGTGGTTCATCCTGCAGTCACAGCATTTCATATAATATCAAAATAAGCACTTATTTCTCATGCAGTTTTCTTTCCCAAGCCTTTCCTTAGTGGACACAAATGAACACCGTGCTTTCTGCTCTTTCTCCTCCCCTTTCCTCAGTGGTCCTTTGGTATTTACCTCCTCTCATTTTGGATTTCCTGTCTCTACCCTAGGGAAAGGATTTTCCTGTGAGAAAAAAATGTCACATTGCTGCTCTGCCTGGATGCCAATAGTCCAAGCCTATCCTTCATCTGAAGCAAAGCTCTCATCTACCTGCTATCAGAATAGTACTGCTCTTAGATTTTCTTCCTTTTTTTTTTTTTCTCAGATTTCATTTGGAACTAGCTTTAGGTCCCTAATAGAGCTGCTATTTCCATTTATTAAATTAAGATGGATGCAGCTGTTTTGGGTAAGTGAAGACCTAAACTGGACTAAATCTCAAAATTAAAACCAAGCATCTTTTTGAAAGCACACCTACTCTCTATAGGGTCCTGCATAGCACATATCTTTTTGGGTACTATATCTGATGTTTTGCTCTGAGAGGGGGAGAAAAGCATACTCCATATCTCTTCTGCACATGTACAGACAGCAGGGCACAGCAACTCTGCTAGAAGCATCCAGATATGGTGATATTTAACACACACAGCTGTTTCTGAAATTACAGAAGGTGGTTTTGCATGAGAGGACAAATATCCCTGGCAATTCACACCTAATTATTCATGGAAATAAAAGTCACCAGCAGGATGTGAGAGGAAAAAAAGCTGTGCATCTGAGCAGTGAAAGTCCCAGGGTATGTTTCTGCTCAGATGGTTGGGACCCAAAACTTGCTCCACTTAAAACACAGATCAGAGTTTTTTCTCTTTTTCCAGTGACCAAAGAGACCAATAAACCTTTAGTCTCTGGACTGGGTCATGGCCAAGGCTGCTGAACCCTCAGTTGCCTTGCTGACAGGTTTTGGAAGTGCTTGGGAAGGACAAGCTCTGGCTCTGGAGAGGCTAGAAGACAACAGGAATGTGCCATGAAGACAGAAGAGCAGCTTCTGAAAGCTCAGCAGGTATCGTGTTCATGTTCTTGCATGTGCAAGCGCAAGGTGTGCATCCTGTACTCAGTGTATGTAACACCAGCAGGGTGCTGAAGTCTGGCTAAAGAATGGGGTAGGATACATTGCTTAGTGCATTTTTGTTTAGAGGCCTTCAGGGTGTTTGGTGCTTAGGATGTTGAAAATGCCTTAGATTTCTTTGCTATCCTCTTGTGGTATGTGATAAGAGATGCTAGATTGGCATGATTGCAACAGCCTGACTATGACAAACAATGGTCTGTGGCTTTGAATGGGTTGTACTGTACCTCTTAAAGCTGTTATAGAGCATTGGGGAGTGTTTTGTGGCTTGTGGTATATGCAGAATGGGTGATTTGTAGATCTTTTGGGTCTAACCAACTATTACCTCTGCACTTGTGAGGCATTGGATTGGATGGCCCTGGTGGCTTATTCCATGTACAGTGCGTGATATCTCACACTGCTCACTATTTTATGAGAAATAAATTATTGCATTGATTATATTCTCACTTTGAAAGTTGATGAAAAACTTCTTTAATACATATGAAAGAGGTTGAACTCTAGGTAATGCATTTTGGAAAGCCCAGAAAAGCCAGTAGTCTGGCCAGTGCATCACCAGAGAGCTAGCTGGGGTTCAGAAGAATGCAGCAGAATTACGTGCAGCCTGGCTTCAGTTTTAGCTTGAACCCATTTGCTTTTCATTTTCTGCAATGAAAGTTTAAGAAGAATCTAAATCTACACTTAGTGATCATTCATGGAACTAATGAAAGTCAGATGCAGACAGTGCTCTAATAAAAGTCAGACTCAGTTGCACGGGAAATTACGTGGAGCCTGCAGACACTTTCAAACCAGGGGAAATATCTGTGGAAGGGACAGTTTGGATGGTCTTGAACTTTGTCTCAGTTGCAGCCGAAACTCATAATGTTAGAAATCTCTTAAGGTCAGGCTTATAAACAGACTGTCAAAAGTTTGGGGTTTTTATAAATAAAGACATAAGGAACAACCTTTCTGTCATAGCCAGACAACCTATTCACATGCTAAATGTAATCAGCAAAGCAAACATTGTGCAAAAAATCTGGTGTCTTCTAAGCAATAAGATAGGTGAATAACCAAGTAAAGCTCTTTCAGTGGAGAGAGCATGTGGGATACTGCTCAAAAAATCAAGGTGAACTGTGAGCAAATTGACTGTATAATAGGGAGAAAAAGCAAACCTCCAAAGCCAAGTGTAAGTCTCACTTTGCCAAGTTCAACTCTGCAGCAAGTAAATATTCCTATGTAGAAAGGTCCTGACTTAAGCCAGGTGGGCCTAGTTTGAGTTTTATTCTGATCTGGCCTTTCCCTTCTGGTTGATGTTCATTTATATTTTCCACACTGAAATCTGAAGTTTCATTCCATATAAAAGATAAATTTGCTTAACTACAGTTAGAAGCAGAGATACCTGCTTCTTTACCACTGCAATAATGAGGAGATCCATAAAGCATTGCCACGTTCTACCTGGTCAGTACTTTTGTGTCATTTGTCTCTTGCAGACAGACAGATGTTGGAAACTGGTACTGCATTTTTCTGATACAAAGCCTTCTGATTTCAGAGCAACTCCTTAAACACAAGTTCTCACATATCAGTGACAATTCAGGGCAGATAACACCTTGCTTGCTTGGAACTCCAGGTGCCGGACTTCTGAAAACTCAGCTTTTATTCAGTCAGGCAGAAAGTATTTGTTTGGCTGTGACTTTCTTGATGCCTTCTCTGCATGCTGCCCTGATGTCTTTCTGGTTTCTCTTACACATGAACAATATTCAGCCACCTGCATGTTAACTCTGCCTGTTATCAAACCCTCCACCTACGCGACACATTCTTAAACAGCTTTGTGTGTACCCCCATTTTCGGGGTGGTGGCTCCTATTGTTTCAGCTATCTATTCCCTAAAGCCTAATTGCACTTTGCAGTTGACTTAAATGAAAGGTGGTTGTTACACCCACTACCTTCAGCAACTGCCGGCATCACAAGATGAGCATTTTTAGTACCCAGGCAAGCCATTGTGTTTGTGTGCCTCAGAACTGCTCAACAGGACACTAACCACTGATAGCAAGTTTTCTCAGACACACAGATCACTTCCCATGAAACTGCTAGAAACTGCTAGAGCTGCAGAACACATTCCTCTATATTTCTAAAGTAGAGAAGCTCTGTGTTTAAATGCAGCAGCTCCCTTTTCCTTGACAGAGGTAGAATCTGTTCCACTCTTCTTCCTGCTCTTTAAATCATTCTCGTCTCTCCAACAAATTCAATTTTCCAGTTAAATATGCCAACAGGCTGCTCTATTTGCTGAAAAATCTGGATTTTGCCTTAGCTGTAGATTCATACCTTTGAAACACAACTCTACACATTTCAAAATTAACCCATATTGTCAGCTAGCCTTAATGTGGTAAGACAGAGTAATCAGAGTATCTTGGGGAATAAAGACATTTTTACCTTTTGGTCAAAGATGGCATTTTTGGCAATGAGTAGAAGCTGGTTTCATACTCTGGAAAGCTCTTGACAATGAGACACCCACAGTCAAGTTCCTGATGTATTCATCTGAGCAGGTGTGGAGTAAAAACCTCTGCTCCAACTTGGGCAGAACTTTAAAGTGGGATCCTATGTCAGGTCAGTGCCTGATACCAGAAAAAAAAAGGTTCACGAATTAAAACATCCCATTAGCATCCAAAAGCAAACATTAACATAACTGAGTTAACAGGAAAAATATATACGTAAAAAAGAGAGGAACATTTCAAACAGTTCTCCTTTCACTCCAGCAGGGAATAAACAAATTTCAAGCCTCTGACACTGCTAAGGACCAAACATTGTACTCCAGCAGTAACAGAACCACAGCATTAGCACCAGTGGAGTTTGGGCAGAAACCTTTAAGTTCCACTGTTCACAGGGTATTTTCAGACTTTTGGGTGGTTCTTCAGATATGAGTCTCCTAGGAGCCAACTTGGCACTCCACAGCTTGTTCAGTTTTTTTTTACTTCCTTTGCTTCCTGGGCAAAAGCTGATGTGTGATGGAACAAGGACTACTGGCCCTTGCAGAACTTCCCAAAGCACGGGATGGTGCTCTGAGCACAGCAGCAAGTTCTCCTCCCTGTGGTGCAGCTGATCCCCCACCCTGATCCTGCCCTTTGCAATCATCTCCTTTAGCACAGCTTCTGAATGCTGAACTCTAGGCTGGGCCAGCTCCAAGGCTGAGGAACAATCCCTGTTTGCCTAATGACACCAGCCTTGCCTGGAACAGGGATGTCCTCTCTCTGACCCACTTGACAGAGGAAATTTATCAGCTTTGGAGCTTTTCCACTTTAAACAGAGAGACTTGCTTCAATGCTGCTTGCCAAGACCTGCTGCACAAAGCACACAAAGGAGCACAGTGTCATGGAAATAAATGAGCCACTTCCTTGGGATTCTTCAGCCTGGCGGGTCCTGCCCTGGCAGGTACCTCACCTGGCACCTGTTTTTGCCAACCAACAGGTCATTACCCAGAGGCAACACACTATTGAGAACAGGCACAAGCTGTTCACAGGAACAAAGAAAACTGAATGCATAGGCAGGCTTTGGAAATCCCATGAAATTTTTACCTGATGAATGACGAGCAGATCACAAAAATGCTTAAATACTTCTGGGAAGTACCAGATCCCATAACTGCTCCATCCCAGGAAATTGCATCATCACTAGGCAGAGGAGTCACGCTACCTCTTGCTTTTTACTCTGTGGCTTGATGAGTCTTTCCTTCCTTTTCTGACCAGATCGTGACCTCACATCCACATGTGAGGTGGAGAGCCTCTCTGTGTCAATTCTTTAACTGGATAAGCCAATTATCCTGCACAGGAGGTGTAAATTTGAGCAGCCTCAGGAAAGGGCTCATGCTGAAGTGATACCCCTGCTTCCTGGCTAAGAGGTGGGCACTGACACAACTCAGAAGAGAACAGCAATTCCCCCATATATCAAGACACAATACAGGTGCCTGAGCTCAAGCCATGAATCCTGGTTTCAAATAATCCCTTATTTCAAATCTGTAAGCATACATTCAGCTTGGGAGAGCACAGGAATTTTTGGCACATTTTTGTTCCTGTCAACAGCCTTTCCATAGCTTTTTGCTCTCTCTCCAGTATGTAATGGCTAGTGAGCCCCATTTTAAACACTTGGACTAAGACTTGGAATTGCAGTGTGAGCCCTTGCTTTTAGTTAGGTATGTTGCAAATCATTGTTCCCATGCTGCTGTTGTCCAAAATGACATATGCTACTGCTGTGTAGACTCACAAAAGATTCACAAGGTGACTGACAGCTGGAAATTTTCTAACTTTCAAGCAATCATTTCTCTTTTAACAAGATTCTAAAAATACACTTTGATATGTTTCTAAAAGGAAGTTTAAAAAAGCATGGAAGTAATATCACATAGAAACTTCAAAACTTAGTACAGAGCTCTGATCTGTGGGGTTAATGGTAAAGTACACATGAGAGCCAATGTCACATATCTGCCTTAAAGCATGAGGTACTAATACTTCTCTCTGAAAAGGTATGTACATTTCCCAACCTAAGTTCAGAAGCCTTCAGTGAAACATCCTATATTCAGCATGAGGCACATGTCCCTTTACTGGCTAGTTCATCCTTGACTTTTGAAATTCACAAAATCCTAAACTGTCAAATAGAACCCTTAATGTGTATATTTTTACAGTAGCCCTGAATGCATATATTTGTATCTGCTCTTTTTGTAACAATACAGTGCTCCTCAAGGAATGGCTGACAAAGCATGGATCCTTACTATGCTTTTAAAATGGGCAGTCTAGGAGAGAGTGGGCTTTTGCCATTCAGTCATGCATGAGCTGGCAGAGGAGAAGAGGTAACAAAACCAGCTGTTCAACTTAGCTGGCTCGGCAACACGCTGTCCCCATAATTAGCTGTGCCCTCTGCAACCTCTTATTAGGCCAGCTGACCTAAGAAACATCAACATTTCCTCAGACTTGAAATGTGTAGAGCCCCAGTCAAGAAATGGCATGAGCTCACCTTCACAGCAACGTGGTGAATCCTCAGTGTGAATGACCCGCACTCCTCAAGTTTAGTTGTCGCTTTCCAAAAGCTGGGGTTGGGACACAGGACTTCACTGATGAAGACATGCTAAACCTTGTCGGGCTCGGAGCACACACACCAAGGCTGCTGGAAGGCAGAATAACCATACAGTCAAAGCCAAGTCACACTGATATTGTACGGAGTGTATTTGGAGGCTTGGCCTCAATTAGCATATAAATTAAGTGGTACACGCAGTCGCAGCTTGCCAGAAAATGAGACAGAATAATCTCCCCAATTTGGCAGCTCTCTAGAGCATTTAGTTTGTGAATGAAGAGCCAGGCGCACTTGGAAGCCAAGCTGGGTCCACAGCTTAGAGCCAATTGACTTTACATGGTGAAAGCAGGTCTTGAGAAGGCGTGAAGCAGCCCCGTGCTTTTTCTGCTCTTAAACTAAGTTTCTATTATAGGAAAGTGACTTTAAAGATACTAATCACCGTTCCAGTAGACTGATAGCATTTCACCTATTGCATCCACAGGCCCAGATGAGCTGTGGTATGGCTCGCCCGCTGCAGGCATCTGGCCATTAACAGAGTGCTTGATTTTATTCCAAGTAAAGAAGAAGGAACGGAAAGTTCACAGGGAAAACGATACGGAAAAGATGTGACCACGTAGCTGCTGAGCTTTTACACAGGCAGAAATTTTACTTGGGGATCTTTATTAGGGGAAAGAATAAGGACACAGAAACTGGCACACAAGAGCACAGAGGGAATGAGTAGATGTGTTTATTTGTATAGCCTACACAAGCCTTTTAGGGTGTTTCAATTGAAACAGAGGGAAGAAGGCTTGTGTTTTTGTGCAGATGCCTTTCACATTCATTAGATTTTAGTTTCTCTTCTTTAAATATTTTCAGTTGTCAGGGGCTCAGCTCAGACGCAAAAGCAAGGAAATGTAAGCACAAAGGTATGCAGATCTTTCCAAGAGCAGTGCAGTTTTGCTCCTTTAGCTACATAGTCTCCTTTACGGACAATTTAATTTCTAGGAGAGAAAGCACGACAGATTTAAAAATAGGTAAAATGTACAGGGGAAAATCAGTGTTGGGCATGAATGGTCTTTTTTCTTAATACTTTAAACTCTGGTTTAAATAGAGTGCCTTGAAAAATAAAATCCACAGTCAAGCCTAGTCTGACTATATACATAACTGTATTTTATTCTCCATCCTGGGACAAATGCTTCTATTCATTATAGGGTAGGAATGACAAGAAAATCTTATAGGTCTCTCTTAAAATCCTTTCTGTATCCTTCAGCTAGCCTGCAGTTTCTTTTTACACTGAGTTTGTCCTTTTCCCTTGTTTTTAAGCTCCAGTTTAGTGCTTTCCTATGATTCTGCAGCAGCTGCAATTTGGAGCTGCACAGGTGACCCACACATCGCAAATGGCCTGGGACTCCTCCTCAGCTGGGCTGAGGAAGGTGCTGTGGTTCTGCATTCCTGCCCGGTTCCCCTTGTCGGCAGCTGAACATGTGGGTTCCTACCAAAATCCAGAGTCACTACCTGGTCCTGGACTTGCTGTAGCAGTCAGGTGGATACGGTCCTATCTGGTGCTCACAGCTAGCAAAGCTGTGATCTGAATAACCTATTTTTCTATGGCATGAAATAGTCAAGCAACCTTAATGAAAAGCAGAAATGACAGTGTGCTTGAGCAAGAGCTGGGAATTTTAACAACTTGGATAAAAGAAACGTGTGACATCCAACTTGCTTCAGTAAAAAAAAAAAATTAGATTAATGTCACAAGACAAGAAAAACGTTGAAATAAAAGTACTCCTTAAAAAGCCCCTCCCCTTGTCCATTTCATTAATGTTACCCAGCCCTTGGCAATCTGCTTTCCTGGTAAGCCATTTCTGGCACAGCTATTGCATGAAGGGTGGTTTCTGATCTTGCACTCTGTAAAATATCCCATTCAAGTTTCAACAAGGGAGAAATTTTTCTCTGAGGAATTAGCATTTGTTTAACCCACCCTTACAAAAAAAAAAAAAGGAGCAAAGTGGTTCATCAAGAATGAGTATAGCAGAATGAAATAAACCCATGACTCAGGGCTGAACCAGAGTTGTGATGTAAATCTACTAGTGACTTCAACTTGCATCTGTTCAAATTAAAGGGCAAAACTGCTCTAATCTTGTTAAGTCTTGCATATTCTGACACCACCACCTGAACTGGAACAGCAACATAATTTTCCAGTTGTCTCCACACTTTGCTTTCTTGTGGTCAGAACCTAAAAGTAGCTCTGACAGAAAGAGAGGGCTGCTTCCCAAAATTTTTGCTTTGTAAATACATTTCTTATTCATGCTTCTAGGCACATAACATCACCCCCGGGATCATGAACCTTTTATGACCATGACCTATAGCTTAGAAGTTACAGTTTATTACAAAATGAAGCTCTCTCCTTAACTCACCCACAAAAGGCCCTGCACAGATTAATTCATAAATCTTGTTTCTGTCTCTCTTCCCCTACCTCAAAAACTGAAAAAGCAAAGCAGCATAGATGAGTAGAGCAGGAATAATGATAATTACATGGAGCTTTTTCTTGATCCGTATTATCTCAGCACACAGTCACATCACCTTCCTCTCCTTGCCTTGATGACTGCCAGAGCTGCATCCAGCCCTGACACCAGCTCCTGCCTCTGGTGAACTTCCCCATTTGGAAAGTCTATGTGCTGAACAGTTTGTAAATACTCACTAACCCCCAGCTATTTCTATTGAGCCTTCCTGTACCTACTACTTGTAGAAGTTGTCATTAAGAAAGGTCAGGAACAAGGCTGATTTCTCCTTCAAAAGGAACTAATGTGTAAAACAAAGATCTCAGAGGAGTTAACAACGTTCTGTGAGTGTAAACATGAACTACAGAGACCAGCTGCAGAATAACAGTTCAGTTTCACCTATAAACAAACTGAGTTTTACAGTGGGCTTATGTATCTATTTCGGTGAAGTTATTTATTCTACAGGAAAAATGCTATTTGTAAGGCCCCAGGAAGGCAGGGGGATGAGAGGAGAAAAGGAAGTCCTGCTTATGTTGTTAGAAGAAGCTTCACTGCTAGACTCAGAAAGAGACTCTAAAATAAATATTTCACAAAGCCACAAATTTTGAAAGTCTTCAGGGAAATGATGCCTTTTTTAAAGCAAAAAAAAAATAATCTCACAGTTCTTCCAATAGGATATTTAAAGCTACTTTCCTGCCTTTAAAAGCACACCCTGCTTTTTGTTTCCTGGCTGGGTGGGGGGAAAAACCCCACAGAGATACAGAAATTGCAGCCAAAGGTAAACAAGAATAGTATGCGTTTAGTATCTGCATGAGGCAGTGAGGTGAATGGAATGAAAACTGGATTGAATATAAAGGACAAGAAAGAGATTGATTGCTCAGGTCAAAGACTTTTTGAAGATTCAGATTAAAAACTCTTCTGTGTGGCCTTAATACAAACAGTATGTTTTAAATTAATTAATTTCACACAGTAACTTGCTGCATATAGGTTAAGGCCACACTGAAAGAAGGGTGGCTCTAACTGAAGGAGGCTTCTAAGTGAAAACAAGTGATATCTGTCATCTTCATCTAATGTAAAACACACAAGTACTAAAACATGCCATTTCTTACGCCATCCTATTTTGTCCCTCAGAAAAGTCCAGCTTCTCC
Organism: Pseudopipra pipra; assembly: GCF_036250125.1. Classification (NCBI taxonomy): domain Eukaryota; kingdom Metazoa; phylum Chordata; class Aves; order Passeriformes; family Pipridae; genus Pseudopipra; species Pseudopipra pipra. The sequence continues at coordinate 17,453,826 of NC_087550.1, forward strand.
TGTAGCTAAAACTCAAAAGCAGACTCTTTTAGTTTCTAAAAAGATGAGATAGTTGTTTTTTATTCTCAGATTTCTCCAAAACACCAAAGTGGTCTGGAAACCTAATCATGAGTAACAGGCACCCAAATGGCACCAAGACAGGAAACATTTCCAGAAGCTCTCAAGCCAGTAGGACCCTGTGAAACCATCACATTCACTGAAAAGCCTTATTTGTTCCTTCCAAAGATGAGCTTTGGGGCCCAAGGAGCCATAGGTTATATTAAGAGTACACCAGCCACTGATCTGTCATTACTTTGTTTCTTCTCCCACCATGACCTATTCCACAGATATTTGGAGTTTTTTTAATCATTAACTTAAACTAATATTTAAAAAGTAGTCTTGTGTCCCTCTTTTCTCTGATTCTTGACTTTATTCTCTGCTGTATTAATAATGACTGAAGTATTTATCTTGTTTAATGTACAATAAATGCTATATATAAACTGCTTTACTCTGCTAATTCTGTCACTTGTATTATACACTAAATTTAATGATTTAATCCCAAGGCATGCTCTATCCCTCTAGGCATACTCCTGCTTCATGAAGTTTGATGCACAAATAAAATTCTTTTCTTACTCGGTATTAGCAAGAGAAATAAGTACTGGCGTAATACAGTGACAAATTTATTTGAACTAAAAGTACAAATTCAGATCCAATCTGCTAAACCATTTCAGGCCAAATACAAAAGAGCACAAGAAGCAACAAAATGTCTGTGTACGCCTCTCGATGGACTTTGAATGCATGCTACTAGAAAGAAAAGCAAACCATGGAAATTTTTTAGATCCACTTTCTAGAAGGCAAACTAATGACATTTTAGTACTCCCTGATTCATTCAGAGTCTACTAGAGTCCCATTTCAGAAGGATGCAGCTCTGTATCAGTATCTCCAGCAGCAATCCTCTGATTTTTATTATCTTTAAGCAGGAACTATTCAGACAAACAGCATCAACACACACCACACAAACAGCTCTGCTGCTGTTGCCCAAAAAGGGACGGGGGACCAAGCAGGGATTCTGCCACAAAGGGCTGGCCCCAGAGAAACATTAACAGGGTACTTTCAGTTTGGCTGAGCTGACATCCCTTGTGGTTTAGGTGCATTTCAAATGTTATCTTTTATCTCAGCACAGGAGCTCAATGTGTGTCCTGCTGGGTCTGGGCAGTTTGGTAAAGTAAGAGCATGTGTAGTCAGGGACTTGTTTGAAGCAAGTAACTCCCATTTTCTAGGAAGCATTATAAGCATTGTAATGGGAGAAACATTCAGTATTTTGTTTTTAATTAGCAGGTTGTCCTTTTAGAGATTAATCCAAAATGAAATATCACTATTACTGTTTTAATTTAAGGTCTTTCTAATGCTTAATGCCTGCAACTAGGTTGTTAAATTTAACTCCCTGTATCTCTAAATAAGCAGCTTTTCTTTTTCTAAACCATAAAGTTTCACTTGTTGTTAAATTTCAGAAAATATTTTAGCAAGATGGAGTTAGTATCAATTAAAACATGGCTTTATTTTCCACAAACAGATTGCTCTGTACTTTCAATTTGAAATATTCAAAAAATAAATATACATTTTAAGACTTATGTAAACCTTTTAAAAGTTTAATCTGAAGTGATTCTTCTTCAAAAATAGGAATGTTTATCCAAGTTGCAGAAAGTACCTGAGGAATATTGAGTTCACTTGCCTGTAAATATGAGTTAGGTATTGATTTTGGAAGGCCAACTATGCATCTGCCTCAGCCTGAGTAGGGAATTTAGATCTTACCATCCAGTGTAATGGGAAGGAGTCAGAATAATTTTTTATATTTGCACAAAACGCTTTTGGTTTTTGGCAGTTAACAAAATGTATTTTAATCCATCACAAATGTCATCGACATCTTGGTAGAAAGCCAAAAGCTTTTTCTTTGAACATGTTAGGCTCAACTGGCACATCTGGAAAAACTAATATTTTGAAGTCTTGCTCCACTTCATTTAGTTTTTGATTCATGATATACCAGAAAATCTAGATTTGCAGAAACATGTAGACAAATCTTAGTGCCGTGGTCTAGGTGACATGGTGGTGTTCAGTCAAAAGTTGGACTCGACCTCAGAGATCTTTTCCAACATAATTGATTCTGTGATTCCATAAATAGACTGCAACATGTCACGAGTTAACCAAAATTCTAATTAGATACCCAAGCCAAAGGCTAGGATTTTTCTCAGAATTCAGTCAGAGCAAACAAGTCTCTTAAAAAAGGCTGAGATTTTCTTTGCACTATAAGAACTGCAAGTATTATAAAGCTCCCATTGCTTAAATACCCACAGCAATAGTAATAAAACTGAGACTGACAACATCTATGTCACTGGTGAAGTTAAGAGAATTAGTCCTGGAAATAAAAATATGAAGAATTCATTTTTAAATATTCTAGTCTGTATTTTCTAAAGTAACTGTGAGTTTGGATCTCTGATTCTGCATATGCAACACACAGAGCAGCTCAGATGGCATTGTTTTGCAGACAGTATTGAAGACTTTCCCTCTGAAAACCCAGATCCTACATGGTGTACTTTAAGAAGCCACCACTGGGAAGACAACACCAATAGTCACTGTAGAAAATTATGCCATGCAATTTCAACCTGTGCTTCAGCAGGGACTTCATTATGGATCACCCATAATCCACATGCAGTTTTTTGTCACAATTCTCAAAGTAAATTTTAAACAGCTATTTTCATTGCCAAGGGAAAGATGGGGTAGTTTCACTGCCTAATTGAGGGACCTACCTCAGGAGGTTACATTACAGGACCAGTCTCCTCATGCACCCTCTTTGATCTTTCTGTCAGGGATATATAAGCAGCTGGTGACACCAATACACCTTTGAAGAAGGGACGACTCAGTATTTGGGAGCTGTGTCATGAGAATCCTTTTTTTTCTTCCTTTGTGAACTGCCAGATACCCACCCAGCCATCCCATGCCATGGAATAGGGACAGCTTTGGTCTAAGGGGGGTTTTAATTCCCTGGGGGAAGAGACAGCCTGAAGTTCCTGCTTCTGCAGCTCATTCATGACACAGATTTCTTAGGACAGCCATGGCCTGAACCCTATGTACGAACCCCAAGGGGCTGCTGGTGGCTGTGGGCTAACTAGCCCCTTTCCTGCTGTACAGCAGCTACTGAGAGCCCATGTTTAGGATATAAGGAATGACCAAGTACTGAACTGAAGCAATGCTCCTGCTCCAAGCTGCCTGCATGAGGAAAGGCTTTCCCAGCCTTGCCCCACTATTTAGGTGGGCCGAATGCCCTTGGCACTTACCTTGGGGATACAAAACACCTCTAGATATCCAGCTCAAGTCCTCGATTTTCTGGCCAGCTTACATTTGCCTTTAGGAGTGTAGTCACTGACCTTGACGGCATCCAAAGTGCACAAGGAGGTACTGGGTGTTTCAGCCTCTCCTACCACCACTCATGTATGTTCTGCCTTTCTGTCCTCACAGACAGCTCTTACAAGTGACAGAGGGGCCACAGAGAGGCCAGGCAGAGACACAGGTGTGTGCACATACATGTGCTGCCTTCTGCCAGCTTCAGGCCATCCCTGTCCTGTAAACCAGGGTGAGAGGGGGTGTTCAACCACCTCCCTTTCTATTTCCTCCATATGCCCGGGCTGCCCGTGTTCAGACATCGACCAGCAGCCCAAATAATATGGTCAGACATGCTGGAACAGCTTCTGGAGGTGCAAAGAAAAGGAGGTGGGGTGAGAAGATTCACATTAAGAAGATAAATGTGTTAAAAGTGTCAATATTTAAAGCTGGCTAAAAAAAATGATATTCAAAGCTGAAAATCAATCTTCTATAAGCTAAGAACTGTTCCTATACAAAAATCATCTGTCAGCATTAATAGCCTAAGGAATATTCCTATATATTCAAATCCTAAGTCAGCTGCAGTCCTTATGCAAGTGTACCTTCATTTCTTATAAAATTGAAGAGACTGGTTTTCTGTCTGAGTCTTTAATCATCACTAAAATATATATCTTTTTAAACTGATCAGAAGCAGCCATACCTAGAGGCTGGGAGGCACTGGGCAGGGGTTGTGCTTACATATGCTGGAGATCTCGACTTTTGATTGGTACCAGAGAAGCCCAAGCTAGATAGTGTGAACAGGCAATACCTCAGGACTAGACTGAAGTCAGCCATACTAGGGTCCATCTTCACACTTTTCTTTAGATTTTGCTTCATTAATGAAGAATGATGACACATTAAACATCTTCCTCCAGACTGTTTATTCCCCGTGCGAGTCACAGGGACGTTTAAACTCACCAACCAAATAGTCTCAAAAAACCATCTTTTAATACTATCTAACAAAGTAAAATAATCACGTGCCTATGCCAAATGAGTCAGCAAATACACATAATCCTTTCTGAGGCAAAGTAATGGCTTGTCAAAGGCATACTCTGTTTTAGGCAAGTTCTGCTGCTCCTTACAAACAGGCCTATATTATCAAAACTGATAACACTGGAAAGACTGGATATCAGTGACTCTGTGAGGAATGGAAGATTGCTTTTTTTCCCCAGTACTAATATTTTCTCCCTTAACCACATCATATACCCTCATGAAAAGGCTGCTACTCCCTATATATCCCTTTGCTTTATTTACCACCTATGGCTGCAGCACTTGAACCCATGTGCTCAATGGATCCTCAGAATTTGTTTGCAAAATGGTCCACTGAGACAAAACATCACCTTACAAGATGAAGAATCACATGCTTAATTGCCTTCTCTGAACAAGCAGAGGTAATTGCAAAGTATCTTGTATTGATGACTCTTCTACATGTAGGTCCAAAAGGAGAAATGAGTCTTAGATGCATTCAATATGGGGCTACAGAAAGCAATGACTCTGCAATCAGAGCTGTTTTTCTTATATGAAAAAGTGATTACTCAACCAGTGCTGACTGTTTAGGAAGCAAAGAAGAACTACAAGGAACAAATGAGCAATACATTCAGCTGAATATTGTTTCTCTCCAGTGGGAAGAGTGCAGTTTTTGTAGTATTAATTGCCTAATCATACAATTTGCCCCTCAAGGATAGCAAATCATTTGCATGGACCATTCAGAGACAAAGCCATTTGCCTACAGCTGAGACACTGCAGGAGATTTATTAGGCTCATCTACATCAGGCATTTCCAAAAGATCATGCAAAGTTGTACAAATACCCAAAGAGGCCTCAGCTAGGGTAAAGTTTAATTTTTTTGCTTGATATTATGAAACGGGATTTTCCTGACAAGGTTAGAGGGGCCTAACAGCAAAAAAATTTTTATTTCCAAAGGCTACTAAGGCTACACAATTATATGTCCTGCTTAGCTTGGATTTAAAGTAATTAGCCTGAAAATTTAGGAGCCACACAGATGAAGCAAACATCCGGAGGAGCTACACAGTTAAAATTTTTGCAAAGTTTTGAGCCTGTGCCTCTCTGTTGCTTGTTCCACTCAAAGTCTCCTTTGATAATTATTAGATCCATTACTAGCGTGTGAAGAAGAGACGTGCAAGACAGATGTCACTTGCTTCTTAACTTTCTTTCAAGGATTCAAGAACAGCAGAAATAAGAAGTCTGGTACCAAGAGTGAGAGGCTCACTGCTGAGGCTCCAGGTAGGCCCATGACATCTCCTCAACTCTACATCCAGCCATAGATGAACAATGCTGCAGGACCTGAATGGTCTTAATTAAGGTTTCCCAGACAAGTTGCATGCAAGATACTTCTCATATCACAGAAACTGCCTGAACCAGCAACCATCTCTTACTGCTTGTGTACAAAGCACAGAGTCCAGAGCTGCTGCTGTTACCAGTGTCAATACTGAGGTAAACTAATTTTGGGAACCATGCTTCTAAGTGAAGATGGATCAGTGATGAAAAATTAGGAAATGGTGGGGGGCAGTAGTAGATGAGGATTTATGTGGGAAGGTGGTACTTGCTGGTACCAGTCACGAGAGCTGCCTGGAGGCACAGGTCAGGAGCTTCCCGTGCTTTGTGCACCAGCCAGTAGGCACAAGAGTGCCTGCCAATGGGTGCCATAAGAGGGACTGCCAGTGCCAAAAAATATATCCACTAAGCTGATGTTGTGGGTTGATCCTGGCTAGACACCAGGTGCCCATCAAAGCCACTCTATCACTCCCTTCTTCAGCTGGACAGGGCACAGAAAATATAACAAAAGGCCCAGGCTGGCCACAGGAACACAGCCTGCTTTGGGCATCCACCTGCTCTGGTCCTCCACAGGCTGCAGGTGGATATCTGCTGCACCATAGGCTGCAGGGGGACATCCTTCCTCACTGTGGTCTTCACCATGGGCTGCAGGAGAATCTCTGCTCCAGTGCCTGGAGCACCTCCTCTGCCCTCCTGCACTGACCTTTGTGTCTGCAGAGCTGATTCTTTCACATATTCTCACTCCTCTCTTCTCTGACTGCAATTTGTTTCTGCAGAATAACTTTTCCCCCTTTCTTGAACATGTTATCACAGAGGCATTACTCCTGTCACTGATGGGCTCAGCTTTGATCAGTGGTGGGTCCATCCTGGAGCTGGCATTGGCTCCATTGGACATGGGGGAAGCTGCTGGCAGCTTCTCACAGGAGTCACCCCTGTAACCCCACTGCTACCAAACCCTTGCCATGCAAATCGAATAATGCTGAGCTTGTGCAATAGCAAAGAAAAAGAAAAGCAGCCAGGGCAGCAGTGGTGAGCGTGGCTGTGCTCAGGGCAGAGACCCTGGGAACAAAGCAGAGCAATGCAGCAGGAGAGCTCCTGGCCCCAGGAACCCAAAGGCTTCTGACTTCCTGTGGAAAATGATACCCTGTGACAAACACAAACCCCTGTGGCTAGCAACAATTTCATCAAATACAGTAGCATGAGAAGAGAAAAGAAAGCTTAAATTAATACACAGTTTTAAAAACAATTAAACCCAAGTTTAATTTGTGTTCGTTTGCCAAACCAGAATATTAATTGCTTGCAAATATTTGAAGATTACCAAGTATTTGTAAAAGTGTCTGTGGCTCCTAAAGCATTGATCAATATTAACAAGATTATGAAATTTAGAATGTCCAAGTACATTTCCTTTCTTTCTCTAATGCTCTTCCATGTATTTCAGTCATGTAGTGGGGGAATAGAAGTAGCATAATCAGGATAACTAGACCAAGCCCAGAGTAAGAAGAGCAAATAATCCAAAAATATTAAGCAAACTATATATACACCATACAAAAATGACTAATGCCACATACATCTGGAGGAAATTAGAGTTAATTGGAAATAATGAACTAACCAAGCAGGCCCAACTTCATACTCTGTTATTTGTGGTGGCCAGCACTAGCAACAGTCAAGACATTCATCCATATTTGTATGCTCCATTTTTTAGTTGTCACTGCAGCTCTACATAAATAATTCTATCACATCCCCCATCATCCAGACATATTGCCTAATATGTAAAAATAAATTGCTATATTTCTTCTCATCTCTCTCCCATCCAAACCACAGATATCTCCTGTATGCAGCATATTATTAAAATGTTGAGGAAGGCAAAAGTTAATAACTGGTTTCTCCACAGGAAAATATCTTGTGCTCTGAAGGGATTTATTATGTGAAGTCAGGCAGGCTGCAAAGTTTGCTGATGAGAAACAACCCCTCTGCCTTATTCAACTGTTTTGACAACTGTTAAATACAAGTGATGACACAGTTGAAATACCTAGTCTGAAACAAGATAAGATGAATCCCTCATATTAAATACTTTCTTGTACTAACACCTGTTTTTCCATGTATTAGCACCAATAGCAGAACAGCACTCAATACAGATGAAAGCAGAATTGGACTTGTAACCTATAATGTGAGTCAGGTGTGATTCATAGCTCAAGCTATGTCATTCCTATCTGTACTTGCTTATTTTATAATAAAAAATGGGCCTTTTAAATACTAACTCTCATGAGATCCACAGCCTTGTACTTCCATGCTGGCAGCTCAAGCCTAGGACAGGGCATACATGAAAAAATCCCCTGCTGCTGCTGAATAGGGGGGCTCATTGAAAGGCACCCCAAAACCCTAGCCAAATCCCCAGTGGGCCAAACACAGGGATGTCCCCACTTTTCCTGGCTCCCAGCCTGAAGCCACTCTTTCCTTCACTGTCTTTTCTTACTGAGCAGCAGAGTCACAGAATTGGGTCAAGGAGGCTTCAGCTCATGAGTGAAAATCCCTGTGCTCAGCAGTGAGACACACCCAATATGACAACAGCTCTCCAGCATCCCTCCAGAATTCCCTCAAGGACACAGCAGACTGGGAAAAAATGCCATGAAAAAAAAAATCCCAGTGCACAGACTTATGCTTAGAAAGATGTTAATACATCAATAAATGTGACAGAAAAGGGCAACAGGCAACCAGAATGGAATTTCTTTGTAGGTAGCTTGCCAATAGTCTACACAATGGAGTGGATATTGCACGGAGTGAATAATGAAATATTGAAAATAAGTTTGTTTTCAAAGGCCAGTAGAAAGCCTTTAAGAATAAGAGTAAAGACTACTAATCTTTACCACCCTAATGTATTTGCTCTGTAGCATTTTATAGGCAAGCAAAGAACATATAATTCTGTTAGAATTCAATAGACCAACCACATATTAGGAGCCCAACTAAAAACTAAAATTAAAGCTGAGATTTTCATACTGTGTAGATTTCTTCCAGTCTATCTTTCAGACTTGGCTAGCATAATGAATTCTTTTCCTTTGACACAGACCATCAATATTTCATGAATATTATAACATGTCCAAGTCCAAGCAACTGCAGAGTCAAGCGCTTGCAAGCAGTTGATTACAGCACACAGAGCCTATGTTGGGATTTGTCTCTCAAAAGGCAATCAAAGAGTGCCAGTGCACTAAGATGAAGCCACACTGTTAAAATCAAAACATTTCATGCAGCTGCTTCCAGAGCAGGGCAGCAACCCTTCTGACTCTAGAAAGCTACCAGAACTGGTTAGATAATGGAAATTTAGCCTGTAGAAGCTAAACAAGTGAAGAAGCAACAGAAAATTACACTCAGAATTTCAATGACACCCACCGCTGTTTTTCAGCTGGTTTTGTTTTCACATTCTAGCCTGACACACAGTTTAGTGAATACTGTGATTTCTCTATGAAGGTAACAGCCCAAATGGCAGCACAGATTCAAAAAAAAAAAAAAAAAGCTTCTCTAACCCCAAACTGAATTTCTCAGCCTTGTAGTGTGAAAAGTACCAGTGCTAGATCAACAGCAAAACACAGAAGCTTTTCTATTAATTAGAAAACCTTTTGGGGCAGGGTGGGGGCTCCAGGTCACACATTGCAGCCCACCATCAGTAGTCTTTTCTGTACTTCTGTAGACACATTTGTATTTGTTCCATTTAGACATAGTGAGGAACACTTTTTTGGGCAAAACTGAATCCTGTTTGTCAGTTCAAAGCATTACCATGAGGCATCCCCAATTCTGTTGTACAGTAGATAGAAGTGGTAGTCTTTCCATCTCATTGCTTCTACTCCTACTCACAGCATCAGACCTGTGCCAAAGCATCAGTATCAAAGTATATCTTCAACCACTGAAGAAGGAAACAAGGGTTCCCATCAGCTTCTCTCCTCATAACCAGTAGGCCCACTCAGAATGGATGGGCTTACCAGAGGAAGAAAAATCTGCAAATGCAAGTTAATTCACAGGCAGTTGCACTCTGAGTTTTGTGCCAACTAACATGTTCAGGTAAAGCCAATATAAGACTGTGACCCTACTTATAACATAAGTGGTCATGAACTGCCAAAAGGCTGGCAGTAGCTAAATGTTAATTTCAAAGTGTCTTGTTTTTCCCAAGAATTGATTTCCAATTTGTGGAGAAAGACTAACATGAAATGTCATTCTTTTGTCCTCCATAGCAGCTGTTGCCCCTACCAAAGACCTGTATTAAAGCCCTCCTGAGAGAATTTTATCTATTTCATCCTACTTAAATCTCAGGGAATAAATGGAAGAGGATTATTTCTGCCCTGCCTCACAGAGACATGCAGGAGCTGCTCTTAGTCCTTATGCCTGTTTTCCCCTCCTTCATGCAAGTCAGAGCAATAAGGCTTTACTTGCAGCCCTCTAATTCAAACACTGGACAAGGGTAATCACATTTCACACTTCATGGTTTAAACTGATCACCATATGGATTAGGAAAGAAACTGTGTCTCACCGCATATGAAACTATCACACCAGTTCATAGCTCTGTTAGTGGTTTCTTTGCTGTAGGCTCAAGAATTAAGTACTTGCCCCAGCTGGAGGTGTGGATGCTGGATATGCATATCTTCCCCCTGCTGCTTTGTTTTTCTAGCTCTGTGTTTTTGAAACTTGTCCAGAGCAGAAATCAAGACAAGTTTCATTGCTCTGAGCTGAGCATGCCTTTGTGAGATTTCACACATTGCACTTTCACATACCAATAATGACTTGCTAGGAAATACCCTTGCTGTGCTAGTTAGAATGCACTGGAAGAATGGCTTTGATCATCTTCAGATGCATTCAGTCTTTGGGGCTGATTTTTCATTTCAGATTAAGTTTTAACATAGTTCCCATTAGGACCTTTAGCCATTTTGAGGGTTTTAGTTAGCTTTGTTTGCTTGTTTGTTTGTTTGTTTGTGTGTGCGTGGGTGGGTTGTTTGTTATTGTTTTGGGGTTTTTTTGCTTTTTGTTAAGCACAAATTTTACATTTTAAAGCTATTTTTAGAAAAATCCAAGTTTTCATAAAGATTTTGGGGGGCGGGGTGTGATGCACCCACAATGTGTCTGCCCAGGTGGCTGTCCTTAACAGCTCTGAGAAACCTGCTAGGTAAAACAGCTGGAGACCTTCTGAACAGTTTCCAAAATTTTGGTGGGGAACACAACCGCAGTTTCCAGGGCCTGAATCCACATTCAAGAGATGCTGTACCTTCAGCCGCTGCCAGGCTGCAGCAGTAACAGCAGCAAAGCTGTGGAAATAGGGCAGATGATGTGAACAATTATGCCCAGTTTCTCCTCACCAACCAAAAAGCAAGCAGGATCTGGCAGGAATGTTCATCAGAGGCAGGAAGCAGCAGGGCAGAGAAATGGAAGAGGGAAAGGGCTTTGGGCCCATTTCAAACAGTTCTGTATTCTCCAGTGCTTTGTCTAATCAGCTCTCAAGCAACAGTGCTGCCATGACTTCAGAGAATGTGTCCAAAGGGAGTCACTCGGCTCCGTACCCTGCATCTTTGGCCTCTATATCTCACTCCCTCCCCAACAATTATTGTTCGTATCATCTCACTTCAAAAAATCCAAAGACTTTTCATCACTGCCCTTCCCAACAAACGGGCTCCTTCAGCCCTCTTTCCCAGTGGCTAGAGTTTGTGTTCCCTTTAGGAAGGCTGCACATACATTTCACACAATAGGCACCATCTCCATGACACCATGCACTGTCTGCACAAGGAAGAACCACAAGTTTGCCACATAAATCCTACCATGTAATCGATTTTCATGCCAACATTTCTGGGTCACAGCAAGCACTCATGCTCTGGGGAGCTTTTCATAAGCAAATGACTTCATGATTGCTCTGCTCTGAATAATCTACTCTGACAATGGTTATTGTTTATGCTTGGAGCGCCAGTCAACACTGGAGCCCCACTGATGCCAGACAAATAGGCAGGTAAACAAAGCCCCTGCTTGAATGGACTTGCTGTATAATTTATGTCAACACACAAGCAGAGCAAAGAGTCTGAGCTCAGGAATTAGAAGCACAAGGTTGAAGAGAGGCAGAAGCAAGCACTGGCCAAAATGTTAGATCACTACTGGTTAAGAGTTCCTCCCTCCCCCTCATGTCCTGATTTGATTGCAGAAGCACAAGACCAAATGGGGCCTCATGAATTCACACCCCCAGGCATGGCTGCACACACACCACCCCTGACTGACATGGTCATCTACATGGTATGAACAGAGTTACTGCAAGTTGCCTGTCCCAACGACTCTTACTTTCAGTGAAACCATCTTAATTCCTCTTCTGGCCACCGTGGACCAGAGAACAGAGTATTGCTTTTATCTTCACAAAACTCATTTGGTTTCTTTCAGCTTTACCATCACTTAAATTACACAACCCCATACCTTTCTCTTCATGGTATAGGACCCTGGTCTGTCTTATTCTTTTCAAGCCTCTCCAATTGGTCTTACCACTATTACCTCCACAGGGAGCATGATCCCTTTGCATGTCCTATCATCTCTGTCTGTTTAACCTTGTGGAATAACTGATAATATATATTATTGATAATATATTTATCACCTCAGTCACTGTCATTTTTAGATCTTTTTCTGCAGAATTGCAGTCTATCCATTTGTTTCCCACCTTGTAACCAACTGAAAAGTTATGACTTGTTACAATACAGAAATTCACATTTTTCTTCCTTGGACTATAATCTATTTTCAAATAATTTTTTTCAGTTTCTTTCAGTTATTTTGAACCAGAAACTTGTTGCCTAGAACTCCTGAGCCCCACTCCCATCTCAAATTTTCCATTTTCAAATATATTTAATCATGAATCACTGTTCCATCGTCCAGGTCATCAGGAAAAATACTAAGTGACATGAGGCCTCTCTGATGAATTCCTTCATTTGGATAATGAGCCTGACTTGCACTTGAAGAGCACTTTTCTGATCCACTGTTTGATTATATCATATTTCCCAAGACTTATCAAGCAAGACAATACCAACACTTAGTAAGAAGGTTTGATTAATAAAGGACACATTCACATTTGCTGTATCATCTTTTAAAGACTGATGTAAACTACTGTGGTGTTGAAAAGGGACGATCAAACTGCTTCCCTCTGCAGAGGACTGACTGAAAAGCTGCAGGATAAAACATCTTCAGCAAGCATGGATTTACCAAGCAGAAGAGGAAGAGTGACAAGTATCCCATGTTCTCTCTCAGAAGACACAGCCACATTTTACCCTCTCTTCCAAAACCTGATCTCCTAATATCTCTTCCCAAGCTGTCTCTGAAGCAAATCGGGTCGGTCATTGCCTATCTATTTCTACTATCCCCTTGAAGGACAGGCCCCAGAATGCTCTTTATAGGGTTATAGAATGGTTTGAATTGAAAGCAATCTTTGAAGATCATCCTGTTCCAACCCCCCTGCTGTGGGCAGGGACACCTTCCAGTAGATCAGGTTGTCCAAAGCCCCATCCAACCTGGCCTTGAACACTCTCATTGATGAGGCATCCACAACACCTTGGGGCAACCTATTCCTGTGCTTCACCACCTTCATTATAATCAAGAGGACCACAGAGGACTGATTTGCTGCTGCATCGTACAAAATTTGGTTTTTTCCCCAGTTCAAGGGATTTTGGCTGACTGCCCACTCCACACTAACTGCAGACCAAGGGCATGCCTGCAGTGCTTACAAGGAGCAATCCCACCTCACAGGCAGTCACTGCTCCTTTGCATGCCAGATCCTGCTCCCCTTCACACACACACAGCCAGGTAATGTCTGGTGTTTGTGCTGGATGGAACAAAAACATTTTTGCTTGCTGCACCTTGCAAAAGGCAGAGTGTAAGAATGTCATCCCTAAGTGTGAAGGCTTAGGGTCTGACCAGTTTCAGTGAAGCCAGGATCAAAAAAAAAAAAAAAAACAAACCAAAAAACCAAACATAAAAAGAATAAGAAAGGAACAGTGCCAAAATACAGTACAGCTTAAGCTGAAAAACATCAGTTGATAGTGTCAATGATCAACATGGTCTGCACATGCTCAGTTTTATTTCCCATTAATTTCCAAGGGCATTATAACAGCACAATAAAACCAAGGATCTAAGTGGTCTGGATCTAAAATTATTATTTGACACACACAAAATTCCATCACGCAAGTCTCAGAGAAACTCAAAATCTGGATTTCCAAAACCACTTAATTAACCCCTTTTGCAGCAGTATTCTGTTTTACTGCTTACAGTTGTACTATTCTCTTCTACAGTCAAGCATGGCATTGCAGAAACTATTTCTTGTTGACTCTAATAACACCATTTCTTGTTAATACTGGTCGGTGGATCTTTCACTTTGAAGACCAAAGTAAGCATGGTCATTTGATTTGCATGAAAAAACAATTATCTTTGCCTTCAAAAGGCATTTAAACTTGGAAATGAAGAGGCACCTTGTCATAACAAAAACTGTTAGAACATTACAGTTTCAAGGAAATTTAAAAACTGCCTACTGCAATTCCCTATGATTTTTTCCTTCACTTGTAAACTTCAATGTTCCATAAATCTTCCTATTTTGCTAAAGCCAAATTTTTAACACCATTACATATTCCTCCATAAAATAAAATGGCTAACACATCACTTCCACGGTATAGGAAATGAACTATAAAGTAGTCACTTGGTCTCTCTGAGAATCTTTAAAGAGGGCACAGCTTTTCCACAGTTAAAACTGTCAGCAGCAAAACTGCCATTTACACTGTACCACTGCTTTAAGAGGATTTCCTGCCACAGCAAAATATTCCTATTTTGGCCATCATCAGGAATATGCAAGCTCTGCTTGTTAAGGAATAGGCTTTATGCCATTTCATGACTTGGGCACCATAGTGTGGGATACCTGAAGTTCATTCATGTTGAGTATTATCCCAGCACTGTCACATCCCACCCTCACAGTCTACAGGACACTTTGGAGCAGGTTTTTTCCCTGCAAACACAAAGATGAGACTTAGATCAGCTGTAAGGAAGATTCAGTACCAAAATCAGGCTCATCATCCAACACTCCTGACAAGCCGCTACATGTTGGCAAGAATTAATTTTTACCCCTCCCAAAGAGTTGTCCTCTCCCACTGAAAATCTGCAGTCACACATGCCACCTGAAAGCAGCCATGGCCAACCCCCATGGCAAGAAGAAATGAGTGCTCTGAAACCGAGCCTTTCAATGAGATGCATGAGAATCAAGTTATGCAGGACTTCTAAATTGCACCTCTCCTTAGCAGGTCCAGTGAACAACTCCACCACCTAGTAATGGGAAACCAGTACTAGGAAAAACCTGCAGAAACATGTCACAGTTTGCATCTGTGAAATGCAATTCTGTAAAAGCCACACTTTCTTTTCCCCCCTCTTTTTCATTTTTTTTTTACACATTTACAGAACTTTTAAACACAGAAGTAGCCTTAAATCTCTGCAATTTAATAACCATTTTATACCCTAAAGCAGCAATCCCCAAGGTGGGAATTTGCACATCTTGACTTCACTTTTGTTGCTAGAGGCAGAATTTTCCCCCTCTGCCATGTTGCTGATAGGAGTTCAGACAACTGAGGAATCTTAGCTCTGTGTTTGGAAATGTGTTAACTCTGGACTTGCATGGGGGGGTCAGCACCCATCACCATTGCCACACTCTACCATCTCCATTCTCCAGCAAACAGGGCTTTGCTCAGCACATCGTTGTGTGACTACACCACTACAAATGTTTTCAATAAATATGCTAAAAAAGTAGAGCCTACCCCAGCACAAAGGTGGAACATCTGCAACCTCCCAAGGTGGCTTTCCCTGCAGCAGAGGCATTCACAAGGGCTGCCCTGCATGGATTCTCTGGTGTCTATGAAAGGTTGCAATCACCTCTAAGCTCTCTCTGGGGGATGGCAGTGGCTTCTCCACCCTTTCATTGCATTTCATTGACAGAAATTAATTACACTGAGTATCTTCCTCCCTCTATCACACTTAATCAAAGTTGCACAACAGATACAGTTTTCAGACAGAAAAAGACATGCAGATACAGTACCAGGTTTGATCAAACAGCTCTGTGTCCCTAGAAATCACATTAATGTTTACTTGCATTAACCCTCTTTTTGCTTCTCGCTTAACCTTCTAAATTTCAGTGTTATTTGACTCTTCCATAGAGCCTTTCCTATATCTGGGTACAATGTGAGAATCACACTTGATTCGCACCACTTTACAATGCCATAACATGTTTAAAAATAAGTGTACTAAAACATTTCCTTTACACAAAGGCTTCTTTTGTGTATACTTTCCTTATGCACAAAAGCAGCCACTTCTCCCAATTTTAAAATTAACCTTAAATTTCAGATCTAAGCAGTTCTCTGTCACATTTTCAAAAAGCTGATGGATGAAAAATATGCAACATTGGCTGTAACTGGCTGGTGCCAGTGTAAAGTATTTATGCAAGACAGGAATAGAGCGAGGGAAATAACTCTCAAACCCTACTGAAGAACAACATGCCCTTTCCCAGGCCCTGTGTTTTGCTTATTGCTCAGTCCATAATAATTTTCCAATCTGCTGGAGGACAGTGGCCCTGCTGCCAGGGAACCTTCACTGACTCCTTCTAAAGCAATGTATGCTGGTCAGGGGTTTCTCCTTTCCACTCCTGATTTGTCTCTCATACTTCATTTCCCCATCAAAAACACACTTTGAATCTTTTAATCTCACAGTTTTTCCATCTGACCGTGGTATCCTCCAGGACCACTACAGCACAACAGAAGACCCTCCTCCTTGTTATCTTTCCTGTGCTTCTGAGCATATCAGGAAGTCAAAGAAGTGCCCACAAATGTGATAATTTTTAAGTACGTTCCCTTATGTCGCAGGAAGGTACTGAAAAGGAGTCCTATTCACACTCCCCACTCTTCCCCAGCAACACCTCTAGCAGATGCTTGCATTGCTCCCCTAAGGTTCAGCTCTGGAAAAAGCTCTGCTTCTCCATTAAGGTTGCTGCTCCCTGTACTTTCAGCAGCACAACGTGAACAAAGCCCAGAATAACAGCTCCATCCAGCACGAGCTACAGCATGAAGTCTGTACACAGGTGCCCTGCCATAACACTAATATAACCATCAACCCATTCCAAATGCCATTTTTCACAGAAAAATGGAGAAAGCAAGTCACAGACCTGCAGGGTCTCTCATGGGTGTTGTTTCAGTGTTTACAGCCACCTCCATCCCTCTTCCCCTTTTTTGTACCTTACCATGTTAACCACCCCTGAGAGACACGGCAGACTGGGTGGATCCACCAGGTATCAGAGGGAGACAAGGGGCCCAGGACACCTGAGCATTAGCACAGTCACATTGACAAAAAGCTACCCCATCTGCCCCTCTGGGGTTTTGATCTCATACAGCTTACCAGGGCTGCACCGTTTGTGTTGTTTTTTCTTCCTGGGAGTCTAAAGCAAATCAAGCTCAGATGTGATGTTAGGCTGGCTATGTCTCCTCTGCCTATTCCTTCTTCCCCTATGGTAGGATAAGGTCCTGCCAAAACTCTGTGACTGGAAAGCAGGAGGCTATTTCAAGTCTAGAGCTTAGCAGCCTAAATGAAATAAAAGACTAGTGTCCTGAGGACTCTTTAGCAGCTCTGTAGCTATATGGATTTAATGATTTATTGTGGATAAGCCAGTCAAGAATCAGTGTCTGTTCTTGAAAAACATCATGATATTTAGGAATAATTCAGTCTTAAGAAGCGTGAAAGGCTGGGAAATTCCCAATTCTGAGTAAGACCAGTAAAAATCTTTTTTAGAGTCACATTTCCAGTTTCAATCAAGGGAAGCCTTGTCTCAAACATTCTTTCTTCACTTTCAAATGCATCTTAAAATACCAAATGCAGTTGGGGTCGAGTATACTGTTCAACAAACCAAATGAAACTTTCCCAAAACATGATTGATGAGGTATAGACATTTCATTTCCTCCAAAGAGAGGAAAGTAATCACCCCAATTTTTGCCAAATAATTTTTTTTCAAGATCCACAATTTCATAGAAGGTTATTTTAGTTTTGATAAAATTGCATTTTCTATTCTACAGAAAGTGTTTTCATCAAAACTTTTCCAAGCATGTTGAGCTGTAATGCTGCAGAAACTTTCCATTCAGGAGGTGCCTCATCCACAGCCATCATCAATTCCTCCCACAGTAGATGCCAGTGTTTGCTGGGAGCAGTGCAATTTCGTCCTTAAGCTGTCTGCATACTCTTGACAGACAGCTATTGTGTCTGCATCAATACAGCTGCTATCTGATAATCCAAATCCCTCATTGTTGTTTCCAAAAGAAAAGCATGCTTCCTTTCTTTCTTTTCATTTCCTGAAAAGCTTTTTTTTTTTTTTTTTTGGAAAACTAAAATCAAAACTATTCCCTGATTCAAGAATCCAACACTCAATTGTCCATCGAGTTGTTTCCAATCAACTATTCTGCCTGGAGTTCATATTCTACTTTACTACAGAATAAAGGGGGTTTTGTACATTGCACAAGATCTCATTCCCTAAGGCTACTGCTCATCCTGCAAGCCTCCCCTTCCACATGACAGGCTGTTCCTCCCTGTTCTGCTCTTGGTTAGGACTATCTGAAGGGCAAGTGCTGGATCCCAACGCAGACATACCCCTCTCAAGTGTCATGCTTTGGCTGGTGCCGCCAACCACCACCATCCACAGCACGTTGCCTCCAGCTGCCTCGGGGAGATGGAGCCGTGCCCGTTCTTCCGAGAGGAAGCCGGAAGGGTAGATGAGGTTATAAACAATGACTACCTTGTAATTAGCAGCAACACAATTACAAAATACAGGGTTTGAAGGGGCTACACGGTTGCTTCAGAGGAGCCCTTGTGCTGGGTGAGCTTACATCCCCAGTTTCAATGCACTGGGCTTATTCGTATTTTGAAATGGACACTAAAGAAGGTTCAGTGTTATAAAGGAGCACTGATAACACATCATTCAAACATCTTTCTACTTTGCACAGACACTTTAAACCATTTACCCATGAAACAACATGTCCAAGGCAGCTTCTTAGCACAGGTCAGATGCTGAATGGGAGGCACATTCCACCCTATAAACATTTAAGCCACCAGTAATTAACTTATCGGAGGCCACGAGTGTCCTTTGGTCTGCCAGTGCCTCCTCCAAACAACCAGGCAGTGGGAGTGGGTTTGTTGGTATGCACCAGGCATTTCAGGCATGAATCCCAGCCTTGTCCCAGCATACCCCAGTACGTGGACACAGCCAGCCGGCGGTGGAAACCTCACAAACCATGCTCTGAGAACGTGGGCGGTGCTCAGATTCAAAACACAGGCAGCGTGAACAGCGATAACATCAGTATTACAGAAATCTGATAACTGCATTACTGAATCTTACTAAAAAGCCCACAGGGGCTCCAGGAGTGGTTTCTTTTCTGCAGCATGTCTTGCCCGAGCCTGAGGAATGGATTGGCTCCTGCTCAGATCTTGCCCCTGTGAAAAGCCTGCTGCATCCCCACGTTTGCACAGGTACTTAGTGTCTTGGCAGTCTCCAAGTGGATGAGAAGATATAACTTATCAAAATCCTGTTAGTTGTCCGTAGATAGGATGCAGAAGGAATAGTTAAATTCACTAGCCTTGGGTACAGGCCATAGAGAGCAAGACGAGCTACCATTTTAAGAGGACTTGAACTATATTCAGCTCTCAGTCCTTCAGACTCCAGCCACCTCAGGACTTCACTTCAGAGCAGACTCCTGAACTGGTCACACATTTCCAAATTAGGGCAAGCATACAGCCAAGTGAAATCAGTCCTCAGAAGTCACAGTTACCTTCTCCTAATATCAGCTTACCATCATGCACCAGTGGTGTAAAAAAACAGCACCAGCTGTAAGGAAAAGTTGCAGCATAACTTGAGATAGTCCTGAACCACCTTCAATTCCAACCAAAGTAAAATATTCAGGTACAAACCTGAGTGCCGAAAAACAAACAGACAAACCAACCAACAATAAAACCCAGCAAAAAACCACCAACCAAACAAAAAAAACCAGTGGTCAGTAGTTGCTCTTGGACGTGCAAATGCACTTGGTGTTTTGGATCTCTTTGCTCTGTGGCTTTCAAAACTATTTACAAGATGACTGAGAATGTCATTCACATCAAAAATAACAACGGTTTTGTAACACTGCACATGTTCAAAGGTATGCCAAGTCTTGAATCCACACAACACTTATGGGAACCAATATTCCCCTACATCCCACCACAAAGTACAAATATTAAAGGAAATCTGAAAGCAAGACTCCTTAACTTTAAAATGCTTCTCTTTGCATGGAAAATATTTTGAACAGAGTGAGCAAGAAAACTCCAAAGCAATGTCCCAGGAAAAGTTTTCCTTTTTCATGTGAAATTTTTATTTTTCAATAAAATCCTTTTCTGCAAGACTCTTCCTACAAGAAAATTTCAGCCAGCTCTCTAGTCAAAATATTTGTATAATCCAGGTGGTAATATATAAACACACAAGGAGACTGTGGCAAGTTTAAAATTACTTTCTCAGGAACGGATATGAAGACAGGGCTGCAACTGTGGTGCAACTGCCCCCCATCTGCTTCTCTTCATGACGCAGTCACACTGACAGGCACCATGTCATTAGCATGCCTGTAAGCTTTTCTGGCTGTCCTGTTCTCAACATCTTCAAGAAGCATTTCAGATAATTCATGTTTTCGTCACCTGCATAGTAAGCTCATGAAGCAACTGAGCTTGAGATGTAATGCCTTCCTATTCTCATTGGGACGTACTCTCTCTGCCTTTCCTCCATGATTCACCTCAAGTCCCAACTTAATAGAAAAGTTAAACTTTTGCTGTCTTTTTTCTAAGTTGACTTGCCTTTTTTTCTTTTTTTTTGTGAGTAGAGAATCATCTCTACACTCTCTACAACTACCTGAAAGGAGGTTGTAGCCAGATGGGGGTTGGTCTCTTTTCCCAGGCAACTATCAGTAAGACAAGAGGGCATGGTCTCAAGTTGTGCCAGGGAAGGTTTAGGTTAGATATTAGAAAGAATTTCTTTACAGGGAGAGTAATCAGAGATTGGAATGGGCTGCCCAGGGAGGTGGTGGATTCTCCATCCCTGGAGATTTTTAAGAAGAAACTGGATGTGGCACTTAGTGCCATGGTCTAGTAACCGCAGTGGTAGTGGATCAAGGGTTGGACTTGATGATCTCGGAGGTCCCTTCCAACCCAGCTGATTCTAGGATTCTATGATCCTATGATCTATAAGGACTTTGGCCTGTAACCATTTCGAAGAGCTGAAACTGTTCAACTAGCATGAGGATCTAGCTCATATTGTCCCATCAGCAGTGCCCAAGCAAGCAGTAGGAGCTCTTTCATTACCTACACCTTTTCCTTAACATCCGCTCCAGTCCTGATGACTCCCTGACAGCCTCTGGCTTGTTCCTGCAAGAATTCCTCAACCTTGTTGTTAGATTTTTAAAAAAAAAAAGTGGTTATACAATTAATGCTTTATACAACACATGCTTTAATACACCGATGCTTCTCCATTGCTGTATGCCTTACACTCTCCACCTTACATCAACAGGTTTCATGCCTAAAAAAGCACTGAGGTACAATATTTTAGTCAGAATCCTTTTGAATAAGTAAATAAAGCATGCAGTCAGCAGCGATTTTTAATCTGATACTGCTCCTGTCCTAAGAGCTACACTTTATAAGGCACACCTCAATCGTATCACTTCACCAATATCAGATCTTAAGTCAATATTTATTCCCTAAAGCTATGCATACTATTTGGCCACCTTATGTTTTGTCTTCTTGTATTTTTCAGATGGAGAATGGTTGTGCGCAGGAAAGACTATTAAAGAAAAAAAGAAAAACATAGCAAAAAAAAGAAAAAAATATGACATACAGTCTCAAGCTCACAAGAATCATTTGACTCTCATTCTCTGGCTGCTTCAGTTTCATTTCAAGTTGTTTCAGAACACTGTAGCTATTTTGTACCCAAACTACTTCTCACTGAAATCAAGACAAGCTGCATGATTGCCGGATGTTGGCACATCCCTCCACTCCCCCCACCTTTCAATGCAGTCGCTGTCAGACTCAAAGCTTGATGTTAAAGGGCTGCTGCATGCCTGCCTTTTTCACTTGAGGGAGGTTGGGAATCTGTAACTCTGCCAGAAAACAGACTCATTTGTTATTAACACAGCCCATATTTAGCCATGTGTCTCCCAAGGAAAAAGCACATACTTTCTTCTTAACAAAGCCTGATCTCTGCACAGCAAAGTCCCCGGGGACTGCTGAATCCCATTTTGCATGGCCAAATAAGGTAAAGCAAGAATCTGAAAAATGCAAACCTGGCCTGAAATCGCCCATAGCTTTGAGGAACTATTTTTGGATTTGTTAACCTTTTCTTAAAAATCAGAGGGTGCTGCAAGGCCTTCGTTTTATTACTTTTTTCCCTCGAATACTTAACTTCTAGAAAAGTAGTTTGGAACACAAGTGAGCTTTAAGGAGATGAAGCGGTAGGAGACCAGGCCTGAAAGCAGCAGTAGGAAGCAATACTGAAGAAAACAGTGTTAAACTTCACCCAAAATAAAAAAGGTGCAAGTCCCCAACAGATACTGAAAGGACATTCTCCAGATTACAGGCAAGCGCTCTCCTGAAATGCACACAAGAAGGAATCCACTAGTTTACGTAACACGCTGAACATCTCAGAGGATTTTAGTTCTGGCCTCTCATTGAACTTCACTACTCTCCTTCTGAAGGAGTGGCCAGATACATTTGTTTAAAGGAGAAAATTATTAGGCATTTAAGGGAAAAAGGATAGGATGAATAACCTGTGTCTACATGTGAAACATCATTGCAAAGACTTCTTCGGGAGGTAACTCTTGACTTCATTTTCCTCTGCCCATCAACCATCACAAATACATCTTGTCCTCCAGCACTCTCTGCTTTGTGACCTGCCACATCTGAGAAGCATACAGCTGTTTCACAGGAACCCAGATATTCAGGATTCCCGTTATCAATTCACATTGAAACTACAAGCATCTGGGACATGGGAAAAAGCAAGCAGTTTCCTACCATTCCAGCTGAAGATGGAGTTACTTAGCTTTACACAGAGCAAGTGCAAAATAACACCACGTGGGTGATGCAGACATGGACCAAATCTTCATTTAAGGGGGTGGGAAAAGCACAGATTTTTCAACATGCTGAAAAAGTAAAAGCAGAAACTCAGCAAAAAATTGATTTTTGCTGTTTTTTTCCTAACTTGGTGAGGAGTTATGAGAAGGGATTAGGCATTGAGGGCATTATGTGACCGAGAAGCTGCTCCTGACTTCCCTGAGAAGTGAAGACACTGTCATGCCATGAAGCGTTTTCTCTTTTTGATTATCACTAGTACAGGCTTCCATAGGGCGTTTTTAATGCTGACTCAGCACCCCGGCTGGCTAACAGTTTTTGTGGAAGCATTACACCATTTGAGTTTCCTTAGCACACTGTTTGCTAGTCTTCTGCAGATACTGCGGAAATACCTGTATCCAAGCAGGATACAGGGAGGGAGAAGGGAGAAGCAGCTATTCACTTCCAAACCCCTGTGTTCTACAGGAGGTTAGCAACTGAAACTGTTAATGTGCTAATTAATCCCTTTAAACATTGTCATATTAGCAGCACTCAGCCTACTTTACCAAATTAAAGGTGAAAGAACAGCTTTTAAGTTTCTCTTTTCCAGGAAATTATTCAAAGGAAAACTTAGAAAACGTAGCAAAGTGGAAAACCAACAAGTTTAAAAGTGAGAAAGATTTACTTTTGCCTACAAGGCACCAGGGACACAGGCCAGGTTTAGCCTGGGTCACCACGTTCAGGCTCCCAAAACTACAGACCTCATCATACACTTTTGTACCTGAGGTCAAGTCTGTGGCCTACAGCAAAGAATGAAATGGCAATGCTGATGCAGCAGGACCATCCGTGTTTTAAGTGATGGCAATCCCAGACATGAGTACAGACTGGAAGAAGAGCTCATTGAGACCAGCCTGGCAGAAAAGAACTTGAGGATTCTTGTGGATGGAAAGCTGGAAATAAGCCATCAATGTGCACTCGCAGTCCAGAAAGCCAAACACATCCTGGGCTGCATCAAAAGCAACATGGACAGCAAGTTAAGGGAGGGGATTTCACTGCCTTTGTGAGATCCCACCTGGAATACTGTGTCCAGCTGGTGTCCCCAGCATAGGAAAGACATGGGCCTGGTGGAGCAGACCCAGAGGAGGGCCATGAAGATGATCAGAGGGATGGAACAGCTCTCCTACAAAGACAGGCTGAGAGAGCTATGGTTGTTCAGCCTAGAAAGAGAAGGCTTCAAGGGAGACCTTGTTGCAGCCTTCCCATACCCTAATGGGGCTTATAAAAAGGAGGGAGAGGGAGTTTTTATTAGGGCAGATAGTGACAGGTCAAGGGGCAATAATTCTAAACTGAAAGAGGGAAGATTTAGATTAGATGTTAGGAAGAAATTCTTTACTGTGAGAGTGGCAAGGCAGTGGAACAGGTTGCCTAGAGAAGTTGTGGATGCCTCATCCCTGGAAGTGTTCAAGGCCAAGTTGGATGGGGTCCTAAGCAACCTGGTCTAGTGGGTGGCATCCCTGCTTATGGCAGAAGTGTTGGAACTAGATTACCTTTAAGATCCCTTCCAAGATGAACCAGTCTATGATTATGTTTCTGTAGCGTAAGAGGAATTTGGAGGTTCCTCCTCCATGGGCAAATTACATTGCTCATCACATGGGACCATGTGCCAACACAAGAGCTTTGGAATAGAAGGGGCACATGGATTTTAAGAAGCATGACAGGACTTTTAATTTTTTTTTTTAAACAGTCAAAATTGTGACAACAGAGAAAGGCTGTAATCAGAACACAGATCAGTCTTCCTCAGCCAGAATACAGTTCTCAGTTTGAAGACTGTAATGCTCTTGAGGTGAAAATGTTATATGATTTTAATAAGTGTACAAATCTGAATATCACTCAGTTGTAGGACTCTGAGCTAATTTTGCAGCAGACTTCCACTCAGTGTGGGATTAGGAAATGGAGACAAAAATCCTCCCATCCAGTCCTGCATAATGAAGACACCTCCTCCTTTCCATGCTGATGCTGGTAGGAAGCACCAATTCCCAAGAGAGGTGAAGATAGGCTCCTTACAGACTCTCTTCCTGATTCTGGGAGCTTAAGGTCTTGGCCTGCTGCATCCTTACCAGGGAGGGCCATAGCATGCCAAATTGGCCAGGACCCAACTCTCTTGCTTGTGGCCAGATTGTGGCTCAGCTGCTGACCTGAGGAGAGCAGGGCTCCATGGAGAGGCCAAAAGGCTACTCCTCTGCCAGCTGGCCAATGGCCAAAGCAACTCCCTTTCCAAACCAAAGCCAGAAAATACTATGAAGGCTCTGACTCCAGCTTGAAACCAAACACAAAATTATAGAAGCTTCCTCTTGCTTTTTCACAAGGTTTTAAAACTGAGCAAGGTCCTGTGAAGCTCCTCAAATTATCCCTGTAAAATTTGTGTCTTTGTCTTTAACATAGTAGAGCTTAGGGGTGGGAATAAGGTTGAATTTATGATTTTGTTTAGGTTTTGACTGATAGTAAAACAAGACCAGGACACTTCTAAACTGAAGGGCCCAGAAAGCTTTAGCCACACTCATCTCATATTCTGGAAATATTTGTTTGGATTTTTTTCTGTTTGTTTGTTTTTTGTTTGTTTTTTTTTGTTTGTTTGTTTTTTTTTTAACTGATTCAAGCTGAAGAAGACAACCATGCCCTAAAAAAAGATTTCTATGCATAATTAGCAGGATTCCTTATTTAATCTAACTCAGGATTAAAAAAAAAAAAAAAAAGACATGGAAACACAGATTCTATATTTAGACTTAGGAGACAGGAAGAGTCCAGGATTGGACTTACCTGGATATCACATCAGGCCCCAGGTCCTTGACAGAGCTGTTTCCAACAGAACTGAGCACCACCAAGTGCAACCATGAGTTGCTGTTCTGGAAGCCATCTTGAAAGGAGATTAGGGGGTGGAAAGCATTTGGACAAGAGGCAGGAGGAATATCTTCTGATGGTTGGTCACATCTGGAACCTCACCAGGTACATGCCATCAGCAATTCTCTGGATGTCCACAGAAAACTGCCAAGCCCAGTTCTTTGCCTGACATTTCTCATGCTACCACACCACACAGAACCATTCCCAGAGAAAACACATCAAAACACAAGACACACACACACACACACGCACACAACCCCCCCCCCCCCCAAAACAAAAATACCCAAACCAATGCTTGTTCTATTTCTGCTAGCTGGAGTGAACAAAATGAAATAGATCTTTGTGTACGTTTACTATCTGTGTGCTTCAGTACAGAACAAAAGGCAACTTTATGCTTAAAATCTTCCCTATAAATCCTGTTTAATTCATCAGAATGAAGGATTGGAGCGGGGACACATTTTCAAATGCTGTACTGGAAACAGAGCTACACATACGTTTAAAGTTCAGGGTGTTTATATGACAGGCGTGGGACTTAGACTGACAAAGTTGATTATTTTTTCCTCATACTCAAGCAGACTAATGCTCTGTGTGCTTGTCCAGGGCCTGGGCCACAGCATCCAAGTGCAGGTCTTAAGTTACCCAGTCAAAGCAAACAGATTTGGGGTTTGGCTTCATGCACCATCCAGGCTGAATTTCAGCTGGCTTTGCTCGAGGTCCACCTCCATTCTCTGTAGCTCTTCAGGCTCAGCACTCAGCCCTACTCTCCCTTCGCATGCTTGGCCTCCTTCATCCTTGCAATTGGAGTTTCCAATGAGTGTCCTGCCTTCCACTGATG
Organism: Pseudopipra pipra; assembly: GCF_036250125.1. Lineage (NCBI taxonomy): Eukaryota > Metazoa > Chordata > Aves > Passeriformes > Pipridae > Pseudopipra > Pseudopipra pipra. Next base: position 17,480,364 of record NC_087550.1, read on the forward strand.
AGCCAAGGGCTGAAGCACCTCTCCTACGAGGACAATCAGAGAGAGTTGTGGTTGTTCTTCCTGGGAAGACCTTATTGTGGCTTTTCACTTTCTGAAGGGGTCTTGGCTGTGCTGGGTTAATGGTCGGACTTGATCTTAGAGGTCTTTTCCAACCTTAAGGACTATGATTATAAGAAAGATGACAAATTTTCAGCAGGGCCTGATGCGATAGGATGAGGTGTAGTGGTTTTAAACTAGAAGAGGATTGATTTAGATTAGATATAAAGAAAAAGGTTTTTATAATGAGGGTGGAAAACACTGGAGCAGGTTGCCCAGAGAGGTGGTGGATGCTCCATCCCTGGAAACATTCAAAGTCAGGCTGGACAGGGCTCTGAGCAACCTGGTCTAGTTGAAGATGTCCCTGCCTAAAGCAGAGCAGTTAGACTCAATGGCCTTTAAAGGTCCCTTCCAACTCATACTCTTCTATAATTCAGCAAAAGGAACCAATCCAGAGAAGGTAACACTAGCTCAGATGTACAAAGGATAGGAAAGAAAGAAAATCAGGGAAACAGGAGACAAAAGAAAAAAGCAAATCCACATCTAAGAGACTATTTTGTTTAGTTTCTAAAAGAATGCTTCTGGAAAAAAGATTTTTAGCTTTGGGCTTGGAGTACATAATGGGCAAATTCCTGTTTTTACCCCAAGGGTACTCCAGGTTAGGGGTTCTCATAGCTGGGGAATACAAAGAGCTGGTGGGCCTCTGAGGGGACCTGGAGACCACACCACTGCTCTGAGGTTGGGAATTCAAAGCTCTATGACAAGGAACAACATGGGGAAAAGCTGATCCAAGAAATCTGGGGATCAGTGGTGCAGCTTGAAGCCAGGCTCGTTCTGAGCACCAAACAGGCATGCTTTAGTTTGCAGAGCTCCCCAGAAGAATTGCAATTTTGTACATCAGTTTACAGGCAGAGGAAATCCTCCTTTTTTGGTTTCCACCCTCCCACATTTTCCTCCTTCTCCCTAGAAGTTCTTACCCTCACAGTAAGCCAAGCATCAAATGATTTCAATGTGTGGTTATGCTCAGAGAGGGCAGGGACCCTGGGGAAGCAGACAGGGTGGGGAATCCATGATTGTCACCTTTTCTTTTCCCCGTGACTCAGTTGCAGGCTATTCCAACAAGACAAATGAACTACTTTCAATTCAAATCAATTTTTAAATGAAAGAGTTGTTAAAATCAAAATAAGTATTTTCACATTTTACTGTAAAGATTAAAGAAAGCAGATCTTTGTAAAACAGATTCAAGTGACCAGCAAAGACATCTGAAAGGCATTTTATCAGCTGCTGAGCAGTATTTACTTATGAAACTGTTCTAATTGTTTTGGAATGTGCACCCTGGCTGCTGGAACAGCTCACTCCTGCTGATACACTGAGCAAAGTAATACGGGCTCATAGGACATGCCACTTTTATACAGCATTCATTCTTCATCCTGAAGGTAAATAGCATAAAATTTGAAAAGAAAAAGCAGCAAATACCTCATAAACAGTGACTTTTGCAGAGTTGCCCTACATGTTTCCAAGAGCATCAACTCATCAGCAAAATTAATCATTGCCATGACTGAAATCCTCACAGATCAGTAATTTAGAACTAAACCCATCTTGCAGCTGGAGATCATGTGGGTGAAAACTTATTCCTGCTGCCCACTAAAGCAGTGCTGGAGTCAATATATAGTATGGAAGAAGTGGTGTGTCCTGGCCACAATAAAGCCCTGCTATTAGCTTGCAGTCTCACCCTCCCTTAGTAGTTAAGCACTGAAGGTCTTGGCAGATCAAAGAAAATCTGCTCAATCTTGCCTTAATCTTCTAAAACCGAAGCAGAACTCTGGTCTGCATTACATGTGCCAGGCTCAGTAACAGCCTACCAAAAAAACAAATTGGTAATAGCTCTGTCTTCAAGACAAAGCAATCCCAAATACTGAGTCACAACCTGGAAAGTGTAGTGGTTTGAATGGCACTTGGACTCTCTGCATCACAAAATCCCAGCGCACTTTACCCAGCAGAGCTAGAAAAGCACAGAATAATTGCTATTATGCATGTTGATGTATAGAACATGGAAAATAAAGGACAAAGGACAAATCACCTTGATCCTCCTAGCATTGATGCAGAAGTGAACCACTATAGATGCACAACAGCCAAGTCAGTTCCATTGGCCTGGGCCAAACTTTATAAACAGACTTGTAAACTTCACATGCTTTGAGTTGACTTCATAGGAAGCAGGAATGTCACACACCCCTCCTCCCACCCTCCCTTCCAAAGCCTGAGCTAACAAAATCCTTGGAAAAAGCAGCTTCAGACAAAACCAGGCCAGGCTTGGAGATAAACAGTCCTGTTCAGAGCCCGTGGACCAGGCCACAACAGTCCTTCAGTACTGAGTTGTCCAACACAAGATAAGTGCTCCAGTGTGTGTGATAGTAACCTCAAATTATCTTCTGCAGGAAGCATTGCACACACACTGAAGTTCGTGCTTTGTGCAGACAAAAGGGCTGTGGCTTTTTAAAGAGCATGGTATTTGTTAAAAGGGCAGGTAGGATCTCCATTTGGGAGCAGGCAGATCTTGGAGAAGGGTGAAGGTGAGACAGGGTTAGAGTCTCTCACCTGAGAGGGCTCTTCTCATTTCTGACTCATCCAACAAGCAAGTTTCTTGAGTTTTCTGACTGACATCCCATCCAGGTCTTCTTCTGCTCCATGAGGGAACTGTTTGCAGTTCTCTCTGCATCTCTTCTCCAGATCCAAACCATATAGGCAGTCCTCAAACTCCTCAACTTTGATTGCCACTTCAGCTGCTGCCCCTTTCCTCTCCTGCTGTCAGTCACAGCCTGCCTCTGCTGATCAGCTACATGATCCATTCCTGCTCTCCTTTCACCAGGGCAAGGGTAAATGTCTCCTAATTTCCTGCTTTTCCCTGCCTTCCCTCAACCATCCGCAGTTACCATTTCTTTTTGTTTTGTTTCCTACAGCCAATTTTTTTTTTTTTTTAAACAGCTGGTTTGTTTTCTTACTGGAAAGCCTTTTTTGGCCTTAAGGCAGCATGAACTTCTCCCTGTTTTCTCCTGCTGAGAAGGGACATGACCTAAAGGTGAGAGCTTTGAGGCTGCAGAAGAGATTTCCTCGCACGACCTTTTTAATTCTTGGCCTCCACTGCTTCAGTCAACACCACAAGTGCCTTCTAGTATGACAATCACCATTTGTTGCTTAGGAATTAAACATTGACTAAACACATCATTCTGCATAGGCCATTGAACTGGAAGAATGTTTAGTGAGCTCAGCAGCTAAAGCTTTATTAACCATCTCTGGTGACCTTCTCCTTTGGAAAGTCTTCGAGCCCTTGGAGAAGGCAAAGTGCTCCTTCTATAATCCACAATGCTTTTAAAGCTCTAACATCCCCTCCCCCCCCAAAAAAAAAAGTTCTGCTAGCACATAGATGCTAACTTATCCATCCCACCATGGTATAAAGTTTTTAGTTCCACACTTCATGCTGTTCTGAGTTCTCTCCAAACCGGTTTAGCACCACCCACAGCACATCTACCGCTCCTTCTGCCACACCAGTAAGTTTAAGTGCTGCACTACAAGTAAAAAAAAAAAAAATAAAAATTCTTTTCCTTCCTTAAGTATGCCTGCAATGTTTAACAGTGCTCTAGAGCACAGGTCAGCTAAAGGTGTGTTGAAACAGAACAACTAACAGACAGGACAGCAAGTGGAGTTTTACAAACACCAGCAAATACAGTCATCCAGCAGAATAACAGAAGTCCAAAATACCCCTGGGGGAGGATGCCCCCTCCTAAGGTATCAAAACCAGGGTGAAATGTGTCATGGGATAATTATATTCTGAACAGAAGTCTGGAAAGCCTACTAAAGTACCAGCTTCTCACTCTGGTGCTTAAAAGCAAGCAGGGAGAAAAGTGACACAAGAATTCCTTGCATTTTCTGAATTCTCCTCTTCCTTTACTTGGCACATACGAAAGAGAAAAGCACAGGAGACAAGAGCCCACATTTCCCTCAGATTCAATGCTATTAATACATCTTGCTCTCATCAGATCAGGAAGAAAAACTTTGATGAGTGTTAGGTGGTCTTTTGTGGCTGTTATTCAATAAAACCCAACAAAATAAGAGAGCAGCTCTACCACCTCCCCAAAACTGGACTCTGTTCCATTTGGTGGCATCTTGCCAATGCTAACAGTTTAGTAGGACAGCTAAGTGCTTTTGAAACTAAAATGCAGCTTTCAACACTATTCCTAGACCAATCAGATCTGGAAGAAACCCATCAGTCTGAACACTGTCTCAGCTTGAAGCCAGAAGGCCATACCTAATTAAGCTCTCCTGGGGGACATGGCTACACGTGCCAGCTCCCTTTAGTTAGGAAAAGAACAACACCAGCATTAATGATGAGATTCTCTGGACAGAGCAGATGGACTCTGACCGTCAGGAACCCAGCAAGACAGAAACGAGACAGAGGTCTAAGCATGGATTTGAGATTGAGGAGACACTACCTGCTGGCCTTTCTTTTCCTGTCCTACCATATACAGGAGTCTTCAACAGAAGAAGGAGGTGTGGTGCCCTAAGATGTTAAGAGATGGTATCTGGAAGCAGGTACTTGAGCCTAACTTTGACCCTGGGGGTCCACATTCCCCAGGGGGGTGTGTCACAGGAAAAGCCAGGTGGGACAGCACCCCAGCACTTCATGAAAGGCATTCTTGAGTCTGCATGTGGGAGTTTGGTTTCAGTCTGCTTAGACTAGTACCTGTATCAGACTACACAGTTGCAGTCCTCAGCACTTGAGCAGGAGTGTTTCTCAACCTTTAATGAATGTAGTGCAACACCTCTGTCATCTGGGCAGGTATAATGATCACCATGGTCATATTCAGCATATGAGAAGGTAGTCATGGTTTTCTTCTAAAACATAATGCAGGTTTTTCAGTTTGCCACTTCCAAAACTCTGTAGTTTTGGCAAGGGTTGAGGCTCACAAAGAAAATCCCACCTATGGGTTCTGCAGGCACAAAGGGTGCATGAAGACCATTAAAGCTATAAATGCCCAAACAAAGCAAGACCCCAGGAACAGAACGAGGCAACTGCATATCTCTAATAAAGCACATGGTAGAGACCTGGGGCACCACGCTGGTGAGCCTCTGGAATCTACCAGCCCATGTCCCATGGGAAGCAGGAGGAACAGCAATACACACCTGTCTGGTCAATACTGCGTTTCAGTGGGCATAACGACAGTAAGAAGGATTTTTCTTCTCTTTCCTAAAACACTCTAACCAAACACTCACAGCTAGTGGGGCAGGAAAACAAGGATTTCAAGCTGGCTGATTGTTAGCCATCTACAAAAGCACACACATTACTGGGTACTCCAGTGTCCTCCTTTCCCTCTAAAAACCTTGCTCTAACAGCTTCCACAGCCTCTTCTGCTCCAAGAGTCATAGGATAGTAATAGAATAGAGAACAAATTCACTGGTCAATCCTTTCATTTCACTTTTGGGTAAGTCTAATTCCACTATAATCCTGACCTTGAGAAGCTGGTTCTCTGGTGCATTTATTAACACTGCCTGCATTATCCTTCAGCCTTGGAAAGGGGACAAACCTAGCCCCAAGACAGGAGGAAGGAACATGTGGAAGGGAAATTATACTACTTAAAAGTTCTTGGCAATAAATGCAAGAAGACAAGATTGTCATTATCTAGTTTATTGCATAAAGAAGTAATTTTTTAGTAGTCTAGTTTTTAGTAAATCTTTCCAGAACATGGCAGTCAAGTAGCAATTTAAGAACACAATCCCCCTTGTGTACAAAATCCAGGTGATATGAAGATCATAGAATGGCTTGGGCTGGAAGGGACCTAAAAGCATGTCTAGTTCCAACCCCCCTTCCATTAGAGCAGGGTGTTCAAAGCCCCATCCAGCCTGGCTTTGAACACTTCCAGGGATGGGGTATCCACAACTTCTCTGGGCAACCTGTTCCAGTGCCTCACCACCCCCACAGTAAGAATTTCTTCCTAGTATCTAATCTAAACCTACTCTCACTTTGAAGTAATTCCTCCTTGTCCTGTTACTATGTGCTCTTCTAAAAAGTCCTCTGCAGCTTTCTTGTAGATTCCCTTCAGGTACTGGAAGGCTGCAATTAGATCACCCCAAAGCCTTCTCCTCTTCAGGCTCTCAACTCTATCAGTGTTTCCTCATAAGATGGGCACCACTAATCTCTTTCCTGACTTAGCACTATGAAAAACAATTACTTGGCAGGAGTTTCTAGGATCCTCCAAATTACATTGACTCTATTACTGTAAACTGTCCTGCAGTAGCCTTGCCCTTCCTTTGTGGAAGGACATATTTCAGGAAACCTAACTGAGTTTTAGACTAATTCTGAATCTTAAAGCCTGGAGCAATATGTCTGGTTTCAAGTGCTTTTGCCAGCATGGCTGCACAGTGAACATATCCAATGGACAGGGGCAAAACCAGTCTTGAGAAATACCAGTTCATCACTCCATATACATGGTTGTGGTGTGCAACCAAGGAGACAACCTGCTGAGACAGCCTCAGACAGTCCTGTTACTAAGGGCAATTTTCAAGACAGATTTATGGAGGGTCAGAGGGGATTATCTTTGCAGTACACTTTTTTTTTTATTTTGGCAATGACCAAAGCACATTTTTCAGCAATATCCACTACCACACAGGATGAATTGGCCAATTCTGATGTTCAAAGTCACAATTCCTAAGAAATGCAGAATTAGAGGAAAAAAACACCCTGTTGGTATTTAGGCTGTCATACTAGCAACTGTTATTTTTCTCAGGAGAAACACCTGGCACATCGTATTTTATTTGCTGCCAGTGTAGTCTTTCAAAAGATGCAATCAAATAAAATTCAGAACATTTACAAATGTGGAACTGCATTTAACATATCAGATGAACTTTGTACTGGATGTGATTCAGAGATTGAACTTTGTGTAATAATTTGTTCTGTCTCAAAAAAGCACCCCCAACTGAGAGCTTTATTTTCTGTTCCAAAGGGCAAGTTACAGCACCATCACTGCTGCATACCTTTCCTCCTCCTCCCTTTCCACTGCTCGAGCCTCTCTTTCTGAGGATGGCTTTTGTTTCTTTCTTGCACTTGTGATTTTAGGTTTGGCAATTTCAAGCTGGAAGAAAACCTAGAAATACCAAAACCCAACCCCTTGCTCTGAACAAAAAGAAAAGTGAATTGCTCAGTAATAGAATGTTCAAGAAAAATATTTTTACCATCTTTAATCCTCATTTACACAGACCTTACCAAGTAAACACTGTGTTTTTCTCCACCTGATCTGCCAGAGGGTGACTGATGAAGGGAGGAACACCCCCTAAGCAGTCTTATTTTCCTTTTCTTAAAGTGTATTGGCAAGAAGCAGCACGATAGAAAACAACTCAGCTATCAATTTCTTCTGTATGTTACATTCTTGAGTGTTCAATCCAAGAGGAATTTGTATTAGTTACAAACACATCTGAAGTGCCAAGGTGCTGTGCCCTAGAGCAGAGTGAGGGCCTGGGGGGACATGGTTGGGCCAGCCATTTGTCTGCCCCTCTGCTGAGCCACCCAAACAGCATCTGCCACAAACAGTATCAAAACTTCCTTGTGATTATAAGAGATGAAACACCAAAGGCTCCTACGACTCTGATCAAACATTGAAATTGCCCTTTCAGACCCAAGCATGAGATACCATCTGGGCTTTGCACAGACCAGCCAAGCTTTTAGGCCATTTCAGTGAAAATTGAAAGCCTTTGCATGAAGACCAATACATTGTTCAGCATCTCCTGAGTCACCAGATCCTTTTCAAAGGTTCATCCATCTGCCTCAATGTCTGTGCTAGCATTGTCACACAGTTTCCACTTCATGCAACTACCCACTGGCTTGCTTGATGTTCTAGTGCCTGAGGTACCATCAGTCACTTCTTTTCTTCCACCCAGACACTGCTCACTACAGATAAAGCATGACAAAACTACCCTTGTACCAATTCCAAATTAGAACACAGGCTAAGAAATCGTATCTTGCAACAAAGGGGTTGTTTTATTTTTAAACTACTGAAAACAAAAAATAATCACAAAACAGACCAGAGAAACATTCACCCCTCTGAAGTGCTACCCAACTTACAACCATATGCAATTTGAGCCCATAGGTTATATTGAAAACTTTAATCCACAAATTTGGTCACGTAAGCACTTCTGCCACAAGCACGTGCTCCCACTGGTTGCTGAAAGGAATGGTACCAACTCACTGAGGCAGAATTTTCTGTTGAACCTGCAGATATAAACCTATACAGCTACTTGTACGACACTAGCTTCTCCCTTGAGCAGGCTCTGCATCATCCCAAAGTTCTTCCCCCAAGGTATATTTACTTCTGCTGCAGATAAGAGACATACAAGAAACAAACCATTTTCTACTCTAAACAACCTTCAATTTTAATTTAAAGCAAATCTCTGAATGGAGATTCCTTAACAGATAATCAGTTGAGTTTGAAAGCATGATTACCTTAACAGCTTATCCATTCAGCAAGATACCTGTTTAATGATCCTGATCACACTCACCATCTTTTCTAGGAGAATCCACTTTGTCTTGACTTTAGGCAGTGGCACTGCTATCAGCTGAGCAGAGCAGAAACAAGCATTAAACTCTGATCCCCAAGAAGAGCATCTGGGCTCACCAACCAGCAGTAGTTCAAAACTCACTTGGCTTCTTTTTCCCGCATTTGCTCACCTGAGACCTCAACAAACTGATCCTGCTTAGTACATTTAAATTGGAAAGAGGCTTTTTGGTTAAATGCTTGTATAGCCTAATGCAAGTGCCTGGTGTGCCACCTATCTGATCAGAGGAATCAGTGGCATTCCCATTACTCAGCTCCAGAGCCTGACAGCATTTTCCTCACCTTCCAGCTACAGGTGAAACAAGAGCAGTTGGCAGCATACACCAGGTTTCAAACTGGCTTTCCTTCAGACAGCATGGAAGAGTTGATCCTCCACAGCTAAAAAAAAAAAAAGAAGATTCAGTACCCCCTAAGAGGCAAATACTAAGCCACATGTAATTCAGGAACGATCCTGTTTGAACAGCTAATCACAGGTTTGTGGCAACAGTGAAACTCTGTATAAAGGGCGTGCATAAATTTGTCGTAGAACATGCATCTACTTTTTGCAGTCTCATATGCTTCAAAAAAGTATCAACTTCATGCATATATGTGCACGTACATACATGTGTGACCTTTTCCAGCATTTGCTCCACAGAGGGGGAAGGGGGCAAAATAAAAAAAAATTGATTAACCCCCCAGGGAAGCAATACGATGAAATCATACTCAGTGTTGCACCTGAAGTCCCCTCAGGTATATGATTTTCCTTGCCTAGGGCAACAGTATACAGAGGGGGGGGGGAAAAAAGTCACACTGCTACTGCAAGCAGTGCAGTAGCAACCATCAACTTTTTTTACACACTGGTAGCTTATTCCAGACACATTAGACTCACGTGGCATAGGTATATATTCTGCAAAAACTAGTGGCACACTCCCTGCCTACAGCACATTGCAGACAGATTACTAAACCACTGTGTGTCACTGCTAATATAGTCTGGCTTGTAAACACTTACCTTGAGGTCTGAGACAACAGGTAGGAACAGTAGTGATTAAGTTCGGAATTCCCAGTTCTACCTTTAGAATTAAAGGTAGGCACACCCCGCTCAGTCACTGCTGTCTGAAAACAGTAGGGAATCAGGGCCATCCATTCTCCCCTTCTCCCCACCCCAGTACTCCCACATCCTCAAGACAGGCAAGCTGAAAGTAACTCAAAAGCAGTCTCTCTGATCTCACTGGGTTACAAGCATCCAACATTAGCCAAGGCTCCAGGAGTCATTATCAATGTTTTATTTCCTGATCAAATGTTACTGTGGAGCTTCATCACCTGTATTAAAGCAGTAGAAGCTGCACATAAGTTATATATGCCTTCCAAGATAGACCTGGATCCATGTATTAGCATGCTTTTATCCCAGTGCAGCCAGGCAGAGATATAACCGTGCATGCCCACAAGTGCAAGCACACAGAGATTTCTAATCACTTTGCACTGCTGCTTCCACTGAGAAGTTGTCAGCACATCCTAAAAATAAGCATGTTGTCCAGGTCCAACTACCCAGGAGACATAAGTGCATCAAGATGTGACACTTCAAAAAAACCCCCAAACCAATGTTCAGTGACATGATTCTGCATCAGAGAAGTAACTGAGCTCAAGTGATGTTGGTTGACTCACAATGGAATCATCATGTATCAAAACAGTCAGCAGTACAGAACACACAGTAAAGATGATTAGCTCATGTTATACTTTTTATTTTCAGGATTAAAAACCCCAACAATATAAAGCAGAAAGAAACAGATGTGAACCCCAAGTTTATCTGCAGTTCAGGTGAGGCATCCTGGTTTCACAAAACTATATTGGACGGATGGATCAAGCACAAACTACCACAAAAGAGAACAGAAACTTCATAAAATAAAAATTCACCTGGCCCCTCTGCCCTTTCCCACAGTATAAATAATAATAAAAAAAAATCCATCTGCAAAATACATTTAACATTAAGAAAAAATCCAAGAACCATCAAAATTATTGTTATAGAGGATGTACTGATCAATACTTTTTTCAAAATTAAGAATACACTGCAGTCAATGTAGGTGAGATATCACAGATCTATCAGTGGGTAAAAGAAGTACTGTTTCAATGGACAACACAATATATTTTATATTCCTGAATATTTATGTAATCAGATTCAGCACACAGTTCTAAAGCTGACATTCCTATTCCAGTCGCTACAATTAAAAGTTTACTTGATTAGACTTACAGAGAAATAAATATGCTAATGGAAGTAAACACTTTAACAGGACAGACATACTGATTTAGTAGGACTGATTATTTTTAATACAAAATAGAGACTGATTTAACAACCTAAAACAAAGAGCTAATAGGATTACCATTAAAGGTGTGATTAAGTAAATCACTATACTCTTGCCACAGTTAGTCCTACATATGTGTCCTTAGCATAAAATGTATTTGCTCTTCACCATATGCTCTGGCTCTTTTATTCATCTGTTGAGTTAAAAAACAAGGCTGGAATAAGAATTTGTCAGAGAGAAAAGCAAAATAAAAATAATAATTAAAAAAAAAATCTTATTTTCCACTGCCAAAAAGAACTGCATTTTGAACCGATCTGAACTTTGAATGAAGTTTTGGGTCAGTTCTGTTCCTCACATTAGACAATTTCTCTGTGCTTAAACAACCAATGAAAATTTGCCTGAAGTTTTGTCTCCAACAGTGGTCCTCTGACCAAAAAATTTGCTTATTAGGGATTGGTAACAATGTGTTGAAATCAAGACAAAAGTCTTACTAAAACTTCATATGGACTTTGTATGAAACACTGCAAAGTCAAGTAAATCTCAAGTCCCACATGCTCTCTAGACTTCCATGGGTAACCCAATTTTAAATCAAAATGGCCACATCCTCTATCTACTGAAGTCCTAAACCCTGGACTGCTAGATGATACAGCAATGAACTCTGACACCTGAGACAGGTATGCAAAGAAAATATTTCCAAAGGCTTAGCCAGATGAGAACAAGATAAGCATCTTGGCAGAAGCCCTACTTCTGTTTGAGCCAGAAGTTCCTGCTCAAAAGCAACCTTACAGCATAGGTGCTTTGTAAACTCCAACATTCTAACTCAGTGCAAACACACCAGAAGACAGGAAGACAGCATGTGTTGGGAGCAAAGACAGCGTTTTCTCATTGTTCCTGTCTTCTCCAAAGAGTCCATTTAGCAGAATATGGGCCTTTTTGCAGTCAGCATTTCTGCTCTGAATCACAGAATCATAGAATTACCAAGGCTGGAAAAGACAAAGATCATCAAGTCCAGCACAGCACTGCTGTGCTCAGTATTAAACGATGTTCTCAAGTGCCACATCCACACACTTTTTGAACTCTTCCAGAGATGGCGACTCCACCACTTCCCCGTTCGGTCTGTTCTCATGCTTTACAACCCTTTCTGTGAAGAATTGTTTCCTAATACCTGATCTAAACCTCCCCTGGTGCAGCTTGAGGCCATTTCCTCTTGTCCTGTCAGTTGTTACCTGGAAGAAGAGACCAACCCCCACCTCACTACAACCTCCTTTCAGATAGTTGTAGAGAGCAATAAGGCCTCCCCTGAACCTCCTTTTCTCCAGGCTGAGCAACCCTAGAAGACTCCCATCTCACATCTCTCACTGCCCACAGCACCCTTGAAACATGTCTTGCCAGCACTGTCTCCAGCAAGATCCTTACCATCCCAGCAGAGCACATGCACACAGGTATCCCTTCAGTTCTTGAGATAGAACTCAACAGCAGGATTTTATTTTTATTTTTTTAATAACAAAAGAAAACACTAACTCCCAGTTTCACAGTTCAACATATTAGGACAGTAGTTCCCAAGTAAGAAGCCAAGAGATTGTCAGTCTGCAAAATCCAGTAGTGACTCCTTTCCTGTTTTCACCTACAAGGACACAGTAAGAAGCTAAGTAGTCACACATGTAACAACTATCTCCCTACTACTTCCCATCAGGGATACACACAGAGATCTACTGTGCCTCAAATGTGCCCTTGAATTGCACATGGCAGCAATCAGTGCAAGGAGAACAGGAATGCCACCAGTGTGCTTGGCATTCTGTGTTGCATATTAGGAAGAGAAAGAACAGTCATAAAACAATATATAAGTAACCTGAATCTATAATAACAAACCATACGAATAATTATTCAAGAACATGCAATTCAAATAAGTACTTTGCCTCAAGCAGCTGCTCTTTTCCTGGCTTTTCCTCTCCCAGCACCTACCAAGAAGTCAGAACAACTCTTCAGGGGGAGTTTTCTACCTAGACTGTTTAAAAGTAAACCCTACTGCTTTGGAGATATACAAGCAAGACTGAAACACTGTATTCACCAAATGTATGTCTACGTCAACAGCAAAAAACCCCCAGCTTTCTCCTGTGTTCATGTCAATCTTTATTTTCCTCAAGCTCACACATCCCTGATCTCACAGTCTGAATTGCTCACACTGACCTCAGGAACAGACCACTCAGAGTCAGACTATTGTCTGTGTGTCTCAGCATGAGTTGCAGCCACTGTCACTCACCTGCCAGACCTGCTCCACTCTACTGCCTGAAACTGGGCCAAACACTGCCACACCTTCCACGTGAGCACCTTCCACTACTGCCCTACTTCCTTGATCCTCCCTTCCTGCCCAGCTCACCTTTTAATTTTGTAATGCTGCAAAATAGAGTCCACAGCCCAAAGTTCAAGCCTAGATGAGCTCCATCTTTCAAAGCATGAGGAAGTCTGAAGATGTTTTGGTGTTGTGTCAGAGAGATAAGCCTGTTTGTTATATGGGTAGCTTTGCTCTGTGTAACAGAATAGAAGGGTAGTTCATATTGCTTAGGATGGTTTAGGACTACCCTAGGACCAATTTGAAACACCAGCACTAACATTGCCCAGAATATCCATGGGAGATATCCTGTCACAGACAAGTGTTATCTGCCAAGAGCCCAACTCACTACTTGAGACTGTCAGGTTTCTCACATTAGAAGCACAACATCAAGCACTGCTCTGAAAAGACACATGAGACTCTTCAGACAGGCCAACCTTACAGAAACGTTGTTCTCCCCACACACATACTTAACCATTAATCCTAAAGCTGTTGTCCATTTCTTCTCCCTCTGCTAACACTCTTAACACCTAACATGCCATTATCTATTTCAAGAGGCAAGAGCTAACAGCAAGTATGTTAAAGAAACTGCTGAGTTTACACTTAAAAATGTCTAACCAAAGCCCTGAGTTGCAACCATCCCGTTTCTATCCAAATAAATACAGCAGAAGGACCAATGACCCAGTCATTCCTGTGCATGCACAACACAAGTATTGGTTAAGTCCAATAAATCTCTTTTGAGGTAGATATATACAGTACAAAATACATTAAGGGTCAAATGCAAACATCATATTCACTTCATCTTCTTGCCTTGTCTTCCAGTTTTGCAGGAAACCTTGCAAACACATTATTTCTGCCTAATCAGTATTCAAGCCAGGTTTTTCTGAGTTCTGAGCTCTAAGACAATTTGCAGCTACACCACCACTGAAACCAAATCCATACACGTAATGCTATCATGGAGTTTCAGTTAGGGCCACAAGTAAAAGTAGGTTAACACAAAATACAGCTAAGGAAAATCCAGGTATTTTAAATAAATTTGCACACTAAACAGTGCTGTTCAAAAAAAGGTTCCAACAGTTTCATCAACAAGAAAAAAAAATAAAAACCTTCTGCTGGGGTTTTCAAAGGAAGTATTAAACTAGAAATTTGAGCTTAGTTCCCAAAAATTGATTTTTATCACTTGTCCCCTGTCACTAGAACACAAGAGGAAAGGAGAAAGACAGCTTGAGTGACAGGCAGCCCCCTACCCCCAACTCCCTTAGAGAAAGGATTCAGTTAAAAAATTCAAAGAACTCTAATGAAAACCATGCAAACAACAGATAAATCAGATTACAGTCTGCTCAGAATCCAGCCAAGGTTCACATGGAAGGTTTGCAAACCTTTAGATAAACTTGTCCCAAGTTTAGAGTTTGTGACAAGCAAGCAAAGAGGTTTGGGATTTTTCACAGCTGTCAGACCATGATGGAAGACACAGGATACAATAACAAAAATAATAAATCTTGAGATTCACTTTTCTTTTGAATAAAATATCCATAAAAAATGATCCATTCTATTATAAATAAGCTTAGAGATTAATACAAATTCATATTCAGTGAATAATTAGTGCACCAACAGTTGCTTTAGAAAGATGACTGAGCAGAGAAGCATCTGCTAATCAGTCATTTTTGTGCTTAATCTTTTTTTAAAAAAAAACAAAGGTAAACCAGACTGCAGGACTGCTATCAGCTAGTGAATTAAGTGCTGATAAGTCCCAACATGCGATTGCATTGGCGCAAACACACATGGTCACATCTTCTTGTGAACAAACAAAAATAAGCATGACTACAGAAAGAAGCAGCACTGACACCTGCCTGTGCTTCTATGACTATTGCTTACTTTGTCATAAGCATGTGAAGGTTGGAGAAATTTCTCCCCCATAGCTGTGGCTCTGTCTACAAGCACAACTTGCAGGTCCTATTTCAAAATTCATTGTCACATCACAAGTCACAGTGATTCAATATTTGGGCTTTATGCAGTCCCTGTCAACTCCAGTTCTTTGAATATCAAGTAATCCCCCATTTAGCCCACCTTCTTCCAGAGAAAGGCTGTCTGGGTGAGAAACTTTCCCCAAAGAAAAACTGAAGGATGAAAAAATCCGAGTAACCAACAAGCAAAAGAGAAAGGTTGTGCTGTACGTTCTCACATGTCCCAACAGGAATTCAGACTTGTGAGTTATAATCTTCAAAATCTGAAGATAGAAATATTCTCCAAATTAATGACAAAAGAAACACAAACAAAAAAGAAACAAACATGGTTGCAATAAATGTATTGAAGTATTAAAGTAATATAAAGAGGTCCAGAAGAAGCATTTGGACTCCAAAGAGGAAGAGTGGGACAAGCCTTCACCTCTCAGGCCCAAAGGACAGTTTGGATATTTAACAGTGTTAACAGCTTCCCCCTGAACAATGGCAATATTGTCCCTTCAAGTAAGTCAGAGGTAGTGTCTAAAACAGCATAATGAACACAGCAGCAGCCCCCAGCTGGGCCCAGCTATGCCTGAGGTGGCCCAAGAACAATACCATCTCAGCCAGCCTGGCCAGACTGCTACGGGATCAGCAGCAATCCTCGGAGTGAGCCGTGGTGATGGGAAACAAGCAGGATGCACACACAAGGGCACGGTGAGCCCAGTCACCAGGGAGATGCACCCTACAATCGGGTACATCTGCTCCAGAGGCCAGCCTCTCGTCGGCAGGCAGGGACTGCACCAGACGGCAGCAGATGTGTGCATAACTTAGTCAAACACTTAGCACAGACAGACACGCAGCAGCACTCAGACAGTACTTTGTTCCACTCAGGTCCACACATCACCAGGAGCGGGGACCTGGCTGTATGTGATGTCTAACCACGTTTCCTCTAGGACACTTTTTTTTTTTAAATGAATGGAGACTACAATGGGTTTCACTTGATAAGTAAAACACTGAGCATAGTTCAAAGATGTCCACTGATGAGCACAAGCAGGATACAGCAATCAGGATTTAGATGTAGATTCATCCTCTTCTAAAAGGAGGTCATTCAGTGCAATAACTGTAGCAGCAAAGTCAACCAGCTCCACAAAGTCCGAGGTAATTATGTTAACACCCATAACACCGGGCTTCTGTTCTTTCACCCAATTCAAAATCATGGGCAGGTTCCTAAAGAAATTGAAATAAAGAAAATTAGACACTTTAAAAGAGACACTTCTCTATACTTAACTCTACTTACTTCAAACACAACATGCCCTTTACAAAATATATTATCTCATGTCTGTAATTGGGTCCTGACTGCCACCAGCTGATCAGACGAGTGCTTAACATAGCACATGGTCATTAGCTATCAAATACTGGTCAGTCATCAATCCAAATTAGCAGGCATACAAAACATTTGTGAACTCTGTGTTCACTGAGCAGACTGTGCTTCAGTATTCAACGTTACACTACAATTTTCTCCAACCTGGTTTGTTTTCACCTGAGCATGTGTTAAGTCAAAATCTCAATTTCATAGCAGACTGCAGTGTAGCACAAAGCAAAGCTCTATCTGGCCTGAGATGCTCCCCTGCCCATTTCTGCCTCAGAGTCAGCAGGAAAAAAGTTGGAGGCAGCATTCTACAAAACTCCTTTCAGCTTCCAGACCCACAACGGGATCAGGGAAACCAAACCCAGAATCAGGCTGTCAGCTCTATAGGGGTTGAATGTCCTGCTATACATCACTGTAACCAGAGGAAGGTGAGGTGTGTCAGGAACTGAGTTAAATGGAGTTAGAAATTCTACTATGGGGAAAAATTTCAAGTAATTTCTTGGACACAGTGCAAGCCAGGAGTCTATACCAGCTTTTTTGCACTTTAACATGCAAACACCAGGTTTTTCAGCAGTTAGACAAATGGATAAATACATTAGTATTATTTAAATTAGTGCCATAGCACCCATACATTATTTGTGAAGATGGTAGACATGCAAATTAGCTAGCAGGGTGATAAAGAAAAAAACCACATCCACAAAAATTTAAAAAACACCCTACCACACCTGCTTCAGGAAAATTTTAAAAATCTTATCAAGAATCAAGAGAAAAAGAGAACTTGAGTGAAGGCATAATTACTGCCCCTGTCAAGGGACACATGAGACTTCTGCTGGCTAAGTGTGACTGTTGCACGTTTCTCCTTTAACAAGAGCTCAAGAACATTTAAATATTCATATTCAGGGCAAAATTTCCATATGAGAAGGCAGACATCTACATAAAATGCAAAGACTGATTTGCACATCAGCTAGCCTGTGTAAACGTACGAGCAATCATGCTTTAGCAAACGGCAGCATCTACTAAATTTTCAGTTTACTTCCAAACAAGGGGTAAGGATAGGGCTGAAAGGCAGGGATGGAGCGAAGGCAGGCTTCCAGCTAATGGTGGCTTACGGCCCAGATCCGTGCCAGGAGTCGCTTGAAAAAAAAACACGTATGTTTTAAAGCCGAAACGCGGTTCGATGCCGGGTGTAACCCGCAGACCGCAGCGGCTGCACCGCCCAGCCCCAGCCCGGCGCTCACCCCGCTCACGGTCCCCCAGCGCCGCCCAGTGCCGAGCGCCCGCACAGACCCGGAACGCCGGCTGGGACGGCTGGTGTTTTGCCAGATTAATGCCCGTGAACAGGAAGCAGACTGAAAATTCTGTGATGTATACCGCCACCTTACTTGACAGAATCGCCTGGGTTGGAAAGCATATTAAAGGTCATCTCATTACTACCCTGCTGCCACGGGGAGGGACACTTTACACTAGACCAGGTCGCTCCCAGGGATGGGGCATCCACAACTGCTCTGGCTTCATCACCCTCACAGTAAAAAATTTCTTCCTAATACCTAACCTAAACCTATTCTCTTGCAGTTTAAAGCTATTCTCCCTTGTTCTGTCACTACATGCTCTTGTATGAAGTCTCCCTCCATCCTTCTCCGTCCCTGGAGGTTTTTAAGATGAGGCTGGATGTGGCACTTAGTGTCATGGTTTAGCAACTGTGGTGGGAGTGGATCAAGCGTTGGACTTGATGATCTCAGAGGTCCTTTCCAACCCGTCTGATTCTATGATTCTATGATTCTTGTAGGCTCCCTTCAGGTACTGGAAGGCTGCAATTAGGTCACCCTGGAGCATCCTCTTCTCTAGGCTGAACAATCCCAATTATCCTAGCGTTTCCTCACAGGAAAGGTGATCCAGCCCTTTAATGATCTTCATGGCCTCCCCAATGGACTCACTCCAACAGGTTGATGTCCTTCCCATGCTAGGGACCCCAGAGCTGGACACAGCACTCCAGGTGGGATCTCATGAGTGGAGTAGAGGGGCAGAATCACCACCCTCAACCTGCTGCCCATGCTGCTTTGGATGCAGTCCAGGATGTGTTTGGCCTTCTGGGCTGCAAGTGCACATTGCCAGGTCATGTCCAGGCTCTCATCCAACAGTACCCCCCAAGTCCTTCTCAACAGGCCTGCTCTCAGTCAACAACTTACATCAGCAACTTTTGTGAGTGTGAAAGCACAACAATTGCTATTTTTAGAAAGGATTTTTAAAAAGCTACATTGACATTAACTTCAAAACAGTAATACTGTAATTAACTCTGAAGTGACCAATGAACAAGGAACATAAACTGGCTGCTGAAGATGTGTGTTTATCTCACTGCTTAGAAATAAGCTCAGTTCCTGATCGAATTAGACCAGTTGAGACCATCTGTACGAGAGTAATTTAAAACTTAATATCATTACAGCAAAATAAACTGTTAGTGACATCAAAACACGGAATATTAAATAGTGAGCCAGGAGACCAGATCCTATCAGGACAATTTTGCTAATTTTTAGCAAATAGGCTACAAGGTGATAATTCCATAATATTCAGTCATATGGAAATATTCTGGTCATGCTGTTAACACTATTAAGAGTCACTGGCACTCTGTGCTACTCCAAGTAAAACCCTCTTATAATGATCTTACTCATAGACAAAATAATTGTACAACAGTCAGTGGTATTAAAGTCAAATGGTTAATCTAATTTTTGGTAAAAAAGAAAAAACACCCAAGATAAAATATATGACCTGCCCCAGGTCATATATCTGTCCATTACTGATATTACTGGGACAGATTTGTACAGACAAATGCAAAACCAAATGCAGAAATAGCCAATCTTCCTCTGTGGCACAAGCTCTCCGCCCCCCCCAAGCCACTTACAGTTATATATATATATATACACACACACCCTGTCACTGTATTATTTTCATTGATTCTTTATTTTTAAGGGTTGCAAATATCTCTCACAAGCAACAAGTACTGAGCAAAGCAGCATCAAGCCTAAGCTAACATCTTGTGGTTTCTTGCTTACTCAGTGCTTCTTTCAACGTGAAACGTGGTAAGTAAAGAACTGAGAAATGAAGACAAGTCCTTACCTATGAACAAGTGTGTTCTTCAGACCACGAACGAGATGCCGTGCAATAGTTTTCACCCGAGGTGTGAGGATTGCTTGAGAAACATGAAAAGTCCCATAACGACTCCGTTCCTCAAGTGTAGTCTCCAGGAACTGCAGCAGTTTGTGCACGTTGGTTGTATTAGCCCACGGTGCTGGCATTTTATTACCTGGCCACAGGAAGGGGTATTCCTGATACAGAGGGTGGTGGTAAAATATGAGAACCTAACAGAACAAAAAAAAAAAAAGAAGAGAAAAAATAAACAAACAAAAAAATCACAATTATTATATTTTTATTTGAGCAGGATGTTGCACTGGCTTGTGCTCATACGGTACTGTTGCAGCTAGCATAGCAGTGAAAAGAGGACCAAGCAAAAAGAAGGTGCTCTCAAGTCAAGAGTGTCAGCAAATTTTCTGCACTATTGCCAAAGGAGACAGAGATCATTTTGGTGTAGCTGTGAGAATGGGATTGCTTCAGGCTTTCAGGGTCATCAGTTTACAATGACAGGTGCCAGGAGCATACTGAACTGTCTTTTGAAGAATTCAGCTTAAATACATTTCTAAGAGAATTTCAGATTCTTACCATCAGAGAATACTGTATCTGTACTTTAAGTTAAGAACTTTAGCAGTCTTGCCATGTTCTGAGTAACTCCTACTAGGTGGCTAAAGGGTACTGGGTCGAGTGGTGTAATGGCATTCTGCTGACACTTACAGCATGAGATGCCAAAGCTTTCTTGCTTTCAGTAAAACCTTCTCCAAATCAAAAGTCCATATTTTATGCCTTGTAAGGTGGTTCTCTATAAGAGGATAGCACAAAGATGCAATACTTTTAATTAACACCAACATTTACAAAACATTCATTTTGAGCCCTAACACTGACAACATTAGCTCAGAGGAATTCCTCAAAGCCCCATGTATTTTACAGTTTAAGAATTACAGCTGCTGCTGAAATTCAGCCACTGTTGAAACCCTATTCTTGGTTTGTATGTACACACGGGAGCAGAAAGAAGCATTTAACCTCACCTCTATAGATTTGGATGGCTGCAAAGGAGCTAAGAAATTCTGTACTCTACCTCAGTCACATTAAAGCCAGAAAGATGACAGTTAATCAAATCCTCACCAACACAAGTCTGCAATACATGCTCTTCCAGAAGAGAAAACCACTTGTGAGGAACACAAAGCTCCAAGGATATATAATTTAATTTAACAAGCATGCTTGGGAACAGGACACAGACTACTCACATCATGGACAAGGGGATACCCTGCTGCACATAAATGGAGGAAAACATACACACTACATAAAGGAGGCCCTAGTGGGCTTTAAATTGACCATCAGCATCATCCTTGGTCCAACACCTCTGAGTGGGAACTACACTGTTTTTAAAATCTTAACCTTTTGGGTTTGAAAAACATTACACATCCTTTCCCTACCTGGTGCTTCTTCTCCCACATGTACTGTAATGTCACGTATTCCACACATTCAACAGCACAAAGTTTGGATTCAAATGCTGAGTGGATCCTGTTGATCAAGAAGTGGTGATGGCCGTCATCCATGGCATAGAAGTGATTGAAATCCAAGAAGATTACTTCCTTGGGGTGCTGCTCAAGGAAGGTATTAATCTCCTTCAGCCCATCCCATACTTTGATGCCAAACAAGCCATGTATGAAATAAATCTCTTGTCCTATTTCCCCAGGTTTGGAAGATACACGAAGATCAAAGTAGCGGATCCCACCTTCCAACTGCTCTTTGAAAGTCAGATTTTGAGTCACTGACCATTTCTTCATGATCCTTCTAACCAAGGAAATTCTGGCCAAACGTTTGATGGCTGTGGCTTGGTCTGGTCCCACAGGAGATTTCTCATCAACCCAGTAGCTGAAAGAATCATGTGATCCTGGGGAAAAAAAGCCAAGAATAATTAATTTTAGAAAAAATGACTATGCCAAAACACATATATTCATGTGCTCTGTAAACCGAACAAAGTCCTACATGTATGGCAGGATCACAGAAGAGTTATGCTCAAGTGTGAGCCTTTCAGACTATCCTTTACATCTTGGTTTTACCTGACGCTACAACAAGAGCTGTGCATAGGGTTCTCAGCTGGGAGCTCACACAAGAAAACAGTTCTAATTTCAGTGCACTCCGAAAACCACAAGACAAACATAAGTGGGTAAAGAAGAACTTCCCTCTAACCTTCCTTCAATTTATAAACTACCAATCAATCTTCAAAGCTTTCCCAGAGCCTGGTAGATCACTGATCTACAATGAGACTTCCAGCTTCATTGTAAAAACCTGAGACTTCAATTTAATTCTACCTGGTAAATCCAATTACGACCTAATACAGCAGAGTTCTTCAAAGAGGTATCTTTATTTGTGTGATGGACAGAGGCATCTGCACCTGCACAAGCCTCAAGATAGTAAATAAATGATTAGTAGTTTGAACAGTGGGCAATGATTGGCTGAACTTAGAGGTGGAACCCTTGAGTACACCACATTTACTGTGTGTGTAGATACCAAGCTCATGTTAAATGAGATCACAAACATGTCTTTTACCTGGCAGTGTCTTTGAGTGACCAAACATATGGTGAACAGAAAACTCCTCAAAAAAAGACGACCAGCAATCAAAATCACCAGTCCATGCCAAAATAATGACAGTCCAGCAAAGCTCCTGTAACACTATCTGTACCTTGGCAGAAAAACTGCACCTCTAGCATAAAATTTTTGCTTACTAGAAAAAACCTCCAACTGAAAATTCAATGGTAAATGGAAACAAACCTGAATAACAACAAAATTCCTTCAAAATAACAGCTTTGGAGTCAATCAAATATCCCTACCCTAGCCAAGTCAGTAACAGAACAAAGAGTGAGGGCAGTGTATCTTGGCCTGCACTGTACCAGAACAGCAGAAAGCAAAGACAGGTAGAAGTTGATCCACCAGACTGAGGTTTACCAGGGATTTCTAATCATTGACACCAGGCACCAGCATTCTGGCCATGCAGCTGCAACTGCTGCAGGCTCACCTTCCCTGTGAAACCCCAGACAGAAAAAACACTATAGGAGCTCTATCAGCCCTCCTTCCCTTTCTCTTCAGCACAGTGGAAGAGTTTGCTCATTGAGCCAGACCCCCACCCAACCCCTGCAGACCCACTTGCTGAAGTACAGAGAAAGCATCTTCACCACCAGTAACAAGGAGCTCATATCCCAGCTGCCCCAGGAATACAAGGACCCTGCACCATGTTGCTGGCATCTGCATTTTCTAATCGTGCATGGCCTAAGCTTTTCTAGCATGGCTATGCTTTTCTAGAATTTCCTTCTCTACCTCAGTTTGCAACTCTAAAAAGTCCTACCTTGTCATATCCAATTTTAAGATGAAATTTGAGGCATCCATAGCCTCTTTTACCCAAACCTTTTGTATATAAGGGGTCACTTGAAGACTGATGCATTCCCTGTGATGCAAGGTCAGAGCTACAAACAAGATTATGATCTCAATTGGATTATCCCGTCGGCATTTTTTAATCCAGATGGAAGAACAGACTGTGCATAAACCAAACATCAGTTGCCAACAACCTTAAATGCCCTCTGTCTCCATGAATTTCAACTAGTTCAAAAGTAATGAAAAGGTACCATGAAGATTAGTTTTCAGGCTTTACAGATAACCACTAAAACTAGTTCTGACCAACTCTTCATGAATTCTTTACAGCCTTGTAAAATTGTGCCTCTTATGGTTTTCCATTCAGTCCTCTAGAAACAAGTGACAAAAGAGCTGGTTTTAAAAGATGCCATCTTAAGAAGCTATTTACTACCTGTCACAGTAGACTACATCAGAAAGTAGCTGTCAGTTTTGGAGTGAGAGGATTTTCTTTCCCACCTCCAAACATGCAGACAAAATACAGGATCAAACCCCAAACAAAATACAGGATCAAACATTTAGTGAAGACATTTCAGAAGAAGCCATGTGAGGTCTGGCTCATGCAGCAAGCTGTAGCTTACAGATGTTTGAGTTTCAGACACCTTCCCATACAGCAGAATGAGTCTTTCAAGCTTCCATAATATTTACAAAGTAGACTTCAATCACATGGGGCTTGTCTTCTGCCTTGGAATGAGTCACTTGGCACACAGGAATCATGGGGTTTTTTGTTTTTCACTGTGAATGTGTTTGTTTGGTTGGTTGGTTTTTGTGTTTGTTTTTTTTTTTTTTTTAATGATCTTGATTTTATCTATTTTATTTCTTCCTCTGTTTAAGTCAATGTAGAAAATTGTTTGACTTTCTGGAATAATGACATAAGAAATATTTTCTTTTTATTCTAACTAAGACAGTGCAGCAGTCTAGAGATCTGTCTATAGGAGTCACTCTCACCATTATGCTCCCTTAGACTGATAAATCTGACTTACAAAGGAATGACAATTTTATCTGGCCACAGATATATCGTTGCCAACTTGGAGTTATCTGAGCAAATCTGAATCAAGAAACAGCTTGTTTTCTTAAGTCTGATCACATACTTTACAGCTACAAAAGCCTTTCCTTTGCAAATTGCCACATACAAGGTGCATATAAGGACACAAAGAGCAAATTTGCTCTCTACAGTATCACATTCTATTTACAGCACTAGAGAGCAACATGAAAGAAAATGAGCCAGAAGCACATTGCAACTTTTTCAACACATAGTTTAAAAACTGCACTCCTTAACAGCAAACTAAACTATATGTGACATGCTTCTATAGTTAGAGAAGATCCTTTTAACTCTCTGCCCATGGTTCTGCTAAAAGTCTAAGAAATGGAACTTTCACTTACAATGAATTCAACAGGCATACCTAGAAAAAAAAAACAACCAAGCAGAACATGAGCTGGAGCATTTGAAAAACATGCCTTTCTTTTGGCAGACCACCTGTTGGTAGCAGACCACCTGCTAAGGAGGACAGGGGAACATCCTCAATTCTATTGAACATCATCAATTCTACTGATCATTCTATGGTCAATACTGAGGCTGGAACGACAGCACAAGTTCAATTAGTTTTCAGTGGTCATTTAAGAAGGCCAGCCACCACTGTGAGAAATATCTAGGCCAAACCTGGACCCACAACATTTTTACTCCAGGGAGAGAAAACCAAACTGAAGCAACAGCACTGGATGCTCGTTGGGCTGTGGGGTAAGAGCAATGTGGGGATTCACATCATCCACCAGGCCCTTCTTTAATTTAAGATCACTGTGATATGTTACCAGCTCAGCCACTGCCTTTTAATATAGCTTAGCTGTGATGTTAAGTACATGCTAAGCCGATTGTATCATGAGGTCAAAATAATCCCTGCTCTCCTTCACTCTGCTCCTGAACTCCATCAAAGTGTAGCCATTCTGCAGCTATGGCAGAAACCAGGCTGGTTGCTGATACGTGTGATACAGCATGATTTCTTTTTGAAAAAGCATAAACTAAACCAATCCAACTCTGTAAAATTTAAAAGGCAAAGGCTAGAGCATATACCAGAAGAATGGAGAAGACTAGTCCCATTTTGTTAGCAGTTCAGTGTAAGAGCTGCTAACCACATTCTCAACTCATGTCTAACACAAGGATGTGTGAAGATACTCAGATGCTGTACAGTGACAGCAAGACAGGGCTGGAAGTTCCTGGACAGAGCAAGTGCCACAAAACTCTCATAGCAATGTACATAGGAAAGTCTTTTTCACATGTAAAAAATCCTTCACGATCTGTGTTCCCCACCACATAAACAGTGTGTGTCACCTCAAATTATTATGGGCACTTTTCTTTGGAAAAACAACCGCAAGAATTCTTGAAGCAAGACATTTCAGATGATACCTACCTGAAATATAAATAACATCCCATACTGATTCAATAAAGCTATTCCTTAAACCTTTTGACTGTGAAAAAAGTAACCAACAGAACCAGGTATTTATAACCTCCACCTTACACCTTGAAAAGTCAAAAGGCAGAGAAAAGTCAAGAAACGTGGTCTTCATTGTCCTTTAGGTGAACAGAGGCCAGAAACCCAGTGTGAACTGCCTCCAAGGCACGTTCTTGCACGTGCAGCACACATCTTTCTGAGTTACTGTCGATGAGACCGGATTAGCATTCAGATTGCAAACCTCACTGAGCTGTTCCAGTGACACGGCACCAGTCTGGTGCTCAGCCCTTCCCGAAACCAAGTCAGCCACAGAAAATGCAACAAAGTGATGATAATTTGCCACTTGCTTCCAACTGGCTGAAGATGCACAGCATGAACCAGCAGGCATTAAATTCAATCATGAAAGAGATTGCACATTCAAAGACAAAAATTAGTGGACTGCTAATCAGCTGGCAGCTCTTATAGACAACAGCTGCTCTACCTTGGTTTCAGTTCTTTCATCTGACAAAGACTGGAAGTTTCAAGGAAAGCAGTCACATCCCATCGAGTGCCCAGATATTTAACTATCAAAGGCTATGATACAGCTAGAATAAAGAGGTATCTTCTAGATGCCAGACTTAAAATTATGGATAGTCCTCTTAATTTTATCCCAGTAATTACAAACATGGATTAATTTTTATTTGTATCTTTAAACATCTTTTTATTCTCCTTATACTGATTTCTCAAGTTAATTGTACGTTAAACAGATCACTTCTTAATTCAATTTGTATGTTAAATAGATTGTATTTCACTGTTCAGATGACTTTTTTCATTGAAGCCTCTCTGCTAATTGTTAGAAAGCAGCTGTTTATCATCACATCTGCAGTAAAATCTACCTTTCCAGTCTGTTGTGTCTATTTGTCCTGCTGCTTAGTCACAGATAGTCAAATTAACCCACGGTGTAGCTCAAACAAGTGATACTCATCAATAGAACATTATTAAGCATCAAATTTCAACACTTATTAGCTGTATCATTTGATATTATCTTTTGTTTCCACATAGTACTTTCTGCATATCCTGTTGCAGCAAGAGGGATAGGGATGAGCATCATCTCACCAACCTGTGTCTTTCTGCAAGCGTGTAAATTTACCTTCATGGGATGTTAAAAATATGACTCTATGGCATGTGAAGTGCAGAGATCTTCCAACATATAACATACTTGTGCACTGCCAATTACTTCAAAACAAGACAAAACCACCCTTTTTTTGCGTACAAGCATGTCTACTAGCATACTGCTGGTCTCCCTCGTAGCAAGGCTGTGGACTAGTCAGAAGCAGCACCTAAAGACACTTTCTGCAATAATCTGGCTTACCAAGAAACAATAAGTGAAAGCAGAAGGGCAGGAGTTTAAATAGATCAGAATAAATTTGGATTCATCTTCACATTAAAAGAATGTTATTGGGATGAAAAGCGCAAGAAAACCTCTTGTGTATGTTAAATGTGCCTAAGAACCAAGGTCAAGGTAACATTCCAGCCCCCTAAAAGCATTAGAGGGTCACTTACGGACACAGAACCCCCCAGCTGTAGTGACGCCAAACTTCTTAGCACAAGCTTTTCTCACTGGACGAAGTACATTCCCCACACGTTACAAACCACTGCACACGACATGGCATAGCAAGCATTACACAGCCAAGACAGCCAGAAGCACAGTAATCAAGTTTCAAAAACACAGGATGTAATTGCCAGCAAGTTAAGGCTATCCCACAAACGTTCCTCTAAAACACATGTCCTGTGTGCCAAAACTGAGGGAAAAACGGGACAAGCAAAAGTGCCTCTCAAAGCCTAGAAGTCCACAGGATTCAGGTCATTAACAATCCAGATCTTCTAATCAGAAGATTAACATCTTAAAAGTTCATCACTAATGAAAAGCAAATCAAATAGTTCATATTAACTTGCCTAGCAAAAGGAGGCAAGGCAGAAGTAACAAACATCCTATTGATAATTATCTAAAACTATAGAGATGAGTGTTTATATTTCAACAATCTGAAAAGAATCCTTTGGTATTCTTAATGCAGTTTCATTAGGAAAGACAAATCCTGGTATAGACTAAATCCTCTTAGGAAAACTTCCTCTCATAGAGGAAGAACTATCCTGATTTCCCACTGCTTCTTTCAGGGTGGGAGGTGAAGCGGGGTACAACAAAAGGGGCATAAAGAGAGCTTAAAGACAGCTTAAAACTATCTTAGACACAATGTCACAGGGTAGTTTGCTTTTCTTTCCAGCCAGGAGGAATCCTTTCGGCGCTGGTTGGAGTTATTGGCAATGAAGTTTAAGGTCATTTAGTAATGATTTCCCATTTATCAACAACCGCATCTGTCTGCATTGGGAAACCAAGAAAGCAGCAGTACATCTCTATCATTTCAAATCCTGAATGGATCTAGCTGCTCCTCTTCAGTTTAGAGTCCAAAACTCCTGATTTCTGACCATTCAGAAACGTGTGGATCAAGGGCTCGTTCTCTTCTGAGAAGGCTCTAGTGAAATTCTTTCTTGTTTTCATTATATGGTAATTTTCCCTCTTTTAACATCTTTTCTGGAAGAGCAGGCAAACTGGAACTTTCACACAACATGGAAAGAGAGCAACAAACATTTATATCAACATTATGACTAGTTTTCTCCATTTGAAGTAAAACTTTGGCATGTTCTGCACTCATTTACCAGACACACAAGTCACTCTCTAGGGAACAGATCTTAATAAGGAAAAGATTTATTTTTTTTTATCAGGAAAAACTAAGACCTTGATATACATTTCAAGAACATTGGTTTTGGCTAAACAGATGACAGAAGTCTTTTAGAAAGAGAAACCCTAAGACTGGCTTTTCAGGGGAACTTCTACAAAGACTCAGTGTCTGCACACCAGTTCCTCACACAGGGACACACAAAAAGAATACTTGGTTACTTAGGAATAGTGCAACGTCTTCCACCGAATATTCTCATCAGTGTAACATTCCTGATAATTTAATAGACTCTCTAAAAACATTTGAGATTCGCTGTTACAATCAAGTAGACTACCAAGGTAATAAAAGAGCTTTTCCTTTCAGAAGTTCATCCTGAAAATTCTGTATTTACAAATCATACCCAACATCACCATACTTAAACGGATGCTTTCTTCTAATGGTTACTACCTGATTCATTGCTACGTGCCAACTAAATTGGGAAGGAAAACAGAGCTTGGTGCATCAGAACAAATCTTACATTTCTTCCCTTTGAGTTTTAACCCAACAGATGGCCAGCTCCGCTGATTCAGTGATCCTTTTAATTAGAACTCCAAAGGAATACTGTTTGGGAGGAGCCTCAAGCTCACCACCACTTCCCTCAGCTCATGCATCCAGAGCACACACCAGCCCATGAACGAAGAAGAAAACCACAGCATTAGCAAGTTCAGCAGCTCACCTCAGGGTCACGCAGGCAAAGAGAAAAAACCATCAGATGTAGTCAGAGCCTAGTGACCAGCTTCTTTTCAGAACCGTATCAGTTCTGCTTGGCCAAGTCAAATGCAGGCAGCTCATCGTGCTCTTGGTGAACACTCGTGCTGCCAGGATAGCAGAGCTGGCCAGTTGCTGGGTGGGAGATGGCACTCCTGGGCAGATGCACAAGGCCTCACCAGCTTTCCTGTGGCATTCCCCATGTGCCTGACACATGAGGACAACAAGCACCCAGCAGACATGCTACAGCATCACTCAGTCACCCACAGCAGCTTGTCATCACAGGAAACACCCCTCCATGCCTTGTATCACCTCCTTTAACTTAACTATGGGCTTGGCCAGCAGGACTGCTCCTCATTATGACTGCCTACTAGCTGTATGTGTAAAGCTTTGTTTTCCAGGGATGATCATTTCATAGTACTTTGATCATTTAGATCAAAACCAGGAGGCTTCTTACTCAGGCTTTTGGAGTGAGCTTCCCATAGAAGGGCAGAAACAGTGGCATGTTATAGTAGTGAAAGTTTTGGCCACAGTCATACTGACACTACCATGAACAAACTATAGGAAGTTATTGTATTCAAAGTTGGTTAGAAAGTTAAGAGTGTATGTGTCATAGTGGGGAATTAGGCAGCATGACTAGTGCTGTAATTTGGAGCAGCAAGCAAAGACTTACTATTTTAGAAGAGCCACCTCCCCTCAGAGATCAGTGAACAGTCAAAGACACTTAAGTATTTCAAGTCTCAGACATGATCTTGTTTTAGCCATATTCAAGCCAATAAGATTTTCTGCTAAAAAAAAATGCTTCTGGAACTGTAAAACTCATCTTTTCTGTCAGCTCTGGTTACCTGCCACCCAGCATCCCACAGGAAACTCCTTACCCATCATCCAACCTAATGCTGACAGGAATAGCTCCACATTCCAACTGCTCTGCGTGACTTAGAAATGAGATCCTGGCCAGCCTTCCGCATGGTTTCTGAGGAAGCAAGAACACACCAGCTGGTATCACTAGAAGATGACAGAAGAGGCTCTGTGCACGATCAGAAGCTGCAGGTGAAGAGCTGCCCCCCTCTCCCTGGAGAGGCAGCTTGCCCAGCCAGAACATTCCGCACCAGCAGAGCACCCTGCTGAGCATGATGCTCAGTTCTAGGTGTACCAGCATGTGAAAAACTGGCTTTTGGTGGCAAAAATTTCCTTACTGTTTCAAATCAGCCTTAGATGTACAGAATTTGACCTACAAGACAAAAATTTACATTTCAAAGTTTTAAAAATGAAATTTTCCATTTTTCAGCTCTCTTCTCCAGTGACACCAATCAAACCAATCAAAAAGTTCAGATTCAAATTAATTGTTCCCCACCTAAGCTTAATTTTTACTAATAGCATGTGTTTCACCCAAACTATGTGAAAGAAAATATAATCACCCATATATTCTACATACAGCCATTCAACCTGTTGTTCTTTCCTTTCTACATCTGCAGCACCATGACACATCAAGCTAACCTTCATGTTCCCTTGGGACACCCACATGCTCCAGCACCCACACTGGGGCTTGCCCAATTCCATGAGCAGCTGTTGCAAGAAGCTTTTCTGGCAGAAACCACTTCTCAAAAAAACCTAAACCCAAACCAAACCAAAAAACAAAACAACAAACCACCAAAAAAACCACAAACAACACAAAAACTCAAACCCTCTAAAATCCCTCTAAACCATCATCACCACAGAAGACATTTCCATCAGGTTAGCTTGCTGAACACACTCATTTGTACTTGAAGGGGAAGAGGAGGGAAGGCAGGGGACAGAACACATTTTTGATTACCTTACTTATATTTATGAAAGGGCACCCATAACTGTTCTGGAGGTTCCTGCAAGGAGCAGTGGATCCCTAGCTAAGTCATCATAAGCTTTCTCTGGAAGACAAAGAAAGAGAATCAGCATGGGGGAAATTCCCAGCTAACCATCCTGCCCAAAGCTGGGAACCAGTCGGGGGATACGGGTTGATGCAAAACTGTATACCTATCTGTTACATCACAGCTCTTAAATATTCAAAGCTGGAATAAGAATTAAGTAAATGCATTATTACCAACACCCAAAGGAAAACCGAATTGCCTGCTCTTCTGCTTATCACATTCATCCAGCTCCTTGGAGGCTGGACTGATAAAATGCTCAATAAGCAAACACTGATGGCTGGCACTGAACATCCACTAGACTGCCCTGTTGTCTCAAACCAACAGGTACAAGCTTATCGTGACCTCACAAAGTGGACCTTGACACAGTGTTTCATCTGTAAAAGCTCGATGAAACAGGAGAATGGTGCTGCACATCCAGATGCTGAGAGACTTGAGACTCTAGCACCTAGTTAATCAAGACACTTGCTTAAGAATTTCTGCAGTAGTTAAAATGAATCAGTACAAACTGTACAAACCACAGTGCAATGAACTGTCAGCATGCAACTACAAGCAAGGATAGTTGATTTACTTCAAAAGCAGATCAGTGAGAGCGCTCCAGATTCTTCTTGTGTTCCATTTCTCAAAGAATAAATAAGAAAAATAGCTGATGCAGATCAACAGATGATCAAGGAAAGTAATAAGTATCACAGTTGTACATGATTTCATAAAATTCTTTAAAGTAAACCAGCTTGAAATTAAACAAATACCATACAAATACCCCGCCAATGGTCACATCCACAATCAAAATGTTTAAGAGTTTATTTTTAAACTCACATTCAAAGAGGATTAGTGGAATATAATTAAGAGAAAACCCTCTGGACTTTCACACAGGGTCACCACTTGTTGAGAGTGGTTATTTTTGTTGACTATATTGTACGGTTGTAAGTTGATGACATTTTAGTTACTTGATATTTGGCAATTTCTTATTGCAAAAGATCCCCCCCCTCATGACATCACACATTTCTGGGATGAGACTACACTAGTGTAACATTTTGTCTAGAGTTTTTATCTAAAAGAAATGACAGAAAAGCCCAAATGTGGGAACAGATGACACAAACTTTAGAGAATGACCTTGAATTTTCCAAATTCTCTCTCCATTTTGAGCACAGAGTTAAATAAGCATGTAAACACACTGTATACATTATGAGGTACCCATCTTCAACATCATTTGCTACCCGTTGGTTCTAAGGGCTGAGCAAAGAATGACCTTCTCTGCCCTCAGGTAACATGTTTCACACCATATTTAATAGCTCATGGAATCCCAGAATAATGTAGCTTGAAAAGGACCCCCAGGAGTCACAACTACCTTTTCTAAAGCCACTGAAAACAAGCAGCTCCAAAAGCAAAAGCTTTGCAACAAATAAACAGCAGAACTCTATGAAGATCTCCTGAGCATCACACAAGAGACTTAAGACTTTGCCACTTAAAATACCACACCATAAATTAAATCTAAGATGTTACTTTACTGTGTATACTATAAATTCTTTCACTTCAAATAGCCTCATTATACCATCATTTTGTCCTTTTCTAAAAAAAATAAAAATAGAATGTTATTCTTTGAATGCTGCAGTTCTTCTAAGCGCAAAAAGTATAAAAGAGTGTCATGATTTTTAATGCTGACTTTATTTCAAGTTAAAACAGGTTTTAAGGTTTCCACTCCTAGAGTTCCATCTCTGCTCCTATGTACAAAGAGTGACTGGGAGCAGGGAGGGGAAAACAAACTAAAAACAAAACCCCCAAACCAAAACCAGCTGAGTCCATCATTCCAGGGGAGAAACACAAATGCATCAAGAGATGGACAAAAGCAGGCCACACAGGCATTAAGCACAAACAAAAATGCTTCTCATTCAACCTGAAGCCTACCTTTCATCTCCCTTTTGAAGATAACACTGGTCTCCA
Source organism: Pseudopipra pipra (assembly GCF_036250125.1). Lineage (NCBI taxonomy): Eukaryota > Metazoa > Chordata > Aves > Passeriformes > Pipridae > Pseudopipra > Pseudopipra pipra. The sequence goes on from NC_087550.1 coordinate 17,513,201, forward strand.
TTGCTATTCAGCATCTGTAAATAGATGCCTCAACTGCAACCTGTATTATACAGTCCTTTCCTTGCACACTACTTGCACACCACCCTGGCTGTCAAGAAGGTTGCTTTGTCAAGCACCACATCAAAAATCCACCTCAGCAAAATAATCATTTGACTAAAATAATATTAAAAAAATGTTCCAAAACATCTTCCCAAAATGTCTTTTGCCTGCTTACAGGTTATATAACGTATATACAGGAAAGGGGTGGGAAGATACACCAACCTTGACCATAAACAAAGATATAAGCATTTTCAAAAAACCCCACTACTCATTTTAAAAGCATCATGGCATTACTGAAACAAGAACTCATTTCTTTGGTTTCTCTGCTGCAATACTGGTTGCATGATGTTTGCAATAGACAGACAGCAGCAATGCACCCTAATGCAATCACAACATTCTGCTCAGTGTGTAGCCTTTCAGTGGCTACAGCAACAGGAATTTGACTTATTACAGTTCACTAAAACAGAGAAGAATTTCTTTGCTAGAAGTTCCAAAATATGCTGACACTTGAATTTTATATGAACATTCAACTTCCTTTCTCTCCCACTTCTGTTGAGCAGGGTCACATAAAACGTTTTTGCTACTGTCAGGGTAGGAAAGGGTGCCACTTTTGACTGAAACTTGGCATTTCTGCTGTTCTGCTTCAGATAACAGCAGTGACTGCTGTGGTACCTCACAGGAGGTGCACAGCCTCTTCCTCTACTTGCTTCATGAAGGGGACAGGTTATTCCTGCTGACACAAAAAGTTACTCTGTTTCTAGGGAAGCATCTCCAAAAATCTGCTATATAGAATCAATTAGGTTGGAAAAGACCTCTGACATCATCCAGTCCAAATTTTGACCAAACACAACCATGTTAACTAGACCATGGCAGCAAGTGCCATGTCCAGTCGTTTCTTGAACACATCCAGGGATGGTGACTCCAACACCTCCCTGTGCAGCCTGTTCCAATATTTAATCACCTTCCTGTGCAGAAATTCCTCCTAATGTCCAAGGCACAGCTTGAGACTATCTATAATATAACACATATCCAAAGTGTTTTTCAAGCTAAAGCACTAAGATGAAAACCAAGCCTCTACCAGTCTAACATCGAGTATCAGAATGAGCTGACACTGTAGCCACCCCTAGAACCTTCCCTACTGACATCTACAAGTAATAGTATTTTTTGCCATTTACAGATGGAAAGTCAGCTTCTTCCTATGTAAGTTTCAGGTCATCTGTTGTTGTACTCGTTTATCTATCTGCAAACCAGAAGTGGTGAGGCTTACTCTTGCCAATTTTAATAAATTAAACTAGAAGCTCTGCACAGGAGCCAGGTGTTAGATATTTTAAGTTTATATAGAAAATTTTAGGGGGAAAATTTTAAAAGTCATTACAGTATTTTAGTGTCTCTCATGTAAGACCATACATTAGGATATTTCATGATCATACTACACTCTTTTTTTTTCCCCACCCCTAACAAATCATGCTTAGATTCTGCTATAGAAGAGATATCATAGAATGGCCTGGGGTGGAGGGGACCTTAAAGATCATCTAGTTCCAAGCCCCCTGCTATGGGCAGGGATACCTTCCGCTAGAGCAGGTGGCTCAAAGCCCTGTCCCAGCAGACCTTGAACACGTCCATTTGTTGAACCTCCAGCTGTTCGGGTCAACGCAAACCAACCTTCTTCCCGACTTGATTCCAGCCTTACTTAAACAACCTGAAAAACCTTAAGGAGGACCTCCAGAGGCCACAGCTACCTTTTTTAAAGCCAGTGAAAACAGCAGGTCAATGGGTTCGCTTCTCCCGGCTCTATTTACGTTAGATTAAGCCCTCCTTCCCCTGCTGCAATGGACAGGGATTCTCTCACCCCGAGCGCTCCCCTACCAGGGACGCGACGCCGCGGCCGACAGGCGCCTCCCCCCCAGCGCCAGCACCCGGCCCCCGAACACCTGCCCGACCGCCCTACCCGGGATGGCGAGGTTGGAGAGCGGGAGGGCGCGCAGCGCCGCGGGCAGGGAGCCCATCCAGTCCGCGTTGCCCTCGGCCATGGCCCCCACGGCCCCGCCGCGCCGGCGGCCGCGCTCCCTCATCCCCGGCCGGGCGGCGCGGCCCAGCCGCCACCGGGGGGGCGCGCGGGGCCCGCCTTATGTAACAGGGGAGTGACGTCACGGCGGAGCGCCGGCACACCATTGGCTGCCCACCGCGCGCCCCGCCCCGGCGCCCGTGAGGGGCGGGGCGGGCTTGGGTCCCGTACCCACGGAATCCCGGGATGGGGCAGGACGGGGCGGGCTTGGGTCCCGTACCCACGGAATCCCGGGATGGGGCAGGACGGGGCGGGCTTGGGTCCCGTACCCACGGAATCCCGGGATGGGGCAGGACAGGCGTGGATCCCGTACCCACGGAATCCCGGGATGGGGCAGGACAGGCGTGGATCCCGTACCCACGGAGTCCCGGTATGGGGCAGGACAGGCGCGGATCCCGTACCCACGGAATCCCGGGATGGGGCAGGACAGGCGCGGATCCCGTACCCACGGAGTCCCGGGATGGGGCAGGACAGGCGTGGATCCCGTGCTCACGGAATCCCGGGATGGGGCAGGACAGGCGTGGATCCCGTGCTCACGGAATCCCGGGATGGGGCAGGACAGGCGTGGATCCCGTGCTCACGGAATCCCGGGATGGGGCAGGACAGGCGCGGATCCCGTGCTCACGGAATCCCGGGATGGGGCAGGACAGGCATGCATCCCGTGCCCACAGAATCCCGGGATGGGGCAGGACGGGGCGGGCTTGGATCCCGTGCCCACAGAATCCCGGGATGGGGCAGGACAGGCTTGGATCCCGTGCCCACAGAATCCCGGGATGGGGCAGGTTGGGAGAGACCACAGTGAGGCATGTACTACAACCTCCCTGCTTAAACAGAGTCATCCCAGAGAACATCTCACAAGATTGTGTCCAGACGGTTCCTGAGTATCTCCGGTGAGGGAGACCCCACAAGCTCTCTGGACAATCTGTTTCCAGTGCTTGGTCACTGCACAGTAAAGAAGTTCTTCCTCATGTTCAGGAGGATCTTCCTGTGCATCAGTTTTTGCCCATGTCCTCCTGTCCCATTGCTCAGCACCACTGAGCAGAGCCAGCTCCAGCCTCTTGGCACCCTCCCTTCAAACACTTATGCGCATTGGTGAGGTCCTCTTCCAGACTTCTCCAGGCTAAACAGGCCTAGCTCCCTCAGGCGTTCCTCATAAGAGAGAGACACCAGTCCCTAAAATTCATTCATTCCTGCTACTGTAGTACCAGACAACCTGCCCCAAGTGCAGAGGGCCAGTGTCTTGGTTTTACGATGCCAAATGGTCAGTAAGTGGATCAGCTGGAGCGACTTACGCACTGCGCCTGGCAAGAGCCAACACGGAGCAGAAGATTTAAGGAGCAAGAGAGGGCAGGCTTAATCCCCTGCTCTTCCAGCAATTCCCTTTTGCTGGCAGTCTCACACTGGGCCCTTCACTGCATTTAACTGGTGGCTAAAGCATTCTCCAAAACAATTTCTGGATTTGCTGTGACACACAAGATGGATCTGCTAAAATATGCTTTTTCTGCCTTGCATTATTATGTGCCTTTGAAGGATAATGCTTTGTGAGCCAGTTCTCTTAAAAGCTGCTTACAAATATGTACAAACACTTTGCACATTATTCACAGAATGATTTCATTGATATCTAGTAAAACTGCTGATTGAACTATATATTTCAAGTATATATAAAATTAATTTATCTCTAAATACACAGGTTAACTATGTATTTTCACCTAATACAACCAGAACTCATCTCCTTCCATGAGTCTGCGTTTTCCTTCTCAAGGAAGTGAACAAAGACATTTTGCTTTTAGAGCTTTGATACTGAAGAATCTTAAAAATAGTGCAATTTCTATTACAGGTTTTCACAAAGCACTCCCAACCTAGTACCCTCACACTCGAGGAAGAGCATAGAGGGTAGGTTTGGCATGCATTCCACTGTCCTGCAGCCCTGTTCCCCCTTCCATTTAAGACCACCTGGTACACTTGCCCCAATGTAGGAGACAGCAAGCCATGCTACTCAAAGCCATATGTATGAGATCAGAAACATTTTCTCTTGTAAATAAATTTATATCTTCAGCTGGCAGACTGACTGCTATATGGGAGCTCTGGTCCATATCCCTGCAAGTTTATCTCCCTTAAATGACTACTTTACTGTAGGTTACCTTGCTCTCTCATGCTCCCACCATTGCAGCTTGTGACCGCTCAGCAAATGTGTGTGTGTGAACTCCTTGAATGTGGTTGGTGACCATGGCTGTGTCATGGTGTAGCTTTCCAGGATGAGAAAGCTTTGCAGTGCAGGGGTAGCCATTTCACCAAGGTTGACATGTTCCTGAGGACATCTTTGTGACTTCGGGGCAGGGACTGTAAACACTGACACTGCAGTCTAGAGCCAAAACTATTACGTCTGACTGCTGACACAGTACTGTTGGTGTCCTTGCCAGGCCCTGTGTTGCATTTCCCATCTTTCAACACAGGTAAGGATGGATTGTCTATGGTTGAGAGTCTTGATTAGAATTTTTAGACCTGTGACAGCAGGTCTTAGCAGTTCTCTGCCATCAGATCAGATAGAAAAGATGGGGGATAAAGCTGGAGGGGGGAGAGTCTCAAACCTTCTCCCTTTGTAGCCTCCCAAAAATCTCTGGCCCTTTGCCATCACCTTTTAATAGGACCAAAGAACGTGACAGCACTGGGGTGCTTCAGTGCTACTACAGCACAGCAACTTTCTCCCTTGTTCACAGCTAGTTGCAGCATCCCCAGGCTATCATGTGCAGCATGAGTACACTCTGGCTCTTGTGGTTAAGATGCTGTCTAGATCTCCAAGCTGCAAAGGACATTTAGACTGTGTGGGACACCACCAGCTCAAAACCAGCATGATGAGGGAAGGAGAAGATGCATTCATCCAGCACAGGGACTTCAGCTGTGAGCATCGCATGTGATGCACAGATACTGGCCACCAGTAACCACTAGCAAAACTTTTATATGGTCCAAAAAATCCTTTGTGTGCTTTTCTAGGAAAGAGGAGCATTAAATTACCTGTTCTCTACACTAAAATCTCAGCCTCTTTCCATCTCCATAAAACTCTGTAATTTTCTTCTGTAATCAGTACCAAACCCTGCAATTATGATTATTAATTTCCATGGCTGGAGGGAACAAATGTGCATTAATAATACAATTTTATTTTCCACAGACTAAACCTACAAATTATGTAGGGTCTTGTCACTTGAGACCGTTCAAATGCTCCACTTCAAGCATGTGTTTAAGTGGCTGCAAAATGAATGCCTAAGCAGGCAGGAAAAACATCATATTATTGACATTTTTTAATTCTAGATCAAGGTCAGTAGGCTGCTGTATTTTTCCATGTCGCTTGTGCATTCACATATGAATTACATTCAGCAGTGAGGATGGCCTGACTAAAACTTTACTATCAATTTTGCCTCACAGATTATATAGCCATATTTATGCCTTATGTGGATTTACTGAGAGCTCAGCTATTCCCTTTTGCCTGGGTGCAGAGCACAAGCCAGTGTCAGAGGCAGCTGGGACAATCTAGCAGCTGAAGTCGCATTCCCACACTCCTAACCCTCCTGTTTTCAAATGCATAGTAAAAAGATTAGCTGTGCAGATCAGGTTGATGCTATTTAAGCACCAAGAGGCATATGGTTTTCACTGTTAGGCAATTCCAAACACACAAATGTGGTTTATTTCAATTTTAACACGTGGTTCTTGAGTTGTCATATACAGAATATAAATCCAGAACAATGAACTTTTTAAAACCTTTAAAGCAACTGAAAAGAAGTTGATATTATCAAATGCTACAGGGAGCTTTGACTCCTTCTCCTTACCATATTGAGTACCCTGGTAACATGTCTCGTTCTTAAACAGGATGCTTTGCCATTGTTAAAAAGCTTTCTGTCACTGTTTTCAAAATCTTCCATTTCAGCCCAAAATCTACTGTGCCATGTAAATTCCAAATCCTTACATGCAATTTATCAGCAGGAAATAGATCAAATAAGTTATTGAAATGGCTTCTGTGTCATCTGCATATTTTAAAGGTCGCTTTGCTACTGATAAGAAGAAAACTGCAGGATTCACTCTCACAGAGAGAAGCTAATTGCTCAACATTTCATGTAAGTATACTCAGACTCTTCCAAGCTGTTCATTACCATTTTTACCCTGATTGTAATGGAATTATTTAACATTTAAAACCATCAGATACACTCAATCACAAAGCTTTGCAGACATCACTGCGTTTAAAACACTGCTTCTTCAAGTGCAATAGACCAAATAGTGGTGTTCATTTTCCATTTTACATCAAGTCAGAAAACCACTATTGCAGCACTTTTTGCATTTCCTAAGTCCATTGCAAACACTTAGATGTCTGTCATATAATATAGCCTTTGTAATTTTGACTTCCCCCCCTTTTTCTGTCCACCACTCATAGCCTCGGTGTCAGTTTATATTACCTGCTGCTCTCTCTCTCGCCTTTGTTTGCTGGTTTCTGTAAGCCAAGCCCTGACATCTGTGAGTCGTATGTTTGACAATAGCGAGCTATTCAATACTTCGTTTACACCACATGAGGGTGTTTCAAGCCGTGTACGATGCCAGAGTCAATCTGGAAGTCCTCTCACTTGGAAAGGAACCAAGGGGCGAACAGATATATTATTTCTCAACTGATTAAAACTCTTATGAGGGCAACCTGATACAGGAGACTGAAAGAAAAGAGATGAAACATCACAGGCTAGAAAACAGCTGGAAGAGGAGTTTTAAAGACATAATCGGATGTTCCCTGAAATCAAATAATCTTTACTGTGGACTTCCCTGAGCTTTGTCTTGTTCTTAAGGAATAATTTTAATTATAATATGAATTTATATTATTTCCACTAAAATCTCCTTAGGCGGGATTAAGTAATCATTATCCCCTGCAGAGCTTTTTAGGAGCTTTCCATTGGATTATTGCTCAAAGTTAATTGCCAAGTCAGGGAGAATTACTTACAAACATAAACAATAAATTAAAAAAAAATTTCTCCTTTGTATACTGTTTATTCTGGAGTTAAAGTGTGCACAGTTCTTTCTAATGTTTGCCAGCTCTGATAAGTGATGGCTTTAAATCCAGCAAAGGCTACACAAGGTAACTAATACCCTTTGTGGGTTAACAGGTATAATTTCTGTGCACAGCTCTGTAAAACAAACACATACATTAAAACAAACCCATAGGTTTTCAGCAGCTTTCAACACAGCTGCAATAAGGGAAACATCTCTCTAAAAGAGAAAACTCTGTGGGTCCTTATTAAGGTGGGCTGTTCCCCCAGGAAATCCCAGATGGCAAAGCCTATTATCAGCAATTGCTATCTAATGAGTCTGGCTCTGGAATGGCCAGGCAACCTGTTCTCTCCCACAGCCCTGTTCTCTCCCACATCCTGCTCCCTGGCACTGCCACACCTCCACCTGGATTCCACCGACTGGAACACACCGAGCAAACTATAGGGGTGCTTCTTAAATAAACAAGCCAAGCTTAATTAATTTCCGGGACCAAAAGGTGCCTTGTAAGAGAAGCCATTGCAATGCTGTTTAAAAAGGACGTGTGATTCAGAGTGAGGCAAAAGGTAATGCAGGAGGCTTAAGGCTTGGAGGGACAGCTGTCAGGTGTGCCAGGAGCAGGGCATCCTCTCAGTCACAGCTGCGCCCTCCGCTGACAGAAAGGTGGAAGCCAGGCAGAGGCTGAGGACACCAGCCTGCCCCACGCACCCTATGGGCTTGGGGCTGGCAGCCTTTCCCAGCTCTCTGTCAGCAGGGCCCAGCACCACCTGGATGCAACCAGCAGGAATACAAACCAGGGAGCACTGGGAAAAGTCACTCACTCCACCGAAGTCCCGAGGCCCTGCAAGTGACTTCACAAGGCACATTAGTAACTGAAAACAAATCCTGAAAACAATTCCTTGCTTTTGGCCTTTTTTCCCTTCGCCCTACAACATTTACCATCTCCTCAGAAGCAGATGGAAACCACTTTTGCATAAAACCACCTTGCTGCTTAGTTTTCCAGTGTGTTGCTTTTACAGCTGTGTAATGCACGTGTTAAAGACCACATACAGCAGACCCAGCTAATTTCACAGCATTACATTACATGCTATACATGACCTCAGATTCTGACTCGGGTCTGCTTTACAGATTTCACTTTGTCATGGATTTGCTTTTAGCAATGTGACACTGTGGTTTTGGCTGGGGTAGAGTTCATTCTCTTCATAGTAGCTGGTATGAGGCTGTGTTTTGAATTTATGATGGAAACGGTGTTGATAACACAGAGAGATGTTTCAGTGCTTACACAAGGTCAAGGCCTTTTCTGCCTCTCACCCCCCCACACCAGTGTGTGGGCTGGGGGGGTACAAGAAGCTGGGAGGGGACACAGTTGGGACAGCTGACCCCAGCTGACCACAGGGATATCCTACACAATATGGTGTCACGTTTGGCATGTAAAACTAGGAAAGAAGAAGGAAGAGGGGAACATTAAAAGCGACGGTGTTTTGTCTTCCCAATTCACCATTACACATGATGGATCCTGGCTTTCCTGGAGATGACTGCCCATGGGAAGTGGTGAATGAATTCCTTGTTTTGATTTGCTTGTGTGCAGCTTTTGCTTTCCCTATTAAACTGTCTTTACCTCAGCCCACAAGTTTTCTCACTTTTACTCTCCCAGTTCTCTCCCCATCCCACTGGTTGAAGTGAGTTGACAGCTGGGGTTAAACCACAACAAACATTCAAGACTCTCTTAAAAAATCTTTTTTATACCCACACAGCAAGCTTTGAAAATTTTACTCTTACAGAAAAGCTTTTATCTAACACTCCCATAGCCACTTTCAAGCATCTGGTAACTTGATTTGGGCCTAATTATTCTGGGGTTGACAGAACCCAAGTCCAAGTGGAATGATTCCAGCCTATATACAGGGGCAGCTGCTGCCAAAAATAATCACAGAGAGTGGTTTGGGTTGGAAGGGATCCCTAAGTTATCATATAGTTACAACCCCTCTTCTATGGACAGGGACACCTTCCACTAGACCAGGATGCTCAAAGCCCCATCCAGCCTGGCCTTGAACATTTCCAGGGAGGAGGCAGCCAAGGTTGCTGCAGTCGAGTGTTTAAGTTTTTTTTTCTTTTTGGGGTGGGTGTTGTTTTGGTTTTGTTTTGTTTTGTTTTTTTTTTTGGTTGGTTTGGTTTTTTGGTTGGTTTTTTTTTGGTTGGTTGGTTAGGTTTTTTTGGTTTTGTTTTTTTTTTTTTTTGTTTGGTTTGGTTTGGTTTTGGTTTTTTTTTTGTTTTGTTTCGTTTGGTTTTGTTTTTGATTTTTTTTCCCCCTCTTTAAAGCAGGGTTTAATTTTGAACATAATCACAATTCTTGAGTAAAATGTATGTTACACGCTTATCCTGGTGCAGAGCACCTGGAGTCAAACAGAGATATAAACTATCCCACACCCAATTTAGCTGCAGAAAACCGGGACGATAGGGGCTGCTGGGGGTGGGGATTTCCTCTTCCAGGTCCCACTCTGAGGGCTGCCCGTTCCCCGGTTCCCTCTGTGAAGCCGGCATCCCCCCCGGGCAGGCAGGGGCCATCCCCGCACCCGGCAGGACGGTTCGGGACGGGACGGGACGGGGCGAACGGGCCCCGCTCCCCGCGGCCGCGGCGCTGCGGCTCCGCCTGGTGCTCAGCAGCGGGATCGCGCGGGGGGCTCCGTGGAAAACCTCCCGGACAGGCTGGAAGCGCTCCTCAGCCAGGCGGAGTCCCGCGGGGACCGTCACCCTGCTCATCCCCCGTTTGCGGAGGCAGCGGCAGCAGCATCCTTTCGGAGATGGGCGGGTCGGGGAGCGGCGCCTGCCGCAGGCAGCGGTGGCCCCCCTGAGCACTGTTAAGGGGCAGAGGGAACATCTGCGGCCAGAAGCAACCGTGGGGATTAAAATATCCCGGATAAATAAAATTACCTCCTTCGACAGCTATGCTACGGGCAGTCATGCTCATCTAAGGGCAGGGAGGAAAGTCCTGGCTCTCCACGCTCCTTGGAATATTTTTATCCTTCTGGTTTTTGTTTGTTTGTTTGTTTGTTCATGGTTTTTTACAATTTTTTTTTTTAAGGACGAAAAGCTGCCTTCTTTTGCAGTGATGGATAGTATGACAAAAGTTAAACTACTTTGCTTCTACTACCCCACACAGAAAAGAAATGCTCAAGTTAACATTGAGCCTTTCACGCATGCAAGGTCAGTGTAGTTTTGTAGGACAGAAAGTGTTTTTGATTCAGCACAGATGACAGATTTAGGACTGCTTGTACTACAAGGTAAATAATACAACGAAAAAAGTCTGTTAGATCATTCTTTCCAGTAAGTAATTAATTTAATCTAAATTCCCGGGAAATACAGTGCTCTGAACCCTGACACTCATCGACCAGCGTTTAGCAGTAAATAAAGCAATCCCATTCCTAAATCAGAATATCAATTTTGAGCCTGACATGATTGAATTGTAGCTGATTTGCATTAATTACAGAAATACCATTGTGGTAGCAATACATTTTCAAACAAGCTTAGAGGGCCTTTTTCTTGGCTGCCTGAAGGTAATGTAGGACCACACTGCTGCCAAAAGCAGTGCTCCTGCTGCAGATCTGGTGCCTTGCATTAGTGATCACACAGCTGCTGACCTGTCTGAGAACTGTACAGCAGGAGCTGAGCCAATCCCACCCTCTGCACCATCATTTATCCATTAGTGTCAATGCAAGGAAATATGTAGCCTGGGCAGGACAGGGGTAAGACTGGATCACCTCTTTCACAGGCTTAAGTCACCTGGGAAACTTCCCCTGAGGTTTTGAAAGATAGCAAATGACAGAAACTCATTAAGACCAAAGGAGAAGAAAATTATTATATTCCTTTTTTTTTTCCTTGATGAATATCAAAAATATAATTCCACAAAAGCAGACTCAAGTGTAAGCACTGTTTCAAAGGCACAGCACTTCTAAAGAGACTAGAATTTTCCATTATCTTTAGGCTCCTTATTCACTTCAGTCCTTAAGTCTCTGGCCCAAAGGTGGCTTGTGCATGAGCCCAAAGTTGACTGTTTTTTGTGACTTCACCAGTGACAACTGAGTCTTCTTCACAGACACTTGCACCAGGCCTGCACCAAGACCTTTCATCTCACCAACCCTTCCACGTGATCCACTGTGTGCAACCCTGTGCCGAGAGATGCAGATATTTTCTTTCTGCATAAGGTGCTGATTATTTTTTGGTTGGTTTCACAGTGATAGAAAATACTAAGTTGGTCATGTTAGTCCACAGTTAAAAAAAACAATTGTAAGAACGACTCGCGTACGTATCAAAAAGCTTGTGTTAAGCCACTGTACCCGTGGTGTCCATACGGCAGAGCTGTCATCTCTGGACACTCAGCAAAAGAGAAGCTTCAACACTCTTCAGTCAGGCTGGAGGAGTGATGTGTTAATCCGCTCCCATTAAAAAGACAGCAAATTCCCAGTTGATCACCTAATTCAAATTAAGCACGTGTAATCTCATGGTGGCACTCACAGTGGTGTTAACGTAATGCGTACATAGAGATTGACAGGATGAAGTGTCCTAAGGAATGCTCAGCTTCCAACGGTAATGTCATGTAGGCACTCTGAATTTTAATGTGGGTCATTAAGACCCAACTCCTGTAGTCAGTGTTCTAAAGACAGAGCCTTTTAACTGTCGGTCTTCTGCGAGCTACACAAGGGGTGTAGGCAATGTTACAGGTTTTCTAGTTCGTGGCAGGAAGGGGGAGTCCCATCAGAGTCCACCATGGAGGTATACTTCATTGGAGGTGGTGGTGGCTTGAAAGATGGAGGTCTGTTCATACTGAAATAGAGGAGAAAAAAATGCACTATCACACAAAAACTGCATAAAAGACTGATGTAAAATGATCACAGGAGGGGGTAGATTGACACTAAGAGCACCTGACATTAGCTTTTACATAGTGCAACTTCCCTGATTCTGTTTTATAACCCCAGCACACCTCCTGGTATTCATTTGGCTTTCTCAGCTCACACTTCACAATTTTACTTTATTCATGTTTTAAAAGAACAGAACATGGTTCTGATGAACCATTCAAAACCAGAGGTCTTTTGCTCACACTACTCTCTGAAGGTATATTTAATGACTTGCAACTTTTTTGGGGGTCAGTTTATAAGCCAAGTTAAATAAAGGTCCCATCCCAAATCATTGAAAAAAATCAACCCTATTTTTCCCTTCCGTATACAGGATTTGTAGTTGTGTTTCAAAAGGGTTTTCCAGAATTATAAGTGATGCATTTTCACCACAAATTTTCCAACATTTTAATAATGTTAGTCAGATTAAAAATAATTGTCTCTTAGATACTACTTTTACCAGTAGATCTCTGAGTGTGTTAGTAGGGAATTAAACTTTGGTAATAATTACAAATTCAATGCTTCTTTGACTGGGATTAAGTTTCAGGTAGCCTACTTTCACATATATTATTCACAACTCAAATAGAGCTGCCCTAGAAGTACAATTTCATTAAAACATGTCCTCAAGTCACCATGGAAAATGAGAGAGCAAAAGCAGCTGGCAGGGAGGCTAATAGAAGTGGGGGACTCTGGGGACAAAAATTGACTGTTATTCTTCCCTTACACCCTGAAGCTGCACTGTGGCTCTTCTCTTAAAGTTTATTTTAAAGATAACCCACAAAACAGATGAAAGGACTGAAAACACTCCACTTTTCATATTGCTGTATGAAAAAAAAAACAGCATTACCAATCCATGTACTTAAAGGCCTCGTGTGCTGTGAGTCATCTCAAATGAAAAGGTGTAAACCCAAACAGCTGGGTTAGAGTTTGTGCTGTCCATTGTGCCACGCCTCCCACCCCTGTGGCTCCCCTCACTTGTACTTACATCTCTTTCTGGTACTGACACCATTTCCTGACGCCCACAGCTATTAGAGAACTGCAGAAGAGGAGCAGGACGGCCACCACTGCTGGCCAGGGGAAGTGACTGGTGTTTGTGTTCCTCTCGTCACCTGTAGGGGACACACCAATCAGAGCTCATCCCAACACCCTCAGAGAGGAGGGAAATCTGGGCTTGCTGCCTGCAGCTTGTTGCTCCCCCCAGCACAGTACTGGTGTCAGTAGAGCCCCAAAATTACCACCACACTGTCACGTTCCCAGCCTGAGGATTCCAAACTCTGGGTGTTGCAGCTCTGATTTATGGACTTAACTCACTTTTGTTCTGACTGGGTTTGTGAGCTGGTTTCAGCCACCCATGAGTTCACATGATGAGATTATTCAGGCACAGTCCAGCAAGTGTTTCATCCAAAACCCATTGGCTTTCTCTGTCCCCCTGTGAGCTTCTCTGTGAAGAGGAAGCAATTCACAGTGCAGCTGGGCACAGCTACCCACCACAGCTGTCCTTCCCAGGGGTTTATTTTTCACACCACTGACACCAAACCCTGCCAAAATGTCTGGCCAAGGGCTCAGCTGCATTTTTGGTGACACAGCATCCCTGTCCCTGCTCCATTCCAGCTGTCTCTCCCCACCACAGTGCCTGGATTCCTCCCCTGCCCCCTGCTGCACAGCCACTCTTGGGGGTGCTGTTGGCTGACAGAGGTGTCCTCAGGGTCCTGGGTATGGAAGAGGAGAGGAGCACAGTACTCCTCCAGCTGCTGCAGAGGGTGCAGCAGTGGTCTGGGTGCCAGAGGGGGCTGGAGCACAAGGTGCCTGGGTGATACACTTCGGTGTCACCTCCCTGTGCATCACACCCCTGTGCAAGGCTGGCTGTACTGGTACGTCACCCAGCCTGGGTCTTACCCACTGTGGCAGCCAGTGCTGTGGCCTGGCACCAAGTCTACCACACTGCACGAGCCATGAGATTTCCCAGGGGCACAAGAGCGTGACTGGCCAAATTTTGCTGCTGGAAGAAAACGTGCACTGTATGTTTGCTTGCATTTGGAGGGAGAAGGCTGGAATGCCAAAAGCCTGTGACAGGCTGCAGTGTGAAGACACAGCAGCTGTGACTCCTTTTCATCTCTTTTCCCTTTTTTGAAATCCCCTGGTCAAATGGACATGATGCTCCAGGTTTTGTGCTTCTGCAATGGCATGCTGAAAGAAGAGGATTTGTAGGATAATGTCTCACCAGTACTGTTGAGCAGGCTGCTGGTAGTAAAGAAATCTTTCCCTCCCGTAGCTGAAATTGTCTGGTCTGTGACACTGTAGGACAGATTACCTAAAAAGATATGGGCACAGAACATTTTTAGTAACTTTTTCAGGTGTTTTAAAATGAAGACTGTCTTTTGAACCCACTGTTATTCACCCTGCTGAAAACTGGAAATCAAATTCCAGGATCAGGGTGTCAAAATTTGATAAAAGCACATTTTTTATCTAACACCATGTTTTAGGCCAAGAATCTAGGCATCTTGCCAAGATTTTTGGCCTAAAACCTGGTGTTAGATAAAAAATGTGGTTTTATCAAATTAAAGAATATTAGAAGAAAAGGAAGGAAGGAAGCCGTGAGAGAAAGAAAGAGAGAAGAAAGAGAGAAAGAGAGAAAGAAAGAAAGGAAGAAAGGAAGAAAGAAAGGAAAAAGAAAACACCTTTCAAAATGCTATAGCAAGCCAGCATTGAGCTGTGCTGTGGTCTAGGAGAATGATAAGCTCTTTATGTCTTTGATGGTAATGAAAAACCTAAAGATATTAAGTGGCTTAGCAGCAGCACAAAGAGTCTGCCTTTGTCACAACTAAGCAAAACCTCAGTCTCCTCTGTCAAGTGCTGTGTCTGAACCACAAAAATAATCTATCATCTGTTTGTAGGCAGTATTTTGCCCTTCCTAATACAGCTAAGCTACCTATGTCTGAATCAGTGCTGCCTAAGGATACATTTCTGGTTTTTCTAGCCACCTCCATATTCACAGCTTCTGAAATAATACCTAAAATATGCAACTAGACAATGGGACAGCATTTCCAGAGGTGCCAGGGCAGTTATGGTGTGCCAGGGTTGTATTCTCAGAGGAGTGTGTGGCATTCCTGAGGCTTTGTGGAGATTCCGTGGTGGAATCATTTAAATCTGTACAAAAAGAAATAATGTCCTTCAATTTTCTTCCAAGCCTGCACCTATGACTGCTTCATTAGTCTCAGCTGTGGCTATTTTGTACTCTTAGCCTTTCTCTGATGCAAACAACAAATGAAATAACAAAGGAACCTGAAAGTCTCTGGTATAATTGCTGATTTACAAATCCAAGAAAAAAAACAAAAACACTGTTTAAGTTATATGAATGAAACATCAGACAGAGCCAGGAAAATCTTTTTCTTATTAGATGCTGGCTTTGATTGAAATTGAACACTGAAGTGTATGTGTTTGTGTATATATATATATATATATATATATGCATATATATATATATGTATGTAGGTATGTATGCAGTAAAAATTCCTATGAAAATCTGTCCAAATTTAGGGCACTCTAAAAAGTCATTGAGACTTTTGGATATTAATTCAATTCTTTTCTTCTTGCTTATTAGGTGTTTAATTTTATGAGAATAAGCATGACAGATCTTGCTTATGCAAAAATTACTGGCAAAGTTATATATATTAAAAAAAAAAAAGACATGCACTAAGAGATTCCTTAGCACTGTGCTCTGTACAGCACACTGATGAGCACTACTTATTCTTATTTACATAATGGCTTGTGTTAGAGCCTCAGAGGACTGAAATGATAATGGTAATCGCTGTTGTAGGAGCCCAGTGGCCCTGGGAGGGCACAGGGATGCATGTTGGTATGCCTCAGCAGGCTCACTGGTGCCTCTGTGCTCTGAAATTACCCTCAATTACAGCTGCTGGACTGAGGACCCTTCAAGGCCATTATCTCTTAGCCGGTGGTCAGGCAGGCACAGATGTAGGGAAGCAATGGCAGGGATGTGGGGATGACTGGTGCAATGCACAGTATATCCTGCAAACATTAGTGTAATTCAGCATGCTTTTAGCAAAGATTGCCACCAGCAAGCTGTGCAAGAGCGGAATTGTGAAGCATTAGAAGTTGTCACGAGGTTGTGGTCTAAATGTGTGGTTGTGGGTTGTACGTGGGTAAATAAGCACTGGAGTGTTACCAAAAATATATTCAGAAAATGGAAAGCGGCTGCTACATTTGCACTTCAGCCAAAAGACGACTCCCATGCAAATGCAAAAGCTCACTGACAGTTCCTGCCTGCTCCAAAAGCACAAGGACAAACCAAGATTTTAAAAAAGAAAGTCACTTTGGGCTTCTTGCTGCTGAGCAGAGATTTTCTAAAGGGAAAGACTTCTGAAAAAATGTTCACCTTAGGGTTTCTTTTTAATTGATTTATTGATCTTTAATGAGGCTGCCTTTCAGTGTTCTATTAGGCAGCCTTTATTGCTCCACATTATCTCATTATTTCATTGCTACTCTGCGATTTTATTTAGCTTCTCTGGCAATTTATTTCATCTATAAACTATCTTCAGTACTTACTACATTTGCCTAGCAACTCTCTCAATTGTAATATTGTTAAAATAAATATGTCTATTGAAACCAGGATACTCAAACGTTTTTTCATTCCTCTTTTGCCACTGCAAATCCTTGACAGCTTGGAAACTTGGGCTTTTATCTTCTAACTCAGCGGAATTCAACAGGGAAATTGTTTCTGTGAAGTACTGAAAAGCTGGTACAGATGACTCCACCTGACTTTTGGCCTCTGCTCAGACACAACTTTTCCATGTTTAGTAATAATTTTTGCATGGCAATGTGGTGACTATCAACTAGCAGCTGAAAATAAGCGCCACAGAGCTAATGCTCTCGGGAAAGGTATCTCGAACTGAGGACCTGAGGACCTGCTGCTCTACTTTTTGCAAGATGCTCCAGGCTACTGTAGATTTGCAACCCAATGCTCGCTAAGGTAGTGCCACATTTTCACTTTGCAGCCCCCATAGTTGGCTTCATAACTCCCCTGTTACAGTCCTACGAAGCAAAGGAGACACATCATCTACTCACGTGCTGCTGTCAGACTCTCACTTAATGCTGCGGCGCTGGTGTAGCTTTTTGTCTCTGCATTAAAAGCCAGTGCTCCTGCTGAAAAACACACAAGCTTGTAAAAATTGCTGTAGGGAACCATAATGCTTGTTTTTCATTTTCCCTGTCTTTCTTCACTGTTTCCTGACTAACAAGGTCAAACAGTTGTAGCCCACTACTTGAGATGCTGGCTTCCCTCACATAACTCCATGTCTTCTTTGAAAGCCTATCACAAGGTAGAACCTCGACTGAGATAGATGAATAAACTTTGACAAAACATTTGGAGCATTTTTGTATTTCAGCTTAGTTTCAGGTGAAGCTCTGTAGCTTGGGGTGCACTGGCTTGTTTCGTCCTGAAGCCAGAGCAGCGACGAACAAACATACATAAATCAGAATCTAGACAGGATGTCACCAGCTCCAGGGAAACAAAACTGTTTTCCCAACTAGCAAAGGGAAGTTTTGAAGAAGCTAATGTACAGGAGTCAAACCTGCAATGTCTGATGCCAAAAGCCAATTTCTTTAACATTTTCCTTTAAGCTTTTTTTTTTAAGTGTTAAAATTTCTAGAGCTCAGCTAGCTATTTATCTGATATTTACACACAGAGAGTGGCTAGCAAGTAGACCTCTATTTTCCCAAAAGAACAATTTTACATTTACTAAAAAGAGTTCATCTTTCTTAACAACTGTCTCATTTCTGGAAAAAAAATATCATTAAGTCATCTAAATAAACCCAAGAAGGTGAAATGCAGCTGTAACCCATCACTCGAAGCCTGAGCTTCTCTGTGCTCAGACATAGAGCTATCGTGGAAGCTAAGCAAAGCCCAGGCTGCAGTTTTAACAGCCTTGGTTTTGTTTTCCCTGCTCAAGCTCTTGCCTCTCTATGTCCACTCTTCCCTTGAATCCGTTCCCAGCTGTCTCTTATATTTTCATTAAAAACTTGCAAAATAGCAGGAACTGAACCAAACCAGTAGACTAAAATGGCAGGCCTGGACTTGGAATCCTGACTCAGCTGCAGCTCAGAGGATTTGCTCAAGCAGCTGATGGTGGCACAAGTGTGAGAACCAGCAGTGAGCCAGAGAGGAGAAGCACCAATCCAAGGCTGGCACACTGCAACTGCCACATGCTGGGAGCATTCATTAAAAGGTAGTTGTTTCCTGGCCTACTTACAGAAGAAAAATGGCTCAGCTCCACCTTACGTTATGACTTTTACCTCGTACCTCCTCAGTCAGCGAAGATGTGTAATTCAGCTAGGAGAATCTTCTCTGTTCACATTGTATATTTATAGCCTTTGTCATTAAATTTTTTGTTGAGACAGAAGGGCTTTCAGTCCACTTGGACAAGCAACTTTGCTGTTCTGCTCTCAGCCAGGCAAGTGTCTCTGTTTTGGGGATGGGGACAGCAGCATGAGAAGCAGCAAACTTTCATTTCAGTGCCACTGCAGTCTGTGTTCCTGCCTTGGCATATCTCTGTCTAGCCTCTTTGTGCCCCCAGGCTTTATGCTGAGTGATTCAACTCCGGAAAGGAAGCCTTGTGTTTGGTGTCTTCCTCCAGTGTTACCCCCAACTGCTGCCCTTCACATTGCTCTCTTATCTCTGCTAGAGAGTAACTTTAAGGTTTAAGGTTACTTTAAGGGAGGGTTGCAGGACTGAATTTACACAGCCCAAGGAGAATAGTCAATGCCCCACAGGCTCATAAAAGTCTGTTGCAATCAAATTTTTTTTTTGTTTGGGAGAACAAGGCTTCTGCAAATACTAAGGGCCAAATCCACTCTTGCTGGTGGCTACCTCAGTGGTGCATCATTCCTGAGCCAAAGCTATGGTGCTGTTAAGGAGAGGAACAACAACTTGCCATTTTGCCTCCTCCTTGTGCTGCCTGCACTGCTGTTTTGCATGTGCTTCTTTGTCTAAAATGAAGAGTGTGTGCCATGTGTGTGTTTAGTCAGGAGCCGTGGCAGTGAGCACACCTCTCCTTGCTGCCAGTGAGGGCTGCCCCAGCGCCCTTCTATCTGCTGCTTAAAACCAGCCAGTCCTACAGGGATCAACAGCTGGGCTTCAAAAGAGACTTTAAAGAAAAGAGTGCTTGCAGACAGGCTGTGCTGCAAGGAAATGCACTCTGCTGTGTCTGGTGGGCATTAACGCTGTATTTTGAGATCAGAAGGTAGGAGGTTCTCAGCTTTACCTGCTCTTGATTCAGGCTGCTGCTGCACTGTCCAGCCCACTGGTTTAACCTCTCCCTTGGCAAGAGAGGTTAAACCCTTCCAAGTGTTACTCTGCCCTCCACTGGCCTTGGTGTTGCCAGCCTTAAGAAAAAATTACTGAGTTACCTGTTGTAAACATTTTGTTTATTGTTGCTTTGTGTTTGGACTTGTGTGCTCCGATGTTTGGGTTGCACTTTTTCTAGCTCTAATGTAATTCTATTTTGGTATGACCTTTAATTAAAGAAAATAGGTATTCCTTGTAAATAATATAATATAATAACACTAATTAATATATACTCGATGTCAGTTCAGTTGCCAAATTTAGTGCATATATCCTAAATGGAGCATTAAAAAAGATAAAATCACTAAAGCATTTTCTCATATGTTTACTTTTGAACTGTGGTTATACTGACTGTGGTTAGTGTACCTCCTAGCGTATAATGCACTAGGAAAAGGGCTTCAGGAGACAGTAAATTGTTTGCTACAAAAAAAGCAAGATGGTTATTGTGTTTATGTGTTTTTCTCCTACACTGTTGAAGCAATAGAGAAAACATTTTGGCTTAATTGATTACCTTGTGTTATGGAAGCAGGAGCCAAGTTTGCTTGACTTGTGAAATCCAGAGAGGCCAAAGATGTCGACTGGGGCTCTAAAGACAAACAGATTACATGGTATCACATTTAGCTGATAGGTTCTTTAGAAAATAATATTAATAAATCATAAAACAGCCTAGATCAAAGCTTGCGGCAGCTGTTGGGTAAATGCAGACTCTGCAGCAGAAATCCTGCTGTCAGACTTAAGGCTAAATGCTCAAAACACATCCCACAAATTCAGGGGGCACTCACAGATGGCTGATGTTATGAATACTGGCCCTTTCCCGTGAGCTGGCTGGAGACATTACTTATTTATGTTTTTATACACAGGGTACAGTTTAACTGCCGTGGGGTGGATCATGCATTTGATGGTGGTGCTCCCCCATTTATCCAGAGCCTTTCCAGAAATGGTCCATGACAACATGCCACAGCCACATAAGCCGAGGAGATCACCTGTGGGTTTTCCTCTCGGTTGCTGAAGAGAGTTTAATGTAGTTACCCATGTGCATGCTCTGGTAAAGCAGAGTTAGCTATCTTACATAACTAATGAAGGGGAATGATGTGCTGCTCTTGGGTCAAGGAAAAGTGGTGGCTTTAACTTTTCTATCACATGCACCTCTCTGTCATAATAGGACAAATTTATTTACAGTTCTATAGGTATAATATTCCATTTTATAAAAATGCATAAAAATAACATGTAATATTCAGGATGCCATTTTACATGCTGTCCTAACGTGACAGCTTTAGCAAGATTTCTGTTGGATCTCTGCTTGAGTGACTTCACAGCTCACAAATTCCCATCCAGCAGGACATGGGTACCGTCAGTACCAGAGCACACTGACCTTTCCCTGGCACATCTCTGGCCCTGTGTACTTGACATTTAAGCAGTGGTCAATATACATATATTGTGTAATAAAGGCTTCTATTTTATCCTCCTTACCTGAGGCAGTCATGACAGCTGATGTAAGTGTTGAATTACCAAGGTCTATAACAAATCAAAACAAACAGCATAAGGAAGGTGTTTATTCTGCTTTAGGAAAGTTGGTGATTCAAAGGTTCAAGAGTGAGAAAGTACATCACACTTAATTTCCAAATAATCTTTCAATGCACAACTCAGCTAAGTGGTCTGGAGAGAAACATGAAGCATCTGAGGTAACTGTGCTGTGAAATCCCTAGGGAAACAAAGGTTTCTGGGGAAAAAATTTTGGAGCCCCTGGCACCTCAACTTAAGAAGCACAAGTGAATCACATGGGTTTATTCCATTCAAAGAGATGCACCTTATTAGCACAGATGTTGAAATAACAAATATGAGCTGGTGGTGGCACCTGCACAGCTCCATCCACGAGGCGCTTTGGAGGCTGTAACTCTTGACAGGAAATTTCAGACACTCTTCGCACTGAAAAATGCTCACTGAGTCCTCAGAGAAGAGGAGGGGGAGTTATTCCTTGTAATTAAAGAACTGTTAACCACCCAGACAAGTGCAGCAGAGACACCATCCTGCCCAAGCAGCATTTATGTCCTAAGTAACAGATCTCTCACTTTTTTCAGTATTTTTTTTCCCCAGGAGAAGAGGCAAAGTACTCCCCAAGTAGGTTAGGAGGATGGATTATGTCTCCCCAAAGGGCTCCATGAAGGACATAATCTATGGAAGCTCACACACCCCATTAGAAAAACACATCTGGGAAGGCAGCCAGAGGTACCTACCTCTGTGTGGTTGGACACATGTGGAGGGCACTGGGTGGGAGCAACCCTCTGCAGATCAGATCTTAGCATAAGTAGGTAACTATCAACTCTCCAGCTGCTTTTCTGTGCAAGCACTTGTACCTCCTTTGGCTGTTACTTTTCCGTTTGCATTTCATCTTAGCCTCGCCTGCACTAGCAGGGATTTTGCAGTAGCTGGCTGACAGAAAGGACTGCTTAGCAAAGGTGCAGCAGGTCTGAAAACCAGGGCAGTGGGCACCTTGAGGTGTGCCCAGCTCCTAGTGACTTTATGCAGTGTATGCAAGATGAAGAAGAATGGTGACCTGATGCAAGCTGCCAGGGTTCCTATGAGACATCACCTTGCAGAGACCAGTGGAAAACAAAGTCTCTCTCTCAGGACCCCCCAGTGACTGGGATGACTTTCTGGTGTGCAGTGGGGTATTAGCTGAACCCCCAGGGCTTGCCACAACCTGCACTTGCAGAAGTTTTTACACAGAAACCCACACTTCTTTTCATGCCATCTGTCTACAGCATTTCTCTGACACACTCACGTAACCCACTGCTAAAGTGCAGCTGCCTCCCACGAGGAGCAGAACAAACTGCTCCAGGACAGATGTCTCCAAAGGGCTTCAGCTGAGGGGTGGACGGAACATTTATCTGTCTGCAATAAGCTGATAATAAGACAAACTTGCAGGGGCAGAGCACAGATTTACCACATTTACACAAATTAAGAAACATTCTATCAGTTCTTTAATTAGGCAAAAGTGTTGAGGATCTTGGCTGTGTACTTAAGCAGAAGGTAGAACCGTTAACAGGGCTGTTATTTTTAATTATTACTTCAGTGTTGAAAGAGCTTTATTCAAATGCCAGCTGAAGCATCAGAAATAACATTATGTGCCCCTCAAGGCTGGAGTTTAATTATGCTTGGTCTTAATTATGATAGATTACATCACCAAAATATCTGTTTATTGTATTTTTCTGAAGTCATAGCTGCAGGAAGGGGTTTCTTGCTGTAGTAAGTGTTACAACAACTTCAGGAATTTATAGATTCCTCTAACACAACCCAAGTTATTTTATTCTTAATTTATCCTACCTTCTGAAACCATGGTGGGAAAAGCTTCAGGTGAAGCTTCATTAGACTTATTGTCTGTGAAGAAAAAAAAGAGAAAGATGAAACCAGTTTTTTAAAGTAGTTATAAAGGCTGAAAATTTAGTTTGGGCTTGTGTCATACTGTGCACCTTCACAGAAGGCATGGCTGAGAATTAATGTGATTCTTTCCTTTCTGTCATATCTAAATACATTAATGTTTTTATACAGAGTGGATCTATCTTAACATTAGCATAACCTGCAGGCAAGAACTTAGACTGCTTTAATTGATGGCTCTCCAATTTGAAGATATTTCTACAAAACTACAAATTGGGTGAGATGAGTAATTTTGGAGAAAACGATGATTTATCTACCTTCCCTCTGAAGCTATATTTCCAGAGGATTCAGCTCTGGCTTTTGATGCAGTCTTACTTTGTGGAAAAACATACCAATAAGCATATCCACAGCCACAAGTGAACACAGCTGAGGTGCAAGCAGTTGCCAAGGTACATGATGTACCAGCAGATGCTGCTAAGGGGTGAGCAGCTCAGTCCTGTTGTCTGTGCAGCAAGGATCATAATAATAATAATAATAAAAATAATAAAAAAGTGTCACTATGCATTTGCAGCTGAGGACGAGACATGAACAAGAGGGTGCTAAAGGAAATCTGTCAGATCTTCTCACCAGCCCCCCTGCATTCTCAGAAGTGCCAAAACCATCTGTAATGTTGAGTCTCCCGCTTTCACCAAAAGAGCAGGGCAGCATGTATACCCACTTCCCTAACCATGTAGCTAATCCTTATGGTACAGATTATAGGGGAGTTTCTCCATTGTCCAAAATGGTTCAACCTTTTGCAAGTTTCACTGAAGATGTATAACACAGCCCTGATCTGAGGGTTTAGATTTCCAGGGAGCTGCACTGCACACATGCAGACTTTTTGCCACAAATGCTCAGTGGGAAACACATGATTATAATAGCTCACTGGTCCGTGTGGCTATGCTAATCTATTTTTGGATATGGGAAGTACAGCAAGACACTGCCTAAACAAACAACAAGCATCTTCTGTTTGTGCAGGAGTTTCTTAGCTCATTTAGAGGCTTAAGCAAAGACTTGAGCTAAAAAACCTGCCAGAAAGTTCAAGCTGTGAGATGAACTTGTACAATAAAGCTTCCATACTCTTGGTATTTCTTCAGTATTTTAAATAACAGTGAGTACATGTGCTTTGTGTTCTTAAGATCTCAGATGTGTTTCATCTATGAAAAACCTACCCAATGAAACAAATATTTCTTCCGATGAAATATTCCATATTTCACTCCCGAGGGAAGGAAACAGACATGCACATGAGAATGTCTTATGTGTCTCTTGGGTCCCTTGCAGCATCAGTGTTGATCTCATCTGATAGAAACCTTCACTGTCTTGCAAATCTTCTTGTACAACAGGAATTTCTTGGGGAAAAAAGAAAAAGGCCCTCTCGTTCACTCCAGACCATAAATCAAAACTGTGCATAATATTGGTACTGAAAACAGGCTCATATAGATGCAAGTTTCTTTGCTGAGACACTACCAAAGATCTGTCAAGAACAGTGTGGTTATACCAAACCATGGTTCCCATCCCTAGCAATTGCAGGGGTCTGTGGTCACAGCCATTTGCCATCTGTTCCCTTTGAGGAGGTCTGACACTCTCCCTTGCACCCAGACAGACTCCTGCAGTCTCCCTGTGGCAGAAATGGATGAGCAACCATCACTTCTCTTGGGAACCACTTCTACAGCTGTGCCATTGTCCTACTGACAGGTTGGTTTACCTCCAGGCTGCTCCAACAAGTTTGCTCTGTCCACGTACCACACAAGGCTTGGCTTGGGAAACGCCTTCCTCACAACACAGCTCAGGCTGGGCTATGGGGCAGGAAAAGGAAGTTATTAGGTTAGACTCCAACATCCTCACCCTGCTGCCAGCTTCCAAATTCCCTTATGGACAGTGCTTGTTAACTCACAATCCTGCTGTGGAAGGACGCACTTCCTTCCTCTTTATTGTGTTTCTTGCCCACTCCCTTCATTTTTCTGGTTGTGGGCAGTGTTGAATGAGAGTCCAGGGACACACCACTGCTCTGGATGAAAAGGCTCCAACCCTCTCTAGCCCTGGCTGTGGCTGGAAAGATGTAGGGTGACCCCCACCCCTCCTGCCTCCAGTGATGAACATTCACATGGAAAAACACTGGAATTGGTAATGGGCAGTGTGTTTATGGAGAATAAGACACCTTCTGATCACCATGTGAATCCTCCCTTCATTAGGCAGATGGAGAGACAAATTCCATGAAAAAGACTGCCTAGTCTGTTGAATACACAAAATTAGATACCTTTGTAGCAGGCACAATATGCAAGAGGTTTCCAGAAATTGATGCTTTAGATGCAGTAGTCCTGGCTCTATGCCAATTGCTCCAAAAATCTGTTTTTGTGCTCCATTTA
Organism: Pseudopipra pipra; assembly: GCF_036250125.1. Taxonomy (NCBI): domain Eukaryota; kingdom Metazoa; phylum Chordata; class Aves; order Passeriformes; family Pipridae; genus Pseudopipra; species Pseudopipra pipra. The sequence continues at coordinate 17,538,347 of NC_087550.1, forward strand.
ATTTCTCATAAAGCAATAGATGGGAAGAACCTCAAAATCAAGGCTAGATGAAGGGCTGGGCACTAGCAAGGTGGGAGGTCTCATCCTCATACTGCCTGGATGTTCACAATTACATTTATTTAGCAGGTCATGACACTGTTAAGTACTAAGCACTGAGAAATTGCCTTGTCCTTTTAAACAGAAAAAAGGAAAAAGCATGTGCTACTCATGCAGCACAAGGCCCACTTGCTCCCACTTTTGAAGAAAGTGGCTCCCACATTTAGTTGAAAACAAGCTTGATGTATTACAGCCAGGAGAAGTCAATCATTCAGTACAAAGACTGAAACTACCCAGCTGAAACTCTTTCCCTGCCATGGTAAATTGTATTGCTTTCCCCTATTTTCTCTTCATTATTCCCTTATTTTTCAGGCACTTTTAGGTCATAATATTTTTATAAATGCTTCTTTATGAAGAAATACAAATCCAATATCCTTACTAGATTTAAGCCCTGCAAGAAAAAGAAGAAAAGAGAAGTAAAGGAGTTGGTGTTTGTTTGGAGATGAAGAACCAACAGAGGAGTTTCTATTGTCCAGTCTCATGATGGCAGCACCCTTGCTCTGTTCAACAGGACTGTGCAGATAAAAGCCTACAATGTCCAACACCACACATGGAAATAGGTCATCAGGAAAATTATACCAGTCAGTTTTGCAGAACTGACTGACTCATGGCTTGTCTGAAGCAGGTAGATATGTCTAGTGCAAGGTTCTGCCTGCCCACAAGCTCTGTTTCCAAGGAAAACCTTAATTTGTGATGAATGCTCACAGACCAAAAGCTTCAACTTGAACAGATGGAACAGAAAGCAAAGCAGCCTAGCTAGTAGCCAGAGTGGCTTGCTAGTCAGTCATATGGGCCACAAATATGTTTTATGCCAAGTATGGCCACTGCAGATCTGCAGACCTTTAGGTTTTGCCATTACCAAGCATGTGAGAAAACAGAGGCCTCAAAACACATGGGTAACTGCTCATCTCTAAATAGGGACTCTCAGACTTAGATCTAGTTGCTCTACTGGCATCTGACTGCCCCAGATGAGATAGGCTTGCAGCGTGATACATTATGCCCAACACGATCACCACCTTTTCATCAGCGTGTTAGGCCATGTCCGTGCTCCAAGCATTGTTCCCACAGCACCTGCTCCTCCCTGTCCTAAGGGGGGCTGTGGGGAAGGTAGAGGCTGCCTCTCCCTGACCCCCTGGAGCAGCATCCTGGGTAGCAGGTGACCTTTTTCAGAGAGGGATTTTATGCAGTGTGGAGAGGGCAGCTCGAGATTGTTGGGTAGTAGCCAGCAGATGGGGAGGGAAAGGGAGAACTGCAGCCCCCTGCAAACCACATAGCCTCTTGATCTGTCCTGGAGTCTTCCCCAGGGCTAACATAAAACCAGATTTTGCCCACACATCAGAGAGGCCCTTAGCTTGGTCAAGTTTGTGCTCACCAAAGAAGTTCACTGCTGTGAGGATGGAAATTGCTCAGAGGAAAGGGCATGAACAGCTGACATTAACTCTTTGCCGTGCTCATTGACCTGTGAGCTTTGTCAGTTTGGATGTTCCAGCCATGCCTGATTCAGCTCAGCTTGCCTGGCTCTGCTGGGGTGGCATGGTGGCAGTCACAGGCCTTACTCTTTGCTCCAAAATTGCTCACCTTCTGCGAGGTGCCAGCTGAGCCCTCCTGCAGGCTAACAGAGATCTCAGGGTAAGCTGGAAAGCAAACATATATGTATTAGTGAAATGGACACTGAAGATCACAGTAACAGCTCCTAAGAAGACTTAACAGCCTTGTATCATAAAAAGAGTTGAAATTAAATCCTAACTCCACCCACACAAGTAGCAAGATAAAAGCTTGCACAGCTGCAATTTGAGGTCAAGGAAGTGGTTTACAAGCACAGATCAGCAGCTACTGCCACAGGATTCATGATGTGTTTCAGTGTCTATCTAAACTACTCTAGGGTGGCTTTGCTGGGGAAACAAGATGAAAGCATCCCGCAGTCACAGCTCCGGCAGCAGAGCCACCCTTCCTGGGCCTGATGAAATGAAACACACCCCAGTTGTTGGTTCCTCTGGGTGCTTGCCAATCAAAGTCATCTCCAAAGGCTTCAGCCATCTCCAAAAACATTGATTGGTTTTGGGTACCAGCCACTCACGTGCTGTCACCTGGACAGACGTGTGGCAGTGTCACACCACAGATGCTTCCTGCCTTGCCAGGAAGCCCAGAGCTCACCTTCACATCCGAGCAGCAGGCTGTGGATGACCACATCCACATGAAATGGAAAAAGTGTTTTCTTTTGGTTTTGCAGCATGTTGGTTCTGGGTGAAGTTGACTGTACAAATTAAAGCTATCAGGTACTGTAAGCCTTTCTAAGTCGGCAGTTCTAAAGTAGCCATCGGAATCCCTGCTTTGGAGTAATATTAACTGACTTGTTAAGTAAGGACTGTTGAAACTGTGTTAATATATTAAAAACTCTCAAAAGCCTCAGGTAAATTGTACTTCTGGCCTTTTCTGAGCCTTGAAACTGGACTGGAAACAAGTGCTGCCCCTGGATTTGTTAGGAGATCTGTAATTCTTTCTCTTTCCAACTTAAACCTCACTTTATTCTCTACCATTAAGATAATTTTCTCTTTTTTCTTACCCTGTTACATTCCCTTACATTCCCCTCTGAGCTGAACTGCTCAAGTTTCTCTCTTGTATTATATGGCTAATCCTCTAAGGACTCTCCTGACTTCTTTTTTTCTTTTAATTTCCACTTTTCTGCTTAATATTACTGATGGATTATGCCTGGTCATGACCTGTATTTAATTATCGTGGCCTTATGGTTTTTTGGACTCAGGGTACTTTTGGATGAAGCTTCTTTTTTTTTTTAATATATATATTTTCCTTCTTGGTTTTGCTCTTTACTCATTTGTTTTGTTTTGTTTTGTTTTGGGAGGTAGGTTGGTAGATTCTTCCTATCAGAAAATGAATGTATTAAGATTTCCTTCTTGCCTTGCCAAAACTGTACAGATGGTCATGGAGCTGGCAGAAGACAAGCATACTTTTTCAGATGTAAGAAAAAGTCTGGATCTTCTAATCTCAGCAAAAAGTTGCCTGAGAGACTAAATGACGTCTAGCCTAGTGCATGCTCTTCTCTTTGTTTTTTGATGAGAAGAGGCACACTTTTCCACATCTGTATTGGATGCTGTCTTCTGCTTTTTCAGAAGACATGTTTGCTGGGTAACTCTCATGCATAGCTCTCATGCATAGCTCTGAATAATCTAATAGATCTTTTGCAATTAACATCTTAGCCTTTGTTAACATTTTGACATTCGCTTGTCTTGCTAGGATATTTACCAATGTTTTGTATCTAGTGGAAATTCAATATTTAGTTCAGTAGTTTCTGCGGCTGAGCTTTTACTGTTACAAAAAGGGAAAATCAATATTTGGTGAAGTTGGACTTGAAAAGGCCGTATGTTTTCCGAGAAACTTGTATCTAAAAGAACTCTGTCCTAGAAAAGAAATATTTTAAAGTATTTCAGTCCAAAAGTACCCCCTTAAAAAAAGCTCTCTTTTTCAAACATCTGTCTTTACTCAACTTATGAAGACTCTCAGCTTCATTGAGAGACTTTTTCAGGCCTTTCCCATCCTCTCCTGCCCAGCTCTCAACTGTGAGGAAGTGCCACTTCACTGCCCCTCAGACTTGGTCTGTCTCTGCTGTGTTTAGCCCTGCCTGAAGCATTCGTCAGAGTGATCCTGCACAAGGAGCTTTCTGCAGGCTCTGCCCTCTCCCCTGTTTCATAACACTCAGCCCGTGAGGTTCAATTGCAGGAGTGTTTGGGTGACAGGGGGATTGCCAAGATGGGAAAATCTCCCCAGGTTTCAACTGGGCTTTGCTCTCTAGCTGTGTCCTTGCTAATGGCCAAGGCAACAGATATAACCAATATAATGTGCTGTTGATGTTGTATACACATACTATCTCTAGATTCTGTCCCAGCCATTTGAGGCTGGATCTAGCTGTTAGGACATAAAAGTTGATTTCTTTACTCCCTGGTAAGCACAAGGAAAAAGAGAAGGGTTCTCATCTGAAAAGGCTCTTTGTCCCCAGATATCACCAAGAGAGTGCTGGATTATTCTGGCCACTGTCTCTGCCTATTCTGCCCTCCAGTGGTGCACAGGTATGTGTGATGGTGCAGGGAAGGCTCTAAACCCTCTGCTCTTGGCCTCACATCCTGCTGCAGGACAAGAGAGGTAAATGGAGAAAGGCTGGTATGATGCAATCATAAGCAGTATGACTTCAGGGAATAGTAACAGAAAAGAGTGAGACCGGATGCAAAATAGTTATTTTACCTGCAAAATATCAGATGTAGAAGGGCTAGGAGCACAAAAACACACTTCCTCCGAGATGTGGACTCTATTTGCTTGAAGCCTGAGAGACTTTCCTTTAGCACCCACCACAAACCTCAGGGCTCTCAGGGAGCCCCTACACCTAACCCTGCCCTCAGGACCCCTGTGGGAGAGGCTGACAGCACAGCACCCTCAAAGCCAGCCAGCACTTACTGGGAAATACATGGGCTGTTCACCACCAAGAGCCACAATTGCCTTGTCTTGTTTGCCTCTCTACCCTGTTGTGCTAATATGCTGATGTGGGCGCACACACAGACAAGAACACACCTCACAGTAATTCTGGGAAAATCCAAATAAAGCAACCTCTTAGGCTAACAGACACAGAAATCAAGGTGAGACCATCAGCAGTGATGGAGGGGAGGGAGAGTTCAAGTATGTTAGTATACTTGAACAATTACCCAGGTAACACTGTCGCTATTTGACAAATGTCAATATTTTAAAATAAAACTCGTGTCTGAATCATGCAAACGCAAGAGGATCATTAACTGCTATTTTTATTTCTTTTACATCAGTGACTAACAGCCCCAGACACATTTTTCTTTTTTTTTTGCTGCCCCCTGTTGAACCTTCCTGTTTATTCAGAGCATCAGCCTCGCATGGCCATGCCAGCCTCAAGGTGTGGGCTTCCTTGGACAATTAGCTACAGTCAAGGGACTGTTGACAGACCCACTATTTAACACCCATTCATTTTAGAAGCTTTGGAAATATGTTTTCCAGACCAACTGGTTTATAAACAGAAAACAAAGCCTGGTTTTCAAGTGGGCAGCATTTTTCTGGTTCAATTGTACCTCAGCAATTGTAGAGTAGAGTTTCTAAGCCACTAGAAAGGGAACGGAGCAAGTAACTAAAGATGGGGAAGGCTTCCAGCATGAAATGGCAGCCCACATGTTTGCAGTACAGAGGCTACACCACTCCTGACCAGTTGGAGACTCCCCAGCCAGGATCCTCATTTCCAGAGCCAGAGTGTTTGGCAGCAGTTTAATATCACATACCTTTGAGGATGTGACTTTGCAACAACAGTAGTTGCAAACTGCTTACTAACTTTTGGCCATGATTTCCTAACCACAGGCAGCATGGTCATTTGGGGCACAGAGATCTTGATGACCTGTAGCCTGCAAACATAAACCTACACATCAGGGGAAGATACTGGCCATGTGCCTGCCAGTGGGGGTGATATATGTGCAAAGAATCTACTATTTTTTAATTCCAGAAACCGAAGGACTTGAAGGAATGGCCTCAAATTCTTCTAAGAAATAAAGGGTTATTTTCTAACATTTTACCTCGTTGCAACTGAAAAAATCACAATGTAAATATGTTTATCTTAAAAAAAAACAACAAACAGTGTGTTTCAAATTATTGGCTTCAGAACGAGACAGGAGCATTACCCTTCCAAGTGCAAGGAAGCAGGCAGTTGGCATAAGCCCCTTACCGTATACTCTCACAGTGGTGCTGCTCTTCCGGACTCTCTCTGGGTGAAACACCACGTGGCAGGAAAAGACCCTGCCATCATCAGTGATTTTGGTGGGGAAAATCTGTAAAGTGTTGTTCAAAGCCAGGCGGACTCTTTGCCCATACACTGCGCTGCTGTTCCTGTACACAGCGGGACAGGAGGGCTCCTTGGTCACAAGTTCCTCTTTCCTGCCATTGTCACCCTGTGAAAAGAAAAACCCACCATATTGTGAAGACTGGACACCCAGAGAGAAAAATATTTTTGTAGGCCAACTCTATTCCCACTATAAAAATCTTCCCTCTCCCCCTTAGCATTTGCAACATTTATTTTTTTTCCTGAATACATTCTCTCCCAGAATTTCAACACCAAGAGCGGTCATCTTCTTACCAATAAAATATGGAGTAAATAGCTGTGTCTGATGAATCCTGATCTCTGTATCCTGCAGAGAGGACAACAGAGCTGCTTTCTCACTGCACCTTGTTATGCTGAACATCCCATACATATTAAATACGACTGAAATTTCAGAAAAAACTTTGCTCTTTTAGAATGTTAAATAGCTAGAATCTGATAATACTAACCAAAAGTCATCTCCTTATTATCTGTGTGGCAGCCACCCTTAGATATAGGTATAGCCTATAGACAGAGGTACATCTTGGACATCTGTGCCAGTATATATTTGCCAGCTTTACTCTGCATGACACATGGCAATCCACATATGTCATTGTGCTGACCTTTGGGGTTTTTTTCTCCTTTCTTCTGCTACTTTGTAGAGTGAACTAGCAAAACTAAAAATTAGTAAGGACAAGGATGTTCCCTTAAAATTTTAATATTAAGAATGAATCAGGACAAAAGGTTAAAAAACCCAAAATATTTGAAAATCACCTTTAAGAAAACCCTCAACAGTTACAGTTCCTCAGTGACAATGGATATAAATGAACAGGCAAAGCTTAAGGAACTGCTCGCTGATACTTATCTTTATATGCTGAAATGAATGTTAAAAGGTTACATTAAAACATGCTTATAAATATTTAACCAGAGAGTGAGATAAAGTACAAAAATATAGCAAGCTTTACATCTCACAGCAAATTGCTTTAAAGTAGTTTTTCATGTGCTTAGTTTGACAACTAGGTTTGCATGTCTTCAGTGGGCATCCGTGACACAGAGGTTAACAAAACCAAAAATATTAGTCAGTACCTTTTTTTATCTCAAAGCAGCTTGATATCTTACTACCCTACACAGTAACCATGTATTTTTCAGATACTAAAGCCTCACTAGAGAAAAAAACCCTGAGAAATCCAACACAAGAAATATTTTACTTCTGTTATATTTGCCACTGTCCGTGGCCCTGCTCTGCGTGTGGTCCTGAAAAATTAAAAAAAAAATAAAAAAAATCCCTCTTTGTTTCTTTAACAGCTATTATGGTGTGTATGTGGCAAACCCGTGTTTATATTTTTTCCCTTTTTTTATCACAGTCCAATGTGACTGATATGCTTTGTTTAGCAGGTTCTGCAGGACACACTAGAGTAGAACATTTCTGTTTCAGTCTGCGGAAATACCCTGTAGTCCTTTCTGAACTTTATACCTGAGATGAAAAATACTTACCACTAGCCATTTCAAAGGATAAGTGGACAAATTTTCTGAGGTCGTGTCCTCAAGGCATGGAATTTCTAAAGTCTGGTTTAACCACACTTTCTTCAGGTAGTGCTGCTCCTCTTTTATCATTGTAACAACAACAAAAAGCCCAAGAAGGAAAATCAGAAACATGATGTTCATTGTGCTTTGAAAACCAACACTGACTAGTCTTCTGTTCAATGAACAGACACTTTTTTGATTAGAATGGAACTGTAATTTTCAGCCATTACCAATAGACACATTTGTTAAGTGAAAGCCCTACATCTGATTCTAGATGTAGTTTCATGACTCAATTCACAGCTTTACCTGAATTTTTGGCAATTCCTATAAAAGCTTTTCTTAACTGCAGGATCAAGATGTCTCCTTTTCGAGCTGAGAATAATTTGAAGGTTCAATTTTTCTCTAACAATTTTTTTTTCCTGTGGCAATAAACCTTCACATCAATTTTGTGCACCCGTATTTCGTTTTCTCTGAAGATATCTGCAGACCTTCTTTTCTCTAAGCAGGGTATTCAGCATGTCAGTCAGGTTAAGAGTAACCCCTTTTTTCAGTGTAACTGCTCCTGTTTTTATTCTCCAATCTGCCCACTTCCAGAAGCAGAAAACTTGTTACTCTTTCTTATCCATTTGAAAAGGCATTTCAGCATTTCCTATCCTACCCATTCCCAGCCCAGGGCTCCAGCCCAGCTGTGGGAGGGCGGAGTGGTGCACTGGAAAGAGCACAGCTGTGGCTAAGAAGTGGGGTGCATGCGTGCATTCAAACAGGAAGAGCAGTGGTGATGGGCTGGAGGTGCCACGAGTGGTGTGGTCAGCACTGGCCTCTCTGACCCCCAGCTGTGCAGTGGATGATAGTGTGGTGCAGCCTGCTGTGCCATCCTCCCTGCCACAGCCTGCTGTGCCATCCTCCCTGCCACAGCCTGCTGTGCCATCCTACCTGTCTGCTGTGACCTGCCTGCCCTCTTCCCTGCAGGCAGGCACCAGAGCACACCGCAGGGAAACTCTTCAGCTTTGCTCCCCTGGTAGCTCTGGTTTGCATGTTGAGATGGAGTAGATATGTATTTCTTTTATTTTTTTGTCTCAGGGGGAGTGAGAATATCTAGCTGTCCCGGACTGTCGCGTTATTTCTCAGTGGGGACTTCACAGTGACTGTAAAATCCTTTGTATCTGGCACGCAAGCACAGAGCAATGATGCCAGCACACAGCCTGTGCCACGGGGATGTGAAGAAAGGCAGTGCCCAGAGTTGTGACCAGGAAACTCAGTGGCAGAAGCAGCTTTCCTGCACAGTCCACCAGAGTGAAGCAGCTGAGGAGCCAGCTCTCACAGTAGGACACAGAGTGCAGAAGCCCTAAGGGGCTGGATAATGCAGAAAGGATAAGACAAGGACAGAAGAAGCAAATCTATAGCTTGTCCAGGAAGAAAGCTGCACAGGAGACTTTGCTGGGACAATCTACCATGTAAAAGTGCCGTGAAGCATACAAGTACAGACATGAGTGGTCACCCCAGAAGTTCAGCCTGCAAACAGTCTCCACCTGTTCTTACAGTCACCTCCCAGCTGCTTGTTTCCCACTCCCCCATTTCTGTTCCCATCTCCACTAACAGCCTGTTGGCTAAGTCCTCTGTGTTTGCCTGTCCTATGCAGGCCTGCTGCTCTGCAGGCTTTTAGCAGTATCTACAAGCTGAATCCATCTGGATTCACTTCAGTTTGACGTAGTTGGAAACTACTTCACTCCACTCATAGACTGGATTAAGGGGGTTTTGCCTTCTTTTGTGTGGAAGTGGTTCATTGCAAAAGATCTGGTTACCTTAAAATACAAATCTGCAAGAGGTAGCAAACTGAATTTTTTAGTTCTCTCTAGCAAGCAGCTATTGGTATCACAGCTTGCTACCTCAGGTAGCTACCAAAAAAAGCCAAAACGATGCTGATATGAACAAGAGCTGCCCACACTTAACACATAGATGGCAATAACAGTGTTGAACATGCCCATATCAACCAAGGGCACCAGCAAGAGAAAAGGAGCAATGCCTGATTAGCACTGTTATTGTGTTAAGAAAGAGACAGAGAACACATGGTATGAGGAACAGAAACACAGGAGGGTTTCACAGGGTTACCAGCATTGTTTGTACCTCACTGCACTCCCCTTGATCCAATCGCTCTGCCCTGTGAAGCACAGGAAAATTCTCCAAGAGGAACCTACCATAACACACCCCTGTACAGCGGGTGGAGCAGCAGATTTATCTTTGGCACAGTTGTCCAACGTGTACTGTTTAAACACACCCATCCTCTGTGGCTTGTGCAGAGGTGCTGGCTCTCATTTTGCCCCTGTGGGTTCATCAGGGCAGGAAGGTTCTGCAGGGTTGCCCGAGGTGTGTCTCCAAGATAAAAGCACCGAAATGCTTGGAGCCACTGCCATGCAGGGGCCATCAGGGAGTGAGGGTTAAACATTCCTGCATATTAGTCTTGCACAGAACCTCCTCCTGCTGCAGGACCAATGTGATCCAGCATGGGAACCAACGTCCCTCCTGCCACCAGTCTGGCCTCATCATGAAGGTAAAAGGGCAGTAGGAACCCTTGAATGTTTGCTACACCCACAGCCCTGGGCAAAAGCAGAGTGAGCATGTTGGCCTTACAGCTCTGAACTGAAACCATGCCAGGTTTGTTGCATTTACTTTAATCCTGCTTGGGTTGTTAGCAGAAACCTGGGTCAGGGAGAGGTTTCTGGGGTCATCAAATCCAGTCCCCCATGTGCATAACAGCAGGCTTGTTCAGTGTCCCTGCCCAGTTCCATCTTCACAGCAATTTGGACTTTTGCCCTCACTGCTGACACTAAATAGCTGTTCCCAATGTTGCTGCACTAACAATTGCCACTGTTGTTTAATTTGTAGTCAAATCCATTACCGCCTATTTAAATCAATTTGCTCCTTTGCTGGGATAATTTAAATATCCTCCCTAGAGTTCACACACTCCCCTGAGGCTTACTTACCAAGAACAGTCATGCTGCTTTACAGCTTTCTTTTGGCTGACAGAAGCAGCCAAGTCTCTGTTCCTGTGATTGTCCTAAGCAATCCCCTCTTTTGCTCCAGTGTGTTTTTGAGAGTAGGGACATTGAGCTAACACCCAGCACGCCCTGCAGAGGCCAGCCCTCAGTCTGAACCGGATAATGGTGTTTTCTCTTTCTGGTGCCCAGTGCTGCACACCCTTAGCAGCAGCACAGCATGGTTTGGAGATGCACCATCCTTGGTCCCGCCATATCCTGAGCTGCTCATCCATGGCATGTTTCTCCAAAATAAAAATGCGGAAACTTCCCATCTCAATACCTTTTTGGCCTTGCTTCATATTCCTCCAAACAAATAAGGTTTCCTAATCACAAGCTGGATAACAACAACTAAAGAGGGCCTGGTAAACAGGGAATTGTAGCAGCGACATTCAGTAGCACCACTGCAAACTCCAAACAGGTCACCATCACCGACCAAGAAATGTTCATCTATCCTGATACTCTCCCCCACCCCTGTTAGGATAAAGCAACATCTCCTTCATCATCACTTACCTTCTGCCTTGACAATAAGTTGAATTTTTGCAGCCTTTGTCCCATATGGGTAAGTAGCGAAACTGCACTTGTACTGCCCACTAAGGGTGACGGTAACGTTTTTCAGATGCAGAGCCCACTGGTTGCATTCAGACGTGGTGTTTGGATTGGTGGAACACAAAGATTCTGTGACATCCTGGCTGCAGCACTTCCTTGTGCTGAAGGACACCGAAAAATTGTAAGAAGCCTCAGAAAATTTGAAGTAATGAGTGCCATAAGTGGGATGATAAACAGCTATTTTGGCAGAATGGCTGTCTTCAGTCTTGGACCACTGTGTCTGTATTATGTGGGTGGTGTGTGATTTTGGGAAGAGGCACACCAGGGTCACATCAGTACCAGGCAGAGCATGGACCACTTCTGTTTGGGTAATGACATCTCTAGACTGGCCTTAAAAACAAACAGGATCATTTTCAGTGCAAGTAATGTTTAAACAAAGCTTTTCCTAAGCCATCTTCAACATGATTTGATGCCTTAGACACAGACAACCGTGAAGACCCTACAACTGTAACCACAGGCTTTCCAGGGAGGAGTTTTACAGCAAATTTCCACCAGTACAGACTGCAGAGAGAGAACTGGGGAAGCAAATGCATGTGCATCTAGAAGAGCACAGAGAGCTCCTGTCATGCTTGTGGGAGAGAAATGGGAGCTCTGAGGGCCTCTGTGAAAACGGAAATCTTTCAAGTAATATAAATAAAGCAGAAACTGGGCCCAGTTATTCCCCAGCTCTTTTTGCAAGAACAAATGAGTTATCCCTGCTGGCTAATTCTGCCCCACACTGGCTCTCCCGCCCATTGTCTTTGCCTTTGCTGCTTTGGCAGAGAAAGCTGTTCCTTTACCTCCATGTTATTAAACATCTCCTGCATGCCCTAAACGAGTGCCTGTCTCAGTGTCAGAGTGAGTTGCCCTGGTATGTATGGTTTCTTCCTCAATTAATTTCATAAAGCAGGTGGCAGTCCTTAGTGTGCCATATAAAGGAGTAATGGATCGATGAAGTGAAGGGGCTTTCAGCAGGAGCCTGTACTACTTGGTTTAGCTGCTGCTGTAATAAAATTGATTTATCTCCCTTTCTCCCTCCTATGAGTAAGAGTCTTGCAGTCCCCAAACTCCTGTATGCAGGATACTGACAAACTCAAGGAGATGAAGAATTTATGGATGGGGGAGTCGCAGCGAGACAAGTAATCAATCACACCCACAGAGCCAGATACAGGAAGTCCTTTTTCTAAAAGGGCATGCAGGTCCACGGAAAAAATGAACTGTGCAATTGCTCTTAGATATAGACTTGTCACCCCCCTACACCTCCCTGTGTATCATAATATCAATGTGTATTTGCTTTGGGAATTTGCCCTGCAGTCCCACCAGGCACACTGCAGGCTCCCCAAGGCAGCAAGTGCCCACTGCTCGCCTCCTTCACCTGAAAAAAGTGTGTACTCATTTCTTTGCTTTGACATGTGCTCTGCCATGTGGTGCAGGGCTCTGGGGCACATAAGCCAGGGCAAGCCCTGTCAGAGGTCAGGCAACCTTGAAGGTGCCTGCAGTGTGCTCCACACTCTGCCAGCTCAGCCAGGAGCAATACAGGAACCCAGTGCACCATCAGCTCTGATTGGACAGGGAAAAGGAACATGGGCAGGGTGCCACATCCCCACAGAGGTGGCTGAGATTTGGTACCGATCCACTGAAGTGTGACATGGACACGTAGAGCCTAGGTGTGGGGAGAACAAAGCTACTGAATGGACATGGCTAACATTAATCTCTGTTGTTTCATTGCTGCACTTGCTCTGTTCATCTTTTAGTTATGTTCAAACAGATGGGATGATGTAAGAGGGTAAATAAAAACTAGCCTGAATGACAAGTGTTGTGAGAAAAATTACTGAAAACTATTTTTGTCAGTCCAAGGAGATTATTATAGGAAATGCTCACTGATTTCACTGCAAGTTTTGCACCAGTAAAAGTTAAGGATAAAAGCAATTAGCAATCTTATGATCAGACTACAAGGCAAAAGACACATAACAAGCTTACTCTCATATTCATGCTGGTGCTGTATGAGGTCAAAGGATCATGTAAAGAATGTCTATGAATAATCACTTGAGTAGTTTATATTAAGATGAAGAAGTTATATATGTAGAAACAACATTTTAATTTGTGTTATTTGTTAGTAGCCTAGCATGTTAGGTTACTTTAACCGAAACCCTTTCATGCAAAAGTGTTCTTAACTTTTTGTTAGCATCTCAATATAAGCACTCTCATTTTATGTCACCTTTGTTATTCCAAATCAAATAATGTCCATTAGCTCATACTTGTACTCCAGTTGAAATCTCTTGGAGTAACTCACAGACATTTAGGTGTCTGACCTCTACAAAGGGCATGGTGGTGTCCACTTTCACCTTAGAGTGACTTCAGTGAGGATTTCATCCTGAGGGGAAAAAAATCCCAAGTCCTATTTTTCTCTAATTAGTATTGCTCTCCTACATGTGTATGTCTTGAGGCTTCTATTTCTTTCTTTGCATTTGAGAATTTCTATTTTCTATGAATACACATATGAATTATTTTTCCTTTCTTTTAAATCCAGTCTGCCTCAGTGATGAAGAAAATAGGAACAGGCTATGTCAGATTCTGAGATGCATCTTACCATGCCAGTCAGATACATGCAGTTTTTTCTTTATTAACTGGAAAAATGTGTATCCTACAAAATTGTTTTTCCTAGCTGATAATAAGTATTCCTGTATTGTGCATGATCAGACTTTTGGGGGTGGTAGGTGGAGGGTGTTGAGAACATGAATCTTTTTCTTGGTTTAAACTCCCTCAGACAGGGATGCAGTCCTCCTTACTCTACTTTTCTGAAAGTTTTGCTCTGAAGACAAACTTGTTTCTCAAGCCTTTAACACAGCACATAGGGCTGGGAGAGGAAGGAGAAGGGAAGAATCTATTTAAAGGTTTGCAGCTGTACAATTTACTCTTGCCTTGCAGTGTTTCAATTCTTCCCCTCTCCGCATACACAAGTGTGTCTGTGTGAGAGAGAGAAAGGTGGTGTTTGGGTTTTTTTCCTCAGTGGAAGCAGTTTTCCTTTTGGCCCATTTGAGATGAGCACACATTGCCCTAAGTACACATGAGCTGATCTCATTTACTATTCTGGCAGGTTAGGCAATTTGAATGAAGTGATCTGCTAGTCAGCACAAGCCATTTACTCCTTACTAGTTGCACATTATAACTAGGGTGATTAGAAAGTTGTCAGGAAACAATAAATCATTGCCAGTAGCCATGAGACACACTAGTGAGACACACTAAGCCCAGCCTGCTCCTCCCCACCCTCCATCATAAAATGAATCAAGGTGTCCCATGGATACTCCTACCTGTGACGCTGGGCACCCAGAGGAAACAAAAGAGACAGAAGAGCCACCTTTTTTCCATCTTCACTTGATGAAGTTCTGGTAAATATGTATCTCTCTTGGTGCTCCTGTCAGGGACTCAGAAGAGGAAGTTGAAATGGTCTGCCCCGTGCAGATGTGCAACATCGTCACTTAGCGTGACTTCAAAGAAATGCTTCATTAAATGTGAAAGCCTCAGTTTCCTGCCAGAGTGATAAAATTAGTACATCTTGTGAAACCTTTAAGTTGAAAACATTGTCTACATTGCAAGCCCACGTTGTAGACCAATTTTTTTCTCTTTGTCTTTTCAGATAAATTCAGAATAAGCAGTTTAGTGGTTTATATGCTCTCAAAAACATGTCAAGTGTCTAAGGTTGAATAAATAATTTCTTTGAGATATGATTTAGGGGTGATTATGATAGTGCTAGGTCAGTGGTTGGACTTGATCTTGAAGGTCTCTTCCAACGTTGATGATTCTGTGTTTTCTGCATACTACATGGTAGATGGCATACAAAAAAAAAAGCTTTTTTTCCCCACCTTCATTTTCTTCACGTGTTAGTCCAGAATATCTCAAATATATTATTTCTAGACTTTCTATACCCAGTATCTTTAAAAACCCCAGCAAAATAACAAAACCAATCCCCCTAAACTATTATAGAGTGAATTGAGAGTTTTCTACATTCACATTTTTTTCCTTTTCGTTCCTGAGAAGCCCATTAATTATTTTCTGCAAGAGGAAGAATTACAGCATCACACACGGCAACATCCCTTGGTGTGGTTAACCCCTGCACCGTCCTTCAGCTGTCAGCTTTGGTAATGGCAGCACCCTCAGGCAGAAGAGCATGGTTCCTGCCAGTCCTGTCCCCTGTCTTTATTGCAGGTCACCTGTACATCCTTCTGAGCTGTCCTCGAAGCACGCTGCATTTCCATGAGCTAGGCACACACCTGCCAGCAAAGCACCTCATTGCAGGCAAGTCTTATGCAAACTGGACCTGCTGCTGGCAGCTTTTCAGAAAGAAACAGGTTTGAGTTCCTGCTTATCGTACTGCTTTCCCCAAAACCAAAAAGAGAAGGGCAGGACACCTCATATACACAGTGTAGACATACATTACTTGCTGGCTTCTCCCAAGGTGGGATGGGTGTTTGGCAGGATAGCCAGGAAGGAGGCTTGTTGCCCCTGATAGCTCCATTCTTGGGGGCCCAAGGACAACCCACTCTTGGGATTTTGGGAGAGAAACGATTACAGTCCATCCACCAGGGCAGAGAAGACAAGTGTCACAGTCCCTTAAACAGGCTATTCTCTCTACAAGCAGTGCCCTCTCTTGGGTGGCTGGTCCATCCCTAAGTCATCTAGGTCCTGACATGTCTTTTCCTGACTGTCAACATTTGCTCACTGTGGAGCTCCCCATTGCTCCAGGATGCAAAGTACAAAGTGAAAAAGAAAGTCCTCAATAGTCATTTCCCTATTTTGTGCACTACCAGATGTAAACAGCATCAATACCACTTCCCTAATTTGTGCACACACAATGTTTTGGTTGCACGTTCAGGTGGGATGAGGCTGGAAGGGCTTGTCCTTCCAGCTCCAGCTGGAACAGATAATAGTGCTGGAGAGGCTGCAGTCAGGGCTCCACGCTTCTTGGAGGATAAATGCTTCTGCACAGTTTCTTGTTTTGCTTCCTCTACCTGAGAAAATGCACTAAAAGCAATTGTAGGAAATGCACTGGGTGCCCTGGTTACTGCTTGGGTGCCCTGGTTACTGCTAAAGGAATTGTCCCCAGGGAGGAAATCTCTGCTTGTCATTCAGAAACCTGAGAAAGACCTGTCCCAGAGGATTAACAAGTCCTGAAGTTGAGGGTGAACTGAATAGTCAAGCCATTGCAATTGACAGCCACAGAAGGGAGTAAAAATATTAAAGAGATATGTTCTGGTTTCCAGTTCAGAGCAGAGACCACAAAGAACCCAGAGATTTCCTGCAGATACTAGAATCCAAGAAAACTGGACTTTAATCTAAAATTTGGGCTTTCATTCATGATTGGAGTTACCTTTACTTCTCCTGCTGATCAGGTCATGTAAGCTTTGTACCATGAGAGAATATATTTTGTGTAACACAGAGAAAAACAGTCTTAAATGAGCCTTTTTATTGATCTGAAATATGCATCCCAATTTGACAAGACAGCCCAAGTGCTGTGTGGCATATTCAATAGCCACAGAAATCCCTGAGCAGCTTTTTCAAGTTACTATATCCCTGTATGTTGCCCTTGGAATTTGTTCACCCCCTAAAATAATATTCTAAAAATATACTGCTGCCACGTTACATTGTGTTGGCTGAATGCAGCCACCCAGCGCCGTTGCTGTGCTTGGTGATGAAAGACAGACAAGAAAGAAATCTCTCAGCTCGATGGATTTTTGTTCAGTTCAGAGCTGAGTTTTGCCCCAATTCCTACCTTAAGCCCAGACTCTGAAATAGGCATTCACCCTGCTGCTGACATTCATGTGCATGAAGAGCTAAGCCCTTCCTCTGCCTATGACATCAAAAACCACTTCTGAGACACACCACTTAGCCTGCTGGCAGGGAGACATCTCTTCCCTGGAGCAAGACTTGAGGTCCTGCTCACAGCAGGGCAAATTATTATAAGAGCTTCTTCCCCCACTACCACTTTCCTGAAGAGTTACTCACAGGCAGCTTTGTAGGTGCCACAGCTGGATGTCACACACCAGGTTATGGATGGCAGGGATGAGAGGTGGTACTGAAACATGCCCAGGGACAGCAGACTTTGTTGGTAGCTGGAAGAAGTATATCTCTCTGTATTTGGCTTTTCCTTGGTGGGGCAGCTACAGGGATGAGTGTCTCAGCATTGGGACGTGCAGATTTTTCCTGCTGTTCAAGAGAAACTCAGAAATCACTGCGAGGCTGGGAGGTTTTAGAGGAAAAGAAGCTGTGCCCAAGCAAGTGACCTACCTTGTCAGTGGATATGTGAACCATAGCATTTTCTTTTGGGCTGGACAAGCCTGGATGTTAGTCCCCTGTGTCCCAGGCAGTGGCAGGAACCGATGGGCTCTGAGTATCACCCAGGATGGGTCCCCAGCAGTGCATTGCAGCACGGGGCTCTCCCCGCTGCACGGAGACACTTCATGCAGCATTAATCTTTTTCCCCTTGTGTGAGAGTGGGGGGTGGCAGTGGGGGATCCTCTAATTATTTTCTGCAGATCCGTTCGCTACTGGAGGAGGCATTTGGAACACTACAAATGACTCTTTCCATGGCAATCACTGTATTATGCATCATGCTCACAAAACCCGCCACTACAATACAATTTTTCTGCCTCAATTACAGTAAGTAGCAACTAAGGAAGAAGCAAAGCTGTAGTCAGTCCCACAGAAAAAGAAATCTTGCACTCCAGAGACAAATTCAATTATTCACAAAGAGACCCTTTTCAGAAATGCTAGCGCACGAGCTCTTCCTGCCAGAGGCGAGGATGATTACCCTTGCAGACTCGTGTCCTCTAAACATTGCTTAAAGAAAGCGCTGGTCCCTGGTGAAAAAGAGATGGAGACTTTGAAGCAGGAATTTCATTAAAGAGTAAACTAACCTTTCAGGTTCGCTTGGCACTTGGCACAGAAGCTCCCACTTCATCACTGTGTTTTGGTTTTGAACCTCTTTGAAACTCGCAGTAATGACTCTGTAGCTGGCAGGCACCTTTGACCACAGCACCTCGCAGGGGGTTGGATGAGTGTGTGGCATGGGCTGGGAGGGTGTGTGGGTGCAGCATTTCGGGGGACAGGGCACTGAGGTTGCAGTGGGATATCCACTGGTCTTTTCCAGTGACCCCCTGCTTCCTCAGTCTCCCCTTCCCACCCTTAGCTCTGGTGCCTCTCTCCAGCTTGCAGAACTGCCTCTTCTGCGTGGGGGAGGAGAGGGAAGAGGGTTTCTCACTCTGCATTCTCCTCGTACTCCTCCTCCCTCATGGCTGCACACCTACACACTGTGTTTGACACAGTGCAGCCCTGGTTCCAGCCGGGCTGTTGAAGCAGCACAGCGAGACACGCACTTCCCGCTCAACAGCAATTTGAGAGATGTTAAAAGATCTGAGTGGACTTTTGTTCCCTACTCCTTCACTGACAGCTCAGAGTATGGGAGAAACCAAGAACAGCTCAGCCTTGGATGCCTCCCTGCTCCACCTTCTAATTAGTTTTTCTAATTAGAAGGCCTAACTTACAGGTCATGTTTCAGAGAAAGAGAGCATAAATGAGCTCCCTCACTTTTTCTGCCATTCCAGCCACAGGTCCCTGTGGTCCTCTGCTCCCATTTAATCCCATTTCTGGTCAACGACTGCCCATCAGGGACCATATGAAAGCCATTGAGCATTTCATGGTGCAAAGTGCAAGTTACTGAAAAAGCAGAATATAAAGTTGCAACCAATGAACAAAACGAAAGAAATATAAAGCACATTGACCCAGCAACTACACACCAATGCAAAACCACTGTGTGTAAGCCAGCCAGCCATTTCCAACACAATGAAAGACTACAGAGCCATTATTTTCAAAATTAACTGGAAGGCTCATGTGAGACCAGCCCTGCTTTCTTTGGTCTCTTTCTCTTTTCCAGATACAGCACAAGCTGTGCTTTCCCCCCCGTTTTGCACAACATCAGCTAAAGGCTTTTCACTTGCACATCTCATTTTCCATGTTCTGTGATGAAATGTTTCGAGGTAGGTTCATAACGGTGTAACAAAATGTAATGGCACCCACAGCTTTGAAAAAAGAGTTACCTGCTGCTAGTGCCGGGAAACACCTGCTCATGTTAGACCACAAGGTTAAGGTTTCTGCTGAAGCTTCCCAGAAGGCCATGTCATCCCCTGGTCTCTTTGGCAGTGGTTTCAGAGGCAATGCTTGGAGCAGCTTTTGTGGATCATGCCAGTAAGAAAGAACAGGAGTCTGCTTGTGAAAGGCCTTTTTGTAGACACAGCTTGTGGGTCTGCATGACAGAGGGAGTTATCAAGACAAGCAACAGACTACTTGGTCAGAACTGAAAAGCTTAAGTTCACATCCAAAGCGGTATAAACCTAGACGGGTTGTACAGCTCATTTTACTGTACAGACTATCTCCAATGGATTTGGTTCTCCTATTGATTTAAATTCCTCCATACTATTGTGTGCAAGTACCTTCTTGAAGACACAGATGTCTGGCCAGAGCTCAACACAGCAGACTGATTAGAATTCACCACTGAAGAAATACATCAAATAGAAAGGATTAAATGTGTGAAAGTTAACTTCAGATACAGTGACATTGAGAACCATAACTTGGATATTTTCTTTTTTTGGTTTGTTGTTGTTATGGTTTTTTTTGTTGTTTGTTTTTTTTGTTTTGTTTTGTTTTGTTTGGGTTTTTTTTTCAGAATATTTTGAAAGCATCAGATGTTAATAAATTTGTTTTCATGCAGTATCTTTGTAGCCCTATAAATACCTTTCATGCAACCATGAGAAAGTGAGATATTTCCACCATCTATTAACTTGTCCATTACACCCTGTCTCTTTAGAAAAGGTGGGGAAGTTTAAATGAGAAAAGCAAAGCAGAGATGGTTTCTCATGTTGAGGCTTATTATGCAAAGAAAATGTATCTCGGGGGGCCCATTTGGAGTCTTGAGGTACTTTAGCCTTGATGCTTGCAGAGCAGGACACCTCCCCCAGGTCCTGGAAAGAGGGGAAGTCATCTCCAGAAGGCAACACAAAGCTGAGTGCACCTCAGATGAGCACAGTAGAGGACAAGTGCATTCCTAAATCTGGGAATCTCAATAGAGTTAGAAGTTAAATACAGCACAGGAGTAGGTCGGAGGTAAGAGTAGAAACTTCTTGGATATTTCTGCATAATGTTATTTTCCACTCCATAAGCAGAGTAACATGTAGCTACTTCAGATGTGAACCCTTTTGGTTCACTCTGTGCTTGAAGGCATAATGTGAACCTGCCCTAAGGAGCCTGCAAGGAGTTTTTAGTCCTGCAATGTGCACTGAAAACATATCTCCTTCCAGAGAGCTACTGGGCAAGTAGCTGAAGAAAGGGATGGGGAATTAAGATAGTTTTTAACAGAAAACACCTCTTTCAACATTCAATATAACTTCTTAAAGTTTCAGCAACCACCAAAATTAAGAAAGACTTCCAGTTTTTGGTTGGTTTGTAAGGGTCACTGCTCGTGTGAAATAGATGTTTAGTTTCCAGATGAGTCTGTCACCTCCTAGAACAAACAGGAAAACCCTGCACTTCTGTTTCCTGTTTCAGTCACACTTCATATCCTAGCTAGTGGGGATTTAAAAGAGTCATCATTCACACATTTTTTTGTTTAAAGTGGAAGAAGGACAATCAAGTTATAAAAAGCATCCCTGAGCGTTACCTGAACTGGAGTTTTAGTTGTGAACAAAAAGTAGGTTAGTAGTCATCTCCTCTAGCCCTCCTCCCAGTCTGACCCTTTGTCCTCAGTACTATTTCCATCCCAGTCACTGATGTGTTACCTGGTCATTCCCAGGAGCCTGCTTGTGACCCACTGACACACAGGCACCACTCGACTGAACACCGCTCTTCCTCAGCCTGAAATGAGGTTATGCTTTAACTTCTCCACAGCTGATTAAGCTTAGCAATGCTGCTAACGGCAATGAAATCATTTGAGACCTCTAGCAGAGCAGTTAACTTCTATTTTGCATGATTGCCTCCATTTTCAAAATGAATATACATTGTCTGGGTGGGTTTAACTGCACAAGCCGATGGGTGGCTCCTGGATGCTTCCAGGCTGTGTCCCAAAAAGAGTACCACTCTGTAAACAAGGGAAGCCACTCATGTTACCCAAGTCTTGTTTCCCCAAAAGGCTGAAGCCACTTTCTGCCCCTTGGAAAATCAATGATTCAGTAAATTAATTTCAGTCTGGTACTGTAATTGGATTTTTAAAAAAAATAAGCATATTGCAAGCCTTCTGAAAGTCAGTAAACTGGAGAATTGCACTGTGACTGAACCCAAATCAAACAGTGTATTTGACATTTTAATTGAAAATAAGAAAAAAAATCTCTCATTACAGAACTGAATAAAGTCGGCTTGATGTGAATCAGACTCTCCAGAGGACCCTTCCCTCCCTACCCCTTGCTCAGCTGCACAGTCACTGAAGCACCAAACATCATGTAAACTACAGCAGCCATGGTCATTACTGGTCATCCTTTCTCCCTTTAAAGTGGCATTGACTCACATGGTGTATTTCTCTAACAGGGGCTACTGTGCAGCAAAGAGCTTGTCAAGGAGGAAAAAAAAAAAGCCCACTACAGAATTGCATGAAAAACACAAGTTTAGAAGCACCATAGATCTGTTTGCAGGAGGCTGGATCAAAATCACTTCAGGCTAATTTTAGTGATTTAGCTGAATACACCAGAGATACATTTGGCTTGCAGTGCTTCTGCCAAGTCTTGGCTGTGGTCTTTCAGGATGCAAGAGAAAGTACTGAGCCCGGAGATCAGTACAGCTGACCAGCTGCTCAGAGTACAGGTACAATTTTAGAAGTCTGATTTAATATCTGGTTCAACCAGCAATGCTCATGGCTAAATTGGAAATAAAACTAATCTATCCTTATTAGATTGGGGCTGTAATCTCATAACACCCTCAGATATTGAACTTCCCTGTCAGGCTTACTGCTTTACACTGGCTCTCATTCCCAAGAAGCTGAAGAGAGCAAATTGGATAATGAAAGAAATGTAAGAAACGTAAGTTCAAAGAAAATTCATATATAGTTCAGTGGTTTGAACAGTAGAAGCCTTTAACAACCCACATATGAAACAAAAAGGGAAAGAAGCAGATGTGGTCTGTTCACCCAGAAGATAAGTTTTATTATACCAATGTGGATGCTGCCCAGGTCTGAAAATGCTGGGTGCAACAAGTGTATTCCTTGGAATCCTAGGGAAGATTGCTCACTTTTCCTGAACAGAAAAAGTACAGCTTTATGGGTTTGGCACCTACATCATATGCTGGTTGCCCACAGGAAAGAACTAGGATTTTTTCAGGGAAGTAATCAGCTGTTTCAAAATGGATAAAATATTGAACAGAGCAAATATATTATCTATCTTATTATTAGAATTATTATCCATAAAAAATGTTAACCAAAAAATACGTTAGGTTCAGTTAGTCTGACTTTGGCAAAAAATGAAGAATTAGATCTCCTGACAGGCTCTCTAGCATGTCCATTTTTCAGTTGCAGTTTTCAAACGTCTTCCTCTATGGGTGACCTTTCCTTCTCTTACCAGAATCATGTTTTGCCTCCCCCTGACCTGCTCCGTTATAGAATAGTTCAAGCTGTCAGGCAGGTCCTCCGGAGAGGAGGTCCCCAGACCTAGGGGAAGGTCGTCTCTGCAAGACCTCACCCACCTCCCCTCAAAAGGCAGGGATGGTCAGTTTTGTTTTATTATTTAAACCCCTTGCTCCAATTCTCAGAAAAAACTTCACTATCCATTGTCTATACAAAACAACACACCTTTCTAGCTAACAATAAACATTTTCATAGGACCCAAAGCTAACCTAAGAGCTTGACATTCACCTGTTCACATTTTCTAGGAAGCAGGCTTTAGCAATCCACTTTTAAACACCGCAGAAAAGCCTATATTTTTTTTCCTGGTTCCCCCTGCTGTGTACTTTCTCTTTGGGAAACTGCCAAAGTCTGTCTCAAGAGGTTGTTATTTTGCTCCAAGAGACCAAAATCAATCAATCAATCCGTGACTTGGCAGCATCAGAACAGGAGATTAGGACTCTCAAGCCAGATTATAAACACAGTCCCCTCAATTAACTTCTCTGGGATGGGCTAGAGGCAGTCAGATCCTCGTTAAGTCAATTATTAACACGGATGGCCAGTGTGCATTTTTTTTTATGACAAGTCTTATTAATTTCATGTGCAAAACAGTAAATCCAGAGCAAGGCTAAGGAGCAGGGCCACTGCCCTGCCTGCTCCGTGGAGCATGTTTGGCCACTGCCACATGCAAACAGCCATACCCTCTGGTCAGCAATGCTGGGGCTCTTCCCAAACTCCTTGGTTTCCAGGCATCTGGGACTCTGTGCCCTGCCTGCCTTTCCTGAGGTGCATTATAGAGACATCATTAATGGAGAGACCTCTGAATTATGCAGCTGATGTTGTGGGGGCTTTTTTAAGCTACTAGTTCATAGGCCAAGGCTCCCACCCTTGCTGTGGTGGCACCTCTGGCTTCACCTTTTGCTGGAAGTCTCCTGCAACTCTCTAGTGAGAAAACTCAACAGGCATCCGTGGTCCCTACCCTTTGCATGGAGAATCAGTTAAAGGAAACGTGCCTGTGTAGTTTAATTCATAACTACACAACTCTTGGTCAGTTTTAAGCACCCAGTTTTCTGGGCCTGAAAAAGCTTGCCAAAACACAGGCGTATTTTGATGCTGAAAGTAGGCACCAAAAACTTGTGCTGAAGTTGCTCTGACAACTTAGCCCTGATGCAGTTTTGCCGCCAACATGATCATCATCCTCAGAATGCCCTTCTGTAATATCCCATTGCAGTTTTAACAATAGAACTTCATCTGCCTTCTTCCAGACTTTTTCAGGATTTAGCCTTAAAATTATGTCTGCTACAGTTTATCTTACTACAGAAAGCAGATACTTTCAGGAGGGTGGAAGCTGCATGTGGAAGGCACTCATTTTGGGTCCCAGATCCTGCACATAAAGGCCAGTTTTCCCTGCTGATTTGTGCGAGGCCTAAGAGGTACCTTCCTCATCTGAGTTACAGCATCAGGCTCTTTATGTGAAAAACTAAGGCATTCATGGCTCTGCCAAAAGGGCACAGAAACCCCACCTTAACACTGAGCATAGATTGAATTCCCCTTCAGGAGTTCAAAGGAAAGAAGCTGAACTGTGACCTAGAAAGACTGAAATTAGTTTAAAGATGTCCTGTTCTATGACACAGCACTATATCCATGCTCCTTGCTCAGCAATAATTTATTAGAACTCCTTGCTGCCTGAGCAACATTTAGGGGCAGATAAATGAGCAGCAGCACTGGCAGGCAGTACCTTGCACTGTCCTATAGATTAATTCAAACTGTGCCAGACAACTGTCTGAATTAACCTTTTTGTCAGGCTCCTGTAGCCTGTTGAAATCATACAGCATCCTGGCAGTACTGCTGACCTCCAGAGAAAGAGCCCCAAATTGTTCCCCTGTGAAAGGCTGGCAGATGGACCTTCTCCAGTGGCTGATGTACTTGGCACAGCCTGAAGAGTGACTGGGAGCAACCCAGTGAAGGAAGGGAAGGGCTGGCAAGCAGCTGAAGATACCTGGATGCTCTCAGCAAGGAAAGATGACATGTCAGCAAGACCCACCAGTGACATATGTGACTGGCCAGGAGCAGTGACAGCTTAAGGCCAAAACTGATTCTTGTGTTTATCCATCTGGATAAGTATTTGCTGCTGTTATGTGTGCTTACCAGTGGGAATACATGATTAAAACATTTCTAATTTGCAGCGCCTTCAAATGCATTCAAGTCAGGCTCTGTTCTCCAGGGGATAGAAGGCATTTATAAATCTTCAATATTTTTTTAAGTTCAGGTATCATTACAGGTGAAAAATCAGAATATTTGTACTTTAGCAGCCTGTTAGGTGCATGTTTCCATTTGAAGATTCAGATATAAATTTGCAACCCCAAGACAAGCTCATCTTCCAGTGAATATTTAATTGGTAGGGGTTGACAGTGGAAAAAATAATAAGCAATTTTTATAGAACCACAGAACTGGTTTGGGTTGAAAGGGACTTTCAAAAATAGTCTAGTCCAATCTCCTGCTATGGGGAGGGACATTTTTTACTAGGCTGGGTTGTTCAAAGCTCCATCCAACCAGACTCTGACCACTTTCCAGGGATGGGGCATTCTGCTACTGCTTCAACCTGTCCTGCTAGGCAAAAATTTCTGAAAAAATTTCTTTTATTCTAATTTATCCGCTTTTTTTGTGTGTGTGAAATGGTAATCCATGTCATTTATCTTTTTGGTCTCTGGCCTTCTCTTAGTATCTTTTGGTACTGCTCAACACCTCAGCTTTACAGGATTCAGCAAAGGATATACATGACCAGGGTTCTCCTTATAATGTTGACTGCTACCCATGGTAATGTTTTCTTTCCTACACTTCTTTCTTCTGCTCCCTTTATACAGACTAAGGTAGCACCAGTCAGGCCAGAAAAGCTGGAAGCCTAGTTACTGGACCTGTGCAACTGAAATGATGGAGTTTTCAAGTCTACAACCAAGATAAGGAGCTGCCTAATAAACAAATAAGCAGGATGTCTGTAGTCCATCAGAGAAGCAATCAAAGCCTGGATAAGACACTTGGTGTACTTTAAGACGAGGCTGTGCAGACTTGGAGAAGTTCAATTACAGCATCTCAATTTATATGGAATAAATTGAAGATAGGGCTGATGGTGAACAGACCCAAAAGGAAAGCTGAGCACTTGGCAGAAGTCAGTGACTGACAAGGAAACACATGGTTCTCTGTGTGTTCTCTGTAAATAACTCATCTAATTTATGTGAAAGGAAAGCCCAACTCCAGACTTTAGACAGGCATTTCTACCGTGTTGGACACCAGGAGGTGCAGTACTGAGTTTGCTACTTTTCAGCCACTCTAGAAAGTTAGGGACAAGCAAAATACTGAGTCAGACCTGTGCTTAAAGACAACTGGGTAAATTAGGAATCCTGGCTGAGGGACTGGAGGGGGCAGAAGGCGCAAGGACAGCCTGCTGAGCACTCATTATGACTAGCTGGTGATTTCATGCGGCCAGCCTTGGCAGAGCTCATTGAACCGCCACCGTGCTGGTGGTGACTCGGGGGAGAGGCAGCTCCTGGGGAGAAAGCAGCAGCCGTGGCTGCCTATCAGTGCTTGCAAAGTCCAGCACAGCTCCCTCACAAACAAGTTTTGAAGCATTCATAATTAGAGAGGCTTCACAGCTGTAAAGATTTTATCCGTATTTATTTCTGTTGCTGCTTTTCAAAAAATTGTAGACAGGGCTTCCCGATTTTTTTCTTAGTATAAAAAATAATCAGGGAAAATGGAATTTAAAGAAAAAAATATTTTCCAGGTATATACCTTTTATCACAAGAGTTCTGATAGTACAAAAAAAGTGTACAGATCTTGAGCTGCTCTCTGACTGAAGCTAAAATACCTCTTCCCCATACCCCATGTGCTCTGGTGTATTTACAGGGCTGCTCCTCAGACACAAGATGCATCAAACTCCTCTATGCATAAGATGAAAATGGTGGAAACAGCATGACACAATCATTGTGCCCTATAAAGGGACACAGCCAGACCTCATCTCAACCCTCAACAGCACTGTAGTTGCTCCCCGGTTTTATCAGGCTTGTGACTTTTCCCCTCCCAGCTAAAGGTACAGAGAGCTGCTGCCCGTGACATTATGTTGCCATGCTCAGACCTTTAGCTGCTCGAAGAAATAGACTATTTCCAGAGATCTCCTGGGGCCAGACTCAGCTGAACCCCCATGGCTCTGCTTGCCCCCCAAGCCATGCTACAGATACCTCTCTCGGCCCTCATATTTGTAATCAGTGCCCCAACGAGAGCCTAATGAGTAAGACAAGCGTTTCTGAAGGCTAAACATTTTTGCAGCTGGTGATGCCATTCCTCGACAATTAAAGGCAAATGTCTCAAAGGTACTTAAATCCTTGTTTGCTGCCAAGACAACTACACTTCTTGGAACTATAGCCTAAATCTTTCAACAGAACTCACATTGCCGTGCCTCTGTCATTTATGGGCTTTTCAGAGATACAGCAATTGTTATGCTTCAGGCAAAAACTGTGTAAAACAACAACAGAAAAAACCTAACCCACCTCATAAATGAGAAATATTTTACTTCGGGAAAGGTAGAGTCATTAATAGTAGCAACAACACTGTAATACATACTAATTACATTTTTAGTAAATTTTCAGAGAAAGAGACACAATCTGTGCCACAGCCCAAGCCATTAATAGTCAAGGCTTTATCTTTAAAAGAGAATCTTGTTTAAGATATATTTACCTGGTGGTAGCTTGTCCCACTAGCTCAGCAGGGCCATCAGCTGGACACTCTCAGGTTTTTGTTCACACTCAGTAGCATTCTCCGGGCTCTGCTCTCCATGGAGCCGGGCTCAGACAGGCTGCTGCTATTTATTTTCATTTCTCCAGTTAGTATCTTTAGACTCTTCTTTTCCCCCTACTGCTTTAAAAGCCAGCAGGTATCTCACTGCTAGTTACCTCATAGGAACCTTCTACCATTTTCAAAACTCTTCATCTTCCATTCTTATTGTTTGCTATTGAGGTCTGTGGAGTAACTCCTAGAAACTAGATTTTTTTTTTTGTTGGTTGGTTGGTTTTTTTGTTATTTTCAAGGACGGTTTTGCTCTGTTCCTCCAATCTAGGACTTATTAGTACAGGAAGCTTGTTTGAAGGTTCAGTCTTTGCAGAGGACTTACAGAAAAAACAGCTTAGCTGAATTTAGGCTCAGCAACGTCTATGCCCATCTCAGAGAGAGCACGTGTCCTGAAAGACATGCACTGATCTGGGATGTTTTATTCCCATTTTTCTGTTTCTAAGCACTATCCTCAACCCCAAATCCACATGAGATAAATCAAGCAAACCCCTCATCCTCTCAGTGCTTTGCAGAGAATTACCTTTAGACTCTCAACACACCAAGTGTTAGCAACACAGGTAATGCCATCAATGCCCACTGCTCTATCCACAGTACACCCAAACATATCATGTCTGTTATCTATACATTAAAAAAAAATAAATCCCAGACTTCCTTTGGTGCTGGGGCACTTCCCTGGTCCAGCCAGCAGCACCGTAGCAGGGTTGGTTACATGTGAGCAGCAACGCGGATGGGGCAGAAGCAGGGACACGTGGTCATCAGGGAAGGCACGGCTCCTGAAACAGGCTGCTGACGCCACGAGGTGGGGACATGGAGTAAAAAAAAACCACAAAAAAACCAAACCCACACGTAAATAACCTCTCTGAAAAGAATTTGCCCACAATTTCTTTGCACATAAAAATCAAAACACACCCTACAGGAAAGCCTTCCCCATCCCTCCCTGGCCTGATGGCTGAGTGCAGCCTGTCTCAAAGCTGAAGTTTGCTGTTGCCTATGGTTTTTCAGCTACAGAGTTTTAGCTCTGTCAAGGCTTTGGCTGTGGTTTTGTCCAGAAATGGTATCTGTAACCTGCAGCAGAGGTTGGTTTTCCCCTTTCCAATTTACCTGGTTATTGGGAGGCTCCATCTCTGAGCCCATCAGTTCATTGTTTTCTTCCTGCCTGTCATTTAGCAGTCACCTCTGCTGGTTCAATAGACAGTGCATTTTCAAACAGGCTTAAAATTCAAGTTGACTCTAATTATCTCGAGGTAATTTACCCATAAACTGCTAAGGTCAGAGCGTTAGACTGTCCAGGTATCACTGAAGCTAGGAAAAAAAGCTACCTGGAGTACACAGGATCAAGCTGCTCGTTGCTCATGCCTCGAATCGCTTTTACTCCAACAATTCACCTTAAAGCAGGCACGGTGCAGAACATCACCCTCACTGCCTCCTAATGCACTTTGCAATGAATTAGATTTTAATATCAGAATATTACAGTTTCCAGTACCAAGATATAATGGGTGAAACACAGGGTTTCCATGGGACGTTGGTGTATTTTGTCTTTTATGTTTGCTCTGAGCTTTGCTTTGGTGGTACAATGCGCTTATATGCCATTACCATAAATTCAATTGTTTGCACATTCTCTCTCAATTTTCCATCCTCTGGCAATAAAGCTACATTTAGAAAGGGCTGTCTTTAGCAATTGCTTGCCATCCTTTTATTGATGGATTCTCTGAACATCTCATTGCACTTTTATTCTATTATCCGTTTAATGGTTTTTCATTTTCT
Source organism: Pseudopipra pipra (assembly GCF_036250125.1). Taxonomy (NCBI): domain Eukaryota; kingdom Metazoa; phylum Chordata; class Aves; order Passeriformes; family Pipridae; genus Pseudopipra; species Pseudopipra pipra. The sequence goes on from NC_087550.1 coordinate 17,567,694, forward strand.
CCAACATAGACAGACCAAGGAATGTTTTACCACAATAGCTGCCACTTCCACTTTCCACTTGGGGGTAGGCCAGGGGGTAGAGGGGAAACAGTGGGGATTTTTTCCAAGAATTAATTTTTAAAATTAACTCTTCTTTTATATACTAGATCCTCACTGCCTTGAAGAGTTTTATTCCTTATTTCTCCTCCCTAAAATACAGGGTTTATGCATTTTAAACTGATATTTAAAATTCCACCAACGTAAGTGTTGACTGTTTAAAACATCTGATTTTTATCACAAAGAACTCAAATGGAAAAAAATTCTTTTGACAATTATTTCAACCAGATTGAACTCACTAAACTTACCCAAGACATTGCTTTTACTGGTAAAATCATGTGACAGACACCTAGCAAATTATCATTATTTACGTTTTTTTTCCAAAATTGTCTCTTATTTTGTCTGGTTGTCCAAATAGGATGTGTCTGAATTAAGAAGGTGCCCCTGTTTCTTAGAAACACGGTGGTCCATAGATATAAGTGAGATTTGCAAGGAAAGGGGATATCTTTCACAAAACCAGTTGATAAAACAGTAAAAACTACAAACAACCAGGCACACAGGTGGGCACATGAGATTTCTGGTGTGGAGTGTAAGAAACTATGAACAGTTTTATCTAAGATCCACAAAACTTGTACAAACAAAACTACAGTGGACAAACCAGAGTTTCATTATTCTTAGCTTATACGTTTTATTAAGTCAAATTGTTCTGCTGTTTAATAAACACAGTCTAGTCCAGTGATTTCTAGTGAAGTGGTGTCTATTCCTTCTATGATTTCAGCAAAATCTCACATTCTGAAGGAATCATTTCACTTGGTTAAGCCATTTAACATCCATCTCCCTGCATATCAACAAGGTCAGCCCTTTCATGACAGAGAAGAATTCTTACCACTGCTTTGATGGTCTTGCATGGAGATGACATTGCAAAATCTAGAGGAAATGCATCTCTCTTCCATCATGTTTATAGTGGGTTGTGTGTTTCTTCAGGAGGCTCCACTCACCCACAGTACTACATGAACTACTGAGTAATGAACAGTAACGCAGGAGTTGTTCAGTGCATTTTCAGGACAAACCTGTCTTATTAAGTGCAGTTTGAAGAGGTTATTTTCCGTCCTCCTGAGGTGCTGTGAGCAGAAATTGGCTCCCAAGCTCCCTGAGATTTCCATTCAGGTCTGTGGGAAGCTCAGGCACATGAGAGGGGTACCATCAGCCTCTGAGGGACCTTCTCGATGCAGCCTGATGTTGGGATGTTTCCACCACATAGGGTATAGAGAGAAGTGAGTCTTTGCCATTAGAAGGGAAAATTGGCCAAATTGTTTAGCACAGCAGACAATGTCTACATAATGATTGAGTAGAAAGAGGTACAAATGAAATCTGGTATACTGAAGAGGTGCAGTGAAATACCTAACATCAAAAATAAGCAATTACATTAAAAAAAAGCATTTAAATCTCAACTTATGGTTAAATGATTACCAGTTCAACTCAATAATGTCTGAATATTGGATTAAAATGTATCTATATGTCTGAAACTAGAAGTAACCATCAAAATAAATCTTCCAATGCATATATTTGCCTGTTGGGTTTGAAGGGGATTTTGTCATTGAAACATTAAGCTAAGACATACACTAGATATCTTCTTCAAAAGTTTTTATAAAAGATAGCTGAAGGGCAAATAATTCTCCACAGCATTTTGGTTGGGAGGGGGGGGGGAAGTAAAACCAACCAAACCTCAAGAAACACATGGCAAAGAGAAGTATAGAGTAGAATTAGGAAAAAAAAGACAAAAGAAAGACAAAAAAACCCAAAACAAAACAAAACAAAAACCCCACCAACCACAAAAATCCGAACCCCAAAACTACCACCCTTCTACTACTGTTTTATCTAACTTGCAAAATCATGGACTTCCATTCCATGAGTTTATGTGGGGTTGTGTGCAGGGGAGGGCATCCTCAGGGCCCCAGGAGCTGCTGCATATGTTTAGCAGAGGGACAAGCCTGGCAGCCCTGGGCCAATGGTCCTGACTCCACTTGCTCAGAGTAGTTACAGGTGAACTGAAAACACTGCTAAAAAGGGCAGGTGTAACCCCACTAGCAAATGGCAGGTTAATAGTGCAACTTGGCTGGGCTGGTTTGAAGCCAACCACTCATCTGCTGCAGACCAAGCTGGGTTTTAATAACAGGCAGGAGCATTTTGCAGTTGTTTAGAAGATGAATTTATTTAAAGAAAAATCCTGCAGGACACAAACTAGTTCATGCCACCTTAGCCTCAAACTGCACAAACTGACTGGCTGAACCCCAAGAAACCAAATAATCCTTCAAAGAGTGAGACTGGACTCCAACAGAACGAGAATTTCCTGTTTGACCACAGAGAAATAATTTTGTTTTCTTGTCACTGCTCTGCAACTGAGAAAATCATCATCTTGTCATGAACTTACAGATAATTTCTTTCATGCAACAAAAGAAAAACCTCCAGGAAGCACAATCTCTTTGTTTGAACTCAATCATTTATTCTGCTCAGTATCTTTCCAGGCTGAAATTAAATATTTTCCTCTTCTCCATCTAAATAAAATGTGATCCAACACATTATTCAGTTCTAATCTATTTTGGCCAGCTACATTTTTATGCCGCTAAGGGAAATTTAATTTAACCGTATATGCACAGGAATATCATCACATTGTGCATGGAAGATAAAAATCTCACACGGCATTTGGCTCACGCATGTAGCTTCCAGGAGGATGTTCATTTCCAATCACATTTTCCCCCCAATAGATTCTTAATTTGCCTTGTTCTATGTGGTTTCCAGTTATCATTTTGTATGGCAATAAAAATCAGTGAAGCAGCAAAAGCTTACAGGCCTCTGCCTAGGTTTGATTTATATAATGACTGGCACAATATCGTTGGTCTGCGTAAATGAAATTCATTCATCTCCCACTGTTTATAATGCAGTCATAAAGTGCATTATGTATTTATTGATAAACAGTCATTTTATTTGCAGTAGTGCTGAGAAAAGAAACGTGCTACCTTAATTTTCTTGTTCCGTGTATGCTTTACATGTATGAAATTTGTAGAGCTATGTAAAACCTGTTTATTCCAATCACCTTCTGTTTCAAAGCCTAAAAGTAGACTGATATCTCCTTATAAAGCACCATTAATTAAAAAAAAAAACAGGCTGTGGCAAAAAGTCAGACTTTTAAGACTTGAATTAATACTGATATAAACGTAAAAAACCAGAGTAATGAGTAGTGTTCTCCCACAGCAGGAAAGCTGCAGCTCCAACCATTTTCCTGAAGTTCAATTTTCCCCTAATTAGGGGAAAAACAATCAAAATGTCATTTTTCTGAGACATTTACTGTAAGATTTTTTCTTTAAATAACATTTGTTTAAAGAAAACACTGAAGCCTCCCTCAAAAAATCACAACTGTCTCTTGCATAAATTTAATCAGGTGGCTTAATCCTACAGTCAGGAAAAATTGTATGCACTTCTCCCTCCCTCCCTCTCCTTTTTTTTTTAGAAACGCTATGTGCTATATTTATATCTCTGAAGGCATCATTTTATATCCTGTTTTCTTCTTAATTGTCCCCTTTTCCTCATGGTGTAGTTAAACAGAATCGTATTTTCCACAAAAGCTGTATTAATTCTGATGAGGGTCATTAGACTGACAGCTTTGAAGTAAAGAAATTTTTATTTACCCTACAAGAAACCAGGAGAAAAGCAATAACATGCCTTTATCCTAACCCTGAATGAACCACTTCTGAAGACTGTTCAGAGTAAATACAGTCTTGAGGGTCTGCTCCAGTTCATGACACCTCTCTGGGAGTGCTTGAAAGGATCAATAGAATTTCCTGTACAATGAGAATCCAATAACATGTCCCTTTCTATAAGGGATGTGCCTGTCTCCAAAAAAGCTTATTTCATACCAGCCAAATCTAAGTCATGGAAAGGTCATCACTTTAATTTAGCTCTGGGTTGTACTGAGTGTGTTTGAAGACCCGTTTTCAAAAATGTGACATTTTACACCAGAACTTCGATTTACCACATGAAGATTTCAGTAGGTTTTACTCTATGGTGGAAAAGTCAACTAATTTATTGCATTTTGTTCCTTGGCTTCTACTAGAGCTCTTATAGAGGCATCTTGGGCCAGCATTTAGACTTCACAATCTCCTGCGCTGTGTCCTCGCCTTGGAATCTGCATCCACAGGTTGCAGTGTCATTTTGATAGATGACAAAAATGAGAACTCATGCCTTTTCTGCCTAAAAACAGTGCTGAAACATACTGCAAGGATAGGGTGAAGAAAGCCTTGTTGTTCACTGCTTATCCTCATTTCTTGGGGAAAACAGAGGCAGTGGTGAAGAGAGAGAAGACTCTTCCTTCCATAGCAACTAAACTCACTGTTCAAAGAATTGACTGAAGCATTGAACACAAACATTTGCCTTTACTGCAGGCTGTGGCACTAGAGGCAGCATATGTCTTTCACTGCTTTTTCTTTTATTGCTCTGGGGACAAAAACCCCAACAACCAAGCGGAAAAAAAAAACAACAACCAAAAATCATACCTTCCCCCCAAAAACACCCAAGCAAACAACGAAAAAGAACCAAAACAAGAAAACCTGAACAAAAAAAGCCAACCAAGCAACCAACCAACACCAGTTTTTGAAGATTTTCTCTTCACAAAAAAACCTAGATAATGACTCTGTTATCCCGATATTTATCTCTGGAGATGTTTCACCTATGAATTTGAGGCAGGTGTCTTTGTGAGTTATTGCAGCCTGGTATCTTCAGCATCTTCTGACCAAACCTCCTCTCCTTCTAGCAATCTAAAGGATTGATTTATGGTGTTCAGATGCCATTCCTGACATATATAGAGTCATTGGTACTGGCACACCGTGCTATTTCAAATGGACCTCACTAGTTTTGTTCTTTTAAATGTAGCTGGCTGTTGGATTTACAGTCCCCTATGAGGCAACTTCAGCTGCTGTGCTCACAAGTGTACACTGACTATGCTACTTGGGTATTTGCCTTTAATTTCTTGCCACTGAACAAAAGATTGAGGAGGTACATGGGGAACTGGTTGGTACAGCAGGGTACCACACCACTGTTTTCAGGTACCAAGTCCTTCTCATGGGATTTCCTGTTTGGTTTTTTGTGGTATTTGACTTCAGAAAGCTGGCTCCAGGACCTCCCTGCACGCCAGCAGTGATGCTCTGAAGACAGGGAAGGATCCCAGGCATTTGAGAGCTGGATGCCAAGAGCAGAGACTCCAGAGACAAGAAAACATCAAGCCTAAGCTGCTCTTGAAAACAGCCCTAGCAAGGAGCCACCCCACACCCCAATGTTTATGACAGAGGGAACTTGCTGGGACAGCGAGATGAGGAAACAAAAAATATGCCAGGGAGCAGCTTTTCAGGGGCAGAGTGGTGCCCTGATGGCTCCTCTCACAGTGACAAGGTGACACCACCACCGGTGAGGAGATATAGGTTTGCTCCACCGTGACTGGAGTTGTGCTCCAGTTGGATTTGATCCATGAGGTATCTGAACTGAGGCTGGGATAGTCCATTTATTTGCTAGCTAGTGAAGTCTGGAAAACAAAAATTCCCCTGTTCATCCATCTGATCCAAAAATGGGGGGGGGAAAGGAACTATTTTTGCTTCATGTAAACAAAACTTTACATTTAGGATGGTTTTAAATATTAGAAGAAGCTGGAGCTTGAAGTGTTATATGGTAATTTCCTTTTTCACATATTGAAAAGTAACATTCAGTTGTACAAATATTTTTCTTCTTCAGATTAAACTAAAAGCTGGATTTCTCAATTACTTTGGTCATCTTTAAATTACTTGGGGTATTCAAACATTTATTTGAAACTCCTCATGAATCTTTGGCTAACATTTAATGACATTTAAAAAAAACCCCCAAACTTCTTTTACTTCCCACATACTAGAAGTCTCTTTTTCTTTTCTATCCTTTATTTGATTCTCTCTTTTTAGTCCTTACACATGGTACGTGCCAGCTTCATTGACAAATGTGTACATGAGCAGATATCTGTGATTTTTGGCTCAAGGAATATATAGTACAATACAGCATACTTAGGGGACTGCAAAACTGAGCACAGAAAATTACAGGACAACCAGTGATGAATACACAACCTAAAAGGAACGTTTGAATGTTTAGAGCTTAAAAAGAGATAGCTTAGGTTTTTGGGGTTTTTGTTAGCACTTGCTCTTCTCCACCCCTAAAGAATACAAATTTTTTTATATAATTGTCATTCAAATTTAGAGCATGTAAATTTATGATTTATTAGTGTTGACCTTTCCTTCTCCTTCTTAGCTATGAAATTTTGAGCCTTATAATACAAAACAATCCTCAAATGCTTACTAAATTCTAAAAAAATTCTGAGAAAAATAGAGAATTCTCCCTTCCCATCTCCAAAAAATTGAAAACAATCATTAACATTGCATGAGAATAACATAAAAACTCTTCTGAAAATCCAGGTGCATTACAGATTGATGTCATTCTCAAGCTTGTACTAAAAGAAATATCCTGCTTTCAATAATGTGGGAAAATAGAAAAGCATTTTCACTTTAAAAAAGACATGCTGCAGAGAGGGATCACAGAAGTTTCATGACAGAAGCTTTTATGGCCTTTTAGAAATGTTTTTCTAGGAAAAAAAGTAGTTACACACAAGAACTATTAAAACATTGGATAAGCCCTCTCGAATCAGTGGTTTGCTTATGATTTACAAGACCCTACTCAAAGCAAGAATCTGGCCTTTGTAGCCCATTTATTTACAAATTAAAGTGGAAGAGATGAACATATTTAAGCTCTTTACTGGCATCACAACCAAATGCACAAGCCTTCCTCTCCTTCCCTGCAACAATGCTGACTGACTGAATATGCTGTCCATATATGAGATGATCACAATGTAGCTGTACTTCATCAAAGATGATGACAGCCACAAGGAACAAGGCTTTTGGATGATTCATTGCTTTGGAGACTAACTGTGCAGTACTGATGGAGATAGCTTGCCTGATGCCCAGCAAAATACTTTTTGAAGAAGTATACACATTTTTTCCTCGCCTTGCTTTGTTCATTTTTGGAACTTGTCCTCCAAAGTGCAGACCTGGGGGTGCTGGCCGACAGCTGGCTCTACATGAGCCAGCAGTGTGCTCAGGTGGCCAAGAAGGCCAATGGCATCCTGGCCTGTATCAAGGATAATGTGGCCAGCAGGGCCAGGGCAATGGTTGTTCCCCTGTACTCAGCACTGGTGAGGCCACACCTCAAATCCTGTGTTCAGGTTTGGACCTCTCATTACAAGAAAGACATTGAGGTGCTGGAGCGTGTCCAGAGAAGGGCAATGAAGCTGGTGAAGGGTCTGGAGCACGAGTTTTATGAGGAGCAGCTGGGGGAGCTGGGGTTGTTCAGCCTAGAGAAGAGGAGGCTCAGGGGAGACCTTATCGCTCTCTGTATCTACCTGAAAGGAGGTTGTAGCCAGGTGAGGGTTGGTGGGTTGGTCTGTTATCCCAGGCAACAAGTGACAGGACAAGAGTAAATGGCCACAAGTTGCACCAGGGAAGGTTTAGATTGGATATTGGGAAAAATTTCTTCATGGAAATTGTGGTCAGGCATTGGAATAGGCGGCTCAGGGATGTGATGGAATTTCTATCCCTGAATGTGTTCAAAAAATGTCTAGATGTGGCACACAAGGATACGGTTTAGTAGGGAACACAATGGTGCTGGGTTGCTGGTTGGACTAGAAGATCCTAGAGGTGTTTTCTAACCATAGTGATGAGGTTATGATTCTAAAGCTGGTGACTTGAGCAAACTGTTTATGGCCTGCTAAAACAAAACTCTCAATGACCAGCTTGAACAGGCATGGCAGAGACTTGTTACTTGAAATCAAGTTTCACATATGCTTAAAAGAAATATTTGTCTGTCTTTCAGGCTATCAAGGAAAGTCTTGAATGGGTTAGGAGTCTGTCTAGGAAAACATTATGACAGCAAAGCTTCATAGCTTGCATTCAGCCCTTTTTGTGTATTCACATCACTAAATATGCATGAAGATCCATGAACAGAGATATGTGTCCAGATATGGTGCACATCTAGGGAGCAGTAAGTCCATGCAGGAAGCTGTGCAGGATACAGGACGAAAAGAAAGTTGTATTGCACCTAATTGTGTGATAAACTACTGACTAAATACAACTAGGGAGAAAAATGAATTTTTAAAAGCTACAGTTGTGATTCTGCAAAAGGACATTTTGGTTCTCTCATTCAACGCTATGGATCCGGCCACTGGAAATGACCCAGCAAGTATCTTATCACAGCCTCTTCTAACTGCACCACAGCATCTCTTGACTTCTGAATGCATAAAAGAGCCACATCCTCAATGAGAGCTGTTAACCGTTTCCAATGAATAATTCAACAAGCTCCAGTCATGAAACCCACAACAACCACTGCAAGGAAGATGAAGTATTTTTGCTGCCCATCATTATGTATGTTCATGCCACAGGGATTTTTCAATTATTGAACAGTGTAGAATTGCCTTTGTTTGCAGAAACTGTCAATTTGAATTGTGTGGCTTCTATACATTCATTTATGTTTGCCAAAGGCTGCTTGATGTTGGCTTGGCTTTTTACTCCTTTGCCACATAAAGGTGCAGATCAAAAGTACTGAACGATTACTAACATTTTATGAAGCATCTTAGGTTGGATTCTTTAGCTGTCAAGACACTTCCAATAATTTCTTCAGATATTTTCTTATCAGCCCTATTAATTTTGTTTTCATTTACCAACGCTAACATTATAAACAAGTGCTAATGTTACTGAAGTTTAAGTGACACAAGTAACAAGAAATGAAAGGTGAAGTAGCTAGCATTAATTTTATAAGCTTAACTCAAAAATGTTGCTGCTTTTATTTAATTCGTGTTGAAATTCAACCCACAGCTTAAGAAGGAGCTGTAGTTTCAATTTGCAAAGGGTATGAGAATGTTTTGAGCAGGCAACAATATTTTGCATCCATATATACTGAGCTTCAGTTTGGTGATATGAACAACTTATTTTAGCTAGTGATGACAGAAATGAAGGAGTTCCTGATGTGTGAGCTTAAAGACAAGCATCTACCATGTCCTGGGGCACCAGCAAGAATGAAAACACACCTTGCAAATTACTGTTATGTGTATTGTGGGGCAAGAGCCACTGCATTTAATTTATTTGTGAATTGTGGGAAGAAATTCAAGTTTTGTTTTATAATTATAATTGTGGTGTAATCAAGTCCGTGCCTGCTTGTACATCCAGTGTCTGTATGCACTTAATTCCTTGGGTTCCAGGATTTTAGCAGATTCCTGGTTAGTTTTTGCACAGAAGAACCAGTTGACTGGTAAGACAAAAATGGACATGAGGCACAGTGTTGACCCCCTCCTAGTCATCGTCACAGCAACACACATGACCAACTCTCTCAGGAGCTATTCAGGAAGGACCTTTGGAAATTGCTAGATTCCCCCAGGTAGATCCCTGCTATGGGTAGAGCAATGTCTATGCTTTGGTGTGCTGAGCATCCTGGGTGGGGATCTGGCTGTCCCATGGACTCCCCAGACAGTTCCTGCTGCATAACTGACCAAGTTCTGCATAGGTGAGACTCTTGGAAATAGTAGAAATATTTCCTGCAGGTGCAGAAATGGTCACCATGTCTTGAACAGTTTGGTGCTTTGTGTTTAGATAATCAATAACCATGGATCCAGTGCTGGTACAAAGGCTCTTACAATGGAGAATCCTGTTGCCATCCAGACTCCAAAGGGAAAAATCGGAAAAAATTAAGTGATATTGTTGTATCTAAGGATTTCCAGAAACTTACAAAGATTCTACTAATTAGTACTCTGCAGCAAAAAAACCCCAAACATTGCCCATTAAACATCATACACCTTTTCTATTTCTAGATGTGTGTAATCATTGCATTTTTTCCTCAGTCCTGCAGTCTGTGGTACAAACATCAGAAATGCATAGTCACCCTAAGATACCTGATAACCATCCATCACTGGATAGCTGTGATATGGGTATCCAAATCTAATGCACTTACATGCCAGATGCATTCCTGAGACAGGAATGTGTGTATCCATACACATCCACGCTCTCTGCTGACCCAGCTTCCTTTTTGTGAACTGCAGCCTTTACCTTCCACATCTGAACTCCTTCCTTAGAGAGACACCTAAGTGAGAGTTCCTCCTTTAATAACTGGCCCCTTGCAGACATCACCCTTGCCAAGTTCACAATAGCAAACCTGAACACACAGCTCCTAAGTGAAGGGAACACAACCATCACCACAGGCTTTCCTGGGAGAGGCAGAACATAATCTCGGATCAGCAGCCTGGGACAGCTAACCCAAAAGTCCAGTAAAGCAAACTACAACATTTAGTTATTGCTGGGGCTGCTCACACAGCCCCCCACCCTTATAGCCTCTGTGGTAAGATCTCAGCCTTGTGCAGTGGCTCTCATGCACACACTGATGCTTTCCCTGCATGAGTGTCTCTTGGCAATCCAAGGCAGGCTGAAAAACCAATTATTTGATTATATGATACAACAATCACTCATGGGCCTCATTTCTCCTAGGAGAAATGCATTTGAATATACACTGTATCTGACACCATAACACCAATGCAGGTGGAATTATCCACCTGTGGTAGAGTTAATTTAACTTGTGGTATGATCCTCTCTAGACACCATTTCCTACTATCTGCTTATCAGTGTATTGTTCAAAGGTACAAAAGGACCAGTGGCAGAGGGATTAGTGAAGGGACTTATGATGAATACAAGGTTGTGAGCAGTCACTGTGTCCTGTTCCTGACCTTTCTGATAATACATCACTTCATAACTCAGAGATATTTATGACATCCCCATTACCTAAGCCCATTTCCCCCTTCTAATTTGCATAAATCAGATTGACTGTTATACATCTATCCTCTCCATAGACATTACGACAGTGCTTCTAAAAATTTTTAAATAAGGTAACTAACAAATAACAAGCTCAGTCATTACCAAGTTCAGCTGCAAATCATGATCTTATCTTCAGAAAACAGTTTGTCCTGCAACAAGCAAGCCAGCGCAGCTCTTATTCCTTAAAAAAAAAATCTGGTTTTCCATGTATCTATGAAAAGAAACATACAGATACTCTTCAGGCTACAAATACCACAGCTTTGTTCTCAGCTTCTGCAAGCCCTTGTAAGCTTCATCTCTTCATCCTTCAGCTCTCTACATACAAATCTGAGTCCTCTTTCTCCTCTATTTTCCTACAGGACAGGGTCCCTCCATCCTACCCACCAAGCCTAGCAGGGCTGGTTATTGCAGTCATTGATATCCCGGTGAGGCAGCATGTTTAAGTCACACCAAGCAAAAGCGCCAATTTCAAAGCCATCCTGGCTTCAAGCCAGCATTGTGCCTGTGGGATCTGACACAGAGACACAGGATAATTCAGGCTGGAGGCGACCCCAGGTGTCTTCAGTCCAGCCTGCTGCCTGAAGTGGGGTCTGGCACAGAGGGTTCAAAGCCTGAACGAAAGTGAGGTAGAGGCTGCAGTGCTGCTGTGTCACCAAGTCATCAAGGATGTGTCAGACTAGGCTGGGAAGAGGTGAGAGGAGCCACAGGCCAAGTCTGACATCTGACATTCCCACCCAACTTAGTGTCATCTGCAAACTTTCTGAGTGTCACAGGATAGAAATTGTGTGAACAATTTCCCTTGCATTTCTGTGTGTATTGCCTTGGCAGGGCTGGGTGCAGACAGTAAAAAATACTGCGTCACTAAGATGGCTACAGGAGCTAAAGTTAGAACAAAGGTGGATTTATGCCAGATACCAAGGAGGAGTAAAATTTCAGCCAGGCGGAGGGGGACCTGGGGGTGCTAGTTGACAGGGAGCTCAACATGAGCCAACAGTGTGCCCAGGTGGCCAAGAAGGCCAATGGGATCTTGTCCTGTATCAAAAATAGTGTGGCCAGCAGGAGCAGGGAAGTGATCCTTCCCCTGTACTCTGCGTTGGTGAGGCCACACCTTGAGTATTGTGTTCAGTTCTGGGCCCCTCAGTTCAGAAAGGATATTGAGGTGCTGGAGCGGGTCCAGAGAAGAGCAACGAGGCTGGTGAAGGGACTGGAGCATAAGTCCTATGGGGAGAGGCTGAGGGAGCTGGGGTTGTTTAGCCTGGAGAAGAGGAGGCTCAGAGGTGACCTCATCACCGTCTATAACTACCTGAAGGGAAGTTCTAGCCAGGTGGGGGTTGGTCTCTTCTCTCAGGCACTCAGCAATAGGACAAGGGGGCACGGGCTTAAGCTGTGCCAGGGGAAATTTAAGTTGGATATCAGGAGAAAATTCTTTACAGAGAGAGTGATCAGGCATTGGAATGGGCTGCCCAGAGAGGTGGTGGATTCACCATCCCTGGAGATTTTTAAACGCAGATTGGACGTGGCACTGAGTGCCATGATCTAGTAAATGGACTGGATTTGGACCAAGGGTTGGACTCGATGATCTCGGAGGTCTTTTCCAAACCAATCAATTCTATGATTCTATGATTCTATGGGGACACAGACTGGTCTGAAAATGATGGACTGGCTTTAGGAAATTTATAACAATGGAAGCAAAATTTTGGGGCTAGTAAAAATAAAAGAATTCATGAGCATAACACATGAGGGAGAAAAAATACATGGACCTACTGCACAGGCAACACATTTTAACAAAGTAGGATGTTTTGGTCAACACCACCCTTCACCCAATCCCTTTCACCCACATGGAGGTGCAGCTTGGAATGAAAAGGTACTTTGCTAACAGGAAATAGTGGGGACTTTGGGTTGCTCACCTGGGGAGATTTTCAGAAAGTGGCCTCATGATTTTGGGTTGTTTTCATCACAGTTATTCATTTGGGAATTTGTGCAACAACAGTAACAGTAACACTGTGCTTCTCCTATTGCTTTTCTTCTGTATTCATTTGGGAATTTGTGCAACAACAGTAACAGTAACACTGTGCTTCTCCTATTGCTTTTCTTCTGTTACTCTTTTATCATAAAAATACTTGTTGGCTCTACCATCCAACTTCATCTTTCTCTGGTTGCTACCCGAACCTTCACCGGTGCAGAGCCTTAAGGACCTTATGGCTTGCCTAAGACAACTTCTTTCCTACAGAGGCCCATTAAAAAGCTCATGCATTTTACTGGGTACTTATCATGTCCTCGTGACATATTTCTCATTACTGTAACCTGAAATTTCATTTCCATGTCAAGGACCCTCATATCTGTCTTAGTGATTGAAAAACCATAAACTGCTTTACATTTCCTAGGTGCCTTTAGGACAAATAAAAGCTGAATCAGTCCAGGCTTTCATTCTCAAATGCGTCCTATAGGAGCTTCAAATGGGTGCTGTGTGTTCTGAGTCTCAGTCCCCGACCACTGTAACATATAACTAACAAAAGTAGCACTTGAAGCCTGAGCAAAGATCATGTCTGCAGGGAGAAAAGTCATACTGAGATGATTTTCAATTAGCTTTTTAATTAGCCATACCGTGAGAAAGACGGGGCTATTTTTCAGAACACTGTATTTTTTCAACCAGGTCTGTTGGCAGCTTCCATAAAATCAAGCCTTTGGACATGATCACTTGTGTGGAACACCAGCTTCATGTAAAATAAACTCTTCTTTCATCAGCATCTTCACAGTATGGCTGCCAAAGAGCATTGGCATGAAAGATAGTTCAGCAGATATCACAGGAACTTTACTTGCAATAGATATGAGAATGCTAAAGGAAGAAAGATTAATTTCAAGGTTATGGTGCTAATATGCAAAACGTTTTTAAGGGAAGAACTCTGACTCTATTTGCAATTTCATATCTGGGTGTAATTTGCTTATGTTATTAATGGCCTAGGTAGACACTTCTCCTGAGCCTTGACATCCATGTGTCCTAGCAACTACAACTTGCTAGATGTATGTTCTGTACTTAAAAAGCTCCCTTGGGACTCTGTGCCTCTGAATAAACTCTTTTGGGTTTTATTCCTGAATTTTCTCTGACTTTCTATTTATCATATTTCCCCTTTTCAATGGTTGCACTTGGGATACACAAGTGCAAACCATGCTTATAACAAGCAGGTATCATGCACTGAAGCAAACAGTTTGGCAAGGCTGAACTAAGAGGTTCATCAATTAAATTACTAGCACTGAGGGGAAGGGAAATCTGACCCAAAAATCCCCCCATAATCCCACATAGCAAATACACATATGCCTCAGACTTTGGACTTATTTCTTGTCTTTTCATTGTTATAGATAGCTAACTGGAAACACCCATACCTTGCGCAGATATGGTTGTGGAGACAAAGAACTGAAGTTTGCATCAGAATAACAGTAAGGGCAGGGTTAGCATAGGCTTCTGAATAGAGTTGGAGACACGTGCCAAACTCTAGGAGAGTGCCACTTTCTACCAGGAAATCTGGGTCCAGCATGCAGTGCAATGACTCCACTGGAAAAATAGATAAAATAGATTAAGTCCTAACAAAACAAACAATCAGAATAAATGTTATTGTGGACAGGTTTCCACTTATTTCTTTCCACTTATTTCTAAGCCCAGAACTGAAGTGTTGTGTAATAGGGTTTACATTACACAGAACTCATTGCCAATGCTGGCCAATAGGACCAAGAAAGCTTGTAGCCATGCAAAAAAAAAGTCATTTTTTTCTAAGCCTCTAACTTATTATTAGGTGCTCTAATGAAGGGGTTTTCCTTTCATCAAACACATTAAGTGAGAACAGGAGAACCTTTCCCACCGTTCTTGTTTTGCATTACATATCCATTTAAGTCAAGTCAGGAGTGTAAAGAGCCCACACTGTTTCTAATGAAGCCATAAGCATTTTACAGTGAGACAGAAAAGCCCCTGATTTATAATCAGGATAAAATCCTTATTTATTAAAATTAGCCATTCTGGCTTTAACCTACAGAGTGAAAACTGGAATGATGTGTTTTTACGAAGATAAGGATAATTACAGCAGAAATATAAGCAAGCAAATCAGCAGCTTCTCATTTGAACAAGAGAAACCTGCCAAGCGTCTTAAGGCTATACAGGTTAAATTTTAGAGCATATTTCGTTCCAATATTGTATTAAGATCAGTGATTTATTTCATCCAGGTCAACAATCCTTGCTACCTTTTCTTGAATAGCAGGGATCACATGGAAGGCAGGTTTCTTACAGGCAAAGACACTACACAGATGGATTTTTAAAATGCGTCAGAGATTGATTCTTAAAACTTCACTCTTTGCTTTCTCTGCAATCAAAACTTGTCACACACCTCTGAGCTGATATTCTATTTAAAGTCTTGAGACTGCAAATAGCCAAAGCTCCTTTCCTGCAAGCCTTCATATGATTTTGTCCTGTTTTCCATTCTATTACATTTTAGCAAATTGCCACACTTATACAAGTTGTTTTGACATGCTTTTAGAAGGGTCTGCATCCGCCATAAGGACAGGTTTATAAGAAGTGTGATATTAATTTTCCTCGGTCTCAGCATACTTGAAGAAGAAAAAAAAACCAAAAAGAAGCTATGTGAGTTGCCAGCCTCACCACTCTTCACCTGGTCTCTTGCAAAGACAATGGACAGTAAAACAGTCTCAGAGTAATATAGAGGTGGATTGAGAAGGGGAGAGCAACATGATCCAAAGAGACAGAGATGCTCAGCCATTTCAAAAACAGGGATGCAGGTTTCAACTTTCTAAAGGCTAGTGCATGCAAGCCTGGTTACCATGAAAAGTGTAGACCTTTGGTGATAGTTGAGGGACCTGTAGCACCTCCAATAAAATTACGAAGAAAATGCATCCAGCTACTTAGAAAGCAACCCTGCTTTGTTAGTACATTTTAAGCAAGTCTAGTCCTTTATGCTGTGGTGCCAGAGACTTTGTGCTCTGGTCCTTGCAGAGAAGGAATACAAAGCTCTAATATCTCTCTTTCTTTCAGGATCAGGAAAAATCAGCAAGCCCTGAAAAGATCTTAACAGACCAGCTCATACATAGGTGTCTGTTTTACACTCAGAATAGAAACTGAAGGAATCAACACAAGAGGGGGTGTTGCAGGAGTGAATAATAAAAAAGAAAGAAAAGAAACTAATACCATTATCAAGATGTAAGAACAAATTCATTGAGACAGGCCAGAATTCATAACTTGTGTGCAGACTCCCTAGATACCTATGGTCATTTTGCCACTCTTATTTTCTAATTAAGATGAGTCAGCAATGTCATCTACTTTCATCCAGAGCTGGGATACATCTCAAGAACATTGCTCCAGGCCCAGGTGGGTCATTTTGTCTTTGCACACCTCCATGACTCCACTTCCGAAAAAACCCAAAGCCTTCATTTTTTAGAAAATTTGTTTTTTTCCTCTTTATCATGCAGTGTTTACATTGCCAGGCAGCAGCTGCTGCAGGCAGATAAAACATAGTTTAGCCTTACAGTGTCACATCTATCTCAGCTAAATTATTGCATTGCTATGATCTTCATAGGGCAAGGAGGTTCAGTAGCAGAAAGATGTTGTTGTTTATGAGACTCTAATGATGACTAGTTTAGGCTAAATCAAAAGCCAGAGAGTACACTGTATTGCTAAGTCTTTGACACCATTTCCATAGCTGCTTGCTAGCTTTGAAAAAAATGTCTTCTGCGTATGGTTAGGAGCAGAAGTAAAAGCCTTCCATAATTCTGTGCTAGAGTTAAGCAATACTAGATTCAAATGTTTCATTTGTTATCTAAAAGTTTATAATTTGTCTTCGATTCAGATTTCTCTGCAGAAGCAACAAAGTTTACCCATAACAAAACAGATCCTTACAACATAACTCAAGCCCCAGCTGTTTAAACAGCTTTTTTTTAAAATGAAACAAAAACCTAACAAAATACACCCCCCAAAAACCCAAACCAACAAAAAAAACCCCAAACCAACACCCAAAACAAAACAAAAAAACCAACAAACAAAAAATTCCCAACCCCCCAAAACCAGGAGCATCATCAGATCTATTTTGATCTATTTAAGAGCCTTTTTTGCAGCATCTGTTGCAAGTTCAGGTTAATTTGAATATGAGCAGAAAAAGCCAGAGAGGCAATGGGCCCCAAAAGGAATGAATATGTGTGGCACATGTTAATTCTCCAACTTGCTTAAGGATTCAAATCCACCAGGGAGCACAAATTCCATCCGTGGCTCTGCTGCAAATTCAAGGCTTGAACAGCGAGCCTTGCTGTGTGCAGCAAGGTGAGCACGGACATGAACCAGCATCCTGCCTTCCTCCTTGCAGCAGAACAAAAACAGGGAAAGCTGAGATTGCCCAAGACTGGGATTGGTGCAGTTTCTGTTCCAAACAGCCTTGTTATACCCATCAGGCCACAGTGACCTCATGAAAGTATCTGCACAGTGAAAACCAACAAAGCCTTACCTGCATCTTTTGACATGAGAATACTGAGTGTTTTGGTTGGTTGGTTTGAGGCTTGCTTTTTTTGCTTTTCCCCTGAATTCGAAATATCTTACACATCTTGCATGATAAAGGAGGTTATAGGAGCATGAATTTAATGGAAAGAAGACTATGGCATTTTAACCAACCATATTGTCAGGAACAGCAGTGTAACGTGAAATGAGGATGATGGTAATTTAAGCCCATTAGGCCTTCAATACACAATTTACAGCTCATCAGTAATCCACCCTTGGCAGTCCATGAGTGGGGTTGCCTGTGCTGAGATTTGGTGACAGAAGTTAAAAACAGTGGCTATAAAACTGTTACTTTTATCTGGGGAGAGCTGCTGTCAAAAGCTCTTTCTGACAAAAGCTATTTCTGTCAAAACACAGCTACGTAGGCATTTGGACAAGGTTTTGTTATTATTTCTCTTTGATGAAGTTTCACTTCACATTCACGTTCTTGGAACTGAAATCTTTCCAGTTTTCTTAGGAAAAAAAATTAATTGTACTCAAACAAATTAGGGATTTAAATTTGAAAAAGCAAGCTGTAGTATTGGGAAGTCTCCAGTGGGCTCCCCCACCTTCTGTTTTCCTGAGGCTCTCAGTATCCTGCCAGATAGATATGTGTCATGAATACACAAAGGGTAAGAAAGTCTTATCCACTGCATATAGAAAATAATACCATGCTTGGCTGGCACAGCAAGCTGCACTGTTCTGTCATTGTATTCATAGCATGAAAAGAGAAAAGCAAGACACTGAATAAAGGTATCAGGTGTGACACTTCCTCAGCATAGACCTCCCAGTATGTCACCACTTCTATCTCTAGAACAGAAACAAAATCAGACTACAAACCCACAAATTTCAATCCATTCATGTTCCTGAATCTTTTTTCAGTTACCAGAAGAAAGCCCCTTTATGAGAAAAAATTTCTCTTTCATTAGATGCATTACTGGCAGCAAGAACGGTTCTCCTGGGTTCTCCTGGGTTCTTCTGTCCATCCATGAGAATAAACTTGCAGTCACCCACCTGTCACCTCCCTGCTCCCTGCTGGAAAGACAAGACTGCATCCAAAATCACATCACCAGCCCCTCTCTCTGTTCCCATGCCCCACATTCATGCCCACCACTTGCCACCAGTCCGCTCTTGAGTGTCAGCGCAAAGACCTTTGCTGGGACTGCTGGTGAAAAGGATCCACTGCTGACAGAGGACAGAAAACAGGGAACAGATTCAAATCTCAAAGAAATACCTCAGGAGGGAAAAAGGGCTTTATTCAACAACAGCTCATATGACAACGGTCTGAAGAACACTCCCACCTGAATGCTGCTGTCTACCCAGTGGCTACACAGGACCATGAATTGTGCCTCAAACCAAGGCATTTCCATTCACACTAAGGCAGGTTGAAGGAACCACAAGAAACAGCAAAATGTGAACAAAGATGACTCCTTACACATTCAGATTTTCCCTGTTGGCTTGCATGTCTGACCTGAGACAGGAATCAGCCCCTGCTGAATACAGGCTGACAGCTCGGTGGGGCACATTTACTTCGAGAAAGGTGAACAAGGACAGGAACTCAAAACTGCCACAGTGGCAGATTGGAGGTCTGTGCAAAACACAACATATGAATTCAATGTGTTTCCTAATCACAGGTCCGTGTTTTGCACGCTGTGTCCAAACAACCTTGGGCTGTCAGTCTGTTGACAGTAGTAGCCTGTACATGTGTTGGGCTGCATAAGGCTGAAGGTTCCCCACTCCACCATGAGAAAGCCTATCTGTCCCCCTGGTCCTAGTGCTGAGTTTTACCTTCCCAGCTCCAAGTGCTTTCCTGATTACGCTGTATGTAATTCAGGTTTTCTTCAACTGCTTTGTGCCATGGGTGATATTTAAAAGAGCAAGTCGTCATCTTCTTTTGTCAGCTTTGTCTCCCACTATCTCATAAAGTGACAGTTTGATTATAATGTAATTACTTTTTTTTAGTGAACCTAGTGCATAATTTTTATTTCCAGATGGGTTTATATTCCTTATATTTAAACTCATTATGAACAAGAAGACTGCACAGGAAAAATACAAAGTAAGCTGCCTTATTTTTTCTTTAAAAGGTGAACATTTTGAAAGGCCTACAAAGTGAGGGAAAATATACCAATCTCACATGGTAGAAAAGATTAATTTCAAACATAAGAGCACAAATGAGCTTGAGAGCCCTTCGAGGCATTTACATGGAAATTGAAAAAATAAATGTTTAATTTTCATTGCTTGGAATCTGGTAAAATCTAACAGGCTACATAGCTTCTATATCCAAGAATCGAGAGCAAGGATCAGAGAGCAGCTCCAAACGACTATGGCAGGAGTTGTGCCAGTTCACAAATTGGTGAAATGAAAGTCTTTTTTATACAGTCAAGTCTCCAAGCCTCCTGTGGCTGGGTACTTGCCAAGGAGCTCGTTTGCAAGTCAAGTATTATTTGTTGATGCTAAGAAGCACAAGCTGATACATTTTGCCAAAACATGTGACAAGAAAATCCATGTAAATCAGCAGTGCTTTGCTGCAGAAACTGTGGTTCCTCTCTGAAAACTGTCTTAGTAAAATGGCACCCTGGGGTCTCCTGTTTATTGCATCCCAGTGACATCCAAATCAAACATGATCAGCTCAGACGCAAGTGATAATGATTTTTTTAACTGCTGCTGCTTTGAAAATAGAAATAAAATTGTACAGTCAAGACATGCTTTCTGGCTTACACATTGGCAGTGTAGATCCTACAACTGGTATTTAGTCAATAATCCTTTTTATGACTCACAATGCAGTTTCTTTTCCATCATCCTGTTTGCAGTTTATTGGCATTACGGGAAAAAATACATTCAGAAGAAAAAAAAAAGTAATCCCAAAGCCAACACATTAACTTGCCCCAAAATTGAAATTAGATCGTCATAAGGGTCCATTTCTTTAGCAATGCTTTTACATCTGCTCAAGTACTTACTCATGCATCTCTTCTGTCCAAACTAGAGGTGCAAGGCAATGTATTATGTCGGTAACGTGTTTGCTTTTTCTGAAGTGAGAAATTGTTTAAATAAGAACTAATAGAATTGAACATTTTACAGTATGGGTGCAAAACAGAAGCAAGAGATACCATGAATATATCCACTTCTTTTGTCGTTTTGCCACTCGTGACAGTGCAGATGTGGCTGGACAATGGTGACATTTGAAGTTTGTGACTTGTATAACTTACCAGCACCACCAATCAGGCTGCAACCTGGGAGCAAAGGACCTGCTGCTGCAAACTGCCGTGCTTCCCTCTTGCAACACCTCAGGCCTCTTCCTCTTTGACCAGAGGTTGGTTCAAAATATATTTCCTGAAAACAAACAGATTATTGCTTTAGAAATATATATATATACATATGTTCTTTTTCTCCAAAACAGTTCTAGGCTCATTTTCCCGTATTTCTAAGTTTTAGGCTGCTGATAAGCAGCTTAATATGCTGCAACAAGAATATCGCTTGCTTTTCATGCAGTATCTGTCCAGCAGTTCTCCTGGGACACTTTAAACTAGCATGTAAGATTTTGACATTCCAGGCACGTATTCTACCTTATTCTATTGCCTTGCCACAGACCTCAGTACACCAACTTAATTGTTCATTTGTCTGGGCCTGTCAATTCCTCCATTTCCACACTCCCCCTTCATATGAGCCTTCTGTTAGGTGGTGGGAAAACTCAGAGATTATCGCATACCACAACATCATTTATTTACTCTATCAAACAGGAACTATTGATTGATTCAGCTTGTTCAATAGCAAACCTGCAACATTATTTTAGCAAGAAATAGCTTAGTTCTACATAAGAATTGGACCCTAGGAATTCAGATGAAAGATATGAAACACCATTGCTTTACTGTTGCCTTTTCAAGTGAAAAAATTAACACTATAATAACAAAATCTAGACATTGTTAAGAAAAGAAAAGGGGAAATCATCTGAGAGAAAAATCAGAGATAAAAACAACTTGTGTTAAAGCCTAGCAGCCCCTGGGGGTGTCATGAAAGCTTATGAATAGATGAAGCATTTCTAGTAATTACAATGAATTGAACAAATACTGTCAACTTCAGGTTTGCCACAAAATATCTTTTTTAAAAAAGGACAACTGAATTTTAAATTTTTTATTTTTACTGAAACCAAGTCATTGTCTCAATTAAGTGACTAGGATCTGCCTAGCAGAAAATCTCTTTTGTGTGGTATTTTCAACACTTAAGAAATAATCCCAAATAATTTTTTTCCCTTTTTCTTCTTTTAAACACATTTCCTACACTAACTATTCCCTTCCTCCTCAATCAACTCAGATGAGCAGTTTTTGTAGATGATCTACAGAGCATCAGAAAACCAGTATCACTATTGAAATTACCTTTAAAAGAAAAGTAACTGGAGGAAGTCAGACAGAATTCAAAGACTCATGCTATTGCACATTCAAATTTCATTTTAACGCCCACAGTAAGACTTAAAACACTGTCCCTGCAGATTCCTCCAGACTCCACTTCCACTTTGTTTCTCTTTTGCCACATGTTTTGGTTATTAATCAATGCTGAGGCATCAGATTTTTTCCTGCTCTTCCAGCAGAGGCCACTGAACAGCCCAGGGACATAAACACCGACAGGAGGCTGTGGCTGTAGAGTTTACACATCTGCAAAACAAGGATTTTGCAGAGTAAAGCCATAGATGGGACTGGATAAGGCAGTGATAAAGTTGGGACCCTTCTCTTTATCCAACACTGTAGAGCAGCTCGACTTCAACTTGCCTGACTCTTTTGCCCACCTTCCAGAAATATGAGTAATAGCTGAATCTGTTTCCTTATGTATTTAGTTATTCCTTTGTTTGGTTTCGTTCCAGTCTGAAAAAGAACTGAAATAAAAATTATAATTATGATGGCAAAAAGGACACTTGAAAGCAGCACTTACCAAAATTTCTATTGTAAAAGTGCAAAGGATGCATCTTGAACTAAGGCCACAGCATCGGTCCTTCAGGATGTAATCCAAAGCAGCCTTCAGCTTCTTCTTATCAGTGTAACATGAGAAATTTATTCACAAGTGGCACTGGACTAGATAATTTTGCAGTTGTGTTCTCCTCAAATGTAGAATTGGTCCAGAGGTCAGAGCCTTGTCCAGCTAAGCAGACATCAATATGGTGACAGTTTTACAAAACAAAATGCTGAAGTTTCTGTTAAAAACCAACTCCATCAAAGGAGAAAAAAAAAATATGTCAAGAGTCTTATTATATGACTACATTAAGAAGATTTCTTTAATCAATACATGGTATACAGTCCACATAATTCAATTTGAGAAAATTTTAACTAGATTATATCTTGGCAAGAAGACCTTTTAGGTCATTTTAAACTCAATTTTTATCTGTCCAAATAATGAACTCTAGAAGGTTAAGAGATTAGCACTTCAGAGTATGTTTTAGTGCAATCAAAGCTTTCCTGAGAGGAGGCTATTGTACTGAAAATTGTCAGAATCTTGTCTGGATTATCATATAGACAAGAAAAACCCCAAGAATTAATATCTGACACTTTTCTCTGACAAAATGAAATAAGGCACAGACAAAGTGCTAAAAGAAATGCAGACAGTCATTTCCATTAATGAAAAAACTTACCTCAAAGTGGTTGAAGGAATGCTAGGAAAAAGTAAAGTAACCATTTCCCCAGCACACAGCTATAAAGTGAAGAAAATATAAATCTGTAAGAAGTTATTTAAAATATAAGTAAATATCTTATTTTTCAAAAGTAATTCTTGACTCTCTTTTTAGTCATAAATGATTGCTCTCTTCCTTTGGATTTTTTTCTTTTCTATGTACGTCAAAATCACAACCCGACTTTTACTCTGTGTTTTTGTTTTCATCTTTAGGGGAAAGCAGCATGTGCAAATCCCAGCATTTCTGTTCCCTCTGGCTTGCACTTCCACACACAGAAAGCGGGAGGAGGAAGAGAACTAAGAGGCAGCCTGACCTGTTGCCCTGCCAGAAGAGAGGATCCCATCCTATGTGTGTCAGTTTGACAGTCTTGTGTCACATGCACTCTTTTGAAATCACCAGCAGCTGAAATGCCGCCAGGTCCCCGGGAATTCTGCTTCCAACCTCCACCATCTTTCCTCACCGAGAAGTTTTAGTTTTACTTCTAGTGCTGGGAAACCCACTCCCCCTGAGGATGGGGAGAATTGAGCATTTTCTTACCACCACAGTCCTTTACCTACCAACAGGCCACCATGTCACCTGTCTCAGTAATTTATACCAAACTGTTCATGTCCTTCAGCCCTTTCTGATGCTGTCCAGGCTCTGACCACCTCATGGACACGGGAAAAGCTGCCTTGCAGTGTGCTGCCCCAGCTCTGAGACCCCATGCCCATGGTGGGGGCACAGGGCTACATGCAGAAGCCAGGCTGACAGCTCCAGCAGGCACTTTGGGTAAGGAGCAGCTGCTGCAGCAGAGCCACCCGTGCCTTGTCCCAGTGGGACACAGGGTGTCCTGGCTGTGCACTCCATGAGAACTGGGCAGTGCTGCAGCTCACGGCTCTGGCCCCAGAGGAGACTGCTGTCCTCATTGCTGCAATCTGCCATCATTCAACAGTGAGGCCCATCAGCGATGAGGGAAAGCTGATGGACACACCAGCTGCTGAGGAACAGCCCTACAGGACTCCTTGGGGAGCCGCAGCCCTGCAACTTACACTCAGGTCAGCAAGAATTGCAACCCAACAGCCTTTTGCCTTTAAATTCTCTGGCTTCACCTGGCATTTGAGAAAGGCAAGCTGCTCCATGCTGGCATGCTGTATAGGAAAAGCCTATGGGAGCCTGGGGAGAAGAATGGCTGTATTCCTGCAGGGACCCTAAATGAAAATCCCAAAAAACATTAAAACCAGGAAATGGTGGTGTAATCCCTCCATATTACGAAAATCACCACAGTCTGCATTTACTGTGAATGCTGTATCAGGCTGCAAGAAAGTTCTTTTGCTAGTGCCAACAGACAGCCCATGTGTCATCTCTGGCCATCAGCCTCATTACTGTTTCTGGAGGGTCTGTTTTCCTACTGCCTGATACAGTCACATGTGACTTACTTACATTCTCTGTATGATGAATGGGTAACTTTGGTTATCCAGAAGAAGGGCAATTAAAAACAACACGAGGCCAACCAGACAGAGATAAGTGAATATTAAAGCATCTGGGCAGACCAGGTGCTTGAAGATATCACTGAAAAGGTCTTCAAGTAAAAAATAAAAAACAAAACCCCAACGAATTACCACCTTGACAGATTATTAAATGTTTAAAGCTTCTGGCAATGAAAGCTGCTAATAAAGAAACAGTGTAAACCAGAAGACAACAGTAGAAACAGTAATTATAGTGCAGAATGATTAAAAAGCACACAGCTATAATGACTCTAATCTATTTTATGAGAGAAACTCAAAGGTTCAGCATTCAAAAAAATAATCAATTAGGGAGCAGGGGAGATGGAAAAAAAATCTATTTAAACTGAATTCCTAAAATCAAGTGATAAATCAGTCATGAATAATTGTAGGAATTACTGCAGCTCACCATGTTTTGATAACACTGGCTACTCCATCAGAGACTGAGGAAAAACTGCTCAGTTTCTCAGCATCCAAAGGGACTCCACAGAGTAGTCTGTGAGAAATTGTTGTGCTCAACAAATTGTGCTACTTGGCTGGAAGAATATTCAACATGACCAAAGTTAAGATCTTGGTTTGGAGAACTTTTCTTGCTACTTTCAGTTCAGTGGCACCTAAGAGGCAGGCTCCTTAACTCTTAACCACTTTTAGATATTGTCTCTTTTCCTCTCCCTGCTCTTCCTTTACGTTTTTCCTCCCCCAGATAGGAGGTGTTCACCTATCAGCTTCTCACAGTGATGCTAGCTGAGAAAATGCTGTTCTTGGATATCTGCCATGACTCCTTTCCTCTGCAGAAGCCAAGGAGTTCAAAGGAAGAACATGAGGAGGATGCATGGGAAAATCTGTGGTGATTCCCAGCCCTTCCTCTCACAAAGCACTGTTCCTTGGAACAAGATTTGTGTGCTTGAACGTGGTATTTCACATACTCCTTCATGCTTATGGCCAGGCAGCAGGATCCCACCCCTCATCACTTCCTCTCTCCTTAGCTGCTGAACTTGGATAGCTTCTGCCTTGGGAGGAGGGTGTCCTCCAGACAGGCACTTATGTGATGAAAAGCCAGCTCTCACCCAGCCAACTGTTCCTGCTCCTAGGAAGTGATGCTCGCTGTTAGGTAAGGGAAGAGCTTCAGGTGATGCACCCCCTGCCCCAATCCAGTGCAGGGTGGTCGCTGGGCAGCACAATGCCGGGCTCTCCCTCCCCCTGGCTTCTCCACCCTGCTCCCTTCCAGATTCCTCGCACTGCATCAGCTCCTCGTAACTGCACCGATGTTCACGGTCACCTGCCCCTCTGAGAAACTGCCCTCAGAAGGGAGATTGTTTTCACTGCACTATCGCTGGGTCCTGAAACTATTGGCAGGGAATCAGCAGGAGAGACAAAGACTGGTGTGGGCAGCAGCCTGGACTTGGGTCAGATTGAGTGTGCAAAGAAAAAAACTTGTATTGAAAACTTTCTACACCTGAGCAAAGAACTGTATTATTCTAAAGGTAAAAATATGTTACTCTGTTTCCCTATTTGTCTCCTCCTTGTTCATTCCAGTGAGATTATTTTATATATTAAAAAACAGGGCCTTTCTATATCTTTTATTCCTGTAGCTCTTTCCTCCACTGTTCCATTTGCAAAAAAAACTTTGAAACATAGAGAACCTGACACTATCAGGTATCGGCCCTCCAAATATCAGAGAAAAAACCCCAATAGCTTCCATTCCACAAATACTGATATGTCTATATAAAAAAATCTTTCATATGGGCTCTTTTTAGCATGGTGGTGTTGGAGACTTGGTCTGACTGACACGTCTTGTTTGCTATTACCCCCTTCAAGGCCTGTGTGTGCCAGGATGAGATCCCTGCTCCTCCGTCTTGTTCAGAAGATGCTGAAATGCTTCTGAGAGCAGAGGATTGGATTTGACTAAATGCACCAGATGCAAGGATTAAGTATGAAATATAAATAGCAAGAATGTGGATCAGATCACATGAAAAAGCAATCTGTGTGTCAAGATAAAAATATAATTTCTCCTTTGATGCTTTCCTACGTAATTTCTGGTTTTGTATTTTAAATAAATACATTAAAGGAATTTTTAATATTGTGATTGAGCACCTCAACTTTCTGTAAAGTAGGCATTATACCCTTAACAACCAAATATTTAAAAATTCAATTTCAGAAGAAGGGGAGAGATAAACCAACTCCAGGAAGGACTTAGCTGTGCCAAAGCTGCTCTGCTTCTCAACGTATCCCCAGAAAAAATAAGCATTGATCATTATCACCATACTATCCCTCCTAATTTGCTTACTGTTCAAATTTCAGAGTGGGATGCAATTAATTAATATGGGTTTACACGTGCTATGTTTTTAGACCTAGTATCTATTGACAGCCACTTGACATTAATTATTTGTATTATTGACCTCTTTGCATCATAGAAAGCTCTCTGGAGAAGAGCTTGGGAACATACCAGAGGTGGAGAGGCACAGTTGCTGAAGGCAGGCAGGGAGATGCTGCAGTTGCACTTGTGCAGACTGGGAGGGCAAATATTGCAACACTCTGAGCTCAGGGTGCTTTAGTTATTGCTACTGTTTTCATCAGTGAAGCTCAAAATGGAGGAAAAGCGGCCTCAGTTGTTTTAAATCCTCGCTTCAAAGGCATAGTGTGACCCTGCTGAGCTTTGGGATGTGCCTGTGGCACAAAAGACAGTGAGAGACTTCCCTCGCTGCATAGAGGTGTGAAAAAGCAGCCCAGGCCACCCCAGCTAGGCACTCTCGAGTAGGTGAACTGAAAGTTAGACAAGTCCCCGAGGTTTCCAATAGGGATGCATACATACAAAATTAGCAAATAAACAGCTCATATAATAATCAGAACATTAAACTTCAGAAACAGCACCAGAGAGACAAAGTTCTAGTAGTAGGGACACAAATCAGATAAACCTGAGCACCACTGCCACAGGTGGAGCAACAAAGCCTCAGTGACAAAAATGGGGCAGGTACCAGTCTGAGGGCAGATGATCCCCACAGGGATGCTAATGGACAGCAGTCAAGAGAGCAACCTTGACATAACTTGGGTCAGTGTAAGACCTTCAGCTGTCTAAGAAGGCCTCACCCAAAAGCTCATAGTGCAGGGAGGAAATTAGCAATGATGAAGATTCCTTAGGTTGACCATCAGCCAGATTAGAATGCAAGAAAAGGAATATTAAGAGACCTTGAGGGTGGGAGTCAGCTTGAAAAAAAATAAAAAGATACAAAAATTTTGACTCTGGAGACAGACATTGGAACAGGAGAGTGGTAGTCAAAACCCAGCTAGAAATTCAAAAAGTTGCAGGCCTTTGATAATGTTTGAATGTCTACTGTTGTAATTTACATTGTTGATATTCATCTGGAACACTGATTGTTTTTCAATTATTTTTTATTTTAAAAAAAGTAAATCAAAATACTTGGATCACGATTCTATTTAACCACATAAATTGTACAAGTCTTTTCCTGAGAAAGTAGGCAAAATAAATGACACACATTGGATAGTAAGGAATGAAGGTATCAAAGAAATAAATTGCCCAGAGAAAATATTTCCTACTCACCTGTAAGTGTTGAAATTGGGGTAAGCACCCACCCAATACTCTCATGCTGCAGTGAGCTGAGGCAGGATGCTCACCTTTTTTGTCCTTTGCCTTGTTCAGGCACTAGACCAAAGACAGGAATCAAATAAGAGAAGATTAAAACCTTTCCACTCAGAGAAAAGTTCTCCCCTTAGTTACCTGAGCAATAGTAAGAAATTCAGTTTTTTCCTCTCCACATGCATTACACTGTGCGGTAGATTTTAGGGTGGTGCAAACAGAGGAAACTTAATACCAATACAGGATGCTGCTTCCCAGCCAACAGCACATGGGCAGAGAGCCACCACTGGAGGTACCACTGCTCTCCAGGTCAGAGGAAGACACACCTGTGCTTTTCATATTTATGGCTTCTTCTGTGACTCTGCAGCAGAAAACAGGAAGCGACTGCAGATCATGGAGCTATTTAATGGTGAAATACCATATTAATGACCACCAGAACAGATTTAGAAGCTTCAAGCTTTAACAGCTGTCCCTAATCATTTATCACTTACACCCCAAGAAATGCAGCAGCAGAGCCTTTGTCTCCTTCCCACAAGGTGACTCTCGCTTTTTGGGGGTTTTTCCTTTTCACAGTCAGATGCCATTCACTCCTCTTCCTCTCATTTTGCTTTAAGCACACAATGCAACTCCCAGAGGTCTGCTGGTATCCTCTGCACCCCAAACCCAACCTCGAAAGCTCCCTCTCAGACTGAAATGCACGTTTGCGTGCTTCGATTGCCAGAGCAGCCAGCTGGGGCAGTAAGTTAGAGAAAGACGTCGTTCCCATAGTAACTCATTTTCTCTACCCACTCATTAGATTAACACATTTTAGATCAAAGGTAGACATGAAAATATCTCAGAAATGATAGTCCAAGGCTTTACTTAAATACGAACTAAATCCACTGCACTATCTCAAAAAGCACTGCTTAATATCAGCACGTACATCTATAGCTGCCGTGCTCATTGTGCTCTCCCACCTCAAAGTTGTCAAAAGCATCGTGGATACTTCATTTTGTTGCTAGTTTGCAGGCAATTGTTTAAGTACACAAACGAACAGGTACTCCCCACTATCAGGTCAGAGCTGCAACCAAGCGGAGAAGTTCACCGTCTCTGTGATCAGCTCTTAGTGCACTCAACATTCAGGTAATGTTTGCAACTTTGCTGCAGAAAAGGTCTGATTCACACTCCCAGTGGCAGCAAATCTCTTATCAGTTTCGCCTGCCCCCAATTCAATTTTGTTACATTTTTAGTAGTCCAGCATGCATTGACTTAGTGGAAGTTCAAGCCCAAGGAACAAATTCATGTGCCAACACCATGTGTCCAGAAAATACAAAAAGCCTTTGGGCTGCTTCTGCTCCATCATCACACAGCAACTGTGCCATGCACCAGAAAGAGCGAAAAACAATCCTGATACTGCATGGATTCTTTGCCACTGAATGTTTCCAATAATACTTTCTCACAAAATAGGCAGGACACAAGGTTAAGGGATGAGAAACCCAGAGCTTTATGTCGTGTTTCTTTTTCGGTTCTGGATTATTTTTTTTCCCCTGAAGTGCAACTCTACAGATGGAATATGAGCCAGTTCTTCTGATTCCCTTTCTTGTCATTCCTCTCTCCAAACTGATTTTATGGTTCTCAGGGGGTTTCGCCAAATATATATGCATACTTACACAATACCTTCAATGTATGCTGCTTGTGCAAACTGCAGTTGGTGTAATGAGTCCTGAACATGCCTGTTATGTTACTGTAATGCAAGCACTAACCATGAGCTTGGTAAAAACAGTCTTAATCCTTTGCTGAGATCCAAGTAAAGACTACTTAAACCTAACAACATAATTCAGAGGCCGACTCACACTGGTATTTTCATGTCAGTGTCCCCTGTCCATTTTTGTCTGAGAAACAGGATTTTCCCAATGACAGCCTGCAATTTCACCAATCTGTTAGAATCACCAGGAATTGAACTTGGCTCTTCTTTTTCTCTACACCTCTCCTTGTCAGAAATCTCATTTGTCAGCTGTGCAGCCTTGGTGCTCCAGCTTGCCCCAACAACATCTCACCTACTTTTTCCTCGGTATAGCCCCTCACAAAAGTGCAATTTGCAGGTGACAAAAAATAATTCTCATCTCAGAAAGTTTCCCCAGAGTTCCGTGCGAAAATTCATACAAAAGGTGTGATGTATATTAAGAACTTAGATGAGCCAATGCTGTTCATCATTTCTAACAGCAAAGTCAGTGCAACCCTTTGCCTGGTGAGGTGGGGGCAAATGTTACATGTGTCCCAATTAAGATCTCTCACATCAGATATTGTAATGCCCTCACCTAATAGCTTCACAGTATTGACTCATTTTAATTGTTCCTTCATTTCCTTTTGTCTCATTTGGCTCTCTGACAGTCCTTCCCTTATCTGCTTTACTCCTGTAAAGAAAGGTATCACCGTATTCTTGGAAGATAGCTCACATAGACTCTACAGTGCTGGATGGTGCATGACTGGGTCTTTGCTTTTGTACTGGGGGCTCTCTGCTGCTTTCTGTCACCTGGGGAGACTGAAATTCAGTCCTAGTTTTCAAGTAAACTGCAGATGAAAGAGACATTGCCTGCTTTGTTGTGCTGTAACCTTAGGCTAGAGCTTTAAAATATATATGATTTTGGTCATTAAAAAAACTGTAGCTTTTTCCTGTCATTTATGTTCTCTATACTTTGTGCCTCATTAGAAACATGAGAGGAATCCAGGCCCTACAACAGGATAGAAATGCCAGCCAGCAGCCATTACATTTTGAGCGTTAAAATGCACACAGTAAAATGGTAGTTGAATGCAAAGAACGAACAGTTTTTCTCTTAGCTTCTATTATTTTCTGCATTTAAACTATAGTAGTCAGAATAAAATCACAGACTTTTGAAATGATGAAAGGAAGCCCAGTGGTAAAGCTGACCATGAATTTTAAAAATTCCTGTTATTTAATAACTGTAGCCCACTGGTTCTTCGCAAGGAAATAGGTGCCAGCCGTGCCACTACCCAGGCAATAGTCATTCTCTGAGATTCATCTCCCTGCTTCTTTTTGTTGGCAGAGGAGAACTGGTTAAGCTGCCCTTTTTCTATTGGGAAAAGCTAAATACCCTGCTCTCCCAAGGCAGGCAGACAGGCAGCTCCTGGTCTGTGTGGCCACACAGGGAGGGAAGGGACACTTCCTGCTTTGAACTACGTGCTGTTCCCTCAGGGAATGGTTACTGCCGTTCTCAGGGCACAGCAGAGGGGGGTCATACCTTTGATCGTCAGATACCAAGGTAACATTGACTGGTTTTCCTCTCTCTGCAGTCTGATATGTTGCTTTCCTCATTTTAAGCATCCAAAAACAAGAGAAGAAAGACAACTGCTTTCCCCAAAAGAGAAGTCTGCAAAGCACTCGTGCTTGTGTGAACTCTTTCTCTTGCTTCTTTTCACAAAAGGAGGTGGCCAGCAATTAGAAGGCAGGCAGCGCTTTGGGAATAATTCTGCTATTCTCTCTGTTTTTGGTGTTTCAGAAGTTTCTGCTCAGTTAAATTCCCACAAACAGCAGATGGATGTCCTTTCAAGTCTGCCTCTGGACCAGACTCAGTGTCATTCATGCCTGGGAATAAGAGGTGCTTTCTACTTTGCAGGTAGAAAGTAACAGACTACACAGATTTTCAAGGTTAACAGAGCTCTTCAGGGAGCCTGAGATTTTACTACAGAAGGTTAAACTCTGCTACACAGTGTGTTACAGGCTAAGGAGGAGGATAACATTCCCTAGCGTTTCTGAGGCGGTCATTTTTCAACCCTTACTCAAGATATTGGTGGGGTGAGCTGACCCAACCCAAAAGAGCTCCATCTTTCTCACAACTCTCTAATACAAATACTCTGCAAACACAGAGAAAACTCCAGCCACCTTCTTTTAAATCTCTCTAGTTCCCTGCCAGCCCAACCTGCTGCAGCATGAACACCTTTCTATCCCCTGAGCCAAGTGATTTTACAGCTGGCTGGCAGGAATGGTGCTGCACTGACCAGGATCTGCTGCTTAGCCCTGGCGTCTGCGCGTGCACATGCAAAAAGCTTATTTCAGTGTCTTGACTTGTA
The DNA here is from genome assembly GCF_036250125.1 of Pseudopipra pipra. NCBI lineage: Eukaryota > Metazoa > Chordata > Aves > Passeriformes > Pipridae > Pseudopipra > Pseudopipra pipra. Next base: position 17,599,963 of record NC_087550.1, read on the forward strand.
TCCCCAATTTACACTTACTACAGCTTTACTTCAAAGTGCTCTTGGTCCTGTCACAACCTACTCATTTGTATCTCATGTTTAACTGCACGACTACACAGAGTTCCTAAGCAATAACCAGCATACACCCTTTTTTTTTTTTGGTGCAATTTTCTTTCTTTAATTTTTTTTTTTTTTTTTTTTTTTTAAAGTAGGCATTACCCGAGCTGCTCCCAGTAGTTAAACCTGTCTCTGATTAAAATGTCATGCTCTGGTACATGCTGTTTGTGTTCAGCCCCTGGGATCCATCCACAAAGTCAATCAATACATCATGCAGAACACAGATTACAAGAGGTGCCACCCAGCCACCTTTGTGCCTGCAGTTGCTCTCTCTCTCTGGCAGCTCTCCCAGCAGCCCTGCAGACGGCAGACGCAGCACAAGGGAGAGCAAAAGTAGTTTATTGGCAGAGATGCACACTGTAACACAAATTGCAGGCAACTGCCTTAACACATCCTGACAAGGAAGCTCTGATTGGGCTTGACACCTACATGATATACAACTCTCCAACTATACAGGTCCTGAGGGAGCGCAGCAGAGGCCTGCTGCCCGGGAGAGATGCAGGTTAACATGCCAGGAGTTAGCCAGCACTGCTGCTCCCTTGTTAATATAAACAGCAGCAACTTGCCTTAAAGAAGGAAGCACAAAGTGACCTTCACCGCCTGGCAGTCAGCAGTCTTAAATCCAGCAACAAACACAACACAATACCTTACACGTCTCAGAATGGTTTTTAAAGAGAGCTAGAACATAATAGCTGCCTCCCCCACTGTATCTCAATTCACCCTTCGACTTTGGCTATTATGTGTTTTCTTGCTAAAGCTTCTGTGGCAATTTCCCCAGCTGCCTGATGCCTGAGGGCTGTGTCAGCTGCACAGCGAGTGCCTCCGAGGCACAGGCATGCTGTGAACTAACACTGCAGGATGGGGCACACAGCAGCCCCCCTTGCACGTACGTGTGCCCACTGCCCAGCTGAATGCATTTGCTTCCTGAGGTTGCCAAGTGCTACTGAGCCAAACAGCTCCTCAAACTGTTACTCTCCTAAAAGAGCAGCCAAGTTCAACACGAGGGAGCTACCCTGCAGATCAAGCAGAAAGATGCTGGCGACTTAAGTGAGGCAAGGATTATAACAGAGCAGGTGGCACTTGTAGGAGTACATGCCTGGCTGAAGCAGCCTGCCAGCGTGCAGAGCTGCTCACCAAGCATCTCCACGAAGGAGTGAAGCAATCCTGGATGAATAACCTCCCACCGAACTGTCAGACAGTGATTCACTTTCCTGAAACCAAAAGGCTTTATAAAGGAAGTGCTTGAATTTTAGTTACCTGTTTATTAAAAGTGGTTTGAGCCGTGGTGAGCGATTTCAGGAGGTTTCAGGTGGTTCCAGCATCTAAAGGTGCTCTGGACCTTGGCATTGCTTCCCGCCCCTCTTCTGACATCCAGTATTTCCTCTGTAATGGTTGCCTGTATCCTATCAGCTGGTTTTCATCTTTGTCTCCTAGCACTCATGATGTAAGAAAACATATTCATAGGTTGTGACATTCTTCTCCAAACTGCCAACTGCTGACCCATCCCTGCTCCTCTATAATTTTTTTGGATGAGACCGGACTTCTCATAATGACACAAATCAGCTTTATCAGCTGATATCAGCCTTCTCAAGCAATAGATACTGATTTTTTCTTAAGCTGTAAATCTACAGTGCCCAATGTGTGACAATGACATATATTTTAATATTTTGCTAATGCTCTAACGCTCAGAACTACTCTCCCATCTTGGAGAATGTGCAGTTGGCTGGTGACAAGTGTCAGATTAGGAACCTCGACCACTGCAGCAGACTGCAAAGCTCTGCTTGACCACATCTCCTCAGAGGAGCCTGGCCTTTGTCCACCACAGAAAATCACAGCATCTCCACACTGTGATCCAGCTGACAGAACAGCTTCCTGCAGGGAGATACCTTAATCGTGCTTCTCAAGTTCAGCCTGACAGCTGGTAACACACACAGGCCCACTTGGCATTCACCTTCCACTTAGCACCATGAAAAACCTGATGTTTGACACACATGACAGGTACCACCAGCATGAGCCATCAGCTGAACAGTATTTTTATTCCAAGTTACCCAACACACAGTACTTTATGAAAAGTCTCTGATTTAGGTCTATATACATATACAGAAAAGTATTTCAGCCAAGTACCGCGCTGGGTTTTTGTTTAGTTTAATTTTGGGTTTTGGATGAATGGATGGAAAAGGGATAGACAGGCTCATGCAAAAAGAGTATTAGGAAGCTGTCAGCTTCCCTTCGCTGTGATTCATGTGGTCCTGAGACACAAGGTAAAATCTTACGTTGAAGAGTAATACAGCAAACCAAGATGTGCTGTACAAAGTCATTTATTTTTGCTCTTCTATTGCTTCTCAAGTGACAGTCACTTAATAAAGAAAATTTTTGGGAGCTCTGTGAACAAATGCACTAAATGTACAATTACATTAATTTTATTTCCAGTCCCATCACATCCATGCCATTGCTCTTAAGGCCTCTCATCACAATGGGACCAAGCATCTTCAGGTATGTGCTAATATGTTATCATTGGCTCCCTGCTAAATAAATTATGCATAGGAAGGCAGCTTTTGAGTCAGATTCTGTGTTAACAGTCATTCAGCTTCAGAAGAGGAAATTCCATTAACTAAAACATATTTCAAGGTTGAAAAAATATAAATTATTTTGATGGTCAGTTGGTCAGGTTTGAAGTACATTTTTAAATAAAAGGAAGGGTATCTCTTAATCTTAACAATCTTCGTGTTTATCAATCACCAGAAAGAATTAATGCGTGACCCAAAAAGAACTTGTTTGGCCTTAGCCTTGTAGTTTGCCATAGTTAATATTTTGTAACGCATCCTGAAGAAACCACCTGGGGTATCTGGGATACATACTTTAAAAGAAGGAGCTCCCTGCAGCCTCATTACATGTTTTAAATCCTGATTTTCAATTGAGAACATTTAAACAGGATTTTACCTAGCTGAAAGAGCAAATTTAATTCAGCTACTGAAGACTTATGTCCTTAGAATTTTGAAGTTCTCCACTATACTATGAAACAGCCAAATAAATCACGGTGGAGAACCATATTGCTGTTGTTTGGGGTTTTTTTTCCTCCAAAATGTGCAAACACAAACACCAAACATCCCCTTGCCCCTTAACAAAAGACAAAGAGGAACAAAACTCCTGACTTTGCCCCTGTGGAAATGGAGGAGAGCCCAGCTGTGCTCCACGTGGGGAACCACGTGTCAGCTGCGTGGCTGGGAGGCTGTGCATCTTTATGTCACACCTTGCTCTGCCCTGGGCCTTCTGGGTGGTCGGGGACACACACTTGTCACTCAGTTTTACAGAACAGCGTGGGAGTCAATGTCCCTTACCAGAGAAGCAACTTTAGGTCAGTTCACAAAGAGCATCTGTTTCAGTACATGTAAAACAAGAGTTCATATTGCTGCTGGGCTGGTAGGCCCTGCGAGGCCAAACTCTTCAAAAAGCCCGAAGTACTTCCTTTCTAACACAGGAAAAGCCCTGCTCCAGCAGGATTTGCCTTTTCAGGGCCAGCACGCTGTGCTCAATAAGCCCAGCTGCCACCTACCACTGCTTGAGCGCAGGGCTAAGCCTGTGCTTTCTCCTGTGCCTGGACTTGCCTTCTGCCAGGGAATACAGGGAAAGTTGCAATCTCAGGCTGACGCTGAAAGGTTACGGAGTTGTCATTGCTCCAAACCAACTCTTACCCCATCTGCTTCCCTAGCATCTGTTCCCATAGCAGTTCCTGACTCCCCCCAGTGAAGGAAATTGGTCTGCTGCACACTGTCGGTATGGAAAGGATAGGAAAGGAGGAAGCAAAACTGGCGCTGTACCAAGCTCATAAGTATTGTCAGGCCTGTTGAACAAATCTGTTCTGCACAGGGCACAAATCACTGGCAATGATGAAATTTTTACCTACCTCAGAGATCCCTATGGAAGTGCCAAGCACGAGTTTCATTTTCTGCTTCCTGGACAGACAGAGTAGCAGTGATACTCGACTGCACTGGGAGGAATAGTCACCTAAAGTCATTTGTGAATACAGTAATACGTGACTTACTAAAGAGCCTGAGACATTTTGATTAGGTCTAATAACCTCACACCTTAACAGATGCCATAAGTATTTCTACAGGGAAAAAGAACAGAAATGGGATGTACATGAACAGCGATAAAGGGCAGGGAAATGTAAGAAGAAGCAACTAATTTATTAGTAATTGATATTAAGGAAATACAGAATAATTTGAAATACGAAATTAAACAATTCGATTGCAGTCAGGAGCCAGTTCGTGTTTTAAAAAGGTATGTGAACTTACAAATGCAACATAGATAATAGTGTCAAGATTGCACAACAAAAATGACAAGAAAGGGCAAAACAAAACCAAGGTTCGATTTTGCTCATCAGAGCAAATATAATGTCCTGGCACTCAGTAGCAAACTGTGGTGACTGGGCTCCTAGTTGATGCTTTTGTAATGCCAGGGGATCAACTGTGATGTTCTGAGCACTGGGCAGCAGCAGCAGACAGTTCAAACATCTGAACAAACCCTTCTTTCTTCCAAGTCTGCTAAAGATCTGGACCTGTAATACCCCAAATTGTCACTAAATAATTTAGTCTTTCCTTTCAATTCTCAATCACAAGAACAGGCACCGCATTTAATTAGTGTCTCAATTATCATTTAAATGTTTGCTCATCAAGTTCAATAAAGATCAAGCGGCTGAATTTTGAGACAAGTGGCTGTGTCATCAGTGATCTCCCAAGGGGTGACTCATTTAAAGGTTAGAAATTCATGCAAAGAGTTCTAAAAAAGCGTTTAATCGGTATAAATTCTTTTGGCTGAAGACCCTGCCCCTGTGAGCAAGTGTCCAGTTCATCTGACCTTAATGGATTAGGATGTATTTCATGTGTCACAGGAACAGACTGGTCCTAAGCTGCACTCACTTCTGAGAGGTCATATCTCTCTAAAAATATTTTCTATCAAGCAATTATACTGTAGAAAATTAGCAAGTGATTCACTAAAATAACCTAACTACACCAGCTGCTGAAATAAAGAGATAGAAAGGTGTGCAGCTGCAATTTCAAGGAGGTGTTCTAGTGGCTAGAAATCTGCTTCTCAAAAGAAAGAGTCTTAGATTTGCTTGATCTCCTTCCAACCACCAGTCATCAGCCTATTCCATGAAATGTTTATCTCTAATCACTGGAAGGAAAGGAAGACAGCAATGAAAAATCCCCAAACTTATCACACCTCTTTGAATGAAGATGCATCATCTTTGCTTTTATCTCTGGGCCGCCTACAAAGTCTGGTACTTGCAGAAATATACAAATTTTCTTTCAGCTTAGGCTTTTGCAGCAGCATTGGAGATGAAGAGAGCAGAGTTCTTGAATTTCACAAGAGTTCTTGAATTTCACAAGGAAGATACATAAGGAATTCTTACCACAAAGCAGGCACATTATTTGTAAACCAAGTGTTTCTCTTTTTCAAAATCCTGCTGGCCTCTAGTTGCCCCAGGCATTCCCTCAGAGCTCCAGCTAAAGACAGGACTTCTCAAGCTACCTCTTATCTTATTCTAGCCTACTGCTTTCCAAGGCAGAGTATCAGCTGTTAAGCAGGTCCTTGCCCTCAGTTCCCACATACACTTATTACCCTACTGTTGGCTAAATCAAGAGGCACATCACCAAAACAGTCATACAAGTAGACAGTCTTGATTAGTGCCTCAGAAGGCTCATATTTAATGTTTGTTACTCAGTGATTTGCAAGGTATGTATTGCCTCAGGTTTCAAACCATTGGCAAAATGGCAGAAACATTCAGCAATGCTGAATCAGAAAACATCCATTGCTAGAAACTCACAAACAACCTCCCATCAACAACTATGTTGAGTTATGCCAGCAAGCAGACCAGTTGTGAACTTATCCATTTTCTCATAACACCTTGCATTATCTAAGTAAGGTATTTTTGTTTTGGAGTTTTTGTCCAAAGCCAAAAATCAGATGTCATATGGCATTTATAGCCAAATGTCTCAGAGAAGCCCAAGCAAACCATAACAATTCAATTTTTTTTTTGTTCATCAGATATGTAATCCTACGAAGCAAAAAAACCTAATTTCACCAAGGCCATCAATGCATGATTCAGATTTACTACAAGAGTTTTAGTCCAAGCCTTGTGGACAGAGTTCTAAATCAACTGTTTCATTAAACTATTCAGCTGCTGAACCAGCCAATCCACAGTTCCCACTCACCATTTCACATTTATTTACTACCACAAGCTTTACCAGTTTTAAGCAGAGATTTGTTTAGCTGTCTGCAACCAATTATATTTATTGCAAGCTTCTGTCACAGGCTTTTTCCTCAGAATTTTGCCAATTACAAAAGAGTCTTAAAGATCAGCAAACTCCAAACTAATATGGCTAAGATTACAATTCGTGCTAATGACATTGAACTAAAACAGCTTGGCACCAACTGCAACGATGATATGAAATAGGGTTACACAAATAATTGATTTCTCAGATTGGTTGTTAACTTAACAAAAAATATTTTTCCCCTAATTAGAAGGATTGTACCTTTGTCTTTAAAAACCCCAACGAATTAAGACAAGTAAGTTAGTTTTGCTGGTGCTGAAATAAACTGCTGTTTCCATGCTGATGATTTTAACCCATACAATGCAATTGAAATGCCACAAGTATTATTCACCAAAGAAAGGACAGTTTTGTTACCCCAGTGCTTTGTTGCATTGTCTGCTCTAATTTCTAGGGCACTCTGGGATCAATAACCTCTGAACCAGATGAAGGGCTGTAAGGTGCTGGGCTATGGCACACCTCCAGCTCAGGCAATTACCAGCTGGCATAGGTGTGTACAGGAGAGGAGAGAAAGATTTTCCAAGGTGAAAAGCAGCACATCAAGGATTTTACAAACTTCTCACAGAGAAGTCTGCACCTCTAACTCTTTTATTTGGTGTTGGTTTGTTCAGTGATTTAAGAGTTATAGATCCGTGAGTCAGTTCCCAAACATTTCAGGTCGAGGTTATCATTGAATCACAGCCTTTGTGAAATGCCCTGTCTCACTTTTCATGCAGCATTTTTCTTTCCTACTGTTGTTTGTATTGTTGCCTGAGCACTGCAAGCAAGCCTCTCAATAGAACAGTGTAACTTTCCCACCTCTCACTGCATAGAAATAATTTTGCCTTCCTTCATCCCCATACTCGGTGCATTAACATAGAGCTCGTTCAAGACTGACAGTTTTTTATTTCTAAGCAGGAAGTATTGCAGAGATGGTGGAAATGTACAGCGCTGTAGCCAGGAGAGAAGAAATATAGGCAGTACAAGCTAACCCCTGCTAGACAAATATTTGGGCATCACAATCCCCAATGTTGTCTTAGATGGCGTTTGAAAATTAAATAAAATAATTGTGGGAAGAAAACAGGGCGACACATTCTTCCCATCTTCCCTGTGCTACGGTTTACCCCTCAGCCTACCACTTAAAAATGTTCTTACCTACGCAGAAATGCTACAAAGAAACTTCCCAAAGCCAAAACCAATCTGCAGCCTGAGGCAGGGCAGAAAGGGAGCAAGTACCCTGTTTGGCTGCAGCCTGGCTCCTGTGCCTCCTGAAAAGGTTTGTGCACAGGGTGCTTTTGCTTTGCATCTGGGTAATTAAGCCTGTTACCTCCTAGTAATAATGCAGGAGTAGGTATGCAGACTATCCAACACCTCTTTAGCAAGAGAACAGGCTTATCTCTGCTGCATTTGCTCTAAGGGCAGGCTACACCGGCTGTAGCCAGGAATAGGTATTTCCATCTCATCTTGGCATCCCCGGTGAGGCATTTTAATTATCGCAGTTCAGGGTTCAAGCCTTAAACATACCTTCCAGAAGGAAGATAATAAACAGTGCAACATCCACATCTTCAACACTCTGTAATTCAACCGCTGTATGAATATGTGTGTTTAGGGGCTGAACCCACCGTCAGGAAGACTGAGTTCCTATGGGACTGCCAATACGGCGTACAGACATTTTGGGATAACAGGTATCAAGCTCCCAAAGGAAAAGGCAAAGTGCAGACATGCCAGCCCACCTGTTCATTCAAAACTGCTTTTGAACAGAAAGCTGACTGCCACAAAAATCTCACTCTAAATCAGGAGAAAAATAATTATTAGACACACATATTAAGGTTGAATACTAATCTCTTGCTGAATGCATCCTCCCTGTTGCTGTTGTTCTGCAGTACTGAAATTTCTTTGGTCCTCTCTCTTTTATAGGTGAATGTCTTAGTGATGAAGACCTCTAAGACCAGCACATTTCCTTCGGTAGAGCTCAAAATATTTGATCAAATGAGACTGGTTTCAATATTCTTATTTTATGTGTAAGAGAACGGAGGCAGAAGGAAGTGATCTCTCAGCAAATCAGCAGCAAACTTGAAAGAGGGCTCAGAGTCACTCAGCTCTGCCTCAGCACTTCAAGGAGGCCAACCCAGCACTGCCTCAGCCCCCAGGCTGGAAAAAGACACTTCTGTCTGTCCATCCATCCATCTGCCCCGGGGCACCTGCTGGGCAGGGACCACCCAATGGGCTAGAGTGGAGTCTCTTTAAAGGCTCCCATCAACCTTACCTATCATCAGCAGCCCACAATTGAAAAAACTAAATATTAGTCCTTGGAAGCAATATCTTTTAAAGGGTAGAGAGAACAGATGTCCATGTGTTACAATTCTAATATAAATATCAAGTCCATTGCTTCTGTTGCCAGGCATTCTGGTTGTGACTTCAGTTTTCCCACAAAGAGAGTGCAGAAGCAAAGCACAGATGGGGAAATATTAGTTAAACCACCAAAAAAAAAAGAAAAAAAGATATTGCTGTTTTTCTGCAAAAGGAAACAACATTTTTAGAAAACACAAATGTAGTTCCAAGCTAAGTGGTTAATATTTTTTTAAAATTCAAATGGAGTGGCAGATCAAATTTATAATTAGGATTTTAAAGGATGCAAAGTCAAGACAGCGATCCTTCTGGCTTCTGCTATGGGAATTGCTTTTAGAAAAATCAATATATATTTTTATATTCATGAAATGTGAGGTAAATCCTAGAATAGGGGTTGAATCTGTTCCTGCTTCTCTAGAAAAATTTTTCACATGGAGGAAACACTCTGATGAAATTTAAAAATCAAAAAAATATTGATTTTTTTTTTTTAACCCCTTCCAAGAAATGACAACTATTTTCCAAAAGCACTCAAGAGCAAAAACATTATTTTTCTGGGTGCTTTTTTTAAACTTACCCTTTTTTTTTTTTCACATGAGGGTAAGTTTTCTCGAATTTTCAGTCTTCAAGATGATCTATGCACTGCTAGAAGTCTTCTGAAAATATACACAGTTACATAGAAAATTTTAAAGGTGCACCCCACAGTGTTAGTGAGAATAAAAATCTTCTCTAGTCTGAAGAAAAACACTGGATGGTCATAACCAAAGAGTAAACCATAGGAGGGACTGAGAGACACATTCTAAAGGAAAAAAATGGGGCAAGGAGCAACACGTTGGCAAAGAAGCAGCTTTGATAAGTATAACCAAGACAGCTGTTTTTTACATGCTACTTGTTTGCTGCCTCCAGACCTTCATGTTCTGCTGCTTGCACATGGAAAAAGTATGTTTTACAGTTTCTGTTACCCTATGGCCTTCACCTCACAGGACAACAAATTCCCAGCAAAACAAAGGAATTTTGAAGTTACAAGACTGCAGCCCCAAAAAACAAGTGGAATCAGCAAACCCAGCAATCAAATAAATGGCTAGCAGTATAAGTAGAAAAAGAAAATTAAAAGTTAGGACCTAAAAAGGAAAATTAGCATCAGCAGATGTGTCCGAATATGGAAGAACTTTGTCAGTATTTGTCAACAGGAGGCAGTGAATGCAAACTGGGATACAGGAGATTACACTTGAACAGAAAAAATAAAATTGCTTTACAGTGAGTCAAACACTGGAACATGTTGCCCAGAGGAGTTGTGGAGTCTCCCTTCTTGGAGTCCCAGTCCGGAGCAACCTTCTCTAGCTGACCCTGCCTGAGCAGGGGAGGGGACTAAATGGTCTCCAGAGGAACTTTCCAACCTTAACCTTTCTCTGTGTGAATTTGTTTAATGGGTAAAATCATATCCCTGAGGCAGCCCTGTTGCAGGCTACCTGCCTTAGTCCAGTGACTCTGGTTCAAACAATAGACACCTACTGCTTCCAAAGCTCATTTGAACTGCACTGACTCTACCTCATCCCTTGAGAAAGCAGCGAAAGAAAGTAACTTTTTTCTCTCAGATTGTTTAGTAAGGTCCTAGGCTGACTGCCAAACGCTTTAATTTCTTTTCAGAAAGTGAATCAAACAGATTTGTAACTCTAACCCTTCCCAAGTCTGGGGCAACAAGCTGTCATCAATGTGACGAGTAGGTTTACGTCACTGGTCACTAAATCTTTGTCTACTCTATGAGATTGTTCAGAAGGTGATTTAATATAACAAAACACGACTATGTTAAAGGCTTTTCACATCACTCTTTAAAAACTCAGCTGGGGCTAAAATAGATCACAGGAGTCAAGCAGTAATTACTGTCTTTTTCTGCTGAGTTGAGCTAGTTTTGGATCACTGACCAACTTATCATGTTTTCCTTTCACAATAAAAAAAAAAGAAACAAACAAAATGAAAGGAATCAGTCTACAGGTGAAGATAGATTCCGTAAGCTAAGTTTGTTTGACTGTCAAAGATCAGACACTTGCAGCACATTTTATATGTAGATTTGCTTCAAAACCTGCCCTCTATCTCAACATGTGTCTGATAACCTAGAGAAATCAACTGATAACATTGACTGTCTCAGTGGGGAAAAAACCAATGAAAAGAAAACAAAATGTACCTCTTCTAATAACTAAATATCAAAGCCTACAAAGTCACACAAGTTGTCTCTTGTCAGATGTCCAGCAGAGCTATTTTTTCTGAAAAAATTGCTTAATGAATGTGATTTCAAAATATATACTAATGCTCTTATTGCAAGTTTATTTCCCAGTATGAATCACCAGCAGAAAGGCAGCTTGAGAGATTTTAAGGGTAGGAGCTGAAGGCAATGACAGCCCAGCATGTACTTGCGAATGGGAGGAGTAGAAATCAAAGCCTTTGCCCTCTGCTTCATGGCTTGATTGACCTGGCAATTACACAGGCCATTGCCCTGAGCTGCTGCAAACTTTCTTCCACAGCATTGAGTCTTATTTTCTAAGGGTTTACACTCCTGATCAGACTTTTTTTTTTTTTTTCAATAAGCACCTCTTTTCATCAAGCAATGCCTGACATATAAAGAGTGGGGTAGAAGCAAGGAAAGAGAAATTATGTAGGAGCAAATTATAAGTGTCCAAGAGCAAATTGACAGTGTTTGTTCAGGTGGAAGAAAATCATATTAAACACTTATTGTGTTCCAGAACATCACAGGGTGACACATTGCTGTGTTTTATCAAGGTATTGCATCCTTTTTCAAACCAAACCCATTGACTTTCCATTGTTCACAAACTCAACAGCGATATGAAGGCCATCAGTTTGGATTTAAAAGCCAGTGAATCATTTCTGCTAGCTCTGTACATAGTCTGGTCTTACCCTTTAAGCTACAACTTCTGTACAGAAATTGGAGGTCACATATTCAAATGACTGTGCTGCAAGTGAAAAAAAGATACACAGCTGCTTTAGCAGCTCTAGTATTGAAAATGAGGAGTATAGAAATATATTTTTATTCCACTTGTGTAGCTAAGGGAAAAAAAACGTGCCTGAGATTCTCCAGTAAGATTTTGCTACAAAAATATTCCAACATTCTGCAACTGACTACAAAGGAACACACATTTATTAGTCAATCACACTCCTTCACAGCCAAAATGAGTGCCAAAGACTGATGTGCTTATCGACAAATGAAACAACAGCAATACCAAGAATAGATAACTTTCATTTTCCCTTGTGGTCCATTTTGAAGTAATTAGACACTAATGCTTTCTAATGGTACCCACAATCTGTTTGCTGCTCTTGCATGCTTTGACAGCTTGGGATAGGCAGAGTTGAAATTTTTTCCTCATTGAGGAACGTTTTAACTTCAGTGAATGAGATGCAAACTCTTATTTTAAAGAATAGAGAAGAATTCAAATTCTGCTCGCAGGCAGTAGAAAAATTACATACTGTACTTTTCCAGTTCCACTGAGAAGTGAGGAAAGATGCTTCTCCTTTCTAACAAAGCGAAGGAAATTGCTTTGGGCAGGCCACTGGCTAGACCAGGGCTCTCTGTGTCCTGATTAACCACTGGCTGCATCAGTCTGGACATCATTTTAGAGGCCAGAGCCAGGGGTGTGAGGGTGTCCTGCTGCCAGGTGCTGACAAGGTGCCAGGCAGCCTCTCTAGCCTCTGGTGGCCACAGGACTCACAGCACTGGTGAGGGCATGGAAGAGCTTAACTGCAGATAGGGTTTAATTTATAGACCCTTATGTCTCTCCTTTCTGTATTCGGTCTACTGTGATAACCATCACACAAGGCAAGCAAGAAGGGCAGGAATGGGGATCAGTTGTCATCCTTGTTTAAAACAAAATCACAACACACATGTCCCAAGCCAGTCCCAAAACAGTACCTACTGATTCAAAGGTTGTGACAGTCGGCCCATGCCTGAGAAGGCTGTAGACTGGCAGGGACATAAGGATGAGCATGCAGCTCCTGAGAGCTCCAGAGATCCCCTGACCTACAGCTTCAGTCTCTCTGGCTCAGCTGCCCTCACGCCCAGCCACATCTGCAGCAGCAGCTGTCTGGCACAGCAGCATCAGTCTTTGGCACACACCTCTCCTTGTACTTTTTTATTTTTAACTATGTCCTGGAGTTGGCTTCTTGAAATCACCTGGATGTTAGTCACCATCAGTGGAAAAGCAGAGGAAGAGCTATCCTCAGAAAAATGGAAGACAACATACTAGGTAGCTGTTGGTCACATTTACCACTAAAAGACTGACCACCTTTTAATTCTTCCCGACACAAGGGAGGGGCAATCCTGCCAGGTCTGAGTGGCAATGACAAGCATTAATTTCTATGACCACCTGCCTTTTCTCCCTACCCTGGCTCCCCACTCCCTCCAGCCTGCCTCTGTCTTCAGGCCCAAGGACACTCTTTTGTCTTGGCCAAGCCCCTGGTGCCCTGCTGTCCCAGCCAGGCTCCCTGGGCATCACCTTGGGGCTCCTGACAGAGCCCACTGCTGTCCCCAGCTCAGGACTCCCCTCACACTCAGGCAGCCCTGCTACTCCTGCACCCTCAGAGCAAGGTCACCATTGCTTTCTCTGCCTTCCACCAGGCCACTGCACCAGGAGCAGACCATCAGTGAAAGGGAGACAGCTGCTGTTACACATACTGCTTTGAGAAGCCCACCCCTTCCACTGTAGGATCATCCTACCTCAGTGTGGATGAGTTATTCATCTACTGAAATGGGCAGCCTACCCGTGGAAAAATACTTTTTGCTTTGCTGTTGCATGAGCCACCACTGATACAGCTCTCAGCACAGGGCTTTGTTCTACTTCCAAAATACTCCCAACTGCCTGTCATTTCACGCTCTCCTGCCTTCACCTTCCTCATCCTCCCTGTTATTTCTTTTGCATTTGACACCTTGTCTTCTTCCTCTACAAAGAAGTACAGCCAAATTGCATAAGCCTGTTGCATAAATCCCGATTGCAAACCCCAAGATGCCTGTCATGATGCCTTGTTTCTGGTATTCTCTTCCCTCAACACCCCTCCATCCGCCCCCGACCTCCTGATGTTCTCTAGCTCTCTAAATCTTCAGACAAGAGCTATCTTACTATCATTTTTCCCCTGATGTAATGCCAAAGGCCAACTACCTTGCCAGGTTATTAATGGCAATTATTACAATTACAAATTCAAGAAGAATTATTTTGCAACTAAATTAAACATCTAAAGTAAGGGCAAGTACATGTGACGAATACCCAAGAGCTGTCAAATCTCTGCAATTAGTACTCTGTTCAGAGCAAAAGGAAAAGCCTCTGAAGCAGCACTGAATTACAGATCTTTGTGTTCTTTTATTACAATTTTTCATTGTGGAATTGGAGAGAATATATACCACACAAGAATGACCGCTTCCAAGGCTCCTGTGCGCATTCACTACATAAAATCTGAAACTTCAAAAAACTTATTGAATGTTTACCAACCCCACTAGAAAACAACAGTCTTCATTTCCATTTTAGTCAATTTGTGTAAAAAATCAAAGCAATAAAACCAAACAACTCTGCTGCAATCAAACCTACTTTATTTTTTCCATTGTCTGTTCCCTTCGCCATGTTTAAAGCAGGAACAAAAGGCTTTCAGACAGGGCTTCAGTATGCATGCCCAATCATGAAAGACAACTACTTCTTTTATCAGCAATGTATTGATGAGTAGACAAAGCTACTATTTTATTTCCCCTGCTAAGATGGAGATAAAGCAGTGCATCCATCAGAACTGCATACAACCTCTAAACTGGCCAGGCAGTGGGATCAAAAGAAAAAACAGACATGACTCTCCATCTTAAGACATTTGTTCAAAGCCACACTTTTTCCTTCCTCCACAGGGGACTTTGTAAAAACGTTTCAGAGGCTGCTGAAGATGCAGCATGACAAACAAACTGAGTAACAAGAAAGCACCATGAGCGAAGTCATTCATGCTAAGCAACCTTTACTCCCCTGTTTGACAGTAAAGGATGTGGAGCTGCACCAGATGGGATAGAAATTTCCCCCCTGGGATCAGAGACATTTGTTCATCAGACATTTGTGCCAGCACAGAGGAAGCTGTGCCAGGAGAAGACATCATGAGCATTTGATTCTAGCTGCATAGCTTGTCTCTAGTGCAGGCAGCATTTCTTTACCCTCCTGTAAGTGCTGTTTCAGCAGCACTGTAAGGACTTGCAAATTAGACAAATAGTTCCTGCTAAAAGTTGCCTTAATATTCACCTACATCTTTCTGAGCTGTAATCTCAAGCAGCGAAAGAACTTTTAATGGTAGTAGCTGGGAGCTCAGTTTTTAAGTGTCATCCTTGTTATTGACCTTTCTATATAAACAGTGGAATCATAGAATATCTCAGGTTGGAAGGGACCCATAAAGACCACTGAATCCAACTACATTTGGACAGATTCGGGTCAATCAGGTGATTGGAATACAAAGAGTTAGGCATACAATAAAATAAACCATCTAAATGATTTTCAGTCTGCAGGGAACACCTCTGGCTAGACAGAGTTGGCTGGAGTTGGGAAACTCACATGGTAGGAAGAAAATAAACAAGTGTATTCAATTAAGAGCAATCCTAAAAGCATAGCTTTTATAATTAAGGTATTATAAAGGAAACCCAGATTCTTCAGAGATATAAGAAATACTTAGAATTCCAGTGTTGTTTGTCTGCCAGTCAATTCTCAGTAGAGAATTTTCCTGTCAGCCAAGTTTAAAGGCCTGGGCTCCAGACAAATTGACTGCTCATAAAAAGAAAATCCATTACATCAGAACTTTTCGTTGTATGCTGAGCTTTGACAGGCTGGAGAATGATGTCCCCCACAGAGTCAAACCATGTGTAAGAACAAAGCCCATATGGCTGTGTTGCATTGTTCTTCTTTCTCTCATCTCTCTCAACAGATAATTTCCGAGCTTAAATTTGCTAAGATCCTTAAACAGAAAGAAATCCTGCAAAAATTGCCATCTCCAGCCTTACTGAAGTTCCTCAAAGAGCAAATTGATACTTGGACTCAAAAGACTTCTTTCAGGTCATAGCTTTTTAAGGAAAACATGGTTTTCTGTAAAAATTACTGTACTCCATCTCGTACTTTTCACCTGGTCATTATTCAGGCTGTAGGCTTGTTAGCATGAGGACTTCCTACAGGCTTTTATAGCCTGGTAAAACTCCCAATATGCATTATGGCCTTCACACATTAGAGCTGCACAATACTATTAATAACAGAAAATGGAAGGGAAATTCACTGACAAATTACTATAATTGAATACACACAATCCACTAACAATGTTTTAAGAGAAAAATACATTACATATAAGAAAGAAACATCATTTTGTGTTATAAGAAGGGACTGAAGTCAGCAAGGCAGAGATAACAACACCTATTAATTATATCTATTCCAGACAGACTCCTTCCTGGCTTGTTTTTAACTTTCATTAATGTGGACTCCACAGCTATGCCACTGTATGCCACTTTCACTGAGGCTTTGCTGCCTTTATCATTAGCAAGCTTTACCAAAGTCCTGAACCTCCTGTGTTGCAGTATATGCTGTGCACCAAGGACATGAAGGAAAAAAGTAAAATTCCTTTATATGGCAATATCCTTTTAGGTATTTGAAGGCTACTATTACACGAATCTCTCTGATTGATCTTTCTCTTTCTGAAAGTGTGGTGTTCAGATCTGTATATAGCACTTATGTTGCAGAGTAATTTGAGATATGAGCTAACAGCAAACATCTTTATAGATAATACTTCCTGTTACACTATTGACTATTACATCTTTGTTACAATTAGTGCAAGCGAAGACACAACAGATCAGTGTAGCTGGAAATCAGATCCTGTGGTATAAATTAAATTTAAAAGCTCTTAGCCTCACACTTTAAAAGGACTCTCAGTATTACAGCAAGATGATTCATTAATGCTATCTCTTTGTGTTGGAGAGAGATAGCTTCCAACAGTAAAGACTTCCCAAATTTTTTGCCACTGATTGTCACACTGTTGGGATGGAATTATAAGATGTACATCTGATTTTTTTTTACTGTGTTCAGCAACTATTATGAAAGGAAAATCCATGTCTTCAAGGATGTTTCTGTTCAAACACATCCCCAGAGGTCTCCAAGAATCATGACCATTGCTTATTTGGCATCTTCACCTTCAGAAAATGAGGTGGGAGAGAGAAGCAGCCACAGAGCTGTTAAGCTAAGTGGATTCTCTTACAACACCACAACACAGTATTAGCAGGAGGCACAGCAATTGAACTGTGGATAACCAAACTACCCAGGTATCACAGACCAGAAAGAATGAATCACAAAAAATGGACACAAAGCAAAACAGATCCAGCTTCTCAGCAAAAGACCAGGAGGTGTAAAAAATATCAAAACTACTTCTATAAAGAACGATGAAAGTATTTCTGTTAATCTATTCCCAACCACCAACCCCCTAGTTACAGCTTTCTCAGGTTTCTTGGAGAATTGGCTACTGAAATCAAACAGATGACACAGTTTCACACTGATTACAGTGGCACAATGTGCCAGTTTCCCTCTGTCCCTTCACTGACGTGCCCAGGAACTGTCATCTCTTGGAATTTAAAGCCAAGGGTCACTCGCATAGTGGAATGCACTTCATGTCTTTCAAAACATCATTAGGACATAATCACTCATCATTTCCAAATAAATCAATCATACCTCCAAGGCTGAAGACTTAATGCTATACTTCATGCCTAACCATCTCCCTCTAAAATAGACTCTCTCTCCAAGAAACTGTCTGCGGGAGGAATATATATCTATGTCAGACCAGCTTCCAAGTAGCACTGAGTTCATTAATTCCTGTTACATTTTCCTTTATATTTTTCATAAGTG
Organism: Pseudopipra pipra; assembly: GCF_036250125.1. Lineage (NCBI taxonomy): Eukaryota > Metazoa > Chordata > Aves > Passeriformes > Pipridae > Pseudopipra > Pseudopipra pipra. The sequence continues at coordinate 17,617,607 of NC_087550.1, forward strand.
TTTCTCCACTCCTTGCCTTTGCTCAAATTCACTAGACAGATTACCATGACCCAAAGCTCTACCATATAACCCCCGGAATCATTATGAGAATATGTATTGACTTTTCACTTTGGAGCAGAGGCATGGTTTTTTGTTTCTTGTTTTTTATGTTTGTTTCCATCATTCATCTCATCTGGGAACAGAAGAATAATTTAATGTCTACCTACAAATTCTAAAAAATCTATGAATAATTCATACACTGGAGGAGACCAAATTACCACCCACCTGCACCTGTGGATGTCAAGGGATTAATAATTATTAATAAGCTCCACGTTCTCTTAAACTGCACTACTGTAGCACCAAATAATACATTCGATCAGCGTCACTGTCAACTTTGGAAAGCAAAACAGATGCATCACTGGAAGGCAAATGTTCTTTTCTAGATTAAAGAAAATTCACGAGAAGGGCACACTGTGGATCTCCTCACCCCAGACTTTGAGGTCAGCAACTCATTTCACAGGAGAAGAGCAGCATGCACTTATCTCACAGCTTCAACCTGGGAGTCCATCTTTGCATTAGGGGAAAAAAACAGATGAAAAATACAACTCCCATGTCATGGAGTGTAAAAGGAAATCAGCATTTTCTTTTTTTGTTACCAGTCAGTGAAACAGGTCTGTCTGACCCCCTTCCACACACACTGAGCTGTTCAGCTTGAGAAAGTACCAGCTCCTGCTGCTAGATCAGACAAATTTCCTCCTGCCTGTTTTGTAGGCAAAGAGAAAAAATTTATATCCTAGCAGCCCTCTCGCTCCAAGAATGGAGCCTGAAGTGTTGTCTCCATTGCAACAGTGGAGCTCAGGTCTCTCCAGCAAACAGGGTGCCTGGTGCTACATAATGCAGAGCTCTGTCACATCAAAAGGGTCTTTGCCAGGTTTTTATACAAACCACTGTGAATTCTGTAAGTGTCAGCAACGCAAATGGTATATTTGATCCAGAGTTGCTCCCTTTTGGAGATTCAGCACACCAGGATGCCCCCATCCCTCATCCTGAGAGAAGCTATGCTCCTGGGGTCTCCCTGCCCTTCCCCCAGGCTTAGGGGCTGCACTGCAGCCATGAGAGTCCCTCAGCCCTACACTCACCAGCTCCCCAAAGAGACGCCCAGCTGAGGACTTGGAGCTGCTGCACCAGCCCCTCCTCCTCCATCCCATCCTTGCCCTGCTAAGGGCTCTTGGCTGCACACATCACCGTGGGACAGGCCCAGGGACACTGCCTGGAGCACCTCCTGCCCCGGGCTCAGCCTGCCACACGTCCTGAAGAGAAGGCACTGAGGGTGCCCTCCGGGTCAGTCCCAGCTGCACATGGTGCATGTCCAAGGGCAGCACTCGGGCACTTCAGGTCCTGACCAGTGTTCTGCTCAAGAAGTGATCACTGATACCCCGAGCATGAGCCTGCCAGGTCAGCACCAAATTTACCCTTTCCACTTACCCCAAATATGTTGTCCACAGTCTTCAGCTGTTTATATTTGCCTTATTTTGGGTTTGTTGGTTTTTTTTGTTTGTGGGTTATTTTTGGTCTGGTTTGATTTTTTGGGGGTTGGGAGGAGGGGGGAGGGAGGTGTGTTATGGTTGTTTGGGGGTTGTTTTTTTTAGGTTTCTACCCTATGGATAAAATATCCCCCAAATTCAAAATGAGATATTGAGAATATAAGGAATAATTAGTTTCCAAATATTTGCAAGGTAAACAAGGAACATTTCACTTCCCATGGCCTTAAGTACCAACCCTCAGTTTCCATTAAGTGTCTCAGTGTAAGCTGCTAAAGCATTAAAGTGTAGAAGTAGCTTCTCTGAGAAGCCTAAGACATTGTATTAAATCCATATAAACACATTAGGTTTTGATTGCTGCTTAGGAATAGTCACAATATGTAGCTCTAAATTATTTAACATAATTGTTTACTCGGTAATTTCAGGTGCCAGGAGCAGGTAAAGACAGATGTGTATGACCTAAATCATCCTAAAATATCATGGCTACTGGAAGCTATTTACAATAGTGCTTTCATGTGAAAGATGCATGCTCTGGAGTTGGAGTACTTCTCAAGGAGGTCAGAATCAGCATGGACAGTGCTGTGTCCTTCACATCTCCTTACTTACTGCCTTATTGCATTGTTGTACCTAATCAGTCAGTTGGCTTTGAGGAAATTTGTGGCTGGTTGTAGTTGATGCCAACTTCATGTCAACCTCCCAGTTCTATCACATGGCTGAAGTTACCCATCTGGAAAAAAAAAAAAACTTAGAAAGAATATACTAGGAACATCTAGTGCTTCCCCTCCCTGCAAATGGGATGAAGCCAATCAACTGTGAACTAAACTAAGAGCAGAAATTGGCATGAATTATGCAAACTATCTCAACTGAACATTTTTTCCCTTCACCATATCCCTGCTTTACCTAAGGCAGAAAAATTCTTTCAGACAGCTGTTATTTTTTTTGGCTTCTTTCATACATCACCAGGAACACCTCCCACTGGGTTGCTCAGGAGATTGCTAAAATAACATAAGTAATACAGCACAAGTATTCTATCATTAGTCATCGGGATGAAGATCATTCTGGCTTTGTCTACTTCTCTCTGTGATTTCTTTCACTGCATCAGTACAGTCCTTTGTTCTCTGTGAACACACTCATCATTCTTCAATCCTCGTAGTACCCATGTGACAAGTTATTACACTCAAAGCCTTATTATGGGCAAAAGGGGAAACACCTCACTTGGGAAGCCAAGAATTCTATGTTAGACTAATTAAAATCCTAACAGCCTAACTAAAATACACTAAAGTGTTATTACAGTGCAGTTACAATGATATCAACCTTCGGAGTCCCAATTATCTAAACAACACCATGTACAGCTCAGCAATAGAGTCAAAGATTGCTATACAAAAGTGTCCTCTGACAAGCTCTCCCTTGTCCTGCCCCTCTGGCTATCAAGTGTGACAGTAAGTTAGCCCCAAAGATCAGCCTGGGGAGAAGGACAGGGGTTCGAGTTTGAAATAATTTGTTAGCATCCCCAGTCCTTTGCTAGAAGGAGCATCATGTCCATGATGGGGTTTCTTCCTCTCCTTTGCTGAAGAGCATGTCATCAATGGTTTTTTCCTTTTCCCTCCAGGGCTCGCATTTGAGTAATTTAATAAATTTTCTAGGATAATTGTACACTTAAATGTTTATTCTCTGATGTGCAAGTTGCTATTGCATCCAAATTTGCTATAGGTAAGAAATTCTCTCCATAAATTGAACAGCTCTCCTCTTTCTCTTTGTTACCACTAAAACTGGTTTTGTCCAGCTCTACAGTTCTTTACCTGAGCTGTCAATAACCTTAAGTTTCCAGTATTATTCTTTGCCCCTTTGATTACCATCTCATGTCTCTACTCCTCTACATCACATCCTCTGACTTTTTTTATGGCCTCTACTGTGATACCACACCTACATTATCCCACGTGACTTTATGCTACAGCAATAAATGTTTCATTTGAATAACTGCTTCTTATAATTGCCTGTATAAAATTAAGGTAATTCCTAATGCTTATATGAAATTAAGCAAGAGCAAAACAAATTAGGCAACAGCTTCCTTGTCATGAGGAAAACCAAAACTAATAAAAAAACTGTCATTGATAAACAAACAAAACTAAAGCCCCAGGATGGCTAAGGCAAAATCAGACAAAGCCTAACATGATTCATCCTGAGGCCTTACAAAGTAGGCAGGTTATAGGGCTATAATGACCGAGATATCCCACTCTTGCCAAAGCATCATAACTCAAGTCTCAGTGTCCTAGAGCTTTGTGGGCTCTTGAAGCCATTGAAACGTAGTGGGCACTTGTCTGTGTTACTTCCAGTCCCATATGGCCAGTTACATCCCTTCATAAGCAAAGAAAATGCCTAGGAGGTAATTAAAAAATGATTTAGGAAAACATCCCAGAACCCCACCACCCCAGATCCAGCTATAAATAGATATGAATGCACCAGGTTCTTCAATTTGCTCCAGACAATCTCTGGTTTGCTTTTGCTTCTATAAGTGTAGATCAAATTGAGAGGGGTGGAGAGCACGTCTTTAGCAGCTGGAAAGGGGGAAACTGTGCATCTCCTGAACAGAAGGTGCAGTACCAGTCAGTCAATTCTGTGCTATTAGTGGCTGGGCACCTATCACACTTGTTAGTCAGCCAATTATGCTTTTTCTTTTCTGCTGGATTCAAGATCTTGAAAGTTTATTGATGTATATATCATTTGTGCTCATTATGACAAAGGTTTTGTCTACGTAAGTTGTCACTTTGTTGTGGTTGTGGCCTCACTTTACAAAAGTTTGCCACCAAATTTCAGTCAAAATTGTCATCAGTCCTCCTGAAATACACCAGGTGAAAACAAACTGCAGCTTTAGCAGAGCACAGAACAGGCCTATGTGACTTTTCAAGCATCCCCTCAATATCCATCCCCAACTAGGAGTGGGAGGGGAAGCTGCTGGTGCACTTTCATCTCCTGAACACAGTGTTTCATGGACAATATCTGAAGCCTGTAAAGTATTTGCAGATCTTCTTCTCATTTGCCTAGACTAACTGGCTTCCACAGAGACTAAATATAGTGGATCTTAATCTACAAGGCTGTGAAAAAGTCAGTCAAGTCCTGACAGCATAAACCAAATAAAATAGGCTCTTTTTCCCTCCCAAGTATAATGTAGTTTAGAGAAGCAGATGTTACCACCTTATGGCAGAGAAAAAAGGCCACATTTTCAGGCAAAACAGCCCCTTAATACATATTGAAGAGCCTGCACAGTGGAACACTTGGTGCAATCCAGAAAAGTCCAATTTGTGAAAGCAAGTAATTGCCTACAGCTATCTTTTGAGACCTTGAAGGAAAGAAGAAAGCCATTGAAGAACGTACCCTTCTATGCTCAGCAGGGCCTGCAGTGCTACATCCTCATTATGCCAGGCACCACACAGAGTGCAGCTTGTAGAAGACTGAAGGCTGTAAGGAGATCCTCTACAGTTACATATATTTACAAAACCAGAACGGTCGCTCCATTTTGAGCTAAGCCTATTCACTTTAATCCAATCTGTACTTGAATGAAGCTGTCCTTATTCAAGCTTCCATGTCAGACCAATCCAACTCTGCTTTTAAAGAATTGTTGAGGGGGGAAGGAGACTCCTGAGATCCTCCAGTTCAACCCCTGCTCAAGAGGGTCAGTGGGAGTGGGTTGCAAAGGACTGTGTCCAGTCAGGCTTTGAATACCTCCAAGAATGATGACTCCAAAACCTCTCTGGATCATCCGTGCCAGTGCTCAATCACCCATATAGTAAAAAAGTGTTTTCTTATGGAATTGGATGGAATTTTCTGTGTTTCAGTAGTGTCCACTGCCTCTTGTCCTGCCACTAGGTACTACTGAGAATAGTTTGGCTCTGTCTTCTTGACACTCCCATCAGATATTTATACACATTGATAAGATCTCCACATGCTTTCTCTTCTCCTGGCTGATGAGTCAAAGCTGTCTCACAGCCTTTTCTCATGTGAAAAATGCTCTGTCCCTTTAGTTATCTCTATGCTCTGTCCCCTTAGTCATCCCTATGACCCTTTGCTGGACTGTCTCCAGTATGCCCCTGTCTCTCTTCTACTGGAAAGCCCAGCCTTGGACATCTCTCCAGATGCAGCCTTGCCAGCTGAGCAGTGGGGAAGGATAACTTCCCTCAGCCTCCTAGCAGCTCTCCTCCTAATGCAGTCCAGGATGCTGATGGCTGCCTTTGCCATGAGGGTGCACTGCTGGCTGGCCATCACCTTGCTGTCCATCTGGACTCCCAGGTCCTTGTCTGCAAAATCACATGATCTGTGATTTGAGCCTATAAACACACACGGGTGCAGGAGAGTTCTTGTTTCTTGCAATGAACACTTGTGTCCAGAAGATGTGCAAGTGTCACACTGGGGTAATGGCACCAGGTGGCTGGAGTAGCCAGAGTGCTGTACCAGCATTCATTCATCACCCTTGAGATTTTTGGTATATTTTACTTTCCTCCAAAGAACGGCAGGGAGCAGGTGGAAAGCTTTTCAACACAACTAACTGGCTGATCCTCCCTCAGCCTATCCTCCCTCATATACTATTCCCATAGTCTTCTGAATAAACTACTGTTTCCAGTGGGTTTGAGAACACCTGGCTGCCCACATGCTTGGCGTACATGCAGTAACATGAGCTCTTGATCCAGAAGCTGAGAACATGTCTTGAAATTTCCAACAGCAATCAGAACCACCTATAATCTAAACCTGAGAATCCTTAAAGGGTGCATTTAAGCCAAAAACTTCCCTGGCTGGTATGGCATCGTGCCTACGCTGTGTTTATTTCCTGTGCTTCAGACTCAGATTCAGCACCAGGCTGAAAACATCCACTGCTGACAGAGGACAAAAAGCAGGATTAGTCACATTCGAGCACCCGCTTCCACACCTTCTTCAACTTTAAGAGCCTTTCAGTACTTGCCACGTTGTTTCCCCTTTCATCTCTGTACAAGTCATTGCTGATTCACAGAGGTAGAAGAGGAAAATAATGAGGGAAGCGTACATTTTGCAACACTAAAAAAGAGATATTAGTGTAAAGAGCCCAGCTGGAAAAAGCAAACAACAGAAACACAATGAAACAGTTATGTTTCTAGTCGAGCTTAGTCAAGCCTTGTAGATCCTCCCACACTCTCACAAAACTCGCCCTCCGGGTCTGTTTGCAACCAAGTTGCAATCCACCACATGCCATGAGGACCTGAGTCTGCTCTGCATGACCCATGTGCACAAAACGCAACAGCAGTCCTCTTTTTCAGTTTATCTGAGAGAAAAATCTGTGGTTTCTCTGCATACTAGTTGTGCTGAGCCAGGGACAAACAAGGTGGAGCACTTTGGAGTGGCTTCCTGCTAATGAGCTAAGATTTCCAAAGTGGGCTCAGGCAGATGCAGCTATAAAAGTACTGTAATTCCAATTCATTGGCCTCTAGTGGAAATGAAGCAATGAATAAGACAGCTGCTTAAGAGTTATCCAAGAAAGAAAACTATGATTAATGTTTGTCTTATTGCTTTAACATCTTCCTTTTTTCTTTTATATAAGGCAATATGTGTGTTCAAAGTAACATTCAAAGAAAATATTTCGTTACTCATTTTTCTTCCATCCACAAAGCTAAATATCATCTACATCAAACAAATGTATTTCTGACCTACTGAGGCATGTGGATATGCAATGAGCATGTTTCCTCTCCCTTCAGTTTAGCTATGGTGCTGAAACGATCACACTTTCCACCCACAAGTCCTTCAAACCTTTAACTTCATACAACATCCAAAGTAATTCCTGCATGATCTAAACCAAGTTTGTAAAAGCTGTCATCATTTCTCATCCCCCTCATAGAACTCGGTTGTTTGATCAACATGCCATGAAATAGCTACAATAAACCATCGACCCACTTGGCATGTAACCAGTGGGCTGAGCAAGGAAACCTCCCATTGCTTTAGTGCCAAGGGACGTGCTTCATCTGCTGCTTACAGTATAATACAGCATTTTTTTCAACACATCAGTCATAGTCTATATTGGGGTCACAAGTTCTTCACAGAATCAGCTCTGCCTTTCAGGAGCAGCAACATCTGAGCACCAGCCAGCTCGTGGTACTCCATATCCTCACAGAGCTGAGACAGGCTCCTGTGCAGTGGTCAAGGCACAGAGACACACTTTTTCTGGACACAGGCTCATGCCAGCCCTCTGATTCCGCTGGGATCCCGCCCGAATTCTTCAGCTGCTATAGCTGAGGGAAGAAAGGCGTGGAAACACCCCTCTCCAGCAGTAAAAATGGAGGCTCAAATTCAGGCAAGTCCCATTCTCTAAATGAAGCTGAGAGGGATGCAACCCTTTCTTCTAAAACAATAGCTGCTCTGTCAAACACTTATTTTAGTTATTTTCTTAAGGCAGAGAGGCTTCTTTGAGCCCTCTGAGACAAGTTGCACAAACCCTGGGTACATGCTAGATAACCTAACATATGCTCACAGCAAAGGTTTTACTACAGCCACATATTTCTCTTGCAGCCATATAAGCAGGAGTGTGAGGCTACTGTTTGGCCATGTTTTTACTTTCCAGAACAGTTTCAGACATAAACTCTAAACAGGAATATTATTGTATTTTGCAAAGTTTTTTAATATTTTCTCTCCTGCACTGGTATCAAAGGCATCACCTAGATCCACAAACCCCCTTCACTTAAAATATCAGTAGATAAAGCAAAGCGAATAGATGCAGCATTTTTACATATATAGAGCCCCCTAATGTTTGGCCAGGTGGTTTTGTTGGAGGAAGCTGTGCATGTCCATGCTCCAGCCTCTTGCACCCACAAGTATGCCTTTATCACCAGTTACAGTCCTTGCAGACTCTCCCTCCCCTCTATATTTACCAGATGGCCCAGCTGCTCACCTGCTCCTCCTCTCTTAACCAAGTTACATTTTGATTTTGTTTCTTCCATGCTTCTTGCTTGAATTTTTGCAGCTGGCACTTCTTTCTTCAACTGTTACTAGAGGCTATCAGGTGGTGTGTGACTGATCCATCAGCACCCTCCATGATCTCACTGTGACCTACAAGAGCTGACTAAGACATCTGTATGCCTGGGCCATGTCCTCTGCTCCTCTAGAGAGCTGTTGTCCAGTTGCAGTCCCTCTTTTGAACATCTAAACAAAGACAAAGCCAATGAATCCTCATACAAACTGCTCATGGCTCTACACCAGATTTCATGTTACATGCTCTGAGACTGAAAAGTCTCATGACGAAGTCTTCAGGCCCTATTCTACTAATGGAAAAAATTAAATGGGAAGGGGAAACGGAAATGAAATGGAAAGGGGGAAAGGGGAAATGGAAATTAAATGGAAAGGGGGAAAGGGGAAATGGAAATTAAATGGAAAGGGGGACACGACGACAAATTTTGAAGAATCCAACCTGATCATCGGCAGAAAAAATTAAACTTCATGTGCAATAAGTACCCTGGCCTCAGTGTGCATTGCACAGCTAAAAGCATGCTTGAATTAGAAGTTTCTGAGTTATTTTTCAAGTCAATCCCTGTAAGAGGCAACAACAGGTTTTTACTGACATTTTCGTATTGCAAACAATTTTTATTATATTCCCTCATGTACTCCAGCAGCTGTGTTAGCAATGCCCTTGGTAATAGACTTCAGACTCTCCAGTTTGTTTGCATCTGCTATATTTAGGTTTGTTGTTCAAACCTCTCGATCTGAATATTGGCATGACTCATCAATTGTTGGCAGCCTATTATTATAACCAATCAGCATCTTACAATTAGAGACAATGGCTTCTGAATAAAATTAGTTGACTGGAGTCCTTTTTGAGCCAGTCAGCAGTAGCCATCAGAGAAAAAGCTTAATCATTTGTAATTTTGTGTTATTGATCCCAAAATGCTAGAGATAAAACACCGCTGGAAAACTTCCTGGAGATTATGTCAATACACACTGAGTATTAACACAATCATTTTTAAGAAGCCAGACACAATGATTCATCCCTTTTAACACATTCCTGGACTTTGGAATTACCTGTTATGATTTCCATATCATTATTTACACTAACTGAAAAGCTTACCTTTCTCCCAAAATACTAATTTTAAGGTTTCACAGGAAAATTCTGCCTGAGCAACAGTTCTCTGAGTAGTTTCATTAAGTGTCCAGATCTATTTGACTTTGCAACCACATGGGAACTTTACTACTCATACATGTATGAGCTCCACGATCAGCATTTTTGGCAAGTTCTCCTACACTGCAATTTGTTCTTGATATAACTTCACAACAGAGATCAGTCAGTGCAATCTTTGGACTCTACTGCCTCTGGCATGTCTGTCCAGCATAGCCTGTGAGAAGATTGGAGTGACACACTACACCGGTGGAAGCTGTGGCATTTGGGGAGAGGCAGAAGCCTCCAGCTTTGGGCACGCTCTGAAGTTGGGTTAGCCAGGAGCCCTGCCTTTTTTCAGGGATAACACACTGCTTGTCGGCTGCTGAGTGGCATTTTGCCACCAAGAGGCAACCTTCCAGCTTCCAGTGCTGTTTACAGGCATGTTTCACCTATAATTTGGCAAGGCAAATTGTTATCTGGCATGGCAAAAAGGTTGTTGACTCCAGGTAGAAGCTATTTTAAAATGCTTTTATGTCGGTATAATTTTTCCTCATTTCCATTTCTACCAGGGCATAATTTTAAAGCTCAATGCAAAGAAAAATATATCACCCTACTATCTTTCCAGAAGAACTCAAATGGCAATTAAACTAGCATCTTAACCAATACATCTTTGTTTGCAAGCCCAGCATATCAAGCAGTACCTTCAGAGTGCCAGTAAAGTTTAATTGATGGCACCACCTTCCCCAAGAAGACAGAACACCTCCAAAAAAAGCTGTAGGAATTCTGAAATATAATTTTTCAAGATTTCACACTCGACAGCATTGATTATTAATGATTTTAACTCATATACGGAATTTGCTGTTTGTCAGCTCAAATCGTATTAACTTCATCTATGAGCATCCCTCGCACCCTGTGATACCATGACAAGCCAGGGCTGTGTACAGGCTTCACATCAGTGTGGGTGCTCTGCCTGCAGAGCAGCCTCCCCAGGCCAGTGTCCTGAGCCCACGTGAGTTTTAAATGCCACCAATCATCACTCATGCTCAAATGACAGCACAAAAACTGTAACACAGAGCGTGGCGCTTTTTTATTTCTTTTTTTTTTTCTTTCCCTTCACCCATTCAAACAATGCCATTTAAGCTCTGCTTTTACTCTAGTGATTGATGGCAGTCCAGCACTCAGCAGTAGGGAGATGAATAAAAGGTACAGGTCAGTCCTGGACCTAGCTTGCTGCAAAACACAGGAGTACAGATTATGATACACTACTGCTAGACCGGCAGGGCATCTTCCTGAAGGCCTCACATTGCAATGTCACTCCTATGACAGTCTGAACATCTTATTTTGAGACACACACTCTCCTCTGGGACACAGCTATACACTATGGAGAATTTGTCCATCCTTCCCACATGCCAATTTAGGGAAATGAAATAGAATGGACATGGTTGATGTGCAGGGAAAATACATCATATTAGTTTTCACAAATGGCAGATTCTGGAACAGACACTTGGGCTATTAAGATAGTTTTAAAAGAACAAATAAAAATACAGCCAGAATGGCAGTAAACGGACTTATATCAAGTCATAAAAAAGCAGAAAAGTAGCAAGCAGGTTCAGACTTCAGTCCAAAAATTGTTGGGACAAACTCACAGTAATACGACACTGGACAGCAGGATTCACAATAGCAGCAGTAATTTTACCCTGAAAAGCTTTCCTGTTAAACATTTACCACCACTGTCAGCCAAATCCTAGCCATGATTTCAAGTGTGACATGAGTGAGTTTTCGTATGCCAGACTTTATCTTTCATAGATGTTTCTCTCTTGACATTTCTATGCAGTCACATTATGAGAACATGGACACACATGGATTTACCAGTTCCTCAGCCTTTTGCAGGATCCAACACTTGTACAATTGTTATTTCCATTCTGAGCCCAAGTCCATCATTTTCCCACATGATATTTTCCTCTTGCTTTACTCATAAGTTCCAAAGGAAGTGGGAAGGAGGAAGACCACCTCTTCCAAAATATCCTTTTTCCAGGGGAGACTAAGCTGTTTGAATATGGGCCGCCTGAGCAGTTCCTGAGGCTGAACAGTTTCCTTGATGTATACATGACAGCACAGGATTTCAAATGAGCAACTAAGTGCTGGAAGTGAATAAATAATTCAGTGGGAGAGATGGTGAGTGTGCCATTCAGTAAGATTAATTTTATTATGAAAGAAAAACGTTCACTGGAGATTGTGGGAAAACCTTTCGGAGGACAGGTTTGTGCAAGGACTGCATTGGTTGACTTGTATTTTAAAGCTGTTGACAAGAAGTGGCTCTTTAATGTGCATGTTCACATTTCTAAAATGCTGCACTGGTGCCATGGGCACCACTCATGGAGTCCACCATGTCCTGTAGAGCATCAATCACACACCAGGTTGCCTTGAGCTCAGAGATCATTCTGCTAAGCTTTGGGAGAGATAATAGCAGTTACGGATTCAAGCCTAAACAAATCAAGTTAATAGATTTGTTTCCTTAGTAGGGGGGAAGGAGATTTTAAATCCAACTTTTACAGGTAGCAAGCTTATGTTCAAACATCTATGCAGCAGAATACACCACCTCATGACACTATTGTCCTTTAAAGACCTTTTCTGTAATTTCCACTGAGCTTTAATGTCTTCATGGAGAATAAATCTCAGCCACCAACACATGCTTAAATTTTCCACCACTGATCCCCGTGAGCAAATGAACCAGAATTTCTGACAGAGTTCAGAACTGCCCATGGAAAATTCCATTTTCTTCCCATTTCATAGTCTTATTTCCACCTGTCTGTGCACTGTGTAGTCTCTTCCGACTGCACTCGGTACAAGGCATATCTTGGCCAGATTCTCGTCTTGGGTACAGCAACACAAACCCAAACAAACCACTACATCAATGAATATTTACTTTGAAAAGCAGTTCCACTTTTAGCCCTCTAAAGAATTACTGAGTATTTTCAGATTCTAGCAGAAATAGATTAGGACCTGAAAGTTTAACTAGATTCAAGTTTAACTAGATTAAGTCTGTAGAGTTATTGCTCAAGCCTATACTCTGTCTCTTTTTTTCAGTAATTACTGGTCTCCCTGTAAGGAAGATTTTGAGGGCCAGTCCTTCCAATGAGGTTGATTAGTTTATGTCTGGTCTTTATCAAGAAGCAGCAATGAAGTCTCTGGATTTACACTACTGAAATGATTTTACTTACTCATCTTTTCATTTTCAGGCGTTAAGTTTCAGTGGCTAGACCTTCCAGACTGAACATGCCTAATCCATCCAAACAGGAGCCTACTGCCAAAGGGGTGGGTAAGGGTCCCTAAATATCCTGTTGCTACCTGAATACTTGCAGTATTTCCCATTGACTGGATTGAGCAGTCAGGTGGCTACAGTGCAAACCTTTGATCCAGCCAAAAAACTCACATCCCTAAACCAACCATGGTTAGATTGGAGTTGACTCATCTGTCAGTTCCCAAACAGCCAGACAAGATGAACAGTTGGATTTGATGCATGGTGGAAGCAAGCAACTGGGAGACTGGTACAGCCTCTTTGAAAAATCAGTCACTAAACAACTGAGTTAAAACTATAATTTCTTACGGTGGTAAGTCACAAAATAGAGAGGTAGTGGTAGGGAGTAGCTAGAGCAGGAATGTGAAAGAATTCATGGTAAGATGGTTATCTACAGGGAGAAATTAACTTGTTCGCTTGCTTCATAAAAACCTATTTCAGAGATTGGTCTTTGCTGAAGGTGCAGTAAAGCAAGTAAACTGAGCAACAAGAAAGCTCCATGGGCAAAGTCATTCCTGCTCAGCTACCTTTACTCCATTGTTTCCTTGGTCTAAGCAATTTATGAAATATGAAATAAAAACATCAGAGAAAACGCCTGTGTCCTGACTATTCCCATGCAGTTGATCACAATTGCACTTCCCATGTCAGAAATTCTGAATTAGAAAAAAACCAAAACCAACCAACAAACAAAAACTGCAGTGTTTTTAAAATGAAAAAAAAAAAGAAACTTCTGTATTGCACAGTCAAATGAGACGAGGGTATCTTGTCATAAATACCCAGAATTTGGAAACAGGATAGATATATTAATAGGTGAACATCAGAACTCAGAAACCACCACTTAATCACAGAGACAAATAGCACAATGTTTCAGATTCAAGCTTATTTACACATCTCTTTCCTCTCTATAGAGAAAGCATTTTTTTTTTTTTTTTGCTTTTCATGAGAAGGAGCGAGGAGAGGTTGATTATAACTGAACTAAAGAAGATACTTGACTATGAAAATATGCCAAGAACCAAAAGAAATCATCTGTTAACAGGGGAACCCCCCACCCATACATCTGTACCCTAACATCTTTTTGATTCCAGCTGTTCCTGTGAAGAATTTCTTTCTGCCAACACAAAGTAGCCCAGGAGCCTCTTCAGGTTTTTTTTTGCCTGCTGGTACAAATCTACTCTGTGCAGAGAACAGTCTTTGAAAAACATAAATGATGCAAGGCCAGATCTAAAGCATGTTGGAGGTCTTTCAATTTTTTTATCTTTCAGATTTTTATGAGCCTGCAACCTGTCTTGACTGTTTTGAGACATGGTGTGACACAGGTAAGGAGAGGGAAGGTCTCCAGGAGATCCCTCTGGTGTGTAGCAAGGCAGTGATGAACTTGTTTTAGCCTCCAGAAGTCAGTGTGATGCAAACCTCTCTGTCTTCTCAGGCAAGAAAACAGCAGAGACTGTTACCTCCTCTTGTTACTGTATTACCATGTGACACGGTATGACTTTTGAATTCAGCATTTCTATTGCTGTTCTCTATAAGGAGCTCACCTTGGGCAGCTAATTCCTGGTTTTTAATCCAACAGAGCTATTCTGGCAGCACAAAGGCTGTATTAGCCTCTAGGTAAGTGCTTTCCAACACAACCTCAGTTGGAACTCCTTTTTATTTCAGTCCATAGAAACACTGTATCCTACCAATTCAATTCAGTACAGGTGCAACTAGTTTCCTCATTTGCTGTATCCACGAGTTTCTATTTCTATGCTAATTTGACTTTTCTCTGTTCCTTAACCACAAGCAGCAGCCTCTCACAAATCTCTTGTTCTGTTATTTACTCATCTGCATTCAAGTGTTGCCTTGTGACCAAAACATCCTCAAAGTGTTTCAATGACTCTACTAGTTTTTCCACTCATTTCCAAGCACCACCCTTCTCAGAGTGTACCAAGAAACGGATATTCCAATATCTGAGCTCCTTGCTACAGAAGATAAGAAACAGGAATACTATGTAAATGCACTTCCATCTGCATTGTACCACACAGCACCACTATAATAACTGGGCAAAAAGAGCAGAAAACTATGAGAAAGAAGCATCTGGTTGCTCTTTTTTTTCAATCTAAAAGCAATTTACTTTAAATCAGATGACCTACAAATAGGAAGGTCTGCTGCTCTGCAAATACCTGCTCTCTTCACATGTCCTCTTAGCCCTACTTCACTTCAAATTGACTAGTTTTTCAAGCACTGGTATGACAATAAGTCTTGAGAAAGCAGCATTTGCCTCACTAGTTCAAACTCTTGGTTAACCCAGCCCAGTAATTTCACTGTAACGGCAGCCAGGTCTTCTCACTGCAAGATAGATGCAGAAGCAGAACAGGTTTGCCACCTGATGTCAGCCAGTCCATATGCACTCAGTCCTGGGCTCACAGCTGCACATAGTGGAATTGCCCTCCCTGCTGAATATACTTCCCCAAAATTAATAGTCTCATCAAGGCACCTGCTAGAGATGTTAGTCAGGAGAGAACATCCTATGCTCTACAATTCAAGGTCTACCCACAGCACCTTCTCCACGTGCCTTTAGCAAACATCAGTCCACAGCACCCAGCACCCCTCCTTGCCTGGTCAGTCCACTAATTATGGAAGGAGGGGGGCAGGAAACACAGCCAAGCCCCCTCATTAGTGCACTGCTTTCCTCCTCACAGCCATCAGAGAACTGAGACAGGCCAGCACTGTTTGTAACAGCACACACAGCTGGAGATCAGACAGACCTCATTAGGCTTTGACAAATCCGCCTTTAGAACCCAAAGTGAAGCTCAAACACTAAAGCAGCTGCAGAAATGCATCTTCAGCCAGTCTGGGCAAATTCTCAATTTACCCAGCACTTGAAAGAGCCTTACAAGCATCCTGCTCAACATGCCATGGCACTGTGAAGGATTTCTCACAGGCCTTCTGATTAGTTGAAATTTTTGTTATCATTCAGTAACAGGTCTAGATGCTTGCTTTCCAGATTCTTCCATGCTGCTGATTTGGGCTCCACTGTAACTACAGACTGACATTGCTTACTGAGGTGCAGGAGTAGACATGCAGGGGGTCTAGCCAGACCTGGACAAAAACAACATGTGCCACTTTAGATTTCTATCCAGAGAGGACTATCCCTGCATCCTTCTAAAAAGCCCAGATCTTCACTTCAAAAGCATTTCTGAACATTAGGTAAAGGAATGCTCTCTGCCCTTTTCTGCAGTGACTGAAGCTGGTCTGAGCTGAAGAGTACACTGAAAGGGCATCCCAGCTCCCTTCTGACACACTAGCCTTTATGCTGTTTGTGGTGTCTCCCCTTTTCCTCTTCCCTCAATCATTGCAGAGTAAGGCAGGTTGTCTCTCCCATGCCTAACTGCTTTCCTTAACAATTAAAAATTCCTTTACAAGATACAAGCAACCTGATCTTTTACCTCTTTCTTCAGCCTTCTGACATTTTTGATGTGACTGTGATGAGATCGATGAATCTCTTCACCAAGATTCAAAATCCTTAGAATTCACCCTCTATGTCCAGTCTCACAAACTAATGTCGTTATGGATTTTGTCAACTATCTATTTTTCAACACTTCTAGTAAAGTAACACTTAAACATGTAACATTCTGCTCCTTAATAATGCTCTTTAGCAAGCATCTTAGGACAGGAAGACAGGACTAAGGACTTTCCCAGCCAAAAACAAAAAGGGTGAACAAGAAAAGAAAAAGGGAGAACAGTCACATAAAAATCCCATGGCAATCAGCAAGTTCCTTTCATCACAGTATCATGTTTAGATTAATAATAAAATGACGAAAAAAAAAAATCTTTACTATCTTCAGTTTTTGATCCAAGCATTTGCATGTTTCTGGGCATAAAAGGACCTTTTCTTCATTTTCCTATACCCACATTTATGCAAAAGAAGGCAGAAATCAGATGTGTCTGTTCACTCCTAAGTAGCTGAGCATTCACATCCTTGCTTATGCACCCATCGGTGTCTATATTTTCACACTGTAGTTGATTAACCAGCACTACATTATATCGAAGGAAGTACTGCTTCCCTGAAAATGGCTATTGGAATTTAATGGTAACTGTTTTATATCCCAGGGGTATTATCACTGTTGCAGTCAGATTTCTACACTTAATTAGTTCATCGTCTGCCCTTGATGATTAGGTGGCGCTTCTCCATGGCAACATTGATTTGTGAAGTTTAGTTTCAGAAGGAGGAGAAAGCCACAAACCCGCAGATTTCAGCATAGCTGGCTACACCACGAGCAGGGATCGCTCAGGCTGCAAATCCTACGAGACAGGAGCTGTTTATCCAACTTGTGCTGTGCTTCAGCAACTGGCAGGCTGAGCACTGCCCAGTGCCTCCCTGGCCCTCTGCTGTGGGGCTTGCAGCTGACTAGTCATGTGTTGACTCATTATTTCAGATATGCTAGAAAACCAGCCAAAACCAAGGGTTATAACACTTCAGGTTCCATCCTCATCTAAACAGAGCTACTGGGGAGGTGCCATTTATTTTTTGCCATGTTACAGACCAACTTGTTTCAAAATTTTCCCCTTGCCTGGTTTGACCATGCCTCTAATACCTACTATTTTGCTGTAATAATAAGAAATAGCAACTAGGCTTTAGACTCTTTTCTATGTCGGAAAATCCCAAGACAGTCTGTACATTTGGTGAAGCACACACAAGACATCCAATAACTTGCCCAGCAGTTAAATCCTCTGAGTTGCAGAACAATACATGCTTAGCTGACATCAAAGCTGCCACAAAGCATTAAACTCACATAGCAAAATCAGACAGAATTACCATGACTCTACCTGGGCAGTAAAGAGTTATTGATGTTGAAAAAGTTTTAAGTAGCCAGTATTTCCTCATTCTTCAAGGAATTGGGGACCTATTGCTATTTTCTAAGAAGACACAAAACCTCACAAGAACAAGTAAGTAATATGAGAATACTTACTATGGAGTCAAAAAAGCCAACCCCAAATTTTCATCTTCAAGCAACTTTAGCCTCCATTGTATAGGGTTGCTACACATGAGGATTAAGTAATGGCTACTCAGTCTGTTCTAGTCTGGCTCTGAATATCCCCTACTGAAGATTTTCTGTTTTGAAAAACTAACTGGAGCAGTTTCTGCCCACCATGCAGCTTGATGAGGGTGGTTAGATTCTCTTGCCTGTATAGCAAACGCCGCATTATTTGTACCAAATAACACATTCCCACCAGAAGAAACCTTCCCATTTCAGTGGTCCTTGTGGTTCCCCTCCTGTCCCTCCCAGGGGGAGCCACAGGAACCCCACAGTCCCTCAAAGTGCAGGTTGACTCCTGGCTCTCTACTGGATGTAGCTCCACTGTGCAAAATGCTGGGGGGTTGGGGTGGGTCATTCAGACCTCCTGTGCACTGTTAACAGCAGAGCTGTCTGAATGAGCTACAGTAAACCAACACGGTTTCAGTTTCTGCTGCACGCTGCTGAATTAAAGTCTCCTCCAGGGACATCATTGCTGTTAGAACCACCACCTTCCCGCCCCCGTTGTGTGTGAACAAAGTATCTGTATAGATCTGTGATCTATTTCAAATACAACAAAAATCAGGCTTTAAAAGCAGCACAAATCATTGACTGAGCCCCCGACGGCAGGTCCCTTGCAGGCCACAGAAGAATGCCGGGTGGGAGCAAACAGGCAATTACAGTTCCAGCTATGCCTGACTTATCTAAGGTGCTCTATTGAACCAGCAGCTTAGCCAGCCAGTGACATGAGCAATGCCCAAAGAGCTCAGGGTACTAATTGGTAGGATTTTCAAGTGCACTAAAGGTCTGCTCTACAGGACTTCCTGGCCACTCTAATGGAATTAATTTCATCCTAATGCCTCATTGTTTGTATTATGTATCCTCCTCCTCCAAATATAGCATTTCAAATAATTAAAGCCAGGTTAATTACTCTGCCAGCCACTGGGAACACTTACAATGCCACCACATGTGGCAAAGGAACCACATGCAGCTAAAGAACCCCATGCTGTTTCCCATGTGTCTGGATAGTAAAAAACCCCACACTCTTCTGCATTTCAATAAATAATACTATTAACTAAAATACAGATGTGTGAAATTAGATGGTGTATTGGGTATGAGATTTGAAAGTCGAATATACAAGTGCTCACAACAAAGCAGGCCATCTGAAGGTTCAGGAATTATCCGTCTCTTAGGGGGTTACATCCAATAGTCTGGCATTACCAACACAGAGCTCAAATTCTTAACCCAGCCAGGGGAAGGGCAAGGGGAAAATACAGATGTTGGGTACGTAGGCACTAAGAGGCCACAACACCAGAAAGGAAAAACTCTAACTGAATGCAACTCATTGTAAGAGTAAGTAGAATGGATTTACCAAATACACCTGTAAGCTGGAAATCAGGATGTCCCTAGCCAGCAGAGACATTACCTGTTTGACCTTCCACAAAACAGCAGCTTTATAGATGAAGTAATGACAGTTAGGGAAAGTGAATGTAAGAGCAAGTACAAGTGACGGTGGGTAAGCTTACTTTCGCAGCCTGAGATATCCTTCTAGTCTTACATTTAAGATCTTAAGTACTCCATATGTCCCAGCAGATTTATTGGGACATTTTTCACACACTCACCTCCCCCAGACACCACTGTCTCAGAGCTCAAGTGTTTAACAACAGGGGAACAGTTCACCCTCTAGGCTTTTGATCTACCCATCATCTAAAACAGGGAGATGAAAGTATTTCAGTTCTCTGGGAAGCATGGCCACTACTTACTTAGGTTTTCTACAGATAAAACATCTGGAACGACACAAAAAAATTCAAACTTACAGTAATTACTTTGTAAGATTGGAGAGGTACATAGTGCAAGATCTGTTACACTTAAAGCAACAAGTGGCCCATGTTTTCTCTGATTTCTTTTACAGCTTGGGTAATTCAGCAGCCAGGATTTCATTTGCTGCTGGCAATTCAGACAGCATTTGTCCCCAGATCCATAAATGTTACCTAAGTGAGTTTCAAACAGAAGTCTACTTGGACATTAGGATGTTTAACTTGCAATCCAAAACTAATCGTTGTCCCTCTTTCACTGTTCATCACATCATTCACAAGCTTGTTTGCACTGTCCATTTCAGGCAGCCTTAGTAAAGTCTGGGAACAGTCATCTTTACACTGCTAGTATTACAGATGGAAGGAAAACCTCTTCTTAGACTGAGCCACTAACCCCAAGTAGCAAATTGTACTTTTTACTCTTTCCTTGCTGGTCAAATCTCATGTTTTCAGAAAGTGCAGAGTGTATCAGCAGTTAAGAAAAGAATAAAAAAGCAGAGTATAAAATTACACAGTTCTGTAATGGATCATATTCCCCTCCCCCCAACACCTTGACTTAATAACTTATGAAGCCAAATAATAAACATTTTGTTCCCAAACCCACTATGCTGTTCTGGGGTTGTTTTCTGGGAGTTGGGTTGGGGTGTGTATACAGCACGTTGCTGCTATTTTTGGTTTTGGTTTTTTTTTTTTTTAACTAGACTTGACACACACAGAGGTACATCAGTCTTTATTCTGACAAACAGCAAGCCATGTCCTCTTTCACTCATAATCCTTGACCCTCAACAGGACTTCCTTTTCCATAAACTCTGAATCTGGGTGCTCCAGTAACTCTGAGAGCAAAATCCACCTGTGACTTAACCTAAACCAGATTACATTCAAGTTCTGCCAACAGGGAAGGACACCTGCAGGATAGCAGAGTTCACTGTGTCAGGCTGCTTTGCCTTTCAAGGACTTCCACCTTCCAGATCTGAAAATGATAATCAAGCAGATTCAAGGATAACAGTGTGAAAGAGGATTTTGTTGAACAAGCAATTTAATACACCTACCAAGCTACAGATAGCTTCCCAAAAACTGGGAAAAGTTCTGTAAAAAGTCTTAGTTAAAAATTGATTACCCAAAACATGAGAAAGGTAAAAAATTAGCTAGATTCTTCAATAGATATATTTACCACAAGTTATCCTGTCAGGAAGCTGCCTCTTACAATATGCCAAGTTATGTGATCACTTGCTAAAGTGATTTTGTCCATATGACAGAATTTACGAAGAAACGGGCAACAAATGGCAGCATCACTGCTCCTTTTTCTACCCACAAATAATTTGTTTTTTTAAATACAATATTTTAGCTGGAGCAGGTCTCTGGAGATGATTAAGTAGTATTAAAGGCACTATTAAGAGACTGAGCTTATAGTGCAGCTGCACCTTCCACAACTGTTTGGTTTGCTGATAACCTTTGACATATAACCATGGCAGCAAAGAGTGAAAAATGCTCCTGCAGTGTGACAAGTAAAGCACAAATCCACAGAGTGGCCAAACACATGAAGCAGATTTTCACTTTAGAAATACAAAGCCAACATATTTATCAAGGTCAAAGTTTAGTGACCACTACCCATCATAACTATATGCACAGCACATGTACGTATCAAACCAAGTATATAACAGCAGGATTCGATTCCTCAGTCACAGAAGCTCAACTTGAGCCATATGTTAAAAAAAATGCAAGAACTGAGGAAGCAGAGAGCAAGTGTTGGGCTCTGCAGAAAAGTATCTGGGTACCCTGGTAGATACCAGCTTGCAGCAGCATGCCCTCACAGCCATGAGGGCCGGCTGTCTGCTGGGTTGTACTGGTAAGAGCACAGCCAGGAGGCCAAGGGAATCAGTCAGAGCCTGTCTGTGTTTGTGAAGCCCCATGTGGACCTCTCTGATTATCTCAGCCCTTCCAATACAGGACAGCAGTTGCCAAGTCTCTTGCAGTGACTAAGGGTGACAAAAAATTCCAGAATTCCAAAATGAAGCACAAGTGTACAGTTGAAATCAAAGTAGGACACTTTTTTTCAGAGAACTTTCTCCTCATTTGTAAATTCAGACCATCAGTTCAGTCTCCAGAGGCTATTCTGGCACCATATATAATTCTATCTGAGAAAAGCATCCCACCAGTTTTTCCTGGGTTCACTAAGATGATCTTCATTATATTTTAAGCAATTCCTTAAGTACTTCAGGGCATTTTTAGTCACTTGGAACTGCAAGCAACTGCAAAAGAAGTATTCCTTTAATTGCACTCACACTCCATATGGTTAGCTTTAAAGGCACAGGAGCAGCCTGACAGGACTGACAGCCCATCTCGGTGTTCAGCAGGGACTTGTGGGATGCACAGTCTGCATTCAGTGCAGCTCACACCGGTGACACACTAACCAAAATCACCTGCTAAGCTATCAGCTCTATACAGAGACACTTAGTGCGCTGTCTCACAGCTGCTATACCTGTGACAGACCACACCCCACGCATGAGCATGTTTAATGCACAGAGGCCCTTGTAACACCATTTTCAGCTGCTGAAGGTGTGCCATCCTGATGTTAAAGGATTTTCTTTCTTCAGCTCACTCTTTTGTCCTAAGGTGCACTCACACAAGTGGAGAGAAAAGGCATTACCGACAAACATATAATTAAAGGGAGATCTATGCTCTGGCTAGACTATAACTTTCATTTGCCAGAAAAAAAATCCATGGGAAATTTCAGAAAAAGAAAATTCTGAATTATTAGGAAATACCACAGCTGAAAAAATTTCTAAGACACAGCTACTAAGGGCATAGACATGAGCGACAGAGGATACTGATGAAGAATGCAAACTTGATGCAGTACAGAAATAAAATGCAACTTATTCCCCTTGCAGGGTATTTTTTTCCTTTCAATCTCGTATGCAGAATTTGCGCAGGACCCCGAAGTGCAACTAGGTTTTATGTCACAATAACACTACGTAACTTTAGATTTCATAAAGGCTAAAAGGAAGCCTAGGTTCTCTTGAAAAATTTTAACATCATCTCAAATTAGAATTTCATCTGTGTTTTTTCCAAGGTTTTCCATTTGGGAAACAAAAGAGTGTTTCAGTTTGGTGCAAGCAACTTCACTGAACATACAGTGTTCTCTCAAATAGGCAAAGCAGGGAAAAGCTACAGTTCAAGAAAGAAAATTCACTTGAAGGGGCACGGCAGCGTTGCATCATGAGGGTCAGATTATTTTATATTCCTCTATATCTTATAACTGGCTGTGCAAATGTTAAACTGAGCATTAGTTATGCCAGGCAATCACAGACCTAACGAGGGTAGCAGCACTGACCACATACCTGGCAGTAACCATCAGCTTTCTTTTACTCCCTGTACAGGCCTGTGGGGAAAGACACCATCACTTTGTCCTGATATTTATTGTTTTAATTGAAGCGAAATAAAACCCATTACAGGTAGTCACAGCAATTAGCCCCATGTGGTCACTCAACCTATTTTTTGAATAAAAGAAGCATTTTGATAACAGCAAAGCAATTCACTGAGGGAAACACACAAAAAGGTACCTTTGATACTTTTTGCCTAAATAAAAGACCTGAGTTAGGGGACTAACCCAAGGCAGGAGAAATTCAAACAGCAGAGTAAACAGCTCATCTGTATTAATTGACCATTTGCTCAGAGTGAAACAAATTTTACACTTAGGCTGAATTTCTTTATCCTTTCACCAGTTGACTTCAAATGGTGACTTTCTGGAATTACAGCCCTACAGAAGGCCTTGCTGGCCTATTAGTCCATATAAATATCTCAGACTTTTCAGTCTTCTTCATTCACAAAACCAGGGTGTGCTCACGCTGGCATTAGAGTCAAACATGCATGAAAAAAAAGTATCTGAGAGACCATATTATTCTGTTACTTTATAGGAACATTCAGTATTGAAGACACTTATTTGATAGTTTTCAAAGGATTCGAGAACATTCCTAATGAAGAGAGTCAGATTATATTTTAATTACTTCCTAGTACTAATCAGTGTGAGATACATGTTCTTTAATAAAACGGAAGCTATCTTGAGATATAGCGAGTGCTATCCAGCTGCACAGTAGTCCTCAACATTCACTATTCCCTCTAGCCTCATTTGTTTAGTGCTCCAGTAAACAAGTGGGACTTCAGAGGCAGTCCTTAAAATGGACATCTGATACTTGGGTGGAAGCACATACCAGCATCCAATTTGGTGATTTTGTTTTTGGTGTGGGTTCTCCCACCCCCTCCTTCTTTTCAGTTTCATCTTCGAAACTATCAGGCATGCTGCTAAGTCTAAATCAACTGTAATTCAAAACAAATACACTTGTTAAATGCACAGACATACAGAAAACACAAAACTCAGTGAAAATATTTCAGACAGACTCCAAGTCACAACGGAAGGGGAGGGGTTATTAAAAAGCCCTCAATAAAGGGCTCTTGTTTAGAACTTGTTAATTACCGTCAGTCAAGCACGGACAACAAGGATCTGATCTTTCAAAGTGAAATTTCCATCTCCAAGGAACGAAAACAATGCTTAGTTAAATCCAGAGGAGCAGCAAGCCTATCTTTGTAAGAGGAAGAAGTAAACAGGCTTCAGAAGAAAGATGAAAAATATTTAGATTTCCTAGAGGATTCCAAAATTCCAGTTATAAAAGCCAGCAAACACTTGCCGTTAGAGTGTTGTTTAATTGATACAATTAAACTTATGAGAAATGCCAAGATGGAATTTGTGACAGGGGACAGACGGTTTCCTGAACTACATCAACCAACATGCATCTTATCGTATGCATATTCTGTGTAGGAAGCTTAAAAGAAATATTTTTATTTGAATTATCAGCAACTTGGCCAACTAGAGTTAAAGCAACTTCAAGGTATGTAATTTAATAAAGTGTCCTCCCACTTTTTTGCAAACTTTGGCATCTCTATACCTGGGTACAGGTATAGTAAGTGCCCAGCTTCCCTGATTTTGTCTAAAATATCCCAAGTGGAATAGAGTCAGCTCCCACATAAACTGCATTAAGCACAGCCCTTTATGTGGTGATTTCAGATTCAAATTTACTTGCATATCACCTAAGTGTTTTCCGGTTTTTTTTCCCCTTTTACCGAATGTCTTCTCAGGAACCAGAAGACACGAATTATATGTATTCAAAGGAAGATGCTATCTGCCCATTAACATTATGCTGTGAGCTGTAATAAAACATCAACAGCAGAAAGAAAGCACTACCACCTCTATGACTCTGTGTGGTTTCATAAGGAAGCTCTTCCTTTTAATGCACGTCAGGACTGTTTCAGACAGCACTTGTCAAATGGTGCTGGAGTAGGTCCAAAGCAGTTCCAAACACTTTCAGGGCATCCATTACCCTGCTGGTAGATAAGCATCCTGTGATCTGCCACAGGTTCTTTAAATCAACATTTCAGAAGTGCACTGACATCGGGTCCTTTAACTCCAGAACATTACCAATTAAAAAAATTTCCCAAAATTTTCCCAAATTAAAAAAATTTTCCCAAAATTTCCTCTGCTAAAACCTCGGCAGAGGGAATGGGGTGGGGAAAGGGGCGAGGGGACAGGCAGAAAGAAATCCAGAGTTAAATTTGGTACCGGCTCAAACTGCCGATGTCGAGACAAGCCGAATTGCAGCAGAAGCCCTCCTGCTGAGGCAGCCTAGCAGAGAGGGACAGCTCGGTAAGGGCACAAAGTCAAAGGTGCAGCGAGCATCTGCAGCATTCAGTCATCTCCATCGTGCATCTCCCCGGCTTTGTCCTTCGACACAAAAGGCTGATAGCTGTTTCAAGCAAAGGCTTGAAAAGTTCCGAATCGTCTTCAGGTAAGCTCGTTTACATTCTTGCAAGAGAAAGACTTAGCTGAAAGCTGAAGCTTCCATTACAAAAGGAGACAAAGTCACTACTTGCTGTGGCTATTCAACTGTAGTCGAAGTTGTTTTCTACTTTAAGCTGCCAATTTGTGTCTTGACAGCAGCTTCTTCCACCCCCTCCCTCAGTTCTCTTAAAAAGAACAGATTCTCTTAGTTAATTCAAAATGACTGAATTATTTCCCAATACAGTAACTCAAAGTACTTACTATATAATCAATGCTTTTAGACACAAGTATCCGCTGGGCATTTTATTTCACATAGATATCCATGGGGTCAATTACACTTGCTGTGCAAATCATGCACTCGAGCCTGATCAGTGACACTAGAAATTCAATTATATTTGGCTTTCTAGATGAATCTTTTGATGGACTAGGGTGCAGCTATGCAGCTATTTAATTTAATAAAGCTATTTAGATCCAATGTTAAGCAGATGGTGAAACTTGGATGTGATTTCATAGTAACACATTTGAAAGTGACAAGTCTAAATCTCTCACTTCGTCTGGAAACCGGCTTTGGGATAACCTACTCCAACTTACCACAACCAGCTAAGTAGCATCGACAACCAAATTGACCGGATTCTTCCTGCTATTAGGACATATCTGAAGGCAATAGGCAAGTATTGCCTTCTGGTATAAGCAGGACCATTTCCTCCAAGCACCATTCCGCGTTTGCCTTTTTTCTTGCTTACTCTGTGTCATGTATCACTTGAAAGTAAGGTGATTTAACCATTTGCAATGCTGCATCATCGTAATTTTTCCAGCTATAAGAAGGATAGCTGACGTTGATAAGTTACCCGTTTTCCACTTGGAAAATTTCTCAGTTAAACATACATGCACACTCCACAGCCCTCATGCCTTTACACAACATGAAAGCGGAGAAAAAAAAAAATGCAACACTGTATCTCAAACATTTCCATATTGAATCGAAAATTAATTAACACTGCCCTGAGAAGCCAGAGCAGAGAGAGACAAATATGGAACAAAATAGAATCTATTCTCCATCTTACAAGGGCATTAGGTATTTTCTCGTCAATAAAGCCCTAATGAGGATTTATTAGTGAGAAATAAATTGGCCAAGAACATAAAAAGAATGGAAATCCTAGGGAAGAGACTGCTAAACCAATTTTTTAGTAGCCAATTTTAAAACCGCTTGAAGAGCCAACACAAAATACATCTGAACAGGTGAGACTTTTTGCCTTAACCCACAGTTGGTGTTTAGTTACTAATCCAGGGCTCCTAGCAATATTCCTGGTGATGGGAGACAGATCCAGCTGACAGTAGGCATCACATCGAGTCATCACAAGCATTAGTAAGAAAGTAGTGTACTCTGAAACAGCGTGTGTCTTCCTCCAGCCACCTTAAGCCTTTTGTTCATTTGCTTAGCCTACCTGGGTAAACCAATCTCCAACTGATGCTATCCATCACTCTGGATTTTAAACCTAATACAAAGGCATTTTATTTGCCCATAGCCATTTCTCTCTTTCCTCTCAATTCATGTCAAAGAAGGAAAGGACTTTGTTAGTTGTGGGATTAAAGTCAGGCTGCTTCAGTTTTTATACTTAAAAAGAGCAGTCACATCAGTAGATGAAGTCTGGTCTTAAAAGAGCCAGTTTAGTCAAAAGACAGAAATACAACTGCTCTATGTTTTACCTACCATACTTGACAAGGAGTTCAGCTTTTGCCACAAATAGTGCTTGAAAGTAATTATTCTCAAATTACTAGAGCAATTCAGAAAAGTTAGAGATCTGTGGGCCCTTTTTCTTGCGAGTACAACACACTATGGTGGCAGCAGAGACCATGCTTAGACAGGTGTCTGTCTCTCCCCTGACCAGCCAGCATGTAGGTCTGAAGGTCTGAAGCATCTTTAGCAGGTCCACTGCTGCACTGCACATGACCTAATACTGCATACAGCCATAAATCAGCAGGAAAAACTTAATTTTCTGGAGTTTGCTACAAGCTGAATTGTGTAAACAAATATTGGCACAAAATATTTTGCTGTCAAGAAAAGGAGCTGTTCAAGCACAGAATATCTGAAGTCATACAGAGGACTATAACACACTTCTTAATTGGACAGGCAAGATGAAGTATTAGGGAGACTGAAACTGCAGGCACATGTCCCCAGGGACAGGATCTAATGCAGCAAGACCACCAGGAGCAAGAATTCAGAGACCCAAGACAATAATAAACAAGTAAAATTGAACATTGGGAAAAGGACAAAGGGAAAAAAACCACGCAGTGGAATCTTTTATAACGTCTTAAATACTTCACTTGCAATCCTTAACCAATACAGCCAGACCACTATTTTCACACAGATGCAAAAATGAAGTTACTTTCCAGTATTTAGACTGAAGTCACATGGCACTGGAGTGGAACCAGAGGCAAAAGTTGGTAGACAAGGATTTAGTCAAAGACATCTAATTTACCAAGTTACACTAAGAGCAGTACCTGATATATGGTCCCAGGCATCATAAAAACTCAGAACCCACTAAAGTTTTACCAGAACAGGAACAAATTCAAGTGTGGTGCAATAGCAAACATTCAAACTTCTTCCTCTGGCAATCAGTATCAAAAAAGTTATTTCCTGTAAATCTCTGTTGGATTATAATTCTAATTTAACCTAGTGGAAGAGTACATTTCAAGTTGGAATATAATAAATCTGTGTCTAGCCTCAGTCAAATAGAAATGACTTTTTAATATATTTCACATACTCTATGCATTCTGTGTGTAGCCCTGCACAGAAGTTCAAATTCTTCTCAGCTGTTGAGGAAGCTGGAGTCTACTTGGTTTCCAACTTGGTCCCAAAACTGTGAGGTAAATTCCAATTTACAGTCTTGATTACTAGTCATACAAAGGGTAAAAGAGTCACAGCTTGCCTTGTAGGCTCCCAAATAGAATTCATTTTCTACTGACAATTGAAGGATCTAGATTTGGATACAGCATAAAATTAAGTCAAGATCACAAAACAAGACTAGAAAAAGTTTCACTGAGGGGTTGTCAGTGCTGATTAAAATGCTTAACACATCTCTACTTGGGTTTCACATTATTTGAATAATTATTACTAAGACTTGCAACCTATTTTTTGGACATTTTCATTCAGTATAATTCAGCTAAAGGTACTAAGCTAATGACCAAGAACAATGCCACACCTTTGACTAAAGGCAGGAACATCAAATCTTTACTTTCTGTCAGAAAGGAACTCTGAGGTTGTTAGAAATTTGAACCATTACTTTTGCCAGGTAGGCTCTTTTACAAGTACAGTTTTTGACTAAGGATGAAATCATAGGCCTCTACTTCTCAAAGTCATATCAGAAGCAGAGTGCTGAACAGTAATATCTAGAAGCTGCCTAAACTTCAAAAGTCAAAGTTCTTTCAGAAAGCTCTCCCCACAATCAGGTCCTTTCACACACTGGTTTATTAGCAAAGACACTCCCACCTAGCAGTTCTTCATTGCTTACAAATATTTTCAAAGTATATCATCTCAGTTACACATCACGACACACACAGACAACAAAAAAATGAATGAACACTGGCAGGTTTTAATGCCATTGAATTTTCTAAGCAATCTACCAAATACACCAAAAATTTTATTATGTGTTACCCTGCTGAGATATTCAACCATTCTTCTGCCTTTGTTTTTTACTAGTTGTCACAGTTTACTGTAACTTTGACATATCTTTTTAGCACATTGTTAGAACATAACTATCTTTAAACACCTTCAGAAAAATGGGCCAAGCAAGTGCTTCTAAGTTTCCACAGTACTGCAGAGATCTATGCCACCAATTGCACAAACCCATCCAAACCAGCTTTGGAACACCACTGAAAACTCAGGCCACCTTGATTAATTTCAAGCCTCATATTTTAATGGCACTGGTAAGATACGTTATGTGTGTAAACTGCAATGAAGCATTAGCTTTGCTGTTGGGAATAAATGCATTTCCAAAAGCTAAACCTAGTCTTCCAGTACTCTGGGCATGTACCACAGGCAGACAGAAAACCCCAGGCTACCTCCCACAGTGAAGTGACCTGAGTTGTCAAAACAATTTTGACTGCTCTGCTGCTACCTGTTACTACAGCACTCACATGCAGAGCCTTCAGACAACACAGTGGTTCAGAGAGAACAATTTCAGGCCTGTGGCATCCAAAATGTTACTATGATACATCTTAATCACTTATCTATACAACAGTACAGTTTTCCGCACCTGAATTTGTGTCACTCAGAGATGGAAACAGCAGCGACACTACCAGAAAGAAGCTAAACTTAAGAACTCTGAAGGTAAAAACCTTGCCTCCACTCTTCATGAATTATAATACCTTTTTATTGGGCTTTCCTTGAGCTGGATACCCAATACATTAGATAATTCTGTGACTGAACAGCAGTACTCCTTTATCTTGCTTAGTGTTTCCCATCTTTTAGTAGTACATTTTCTTAGTTTTCGTTTGTATTGTATTCACAAACATTTTGGATACTCCAAACATTAAATCTCATACTTTCCATAATTGGACTAACCTGTAGAATTTAAAGATACTTGAGCAGAGGACAGCTTACGTTTATCAAAGCCAGAGATGTGAATTACTAATCTTCCCCTCCTTTCCTACCTCCCTCACCAGTGATTTTGGGTGTTCAGTTCACCTAAGTGCTAGATTTTCACAAAGTACTATGTGCTTCCTGTTATGTAAAATAAATATTGAAAGGATTTCAGCAGGCAACACCACAGACATTCAAAAGTGGCACTGTTAGGAAAAAACACATGCTCTGCATATGCAACCACAGAGGAAGAAACTTATCACCAAAAAAGTGGATCCATTTTTCCATACCTTAAGCAATCTGAAATCTAAACAATATACAAAAATTTTATATTTTGAATGTTTTTATTCCAATCAAAATACAAATACAAGCATTTGAAAATGTACAAAAATAAAAAAGGACATTTTCTACATCTTGAAAAAGCAGATCAAACCTACTTCTATATGTACAATTCTTTCTGTGGGAAGTCCTAATCAGCAGACTTTTTTCTGTTCTCTTCTGAGCATTCTATGCCAAATTCCCTCTCTCAAAATCCAGCCACATTGAAGACTACAAGCAACAATTCAAAAAGCTAACACATTGTTAATGTCCCTGAACAGATTAGAGAAAAACCATTTCTTACAGGTAATAAACCTGTAGGTGATAATATATTTTGCTAATGACTTTAGGGCAAATTACATCCTGATGGGTAGTTTGCAATTCAAGCTTTCTGTAGTTTGTTGATATATAACTTGGGTAACAGAGTTGGACTACATTTTTAAGTTATTTTTACAAATTCAAAAAAACAATTATAGCTTTGCTGATAGCATTCTTCCTTCCTCCCTCCTTCCCCCAAAGTTTTAACTCTTCACACAAAAATGTATCTGCAAATAAGAATAAAAAGCCATAGAAAAGGTCTGAACCCAAAATAATTGTTTTTTACATCATCTGCCAAAATAACAGGGACTAAAATGACCACCTCCTCAACACCACCTTGTACTAATGAATGCAGAGGAAGCACTGTCACAATAGTTTTGAACCACTCTATAATGTATATCCTCATATTTTTGGTATGAAATTTTCCTCAGCAATATTGATCAAATTACCTCAAGAGGTACAGTTCATTCATGGAATCGTCTGTCATTCCACGTGTTTTAATGTTTGGCCAAGACACTGTTTTCTTTTCATATTTTGAGAGATGAGGTTTTTTGGAGCTGCAGTAACGTAAGGATAAGGTGAGGCAACGCTCATGGAAAGAGGTAGCTGATTAAACTGACATTGTGGAAACACATTTTTGGGGGACATAAGCCCTACTTTAGGTCTCAAATACAGCAGGTAGCTTTAAAGTTTAAAACAGATCCTCAGTTTAAAACATGAATGTGCTCAGTTCCTAAAAGAAAAGCAAGGTGACAGTGGTGCAAAGATAACTCCCAAGAAACAGGTTCTCTCCAACCTTTTTCCTTGCCATTCCTTCAGTTGCCAACTTCAACCACATCATATAACAGAAAGCTGCTTAGCAAGAGAACAGCTAATATCTGCTTCTACAGCATCCAGAACACAGGCATCTAAGCCATAATCTTCTAGCTGCTACCTGTAACGAGCTAGAAACATTTAATTTACCTCACCCTATTGTGGATAGGTATCTCATTAACTTTTACTACGATGGAGACAAATGCAGGTTGAATACAGGTTTAACAACGACCTCCTGCCTGCGGCACACTTCACTATGCTAGCTTTCAATTCTGCTGCTTCTACAGCTTTGACTCTTGCCTCTAAAAAATCCAAACATCTGCAGAGGAACACACTAACACCACGGAAGTCATGTTCAGTATGACATACCCATTCTTCTCAACGTTTTGTCTTCAGGTCATCTAATGAAAATCATTATTCTGTACTTACGTGTACATGTACATTTTAGACCCCAACCTATTTTCTGCTGTCTTAAAATATTTCAGGATTGCCCTGTGAGCTCATTTCAGCACTAATACATTATATACATTTTTTTTACTTCCTAAATATTTATGTTTTAGTCCGCAGGAAAACTTATTTTTCCGGAAAGATCCTGAGCACATTTTTTTAACCATTACCCCACACTCACAAGATTTCATGTGGGATAATGTTAGCACTGGTAACATCAGGATATTCTCCACTTACTTCACACTACTGGTTAAGGTTAAAGGGCAGTGCTGAAAAGTCCTTGAAGTTGACTGAAGTCTTTGTTTTCTTGCTAAGACATAAGAACACATCCCAGGCAGTTTTACTGCAAACTGAGAAGAAAGCAAGGAATGTATTTATTACCAAGCAAGATAAACTCTTTAAAATATTTTTCCAAATAACCATTTGGAAAAATGGTTAAATAGCAACTGATAGGTATGATGTAGCTTCACATAAGACACTTACAGAAAGTTCTGTCTTGTCTAGTCATCTACTTCCTCCAACCAAGTTTCATATAGACCTAACTGTAAAACCAAAACCAGCATGCACATCAACAGGCAGAATCAACAGAAAATAAAAAGTTTTTGATGTAAGGCAATTGCTTCATTTTTAACAAGATGGGAAGACACACAGCATACTTTATGAAACAGCCAGTCAGTATTTGAGAGGTAGTCTAGTTGTTCATTTGACTGGGAGAGGTAGAGCTAGTTGAGAAATCAATAGCTAAGGCCAGTCAAAATGATTCCCAGGTTTTCTAAGCTGTGAAAAAATGACTCTCAGCCCGAGACTATTAATGTCACAAGGGATTCAGCTGTCTTGCTCATATTAGTCACTTTTATACAGGTCACGTTACTGTAAAAATATCCATCCAAGGAGAGAATGGTCCAAGAAATAGCCAGGGAAAAAGCTTAGCTACATTTTGGCATGTGTCAACCAATTAATCTAGTTTATGCATCTTACGACTAAAGCTAAAAGGCTCTCCTCTTTTGGCAGGTTGATATAACTAAAAAACCAAATACATGCCCAAGACTAGAAGCAGGTTAGGTCTCAAACTCCTTGTGGTTTACCTATATGAAATTCTCCATGCAATCTCTTCCCACCGGAAAAAACACCAATTATTTTAGAGACGAAAGCCAACGAGACATATGGGTCATCAAGTCAACAGGTAATAAAAGCCTTGTTAAAGATGTCTGGGTACAGAATCATACATAATGCTCCCTTGGATTGATGTAGACTCTTCCAGGTCCTGAGTTCTGTGGGTATCTGCTGCTCCAGTTTTTGTAGTAAGTTTGCTGATAAACAGGATACATAGGCTGAAGACCTTCTTGTTCCTCTGGCTCTTCAGCCTCGTAAGTAAGTTGCCTTCCATTCACAGCTTTCTAAATACACATAAGAATCAATGAGTTTCATACTTCATGTATAGAACCTGCAATTCCTTTTCTTGTTAAAACTTTAAGCAAAATAAAAGATGCATGATCTCCAAAACAGTCCTATGAATAAAGAAACATGAACTTAAAAATTCTAATCACTAACAGACATGAAAGAAGCATTAGTAACTATTCAGAGTTAAGCTGAACCTTTTGTTTCAAGGGAAGTTAGAATTTAAAGCTCAATGAATCTAATGAGCAAATCACCAGTTATGAAAATGTCTGTTAGCAACTCCTGTGCTTTGTTATGTTACTCAACAAAAAAATCAAAGCTGTAGTGTTTAAATATTTAAATTAGTCAGTGAAACTACTACAGGGTATTAAAATGGTATCGTCAGTTTTCACTTCATGAACAGCAAACCCACACCTTGAACAGTTATTGACCAGGATGGACAAATATTTTTTTGCTAATGAAAAACATCTTTATAAGCTTATTTTAAGGAACAAAATGAAATCAAAGCTTCATTTAGAAATTCAAGCCATTTTATTATTTACCATGTGCTGCAAGTTTCCAGCATCTTTCTCTCTGTACTGGCTTTGCAAAGCAAAATGTTCTTTCTGAAAGAAGAAAAGTTACAGTGGAAACAAGTCAAGATTCAACACTGCAGAAGAGGTTTGGTTTATACAAAAATACTAGTCAACACAAAATACAATCTGCCTTGGGAAGTGTCTTAACTGACAACCATTTAGAATCCTTTTTATAAACCAGTGGCTGGTGGAAAAGAAGATCAGGGTCAGTCAGGGTCACCTGTTCCACCTGTGTCTCCTCTCCCAATTTCTTGTCCCCCTCCCAACCTCCTGTGCACACCCCCAATCCACTCGCTGGTAGAGCAGTACAAGAAGCAAAAAAGCCCCTGATGGTGTGTGAGCACTGCTCAGCAGCAACAAACATCCCTGACTCACCAACACCGTTATTTCCACAAATCCAAAACAGCCCCAAACCAGCTACTGCAAAGAAAATCAACTCCTCCCCAGCCAAACCACCCACTGTAGGAGATGAGGTTCAAGACCACGTAAGGAATCTGGAGGTGCACAAGTTCATGGGATCTGATGAGATACATCTGCAGGTTCTGAGGAAACTGGTGCAGGAAGTGACTAAACCATTATCCATGATATTCGAGAAGTCATGGCAGTCCAGTGAAGTTCCACTGACTTGGAAAGAGGAAATAAACCCTCAATTTTTAAAAAGGGAAACAAAGATGATCTGGGGAACTACAGGCCAGTCAGTCACACTTCAGTGCCCAGTAAGACGAAGGAGCAGATTCTCCTGGAAACTATGCTAAGGCACGTGGAAAATAAGGAGGTGATTGGCAACAGCCAACATGGCTTCACGAAGGGCACACTGTGCCTGACAAATTTGGTGGCTGTCTCTGACAGGGTTATAGTGTTGGTGGATGAAGGAAGAGCAACTGATGTCATCTACCTGGACACGTGCAAAGCATTTGATGCCGTCTTGCGTGACATCCCTGTCTCTAAACCGGAGAGCCATGGATGTGATGGATGGACCATGTGGTGGATAAAAAATTGGCTGGATGGTCACACTCAAAGAATTGTGGTTAAGGGCTCAATGTCCAAGTGGGAACCAGTGATAAGTGTCTTTCCCCAGCGCTTGACATCAGGTCTGGCGCAGTTTAACATCTTTGCTGGCAACATGGACACTGGGATTGAGTGCAGCCTCACCAAGTTTGCTGATGGCATCAAGCTGTGTGGTGTGGTTGACATACTGGGGGAAAGAGATGCCATCCAGAGGGACCTTGGCAGGTTTGAGAGGTGGGACTGCTCGAACCTCATTAAGTTCAACAAGGCCAAGTGCAAGGTCCTGCACCTGAGCACAAATACGGGCTGGGTGGAGAATGGATTGAGAGCAGCCCTGAGGAGGACTTGGGGATACTGGTGGATGAGAAGTTCCTTAATGCAGATGACTCAAAATCTCCCTTCTTTCATTTTTTTTTTCACCATTATGAAGGAGCAACTTTATGAGTGAAATGGCTTATTTCCAAATATCCAGATAATCACCAACTGTCTGAGAAACTGGCCAATCTTAATCACAACAAGCAATGTTAACTGAGAATTATGATTTAGGATACATTTTATACTACGGTATCATCACTCCTAATTAAGTTCTTCCCCTTATGCCACAGTTAGTAAAGGGGCACAACAGGATCAAGTGACAACTTTTGCACAATTTTATAATTTTTGTTTTGTAATTCCTTCTTTTCCCAACAGTCCCACAGTGGTAGCAACAACACAAAGTAGCTAAGTTGCTGGTCTTATGGCAGAATCCCTATGCAACAAGTATTCATACAGGTAGGTAATATTTGCAGGGGCTCTCACCTGAAAAAATTATTTTGAAAAGAACCCAATCTCAGTAATGTTTCTCCTTCTTTTCTCCTCCTTTCCCATAGCCTTCTACCTTTCCACATTTGTTTAGTTCAAGTTTTGAAGCAGCTTTGAGTTATTTAACTTTTAATATGACCCCCAAAATGCATTGTAAAATTACTTTAAAAATCATCTAATATTTTCTATCTTCTCCACTTCTCCAAAAGTTATTTTTCACCATCTTCACAGGTTTATTATTCCAAATTTTGTTTGTCAAACTTCTTGTCTTGTAATTCCATTTCAAAGTCACGCTGCTTTTGCTTCTCAAGTCTTGAAATGCAATCTGCAGACCAATTCTGAGAATATGTGATTTACCACTTAACAGGATTGGTAAATCCTCTTACTGGTCTTTCATATCTGAGCTAAGAGCATGAATTTACCACACAAGAAGGCAAAACACACATGGGGAACAAGAACCACCCCCATCTTCACCAAAGGCTAATGTTCTGTGAGAAAAAAAATCTTCCTGCTCGAGACATTCTACCAACAGTGGACTTAGACATGATTAAGACAAACACTGGAAAGCAGAAGAGCAAATTCCAGTTAGTTCATTTATTCAATTAAAACTAGAGACAAAGGAAATCATCTCACATGGCATGAAAAGACAACACCTTTGCTAGAGAATAAAGTTGCACATTTTACAGCCATGAAGCAAGTGATAAAACCAAAATCATCAGGTTCTGTCAAATAAAACTGGTGTTGAGCTACACTCTTTCTATGTAGGGAGAGATAGTGTATCTGGGGTTCTGTGCTGATACTTAACAGTAGTTTGCATTGCCTTACCTTTACATTTTGCAGAGTTTCATAAAAACACTGTTTTACTCTAAGCATGCTCCTTCTCAAACAGTCCTTCAAAACCCTAAACCAATTACCTCACCAACAATTCCATCTTGTTTCTGTTTTCATCAAGGAAGAGGTATTTTCATCTGCATGAAGAGCATTAGGAAAAGAACTAGAAGAGTGAAAGGGAACCACAACCTATAAATGAATCAATATTATGCTAGGTTTAAGAGTACTGCGGATGATGTTTTCCAATCTGATTCAGAAATATTGTCATTTGGTAAATGGTGTTATATGCTTTTAACTATGCTAAGACAATTTCACCATTTTCTTTCCTGTTTTGAATAGGAACAGAAATACTACTGTTAAAGAGCTTTAGCATTTGACTTGTTTGTGTGGTTAAATAAGTGAGGCATACTTCCGAGCTGCAAGTCTAAAATCAGTCTTCTCATGGCCAGCACTACCTACTGGGCTGTACTTCCCTTCATCCACTCTTATTTTCTGTTGCTACAGAAGAGCCCTGTTAAATTCTGAATCCTTCAAGAACTCTGAATGTTGCATTGTATTATGCAAAACAATGTTTTTTTCCTTTTTCCTTCAGAAGCACCTGTCAAGCTAGTAATAGCTTCAGTTCTTTCCCATTGTCAAAGACTACCCATCTCAGTCACGTTTCAAGGCAAGCAAAGAAGTTTTGCTTCTTAGCAATATATCCTTTGAAACAGTGAATCTAATGATTCCAAGGACTGCCTGAATTAGTACACTCTCTCCCACTGCTTTTTTAAATATTACGCAACAGAAAAAAATCCTCTTTAAGCCACTGGAATTCTTCCATTGCTCAACTTCTTGATTTGCCTCAAAAATTCGGTTGCCAAGCAGAGATTCCTCTCTCACTAAGGACGTAACCTTCAGGCTGCTCACTACTCTTTCACATTACATGCAATAAATGGTTCTGAGTAACAGAGTGGCATTTCCATGACAATGATTATTAAAAGAACACCCAGACAAAAGCAGTAGCTTTGTTGCTAAAAGAGGTGATAAAAGATGAACCAACAGTCTTCACAGTAAATTAAACTATAATGCTATTTTTTCTGTGTTCTACTTAATATTCCTCTGTTTTGGACTTTTGCCTCACTCTTTTATAGCCTCAGTGAACCAGTTCTTCTTAGTTCTGAAGTGATTCACACGAACATATGAATTGGTACTTGCAAATACCAGAGAAACTATGAGTACTCAGTTTCACAGTACTTTTGCACCTTTGTGCAGCCTATTATTTCTACTCAGACTGAACCCATCATCTATTGCTGCCGACAACGCAGTGACACCCTCCCTACAGATGTTTTCAGTGTAACCAGAAGCTTACACCTGAACTCCCCAGTGAGAGGTTCACCAGAATGCTTCTCATATATGGTAGATAACACAGTTTCAGCAGCATTTGGAACATGAGTTCTGTGGTTAGTACATACATTCAATCACACAGGACAAGACAGGCTGCTAATTAATTTGTTTCTTGTACCTCTTTACAGCTATCCAAGTGTTGGCTTGGTACACCAAAACAAGGCAACCAATCACTTCTTAGCTAAAGCCAGTATTTTAACATTCATTTCTGTTAGATAAAGCAGAAGCTTTTGCTTCAAGCTAACAGAGTACATGTGATCATAGGTAGTATCAGCTGGGAAGACCCAATCTTCAGCTCCAGTTCTTTTCAGTTTTGGAGTTCCACAGAGAGAGAAAGAAAGGTACACTAACAATGTTATGCCAACATCCATTATTTTTAAATAAAGCATAGTTAACATCTGGCCTGAAGAACTAGATCTTTCTTCTTCCTCTCCCAAAACAACTTAAAACTGTATTTATTTATAGCTTGAGGAAAATGAATATTCAATTCAGTCTGTTTAGGATTTTTTTCCTCTATTTACAAAATACAGTTACATAAAACATTTTACTATTTCTTAGTTTTTAAGTATTCACTTACAGAAGCTACAGTAAGCACAACCAAGAAAGAATTCAAAGGCTGCAGAGTTCCAAAGAGGAAAACAATAAAGTACAGACTTTATGAGTAGCTCTGTGAAGGATAAATAATTGCATTTTGTTGTCATTTTCCCATCTAGCAGCACTACTGATGCACAAATAACACAACAGTCCATATCTTTTCATTCTATAAGACAATCTTTTACAAATACTTAAAGCATAGGATTGTATTAGCAGAGGCACGATTCATCAAAAATTGCATTTGTTGCATACTGCAGTGACAGAAGAAATAGCTACTACATAGTTAGCACAAGATGCCCAACCTGAGCACAGAAAAGCACTGGTTCTCTTGTGTCATCTTAGGTGTTGTACCACCTTCTAAGCAAGACGACAAAAACCTATGACACTTTATGGCAACAAAATGTTTTCTACCTTCATAATGTTATAATCATTGGGCTGCTACTAAAAGTAGCAATGGACCTTAGAAGAGTTTCTTGCTTCACTCAGCAATAATATACATAAGTATTACCCACTGTAATATTTGCAACACATGGTATTGATTTCATGCATTCCTTTCATGAGAAAGAGGAAGTCTTTTATCAGCAACTGATATTTGTGAGCTTTAGTAACCATCAATCACACAAAGAAAATCTGCAGGAATATTTTCAACATTAAGAATGCCATCAAATCCTTCTTGAAGGTAGGGGATGATTTTTTCCTTCTATCAAAAAAGACTTCTATGGGTCCTTACAACTGCAAAGCTACACCAGAGTATTGGAAAAATGGTATTTGTTATAAACAAATGATTGTCTGAACTACCTCAGTCTTATAATTCAGCACAACAGTGGCTGGAATTACGTTATTTATGCAATGTACTGAGGATGGAACAAAAATCGCACTAAAAACAATTACAATTTATTTCTTACAGGTACTAATAGGTGATGGAAGTTTTCTTCAGTGTAAGCAGAAATCTAAAAAATCAGATTGACTGATTTAGAGAGAGAGAAAGAGAGAGAGAGAGAGACTTTAGAGGCTGTGGTCAGGATTCACGAGTTTTCGTGAATAGACTGATTTATTTTATGAAATATAATAATCAATGATGTTAGCTGAAGCCATCTCCCATGAACAGATCTCTTCTATGCTGCCTAGTGCAAGAAATGCCTTCCACATTCACCTGGAGCTTCACAGTCCAGTCCAGCTCAAAGCCATGCTTGGAACAAAGAAGGGCAGTCCTATCCCTCCTTGTCCCCCACTTAGTTTAACTGTCTCATATGTTAGAATTAGCTTTCCAGTGTATCACCTCTATGATCCTGTTTGATCAGACTACACCCACACAAACACAAGACATTGGTAAGGAACTTTTTTGCCTATTGCTGTCTTGCTTGGACAGCGTTACTTTAGATGACACGAAAATATCCCTGAAAGCATATTAAAAATTCAAGTACTTGTCTCAGATTTAGTACAGGATCTTTTGCTGCTGATAAATGCAAGAAAAAAAAAAGGATAAAAATAGAATTTACATAATTGCAAGCATTTCAAAGTGATTTAGTGATCTTCACCGGGAATCAAACCCATACTTTGGTAAATTAGCTATGCCAAAGCCCAAATTCCAATATACCCCTACCACTCAAATATTAACAGCTTGAAAGAATGTCAGTTGTTACAAGCAAGGAAGGTGATGATGAAGTCACTTTTTAAGTTTACCAAATATATTCCCCCCCCCCATGAACACTGTTTTATATTCTATGTATATTCTCTTAATCACCACGGAATTTCAACTATAGATTTTTCTACTTCAAAAGGAGATGTGTCTGTCAAATGTTGTTAGGGATACAAAAATGATCTGTCTACTTGCTTCCTGACATTTAAGGATGACTTTGACACCAAGAATAAGAGATTCAGATATCATACATGTGGAGAAACAGCTTGCCTGCAAAACAACTAAAAGGATCCATACATTACCCAGAAAGCAGATTCAGATTAAATTAAACATAATAAAACAAAGTTAACACTTTCCCTACCTCAGTTTAAGCTGTATATAACCACTTACTCACCTGAAGCATAGCTTCTTTCTGTGGGGCTGAGAATGCTCGCTCCTCACATGAAGATGGTTTGTGAGTGGGTGGGAGATCGATCCTGTAGTAAAGAAATCAAATATGACACGTCATGTTTGTGAAGTCCAATTGAATGGTCAGATATTATTTAACTGGCAAATCACCCAGCACTCAGTATTCAGGGACACACACCTTTCAGTCACCAATGACACACGTGAAATATTGTAATGTAACACATCCACCACTGGCAATCATTCAGCCACACACTTTCTGTAGAAAAGCACAACCTATAATTCACTCTTTACCCTATAAGAGGTTAAGTAGACTGAACCTCTCCCCATACATTCCAACTAAGTAGGGTTAGGAACTACTGTTATCTATCATGTTTTCTAGGTTATGAGATACAGCTTGAGCAACATTTTTAACTACAGCCTTTCTTTAAAAAGCCTTTGAGAAAGCCTTACTATCCATTATTGCATGTAAGACTTTTTCCATTGTAACCTTCTCAGCGAAAGCAAATGATTCTAAAAGAATTTAAATGTTTAAGACTGTTCATATAAATACGTTTCAGCTACAGAATCTAAGACAAACAAACAAGAAAACAGATTTTCTAACCATGTTAGAAATTACTCAGAAGTAAACACTTGACTCATCAGTGCAAACAAGGAAACTTATTTTATGCTAAAGGCTCTAAGTTATTTAATTCTATTCCCCATTAAGTATATATACAGACATGACAGACATTTTCATTTCTCGTTAAGTGTTCATTGTATATTGCATGTGCAAAAATACTTGTATTTAAAGATATTTAAAGATATTTAAAGCCACCCTCACTTTTTATGCATGTTCTAAACAGGGTCTAAACATCATCCTCTTTAACCGATAAAATCTTTTCAGACTTTTTTTTTGTTTGCTTCTTTTTTGTTTGACCATTTGGATGCCCAAAAAAGTAAATCACCTGTCTGCATCAGAGACTTGAAGAAACAACTAGAAAGCACATTAAGTCACTTATTTCTAAGTACATGTCTGTGGGTGCTTGCTTAAGTTTACACATATATTAGAATAAATCTTAGCAGGCCTTCACTTCTGCAAAGCATGGTCAATCTGCTTTCAAATTAGACCCACAGGTACAGCAAACTAGTAGTCTGTGGCGTCAGTCAAGAGGGAACTCTCCCCTGCCCTTAAGTTAAATCTATAAATTTTCTTTCAAAAAAAACCCTTCATATTTTCTACTCTGAAAATACAGCCCTGAAATCATGACAGCTGGATAGCTATTAAGTAAACTCAGACGTTTACATTCCTATATAGAACAAATGCTTTCTATGCATTACTTTCCATTGAACAAAAAAAAAATTCCAACACATACTCACACTTTGTCAAGATAGGATGGCCTTTTTTTCCTCGGGGTCAGCAGCACTGTCACAAAGATGGTAATGATAAAAAGAGCAAGGACTGCCCCAATCACAGCCCCTGCTACAGCAACAGAAGATGTCTGCTTAAATGGCACATCTGCAATGTGATAGCACAGATTACACCTTTAAGAAGTTCACAAACTTTCAATACTCAGATAAGCTACTTCAGCTTGTTCAGTTGTTCTGAGAAATGTTTCTTCCTTCTACCACCAAACAGAAAGCCTTGTCCTGCACTGGCACTCTTGCAGTTCTGGCTCCACTCACTAAGTTAAAAAACTGGTTGAATTAAGACAGTTAATGAAATCATAACCTGATTTCGAAAGTGTCATTGACTACTTTTAATAAATAGTAGCTGCATGCTTTTATTTTCCAAGATGATGTTACAGAACACATGCTTTGCACTTGCATGAGCTAACAAGGTTTTAATTCAAAAACCTAGACAACTATAGCTTTATCGGGAATCTTTCTTTAAAGACATCGAAGTCTGCAGAAAGCAAAAAGGAAAACATAAAATCAGGAGAAAAAAAGATATATTACTAGGAGCAATGAACATGCAAACTTACTAACTACTTGGCTTGTACTTATAAAACCAACCACTAAGACCACCTATCATCTCTAGGACTTCACACTTCAAGCTACAAGAAAGTAATTTTCATAAATAAATTTTAATAAGGAGGGAAGGAAAAAAAGTGTCTTTTTCCTTCTAAAGCATTTTTGTTTGACCTTAGCATTGTCAGATCCGACGTTTAACAACTCTCATACTGAATTAACACACTTGTCAGTCTTTAAAGGTCACTCCTTTCACTATGCTTGGAATTGAATGTTTTAAGTCTCAAAACTGAAAAACCCGCTAGCACTTTCATTTAAAATCATCAAGCCCAGTTATTTCAAACTTGGATCAACAGGCTCATCAAAAAGTTGCACAACTGGAATAGCTCATATTAGATGCACTAAAACTCTTACCTGTAAAATATAGGTAGCATACATTAAATAATGCTCTGATCTACATTGAATACTGAATCAGAAAGGGTAGCAGCAAATAATTTGAAAATTAACACAGTTCTATACCTCAACATATTTCTAAAGCAATTTACTTCAGCTATTTTCCAAACAAGATATGACCATCCTCTATTTAATCTCTTACCAGAGGAAATTTTGAGAGCCTCTTCAGCTGTATGTTCTATTCCCAGGTAAAAACACCCCTTGAAATATTCAATATGTTCTATCAATAACTCAAAATTCTAATGTTGTTCTGCCTGTACGCTGAAAAGCTGGACAGAATAATCTCTCATTAAAAAAACAAAACCCAAAACATTTAACTTGGAATCTAAAAAAGAGATTCCTGTCCTCTC
Source organism: Pseudopipra pipra (assembly GCF_036250125.1). NCBI lineage: Eukaryota > Metazoa > Chordata > Aves > Passeriformes > Pipridae > Pseudopipra > Pseudopipra pipra. The sequence goes on from NC_087550.1 coordinate 17,661,032, forward strand.
ACTGCATATGACAGATGTGATAAGAATACTACTCTGGGATCACACTCACAAAGGTATGTTTGAGTATTTATTAAGCTTGAATAAAACTCAGATTTTTTTTGTGACTTCCTTAAGTTACGGAATAAAGTCATGGAGTAACAACTTGCAGAACTAATTCACTCCACAAGATTAATTAATATACTGCCTTCAGTGATCATTGTTCTAGTTTACATAATGGCTTTCTTGGCATAAGCTCCATTTGTGTCAGATACCAGGCTGAACACCATGAAACCGTCCTGGTTTTGCTGGGAGAGACTCAATTTCTTCTCAGCAGCTGGTACAGTGCTGTGTTTTGGATTCAGCATGACAATAATGTTGATAACACACTCATGTTTTGGTTTGTGCTGGACTTTTTGTGTGTGTGTGTGTGTGTGTGTTTCAGAGGAGGTACACAAAAGAAAACTGGGAGGGAGCATAGCTAGGACCAGTGACCCAAACTGGCCAAAAGAATACTCCAAACCACAGAATATCATGCCCAGTATGTAAACAAGTGAAGGGAGACCACTCTGGGTTCAGGGAGGGGATCTGGCATTGGTCAGCAGGTGGGGAGCAACAGTATTGCTCACCACTTGTTTGTTTGGGTTTCTTTCCCCTTTTTGATTATCATAATTATTTCCTATTATAATTTTAATATTCTACCTTGTTTTCAAATAGCAAATTGTTCTTATCTCAACATATAAATTCTACTTTTGATTCTTCTCTCCATTTGACCAGGGTGGTCGGGAAAGAGGGGAGGTGAGTGAGCACTGGTGTGGTGCTTAGTTGCCAGCTGGGTTTAAACCACAACAGAAACATAAATCCTAGTTTCTTCTGAAGAATGGGCATATGAATTAGTGGAAGACCCACCTAAGCACTGCCTTTTAATTGGCTTAGGTTTAGTTTATACTGGGTACCCACTTCTTTAAGTGAGAAAAATCACAAGTAACTGATATACGCTGTTAGGTCCAGAATTCACGAAGAGGCTTTGGTCTTGTGATTACACCAGAAGAGTTTCTTGACTGTTTCATACTAACTTCACAGTGCCTTTTCCTCTGGTAAATTCTGTTCTAATGTTGAAACACCATAGAGCATTATACTTTCAATCAAACTCCAGAAATCGAACCTCATTTTGCGTGAGACAACAACCACCCATTTGCTTCTGAACACCAGTAAAAATAGTGATATCCCACAGCAAGAGTAACAACACACAGGAACTGAAGTGTAATTACCACAAGGCACACTGAATTTACTTTCTTATTTTGCTTTGGCAAAAACGGAGGCACAAAAATTTCATCAGCCCAACCAGGAAAACGATCAGAAACCCAGACTACCATGCCAAGGGGAAGAAGCTAGAGAGCACCTAAGATCCATGGTGCAGCATTTTAACTACCAGTTGGTCAGAAATAGATGGGAATTGATTCACTCCAAGAAATACAGTTAAAGCAGAGCTACAGCAACCAAAAACAAAAGAATGAAAAAAATGTTGTTTTGTTTTTTTTTTTTTTTTAAAGCAGGCAATTCCTAGATAGTGGATCAGCTATGCTTTAAGTGAAATTGTTTGGCAGTAACTATCCCCATTTATCACTCTCTTATCTTCTTAAAATAGTTCCTGAAGACACTTGTTTTATAAGCTTAGGGTCTACAAGGGTAAGTGCTAAAAAGCCCATCTTAAACAGTTTAAACACTTCAGTTCATTCTATCCAGCTTCTGGGATGCTTTTCTGTCTTTAATTTTTAAGAACATACCTTTGAAACATTTTTGAACACTACCTATGTTCCAGAATGTAACAAAAAGTTTATTCACACAACAGCCATTTGTACTTACAATCAATTCTTTTTACAGCAGACATAATGTACAAAACATTGCAACACGCGTAAGCCCTACCTGTATTATCAACTTCAATTCCAGAACATTTCAACTTCTTAACCCATAGGAATTAAACATATATATATATTTTAAAAGTCAAAGCAAAAAAAAATCCACAGAGACAAAAGCAAGATATCCCATGTGGAAAACTGGTTTATGGTTATGTTTATTTCAAAGTAACACCATCTTTTAAAGATGATATATCAAGTCTTTTTATTTGAAGAGAGGTATAATCTCTTTATTCCAGAAATAATTTGGATCAGAACCTTCTGCTAGAAATTTAACTCCTTTCCTTGTGTTTGCACTCAAACTACAGATAACCACTTGCTATCGTTCTTGAGACTTTGGTCAATCGTGTATTAGTACTCCATTAATCCAAACACAAACTTAAGTTGTTTAGGGATGCTTTTCCATTGGAATTTCAAATAAAGCTGTTGTCTCAATCTTTTTTGAAGACATGCAGTCATATGCAATCACAGTGTATTGTCTACAACGCTCAATACAACTATGTTCATGAAGCTCTAAATGCTGTAAAGCTACCAAACATCGTGAGGCTAGAAAAGAACTTCCAACATGAATGCTCATGAAGCAGCTGTAATAATGCAGCCTATTTCACCTCAAAGGTAGCAGAGACTTTTCCCTTTTCAGGTTCCAAATACTAATAGCCTTATCAGTTTCAATTTCCTTAAGCTAAACACTTAAAAATGGCACTTCAAAAGATCTACTATTCTAAGTATGAATTTATCATTGTTCTGTAATTCCTCTAAAGTTTTTTCATTCCTCCCTAAATAATCAGCAGATTTAGTCTGGTGAATCTGCTCAAGACAAAGTAGAACTATTTCAGATGTCAAACAAGATGTCCTACATATAATGGATACAATGTCATTGGAAAGAACAAGAACATGTTGTTAAATCAGTATTGATTATTTGCAGGGAAAACAAATCCACTGCAGTACAGAGACTGCACAAGTCATCAGAATTCCTGTTTCATAGATTCTGTAGTTGCATCACTGGAGAGTGTGTTTTCAACAAATGAAGTAGCAGTGCAAGTGTCCACTTCCCTACTAATAATCTGAAACTACCCTCTTCAAAGCAAGCATTGTAACTTATTCGAAAGCAGCGTAAAACCGCTGTTTTAACCTCTGGTCATAAAAACTCTTAACTTTTTTGGCACCTGGGAAAATAAGAAAATTCACATTAGCCTCCAGCTTTGGAATCTCTATTATTCTCCTTAGTTGTGTCCAATTCTCCAGCTTTCAAATTCAACAGTAAGATTCCCACATAGCCTCCGAAACAGGTCTCAAAAATTGCACCCTGTGTACTTGCAAAGAGCACCTTGTATGCGTTAATGAGTTTTGACATCCTGCCAATTACAGGCCTAACAAAATACCTTACTGTATGTATATACAGACACTAGAATAAGCTTTAGAAATCAATGACTATAAAAAAATAACTTTTCATCTTATTCAAATACAAGCCTTTGACCTGTTTACAGTTACTCCTCAAAATTTTGTTCATAAGTTAGTTTCAGTGCAACGACTTAACTTTTAAGTATATAGTTACAAGAAGGCTCATTGAAATGCTAAGAGGTATTCGTTTTTATTCAGAAAAAAACCCTAAAAAATAAAGCTTTAATTCTGCTGTAACTTATTTTAATTGGTAAAGTATTTGCTATATAGAAGCATTAAGTTTACCATGGATAGTACCTACACTGGAATAATTCAAAGCCCCAAAAGATTATATTTGATCATTGACTTAGGTAAACTTCTTTTTAAATCAGAGAACCAAGACAGCTACTTTTTATTCTTAAACAATATTGAATGGGAACTTTAATTTAGCCTTTTTTTTTTACCTCTGACATAGAGCAATATAAGCACTCTGCATTAAAACTCCAATTTTAAACAGTAGTACAGCATTGGGAAAAAAAGCAGCTCAAATACATTTTCCCCAGATTCAGTATTTCATTGTGTCAAGTTACAATATAAAAACCTTCCAAAAAAAAAAAAAAAATCAGTTTCAAAAAGTTTATTCCTCCTCTCTTGTGTAAGTATAAACAATCTGAAAGTGACCAGCCAATGAAATGAACTGCAGATACACCTTTAGTTTTCAGTGGTTACTACACATACCACTCCCTCCGAGATATTACCGCGCCATCTAAGTGAGAAACAAAGTCCTCATCATCGTATAATTCACCAGCCATAAAATTCAATCCATATGTTCCACCTTCATAGTAATCCATTCGTCTTTCATAACGTTCCTGGTACCTGTTAGTATTGTCTATATTGTTCAACTCAGGTTTTTCAGGGTCTTCTAAATAATCTTTAGATATTATGTTCATTGGATGATTTATTTCTTTTTTTATACTGTCAGGGTAAGAATCCACATCATCTGACTGAAGAACATCTATTTGAGACTCTTTTTGCATATCTGACGGTGGAATGTAGCTCTTAGCAAAGTAGTCACCACGGAACGTCTTTCTTCTCCTACAGCAGAGAATTCCACCCACAATACTGAGAAGTGAGAGTAAAAGAAGCCCACCCACCACAGAACCGATGATGGTACCCCAAGAGTCGTCCTGCATTGTTGGCAAGGTTGATGTTGGGAAATCTATTATTCTAGGCTGTGTTGCTAAACCTGTGATGCCATCAGTCGAAGGATGCCAGGGAACCGTGGGCAGCCGAGTGGTAGTAGTAGGAGGATCTAATGGAAAGAGCAAAGAAGTAGACAAGACACAGAAAAGGCACAGAATGTCAATGCAAGCTAAATCAGTTAAGGGTTTATAAGAAAGCAAAGTTGATGGGTATGTTCTACAAGAATAGTTTTTCATTCTCAAGTTCATGGCACTACAAAAAGTCTAACATTTTCCACAGGCTTTGAACTAGCTTCATTAAATGCGGTTTTGAGCTATGCTGCAGAAGGATAGAAAGTACAGGGAGTAAACAAAATAAAAATCATCTTCAAGCAGACACTTTGCCCTCCTCAGAGTAAGGAGATGCAGGTTTTCTGCTCAGATGTTGACTGTTCATTCGTTATTTACCTCCTTCATGGAGGAAAAACCCAAGCAGTCCTCTAACTTGCCATCCAGCAGTTAGGAATACTGGATCAAATTAACTGATTATGCCACAGAGTCAATTATTCCACATTAAATTCCCACTTCAGAAATTGTTCAGGGCATTAAGTATAAGAATGAAAAACTATGAGTTGTGTGTTCAGTCAGCAACGCATGAACTACTGATTTTAAGCTAATCTCTCCAAAAACATTTATTTCATTAATACAACTTACTCAGCCTCACCTTGGGATTAGTGAAAGAAGCATAGTTAAAAATGGCACGTATTAATCTCAAAGTAACACTTATGTTGAGCAAGGAGCCTTGAGGTTTTTAAAAATAACAATAAAAAACCAGAACATTTCAAGTAAAAATTATTTCTATGCATTCCTCTTGAAAGCAATTTGATGCCTCATACACAAAGAAATTTCCATATTCATTCCTCAATATAAAATACCAATTGATTTCATGTCAGGTTATGTATGTAAACAAGAGACTGCCAGCTACCACACTTGTCCAGCACGTGGCTTTTTCCTTTGTTCTTTAGGTCTACTGGAGATGTATGCATCTGTATTTACAGATCTGTATTGCTGACAAGGTTCCAAGTGATGGGCTGATGACACCAAGAAAGCCTCCTGAGATTATACCAGTCAATCACAATGTTTTATGCAACTCCAGTTCTTATTTCTGTGCCACACTGAAAAAAACCTACTTTCTGCCTTGCCCAATGCAAGCTAATTATTTTAAAAAAATCAATAAAGCAACACTAAACATGTTATTATAGCTTGAACCTTTTAGAGAGAATATTACATGGACAGCCAAGTAGCTCATTATACCATGTTATTTATTTAAATGCCCATAAGCAAGATTCATGGAACTACTACTACCACCACCATATTAGAGGTACCTTAGATTTAACACCACAAGAAGTAAAACAGATAGAACTAGAGGTCTGTCAGGCTTCCAATTATTTGACAAATCACAAATAGCCATAAATATGATTTTTCATCTTACTACTCAGAGACAGACATACAATTCTCTCATAGCAGACAGAATCGTCACATTTGCAATGATCACCACACATCTTCAGACTGCAGCTCACTGCTTAATGCAATATTTTAAGCTTCACACAATAAGTAAAGTTTTATACAGGTTTTCAAAATGCATAATTATATTACTTGCTATGTAAAAGTGATGATTTGTTAGGGAGCTATACGTAAATGAAATTAATTTGACAGAAGACAGAAAACCGAACAAGAAGGATGCACTATCAAAATGAACCAGAGGAATTCAGATTATGATTTTAGTAAAAACTGATTTAAAGTAAGATTGATAATTTAACAAAGAAGTAGAGATTAAGGAATCCAAGTTTACCAGGCTTCCATGTTCCACACATCCATAAATCCAGAAGATAAGCTCAAACTCCACTTCCTTGAAAAGGTATTTGCTTTAGATACAAGATTTTTCAGCTCTATTTATGCCTTTTTTTTTTTTAATTGGTTTTGCAATTGCTCATTTATTTCCCTCTGATAGTGAGGTTTTAAGTCCCATCTTCCACATGCACAAGTATGTAGTACTTGCATCCTGGCAAATTTAATCATCACATACCTGAAGTAAGCACAGTGGTAATTACACTGAATATACTAAAAAAAACCCGCAACAAACAAACAGTGTTTTACAAAAGCTTTTCCTTAACTTCTGATTCATCCACCAGTTTTCAGGTTGTCCAGCTGCATTATCTAAAAGAACTAATTAGCACAATAATCTTAAATTAATTGCAAATGTATGCTAAATTAAGCATTTGTTTTTATGTATTCCTAGAATATATAACCATGACACCTGTACTGCCTGTGTCCATACCTCTTACTGTCTGAAGAATGACAAAATAAAGTTGTCCCTTCTTCTTTAAAAGGCCAGTTACAACTAAGAACAAGTGAAGTTTTCTGATGCCACCCAAAGCTTTTTAAATGTAAAACTTAAGTCGTTTTTTTTTTCCACTTCCTGTACCAAGCAGATTTCCCAAACAGAGAACAACACTAAGATCAGCAATGACAAAGTTTTTATGTCTACTACATAAAATTTTGCTTGCAAATCATATCTCAAATGCTATCTCCTAATCAAGAAAATGCCACTCTTGTCCTTTGGTATGAAAGACAATACTCTATCATATCAGAAAGCTGTTTAATTATAATACTTCACATAATCACCAATACATGTTTGAATTCTGAATGCTTTTTACATAACATTGAGCACAAAATTTTCATTTTAATTGTTTCGTATGGCACTTGATTCAAAAGCAACAATTTCCCACATTTTACTTAGGACCCAATGTTTAACAGCTTTCACTGATGCAGGCTTGTGCTGCTGGACAAACTACAACAACATACTAAAATGTCCATGCAGGTCAGGGAGCTAAAAGTGGCATAATTTCTGAAAAATATTTGGGCTTAAGTTAAATGCATCCTGATTTCAGTTTTTGTTTCTTATTGTTCTGAGCTCTGTTCACATCCTTATTACATGTGCCCTGCAGTAATGAGGACCAGCAAAGACCCCCACAAAATTTCTTCTCCTTTTCCATAGCTATCATCCCCATTAAAACAAGAGACACAATCGAGGAAAGCAAAAACCAGTTTTCTAGTATCAATATACTAAGTCAATCAACTCACTCCATGCACATAAAGAAGTTTTTGCTTCAAAGCCTTTGACACAGATTTCTGCCAAGTAAAGCAAGACTTGCTGTTCACTTCAAATGAAACTCTAATACCACCTCAAACTAAAGCACCATGGTCCTTGTATACTGCTTAGTTTTTCCTCTATTAATTATTTTTCCAGATGTTTCCAATAAAAGATAGTACCAACTTTCAACAGCATGAGTCTGATAATTTTATTTTTTCCTTAAATGACTATTCTTGATCATTTTCTCAACTCTTACAATACAAACAACTTGGCCTGGGAAGGTGAGTTTCTACAATTAATTTTAGTAAAGACATCCGATTAATATGACATGTGTCATGGCCCAAACACCACATCTTCCCACTTCAATCCCCCTGAAGTACCCAGACACTTGAACAATGAGGACCCACCTTTGCTTCTGTGGTAAGTCAAAGCCAACAACAAGCCAAGTGTCAGAAAGATGAATGTGAAAAGAAATGGATGGAGCATCCTTTGAACCAGATCATTAGCTTAAAAATCCTAGGTTAAGTCCTGTCTTGGTATCAATATCAACAAGCACATCATTTTAAGAAAATCAACTAGATAACACAGTATTTTTAAACTATAAATAATTTTGGATTTAGCCCACTATGAAATAATTCAGAGGTAAGGTGACCAGCTCTATAATAGGTAAGATAATTCAATACTGGCACACATCTCCTTTGGTTAAAATGTCAGTTAAGCATTACAGAAGTAGTTTTGGAAGGAAAGGTTTCTTGGATAGTTGTAAATTAATATAGACAAAGTTTGCCTAGTTCCAAAAGTCACAATAAAGTGGCTGAAAGTAGTTCTCCTTATTTGAAAAAAAACCAAAAACAAACCACAAACCCCACATGATTCAAGGTGCAAACATCCCTTTCTTTGCCAAGGACCTGCTATCTATTACTTATAATCCAAAACTGAGTTGGCTTTGCACAAATTACAAGATCTCTTTGAACTTGTCATTTTCCTAAGTGATAAGTATCTGTCTGTACCTGTATTACATGTATGTTTGCTTCTTAACCTGCTGTTGTTGTTAAATTTCACTTACATGGCAAGTACTTAAAAACTGAATAATAATTCAGTGTAGCTGGGTGTTATAAAAACAACCCTTTCTCTCAACTGCTGAAAAGCTTACATAGCAACTCCTCTGTAACAGCAGGGAAAGCTGCCTTTCCATCAAAGGAGGCTTTCAGAAATGTCCGAGAAGAACGGATGTGGAAACATCATTCTTTCTCCAACCACTGCGACTCTAAAAGTCAAGAAATAGATGAGGACACTGTGTAACCCTCTCCCCACAGTTTCTTGTCTATGAAGGCTCCACACTGGAGTAGAACATTTCCCTTTAGATTATTTTTCAGTGTATGTGCCCCCATGTCTATTTTGGCAGCATGATATGCAGACAGGTACCATCAATTTCTTTCATCAGAGTCAATCGTCCACTTTCAAAGTTCAGAGTACTTTTGTAGTTTCTAGCTGGGATTTCCACACACCAAATAGAAGACTTTGGTATTTCTTTGGGATACAGGAGAAACTTATCATTAACATAAGCTTGAGCACAAAGGAACATTCAGGAAGACCATTAAAGTTTCAAAGCTATGCCATACCAGAGAGCAAGAAAGTTAACAGTCAGAATATCCTGGGAAGTCCTTTGCTACACAACAGAAAAAAAAAAAAAGGCAGTTTGTACATTAGAAAATAAACGAGTGCCTGAATTCACAATGCTCTCTCAGAACAGAGATTTACTTATGAAGAAACAAAAGTAAAACCGAGGATCAGCCTCTCCTATGTTAATCCTGACAATGCCCACTCTACAAGAGGGTGACCCTGTACTTACAAATCACACCTTCCCAGGATTGCCGGCTAACAAAGGCTGGCTTTACTTTTAACAAAAGTAGTGTCTCTCAAAGGCAGTCATGACAGAGGAAGTAAGCAGGTTCCTATCTGAATGCAAGCCTCACAGGTCACTTCTCCCTTGCAAGTGGAGAAAGGAAAGGCCTCAGTAAACAGTATGAAGGTGAAAGAACACAGAGCCAAGAAAACAAAATTCAATTCCTTGCATAAGAAAACTGAATAAATCAATATTGCAAGAGGAAGTGCTTTACATATCAAGCTGATGGCTTGTTTTAAAAAACCTGGCACTACAGGACTACATCCAGAACTTCAACACTTGAACCCCATGAGAAGCATGACTTGCTTTTGCTTGAAAAACTACACAAGAAGTTTAACTTTACATCACTGAATGAGTAAAAAATAGCAAAGATATCAGTGCCTTAAAAGCAATATAAAAAAAGTCTGTCTTCAAATAACATTTGAGTATTTCTCTATCCCTATAAAGATATATTATCTCCTGTAAATAAAAACTGGTGGTTTTACCATTTAGTTGGTATCAACTTCTCTTTTATTTCCCTATTCCACTTTAAGAATACTAACAAAGTCTAGGAGCACAACAAAACTTATTAAAAATACAGCTTTATTTTTTTAACAATGAATATCAGGACCAAAGGCAACTTTTTTGCTCAGCTTACATTATAATCCTGGAACACATTTCAACTTGAGATATTTTTTTGCCAGCAGTTAAAAAAAAACTTAACTACCAGCATCGTGACTGTTCAGAAGCATTAACATCATAAATCCTTTTTGACAGCTTTACAATTAAAATTTCAAAGATGGTGTGATGATACAGCTTTGTCCACTAGCTTCAAGCTTTCCCTTTGTTTTATACCAAGTTTCATACATTGGATAAAAGCAAAGATAGAAAAATAAGCTAATTGCTTATTTCATGTTATTGCTGATTGCTTCATAGTGCAGCAGTGCCATGTTTGCCATTACTAGATACCTCATCAGTTAAGTCAAATATTAAAGGTGTTAAGATTATTTCATAGTTACTTGTCCATCCTGCACCATTAAGGGCATTTCAGTTATTTAAAGAGCCAATCACAATGAAAAGTTATTCTTAAGAGTTACAATAAAATGTGCTTTATATTACTTTCTGAAAACAACACAGGTGTTACACTTACAATTGCCCCACCTCTCATTTTTATCAACTCTCTATATATGCAAAGTTAATACACAGTGGTTTTAATCAGTTTGGTAGCATGATCAACATGAGGTTTTAAAAAACTGAAATTAATTTAATGTCAACTGAAGTATTTGTTGTTACTGATGCACTTAACCAGGAGAACCACGACTGCACGATTTCTAGCTAGCTGAGGTTCAGTTTTGGTGCTCCCTAAAACCAGCTAAGGTTTGCTAATTGCAAGTAAATCACTGCAGCAAAACAAAGTTGCTGAACAAAGCTGAAAAGCTGCGCTCATGGTAAACAGTATCCATCAGTTCACATCACAGATCAACTGCTGCAGCTTACCTATCTCTGCAGCAAGCTTATTAAGCTCTGTTACATTTGCCATGGGCTAGAACACAAGCTGTCACCACAGCCCAACTGGCCTGTACGCTTCTTCTGCTTTTCAAAAACTTGATTCATTTTAGGAAACGCCATACATGACTTCCTGGTTGGCCTATTTTGGTCTGTTAATTGCAAACATAATTTGAATGATGGCCTTATATCTTCATGCATGACAATCATGGTAAAAAGCATGAGTTCTACTTACAGCAGATGATATTCACAGAACTGACAACTTGAAAAGTGGTGCACTTGAAAAAACTTGCCCCATTCCTGAGAATTAGAATAGGGCTGAAAACAGCTATGAACTGTACTGTTATTTTCTGTGTAAGTGTATTTCAATGTTACAATCCAGGCAAATATTTCACCCTATTTAATGATGATATTTGAATTTTTTTACTTGATACTTCTTAAAACATGACAGTCTTTGTTACTGTTATGAGACTTCTATGTAGCAATGAATTCTTCTTCATAGAAGCAGAATTAGAACCAAGCATCCAAAAGTAACTTCTCATCAAAGTAACTTTCCTAACTTGAAATCTTTTAACTTATATAAAAAAGGTATATATAAAAGGGGTATAAAATTCTAGCTATTAAGTTGTTTACAAATAATTCCACTGTCTCAAACTACTTAGAAGTTTCCCGTTAACTAGGTCATTAACTAGGCAGTTAATTAGAACTTAACTACAATGTAGGCCATTGTGGAAGCTAGTATGTCAGTGTGACTGCAACTCCATCATTTGTTTTAAAGGTGCAGACAACTATCAAAAATGAATTCTGACAGATGTGGCTTCAAACATCCTGGACCTTCAGTTTTAGTTTCAAGTTCTCATTCTCATCTCCACTCTTAAGTGTTCATATTGAGTTTTAAGTTCTTACTAAGGAGTCATCTATGTTTGTATCCATGCCAGCATGCACTCTGACACTTAATTCCCTTATCGAAACAGCAAATGTCAATAACTTATTGAAAAGATTTTAATTTTCATGTTTGTATTATCTTCCTTATAAAAGTGACATTAACATTTATTGATCAAGCTACGTATTAGCTAATTTTCCTAATCCGTTATGGAAACCTGGAGAGCTTTTTCACACTTGTAGGGCACCATTCACATACACCATAAGTCATGCTGTTTTTTCCACAAAGAAGGTGTCACAGTAAAACATTAATTACACTGTGTTAACAGATACAAGGTTGTGGGCTCCAACAGCAGTGATGCTATACAGTCACACACCTCTGCTATATTACACTAAGTAGATCAGCAAGTTCTGCATGAGATACTTCATGATTACTGGATATCTGCATCCTGAGAAAATGAGATGAGTAACTGATGTCAAACACACTCAGAACATAACCCTAACTTCCTTAAAGAAGAGCACCATTGGCTTTCCTAAATGTAGTTCATCACCTCCCAACAACACCTGTTTTTTCAATTTATTACAGACAAGGTGCTGTTTATTGCCGTCAATATATCTTGTCAAACACAGGTTAACACTGTAAGAAACAAATTCTCAGTTCACCTACCAAGAGAAAGTAATGATTTCAGAAGCACCTCAACTTTAAGAATTCCTACTACATGTTTTTAATTATTAATTATCCCAAATTGTATTATAGCTCTTAAATCCATACTTCAAATAGGTTTTCACACAAAATGTGTAAATATTTCATGCATCAACTGGCTCTTCAGTTTGTTAATTCCATCACTGACCAAAACACAGTTAACACACTGTCTTTGCTGAGATGACTTACCTAATATGTAGACAGTCTTCTGATCACTCCTCTGACCAAGTGAATTAGTCACCTTACAGATGTAAGTCCCAGTGTAGTTATAAGTCAATGGGCTGCTGAACTGCAGAGTATTGTTGACAGACAGCAATCCTTCAGGCCACTGTCCATCCAACCTAGAAAAACAGTTATATTTCAAATGTGAATCTTACAACTAGTTTAAATAGAACACTTTAAAATAATATTTGTAATAGTCGGTAAAGTGAACTTTTCACTGTGCTCTGACATTGTCAGTGGGCTTTTCTTGGATGTTCTCAGTGTACACCTGAACATTTATTTAGTTTTTAATTTCTGTGCCAAAACCTTTAAATGTCAAGTCTGCTGGCACTAGCAAGCTGTCTACAAATGAAGACTACTACAGCTAAAAAACATTATCTCAAAAGAACTTGAAGTAACAAGCCAACTCAAGCTCTAAAAACTAACAGTTTAACTAAGAAGCACTTATACTGCTGTCAGGATTATCTCCCTGTTCTTTTGCATCCAGCTGAGCTATCACAATAAATATTTCTGTCCATACATGCTTAATTTACAGGGCATTTTGACTAGAATTTCTGAGCAAGAGTTCAAGCAGTTTCCCCCTCTCTTGACCTGCTTTTTCTCATCCCCCATCACTTTTCCATCCAAATTACAGCACTGAAACAGAATGTGGAGAACATTTGGAGAAACAACTGGTTAAAAAAAAAAAATTGTTTCTGGTCAACTGGCTTTTCCAACTCTATCATTTCCCTGTACCACTCTGCCTGAGATTGCAGTAACAACTGGGTAAACACGATGAGAAAGGGGAAAGGGCAAAAGCACTGAAACTATTTTAACAGAGCTGCCAACTGCCCATTAAACACCTGTGTATAATTTCATGCTGTTGCATCCCATGTTTTATCTAAGTATCTATTAACAGCTAACCAGGCCTAAATCAATATGCAAGCATGTGCTCACCAGATCACAGAACTTTATAAAAGCACACTTTCTAAATGCTTTCAAACAGCATTGAAAAAAAGCCACCCAACACCTTAAAATAAGTACTCAATTAAAAAAACCAAACACCCCACAGTTAACAGCAAAAATGATCTCCAACATATGTAGGTTGAAGACAACATTCCTACTACTTTGCTGTGATTATTGCCCAGAACTGCCTCAGCCATAATAAAGCTGATAAAAGTGATCAAGTACATACTCCATAATTCATTAGTACCAGAAGTATTTATTTCCAGAAACATTATCAAACAGCCAATTTGTTTGCCAGGTCCATGCTAATAAAATTCTCATACATTCAACATTTTAAAATTACTGACCATGAAAATATCACTATGCCAGCAAGTACAGTGTCATCTTTGATTCCAAGAGATACCATTTTTTGGTATGGTAGTTCTAGAAGCTACTATAATTTGACACCAGTAAGACAGCACACACTTGAACACAGCTACTTTTTGGTTCCTTAAATACTCAAGCTACCCTTTTCTTACATGGATTCCCCCCCCACACACACACTTGAAGCTCCTCATGCACCAGTATTGCAGCTTCTTTGATAGGTTTTGTTTCTGCTCAAAAAGGTACCCTAGTTTTGCTCCAGAAAAATCAGCTTTTTTGTAAGAGTTGGTTCCATTTTAACCTTAGGAGATATAAAAGTCACCTCTGAAGTTTGAAGTGCTTTAAATGTATTTAAATATGTTTATTTCTTCTGGAATTTCAGACAGAGGTAGTATTGATTAGTTTTTACATATGTCTCAAATTCAAATGAGAGAACTGAGAACCCAGTGCATCTGAAGAAACAAGTGGTACTGCTGTTTAGCTGCAAGCCTGGCAAGCTTTTCTGAACATAGGAGTTTTTATGTGTTGAAATTTCTCATCACGCTGATTTTGAGCTAAGCCTGGGATGGGGATGGCAGTCTACTGTAGCAGTAGGTAAAGTACACATTTTACTAAAGTTAGTTTAGCATAGCCATGCCACTCTGAAAATTTCAGTGTCTGGTTTTAAGATTGAGTCAGTTACAGTAATGTTTTGTTTTCCTGCAATACTGCCATCAAGCAACTCCAAACTTATCAATGCAACACTTTCAATCCATGTCATGACTACTCTTCCTCTACATTAAGTTATACCCACCATTGAGAAGGTAGGGAAATTGATAACAGCTTCCAATAAGTATATATTCCCAAATATTTACCAAGAGAAGCCACTATAACAGTTACAGATAAATTCACACTATCCTTGGGAAAGTTATTTCCTTTTCTACAGGCAGCAAGTAAATCTAAAAGGGCTGAGTTTATTTTTTTTTTTTTCCACAGGAAAGACTTATCTGTGCTTGCTTTTATTGTCCTCCTTTGTCTCTTGCACAAAGTACAGCCATGGCTGCAAAAGCCAAGCAGTACACTTCAGAGTAGGGCCCACCTAATTCATATATTCATGAAGTGTGGCTGCTATGTTCAGTTTTTTATTTTACTAGACACCTGTTCAAGACCCAGTCTCCATCACGATGGATTCATCTGACTTGGCAACTACTTGAGCACTTTGAAAAACATGACAAATTCTGTAATTCAGTAAACCATCTCAGCCGTAATTTTCAGATTTTAAAATGCAGATACAGAAAAGTCTGTTCCAGTGTTTACAATCTACTCTCAGTGATGATAAAACAGAACTAATAAAAAAATAGTTGGATCCCTACTAGACTTACTGGCCTTTGTTCTACGTGCTGCAGCATACACAGTTTAGTCTACTTTGAGTAACTAAAGAGACTTTACCCTGAGAGTAATGACAAACTGTTCAGGCATATAAATTTACAAGATATCCACCCACCCATATTCATACATACACATATCTTGTATTCTCCTTTTAAATGGCAGGATAAAATCATTACAACCCAATATAAGTCATATACTCTTTGTTTTCAAAACATGCATTTACTGTAAGCTAAGCAATTATACCACTTGAATCATGTGGCAAGTCCCTTTATATAAATATTTACCTGGTCCACATAAATTCCATAGGTAATGGATTTGCATCAGCATTACATTTGAGCTGAACGTTCCCTCTTCCAATGAACCAGTTTCCATCATAGCCAGTTACCGAAACTTCTGGGGCATCTGACAAAAAAAGATTCCATCTATCAATCACAATTTTTTTGTTAAGAGTGAATTGTGTCTAATGGTCAGATCAGTGGAGCAGAAGGGGGCTTTTTTTGTTTGTTTTGTTTTGTTTTGTTTTTTCTTTTTTTGGAGGGGAGGGAAGAAGTGGGATGTGTGCTTTCATTGTTGTTTGTCTGTTTTTAATTTAAAGACCACCAGCACCACCAAAATACAGAGAACACAATGCAGTTCCAAGCTACAGCATAATATGTAGCAATGAACAAGTTGTTTTAATCAGTGCAACTTTCCCCGTGTTTTCAGCAGCCGTACAACACCTTGGGGAAGTGAGAGGACTTCAGAAGAAAAGAATCTATTTCATTTTTTTGGGAAGTGAGGAACGGTAATTTAGAGCTACTTCTCACTAAAAAGATACAGCAAAGGGTCAGAAACAGCCTTTGGAAAAACCAGGTAATTAGGAAATCACCAAAAAGTTCACAGATGCCAGCTATAAAGATTAAGTTATCCACTGGCACCAATACGTAGAATTATGTTTTTAAGGCTCTAAAAAGCAAGGAGGTGATGTCAGATAAGCCAGAGACACCCAGCTGAAATATTCAGAAGCCACAGAACAGACAGTATGATTTAGTATAAACTCCTACAGCAGTGAGGGAGGAGCAGTGGCAATGTCAGGGAAGACTGAGGAACACACACTGCTGCTCACTTGCTGCTGTGTTACTATACAATTTTGTTAGAAATTCTTAAACATGCCATAACACTAATTTCAGATAAAAATATTTAAGATCAATTTGCATCCTCATTTCACTTTAAATATGAAACTTTATTCTCTTCTTCACTGTTTGAGACAATGATGGGAAAAAAAATCACCTTTAGTTCTATTTCTGTATCAATGGCCCTTCAATCTAAAACTTCAAGACTGGTAAAATAAAGCAACACTAATCACTATTTTATGTCAAAATAAGTGATTCTTTACCAAACGGAATAAAAACAAACCCAAATTAGATTCTAGCCAAACCAAAATAGCAAGTCTACTTTTTCCAGCCACTACATTTCTTCTAATTGAACTGACAGACTTCTGTGATTCAGGAACTTTAAAGCAGCACACAGCTGAAACAGGATAATAAAGGAACAACTTGAAAATAGTTGGGTTTGGTCACATATGCATTGTCTAACCAAAAAAAAAAAAGGTCACATGACTAAAGTTCATCTTAACTGGTTTTAGGTAAGCAGCATTGTAAGTCATCTCACCACATATTTTCATGCATTTTAAAGCCACACATTTGTTAAACAAGCCTGGTACACACTTGAATTATATGAGCAACTTGAAGCTGAATATCAAATGTTAAGAATGTATGTATTATGTTCTTGTTTCCTTATGCTAATTAGAGTGGACAAAGCTTAGTGATTAATCTGAAAATAACTTACTGACCATAAGGCCTACTTTCAACTTGTCATCTCAAACATGAATCTTTATTACAATTCTCTTTACTATTGCTGAAATTAAGACACTATAAAGAGCTTACAGATCAACTGAGTTTGTTACTTTGTCAGTAATTTTTGAATTTTATTTTTAAACATGAATAATAATGTTGACCCGTGATTCAATATCCAAAACAAACAACAGAAACAAACATAACAGTGTTTTAGCTTCATGACCTTATTGGCAAAACAGAGACCCCAGGTTTCTACTCCTGCCTGACCTGCCTCAATCACAGCTTAGATTTCTGTAGAGTTTTCATTTCCTTCATTTTCCTGAAGCAGAAAGTGCTCATCTCCTTCCTGTGGAAGGTATACACCGATTAAGAGGGTGGTTGTAAGAGATATACCAAGCAGCATCTACCTTGCAGAATACTTACACTGGATGTCCAACACATAAGGGTACCGGATCTCCTTTTCCAAAGCAGGGTGCCTCACAACACAAGTTATGTGTCTTCCTCTCGCAAACCGCGTGGGCTTAATCACGTACCGGCTTACAACTGTCACTGTTTCATTTGGAAACGGAGTAATAGGGGTGGTTTCGTTTTTACCAAGGTCTCCTTCCCAGTCAATCTGTGCAGCAGGTTTTCCAGTGGCTGCTGTACAAGTGGCTGCTAATGTCCAGTTTGCACCATCTATCAGAGGGTTTGGTCCTTTCGTTAAGCTCACAACAGGTTCAACTAGGGAGGGGAGAAAAAGTAAATTTAGACAAGAAAGACTCCACATCTTTGAAACTGTCACTGTGTAAGAGTCAAACAAAATCTAATCCATTTGCAAAAGCCTAGGCTAATCAGATATCCCAGAAACAAGCTCATGGGTGACAGCTTCATGAAGATTTTGCCTGCTGACACTATTCACCTTTGTCCGTTCATCCAAGTTCGGAGCTGTTCATTCACTACATTTAATGCACTGACAGGGAATTCCAGTGTGGATAGGTCCAAAACGCCAACTACAGTGCTCCAGTTGTAGTGTCTGACAACAGACAGCTTAAAATATTAAGTTGAAACTACAGTGCATTTTTTTTTTCAAAAAGTTTAGATTCTGCTGCCTTTTCAAGCATTCAAGTATTAATCTACACTGCCAGTTTATGTCATTTCAAAGCTACCTCAGTGTTTTAACACCCAACATTAAGAGTTTAAGCTTTTGTTCATCAGGACAATATAAATGACTTCCATGCTGCAAAGGACATTCAGCCTCCAAAAAAGCATTGTTCTGTATACACACACCACACACTGAATATAGAATCTAATGTGCATGCACAAATACATGTAATTTTATATAAAATTTATATGGTTTTGATACACAAATAAATTGTTTTTAATTATTGATAAAATTCTGCCTATAAATATATTTTTGTGAATGAATCTCTATAAAAGTAAAAAATTTGAACTCAGTACTACACCTAAGACACATGGGAGGATGTGACCTCCTTGTAAAACCACTGCCCACCCCAAAATTTTGCAGATTTAGGCAACACACTTCACTATAACAGGAAGTTTAGTTCCTTATGTACAAGTCTACTGCTGAGGGCCACAGACTGAAAAGCTTTGAAAAATCTCCTTTTTCGTTTAACAGGGTTTTTTTTCAGCCCTGTACAAGCCATCCACCAGTTGCAGTCTAAGGCAGAAATACTATCTGGTCCTTCAGACACAAACCAAGGTTGTGCTTTTTTAGAACAGCCCATTTGTGTCACCAATATTGTAAGATACAGGTTTTGCAGTAGAGTAGCAGCCTATTACATAATGCTCGTCTCTTGCTCTTATCAGGCTGCTGGGAGTCCTCTAGGGCAGGTCATCCCTACACACCATAATTCTTCAGAATCCACCTCAGTGGACCAGCACTCACTAATCACAAAGCAAAGACAAGTCTTGCAACTTCTATGCCTTTCAGGACAAGAAGGAAAAATTTAGTTAATGGAATTTCTTTCCCAGAAGTTGAAGCTGAGCCACACACACAACTTGAAATGAAATAGAGCAGAGATCACCATATCTGCAAGATACTCCTCCAACTACCTATACCTTCCAAAGATAACTGGGTATCAAATATTTTCTTTCAGCTGGAGTGAATTCAGTGCCAGGATCAGTCTGTGACTGTTTTCTGCTCAATCTAACACTGCTCATGTCTGAAGAAAGTAGTTTATTATTTGCTCAATTACGCTAAAGGGAAAGGCAGCTACTAAACGGATAACCTTATAAAAATGTCTTTTCTGTTCTATGATTGGAAGAGCTTAAAGAATATAAATCACCGTGAAATTGAAGGTTTTTTGGGCCAATACTGAGAGCAAATTATTTTCTACTTTGTTTCTCTGAATGCTTACCCTCTGTGATTTGTTAGTGACCTTACTGTAAATAAACCAGCAGCAGGGGTTTTATGCCAAGTTCTACACTCACTCTCCTATATCTGAAGCATCTCTAATGGAGCTTCTTTCAAATCTGATTCCCTGCTCTCCAACACTAGCAATAACTAGAGCTTTCTGCAATAAGCCTGGAGCATTCTATCATCTGGAAAAAAAAAAAAAAGCCTTTAAAACCTAATATGGAGGACCTGACACTACACAGCTTTGTTATTTCACCCACAGTTTGGTTTCCATGCTTGTTCTCCCCAAATCACTAGCTGTAACTTTTTCAGTAGCTTCTGTAGTATTAATAAAGGCAGATGTAAACACTCAAATTTACATTTAGAATTTTATAAGCATAAAGATTTTAATTTTTGCTGTATCACTCCCTGCCTGAGATCTCTGTACAGTGAAATCAATTAAATAAGCAACTATCAGTAGCGTTTCATGCCAGCAATATAGAGTCAAAGAATTTCAGCTGGAAATAAAGTTTCATATATTCTATTCTTGTGACTAAAAAAAAAAAAAGTACCTAGCTGCAGAATTTTTCTTCCACCTCTCTGTAAAGGGACATATAAGTAAACAAGAACTCTTAACTAAGGTAGCAGAGATCCCCAGATTTAAAGCAGACTAGTCAGTTCTCTTCTTTTAGAAAAAGAAGTCTACAAGTATTAAGTGACAGTAGCCAGAGAGCAGGATACACTAATTAAAAAAGCCCACTTTCTGCTAAGATTATCATTATTAGGAAAAAAGACTATTTTCTCAAGTGGTACCAGAAATTTGTGACATAAGCCAGTTTGTGTTCATTGTGTAATACTTAGTTTTACACTTGTCAACAAGACACAAAGCTGAACTATTCAAAACTACTCAACTCTGTAAAATACTTATTCCCAAACCAATGTGTTCCAGTGCTTTAGTTTTTTTCTATATTTCACAAATGTTTAAGCCTTCTACTGTCCCATAAATTATGATTCTTGGACTACACACTAACTACAAGATAACTAAATAGCCACATACTAAAAAGCAGAAAGCAACTGCAGTCAGGATTCTTATTTCTATAGTTTATCATTCAGAATTATCATTTGTCCCAGCAACTGAAGCAAAACCAGCAGAAACCCAGCTAGTTATTTTACACGATACATATATTCTACATGTATACATATCTCATATATATATGTATTCTACAGCCTCTCTAGATGTTTCATTCATGGATTTAGAGAAGTATCTGGCAAATGAATCCATAATGACAAGGGGTCATTGGCACCTCACCTCTCTCAATGGGAAACAGTTATACAACTTTCCATTTGGATAAAGGATTACCCAAAAGAAGGGGGTTGGAAGGGTTTTTTGTGGTAGTCTTTTTCTTACCTTTTTTTTGGAAAGTGTAACTTCTACATGCACCAACTCTTGCAGCAGTCCCCTTTTATCCCAGGAGCATTCAGAGTGCCACCTGAATCATACTGAAACATGTCCTACAGACTTTCATTGCTCACAGTGGTGGTGGTGGTGGACACAAGAAGGCAGCTGGGAGAGCATTAGAGAAGCTGCTTCACCCCTTCAGTAGAAACATTATGCTCTATTCAGGTCAAATGAAAAAGATGGTGAAATGCTTTGTTTGGGAAAGGAAGCCACCAATCCCACAGAGATCCAAAATCAGAAGAGTCCTGCTTCCACACTGTAAGAGTTCAAGGGCAGTGGTGGTTTCCTCCCTGCCTTTAAATCATTAACTGAGTGAATGGACAGAGGTCACTGCCCACTGATCATTTCATTCATGTAAATTAGAAGAATGGTCACACAAATCTAAAGCAACATTATGGCATGAATTACATTTGTGCTATAAAGATATTTAAAGTCTCACCTAAATTGCATATACTGACTCATGACCATTTACCTGATTCAACTGTACTTACTCTACCTTCATCTTATGTTCAACATGGACCTCTCACTGCTCAAGTCCTTACACTTCATAGAAAACCAAGACAATAAAGCATTCAAACGAGAAAGAGCCTTAAATCCTATTGCATTAAGTTTCCAGGCCTCAAAGTTTCTTCTTGATTTTAAATATTTCATAAGCCTTTTTCAGCTGTTTCTGTTAGTTTTAAAACTTTTCTTCTGCCACTGTGCACAGGAGGTCTGGACAAAATTGGAATGATTACAACACAAACAAGATTATTTCCTCTTGCCATTAAATTCACTAATTCCTTGGCAACAGCACGACACTGGGAATGTTCCTTCTTCATTGCAACTGACATTTACTTGAATAACTTCTTTCCAAAACAGTATTTCTAGCCTTTATTTTCTCTCCCCTCAAAACTAGCAGCTTTATATTTCTGTGTACCTTATCCTATTGGATAATTAATCCTTAATTATTGACTTTTAGGTTGTTTTGTTTTTGTGGTTTTGGGTTTTTTTTGTTTGTTCATTTTAAAACCAGTCAGACCAGATAACTTTGTTATCCACTTGCTATTTTTTCTTGACCCAGAATATTGTGTGGTAATTAATGTGTATATCTCACAGGCACTTTTTAAACACCATTACTTTATTAGAATGGTCTGAGAGGACCCAGTTTCTATCCTGTCTGACAAGCACCTTCTTCTGATTGCTAATTGTAAGAATTTCTACGTGAGAGTGTCTGGGATCTATTCATGGTGACAGACTTACACCTTTGACACTCACCTGCACAGCTCATTGTTCACTTGCAGCATTGGTAAGAGCCAGGCTGCAGAAGAACAAGACCTCCTTTATTGATATCCATGCTGAGAAATCTAACTTGGCAAGACAGCAGAGTCAAGCCAAACCAAGTGTTTAAAACAGTCATGTACAGCACTCAAGTTGGCAACATAAAAATTATGTCAGCTGTGCAAGCTGACCTGTCACAATCAATCTCTTCTGCCTCAAGACACCAGTTTGGCCCATTTGGTCAGTGTCTTTTAAAAAACAGCATGCCACAAACCTATTTGTGATTTTTTGCTCTAGTTTAACGCAGTTAAGTTTGAAGAAACAACACTGTAGACAAGTTCAATATACCTGTTTGACCCTAAGAGCATTTTCATATTTTTACTGTCTTAACCTCTTGTTTTAAAATGCATTTTCTTTAAGACAGCATGGGGCACTAAACAAAGAAAACTGGGTGCAAGCAAAGTCACCAAACGTGGAAAGTTTGTTACGCTTAAGAAGCATAAGAGAAGTTCTAAATATGGTGATCAGTACACTGTGGCAAAACAAAGGGCATTTTATCTTGTAGTCATTTTTTTCTTCCGTTTGTCTTCAGTGTCTCTGTCTTACAGTGTAGAAGCACCTACTACATAATGAACTATGTCCACTACATATGGGAAGGAAACTAATTCTTTGCTAAAGAGGAACAGATTAGGGACTAGGAAAAAAGGCAGTGTTGCTTGGATTGGAAACAGTTTCGGCCCTAGGACAGGAACTTTTCTCTCCTCACTTAAGGGAGAGTTTTTTAGACCAGTGGGAAAATGCAGTCAGACTAAAGCTGGATTTTAAAGTTACACCAACTTTTAAATTTCGATTACAGCTATTCCATGCCTTACGACTGCTGAGCTTGGAATTGCCGAGCTCAGGCCAGCAAAGCTCACAACTTATTAATTTACATGCATATTCTAAAAATCATTACTTCCCCAGTATTCTTACTCTTGAAGTCTACATTTCAGTGTAGTAAAAGGTTTCCAGAAGGACAGAAAATACGTAAGTTCTGTGGCCAGTGTAAGCCCAACCAAGGGTGGGCTACCAAGCTGTACATGCAAACCAAGCTGCTGCTAACTAGGATGGAAAGGCATCTTTGCAAATAATAGCTGGGTTTTGCAATTCAGAGGTTGATATTGAGTCACTGAGAGCCTTAACAGCAATGGTAACCATCTGCATCAACTATGGAAAACAACCTATGATCAGAAGCACTGTATGCCTGACAAATACTTTTCCTACTCCATCACAACTGCATTTTTTATAATATATATCTAATCAAGCAAATTGTGGTCCTTCCACATTTTCAAATGCAGAATAATAAATACATAGGACATACGTTTGCTTTCCAAGTGCGTCCTCAGGTTCTCCATAAACCTGAAATTTCAAGGACAAAATGGACACAACTAGTAATGTGATCTGAAAAAAAAGATCTTGGGAACTGACTAGAAAAGATTAGGCAGAACAGTAAGAACCTCCCATGCATATTGGTAAAGTACAATAGCTGAAACCTGAAGTCAAAGGACTGCTACAATAACCACAGCCACGGCCACTTGCAGTACATGGAAAAGAGAGCCATAAAACTACATGCTTTGTACATCACATAGAATTTTGGTCAAGTTACTTGCTTCAAATTGGGTTAAGCCAGTTGCTTTGATGTGTTTATTTTGCCCCACCTTGTGGTGAAAACCAGTTTACATACTGTGCAACAGCCATCTGATTAATCTCATTGAGTACTCTACTATCTGTTTACAAAACCAGTCATTGAGGACCACCTCAGCTGTAGAAAGTACCACTTGCAGTAGATACAGAAGTACCTTTACTACAGGAAGGAATACTACTATAAGGAGAGGGCAAGTCAATAATAGGTTTTCAAGTTTCAGGGTAATCATTTTACCTCACACTGCACTACCACCTAAGTCTACCTGTGCTTCAGTAGTAATTCCTTATGACAGCGTTACTCAACCCTCAACAAGAGGGACTAAATTAGCATAAGTGAAAACCCAAGTTTATGAAAGCTTTGCATTATGACCACCCACAACCAGTCAAGAGCTTAAGTTGCCTCTTTCATCCCACAGCTCCCAGCAGTCAACTAGACAGTTTTGCTTTACGTTTATACTATGCAAAGAACAGTTTACATCACCAGCCCCAAACAGCTACATTAAGTTACCATGTTAGCAACACATTTATAGAATAATTTGAGTTGGAGGGGACCTTTTAAAGGCCATCTAGTCCAATCCCCCTTCACTTATATCAGGTTGCTAAGAGTCACATCCAACTCAACCTTGAATGTTTCCAGGCATGGAGCATCTGCCACCTCTCTTAGAACACTGACCTCATTACAGACGATGGATTATTTCACTGAGACAATTGGTCATCAGCAGGTTTTAAACAATACCTTTTTTTTCCTGAAAACTGGTGACTACTCACAGCACTATCTGAGGGAATTTATGAGGGAATTTACCCACCGTGGTAGCTGAAGCAGCATTCAGCAGCTTCTCAGCACACACACACACAAGCCCATGGTATCAGGACTGCCCAGTCAAAGTTGTAAAGCCATTAAATGTTTGTATTGGCACAACATTTAAATAGGAACTGGTTATTTTATTTTTAATATCTAGACAATCAACGAGCAAGTTCTAAACAAGCAAGACCTAAAAAAAAGGCTTCTCAATGACATTAGTAAGAACAAGAAGATACCTGTAATAGAAGACCAGAAAATACATTTTTTGCATATTCTTTGTGTTAAAAGGTAAAATACAACTTATTAGTAAGTCTGCAGAACTTCACCTTCTTTCATAAAGAAGTTGACTTACCCAGTACTGTTACAGTTGTGGATGACTGTGTATTTCCAAGTGGGAATGTAACTGCTTTGCAAATATATTCTCCTTCATCAGAAAAGCTTACATTTTTTAAAATGATTGTTGCATCAGTAAGCGAGTTGTTTTTAAATGTCACTCTTCCTTGGTATTCTCCTTGAACAGATATTCCATATTCAGGATGATGAACAGCAATAGTCTGTGAAGTTTTACCATATATCTTCTCCCAAGAAACTTGTGTTATTGTTTCATTTACATCAATTATGCATTTCAGTGCAACCTTCTTCCCCCAAACTGCTGTCACATGTGGATCAACAACTGGTCCAGCTAAGGCACCTAAAAACAAAGCAATCATTAGTTGGGACACAAGATTATGTCTCCGAGTCTTCACATTAAGCTTCCTTTAGTAATTAGCTTGGCTTTTTAAAAGACAATTCCCACTTTCTTCTGAATAACTGATTCACAGCAGTGTAGAAACACCACAGAAGCGTGCTTCAAGCAAAAACATCAAAGCTAGGCATAGACTGACCATTTTTTAGAGAATACTAGAGAATACTATCACCAATACACAACTTCCTATAAAAACAACCTGACAATTGTGTAACTGGTGTAACAGTCTTGTGGAAATTTAACTAGATATGAGCATTGTGTGTATTCAGACTTACTGAAAAAAGCAATAACCAGACAATGGTACTGTAGCAGTCTGCTTACTGATCCAGAGCATCAGGTAAAAACTGAAGTTAAATGACTGCACTTGTTTCTGTTTTCGAAAGATAGAACTCTTAATAAAGATTAATTCAAGAAAAATGCATGAGTGTAACTTCTACCACTTACCATACCAGTAACTACAATTAAAAACCAAACAAGAGAACCCCTGTCAAACCCCCACAAACTACTCCACGTGATCACCAATCTAAGAACTCAGTTTTAACTTCCCTATCCTACTTCCTAACAAAGACATGTACCATCACACACATGCAATCTTTCTGCTATCCTGCAGTGTGGTGCCTTCACACTAGATCTTCCCTCACACAGCAAATACGCAAGAATGGGCACAGTCAAGTGTTTGCGTGAGATTCAATGCATTTCCACTTAATACCTAAAATACCTTCCACAGAAGCAACTATGTTCTGAGCTCAGCACTTTACACCACGCTCCTTTCAAAAAGGGAAATCCATCAGGACAAAACAGTTCAATCAGTCACTGGTTCGCAATTTCTTTTGCCAAACAGATGCTCCAGAAACTTCACCCTGGTTCTCTTGAAGCAAACTAACATGATGAAAAAGAACCAAAGTCTTGGTCCACACTACTTCTTTTTCCTGTGCTTAAGTTTTAATAGAGCCATTGCAGATGCTCCAATTCTCTCTCCAGTTACTGAATCAGTACTCCAGGATGTTTGCCCATGGAACATGATTCAAGTCTAAATTTTAGTAGTCCCATTTTCATAGGCATGAAGGGGTCATTCAACCTGAGATATGAACCACCTTTTCACCCACCAAGTTCACACAAAAGACAAGCCATGTGTTCAGGACAGAAGTCTCTATGTGCCTTTATGTAGGAGTCCATTGTTAAAAGATTTCCATTTCCCATCAATTGATTTTTCATTGATCAAACCATAACTGAGTCCACGAAGACACCCAAAAAAAGTGACTTCAAGGGTCCGCTAAGAATTCCTTCAGTATAAAACTACTGACTAACATCAACAGGATGAACACCTTAATCTGCACAAATAAAAAACTAAGCCAAAACCTTAGACCAAGATTGTTGATATGCCAGTCAGTAAGACTGAAAAATTAGCCTGAAAATTCAAAAAAAAAAATCTGAATGCATTTCACACAGAGAGTATCTGCCATGACTAATTCACAAGTAATGCAAGCATATTTTGTCTAGTCTTCTCATGCCTCTTAACTAACATTGTTGTGTCAGACACTGAAGAGAGGGCAACCATTTGCACACTAACTGAAATGCACAGAAATCTGCCCAAATTTTGTCTCCACTTGCCACTGCTACAGTTAAGCATAGGGTGAAGTGGTTCTCAAAAAATATTTGACTATTGTTTTCTACATTATTTATAAGGCTCACAAGTTACATTTCAGCAATGTATTCCAGAATGTACATGATATATCTATTCTGTCATGTCATTTATGTAAAGAAAAACACACTTGCGTTCAGAAATCAGCATTTTGCAATATTTAAATCTAGTCAATCTTAACCTGTACTGAACTTCAGCATAACGATCAGTTGTATGTAACTCCAACAAACTTAGCACAGAAAAGCCCTACAAGTGGATTTACAAAAACTGCTCAGACTTCTGGGAAGGTAACAAAGCAACTGGAAAAACATCCCAGTTAGTTGACCACACAAGCTCTTTTGTTTCCTTTTTTTTTTTTGGACAATTCTACTCACAGTAATTGGAGGCTTTAGCTACATAAAGATGACCAGGGTACATTTAAAAAGTCAATACTCAACAATTTTTCCACCAAGGAATTCTTCTAACAGCTCGTTTGTGCTATGAGAACATTGTATTCTCACACAAATTGCATGAATATTTTCAGAAGTCAAACTTTTTTGTTGCTGCTCCTACTTTCAAGATTTACAGATTGAAACGAGCAACATAAATACACATTTATATACATAAACACACTTGCAGCTATAGAATGTAGATCAGTTACATCTTTTTCATTCACCTTCAACAGCAAAGGAAGTAAAGCCAATAGATCACTACTCCAAATTTTATGCATTTATCTTCTGACAGATGTTCAGACTCTGAAGACCCAAAAAATAAAAATCAAACTTATCTATGCAAATCATTTAAACTGAACTTACATATAGTGTATATAACAGTACATAGACTCCAAAATGCTTCAAGTTTTAGGGAGACCACACTGATGCTTTCTATCCACTGACTTCCCACAGGCTATTTCCACAAGACGATAAAGCCAAACTGCAGAAGAGCAGAAAACTGAAGTTTTTCCCTCTATCAGCAAGTTATTCAGTTCACATCTGGCCTTAGCACACACTAATGGCAGGGAACTAAGAAGAGTTCCAACCAAGAATGGAGCAGAACAACAAGAACATCCCATTTTGGTGACAGCAAGTTGCTATGTCAGCAGAACTTCCCATGAAAAACCCTTAAGGTCAGGCTAAGCATTACTGTTAGGTCAGTCTAATTTCAAATTACATCAGAAAGCTTAGACTTATTCTTCCAGTCCTACTCCTCCTGTGTCAGCACTCACAAGGCACCCAAGAGACCCCAACCTACAAAAACTCACTTGTTCTCTCCCCCATTTAACCTTCTGAATGAGCTCTGTCGATCACAAGCAGCAATGCAACAGAGGCAACGAGCACAGTCACACAGTCCAGTGGTATTTTCAGATGTATTTAGCTGGAAAAGCAAAGCACTTAAGGACACTGCAGAAAACAAGCCTCAACTTGAGGCTTTATAAAAACATATGGTTAAATGACTGGGAAGAAGTCAGTGTGTGTGTCTTTTGAGTACCAGGGCATGGTCAAATTCCTGTGTCAAAAAAAGATCAGAACCAAGGAATAGAAGAAATTCAAGATTAAGTAGTACAAAATGCCTCAACACTAGCTTTCAATTAGTACTGTTAAGCAAGTACTTAAGAAAAAAACTGCACTTACATCAAAAAGATAGTATTATAACCTAATGTTCCTCCTGCCTAAGGATCTGCTTTATCACAATCCTTACTTGGAGTTCTAGTTCATCAATCAATTTTTTGGGGGAAAGTGAGCTTCTATAAGCATTAAATGTACAGTACTCAGCTCAAGTTCCTTTTTTTGTACAGTACTTGCATTATTTTTTTAAAGAAGAAAACTGGAGGTATATTATTTTCATCTCAGAGAGCAATTCTTAAAACCTTATTCAGTGTTTATCATAGTAATATAACAGGCATGCAAAAGCCTGCCAGAATGCAAAAAGTTTTGGTGAAATGAGGCGTAGCAATTCAATAGTCTGAAGCCGAGACTATTGAAATCCTCGGGCTTTCTCTCAATCAAAAGTTAACTGTTGCTGAAGCAGGGGTTTTACTCAAAACACCAAGCTCAAGACAGACAAATTCTCAGTTAAGTGCTGTCACGGGATGTTCTGCACAATTTTTAAGTACTCTGAACCTCCACCTGCTGCTCCTAAGGGTACAGGTGATGACCTATCACACCATTCTAACAAGAGGCTTGTGTTACTCTGCTCCTTCATTCCCCACAGCTGATGGAAGGGATGGTCAGTTATCTTCCAGTTGTTGAATCAACATATTAATCTACAGAGAGACACCAAGCAATAGTAATATTTGTGAGGAAGGCTACAGCTGCCATTCATAAGACATCATCCAGAGCCCACAGAGAGGATTCACACTGCCTGTTAGAAGGCAACACAAGGCAACACTGGACAAAGAACTCTCATCCTAACACAAATCAGTCAAGATGACAAAGTATGCAAACCTCTACAGCACCACAATAAACAATTATCAGCAAGACTCACATTTTCAGCATGTAAAACAACAAAATAGATGTAAAAAGGGTATTTTACTCCAGTGCAACACAAAGTTGTAACAAGTAGTTACAACTCGGGGTTTAACACTAACACAGCTTGGGCCCAACTCATGAGCTGGAGCTTTGAAGCAGCCTTGCCTTTGAAGTCAGGCTGGCTGTTACCCACTATTCTTATTTCACAATGTCATTTTCACATGTTAACTGATGCTTCTGTTCTAGTTTCAGTAACTCCACAGAAGACAGTGACTGTGCCCCTGCATACTCTGCTTCCTACCATGCTGCACAGACCTTTAGTATCAAGCAGCAGGAAACGAAACACAATCTAAGGCACAAGAGGAATTTTAAAAAGAATATTAAGCTCATTTTTCAAATTCAGTTGGGAGGGACGCTCTTAGAAAACCAATTTTATAAGGTTAAAGTTTTAAATCTAACTATTCATCAAGAATGTTTACAAAGTTCTATGAACTTTAAAACTTCATTTGGCATTTCAATTTAAACCATATTAACATCAATGTCCATTTTACATGTTCTTACATTATAAACTTATATATATATATTAACACATAGTGAATTAAGACATTCATGTTTATCCTGATACTAAGCTTTCAGATGTTTACAAAGACATGCTGAACTAATAAGTGAGGCATGCTATGAGGCAGCTGGACGTTCTTCCGCAATGAATATTTCCAACTCTGTTCAACCAAATCTTCCAATCCCACCTCCTTTAAAAGGAAATAAGCAAGACAACGAGGTACTCTTTTTCCAACAGGCCAGGCACAAAAGCAGGACTGGAGGAGAACAACTCACTCTTAGTCCCACTTCCTTAAAAAACTAGTAGTAAGAGTAAACAAGGAGTTCCAAAGTTATCCATAAAATTACACACCACTAACCAACACAATACTCTTCCTAACCAACACAAAATGCTTCACATCCACATTTAAATAAATTCAAATCCCTGAGTATCAGAGCAATAGGTATAAATATGCTAAAAGAAGAGACTGAAACAAGCAGTCCTTAATGTAACTGAAACCTCTGATTGGAAAGTTTGTTAAAGAGTTCCAGATGATCTTAATCTTTTGAAAGACAAAAGATGAGTTAATAGTTCTGACAAACTGATGTGGTGCAAAATGTTAAAGCACATCACCAAAACATCTAACAGATATGGCAGAAGGTCAAAAGAAGCATTGTACTTCTGAGTCTTGGTGGTGCTGCCAAGTAACTGCATTGTATACAGAAAACAAAATGAAGTAAGACACACAAACCTTTTCCAGGCAGGCAGGAAAAAACCTTTCAAGTTGTAGTGGGTCCAAATTAGAAGAGCAGTCAACATAAACAAGTGTAAGTAACACAGGCAGAATGATAAGTAACTGGTTAGAGAGCAAAGACTGTCCTGAAAGCTACAGCAAGTATATGGTGATTATGCTTGGAAGTGACACTCTAGAGTATGCTAATATAGGAGTAAACTCTCTTCTCCAGCCAGCAGCACTGAGGCTCCATCTGGAGTTGTTCAGCTTGAACATCTTATATATCAGCCATCCAGAGTCTGAAAGCAATGTGTGCTCAAAAGCCTAGAAAACATGACCTACAAGAAAGGATGGAATAACTGACTGTTATTCTCCAAGAAGGTAACCCAATAAAGGTCCTGAAGTACTTACACTGCAAAAAGAGAATGACTGCAATACCAAGTATGCCTGCCAAGGTTAGGAAGGAGATAAACCAAAGCAAAAACCAACACCAAACAAACAAACAAACAAACAAACCAAACAAAAACCCACAAAAAACTTGCAAAAAACAAACACACAAAACCACAAAGAAAACCAACAAAGCCCAGGAGTTCTGTGCTCAAGAACACCACTGCTTTCAGCTAACACATATTTACTTAAGACAGAGCACTTTCAGTTACTTTTTTCATCCTCAGGTCTTACTGCTTTTGGGTTTAACATGAATATTACAACCTGTTCAAGCAGATACTTCCTTACCAAATGTGTTCCTCATCTCCTTTTATTTGCATCTATTTGCATTCTTTACAGTTACTCTTTTCACTAAAGGTTCTCCTCTTCATCAGGGGGACAGCCAGCTCACAGCAGGCGACCAGTCTTCTCTATCACTCATTTTTCGTATTCTGATCCATAAGCAGATATTCATCTTTTGTCATGTGATTTGTAAAAAGCTTTTAGCTCTTCAAAGTTGTATATATGAACACACATAGAATCTCTATCAGCATCAGTCTGTCCTCAACTGAGACACCAGGGCACACTCAAATCATTCCTTAGAGACCAGTCTTCTCATTCTCAGCAAAAAATAAGACTTGGGAGAAATGACAGCCTTCAGCTTTGAGCAAAGTAACTCGTTCAATAAGAAGCTGTGTTATAACCTGATGTTTAGACATAACTTCAGTCTTGCTTGCTTAAAATTTATTTTAAAAGCTCAATTTCTTCATTTATTTGCAGGGCTGGAAGTTCAAGGTGATGACAAATTCCATTCAGAAGATATACAGTTTTAGTCAGCTAGTGCTTCAGCTTTTCTGACTTCTATTAATCAAGTACACAGAACTTCACTGGCCTTTAAGTCAGCTCCATCACCTTCTACCAACTGCCTTTCATTAATACAGGCAACTACACATGTTACATAAAAATCAACGCTTTCTAGACACCAATTTATTCTGAAGAGGTTTCAAACCTAGTACACTCTTCAGAGCTAACTCTAGAAATTCCAATTCAAGTTGAAAGTAGCTGTCAACATATCATTACAGAGAACATGCTTCAAAACAGTGCATTACATAGTTCATACCTTGTACAGGTAGCTGCCTGCAAGCAAGACCTTTGGCAAAGTTCACAGAGCTGACCATCACAAACCCAAGGCCACATTTCCAATTATAGAAATATTATAAATATATTATAAATAATACATATGAAGTTTAATACTCTCCTCCACAAAGGACACTTCAGGAGCATCACTGAACATCCACCTACACTTCAGCTTCTTTAACTGTTCAATCACTCAGTTTTACAAGGTCCTCCAAAGCCCTGTGTAACTCACCTTTACTCCAACTTCTTATCAATTAGTATTTATGCATAATTAGGGCACCTCATACTCCAGACAACGGAATAGACAAGATCCTACTATCCTCCAGCATCACCTATAACTAACTATAGATTCCACCATAAGAATTCTCTCCAGAAAAAGGTCCTAGGAAGACCACAGAGACTGCTAGCTGAAGATCTGGTCAGATAAATACCCTCCCACTTCCTTCCAGGCTCCAGACCTCTCCACTCGAATTTGGAAAAGCAATTTAATGCTATTGAATGCTATCACAATATCCACTTTCTTATTCTTTGAGAGGAAGACAAAAATTGGGGATGAGGGACTGGGCACTAGGTATCACAGAAGTCTGAGGAGTTACTTCCCATCACTTCTGCTTCATTTCAAAACCTGGAAGTTACCAATGACACAGAAGCATAGTCTCCTCCACCTAGCCACAAACTTGCAAAAACATGGGTTGCTATTCCAGATGTCACAAAAGTCCAACAAACAACTTCCCTTCCAAGTTATACGGTTGTTGTTTCAACACTACCATATAATAAACTTGCCATTACACACACTAACAGAAATAAAACAAGGCAACTGCAACCAGAATCAAAAAATACAGACACAAAGTGTCAGTATAGGATTTTTTGTCATTGCTGTTTGTTCTCTTTCATTATAAAAGTAACAACTCACTTTTCTAATACACAATCAATACATACACTTCCATCCCAACCATGAGGGTAACTACAACGTGCATCTTGCTAATTACCCGGAAAGCTCAAGTCTATCCCACAGTCTAAGTTATGAGCAGCAAGACATTCTTGACTTAATCACACTGACTTCATTTGTCAGACTGAAATATTCAGACTCAAGTCCCAGGAATCACTATTCATCAGTACCACTTTGCAGAGGGGGGAAAAAAAAAAAAAAACAACCAAAAAAAGGCAGCTTTCACAGAAAGCCTGTGACATCTCTAAAGTGCTCAACAAGTCATGTCCTACAGACATAAAAGCTGTAGTGATCATTTCCACCTAGTAATTACCACAAACACAAGTGAAGTCCTAGGTACAAGTCTCTTCATAACACACTTATCAGTGGCAAAGACAAACAAGCTCTAATACTGATGTAGAGAATAATGATTTCACATAGGTAAGAGGCAAGGGACCTCTAGAGGCTACTTAGTCCTGCTTAAAGTAGGTCCAGCTTTATCAGACTGCTTGGAGACTCATCCAGCTGAGTCTTCAATATCACCATAGAACAATATTTATTCCTCAATCACTTTGGCACGTGCTCCCTCAGAGAGAAGTATTTCTTCCTTACATTGGTTCAGGATTTCCCACACTCCAGCAGGGCTACGAAATTCCTAACTTAACCAAGAATGAAGTTTTAAGTACAAATAACTTAAAAAACTCCAACTATGTAGTGCACTTTAGCCATTTTGGGGAGAACAATGTAAATAAAAAAATACTGTTGTGTTAACACCTGTGTCTTTGGTAGGATATTACTTTTACACAGGAACAATAAAGCAAAAATTCAAGTAATGTGGAAATGGAACACGGCATAATGAGAGAGACTGCCCACTGCATTCAGTCGTGTGAGCACACACAGTCCTTACAGAAAGCTCAAGGACAAGCTACCAAGAAATTCTGTACAAGCAATTGCCTGACATAAATACCAAGTTATCAGGATTTTGGGGGCTCTGGGGAGTTTGATTTTTGCTTTGGTTTTTCTGTGAAATTAATAAGGAAGGACCTGGAATTCTGCTAAGTGTACAGCAACAGTTGTAAGCATTCAGCATTCCCTGCCCCCAGCACTCTACCTCCTATACTGAAACTAGAAAGTCATTAAAAAGTGGTCAGGAGCACTGATGTGTGTGATGTCCTTCTAGATGAAGGAACAAGACCTTTAATCCGTAGGAAAGTCCCGACTCCCTTAAGCAGACCATTCCTTCCCTTTTTCTATGCTGTCATTCCACATACCACCTACTCTCCAGAGGACTGAGGTCTGGGGGAGGAGAAGGAAGGTTGTACTTTGCACTAAGTAGCAAAGTCTCGAATAAGTTCAGAAAGACAGCTAAACATTAACTTCACATTTTCAATTACCTATAAAGTTTGAATGTTATCTGCCAATATTGAACAACTGCAGCCACACAATGACATATAAAATAAACACATTTTGTCAGGACCAGCAAATCTCAGCTGTCCATGAGAAGATCTGATGAGTTAACAGTTACATTACAAAGTTATGTGGATGCCTGCTGCCCCCTGCACTGCTGACACTGCCGACTTTTTTTTAGCTCTTAAGGCCGCCCTCCACTGCAAGCTACTTCAGAAAGTTAACCCTTTTTTGTCCAGGAACTGCATCATGACACTAAGCTTAGGGAATGCTCTTTAATAGCTGCTGGATTCACTGCCAAACTATATTTTCTATATGTGTCACACTGTCAGCCAGCTCTGTGCTGTAAGAGACTGGTCTTACTGGCTCCTTATTGAAGTAACAGAAGAAATGTAGGCAGATCTTTAACAAATCCTCTAACAGTTATGACTTCCATTAGGAGTTAAAAATGGGATCCAATTTTAAAGTAAGCTTTTAGCAACCAAATTGCTTTATATGAAAAACTTGTTTCAGACTTGACTTGGACATTTTAATCTGGATAGATTTCCAATTACTACTTTTCTTCCAGGACTAACTATAGTATACTAGCTCCTGCTTACCCATGCACAATATGAGGCTCATTTAGACTGAAAGGGACTTCTGGAGGTTATCCAATCCAACCCCCAACTGAAAGCAGGGCCAACTTTGAAGTCAGATCAAGTTGCTCAGGGTCATACCATAGTCAGGTTCTGAATATTTTCAGAGACAGAGATCCCACAACCTGTTTCAGTGCTTCATTCTCTGTGTGGGAAATCATACTGCTAACACATTATAAAGATCTGCCTTGCTGTAGCTTGTGTCTGCTGCCTCTTATCCTTTCCCTCTTATCCTTAGCATAGCTAAGGAGAGTCTGTCTTCATTTTCCTCCTCACTACCTATTAAACAGTCAGAGCCAGCAATTAGGATCCCCCACTCCAGATCTTTCTCAAAGCTGAACAAACTCACTCCTCAAGCCCTCTTCATACATCATGTGCTGCTGACTCCTTATCTTAGTGGCCTTTCACAGGCACCTCAGCATCTTTCTTGTATTTGGGAATACAAAACTGTCCATGGTGCTTCTGATGCAGTCTCACAAGCTCCAAGTAGTGGAGAATAATTGCTTCTTTCAACTGGCTGACCACGCCCTGTGTGCTCTTCACCTTTTGCACCACAAAGGCACACACTGACCCACAAGGACCCTTATGTTCTTTACTGTTAAAGGTACTTTTCACCAGTTGGCACCACATTTATGCTGCTGCATGGGGTCATTCTGCCCCAAAGAGATTTGGCTTGGCATTTGCTTTTCAACTTCATAAAGTTTCCGACAGGTATTTCTCCAACCTGCAAACATCCCACTCAATTAGCCCTAGCCTCCAGCAAGTCAATTGACCCTCACAGTCTGGCAGCATCCACAGATTTGCTCTAAGTACATCAGTGACCTGGAAGAGTGGCTGGAATGTAGACAAACTGCCCCTGCACTGATGCCACCAGTAACAAGCCTCCAGGTGGACTTCAGCTGATCAGAACCTTTCAAGTTCAGCACTACACACAACTTTTCACCCACTGAATAATCCACTTCCCAAACCATATCTCACCAGTTCGGCCACAAGCACATTTTAGGAAGTCTTATTATAAGCTTATTAAGGCTAATAACACTCGCTGTTCTTCCTTTGTCCATAGTCTTGTCCCAGCTACTTAGAGCAATAAATTCAGGACCTCTTTTCACAGCAGTCTCAAGTTGTGGAGACATCACCGTAACTGCTTTTCCTCACTTCACTTCAGTTTTCACCTTGTTTGTAGCCACATCAATTTATCAAACCTAAGCCATGCCTCTTGAGTCTCAAATAACACAGCTGCAGAGCAGCTCTGGAAATCCATTACCAAAAGAATTTTCACTAACAGTTCCACAGAGTCCCACAGACCTCGCCTCTTTCTGTAAGGCAGAACACTCTGCAGAATCTTTCAAAGACATTAAATGAAGCTTACACAAAACTGTTTCTCAACAAGAGATCACATTCTGATTTGTCAAAAGGTAACATAAGTTATTAAATGTTCATGTGACAGCACTGATGCATCACCTGTAATAATCTGGTTATAGTAAAAAGCCTTACTATTTTACAGCCACTGAACCTAACAGTTGTGTTATACACATAGAATCATAGAATGGTTTGGGTTGGAAGGGACCTTAAAGCTTGTCTTGTTCCAGTGTCCTGCCATATAAGCAGCGTGCAGAAGCCTGAACTACTTCTGATACCACAAACTGATGAAATACAGCTACACAGAACTTAGTATGCTTCTTCCTATACAGGATATCCTGGATAAATGGGAATATTGCACTTGCTAGTTACCAGAGGTAGACTATTTTATGCTACCTCAGCTACATTGAAACCTTCAACAGGATGCATTTAAATTTCCCAAGTCATTAATGGCATGGTCACAACCATCACATTCTCATGGTTGACTTCTTTAGAACTATAGAGTCTCTTTAAATGTTAAAGTACCTTAATGAAGTCATAACAACATTACTTCTGTTTCAAGAAAGTTTACCTTTTGAAGTCAAAAGTGCATTGAAGTGTTTAAAACACAGAAATAGCATCACCAGTGAAGGGCTGAGAAGTGGGTTTTTATAATGCAATTATCAATCTTTACAAATATATTCAAAAATGTATTAAGCTTAACAGCTCTTGACATCGCTTCTGCAACCTCTAGTAATGATTTTTACCAGAGCTAAGTAATTGTTTTGTAGTGGCAAGGGCCAACAGATGATGCTGGAGAAATTAAAGGAACTTGGGGAAAAAAATCACCCCAAATCAGAAGTCTTGCCCTGTCAGTTACTTGCATTTGATGTAATTTAACTTATGCTTGACTCAAGTGATTATTCTTCTACCAAATTATGTGCACTGAAATTAAGTAAAGCCAGTTATCCAACTTGAACATGATCTCAGCTTGTCCATATTCTTTCTCCAGCATCCACTCATCCTGTTTTTAAGGCTGTTTTCCAGTGTGCTTGTCCCAGCAATAATTAGTTTTCAGCTTAACCACCTGCACCATGGGTGCTATTTCAAGTAAAAAAAAGCAACAGAAGTGGGCAAAGAATGCCCACACAAAACAGGATTAAGAAAAATGTAAGTCTAACACTCACTTGTAATCTTCTAACTTAAGGGCTAATGAAAGTAACAAATCCAAAAGTAACTAATAAATTCATCAAGGTAGCTCAGGTGGTTTTTTTCCACTCCTCTTTACACACATCAACTATGGAGACCTGTTTGACTAGTCTTTACTCACCTTCAGCAGAAGATTGCCATTTCAATGCCTCCAAATTTTGTACATGCCACTGCACTCCAGGGACAGCACTAGCACCTGCTAAGTATTTAAAAAAGTCACTTAAGAAAACATTCTGTTCTGTACAAACTAATCCCAGGACTAGTTTAAAAGCTATCATGTTATACCAGCCTTGACTAATAGAAAAGGAGAAAACAATGAATCCCTGTAGACATATAAAGTTATCTTAAATGTCAGATAATGAAAGTCTGACATGGGGGGGTGGGAGGAAAAATTGGCAAGAGCCTCTACTGCTGTAAATAATCCTGGTACAACAGTCAACTCCAGACAGAATGAAGGCTGGTCAAGTGTAGCCTAAGAATAAGGAAACATGCTATTCTGAGTTATTGCAAAACTAAAAATGTTTTTACTTCTGTACACTACTCGATAAACAACTGAAAAGCAGTAAAAATATTAAACAGAAGAATGCAGTAGTGATAAAATAGGATTGTCTGGAAGGTTGTTACTACTTTTCACTACTTGAACTAAAAGTGACCTTCTCAATAAATTTGACCTACCTTTTCCAACACTTGGAAAAAGCAAGGGTAAAGGACAGAGACAGAAGTTTCAGTACTTTTAATTTTTTTTTTTATTCTTGTTGTTAATTTTCTTCTATTGCTAAGTCATGGACAGAAAGATCAATTTTTGAGTTCACATTTGAAACATTTCCAACTCTAAAAGTTAATTACCTGAAAGAATGAGGAGAAAAATAACTCCTGAAGCGTTCATGAATTGGATAATACAAAAAAGTTAGTTCTGTGATTTTACCCTGACTTGGAAGTTGTGCTTTGTCTTAAAGCTCTTCATCACTAGACTGTGTACTAAGTTGTGTAATAAGCAGCCACTGGCCCAGCTTTTCCAGAACCAATGTAAATGTTGGCCATGAGCCCCCTCAAGTCTTACTCATATGTACCTACACTTCATTTTAACCCACTATCTTCACATCCAGGGGAGTAAGACAAGCTTTCATCTAACAGCTTTTTTATCTCTCCCCACTTTATAGATTCAAATACAATAATTATTTTCCCCAGCAAGGTCTTTACTGCACATTTCACTCTTTAATAGCTTCTCATATATTTCCTTGCATTTTATCCACATTCAGCTATTCCCATCTTTTCTTTCTTAGCTCATCTTGTGATTTCTTCCCACACTAACACGATACTCTTTTCTAAGCAACCCATCTGCTTTCTAACCAGGAATAAAGAATAATGCTAATGACCCCTTTACCTCTAATGAGAAAGCCTGATCAACTTATTTCATGCCTAATGAAGTAATTCATCATCTTCTCCATCCTCTCAATAAAAATACATTACTGTACTTCAGAGGGCTATGATCTCTGAGGCACTGAATACAACTGCCCTTCCAGTAAGTACTTCTCTAAAATCTTGTTTTAGACAGGCTAATCCTAACAAAATAACCCCATAGATACACGGAACCATAGAATTGCTTAGTTAAGAAGGCACCTTTAAAGATCATATACACCTCCTCCTCTTCAAACAAGAGCAAAATCAAACACCACGTGGTATAACAAATTATTAATTATTAAATAATTGCAGCTATACCTATTCTTCACTAAGAAAATCTGGCCACTTAGATCATATCCAACTATCAGGTCCCTTAGAAAATTCCTCACAGGAACTTCTGCATTACTATGCACATACCAATCAGTACAACAGTCATCAGGGGAAAAGAAAAAAAAAACCTTCAAGTAATCCTGATTCAATACAACACATTAATTCAAAGCTGGAAACAAAAGTCCAAGTACAAACACAAACTGTGCTAGAGCAAAGTAATCTGTCATCACAAAGCCCACCTTTAAGTGGAAAGGTAGAAGGGGTCCAGAGCAAGCAGACAGACAATCTCAGCACTCTCACTGTGCACACTTATCTAACCAGGCTGTAGCTGCACCTTCAGATAAAGAACTTTGTTTTGGACAAAGCCCCGTTCAACCCCAGAACAGCAGCTCAGGCCACCCCCACAGCAGTGCTCTGGTGTAAGACCGGGTGGAAAGTCATACTCTTAAAAGTTTATTGCTCTTCCAACAGATAACCACGTCAACACTAAAAAAAGGACAACATTTACTAACAGCACTCCACGTAGCTGGCACTCAGTAAGATTATCTTTTAACAGTCCGTATAACAGGTTTTCTATTTCTCTTACCCTACTTTCATTCACTACTAATTTTGTTTCT
This sequence comes from Pseudopipra pipra, assembly GCF_036250125.1. Taxonomy (NCBI): domain Eukaryota; kingdom Metazoa; phylum Chordata; class Aves; order Passeriformes; family Pipridae; genus Pseudopipra; species Pseudopipra pipra. Next base: position 17,701,423 of record NC_087550.1, read on the forward strand.
ACAAATTGAGATTTAGACACCTGACTCTAGAGTTTCTTACTTATTTTTTCCTTTGAGCTCCACAAATGCTCCGCTTATTAGCCCCACACACTGATTACTGAAGCAACACACCCCCAACTCCTATTCCCTTTTCACATCAGATGCAATTTCCAGCTGTGACTTTGCATACCTTAAAAGCTCTACTACCAGCACCTGAAAGGTAATCAGCTGGTACAGGTGCTCTGTAAAGCCAACATATTTTTGCTGCTTCTGCTACAGAACAGCCCTTTGTTTCTCAATATCACCCTGGCAGCAATACTACATAAAAGGGATGGGAAAGAAAACAGCCTAGATTTGACCATATTTCTAAACAGAATACCTGACTCTAATCTCACAAGCAATAAATCCTGCTAGAACTGCCTTTTGTTCAGTATTAAACAGTATCCATATTCCATGACGTAAAATTAAGTTATTTAAGGAGGCAAGAGAAACACATCATTTAAATCAAGTAACTGTTCAATCTTTACGTAGCACAAGTGGATAAAAAACCATTGCAATTCTTTCATGATACTCCAAGTGTTCAGATCTTAAATAACATTGTACTTCATTTCCATATATATGGGAGCTCTTGCACAGCAGAAGCATCACAGTGTAACAGTAATCTTGAACATGACAGACCTACCAAAACGAAACAGAGCTAAGAACCATTCCATAGCAGCACCCCCCATAATCTAACTAGTTATCCTGAAGTACAGGCTGGACAAACTTCTGGCAGCTTTTTTTTTTTTTTTTAAATTATCAAACAATCCAGATTTAAACTCTCCTATTTGAAGTTACTCTCCTTTCTACCACTGAATTTGCTCTGTTTCTTCACACAGCAGTTTCACACACTGCCCAGCCTACTACATAGTTCACCACCACTTCATTCTTTCCAACTTCTCAAATACCTTCTATAGTTTTTCTATTCCTTCTCTCACTATTGTCATATTGGCTCATCTAATGTCTTTTTAAAACTGCATTTTTCTCCATACCATTTTCAAAAAATAAATGCATATTCAGACATGAATTTCTAAACTATTATCATTGACTTTGACACACAGTGACGAAGAAAATACATTCTGTTGTCTTTTTGAACACTCTACCATGCTTCCCCATTTCCAAGGCAGTAACCTGGTTTGCCTGACCTCCCGTTTTTGCCATGACTTAACCTGAAAAATCAGTGAAAAAGTTTATACTCAAACACACTGTTTTGGTCCATAGTTACTTGGGAAATTTCTTCTTTTTTTAATTTTTTTTTTTTTTAATATATTGTATACTGTATACTTATACCATCCACATCTTTATAATCCAATCCTTCCAGCTCCACTACCATTCTGGAGCCTGTACTCCAAGCTGCTTTGAAAAAAAAAAAACAAACAACAAAACTTAAAAAGATATATGCCTCACACACTTTTTCTAGCCTTACTAAGAAACTTAACCAATAATTCAAGTTGAAAATAAATAATCATTTCCTCAATGAAAAAAATGCATCTTGAATATCTTTCTATTCACCTCACTGTATGATTTTGCTAATTTTTAATTTGTACTTATATTCCAAAAAACTCTGCAAAAATCTTTTTGCTGTGTACAAACTAACGAGGCACTGAAATTATGAGGAATTTATTTAGTAAATACAACATAGCTGAAAAATATTTGTCACAATGCAGAGTAAGTTACTTTATAGATTTAAGGTTATGATGATGTTTCTTTTGGATGCCATACATCTCCCCAAATTCAAAGCTATACTGATTTGATCATACAAGTTCAGTACCTACTTCACTGAATCATGCACTGTCTGACTGAGAAGTGGAACAATTACTTGTGCATGTTACCTGAACCAAACAGTCTTGCTTTCCTAAGAAGAGCAGTATTTACTAAAGCAGGTTTATTTTTATTCAAAAATCCAGAAGTTGCTGTTATTTCAGATGGCTGATATATTTTCTCTCTTTGTGCCCCCCTTCAGTTTTTTGGTGGGAGTGTTGAGGGGTTTTTGGCAATATTTCTCTGAGGAATTACAGATCAAATAAATCGTCATTTCTAATTGCCAGCCCAAATGATTGTATAAAAATAGTGGCATTATTCTACTAGGGTTTGTATTTTTTTGTGGTACCATTTTCAAATCTTCCTTTTGCTATCATAATCAGAATTGGCCGACTAATAGTAGGAAAGGTGACCAAATGTAATCAGCAGTTTTGAATTCCATCAGCACGTAATCATGCTCAAAATGTATACAGGAGCACTCTCAAAAGCCAGTCATAACAATAGTTTTCCTTCATACTCATGTGTTACAGTTACAATGATAATGAAAACAATTGTGGGAAATTTCAAGTGGGAAAAAAAACAAACTAAAATCCGAGATATTGACAAAAAAAAAAAAATCAATCTTCCCCTGCTGCTTATCCCGCAGTCCAAAAGTCACTAGTAGTTTTTTTAAGTTTCCTCTTTCATCCAAAGATTATACTTCTAAACTCTGTGCTTATTCCCACACAACATTGCCGCTTCTGGCAGATGTTCTGAAGTGTTATCAGTCAAGTTCACATATGCCAAAAAGAAGACTGGGAAGACTGACATCCGAATGACACTCATCAAGACTAAACCGGTAAGTCACTGCGTGACACGGGGCACGGATGCTCTTAACTTCATTGTTACTATTATCTTCACATTTAGATATAAAAATAGCTTGTCAAGGTTATGTCAAGTCTGAAGCTTCACGTTTTTAATTGCAAAAGAGCAGAAATAACCCCGAAAAAAAGGGAGAGAAGCGCTAGAGCAAAAAAGTTTGCCGACCCTATGGAAATTAACCTTCAAGCCTTAAAGTTTTGAAATGTGATGCCTTCTCAATATTTACAAAGTTAGGAACAATGATCTTTTTTGAAAGCTACATCATTGCCAGAGGGGGGAGACTATTACATACACGAGCACAGTCCTACAGCAGCAGCGCCTCAGCTCCCTCCCTGAAAAAGCATTTCTCAGATACTACACAACTGCTTTACGGCTTGCAAGTTCCTGGGTATTTTTATCACATCAATCTCCAGAGACTACCTCCTCTAACTTGTTCCTCCTTCATTAAAGAGGGAAGGGACACAGTGTCTCCTATAATAAAATATCCTTGCCAACTACTCATTGCTGCATTGGGAATACAACGGCAGGATGACGGTTTTCGATTTGCTCTCACTTTTATCCCCTCTCTCATCTTCCACTGCTGTAAAAAAAAAAAAAAGACACCACGCACACCACACCGCACGCAGTAGTAAATAAATAAATAAATAAATAAATTCCTGCTCAGTTTCCAGCTGCTACGTCGCTTGTTTGTTTCCCACAGGAAGATGCACGGGAAGGGGGGGCTGGTGATGGCACTTTCCCCCGAGCGGTCACGCCAAAGCCCCGCGGGGCCCGGCACCGCAGTGCCCCCGGCAGCAGCTGCTCAGGATGCGGGTGATGAGAAGCGCACAAAGCCACCGCACCGGCAGCGACCTCACCCCGCCACCAGCACGGATTTCAGCCCCGGCGACGGGGAACAACCACACGGGCCAACAGCGCCGGCAGCAAAGCGCGTACTATCCCGGCCCCCAAGAGCACCCGCAGAACGCCAAGACCCTTCTGTCCTTCCCACAGGCAGGGAAAGGGGAAGTGCAGGGGGGGAAGCACCCGTGAATTCCCGCAAACAAGCAAAATCCCGCCGTTGAGGAAGGGAATTTCAGCGGATAACCTGCCGCCCGCCGGGGGAAGCCCCAGCCCCGCCGCCGGCGGATAAACTTCCCCTGCTGCCCCGCCCGGGCCGCGGCCACCCGAGCCCGACCGCCGGGGAAGCTCGGCCTCCCGGGACACCCACCCGCCCTCCCGGCGGCAGTGCCGGCGGTTCCCGGGGGGAAGCGCCCGCGGGTCCGCCCGGCGCGGTGCAGGCTCTGGCTCCGACCCTGCCCCGCATCGCTCCCTCCTGCACGATCCCGGCCGCGTCCCGCCCGGCTCCCCCCGTGCAGGGCGGCGGGCAGCCCCCGGCAGCCCCCCCACCCCGCCCCGCCGGCCGCCACACAAACTTTCCCTCAACTCGGCCGCGTCCCCCGGCGCTCCCGGGGCTCGGGTTTCTCTCCTCCTCTTCCTCCACCCACCCCCTCGCCCGTCCGCCAAGGGGAAAAGTTCCACTTACTGCAGCAGAAGCGAGAGAAAACCAACCCCAGCAGCCCCAGCCCCGGCCCGGGAGGCACCGCCGAGCGCAGCCGCCGCCGCCGCTGCCGCCACCGGGGGGAGGCACCGCCACCAGCCGCTAGGAAAAGTTCCCGGCGAGCGGCAGGAGCCGACGAAGGGGGAAAACCAGCGGCAGCCTCCGCAGCGGCTCCGGCCCCTGCCATGCTCCGGGCTCGGCTCGCAGTCGCCGCCGCTACGCCGCCCGGCCGGTCCCGCCCGGTCCCGCTGCCCGCGCCGGCGACGCCTCCCCACACGGAGCGTGTGTCACTGAGCGGGGCGGGGCGCGCCGCTCCCGCCCTCCTCAGAGCGGGCCGCACCACCCGCCGCAGGGAGGGGGGGCCGAGGGAGGGTGGGAGGCGTGTGCCGTGCGCCTCCACCGCGACCCCCGCCACCTCCCCCCCGCCCCGGGGCGAGTCGCCTCGTCCCCGCCTTCCCTGCCCCGCTGTGTGGGACTCGCAGACGCGCACCGCGCACGGGGGGGGTTCCCGTAGGTATCGCGGGCGGCGGGTGGGAGGGGGTGCCACGGTGTCCTCCCCCGAGGGGCTGTTGGTACGTCCCGCCCCGCCCCGTCGCTCCCGCCCCCGCCCCGAGCGCGGCCGGGGGCGCCCGCCTGGACCCTCCGCCCTTCCCGGGCTCCCGCCCCCTCGGCATCCCCCCCGCCCCTGCGCCGGGCCGGCCCGGGCGGCCCCTGCCCCTGGGCTGGGGACGGGCCAGCAGCGCTCACCCCGGGCGGGGCGCCCCAGGAGGCGGTGGGGGACCGGCCGCATCCCGCTCCTCCGGGCGCGGGCGTTCCCAGGCGCGGGGGGATCCGGCCGGGGCCGCTCCCGGTGTCCCGCGGGTGGACGGGCCGGTTCCTCCTCGGCGGGGGCGCCTGCCCGCTGCGCCGGAGCCCCGCGCCCGGGCCGCAGCGTCGGCGCCGTGGTTTTTGCCAACAATAAACTTTCCCGGCGTTGTCCCCTCGTGGGTCGCGCTGCCCGCGGCACATCCCCGTGCGGGGCGCGCAGGGTGCGCTGCCCGGGCACCGACGAGGGGTGCCCCGTTCCCTCTGCACCTCCGGCGTGGCTGGGGCAGCATCCCGGCCGCACGAGGGGAACATCGAGCGCTCGGGTGCGGGGCGATGCGGAGCCATCCCCAGCCCGCAACAGATGGCGGAATCCAAAGGCGGACTCTGGCAGAGCTAAGCGGTCTGAAATCATCTGGGAGCAGAGTGAGCCCTGTGCAGAAATCACCGAGGAATACCAAATACGACCCTGTGCAGCCCTCGCAGAGGGGCCTGCAGGGGTCCGGGGGCAGCAGGCAGGGTTTCTGTCACGCTCGTGCCTGTAGAGATTTTTGGCCGTGGCACAGCACATAGCTGTGCTCGGGAAAGGCTGTCATCGACGAGGGCAGAGCTGCTCCGCAGGGAGCGATGATGCCCCAGCCACGGGCGGAGAGGAGTGCTGTAAGTATAGCCAGGGCAGAGTGGCCACTCGCGAGGCGAAGAGGGAATTCATGCCTTTGCCCAAGGTCCCAGGAGTCCAGCTAAGGGCTGTCTCAGAATTAGAGCATTCTGTAACCAGGTCATAAAATTAAAGGTGACTTTTCTAAGAAATGCAGTTTCTTTGCTGCGTCTTTGCGCTGATCATCAGTTTTGTGGGTACAGTGCCAATGGATGTATCCCCAAATTAGATTTTCAACAGCAAAATACAGAAGCTTGAAAGAATTGGCTTGAGAGTCTTGCTTCTTTACAATCTAGGTGTGCATTCTAGTTTCAGATGCACTATCCTTGCAAAACCTCATGGAAAATACTGAATAGCTGTATATACACCATACCTGCTACTGAGACATCTACTGGGAACAGGTTCTACGTAAGCCCCACATTTTCCACAAACAGTGTAATATTTGATGATTTCCTTCAACAGTGGGCATGAAGAGCAGCTTCTCTCAAAGCTACGCATGGCTAAGTTTATCAGATGCTCACAATAGTATGTTCATCCAGTCTTCAGCCACACTGAATGTTTGCCAATTAACTGGCCTCATTAATTTGTAACTCTGAAACAAAACAGAATTCAGGCGAAGAATTACTACAGGCAAACTGCTGGCCGTGATGGACGTTGGACATTCATCAACATTTTGCTCTGAAAAACCAACATAACTGAGAGGACTCCTAAAGTTTTTCGAAATCAATGTAATTTAGTAAGTCTAATCCTCAGCTAGCACAAAGCTGTTCTCATGCCAATTTGCTCTGCGACAGGGACACGGGACTGCTCGTATGGTACCGAGGATGCTGTCCAAAGGTTCATAGACAGGTTTGTTCAGCAGTTTGTTTAAAAGAGCTTTTCTCGCTCTGCTGATACTTTTGAAGCCTGGTCCTTTACTCTGTTGTTAGACTCTGCCGTTTTGATTCCATGGTAACCAATATATTCCACCATGCCAATAAACCTGGATAAATATAATACTGAATTAATCATTAGAGCCCCGTTTTTATTTATGATAAGAGCCTTTTTACATGGGAAAACTGATGAGCATAATTGTAGCAGAATAATTTATACTGGTATGGCTGTGCTGATGTAACTTCCCAGGTAGATGTTTTAATTGGGTGTAATTATTCCATTTCCCTGTATAGACGAGTCCTATATAGATAAATCCCATTTTATAGTTAACAGTCGAAGCAAATTACATTGCATAATTACATTTACACCAAGTTTAAGGCACTCTTAGGATGGGTAGGAAATATAATGGGGCCATAGTGTAATTGAGAGTGCAACCTTAAAATCCTATTTCTGACAACCATAATCAAATTGCCATCTGCTATAATATTTTTATTCTTTCTCACTCCAAAACAACAAAAGGCATTAAGCCTGTTTAAAATAAAATGGTTTGAAGGTCTAGCACCAAAATATGTACATCAATTCATGCAGGCTAAGGAAGCAAATGCAATTTGTCATATTTAAACAAAACTGTGCCCAGTCTGTAGGTAACATCTTCCAGTGCCAGATTCAGCACTGTTGTAACCAGGCATCCTGGGGACTTTGTGATACAAAAGGAAATTTGACTTCATGATATCAAGGCTAAATTTGGCTCCCCCATGCTTAGAACACTCCTGAAGGCATGATGCTCCAAACAATTAATCTTGCATAATATGGAATAAATGCGTATAGGACACACTAGCTCAGTTCTTGTAAATCCGTTGTTACTGGCATATTTTTTCCGTAAAAAGATGGTTTTGTGCAGTTGGCAGCAGTTCTCTTCAAAAGCATCTTTGAACTGTAGAATTACAAAAGACTGTACTTTATTTCCAGTCCCTATTTCCCTCTCTCTCGCCATTGTCCACCCACCTGCCCTTCCCCCTTCCATGAAAAAAAAAAGTCCCTTACCCTTAGTTTAGACTGGGGAGTTTGGCAAGTGTTTCCTTCTCCGTTCTTAACCCTTTTGGTAGTTTGAAAACAAAGTCCTGAAGCAGTGTGAAATTAACTTATATGCATATCATTTGAAGTGACGGCACAAATTCCCGCTGGAATGAAGGGCTATTCACTTCAGTGGGAATCGTCAAATAGATTTGTCGCAGAACAATGTGCTTTTCTGAAAACTCTCGCTTCCATTCCAATGGATGGGACGGGGCCTCCCTGGCGATGGTTGCACACCACCACCCGTTATGACCCTTTAAAATAAAACCACACCAAACCAATCCCAAACAAAACCTGCCTTTTTCTTTTTCTTTTTTTCTTTTTACTTTTTTTTTTTTTCCACGCACTTCCAGCTGGATGAGATATTTAGCTTGTTATTGCACAGGGTTTCTGCCATTTGCTAATAGGTGGTTGTCCTTCTGCATCGTTCCTTCAGTCAGAATAATTCTGTCTCTGGGTGCACCTCAGCAAAACTGCTGCCAAAGTGACTGTTTTCTGTACTGTATGGAGAAAGGTGCCTGTCCGGTTCCTTGTCTAGAAAGCCATGGAGAAGGATCTCTGTAGGCTGTGCAGCAGGCGTGACTGACAGCGCTTCGAGCAAGACCAATGGACGTGGGCTGCATATTTATGTGCATGTATCTTCTGACCCAGTGGTGGACTTGGCTGATCATCCATGGATGTGTTTGGGAAGGGCTCAGACAACACCCCACAATCCACAGTTTGGCCTATCACAGGTGAACTATGTTTTTAATAGTGTTGGATACACTTAGGAATTTTTGGGGAAAGGATGCTCTATAACCTTGACTATTATCAAGAAATTACTAAGATTAGGAATATATTGTAAAGTTTGATTACTCTCATGTTTCCCAGCTCTTTGCATACAGTATAATGCAAAATTATCTGGATTGTCATCTCATAAAAAATCTATCATAATATTTTGATATAAATCATAAACAAGCTTAGCCAAGAATAACATACATACAGTCGCATGACATATGATATTTTTAAAATCTATTTGCCCATCTTATTAAAGATGACATACTTAAATCTTGTTTCAATCAAAGGCCCTTTAAGGAGATCCCTTTAAGGAGAAATCTGAGTGTCTGACTCATTCTTCATTGCAAAGTACAATTAGAAAACTGGTTATCTTGCTCACAGAGTGGCCCTGCTCTCACATATTTGTGCGAGAACTGTTATGTGTCTCAGAAAAGTCCCAAAGCTCATGCTTTTTTTCACAGAAGAGTAATGCAGTTATTGACAATAACCACTCTCCAGCATTATGTTTCATACCCATTGTCAGAAGTACATATCATCCAGTCTGCAGTACATCTGAGATTCCCATTGTCTCAGCTGAGAGGTTTAAAACTCACAGACAACTAAGTGAATTCCTCATGCATTTCTGACAGAAAAAAAATAGGTAAGGAAATGGTAGACTTTCCACCTACATCTCTCTGGTTACCACTTACCTCAGTGACAAAGAGAACAGAAAGCTTAAGGATTCCTCTCAGAAGTAAATTTGCAAGACAATGCTTCCTCTGTTTTCTTTCTGCACTGCTTCCCTTTACTGCAGTCTCTTCCTCTCCTTCTGGATGGGTATTTTCTTGCCTCTCTCTTCCTCCTCAACAATTTATGCGTGCTTATACTGAGGTGTGATATTTTATACTAATAAATACAAAACCCCCTTGATTCATAAGTGTCTGTATGGACAGATGCACAACTTGCATACTTCATTCTAAAACTACAGCTTTTCTTTCTAGGTACAAGCATTAGATACTCAAGATGAACAGAAAGAGAAATGTGAAGGGAACAGGTAGAGAAGAGAGGAAAAAGAGAGAACGAGTAAGTGAGGGCTGATACTGTGATGTTTTAAAAGCAGGAGCACAGTTAGAAAAGGGAAGAAACCCAAAGGAGTGTACCCTGGGCTATAGCTGGGGGTAGCTGGGGCAGCAGAGGGAGGATGTCAAGTTGTGTCACTCCCCCTGGGGCTGATCCTTAGCCAAAACTATTAGCCAGAAGCTGAGGGGGTTGCCAGTCTGCTTGGGTGCCAGTTGGACATCCCTGTACTGCAGTCCCACTTCCCTGTTCTTGGCACTGGTCTCTCCAGTGGCCAAACAGATGCCTCCAGGCACACCTCCACAGTCTGGCTGACTTCCCTGCGCAAGAGAGAGATACTGACCTATTGCTTTATCCGGCCTGGTGGAGGATGGATAATTATCCAACATGGTCCTGGTCCAGCTCTGTAAGATGATTCTTGGTGTCCTTGTAGATGGTTCTCTCACAGCTAAAGAAAACCAAAATAAATCTTCTTTTGTCAGTATCAAGAAGGAGAAAGATGATTTTAAAAAAGAATTATATCCCAATGAGGTCACAATTTTGTAGCGCATACCTACATTTCGCAATGATGTTTTAATTGTGCCAATTCACTGACATGATCCCAGCCCCAGCAGGGGGTTAGTTCCTGATTCAAGGAATAGGAAAAAGGAGTTCTAACATTCATTTTAATGTGAACCTTTACTCATTTTTAGTATCTGCACTGTTACACTAGCTTCACTTAATTATGGGAGAAGAAGCAGGTTTAGAATTCCCCGGAGGAACTCGCTCTTTTTTCTTCTCAGACTTACTCTCTTCATCTTCTCAACTGCTCCTCCCTTAGTCTTTTCATTTTCCTTGAGAGTGCTTATTCTTATCATTAGAAACGAGCACATCTTGGCAAGATTTTAGCTACTAAAAATGGTGTAAACTTATTACTCTGTTTAATTCTTTCCCCCCGTCTTTTCCTCCGTGGATTGGCTGTTAAACACAGCAGGTTTTCCACAGTATGATGAGTGGAGTACATGAACCCAAAGGTTATGCTTGCCTGTGCCCTAGGGATACAGCTTGGATATGTAATATATGAAAGATGCATCAAGGTAAAGTCACAAGGTAGCTGCAGTGATATGCACATGTGTGTCCAGAGAAGGACAACAAGGCTGGTGAAGGGTCTGGAGCATCTGGGTGAGCTGGGGTTGTTTAGCCTGGAGAAGAGGAGGCTTGGGGTAGACCTCATCACTCTCTACAACTACCTGAAAGGAGGTTGTAGCCAGGTAGGCCTCGGTCTCTTCTCCCAGGCAACCAACAGTAGGACAAGAGGGCACAGTCATAAGCTGCACCAGGGGAGTTTTAGGTTGAAGATGAGGAAGAAGTTCTTCACAGAATGGGTGTTTGACCATTGGAATGGGCTGCCCAGGGAGGTAGTGGAGTTACCATCCCTGGAGGTGTTTAAGGAAAGATGGATGTGGCACAGTGCTATGGTCTAGTTGACAAGGTGGTGTTCGGTCATAGGTTGGACTCGATGATCTCAGAGGTCTTTTCCAACCTAATTTATTCTGTGATTCTGTGATTCTATGCTATATTTCTGCTGCTTACATCCATGTTTTGTACTTGAAACCATTTTAACTTCTGCAAATTCAAAATCAGCATGAGATTGAAACATACCATGGTTCACTAAGCAAAAGTCACCTTGTTATACATGTAGGTTTTTGCTGTATGAAGCCTGTGTACATTGCAATTTCTATTCTGCCATTTTTTAATATCTGTAAAAATTAGTGTTGGCCTGAAACTAAATGAAGGTTTCAGTCTGAATGACTTCTGAGCGCATTTTAGCTCACTTACAGATCAAATATTTTAAAACTTTGTGCAACAAAGAGGAATGCATATTAATTTTAGACACCTGTTTTTACCTTTTTACATGTGCCATTGAATTCCAAATTTCCCCTTCTACTTTCAGCCTTAAAAGGTAACCAAGAATGCACCTACATGCCTTTTGATCCCTTGAGAAAAAATTTGTGAGCTGAAGAACATTATTAAACTTTAAAAACATGTCTCTGTGCACAAAGAATGCTTCATTTCTATATAGATTTTTAATAGATGCTGTTTGAAGCATACTGAAAACCTCTAAAGCTCTGCTTTAACCTGTGGTCTGTCCCAGAGTGTGTCTTTACACCAAGAGAAGTAACACTGTACACATGGAAAGCATCAATGAGGCTGAAGATTTCATCTACGTAAATATCTTGCACCGCTTCAATTATTCCCATATACAAGAGAAAGCTGCATTTATAAAGAAGCAGAAAAACCTTATTCCTGTAAGGAAAAAGAGTGCCTTTATTGATAATAGCTACATCTAAATTGCAATTACATAACTCTTTTACCTAAAAATCACCTCATGATCAAAATTGTTACATAACAAGGACAAAATCTGTGTAGATTAAGGGCATGTAATAGTGGATTTTTTCCTTTGGTTGTCCAAGGAAAAATGTAATTTCAATTGTGCCAAAAAAAAATGGCTCAATATTTTGGCTTTTATACACATTTCTGACCCCTTCAAATTAGGTCAGTTTCTAAACAAAAGCATCATTTAGACGTGAAGTATCAGTGTTTCATTTCAGAAATATTTACTGTTTCCTTGTTTCAGGCTTCCACATTGAGACATTCTGCAATTTTCTGGAAACTATCCCAAATTCATGAATGTTTTCAGATTCTGCAAAAATGGGTTTGGATCTCTAGTATTTTAATTGGTGGGGGTGGGGGGTGTGGAGCAAGGGTACACCTACACCTTATTTGAGAGCTCACAAGGCCTGAGAATTTTTTTCCCTTAATTTATAGTAATCCACTCAGAAAGGATTAAGTTATCCAAATCAGGCCACCCTGTAACAGAAATACAAGAGTCCTCTTTTCAACTTACATGAAATAAATAATTTTAAAAGAATATTTTATGTGAGGTGCACAGTACTGAAACACCTGACATTCTTCTAATGTCATCCTTTAGCAGACACAGTCAAGGAGGAACACAGGCTTGACTGGTAAAACACACACATATGTAACTTAAAGTATGAGAGAAACACAATTAAAAGAAGGAAAACATGCTTTAAGTGGCATGTACATGTAAATACCTTGAGGAATACAAACTCACACCTGCTAATGCCTTGTAAAATTTGTTGGATCCTCAATACTATCCTTCCACAGCAAGTTTCGAGGCTTAATTATATATTTAATTATCTACTTTTTGTCAGTTCATTTACTTCCAAGCACATTCAACAGCATGTCATATGGGATCAATTCTTCAACAGTGATTTTATTATAGTTTCTATATAATGTTACTTCGGTATATCCACCCTGTTCCCACCCCTGAGCATATGGTGTCTCTTTTTTTAATACATCTGAATTAGAGAAAAGTACCAGCATTAAATACGAATCTCTTGGCTTTTGACGCTTGCCAATCCTCGAGCTGTTTGCAAATGTTTTTGATATCAATTTCACTTCTGTACCACAAGTGTTTTGTTAACATCTGTCCTGCAGCAGATGATCATTTTTGTTTACTGATTTATTCATGTATCTATATTTTGGTGTGAAAACGTAGTTGTAACTCTTGGGCTTTAATCCACAGAGGGAATGGAGCAGAATGAAATGCAGTCAGTCACGCTTTGCACTTGAAAGGAACAGCGCCATTATTTCTTTGTTTTCTGCTGTAATCCTAGAATGGCAAAAATAAGTTGAGGTCTTTGTTGCAGTTCTCCCTCTCTCAGCCAGAGCAATGCTTTCTCTCTTGTACGCCGTCTATCAAATGTTGTTTAAGGATCTTTTTGCACCAGCTGCTATCCTGTTTCACTTTTTACTTCAGCTAAGCTCTCTAAACAGTTTGATGAGCATGAAGAAGGATGCCAACCTGACAAATCCCGTTTTTCAGATTTTTCTCCCAAAGTTACTCGGTCACAAAACACCACGATCGTGGCTGTATTCACTTTTGGGGCCATGAGGCCTCTCAGCCCTGTTATCGTGGAATCATAGAATCACAGAAAAGTTTGGGTTGTAAGAGATCTTATAGATCACCTAGTTCCAATACCCCTGCCATGGGCAAAGACACCTAAAATGACGAATCTGAGAAAAGCCATTATCTCGTGGTTTTGCAGGGCGTGGAAGCATGGAATATCGTGTCGGTTTTTTTTTTTCCTTTTCTGTTAGTCTCTTTATTTCTTACCTGTTTATGGTTATATGAACACAAAATCTTGTTAATATTTACAATTTGGATGTGTAACATGGTTCGGGAAGGGCAGCATCCAGTTCATGAGCTGCATTTTCAGAGAAGACTCCATGTTCCCACTATAGACTACTGCCATTAGCATTGAGTGGGCTGGATATTTAACTCATCCATTTCAAACTGAAATTGCCATTTTATGTTATTTCTAGAGGTTCTTTATTTTTAGTCAGTTATCCTCTTCCTCTACTTGCAACCAACTGAATTAAACTCACAATAAATAAAATAGGAAATACAGAGAAGTATCAGATAGTCTTGGTCATCCTTAACCTCTGCCACCCCAAGACTGACTCTTTTGAATGTTTCAGAAACAGATGGTTTTTCATGAGCTGTATAAAATGGTGCAATGCTTTTATTAGCACAGGGTTTAAATAACCTGTATAAATAGTTGTTGTTATATTGGTAAAATAGTGATTCTAACAGATCTTGTTGGGGAGAGCGGGTGTTAAGCATAAATGCCAAAATAAAAAATAGCCCCAAAAACATGCAGAAATTCAATGACAAACCAAGCACATTTTCTCCAGGACAGAAATTTTTCACATTTTGATACAAAATTTAAAGCCAGTTGTAATCAAATTTTCCAAGAATCCTTGGCTGACACTGGTCTAAAATACTCAGTCCAAACCCTGACTGCCATTTTTAGCTGCATTGTTTGTTGGTTGTATCACTTCAGTTTCTCATGAGAAGCCTCCATCAAGGTCATAAGCTCTCAGAAAGACAAATGAATAAAAAAGCTTCTCCAAAATCAGAATAAGTTGTATTATGATTGACAATATTCTTATTAATAATCTTAGAAATGAGATTCATAGAATCATAGAATCCCAGGTTGGAAGGGACATAAAGGATCATCTGGTCCCAACCTTTCCTGGCAAGAGAACAGTCTAGAAAAGGTGGCCCAACTGAATTTTAAGTGTCCAGTGTTGGGGAATCCACCACTTCCCTGGGGAGATTATTCCAATGACTGATTATTCTCCTTCTGAAAAATTTTCCTTTTGTGCCTAATCAGAATGTCCCCAGGAGTAACTTGTACCCATAAGGAACCCATGAGAAAATACGTACTCTGAAACTCCTTTCCAGGAGGAAAAAAAGCTATAGTCCTTAATTTTGGTATATTATGAGCAGAGTTTTATGTCATTGAGTATTTATATGTCTCTGAACAGTAATACATAAGTATGCCTTTTAAGAGTTAAGGGCACAGAAGTAGAAGGCAGACAGTAATTTATGATTTTCTAGTTACAGTTTACCAGAGGAACATTTCCTGTGTTCCGAGCAAAATAGAATTATGGTTGCAGTCCAGTCATCATTCTCATATGTTACATTTATCTACCTGTGTATGGAGATATTTACCTAGATAGGAATATCAGATGCAACTTGTCTTCTGAGTAACCTGATCCTGCAAAGACTTACAATTACACTTTATTTTACATGGCTGGTATGACCAAAACCATGTTACTGGCACATGCAGAGTTCAGTCTGTGTGTTAAACTTAGCAATATTGAAGCCCTGATCTGACTTGATTACACTGAGTTGGGAAATTACACCAAAACTACTTTCTATAATTAGAAAATACAGGTGAATTTAAATCAGACTTTCTCACAAGAGAATATACACCATTTTCAAAATTGCTGGAATTTGTGGTGCAAGTGAGAATCTCCAAGACTAAAAACTATCTGAAACATGTTAAATCTTGTTTACTGAATCATGTTTATTACATTAAATGTCTTCAGTAAACAGAGAAGATGGAATGGGCCCTCATAAAGAAAGAAGTCACTAAAGTATTGGTGAAAGGATGTATATTGAAGGCTCAAATGTAGACTCTGACTCAGGCAAGAGAGAAACCTCAGCCTGGGAGATGTAGGAACGTTTTACATGAGGTGCTGGAAGGTTTGCTTTTAGGTATAGTTATAGACTACTCACAACTGTTAAGTGTATACAGCTTGGGAAATGCCTACTGGATTACTTTTGTGAAACAGAAGTATTGTTTCTTATTCAGCTGTTATGACTGTGTCTATTGTTCCTGCTCCATTTTAAAGTGAATATTTTTACATCCTTTATTGTTATAACAGCAGGGATAGGTAATTTTTTTCTCAATTACTGTAAAAGTCGCTGAAAGTACAGTTCACACCAATGATTGTAATTTGGCAAATAATTACAACTGAAAAAATATGGAAGCAGTATAAAAAGATCTGAAATGTTTCATTTCAGAAACACCAACTGCTTATTTTGACATTTTATAATGAATCATTTTGGGTTTTTTCTTTCAAGTGTTTTTTTCTTGGCAACTGGTCTATATTTTTTAAAGGCAAAATAATTAGACGGACATAATCTGAGAACAAAACACAGCATTTCAATGAAAAATACTCAGAAAAAGTCCATTTCTATTTCAATACAGCAGAAGAATTTTTCCTTATTTTTTATTTTAATTATTTAACTAAAAAGAATCATAATTTGCTCTGCTGTGTTAGTAATGACTGCAGGTGTCAATAACCCAGTGCATGTGTATCAATTTAAATCCAATTACGTTTTGGAAATAAAAACCACCTCATAAATATGTGGCAATGCAATTAATTTGGTTTTTCAATGTTCACAGGTAACACAATGAAATAAAGGTGGCTACATCATGTGTGGATGCATGAGAAGCCTAACTAGGTCCTTAGAACTGAAGTATGTTGGCGAACGAAATGAGGCCAGGACTCCAAAGAGGCCTGGCTTAATTCAAACTCTCCTTTGAAAGATGTACAGGGTATGATCAGGCAGCTTTGCAGCAAAAAACTTTCATGGTAAGAACCTCATCAAGACATCACAGAGTTCACTGAAAAATTAGCTTAAGGCCATTCTATGCAGACAGATACAAGGGAAGGCACGGGCTTGCTTTAATTCCTGAGGTCTTGGAGATCTGCTGAAGAAGCAGAATGGAACAGCTACAGGAGCAGAAAGCTTGTTACACTCAGAGGAGGATATTTGGAAGACATGTTCGGAACACATTAGAGCCCCACTTCAGAGCTTTGGCATGGAAGTGGAACACGCATGGCTCATAAAATGGGCAGAGAAGAGTTAAGATACATGGCACAGTTCCCAGATGTACAAGTGTTAACTATTAAAGAAGTTGTGCTGATGCAAAAGAAAAAAAAAGTATTTGGACCTTGTTCTTTCACTTATTCTTTTCTGAACTGATGTAAAGCTGATCCAGTGAAACCCCACCAAGCATCTGTCAGCTCCTGGTTGCAGCACAGAAATCATCAGTACAAAATTCTCCTCAGGAAATGATGGAGTTCAGGCCTTTGTACAGAAGACCTCTGATCCATCAGTCAGTTAAGAACCACCGCTCTACAAAGTTTAAACCTTTTCTCCTATGTTACCGCAACACTCTAATGATTTTGTAACTGCATATGCAAGTACCTCTGTAAGTTAAAATGGCTCTTTATCCCTTTGGGTTACCAGTAGTGAACTGAAGTTTTCATGCGCCAACTTTTTCACATTTGTGCGAAAGGAAAACAGAGAGGAAAACTGAAGGGATTAGTCTTAATACCTTAGAGCTAAATAAATATTTACTGAGTTTGATTCTGCCATCATTTCATGGCTAATGCTAAGTACAAGGTGACTGCAGGACTGCTGAAAATATATAAACAACGTTAATCTGCTGGTTTTTGCATCATTTCGAAATGTATCATAGAATCCAATTTTATGGCATGTTTTGATTTTATATGCATCCCTTCCCAGGTGAAATAGGCATTTTTTGTCACCTATGACACTTATTTCTCATATGTGTTTCTAAAATGTAAGGCCTTGTTTCCCTATTTAGATATGCCTTTTTGCAAACTATGGCAGAGGTTTACTGCTGCAGCAGCTACTTTTTGACTCTATCAGGCAGCCAGCTATTTTCTACAAAATCCTCCCTGTTATAGGATTCCAGACTACCCACAGATCACTCCAAACAGGAATGTGAACATTCAAAACCAGCTCTCCTGCTAACAAAAAGAACTTTGTTGCTCTCTATGTAAAATTCAGCCGGTAGTTAATCAGATTCTTTCAGAGTAGATAACTAATGATATTAGAATACCCATGTAGGTGCAAATGCATAACTTTCTGATATTTTATATGAGTAAAATTCATGAGACTAATTAGAAAAAAAAAAAGAGAAAAATTATTTCTGCACTGTTCACCTCCATTTAGAGTTACTATAATTCACAGGATTTGCGCTGTAGGTGAAGATGACAAATTCGTGTGTTGTAAAATGTAGCACCTTCTACTGACTAGCTTCAGACTTTTGCAAATGAGAGAGGTTTGTGCTGCTCTCCTTCTTTTGATTCCAGACCATTTCCAAAGTCAGCTGAAGGCCTTATGGCATATCCAGCTGCCACGAAGAAACGTTGCAAAGGTGCTTGGTGATGCGGCCACAGTTTATGACCAGATGCCTTTTGGAAAGTTATGGCAACCACCCTTGGAAGTATATTATGTCGTCATGGAAGTCATGTAACAGTTGATAGCTTCTTAAAAAGTTTAGTAGTTTAACAAGGAGTGCCCCC
The DNA here is from genome assembly GCF_036250125.1 of Pseudopipra pipra. Taxonomy (NCBI): domain Eukaryota; kingdom Metazoa; phylum Chordata; class Aves; order Passeriformes; family Pipridae; genus Pseudopipra; species Pseudopipra pipra. The sequence continues at coordinate 17,719,608 of NC_087550.1, forward strand.
CTTCCCTCAACATAACCCTCTAGGATAAAAATTTCACAACAGGACAGGAAAAACTCAACTAAGGTCATTAAACTGTCACATGGATTGTCTCCAAGGCCCAGTAAGACACCATGAGCACCTAGAGAGAGTGCCTTTTTCAAGATGTTCTTTGATTTAAAAAGCATAGAGGGATTAATCTGATAAAAAGTAAATTTGTTATTGCCATTCTGGGTTTCTCTTGCAGACAGCAGAGAGGAAAATGCATTTGTGTGGTACAGTTCATCTCATCCTAAAGTGGGCAACAAAAATAGAGTAGAAGAAATACCTTTGAAAGTGTCTGCTTCTCACTTTGGACAACTAGAAAACCTGAACTAACTAGCTCAGGTGTAAGCATTGACATTGTAGACATATAAATTAGGGAAAGGGAAGTCCAATCCTGATATATATTTTGGGCTGAGGCTCATCACAATTTGTGCAAGTCATTTACATAGGAAATTTATATCTTTTTCTAATGAACAAAGTATGCAACTGAGCAGACTTCATGTGGCTGAAGACAACCTCAGTGCCCTCTGTACAGGTATGAAAATGAAAGTGTGTGAGCATACTTTAACTGAAAACTGGGGCTATAGCTTGCAAGACAAAGGGAAGAGATGCTGCGTGCTCTGGACTCTTTGGTCAGTGCTGGCCATATGTGTTGTTGACTGTGCTGTAATGCCAGTTGTAGCCACCACACATGTAACCAACCCAGACTCAGAACAGCTGCAGAAAGGAAGGTACAGGATTTCTTGCCATCTGTTTCCCAATGCTGAATCTTTGAGCAACTCTGTAGTGGAGTACCAGCTGCACTAATTGCTAGAAGCAACTTCTGTTTTCTCATGTGCACAAGAAATGCAGTAGCTCTACCTTTTAGAAGTCCTGAATTTTCTTACTTATTTCCATTTATCTGAAGTTAGATTCCTCTCAAGTTTTTTTCTTATTTTGTTGTCCTGCTAGAACATAAACATATAGCATACAGGGAAGCTATTGAGAGCAATAGTTTCATGGACTACACAAGAAGTGACTAACAGCCTGCTGTTGAAACCTTGGTTGCTCTAATAACCATCAGTCTTCTTTCTATACTGAGGTTTTCTCTGACATGAATCCCAAGCATAACTATGCATATGCAGCTTTTGTATATGCCTCTTTTAAAATAACACACCTTCAGGTGTCAGGCTCTAAAAAGCACAGAGGCTTGTTTGGATATTGGTATAATGGTGTGTGCTGTTACTGTTCTCTCCATGTGTATGAGGACATAAGCATACACGTGCATGAGTTCATCTCTAAAATCACTCTTTTCTGAGACTTACCCTTGACTAATTATTAAAATGGTGCTACAAACCCATTTTCTGCTCTAGGGCTTCTCCCTTCAGAGGCATCCATCTCAAATGTGAAATCTGGATGGTGTTTTCTCTGTTTTCTGGCACCCCACTAGGGAAGTAATTTGCAAAACATACCCCTATGTTTTTAATCCACATGACAAACCCTTTAGTTCCACTGAAGGATGAAGTTAGGAAGAGATTAGCATTTTGGAGACCTATGCACACTGACATACAATCACAGTAATTTTTTATTGACCTCCTGCTGATGTCTTTTCCAGCTTAGTGCAATACACTAAAACTTGTGGCATGGCGTTGAGTTGTACCTTCTGAACCTGAGCCATGCAACACTTGTCAGGTTATTATGAAAATTTCTTACCCATATCAAACAGTGGTGATTCAGTATCAACTGACTCCACAGACTGTTTTAACATCTTTTATGTATTTGACAAAAAGGGAATATTTTCACTATTTTACCATAATTAAGATTAATATTGAGACGGCCAGTGATACGTCTTGACGTTTTGATAGAGTGCAGACATTTGCTGTTGAAGAAGGAAAACTACCTGCCAAACTGAAAGCAAAATAACAGTTAAAAAACTTTACCAAATTACAGTCAAACATGGTGACATTTCACAGGTGTCTGGGTGCTCAGCAGTCTTCTTTTAAGTTATGACATCAACACAGATGAGTTAAGGCAAGGGTGTTTGGAAGGGGTGGCATGGCTGAGATATTCTAAAAGAGTGAGAATTAAAAACCCTGTAGAAAATTTGAGAGGACCTAATGGAAACATATTTTTCTAAAATATGATTTGACCAGAGCTTGTTAACTGATTCATTAGGTACTTTTCTGATCATTAGTGATCATTGGATAAGCTTGTCTGGAAAACCTAGCAAGTTAAGTAGAGAAGATCTCCTTTTGCCATGTTAAATAGTTAATTAAATATTGTCTCAGAAAAATATCTTGGTTGAAAATCTTAATATTGCTTAAATATGCTCTAAAATATTTTATCCTGTTGCTATTTGTGTCACTGCTTACTCAGGAGCCTAAAAAATAGACCTTGAAGAACAAATAAATAGAGAATACTGATATTTAAGTAGATGCCATAGTCTCCACAGAATTCATGCTAAAGCAGTATCCTGACAAGGTGCATTAAAATCATTCTGTTATGTGCATCACTCCAGATGCTTATATTCATTATTTCCATTTGGGTCATTACTTCTCACACATAGCAGCTAAAATCTTTATTGTCTAAGTGATATTCATTTTAAATAAAAACACTTTTTAAAAAATGGTTTCTTACTCTTCAGAGTATTGATGGTACAGAACTGTAATCTTTCCCACAGGGATGGTAAATGAAAACAAGAAATGCTCTAGTTATAAATATTATGGTGAATATCTGTGTAAAAACTATGAGTTTAATTTATGTTCCTTGTGATGAAGTAATGTGTGGCAAAATTACAAAATGATCAGTTTGAAAATGAAATTCAGTGTCTAGTCCTGCTTAATGTTCATATGTACGACAGAAAGAAGTGCAGTTCAAGAATGCAGTTTATGTTCTCTTTGCAATTCTTCTGCTAAAAAGCCATTGCAGTCATTAGACTTTCATTAGATTTATTTAATAAGTTCTATCCAGACAGTAATTTCCATAGTCATCACTATCAATTATACCACGGTTGTGTCCAGGACTTCAGAATAAGTTTAGAAAATAAGTGCAGACTCAAGCATTCTATAGAAAAACACTTTATTATCTTGCCATTCATCGAGACCCTGGAGATGCACAAAGCAGCTTGTGCAGTGTGCAACAGCAATAATATTTGCAGCATTTCCTGTGGCATGGAACCATGGGAATTCATGGCAGATCACCTCACCCAGTGGTGCTGGTGAGAAGGAGGGGATGCCCTACACCCAAGGGCCAGCACAGAGACAAAGCTTGTGTCCATCGTTTGAAATTCTTCTAGGAGCCATAAATTTGGTATCTAAGCAAAGCATTAAAATCCAGGACCTCAGCCTCCAGGACCTCAGCCCTATAATGGACCATATTTTTGAAGCACTCCTACAAGTTAATGTAGTCATAGAAAAGACAGTGCCCCCACACTTTATCATTATCATTTGAACGATGTTTGTTGCAGAATGGTGCCTACAGAAAGTAAACCTCTCAGGGAAATGATTTGCTAGATGGAAATCACTTCTGTTCACCTTTCAGAGTAATGTGACTGGATTTTTCTTATGGAAGCTCCTTTTCAACCCTTTTGTGGGAATCTGAGTTGAAGGGAGAAAAAAGTGACCCAGCATAAGAGAAAGTATAAGAGTGTAAGAAAAAAAATCTCTGTTTAAGGTTTTCTGTGCTAGAAGTCAGGGGGAGGGAAGCTGCACGTGGTGCACATACTCACATTTGTTTATGCAGATAATGTTGATGTAATTTGAGATTTCTCTTTCGCCCAGTAATGTTTGTATGTAATTGTCACATTTTCAGTGTCCACCCCATTGTAATACCATGCTAATTTGTACTTGGTCTCTGTATTATGAGTCACTTCATTACATTTTACTGAAAACCAAGACTGACCCATGTTTGCATTCCCATGACTGAAATAGCTTTGGAATCTGCATGCAGGCTTCTCATTGTCTTTTCTTGCTTTTGTCCCCTTCAGACTCCTGGTAAAGGAGATTTTTATAAACTGCTCATGGCTTCCTCTGTGGCTGCACAACTTTGTACCAATACCACTCGAGAATTACAGACAACTTCACTGAATGTGTATGTACAGACTGCAAAGGAATCTCTGATCTTTGTCTTCTGTTGCAATTTGAGCCTGTATAAGTTTGACATGTGAACTGTGCAAAATCTTTCCTGAACTTTTTTTAAGCTCTGGTTTTGTCCATGGGAATGCACGGCATTTTGTTACTTCAAATAGGAAGATCTTTGTTGTAACAAGGACAGAAAAGCAGAAAGCAAAAACTTGGTGAAAGAATTTTAGTTAAGACAACTAGCTAGCTAGGACTCTGATCAATTGTGAGCATAAAACATATAATGAGAAAATACTTTTATTCATAGAATACAAACATTAAAATAATAAAAGCATGTTATTAGATACACATTAAAATCTTCTGTGTTTTACTGATATCATATTTGTTCATTCCAGCAAACTTCATCTGGTTACCTGAACTGATTTAATAAATGCTGAAAATAATTTCTTTATGGCTGGACAAATGCAGACACGTAGAAAGCAAAATATATAGCTTCAACTGACTTCTTCTTGTGTGAGTATGTTTTTGATAGTTAGGTTGAGATGCAAATCACTTCCAGCAGGTTTGCATTAAGTAAATGCATGGGTCCCATCATATGGTGCTGGCAATTAGTGGAAAAAAGAAGCTGATGTCATGTTCTGTGAAATCACATGTAACACTGTATGCAAACTACTGGACTGTTCAGAAGGTGATTGCTGGAGGAGGAAGGAATGGAGTTATTCCCCAAGAATCTTTTTATCTAGTTCCCCATGACAATTATTCTTGCTTTACTTAGCATGCAGCAAATTATTTTAATACTTTATTAGCTAACCTCAGAGTAAAATATCACTAATCTTTCAGGGAAGATATTGGGTGAACATTTATATTCACGTAAAAAGACACAGCTGTCTGAATACCTGTGGTTAAGACTTTATTGCTTTGATACAAATCAATCATATAACTTTGAAGCAGTGAATATTTTTTGTCTAGATGTGCATTATTTGAGCCACTTAAACATTAAAAGAAGGTATTTGTTTCTGTAAGCTGCAGATCATTTCCACTGAGGAACTGAGTATTGTACATTCGTGTGTCAATTGGTTAATATTGAGGGTGTTTAGTGTTTGCAGGATCTGGATCCAAGGGAAGAGGTTCATATTATTTTCCTGCTTACTACATCTTTCCTCTCAGTCAGGTGATGGTTGTCCCAAAGAACATTTACTGGAATATTTACTGATGAGTTATATCACTACTGATAGCTTTCAGTGAACACTGCTGTTGTACAGTCAAAATCCTCTAAAGCTAGGATAAAAGCTTTGAAGATAAGAAAGATTACCATGGGAATGTCATTATTTGGAGAGAAAGAAATAACTGCATTACCATAAAAACCTTTAATGATTGTTTTACATAAATGCATATCAAAAGAGAAAGTACCAGGATCAGTAGGTGCTCAGTCTTTTTTGTTTTTAGTTGAGTCAGGAGTTTATGTACTGATTTAGTCACCTGAATTTAGATTCTCATTCAGTATAAAACGGGGTAGTTTTGCTGGAATAAGTGATACTATATTGAAATATATAGAAAATACCTTCCCTTCCCTTCCTCATCTCCTCAGACCATTTTCTGGATGACTCTTTTTAGAAATGTACCCTTTATAGGATATGAGTATCAAGAGCAATAGACTTCATAAGGTACTGTAATTCTCAAATATGAAGAAGTTAACTTCATACTATTAAATTATATCTCCAGTAGAAAAATCATCAGACTGAATTTAAGTTTTCTTTCAGACTTGCTGAGAATTGAAAGATTCAGTAAGTTTTTAATTAAAGCAGCCTAGTCTAAGTCCAGATCATGCTCTCAATTATTTTTCTCCCCCTGAAGCAGAGGAAATAACAGGTGTGATAAAACTGCTGTCTTCCCTTCAAAATACGGAAATCAGAAACCACATTCCAACTTGCAGCTCAGAGTTGAATTCCCACAACTACCCAGAAGGATGACAGAACAATGTCTGAGTGATCATCCTCAGCTTTGGCTGAAAAAATTCTTTGAAAATGAGATATTCTAATGCAGACAAGTATTTATCATCAAGAGCAGGAAAACTATTCCACATCTCCCTCACACATCCAGGACAACCAGGTGTGACAAGAGCTATGAGGCTTAAGTTGTGAGTTGTAAGTGGGAAAATCAAGCTTGCTCTCTAGTTATAATTGTGGTGCAGCTGGGTAGCAGGGCTCTGCCTGTGTGCACACCAAATCATGAATTCCTTGAATGGCTCAGGAATATCCCAACCATCTCATCATGGATAGGATAATGGGCAAGCTTGAGACAATGGACCAACTTGAAACTTGGTCTGGATCTTCATAGTACAGGAGTTGACTGTTACAGGAGCCCATCTGGTGGGAATTTTGGACTGATGTAGAAATTGCCCCTGATGAAACTCCTGCTAATGCCTAGTCTAATTTCTATGCCTAAACATGTTTATTGACATCCTGGGTTGAGTGCATGAATGTGTCCTTGCTGCAGAAGTGGTTGGATTGTACACAGATAAAACATTTGCAAACAGAAAATAGAAACCATTCCTCCAGAAATGCCCATGTGGAGTAGTTTTATGTCTGTAGTGAGGACATTTAAGATATGTTTTCTGTGTAGGACATATGAGTAGCAATGACATGCATGTACTGTGCTGATCATGTAGGACTGTGGCCTGCTGGGTTATAAGAACTGAGTAAAACTGTGGGTTTAGGAGTCTCTCCTGATCCAACAGAAGATGCCACTGCAAGGACCCTTGAAACAGTCGCTGGGCAGTGACAGCTTGTCCTGCTTCAAAGATTTGATTCCCCATGCAAGGCCAACCCTATGCCACCATCCTAGTACATAACTTTTCATTTTAACAAGCACACTGACCAAAGCTCTGTTTGTGCATTAGTCAGGGTCCAACTAAAGAAGAAAAAAGCTGATTTCCTGATGTCTTCTGGACAGTGAGGAGTAATGAACCTTAAAAAAGCACGGCTTCCAGCCACATGGAAAGGAAAACGAGAGATCTTAGGTCAGAGTTTCTTTACTGCTTCCCCACTGGCTTGGCTGGTTCCCTTCTCCCTCCCCTCCCACTGCTGCTTCCTCTTTCCAGAGGCTGTGGAGTTTCGATAAACCCGTCCTGCAGGTCCTCCAACCCGCCTGCTGATGTGACTTTGGAACCAACTGTAAGAGACCTGATTTGACTGTGCAGGATTATTGGCTTGTAAATCTAAGACTTTGACCACTAAACAACCTTCCCAACTTAACATTTTCTCAGCCATTTTGATCTTCGTAGACTTGGGATCCCTTTGAGATAGGTTGTCCAAAACCATACGTCTATTTATAATGAGATCCATTTTCAGTCCTCAAACTGAAAACATGGACATGATATTTAATGCACTACAAGGCAGATTTTTTTTTTTTTATTATTTAAAAAAAAGGAAAAGAAAGGGAAGGAAAAAAAAAAAGGCAAAAAAGGAAAAGGAGGGGAAAGCTAGGCAGGGAATGTAGAAGTGGTCAGGGGGCATAGGCTCTGTTAAACACTTTTCATCTTTCGGCAGTCAACATGCACAGGCTGAAACTCCAGAGCCTGTAGCTCATATTGCCTCTCTCAGGAGCCTTACCACTGTGACTGCAGGCATTCGTAAAGAAACTGTGTGTGATTTTTCAGAGCTGAGGGCAGAGTAGGCCCTCCTGTAGATGATGATTACAGGTTATGCATAACTGCATTTGTCAAGTACTTGAGGCTGTTGTGAAGTGCTATAAACTTCTACTTCAGGGTCGTACTTTCCTTTCAGAGCAATCTCTAAAAACACAAAAATATCAAATAGCCAAAATCAATAACAGGAATTGTTCTTTCCAGAAACTGCTGCTTCACAGAGATTAACTCGGTTTGGCATCTTTTTTTGTTTGGATCATAATACTGTGGTACGTTACAGTGCTGAAAACGCGACTGAAATTGAGAAGATGAATATGGTAACAACCAGACTGAATCCTGAGAAATACCAACAATATAAATGTCTCAATTACTGCTTTTAGAACAGCAAATATCTGTAACCCATGTGGGCGTCCCGGACTTCAGTGTACTGGGTCACTATTAGGGAGATGAGCCAAGGGAAAGCTAGGAGGTTTGCTTTCTGCTCTGCTGGAAACTATGGGCATGCAAGTGTTGAAGACATAGGAGTTTTGGCACTTATTTTAGGACATAGAGCAGTCACGAAGAACTCTATACCTAAGTCACAGGAGGGATTCAAAGGGGAGGCAGAAAGACATGAAGTCAAAGCAGTAGTGCTTCCTCTCCACCATTATACTGGGGGCATAATAAAGCAGTTGCCACGATCTTCAAGAAATGATTTGAATGAAAAAAAAAATAAAATCAAGGAATAAAATAGAAACAGGATTAAAAACAAATCAGCTGGAGGAAAAGTCACAGAGGGCCTGATTTACAGTCATGTGCATATTCCATGTCTTAACAGTGTGAAAGGTCCTCAGAGTAAATGGGTGTTCAGCAGGCACTGTGCATACATCGCGGCTCACGTGTGTTGTTTGAGAGCTGGTCTTACAGTCTTCTCTGGCCAATTTAATAAGTAGTGAAGTGCAGAATGCTTGGCATAAAAAGTAGCACCATCTGTTCTCAAAGCATGGATCCTTGTCTCCGGGAAGGGAGCTGCTGTCATTTTTCATGAGCAGGTAGGTAGTTGCCTCACTGGAGGTGAGGCTGACCTGGAGTTCTCAGCCCATTATGTACAGTAACAGTTTTATCATTCTCCACATTGTTCCTTGTCTGATAAGCCCCAGAAGTTATTTACAGTTCAAATCATTCTGAGGTAGCTGGCTATTACAGTAAGAGAAGAGATTGTGAGGCAATGCAGATTGCAATACACAGCAGCAAGACATTTCTCCAGGTTACTGTCCTATGGGGTTACATTCATTAAAGCAAAGGTTGGACTAAAACTCCCATGGGGCAGTGGGTCATGGCTGATTTTAATAGTGGTATAAATAAAGTAGTTGGCTTTCTTAGAGGGCATCTGCACTTACTCCACCTGAAGAAAGAATCCTTGTCTGCCACTGCTCAAGTACTTATCCCTTTGCAGGTACCAATATAACCACCAGCATAAGCAATCCTTGACTCCATGGACTCCCAACCACTTCCTCATTTGCCTGTTTGATCTCCACTAATTCTTCCTCTAATATCTCTTCAGACAGTTTGTGCTCCATAAAAGACAGGAGAAACTTTGACTCACAAAGGTCTCTTGAGCCTCACAGACCTGTGGGCTTCCCCTCAGCCTTGTGGGCGGATATGAGCCTGTCTGTAAGGGCCACTGCAGATTTCCTCCTCTCCCCCCATTCACAAAGGGTCTGACTCTGGCACTTTCTATTCCTCACCTCACCAGGGTCATGGTCCTGGAACGTACTTCATCTGTACCACTGTACAAAATAAGCCACTTAATTTTTAGCTCTGTTTCTTACAGAAACAGGATAATATAATCCTTCTGTATTTTTCCTTTCCTTGAGTAGATTCGAAGTAGCTGGCTAATTTCAATAATCTGTAATAGAGTGATACAGGCTTAAAAGATAGTTCAATTCCTACAAATGTAAGGAAAATAAGTGGTCACAGAGGTGAACAAAATGGTTTTTTGCACCTTTTTATGGTAAATGCTACCATTTAAGCTTCCATCTTATTATGAACATGAAAATGCATACATTAGAGGGTGTGATAAATGTTTGTCCATGGCAGAAATTAACCTCGAGCTCAGAATGTAAAAGACAAAGATGGTCAACTAGAAGACAACACTTCACAGAAAATGAAGTTTCATCAGTCTGATGCTTGTGGAACCTCTCATGTGATGGATTTCTGACTGGGGACCTTCTACCACTATAAATTTCATCTGATTTACCCATCCCATGGGTAAATAACCACGAATAAATGGAAAGATTTTGAGACAGCCAGCCAAATGTTATAACAACAGAAAAATAACTAGTGTCAGAATTTATCAGTTCACAAGTGGTTTTCTTTTTTTTTAATCTAGTAGCCAAGTTAACAAGCCTCTGTGCTGCAGTCAGTATCTACACACCATAAGTGAGTGGGATTTATTTTGCCACCTAGGGTATCAAAGGGACTGCGCATACTATTTTTTAAAGTGTTCATAAATGTACCACTTGCTATGGTATCAATTGCACTAGAAGATTACCAAGAGCCTTCTATCATGAAGTGTTTAGCAAATTAATTAAAAAATCTGAACCCTCATGAGTCTAAAAATTCTTTATTGTTTAATACCATAATCTTCTTGTTATAAATAAGGGGTCCAGTCATACAAAATAATCCAAAGCCTTTTGCAATGCATAATCCAGTGAAAAGACTGGTTTTGGTTCAAAGTTGGTTAAGCTGTTTTTAGCAGGTAGGGACAATAGCAGGGTTTTAAAGTGGTCTGTGAGGGCGAGCAGCAGTTCACTGTCTAGAGAGGACTTTGTGAAATGCAAGTTGTTCACATCTGTGAATTTAAAAAGAAGCATCTCTGGAATGAGGGTTTTATAGACTGCAATTCCAATTTGCACCTGTATTTACATACATTTAAATACAAATAAAATCGCAAATCATCTTAGCAGCAGCTGAAGATGAAGCACAGATAAGCCAAGGAAGGGTGGACAACTGTCATTAATATTCATTTATCTGTGTTGCCAAATTGCCACTTTTAAAATAAGGGTGGGAAGTCAAACAGAGATGTTTAATTGGGCAAATAACTTCACTGCTTCCTTATGCTACTGAAAGGAAATTCAAAGGATTTCCAGACATTAATCTTTTCATTAATCCAAAGGAAATCCCTGGATGATGAGAAACAGTTACAAAGTGGACCTCAGGGATTGCATTATGTAAACTGCAGGACTAATCCAGGGATTCGAACATGGATATCATGTCCTGACTGTCTATTCAACTAGTGCTTAAATTTGTATTGCACACTGAAGGATATTCAGTGTGGCTTTTAGTGCACTTGTGTGGACAATGTCTCTACCAAAAACCTCTACCAGCTATTTACAGGACAGTTATACCTGCACTTCAAACTCCTTTGTTCTTTTTTTCTGATGCTCTTCATTGTCTCCAGCCCCTTTCATAAAGACATGTTCAAATGCTGATATGTAAAAGGAATATTTTAACCTGGACCTTTAAAGGATCACAGAAGATGTGCCCAGATGCAGCAATACCAGTGTAATCCATAGTATGACTGCTGCCAGCTTTTCATGGATCAAATGCATCATGCTCAATAAGGCACTTCTGCAGCTGGCTTCATAACTCCCATGAGGTCCTTTACAATGTTGTTAGGAGCCTGTAAGTAGGGAATCACCTCATAATTTACCAAAAAATAAGAGTGTGTTCAATGCTCCCTGTCTACCAAGGACCAAACATTTTTTTCGATCCCTCAGTTTACCTGTTGTTGACTTTAATTAGCTGAGTGTTCCTCAATGATTTTCAGATAGATCAATATTAAAAAGTGTTGACCTGGACACTGCTTTCAGGTAAGCCTTAGAAATACCTATAAAAAAAGCTTCACAGGTTGTTTTTTTTTAACTGAGGGCTTCTTCCAGTGACATGAAAAACTCATGAGTCAACAAAGAGAGACAGTTTAATTTTTCTCACAAATAGATGCATTCTAGGTTTTTAAGAAACCAAAGTGTGATGGGGTAGGATAAACTAATGGCTGTTGTCTCAGGAAAACTAAATTATACTTCTTCTATCCTGTTTGTCTGATGTGTTTTTTTTAATCATTTTCACTTAATTTGTCAATGATTCCATATTGCAGAAGACTTTTGCCTTCTGATTAGAAGTAAAGCCTACAGGAACTTTAGTTCTCCACAGAGCAGTGGAAATAAAAGGAAATTCAGGAAACAAGATAACCATTTAATTTACCTCATGAGCTTTTTCCTCACCTATGTGTAGAGAAACATAGGAATATTTAAGGAAATATATTAAAAAAGCGCAACATATACAATCCTAGAATTTGTCATGCATTGTGTTCCCAGGAGCACAAACTTGAAACAGGTAACAACTTTACAGACTGCTTTGCTTCACCCCTCCTGCCTGTTCTCTCCCCCATCCCAGTCTGTCTATTCAGGACACCACACAAAGAAAGGGCAATAAATTGTTTTGATCATCTCTTGGGGGAAAAAGCACTTTGCATTCTATGGGCAAGTCTATGTCCTTCCTGCTGAACAGGCTTTACATGAGGAGAGGGAAATGAGAGCTGTGTGAGAAGCAGGTTGGGCTTGGGATAGAGCCTTGGACTGGGGAACAACGGTCCAAGGCTTGCCTTTGCCATCTGGCATTGCTCAGGAACGTGCACTGGTCCCCCTGCCCTGAGTCCAGCTGATGGTGGTCGGACTGGCACATGGTACTGACTAATTTTTCTCATGAGAGGTGCCTCCTGGGTTTTTAACAAGCCAAGGTTTTAAGGTGAGTTTGTGGGGGGTGAGAGAAAATCCACCTAGTCAGAGGGACCACACCCACATACAGATGAAAGTGTACCAATTAGTAATCAGCCTAGATAGTTTAACAAGAAATAAAATTGCTGTATAGTGTTTTTCTTCAAAGTTTCGCTCTGAGCTCTTAAGGCATCCACTCAGAGCATATTTCGTGGCCAGATTTTTCGTCTTGTCTGACTATGGTTGGGCTCCTAAATCCGTATTTTGGCAGCTAGCTGGGAACTGACGGAGCACCAATAAACCCACCAAAGTCATCACTTTGAAAACCAGGCCTCCTTAATTTCTGTGCTGAAAAGGACGTAAAAGCCTCAATTTAAGCACCTAAAATTGAAACAACTGTCTAAAGGCTTTGCAATGATCACAGATTAAACAGAACTGTCAGCCAAAGATGAAATAAATGAAAGTCATTCCCTGCCCTCACCAATGTTGCTTTTCTTACCTAAAAAAGATCTGATTCATTGTTTGGCATGTTCCCCCTGAGGAGTTCATGTGTTTTCAGAGCCCTGGCTTGTTTTCCTCCTGCCCCTTTCACAGCCACATTGAAGCTGTGCAGTCAAGGAATCAGCCAGAGCTTACACACTCAGTGGCAAAGAGAGGCAAGCAGAAAACAGCAATTTTCTTTTTAATCCTCTTGCTTTGTCATCAGTGTAGCGCTTTTTCAGATCCTCAATTGTCTCCATTTCTGTGGAAGGCATACCACAATCAGAAACTACTTTCTTTCTTTACCTCAGTCTAAACAAACTCAGCCTAGTTGTTAATTTTCTCTCTCTTCAAACAATATTAACTTTAACATGTCTTGCTGCCTCCTCAATTGTCTGTTTCACTTATCATTTCCTTTGTGTTATACCCCAGAAATATGAACTTCTAATCTACATCTTGCTTTAATTCTATTACACTTCTCAACACATGTGATCCTAATTCAGTGCCCTTATTTTTGGAACTTTCTAACTTTCCCATGGAACTCATTTAGAAGTCATTCATCATTTTCTGACTCAATTTTATTTCCCTCTTTCAATCTTCCTTTTCCTAATAAGAGGAAAACACAAGCAAAGAGGGAAAAAAACCCAAAAAATATTTCCATCAAAAAACCCAGTCATTTATTTTCTAGTAGGTCTTCATGCAAGGTGGGCAACAGAAAAATGTCTGTTGTAAGTGATGAAATGGTAATACAGCATTCATAGAAGTGAAGTGGCGTGTTTGCCTTGCAGTTGTTTAATTTTAACCTCTTCTTCAATCTTGGAGAACAAATAAAATGCTCTGTGTGAAAATGAGTATAAAAAGCACCTTTTCATTTAAAGTCTTGTACTGGAATGAATGACAAATGCTAGTTCCCATCTCCTGAAAGCAAGCCTTTAGCAGGCAGACAGCCATTTCGGAGAGCTGCACACTTTGCAGCAGCAGCGGAAAAACAAGGAAAGTTCCAGGCAGATCAAAACAAAATACCAAAATCTTTACCTGTGTAGGTTTATGTTAAAGTGATGTCATTGAGAACAGCCTGCACCGCCTTCAGCTTGCAGGGTAACGTGCCTTCTCCACTCACTTCAGAAAACAATACAGAGAATGAAGCAGCAATACCTGAGTGCAAACAGAAACACCCAGCAAAGCACGGGGAAGTGACTGACTGAAATGTTCACAAATGCCCAAGGACTGATTCAGCAGAGAAACACACAGTGAGTGTGGTGACACATGAAAGAACTGACTAAAGATGAAGCTGGTGCCTGTCTTCTCCATTTTCTCTTGGGACCCAAGGGGAGCAAACACCATTAGGACAAGTACAAATACTTTAATAATAGTATTTAAAAGTAGAAATACTAATCCTAAGGGCTGCAATAAATTAGGCTTCCAGTGTGGTGACTACTACAGGACATCCTCAAGGCAAAGAACTGCTGCAAAGTGGTCTCTCCATGGACATTTCCCTTACTGCTGATGTGTAATTCCCCCGACCCCCGGTCTGCTGTCACAGCCCGTTGTGATACCCTGACAGGAGACTGGTGCTGTGGGAGCTGCAGAGCCAGCTTGGAATGGCTGCTCTGGCAGCTGGGGAGATGGGGCAAGCAGCCTCTGGGAAACAGCAGCCTGGGAAATGGTCTCCCAAGTGAATGACATGAAAACTGAATCATGCTTCCTCTCTCACATTTAAGTTAGAAAGCCTCTTGGTGCTCACTGGAGGTGGTGCTGTGCTGATGTGCCTCCATACCAAATACGCTGAGAGATTTCCTGCTGTGCAAAAAATGAGCTAAGGAGAGGACAGAAGAGCACACATATATATTCCTAATAAAAATACAAACACCACAAGTCTATGGCCTGATACATTTGAATCATATTGATTTGACAAGTTCCTGCTGGCAGTAAGAATGAAAGAGAAGTCAGCAAAGTTACCTGTGCATGTGCTTGCAAACCAATTTTTAACCACATCAGGTTACCTCAGGCTTCTCTTCTAAGGATGACTATTTTTAGTCCAAAAATGTGTCCGAAAGTTTTGGCAAAGGGGATCAACTTTATAGCTTCACAACTTGCAGATGTGCTTAACAACTGTCAACATCTTCAGCAATTTCAGGGATAAGTAGGACATCCTCAGACTTCTTTCTTGGTGGGTCACTTGGCCTGTGAAGACTTACAGGTCCTGCCCTGGGGCAGGATTGTTTAAGGGTCTAATGTATGTATTTTTACTCATACCTGTTTTGCCCTGCTGAACTGAAACTTTTTAACTTCTTAACAAAACATAGTCTAGGTTCAAAGCTTAGCTATTCAAATCATTACCTGACTCATGCAATGTGATTGTTTCACTTTACAGCTTCTGAAGACTAAATCTGGGAAAATTCTGTAATGTCATAATCAGTTTAAATGATCAGCCATAAATGACCCCTGTGCCTGATAGATGCAACCCCATTTATTCCCAACCCTGGTGGTATTTCTGGCACATAGAGTCTGCTTTTATAGATCTGCTGTTCTGGGGTAAGGAGTCCAACTCTGAAGTCTATTCAGGACATAGTCTGGGGTTCAACAATGCTGAGTCCTACTTTTTGACTTCACAAAATTTCAGACACAAAAGCAAATGTGGGGAAGGACAAGATGAAACCTTCTGTCAGATCTAGATTCAGTTCAGAACATAGTTCAGATGGCAACTGATACGGAACTTCATTTGTAACTCCAGACTTGGATTTCCGTGCATCTAAGGTGCATGACAACATTCCTTTGTATATTTATCTCCATTTACTGCTTTGAAAGATTTGTTTGCATTCGTCACTGAGGTAATTCATGTTCAAAATCCTTTGTGATTATCACTGACACAGCCAAACATAATTCCCATTTGAACCTGGGTTCAAAGCTCAAGTATAAATCCCCTCTTCACCCTCAGAAGTGAGACATGTAGCCATGCAGCATTTAGAAAGTCCTGTCATGGATGGTTTTGTTAATTTTTATCTAAGCATCTCAAAGAAGCTGTCAGCCACAACCATATAAATACTTTGCAAGCCTAAGGAAGGAAAAGTGAGGAGTGCCATCTTTTTGATGTCTTTGCAAAAGTCTCAGCAATAGATTCAGAGGAGACTACCTCAACACCACTGGTTTAACACACACTGACCATTTTACACGTGTTTGACCTTTGTTAGGCTGGATTTTAGATCTCTCTTGAGCTTGGTATGAAAGAACTAGCAAGCTCAACAACTTACTCAACAGATGTTATGCAGCGTTGTTTGCTTTATAAACAAGGTTTCTATAGGGGAGTGTTTAGTAATGCATGCACTTGCTAGAACTCATAGAACAGGATGTACTTTAGAATACCAAAAGCAAGTAGCTGGAAATGACAAGTAGGCATTAATTACTCTTTGCATACTGAGCACATCTACTACCTTTTACAACATAAACATCAGAAAAATGAGAAATTAAGTAACACTAGATGGAACCTGACAATACATTGCATATATATGTTTTTTTTTCTGAAATACTTGTTGCATTAGAGGTTTGTAGGCCAAGTAAAGACTGCTTTACAACTTTCTACTCCTGACTCCCCTGTGTGGTGTGACTGTCCTCTCATCTTCCTCCTCCACTGCTGAATTTCCAGGTTATCCAGAGTTACTCCCCTCTGTCTACATTGTTTTTCATTGCCAGCCCAGTGGACATATCTTAAAATAGCAGGTTGTCTCCAGTGAGGGTAGATTCACTCCTTTCAGCTATGAGCAGCTGATGTTAGCACCTCTGCACTAGAGTTGAGATCAACATCTTGATGGGTTGGGTCACAAGGTAGGTTCAAACCTACTTCAAGCAGGTTGAGATTATTTTCTTCTCCCTGCTGTTCTGTCTTTAGCACTTTGTAACTGCTTTGGAGAAGTTCTTTGCTCAATTTTTTAATCTCTTTTCCCCATTCTAGTAAGTACAGCTCATTTTTACTTTTGGCAATATTACTAGTCATCACATTAGAGGATGCTGATTATTAAAATATGTAATAATAAAAATAAAATGTAATTTAAAAAATAAGCTATGTATAGGTAACGTGTGAGTACTTGGAATGCACAGTTCATAAATGGTTCTGAACTGACCCTACAGATAATCCCACTACAGAGAGTTGGAAACAGCTGCCCTGAAAACAGGACCTTATCTGACGATGGTTTGTAACTGGTGAGTCAGTTAGTGGATGATCTTGCATCAAAGCGCATTAGGGAGGAACAAATCCAAGGTCTGCTGATAGGAATAGAGATGAGAGACAGCAATAAAAATGGAATAGACCAGAAGAGAATGGATATCAACCTCTGAACCACTGAGCAACAGGCTGGCCATGCACACTGTGTGAGAATTAGCAGGCTGGCTAGTCTTACAGCCAGGAGGTGTAGAAACCCTCTTTTCCTCAAGAGGATTAAGATAAGATAAAGCAGTTAAGATAAGACCTTGTAATATTCGGTGTTTCTCTAATAGAAAACAAATATATGATGTTGCTTTGCAGCTAACAAGGGTTCTGAGCCCTGGAAGTATCCCTGCTATAACATTACTGCAAACACGAAGCCTGCCCATACGGCTGTGTTCCTGGTGTTACTTTATTACTGAATAAAGAACACCTCCAAAAGCACACTGCTTCCTAATGCCAAACTGAGGTCTTAATTCAATACGAACTCAAGGAAATATGACACCTGCTGAAACAAAACAAAAAAAAGGATATAATGTGTATTCATAAAGATCTTCTATCTAAGCTTGAATCATGCCCTAGGGTGCCAGACTTTGAGATCATAGCCCATCTCACCGTGGGGCACAAGACAAAGCTATTGCAAAGCTTAATGCTGCTGCACACAGAGAATGAATCACAGAGTCTGGTCATTTGAGTGGGCTGAATAAGGTTTGTTACATCAAGATATGGACTTCATTCTTCTGAACAAAGCAAAACATTTAATGAAAAACTGACATTTTCTTAATATAAATGAGTAAGCACAGTAATTTGCACTTATATAACTCCTTTCATGTCCTCCAGAGCTCAGAGCTTCTTAACAGTGAAAGGTGATTTTTTTTTTCTTACATTTTAAAGGAAAAAATGAAACACTTGGAAATGACTTGCACAGAGTTGAGTTAGAACTCTGGTCACTCTCCTGCTGTCATTGTCATACATAGCTGCATCCTCTTCACTACCAATTTAATAGTTCATTGTTTGGGGTTTTTTGTTGCTGGCATAAAGAGAATAAGTTTACAGTAGTTGTAGAATGATTTTTTATTTCATTATATAGATTTATCCTGCAAGCACTGGAATGTAAAAATAATTTCTGTACTATCCATTGTAATTAATTTATAAATAGTTAGGGCCAGCTTCATCAGAACTAGTAGAGGATGAACAGACATTGGTAGCACATACTTTTCATTTGGCATCAGCACTAGCTTATGTAGCTCTCACTTTGTTCTCTTGTATAATTTTTTCATGGTGCTCCATTTTTAAATCTGATTCACTGCACAAACAGTTGTTGATTCACAACATAGAGAGTGGTGTGTAGGGAGGGAATGACAATGGGCAGTGAGAACTGCGCTGTCCAGCTCTGCTACTGATAAAAAATGCATGAATATTGCAGCAAATTTGCTGTGTCCTGGACATACTGAATATAAAATAAGCATGTATTTTAACTGTGGAACCCAGATATCTCCAAGGTTCAATAAAAGCATACAAAGTCTTTATGTTTAGGTCACTAGTTCAAATCACAAGTAAAAGACCTGAGGTCCATTTCTTAGCAGAAGAATGGTAATAGCACTCATTCCTGCTCTTCTCGGTGCTCTTATTAAAGAGGCAAGAGCAGAGGGAATGCATTACTCACTCTGCCCTAGAGGCAGGTCAAGGCTGAGCACATTGGCAGGTCTGTGTGTAGGATGCTGCCTCTTGCTTTGTCCCTGTTGAATAATGAGAAAATTAATCCCTTGTGTAGTGAATGTGACACCTTCTGACACCACAAATTCAGGCAGATGGAGGGAAAGGATGCAAAGTGTCTATGGATTCGTGCTGTGCAAATCAAAAGCCACTCAGAAGCAATTTGTATTAGACAAGTGTAAAACCAATACAACCCAGAGTCAGGCCAGCTCGTAGCTGATCGATCAGAATATTCAGTAAAGCCATTGCAAATGTCCAGCTTTTAACTGGCACATAAACTTTTATGAAACAGAATCATTGCATAAACAGTGACAGCATGTAAAAACTGCAACAAGTACACCAACAACAGCTTAATAGTAATTCTGACAGAACATATTTCATAAGAACCTGTTTACCACTGATATCCTTCCTGAACTTATATTGGAAATAAAGACTATTACATTGCAGTCAACTCATGAAATTATTACTACAAACATTCATTATTTTATGAAGTAGCCTATTGACATTCCTTAGCCTGCATAAAGAATTATGAACTCCTGTTACACTAGTACACCATGGCTTGGCTTTAGATTATAAATTCATCACTGTGTTCATAAACTCTCACCAGTGTTTCATTGCTTATGTGTAAAATGCGTACACATTTACCAGCCTTGCTAGAACCACAACTAGATAGAAATCATGTTAAAAATTCCACTGCCTGGCATTCATTTATGTGCAAAAATGAAGCTGTAGTTCTGCTGAAGATGAGTTATAGGACTGCATAAAAATAAGGCATACTTTTTTCAATGTGTTAACAAAAAAAGTGAAACTTAGTGCATTTATAACTGTACTGTGCTGGTAAGTCAGTCTAGAGTCTTAGGAGTTTAAATTGTAGGTTTGAAGTTTCAACCTGTGGATAGCTGACGGGTTCTCAAGCCGGTGATGCTCAACTTTCCAAAGTTCTCATAGTCATCAGTAAAAAAAAGTGACTCTAAATAGTCAAAAGTGATAAGACAGAAAAAGTCCAAAAGATCACAAATATTTCCACTGGCTCTGGAGATCACCTCAGGGAGACGTAAGGAAGGAAGCAAAGAGTAATGGAGATTTTGCCTGCATTAATATTTTCTCCCAGAAAAAAAGCCCTCTTCCTAGACTTTGTGAATAATCCCACAAGGAGTTCTTTCTTTATCCCCTTTAGAGAAAAGTGTCATTCTCTGTCATACGCTTCGTCGAGTGGCAGGTGATGGTGCTGACCACTGTATTAAGCATCTTTCTGGTCTACAAGTTGTTTGGTTATGCTTTTCATTAAACAAAGTTTCAAATGAAGTCTTAGAAGAGTTGGGTTTTTTTGAGTAGTAGTCACTCAAAACAGATGGATCATCGGTGGTGTAGAGTAGCAAAATACTTTTCTCATCTTGAGTTTTGTGAGATACCACATGTACTTATGCAGATAACACAAGACAACACTTTATTCAAAGAATACTGGAGACTTCTCCGATATGAACTGATAAATCAGTCCTGATAAGAGCAAACAGCTCCAGTTCAAATGGACATATTCAATCACATAAAATTTTCACTTGTCAATGCATTCTGACAGAACCATTTAATATGTCAAAGTCTTTTCAAAATGGAATTGGACATTGCTGACAGCATAAATTACATTAAATTTTTTTTCCTATTTGGGTTGCCTACTTGATCTCTGTAAGTCTTGTGAATTTGGGAAGCTCTGCTGCTGTTTTGGGATGGACATTTCTATACATTTGTTCTTCATATTGTTAGTCTGGGACATTAAAACCATATGACTGTGTTCACTAGTGCAATATGGACTTTCCACATCTCACTAGGTGGAAAAGCAAACTTGAATGTGCTTTGCATGAGGGTAGGGCAAGGTCTTTCGGCAAGCAAAATACAACATTGCTATGCTTCCGTGTACTAAAAAGGTAGCCAAAAGACTTTACTTGCCTATAAAGAATATATTCTACTCTTCTTTATCAAAGAGTGTTATAGTTTTTTCTATATGAGGTATTCTCCTCCCATTCTGAATTACCTTGTGATAGAAGAGTCCTCTTTCAACTTCTTAATTCTTTCCTACCAATGTCAGTTCAGTCCTGTCAATGGATGTAGTGTGCACTGGTTGAAAGTATCTGTGCTTCTCTCCCAGGAAAGAAAGGCCTTGTGCTGAGGTGTCATTCCCCTCTAGTGGCACTTGTTTAAGTTCAGCAAAATTAGGAGGATGGCACCTTGACAGGTAAAATATTACATTAGTGGATATCTGATATACTAGCTTTTGAGAGGTAACTGTGTATGACTCTTTTCTCCACAGCTGAAGATCTCTGGGTGTAGTGCCACTGGCTTACAATGTGAAAAACAGAATCCCATGTTGGTTTGATGTACAATTTTCCCACCTCTCTCCCTCTCTCTATAGTGGATATAACTATGCATAAATTATCCTATAACTGTGGATAAAGAAGCTCTATCTTCTGGGAATTGCTTAGAGTTATTTGTACAATTAGAAAAACCAATTATATCGCTAAGATGTTGGCTTATTAAAATTTTAGATAAATTTCTATTTTCTTTATTAAAAATGCCTTTATAATTTATTTCAGTTAAAGTTGACATTTCATATTTACAAGCAAAGAGAAAATTCAGAATATCAAAAAACAGTGAGGCACTTTCTTGTACCACCACCCCTGGAGGCTGGGGCCAAGGTGGCTGGCTACCAGTGTGGGTAGTTCTGAAAAGCACACACTGCCTGGCTGGGGTGCCATCTCCACATCTCCACTGGCACCCCTTGCTGAGATGCTTCCTGAGGTGCTGAAACACAGCACCCTGCATGGGGCATCCAGCCAGGCTGAGCACTGACACACTGGAGGTGGCTGATGGAGACAGCAGACATGAAATCACTGCTTTCCCTAGAAAACCACATCAGCTGAAACCTAAATCACTGGGGGAGAATTCAGTGATGCTATATTTTCAGAATTATTTCTAATTGCTGCGTTAATCAGGAATGCAACCCAGTCTTCTGACTTCACTTATTAGTCATACAGTCATGTAGTATAAACTGGAGGTGAATTAGTTGGCTCCATAGTCTGGCTTCCCAGATGTAAACATTTTGAAATTTTGTGATGAGAATCTATGCTTGCAGTCTGAGTTTGTTTGGAAGGTATGTGCTAGTTTGTGAAATATATCCTCAAAAAGGCAGCAGTGCTACCAGAATCAGAAACATGTGTAGATTTTTGCCCCAAGTTAAGCATGTGTTTGGCCATGCATGTGTGTATATTTCAAAGACTGTCACAAAGACATTATAATTAATTTCTTTCTAATATGTTTAAAATATTTTCTTGTGCACTGTAAATTTTACCACAAGAACAACTAACCTTCTGGTGATATAGCCGCTTGCTCAGACACAGAAGTTTATTAAAAAAAAAAAAAAGCATTTTCCTTCTCCCGAGTCAGAAAGTAAAAGCATATGTGCACACTTTATTCTAAAAATATTGCCTAATTCTCATTAAAAATCAGCTGACATTAGAGTTACAAAGTGTATCCCATCATGCACTCTGCAAAACTGTACCTGTATCACTAAAAGTCAGACACAAAAAGAACATCTCTTTTTCAGTGAGAACAGGTGCAAAAATCATGTTTGGATATAGCAAGGCAGAAATACACTGATGACTTCTTGTTCTTTTCCTTAAAATGAATACATTTCTTTGTTTCCTCTTGCTAGAAATTTCAAAGCTTTCATGTTGAAATTAAAGCTGTGGTGCACAGATTTGGGATGAGATTATTTTGCTTCTGGGAGGGTTTGCATATTTGTTTTACTTAATTTCTAGGAATTAAGCTTTAGGATTTCTCATTTACTTTTATTAGCATTCTTCCTCCAGAAAAATGACCTGGATTAGTTTTGGCAACCTGGCCTCCAAAATCTTGATTTTTGCCAGGCTAGACCATGGTGACAGGCCTTGCTAATGAAAAGATGTCGAATTATTTTCCTCTCATGCCAAATGCTTTCAAACAATTTTCTCCTTTTCCTGGGTAATGTGCAAGCCAAAGATTCTTATTCTCATACCAACATTGTAGTGCAAAGAACAAAGTGAAATATTTCTATTAAAAAAAGGAGAAATGGCTATCTGTTAATTTTTATTGCTACATAGAAGCAAATGTTAATAAAATATAAACTCATGCAGTTGTTCTTTTGGGATGAGGGATTAGGTGCTTAATGTGAGTCTGTTGTGCAGACTTATGTAGTGCTCCTTGGAATTCTGCTGATATAACAGAAGGAACACTGCAGCTCCAGCACTACCAGCTTCCTAAAGTCTTCAAGCAGTTGTTCATGAACAAGCTTATGGCTTGAGTTCATCTGATAATTCACACACACTGACATTGGCTGTACAAACACTTTGCTAGTAACACAGGTTCATTTGGCTAACAGGGAAGTGATGCCCATTTTCACTGTAAAATCAACTTTGTATATTCCAGTTCAATAGCTGGTGTTGTATCTCACCTCTCCATGAAAGGGCAAGAGAGGTACAGAGCCAGAGCCACAGTTAGCTGTACTTAGTGTGGAAGAGAGGGGATAAGAACAGAAAATGGTTTTCCAAAGGGTGGCATGTATTTTCAATCCTTGTTTTTTTCCTGTCTTTGACAGGGAAATATCTATTGCAATTAAATTGATAGTTGTTTTAAAAGTGCCTATATAGTACCTCAAACTTCAAGACTGCCATGAAATGACTGGAAATAAATATTGCAACACTGTTCTTGACAAAATGCTAGTTTTATTTGAAAATTGACTATCTTACTTGGTGTAATGACTGACATTTAACTGAAGATTAAAGATTTTTACTTGAAACTCCAAGTTTCAATGCCTCCTACAAGTAAAATGTGCTATAGATTTACGATAATGTATAAATACTCAGTAATAAATGTTCCTTGATTATTGAAGAGAAGGGTGAACTATGAGCAGACTTTTGCAAATGTCCAGGTTAACAAGAAAAAAAGAGAGAAAAAAAGTTCTTAGTAATAGATTCCCTTCTATGGTTTTGTTAACACCAGTTCTTTAAAACTCTCTGATGTGTTCCACAATGCTCCACAGTCACATATTGCTCTCATGACTTTTACCGACTCAGCTATTTTCCAGTCATTGCTTATCTCAGTAACTCTGAAATAACAGTTTCCTTCTTGAATGTGAAAGACTGGTTTTGTCCGAAACATGAGAATTGGATACTTTCAAGCTCTCACTACTGTGTGACATGAGACCTAATGATGAGTAAACACCAAAGGAGATAAAATCAGGAGGCAAAGCAGTCAGTCAGGTACTGGGCATTAGGATATGCCAATTTGCGTTGCTCACCTGGAAGACTTTGTCCGTGTTAGTGAATGCATCCTTTTGATTCATCCATGGGTAATAGACAACAGCTTTGCAGATAAACTGACAACAACTGATAAAAAAACATCTGCAGAGAGAAGTTAGCTACAGCCTGCTAAACCCTTTCTGGAACAATAAGGGTAACCAGATGCTTTCCAACTTGCTTTAGTTTTAAGCAAGATGTCTCAAGGACAAAATGACATTTTATGTCTATTTGAAAAGGACAAGGAGTTCTGGTAAACTTGTTTGAATGGATGAAGGGAGGCTGATTGTCACTGGCTGGCAGAAAGAGCTTGCTAAATAATTAGCTTACCAATCACTGTACTGCTGGTGAGCTGTACTATGATATAAACTGAAGAATTGATAATATTGTATAATATTAATTGATAACACTTTATAATAATCTTGTAGCCCGCTACAAAAAAAATTTCACTATTAAACAGCCCTTCCTGGAAAGCTCCTTAAAGTCATCATTTGCTCTTTTGTATCAGGTGGGAAGCTTGTCTCTCAGTGGTGGGACCTGGACTATCAATACTTGCATTATTTTCACAAGACTGGAGCCATGCTATAAGCATAGCTATCAACTAGCCCAGTGATATTTGATGCAAAGATGATGACATTGATTTGGATGTTTCTAATGGTCATTTCAGCTTGAGCTGTTGATCTGGAATATACATAATGTTGATAGCTGGGTTTGAATAAAGCGTGCTTAGCAGAAACAGCTGGATGTTTAAGAGTCATAAAGATGAAGCCAAATTGAATGAAAAAAATAATACTGAACCTATAGAATTGTTCATACTGGCACTTTTTGTTTTTTTTTTTTTATGAAGACAGCAAGCCTTAATAAAAGACAGAGCCTTTTTCTGCTAATTTAAGGAAACTTGAACTTCAACATATAAGTTTACATCTGTAAAGACAAATAGTGTTATATTATCAAGAGAAGTCTTATCATTACTTTTACTGGAGGTAGGGGAAGGGAAGCATGTGTTATAGAGTAGAACTGTTAAGATTACACTTTGATTACATTCATTTAGCACTGGAAATACGAAGAGGACTCCTGTGATCTCACCAGTGTTTGCTGACTATTACTCTGACTGTTTAATAGATATGCAGCTTTACCACTTCCAGTTTTTCCTTACCCTCTTCATGGGCAGAAGTTTTGATCCCATAAAGTAAAATTTGATGTTAATTTTCCTAGCAGCCAATGAAGATAAAATGTATACTTAACCTGTTTAGCCTCTTGCTGTTGAGTTGTCAAGACAAATTGCTTAGAGGCCTGACTTGGTCAGAGCCAAATGGGGGTCAGCATCGAAGTGTCTGTGCACATGAAAATACAAACTCATATTGCTATAAGCTACAGGGCATATTGCATTTATCTGTATGCATCCTAGGAGTATGATCAGCAAGAAATACAAATGAGCTTTCATTAGTAAGCTTGTAATCTCCCTAAAATTAATTGTCTTGTGTATCAGTAATCATGGATCACTCCCACCAATATGGCTGTTTGCATTTCAAAAAGAAACAAATTTATACAGGCCTAACAATGGACTGTGGAAAAAAGTATTTTCTTTTTCAAGTCTGTCATATGAGATATATGAAATAGTTTTGAATGCCATATCAATGACCATTAATATGGATGTTAGAAATTCAAGGACAAATTTCAAAACATAGCTTAGCTCAAAGTTGGTTTAGGAATATCTACATTAGTGTAACATCCAAAAATTATTTTGAGACAATTTACCAGTGACTTGAAAGAGAGGATCTCATTATTCTCTACTAAAAGCTTAATAATATTACAATTATGAAGTTTAAGAATAATTTTTATATGTATATTCTAAGATTATATTCACTCTGAACAAAACCACAGTGAAGTTACTGCCTGTATTTATATCTTCTTGAATAAACTCTCTAATGATCTCCCTAAACAGCAGAAAGAGGGACTGTGGTCATCGATATACCTGGATTTGTCAGCTCTACAATAATTTCATTGAGAAATGCAGGTGCCAGAACCTGCCCCCTGAGCAAGTTCTCAGGATCCTCTCAACCTAACATTAGACATCTACTGATGTTGCATAAGATGTGCCTAATTTTACTGCAATCACATTTTGTTTGATTTTGCTGTGTAGATCTAAATTCCATTAGGGTAGTAAAGCCTCTGGCAGGGAACAAAGTGACTCTTTCTTCCTCCCCAAATGGAGACTTTTTTTTTTTTCTGGGATTGAGGACTGTGGCTCATTTGTTTGAAAGACATTGAAACCAACTGGTTTCCTATCATGCTTCTCAAATGTAAGAGTAAGTTGTGACGAGGTAGAATGCAGAGTCTATACAACTTGAAGTAAGTAAGTATTTTTTTATTTTTTTTTTGTTAATTATTAACAGCATATTTCTGTAAAACAGAGATTTGACTGCCAGTGGCAAGAGCTTCAAAAGACAGTACTCATCTTTGTCTATGCAGAAAGGGTACCCTGAAGCTGCTGATGGAAATGAGCCACAAGACAAGTGATAGTCAAATATGAGGGAGGGATTGTTGGCTCAGGTTGAGCTGTGGCTTTGGAGTGCAATGTACCTGTCAAAAGGTGGTTGTGGTTAACAACTTAATAACCTGACACTGCCTGTTCTAGGACTAGCAGGGCAATACAGCCTTCACTTGCTTTTTACATCTTATTCTTGCTAGGAAATTGGCAGTAAGATACATTAGATTTATTAATAGGGGAATGTAATTCTTCGCTAGCTTCAGCAAAAAAAAAGATATTGCAATTTTAAACCAGCTTCAACAGGAGACAAAAGTCTGGTAATATGATGATACATCACAAGTATGAACACAATAAAATATTCAGTAGAGATGAGGTTTGGAAACAGGCAGTAAAAAAATAAACTTCACGATGTGGTCTTGGTACTTCTGCAAGCATTAAAACATACTACTAAATAGGAGTTTATTTCCTTTAATCTAAGACTTTCTATGGCCAGAGAATGTCACTGTGATTAAAGAAGAAATGGAATGATGGGTAAATTACATGAAAATTATGTAAAATTGTTATTACTTACAACCCTGCTCAACCCTAGTTCAGAGTCACCTCTGGTTCAACATCAATAGCAGTGTAGAGAAACAACCTTAAACTTGCTCATTTTAAGTCTGAATACAGGGAGACCAAAAAAATCCCCAGGGCTTTCCAGTATTAGAGCTACTCTAGTGCTTCCACCAGTGAACTCAGCGATGGGAAAAGGAGAGGGTTCATCATACATGAAGCCACAGTTGTTTGAAGTACTTGAGCTATAGTATAAATAAGGCAATCTTTTAAAGGCAGCACAGCTATTAAACAGTAATGAAGAACTGAAAAGCAGCTCTGCATAATCACCATTCAGCTAAATGATGATTTCACAGATGGAAGAACAGATGAAATTCAGCCAAATGATTTTAAGGGCAAATGAATAGGCAATAATGTACTTAGGAAGCATTAGCCTCTCTTCATTCTCAGAGACAGTGACCTATTGTTCACAATTAATAAAGCCTGAGGCACAAAGGGGACAGAGACAGTGGCTGCCTAAGATCTGTTCCAATCCACACAATAAAACAAGCATAGAAAACCGTGCGTTGCACTACATCTCAACATAAAACAGAGACTCAAATTATTTTCACGCATGCAGATTAAAATGTAAGCCCCACTAAATTTTGACGAGTTACGACTCTCTTCCTGCATGCAGTGAAAGTCACTTTTGCTGTAAGTTAAAGGATCATTGGTTAGGTAGCAACTTAGATCTCCTTTGCTCACAGGCCTTTCCAGGGCTGGCACAAAGCAGCACACAGAGTCACCAACCCTTAAATGTCAGCTTGTCTTTGGGAGCTGAAAACTCAGAAATAGTGCACTGTCATCTGCTAGTAGTAAAGTAATTTCGAAATGAAGAATGCATTGTGTGTCAAAGCACCTGAACCTGTCAAAACCAGCATGGGTGGCTTCTAGAGACAAGTAATTCTTTTAATTTCTGTAACTACCATACCAGCAACTCTGACAAAGGAAAAATATCTAACTGCAAACATATTACCACTGTGAGGAAATGCCAATGTTAATAATTCCAGTAGTTCATGTTCATAAATGAGCTTAGAGACATTTGTTACAAATTTGGTTCTCTGGGAAGCCCCAAAAGAAATTGATTTGATTTTTATTTGTTTGCGTTTTTATGTATTTGGGTTTTTTTGGTGTGGTTTTTTGTTTTGTTTTGTTTTGGGTTTTGTTTGTTTGTTTGTTTGTTTTGTTTTTTTTCCTTTTCTTTTTTTTCCAGTGCAACTATTACTTTTGTCATGGAAAAATAGATAATTACATGCTTTCAGTTTCGAGGATATTTTGCCCTCCAATATGTGTCCAAAGCTTGTTTTCACACTAAGGCTATCAGGTTAGTGGTTTAAAGCCTGCAAGACACCAAAAGGACAAATAAATATTTGCAGTAGCTATACTGCGGAAAAACTTGGTTTTGCACGTGACTACCATTCAAAATATTTTATATTTCTCTGTTAAACTGGGTGCTGCAGGACACAAAAAATATAACTTTAGAACTACTATGATATTCCAACACATTTAACCTTGAAAAGCAGGATTTCTTCTTCTGCAATTCTCCACCAGTTGTATCTGTCCTATCTCTGCAGAAGTTTGGACCTGTAACATTACAGACTTGATGCAAAAAAAGAGTAGGGAATTGATGCTCTTTTATCTGTTAAATACCAGAACTAAAGATTGTCTAATTAAATCATCAAGCCATGTGTTTAAAAAGCAATCTGAAGAAAGTACTTTGTGTCACAGTACAACTGGTATATGGAAGTCATTTGCACAGGATACTGTAAACAATAACAACAAAAAAATCTAAGTGGGCTCAGAATAGCTAAAGTCATGAAGGATAACTCTGCTAAGCAGAAGGTCAGGCCTTGGGATACTCTTGTGCAACTGAGAACCATTGCTGATTGCAGTTTTCCTGTTAGGGACTGAACTCAGGAGGCTTCTATCAGAGGGAGTGTTGCATTATGCTTGGTCTCTCATTATGTTCTTTCCCTTGATGTTTTCTACTTGTCAGTGTCAAGCATGATGTGTTCTTGGGTTTTTAATCCCACCTTAGGACAGGTTGTCTCTAGTTTTTGGGCATGTCATCGTGCTCGTGACTTCCTGCTGTCCTTGTATTCACGTAGTATGTGATGTCTGTTTTCTCTGAGGGATTGTTCCCATCCTTAGGGGCAAGGAGGATGCCAAGCTCTGCATTCACATTGCACTGTAAGCTTGAAAAACAGACACTAGAAAAATTTGGACTCAAATCCTAGATACCTAGGAAGAAACTTGGGGCACAGGCAAAAAGCCACAAATTACTGGTCTGCATACACTAGTCCTTAAACAGCAGCCTCCTTCCAGATTTGAAAAATCTCTCCAGGTAAGCAAAGCACCTTATGGGATGAGGATGATGACAGTGCACAGAAGAGGACTTTGAATTGCCAACATAGGAGCAAAGAAGATACAAAATGACTGTCATTGCAGCCATTGAACCTGACTGGCCTCTAGCAAAGCTAAAATGTACAAGTTCTCTCTGAGTCACTCTGATCTGAAATGTTGCTGAAGGCTCATGCAAATGTTCTACCTTATTGTGTAAATATGGTAAGTTGCAAGTCTGTAACCAAGAAAGCTTTGGTGTGCCTATTGTAGCATCTTAAATGGATGGTAAGAGCTATTAGATGGTAAAGCCATTACCTGAACTCCAGAAGGTTTCCAGAAGTCCTGTAACACTGAAAGAATTTTGCTGGAAAACAGAGGAAGGACTTGGGGAAAGCTTGTGCAAGAATGACCTAAAAAACCCTCAATACTAAAGCTAGTTAGCTATATTTCAAATGCAAAAAGCAGATTTCTGTAATAAGTACCTTGGGTTTGTATTGTCACAGAGACAAATAGAGTGTGTCATTATGTCAGTACCAAAGATGGAGCAATACAGAATGCCAAGATACTTAACGTATGGCTTGCTGGTTTTGAGTGATTTTCATCTTTAAAGAAATGCAAAAACAATGTTGGGGGTGGGAGAGGAGGTATTGATATTTTTGTCTATTAGGAAAAGAGGTGTCATTTTTTGGAGGACTGAGAAATGGTATGAAAATATCAGCAGAATGGGCATGCATATGATGAAAAAAATTCTTTTCAGAGATAAAGTCTATGAAATGAACATGTTAGGCTTATTGTGGTCTAGTCAGCACAGTGCTGTATTAAAGATTAATCAAAAGTGTCAGTAAATATTCAAATTTTATTAAAAATTCTGGTGCTGTGCTGTAATGAATGAGAAGCATTCAAATCCTATTTTGGTCATACATGAACAAACTGAAACTTGAAATCATTTTGTTCATTATGATTTTTTTTGAATTGAAGATTGTTTATACTTAATATTTACAGCATACTTTGAGAGACTATTCCAATTACAAATAACAATTTCACCACAAATTAAATATCAGAAAACAATAGCCTTTTCCTTCCCTGAAGGACATGAAAAATTAGATTTGTTTTTCCTGTATTCTCGCATCTCCAAAAAGTAATAGAAGATCCATATGGTCTGGCTTTTCTGTTACTTAATAAGAGCAAAAAAATGACTGCTGCTGCTGCAGTGAGAGGAAAAAATTGTATGCTTCAATGTCCAACAAAATGTCATGAAAAATGTGTCCTAATGCTGTAAAAGAGGTTAAACTGAAAGTTTAACATACATTGCCCTCCCATACCATGGAGCTATGAAACTTAAATGTGACTGTTTGCATAGGCAAATTTTGGGAAAGGTTGAGAATAGAGCTTTGTGCATGTAAGTAACACAACAGTGAAACAAGTCAACTGTGTATTAAAGAGCAAGATTGAGAAGGAGAGGGCAAACACTTTAGATTTCAGTGTACAAAAGAGGAGATTTTTCAAAGTTAAATTGCCAAATTTTAGCTCTCAAAAAATACATACCTGGAGTACTCAAAAGCTGCTAACTGATATCCCTAAAATCTGTATAAGGGAAAAAAAATTATTCTGGATTTTATGCCATTAGCAAAACTAAAACTAAATCCTTCATTATAAACATTGTTCCATATGAATAACAACTTCTTTAACGTGGCTCTGAGGGTGATAAGAAATCTATAAGGAAAATTAATGAGGGCTGACTACTAATGGAGTAGGTGGCTGACCATCTTTGGGAACACTGAGGTCTAGAAGCATTGAAACGGAAGAGATGATGGATTTTAAATTGTTGGCCCTCCTGAGTAAGCACTAGCCCAGGCTTCTGGGAAAATATGACTGTTAGGATCCAGAGGCAAAGGAGCTCAGAGAGCTCTCCACATTGCTTATCTTCATAGTCTGAGCATAGTGGGAGCACCTTGGTGCAGCTCCAGTATCCTAACTTTAGCTGCAGGCTTCCCTGTCACTTGGTAGCTGCTTGGGCAGAACTCCTGTGTGACTGCACGGATCCAAGTCCCCCCCATGTGTCCCCTGTGGCTTGGATTGCAACACAGCCTGGCTAGAAACCTGCTCAGAAAAAAATGCGAAAAGTAAGGAGTCAGGCTACCTGTTGCATGATCCAGTATCATTCAGGTTTCCAGAATATGCCAATTATTGTCATTCAATGCTTGGCATGAAGATGTGGGCTATAGTAAAAGAGAAAATTAGGCAAGTTCCAAGATGATATGTTAAGATCTCCACTAATAACTACATTCTGCAAAGAGATGTAGCCATTTATTCCAAATTGAATACTACATTCATTGTTCTAAGCAAACTTATATAATTGCAGGGAGTTTGATGCAAAAAGCAATGGTCAGATGTCAGACCACCAAACCCACCACTGTTCTCCAGTTTATTCAACTGTAATCAATCCTATGGTGAAGTTTAGCACAAAAAGACAGAATAGCATTGCCAGAAAGCTGGCTTGATCCTGGCTTAGTAATAGAAAAGTTAATCAATCGAAGAAACTGAAAAACTAGCTGAACAGGTTTTCCAGGGAACATTGTAAACTGAGAAAAGTGACAATAAATAAAAGGGCTGTCCTGTGAATGGGAAGGACAAAAGAACTGAAAATAGAAACCTTCAGTCTTTATCACACACAGACACTGCATGATGCAGCGAGATGTTTAACCCATAAACTATAATATCTGTATACAAAGTACATAGATATATGTGGCATGCCAGGCAGGGAGAGGAAACCTGGCAGAGGACATCAGTAATGTTTTCCTAGAGTGGTAGCCAGGGTTACAAGGAAGGGGCAAGAAGACAAGCCGGAGTCAGAAGGGAGATCCACCTGCAAGCTGTGCTAGGAGGAGTGAGAAAGTGCACCCTTTACTGCTGGGGGGTCATCAGGTACAAGGGAGTCAATGTCAGAACCCCAGTTCTGGTTGTCTGGAACAGTAAACAAGAGTTCATACAACATTCAGTGTTCTGAACCTGCTGTCAGCCTCAGATGAAGGAGTTGAAGCCTACAGAAAAGGTAGCAGGGCTGCATGAGGGCTGCTTACTTAGTTCCACCACATAGTGTTTGGAAATTCAGTAAAAATTGAAATAGGGCTACCAATAAGTGGGAAACTGCTTATTTTGTTTCATGCTTTCTGTTGCAGACATGTGGTTCCACATTAATCCTTCATATAAAATGTTGAATATATAATTCTGGTAGATTTATGGAAAATCCACTTCTATTGAATGAGTTAAAACTCAGACATGGTGTATTTCCTGTCAAGAACAGGGAACTTGTTTCTCAAAGGCAGGCTGTCTCCTCCTATGTTGGAGACCACAAAGAGATAAGCAGGGAAAGTTTGAAAAGGGGGTTTCAAAGCACAGCATGAGCTTCTAAAATGATTTCAGAATTTGTGGTATCCTGATAAACTTGTGACAATTCTTCCTCACTCATTTGATTTCTGTGTGACACTTCAATAGTTAATTTGTTCCTCATACTGTTTTGCTTAACAAGTGCCTACATCATGTGGGTGAGGTCTGTTTGTATGAGAGATACCCAGAACTGATGTTATAATGAAAACCAATTGTACACAAAACTTTACCTCAGTTAGAGAAAATAGGCAAGGTAACATGCTGGAGGTTGGGGTTAAACAGGAAACTCAAATATGCTTCACACAGGAAAAAAATGCTTCACAAAAGCCAACTATTTGATACCAGGAAAACAACTTGTATTGGTCTTTTAGGGTAATGAAGAATTTGAAACTGTATACCAACATATACACTTACATAACATGATTGACTGAGCATCACTTGCTTTTGACAAGGTGTGAAGTGTAATGGATTGACAGAATAAATAGTTCTTTAAAAAGCAGCAGCCTCATAACTTAAACTGGTTTTGTAGCTTAAAATTTGGGTTTGTAAGTTAGTGCATAACTAAAGACATGAAGAAGAAGGCAAATGGAACAGTAGCCTGGCAGTAACCTTTGATAGCCCTAGACTATGGGAAGCACTAAAGTATCAGGCAATAGACCACGCAGTGACAGCAGACAGGAATATAAAATTTTTTTTCTGAATACTTTTCGTTAAGGACTGAAACAGTGATCCACATCAGAAACTTTAAATTGACCTATTGAGTTCCTATTAACCCCCTAAACAGGACACAAAACAGTTTCTTGGTCTGCTTGAAAATGAATCATTGGATGTTCATTATTCCTCTTGGGAAACGTGTTATCCTCACTTAGAGGATTGCTTTTTTTATAGCACCTTGATGTTGCTGAGTTGCATAGAGACTGTTCTTAACAGGCATCAACGATCATTAATGAAGCATTTTTTTGTGAAGTTTTGTGTGAAAGGAAAATAATATATAAATCTTTTTTTTTTTTTTTTACGAAGTACATCTACCATGAATTTGACTGCCCTTATCAAAAGAAAAGTCTTCAATTATTTCTAAAAAAACAGTTAAGGTTAAACCCCTCCCAAACATTGCCAAACAACCCACAGTCTTTCCAAGCTGGGTAAGAAATTAGGTGATGAAGCTGAACATTTGATAGGAATTTTTTTCAAGCCATTTTTGTGCTGCAGAAGCAAAGGAGTGAACATGGGCTATTGCTGGTACAGAGCAAGATGTCAGTGTGCTAGAAGGCAAACCAGTGAAGTCAAAATAGTGCAGTTTTGGCAAGGATAGAAATTAGTAGAAGAGGTATAATATAGATAATCCTTCCTGATGAAAAAAAAAAAAGCAGACCGTTAGAAATTTCAGAGGGAATTAACTAATTAAGTTTTGCAAAGATCTGTCAGGGGACCCTTAGTAAATATATATATTGAATAAGATAGGCAAAGCGACTATGAATATGGTGATAAAATGCACAAAGACAAAGCCTGGAGGCATCTTTAATAGAAAACAGAAGTGGAGTATTTTGCAAAAAAATGATAGAGCAAAAATGGAATAAAATTTACAGTGCAAAAGGCAAGGTCTTGTACTTGTGTGATAGGCAATACCATAAGCTGGTAGCCTCAGTCTATTATGGCATAAAAGGAGAAAAGCTTGGCTGTAGCAAAGGTTATTATAGACAATTCCAGAATTTGCCAAGTGGTTCTTTGCAGAGATTGAAGTAATAATAACACTGTATATTGCAGTCAGGAAGCTTCTTCAACCTCATTTAGAGAAACTTATGCACTGTTGCTTCAAAAAGTTGCTCATTTACACAAGGATAGGGATGACCAGCATAATACCTGGGAGTTTTATTTCATGTACTAATGAAACCTTGCAGAAATAATAGGATTATAGGTCTCTAATGCACAGGTACATTTAAAAATATACCACAAGGGGAATAGAAATGAGGAGAGAATAGGATGTTTTCTGTACTGTGTAGATGATAGCACAAGCTGAATTTGATGCCTGGAGGGGTATTTTATGTCGAACATGATGTAGAACATAATTTTTTCCAGAGTTTACAAGAGGCAAGTTGAAAGTAATGGGAGCACAGAAAACATATCAGTAATGGCAGATCATGTAATAACCTGGGTGTCACTTTGATCAATTGGTACTGCTTATTCCTTATTTAATTGCAAAAGAAAAAAACAC
This sequence comes from Pseudopipra pipra, assembly GCF_036250125.1. Lineage (NCBI taxonomy): Eukaryota > Metazoa > Chordata > Aves > Passeriformes > Pipridae > Pseudopipra > Pseudopipra pipra. Next base: position 17,754,832 of record NC_087550.1, read on the forward strand.
ACGGTCAGTATAAAATTGTGTTGTTTTTAATACTGGAAATTTAGAGGACTTTTGCCCTTTCACGATGTCACGTTTGTGCATTTTGAGGGTGGTGGGAGAGATCTCCAGTGAAACCTTCAGCCCCCCACAATGATCAGCTTTGGCTTGTTTAATCACAAGTGCTGGAGATGTGCTTTCAAAAGCCATAGGCATGGATATAGTATTCAGCAACAATGAAGCAAAATTCTGTGGTTTAAATTTGGGTTCAATTAGGATATGATTAGGGCTGAAATATACAGATTATGTTGAAGCAGGGTCCATTTTTCAGTCAGCTGTTTATTCTTTAGCATCCACATTGCATGTTTCAAATAATATGGGCTTTAACTTGATTGATTGAAGTGCTCATTTGATAAAATACAATAGAAAATTAAATTACAGTCATCGGAAAGCATTTAGACACTTTTAATAATTAAGTGAGAATTAACACAAGCCTGTAAGTTAAAACTAGGAGGACCATGAACAGAACAAGTGTTATTTGTTGAGGGGAAATAATAACTAGAATTGAGTAGCCATGTATTGAGGTGTGCCATAACAGCTAGGGTGGCAGTATAAAATACCAAGCAAGAAAACAATTGCTTTTAAGGAGGATTTCTCTTTGGTAGATGCTTTTAACTGACTATTTAAATGTTGAGTGTCCTGCTGTATTGCCTCCTCTCTGCTGAGGATTGCCAAACTAGGAAAGAAGTAGAGCTAATTTAGGAAAAAGGAAGGTAAGTTCCTGGAGGGAGTGACTGGAAAGGTTAAATACTCCTCAAACAAATCTGTTATACTGATGCAGCCCTATGGTATAAGGTTCAATTCTTCTGATTACCATGTTCTTGCAGACTCCTATGGTGGAAGGAGCTTTGTGAATGCAGCAGCTTAATGAACAGAAAGATGAAGGAGATAAATATCAGGGCAAGCACTGCTGGTGTGCTGAGAAACTAATTACATCTGGGGTGTCTGTAGTACAGAATGGTAAAACTTTAAACTAGAGAATGCTGGATAGTCATAAAAGATGGTTTTCATATCAGAGTGCACAGGAACGGAGCCCAAACCATCAAGGCATAGGAAAGGGGTATGGCTGTATCTATCTGAGGTATGAACACTGAGGATCACTGTTATCAGAAACAGAAGTATACGATGTGTAAGGGGCAGAAGAAAACAGAGGAAGCTACTTGCAGTACATCCCATTACAAGTTAAAGACCTTGTGGTTAGTCAAATTACCCTAAATTACTGAAAGATTAAGGACCATGCCTAAGCTGAATATCTGTCTTTTGCACAAATACATTAACTATAGACAATTAAATTTGCCTAATCAAGCTTAACAATGCCACACACTGTTTCTCATTAGAAAGTCACTGTTTAAAAAAAATTGACTACTTGAAACGAAATGGTAAAGGGATTCTGTAGGGATCTCCAAGGGTGCAGCCATCTGACTTGCTGGCTTAAGAGTAAGTTGATGTCATTGCCTAGCATTTGCCTCAGGCAAAGGAAATTTTTGGTGTTAGTAATTTCTTTCTGCAACTGAAATGCATAAGGAAAACAAAAGTATCTTGGGTAATACTACAACACTTCTGCTCATGTTCAGTAGACCAGGGCTCCAACTCCAGCCTTCTTAGTGCTTGTAATACTTAAGCCTCAGAGCAAAACTCAGCTTGAAATACGAGGGCTGGAAAAATATTGTGAGACTTGGTGGGAAATTCAGAGAAAGACTCACCAAATTTAGGATTTCTATGCTGAAATGAGCATGACTTAAGATGATGCAGAAATTACGTCTCTTTTTAAAGACATAAGAATTATTATGGTCTTTATTTCAAAGTTCACCGATGCAAACACTTAAGGCTGCAGGGTGCTTGCTGATGGCCTCAGGCGTGACTCTGCTTCCCAAGAGCATGTCAAGTCGAAGAAAGACCTATGCTTTTTCATGAAATACAACTTGCCAGAGAGACAGGAAGCTTCTCAGATATTCTTTAGAACTTTTACTGTAAATATATAATACAAACAGATGAGGTTGGCAAAGGCGATGTTACTTATTGCATCCGTGTTAGGAATACATCCGTGTTTCTTCCCAGCCCCACTGCATATAATTACTCCAAGGATAAACTTTACAGTTTCTACGAAGCAGGCTGGTGAAGGGCAGGGGCAGATCTGTCAGGAGCAGCCCACCACTCTTTATTTGTGTTCTGCCTATTCAGAGTGGGGAGGAGGAGGGATATCTTTGGATTTTGTCACAGCAGAGGGTGCCTGAAGGTTTCCTGGCATAAGTGTTCAAATTCGTGACCAGATTTTTCAATTTGGTGGTAAAAACAAGGAGGTGTTTTAGGGATCTGGGAAGTGAGTAGCTCCCCACGCCTTTCCAGGCATCCCTTTATGCTGCAAAGACACAGGGGATGATGGAGAGAGAGACAAGCTGAAGGCCCAAAGCAGGCCTTGTTGGCAGATATATGAGTAGCATCTAACTGAGGAATGTGATCCCAGTGGGAAACTGGATTTTAGGAAGACAGCTAGTCTCATAATTTGATGTAGGAAGTATACACAAGAAGGACTTTTGTAGCCGTGTATATTAACAGAAGACAAATTTACAGGTAGTGACAAAAGCATAAATTAACACCTCAATTCCTTAAAATCATAAAAAGCAGCCAGTCCTGACTCATGTTTTTCTTTCCTTGACCATCAGATGCTCAAAGAAGAAACAAAAGAGAAAGAAAAAACAAAACAGCAAAACCCAGACTCTAAACACTGTCCTTCTTTGTCTGCACTCCCCCCAGCATGGTCTATGGTGCTGAAGGTGTATCTTAGGTTGAACTCCAAAGAAGAAATAAATATGTGGCCCAGAAAGCTGATGGCTGGAAAATTCTTCCTCACTGTCTCACTAGCTTCAATCTTCTGTTGAGCTGGTGGAAGTTACTAGAGCTCATACACCAACCTTAGCAAAACCATGCTTGGACTAGGAGAGTTTATTAGCACAGAACTGAAGGGAGGTATGTTACCAGAATTAGCTTCTGACACTATAAGGTGGAGTCACCAAAAAAAGTCATCCATGAATACATTGCAGTTCATAAGAACATATTCCTCCTCAATACATCTGCTCCTCTGCTCCCATGCTTTGGAAGAAATTTCTGCCTGCAGCTATGCTACCAAACCTCAGTAACCCCTTCTGTCCTCCTCATTCAGTATGAATGCTAAGCTTTTAGTGAAGAGCCAACCAAACAGAAAGATATAGGACACACAACTGTCCAGAGAGATCTGAAAGGCGAAACCTGAATACTAAAATACAGCCTTCCTGAATGGGTTTTGAGCATTTAACTTCATCAGATGGTGTGAGCAAATATGATCTTGATACCTAAGGGGAGGAGAACCGTAAGAGTTTTTAGCCATGCTCTTAGTTATACAGCAAGCATGTTCAGTGTGAGTACCAATGGACAGCCCTTTATGTAGTACCTAAATGAGCTGCAAAACTTAAGAGTTATTATTTTAACAATTAAAATTTTAATAATATTGCAAAACTTAATAAGAGAGAAGTATATGTTTCTTATAAAGGAACAGTAGCACTCACTTTTTGAGATTTTGCTCAACTTACAAATAAGTGGCTGAGCTGGAGATCAGAGTTACCCATGAGCTTTTATTTCAAAATGATTCTTGTCACTTTCTGGAGAGAAAGACCAACCTTTGAAAGCCTCTAATTTGTTTGGAGTTGCCAGTCCTTGAGGGTTTGCATGTTGGAAAAACAGAGAATGCTTACTGCCTGTCAGTTTTATTTTAGTCTGTTTTATACACTTACAAAACGTTACAGTGAAAAACCTTACATTTTATACAGGTGAAGGGAGAGGATTAGATTCGTGATTACACAGATTAGAAAATATTTTCCTTCTGTTATTGTGAGTAAAATCATCACCTGAGACTCACCCTTGGGTCTAGTGAGCAAATGAATAATTTTCTGACCTTTTCCCTGCTTGCTGGTCTGATGGACACTGGTATTTTTTCCATGGCTATTTTTCTCTAATATAAAATTTACACAAAACTTTTGCCTGTGCTGAACTTGAGTGATGTCACCGGGTTCTCTGGTAACCTCCTGTGATAAATCTAAAGATGACCTGCCTCCCGTGGACAGAAGTCCTCTCCTCAGCTCATTCAGGTCTTCGGATCTCAGCAACAGTATAACCCTTTTGGATAATTATCCCAAATCAGCTGTTCAGAAGTCTTGCCTGTAAAGCCCCTAGGCTATTTCTCTGGAGCCACTGCATCAAAAACGACCCTGTTGACAGCAGTTGTGAATCAGTGGTAAGTTCAAGTGAAACTTGGAAGTAAAGCAAAGTCTGTTAATGTGGCAAAAAGTCAAATGAGCCAAGAGTTGTTTATTGGCAATTAAAAGCTTAAAAGCTTAAACTAGGCCTATAATCTGTACTTTTCGTAGAAAGCACTGCAGGTCATACAAAATGAAGCACTTGTTATATAAATTGGGGATAGTTAATAGAAGTAAAACTTCGAAAGCTGTGACTTTGACTGCAACCATGGATGCTTGGCCAGTTGTACCTTTAGCCTAGGCAGCCTTCCATGATAGTTCATAGCCTCTCTGGACTTTCACAAAACTTACTTTGTTAATTGAAAACAATCTGGATATTGGACATGTTTGAAATAAGTTCCATCTGTTTTCATTGTATGTCCACGTTGCTGAATGAGAATAAATAGGTAAATTTTTGTTAAATAAAGAAGCTTTAGGAACATTTTTGTTATACAAAGCCAAGTAGATTGGATTTAGAAAGGCCTGAATAGCCCTCATATAAGAAAGCCAAGGGCAAGATCAAGTTCGCTTGTGCTACTAATACAGACAGCACCAGCTGCCAAGAAACATTCTGCAGTAAAATGTGTTCATATAGAAGAAGAGCAGAAGAGACTTACACAGATTTTCCAATTGACCCTGACCACTTACAAAAGCCTGTGGAAATATGAACTGCACTTATACTGGGTTTATCGGATAAAATGAGAAAGCTTGTAATGGACATTTTGATACATTTCATTTAAAATTTTGTACCTATTTAATGTATTAATAAAAATGTTAACATATTAGAAGCAAGAAAATAAAGTACATGTGAAAATTTGAAAAAAAATGCTTCAGTCTGTGAAATGTAGCATATAAAAACTCCAGATCAAGTGAGCAGGCATAGAACTGAAACCAAGAAAGAGTTGACAACAGCTCTATTTATCCTTTTACAGGGTAAAAATGGGCTGGACTCAAATTTCTAGTGAAAATATCCTTAAAATCATCTTCTGTTTATGCTTGTCAATATCTACTGCTAGTTATAATTTTTGTCCCTCCCTCCAGTCTTCTCAATCTGCAGCATTTGCAGTTGGGTAAAGCAAAAAAAGAGGCAGAGTAACTTGGAGAACTTGAAACAACTTGGAGAAGCATATTGTCTCACAGTTCTTCATTCAAATGTTTTAATTGTCTTAATAATGGAGTTTTAAGAAATCACATACATAAAATACTACCGAGTCTTTAAGGAAGAAATTAAACCATGCATGCAGGAAAGGCCATTCTCCATATATGCCTTTTAATGATGAATTGTTTTAAAAATTAGATATATTGCTATCTTTTTTTTTTTTGTTATAGTGGTGGTGAAACTGAAAGTTGCGTGTTGTTTAAAGTATTTTTTCTCTTTAGCAGTGATGTGATAGTCCAGCCCAGTCAGAATAAAAACAAAATATGAGTGTTTTCATCCATATTAGAATAAGCAAGGAGAAAAAAGGAGTTAGTAATCACTGTAGAATACAAGTGCATCAAAGGATAACTTGGATCAAGATAATTTCTATGACCTTTACTACTAACTTATAATTTCTTGGTAAAAAAGCTGGAGTAATGAACGAAACCAATTAAAAGTACAGTCAAGCACAATATAGAGCTGTGTGGAAACACACTTGAACTTTTGACTTCTCTGATGCCTTTTGTTTGCTAATCCATGTGTCAGAAGAGCATCCAGGATTTCTGAGCAGAGTCCTGGGATTTAGGCACACCTGACTGACTTTTGGTCACTGTGGCCACATGCTTTGCATGCATGACAAGTTTGTATCTCCACTGTTTTATTTAGCACTCCATTCCACCGTGTGCAGTGGTCTGTGGAGGAATAGTCAGCTAATTTGGGGTTGGCTACCTTACACATTCCTGGCAACCCTTGTGTAACAGTCCACAGTGCATTGCAGCATACCTGCACTGATTGATTTAGGCACTGCAATACTTCCACTGTACTTGGATCATTTTGCTGACAAGCCTGGATTTAGTTGTAGGGGGCTGATAATGATATCCTTTGGGTGAAGGTAACTAATGGACTGATAACCTCTGTAACGAAAAGCATGACACCCAGCTATCCATCAGGGCTCTCTGTGATGTGCCCACAATGGTGCTTTTCTGTGGAGAAACTGAAGAATAGTCCCTCACTCGAGTCACTCACCTCTGGCGTGTCAGCAGGAGATTCTCATTTTAAGATCACTTGCAGTCTTTTCCTCTTCTTTTACTCCTAACATTCAAGAGATTGCAGCAGGATCTTTAGTAATGCTCTTAACACTGGGCAGTACTGTAAAATGCTAGAGATGTGTAAATGTCAGCATAAGTCGCAAAACAACAGATAACAGCACAAAGGGATTCTTGCTCTTCTCTACAGAGGTTATTCTGCATATGCAGTTGTTCTATCAGCAAGGAGCCGCAGTGCTTCAGTCCCAGAAGCCAGGAGTGAAGCCAGATATGTGCTGCAGTGCAGTACAGCAATAGCAGCCTTGCCATGGCTTGTTTGATATTGTCAGGAGCCTGACTATAACCAAGAGTCCCTTCCCATCTGCTACTCCTCTATGATGTACGTGGCACCTCTACCAAAAACCTTTAAGCCATATAGCTTTATTTGCAATACTGATTCATTTGTCGCTCAGCCTGAACAGCATGAGACCTCTTCCCTTACACAGTACAAAAGACTCTCATTAAAAATTACAACAACAGTGAAAACCCTGAAAGATTTTAAAAGCAGATAGTGTGACACCTATCCACTGCCCCATGTGTTTTTCCCTGCATGAAGCAGCTCAGGAGACTATCTCACTAGCTAGATGCAATCTTTCCCTGACTGTCCCATCATCTTCCTCAAAGGAATCTTTCCCTTCCAGAACTCTTTCATATTATGCTGTCTCTTTTTTTTAATTTATTTTTTTTTAATTTTATTTGTCCCTGAATTTATGAATTCAGGGAAGGAACAGAGAGAAAGAGAGAAGTAATGAGTTGACACTGCTTCAACTGTTTGAGCAGAGTCTGCTTACCTCAGCAGCTTTTATACGGCTCTGCAAACCTAGAATATTTTTGAAACTTATTTGAGACACATTTTTAATGTAAACTCTGTAACAAGCTGGTTTACCCTGACTTCTTTATATTTAACTGCATTGCTATTCTGAAACAAAACACTAGGAGGTATTTCTGGGCATCACCTGACAGCAATATTGCATTCCTCCGGCTCCACATACCTTACCCTGTCTTTAATACCCAGTGGCTGCATGAGCAGTAGCACATCAAATAACTTGCCTGAGGCTGAACAAGCTTTAGAGTAACATTTTCACACTCAAATTTCATTCTGTAATCAACAGACAATTAGGAATAGACAGATAAGTAAATATTCAGGATCTTTGATTTTTGTTGCAATTCAAAATTTACTGGTGAGATTCATTGTTGGGTTTGATACTTAGCAGTTTTCATTTAAGGAGCTAGCTAATTTATTAGTTCCTTAGTCCTGTGGAGAGATTTAATAAGAATACTTTTATGAGCCTGCTTTGGTGACAGTATAATCTCTTAGTTTAATTTTCCAGCTAAAGATATTTCCGCTGCTGGGGCCCCACTGATCAGGTATCTGATCTTCAGTATCAGCATCATGTGAAACAACATCACGTGGGCTTCTTTTTCCTGAGCTGTAAATAAGAAAGAGAGAAATAGTGCTAAGCAGTTATGTGAGCCATGACTCAGCTCTGTTGCCCAAATTAGAAGTGTGTTAGTTCCATTAAATAAACAACCAGTTTGGCCAGTTTTCCTGAGCCCTCTCCATAGCTGAAAGCATGTGTAAGAGAAAAAGAGTGAGGAGATAAAGCACACTTTGCTTTCTAAGGTTATATGCATAACTTCAATTTAACAAGCAGACCCTTGCTAGGGAAAGGTTGAAAGTTCCTCCCACACCCAGTTCCTCCAAGCCACAAAGAGTATTTTTCCATTAGAAAGGAAGTTTTAAATTGGAATATCACATTAGAGTAATTTTATCCTAGAACTTCTAGTGTGGTGGTCTTTTTGGTTGGTTTTGTCGGGATTTTTGTTTGGTTGGTTATTTTTTTTTTTTTTTAAATTCCATATTGGTACATCCTGTGCAGGAGTCCATCTATATCACCATCAGGGAAGGATTTGTGTGATTGTGCAGACAGAATTGACAGACCTGAGACACTACATTTCTAGGATTTTCTTCCTATCCCACATGCAAAAAAATTGCATTAAAAAAATCAATTTTTATTCAAATAATTTCCAAAAATGTCTATCCTCCTGTCAAAATCCCTGAATTAACCTCATTTCTGCATTAGATTTTCCCTATATCCTGCTCCAGACTTTTATAATTTCTTTCTTCTTAAAGTAAAATTTAATGCACATTTTCCATTCCAGAACAATTTACAATTCCATAGTTCTAAGCAACGGCCTCGTAAAGGTTTGTGATGGCAGAACCGAACAGGCCTGGCTAAGATTTCCAAGATGTGAGAGGAAAAAGTTGTAACTGTTTGCAATTCAGTAACCTGATACATAATTTCAGCTGTTACTTTAGCTTGTCTTTTTCTTTAATACATAAACACAGTCACTTGGATTAAATTGAGTTCTTTGCATCATGCTTTTCAGACACTTTTATTGTAATCTGTTGCTTAGACACTGGAAACAAGCATACTTTGTCCCAGTTAGGAAAATTTAATAGATTCTACTAAGCAGTTCTTTGCCTTTCCTGCATCTGCTAAGAAATCAAATTCTTTGCTACTTGTTCTGAACAAGCTGTATCACTGCCTTTTTCACAGGCTTGGAGTTACATGCCTCAGCAATCCACAGAAGGAAGTGGAGGCCACTACTTTTCCATTCAATTTTGAGTCATTTGAGGACATCATGCAAGCCTGTTTATGCCACTTGAAAAGAAGGTGTTGAATCTTCACTCCTGCGTGTTTTGATTTGGAGGACAGATACCAAATGGAGACACTGGAATCAATTTAAGAATGCAGCAGAAAGAACATTTTTAAAAAGCTGAAAGGAAAATCACACTTCTGGGGCTCTGTCTCTCCTTTAATTGCAATCACCAGTGAAGATTCTAATAAATGCACATAAATTGTCAAAAGAGTGTACAGCGGCTGAATTTTTGAATCTGCAGTTTAGGGATTACAAGGGCTTTATGAAGAATTAGTGCTTGTGCTTATTAACTTTTTTTTTCTGAACTTTTGCATTAGCATTCCACCTCAAGGCTGCCCAGTGCATTCATCTTCTTAAAAAATTGAAACATTAGACCAATAAAATCAGACAGCCTGTGTGCCCATTCAGAATCTTGTGTTGCTTTTCTAATTCCTTCCCAAAGAACCTCTAGACGAGCTCACTGACCATGTCTGTTGGTTCCATGGCTGTGTCAGCTCTGCTTTACTCTTCAGTAAGCAAATGTTTGTCATCTGCTAACCCAGACTTGAAAGCATAGTTATTTTATTCCACTTTTTTCCTACTTCCCTATAACTTCTGGCTCAATTTCAGAGTAAAAACTGTTTACCCAGCTTTACTCAAGTGGGTATCCCTTCAGACTGTTTCAACTTGCCAAATCTTTACTCTATTAATTTCTCTTTTCCAACTGGAATTCTCAGTGCTATACACATATAAATACTTATTTTATTGCCATCATCTATCAGTATCTTTGCAATCCGAACTAAAAAAGATTTTAGATTTGCTGCTGTATTACTCCCACTTTGAAGAAACAGCTCACATCTCTAGAGACCTAGAGTTTCACTGGATTATTCTTCTTTTATCTTTCCTTCTGAATGCATTACCAGATTGCTATTGCATTAATTTTCATTGTGTTCTCCATAGACATGCCTTCTTTCAGGAAAGTAGAAATTATAGGTAAGTGGATTTTGGTGCAAATAGGTAGATCTTTCTAAATGTATCTTATCTTCTTGATATTAAGGTAAGTGCATTACTTCATTTAGGAGGTAAAGCACACCATTTAGGAAGGCTTAATAAGTGAGGACTGTACAGTCCATTTGAATTTCATATTTGTGCTTCCCCCTAAACTAGCTTAATTATACTAACATCTGAATGCAGTGCCCACTTACAAAAGCTGGTTAATGAAATACTGATATTCAAACTCCTAGAGAATAAGCAACAGAAAATTTCTCTCAGAGCTAATATATAGCAAGATTTTAGTTAAGAATCTTCATATCAGTCCATTTCTGAATCAAAGCCTTCCTTTAGTTCAGTGATTCTCGTGTAACCATACTACTTTAAAAGACCATTCTGTACTTTTGTCTCTACAGCATCACCTTCATATTATAGCCTTTATGTTCTGTACTTCTCACGCTTGAGAGAGTCATGGAATGACTTTAGGAAGGTGACCCTTTAGAAAGCCAGTAAACTTTCAGGAAAACCTTGTTGTACTATGTTAAATTCAGCCTATAATGAAAGATTATAGCAGTGCTTTAGCACCAAGGAGGTGTTCTAGGCAAGGAGAGAAAAAAAATACCCAAACCCTTCTGATTTTGTTATGTGGCTAATAGCCTGCCAGAAAGGAAGAGAAAATCTTTCTGGAGACTGTGTCAAGCTTTCAGATAGTAAAACCCACATCCTTTTATAAACTGGGCCTAGATTCTCTTTTGGTTCAAAATCTGTAATAATATTAAGTAATACTGAAAAAATTTATTGTTAATTCAAATGCCTTAAAAACTCACTGTTTCTGTAGTGTCATAAAAGATGCTATTATTCAGTCAAACAAACTAATAAACTTTTGCTTTCTAGCTTAAAAATGCAACTGATATACCTGTCACTAAATGTTACAAGAGTACCAAGATTTTCAATGCCATTTACTAATATATTAAAATCACCTAAAATAGAGTACCTGGAAACCTAAGAGCTATAACAGATATAATGGACTGAAAGAAGAGTGAAGCAATCCAAAGCGTGCCATTAATAAAACATGACTTCAATTTTATTGTGAAAAATTGACTCATCTTTACTAGTTGAAAGATTTAAACAGAATTCAGGGAGGCTTAACATAATACAGTTGCCCATCAAAAAAAAAAAAAAGAAGGTTTTCAATCAAAACCTCCTCTTAGATATGATTACACTGATTTATAACTCAGATTGAAGCTGAGAAGAGTTCAAGGTAGGTCAGCTTAAGCTGAGGACATGTAGGAAGCTGTTGCAAAACAAGTTAAGCACACTACCTTTGGCCCCTGTTATCTCAGGCACAGGCTAATTGAACAGCACTTCCCTGAGCTCTGAGCTTTTCTCTCAGGTGGATAAGAAATATATTAAGCAGGCGAGGTTTCACAGAGATAATAAGTTATTAGGTGTCAGAGAACTGTAACTTAGAAGTAAATGAGAAAAATTACCAAGACCATAAGAACACATAGTTAAAAATTTTAAGAAAAACAGAGACGAGACAGGGCTGAAAAAGAAAAGACAAAAATGAGAACTACAGTGCAAGAATCTTTAAAATTAAGTGTTGGTTATCCATCATTATACTGTTATGTTTTGTTTCTGTAAAAATTAGTAGACAAAAGAACTGAATCTGCTGCAAGATGAGAAATGTACCATGCGACTTGCAAACTGTTAATTCTGACTGCAGTGTTGTAGTGTCACAATGTAGTAGTGTCAGCTGTCTTCCTAAAAGTAGGTAAATGTGGGAAGACGTAGCAGAATGCCAAGCATCTTTCCCTATGAAAGGGGAGTCAGTCTCTGACAAACTTTTAAGAGTATTTCCTTGGCATACTAACAAATGCCAAGCAGTGCATGAAAATTTGTTTGCTTCCATAGCAATGAAAACCTAAGCCCCCAAACAAATGGGAGCTGTAAAACTGGAGCTGGGGTCCCATTCTAAAAGTAGCCCTCTGAAGACAGACTGTAGTTCAGTTGGTCATTTGTTTCCATGGCTAAGGGATGTCTCAAATGGAAACGATAGCTGGAGATTAATGTTGGCTGTATATTTAGGCTTCCCCTAAGCAAAAAAGTACTTTGAGGCACTTTTGTAATGTTTCCAAGTTGTGGCCAAGAACTCAGCCCCTTGTTTCCTAGAATAAACCTAGCCTTAAACTTGCCTGGTGTCAAATTACCTGGGGTAACCCAGCCAGCAGAGTGCATATCATTTAGATTTGCTGTCTCTGGACAAACAGGAGTTTTGAGGAAAATGACAGGGCAGAGGAGTGTTTTCACCCAGCTGTGAGAGTGGGTGCATTGAATGCCTGGATATGGAGTGATATTTTTCCAGGTGAACCCACGTGTCCTGTGACTTCTGATAAAGGCAACTAGTCATGAGGTCTCCAAGAGTCAAGGAAACATCTTCTTATCCTGCGATGACTTGAAAGCTTCATGCCTCTAGAACTTCAAGTATCAGTGGTCCATGAGTAAAAAATAATGATTTCATTAACTCTTGAATATTTATTGATGTAGTTAAGTGGAAAAACCAACTATCAGCAATTGACATTAAAACATGTATACTAGTATACTCTCTAGATGATGAAAATGAAGAAGCTACATGAGTTTTGTCTGCTGTTCTGATTTCTGAAAAACACTGTCCATGTGAAGCATTTTAAAATATTCCCTATGCCAGTTAATAAGCTGGGTTGCACAGTTGTCTGTACATCTCATAACTAGGCTAGTAATTATTCTGCTATTCTGTTATTTTGCTACAGTTCAACATTAAGTGTTATATGCTTGTCTCAATTTAATCTGACAATTTTCGTAGCAACATAGAGCTTAGTATATCATACCCCTTGATGAGAACATAATACTGTTTTACAAGAAAGTAGGTCCCAAGAAAGTTGCTAATGACAGAAGAAAAACATCAATTAAATTCTTCATATTTTGTCCTATTATACTACTGTGCTTTTTGTGTATGTGTTAATGAGATATTGGATGATAGAAAATTCTGATTTTAAAATGTTACCCGGTTAAAAAAGCAACCTTTTTTTTAATTGACAAAGTTCTTTTTATTAGCAAAAGAAAACACCCTAACAACTGCAAGAAAGGACAACTTTTAGATTAAAGAAATAGGAAATAATTCAAACTAACAAAAAAGAGATATAGCTGGATTGCCTGGGGAATAATTTATGCATGTTCACCCCTATTTCTGACATTTTGATCTGGTTGCTTTCAAGTCAGCCTTAGCAATCTGTAATCACACACTCTTTTGTAATATATTAACTACTCTTTTTCCTCTCCAGAGCTTTGGGTGAGTGCAGTTTCAAAACTCGGTCTAACATTCAGATATTTTGAAATTATGACTATGAATGAGAATATAATATTTTGTTAAAGAAGTCTTGAGACTATTGTAACTGTTGTCTTCAAGTTCCAAAGAAATTACAACTGGACAAAACACATTAAATTATACATATATGTAAAAAACAAAGATTACTTTTAGCAGAAAATAAAGAACATAAAAATATAATGTGGCGGAAAAGCATAAGCATAAAAGGTTGAGATAAAACATGTTATGTACAATGCCTAATTTTTGAATGCATTGTGCTTCAATCAGCTGTCCCTATTCTTTATTTAATTTCCTTTGCAAGGGCACAGAGGAAAACAAAGTGAGAGTGAACACATCAGACCATTCTTCAAGGGGTAATTTCCCAACGGCAATAACAAATCTTTGTCAATTGCAACATAATATAGTAAAGTTTGAACTGGAGTATTTGAAAGTAATTTTTTAAAAACTACTCATCGCAAACACTTGGAAAAAGAATCACATCGATGGAAGGAAAATCTAACCTGTTTTGATGAAGTTTATAAAGTCTAAGAATTGCTAGGATTTGTATGCACTAGTTGAATAACAAAAATTTGCACTCTTCAGATTAAACCAGGTATTGCATCCAGGCTGAAACAGTGAAAAACAAACAAAAGTGACTTATCAAAAGGCCACTCACCTCTAAAACCAGTATTATGTTGGAGATGTTACTGCCATGAACGTGAAATGAATAAATGATGTCTCAATTATATGCTTCTCAACAGATAAAAAAAATAAAGTAAGGAAAGAAATTCAGTTTGATGAAAACATTACACCAGGTGGAAGCCAAATATTCGCCTCTTGCAGCACAGTCACATGTCTCAGAGACTTTGTGTCCCATAATCTCCCAGTGAAACCAGTACAATATATAAAACTGTATAGCATATACAGTTAGCAGCTTTAGTAGCTTTGGACTAGGTAGAAGTTACAGGAATATTCAAAGCAAGGAACTGCTCAAGTGGCTTCCTTCCAACTGTTGCTCATTGATAAGCAAACTAAATGAAATATGAAATAGTTATGATCTTGGTTTTGCCCTTTTCTTGGTCTTCTTTTTTATTTTTATTGACTTAGTATCCACATATGATCACTGTTAGAGACTGGATGCTGGCTTAAACAGGCTCTTTCTCTGAATTACTACTATCATGACCGTGGTCTTATGTCTCTTGACTTAACTCTGTTGACTCAAGTCTAGTGGATTCCGTAGATCACTGGGCACAGACTTTAAATCCATGGCCAGGCTCATGAAAACTGTATGTTTTTTCAGTTTCACATAAGTCATTGACAGACTAAAAGGTGATGCGTTCAATGTTTACTCTGAAGTGGATATATGTCTATATAAGGGTTCCCAAGTTTGCTCTTATCCTAAATTGTGCCCTGGAGTAGCCTTGTTTAGATGTGGATTTCAGTAATTTGTTGGTTCCTGTCAGAAGAAATAACTGTTAAAGAGACTTTGTTTGTGAGACGTGGAAGCCACAGTAAATTTCCTGTGATGCAGGATTTTTCTCAGGTACTCCCACTAGTGTGATTCAGCCGTGTGTGAAACCTGTGAGGTTTCTGTGTAACTATGGCTTCAGATTTGTTTTTTTTTTTTTTTTCTGTAATGACTGTTGTACAAGCTGGAGGGGCTTTAAGTGGTAGAATTTCTGGATTGGTAGGCAACTAGGTAACTATGAGATACTGTCACTATGTAAACTAATGGGGACCAGGCATGCCCTATTTTTATCTTGAGGAAGCTTGCAGGAGGCAACCCTAGATCCATGCAATAAACTAAGAGAGCAAAATGACCTTTTGTCTGACTGGGCACGAATAATACTGAGAAACAAAAATGCCATTAGCGTGTATGTGCCTTTCCAAAGAAAACCTGAATTAAGAGTTCATTCTTCTTTTCAGCAGCAAGAAATTACTGATAGAAGAAGTTTACACAAAACCCAGGGCTTTTCAAATGTAGATTTCAAACCTGCAGTGTAGTAGGCTACAGCGAAGCTAGAAGGGGGGTGAAGTTTCTATTCTCAGTCAGGTAACTAGAAATCCACTGGCAACCCTCTACAAAATTAATTGAAGTCTCTCATAATGGAGGTTCTTGGTAGTGCTGGAGATGAGCAAGGATAGGAGGTCTCTCAGGGCCTCACAAGCAAAGATGGAATTCTTGGCCCCAGCTCTGCTCAGTTATGTACTGCAGACATCACTTCTCCTATGTTTGGCAGTCAAATGCCTTTTTTCAGAGCAGCAGGGACAGTGACACTGCAGTCCTGCCAGCCTGTGAGCGTGCACTGCCGTCTCCATTTCCCACAAGTGCAACAGATTTGCTCAGGACTGGAATCACAGAAACATTGATCAGGAAGGCATTGTTTCATCAGGTCTGCCAGAGCTCCCAAAGCTAACTTGGGCACAGTTGATCCAGCAGCCCGGTCCTCATGCTGCCCTGGGCATAATTTTAGCCTGAGGCACGGCAGAAGAACATATTCCTTGGGCACTTGCCAGGCGTATGTTCTCTGGGAGACGGGTTTTTGCAGGGTTGCAGATCCCCTGGACAACATCCAGCTGTGAGGGCAAGGCTGCTGATGCCTCTTTGCCAGCCATGGGGGTCTGTCCCAGGACAGCTTGCTGATGCACCCACCTGTGGGAAGGTGTCAGCAACTTTACTGAGGGGCTGTTTCACACTCCCTGTGCTGGTAGTTGCAGCCAGTCCCACTGCAAGCTGCTGCCACAGGCTGACGTTCTCAGCTTGTGTGGGGAAATATTCCTTTAGTTACACAGCTCAATTTTTTCCCTTTCTCCTCCTTTCTGTCTATATACCCAGGGCTGGGGTTTAAATTATTTGTCTCCAGAAATATTTGCCATAGGAAGTCTCTCTGCTGGCAGAGTCTATCAAGAAATACATATACAGACATAGCTTTTTCTCCTGCAAATTCTTAGGTGGTAGGTTCGTGAAACAAAATCCAGAAACAGAGGTGGACACCAGTAACTGGAAATTTTAGCCACGAATAAGCCTTATGACACAGATTGTTTGCTAAACCTTAGCGAAGTGGATCTTTTACATCATCCATCATATTTTCTTCTGAGCAATAGAAGAGCAGCAAAAAAATAATCAGTTCTGCTTCCACATGAGGCGAGTCTTTTGATGAGAGGTGTTCTTAGCTGACTGCTCAGGCATGTTCCCAAATGATAAGAGCACAGATCAAAAATCTTAGACAGAAAATGAACTAGAAAGCCCTTAGGACCAGAGTAAATACTATCTGACTAGAGAAAGAATTCTGATAGGCTCCTATCAACTTTAATTACTTAAAGACTATTATCCATGTAACAAGCTTCCCTGGCATTTCTAAGGAATAGGTATATGTAATAAATGAAGAACTTAGTAAAAAATATTCCCTAATTACACTCATTAGAAAATTTAAGCTACAAGAAAACCAGTAAAGCTTCTGCTGTATCTCACACAGACAGCAGTTAATGAACAGATATCTCAAGTCTGAATTAGCAAGCAACACTTGCTTTCTTGAATGTGACACCTTAGGCATCATTTCAATGAAGGGGAATGTCTTATACATATTCTGAGTAACTGCTCATCCTCAGTCTGCAATTTGAAAACCATGTTGCCATTAATTAATGATGTACTCATGTCAGAATAATAACAGATATGGAAATGAACATATTGAAATTGTACACGAACCAAAAGAAAGGCAAAAGGCAAGTTACAGAAATGTTCATTTGGATTAATTATTTTCTTTGAAGAACTCCACAAATTAAATAGTGCATGAAGTCACTTGCTGTCACACAAGTTACTATATTGAAAGTTCTGTAGTAAAAATAAAGCTTTTTTGTCTGCCTTTGTACACCTCCTCGATAATTTTCTTTCTGGGCTAATTTCTGTCAATGCAACTGTATTCTCTATAAAAGATGACACAGGAAGGGAATATTTCTATTCTATATCAAAGGAACCAAAAAGAATTTCTTTTACATTTCTGATTTTTATTTCTTTACCAAGCTGTACTTAAATTCTCTAACTTCCCATCCCAAATGGGCAGGATCCTGTATTGCATCTTACCCCCAACCAAAGCTTAAGGCAGGCAGGACTTCAGTGTTAATTAAATATGTTATGAAAAATATTCTCTATATCAAACACTGTCCCTAGGTGCTAAAATGATTTGACTTGTAAAGAAATGTTAGCTGCATACATCGAGAAACTCTTTAACTAATTAGATATTTTATGTTGTAAATGCAAAGCTAAATATTCGAGTTGATACTTTGATCAGCTAAATGCTGATCAAAAGTGTCTTAAGTAAGCTGCTGAGACAAGGTGATGCTTAATATCATTTGAACCAATTACACATGTTTTGCTTCAAGCCTGAAAGTAAATAACCTCTCACCTTTTGATTTGATAACCTTTCTCTTTTTCAACAGAAGGTCATTTAAGGTTCCTGCTTTTCCTCCAGTTTGGTCCCTCTTGGAAGCAATACAGATTTCAACTCTCCTTTTTGTGGGTTATCTAAGTCTGGTGCAGGAAAGGTCCATTCAGGGCAGAGCAGAAGGAATAAAAGGTCATCCTAACCTTTTCAATCCTCTGCTTCGCCCTGAATGGGGTGGTATTTTGTCACTGGGCTATATAATTAGTACCTCCTTCACTTCATTAGCTCTCAGGCACCCTGTGGGGCTAGTAAAAAACTGAACCAAGTTTCCAGGGAAAGCTTTCTCTCCCGTGTGTAATGTCTTAATTAAAAAATTAAGTCATTTTGAGTCTTAAGACTTGGACAGGTTTAATTTTGATCACAAAGAGAGATGCAAAGAAGAATTGCTGTCTTCTACAGGAAAACCCTAAAAAGTACTGGAAAAGTCTATTAATCTGCCTCACTGAGGAAAGGCAGTTGAGAGAGAAAGCTCTAGTATGATTGAGAACTAGAGTAGCACTTGTGCAGGTTTCATGGCAATTAGGAAAAATGGTGAAAAGGGTGAAAACTAGTGCTCTGCTTCCACAACTGCATTTTTGTAAACTGCTAATTACAAAATGCTAAAGAGTGAAGGGGGCAGTCAGCTTTAACCAAGATATTCTTTGTCCTTCCTGTTAAGAGACAAATTTTGTGAGAGATATTGAAATGGCACAGTTTCCTGGTTAGCAAACCCCAAGTCAGAGTAAAGAAACTGTTAATGAATATTATTGTTAATCAGTGCTGGATGGAATTAATTTTTGTGCTTATGTAGTTGACAAAATCCAGGTCTGGTGCAACGAAAACTGTAAGCATGCTTTGGGAGTCCTGTAAGGCAGCATGGTAGCCTCCATAGGTAGCAATGGTAGTTTCCATTGCTTCCTTCACTCTTCATCACCCATACTGAGAGTTGGGGCAAATTTACTCTGAGTTACTAAAAAAGAAAGAAGATACAATAATTGCAATCAACTAGGGACATCTAGATTTTTGCCCTTAAACTTTAAGCCTTTTTTTTTTTTTGTAAAATATTAATATTATGGATGGAAAATCATTTAATATTCAGCTGAAAAATATAACATAAATAGGAAAAAAAACCCTTTTAAGAGGGTATTTTGCAAAAACACTGTACCCAAGTATCTACAAAGCATGGAGGTGCATATACAAAGAGTGAAGTAAAGGCTTATATGCTAGGTTTCTCAACTTCTGTCTGCTATGTGAAAGAACACAGTAATTTACACCAAATACATATACAAAAATGCCCTGAAAAACCACACTGTTAGGTAACATGTCCATGCTAAAGAACACACAGATATTCTCCAGTCTAGATGTTGTGATGACCTTAAACAGAGACAGCTGTGAAAGGACCTGCTTATGGTAACATATTCAGCAGTAGATTATGGAGATCTACAGCTCGTGTCCACATTTTTGGTACTCTTCATGTGCAGAAAATGTGATGTGGGAATCATTGGACCCACTCTTTTCGGTCCTGTCTGTGCTGGCAAATCTGCAAGTTTGACCTCAAAGGTGGTAATGTACCATGTGGGAGAGAGGAGGGAGGAGTAATTATCTAAGTTATATTAAATTAATTGTGGCAAGACTAGAACAGAAATAACAGAAAAAGCTGGTCTGTGGCAAACACCTGCAGTCTGGGCAATTGCTACAGATTGGAGAAAAGCTCATGGAAATATTGAAACAGACACTGTGTATTGCAGTACAAAACTTAATATGATTTTTCAGCTGTGGAATTCTAGTGCTTACAGGACCAAAAGTTGTACTCAGTTTGACCTAAATGTTATTAACATTTGGTTGGACTATTAATTATTTTTCCTAGCAAAAAGGTCATTTGTCTTCAGTAGCCACATTTTAGAAATTATACTCTTGGGATTTGTTTTAATAGTATTGTGTTTTTTTTGAGGCAAAGCACAGTTTCTGGAGGGATAGGATAAGGTGAAGGAGATAAATGTATATTAACTACATCCATTTGAATAAGCTTGTACCAATTGAGATGGATTAAGTTCCCTTGATGCAATACAACTTGCTTTCTGTATATACACAGAAGGGCTAAGATTTGGTGTCATCAATATGACAGGCTTTCTAGATCTTGAATTGTTTTTCTAAAATTGAGGTCAAAATACCGGAAAGGTCTGGGTTTGGTAAGACTCACCACGTGCTTTTGTGATTGGGAGATTTTAAACAGTAGTATGATGAACTTTCTGATTATGACAAGGGTTTTGACTTTTCCTGTTTTCCCAAAGCCAGTGAGCAAACTATACCAAAGGATGTGTCAAATGTATTAGAACAATTGCATCTCAGCAAGGTATTTATAAGCATTTTGCTGCCTGCACAACTGAATCAGTTGAGAAGTATTAGGGAGTGTGTCTGTACAGATTGAGGAAGGCTGGAGCTCAGCTGGATCCTATCTGATCCAGATAGGCTTAGTAGAGGCTTAGTATTTGCTGTTAGTCAACTACAGGCTCGAGGCTTGGACTGCATCCCTATTTTGTTAGTCTTTGTGTTTCATATATCTCCCAGGTGAACACAGGAAGATGAAAGGAAAAATACATGAGTAAAACTTAGGAAAGTTTGGAAACAAGGAAATTAGGAAAGGCAGATTATAAAATTAACTGTGCTGTGTCTATCTTGCTGCACAAGTGCAAGCTGCTCCTGGATCTCATGAAAAAGTTCAAGCGAGAACATAAGAGCAGATATTGCAAGGGATCACATATAAGGAAAGTGTTTAAATGTGACTAAATGAAGTTAGCATTGCTCTATTCAAAGCTTAAGAGCTCCTCTTTAGAGCTTCATGAAAGCTTTAAAATGCATATGTCAGGTTGCTATGGCATTAGGCAGTAGTCACTTCAACAGCTGAGCCTCTCATTTGGGTTTTATTCTTGGTTTCACTTGCTACAACCAGTCATTTTTCTGTTTGACATGCATAGATATATCAAAGCAAACAATCAAACAAGAACTCTTAGTGAGACGCAGGGCTGGAATACAGGTACTCCTGACCGTTTACAAGTTCTTGAGGTATTTAACTGGGGGACCAAAAGGTCTTAAAATGAAAGGGATCTAAAAGAAAAAACCAAATGATGACACGGTCACCTCTGCTGTATGTGACTTACCTGAAAATGTAGTGTGCTAAAACCAAGTGTAAATGAACTAAGTAAGTCTCCAGCTGGCAGTGGGTGGGCTGTGTTTCTGCTTTCTTCAGTGGGTCTTAAGTGACTCAAGCATTTGGCCTCATCGTTGAGATTCAAAAGCTATGAACCTGAGTGAGTTAATGTTTTATGTGAAAATACTGGAGGACCAAAGCCCTGAGTCACAACAGTGAGGCAGAGTGACAGGTGCTTTCCCCCCCAAATCCTTCCCGAGCCTTGTGTTTCTCACCAATGGGATTTTCAGAGGGACTGCCAGAAGTACCCAGCAGAGACCTGGCACTAGAAAAGCAAAAGATGGTCCTCAGTTGTACTGAAACTTTTACAAATACTCAACACAAAAGTAAACCTCCTTTGTTGAAATGTTGGTATAAAAGCCATTAATATGAGTCCTACTAGTCCCTAGGCTTTCAAATGCCTTTGGAATATAGTAACAGAAATTCACACTGCCTCCAGAAGTTGACTCTCTGCTTAAGATTTCCTAATCCTCACAGCAGCTGCAGCTTTAGTACTTGAGAGTTGTCTCTTGCTGACCCACTGAACAACACATTGCACAGGCAACAAACTCTACTTTTGTATATTTGTGTGCTTTTTATATTCACACCCGAGGAGAGGGACTGCACGTGTTTGACCAATATGTGATAAATAGCTGCAGAAGCTAGTTCAGCATGTAGGGAGCTGTGAAAATATATTCTGGTTGGGAATGTTGTGACAGTTACGATAAAGATGTGTTACTTAACTACCTTTGAGCATCTGGCTCTTCCCACAGGGTACTTTGTTTGGGAATATGATCTCTACAAACAGCTTCTTATTTCATGCCTGAGGAGTAGTAACTGAATGCGCTCAGACAAATTTACCATGAAAGTATTGTATTCCTTTTATCTTTTGGACAGAGGAAATTCCTCAGGCGATGTTTCCTTTGATCGGTAAATGCCAACCCAGCAGTCCACGGCTGGCGATGAAGCTGTAGGTGTCTGTCTGCTCTGTCTTGACAGTACGGCCTAAACCAGAAATGTATGAAATCCATTCTCCAAGTTCCTTGACCATGCCAGCCAGGCATGATGACAGTGAAACTAATTGTTGGAATAGTGCTGTCCTAAATCTAGGGAAAGGCAGGAGGCAGGCTCATAGCACACAGCCTGTGGGACAGTCTTAGGACTGTAGCAGGAACCCAGCTAACAAGGAAAAATCCTCATTGGCAGGGGGCACAGCTTGTTTGCTTTTATCAATTCCCTGAAATTTGGCCTGTAGAGCAGCAGCACTTCTGCCAGCCAGGTAAGATTGATGCTATAAGAATAAAGCAGTGTGGATCATAGCCAAAGGTCTAAATAACAAGAATTTGGGATTAAGAGTCCCTGTTGTTTAGGGAAATATGGATCTCTTTCTCCTAGCTCTGCCAATGGCGTCAGTCTATTTATGGCAAGGAGTCACACTCTGTTTTAAGCATGATTATCCTAACTTAACAACTTAATCTTGCTGCACAATATTTTTTTTTCAATCTTACTCTTTCTAAGACACAGATATTTGCCTGGTGAGGTATTCTATATATGGGGAAAGTTTTATACTAGCCTATCTGAATAATCAACAGTACTCAGACAGGTTACTGTTCTTTCTTGCACCAATGCATTGCTGACACTGGCTAGGAAATCTTTATTGAGTTTATGTTGCCCAAAGACTTCAGACCAACACTGAGTCACAGTTCTGACTTTATAGTCCCTGTAAACACAAAATGTTTAAAAATCATAAGGAAAGGGAGAGGTTCAAAATAAATATGTGCCATGTACTCTTAAATTATTTAACCTGTATAGTAAGGGTTAGGAAGTACCTGCTGGTAGTTAAATATTTGACATGTATTTTCTTATGAAGAGTGAAAATCATGATCTTCCAGACTTCTTTTTTGGGGGAGATGAAACAGAGAAATGCAGGAGAACCTTCTAGATTATATTTTTCTATCAGGTTTGATAGGATTTGGAGTACTCCTAACAGACAAAGATGCAGAGAACTACTGGCTGAGCTAGGTGGAAGTGACTTGTCTTTTCTTGAATGTAGAACTGCAGCCAGTCATTACTGCTGATCTGCTTCTTCAGTCACAAATGCACATCTCGTAAGTGTGTCCATAGCCAAAGCCGAAGTGATTTGTTAAAAGTTTTGAGATAACAGATGACAAGAATCAGCTGCACAACATAAACTGATTCTGCAGAGAAAATATCAGTTCTGAACAGATGGTGTTATGTCCTGTTATGTATACTCATGCTGGTTGTCAGGAATGTATCAAAATCTGGTACCCAAAAACGTGGGAGAAGTGATGGGGACATTGTTACAAATCCACTAAAAGGTAGCATGTGTGTTAATTGTACTGCAGGAAAAGCAGACCATTAACTAATAAAAAGATGCCAGTTTATTTCAGGATGAGCTGTAGGTCCACTTGAAGCACACCTCAACTCAGAACTGTGCTTCTAACAGAGCCAGTGAAAATGTGCTTTGTGTTATGTGGTGGAAAAGACCCAGCACCTCTGGTTGGTGCTCTCAAAACTTGCAAGACAATTAGGCACTGGATAAAATGTAGCCCTCGACCATCCCTCAGTATCTCACCTTAGTTGGGCATTTTAAACATATGATCTGTGTTGCTGGATTTGAGAGATGACTTGCCATGCCATTGTCATAACTGCTTGTGTTTTAGTACTCCGAGTCCTTCATGTCCCTAGGTGAAAAAGAAGAGCACCTGCAAATACTATCAAAAATATTAAAATGGTACCCAAACTGAATTTCTAGGCCGAATGGTCTGTTCTCTATCACTTTTATTTCTTTGTCATGTCAGACTGATAACTGTTATATTTTAATCAATGGATCAGCATATTGAGGGTGTTTTAGGATTCAAAGGCTATCAAAGTTAGGAACTCTTGCTAAGATAACAGAAGCATCACAGTTCAGACACCTTTGCAGAAGTGGAAGTTGCTTCTTGTGGTTAAAGTCCTGTGTGCTATAAATACAGAAGCTGAAAACTGTGAATTTATACTGACTATGAACAGAGACAGAGTGATAAAAAGGTTTATATTAATCTGGATTTCCCTTTCAGATTGTTAGAACCAAAGTGGCCTATTTTCAAGGACCCTGGCAAGACCTACTTAGCTGTGGCTGAGGTATCGCTGGCTGTAGACAAACAGTGCTTGGCACTTTCAATTGTGATATTATTTCCATTTCAAAACCACATGGATAGCACTCAGTCATTCTTTTGTGGTTCTATCTTGTATTTGACAAAGCCTGAAATCATACTGAAAGCTTAAATTTAAACACTGGATATTGCACTTACCATACGAGAATGCCCTATATACAAATGTCTGCACATGACAGACTACCCCTTACTCCAACTAGCTGAATATATTGTCATCTTTATTAGCAGAAGAACTGAGGGTGAGACATTCTGTGTTCACTAGATGTCTCTTGAATACAGATGATGAAAACACAGGTGGAAACTAAAGTTTCATCAAGTCATCATAGACATAAGACAGATAGTATTTTTCATAGGAAGTCTAGCTCAGCCTTGGAAGGCCTTTTTGTGACAGGTTCATTCAGTAGTAGTTTCCAGCAGTTGAGAGTGCCAAGTTGGAAGGATGCACATTGTTTCCTAGGTTTCTGAAGGTGAGCTGCAGCTCAAGCAGTGGGTAGCATTGACTGGCAGGATGGAGCCTTGTCAATCAAAACACTGGTCTGTAGCAGAACTACAGCCTTGGAACTTCGTGATACTGAATATTACAGTTAAAGATTATATGGAAGGACCACTCAGTTAAACACCCAAGTAATATCCTCACCCTGGGAGTTTCCAATAGCATTGCAAAACATTGTCCAGGATTTAGTCTGCAGCACAGAGCAGGCTCTAAGTATTTTGAATTAGACACATTTCTTGCATACTGCTTAATGTGTTTATAAATGCTCATGGTGGATAGACTGAATAAGACAGAGCACTTAGTTTTTCTTGTCATACAACCAGCTTGTTGTTGAAAGTTAGTGCAGCCACTTCTGGTGATTACCCTCCACTATTTCAAATTAGAATTGGTTTAATAGTTGAACTATGGATTTATAACTTCTGTAATATCAATGAAATGAACCTCATCTTCTTTTAAATATTGACTTGGAGGTTGAGAGGCAGAACTTAAATAGAGACCTGGGATTTCTTAATGACTTTTATGCTACCTTAGTGAAAATATCTTTACATATATCTTTGCCAAAGGATAAAAACAATTTTGCACGTTTAAGAAAACATTATGTGCAATCAAGACCTGAGGAACCACTGCACCTCGAAACAGAGAGGGGAACTGGTTAATCTAACTGAAATGAAGGGAAGAGGTGGCCATATATTCAAATTTATTTGAGAGGAGGTTGAAAAGTTCTAAGAGGAGTAAATTTCAGAAAGACTTTTTTGAATTCCATGTCCATCTACAGTCCTGCTGAAGCGAAGGATATCTTTCAACTGAGAGAGAAAATGAGGCGACTGCTGTGGCTTCATCTGTACCTTCTGTGCTCACATTCCAGGTCCTGTCCCTGCCCAGACTGCACTGAGCTGCAAGTGATTTCTGTTGTAAGCATGTTGTGTTGCAAAAAGCTGGACTGTTAAAAGAAGAAAAATTTCTTCTGGCATTGCCAAACACAGGACACAGAAAGGGTGTGCAGGTGGGGTGTGCTAAATGGGTTTGGAGCTGTGCGGGGTGGTGGCAGCAGGAGGAACCTCCTTGTGATTATAACATTACCTTTAGGCAAACCACATATATTGAACTGTCAAGTCTGAGAGAAAAGACACATAGGAACTCATTTTTCTATTTGATGTGCCATGGTAGGATTGAGGAATGAAAATGAAAAGCGAAATTAGATTCAACCAGCAGTACTTAGACGGTAATGCAGTAAAAATCGGAAGAGTGCTAGCAGCCTTTAGGAAGGAGTTGAGGGTTCAGTAACACAGGCCATTATTTGTGTTACTTGAAGTGTCTACACTTCTGTGATTCTACATTTTTCTCTGACATGCTTATTTATATGGCACTTTAAAATACTAACTGCCTTTGTAGCTGGTAAGAATTGCTTGCAAGCATAAAAGCATCAAAATATTAAAATAACTATTTAAACAAGAGATAATGAACAAGAGAAGCAAGTCTACCTTTGAAGAAGCCAACAAAAGGTGAGAAAATTTTGTTAATTTTTTTTTAAAACTGACAATGCTTTTAGGGACAGGTAATAAAAAATGGTATAACATCAATAAGTACCTTCAAACAAATGTTTTGATTGGTTGACTAATTGATTGGTTGCCCTATTCATCTTTTTTTGTCAGCCTTCAAAAAACATTAAGCCTTGCAATGGTTGATACATTCTTAGCCATCAATTCATTTTTGACCATTCCTAATTTATGCAAGTTCTCTAATAGTAGATAAAAACATAATTTGAAGCCCTTAAGTTTAAGTTGCAGTAAAAAAAGAAAAATATTTCTTTTATGAAATGCAGTAGTGAATGAGATCTCTTATTTGATAAAATGTCATGGTTTGAGATAGTCCCAAAATCCAATTCCCTAGCTCCATCCCCCTCCCACATCTCAACCCAATGTGAGATGGGCTTTTCCAGACAAAACACACCAGACTCAAAGTGGGGGAAAGGGAATATATTACAATGACTGTACAAACAAATACCATATCACATTATACACACGATTGCAACTATCTCTACCATGACATATAGTATTTACAGTGGATCAGGTCTCTTCTCCCCTCCAAATAAAAGTCCAGGAGGGAAAGAAGGACAGATCCCTTCCAGTCCTTAAGCAGCAGCAGCATCTTCTGAGGCAGCAGGTTTCTTTCTGTCTTCTCCACATGCAGCAGCTGATAGCTGGCTTTCTGCCAGCACTCAACGAGGGAGGTATCAAACTCCCCCAGCCCCATCGCCTCACAACCGAGGGGTCTTCCGTGGGCTTCGTAACCCCAGACAAGGTCGTATCACCACGTCATATCACGAAGACACAGGGGGGTCTCCGTGATGGTCTGGTATCTTTTGCAGGAGACTCAAGCTCCTTCTTGCAGGGCCTTTGTGCCACTGCCTCTCAGGCTGCCACCGTGGCAGCAGTGCAAGGGGGGGGAGAACCAAGGTCACTCCCCCCTGCATTCCGTCTGGCCATCCCGGTCCAGCTCCGGGACGTCTCTGAGCTTCTCAGCTCCTCTCTCTCTGGTACTGCTGTACTCTAAGGCTCTTTCAAGTAAGAGTCCATCATCTTCCTCCTTCCAGGAGGTCTCAAAGGAGTTTGGGGGGTCTGGTACACTCTTACCCCAAACTCTGTCTCTCAGTTGCTGGCTCTCTTTCTCCTCCCTTTCCAGGAGTCTTCTCTCCGGTGCTGCATGTTGCTTCTGTTGCTCCTTCAGTTCAGGTCTTATCTCTGGCTCTCTGCCACCGTTTCTCTGGTCAGTCCCGGCTGCTGTCTGTGCCCATGGAGAAAAACGTCTCCCGGCATAACTACAGGCACCTAGCCCAGCTTTATGCTGTTCCAGGTCCCTGCAGCCCCCAGGCAGGGGCTGGGAGGCCCCAGAGGGCCCAAGGGGCTTAGAGCCCCTTCCTCGTGGCCCTACAACATGGCCACCTCTCCTACAACGACCAAAACTACAACTCTTCTCTTCCGGTGAGTTCGTGATATGTTTACATTTCTGCAGGAGCGCCCATTGGGTAGAATTTCAAAACTTCTAGGGGTTTCCACCCCTTGGGGTCTACCACTTCTCTTAGCCTCTGGGGGAAAACAAGATTCAAACCACGACATAAAAATTAAACAAGATAACTGGATCTCCTTTCTTCACTTACCAAAGCAACTTTATTTTTTAAACTGAGAAAATACTCTTAAAAGTGATTGATCATATTGGCATTCTGCATAGCCTTTACCCACCTTGTTAATGGGGAAATGTAATCAATATTTACTTGAAGATATGCTCCTGGGATTAGCTATATATTAGAAGAAAAAATTTACAGTTTGTTGCACTGAAGATTAAATTTAGATAAACTAGAATAGAATAGAATAGAATAGAATAGAATAGAATAGAATAGAATAGAATAGAATAGAATAGAATAGAATAGAATAGAATGGAATAGAAAATTGGGGATTTCTGGTGACAGCAAAGAACCAAATGGCACTGTGCTCACATTGTTCTGACGCTTGGTTTTAATATAGCTGGCCTTTGGAAAATTTCCTGGAAGTATCAGACAGAAGCAAAAAATCAAGTAACTTTCTTGAGCACTTCAATTAAGCTGATGTCTTCACCACTGCCTTGCTCCATATAAAGAAAATATCTGCTTGATTGTGCTTACATTATTTGCACTGAGGATAATTTCCCCTGGTTCAGACCCTCTTTTACCATGAATGTGGTGGCAAGACAAAAAAATCTT
Organism: Pseudopipra pipra; assembly: GCF_036250125.1. Classification (NCBI taxonomy): domain Eukaryota; kingdom Metazoa; phylum Chordata; class Aves; order Passeriformes; family Pipridae; genus Pseudopipra; species Pseudopipra pipra. The sequence continues at coordinate 17,783,348 of NC_087550.1, forward strand.
TCCTTTGTATAAGTGAACTAGTGCATCATTGAAGCCTGTTTTTTTTGCACCTTTTCTGCAGTTTTGTGTTTGTGTTGAGTAGGTTAAAAATGAGCTGCTTGAAACTGTGGCTGTGACTTACAAAGGATAAGAGAGTAGTATAGTGTGTGTTTTCAATAGATCCGCTTGTTGTTCAAGGCTGGGAAATGAGAAGTGCTAATCTGTTTTTCTGCATTTGTTCTCTACTTCATCAGTAAAATTGCATTTGAAGAATTGAACAAATTGCAATCATCTTGTCAGATAATGTTCCAAAATACACATGAGTATCCAGCTTCCCTCAGTACCTCATGGTTTCAATGGTAACTTTAGTCTTGAGCTATTTCAGTAGATGCCCTATTTAAAAGAATGTACAGCTGAGAGTGGGAAAAAAAAAAGTGCAAACTGCCAGTGTTAACCCTAAGTGGGTTCATTTGAAATTTGTTTTGTTCTGAAAATTCACAGACTTCTCACAAGGAATACCTTGTATTCCAGGGATTTCTTGTTCGTATCTGCTACACTTTCTGAGCTCCTCAGCAACTGAGGGGATATAATTAAGCTTTGACAAGGAAGCAAGCATCTTGAATTTGAAACCTGAAAAAGGAGAGACTGAGCTGATAGGGGAAAGCAGACAAGAAGTTTACTTCACTGTGCACAAGAAAATGTTCATTCAGATGTGTGGATCAAAGCATGCACATCATCATCAAGCCCTGGGTTGGAACTTCTTGCTTTTCTCTCAGTAAGGGGAACATACATTACACATATGTTGTCCCCCTTTGCTAGATGATGAGTATACTTCCTGGCTGTTCAGTGCTTGTTGTCCCTGCTTTACCCTGGCTCTTGGAAAAGAGATTAGGATTAAAACAGGATTCCTCCTGGTCCTAGTGTCAACTGGAAGAGAGCTTGGGGGGGGGAAATATTTGGTACTAATAGCCCTTTTTACATAAGATTTACTACTTTCATCAGAATTTGAGGGTATTCAGGCACCCATACTTTTGAGTTTGCCTAGGTATGAAGCTGCCCCTAATTAAAAGTACTAAATTCTCCAAGATATTCAGACTGTCAGTAGCTTGGTTCTTGATAGGCAACCAAACAGTATTTACCAAAATGTGAATCCAAAGTATTAAAAGCCTTTTTGCATTTTAAAAAAATAGTTCTCATACCTAATAAAATGTCACACCAAGTTAAGTTTTCCTTTTAGAGGCACTGGACCCCAACAATTTTTTTTCAAATAATAGGTATTTCAAGATTCAACTGGGAAACATTATCACTGGTGTCAATTCCTCTCACTGCCCTTCTGTGCAATACACTGAGACTGCCAAAGTCTCTAATAATTTCCTACTCAGTGCTCCATCTATAAAATATAAATCATTAAAGTTATGCAACTAATATTTCCTTTCACAATACTATACCTGCAGCTGTTAGTAGTCAGAGCTAACAGATTTAGAGCTTTACTTTTTTTTTTTTTAAGGGAAGAAAAGGGGATTGATAGTGCTGTTGTATGTGTTTGCTTAGTACTGCCTGGACTGCCTATATCCTGTCACTCTGAAGAAAAAATGCTATTAGCAGCACAGGAACCTGGTTTTGCTGTATTATTGAAAGGGGTTTAACTACCACCTTGGTCTGTAAGAATGGGAACAAAGATCTGTCAGCAAAAAATATTAATTTTTTTATGGGAAGCAAAACTCATTCTTAATGCTTTTTACAGTAGACTGCATTTAAATGAGGGAATGAAAAGCTCTACTGAGTAATTTTTAAGATCTCAGTTATTAGTATTATAGAAAGCTCCTCTAGATGTAGAGAAATTCAAATCAAAGCTGCAGTACTTTGAAGACTGGAGTAATTGTAGAGCACCACTTAAGACCACCTACAAAACCACTTGTTCTTCACTTACTTTTTCTGTAGATTTGAGCTCTGATTCAGTTACAGCTGATCTGTGATGGAAATAACAAAGTTGGCTCATTTTTTACTTAGGGATAGACTTGTCCAAAGCTGGTAAACTCCTAGATGAAAATGGATTTAGGGGAAGTGGAAAGACATTACAACCCCCCCACCCCCAGAGTGAGCAACAGTAGTGCAGGCTTCCCCTTTGCTGCTGCAGAAGAGTGCTGCTTTTAACAGAAATGCCTGCAAACCACCACTCCTTGTCAGTCCTCTGGTCCTCCATTCTGGAAGGGGCTATGAGGATGCTATTTACTCAGGAGCATTTCCTAGTTTATGCTTATCCATAATTTGGCCAGTTTAACTTGCTTTAGGCGTGGACTATGAGTAGAAGGTGAAGGCGTCTGTGACATTTTCCTTTTGTGTTGGGCTGTGCTGGCTGAAGCAGTCGTGACTGCCTGCACTGGGATCAGTGAACTCATCTAGCTGGGGAAAAAAAAAATAAGAAAAAAAGTGGATAATTTAAAAGATTGCTGCCAATTGTGAGGAACCAGGAGAGAGCAAGTTGCCACAGTCCCGACGAAACAAAATATATCCCGAAGTGAGAGTGGGAGTCTCAGTCTACTCCCCAAGAACATTCAGCTCTTGCTGCCAAAGTCCTCCCTCTCGTATCTCTGGTCAGCTTTGGAAAAGCAGGATGCCCATTTGATATTAAGAATGTTGACTCTCACTTGCAGCTGGGGAGGCACACCAATGCACAGTTTAAGTGAGATGGCATTTGCACATGCAAGTCTTCTGCACAGGCAAGAAAATGTAGGTGGTCCATAGCAATGCAATTGTTAAAAATAGACAAGTTTCCATTCTTTTGAGATAGTAACAACAATAACAGTGGAAAACACGCTGGGACAGAAAAGGAAATTATCTAGCTTTGAATTCTTGTGACTTTCCTTTTCTCAGAAAAAGGGAATCGCTATGGAAGAAGGAAAACAAACTTAAGCTGCTGATGACATTTCAAAGTTGTTTGTCAGTAAGAAGGTACATGTAAGCTGATCTTTAACAATTCTATAAGTAGCAAGTAATTTTCATTCGTAATATCTCAGCTTACTGTGTTTAAGATGTGCATTGATCTCTTTTTTTTTTTATAGTATGCTGCAAAATGCTTCAACAGCTACCTTGCAGCCACATAAATCAAAATTAATATATGAAATGTCTTAAAGGTAACACAGTTAAAGGGGCCGTCCTGAAAACCTGCAGCTGTGGTTTTTCTTATAACTAGTAAAGTCTGTTTATTCAACACATACATGCTTTCACCTAACTGAGATGTTAAATTTAAAACTTCTTAAGCCTTTAACCCTCTTTTGGAAAATTTTAATCTGATGAGCACCAACTGCAAACACTACGCCAACTACGCAAACAGTATGATTACAATAAACATATTGCAATGAAAGCATAATGGAATATTTCCTGTCATAAAATCTTCTATAAGCCCAGGTGTCATAAATTTCTAAAGCAGACAAATACTTAACGACTAACAGTGAGGTACTGAGTGAGTGACCTTGGCTGAAGTGTTGACAAACTAGCGTAAGTGAAAGGGATTAAATTCAGCAGTTTTGGACTTCTCTGATGGGTCTTAGTGGTAGATCTGATGGATCTGCTGTATTTGAAAAGGAACATAAAGCCTCTCTAATTTGCAATTAATATATTGTGCTTCCACTGGGTGAACAAACTGGTTTTACTCCTGCCCTTGTTCAAGCAAAACTGTATGAATTGCAAATCTGTCAGTAACATTATATCTCTACTGTGTTTTTTTTAATTGACATAGATGTCATGCATTTCTCTACATCTCAGGGCTACTCAGCTCTGCAATATGATGACCAGGCTATTCTATTAATTTTGGCTTATTCTAATGTACTAATTTCTAATGCAAGGGAAGGAGAATGCTGAGCTTGGTTGTGTCTCTTTTCCAACCTTTACATGCAGATCAGCATGTGTCAAATAATATGTATGTATAAATTAATAAGGATAAGAAAAGTTACTTATGGAATTAACAGTTTGGGGGGGGTAGATGAAATTTTAGACTATAGGGAATTAAAAAATGTTAGAACTATCTGCCCTTGCATGGTGTATTCAAACTATACTAAAGAAATTACTTATTTTGTATTTCATAGAATTACAGAATCATAGAATGATTTAGGTTGGAAGGGACCACAAAGATCATCCAGCTACAACCCCCTTGCCACAAATTCACTAGGTCAGGTTGCTCAGAGTCCTGTCCAGCCTGGTCTCAAACACTCTCAGGGATGGGTAGTCCACAACCTCTCTGGGTAACCTGTTCCAGTGTGTCACCACCCTCACAGTAAAGAATTTCTTCCTGATATCTTAGCAAAACCTACCATCCTTCAACTTAAGGCTGTTCCCCCTTGCTCTATCACTACATGCCCTTGTGAAAAGTCTCCTTCCATCTCCCTTGTATGTCCCTTTAAGTACTGGAAGGTTTTATAAGGTCTCCTTGGAGCCTTCTCTTCTCCAGGCTAAGCAGTCCCAACTCTCTAAGCCTAAACTCGTAGAAGGGGTGTTCCCGCCCTCTGATCATTTTCATCGCTCTCATCTGGACTCATCCTGACAGATCCACATCTTTCTTAAGCTGGGGACCACAAAACTAGGTGCAGTACTCCAGGTGAGGTTCGCAAGAGCAGAGTAGAGGGGAGAATCACCTCCTTCCACTTACTGCCCACCCTGCTTTTCATGCAGCCCAGGAGTATGTCTGCTGTCTGAGCTGCAAGTGCACATTCCCAACTTATGTTGAGCTTTCCATTCATGAACACACCCACAGCCCAGCCCGTACTTGTGCTTGGGGCTGTCCCAACCCAGGTGCAGGAGTTTGCACTTGGCCTCATTGAACTTCATGAGGTTTACATGGGCCCACCTCTCAAGCCTGTCAAGGTCCCTCAGGATGGCATCATTTCCCTCCAGTGTATTGACTGCACCACCTAACTTAGTGCAGTTAACTGTTTTGTTTTCAAAGAATTCTGGTTACAGACACTTTATAGGTTTAATTTTGATAAGATAGTAAGGATTTAATTTTACGTGGATAATCTTCTTTACTTGACAACATGGTTGAGGACAGAAAGACTAGATAATTTAAAATCTCAATGAACATCCAGGGGAGAAAAACAGTAATTTCATTGCAGAAAGAAAAAAATCAGGTACATATTCAACAGTAGTTTTCAAATTAATCCTCATGAAAATCTGTTTAATTATTGCAAATAAGGAATTAGAGAGGCTGTACCTATCTAACAAAATGTAACCTTTGAACTAATTTCCTATCTTGATTTAAATAGTGAGATTCTGAAACCCATACATTAAAAAAACAGCACACTACAAATACCAGCTGTCAAAGGGAGTTACCAAGAAATGCTTCAAACTTCCTTGCTCTTAAAAATCTCCTCACATCGCTACTTACAGGTGATATCATACATAATTAGTTGTGCAAACTGTCCTACTGCTGGCATCACAGTGGGTAGACTAACTGCTTAAAAAACATTCATAGCTTGTGACCTGAAAGCTTTCAGAAAACTTGCATAAAATTCAGCCTATGTTTTTCTCTCTACCTCCACAGCCACGGAGAGCTAAACACATTTTAAAGAGACAGAAGGGATGGGAGAGGGACAAGTGTGGGACCAAGCAAAAAACAGCCCACAGATGAGGTGTGAAAAGCAGTTATTTTCAGTTGGAGCCATGGGGTGAGGTTTTACCATATTGTGCACTTAATATAATGGAAAGCAGTTAAAATTGCAGCAGAACACCAATATGCCATGCTAAGCAGTTGCTGATACAAAAACACTTCACGAGCTTCTCTCGGTATTGGTGCGCTTTGTATGCATGAAGCCATCAGTGTCTACACGTGTAGAATTCTGATAAAGCTCCTAGTAAACCCTTAATTATCATCTGCAAGTCTGTGAATAAATGGAAGGTCACTAAAGACCACAGGTGGAAGGTTAGCCTACAGTAAGATAGTAGAGTCCTTAAAGCCTTGTTTCTTACCGATACTTTTGGTTTATTGGCTATCTTACCTTGAAGCATCCCCACCTCTCTCCCATTTTGGGAGCTTTTGACTACAAGGACTGAAGTTCAAAGAAGAGGGGTAGCATGTCCAATTTGAGGGTTGCTGTGCCTTATCCTGCCTGGGTCAGCCACAGACGTGCTACATGTGGGGCTACAGACACAGACTCTGTGACAGCAGAGGCAGCCAGCCCTGCTCTACCCCCTTCCTGTTCCTCCCACTGGGACAGTGGGTGATGAGGTACAAGCCCAGCTTGACCTTACTACTCCCCTTCACTGGATCTTACAAGCTGTGGGATGCCTTTGCTCCTCTGGCAGCTGGCAGGGACCAGCCCTATCAGGGAGAAGCAACAGAGAACAAGAGGAGGAATGCTATCCCTATACCTGGAAAGATAGCTCCAAGGTTTGGGGGACAAACATGAAAACCTTAACAGAGAAGTCCCTGGAGGCTGGTGGCCCCCTTTCCAAACCTGAGAAAGTGCCAGATGCACCCAAATGAGTTGGCTTTACCCACAGAAGGAACAGTTTTAAAATAATGGCTTGGAAATTGTGCTGGTTTAAAACTAAATCAGTGGGAGAGATGAACCCAGCTCAAGAGAGATTACAAGTCAGAGTTACAATTTACTAAAAAGATTACAATAAATACAACAATACAGAGAAAATGGGTTTTAAACCCCAAATACAAACGGATAACCCAGCACCCTGGAACAAGAACAGAATGGTGTTCATTAGCCTCTGTGCTGAGCAACATGTGGTCCCCTTGGGGGCAAAGTAAAGAAAAGGAAACCTATTGGTCTGGGTGATGGTGAACAAGAACAGAGCAAAAATTAAAATATCACCTCTTTTGCAACAAAGTGAGTCTTGGACTACTTGGTCTCCCTGGATTGGAGGCTTGCTTTGCAGCCAAGGGTATCTCCACAAGTTGTCCTCTTTCTTTGGCGTACCGTGTATGTCTTTGTTAACCTTGATGAAAGGTTAGTTTTCAGTATCCTCATAAGGCAGATATGAAAACACGTTTATCTTCAACTTCTTCTCATCACAGAAATATAGTTCTCATCCTCACGTGAAGAAAGGGGCACTTACCAAGACACCTTTCATTGGAAGGAGACCTGCAGGAAAAATCTCTTGCTGGAAGAGACACGGTGAGGTTTTATCCTTTTAATGGACTTTGAAGAGTTCTTTCATCCTTCTCCTATTGCCTAATCCATGTTGGTAGGTCCTGGCAGACATAAGTAGTGGGGTTTTCCCAACAACCAGAGACAGAAGGTGTCTTTCTTTTGGACAGCTAGTAGATTTCCCCAGAAAAGGGGAAAATAAAACATGTCAGTGACTAATTTCAGTTTATCCTGATACTTGTATGCTAGCGTGGCACACAAATCTAGATGAAGAAACTGTTGAGAGGGAAGTAAAACTTGTTACATTGTATCAGTAACATAAGTGTGCTGTGGCTAATCATTGCACAGCTGTGTAACGCGGCTTGAATTCTGGTTTTGTGCTTGATCCAGAGGCTTCCATGACTTTGGCTGTACTCTATGGTTGGTGCTGTATCTAGGCAAGCTGCACCATGTGTATATTGCCAAAATACTGCCAAAATGCTCACTGGTAACTGCAATGAGATAGGGTTTATCTGTAAAATAATAGTTATATATATACCAAATATTTTGAAATTCTAAAAGGAAAATAATTCAGACATTTCGTATATGTATTTCAAATTTTTATTGCAAAATTTTAGCTGTGTGAATACTTTAGAAGAGCAGAATGCATTGGCTTAGGATGCTGATTGTGGAACATATTTTTGAGGAAATGAAATTAATTTAAAAAATAATAGTGACAATTTCCTGGGATCTACCTGTAGAGGAATGAATACTTGTGCCCTTGTTGTTTGTTGTCTTTTGGCCTTTCTAAGAAAGCTTTGATTTTTTTTAAAGCAGGATTTTGAACGTAGACTTTCAGGGAACCTTCAGCCCAATTCTATCTTCCTGCCTTTCTCTTTGAAGGAGTCTGCTATCTCATTTTTCCCACTAGAAACTTTATGACGTCCTTTATTATACACTCCAAGAAAGCCTATCTTCTGTTTGCTTTTATTTTTCTCAGACGCTGTTCTGAAGCTGAGTTACAAGTATAAAAATGGATGGCTTGGGAGGACAATACATTTTAACACGTGAAGCCTCAAGCATGAAATCAGATCCATTGTGTTTTTGCAGGTATGTGATTTTTCTCAAGACACCAACAGAAGTTCAGCTGCTTTGAGATCTGCAGGGAGCTTTTGCAAACATAGGGCTTCTTCAGGCTGAATGTCCTGCTTAATCATGTGTTGCATAACAAGCACTGATCTGCAAGGTTTGAAGAGAGCTTTGTCCTGTGTTGTGAACAAAAAATGTGTGGTCACCTTAAAGGGCTATCTTAAGTAGTCACAGAGGCCACTAACAAGGCAGTGCAGCTCATCACCTTTCTACTGTCTGAGGTCAACCCACAATTTTATTTCAACGAGTATAGATGACTCAAATGAACTGCAATATGAACAGGTCATGAAGGTCAGAAACCTTAAGATGAAATGCCTTCCTTTTCTTTGCTCTTAAACACAGCTTTTTCTCAATTTGTTGTTTGCCTTTGGGAATGTGTAGTTCCTTCTGAAGTAGTATGTTACAGACCTCTATTTTAAAAGAGTAGTTTAAAGCAGGTGTACAAAAAAAACACATGCTGATTTGTGTCCCTCACTTGGAAACATTTCTCCTATTTTAAAGGCCATCAAATCTTCAAACACTGCACGAATTAGCAATTAAAGGATGTTCAGGCATTTCTGTGCTACAGGAAGAAATGCAAGGGAGAAGTTTTAGGAAAAGAAAAAACAGTACGCCTGAAATTCTGCATTTAAATCAAATAAGCTAAATCAGCTTATTTGCTGCAAAGGTTAGTTGCTGAAAGTCAGATGATTGTCCCATATAAAGAACCAAAAGGATATACATCGACCTTCACGTTTCATAAGCTTTAAGTATCCATGGAATTGCATGGGGCTGATGAAAATTCTTTTCTACCCTGAACATTGTATACATGCGCAAGGGCTTAAAATAGTTGCTTTGAACCTGCAGGAAAGGATATGCTGTTTAAGAAATACTTTGGTTGTAGGTGACTTCATGAGAAATAACTTTGATAACTTATCTGCATTGTTCCAATTAATATTCTGATGAATCTCAGGTATTTTTAAATGATTTAATACTTAAAAACCTAAGAAATAGATTGTGTAATAGCATCAGTCTGGATTTCCCTGGAGGAAAATATTTTCTGTGTAGCTATAAAGACACTGAGTAATGATTCTGGGTAGCACCTTGATATACTAATCTTTTGTTTCTTATGCTGCAACAAATTTCAGTAGGTACATGATGATCTTATTCACCTGTGGTCTTCCCTTTGTTTGCCCTAATTTAAAGCAATTGCAAGTCTTAGACTAGAATTTTAATCTTAAATACAAAATACTGCTAAGGTAATTTCCACTTATTAATTTTTTTCAGCTTTGTGTATGACACTTGACTAGGTCTGAATATGTTCCAAGCCTTAATTCTCATAGTACTTATTGATGTTTTCATACTGATCAAAAGGTCAGTGCAAATGAGGAAATTAATATCTAGGATCTCCATGAAATCATGACTCTGCTTCATGCAGGTAGAAGTAACATGCAGAAGAGTTTCCTGGCAGAATACTCTATACCAGTTCCCTGTTTTTGAATGTCTTAACGCTTTCTGATTCCACTAAATTGCATTTATTTCTCAGTTTTCCAGGTTACTACTAAGTAGCTTTTCTCAAAAGTAAAACACATGGTATCTTCAGCTCTCTTAAGGTCCGTATCTGTCTACCTAGGCCGTGAACTAATGAGTAAGCAACCTCATTTTTATTCAGCCAATCCAAAAATTATTCATATCTGTTCAATAACTTGTTCAAAACAAGCTTAATCTCTCTTAAACCTTAATGAACTCTTTTTCCTTTGCCAATTTCCATTTCTCTTTAAGTTTATATGCACTACTCATCTCTCTGTCTACTAGAAGAATACTGTTAAAACTGCTATAAAACTAGCATTATTAGGTATTTTAACTTTGAAGATATTATGTTCCCCGTCAGTAAAGACTGCAAAGAAAAAAAGTCATTTATGTGCTACAGGCTGTACAATTGTTAATAATTGCAGGTTGTTAAAAGTACCTGCAAAATTACATGTCTGTAATTTCCTTAAATGATCTTTACAAATATTAAGAGATCACTCTATTTTCTAAGTCTTAATTTGTTCAATTATACCAAGGAAACAGGCATAATGATAGTCTTTGAAAATGCAAGCTCATTGAAAAATAGGCATGTAGTTTAATTTTTTTGCTAGTGTATAATGTGTGAGCTCTGAGACACACACTAGGGTCTGCTGTATAAGGAACAGGCTATTATGAAGTTTCCTTTGAAACTGGAACAAAGTTTATCTTGGTTTCAAGTGAATTTATTTCTCTCTACTGATTTTTTTTCTTTGGTCTCTAAGTTTGATCTTGGTTTTGGAGCTTCTATATACATCTTAAATGAAAATACCTCTAAAGCTTTTACTGTTCTAACCACCAAATGCCAAGTGATAAAACAAGGATACCTGTGCAGCAAAAAATGTTAACGTTTAGGTTTGGGTCAGCGAGACATGAGGGTTGCTGTAGGAATATCCATTTGGCACTGACACCTAGCATGGTATCTCAGGTTGTCAACACGTTTGGTTAACGGATTTGGTAGCAGGTGGGAGAACAGATCACTGAGGGCTGAACCAGCTTGAGTCGTTTGTGATGCTGTCCCAGAGAATGTGTTAGAAGCACACGGTACACAATAGATTTTTAGCCAGTAACAATAGAAATTCTCAAACTTAAAACAGTGTTTGGGTTAGGGTTTTGTTTTTTTTTTTTTTTTTGAGACACTGTCAGAACTTGCAGGTCAATTTGGTGTTTATGTGGAGATGCCTTAAGGGGGTGACACGTTCACTGGGTATAGAGGAAGTAGATGCCCAAAGAAAATCTGATGCTTCGGTAGGTTCAGCCTATGATTAGAGGAGCTGGGCAGGAATTAGACTTTTCTGATGCAAAATTTTTTACTTGTCTTCAGTGGCATTGATAAATGCTCACAGTTTGTGGGACTGCTTCCTCTTGTCCAGTTAATGTGAAACAGATCAAATAGCAGTTCCTAGTATCACAAAAGAAAAGGAAAACTAAGCCTGGTTTCCTGTGCTTTCATTATTTAAAAATATTCTGCTCTTCCTCTGACATGGTAATTAAAAAACACAGCAAGATCTAATGCACCAAATATGGACATAATGACATATACATATTGCATAGGGACCTTACCTTATAAATAATCACTAACAGAAACTTCAGTGGTGGTGGTACTTGGTGGGTGAGTCAGTTTTCTCTAAAGAGTATATCTTATGTACAATTCAAGAGACCTCAAAGTATTTGAGTTACTATAAAAGGTAACACATTGAATCTGGATGGCACATACCTGGGTGACAGTATGTTGTCTTTTTGTCTGCACCTTCCTTTTCCAAATGTTAAACACTTAACAGCGAATGTTTTTCTATAGTTGCCATCTATTACGATTTTAAAACTTTTTAGTTAAATATTTGCACACCCTAAGCACATACTTGAGGTCCTAAATTTAATGCCATCACAGCATTGAATGCATTGCGAAGGGTACTTGGATACTTCCCAGTTTGCATGTTCACACCATGCAATGCTCTGTTAAAAAGAGCAGATCACATGTGACGTGGGTAGAATGAGCACAGTAGTTTGGGCTAGAAGCACTTAAATGCTTAATAGACAGTATTTCTTTTTCAGGTGCTATTTCAAGGCTTCTGTCCTTCCAGGTGAACTGCTGAAGTTATTAACTTTGTATATTTCTATATTTTTATATTTCTATATAGGCAATCCTTACACCTGTGTTAGGTTCTAGAAACAAAGTAAGAAAGCACTGTGTCAGACCTGCTGCTGGGTAGGTTGGGGTGAACAGTGCAGCTTCTCTAGAAAGACATGCCCATGACTGGGGTGAGCCACTGAGGAGAGGTGGGGAAAGCAGTTTGAATGCCTCCATGATAACCTGGTAAATAGCATAGCCTTCTAAAATCCCAGCCTAGGCAAAGTGTTTGAAATGAGCTAACTGCTGTCCCACAGAATTACATTAATAAGCAGAAATTTATTCTGGTTGAAAGATTGTATCAGGACTCCTATCAAGGGCTAAGACTGTGGTTGCTGTACCCTCTGATGTTTTATGTGAATACAAAATCTTATGAATTCAGTAAATGTTTTGTAAATAGATTTGGTCTAATAGCTTTTGACATTTCTTGTGTGCGAAAGGAAACAATTAAAATAATTGTACTCTTGTTCATTTGATTTTTGTCAAGATGTTGATAATAGGATTAGTGTGGGCTGCTGCTGCTGGGTTTTTGTGGAACAGCATCACTTGCTTCAGTTCAGCATAGCTTGTTTCTTACCCTCCTAGCAAATGGTTAGAGCACTAGAGTCATTGTGTTTCCAATGTTCTGTAATGAACAAGCAAGTGCTATGAGAAGTTTGTAATTGTGATATTATACTGGAATACAAACTTGTACTGCTCCTTGTGCCAGTTGCTGTTATGTTATTTGATGTGAATGTGTCCCTTGTCTATTTCCTTAGTTCTTGAAACGCAAATAATTTATTTTACTTAATTGTTTCTATAATTTATAAAATGTAACAGTTGTATCAGTTGGATGGCTGGACAGGTAGAGAGGTTGAGGTGGAAATCTAGTATAAAGATGTAAAATTAGTGTTGTATGTAACCTAGTGCATAAGCAGGTTTTATTCCAGAAAAGCTGGAGGCTGCAGCTAAACACAACTTCATAAAAGTATGCTGGATAGAAAGATCAAGAGAACTACAGAACTGAGGCTAATCCTGCATATGAGACTTCATAGTGGACAGTAAAGAATACAACAGATGGACATGGGTGTATAAAATGGGGAGAAGGGTAACAAGGCAAGTTGGTCCTCAGATCCCCTCAGGGGACCCTGGTAGATTAATGTGATGGTAGGGGTCAAGGTCAGCCAAGTGGGGTGTTAGGGAGAAGGCAAAGGAGATGGACCAGAGGAAGAAATTTGAATTCAATATGAAGAGATGGATGCCTTCCTACTTTGAAAAAGTTTTGGCTGTTATTGTGGGTTCCCTGAGGATGTTGATATGGTGTCAGTAAGAAAGCAAATGGAACAAAAAGGAAAGAGATAAGCATATTTTCGATTTACTTTTCTGTGCATCTTATTACATATCCTGGTCTTGAATGTTGTGTATGGTTTTAGCCCCTATTGTCTCTGTCTTGGCAAATAAGAGACAACTTTAAAAAGCTGCAGAAAAAGGCAATTTTCATAGAATCAGTAAAATTCAAACAAAAAAATAAATTATGAATGGCATTGAGTACCTTCATGGGGTCTAACTATATAGATGTAGCTGTTTCGGATATAGCTTTCCTAGAGCTAGTACTAGATAACTGTTTTCTTGGAAGGAAAGGTGCACATATCAGCCATCATTCTGTGTTTGCATACATTCTATTGTATGTATACATGCTATACTGCTAATATTAATTTTAAAGTTTGTTTGCTTTTGCTGTTATAGAGATGCTCAACAGGACCCAATGCAAAAGTTAGTATGGGCTTACAATGAGCATGTGAGCTGTAAATAATTTACCTGATTAAGTTGACTAAACAGTCCTTGAAACTTCATAAAACTATTTTTGTTCTTTGTGCTGGCTGTCTGATAGCAATGTGGAAACTCTTCAAATGCTAAATTCTTGTTAATCTAGACTTGACTAATGAGTGTGAAGCAAAGCAGTGTTCAGACTGCTCTAATTTGAATGAGTCATCATAGCCAATTTGGCATAGCCAGTATGCAACAGTCCTGCACTGGAAATTCAGATACTGATGTCAAGCTTCCTTTATTTGTGGATACTTTTACTTTCAGACAATGCTGAATCTTTCTTAATCTGACAGTTAAATTACTACTCTTTTCCCCCATGTCTTTGTGGCAGTAGAATCTGTACTTAATTTGATCTATTATAAATGGTGAAAAAACAAATAATGTGAGGAAATCTGGTATCAGATCAAGATCTTAAAGCATCATTTCTAGATATTTCTTTAGGTGGTTGGAACCAGCAACTTTTTTTCCTTTTACAAGATGTCAAACTTGGTATGTGGCAATAAATCTATTGGACAGAATACTGGCTCATAAAAAGCTGGGGTCTTAAATCTTCTATGTGAATGGCAGCCAATATAATTGATATATGGCATAGAAAAGCTGTACTGTGGTCCACTATCTGAATTTATTCAGTAAGCAAATGGAAACTGTTGCATTTGAAAAAGGTTTTCTGGCAGGTAAGAAGAATATAAACCATGGAGACTGTGAACTCTGTTTTGCTCTAAATGATTACAGTGACTTGGGGGTTATTCTAGCTTTTCAGCCTTGTATGTTCTTATGCATCTTCTAAAATGCAGAATTATCCCATGCACTAGGGATCTGACTGGAATGATTCTTGTGAGCTAATAAAGCACAGACTGGTATTTGCCTTGTAATGCTGTCATGTTTTGTTGCTATGCAAGAGAAAGCAGCAACTTGCTAATTTAAGTCTAACATTCAGATACCATTCTTCTTTTGTTCTTAACATAGGTCCTTGACTAATCAGGCACAGTCGGATCATTTGACTTGGCTGAAAGTTCCTGTAATTTACTGGCTTCTTAATTCAGTGCTATAAAACTGCATAATACTAGCACTTGTCTCATGAATGTGTAGCCTATTATATTTCATAATTATTATATTTGATTTAAATATGATAAATCTTTTAATTAAAGTTTTCAAATGAAGGCAATGTGAAAAATAAAAACAGTTTGTGTGGAGGAGCTGTTACTGAAGGGTTTGTGTGGCTCTTCCGCCTGCTGGGATTAGGTAGCACTTGTCAAAATTGTTAGATTAAAATAAGGCAGTGATGTCTGTGATAAGCCAAATCTTTAAAAGTGGGTTTCTAATAATAACTTGCCCACTTCTGTGTTCCCTAAACCATTGTTTAATGATGGGGGTCTGGAAGCACAGTTGTTTATGCACTGCTATTCAACTTGAGCTATGGGACAGCATGTGATTAGTATGCCTGTGTTCACCTCTGGCCTTCGTTACTGTCTGAGCAATTTCATGATAAGAGAGAAATTTTTTAGGACCAAATAGTTGGTGATCAAACAAGTTCTTAGGATGATCCCAGACTCTGTATGGCCTCTGGTTATGTTTATCCAAGTTTTCATTTGAAACTAGGCCTCATGTTTTAAGTTAAACACCTTCTGATTACTCTGAAAGAACATAGCCTGAGTAACTGGGATGGCAATTAGAATGAAGAAGTTATGCTGAATAATACTGATTTCTGTTCTGAACCAATCTCTCAATTCTTCTATGTGTCTTGAGAATGGTAAGATCAAGTGAATACTGGTAGATAACAGTAGAAAACTGGTAGACAGTTTTCTGGTGGCATTCACCAAAATACATAACATAAGAGCAAATTGTATGCATTTATCTGCTTACCCCAAAAGGACAATTAACTCTGCTTTTGAATTGGGAAACATATTGGAATCATAGAAGGGTTTGGCCTTGAAAGGATATCTTTCACTTGATCATCTTGATCAAAGACCCATCCAACTTGAACTTGAACATTTCCAGTGGTGGGGCATCCACAACTTCTCTGGGTAACTTCTTCCAGTGACTTGCCACTCTCATCATGAAAAACTTCTTCCTTATGTCCAAACTAAACCTATCCTCTTTCTGTTTGAAATTATCGTCCCTTGTCTTGCTATTACAAGCCTTGGCAAAAAAGCTCCATCATTCTTATAAGCCTGATGGAGCTCAAGGAGTGTTTGGCCAATACTCTCAGGCATACGGTGTTACTCTTGGGAAGGGTCCTGTGCAGGGCCAGGAGTTTGATTCAATGATCCTGATGGGTTCCTTCCAACTCTGCATATCTGTGATATCCAGAGGCTACAATGAGGTCTGCCTGGAGCTGTCTCTAGGCTGAAAAACATCTACCATGTCTTCATAAATAAGATGTTCCAACCCTCTGACTTTTGTGACCCTCCTGTGGACCCCCTCTGTAACATGTCTGTCCTGTACTGAGGACCCAGAACTAAACGCAGTACTCCAGGTATGGTCCCACAAGAACAGAGGAATGTACAGGGAGAGGAAGGGGGGAAGGAGTTTGGTGCCAGGCTGCCAAGTGCAAGAATAATTCTAAATGCATGGTAAATGCTACAGTGCGTCCTCTTACCATCAAGACATGTAGGTTTTCTCTTGATATGGGAACAGTTGAATTAAATGAACAATTAAATGAAGCAGTATCATTAGGCTCCAAATGTTTTCCCTTTTATTCTTAGTTTCTGGCATTTCCCCTATCCATTGGCCCATAATTAGCTTATTTGTTTAAAATTCAGTAGGTATCTAGGGATTTAAAACCTAATATGTCCTTAATCATGGTCAGTAGTTTTAATCCTACTCTCTTTGCAAGAGGGAGAAAAATGCAACTGCAAATTAAATTGGCAAGAAGAGTTTGCCTCCTTTCTCTTTTCCTTCCAGTTGTTAGACCTTAGCCTATTGCTCTCTTCTCTCCTGGATCAGGTCACCTATATGATAAACGGAGAAATGATCAGGGTCAGTTTTGCATGTACATGTCCACGTGTGTGAGGTGTGTTTAGTTTAACATGGATTACTTTCCCAGAGTTAGCTGTAGAAGTGCAGGGGAAGGAGTGAAGGGGTGAAGACGAGTGAGTGGGACAGCAAGTGGGGAAGGCCTCTTCCCAGGGTTCATGTGTTTTATCCTGACCAGAAATGCTTGTATTGCCCATGCAGTGCTCAGTGTGATATGTCCTGCCAGTTTTGCACTATTAAATGACAGTGACCAGGGGTTAACTTTTCTTCTCGTTGCTTCTCATCCTTCCATCATTTCTGCATATCTCAGGTCTGCAGGTTGTCACGTGCAGGAATATTAAATATGGCTGAGTCTTACCACCAGTCCTGGGACCCTTTTAGTACGACAAGCATGATTTTCCCTGGCTTTTAGTAAAACTATCTCCAATTAATATATCTCATACTCCAGTTAGATAACAGAGTGTTGTCTGTGCCACACAGTCTTTATGATGAGAAGCCTTACTAAGAGCAAGGTGGTGTTTCTGAAGTGCGTGTTTTCCTCCAGGAGATGGCAAGTATGTGGTCTTCAAGCAACCTAATTATTTGGAACCTGTTGTTGCTGCCCATGCTATCCTTTTCCACTGAGCTGAAGTTCCTAACTCTTGCCTCCCATTTCTTTTCCTCATGATACTGAAGTTTTCTCTGGTCATTGGGATATTGAAACATTTAGACTTCACATTGGGTGTGAAGTCTAAGCCGTTTGTTCTAAAACATGTAAATCACATCCTTCTGTGTTTAAGGGATCTGTTACACAGTGAGGATAGATACTGGTTCAATTAGGAGCCCTTTCTATAGGGATCTAGGAGAAAGCACTGACAGGGTATTTTGGCTGTGTCCTACGAAATAGGTTTTGGCCTTTCCGGAGGTCATATAGGCTAAACAATAAGAGAATAAGAGGGTAACAGTAAGAGCACAGGTCTTCATTTAGTAAAGAGGTGAACTTAACGTATCTGCAGTCTCCCAAAGGGCTAACAAGCTTACTGGGTAAGTAAAAGGATGTTTAAATTTTGGTGTAAATCTACTTAAGTCTTCCAAAATGGGACTGGGACTACTGTTTACCGATAGATGAAGTTAAAAATGCAAAATGAGGTAGTAACTTGGGGATCTCTGGAGGTCTTCTAGTCCAGAGCCCTTCTCAAAGCTGGGCTGATTTTGAAGCTGTCTTCTGCTTTCCTACCATTCTTTCTGGAAGAGATCAGTGGGACTAAGCATAACTTAAAATTGTAAACCTCTGCCTTCAGATATGGGGAGCTTTTTCATAAAAATAGCCCTAAAAACATTCACAGGCAACATTTTGGGGTCTCTAATCAAGATGGCAGAGTTCTGACTTGCCAACAAAATTTTTCAGATTTACTTCTGAGAAGAATTTTTAATTACCAATCATTTCAAAGAAGTCTTGAAAGACTTTTCCTTCTTTCTATGAATCGATAAGGAATCTGGAAAGGGACTCTTCCACATTTTATGATCAGATGTTTTCCATGTTGCTAACAGCTGCATCTCTTCGTGCACACCCAGCAGATAGGACACAAAGATGTATGCTTTACATGGATGTCAATCCATGGCTGTCATTACAACGAATGCAAGCTCTAGTGGAAGAAGTCACAATGAACTACCAGTATACACGTTTTTAAGTGACAGCATATGCATGCAATGAAGTCTGTGGTAGCTTGTGCATGTTGTGTGTTAAGGAAGTTGCTTTCAATAGACAAATAGGTGCTTTAATGACAGAAATGGAGCAAAGTATCTTGAAACCAGATAGGGAGACTGCAACAGCTGTTAAGCTATTTCTTAAAATGCACCCTTACTACTATGGAAGAAATGCAAGACACATGGTGGGACTGCAGCCACTATTTATACACAGTCCTTCAGTCCCAGGAGAAATTTCTTTCATTTATGAATATTGAAGCTTTAAAAAATAAGCCAACATATTTTATGCGTTACAATGGTGTATTCACAGTTGTGAATGTGTACTATCATTGTGTGGTAGATGTTAATCCTAGATTTAAAACTTTTTCTTCCTGGGTGGAAACACATTCACATCTGGAGCTCACTAGAAAGGGGTATTGAGAGTTGTTTGGCAACTTGGATACATAATTATTTCAGTACTGGAAGCATGTGCCCCTTGCTTTTACAGGAGACCCAGTAAAAGGGCACAGTACCTCAGACTTCATGCAGATAAAGCTCATATGGATGCAATGAAATATCTTTTATTGCTTTATTGAGTATCAATAGTATAATTGACATTTATCAAACGTGTAAAATGTTATAAATATTCATATCTAAAATTTTCTGTTCTCTGTAGGTAAAAATTGATATTTTAATTTGCCCAAATTAAGACCAAGCAGTGAGAGTACACTAGTAAATATTTTTTTCCTTGCAGGAATAAAGCGGTTTAGGTATTCTTGTTATATGTATACCTTACTTTCAGAAGATACAGGTATTTCAGACAAAGCAAGGCTATTCAGAATCTTGCTAGAAAGACATGGATGGGTTTCTTTGAGAGCATTCTGGAGAGGAAAACTGACTATTTTGGGCCATCAAAAAACCATGGGATTTGCAGGTATTTTGAGCACTTGTATATGTCCTCTTCCAGACATGATGTTTGTTGTAAAACTGCTTGGAACTGCCTTTTAAAGCATATCTTCACTCTAGACTGCTACTCCAAATACATTTATGTAACTGACTTCTAGATTTTCATTCTAATTCTCTTTCCTCTGCCACGTCTGAGTGGTCCAACTAGACCTTTTTAAAATATAATGTCCGTATTATGCTGACATCGATATTTCTTTGTATTTTCATAGTTAGTATTACAGATTTACCTTTTAAAACCTGGTCTCTTTGGTAACAAGTGTTGCAGACAAGTGGGAAAATTGGCATTCTGCTTACAAGCAAGGGAAGACTCTCCAGGAAGTATATTTTGGTGTTTTAAGTAAGATATTCACAAAATAACACCTACACGTTCTTCCAAATTTTAGGCTGTGGTTTATAGGAAGTAGTAATTTGCACTTTCCTGGATTGCAGAAATATAGTCAATCCTGGATCTCAGTATGCCTGCAGAAAGTAGGCATGCATCTGTTAGCTATCTAAAGTCCTATTTTAAAGCTTCAAGGAACCTCCAAGTAAATCTTAAAGTTTTGTCAAGCTTCTGTGCTTGTTGTGTCCACTGTGGTCCCTGAAGAGAGAAGGCTACAGGGTCACACCTGTTCCTTGGAATGATTCGTGTAATTTATGCTCAAGTGGCTTTGGGGTCACAATACAGAGAAACAAAATCCCCAAAGGAGAGAACAGATTCTTTCATCTGCATGATCTAAACAGGTGTTGCCACCTTTTATGCCAGCTGCCAAATCTTGGCAGAAAGCAATGCTAAGGAATAGAAGACAAAAATAAGGCAACAGTATGTTGTCCTGAAACTTGTGTTTCACTGGTTGATTTTCATTCCATGTGGGACTTGCGTAAGTGTATAAAGAGGAAGGAGATGTTGTTCTGTTTGCAGTATACTTTTCTGACACTTGGACATACTGAGTGTTTGTCCTGAGTTGAATAATTATGCTAGACTGAAGAGTAAAGGGTAGAAAAATACTGTATACATTTTTGAGGGGGTCACCAAACTAGAAGTGAAAGATAAGGTGTTCCATATGGATTTGAACTAAGAGAGTGCTACCTACCTTGGTTTTGTTTTCAAAGTTCAAAGATACAGTTAAAGGCAAGAGCTTGGCACAGAAATTAAAATTCTATGAAGGGGTAGGTTCTGAAATAAGTTGGTGTGACAGGTCTTCCTTAGTTTCAACAAAGGGTTTCTGCCTGATTTATTGGTTAGAAGTACTGGAGTAACATGGGTAGCAAAATACCTTGTTTACAATGTGCATTTTTTGAGGAATTGAAGACATTTCTTTTTGATCACCGAAACAGCAGTTCAAATCCTGAAGAACAAGCAAATGTGGTATTAGAGAGATTTAGATCTTTTCCAGTTGATGTATATGAAATTCTTAAAGGAGAGAGGAAAAAATAACTCTATTCATGTAAACTGAAGAGAGACCTAACTTGATTGTATGGTTAACTTTTCAAGACAGAATTTGAAATTGATATGAAAAAATCATAAAAATATATAGAATAATAGAAAAAGTAGATAACTTTTATTACTACTGCTGATATCTACTACAGCACAAATAATTTGATTTTTATGTAAACCTTGTTTCTTTTTTTAAGGAAAAAAGGTACAGGCCTTTATCTGTAATTGAGTTGAGTTGGTAACATGATCGCTAGTCTAGAGCAGATGTTGAGGAGCATTGTGATTCCTTATGTGGATTAGCTGAGACAAAATGACAGCTACAGCTTATCCCTTAAAGAAGATGGACAGAAGACATACTTTTTCAGGCCAGAGTAGACAGGCCAAGATGAGTATGCCAGTACCAGTGCACTCTGAGAATGGGATAAATGTCAGATTGCTGGGAGAGGAAATGGCTGAGGGTGTGATGGGAATGACATGCACTGAGAGTCTCAGCACTTCTCCTGGGCTTGTGGTTACAGCTGTCCTCTCCTGAATCACTATTTTCTTGACTCAGTTGGATGAGAGGCTCAAGCTTAAAT
This sequence comes from Pseudopipra pipra, assembly GCF_036250125.1. Taxonomy (NCBI): domain Eukaryota; kingdom Metazoa; phylum Chordata; class Aves; order Passeriformes; family Pipridae; genus Pseudopipra; species Pseudopipra pipra. The sequence continues at coordinate 17,804,630 of NC_087550.1, forward strand.
TAATGTGTGGCCCAGTAAGTTACAGGTGGTTTTTGGGTATGATGAAGGTGCACTTCTGGTTTTGCCTATCAGGTGTGCTTTCTCTGTGGTAAGCCCACTGATTCTGATGAGGGTGAGCAGAATGTATGTTGAACTTAAATGAAAAAGTGAAGAAAGAGAAATTAATCTGCCAATAAGTTAATATGTTCCCTTAGGAACCAGGTAGCTTAATCACAACTAGGAAATCAAACTTGACACCTTCATTTCTGTGAAACTTGATGTGCATCATAAAGTTTATGCCTGATTAATATTCCAAGCTGAGGTGACATGGAAACCTCTTCTGCACGACACTGCAAACAAGATTGTAGGCTTCTGAGAACTGAAGTTTCTTCTCCTGTCTAATATTATTTTAGTGACTAAGCAGAATAATCTAATAGAGGTCTGCATTTGATAGGAATACTAGAAACCTTTGATATGGACTCAAAATTTTGCACACTAATTAAATATTATCTCTACATGTACAGATTTGTTTAAACTTGTATCCCAGATTTGGAAACTACACTCTTCTGCTTCCCAGGTCATAACTTCATTTATTATTTTGTAGAATTGATTCCACAGAACAGAAATTTGACATCAAACTTGCTCTTCAACAGTTCTCATTAAAAAAGAAAAGGCATTATAAACTAACAAAACAGCCTTTGAAACAAAGCAGTGATGCAAATCTAAAACCTGTGTGCCATATGTAGCCACCTTCAATTGTTATTTTATATTGCCATTTGAAATATGTTCATGAAAGACAGAAGGAAAATGAAATTTTTAGTTATCCTGGTTAATTGTGGAGTTGATTAGGAAACTGTCAACAAATGATGACTCTCCAAAAAACCCTCCATCCATTTGTTATTTTGAAAAGTTGTTTACTTCTTTTATTTCAAAAATATCAAAACTACCATGGTTTCCTCAAAAGCAGTTTCATAATGAAAGACTCAAATTTTTTTTCCAGCTGAGTTAGGTGAAGCTGTCACATTATACTAGGGTGCATCCAAGATTTAGGTTATCCATGAGCTGTCAACCCAAGCTGCACATGCAGTGCTTGGAAAGAACACATTGGTCTTCATGGTGAATGAAAGGAAATGGACTTGTGTACTTGGGGACTGATGTTTGTTTTGGTTGGCTTTTTTCCCCCCGTGGAGAGAATTGGTTTGATGCTGTTCTGGATAAAAGAAAAAACTTTGATCAGGCTGCAAACTCTGCTTTTGAGAGGAGGTAACTAATACGACTGAACACACAAAATCTGGAGACGATAAAAGTTGCTATGTGGTTGGTTCCCAGACTTGTAGACTTCAGATATTAGCCATTCCAAGGCTTGACACTCGACCAAAGTTTTCTCTAAATGTCATGTCACTGTCTTGGTACACAGAGTTCACCTTATTAATAATACATTTGAAGAGCTGCCATTTCTATCTTGAAGTACTTCCTCTAGGGGGGAAAAAACCTGTGGTTCTGAATTGGCAAAATTCCCAAATGCATAAGTTTGTATGAAAAAAAAGTGCATGAAACCCTAAGGGATTGCTTTGACAGGATTTTAACATTATTGATAGTCCTAATGTTCTCTCATAATACTGAATATGCATGGGTTTTTTTTCCCCCTTTCTGTTTATCGAAACTGTTTAGTATAACACCTTGGCCTAACTCACTAGATTAGTGTAGAGATGTAACTGGAAAGAACTCAGTTGCTCTGGTAAGTTTGCTGTCACAAAATAGAGGTAAAGGTCGCAGTTAATGAATGAGCTGAAGTTTGGACTTTCAGTCTTGCGTTTCTTACAGACAGCCTGACTACTCAGTATCTGACTTTTTTGAAAGGGTAAAAAGTAGGAGAAGAATCAAATCAGCTGCACCCTTCCATACGGATCACATAACAGGCTTTAAACAAACAAGAAAAATGGGTCTTATAGTATATAATTATATAATACTTTATATAACTATATATAATAGTTTATATAATTATATATAATATACTATAACACATATTTTGGTATCCTAGAAAAATATATTGAGACACCCCCCCTCTTCTGCTCTGTATAATTAAATATTTTTCTCCCTGCCAGTCTCTCTAAGAAATCCCACAAGATGATAGAGGATGAGTAGGGTAAGAATTAAAATTTCAAATGCATTGTCTGTAAACTTAGAAACTAATTGGATTCAATTTTTTTTCTCCAGTTGCTTCCAGCTCTTAAACTCTTAGTAATATGTCAATTCTTCTGAATGTTCTCACTGAAAAAGTGTTCAAAGGCAGTTTACCATGAATTAAATAGTTAATATGGAGGCATTAGTTAAACTTTAATATTTTTGCATTATTTGAAATTCTTGATCCTTCTGATAGATCTGCATCAGAAGTGAAACTGATAAATGGTTTCAAAAAAGGTCTTCCTTGCCTTGTTTGAAAAGGTTTATATAGAGGTTGGGGTGAAAATTATGTAACATGATCTGGGCATCCTGGTTCTCCTAATACTGTTGGATTTCTAACTGTCTATAGACAACTGTTTTGGGATGGGACAGAAATAAAAACTCAGAGGAAGTCTGAGGAAAGCACTTCTGGGAACTATTATGCAAGAGCAAAACAGGTATTCAAAAGTTTACCTATTACATTGTAGGCTTACTATGTTGAAATCAGCAGAAATCTATATTCCTTGTGTGCTTCTTGAATTTGCATAAAACATCAGTTTATGAACCTAGGAAACACTGGTCCTACTGACCCATTCTGGGATGGTGCACTGGTATAAACAGTCTTCCTCTGTTTCTTGCAGTAGGTCAGACATAATTATTGAATTTTCTAGTTATTTGTTACAAGTTCTTCGTTTGCATTATACAAAAAATCTTCAATGCTTCATCACACTGGGTGTAACACATATTTTAGAGAAAGCTGGAAAATAGGAGTAGCTTCGAACTATATTACATCATTTTGTACTTTGGGAATGGCCATAAGGATTTTCATTTTTTGCAGAAGTGAGGATAAACTATTAATAAGCAAAAGTATATGAACAAAATTATATATTATTAATCAACTTTTGATATAGAGCATTTCATCTCTGCCAACTTATGCAGCCTACATTTAAACTAATACCTTGTTTGAGGAACTGCTTATACTAAAAACAGAATTTTATTCTATTCTTGATGTCTTAAGTACCCCCAGCTGTGTGATTGACAAGACTATATCTGTGTTACCATTTTGGGTTTGCAATCAGATTTTAGAAACATTAGCATTTATGCAGAAGTCATCATACTTACCAAAGTTTTTTTAGGTGCTTGAGAAGCATCAGCAAAACAAAAAGCAGCACGTTTATATGGAAAGAAATACAGGACTTTATTTTTAGGCTTAGCTAAGGCACTGATGTGGAATCCAGGAAATGACCATTAACTTCAGTGAGACGAACGTGTAACTATTGATCTATGCAGCTTCCCAACAGCCTGGAGAGACACAAACAACTGCAAGTTGTGAGCCTCTTAGCAACTATACTCCATGTTCAACCAGGCTAGTAAGGAGAGGCTTTTGAGCACAGACACATGGAGGAAACTTGTACTAGAAGGAAATGTAAGCACTGTTGAGCAAGATTCAAAGGTCTCTTGTGTAGTTGCCAGGTAGCTTTGCCATAATATATCAGATAACGCTTAAGCTGTTAGGGAGAAAAACCTCACCAACAACATGGGATTGGTTTTATGGCATGTCCACACTGGCATTCCCTGTGTTGCTCTCAAGGTCAAGCTGTAACTTTATAGACAGGACCACCACCAACCTGATAGTAAGATCCACTTAGTTTTCCAGAGCTGGCAATCCAACTGGAATGTACCTCACTTGAGAATCTACAAGAAAGAGAATCCAGTGGTTTGATGAGTATAATGCTTCGGATGGCAGTGTTGCACTTTCAGCTACCTGCTGTCCTTGCCAAGTCTGTGTCCAAGAAGCTGGTTAGATAAAAGGGCAGGGAAGATGCAAAAGTCTGTGGGAAGGCTCTGTCTGGTCAGCTGCCTTGGTTGCTCTGGCATGAGCCTGAGGTAATCCTTGCTGGAGCACATACCTAGACACCTTCCCTCTGGTAGCTCCGACCTCACCGCTGCCAGCTGCCAGAGTACGGGCTTATGATGATGCTTGAGTGCCCTTTGTTGTCTGCAGATCTGTGTACTGTTTCCCAACCTGCTATCTTCCTCCTTTTCATCACTTCTTGCAAGGGAATTAAACATAGTTCAGTAGTCTGTCTGTGCTGTGTAACCACTTTCCTTTTCCTATCTGAAAAGGAAGAAAACCATTTAGTATTGAATCATTTCACCACTTTCTTAGTTGGCCTTATGTTAGAAACTGACCATTTAAGCATTGTTCTACCTGCTTTGAAGTGGTTAGATTCTATTTTTAATAATGTACCCTTGGATTCCTACTGAACTTTAAATTAACATAGTATTTTCCTGCAGGGTTATAGGCATTTTTATTGTTAGAACACTGAAATGAGACAAAAAATGTACCATGATCTTGATATCAAGTAATGTTATGACACCCTTTATATGCCATCATTTTCCTTGGAGATGGATTTCACCTGATCAAATTTGCTTTTTCAGCAAAAAGTGGATGAACAAGACAATACAGAAGTCTTAGCCAAATGTAGCAATTTAAAAAAAACCCTGTTTCCTCTTTATTTCTCAAAATTTGAAATTCCTGATAGTAATATAAAAATACAAATCTCTTCTTTTCATTTGTCAACAAGGATGTGGTTGAACTTTTTTTTCCAATTGGTTTAATTTGCTTGAACTTGAATTTAATGTACTTGTGCTAAGTACTATAGAATATAGCTCTCCAACCTTGTCTTCCAATTTACTGTCTTCATGACTCACAACTTTTTTATTTGTTGAATACTAAAAACTTTTCATTTGAGATTAGATGGAGAGTATGTGATGCTTACCTTTCATTTATGTTTCCTTTCCTGTGTTATTTTTTTGCTATACCAGTAAAGCTGCTTTCTGTGCTTGTATCTGTAGAGAAAACTTAAGCATTCTGTCTAACAAGGAAAGAAAAATTCAGTTGTTACTTGACCACTTGTCATTGCTCATATGTGAACTACTTCAGTGGTTATCTGCATTATATTCTTAAAAGGAATTCAAGGTAGTGAAGCTTCATGAAGATAGAATTATTCTGATGGATGAAGTCAATTTCTGCACTTTATTGTAAATGCAGTGTAATGTAGGGGGTGCAAAATTATCCTTTTGTCAAGAGCCAGAATGGTTACAGTGAGGACAACAAATAGCTCGTAAAAGATAAACCAGTTAATCAAGCATGTTTCCATTTTTTAAACAAAAAAACTAAACTTGATTTCGGCATGTAGGTACCTGGACATCTGTGTACTTCCTTTCCATGTTTGAAAGCAGATAGGTTATTGATTGATTTTGGTTTTCTGATCTAAGTATTTTAAACAGTTCTGGAAAGAATTCATAGGAACATAAGCAACTGGAAGATAACCATGGAAGTTTCTCTTCTTTTCCAAGTTGCTTAAATGATGTAAATTTTTATCACATGTGTAGGAATAACTGCTAGGTTTTTATCCCATAACTGACAAATAATGAAACAACTGATGCTTTTCTACTTTGAAATGGGCAGATGGTGTGTTATGCATCTAACTGTAATTGTGGTGTGAGAGACTTTGTTTTGGGTTTGTGGTGTGGGTTTTTTTTTTAATTAGAAACTAATACTTTACACAAGGAGATAAACAGGATTGGTGTTAGATTTCACTTTTATATAACAGCCATCGCTTATATGTCTTTGCCTGTATAGCTATTGTGCCTTGCTTTGACAGATAAATGAAACTGATGCAATTGCAAAGGAAATGAATGGGAAAAAAATCCTGTGAGAGGATTTTTTTATATGAGAATTTATTATTAGCTTCTTTACTCTTGAAATATGGCTAGAGTCTGAGAATTAGGCATTTCTTCCAAGGCTATGATATGCTCTGTTAAATTGTAAAGCCTCACATTTACTACCTTTGGAGAGTGCTTTCTTGCTGTTTTCAGGGGGCCCTGTAAGTCAGCAGGGGTAGGAAGCTTCATTAGTAGAATCAAGTAATTTGTTACTTTGATTTTTGTTTTGATGCATCCTTACAAGTTTCATTTGACACCAGTGAAGGCTTTTTAGTTGTGGCAAGGACTGAAAGGTTCTGTTAACTGCTCCCTATTGATTTTTGGAAGAGTGCAAAAAGTATAGGTGGAGTCAAAGTATTTGTGGAAATATGTGCTAGTGAAAATCTGGAACAGACCTGTAGTCTGAGGACATGAGGAAAATTAATTGAAAGATATCTTCATCAGTAATATCATAAGAATGCATGAAATATGACCTGAAGACAGATGTTTTGACTGGTAACAGGAGGTTTACTGTTGCTGTAAAATGAGTGTATAACAGCCAGCAATCCAGTTTGAAGCTACTTCAGTTATGAATTATTCAACCAGGGAGAGTTTGACAGTAAAGTATTTCTAACCCATGTGGTTGGTGGAGACAGGGTATTTTTTGGCATCAATATACAATATTGATTTATTCCCAACATAATTTGCAGGTCTGTGGGGCTGTATCACATGGTATTGTCTATTTTGCTGCCTCCTTTTACCAACCCTCTACTCAACATGATTGCTCCTTGTTTTAAGAGATGATGTAAAATATGACATTTCTTTTTATTTAAAATGTAAAACTTCCAAGTTGTCAGATGAGGAGTACAATAACAGTTGGCCTAATTGTTTTTTCATAATTTGTGAAGTCACTTTGGCTTATAAGTCTTGTGGTGCGTGTCCCTCTGCAGGGAAACAGGACTTGTTGAGAATGGTTTCAGAATCTCAGGAGAGCCTTTAAAGGGAAAAGGTGGTGATGTAATAACAGAAAGTTATTAACCAGGCTCATTGCTGATCTCTGCTGGTCGTACAGGGTGAAAAAAGAAAAGTCCCAAAAAACAAACTCCTCAGTTTTTAATTACTGAACGGGCAGTGCTCTGTGTTGGTATTTTCAACAGTGTAGTCAGTGGAAAAATATTCGGTACTGCTTCCTACTACTGTCTCAGATAATTGTGGTGTTCAAACTGCCCTGCCTACTATGGACCTATGTATTGCATAATTGGGAAAAAATAACTAATACTTATATAAAACCCAAGTGCTATACCTCTGATTGTCATAGAAAGATAATTCGTTTAAAAGTAATGTTAATTTTCACAGAATGAGTCACTAACCAAGGAATGACACAAAATGTTGAAACGCTTCTATGCAAGAAAGACTTTCTCCATGCCGGAAGGAGATAACAGAAAAGTTATAATAGACTTTAAAATCCTCGATGAAATGTACAGGATGGGTGTGGATTTCTGACACAGAAATAGGGCTGCCATCTAATAAAACTTTTAGAAAATTGCTCCAGTATCTCAATAGAAGATTGGAAGACTACAGAAGATTGCTTTAAACCTGTAGGATATTATAGTCTCAGAAATTGAAAAGTAGTAGAAATGGAGTGAAAAGGAACTGCTACTTGTATCTGAACAGGTCATAATAGTTTTGAAGGGCTCCTCACCTCTTTTAGAAACAAAGCCTACCATAAAATCTCAGTGATTTTCAATAAGGCAAAAATTCTGCATGTAGCCCCTTCTAAATTAAATATAATCAGCTGAACTTGTCACTTAATTTCCGTAGCTTTACACCTTTAGAGGGCTTCTGTCAAGCTACAACTACTGAATAATTTTTACTACTATTTCAGATTTTGCATACAACCTCCTTGTGTTTCAGAAGCTGATGGGTTTAAAGATGTATTGTTCTGACTTTTGACTTTGTTGGTTGCAGTTCTAGAACAAAGGCTTCCCCGTTGGTGTACTGCATCTCTGAGATCAGCTGATTTAAACAAAATACCTGATTATTGAATTGTAGGCTATTATTGTGAATGTTTCAATCATGTTTTAAGCTGTATAGTTGACTATGAAATATGTCTTTTGGCTGCCAATTCCGTCTCATGAGCCTTACATTTTTATTAGTCTCTTCAGGATGGGATTTTTCCTTCTTTAGGATTTAAGATAGCTGGTAATTGATCTTGTCTCCAGTCTTTTTTCTTGAGTACCTCTCCGCTGAAGTAGCTGATGACGCCTTTCCATGGCTTATAAAAAACTTGAATTAAGGGAGGATATAAATGATGCTTCTCTCAAATAATTATTTTTTGGGGGTTGCACTTTTTTATTTTTAATAGAAGTTAATAAATTCCAAAAAATATTGCAGTGTTATTGTTGGTCTTAGAGTCTCTAAATCTCAACAAGGGCAAGCTTGGGGGAAATACCAGAAGGAAAACACTTTTCTGTGAAAAAAATGACCAGAAGACTTCCTTCAGTGTGGTTTCTTGCCTTCGAAGATATTAATGATTGTGATAAATGTGTTGGTAGTCACTGGAAAATATGTACTTACTTGTAATCCATGGAGTGAGAAGAATCTGCTACTGATGTCTGAACACGTCTTGGATTTTTCGAAAGGCTGACCACAGCTTTTTTAAAAACAAATGGCAATTTGCTTGTATCGAGTACTCTGTGACTGAATGGGGGGAATTCTATGCTGCAGGCTGGGGGCTGCCAGCTTAGGGAGCACGGCAGAGGAGGTGTAATGCTCACTGGCATCAGCAGCAATGCAGGTTGGATGCCAGTCCTGCATTTTGATAGTTTTCAAGTACAGGGTGTTAGCCCTTCTTGTCATTGTGCAAAGCCCTTCATCTGAATTAGCTGAAGTCAACAGCATATGGAAATAAAAACTGGAGTAATTGTGATGCCTAGACAGGCTTTAAGACCTGAGAAATAGTTTAAGCCTTAAAGGGCATCCAAAAACTTAACTTTCGAAAACTTGGCATTGTGTTTCTGATGACTGGCAGGCAAATATTTTGTTACTGATTGTTGATTTGTTATTGTCAAGATGTGGCAAATGCCTTGATACAATGACTGGAAATATTCTACAATAAGCAAAAAACCCACCCCCAAACTATAATCCTCGCTTGCTTAGCCTTCAAAATTGATTGAATGGTTCAGCTTATGGGCAAGAAACCTTAAGCTGGTACTCCATGTAGAAACCGAAGATGCCAGTTCAACAGCTGGGTTAGGTTAATTGGAAAGAATGACTTGGAAGCAAAGCCACACATTTAGAATTCAACAGAAAAGTTCAATAGTTTTAGGATGAAATTGATTTTAAAATGCCTACCTGTATTACTGTTATGCTGCTAAAAACATCCTGACGTCCACATGGTGAAGAATGGGGGTTCTTAGTTAAGTCTGTATGTACCTTAAAATGTGGGACATGTAGATGTGTTTATTGCTGTTGAATTACTAGATCCAAGAAAGACTTGAAGGAATCTTTTCACATACCTGAGCTGCCTGCAAACCTACCTCTCTACTGATATCTTAAGTAATCTGATCTATATGAAATGAATCAAGAAAATAACCTAAGTAAATTCTGTGATAGGAGATTTCAAGAGTAATTGCAAAAATATTTTTATACTTTTGATTGTTTTCTTCTTTTTTTGAAACTTCCACTTCCTCTGTGGAGAAAATAGCTTGGGTAAAGAGCTTCACTGCCACTGGGTAGCTATCCCAATTTAGTGGTCTTCAACTCTTTCCTATAGGGTAGTTCAATTTAAAAAGCGATAGAAACTCAGACCATAATTACACAAGTGCTGGAAAAAGCACCTATCCTTATGCATCAGCTTTGAATGCCCCTTGTTCTGGGGGTCATCAGGCAAAGCATCACCAGCCGGTCAAGGGAGGTGATTGTTCCACTTTGCTCTGCACTGGGCCGGCTTCACCTTGGGTACTGTGTGCAGTTTTGGGCACCACAATATAAGAAAGATATTAAGCTATTAGAGAGCAACCAGGAAAGGGCAATGAAGGTGATGAAGGGCCTTGAGGGGAAGCCGTGTGAGGAGCGGCTGAGGGCACTTCATCTGTTCAGCCTGGAGAAGAGGAGGCTGAGGGGAGACCTCACTGCAGTTACAATTTCCTCGTGAGAGCAAGAGGAGGGGCAGGCACTGATCTCTGCTCTGTGCTGACCAGTGACAGGACCCGAGGGAATTCCCAAAGTTGTGTCAGGGAGATTTAGGTTGGACATGAGAAAAAGGTTCTTCCCCTAGAGGGTGGTTGGGCTCTGGAACAGGCTCCCCAGGTGTGAGATGCTCAATCTGAATTTCACTGAATTATATATTGATATGGGTTGGAACTAACTCACTGTGAGTGTGTGTGTGTGTGGTGAAGGGCTGGGCCAGGACCTGCAGGTACATGGTAAGGCCTGCTGAGAGTACATGGCCTGCAGCCGGCAGGGCCAGGTCCCTGAGGCACATGGCAGAGCTGGAAGGGCTGCAGCCAACACAGCTGAGCCCACTCAGAGCACACGGCATCACTGAAGGCCCTGCAGCTGGGCTGTCAGCCAAGGCACACCTGCCTGGTAGCCCACCCACACCACACCCCTGGAGCCCGTGACTGCCTACACACACTTCACTCTGGCCTGGAAGGCACTGAGTGGTCAATGACTGGATATCCCGCCTGGGAGGCAGGACCAAACTATATAAATGCACGACTCCACCTGAGCTCTCTCTTCCTCCTGTCCTGCAGTCTGCGCCACGTGAACCACTGAGTCTTGTAAGTAACCATTTTTTCTCTCTTCTCTCTCCTTTGTTTCTTCCTTCTTTCTTTACTATTTTAATCTGTTTTCTTCTTTTACTCTTTTCCTTCCCTTGTTGGCAACTTAAAACCAATGAATTGTGTTTTACGAAAGCTGGTATATTGGTTGACTGTAGTGGGTGTTTTCCATGAGCTGAGTTTTTGTGCTGAGTGTTTTAGTTAAAAAGCCTTTCTTGGTTGCATTTTACTCCTGTAAAACCTTTTGCCAAAATGTCTTATTTTTCTCACTAAATTAAAAGAAATTCTCTTAAAGAAAGAGTAGTAGCATTTTCTCTGGATGCAAACTTGAGCTTATAATGAAACAAAAGGCTTTTAAAAAGTCTTAAATAAATGTAGTTGCTCTGGGCAGCTTGTGGCTTAAAATCTAGAGTGTAACACCAGGGAAGTGGTCCCAGCACCAAGCCTGACAGAGTTCAAGAAGCGCTTGAGTGATATTCTCAGGCACATGCTGTGACTCTTGGGAATGGTCCTGTGCAGGGATAAGGGTAGGACTCAATGATCCTTCTGGATCCCTTCCAACTCAGCTGATTCTGTGGTTCTGTGATTGTTTGACAATGTTAATAAGTGATCGTAATTGTTAATAAGATCATAATGTTAATAAGAGTCATAATTGATATGACTCTTGGTTTGTCATCAGTAATAGAAGCCTTAACTTACATCTTACAGACTTAACCACATCTACTTCAGTCAGGAAATTTAGTATAGAGTGATAACTGAAATGTGCTATTTTTGCTTCACGAATCTCCTTGTGTTCAACATTTGTGCCTCATCCTCAGCACAGTGTTATAATGGAGGCCTCTAATCAGAACTATTTTGTTTTAATGTTTCTCTTTAGTCTCACTCCTTGACAGCCAAATCTTTGCTGATGTAATTGGGAAATGTTTTAGGGCTGCTGTCTGCTCACCTAATTAAGAAAATGATTGGTTCCCCAGAGGGACATATCTCCCTAGGTGAGACAAATGAAAGAATTGCTCTCTTGCTGTAGCAAAGCCAATCTGAACATTTTGAGAATATCTCTAAGATCAAAGTATATTTTTAATTTTCTTTTGTGACTCTGCTGAGTTAAACCAAAGAGGAATGTAGCCCAACATACATATTTATATTGAAGGAAATTAACCACTATGATAAGTCATGTATAGAGGGCTTTGTGGCATTCACAATGAGATCATCCCTCCTGTGTCTGATGAATAAAAAGATAATCATTGGTCTTTAGACTCTCAAACAGGTTACAGTACTCACCTCATACTTTCTTTTTTGTTATTAGCTTATTTTTCAGGAGAGGCTAATAATATACTGTAATTCTACCTAATAACCTACACACTGAAAAGTCAGGCCAAAATTAAAATGCAGGCAAAGAGAGAAAAACTCAAATACTAGTTAAATGGAAATTTCCAAAACTCTCACTGATTTTAAGGAAGTACAGGCATTAGAAAAGTAAGTTGTAATATCCTATTGAATCTTACCTAGCTTAAAACAACCCTGCCCTCCAAAAACAAAAAAGCAAACCCAAGAAACCCAGAAACAAAAACCTCCATCCTGATCTGATGTTTGAAAGCAATTATTTTCCTTCTTTATCTAAGACCAGGACAGAAACTCTGTTTATCCATGCCTAGTACAGTAAGCAGTTAAGGAAACAAAGCATAAATGTGTCACTCTAATGGACTTGAAGAGATGAGTGACTAGTAGGAATCTTAAAACATAAGCAATGAGATTTCAGAGTCCCATATCACAAGGAAGAGTCTAGAAAACAAATTTCTCCAGACTTTTTAATTGTGCTCAACACCCAGAGGTATAAAATAGCTATGGCATATGGCTTACACTATGATTAGTCTCATTTCTTGAAATACTTTAAAAATAATCATCAAGAACTATGTTCCCTCTATGCCATCCATCTGGATAGTAAAATTAAGCAGAAAGGCAGTCAGACCTGTTTAAGGACTGTGGCATTTTCCAACAAAAAGGGTAGAGCTAAGGAGCACTAGGGATAATCAGTATTCAGTTGTTAACAGCCATCACAATCTAAGTCTTCATGTTCATCTTAAAAAAAAAAAAAATCTAGCCATGATGCAAACTTAATTACCTTTGGCCTGTGTCATTACAAATTAAGTTCACTTAGCCAGTTGTCAACAAATTATTGGAAAGCTAATGGCCTGTTGAATACTGCAGCCATGCTTATATTCCCAACACCTGATTATCCTTGCTTTTTGAATAACTTTGGTTTGACTGTCATTCAGATGACTGAAAATGCTGAGTGAAACTGCACAAGCAGCAGCTTTCTAAGAAAGTAAAATTATGTACTGATTGGGAACCTGCTCATTCCAGAGAGAGTACAGCAAAGAGCTTTTAGCTCTACTTGGGTGGAATTGGTTGAAATGAATGTACAGCTTCAATTGGTGGGAAGACTGTATTGCTGCTCTGAATTAACAAAATATTGTAGGACCATCAGATCATCCTACTGACATTTCTAGAGTTTAAAATTACTCAAAATATCTGCATTTGAGGAATTGTCCAAGAACACAAGAAGTTGATTCGCAAAATTAAACCCCTAGTGAAAGAAACACTTTGGGAAACGTGCATTTCTGACATGTTAGGAATAATTAAATTTTATTTTTCAGATTGAACCCCTAGGAATAAGTTTTGTGATGTATAGGCACCCCTTATTCTAAAGGAAGACCTAAGGAAACGAGAGTTATCAATGAACAAAATATCCTACATGAAATTTTAAACTGTTTTAACCTTAAAAAGTGTATTTAAATATACTTTGGGGGAAGAGGAAAAACCCCAGCCCTGTAAACTCGTGGTTTTGTTGTATTTTTAATAAAAAGTACAATTAAAAAACATGAAAAACTCTAAAAGATAGATGGGAATCTATAGAGCAAAATATTGTTCAGAGAAAGTAGTTTCACAGACTAGTTGCTGGTAATTTTTCTCCCTGACATAATTGGCTTAGTATCTTTTATGGTATACAATTTTTTCCTCATAATTTTAATTATAATCTGCCATTTTATAATTTTCTCTGATAATCATGCTAAGGTAACTGAAAGTAATTTTTTCTCTTCATGAAACAGTAACCAATAAATAATGCTAGTAATAAATACTGAATGAAATATCATCAGGGATTTGCTGTTTTAGCTCTGTCTGATCCTACAGAATACAGGTGTTAAAATTGTGGTCAAATGATAATGGGAACTATGTGAACTTGAATAAGAACCTGATGGAGATATCTAAACAAAGGTGAATTTGAGCAAGAGTCAAATGTGATTAAAAGGCAATTCATGATGTATCATTCTGGCCATAAAACAGAATTGTTAGTATTATCAAGTGGTGTGCTGAACTTAATTTTCTGTGTTTTTTTTCCCCTATGAGCTACTTTGTGTTGGTTTAGATAATTTACATTGTTAAATTATGGAGGAGACCATTTTTTAGAAAAATAGTGTTATGAGAAATAGTGGACTGGAGAGGCAGAATTGCATGCAGCTGATAGCTAGGTAACTGTGAAACTAGGTAATTTGAATACATTAGGGAAGTGACAAACATGTGCAGTGTAGTAGGTCTCAAAGGCAATTGCATTAAAAATGCAGCCACTTGATTTTTATGTAGTATAGGAAGGATTATTGTCTATAGTATACCTTTCATGTCTCAGGAGCTTGAAATAAGACAGTTGCACTCTCCCAAATACTGTTCATAAACAGCCCAATGCAGCCAGGTATTTCTATTTCATCACGAAATATTTTAGGTGGCTTCTTCATTTCAGAATTTCTAATCTGCATTTAAGATGCATTTCAGAGTATAATCTGAGATCAAGTGCTACAAGATGCACAAAAATATCAGCTACAAAAAATCCCAGATCAACATCCTGTCACCTTGCTTGTTGGCTGGAGCTGACAGCTGTGGAATTACAGATTGTGTCTCTTCTGTCTCAGTAGCACTTTGTAAAATACAAGACCTGACACCAGGTATGGATTCATTCTCAAAATGATTAATTCTAATCAGTGTAGATCCCACTATACGTAGTTTCTTGTATTATTGAAGTGATGGATGCAAATCAAAATGGCAAGTATGAAACTAACACACACGTGGGTCCATGAATGCAGAATGCTACACTTTGGTCTCTATAAATGTTTTATTGCTTCCATAATTTCAATTATATACCATTTCTAACAGTCAGTCATTAAGTATAAAGCAAAACAAGTGGCATGGAAATAAGAGGCAATCCAACAGGGTTGAAAACCATCAAGTTTGGGATAGGATAAGAAAGGGAGACAGTAGGAAGATAAGCAAATATATTTGATAAGGCTTAAATGTATTAATTCTGGCCTCAAATATGCTAGATGCTGAATACTCCAAATAGCAAAATCCCAAACTTATTGAATTTTTCAAGACAATAAATAAAAGCTGCTGTACAAAGGCACATTTCTAAGTGGATTGCAGAGAGTGTGGGATTGCTGATCCAACGGACCCACACAGTTAACTTGTAAATATAGACAAATTTTCTTTCTTGCAGGACAGCTTTTTTATCATTAGTGGTCTGTGTGCTTTTGGGCATGATCACAAGCAGTACTGGCTCATATATGTGTTAGTCACTTGATATGGCTACTTCACTTTCACTGAATGTCCCGTTTGGAGATTCAGATCAGCACAAGTTTGTCTTTCTCTACCTGATAATGTTTGGCATGGATTGAGTCCTTTGTTCAGAGAAAGTGCTAAAAGAGGATTTGTTACCCTATTTTCCCAGAATTTAAGTGCAGTAAAATGATGCTGAAGAAAGACAATGATTTGTGTAGGAGTTTTTTCGTTGCTTGATTTTCTAGCAGAAGTTAAGGATATGAGCTGTCTGTCACCTTTCACTGAAAGCAGGAGATGTGCCACTATTGAGCCACTGGCAGTATAGGCCAGGAAGAAGAAATCCAGTCTAGCCTTTGCTCTATAACATCAATATATTGTACTTGACATTGCTGGGAGGATATTTGTACCTGTCTACATTGACTGCATAGTTATACCTGCAGGCAAAATTGTTTACTCTTGCCTGACCTAAAAACTCTTTGTTAAAGGTTGAGTATAAGAGTAAATTAAGACCTGACCATAGAAACAGAAGCTGTCCTTCTGTTTCTACTATGTGTAACAGAAGATTGGCTGCATGAGTGCAAGGAGTTTTCAACACATGTTGCTGATCACTGGCGAGAGATTATGGTGAGCTACCAAAGGCTCTGTATAACTGTGCAGCTCAGAAGACACCTTCCTGCTAATAACATTTGTGTCATGTCTAGAAATT
The DNA here is from genome assembly GCF_036250125.1 of Pseudopipra pipra. Taxonomy (NCBI): domain Eukaryota; kingdom Metazoa; phylum Chordata; class Aves; order Passeriformes; family Pipridae; genus Pseudopipra; species Pseudopipra pipra. Next base: position 17,820,581 of record NC_087550.1, read on the forward strand.
TGAAACAACTGATATCCCTAAACACAAGAGGTAAAGGGATGTTAAAATGATCAGTTGCTCAGTAGGAATAATTAATGCTTTTCTTTTACTAACCAAAATGTTGGAGTTGATTCTGTGATTGTTGTCTTACCTTTAACACCACTTCCAAATTTTCTTTGTACAGTAACTGTAAAAACCAGAGGACAATGCCTTCAAGCTTAAGTATGGGGTGATACTGTGCCTCTGGTGAAATGGAATCTAAACCAGACATATCTCTGATACAGTTTGGGGTTGCTATGTGATTTAACCTGCACAGAATACCTAAATTTTCTGCTGAAATGCACAGGCCTCTTCTGATAAATGCTCATGGTGTTAGAAATGAGAATGGGGGAGGAAGCAATTTGGTCACTTAACTCTTCCAGGAAAAAGATAGATGCTGAAAGAAATTATGAGTGAAGGCTAATCTAAGGTATAAAAAGGAATCCAAGCTTTTCAGATTTATCAGAAGGGAAAAAGAATAAGTATCCCATCTATCACATGCATAACTTGAAGATGTTCTGAGACTTGGCTGTTATTTCAAGGATAATGAAGAAAGTTTGTTCAGTTAAGTAGTAATGAAGATCTTGAGAATGTATATTACATATTGATGAATATTAGATGAAGATAAAATGGGAAAGCTTGAAGAGATGCAAATGACTTTCAGTTTATGGTAGTGAAATTACATTATGGACTCATAAAGTTCATTTTGGGTTAACTCTATGGCAGCAAAATTAAAAATAAACAAGTGATGTTAAGAAAAGTACAGTCTTGAGTTGTAATTGAAACATCAGTGATTTAAAAGGAATTGCATTACATAGCCTCATAAATGCCTCAGAATATATTGTGATTTATGGCAGGGGTGACTTACACTTGCAAAAAATAGTGCTGACCTTGCTAGTACTCTACTGTAGCTACTAGGAGACAAGTAGAAACTGTGACAAGTCAAAGCTTTTTTATACAATTAACTTGTTTTCCTGGCATCGTTTTTGGACATTTAATAAAGTACCTATGAATCTACAAAGTAAAGACTGTAGTCTTCTGCAGTGCTGGCAGTTGCAATAAGCAAGTGGGAAATTATGAAGCAGTGGAAATTTTGAAATACTTTATTTGTGATTTTTAATCATCTGCCAAATGAATATTTATGTTTTGTTAGGATTGCAGTGAATGACCCTTTAGGAAGGCTAGAGAACAAAATTCTCCCTATAGTACCGTTCAGTGTATAATAGTCATGTATTAACCATTTATTTATTTTTGAGGAAAAGTATATGGAAGAGGAACATGTCACTTTCCTACTGGTGAAGCAGATTATATCTTAAATGCACAGTGAACTCAGAGGCAGAAAAGCTGTCTAGAAACAGTCAGGACTGGACACACACAATCTAAGAACAGGGTAAATTGTCATAGTACAGAGCAGGCATGCTTTGTGAGAAGTTTGTTAGCTACCAGAATGAGTCATTATCTCATTTTAAAAGATGCCTCCTGAAAACTGTTTGTCCTGTCAGGGAATATCAGCACCTTTCAATACCTGTGCCAAATTGAGCAGGGATTTAACAGGCACTCAGCTGCAAGCCTTGTACTAGAGGTAAAGCTGGAAGATGAGGATGTGGTTATCTTTGGCTTGGTTACACAGCTACTTAGCTGCAAAGTCCCAATTGGTTACAGGGCAAGTAAAAAAATGGTAACAAAAAGCCAATTTAATCCATTAGTGTTTACTGAAATTCTGTAAGCTATTAACATTTGCATAGCTTGAACATCGGTAGAGACAGAAGCCAAATGTTGTGTTTCAGGCTATGGGAACCTACAAAAAGGTGTTGCTGTATCGGTACTCAACTGGCTAAAAGGTGTTTTTAATGTAAAGTATTCATAAGAAATAAAGCAGCTGTCTAATCTGTATTTCTAGATAGCCCCTCTGTATTTGCATATATGTTGTTAATCCACAAGCTTACCTGTTTTGTTAACGGAGCATAAATGAACTGTGACTTCATGTATTCAAAGCAGGATGTGTTTAAATACCTCCTGGTAAAAGGAAGGTGAAATTCAAATTGATGTGGAGTGATGATATCCTCAGGAACCAGCAGGCTGCTTTACAATAAGAGACAAACTGAACAAATGATGAAGAGAAAGCAGCGGCCAATGTGTGGCTTCAGTGCATTAAGCAGCATCCTAGATTACAGAAAAAATTACTGTGGAAATTTTTGATTTTTAAATCAGCAGTGAACCTGTAGAATTCAGAAGGTCAAAGTGTTTTTCAGTGGTATATCTGGATAAGTGGCTTGTGTGAAAGTTGCAGCTAGATAAGGAAACCTTAACAGTGAACTTCTGCAATATTGCTTGCACTCTTGAATCAATATGGTCTCTCATTTGTGTGAATTGCTGTAGACAGCAACTGAATCAGAGATAAGAATCTGAATGTCCACATAGGAAAAAGGATTTCATCTTACTTGGTGATCTGAGACAGTGCAACGTCCTCTGCCAAGGTCATGTTTGCAGCAGATAAGAAGTTGAACCCCAAACCACAAACCTTATTTTAATGGTTTAAACACTTAAATTAGCACCTTCCTTGGTAGTACCTGGCTTTGTGGTACCTCATTTTGTGTCTCCCTAATGGCTGTGTGAGAGTATAATGGAGAGAAGAATTCTAGAAATGCTTTACTCAGCAGAGCTTCACAAGAGGAAAGCAAAAACTCTTCTTCCTCACTAGGAACTCGGCAGGGAATTGCCCTTGCAACGTGACATTGTGGCATTAACAGTCAATAAAAACAAAGAAAATGAAAGCAAAGCAAAATGATCAAGCGTGTTAAACTATGCTCCTATATTTAGGTGAGGAAAATCCTTGTGGGCTAGCTACAGAACTGATGTGCTTCTACAGAGTCTGCCAATGAGCTTTTATTTTTGATGATCCTTTCTCTGTGTAGAGAAGGAAGTCATCTTTCTCAGTGTCTGCTGCTAAGCCCTTTTTCACCGCGTTATAGCTCTTGAGTACAAGTAAGAGTACTTAATGGTACCTTTTGGTGGTTGTTTGTCTTCCTAAAGTCCCTAAATATCCGAACCCTTTAATCAAGATGTTTCTGATGTTTAATGAGGTGTGTTTAAAATAAGGGTATATTAGATCTGTTAAGTCTGATGTAGGCTAACCCCTTGTCAAATAGAACAATGACAAGATCATCACTTCATCTCTACATGACTCTACCCTGCAGAAACAGGATTAAGAAAAGGAATGAGGTGGGTGTGCTAAGTTCTCAATGTAATTGAGCTGACCTGTCTTGTTTTTAACAAAGCATATTTTGTAAGTAAGGTAATATATTATTCAGTTTTCCTCTTGCCTCTTAACTAGCAATGATATTGGTTCAAATACTGAACTAGCAATAATGCTATGCAAGCATCAACTTCATAAGAAAAATGGGTAAAGGTACATGAGAGAAACTAATTTAAAAAAAGTGCTGTAGAAAACTTGAGTATGGATGAAATGTCCGACCTTTTTTAAACTTGCTGCCTCAAAGATAGGCAAGAGCTGAAGCCCAGTGGAAATGCCTTAAGGAATCAGATGTTTGAGTGTATGTGTCCTCTTGAAGATTTCTAACCAAAAGGCCTTATTGCTTCCTGTAATGTCATAGACATTATCAAATAAATTACTGAGGCTGTAAGACACAGGATATGTAGGTAGCTATTTCACAAATGTGAACTAAGGTGTTCTGTGGGATCATGATCCTTTGACCCTACAAGGCAATGGTCCTTGGCCATATTTAAATAAGGTGCCACCTGACCTGTGATGAAACATTCACAAAGGATCTTGCATCCTATCATTGCCAGGCAGTTTGGACAGGAAGGATTGGGAGAAGACCACATGGCAAAAATATTAGATTATACGAAAAGATTTTCATTACCATGACAGGAAAATTGGAATGTTGCATAACAGGCCCAGTGAAGGCCATGCTGTGTGTACTGAAGATGATCACTGGCACAAGCTTACAAACTACTCGAAGTGCTCTGTGTGTGATGAAGCAGGAGGATGGTGAGTGGTTCTGTGGAAGGAAAGTGCCTAATAATTTACTAAAACTAAGGAGAAGAGGAAATGCCTGAATGTTGTCAGTGTCCCACTGTTTTGGCTGACAGTATTCAGAAACACAGCTGCTTGTCACTTAATCCAGTGTCCAGTTAGGTTACTGATGCTTCATGGAAACCAAACCATGGTTTCTGCTGGTTACCGAAACATATTTGTGGGGAGCACTTCAAGCAAAAATGAACCAAAAAAACCCCTGCTCTGTGCATGCAGTGGGTTTTACCTGGTACTGAATGATGCAGCTCACTGTAGAACTATTGATCTGGTTTCCTAGAAGGCATACTGGCAAGTTGGAACTTATCTGACACCTCTTTCAAGCAATAGCTATGACATGCAGATGAACACCTAACGGTTCGAATATAGACAGTACAATATTAGTTGTCCTTCTGATTTCTGGAAAATGATGTAACTGGTAGGTTTTGGTGATCTCTTACTGCCTTCGTTCAGTGTTAATCAGTTAACAGATAATCAGCAATACAACAGCTCAGCAGGGAGAGACCTGCTGAGTAAAATACCAGTAATAGGTGAATGTTGCAATACAGATGTAATTGCTTGTGCTCAATAGAACCAATGAGCGAGAAACAACAACTAGGGGCCTCAAGGGAGTAGCAAGATTTTTCTTAGTAATGTTTGTCAGAAACCTAAAACCAAAAAGCTTATGATCTGTCAAAAAAATTGCTAATGCCTTTTGTAGCAGTTTGTCTGTTTTTACAAAGGAACTAATTCTGGCTATTTCCATATCCTTATTGCTCTTTTCACTTTGGGCAATGCTGAAGCAGGAAGACTTGCCAAATCTCTTGATTACTCACTGGAAAAATGTGAAGGTCTTGAATTTTTGGTATCCTGTGAAAAAATGAAAACCACTGGCACTTACCTTATTCTTGCACAGCTTGAACAAATTGAAAACTTGGAAATGAGAGCTATTTCTAATGTTGAAGAATTAGAAGTAACACAGCACTGTTTTTCAGTTGTGATAGAAGAGAATAATAGGATATCCCGAGTTGGAAGGGACCCATGAGGGTCCTGAGCCTGCACAGGTCAACCCCAAAGGGCAGCCCCAAGAATCACACCACATGCCTGAGAGTGAAGAGGAAAAAAAATGAGAAAAATCCAATGAAAAGCGAGGGTAGCAATAGAAAGTATGGAAAGGCAAAATTCAAGTTATGTTATCTCTTTGTTGTTTCAGAGCACATTATGATCTCTCCCAGTACCCTTGCACTACAAGTACACTTTTAACTTACACAAAACCAGTGGAAATGCAAGAAATAATTTGCTTAAATTATACTTTATTCAGGCAGTCTGACCTCTTCATGAAATCTGATGGATAAATGACTTCTGTTTTGTCTCTCTAGAATTCTCCAATCCCCAAATGGTGTCCTAGATATTTTCCTATGTCATTTTGTACTGAAAGTTATTCTTACCTTAAGGTGTTTTTACTGCTTAACATTGAATTGAGAAGAAAAATACAGCTTTGGCCACAAATAAGACTTTTTTGCCCAACAGGTTTCTGGCATAAGCAGCCACAGCAAAACTCTTAATAAGAGGATAGAGGAAGAGAGGGCAGGAGAGGAACTGTCCTTCCTCTGCTGAAAACAGAAGTATGCCTTCTGAGGGACAACATAAATAGTTTGTTGTTATTTGTTACACGCAGAACCTGCATGTGCAATGAGTGCTTAAAAATACACACTGTTATGATACTGCTACAGTTCAGTTGATATTAGAATGGAAAAAAATCAAAGATAAGTATGTGTTGGTATAGCAATGATCGTACTTAGATGCACATATCTGACTTCATATGTTATCTAAAGTTAGAAATGTGGTTTACGTGGGGCTTTTTAAATCTTGTAGTGTATGCTGGGTGTCATTGCACTCATCTATGATGGATGAGGAATAAAGGAGTTTGATTTTGTATCCATATCTTTGGGCACACTGTATATAATAGGGATTCAATCTTGACTTAAAAGTAACGGAATATTTTTCCCCGTTATTATTTAACAACTATAGATGCTCACTTTTTCTGTGATAAATGTCAAGAAAATTATAGTCTACTGGAACTATGGAATTGCATTTATCCATAGAATTAAAAACTGATACTGTCAGTGTCTGTTCTGACCGTGCTTTTTGGTTATCTTAATCTTGTCAGTTCTATTTCACCTGAAGAGTTTTTGCAAGTAGAAGCTGCTGGTAGTTTTCTTCTCTGATAGTTGAAAAGGTTTTTGAGGTTTCCTAAGCAATCTGACCTTCCTGTAGGCCTATGAAAAAAAAAAAGATATAACAGTTTTAAAACAGAAAAAAAAGTGCTATGTGATGATGAACCCATTTTTTTTCTTTTCAGTTGCCCTTCAATTGCTTTTGAAAAGTCAGCTGGGTGCAGATGTAAAATAACTGGATTTAAAAACAAAACAACTAATGCTGCTATTTGACCAAACCATTGTGTGCTAAAGATAAATTTCTACTATTTTGTGCATTTGAAAAATGATGGCTACAATGAAAATGCCAATATAACATTAACTGTAGGAATTACAATGAAGATGACTGTAAAATATTTCCTTTAACTACTTACTGACATGATAGAATGGCTAAGACAAGTAAATAAAAAGAATCACCTTTGAACAGTTGTGCTGAAAGTGGCAAAGACAGCAGCTAAAAGTGAGATTGCTGTTGCTGGCTGGAATGTGGGCACTTAAACAAGAACTCTTTTTGCTAATTTTTAGCTATCCTGCAAGACTTTAGGCATGAGACTCCAGCCATTATGGATGTCTCTAAATTACTACTGGAACACCAGGTGAGACATCTTCATGTAGTTTAATGGGATTAGAGGTGTCTTGAAAGAGGAAGGGGTTTACCAGGCAGTTTCTTTCATGGTGGAGTGTTGATTGAATTCAGCACTACCTTTCTGTATTTTGCTGAGAGCTAGGGGCTCTGGACAAGGGTCTCAAAGTTGCATTCTAAAGCAAGAAGTTTTCTGTCTGGATCTGGTATCCTAGTGAACTGTCCATCAAAACAAGAAGCTGGACAAAACTGAAGCCTTGCTTCAGCAGAGGGCTACACTAACTGAATAGCGTATGGAGGTTTTGGCTGGAAGGAGAGCTATGTGGATGTCTTCAAGATTGCAGTGTCTTTCTTTAAATCTCTTAAACATTTTTTCATTTCTCTTGAGATTATGAGACAGTTGGTACTGGTTCAATAAAAGATGGACTGCTTAAACTTAAACAGACTGCAGTGCTTCTTGAGGGTAACACTGAGGTCTTCCCTCGATATTTGATATCCCAAATAATTAGTCTTTTCCATTTCTTCTTCAATTGGGAATGATTGCTTTAAGTGTATGGAACTTGAATGATTCATTTCAGAATTATTTTTCAAGTTGTACCAGGGGAGGCTTAGACTGGATATTAGGAAAAATTTCTTCACAAAAATGTTTGTCAAGCACAGATTGCTGTGGTTGAGTCCTGGAGGTATTTAAAAGATGTGTATATGTGGCATTTTAGGGACATGGTTTGGTGGTAGACTTGGGAGAGTTATGTTTACAGTTGGACTCAGTCTTAAAGCCTAAATGATTCTATGATTCAAAGTACATGACCATAATATTAAGATCAAGTAACTCTCAGTGTAATTAGTTGCTTTTCTGACATAGCTTGCCACTTCAACAGTTTGTGTGGTTGTAGAAGAGTTCATGTTAAGTCAAAGTTAATACTCAAAAATGGCCTTCATGTCACTGAAGCAGATTGTTATAATCCCTTTCTAGTCACTAGTAGAAAAAGAATAATTGAGAAATGGCATTTGTCTGAGCCTTACAGGCACACTTCACTTAGAATGAAATAATCAATTCCTTAGAAATATCTATATTTCTTCTTTGGCTGTTAAAGCAATTTAAGCGACTATCCAAAATTGTCACCTATTACATCTACAGTGTAGATGTAAAAAAGTTTGAGAGAGATTGTAGATACAGTGCTTACCTGGAATGCCTGTCTGCTTAAACTACATTAGGAAAATTTTTAGTGATAAAATAAATACATAGATAGATCTTGAATGATTACTCTGAACAATTTATTACCATATTAATAGTCCAGGTAAATTGTTTCTGTATAGAAATTCATTAGTGTGTAGCTAGTAATTGCTACCTATCAGCATGCTTTAAAAGAGCACTAGTGTTTAAAAAAAAGTGTTATATTTCTGCTTTTTCCTCTCTTCATGTGAGGTTTCCTGTGCTGGTCTAGTTTACCTTATGCACTTACAATCCTATGATGAAAACACTTTTAAAGAATGTGTAATAATCTTGGTGCTTTCTTTTGATTGCATACTAAAAGAAATAGTTCTAAAGCAAGTCAAGGAATAGTTTGACACTATTACTAGTTTTTGCATAAAATGTAGCGTACAATTAAAGCATCTAATTTGGTTCTTTTGTTGCCTTGTATTTTTTTTTTAATCCAGCGTTTGGATCTTATAATAGTTTTGCAGTACTCAGTAGATCTCTGAAATCATGTTGTATTTTTTTTGTTCACTCCCTTCTTGCTTCCCCCCATAGGATCTAAGTTGAGAAGAATGTCTGTGCAATGTTCATATACTATTACTAATGTCTTTGTTCTAAGAATGGCTCTTGGAATTGTGTAGGAATTGATATTTCTTAACTTTTATACTGTCAGGAATTTTTTAGTAGAATGAATGAAGTATGTAATTTGCACTTACTATCACGGTGTCTTGTATTTTTAGGAAAAAAAGGTGCTCCTTGATACGTGATGTATGAAAAAAAAACCACCTTAACCTAATACCTTCAGAGAACAGATGATTTTGTGTTATCAAGTCACATTAACTATTGTGTTAACATGGAACTGAAGTTCTACAATTAAATGTAAAGCCTGAAATGGCAGGGTTATTTCTTGTTGACCTGATCTGTAAACTACAGCCAGGGTAATGCAAGACACACTCTTAATTTAGTGCTTGTAGTTTGAGTGGTCATTAAATGATGAATAGGTACTTCTAACACAGCCAAACCTGTATTGTTTGAAAATAGTTCATTTCAGGTGCAACATTTCAAGACTTGATTAAGGTAATTGTTGTAGTTGACTACATTAGCTTGTTTGATGTATTGCCTTTTTAAGTTTTCTTCATCTTAATTGGAAAATATTTAACTATATCAACATTATGTCTTTGAGTAATGGGAAGGAAGACCTGCTAGCTGCCAAGTTGTCTTCTATTACCTGCAGTTTAAATCTGAGAAGCATATGGCAGTAATCACACCAAAATGCTTTGCCCCACTTGGGGCTCTCTCCTTACTTTAGACATCTTGCTATATCAAAGAGATTCAAGGAAGGGCTGGAACTTATGGTGCCCCTGGACGCTACCTTTAGAGAGCAGGAGTGACTGTTTTGTTTCATTTGGGTTCTGATTTGTTTGGTTTTTTTGTCAATCTAGGGAAATCCATTTAAGTTGATTCACTTTTCCAGCCTGTAACTGAAGAAAATACTCCAAATCAAGCTGCTAGTACTATGGAAGAGGTATTCAATTAGCAGATTCTGCAGTTCTCTTTATATGCCAATGTTTAACTCTAGCGGGGAAAAGAAAAAGTCAATTTTTTAAATACTGCTACCAGGAAAACTCAGTTTCTTCTCACTTTTTTTTTTTTGGTCTCAAACTAAGTGATAGACATCTGCTGCTGTGGCAGCTGGAGAAGAGCAAGGCACATGTAAGCAGCTGATATGGGTATAGAGCTGACAAAAGGGTAAACTGGACTTTGGAAAGTAAAATAATCTCAGCTGGTAAATGCTAGAAGTATCCAAGATTAAAAAAAATTCACCCTAACATAGCAAGATAAGCTCATGGGCATACTGTTAATGTCCAATCCTAGCCAAATGGTCATAATTCCTCTGCAGCATGTAGACGTGTGCAAGAAAAGATACAATTCCCTTCAAACTTTTTACAATATAGTAACTGGATAACTAAGTATTTCGAAGGCAGGGAGAAAATGAGGAAGGTCAGTTTATATTCACCACGGAAGTATTTGTGATGTTCTTCAGTCGGTGTTTCTGTCGGTTTAGCAACTTTTCCTTTACTAAGTGTGTCCTCACATATTTTGCATGCTTTAGAAGCAAAAATAGGAAAAAAAAATTCCAGTGGTTTACCTGACACAAAAAAGAGTGCCTGGAAAAGTGCACTACAAAGGCTTATGGTTCTTCTGTGTTACTGTCTCCTGGCTGTCAAGTCTAAATAGTTCTTCAACTATTGTGTGAACTGATATTGATAACCTAAAGCTAAAAATCGTTGCACTGATCAAAGCAATACATTTTAAAGGATGAAGGATGTTTGGAAGATAATTGCAACTGTAAAACAAACCTCAAAGAGACAGAACAGGTCTCACAGAAAAATGGCAATGTTTTAGTTTTGCTGGTTTCTGCCTCTTCAATGTTTCTCTAATCTTTACACAGAAACCATTCCTTTCAGGTACTTCTCAAGTCTTTGCTGAGAACAGAAACTGAGACTCAAGATCCACAGTCATATTCATCCTGAGTCACATGACTGCTGGGCTTGCTGTCTGAAAGTCAGGATAAACTTGTAGTGCAGTGAACTGCACTTGGACTTGAACTTCACGTGGACTTGAAGTGAACAGAACAGTATATATTAACATTGATGAAAAATAGGTCTGATGCCACTTGTCACCTCTTGAAGTCATCCTGGAGATTAGGCTATAGAGGAAGCAGAATCTGATTAAACACAAGGAAACACACAGTGTGTTTTGTTACTGCTGTCAGTTCTGCTCTAAAAAATAAATAGTGTCAGAGAGGTTCCTGTCAAAGGTTTGAATTATACTGCTAAAATCCATCAGTAAAATATTAGAGTGATTAGAGACAAACTCAGATGGAAATCTGAGAGAAGAGTTATTCAAACCTTTCTCTTTCCCTAAACAACCCGTGTGAGGATGCTTAATGAAGGAAATTAGGCCTTCACAGTCTGAACACTTCTGTACTTAACTTTTTTCCAACTCTCCTTAACTTCTACATGGGGTAATACTTGTAAGCTTGGTTTGTGCAGACATCACACTGGAACATATGCATAGCTGGCTCCTTAAATTTTCAATCCAATCAATGAGCTCATTGATGAAGGAAAAATTTCTTGACCTCCCGTCCCTATGCTGTTTGATCTGTGCAAGGTATGAGTTGTCTGTTCAGCCTGAAGCTTCAGACAGAAACTGTTTCTCAGTTTCTGAGAAACAAAGTTCATATTTAATCTGTTCAGGCAATTGTATGATTGGAAGACAAAACAGAAATGAATGAAAAATAAAAGAGGTATAATTTTTTTGACTGCAGTGAATTAAGGTAAATTATAAGGGAATCAGTTATTCTTAGATAAGGTAAACTGACCTAAAAGAGAAATATAAGCTTTTTGGAGAAGTTATTTGAAGTTGCTCACCTACTGCTCAAAAATGCCAAGGGACTAGTATCTAAATTTTATTCATGTTCATAATACTTCTATAACTTAAGGAAGAGACAATATTAATCCTCATATTATTAGCAGTAAAGTACAATTATTTAAGGGCCTCAAAAAAGGCCAGAGTTCATGGTTTCTATTTGAGTTAACGAGTATGGTCCCTTCTGACCTTTGGTGTAAGGGCTCTTAACTGAAAAAATGGGCAAATTTAGTATGCAGTACAAAATGTGAACAGAAGAGACCAACCACGCAGTTTTAAGTGAAATAAATAGTTGCAAAGATTGTCATTGAGTAGCCTGAAATGAGGGCTTTTTCCTAATGAGCAAGATGAAAGAAATAATTGTCTTGTGATTGTACAGCCTCTAGCACTAATTCCAATCAGCAGCACGGGGCAGGTGGTCCTGCCACCAGGCTCTTCTTCACTCATTAAATGGAGTAGGCTGATGAAACTGGCCTGTCTCACAGGCATGGAGATACTGTGTGGTCTTGGCAAAGTATTCCTGTTGCTGACAGAGCATTCTGTTTTTTAAACAGGTATTTAGAGTGCAAATACATTGACTGTGGTGCTCACATAGAAACTTTCAAGTTCTTCTTCTAAAATATCAGTTAATTGATTAGAAAGACAAAGCTAGTAGAAAATTCAGTCTTGGGTGTTTACTAAAAATATTTTTGGTAGAGAAGAGGAATACCATGCCATAAAACACGTATTGATATGGCAGGACAGATCTGGGCAACATGTTCAGAAACCTGCTAAGTGCACTGTGTTCTTTAGGCTGACATAGCATCTTTTTAGGATGAAGGGGGAAGAGATATTCTTAATTCTGGAAAGCAGGATGAACACTGGGGATAGGGAAGGAAAGAGGAGGCCAAGATTGTTGACGCTGCAGGGTGTTTTTTCTCCTTAAGTCACTCTGAAGCTCTTCATAGTAGCTTCAGTGACATGCTTTAGTGGAATAACCCTTCTCTGAGTCAGGAATAATTTAGCCAGGAAAAGAGGTCCTCCTACAGAAGCTTTTGCATTGTGCAGTCATCCACTGCTTGTTTCACTGAAGAGCAGAACAAGTCAAATAATAGAAAACATTATCTATTATCAACTCCTTCACAAATTTATTTTAATGTTGTTTTTTAGAGGGTGAATACTGATGAGCATGTCACAGATGCTTGCTAGCATAAATTAAGATCACATGAGGTCTAAAATGTTCGTCAGAAGATAAGTTTGCCAATAAGTTAGTGGAAGACCTGTCAGCAGCATAAAGCATTGTGCAGTGAAGAGATGCACACAAGCTCCAAGAAAAACCAGAAGCAGGCTACTCATGATAGCTTAGATTCTGTGGGGAGCAATTTGGTTTATTAAACAGTCTTCAATTTGCATTGTTAACCAACCACTCATTTACCTACTGAGTTTTTCTCTGCATAGCTGTAATTTTGCCCACGGATAGTACACAGGCAATGTTTGAGAAGGTTGTTGGACTCTACCCATCTGGGAAGACAAAGAAATGTTTCTGAAGATCAAAGGGCAATATTTGCCATATAAATTGGTCCAAAATCACGTGCAAGTACACAATATCTTGCCATTTCAGTAAAAGAAAACATGTTGGTTTATATTAAAGACAAATGGACAATCTTGCACAAAAAACCCCACCAAAATGCATTTTGCTGGATACTTGTAAGAGCTCGGTTTTACCAGCAATTCTGATTCTCACACTTTGAGGGAAGTAGGCCTGTTACTGCCCAGAGATCAGCAATAAGACTGAGTACTAGCATATGAGGAGGAAGTTATGAGGAAATACTGAAAAAAATGGGTTTTCTTGACTAGTGGAAAGACTTGAGGGACTGTGTAAGCCTTCAAATAAGTGTAAAACATTGTGGGAGATCAAAGCAATGACCTATTCTTGCCCTACATTCATGGGGTAAAGAAGTCATAAGCTAGAACTGCAGCAAAGGATGTCTTGGGTTGGATTGAATAAAACTTTCCAAGGATTAAGCTAGTTAAACATGGTATTAGGTTTTCTATAGAGCTGGTACAATTTCCAGTAAAACTGATGGGAGGAGGGATTATGATTCTGTCTGTGTGAATGATTTGAATCCTTATGGCCTGCCCCAAAGTGAGAGCTCTCCTAGGACAATTTCCAAGGCTGTGTGGCATTGCTTTTTCAACCTAGAATATCCTCAGCAAGATCTGAGGATCTATCTGTCTCAGGCCAAGTTGGATGGATGCTTATGATAACGATAACAAGCACAAGGATTACCTTTTTTCTTATTTTGAATAATACATCCCCATGTATGAGATGCTTAGTAATTCTTTTTTCTTCTATGTGTTTTCTCCTACGTGTTCCCTTGTTCAAGGTTTTCCTGTTGTCCTGACATCTGACATGTCAAGTTAAACAAAATCTCTGGCAAGTGTCTGGGAATGACTGAAATAACTCAAGGAGTTCAATAATTATATGTATTAAGAAAGATGAGTGGAGCTGAAAGTAAACAAATGCTATATTGCGATGATTTAGAAAATCAGGAGGATCTGTTTGCTTGTTTCCATGAAATTTAAATAGATTTGTAACCTGGAAAGATATTTTAAATTTATAGTCTAGTTGAAGCTTTATTTTCACACTTCTTGTGACAGAACACTTTAGTAAATTTTACTGCTGAGTTGCATTTACCAGCGTGTTATGGCTATGCAAATTTGGAGAAACTTTCATTTTCAACATCTAACTAAATTTTCTTATTATGACAAGGCACTTCAGAATCTAGTCAGAATCTCAATATCAAGTAAATGAACTGGTGTTTGAAACTTGAATGGCTCAGAGAGAGACTACTCACCCTGCATCATGGTCTATTCAGGAGCTCAGTAGCTGCTCTAAATTCAGTGTATTAAAATTGGAAAATTGTGTCCCATGCTCAAGTCTGGACAAGGAAGGATTGAATATGCTTTGTCTGGAAGAAGATGGATGCAGAATTAGCTGCCTGTGCCAGGGTGTGACCTGCAGTCATTGCAGTGTGCAGAGGCTTTCTGGTTTCTTGACAACACTGTCTTTGCATTGCAGTGCTCGTAACAACTGGTAAAATGAGGTTCTTGAAAGCAAGATTAACCAGGAAAGCAACGTCCACCCCTTACTCATTAATACCTTAAGACAAAAATCCCACGTACCTCTTTCCCTGTGTAGTTGAAGTATTAAACTTTGACCAAAGTTTGCAAAATAAAAACTCCTGCATTTGATAAAAACTCCTCCATTTGGGGAGCTACTGAGGTAAAAGCTGTGGATTTTTCTTTCTTGGCTGTTTCAGTGACTTATTTTCCTGCATCTATTTTGATTGTGCACGAAAGATGTCTGTGGCTCCAGGTTGAACAAAGAAAAGCTGCTTTTTAGCACTAAAATAAAAAGGAAATGGCTTTGCTTTATGTAATATTATATTTTAGTCTTTCAGAATTAATTTTGATGCAACTTTGCTCCAAATTGTAATATAAGCTTTTCAGGAACATCTGAATTGTGCTGAATCCAGGGGAATAAAACCCCAAAAACTTCAGTGCTTGATTAGCTTTGCAGCATTTTCTGAGTAATATGCAACTCCTGAATAGGTATTCTTGGCTATAGAACAAATCTGAAATACACATTGGTAGTGACAATATTTCTATGAAATGAATTATGCTGAATAGTGAATTTTTGCTGCCATAAATATTCAGCAAGGAAGAGGCAAAGAGACTGGCTTTGAGGGCACAGGTCAAACCACATCCCTCTGCTGTGACATGTTTGTCGTGTCTTTCTAACCTAAGTTTCAGCATTTTCTTCACAGGCAACAAATGAATCCCAATGCTCTGTTTAAACTGTTTAAGGAAAAAACTTAGGCTTTGTTCACTTTGAATCAGTTTGCTGAATATGACTATTTCATGTTGTATGTATTTCTTCAGATGCTAGCTGTAGGAGTACAAATTTCATATATTGGTTTGACAGTGTGTATCAGGCAAAGTTTAGAAATACAGAAGTGTTGCTTTTAATAGTAGCACAGACAAGAGCATCATTGTCAGCAAGTCCAAGGGAATAACATGGAAACACATGCTTCTGACTGTGTTTGCTTGAGGCAAGTGAGATCAGTGTATACAAATAAAGTTTGTGAGGCTGTACAGGAGTTAAAAAAGAAAATGTATGTATGGATTATATTGATACTAAAGCCTAGCATAGCAAACTTCTTGGAGCAGGTACAAGACTTCTAGTGCCCATAAGGCAGACAGAATTGTACTTACCTTGAATGAGTACATGGAGTACTTGGATCCTCTGCTACATTGCTAGCAGACAGAAAATCTGGGCTTTATCTGTTGCATCTTTCTATGAAACCACTTAAAGACCTGTTCAGTAAATAAGCACTGTAATGTCTGTATTATAGTTTGAGCTATATTGTATATGCAGACTGTTTCTTTACAGAAGCTTTTCTATTGGAGAATATAAGTATATTTAAAAGAAAGCAGAGAACTGTTCTGGTCACAGAAGGGAAGAATTCAGGAAAAAAAAACCCCAAGGCCTTTATTTATGGGGATGAAAAAGAATTCATTGCTTTCCTGTCATTTACAGAAACATTCTTTGCTATGTCCTGTCCTGCAGAATTTTATCTTGATTTGTCTTGATTTATCTTGCAGTAGGCTGTGGAGGTTGCTGATGATTAAGCACAAAAGCATATTTATGGATGGCTAGGTGTAATCCAAGTAACTGTTAAGAAAATCTATGCTTCCTATATTTATTCTGGGCGATGGAAATGAAATGTGGAAAGTAAAGAGAAAAGCAGCTCTTCCAGACAGTTGCAATGTAAACTGTTTGAATGAAATGCTTAACCCAATTGTAGACAGAATTAGAAAATTTGATAAAGGGAAATAGAAATTAGAAAAGCTTCCAGCTTCCAAGTACAGCAGAAAAATCATGCATATTTTGTCCTTACAAGATGAAGATATGTGGAATCACTTCACACATGTTAATTTATAGTTCCTTAGGTGTGATTATTGAAAAATTATATTCTGTGAAAGGCTTCTAAACATGTCTAAAGCTACCTATCCCATACTATAATAAATCTGATATATTTATGATGATGATGATTGGGAGGTCTTTTTAAATTATGGAGAAGATCAGCATGAATGTATTATTTGATGCCTTAGTACGTTCACTTCTCAACTTAGTACTTTGCATTATAGTAGGAGCTAATAAGCCAGTGAAATAAAATAATTACTATATTTCCTTACTTACATGTAAGAACTTTTTATGGTGACCAAAGTTCTGTCTTTTTAGGTAGTGGCCTAAGCTGTTATGACTGCATCAAGCAAATCCAACAGCATTAATGACTGAAGGAATTATAAAACATGTCCTATAGAGAGCAGTGAGACAAAGCAGAGATATTCTTCATCATGCTTCACAGTGTTTAAAGACTAGTAGACTCACCTAAATTTTGGCCTTTAAAGCCATTTTTAATGCCTACTAAGACACCAGTGGCCAATGTGAAACTAGAAGATTTAATAGCATGGCAAAACTTTGCATGTACACTTTTTCCTTATTTTTTTTTTTCTGCAAGAGAGTAGGTGGAATAAGGCACAATTTTTTTTTTCTTGTTCATTTGTTTATTTTTGTGGGGTTTTTTGTTTGTTGTTTTTTACTGTTGTATCTTCTTCTGGACTTCCTCAATATCAACTTTGAGGGTTTTGAGTCCGTACAGGTTATTAGTTTAACAGACAGGACAAAAAATGGACAGCTCCCAGCAGTATACACTTGTGTCAGGGAATGAGTAAAATGTCTGGTTTGAATGTTTCTCTCCATAGCAGGAATAGAAATAACATGTAATAAAAAATTGAGCTAAATCATGAGGAGTGTAAACTAGATATTTGGAAACCCTTAAAGCTTATTGTACAACGTAGGTCAAAATGTCTGCATAAACTAAACTTCCTTCTCCTTCATCAGAGGCTTGCACTGGAACCCTAATATAAAATGAAACATGGAAATTGATTATTTCTATTTAAGTGAATTTTTTCTTAAAAAAAAAAGATGCTTCTCTAAATGTTATCCAAATCAAATTTGAGAATCTAAGCAATGTTTTAAAAATCTGATTTAAAACCTCAAGGCGGGGTTTTCTCCTGGTCTAATTTAAGACTTTTTCACATGCCCCTGTGCTGTTTTCCTAGTTGCTCATCAATGAGAGAGTGAATTTTATGAATGTGATAGAAATACATGTATTCTTAAAACTGTCTAGCTTTCACCCAATATAATCTAGTGGTTTGGCAGTTCTTCCCAGCTGCAACTGGAAGTGTGCCTCTGAAAGGCTACTTAAAAGCAACATTTAGATGAGTTCTGCTTATTTGGAACTCAGTATTTTCTGTGTATGGGTATAATTTACTTCATTTTTTTTGTTATTCTTGAGTGTTGAGCATGGTGACAAAAACTTATTCCAAAAAAATTCCAAGAGCTTCATTACAGTTTATGTTGTAAAACATGGGGTCATGTTTTCCTTTTCAACAGTCTGGCAGGTATTGATAATCCAAGTTTAAGGATTTCTGCACAATGATGGTAATTCCATGGAATTATAGTTTTTGAGAAGGATTTTAATTTCCTCTGTTCTTCTAAAACACCTACAAAATCCAACAGAAAGAAATGAATGAAAGCAGCACTAAAACTGAGAATGAAACATGCTGATATGCATATGGCTCTTCTTGGAATAGACCACAGGTGGCCTTAAACTGTGAAGTACTAATAACTTCATCCTTTGGAATTTATATTGATTAACACCTATTCTTCTGAGGACAGAATTGACCAACAGCACTTAATTTTAAATGCTGTGTTACACTTTTGACTTCTTGGAACCAAGACATTTCAATGTTAACAAGAAGATGCTCAGCATTTCTTCTGTTTTTACTCTTTGAAATAACAGACATTGAGTGGGAGTATATGAGATTCTGCTCAGAAAATATATAAAGTCTCAGTTGCCCACATGAGAACATTTCAAATGACAAATAAGATAGCAGGATAGCTTTGTCAGGATATCAGAGGAAAAAGCCTTGAATCACAGCTGTCATCTTTCTCTGTCAAACAGGTACTGCTTTTGTAGGGTGCAAAGCCTGATCCTGATTTAGACTTCTGGATTTGTCAGTGTATCTGTGTTGTGTTGGATATGAATTACTAGAGGGAGGGAACCAGGTGTGTACCACCCCATCTGAGTGTGGTGACAAGAGGTGTTCACCCAAGGTACTGAGAAGCCCTCCTCTGCTTGCAGTAGGAGCAACTATCTGTGGGATTATTCTGAGTGCTTGCTAAAAGCAGTAACAGCTGAAGGAGTCACACAAATATTTTCATATTTGATTCATCAATTTGATTATGATGCATCAAGATGTAACTCATCTCCTGGTCTCTCCTGAGAAGGGGAGAAATAAGGGCAAGAATCTTCTGTCCACTATCTTGTGTAAACATCTGATTTAATTAATATTGCTACATTTGAGCCCTAGATGTGACTTGAAGCAAGTCTGCTCTTGACAACATCTACATTTTTGAGAAATTCAAGCCATTAACTGTTTTGGGGGGATGGTATAGTGTGAATCAGCTGGATTTTAGCAAACACAGGTCTATAGCTCAAATTGCTGGTACTGGAAAGGTGACAAAGATTGCACAGTCATTTTGGTGAGGAACAAGTCAAAACTACCCCAAGCTTTGATCCAAATCAGGTTTATAACTTCTAGTTCGAAGCATTCACATAATATGTAATACTTTCTAATATCCTAATCCCATAAAAATTCTCAGTTTCAGAAAAAGCCCTTTAAGACCTTTGCATCATACTGCAGAAAAAGACAGATACTGTAACTATTTGCTTGCACTTATGACAGCATTGGTTGCTGTAGTCACATCATAACTCACTAGTTTGGGAACACTGTATGCATGGCAATTAAAACATCACATTCAGCATCAGTTTTACATTTCTGCTATGAAGTTGTTTGCTACTTTAATCTACTAAGTGACTATTCCCTTTCTATTGTTTTAGGTTTGGTATATACTCTTTGCCTAACTTTTAAATATATTCCTTAAGTTGATGGAGAGTAGTTGCTGTTTATCTTGGAAGTCTTTTATGTTATAGTTTACAAAACAACACCTCTGTTACAATTGACCAGAGATAAAGCATTATTTAAATATCTTCAAGAAACCCCTAAAAAGTCAGCATTTTCAATCCAGGTGGATTTCTATGACAATATGGGCAGATGTAGCTGAACATAAAAATGACAGAGGTTTGTAATGTAAATAAGGGAATCTTAAATTTCCCAGGAACTTGTTTGTTTGGCTAAAAACCCCCAAACAAATGAGCTATGTGGAAACTGAGGCTTCAAAGCAAGAAAATGTCAAATTGCATGCTTTTGAAATGATCTTTCTAGACCAGCCTTGATGAAAACAGTTTAGAATGTGATGCTGTGCACAGAAGTCTATCTATGCTCAGGCTTGCTAGAATAAATCCATTAAGTTCCTAAGCTGAATGAGTACCCTTCAAGAAAGGTTGATTTTTTTGATACTACAGTTTTAACTGTAGAAGCGGGTGCCGAAATCTTTGGACAAGTTAGTACATATTTTAACTTGGAGCATCTAGTGTTGTTTAGTAAGCAGATGAACAAGAATGCTTGCATCCAGGATGTTTCACTGCATTTACTGCTTTCTGTTTCCTCTTTACTTAATTTTAAAAGGATGTGACATTAGGGAGGCTGAACGTGTCCACCAACTGGATATAACTGAGGGCCCTCAGCAAAAACAATACTGAAAAATAACTTGAGCTTGTCTTGTCTTATTTTGTCCTTAAGACTTTTATAAACTCACTTCAGTCTTGCATAATATGAACCATTGCCATCCCTCATGCTGAAGACCATAAATGATTTAACAGCACTTCTTTGTTGAAATTCTTATATATATACCATTTCACAAAAGATCTCAGCTTTTTATTTATTTGTTTGTTTATTTATTTTTTGACTTTTAATGCATGTTGAGGCTGGAACAATGATTTAAAATCTCACATGCAGTAAGTATTGTGATTCATACAGTTAGGTAAGTAAATGATACAGAAAATGTGTGCACAGTTGGGTTCAGAGCTTAATGCCTGGGCTATTATGCCAGTAAGGAGTGTCTGCAGTAACATAACATAAAAACTTGAAATACTGTATTGCTTTAGACAGGAGGCTGGTTTTCTTTTTTTAGTTCATGAGTGTTGTCAGTCTTTCCTAAGTTTTGTAAAGGATCTAATGATGAAGAACATAATCACAAGTGGCATTCACCTAAATGTCTTGCATTTTGATGGGACTTCTGTGCCATGTGCACAGGCAGGGAGCTAAAAGATTAAGTTATATAAATTTTCATTTCAAGGTCTGGCTGCTGTGTTTGTATATTATTCTCAAGAATTATGAGTAATTCATCTCTTAAGCCAGAGCAATTGGAAGGAGATTTCAGTAGCTTAAATCCTGTAAATTGTAGCTGAATAAAATACAGTATGAAGCTGAAATGCCTCATCAGACAAGGA
Organism: Pseudopipra pipra; assembly: GCF_036250125.1. Taxonomy (NCBI): domain Eukaryota; kingdom Metazoa; phylum Chordata; class Aves; order Passeriformes; family Pipridae; genus Pseudopipra; species Pseudopipra pipra. The sequence continues at coordinate 17,841,588 of NC_087550.1, forward strand.
CTGAATAGAAAGAGCGGGGCAGAAGCTCTGAGTTGGGCAGGTGAGTGAAATGAGTGATGAGTAGATTAGGTGATGACACAGCATGAAAAAAACTTGGAAAGTAATTTTCTGCTTAATAGTTACTTACTTGCTGGTCAGCAAGCAGTAGCTTATTCAATTGCAATATCTTGCAGGACTTATTTACAGGCAAAATTTTGGGGTTAAAATGCAACTTGAAACAAAATTAACCTCTTTTTCCTGTCATTACTTTAATGCAGCAGGAAAACATCTTTGTGGTGTTATGGTGATGGCAAAAACAGGGAAGTAACGAGGAAAAACTTACTTAAACAGCAGCGTAAGGTTTGGGAGGTGGAATGATGCTGATATAATGGGAAGATAATTTTAGCAGCCATTCCACAGAGCAACTTAGGAAGAGTGAGGCCAGGAAAGAATTTACAAAAACAATCAAGTCATGTCTGTGACTGAGACAAAGGACTTGCCTGTGTGAAGCAGGAGAGGTCTGGCTCTGAGTGTTTCCTGTCCATGTGTGGTACAGTTTCTGAGAAATAAGATAACATTGGGATAAGGAGCCAGACAGAGATAGAAGGGTAATGACCACATTGGCTCTTTTGAGTTGTCATTTCACAGAATGGTTTGGGTTGGAAGGGACTTTAAAGGTCATCTAGTTGCAAACCACTCAATTTCAATAAACACAACTTCATCCAGACAGAATCTCTCTCAAGTTCAATCAGTTATAGAGTTTGTTCAGTGCAGTCTGTCCATCTTCCCTGAAACAATTCCCTGGTAACTACAAGTCCTTCAAAAATTCTAAACTCTCAATTGCACCAGAAAATATGCAGATAAAGTTTTGATGTATAAACATCTTTCACTTCTGACTGCTCTCAGACTGGTTTGGATACCAAAAAAATCACAAGAGAACAATATTTCATGTTTGATAAGTCCAAGGAAAATCTGGACTTGAATAGCTGGTTCTTTCTAAGGGACAGTCTGAATTAAGAAATCTTGTCTTGCTGCAATTGCTACCCTATATTATTGGGGTAGTACTTAATTCCACATAGTATTTAATTTCTAAAGTGTGTAAGTAGTTGGATCAAAATTCTGTACTCAAAGTATTTCCAAAATATGTCAAGAAAAGTAGTCCCATCCCCTTATGATTGTCCTGATACTAACAGAGAAAATTATGAAAATCTTTACTGAATAATGATTCATTATGTAGACCTAATATATATCAAACGTCTGTATTTCAATATTAAAAATTATATTTTTAAGGTTTTTTTTGGTAAAGTGACATGATCAGTGTTCTGAAAAATTTTAAAATAGATTTAATAAATTTTTGATCCATTTTTTACACACCATGAAAGAAGCACATAGTAGGCTGCTTCTTTACAAAGAACTGGTTTCTCTCTTAAAACACTACCTATTAATTTATTTAACCTATATTTAGTTAGTGCTGTCAATATAGTATTCTGAATAATATAATTTAATTCTTTAGGATCTTCAGACATCTCAGAGATATGCTGTAAAAGAGCTGCCTCATGGCCTTTTGTTTTCTATATTGCATAGCTTTTTGCCTTGGCAAAAGAACGTATGTTCTGAAAGTGGGCACTTCTATTTGTTTTAAATCTTTTCAGATGTACCGTGTAAGCAATCTTTTTGCATTCAGTAGTCAATTAATATCCTTCTATTTGTCTATTTCAAGCTTGTTCTGGTGGCTGTGTGTTCCTCATCACTGAACTGATGCACTGTGACTTCTTGTCTTTATTGCATAATAGGGATTTTCAAGCCTTCTAAGCCTTCTGTGTGTCAGAATGAGGAAGTTACCATATAATACTGGATTTCACAGAGCAATAAATGCTAGTAGAAAAAAGACTAAGATATCAGTGACCTGACAAAGCAATTGCATAAAGCTTTGTAGAAATGAAACCATTAAATTTGTTCTATGATTCCTTCTCTAAATTAAGTCCTTGCAGGTTTCAGATGCAATGTCCAATAAGTTGTAGTGTAAGAATCCTTGAAAACAATTTGAAACACTTGATAGTGGACTAGGGAGGGACTTAATAGTGTGTTTATGGTGTAAATGTTGTCTTTTGTGTAATGACAGCTGGAGGGGAGAGGTAGGACTCCAACCATTCCCCACTGGCCACACTGTGTGGAAAAAATACATAACCATTTCTATGAACAGCCCACTGAAAGTGCCTGTATTGCTTATCCAATCTCAAGGAACAATGATGTTGCCTAAACTTTTCCATCCCTCACCACCTTTAAGAGAAGTTAGGTCGCCTGTTGGTCAGGTGAAAGATGACAGACATGCATGATAACTCTGGATGTATGGACAGACTGGGAATGAGACGCTGGAAAGCAGTGCTGTGGAAAAGGACCTGGGTGTCCTGGTCTAGGGCAAATTGAATATGAGGCAGCAGTGCCCTGGCAGCCAGAAGGGCCAACCATGTCCTGGGAGACATCAGGCAAAGCATTGCCAGCCGGGCAAGGGAGGGGATTGTCCTGCTCTGCTCTGCACTGGGGCAGCCTCACCTTGAATATTGTGTGTGGTTTTGGGTGCCACAATACAACAAAAGATATTAAGCTCTTAGAGAGTGTCCCTCCAAAGGAGGGCTACAAAGATGGTAAAGGGTATGGAAGGGAAGCTGTGTGAGGAGTGGCTGAGGTCACTTGGTCAGTTCACCCTGGAGAAGGGGAGACTGAGGGGAGACCTCATCCCAATCTGCATCTTCCTTGTTAGGGGAAGAGGAGGGGCAGGTGCTGATCTTTTCTCTGGTGACCAGTGACAGGACCTGAGGGACTGACATAAAGCTGTGTCAGGGAAGGTTTAGGTTGGATATCAGGATGAGGTTTTTCACCTAGAGGGTGATTGGCACTGGAACAGGCTCCCCAGGGAAGTGGTCACAGCACCAAGCCTGACAATTCAAGAAGCATTTGGGCAGTGCTTTCAGACACATGGTGTGATTCTTGGGGCTGTGTCCTGTGCAGGGCCAGGAGCTGGACTGTGACAATATTGATAGGTCTCTTCTAACTCAGGATATTCTACGTTTCTATGATAATTTTTAAGTTTTGTAATTTTTAATCATAAAATATTTATCCTCAGTAATGATCTGGAAAGATATTAGAATAGTTTCTAATCAATTTAACAAGAGTCAGATGCACCAAGAACCTGAGAAAGGACTCTGAAGTGTGCATTTAGCATTTTTTTTAAAGATAAGGGAAATTTCGGTCAACCAGAGAAAAGAGTTTCATTTTGTTTCTTAGAGCATTAAGAAGGTGTTGGATAGGAAGTGATGTAGGAAAAATCTGTAAATAACTTTTTCAAGAATAAAAAAATGCCAGACTGCATACCTCATGGAAAGTAAATCTTACCAAGCACGACTGTTACATTGGTCTTGGATTGTTTAATGTTAGAAAAGCTTCTTAACACTGGACAAAGCTGGGGGAGCAATAAATAATGGTGCAGACCTGTTGGTGGAATCCATCCACAGAAATTGCTGTGGGACATCACTGTGAATGTGGCTTTGGTTTCTCAGATGGTAATTGGAAGCAGCACCACCCACTCCTGCAAGAGTTGTCACAGACTTCTGAAATTACTAGTTGCCTGTTTTGTGCCACTGCTGAAAGGAAAGGGCAATTCTGTTTTTTATAGCCTTGGGAATATGAAGCAGTCAATTGTATTTGCTGTACAGGTATGACAACATCAGGAGCCTGGGAAGGGGAGAAAAACCCTGAAACAAAACACAAAATCTGCACTGCATTCAGAAAAGAAGAAAAACATGGTATGCCTTTCAGTGAGGCTAAGATCTATTATTTGAAAGGATTGAAAGATGAGCTTGTACTAATCCAAGTATTTTTGAGGGGAAGAGTCTTTTGACTGAAGATTGCTTTTTAATATAGCAGAAAGTGATGAATTCTGTAGCTGAAAGGTGAACATACACAAAATGAGTCCAGAAATGAGACATGTATTTAATGGGGACAGCAGCTAATAATTGAAATATCTTACCCATGGATATGCTCACTTTAACCTCATTTCACCTTTGAAAAATTGTGTATCTCAAACATTTATTTGAGCTCCAGGTTTGACTTACAGACTTCAGGCAGAAATATTGAAGCCACTTGGCTTATTGTACTAAAGAGGTTAGGCTAAGAGTTTTGCAATGTTGTGGCTTTTAGAGTATAGGAATCTGCGTTACAATATACAGTTAGATTGCTTGACCCTGATCACAGCTTGTATACATCACAGTTATTTTTCTTTACTCGTCATTCAGACAGGAAAAATTGACTTTGGCTTTTTCTCCCCTGTGCAAGCATGTTAAGCTTTTCTCCAGTCAAGTGTTCAAGGCTTTTGATATTTTTATGGTTCACAGAACCGCAAAAGATGTCAAGTTACTCCAATGAAAGTGCTTAAAGAAGTCTGGCAATTGGTACCATCCTGCAATAAAATATGGAATGTTAAATGAGTCTGTTAAAAGTTTGTTTAAAGGTATTAAGGTAAAATAAAATTCTATCATGACTAAAGATACTTCATGTCATTGTATTTAAATAACTTTGCAGAGCAAACAGTGCAGGAAACTGGTACGTTGATCACAGAAATTCACATTGTCGTGCCTCTGGTGTATTGCAAGAATAAATACGATAGCTTGAGGAATGCACATGAAATATGTTACCGATACAAGGTAAAAGCAGAATTAAACCTATTTAAGTCTGCTTATGGCTACTTGTACAGTACTTTGTCTGCAACACTGATGACCTATGGCAATCTGTTATGCCCACACATTTCACAAGGCTTTCATACCCACTGGCTTGCATTTTCCATAAAAAGCGTTATAGAAACTTGAATATGCAAGTTGGGTCCAGTTTATTTTTACTTCTGTAACTAAGCCTAAAACTGATATATAAAGGATTGATTCTTCCTCTGCAGCTTGGAACTAGCCATTAAAATTACATGATATAAATGATAACAAAAACTTATAAAAACTAAGTATGCAGACTATTTCAATGCTCAGTTTTTCTCCTTCTCCTTAGAGTAATTCTTTTTTTTTTTTTTTTAACAAGGCTGAGTTGCTGTTTGGGTGTGGAGAAAGTCCATAACAACCAATCTAGTGTAATTTCAGCTTTGGTACTGACAATGTGCATGTCCATGAGGCTGACTTAAAAACAGTTTAATATTTTTCAGCATAGGTAAGAAAGCTGAAGGTAGCAAGTGAAGCACTCAGCCAACAGATATAATGTGAGACAGTCAAAAATCTTAGTGCTGGAAGAAATAGGATATTTAATACAAAATTAAATGCTTACTTCTTGATAGGTCAGGTGGAATCTTAGCAGCTTTTTTTCTTATAGTATGTGAGATGGAGAAGTCCCTGTCTAGAATCTGTAATAATAGAAATTAGAGTTTTTATCCCCCTTGCAACCTTAAAAACATTATAAGGTCAAATATTGACCGTTACTGAACATCCCCTGGGACATCTGGACAGAAGGAATTTGAAGAATAAAAAAGAAAAGACCAAACCCCCAAACCCACAAGTATACTGCGTGAGACCTAAAACGCTCATTCCTTTGTTTCTAAAATTTTGCTCTATTTCTTAATTTTCTACAATATAAGATTTAAAACAATGATATAGTTAATCTTAATCTCATATCTCATATGCTTCTATTCTTGATAAGTATCTTCTGATGGCAATATTTTATCATGAAACTAATCTTGGTTTCTCACTGAAACTACTGAAATCAACTTCAGCTGACCAACAAAAGAAGTCTAGTCCAGAAAAAATTATTAGCTTTTTTGCTGGTGATTAATGCCATTAGCTCTGGTTCAGTAAAAATTTCTGGTGAACAAATTCAATTCTGTAGGTTAACTATCATTTAATCTAAATTATGCATCTATTATGTAATTGCCATTATAAACTTGTTCCAAGGAAAGCTGAAGACTTTAGTGGTGGGAATTTGAATCTTAAAGGAAAGCTCTAAGAAGGGAAGTTGATGTGCCTAATAAGAAGCTTAGAGAATGGCTTTCCATGACATAGTAAGTTTTTTGTCAGAACTCAGTGTGCTCATTTGAATTTCTGGCTTCTACAACACACTGCCTTAATATCCTGACAATCATTAGAGAATAATGACAATATAAAAGTGAAGAAATTATAAATGGAATTCTGTGGTGTTTTTTGTAGCCTAAAATTGATTTATCCTTTTGCTACTAATATAGGCTATACTAACACTGTGCAAGAGCAGCTCCTTGACTAAATGTCTCCATGTTTTTACTCGGGTTCCTTCTGCTCTGTTAAACCTGAAGGAAGTCTTGGCGACAGAACTATCTGTATTGGAGTGGAAAGGACTCAAACCTGTTTGCTATACCAGATGACAAACAACTGTGTTTCTTCAGGCCATAGGGAACCACGTGGACATAACATGGTGGGAAGCAAACCACCCTGCAGAATAGCAGAGTGCTGCAGCTGCTGCTTTGTAGAGTGGTGTGACTAAAGTACCTCAAAAAACTTCACTTTCATTTATGCTCTAAAGTGTTTCTTAGTTTCTGCCTTGAAAATTTGATGTTTATAGAGAAGGCTATTATCTAAACTTGGAAGGACTTGGTTTGTGTTAGTCAAAACAGGATCCTGGGTTCCACATCTTTACAGCGTGTTCATCAACCTGTTGGCCAAGGTTAGTTCAAAATGGTACCTGGCTACATGAGTTCACCAGGCACGTCTGTTAGACTTATAACAGGTAAAACTGGCAATCAAATTGTGATGTGGCTCAGATGTGGCTTGCTGCACCTGGACTGCATGGAAAGGACTATTCTAGAACTAAAGTCAACATATACTAACTTTAAAGAAGCAAGACTTTTTTTCCGAGATTTTTTTTTTTAAGAGTAAAATTTAATGATTCCAGACTTGACTTTGTGATTTGTTGTAGTTTTGTCAAGGCATGGCTTGATATTGAGCTATATGGAGTGAGAAGTACTGCTGTATATAATATTTTTTCTTAATCTATTTTGTTGTTCTTTCCTTCCTTTCTCTCTACTGTCAGCCAGCAGGATTTAGAGAGTGTTCTAGTTTTATTGCAGAGGATGTAAGAAAAATGAACCTCAATCCTAGCCATGTTCACCAACAAACTTCTAAAATTTACAGTCTTGTTACACCTGAACATCACAGAATTGTTAAGGTTGAAAAAGACTTTTTATATCAAGTCCAACTGTGAACCTAGAACAGCCACCACATTCACCACAAATGTGGTCCTCGAGCGCCATATTCACACATTGTTTGAACGCTACCAGAAACATTGACTTCATCTTCCTTGGGTAGTCTGTTTTAATGCTTAACAACCTTTCCATGAGAAATTTTTCACTAATATCTAATCTAAACCTCCCCTGGCACAACTTAAGATAATTTCTTCTTGTCCAGTCAGTTGTTACCTGGGAGAAGAGACTGACTCTCACCTTCTGCAACCTCATTTCAGGCGGTTGTAGAGAGTTTCCTTTCATCTTGGCTAAACAGCCTCAGTTCCCTCAGTTGCTCCTCATGAGACTTGTGCTCCAGCCCCTTCATGGATGAGTTTTGAAATCAGCTACCATCTATAACTGAATTGCCCAATTTCATAGTATAAACATACTTTTGAATGCTTTGCAAGTAAGCTTAGAAGGAAATTACATTGTTATTTTAGTGCAGGACTTTAGGCTTCTATTGCATGGCTGCTGCAAGGCCAGTTTCAAAGTCTTGGACTCCCCCAGTTTCTTAGATCCTGGACTGCATTTCTCTACTTTTGTTAGGTGCTCTATTATATTCTGTAATAGACTGAGTGCTGGACCACTTCCTAAGAGTAGTTTCCTTAAGGTTGTACTTGGAATACATTCTAGAATAATAAAAAACACTTCACAAACACCTTGTCACCCTTCTCACCCTTAACTGTGTTCTTATTTCTGTTTCTACGTGGCTGTATTTTCTACCTCAGCATGCATTTATGAAAACACCGGATGAATTCATCTGTGTTAAAACTGAGCAAGCAGAATCAGGGCCCTGATCCAGGCTTATCGAGCATCCACAAAATAGCTCTTCTAGCATAGAGGGGAGGGTCATTCTGAAATGAGCAGAAATATTTAGGTTGAATGACTGTACACTCTCAAGTTGTTTATCAAACTGCAGGTAAAAGTTGTGCTAATACATCAGCGACAGTAGCTGCTCTAATTGGGAAGCTCCCCAGTGATTGCTTTTAACCTTCTTACTCTAACAAGGTGAAGCACTCCTGCATGGTGTGCTGCTGAGGGACTGAGCTTCCACCCACTGGCACAGTCTGCTAAATAAGGCAGACAAAACTATACTGCACCTCTGAATAAATTTAGCAATGTCTGTTAAGGTAGTTAGCTGGGTTCAAGCTGTTTAGACTTATGTGCACTTACATTAAATATGCTCAAGTAGGGATTATGTAGTGGTGTTCAAGTGAAACCATCACTAAAGGGTGGAATTTTTGGTGAGCTGTCTCCCACCTCTTGGCTGGCAATGCAAGCTGATGGAAGAGCTTTGTCTTGCAAGCCCCACTACCTGCTGGCTGATGTGCTGGGTTGTAGGCAGCTAATGAAGGCAAGGTGGGATGAACACTGGGAGAGGCAGAAGAACAGAGCAGAATTTCATGAGCAGGTGCAGCTGAGGAAACAGGGCTTAAAAGCAAAGGCACAGACTCTAAATTCATTGAAAATTTCTTGAGAGCTGTCAAATTATTGTTGATATATGTAGTCAATTACTGTGGAAATTAGCATATTTGTTCTTTCTTCAGTCTAATTTTGACCATCTCTTGTGTAAGTAGAAGAGCAGCTAATTCTTAATATAAGAACATACTGCAAGTCAAAATAATTAAGCCAAATAACTTGTTTTTAAAGTGACTGCTAAATATTCATAAGTGCTGAAATGTAAATTTTTTAAAAAGCGCCTTTTGTGTATGACTGTCGAACTTTTAAATAACCTAAATAATCTTTGAAAATGTGATTGGAGCACTTCAGAATATTTTTCTGTTTAGTTAGTAATTACCTAAAGGCAGAAGCTATTATCTGGTGATTGCCTCAAAGAAAAGATTTTAACCAGGAGATGGGCAATGAGCTGTATGGCTAATAAATGGCATATTCCTCACCAGGAATACCAGTAACAATAGTCCAGTGTCTGTAAACCAGAAAGAATATGTGGTGTCAAAATTGCATCATGATTTTTCTAAAAGTTTATAAGAATTCCAAATTTTAGTTTTCCCTGAGGAAGAAGGTTCTAGTCATGTGTTTTAGAGATTAGTGGCCCCTGAAATGGAAGCTTTCTTAAGAAAGAACTTGGAAAAATTTATTTTTAAGATAATTTAGCAAATTAGCATGACTTTTTTCAGACTATGAAGGATAACAAAAAATACCAATGGCTGCACAGATAATATTCAGTGCAAATGTTGCTCTGTCTTTACAGGAGCACTTTACATCACTGGCCATAACATTTGGGAATATGGAGTCACAAGATGGGTGGCATGAGATCTGCTGCATTCTAAGGATGAAGGTGAGCTCCAAGAAAACCCTGTAGGGCAGCACTGTAAGCAAAGGACTTGTGAGCTAGGTTGGAGGATGTGGTTGTGTGGATCACAGAAATGTAGGCACCAGGATTCTCTATTTTCAGTGCAAAATCCAGGACTGGGTCCATGTTGTTGAAAATAAAGGCTTGCCCTCTGAAAACCCTTTCTGTAATGTAAAATGAAGTCCTGCATCTTTCAGCTTTGAAGGTTAGCTGCTAGGGGTGAGACAAAAGCATAGAACTCCTGTAGTTTTTCTATCCTGCTACTCACCTCAGGTGTTAGAGCAGAAGGACCATGATGAAAAATATACAAGTCTTCATCAAATTCTAGTTCTTCTTTCACTACATAGTTTATGAAATGAATGGATTTAATATACTGTCAGATTTTTCTTTTTGTATTAATTGATGTTCTCTTCTAGATGCAAATTCAGCAACAGGATGATACTTGTGGTCTTTGGGACAAGTGAGAGTTCTGAGTTGTGGGGAAAAATATTTTTTCTGTTGGTGGTAAAATAGCTCTTGAACTTTTGATTAAAATCTATTAAGGAGTCTGCAGGATTTTTATTTTTGTTTCTTTCTACGTAGAAATAGAAAATCATATCATGGAAGAGAGCAGTCTGAAGGTATAAATGGTAAATATTCTGGAATCCCAACAGAAAGCAAGTGACCAGAGGCTTGGTAAAGTTGTATGAGATCTGTCCTCAAATTTCAAGCTGGCAGTAATTTTTCCATTAAAACATAAATTGTGTTGTAAGATCTTTTCAGACCCAGACCTACAAAATGCATTTTGCATCTGATTTTACTGCTTTGTTTACCTTAATAATTTCAGTGTGGACAGTGTGGAATCACTTCAGCTGGCAGACGTGGCAATACCGTAGGGCTTTAGGCAGGGAATGAAGTAGTAAAAGGGTCTGAGATCACTACCAGCTTTTATCAGCTGTGATACAGAATGAAATGTCATTGGTTTCAACTATGTTTGCACTCAGTCTGATATCGCTACCCACAAGGCATCTGCTGGAAGATTTAATTTTGTCACACTGGTAAGTGTTTTTACCAGGGGAAATAGTTGAATGTGTGTGGCTAATGATAGGACACGTCTGCTGTTGTGCTGTCAAAAGCTTCTAACTGGATGTAAATATTTTACATAAGCCTAAAAAGACAAAGGCTGACTTGGTTTCTGCTGTTTGTACATATGTCAGTGCTGCAAAGGGTAGAACATCAGTCACGTTTCTCTGGCTAGATTGGCTCAGGATATGAAGATCTCTAAATAGCTTGCTACTCAGATTGCAAGCACATTTCTACTGGCCTCTCTTAATAAGAAAAATGCAATCTCTGCAGGAGGAAAGAGATAAAAGGCCAGAGAGAGTAGAAGATAACATACTCACCTGTTGGAGATACAAAGTTGCTCTTCATTTTTCGCTGTGTACTGTAATGGATCCTGCTCATCAGATTAAAAATTGAATGGGTGTGTGAGGGATACAGCAAAATAGATACCAACTAAGTAAAAAGACTTTTGAAGAATCATTTGAAAAAGGGTAACACAGTATTTGAACAAAGGAACAGCTGAAGAGTCCAGCAGAGAACGGCCTGTGTTCCTAAGGGACTCCATCCTGTTCCAGACATGCAGATTAGAGCACTCTATGCCATTGTGTAACTGTCTACTGGCCTTATCTTTTATAATCTTTTAAATCTTGGGCATTTGGATTTTTGTGTGCTCCAAAAAGCTTGAAAATTGAAATTATGGAAATAAGAATACCCCATATTCAAGTTAACTTTCCCGTTTTCTTTCTATTTATAGCAAATAATTATTTTTCCCTTTGCCAGTTAATTTATATCTGGAAAAGTACAAAACCCTGCTAAAATGTGAATTCTAAGGTGTTTTTTTTTTTTTTTGTCACTAACAATTTGTCATCTTCTTGTAAGGGCATATGGGCTGCTAAAATTTGAATTCAAAGGCCACGTGCTTGGACCATCCAGACTGCATGAATTATTTTTAGGCAAGCCCTATGTCAGCAGGCTGTGCACCATGGGAGATGTGCACCATGGGAGATGTGCACCATGGGAGATGTGCACCATGGGAGATGTGCACCAAAGGGAGATGTGCACCATGCATTCCAGCAGATACTTGGGTGCACAAAATCTGTGTTAGCAGTGATTAAAGCTTTTAGAAACGTTGCTGTGTGATGCAGTGGAACACATTCTGGAAGGCATGTTGAGTAGGAGGTTCCAGTATCCTTTCTTCTCTCTCAGATAAACCACTGCAGCTGATACTTGTCTGTCAGCACTGAAATTTTCTCCTGCTGAATGTTGTTAAGACAACTTACCTTCACAGTAAACCAGCCATTTCGAGTTGCTTGAAAGTTCTTTCCTTCTAAAATAACTATTTGATTTTGAAATAGCAAGTGTTAAAGGAGGTTTAAAAGCACAAATCTAAACTCAAGAAAGTTAGAAGCTTGAAAATTGTATGAATTCATGTTTTTTAGTCCTTCAAGTATGCGCACTATTAAGGAGAAAGCAAATGGAATTCTCTCACCTGTTCTTGTAGACTGGTACAGATCTGACCCAAAATGATTTGTCTTACTTTCCTTTTATCAAAATGAAATTCACAGCCAAATTGAAGGCAGCTTCCCACATCATCCTTTTCAGCCAGATTTACAGGTTAATATTAAATGATTGCTTTGAAATACCTGCCATCACCATGTTCCTTGAGACTGATCACTTAGTGTGGTGCTTTGCGTTCTTGGTATAAAATATAACTCTTTTATTGTTTTAGTTTTTCTTTTTCTTTTACTTCTGTTTGCTTAAAAGACAAATGTGTGCTGTCTGCTAGACACAGCACTGGGGGTGCTGAAAAGGGTTCATGTCCTCTGCCTTGCTTCTGGGTTTTTTAAATTTGTTCTTTCTAAAACATGAAGATTGTTGACACATGCCTTCATTTCTGAACATAAAAAAATTGGTTCTTGGCTTTTTTCCTGTGATTATTCCACTTTGATTCTAGCATACCTTCATGTCTCCCTAGGACATTACGTTGGTAACTACTATTTTAATCCCTGTGAATTTTTTTTTTCCCCTCTGTTGTTTGATAGGCAAAAGAGGTTACTTTTGTAGTTAATTTCACATGTCCCTGGTAGAGAAGAATAGTTTTATTGTTCTAAACATCATGTTTTATTTGATTATTTATTATGCCTTTTCATGCAGGGTTTGGGTGAATTAATGTTTGTACAAGTGACATGACAGGAAGGATCATTATTTCTATTGCCGCCCTCTGGGGAATTCACTAAATCAGATGTGAAAACTGTGATATTTTCAAGCTCAGGTATTCTGTTCTCTCATGGTAGATGCTTCCTCTCTTTCTTTCTCAATTTTCACTTCTTTGCTTTGATAGATGTCTCTGTGTCCCCTACAGATCCTGCCAGAAAGTCCATGTTGTTGCAGTAATGTTAGGTTTTGCAGCATCCAAATGTGTAGTGATTTTACTCACAGAGCCCAAGGTGCTGCTTACAGCTCTGTTGAAAGTTGAAGTTTTTCCTAGCTTTACAAGGGTACAGACTCATTTTTTAAGCATTTAATCTTTCTGTTTGAAACAGTTATGCAGTCATTTTTCTTCAGGTGACAGGAATACATTTTCCAGTAGTTGAAGGGCAAGGGTTCAAAAACAGTCATGTGTCATTTTTTTTTATTATTACTTTTAATTTTTTTTTTTAAAAATTTAAGCAGTAGTTTCATTCAGTGGTGCCCTTCACTAAAATGAGCTGCGGTAATCTCCACTATACAACACTTTAAACAGGTGAAGTCCAGTCTCCTCTGTTGGTTATGGTTTCCTTTTTGTCTATACCACATGGAAAAGTGAAGTCCAATAGGTCTGTTACAGAACTGGGTTTAATATTTCTTTTCTATTTTTAAAAGGAAGAACCACCATAATCCCCATGTTCTTCTCCTTCTTTCTTCATTATGTAGCTGTACATGTGTTCAACTTAATTTTACTGGAAAATACAGACTTAAAAATAAGTTAGTTTTGGGTAGACTTCCCACATTTAAATATATGCTGTCTGAGGGAAGTTGAAGTGTTTCTGCTAACTGTCACGACAACATATACACAGACATGGACAGCAAATAATCATAATCTTCTTATGTGTTAACAGCAATCCAAAACCACCCTATTGTCTTTGAGTCTTTCTTGATGGCAGAAATGTGGTATGTGCTTCTTGGCTGCACTACGTGGTCTTGCTAACCTTTCAAAATACTTTGCTTTACATAAAACCTATATCTGAAGTTAAGCATAAGACAGATTCATTCTAATATTTTAAATTTTGTAAACCTTAAATGTGAGTTGTGTTTTCTTTAGTAATGATTATTACTGGGCATCTGTAGCCATGAGATTAAAGTGCACCTTGTAGCTATGAATTTAGATGCATAAATCAAGTTGATAAAATATTTACTTCGTAGTCAAAATCAGAAGGGAAAAAACCCAAACTAAAAGTGCTCTAGCAACCTCAGGCCCCACCTTCTGGCCTTGTTGACATATTACCACAAATTGTTGTGAAATTAATCGTAAATGAACAACCCCATCACTGCACAAGACCATCATTAACTCAATTGCTGCAACATTTCTTAAGCTAAGCTTTACACTTAAAAATTCAAATTGTTGTTTTAAGTTTTTTCAAGCAACGTTATATTCCTACTTTGCCTTAGACAGCTGTGTTCAATCTGAATAAGTGTCTGTATGTTCTTACTTTTTGTTTGTTCTGCTAAAGAATTGCTGTATCAATATTAGCATGTGCTACTTGTAATATTATTGTGGTTGAAATAATGATGCTTGTAAAAAAAGTTACAGTCCCTGGACAGATTAACATTTCTATACTGACTTCTCTGTTTAGCTATGTCATCCTTACTTGAAGTCTCAAGGAAGGAGATATTTAGTTTTGAGGCAGGAGTAACTTACCATTTCAAATCTCGCTATGCTGCAGTCTCATCTGCCTATCTATCCTCAGTCCTAAAGGTATTGGTGAAGGATATAAATTCATTCTTTCTGAAAAAAAAAATGTTGGATATTGTTCTCTCTACTGTCAGTGAATGGTGGTTGCCTTGGGAATGAATTGAGAAGTTTTAAAAACATTTGCCATGACATTACACATGATTACTGATAACCATGCTTCTTGCAATAACTGGACGCAAAGCCAGTTCAAGGTTCTCCTTTATTTTCTGTGACAGTTAAAGATTTTCCTACATTACAGGCTCACTGGTAGTATCTCATGATAGTTAAAACTCCCTCATGGCAATTTGGTGATAGGTTCTTGATCCTAGTATTGCCTTGAACTAAGGGGGTTGAAGTACCCTGGGTATCTGTCAAGAAAAGAAGCCCTAGCAGGGCACAGTTTCTAAGCCTGTATCTCTTTCCTGTCAAGTCTATAACCTTTATATCCACATTATTAAATGCCTACATGTTGGCTAAAATGTCCCTAGCTTTCTCTTAAAGCCCTTGCCAGGCCAAACTCTAACACAGAGTGGGGAAGAGGCAGTAGCTCCTTACCGAGGTGTGCTTTCTGAAACTGTACCCATGAAGTTGTCACTGGGTAGCTGCTATTTCACAAGAGATGAGGACCCCAGCTGCTTGAGTCGTCCTGTTATTGATGCCTGGAGGTAGCAGGCAGTAAATTAACCTAGAGGAAGCATTAGTATCTACCATCATTTTTTGTCTGGTAGAATTTCTCTGAAGATGTAAACTTTGCTGTAGAGGATCTCTTCCTCTCCTTTGTACTATCAAGCTCCAGAGGTGGCCTGGAGCAGTGTTGTTGGCTGCATGAATGATTATAGAAATGTATACTCATGGAGTAAATGCTGTACTCATTCCTGTCAATCTGACCTTTCCAGACTGACATGGGAAGAGATCATCTGGACTGAATAAAATGTTTGCTCTGAAGTTCTCTCTTTTTTAGAGTCTTGTTGCACCACCTGCAGTTTATTTTGCGTATACGAATACAGGTATGATTTCCTGTGGGGAGGTCTTGTATTCAGCACACCCATGCATCTTTCCTTGTCTGCTGAAACAGTCTTGCTGTGCAGTTTGTTACACTCTCTTGACAGGAGGCGTCTGTTTTTGGAGGCAGGCATTTGCTGCTTCTTGCTGTCCTCTCTGACTGGAGTGTGTGATACCACCTGCCATGTGTACCCCACTAGGAAAAATGGTAGAGGTGAGGTCCAAAACCCAGACTAGAGAAAACACAGCATTATCTGCAGTCTTGCTGTTTCATAGTGTTGTTGGAGGCTAATGCTTGAGATGCCATCTGTAATGTAGTTGCCATATAATAATAATAAAATAGAAATATGATTACAAGGTGATCTAAAAGGGATGTTGTATTAGTCTGGATAAAATCAAAACAGAGATTAAGTTTGCTAACAAGTCTAGCACTTTGTAAATTGAAATGACATCCTTCTGTCTGATGTTAACAGTATGGTTGGGAGTAGAAAATAGATGTTGATGAGAGTTTAGGCATTAGGTTACCTACCAAGGTGGATAATTAAAAATTTTAATTGTGTCAGAGTGCAATTTTCCAACTGGACAATTAGTATACTCTACCCGAATAGAGCACTCTGAGCACTGTTGGTTGAACTTCCCTCTCAGCTCTGTCCTTTGAGTATTCAGGTAATGTGACACAATCTTTGTAATGTAGTGATGTTCTTGAAACAGAAATATTGTCCACAAATGCTCTGATTTAATGCATTGTATACTCCTGGAGGCAGCTGCACTGAGTGAGCAGTGAAATGGGAAGTTAAGGGGTAGGACCCATGTTGTATGGGATGTATAACCTAAACAGTAAGTCAAGATAGTACAATGTTATCTCCCTTCACTATTGCTTCATTCATCTTTTCACTTCTCATGCATCAGTACTGCACCAAGCTTGATAGGCTTATATGATTGCGCTGATAGGGGTAGTAAGGACCACTACATAATCTAAAACTTGCCAACAATTCAACAGTTAATAACAAACCTTCAAGTACTTGTTAAATAGTATCTTTGATATTCCTTTTGTGGTTACTTCGGATACAAAGGTTTGTGTGCTGACTGAAACTGAATTCCAGAGTGATGCTGAAGCAGGGAGCACAAATATAGGCAGACTGCTGGTCTGTGCAGACCTGTGTCTAGGGTGGGTTCTCCTTGCTCAGTACTGCTTCAATGTTGATTGCTACTCAGCTAGTGGCTGCAACAGGGCTAAACCCCAGGTAGCCAGTTAAAAAATGTGGTCTGTGTCTAGTACAGTAGATTGGGATTTATTGTCTGTACTAGAAATCTGACTATTCCCTGATATGATTTTGGCACCTAACAACTAGCATGGTCTCAGCTCAGATCTGAGCATGGGCAGGCCTATTTTCAGCAGGCATTTAGTGAGATTTGGAGCCAAAGGAAGTTTTCCAGCATAACTGTAGGATCTTTTATGCCAGCTGGCATGTTTAATTTATGTCCCTGGGTATGTTTTATTTGCTAATATAGACAGAGCATTTTCTTGTTAAATTTCTAACCTTTCCCTACTAAAAATAGAGACTTAAAGGTCAAAGTATTTTCAGACTACCTGTGACTCCACGGAGAGATTAAACTTATCTTTCTGTCAAGCTGGATGATGGGTATATAAAATTTTCCTGTCAGCTGGGATGAGAGAAATCTTGGGCTGAGGACTGTGTAGTCCCTTTAGGGTTGTGGTTTCCTCTAGTACTACTTCTGAGCATGTAGCTTATGTGTTCTTCCACTACATTAGAGTGCAGGAAATAATTGATTCTTGAGGACACTCAAGAGATGAGATGATATGATGAGAAAGGGGTAAAAGATGAACCTTTGGCTCTTAAATTCATTCTACCTAGCTAAAGATCCCTTATGCTTTCAAAATCTTGTAGAACTAAGTGTGTGCTGTTAATGTCTTGTTTTTCTGACTTTGGAGATTTTTAGGTATCTTGTAGAGTGGCATTGTAGGAACCATCCCTACTTTGTTGGATATTGATTTCAGAAAGTATTGAAGGTCAGATAAGGCTGCTAGTAGTATATCCACAGTCAGTAGGTCTCTTGAAAAGTGGAGAGCAGGTTGGTAGTCTCAAAGCATGCATGCTGTCTGATCATGCATGACTAAGCAGAGAACTATGGCTTTCTCCTCATCTAAAGGGGAGAGTTGACTTCCATTTAATTTTTTATTATCTTTGTGAGAAGAACAATCATCAACACAAAATATCTCTGGACTGAAAGACATCTCTGGACTTCCACTGAAAGGCTGAAAGGGCTTTTTTTTTTTTTTTGTGAAATTTTTTAATATTTTGTTTCTGAAACTTGAGGGGGTTTAGATTGAGTACACAAGTGTGTAGGTGTCCTATTCTTTTTGGTTTGGTGGGTTTTTGCTTTTTTTTTTTTTTTTTTTTTTTTTTTTTTTGTTAGTTTGCTGACTCTCCACCTCCAAATACAGAATTTACTGAAATTTTTTCAGTTGTAAAGCTGCTACATCATGTATCCCAGCCAGCAGGCTATCCTTCACTATAGTCATATATAAAATTTGGTAAGAGTCTTCTGATAGAATACTCCAGAAATTTTGAAGACAACTATGTGTCATTAAGTGAATTTTAACTTATAATTGTAATCAGACCTGTGTCATTCAATTAAAAAGCCAGTCTTGATTCAAGCTATCATTAACTTGACTAGTAGTGTTTATTGCTTGATTAAAACCTTGTTTTTCTAAAAAATTGCATGATAGACAAGACAACTATGTAATGAAAATAAATTTGTTGATATTTTGATGGGAATATTCTAATTTTGTGATTAAATTATTTAGCCAATTATATGTTGTACTGTAAATGTATTTGTGCTAGGAACAAGATACTAGGTACCAGGCTTACAACAAATACTTGTAGCATTGAAGGGGGCTTACATTCCCTCTTGAAGTGTTTGCCACCATAGTTTGAGAGCTTCCACACTTTCATTGTTCGGACCATGTTTTTCTTTAATTGCTTGTTCTCAGCAGGTATTTATTTTTCAGTTAGCTACTGCTACTACTGCAGACTTGAAGAACAGGTTTGTTTACTGAAAGCCTTATCTACTTTTTCTGGTTATATTACTTGATTTAATCAAATAGATCACCCCTTTCTACAGACCTTGTCTTCTGCAGAAAAATAAACCACCAACAATCCTATGCAGCTAGAAACAGTGTCACCTCTGGAAGTCTCAAAAGGTGACCAGTCATGCAGGCGAAGAATTTGCTTTACTTCTTTTTTTAAGTTATTCATGAAGGAATTCTGCCATTATGACATATGTTTGTATTTGACATCATGATCCTCTTAAACGTGATGGTCTTGTAAAGAAATGGGTGAGGGCCTCATGGACAACACGAACATGAGTAACACAAATGCTTTTTGCACCCAGAAAAAAAGTCTGAAATACAGTTATTTTGATCCTGCATATAATTTGAACGTTACTTGACCTCCAGAAAAACAGACAAGGCCTCACTAAACCTTCATCTTCTTATGATGCTGTTGGACTTTTCTGCCCCAGCTTCCTTATTGTGGCTGCTAAAGGCATAAAGGTGTTTTGCTGCTGGAAGGTGGTAGTGTACTGAGGGGTCACTATCCTGCCACTCTTCACATGAAAATTTCTTTAGGGTGCTGAAGAGGTGATGTTTTTATATCTTGGATTTAAACATACCAGTATGTTGCATACAGGTAAAAAAAAAAAAGAAAAAAAAATCATTAGTTTGTGAGGTTAAACCTATTTTTTAAAAAATCAGAAAAATTATTTAAACACTTACTGCAGTATATCAGTGAATGCACAGAGAGGGCGAGGCAGCCAATGCCAAGGCAGCATTGCAGCTAGCTGCATATTCCCTAGGTGTTTTGCCAAGTAATATTTATCAAAAAATGGTGCGGTTTTCAAAAGTGATAGCACTAGACTTTTGTGTCACTTCTGTAGCTGTCTCATATGTGGACTGCTCCAAATCTATCTTGTATTTTAATAGGTAAAGTTCGTTTATTTCTTTCGCTTCAGACTCTCACCTGTTGTCTTACTTCACTTTTGGGGTAGACAGCATTTTACTTCCCTTCCCTTTTTTTATGAAATAAAATATTATTTTCTTATATATAATTGCCTTTTCTGATCAGTACGTCTTCACTGACCTCAATCAAGTTGGACATGTTTATTCAAAAACTTAGATGGAGATAGTTTTTTAAATAAACAACCATACAGTGCTGGCCTTTGGAAAAAAAAAATCCACAGCTCACGCAGTCAGTTAGTATAAAATATCCTTGTGATGCTTTGTCCTCACTATTGATGAGACTTTGAAATTATATGTGTGAAATGCTGTGGTTCTGCGATGTGTCTCTGTTTGGATTTTTGGCCAGAACTTCCTGTTTATAGATTTCCCAGACTTCATCCATTTGAAATAGAAGCTAAATATCTCACTGTGGTTTTTATATTTTCCTTTTAAAAAATGCATTGCAGCCTACTATTGTGAATAATTCCTACCAGAAAAAAAAAAAGATGAAATTCTAGTTTCTAAGAAATACTAAATAAGACATCCAATATATTCAAATTCTGCTATAACTGCTTATGAGTGGCAGCTTATTTGTTACACTTTTTGATTAAGAGTATCACAGCTGCAGAAAAATATGAAATCTGTAGTCAAATAGGATAAATAGTCAATCAGTAGGCAGTCATGATATTCCCTTCTGAGTAACATCTGCAGAAATCTTAAATATTGGGATATAGTTCTATGTGTTCCAAAGCTGTATGAATAAGTTAGTAAAAATTATTTTTGTAGGATATGTCTTTAAATGATTGAGAGATTTTTTTCAGGATTTTAATGATTTGTGCCTTTTTTTTTATGTTTGCATTTTTCTATTAAATCTGGTGAACAGCAGAAATGGCAGCTTTTCGAGTAACTAGCCTGAGGGGTTTAATACAAAACATAGAAAGAATAGTCAAAACTTTGCCTACTTATGTGAACTCATTGGAGTGCCATCCGTGTTGCTTAACTATGTTGTGATTATAACTATTTACATTAGTCCAAATATTTATGTAATGCACAACGGTGAAAGTATGAGGTGCTAAGAAGAGAATGAATATTTTCTTTACAAGAGAGGTGTTCCTTTCTATGAGCAGATGAGGTCTACATGTTTTTAGGAAAACATCTTTCAAGTTTCCAAGTTTTTTAGGAAAACATGCACAACACAATATACCAAGGAAACATTTGTTCTTTCTTTTAATTCATGCATCCTGTGTTTATCATCTGGCCTTAAATGTAGAACAGAACCAAAAGAAGGATTTATAATTGCTATGTTAATTCCTTCTTGTGAATTAGAGCGAGTTTTCTCATTTTCAGAATAGTGTAGACATCTCCCTGAAAGAGGAGGCACATCAGTGTTAATTCCTTAGCCATGGCCCCACCTATGGCTCTGATGGGCACCTCAGCACCCCCAGGGAGAAGGGCACAAGTCAGAGGCCGCAGGTATTTCTCTTGTGAGGTGTTAAATTCACACCTGGTTAGAAGGTGGTTTCACTACAGAGCTTTTTCCTCTCCTGCAGTGTCTTTAAGTCAAACTAATCAATTAAAAAATGTGTCTAAAAAAAATTGCTTGTTATTCAGTGCATTAGAGCCTTATGGTTTTTAAATTTCCTTTCCTCTTTTGTTGTCATGATCTCATAATAAACTGTTTAGGCAATTATTTCAGCTCTGTCATAGGCCAGAACACAAGTTCTAATACGTGCAAACAAAATACATTAAGAAAATAATCCTTTGTCGGTCAGAAGGGAATAGAAAACATAATGAGCAGAGCAAACTAGGTCCTATTGATAGTCCTTGTTTAAGACAGACAGGCCTTCTTTTCCAACACGTTTTTGATTACTAGAGCTTGCCTTTTTGTTTTCTACATTGCCAGACATATACCTGAACCTTGAAAGGTGGCCTTAATACAGCTATTTATATTTGCTTGAATTCAAACATCCATTTAAAAATACAGCAATGAAGTGGTGAGGTAAATCAATAGTTGTGTCAGAAAACTAGGAACTAGATGATACTTGTTGCATGGATATTGCCACGTTAGCTGGTGATTCTTGTTTTATATAAAAATGTGTACATACATGCGTATATATATATGATTCTTGTTATATATAAAAATATTTATGAACAGGCAGGAATGACAGGCTTTACATTTAGGAGTGAACTAAAATGTTAGCTGAGTGCTTTTCAGTTTTATTGTGGTCTTTATAGAAAACCGAAGCTCACTGCCTGAGCTCTGTTTTTCTCTTCATGGCTCCCAGGCCAGAAATTGGGTTCCACCTGTTGTGTGGGCAGGTGATGTTTGTGATGGGCGTTAATTTTTTTGGTGGGCATATTCTGAAAGACAGGAGGATCTTTCAGGTATTTTGTGAAATTGTTTTCAAGCAAAATAGATGAAAAGACATGCACTGTTGTGGGATTTTTGCCATATTGGTCGACATTGTTAGCTTCAATGAATTTGACTGGGAATTCAAAACAAAACTTGAGCAGACTCAGAATAAATTAGAATAAAATCAAAGACAATATTTGCAGGATGCCCTCTGAGGAAAATCTGTAAACTTTTGTACAGTTCTAACAGACAGAAATCCTGTTCTCATGCTAATATGGCCAATAATGAAGAAACGTGGGAACAAAAATGCAGTGAATGTGTTGTACAAGCAGAATTGTGCTGAACTAGGCTGAATAATGGGGTTCTCTATGGGATGTCAGCCAGCCCTTTAATGCTTACTGCTGCTACAAAAGCGCTTGCTAATCCTGCACCAGGAATTGTTTTTCTAAATCATGTCAGGACTTTGATTTCATTGTAATAGAGCAAGGCAAGGGAGGCTTGAGTCTGAGACTTGGGACAGACAGCTTGCCCCTTTGGAAGGATGATGCTTTGTAATGGTGTGCCATGCTGGAATTGCAGCTGACAACAGCCTGCACAAGGACCAGCAGCTTGAAGCAAGCACTTTGCTGTCTAATTCATGGGCTCTCTTCTTACCCCATAAAGCTGTCTACTACAGACCTGGCTAATGGGGACATTTGGGACTCTCTTGTCTTAACTTGAATGCTTTTTTACTTGCAACACAAATGGTGACAGTTGTGTCAATGCTGTACTGCAGGAAGAAGGAAACAACAGCACCCTGAACTTCAGGATTTAGCAGTACCATCTTACCCTCCAAAGAGGTTGCATCAGAAAGCCAGGTTTTAAATGCTGTGGGTAGAAATACGCTGGTTTCACAAGCATTTAGATGTCAAGGAGGTGTAGCAGAGGGCATGCATTCAGAATAGCTTCATTTTCCCCTTAAAATCTACACTGATCTCTGATGTATTTTGCTGATCAATACATAAATGCGAGGATGGTGAGAGGAAGAGGGTTTTATTTAACAACAAAAAATGAAGATCTGTTTGTGATGCTCTGTAGATGTATCTCAGTGTAAGAGCAGGGATTTCAAAAGGGAGGTAAACAAAGGAAAGCCCACAGTGTTCCCCATTGAGATTTCTGTTATTAGGAGACTGGAGAACATTGAAACATACATAAATATGAATTATTGCTGAAGACAACTGAGGAGTTTGGTAATAATGTCAAGTACATGTGGAAGCACTTAGTTCTGTGGATGACTCCTGGAAGAAATGATCTCTCTGCTTAGTGCAAGACAAAGTGGCTCAGCTCACGTGGTTGCCTGGCAAGCTACATAGGTAAAGGCACCTTGCATCCTCCCATTCCTTTCTTTTGTCCACCTCATTGCTTTTTAACACCAATTTTAAGGGAAGGTGATCTTTTGTGAAAATCTCAGCAACGAAGCCCAACTAAAGCGGACAATGATGAACGAGAAATGGTTTCAATCACTTTCACAATGTCAATATAACTTTCTATTAAAAATATGAATCCAGCTAAAAATCCTTTCTAGTAATCATTTTAATGCAAATCTCCCCGGAAATATAATCATAGGCTTAAAAAATGCAATTTAATTAAAAATTATAGAAGTTAAATTTTTTGTTTATAATAGATGTTCTCCTGTTTTTGATCATTCATGACTGGTTTTTGTTAGTTTCAGTGTAGGCCATTTCTTAGATGTCTGTTCACCTTTCATCAAGTATGAATGCTCACATACCCTTTTATCTGACTTGGACATCTTTATCTTGTACTCAGGCATAGAATTGTACAGATAACTTCATTATTCATTAAATTCTGTTATTGCTTTTAATTAAATAATAAAAATAATTAAGGTCTCTGCAAAATCAACACTGAAGTGTCTGCCTGTTATGAGTATAGGTAAGTTAATAAACATTCATTTGCCTTGCTCATTAAGAGAACCTAATGTTACTGCACAGCATTTCTACAATCAAAATCTAAAGCCCACAGAACTTCTTCATAAATCAGATTAAAAAATACTTTCTTATAGAGCTAAGTGACCTTTTAGATCAATGTTTCCAGATAAGATCCAGGGTAAGCTACTCCAAAGACAGAAAGCATCAATCTTAGGTGATTCATTTCCTCAGCTACTCCCAATGCAATTTAGTGAATACATAGTCTCTGCAATAAAACCTCTTCCCAAAAGGCTGAATATTTAAACTAAGATGTGCTAAATAAGTATGAAAATTGCATCATCTCTTGTATAAGAGCTATGTATGCTGCACTTGAAAAATCAAATAAGAAAACTTAATGAATACAGTGTTATTCTTTGAAATGAACCATTTCTCTCTCAAAATTAGTGTTTCTCTCTTTCTCCAATATGAAAATCATTGTTGTTTCAACTAGTATGTATTTTACTGTCCTTCAGTAGTCTGGGAAATCCTTATTGTCAAATTTACTGCATGCACCTTCACAAACACATATAAGAATGTTGACTTTTACTTGTCCTGGCTGCAGGACAAGGAACAGTGGTTTGCATGAAAGAACTGGAAGTCAGGAGTGGTTACTTGTTTTTTTTTTTTATTATTTATTTCTGATACTTATTGCCTCTGTTTCCTAGGTGGAAGATAGGGAAAAATAATTATTTACATTCCAGGAAATAATTCTAGGAATTTGAATGAAAAGTATTTTGGAAATTTGAACTTAAAAGCTGGAACTGTTAAATCCTAGTGGTCATTTCAGTTTGCAGAAAGATAGCCAAGAAGAAATTAGAAAATACTATGTGACTTTTCTTTTGTAAAACAGAACAAAATTTTCTCTGGGGAGAAAAGTATGGTATCTACAAGAATGTCCATGGGTGGAGCTCACTGTTGTCGCCTTTCTCAGATGGAGACCGAAGTTGAGGCTTCAGGATTAGGGAGTGCATTGAGAGAGACACCTTGGAAATGGGAAGATGTAGCAGGTGGCAAAGAGGGCAGCAGGAGGAAGGTTAGATTTCCTTTGGTCTGTATTTTGGGGCATACAGGGTGAGCAGCCAGACATGTTCATGGGTTAGCAACCAAGGTAGAATGACAGGAAACAGATAACGAGTCGAACCATTTAAAGATTAACAAACAGTTGTTTAAAAAGGTACATGCTGTTTTGTTTGATTATTTTTCTTCATAGGCCAGTGTGCCAGAAAACAACCAACCACTTACTATTATGGGAATCAAATACACAAAGTAACAGTTGGTATTTACAAAACAGACAGAAGACTTTGCTTCTGAGAAAAAGTTTATTAGCCACTTCAGAAATCATGAACAAAACCTGGTAAACTTGATCTGATAAGCAGACTTCAAAAACATGAGCTACTGAATAACAGCAATTTAATTGGCTTGAAATGCTAGTATACATTTAAAGGCCCCAAATGCTTTAATGTATGTCTCTGTGTAACCTGAATCCTTCTTACCATGTTTCTTTTATTTCCACAGCCCAATTCAGAAATTTCTTAAGTGTTAATTAAGACATAAATTATATTATGGTAGGCAACTGACCAAATTAGGGAGCAGTAGAAGCTGTAGTCAGTCACTTCACTGTGCAACAAAGAATTCCCTTTGGTAGCCTGTGTCACGCAGCAAAAAGTCCGAAGGTGATGGTTACCTTTGCCTCATAAAGGACATTATCATGCAACAGACAGATAAACTCTTCCTGTGCAGAACAAACTAACAAAAGCTGGTAAAAAGTGTGTTCTGTGAAAACAACTCAGTAAACCTACACTAAGTATGGGAAAAGGTACCAAGAAATGTAGATGCTGGGTGAACTTGCTAGGGTTCTTGGGGTTACCCTCTCCAAGTGGCTGGTTTGTTGCTTTCCAACAGCATATTTAGATGTCAAACAGTAAATATGGTATCTAGAAATAATACTTTGCAGTCTTTGTCAGTGTATCTCTTGTACACAATGCTGAGCTGCCTTCAGATAAGACGAAAGGTGTATGACTTATTTCTTGCTCAAAATAGAGGCCAATGTGACTCTTTCAGCCTATTCCTCTGTCCTTTGGACAGAAAGCAGCCATGGATTTGGCTGCTTTGGGCTTGTATGTATGTATGTGTTGACTCTGGAGATGCTCAGAAGAAAAGTTAAACGAGAAATTACTGAGGCTTGTGGCTTTTCATCCATTAAGACAGTAGTTTGGATCTCTCCTTTGAGACTGCTTGTTATCATTAAGGTGTGGGGACCTTCATGCCTTGGAAATTCCTACCCCTCTTCTGCATTGGGCTGTACCAGCCTAATAAGACCAACAGTTCCCAGTGTCTCTCTCAAGTTTGGTTTCCTTGGGTAGTCAGAGTGAAAATGGTTTTTGGCTTTCTGGAGTCTCATAAGTAAATTATGACTGACAAATAATGTTTTTGATAAACAAAAAAACATAAATGTTGCTAACTACTCTCAGCTTTTGAAGCTCACTTTCTTAGCTTTTTTAACTTATTTTCATTTCTCTGGGATCAAGGTAGAATCTCTGCATAGTGAGGTGTTGGGTTTTTGTTGGTTTGTTGTTTTGTTTTTTTTTTTCTCAAGATAGTCAATACCATTAAAGTAAAACAGGCTTTTTTGGTTTTTTTTATGGTTCTATTGTTAGTGTTCTTCTGACAGAAGTAAAAAATAGTCGATATTCAGTAGTCATAATTGCTATGAAGCGACACCAGCAGACAAACGTACTGCAAAGCTTCGTGCTAACATGCTGGCTGTCAGTACTAAATGTGTTTACTTTTCAGAGTTGTTGTCACCTTTAGCTGTCCAGAAGGGAAAAAAATAGCAGTTAGCAGAAGCAATTTCCGAGGACATAATAATTAAGAGGAGGTGAATGTCAATTTGTTCAAATAGGTTTCAATATATGCTATTTTTTTAACATTATCTACTACTCTGACAAATTAATCCTCTAAAATACAGCTTTCTGTATTGAGCATTGTTGATTCAATGGTTATTTCCTATGAAGATGATCATAAATAAGAATGCTGGAGAACATGCAGTTTAGGGTTTCCAGTACAGAAACAGCTGTTAGCATTGAGTGGTTGTGTATACTCTGTCAGTGAGGGGTTATTGCTGCCCTGGGTGAGCCATTGTGGCATTCCAGGATATGCAGCTTGATAGCTGCCCAATATTTAAACAGGGGGAACAGCTTGGATTTCAGGCCCCAAAAGCTCTAACATTCCTTTCTCACACAGTCCCAGAGGGCCATGTGGTGCCTTTAATTGGGAACAAGTAAGCATTAGTCTGGTGGCTTGAGCAATTCAGGAGATGAAATGAGACAGAAGTTGTCTCTGCAGGTGGGTTAACAGCTGCTGCCAAGTGCCTCTCTATCTTACTATCTCAGACCAAGCCTCAGAGATGAGCCTGAATAATTTCCAGTGTCATATAAAGACTGGAAAGCAGCAGGAGAGATTTGTTCTGATTCTTGTGAAAAAGATTGATGTAGTGTTTGTTTTTGAAGACTTGAAACTGAGAGAGAAATGCATTTTTGGTTCTCCAGTCATTTAAAGTCTGAAAGTAGGTATGCAAATTCTAGCTTTTTTAAAAGTGTAGTTGTAAGCAATAGGCAATTAACCCTCTAAATGCAACTACCTATAATTTAGCTATCAATTAACTTTGTCTTAGTGCCTCACAAACTGTTACAAATAAGTAGGACAATCTGTCTGGAACAAGTAGCTTGGAAATGTAATTACCTGTCTTACTTGCAGATGAATGTTTTTGACAGAAGCCTTAAGGAGGGGAGAGAAGGATATCATGTGGAAATAGCTCTGATAAAAATAAAGCCACTTCTCCCAGTGCAGTCCTATTCAAATAAGAGGACCCTCCTGCTACCTCCCCCTTTTTATTTGTAGATTTACCATGCTATTACTGCTGATGATATATCCTAAACATGAGTTTGCCATAATTAGCAAAGGGGAGAGCAAGAAGAGAAATTATGATATATTGAGTAGAAGATAAAGGAGATTTCCTTGGGAAAGAAAACCAACAAACTCTTCAGTGTTTAGCTGAGCTATCTTCACTCTTCAAACGTTTTATGGCAAACTGACTTTTCCAATTTGCTTTTGCACATCTGAGTAATTGAAAGAGGAATGCATTTTCCCATCAGCTACATATTGGAGGCTCATGCATCAGCAGGCCATTTTTATAAGTGCTTATCTGTGACTGTAGGAAAAAGGTTTGCTATCTAAAAATCCATAAAAAGCAGATCAAATATGTGTCATCTATGCAACCGAATCCTGAGCTGTGATCTAGCTGCCTTTTATGAGCTAACGAGGGTCACTGAGGGTCAAGTCTTCAATGGAAACTTCCAGGAAAAATAAAAGTGTAGTAGGAAGCACCCTTCAGTGCATCCATAAGTGGTGCTTGCCCTTTGACTCAGTGATACAATATAGCTTGAAAGATACTTATAACAGTTTGTGCAATCTTCTGGGTTGGTGTCCAAACAGATCAGTGGCTTTTAGAGCACAGAACAACAGCTTCACCCTGGAAGGTCTGGCATAATGCAGTGAAGAGCATCTAAATATACAGTACTTCTAATGGGCAAAAACACAAGCTAGGAAAATAAAAACCTGTTTAATTTCTTTAAAAACAAACTAGCTAGATGAAAAGATTCTGTTTTCTTTCTTAATGTACCATTGGTGAAAGTATATTTATACAAATAAGAAGTAAATTGTGGAACAAATTTTTCTGAGAGGTTGTAAAAGCTACAACAGCAAGTGGATTAAGGAGCAATACAGTGGCTTCATGAAGAAATCCATTAGTGGCAATGACATATGAGATTTAAAGGCAGTCTTCAGATCATGAACTGCTAGTTTGCCAACACCTAGAGAGTACACCAGGAGAAGGATGATTCTGTGCATGCCTTACTTCCCAAGCGGACTTCCCTCAGCACCAACTCTGCAATAAGTAAAATTCAGGGGATATTTTCCTAGCCCCAGCCATTCTTAGAATAATAAGCATGTACAACAGAAAGGCTATTTATAAAGCAGAACAAGCTTTGTTTTGCTAGTCCAGAACTTTGAATAAAACAAGGAATTATAAAGAGCTGGGAATTTGGGGACTGGTGCTAGAACAAGGCAAGTGAAGAAAGCAGAGAGGCAAAGCACAGTGTGTCAGGGAAGACTTTAAGGTCTGTCAATAAAACTTTATATAATCACAAATCCATTGACACCAGATAAAACTATGCTCACTTAACTTTTCTCATAGAATGGATCTATTTTTTTTAAGCTTTAGTGAATGGGTTTTTTTCAAATCATATTGCTGAAGTGTTCAGTAATCTCAGTTCATAACCATGGTTTCCTGTAAATGCACCAGATTACCAGGTGGCAAGGACCTGGACCAAGACCCAGGCTGCACCCTGTAAATTCAATCAAATGTGAGTGCCACTCTGTGTCTGAAGAAGGAAGGCAATTAAGAAGTATTCTGTTTTGTTCTTTCCTGATAAGTTTACCCAGACCACTTCAAATTTCCTGGTACCTTGAGAAAATTGCAGTGTAGAGTATAAGATTTTCATCATGTTGCAATGTTACCAAGCCAGCGTGAGTATTGCAAAGAAGCTGACAAAAAAAACCCTAAAACCAAAACAAAAAACCCAAACAATTTAATGAAAGGTTTGTACCTCTGTTTAGAAAAATTATATTTCACAATGATTTCATCTGTTTTTCATCCTTTGCTTGATAGACTTACTCTTTCTCTTGAAGGAGATATTTTCAAAGTTTTAATTGAAAATTTCTTCAATCTTTTTGGATTCAAAATAATGTATGGTGAAGTGAAAAGCTGAGCATGGTGAGGACAAACACTCTGAAATTAAAACGTTGAGATTTAGGCTAGTCCAAGAAATTAAGCATACATGCAGTTTTGTGAAGAGTGCAAGTTCTGTATTATGTATTATGATCAAATGCCCTGGAATAACTCAATCCTATCTTTAATCAGTCTTTCAAAATAGTTTTCTAATTTTGGCTGAAGGCACATATTTAAAATGAAATTTTTAGGACTTCTTACCCCCACCACCTTCAACATGTGAATGAATTAATGAAGCAGCTTCTGGTTTTCATACAAAATCCCCTTTTAAGCCACCCTTGGAATACATATGCTAGCCCTGAATTTTGTCCATGGCAATCTTTTCTTTCTCATCTCATGCATCTCCCAATGGGTATTAATATGAATAATTGATCAACACAAATAACCCACCCATTAGTAAAGGACTTTTGGTCTATAAAGCAGACTTACTTTTCCCTTGGCGGTATTTTGGAGTGCACAGAGAGCATCAGAAGCACTGATCATGTATTTACAGAGCTGTAAGTGCAGAGTGAAGTTTTATAGTAAGTCAGCAGGAGCTCTCCCCATGCAGTCCCTCTGAACTGCTGTGGCTGCAAGATGATAGAGTTTACCTCCAGGAGAGCAGGAGTGGAAGCGATCTGTACTCCTCAGACTGAAGTAGCTTCCTGGTGATCATGTGTAGAGGTGAATGTGGCATAATTGCCTGCTCTGCTTCTGCAAATAAATGCAGTGGTTAATGATACAGGGGGAGAGCTGCTTCTGTAAACCTTCATTTTAAACACAAGTGCTTGGAAGCAGTGTTACCTGAAAAGAAAAATATGCT
This sequence comes from Pseudopipra pipra, assembly GCF_036250125.1. Classification (NCBI taxonomy): domain Eukaryota; kingdom Metazoa; phylum Chordata; class Aves; order Passeriformes; family Pipridae; genus Pseudopipra; species Pseudopipra pipra. Next base: position 17,872,083 of record NC_087550.1, read on the forward strand.
GGGGACTTAAATGAAAGCTGGATTTTGATTGCTGAAGTAGTGTTTGATGGTGAATTCTTGTTGCTTCTTCACAAGATAAACCTAAACTTTTAATTAAGATGGTGTGTCCTCGCACCCTGAGGCTTCCAAATAGGGGTATCTACTGAGGGAGGTTAAAAAGAAACCTGTTTAACACAGGCTTTGTGATAAATGAGATACAAAAACTGACCCAAAGAACCTCTCGAGCAGGCCAGTTTCACTTAACTGCTATTGAGAAAGCTATGCTAAGTAATGGTGGAGTGCATAGGACATAGTGCTGTGGAAGGGGACAGAAGTGGAGAAGGTGTCTAGCTACAGACTCTGTAGACTTTTTAATGTATTTTGTCAACTTATATACGCACAATTCTTGACCAGTATCAGTAGGTGAAAGGTCCTGACACAGCCCTCTAGACCTGCCAGCCTAACTTTTCATGTTTTACTTTGATTTTCGCTCTCTTTCCACAGCTCCTCTTGTTGATACATAATGTGGGTGAAGAAGGAAGTCTTTCTTTTGAGGAAATTAGTACAGTGAAAACAGCACTAGGTAAGGTACGAGAGGAGAATTCTCTTCCTTTTTAAAGTTGGCCACCATGTTGTTGAATATTTGGCACCTCCCAGGAGAGAAAGTATGTCTGCATTTTTAAAGCCAAAGTGTTGTGTCACACTGTGCTTTCCAGCAACACTATGTTTATAAAAGAGCTAGTCATCTCTGCCACTACTTCAGGAGAGAAAGACTGTATTGAAATAATAAATGAAATTTTGATAGCCTTCTTGGCCTTATATTCAGATATCTCTGCTTTAATGGCAGAAGAGCAGGCATTTCATTATGTCCAGGAATACTTGCATAGTATTTGATTGTCTTTTAAGGAAGTATAGTACTTGACATAAGCAAGCTGTAATTGTAAATCCTGTGCTTGGGACAAGGCATATATATATATATATAAATGAGTTTAATAAATAGGATTTTCTGACATACATGTATGTTTGCTTTTAGATGTGCATACACTGTGTCAGAGGCTATGAAAAAGGTTGATTTAGTACCATCACATAGGACAGTTGTGCACATGGTTAATCTGTTAACACCTGTGTGGATTTTTTAACTCTTATTTTTGATGAAGAGTTAGAACCTCTAAATGGCACATTCAGTACTGTTCTCTCTGTAAATGAGTACTGAAGCCCTGAAAAAGGAAAGGATTTTAACAGAAATGTTGCCACAGCAGAGTTAGCAGGAGCAGCTATGAAGCGACACATTTAAGATGCTAATTTTCTCAGTGGCAGTCAGATGATGGGGTCTTGTAATGGTTTCTGTAGAGGGGAGTTAACAGCTGCCATCTTCTCTTAGTGGATGACCATACCAGAGCTGATTCCTCAGGCACTGTGAATTAGTGTATGGAGAAGAATGAGGTGCAGAGGATGGTGGTGTTTGTCATTCCTGATGCACAGCAGACAATGTTGAAATCACAGTTTGATGATGGAACTTCCAAATTTATTTTCTCTGTGTCTGTGTTTGTGTAATGCTGAAAGCTATCAAAACCACAGTCTGAACTATATGTCTCTTACTATTTCTACTGTGTATAAACCCCAAAATTCTTCATTTGTTGTCTGTTACAGAAACAGCAAGAGGCATATGGAAATATCTTGGAGAAAAAATATGCATTCTAATTCTTTGCATACCAAAAAAACTTATATACCAGGAAGACTTCTTTTGTCCCCTGCTAAATTTATATGTCCACTGATATCATAAAGAATTGCAACTTCAATATGCATGCTCGATTGTGTATATTACAGTTCATTAACCAGCCCTCAGGCTGACTAATTGTGCCAGATGGTATAATTTCTGTGTGTACTTGACTTGCTAGGAGTGTTACTATCTTGGTTCTAATATTTATCTGTAGTAAGTGTGTGTGGGGGGAAGGGTTTCTAATTCACAAGCACCTATCCTGAAAAGACCAATTGAAGATGGAAACAATTTAACGAGTTGTGATTCCAGATATATCAACAGGAATGTGAACAGTCAGCATTCATCAGGGGAACTACCAAATGAAATGACAACCTTTGAAAAGCTTCTAATAAGCCTTTGAGCATGCTGGTTTGGAGTTTTGGGGAGGTTCATGACCATACTTTTAGGGCTTACAGGAGCCAGAAAATCATGTTCCAATACGAGTTCACTTTAACGATGAACATCTAAAATACATAGTTGCATTTTATTTTGTGTTTGCACAAAGATATACTGCACCCTATTTTGCACTTTCATCTGAGGAGTACTGCTCCTTAGCACTTGGGGAATTTATCCCCTCCTGCTCACCCATCTTTCCTCAAGCTGACGTGTAAATTTAGTCAGGATGATCATTAAATTGCTTTCCTTAGGGACTCAGTAGAACATTGTGTGTACCCTCCTGACTCTTGGATGAGAAGTGTTTTATTTATCTAGGTAATTTGTCATAACACGTAAACAAGCCAAATCAATCCCAACAAAATTTCACAGGGCAGCGAGTGGAACCACTTCACTGAGGCTGAATTTAACTGAAGAGGTGACTTGCAAAACCTGGTGGGGCACTTCCGTTGGAATTATCCTTCCAGTGATCTTCACACAATTTAGAGGCTGTGATTTCAGAGGGAAGGAATGATTACTCGAAGGGTGCCTTCTGTCAGTCTGTTTTGCTCAGGAAAAAAAAAAATTGGAGCCAGGGAAAAAACCCTTCAGTGGAGAGAAGGCTAAACCAGCTGAACACACCTCTATTTCATCAAGCCTCCTTCATGTCCGTTTGGCTTATGGAACTTTATACCCATTTTATGAAACATCTGTTCATATTGCATAGAATATACTTAACTGTGTGAAATTCGCAGAAATGCAATGCTTTATGCTCTTAGCATTCCTCCATAGGCTGTTTCTTTAACTACATGTCACGGAGTTAAAATAGGTTTTGAAGCTGAAGGGGTAGATAAATTTGGAGGCAAAGTTAATACACCTCTGAAGAAACTGCAGACTCTTAGGATAGGTGTTGAATAATCATGTTGATAAGCACAAGAAAAGGGAAAGGAAAGATCCTGAGCTGTAGTGGGATTAATTTTTAACAGACACAAAGAATCTGTAATTGTGATGCTAACATAAACCAACAAACTGCTGTACAACCTCATTTTTTCACGGAGAAATCAGGGTTGCAAGATAAAAACCAGTCTAAAATAAAAGCTAAACTCTTATTTTGCTTTCTGATGCCTGACACAACTACTTACACAGTCAATAACTGCCAGAAGAATAGTTTTTAAAAAAGGCATATTAAAAAGCAAATCTTCCCGCAAGCTACTTTAATTTTGTCGCAGCACAGCACTTATCTTTTAATTTTAGTGGTAATTAAATCCCTTCTCTTGCGCATCTGAACAGAAACGGCACAGTCTTAACAGCTTCTTGAAACATGTTGTACTTTTTTTTTTTTCGGCAACAGGCAAGGCAGGATAATTTAATTTATTTAAAAAATGTGGTTTGGAGTTGTGTACTTGGGAGGCTTGTGTGCCTGTTGCTAGGTTTGCCTTTCAGTGCTATGGCAACCGCCGAGAAGTGGGGCGCAGCGGGAGATGGCGGCCGCGCCGTGCATCCCAGAGGACTCGGTGTCCTTGGGGTTAGCAGACAGTCCTACACCAAGGGGTTTGAGTGGAGATGAGTGTTTTTAAGATCCTGTGGCTTCAGACCCACCTGTCAGTCTTGTTCTCACTTTCCCCAGGGACTGAAACTGGCAGCAGTACCTAAGCAGCAGCTCTGGATGTCTTCTCAGTGGAAAAAGAAAACACACGGGCAGGGAGCAAGAGCTGGGCAGGATTTTTTAAACTTGTCAGGACCATGCACAACCTCACCTGTCAGCACCTTGACTTATCCAGAAATATGTCCAAACGTAACTCATGGTATTTGCATGAGATGCCTTGATAACTACCAATATTTATTCAAAATGTTAATTACTGGCCTTCTGGCTGGTTGATGTGTTTATTTTTCTGAGTGCAATAATTTTCTATGAAAAGCTGTGCTCTTGCAAACTGTCTCTTGACAAAACAGGTATTTGAGCTCGAGTAACTCAGTGACTGTGGCCCTGAGCAAATAAGGGATAGTGAGTTTGAGCTCGATGCCTGGGATGCACCTTCTGCCCAGGGGGGACAGTCCCCCTGCTTCTCTCCGAACTTTGATGTTTGACTTGGGCTTACTTTGATTTGGGTACCTCGCTCCCTTTGCTTTGAGCTTGAGATTGCATGTGACCTCATCCTGTCGGTAAATGTTTACAGGCAGACCATTCCCAAAGGAAGTGTGGTTTCACTCGTACTAAAAAAGCATGTCTGCTGTGGTCCTTGTACTTAGCTTTGCCTGGCAGCCTAATCACTGTGGGCCTTTTCTCTCCTTGCCATTGAAGGTTTAAAGTATAGACCCTTCTCTGGTGCCGTCCAGCAAGGCACAGTCACCCCAAGATCTTGCCTGGCTGGAATGGGGCACGTTACTGCTAGTGGTTGCTGCAGGGAAAAGATTGCACGATGTGGGGCAGGGGCTGTTAGACACCCTTCACAGCCCCTCTGTGAAGGTTTTTAATTTAGTGGCTGTAGTTCTTGGCTGAGGATGGATGAGTGCATTGGTATATTTATAGCTGTCATTGCTTTTCACTTTTTTCCTTTTGTGTGTGATTTTGGAAGGGGAGGAGCAGAAAGTGATCTGTTAGTGTTTTGGGCTTGCTTGTTTTTTAAATATATATAACTGGATTTTTCAAAGTCCCAGACACTGCGAGCACTGGATTCTGTGATGTTTTTTCACTTGGAAGTAAACACGGATTTTTTACTTATTTAAGGTATGTGTCCCCATATGGAAGAGGTTTCAAATGGCTGCTGCAGTAATCTGATTTGAAGCTTTCTACTTACTCAGTATGATTTTTGTTCATAGATAAAAAAACCCCCACAACTTCATTTTACCAGTTACAGTGTAGTGCAAGTTACTAGGTTTATATTTTCCAGTACCTTTCTAGATATTAGTTCATAGCTGAACTTCAGTTTCTGAAACACTAGCAAAACATGAGTGGTTTGGGTTTTTATTTTTTTGTCTTAATGTTGTGGTATGCTTACCTCCAGAACAACAGGCTTGGATTTTATTAACTGGATTTGTCTACATGTAGTCATGACACTTGCAGACCCATAATATATCCAGCAGCTAAATTCCAAGCCATGAGGAGAACAAGTCTTCCATCACTTAGTGATAAAAACTAACATATATCATTACTTTTTCAATTGAATATTCATCTTAGCTTAGATTTTGGGCAAATCAGCTGCCTGTGTCATGGCCTTAATTTCAGTTTCCTTTCCTATTTGTCCCTCTTACTTTTCAAGATTTTCTAGTCACTGTGATAGTCATGACAGGGACAGGAGGTATAACCTAGAAAGAAACTTTCCTTACTTTGAGTCTGCTGGTTAGCACAAGGTGCAGCACTGGGTGTTAAGCACTGCTGCCTCTGGTTATTGGACATTTATTGACTCTTAGCAAATTGGCACAGGTGAACTAGTGTTGAGTTACTGATGAAGGAACAATGTCTTCAGCCCGTTGTATTTCAGTCACTTGCAGGACATTTTAATCTGTTGTCAATACATAGCTGGGTCAAACCCCAGGAAGCCAATGGCAGCACTTGCTGTGTGTGGAGACAAAGGTAATAGCAGCAACACCAGCAGTGGTAGCAGCTTGCTGTGTGTTGACAGCAGCACCAGGCTTGCAGTACACCTGGTAAAGGCCTGAGGGTGTTCCTGGGTGACTGATACCCTCAGGCTGCGTGTGGGGAGTGACCAGGTGGCAGCAAGGACAGACAGCTGCTGGAGGACACCCATCCCTGGTCATAATCCCTCTGCAGGGATCTTGAGCAAGGATGACAGGCAGCCACATCCTCTGTGCCCCCCTGTGATATTAGCACATGCTGGGACTGAGGAAGCTACCCAGATAGAGTTTCCGAGGGAGTATGGAGCTCTGTAGGTCTCCAGCTGCATGATATTCCCAGGGTATCTGCTGATTCCCAAGGTCAACAGCAAGAATGTCTGTGGGAGGTGGGCCCAGGTGGAAGAGCTGCTTTGCTTGGTGACCAAGGTTTGGGATGAAGAGGACAAGTTGAGGAGCATCTGTGAGTCCAAGAAGGGGGCTGACTGATTGAACCATGATGCCCTCTCTGGAACAGAAATGTTAACTAGGTACAAAGCCTGGCAAGAGGTATCCTGCACTCTCTGACCACCAGGCAGAAGGTGAAGGGAAATGAGTCTCTGCTGGAGACAGGGAGAGAACCTACTTCTTGTCTACCTTGTCCTCCCATGTGGCTTTATGCAACAGATATCAGGCTCTGGAGTTGGATGGACTGGGACTTGATGAGATTGAAGATGATCCACCCATTCCTGGGGAGTCACCAAGGTCAAGTCAGCCCATTCCCCATGTTGAGAAATATATTCAGTGCAGGTAGCTCAGTTTGCAAGCCGCAGTTTGAGCTTTAGGTGGTGAAAGCCCCAGGCAAGAGGCAAGAGCTGCCGATCCTTTGCATAACAAAGGGCACGGGGACCTGTGGCACCAAACAGGTGATGGACACTCAGAGACACAGCAGGAGTCTCTAACTGTTAGACTGTAAGGGTATAAAAGCCCAGGATTTCCTTTGTTTAGAGTCCCTGCTCAAAGGCACCCAGCTCGAGCTGTTATTTTATTATTTAGTTATTGCACCAGGATTAAATTATTTTAAGGATGTAGGCTCTAAGACTCTGCAATGGAAAACCTGGTCTGGCTCTGTGAGTGTGGGGTGTGTTGCTGAGAAGGGGCTTTGGTTCCAGCTCAGGTGCTGCGAGTGTGACTGCCAGAATGGTTCCTAGATGGTCAGGCAGGGAAGTTTCATTAACAGCCACATCATGATTGCATCCATGAAAAAAAAAAGACAATTTATTGTCTTTTTAGGACACTTTATAGGACACTCCCTTCTGAGAGGAGCAGCAGGCCCAAGCTGCTGACCAGACCTACCTTTTAGAGAAGCTTGCTGCTTCTCTGGGGCTTGAGGTAAAGATATTACCTGGAGACTTCCTAGCCTGATATATGCTTTTTCGTATGTGTACCAATGAAGTTGTAATGAGAAGTTCAAGGGTGATCAAAAGAGACTTCACAGCTTTGGGGAGCTTGGAAAAGGGATTGGAAAGGCAGATAGTATTTTTCTCCATCCTCCCGATTGTAGGGAATGACAGCGAAAAAACCAGGCAGATCTAGCTTATCAATGCCCAGATCCTGAGGGATGGTGTGCTGATGCAAGCTTTCATGCTGCACTGCCATGTACTGAGTACACTGGAGCGCATCTGAAATGTTTGTATATGAAGGCAGGCTCTATGTGGAATAAACAAGAGGAGACGGTAGCTTTTTCTCGGTCTCAGAGCTAAAACATCACTGTCATAAGTAGGACTTAGTGGGAAGAGTCCAGTGACTGGAGTGTTGTGGTGTTTATAGGCTCCTAAGGGAGAGGTAGGTGGGGCAGGCAAGGAAGAGAGGTAGTGCTGTATGTAAAGAAGAGGTTGGAGTGTACAGCACCTGCAGTTAGGGATGATGTGGTCAAGAACCTCTGGGTAAGGACAATTAGAAAAACCAATGAAGAAATGTGAGAGTCTACCATAGATAGCTCAACCAGCATAGTAACACCAATGCATTATTCTAGAAGGAATTAAAGAAAGTCACTACAAGAGTCACCCTTGTCCTTATGGGCAATCTCCACTTCACAGGTATTAATTGGGACTATCATACAGCAGACACTAACAGTTCTAGGAAAATCCTGAAGCCCTTTGAAGATAACTTTTTGATACAGATACTTAGGGAGCTGACTAGGAAAGATGTCTTCCTGAATTTGTTGTTGGTCTGTGGGTGAAGTGATGGTTGGTGTCTGCCTTGGCCACAGTTATCATGAAAAAGGTAGAGTTTAAAATCTTTGGTGATATGAAAAAAAAAAAAAAGCCCTTATTAGCAGAGCTAACATCTTTGGCTTTTGGGAGAGCAGACTAGGCTGCTCAAGGATCTAGTTAGTAAGGTCTGTTTAGAATCTGCTTTTGAAGGAATCAGAGTCCATAAATGCTGATCAATGTTTGAGACTGTAGAACAAATAATTCAGTGCATTGAAGTACATGGACTTTGGTAGTCAGGTCAGGTTACACAGGAGGGCAACAGATGCAGCTCACCACTGCAGGGAGAAAATTTATATGGCTAAAACTGAGAGTTGAAGCTGGGCAGTAGGGTGGTGGATCATGAAAAGGCTCTAATCATGTTAACAGCAAAAGGAGGACTCAATAAAACATTGGTCTGTTACTTGACGAGGTTGGTTACCTCACAAGTGGGGATGGAGATAAAGCAGAGCGTACTGAAAGAGTTGTCAGCATTATTGTGAGACCTCTCTCATTTATAAACAGTCTGGGGAATCTGAACAGGTCCTGGTTAACTAGAAGCTGGTAAATTATTCCAATTTTTGAGAAGGGCAAGAAGGAAGACCCTGGTAGTTGTAGGCACTTTGTGGTGCCTGGTAAAACTGTGGAGAAGATTGTTCTGGGAGTTAGTGGAAAATGCTTGGAAGGCAATGTGTCAGTCAAAAACAATATGGCCTCATGAAGGGAAAGTCATAGGTTACTAATTTAATGTCCTCTTAAGAGAGATGATTATCTACCTATTGAAAAAAAGAAGGTAGTGAATAGTGAAGGTGTTTTGGTTTTGTTGGTTGCTTGTATTTTTATTTTAAGAAAGCTTTTGATACTGTCTCTCACAGTATCCTTCTGGGCAAGCATGAAGCTAGACACCTATACAATGGGATAGATGAAAATTGGCTGAAAGACTGGGCTCAAAGCATTGTAGTAGAGGGGTTAACATTTGGCAGTGACTAGTGGCGTTCCCCACAGCTCAATTTAAGGACCAGTTTTCTTCAGTGTTTTTATCAGTGACCTGGACACAGGACTCAAGTGCACACTAAGAGGTTTGCCAACAATACTAAATTATGAGCTGTTGATTCCCTCAGGGGTAGAGCAGCCTAATACAGAGAGACTGGAGCATTGGGAAAACCCCGCCACATGAAATTTAACACTGACCAGTTCCAGGTTCTGCATCTGAGGTGGTATCATCCTGAGGTGGTATCATCCTTGCTCCCCAAGACTGGGGGACAAGAGGCTGGAATGTTACCCTGCAGATAGGGATCTAGGGCTTTTGGTTGATGGTAAGATCAACATGAGTCAACAGTGTGCCCTGGTGGCTAAAAGTGCTAAAAGGGCTAACCCTACCCTGTGGTGCATCAGGCACATTATTAGCTAAGCTGTCAGGAGTGATTGTCCCACTATACCCACCACTGATGAACCTCACCTCAAGTACTGTGTGCAGTTTTGGGCTCTGCAATCTGAGAGAGAGAGAAAATATTAGAATGTATCCAAAAGAGAGCAACAAAGATGGTAAAAGATGCATGATTTATGAGGAGTGGCTGAGGACGTGAGGTTTGCTTAGTGTAGAAAAGAGGAAGCTGAGTTATGATCCTGTTGTTTTCTACAATTTCCTCATAAGGGCATTTCCCCTTCTGCTCCCCCTCATCTCCTCTCTGGTGTGTGGTGATAGCATGCCAGGGAATGGCTTAGAGCTGCATTGGGGAAGTTCAGATGGGATATTAGTGCCACTAGAAGAATGGTCAAGCACTGGAACAAACTCCTCAGGGAAGTGATCAAGTCTGTAAGCCTTGGAAAATGCTCTTAAATATATGGCTTAACTTTTATATTACCTTGTGTGTAGCCAGGAGTTGGACTCAATGATCCCTATGGGTCCCTTCCAAGTCAGGATATTCTATATACTTATTTTCCTTTTCTAGCTGAAAGAAGATGCACATTATGATATTTATATAGTAGTGTAAATTACATTTGTTTGTTTTTTCCACATGCCTATATTTGTGAAGCAAGGAAGCTCTATTCCACCTTCTTAATGTTTGTAATGCCATGGAAATGAAAGATTTGAATTCTGAGTTTTCTCACGGTAGGTTTCAACATGTTCATTCTTTTCTTACCCTCTGCCACTGCTTAAAAGAATAAAATCTGTTAACAACAGGCATATGTGACCAACAGCTCCTCCTACTTCAAATCTGTCTTTAAGCTTCACTTTTTGGGAGTCCATCCTACATTAACCTTCTGCTAGGGTTTATATCAAACCAAAAATGCAGTAACTATGGTGCTTTGCAAATGTGTGTGTCTGTGAAATTGTGAACTTCTGCGTTTGCTAGTCTGTTGATAGGGTATGGCTGAAATCTGTTGGCAAAAGTACAAATGTACGTTCTCTGAAAATTGAATGAACTTTGAGATGCACAAATAATTGAACTTTCATCCATTTAGGAAATAAAGCACTCTGATTTAACTGATATTTTAGAATAAATTGAGATCTTCAAATTCTGAGGATTCAATCCTGAGGATTCGTGATATAAGACAAAAAAAAAGATGGTGCTGAATGAATCAGTGGCTTAACCAAAGAAACAAATGTGATCTACTTCACTTCTTTCATTGTTTAAATTCACCCCTCCTTCAGATAGGGTTTTAGGAAAGGTTTGATTTACTTCATTACAGGAAGATTAGCATTGCTTTCTCTAATACTGGCTTTTAGAATTCTGCTCAGATATGGGTATTTGAGGGTTTTGTGTTGATAACTATAGACTGCTTCATTCATTCTGGTCCCTTTTCAAGGCTGTACCTCTCTATCACGTATGTCAAATATCTGTGTGTCTGGAGGGATCTCTATCACTCAGAGGGATTTCTTTTTTTTTTAAAGCAGAGTATCTAAAAGGAAAAAGGATGCTGAAAGCTAAGAAAGAAAATAAAAGATTTCAAAAAAGCAGCATACCCACAGGCTATTTCTGACTGATAAGAATTCAACTGGCTGTACTTTTTTCCAAGTGAGTGGCCAAATGAAGCTTTGCTGTTTGACATTCTCCTCTGCCTCTCCACCTGTGCCACACAAAGACTTTTAGTCTCCATCCTCTGAATAAAATCTGTTTCTAGGTCAGGCACACCTCACATTGAAAAGGGAGCGATTTGGCAGAGATGAAGGAAGGTTCAGAGTCTTTTACTTTTACTCCCAGACATGATAAGTTTAATGGAGTAGGATCTGTTTATTACAGACAGAAAACTAATTATAACTATTCTCTTTTTAAAGTAAATGCTACTCTTCACCTTGAAATAATATCAGAAGTGATTGAATATTTTCTCGATAGTGGGATAAAGGCTTCTCTAATCCAGTTGTGTTCTTACACATACTCAGGAGAACAAGGAAGGTATCTTGCAGGGTACTGAACACACAAACTTATTTTCTGCAGAATGAGGAAAATCATGCTGTGTGAGCTGACAAAAGAAGAGTAAACCTTGAACAGCTAGAAGGCAACCCAGTGTAGAGCATTATGGGGTTCAGCTCTGATAACTGCATAACTCATTGTAATTCACTGACATCTAAACCCTTTTTTAAAAAAAGGATGTAACTAGAAGTGATTGCTATGTTAAAATTGTTTTTTTATTTTATTTTTTACTAGACTCACATAGGAAAGAGAAAGGAGAATTCTACATAGAATCATAGAATTGTTTGAGTAGGAAAGATCCTTGAAGATCATTTAGTTCCAACCCTCCTGACATGGGCAGGGACACCTTTGACTAGATCAGAGACAAAGGTGCTCAGAGCTCTATCCAACATGGCCTCAAACACTTCCAAAGATAGGGCATCCAGTACCTCACATGCAAATGAATTAATATTCTCTTATTCCAGATAGGTGTCCCGAAAAAAGGCAAACTGCAAAGAAGGCTGTGAACCTCTGCTCTTCTTTTTCCTTCCTACTCTATCTTCATACCGCATATTTCATCTTCACCTCTACCAAAGCCTGGTGCTACACTTAGTGCCATCCAAGGAGCATTTAACTCCGATTCATTTTTCTTCTCTGTAAGAGATCAGGGTTGCAATTGCTCTAATATCTTTTAGTCAGATGTAAAATGGACATAAGAGCAGTGCTCACAACTGGGAAGATTGATTTATTTATTTAAGAAATCACACTGGTAATACCTGTTCAAAAAGTGATGTGCTTTCCTGGCTCGGCAAGGAAGAGAGTCCTGATTCTTGTGCTAAAGGCTGAGTGTAACTCTTTCAAGAAATTAAAAGGTTGGCTTAATCTGTTTGTTTGGTGCATGGGGGTAGGGAAGTGAAATTGAGGAGAGGAAATGTTTCAGTAATTTTTTGTGTTTGTTTTGGAATCTTTTACATGTAACTAATACTCTAGGGCTCAAGTTTGTCTTTTTGTCTTTCAGACTTAGTGAAAATAATAATTTGGTTCTGATAATTTACTAAGTGATGAAGCATTACATGAGAGGATTCTCTTATTTTTTTCCAATCAAGCAAGGCTTTTTCTTACAGACATTTTGTATAGACAGATGTAGTTATATTTCAGTTAGTACAGATACACTGCTCATAGGATTCTTAATTTTGTTTGATCAGTTGTATAAAAGACAACAGTTGAAGATGTGGTTTTCTTGAAAAACAGGAAGAATGATTTAAGTAGAAGGAGGAATCTTGTATTTTGTGAAGCTTCTAAAGGATACAAAAGGGCTTTTCTGCAAATATAAAAATTATACCCTGTTAACATAAGATGCATCAAATGCATGGAGTTGGGGTGTACTTTGCTCCACAGTGAGGACTGGGCATAGTTTGGGCCTATTTAAAGTAAATGGTTCAGAGCCATATCAGGGACTCAATTCTATGCTGGCATGAATAACAGTCCTACTTTCAAAGTACTCTTTCTTCCATTCCCCCTCCCATCTACTGAATATTAGAGGCAGTTACAGCTGAATGCTAACAGAAGTTACAGGCAGTGTGCTGTCCTGACTTCTACATTTCAAGACAGACACAGGGGATTTAATTGCTGCTCTTGTAAGTAGCCAAAATGACAAAGGCAATGTAGCATACCAAAGAGACTGAAAAGTTTGGGGCTCTGCTCTAGTTCGAAACAGAGACATCTCTGGTAGGCTATGACTGAGGCTTATGAAGTTGGTGAAGGCAAGAGATGAACTGTTATTCACTAAATCTCACCACAGAAGAGCTAGGAAATTAATTGAAATAGATTTCAAACAGATAAAGCATACTTTAATACAGTGCACAGTGGACTTCTGGAGGTTATGGAGGCAGACACAATATGATCAGATACAAAAAAGGATGGACAAACTGTGAGGGATGACTGGTCTGTAAACAGATAGGGGATAAGCAGGGATATGACTTTTAACATTCATAATCCAGTTCTTATTGATGCTATGGGAGCACAAGAGTAATGGACTGTAGGTAGTGTTGAGTATCATATGTTCTCCTGCCACTGGGCAAGGTTCACCATGGGTCTGGCCCAGTAAGGCATTTTTTGTGCCCTTAACATAAGTGGAAATTTTTCATTTAGTGATCAATGTCTTTTTTTTTACCCCTGGTGTGGGAGGGGGGAAGTCTAAACTGCATTTTGACTTAATTTGTAGTCTCAACTTGGACCCCAGCTTGCTTACCTTAGCTGTCATTACACTTCTGAGCTGAAGCTGAGCTGCTGACTTGTGGTTTGAAATCCCAGGCCCAAGACTGACATCCATTTTAATGTGTAGTACAGACAGAATGGTGAATTGCAGCTGTGGGCAGGGGCTACCTGTCAGCCCTGTACCTGAGGCAGTCCTGATGTAATCAAAACCAGGCTTCTTTGTCTCCTGCCCTTTTACTGGGCAGCAAAGGAAACCTTTGCCTTCTCTCAGCTGAGAGTGGTGCTGCTTGCTGCTCCCCTGCAGCCAAGCAGAGTATGAGGAGGAGAAAGGTCCAGGACTTGGCTGCGAGGCACGGCTGCCTTTGCTGCCTCCCAGCTGAGATTTTCTTTTTTGCTTGACTGTGTAAGTGCACAGCTCAGATCTGCTCTCCTGTTGCTTTTAGTCAAATCACAGGGAATAAAGCATGATGACAGAGGAGCTCTTGGGCAAACACCTGCCTCACCTGATGATGATAAACACCAGTGACTGCAAGTCGCTGTTGAGACCAATGTCTGCTTGTGTGAGTGCTTTACTGATGTGCTAAATTTGATTGGAGTTACTGGTTTGAGTAGAAAGGTTATTGCTGCCAAGAGTAGCTGTCTCTCAATAGACCCAGCCTTGGCATGGGTCCTAATTTGGAGATAGCATGGGCGAAATAAGTAGACTACCTGATCAAAACTACAGTGTTTACTTAGCTATTTGAAAACTTCGATGTGCCAGACTAAGATATGCAGAATTTACAGAGTTTAAGATGTCTTAATTTTGTTCTTTCTGGTGTTTTTTTGTTTGGTTTGTTTGTTTGTTTGTTTGTGGTTTTGGTTTTTTTTTTTGAGGATTGGACACCCAGTGTGAAATAACGTGTGTGGAACTTAGCTGCCCGCAGTGTTTTTCCCAGGGCTAAAAGGAACCGCTGCTCTTCCAGCTCTGGTCTGAAGAAGGAACTCTGAGTTCCTGCTAGTGTAGATGTTCCTTTAAATTCCTTCACTTTAATATGCAGCAGCATAAACATATTATTTACCTAACTTTAAAATACTGAGGTGTCGGTGAAGCGTTTCAAAAGTCAAGTATACTGTTTTTATTATCTCTTATAATTTGTCATTTTTTGACCTGAATAACACCTTCAAATAAGATGTGAAAATAATCACCATACAAAATGTACTGTGTAGATTATATAAATGGAAGAACATAATTTGTTTGGGAACTAAAACATGGGGAGATCATATTGATGAAATAAAAAAAAATATTCTGTTAAAAGTGGTTAGAAGTGGAAAAGCTTACCATGGGCTCATATAATTAAGGTGTGGAAGTCAATGCTGCTAGGTGTCAAGTTAGGTCTTTGTAAAGTAAAATCAGAAAATTATGTTAATGTGGCTGGACAATATGAACTATGGTATTTAGCTACAATTGTAAATTACAAAAATATATGAACTCGTGTGTACAACATAACTCATGTACATTAGGGAGAAATGTTTGGGGATTTTTTTGTAATTTGTTCTAAGTGGACCTCTTTTTAGTTAGCTTTTTCTGAAGCATCTTGTTCTGGGCACTTTCAAGCAGGAGAGCAGTGTAAACCAGTATCAATATTTGTTTTCAATTTTGTTTATTTAACCGTTTTTGCAGAACGTGCTTTCCAGATGTTGGGGTGCTCCATCCCTTGGAATGCACAAATTTGTGTTTTGTGGAAATGCAGGTGTTGGGCAAACCATCTTGTACTAAGAGCCATCTGTTTCAGAGACAAATGCATCTGGTGCTAGCACATTTGTGAAGGAAGTGGGTGAATAAAGCACTGAGAGAAACTCGGAGATTTAGTTGCTGGTGGTTGAACTGGAAGGAACTTTGAGATAGAAATATTTTGCTACTCATTTCCAGTTCTGAAAGTGCTATTTGCTGTTGCAGTTTGTGCACTGGGCAAGGCTTGGTTGCTGGTTGTGCTGGTGTGTCTTCTGTGATGGCAAGTAAGAGTTGATCAAGGACAAGGATCTGTCCCTAGGCAACATTGTTATACTCACAACTAAATTTTATAGACAAAAGCAATTGGTTTATTGGCCCAAAGTCACCTTTGTCTGTTTAGATGAATTGTTTGTAACTGAGATGTAATCTTCCAGTTCAGAATGGTCTTGAGAACTGTATGCCATTTATGACACTGAAGTTGAATCAAGGCTTCAGGCAGTGGCTGGAACATAGCACTGTGGATTTTGCATTAGAGAATTAATCCTTATAGCTGGCTCTCCTTTCAGGTTTGGTTTCACATTTTAACTCTGGGTGCTTTCGAGGGGGTACTCAGCTGTCAGATATTGATATGCACAATCCTAAGTAACTGTTTGTGCTGTCTCTGTGTGACAGGGACTCCTGTTCTTTGCCAGCTCAACATCCGGCTGAAATGATTTTGAAATCCCGTTGGGGGGTTTTAAAGTAATATGAAACTTCAGTTTTCTTTTTCTAGTACCTAGGTTAGAAATTAATATTGGTCTGCTGGAAATTAGGAATCTAGCAAATAGAAGTGTTTTTTATATTAATTTTTTATTGACAGAGATGACTGGTGTCTACTTTTCACTAAGTACTGCCTTAGCAAAGCAACCCAAATTTTTGGAGACATTTGTAGTTACAATTGACAAGTCCGGGTTTTGAGTTGGGTGCTCTCTAGAAAGCCTAGATAAAATAGTTCTGACACTGTTGTACCCACGTTTTAGAAACTGAAGTATCCAGTATTAACCTGGGAACAAGTCCCGGGAGTCTTGGAGATAGCTGATGTACTCACACACCAAACAAAGTCTTCTCCTGTGGCCTCTGCTCCAGGAGTGAAAAAAAGTACAAAAGTATAAAAACTTCTGTTGTAATGTTCCTGCTTGTAGCTTCACCACTTCAAGTGCTATGATAATATTGATGCAGAGAAAGGGAGGGAGGTTCTGTCGTTTTCAAGTTTTATAGACCCAAGACTTTTTGTTTGTCTCCTGTTGGCCAGCCATTGGCTTTTGCATACTCTGAACCAACTGTGTTCACACTAATCACATGTTCTTTTTTCTATATAATACCTTGAGATTTGGAGCTTTTGGGTTGGACTCAATGATCTCAGAGGTCTTTTCCAATCCAATTGATTCTGTGATTTGCTGATGACTGTAGCATTCACTTGGTATGGGAATTCAGTCAGACAAATGATCTATTCTTCATTTTCCTTCAGTCTCAATTGCTTCAAAAGTGTTGATATTGAGCCACAGCATTTGGGATTGATAACAGTTAAGTGTTTCTGAAAATGAAATTCATAGAAAACATCTGAAGATCTGATGATCTTTGGAGGTATACTTATTAGGATTGCTGTCCTCATTTTCAAAGGTGGATATTTAGGAATCCTATTTGAAAAATATGGGTATTATCACAGCTTGAAATATTTCAAATACAAAGGGTGCATTATTGGTTTGAGCAAAGTTTAAGAGGGTAAAAAGCATATCCCTGTTATGGCAGCACATATGCCATCCAAGATTGGTCGTGAAACAATTTATTTACCAGCAGACTAACAATCTGTATTTCCAAAAATCCTACTTGATGTGAGAGCAGCTAGATGCAGTACAGTGCAAGGAGTTGAAATAACTTTGAGGTCTACCCACTTTGACCTTAGATGTAGGCCGTATATGCTAGATTCCTAAAATAACTTTGATATCTATATTAGACTAGTTGTCAGACTGTGTTCAGCCTCACAGCCTGCTGTGTTTCAACATGACTTGAATAAGCTTTAGATCATGGCTTTAATCCTAGAGATTTTGAAGTAGCACCAGCGTGTCTTTTAAAGTACATGGGTATGAAGCAGCTGTTGAAAATAGAATGCCATGGATGAATAGACTTCTCTGTTACAGATATAGGACTTGCTACCATTTTTCCTTGAAACATGTTTCTACAATGCACTTGCACATGAAAAATGGATTGATTACAATGCATGTGCTGTGAAGAGCACAAGTATAGGCTAATCTGTCAGCCCAACTGCTTATAGATTAGCTTCCAATGATCTTCAATATACCCTTGTCGCTTACTCGCAAGTGTATGGCTTTTGCATGTAAGAGCTACATATGCAATTGGAGTGAAAAATTGATACTGATTTGGGAAGATGAGTTCAACTGGTGCCTACAAGCTTTGTAGCTCTTAGGCTGATCCCACAAGCATTCAGGCTCAGGTCCACCTTCCCAATCACACACACACAAGAGATCATGGTATTAATAAATTCAGTCATCTTTGTCAGAAAATGAAATACAGGAATATGAATGTACAAGCAGCTTCGGACCTGCTTGCTTTTCTTTTTTCTTCACTCTCCTTTTCTTATGTGCAGACCCTATGCACTTAGGTTTATTCTTACATAGTCTTTAGATTTAGGTGTATTAACAAAAAGGGGCTATTGACTTAAAAGCTTGGTAGAGAATAAAATATTGCTGTTACTCCTGGACTAAGTCAGAGGAACGGCAAGCGCCTGCTGCTTCTGGAGCAAAAGAGTTTATAGAGAGCCATCGTTATCTTGGAGATCCCCCACACAGCAGGACCATCAAGAGCTGTCAGCAGTTTCTGGCTCTCTCTAGGTGTTTGCCCACAGAAGGAGGTGGCATTTTCGTGCCTGGAAAGAGAATTCCATGATCATGAATTGCCATTTGATGTCCGTTGTGGGCATTGCAATCCCTGAGCTGGAATGGATCCAGTTTGTTAAAAAGCATTTGAGATCGACTGCTGACTGAGCCCCCTGCTAACAGCTCCTGCTGGCTCACCCTTGGGCATGGCTGGGCAAACCTTACTGAGTAACACTTGCAGCTTTGGGTCTGACCTTCTGCTTCAGCCAACACTGCTGCGAGCTGGTGGGTTGCTTAGGTGCAAGCTGGGTGATCTGTGCTATGCTGCACTGGCAGTCTTTAAATAAATGTGTGCTTTCTCCCTACCCCTTCTCTCTTCGATATCCATGCATGCAAGTGTGTCCTCATCTCCCTTTCTGCTGCCAGGGATGATGAGCAAATCACAGCTTATGGTATAGCTGTTTCAAACCTGTTTGCATGTGCTGGTTGCTCGACTGAGCCAGCCAGACTTGAAAACAGAGCTCAGAGCTGTAGTCTTCCCTTCATTAGAGGCAATGACTTGGGCCTTGTGTCCTCTGTACAGCAGCAAATTTTCTTAGAACTTGTAGGACTTTACCTCTTGTCTACTCCCTGACAAATGGAGCTGAAATTTCTTAATGAGTTCAAAATTGTTGGAGAGATCAGGTTAGTGGGAGGCAAGGAGGAGAACAAATCAATAATTCAATCTTTTAAGTAATCTTTCCTTAGGACCCAATCTTTAAATAACCTTTCGTATCTTCACCTCATCTTGGAGAAATTTGTTCCAGTCTTCAGTCTTGCAACAAGTGGCAAAGAAACACTTTGCTTTCATGCTGTGTACTGAAGGATTTCTTCAGTAGCGTGAGTCCTATGCTGCCTAAAGGAAGCCCTCAGTTCTATTTCTAAACTTCCCAAGTTAGGCTGAGAGGTATAGAAGGGAGGAGGGGGAGTCTTCACAGGCAGACCTGTGAAGCTAATTGGAGGCCTTGGATTTAAAATCAATGACTTGAATATTGAAATCTGAAAAATTGACACTTATTTTTGTCATAAATTCTTGGATTCAGTCCAGTATTTGAAAGGTTTGATTCTGCTTCTAATTCAAGATACATTCTTTTAGAAATAAGTTAGGTATCAACATGTATTCCCCTGGTAATCTCGAAGTGAAGTAATAAAAAACAAAGGAAAGAATAAAGTTTAGCTCAGTTGAAATCGATACTTTGTGTGCTGGCAGGTTCAAGTGTGCTTGCACTATAATCATTGCAGTTCATACTTTTGTTCTCCTGTATTGCCCAAGATCATGACTTAACTACAAAGTTGGCAGTGGAAAAGTTTTGAAGTAAATTACTCTCATCTTCATTTGTGTGACCGGTTTTTGATATATTTTGATTTCCCACTGGACAGTTGTGAAACTTCAGCTATTTTAGGAAACATGGTTGATTATCTCTGTAATTTCAGTGGTAATTTTTAATGCAGCAGTTGTTTATTTTTTCAAACCATTCATTTAAAATCATCCAGAGAAGCTTTTCCTGTTTTATCAACTCTAGTTCAAAACAGAAACAAAAAATAAATCATGAAGCTTTGTTGATGCAAAACAGAGCCTTGTTTCTTCCAGGTTAGATTTGCAACCACCCTTGCAGTGTTTGAAAATCAGGCACAAATCCGCTTTGAAAGTATGTAGTAAATTGAGCATGAAACAAGAAAAGCTATGACTTAGTTAATAATTCAACAGTGCAGTTTTGTTAGTTACCATTTAACATACTAAGAAGAGTATGTGGTAAGAGAAATAAACATAAAAAGGGTCAATCATGTGAGAAAATTCCATGTTGGTGTGTAATAGCCCATTACATCACCTTTGTCAAATGAAACCAAAGGGTTTGCTAACTCTGAATAATTCCTGATTCTGTTTAAAGGGAATAAGCAGAGACATATTTATTGGAGGTGTTTTCAAGTATACTGTCTTGCTGTTTAACTCTTTCACAAAACAGTAGCTGTGGAAAGACTTAATGAGACAGATAATATCACAGGGAATTCCTTCTCATTGCTTTCACAATCTTGCTGACCTGAACATTTGACCTTGACCAGGACCACTTTGAAGTGGTATAAAAAAAACACTCGGAGAATATTTTCATTTGATATTTTGTATGATGAAATTACTTTCTAGGGTTCGTCTTCATGACAATGAATATTCATATTAAGCAGTGCTGCAAAAGCTAATCACACAGGAAGTACTAGAAACACACAGGAACAGTTGGAAGATGGAGTAAGCAGTTAGCCAAAGCCAGTGATAAAAATATAAACGCATGAAAAACCTTGCTGTGAAAGGTCTGTGGTTGGGGATCAATGCTGCTTTGCACACTGAGCTACTACGGCCAGGTTGAAATTAATGCTGGGCATCCCCATCTGCTGTACCTACAAAATGACGACTGATTCTTTTCAAGTCATGTTTCTCATTCTCTGTGTCTCAATAATCCTCATGTGCATGCTGCTGCTGTGATATGGAGATTAGAAAAGAGTTCCCAGAAGACAAGGCATAGTAGAGTTACACCAGGTGTCTGTTATCTGCCCTCAACCAGGTCAGGCCAGGGTAGTGTGGGGAAATTAACCTTTGAGACAGTTTTGCAATGATAGGGGATGATTTCTTGAACAGGAGTTTTTGATGAGAAGTTTACAAAGCTTTCTGAGTGTTTGTAAAGTATTCGTGTATTTCCCAGACAATTTTCCCTGATGTGTAAAAAAATGATTGTGGTCACAATCATTTGAATTTGAGAAAAGACAGAATGCATCAACCCAAAATATCTCTAATGGATTTTATTGGGTCTGAATTGGGCAGAAGTGAATCTTAAGCTATGAAATATTTAAGTCAGAGGCTACCAAAGAGTGGTATTACACTACAGTAAACAATTAAAATAGGTCTGATGGTTTATATGCTGGTAAAAGTAGTTATCACAATTTGTTCCCTGAAGCTTCTTTGTGAATCTGGATTAACTTCCCAAACAAAAGTCAGAGGACCTGACAGAGTAGTGATTGGTCAACTGTATTGAATTGACCACCCTTCTTAATGTAAAACAATAAGGAACTATAAAATAATCCATTTTGCTGTTGAGAGTGCTTTTCTGTGGTGGCATGCCAGCTTTGGAATACTTGCTGCCCCCATGACAGAGGTGCTAAAGCCTGATGCTGAGCATTTCCTCAGCTTTGTGCAGATTGCTAGAAGAATCAGGTAACATTTGGGGTTTGAATTCTTGAGTCAAACTAGCAAACTGTCTTTTAATGCCAGCACCATACACTGTACATTCCTCATGCACTCTCAGTGTAAATACTTTTCTTATTTTAAAGTTCTTCTCTGCGTTAGGCTGAGGTCTGCTGTAGTCATTGTTTACTTCAATGTGAATCAACTGATCTTGTCCTTTAAATGGACATAAGACACAGTCAGAGGAGGATTGTAAGGTACTACACAGGTATTTCTCATTTTCTTTCCTGTCCTTTGTTGGGCTCACATGTAGCTCATTGATTACATTTACGTAGAAAAGAAGCTCATACTTTAACTGAAGTAAATTTAGTAACAGATAGAGAAAAAAATGAGTGTGTTGTGTAAGTAATACCAAGTCAAGTCTACAATTTTTTAAATGTTCCTATAATTTTTGTTCTTGGTGCCAAACATTATACTTGCTGTGAGAAGTTCCTGTGAAAATAGGAAAGATAACTCCAGATTTTCAGAAAAACAAAAAGGTAATCAGTGTAACTACCTCAATACAAATAGCCTTCCTTAGGTTTAGTTTTGTGTACTTTACAGATTAGAAAATTCTGATTTTTCACTTGGCAACTCAATATCCAAAGCAATCTCAAAGACTAAATCAAACCTTTACTGATACCTGTGAAATTCCATCATAACCTATGTGGTTGTTACTCATGTACCACTTGGTACGAATCAGATATTTAGTAACCAAAGCTACAGATGCATATAGAAATCTAGAATATAAATGAAACTATGTGATAGTTTCATGATTGTAATTTTCTCCTACATATAGACTAGCCAAGTGTAATCAAAATATTAATTATAGAAGAGGAGAGGGAAATAGAGGAGCAGATTTGTTCAGAGTGAGATGATGCTGTTAGAGCATGAGGGTTTTTTGTTAGGCAGAATGTACGGGAAAAGGAGATATCTTTAACTGGAAATGCTGTGATATTGCTGGAAGGAGCAGACAAGCTTTTAAGCAAAACCCTTAGCTGTGGCTGAAGGTTCAACATATGGGTTTCTTTTTCAGATGCTGAAGAAAGTAAGTAGAGTATTAACATTGCTCTGTAAAAGGGTTTTGCCAGCAAATAAGGAACTGCAGGACAGAAATAGCAAGTAATGACTTTTTGTACAACTCTATAATAATCCTTAGTGATTAATATTGATATTAAAATAGTTTTGCAGGTGACCATCTGCTCCCATAATCAATGAAGTAAATAAGACCTAAGTGACCATCTTACTCTGAAGTGTGTATGTATGAATATATACACATACTGGTCATTATTTGACACTTAATGTGTTCACAGTGTGTCTTATTGCATTGGATATTAGTGCTTGAAATGTAAAGGTCATTGATGTCTTGAAATTGCCTGAGATATGGATAAAAAGGCTTCACTTCACTGACACTTCCATTTTTTTGAACAAAACCTGAACTGCAGATACCTCAGAGGGTGGATCAGCTGCATTAGCTTGCAACAGTGAAGTGGGAAGTGACAACTGACTGGAACCCACAGAAGGAATATATTTGTAAACTGTGGGGTTTTTAAATTAAATTAAGTTGATATTTGAACAAAACCCAGCACTACCCATGTTCTGTAAAAGACTCATGGGACCTCTGACCAGAATAAGGGCAGAAAAGAGCTGTGAAAAAACCCTAGATGATAATTGTGTAACACTGTATATTATAACAATATTAGAAGAGTTGGTTGGAGGCAGATAAGAGGTGGGAGAAGAAAAGCCCTTCTGTAAAATGCAGCACCTTATGTGGACAAGGATTATTAGCTATGTAACAGTTAAATAAAGCAACAGGCAGTAGACTTGAACTCCTGAGAGAAAACTCCAGAACTAATGCAGCACTATTACTTTCATTCAGCTCAATAAAGCAAGAAGATTTTAGATAATCAGAAAATTCTAGTTAGCAAGGGAATTATGCGTGTTAGTAATATCTCATGGAGAAAGATGAGATCACTGGTTGAACACTGCACTCAACATGTAAATGAGGGTACATATGAAAAAAGCTGAATAAATGCAAAAAGGCTGCTTTTTTACCCATTTTATTTTAAACATAAGAAAAGATGCTAAGGGTTCATTTAGGAAGTAAAGAAGGGAGCAGAGGGAATTTCATCTCAAATTCTAAACCAGTGACATTTTGTAATGGAAAAAGGTAAAACCCCGAAATATGTTTGTTTGACAATGGGTTGCCTCCACAAAGTAATAAAAGATATTTGCATTTACACTTTGATTTTTATAGGAGGACATATTTCAATCTTCTTTAGCCTCCATTTCTCTGTCAGTATTTTGCAGATGGAGTTCCTTCCTTGAGAGGCTTAACATTCATTTTTGTGCAGCTGGCTCATAGCCCAGTTCTGGCACAAAGTGAAATGCCCTGTTTTGAGCATTAAGGTGATGCATCACTCTTGACCCTTACCCAGTGCACAGAACACACTGCATGTTAATTAAAAAAAAAAAATCTGTATTCTCAAAATAAAAAAGGTGTGAGGGGGGAGTGGGGAAGAGATATGGAACTAAGGCAAAAAGTCTGCTAGCAGAATAATGAATTCCAGCCACTCCCAAATCGGAAACTTTCCACACTAATTCTCTGCTTCGTAAAATATGCTGTGACTTCTGTGCTGAGAATCACATCCAAACTCCATTTTTCACAAATATGAAGTAATTAAAAAATGTATTCCAAGAATATGGGTGCTTTGTGTTTTGTTGTGTTTGTGTGTGAAACCTGGTGCTGATGGGTGGCTTTAATGGCTTTTTCCTGCTGTTTTGGGACAGCCAACTAGAATACAAGGAAATGTTTGTGTATAGATCAAAACTTGGGAGTTAAGTACAGCCCAGCATAGTCTTACTGCTTTTTTTTCTTTTTTTTTGCATGAGGAGCAAACATACTTCTGTCACTACACCAATGTAGGGTCACTCTGAATTGCTCTGCAGGTGAAAATAAACAAGTATTTTAGCTCATATTACAGTGCTTCTTCAGGAGTGTAAATAAGGAACAGCTCCAGCTCAGTACAGTTGCAGCGACTACTGTTATGAATTGAAGATGACCTAGGCCTTTAAGAAGGGCATCACTCATGAAAGCTTGAAAGCTCAGTATATGGGCAGATAAAACAATTGTTGCCAATTACTTGTGCTACACCATGCTTGGAGAGATGCTCTGTTATGTAAGTGTCCCAGACTGAGGGGCCTCATGAATAGGAACAGATTTGTCCATGATGCTTTAAGCTTCTTGAAACAATAGACTTGAATTAAGACTGCTCTAGCAATTCCCTCTTTCCTCCCTTTTGCTTTTGTGCCAAGCAGCATTAGCACTGTGGTTTTATTAGTTTGGTTTTAATGGTTATATAGAACCAGAAACATTTTCTGACTCTCCCTAAAATATGTGCAAATGTAAATACTGACAATGCAAAGAAACTCTTTTAGTCAGTACAGCATTGCCAGAACCTGCCAGGAACAGTGATGTCTTGTGGAAATGTTGAAGTCTCTTACTTGACCCTGGCTTGAGCAGAGATATGAACTCTATGACCTTCAGAAGTCTCTTGCAAAATGATTTTTCTATGGTTTTGTGGTTTTAGCACTTCATCAAACAGGCCAGGGAAGATTGGTTTGTGATGCATGGCATTGCCCCACTGGATCAGAAAGTTTTGATCTGCCACTTCAGTACATGCTATGGGCTTCCAGGCTGGATTTGGTTATCCTACAGTCCCGGAACTATGTGAAGGTGAAATAATCCGCCCTCAATTGCAGTG
The DNA here is from genome assembly GCF_036250125.1 of Pseudopipra pipra. Taxonomy (NCBI): domain Eukaryota; kingdom Metazoa; phylum Chordata; class Aves; order Passeriformes; family Pipridae; genus Pseudopipra; species Pseudopipra pipra. The sequence goes on from NC_087550.1 coordinate 17,897,204, forward strand.
CTAATCCTGGTTTCCAATAGCTGTTAGTTAGCCAAATGCACGAAATTCTGTAAACAAGTGCTGCCATTTGGAGGCTTTGTTCCTCAGTGATGCATCTTACACATGCTTGAAAGCACCTGATCTGCTTTGATATCTTCAAAGTCTGCCCTCATTTAATTGTTGTGACTACATTTGCATTATTTGATTGCAGACTCTGTAGAGAAAGTAGTTTCTTTCCACGTGTTATCTCTGGTTGCTTCTAACATTCTCGTTCCTCTGAAATTCATTGCTGCCTTATTAAAGAGAGCTGACAGGCAAGATATGCTGAAATAACATTTGACATAACAACACTACAAATATTCCATATATCTATACCTTCCAAAATACAAGATTTACTGATTTGTTTTGTAGTCTGCTCATTACTGAATAATATGAAACCTGTGTTCAAACAAAATATTTGTGTTGGCAGTGAAGGCCTTCTGGGTTTTTTTTGGTTTGTTTTGGTTTTTTTTAGAGACTTCCTATACTCTCATGTAATACCTGTTTGAATAAATTTTGAGTTTGTGATATCTTCTATGCAAAACACTTAAAGGATTTGTATCAAGACCCTAATATTTTATAGGAAACTGAAGTTGTGTGTGTGGTGAAGAATTGACTAGAGAAAAGTAACTCCATTATAGTTTTCCAGAATTCAAGTTAAGTTTTTACTTACTACCCTTTTTTTAATACATGATGAATGCAAGAGTAAAAAGAGCTTCTTTTTTTTTCCTTTTTTTTTTTTTTTTTCCCCTTAGCACAGAGGGCAGGAAGAGTTTGTCTTCCAGGTCTTAAGAAGTGTGAGTTAGCTATACAAAAAACCAGTAGTGTTATGTACTTTATTCACATTGATATGCTTCTCATTGGGTTTGACATAGCAATGAAGTTGATCCTTTAATCTTTTGATTTCAGTATGGCTCTCAAAAAAAATTTATTTTACTGAGTCATGCTATCTTGCACTCTCCTTTTCCTGGTAACTTTTATATGTTTTGACCAGTTTTAAATTAAGGTGATTCATGATATTTTATACCATGAAACTGGGTGGGCAGGGAAGAGATGAGGAAAAACCATTAAATGTGTTAATCTGAAAAGCATACACTGCATCATTAGCTCATGATATTAGACATCAAAAGGTTTAATGGAGATGAACATATTGAAACATGACTTGATAGAAAACTGAGCTTTCTTATTTAGGTTTGGACTTGAGAATGAAAATTCTGTGGCTTTCAGTGAGAGAAACTGTAAAAAGTATGTTTAAGGGGGGAAATGGTAGGATTGAATGGTAGTATTCAAAGCTATAACTGTACCTACTAATGTACATTTTATTCCCTCTCTAATTTGATTTTTTTGAAAGCTGCTGGTGTTATAACTCAATGAGATTGCAGTCTGTGCCTATCAAGCCTGGGTAAATGCCTTGTGTAAAATATGGCTGCATTTGCATATTATCAAATCTGGATGGTCAGTCTCAGGATAATTTATGTAAAATACTTTCAGCCTCACAAAAAGGTTGGGGTTAGAAGGGACTTTTGAAGGTCATCCGGTCCAAACCCTCCACTCAAGCAGGGCCACCTAGAACTCAGAATCATGTCCAGATCTTCTTCAAGATTTAGATCCATTCAGCTTTATAACACCACAAATTCTGATTGATTGTATTACTTCAGGCAAAGTTGTTGTTAAATCTTGGAAATTACCTCAAGCAAATGCTAATAACTATATATCACTGTTGTCCCAAGAAAACAAAAACTTCTAGTGGCTTCAGACCTCTTAAAGAAATAATTCATTGTTTTTGTCTCTCTTCCTACTTTCCCTTCATAAATACAGCTAAAATACCATATAAGCATGCAGGGATCTTTTCAATTTAAAAACAAAAACTGTAGGAAAATGAGTATTTTTGGACACAAAGAGATGTAAAGTATAATTATTTTTATGTGTACTTGTTACTAGTAATTTTAATACAGAGAGCTGTGGATGGTGACTTGGACTTCCTGATTCTGCTGAATATAAAGAAAGAAATGAATGCATAGAAAAATGAACTTTCACAGCTGACTGAAGAAAAAGTACAGAGAAAGCAAACGATGATCATAAAATTGCTCTTAAGGGTATTCTGTGCTGCCAGTTTCCAAGTCCAGATTGCTTGTCTAGCCAAGCTTCATAAATATTTTCTGTAGCTCTTTTGCCTCTTGTATGAAATAATAACATGAAGGAGAAAGTATTAGTAAGTGGGCTAACTGTAGCCCTGACACGTTTTTGTTTCTGTTTTTTTTTTCAAACTGAAGTTGCTCTAGAAGACATTTCAATGTAGGTCTAGAGAGCTCTCAGATTTTTTCAAAAATTATGAATTCTCTTGTCTCCTTTTAAAACTTTTTTTAAAAGGAGGAATGTAGGATCTGGCATACCTTTGTTGTTACTGGTAGTAGAGAAGTGGAGTGTTGGTTATCAGTTCAACATGACAGTATGTGTGTAGATACAGTCTTTGTCAGCTGCTTAATTTGAACAGTGTTGGAGCAAAACCTAGCTTTCTCTAAGTAGCTGAAGATAATTGCTCTCTTTTGGAAATATTTCTTCTTAATTACATTTGTTGATTTTCTTGGAATATCAAAGCATGAAATTGAATCTCCATTTATATTTTCCTTTTTTGCAAAATGGAAATTTCTTTGCCTGAGACAATTTTTTTTTTTCATGTCTATAACTGATATGATGTCTTGCAGGGTTTTGCAATAAACATTCCACTATGGCTGCATAGTTTTTTTAATCAAATGTCATAATCTGCAGGATGAAGAAATTGAAACCTTGCCTAAATTAGGAGTATCAGCTTACCTTAGTGGTCAATCCTCTGCTTTCTTTGTCCTTTCCTCTAGTTTTTGCAGATCTACTATCTTGATACTGAAAGAAACAGCCTGTTGTGTTTCATATATTCAGAAACAAACCAGAAGAAACTATTTTATGCATCAGTGTTTTGAAGTATTTTGCAACAGCAACATTTGCTTTGGTTGCACATAGGACTACTCAGAGCAATGCAAAACTTGAAGCTATTTTTCCATTTAGAGTATGACTCAGTCATAGGTATTATGCTGGAAACAGGAAATTGTTATCACTTAATGTAACAGTTTTTGTTTATGTCAGTCATGAACAGGTAATTATGCAGCTGAAGAATATGGCCACTGAGAGCTAGTGGGAGAACTAGTCAGAATGTAGTGTTCCTGAATTTGTAATGCTGGACTGGAATTTGTTTCATCTCTTAGGTTTTCTACCTATAATTAGAGATTGGCTCATAGCTGCAGTAGGTAATCTGTAGTTGAGGAAGGAAGAACTTAGTTAAATGCATCAGACTTTCTTCTAATTACTTAGATAAAATAAGAAATGAGATTATTGAGGGTCAAACAGATGACTTAGAATCACAGACATTTGAACTTTCCTTTCAGAATGGCTGAACTCATTTCGGTATTCCTAATTTTTTCCTGGGAACTCATGTACTTTCACAGTAGCTTGTTCTGAAGGATTAGCTCTTGGCTTTAGGGCTGAACAAAAATTAATCTACTCCTACTTTACATGCTCTAGCTGTGGTGCCCCTTAACTGTACTGATAACATGCCTGTGGTTATTCTACTATGTGTGAATTGACAGGCTCTTGGTACAACTTTCATACATTGGAAGCATATGAGATCAGTTTCTAACAAAATCCACGAATTTTTTATTTGCAGTCAACTTTCACAGTGTCTGTAGGGATCAAAAGCTTAAGCAGATATTGATGAACTGATTATGTCTACAAAGTCAGCATGACTGATGTAGCAACTTGCAGTTTGACTTTCTTTATGTTAACCTACTAAAAGCCAAATTGGATCCACAGACTTCTAATTGTAGAAGTGATGGCACAGCTATGTAAATTGCCTGCAGTTTTGATAAGAGGTTTGTCTGTTGAGTATTACCTTAAATGAACTCCATGGTAGGCCTATAATGTGAAAAACATGGTGGCCACGTGATTTTTCAGTATTAAATTAACTAAGCTAAAATTAGGCAACTGTGAAACAGGACTGAGTGAATATTAATTTTGATAGTGATTGGTCACAGACAAAGTTCAGTGTTGTATTTTTATGGAAACACATTTTAATGTAAATGTTGTATTAAGATTTTTAATTTGTTTTGATAGAGTGAAATCTGTGTGTGTAATTTGAGTCTAAAATCTCAGTATGTCAGAAAAAAAAGAAAAGATAGAGAAACCAAAAGAAATTAAACTCCAAACTGTAAGAATCATCACTCTCTTTATATGAGTGCATATGTGCTGCTCAGAATGGCAATGCTAATGCCACAGCTGATTTCTACCCCAAATTTTTCTGTTCCCACTGTGGTGGGTTAACCCTGACTAACAGCCAAACTGAAAATCAACTCCTTTTCCCCCCTCATCAGGTTCCCCTGTCCTTAGCAGGATGCAGCAGAGAAAATAGGATGAGAAAGCTCGGAGAGATTGCTTACCAGTTGCTGTTGTGGGCAAAACAGACCCATCTTGGGGAAAATAACTTGTTGCCATATAAAAGAGATTCAGGCAGTGAGAAACAAAAAGGCAGGTGTTAAGGTAACACCTTTCCTCCCCCTTTTCCCTATCTCACCTTCTCCCCATTTCTGACTCATTTACTGCCACCCAGGGGTGTTGTTTAGGGGAGAAGGGTGGAGTTATGGTCAGTTTATACCTGTTCTTCTTTGCTGCTCCTTCCTCTTCCTATTTTCCCCTCTGTTATGGTGTGGGATCTTCACAGTCTTCAGGGGAACTTCTGCTCCAGTGCCTGCAGCTGCTGCTTCTCCCTTGCACAGCCCGTGTGTTGCCTACACTTAGGCATCCACAAATGCCAGACACTTTGTTTTATAGAGCCCATAAGGACTTTACCAAATGGGGAGAAATGGGTTGTCCAGTGTATTTAAGAATTGTTGGAAGGTATGTTATGTACCAGTTCAAGTAATGATCTTGTGTTTTGCTCAAATTATATATTTTATCATGTTAGTATAACCTTGTATAGTGGTGAGTTTGAGATCACTGTAAATTGCTGATCATCTAACAAGCCAACCACATAAATTTATATCACTTAAAGGCTCAGTTGTTTTGCAAAACTTGAGCATCTCAAATGAATTCTGCTTAATAGAGGTTTACAGAGCCTAATATCAACCTTAAAAATAAGTCATATCTCATCACGTGTGGGTCAAAGGCCTCTCTTAGTAACTCAGAAATTGAGCTGTGTGAACCTCTGGGCAAAAAGTGTAACATCTGCCTTGTAAAATCAGAAGTATGTCAGTTTTCCAGTAATTTCAATAATCTTATTTCACATCCATATTATATAACTGTTAAACATATCGTTCTTAATAAATTAGTGAATAAAGCTTGATACTCTTAGCTGATGCCTTAAACAAAGTTTCTGTGTGTTTCTGTTCCATTCAAAGCTGAAATACAAGATTTTCACTCTTGGTAGAAAGCTCTTTATTCTGATTATCTAAGCCACTTAACATTTTGGGTGGACTGCACACAACTCTTTGTTGATGGTGATCTTTTTGAAGGACCAATAAAGGGCACAAACTATTTGAAGACCCCCTAAGAGATATGAACTAACGTGCTGAGAACAGATTAGACAACCAAAGACATGTGATAAAAAGAGAATTAATCACTAGGGTGTCTGTCTGCTGATATACAGATAGAGACGTGATCACTGCCAGTTTAAGTCAAATACATTATCCCACAAGTAATGCCACATGCTAAGGACCTTCTGCAAAGACGCTTAAATTATACAAATCATTAGGCTTAGAGTTTCTTTGACATCCTCAGTCAGATCTGAAATGCCTGCATTTGGCAGCTTCATTAATTCTTCAAGATGAGAGAGAGTGATGCATGGATTCTCTCCTAGGCTTCAGTACAGTAGGTGTAGGTTTTACAGAACCCGAACCTAGTGTGGATTGCTTTTAAAGGTTATACTGCTCACTCAAGTTTCTTTTGCCATAGTGCAGGCAAGAGGATGATTGCCCACTTAGAAGTCCTTGAATTGCATGAAAAATGCTAAAAAACAGGAAATACGAATGTGCTGCACTGCTTTACAAATGCAGAATTTTCTAGGGAATTTATCTAGGATTAGAATTGCTTAGGGGACTACCAATTGAAAGATGAAAAAATCCTCCTGCTATAGTTGGCCCAGGGGCCCAGCTGGAAAGCTGCATTCACACCTTGCACCCTTTCTGCAAACAGGTGTGAGGTGGGGCTAAAAGGCAGCCTCCATCTGCGTGAGACAAGGAGATGCTTCTTCTCAGCACCTGATGCTGAGAATGAGGATCACACTGTGCATCCAGTGGACCTGCACTGAAGAGATGGGTGCGTGGGGGAGAACTGGCAGAAAACCAAATATATATTAGAAAAATGCTTTGGATATTAAACCTTAACAGCAAGGTTTTTTTGTCACAGCTGGATCTTGACTCCTTTCCAGATTAATTAAGCAACTTTGCCAGAGAAAGTCTCTGCAAATGTAACTTCTGTTACTTACTTCCAAAGAGCAACAGGAGAAATCGTTCTCCATGTAATTAACCACCTCTGTAATTGTTAAAATTGGTTGCACAACTTTGTAAGTTGGTAGATCCCTGCTGAAATTATTATATTTGTTCTTTGTTGTACAGTCTTATCAACATCAATCAGACAAACAGATTATGTAGAAGTTGTTCATCTTTGATGTTTAGTGCCAGAACATAAAGATAAGACCACCCACAAACTTGTTTCTTACATCTCAATTTGTCATCTAACTTTCTTCTCCTGTATCTTACTGTGTTTTTATTGTCTTGCAAAGATAATTATGCTTCATAAATTCTTTCAGTAACTGAGAGTTAAATGCTCATGAAAATGAAGGTTTGTCACTGTACTTTCAAAGTGGAAGCTAGTGACATTAGGGGGAAAGAAAGAAAATAAAATTTATGTGAAAATGATGATTTTAGAGAGGTTAGCACTTTTTCCCATCTCAGAGGTTTCCATGATAAATATTTTTCCACATGAGTGAACCAAAATAGTGTTTATTTTGCCTATTAGTGTATTCTTATTCTGTGGAGTATTTCATAATGTCAAATAGCTGTAATAGAGAATGTAGTGCTAACTATTTAAGAGTCACCTGAGGGCTGGCAGAAGTCTGGTAAGCAAAGGGTCCTTCTGGTCTTATGAAGTTAGTTTTTGTATAGCTTCATGCTATTATTTGTCTGGAGGGATGTAGAGTTATTTGTTAGTGTGAAAGATCTCATTTGAAACAGGGGACTACAGTGGCTAGAGCAACCCTCCCAAAAGAACCCTACTGTATACAAAGAAACTGTGGCACAATTTTTCATTGCGGTCGCAAAAGGTATAGCTGTTCTCACCTTTCCAAATGCTTGAAAAAAAAAAGTTTTCTCAATATTGCAAGTGTCTAAGATGGGAAAAGATGTCCTAGCCTCGAAACATCCATTTTGTGCTCTATTTCTCTATATACATAGGATCAGTCTGGCCCATGTATCATATCCCTGATATGGGAGGGAAGATTTTTTTTTTTTTTTAAAACATAAGAAAATGTCTGGGTCCATAAAAATTTAAATTAGGTGGACTTTAGACTGTATATGAAATTTATTATTCTAGCATATATTTGACTTGCAGTCTGGTGGAAATAATTATGCTTTCCTAGAAAGCAGTGTCTCTTTTTTCCCTTCAGATTTAATAAACTTTAATATTTCAATGTATTTTAGCAATTGTGGACAGGTATGTTTTATTTCCTTTGAGTGCTTATGTCTTAATAGAAGTTTATGCAAGTACTTGATGCTCATTCACAGCAAAAGAGAAGGAGAACCTGCCCACTAATGCACTTCCCAACTAGACTTCAACTTCCTCTGTAGGAAGAGTAATCATGGCATCCTGGTGTGTAAAACTCAGCAGCACTTTGGCTTTCAGGTTTTTGTATGCTGAATGAAGATACAGCTGGTGAGGTTGCTCATAAAACAAGCAGCAGGGATAATCTGCCTGTAGTCAAGGAAATTAGGAACAGGAGACAGAGATATCTCCATATATGTCTTTGAAAAGAGCAAACAGAAAATACACCTTTAATATGAGGGGAATGATACTTTGAATAAGTCGAAGTATTTTTGCTGAAGAGTTTCATACCACCTTGTTTGTTGGAAGCATGAACACCGATTGTTGCATTGTGCACATTTTATAGGATGCTATTGAAAATATAGTGCCTGCCTGGCATTTTTTAGCTTAATCTGTTGCTGTAAGCTATGATATAGGTTTTAAACAAGTCAGATAAATATCTGCTATGTATTTTAAAAACAAATTAAGAATAAATAAGTACTTTTTTTAAATCTTTTGATATAAATTAATTTTACCTGTAGTCAGCTTTTATTTGGATATTTTATTTTGTTATTGATTTTGCTTTTATCAAAACCTTTTTAACTAGCAGTTTGTTTAAGTAAGGTGTTTTAAATATACTGGATTTACTCATAAAACCCTCTTTATATTTAAACATAAATATATGGCTGATAAAATGCCACAGTTGAGGATAACTCCAATACCTTGCAAAAATAAATGGTACACAGAAATCCTGGGCAGAAGGCAACTGGAGGCCTGGTCTTTTAAAAGTGAAAATGGGGAGCTACCAGGTTACTAGCAGTCATAGAACTACTTTGGTTTCTAGAGAGAATATCATGGCAAATGACAAAACAAAATTTGGACATGAGTGAGAGCCATTATGTACTTGTCAGCAGATCTTGTTGGAGCAGCCCAGTCTGCTCACAGGATGACTAGAGGGGCTTGTACATAAAACAGCAGCAGTGGTGGAAGTCCCTGAGTATGGGAAAGTGTCTCATGTTTCACAGAACTGCTCTCAAAAGCAAGATTGGGAAGCAGTGGTCAGAGGAATAATGATAAAGGAATAAGCAGCAGAGAGGAGCCGTCTGCCCTGTCTGGTGATCTGAGTAATGTAGTGGGCCACCATGATTTAGCCCTTGTAAGGTGTTGTTTAACTCTTAGTTTCTCACTAGTTAATATCAATTTCTTACTAATTTCTCAGATCTCAGTCCCCTCATGTTCTAAATATAACTGCTGTTTTTGGACTGACTTCTTCCCCTAAACTAGTAAATCAGCTGTGAAAGGCAGAGTTACAACTTCATTTACACTCAAGTGCTTTCCTGACCATTTATTACCTGTTGATTTGTGGTAGGGAACATAACAGATGTTTACTGTCTGATACTGTTTGTCCTCATTAATCACCATTTATATTTAGGACAGGTTTTGGAGAATGAGATTTCGCTGCCCATTGGGAGGCCTGCATTGGGATAGCATCTTTCTAATTTCACCAATGAGCTGTCTGGTTGCAGGTAAAAACAAGGACAAAAGAGTGACCTACCCTTTGGTAGTGGCCCAGTGATACCTTTGGCCCCATCCATGTCAAGGGGACCACAGAGAATTAATCAGCACAGTCATTAAAGATAGCTGCTCTTGTATGTATCCTGAGCAGAGTTGCTAACTGCCTGAATTCTGCAGAGATCTGTGCTGTTTTCAGAACACTAATAGTTTCTTATTGTAGGAACCACTTCTGTCAGACTGATCTTAGTGATTAGGAAGGCACCTACACCTGGGAACTGCTCCATGAGTGAGATGTGGTTGCTTTAACTGCATTTTTGGTTGACCCATGGGGTTCCCAGGATTAACTGAGTCAAGGATGTCTTGGTGCTTGCCTGCCAGTTTCCATATTGACTAAGGGAGTACAGGGATGGTGGAATTTTTCTGTGGTGTTTAATATATTGACTGTTTTTGTAGAGAGATGAGATCTGAGAAGGAAATAGAGGAACTCTTCCTTGTGTCGCTATTTAAAGTGCTCTTGTCTGATATGCTTTCCAATATGCTGTAAGGATCATCTCAAATGCATCACTGCAATTGTTTAGCCATTCACATTGTCTGCTACTTACAGCTCACCTTCCTTAAAGATCAAAACTTTTGCTCTTCAACTGAGTTTTTACCTCATAGAGCACAAGCCTGTAGACTTCCAACAAAAAAGTAGAAAATGAAAATTGTCCTGATAGCTCTAAGGCTTGCATGGTAGGCCTGCTGTGCATGTGTTTGATCTGATTTAAGTACATTGGAAGGCAGTCAGTAGCCCTAAATTCATAATGATTTGCCGGCATTTTAAGTTTAGGAAGAGTTCTTTCAACACGTGACACTTATTATACTTTCAGTCTCTTGGATTTATTTGCACAAAGGAGTTGACAAAGTAGAGTAAGATGTCTCAGGTAGTTCCTCTGTTGCAAAGGGTTGAAAGCACAGATGTTTGCAGTACTGCAACACGGCTTTTGCTGTAGAAATTTGTTTTGCCTGAAAGAGCTAGTAAATTTGAGGGCTCATTTCATGTGAAAGCCTTTTGTATTAGGATTGGTTCTAATTACTCAAATTTCAGTAAATGTGTTCTGCAATTGGTTTGGGCTTGAAAATAATTCTTTTTCCTTTTGTACTGTGCAATTCCACAAGTATGAGAACTATATGCAAAATTTTGGTGTTGACCAAGTCATGCATTTTCTTTATGTGAATGTAATTTATTACTGCTCTTGTTATTTCTTCTGAATAAGGTAAGGTAGAGTGTCCAATGTGCATATTTTCTCTGCTGAGAAAATTCAGCATTTATAATTTATCTATTTTTTTTTAATAGATGAAGGTATTCCTATTTTTTTATGCATGTGTCTTGGTCTAAATTTCTCAAATTTCCCTTCTTTTCTATGTTCCTTAGTCTAAAGGTTAGAAAAAGAGTCAGAAATACTCACTTTCTTGATCTGTTGAGTTTGCTTTTATTTCTATTTATGTTTTAGTTTTAATGAACTTCAGAAGCTCAGAGAAGGTACAAACTCTGTAAGCAATGATAATTCTTCCTAAAGAGACTACCTGGTGCTCTTAAAATATCATAAGAGGTGACATGCTTATTATTCTATCCTAGCTGAAGAGAAATAACTCTAATTCTGAGATCTGGGGTTTTTTAAATAAGAAAAAAATAGGTTTCTTCTGTTTAATATCTGACTTATTAACAAGTATTTAATTTACAATTTGCTTGTTTCTAACTTTCCAGTCAACTCTCCAAGACAGCCTGAAAAGCATATTTTGAACAGGTGCACTTACAGAAGTCTTAAGAGATAGTTTAAAAATTTTTTCTACTTAGAATATTCAGAGATGCAGGGGGGGAAAAGGGGAAAGAATATGAAAACACCTGGCTCTCAGCAAGAAGTTTTACCTAAGCATATAAAACCTTGTGAAGAGCAATGAGGTAATGAGATGTGAAGGATAACCTGAGGGGTTAGAAAGCAGAAGACAAGTAAAAAATGCTCAATGTTCTTGCTTTAAAGCATACATTTATTTTACAAAAAACAAATGCAACCACACATTCTATGTATTTTTAAAGGAAAATGATTTTTTTTTCACTAACCATTCATGAAATCTTCCATGAAAATGGAGCCATTAATTGAGGGCAGATTGACAGGTCAGTTTTTAGCTAGGCAAATACATACAAATATGTATATTATAACTAATTTCAAGAAACTTAACTGGTGACTCTGTAGAAACAATACATAGAAAGTGATCAGACATAAACTTTAAACATTAAGAGCTTCAGGTTTACTCTAGTGTTGGCTAGAAAAGACTGTAGGACTGAAATCAAATTAATTGATTGGTTAAAAAATAGCAGATTAATATTTTAAAGGAAGACTGAAAAAAATCAGTTAAAAGCTGTGTTTAAAGGTGGTGTTTAAATGGAACTTGCATCAGAGAGCTGATCTTTGAAAATCTCTACTACAATTGGGTCTTGGCTTCCTTGTAACTAAAAAAAAAAAAGAAAGGGGAGGGTGGGCTGTGGGGAAAGGATTTAACTTCAATTAGTTATTTTAGCTAAAAGAAGGTTAAATCTTAGTGAAGACATAAAAGAGTACATCCTGTATGACTAAAGAGGCTGAGAAAGGCTCTATGAGCTCATGTAAAGATTTACCTGCCATGTTAAATGTGATAATGACAAATTGAGTTGCCTTCTGTAGGGCTTCACTCGGGGTAAATTCAAGTTAACTAAGACAAGTTAAACTCCTCCTCCATCCTCCCTGAGTAAGGATAGGTGCTTGGTTTACAAAAATAGAGAATGCTAGCAACCACTTGGACTACAATGAAGTTGCTCAAGAGGAATTTTGCAAGATCTTAAAGAAAATATAGCTTTTAAAGAAGCACAAGAAGATAGTGCCAAAAAGGCTTCAGAATAACCACTGTGCTTACTAGGAAAAAAAACACCAAACTCGTTGAGCTAGGAATTCAGTTATGTTGACTTTTCTGCTTGACATAAAGGTATCTCTTCTTATGCTTGATGTCATAGAATCATAGAATCACAGAATCATAGAATCAAAGAGGTTGGAAAAGACCTCTGAGATCATCAATCCCAACCCTTGATCCAACACTGCCGTGGTTACTAGACCAGAGCACTAAGTGCCACATCCAGTCTCATCTTAAAAACCCTCAGGGACAGTGAATCCACCACCTCCCTGTGCACCCCATGCCAATGTGTGATCACTCTCTCCATAAAATTTTTCTCCTAATATCCTACCTAAACCTCCCCTGGCACAGCTTAAGACCATGCCCTCTTGTCCTGCTGCTGGTTGCCTGGGAGAAGAGACCAAACCCCACCTGGCTACAACCTCCTGTCAGGCAGTTGTAGAGAGTGATGAGGTCTCCCCTGAGCCTCCTCTTCTCCAGGCTGAACAACCCCAGCTCCCTCAGCCTCTCCTCACAGGACTTGTGCTCGAGTCCCTTCACCAGCCTTGTTGCTCTTCTCTGGACCTGCTCCAGCACCTCAATGTCCTTCCTGAACTGAGGGGCCCAGAACTGGACACAGTACTCAAAGTATGGCCTCACCAGTGCTGAGTAGAGGGGAAGAATCACCTCCCTGGTTCTGTTGGCCACTCTGTTCCTGATTCAGGCCAGGCAGGATGCCATTGGCCTTCTTGGCCACCTGGGCACACTGCTGGCTCATGTTCAGCTTCCCGTCAATCCAAACTCCCAGGTCCCTTTCTGCCTGGCTGCTCTCCAGCCACTCTGTGCCCAACCTGTAGCGCTGCAGGGGGTTGTTGTGGCCAAAGTGCAGGATCCGGCACTTGGCCTTGTTGAACCTCATCCCTTTGCAATCAGACCATCTCTCCAGCTTGTCATGCTATTTCATTTCAGTTTTGGGGTAAATGCTCATAGTGGTCCAAATCAGCCCTTTGTTTCACAAAAGATATTTCACTTGAGTTTAATATGGCAGGAGAACATTAGGAACAAGGCCTCTTCCCTGATGGGGATGTGTTGTGGTTCTAGCATCTGTAAAACTGCTGGAAGATGAACATGAAATACTTTTATTTCCTCCTAGGAAAAGTAAGGGAGTCTGTACTTTTCTAATGCAAATGCTTCATTGTGTAACCAGCAGCAGGTTTTACAGATCTGGTGTTTGGAGAAAGCAGAGCATAATGCTCAGAATTACTGCTTATCTAAGTAATTTTATTTTAAGATAAACTAAAAAAAAATGCAAAGACCAACTGTATAAAATTTTCGGTGTCCCATGTGGTGACCATATGTTAATTACTGGAGGAGACCCACAAATACAGATGTATTTGCATAGATTTCCTGTACTGGAGAAAAACAGTACTTGGGATTAGCAAATTCACACATTGCTATCAGAGAGAATTTTAACCTATTTCTTGCTCATGATTAAACCTTTAAAACAATTTCTCATTGTGTTTGTAACCAGGTAATTTTACCACTTTTCTTTTTTAAAGTATTCCTCTGTCACTAAGTCTTCAAGAGCCCATACTACCTGAATGTAATGTTGAGTACCACTTAATGATTATTTTTTTCTTCAGAAGTATGTCAGATGTATAAGCATACTTTAAAAATACTGAAATAGTCTTGATAAACTGATAAGGGAGCTACCATTGAATCTGGTCCTAAATATGTTTTTTTCTGCTGTAGTGGTTGTGCTGTGTTCTCCTCTTTCCATCAGAGTAGAAATTAATTATCTCATATGTTTATCTTTTTGTGACTGTGTTCATGCAAAACATGATCAATGGGCAATTTGTCTAATGTGGACAATTATGGGGTTTCCACGTGTTTGGTAGCTGCATTATATTAAAGTGTAGCATACTGACTGAAGCTTCTCCAAAAGATGCCTGATCTCAGATCAGAAAGTCTCACTGGAAAATGTATAAACATTCAAGACATCATCTGATATACAAGTCTGGCTTTTGTCCTGTGGTTTCATACTCAAGGTTCCCCATGATTATTTGATGCTTTCTCTAGAGGGGACAGTCTGGCCAAAACTCAGTAGGTCAAGTAACCGCAGAAATCAGACAAAGTAGTACGACACTCTCCTACTTCAGATCACTGCTTTTCATCTGCTTTCACTGTAAATTGGTGCAAGAGTTTGCCCTAGCTGTCCCTGCCTTTCTTGATAAGATAATGCAGAGGCAACAAATACAGGCTAAAATACATTACAGCTCAGTGTGGTCAGTGGATTATTTGTGTTTTGTTGTAATCCCTTTTATCTGCAGAGAAATATATAAAGAAGCTACAGGAATAAAAGCCCGTAGTATACACACCAGGGAAAGGCCTGTTTCTGAGGAAGAGCAGAAGTCTGAGGGTAAATAAATCTTTTAAGCTGTGATTGCAGCTGTCTTATGTTTCAAAGTAGGCAGTTCCAAAGGCTTAGGAAAACAGATAAGCTTTAATGATGTCTCAACAAGCTAATAGACACACGCTGGCCTATCAGTAGGAAACAAGCAGTAACAGTGTCTGTCCAACAGGATCTGTCAGAAATTTTGCTTAGTGTCAAATGTTGGAGTTTACTTTGGTGATAGATTTGTGGTGTCTTTGTAGCACTGCACACTGTGGAATACATTACTGGTGCTTAATATCCTAACTGGAAACACCTTACAGACACATACACAGGAGTAATGCACCCTCCAGTGTATTTAATATAAAATATATGGTGGTCCACGGGAAAGATGCTGGGTCCCATTCTTGAAGAGGGAAACACTATAGTTGGAGATGCTTTATTCTGAAAATAGAGAAATGTCTTCTTTGAATGGTCCTGTGTTTACTACTGAAGGCTAAAATTATATGGGTGTCCAATCCAATATTAAACTTGCAGTGATGTGGAGTGGGAAACTATGTGTGGTCTGAAAAGGGAGGCCAAGCAGCTACATGTGATATGTACTTAAGAAATAAGAGTAATGGTGCCTTAACCTGGTATTTCTTGCAGCACAGTAATCACAATTTAAGTGAAGAGTGTAATTATCTTCATTATATCCACTGATTTGGTTTGTTCCCAAGGTCTGGGGCAAAGACTTCTAAAATGTAAAACATTAACTAGACAAGCCTCATTGGGTGTTATGAATGACAGTAAAACTAGTAAAACAGGGCAATAGGGATGCAATGAAATACTTACATGCAGGCTGTAGTCCAGATAGGGAAATAAGCAGCTGGAGAAACTAGTAAAAGTAACTTTCCCTGGGAAGCCCCAACTTTCAGTCTTTTTGTTCATGTCTGGAGTAACAGCTTTGTCAGTTTTCTGTGCTGATATCCTTTTCCTTTGGGGAACCTTCAAAACTTAACTTGTCAATCTCCTTTGAAATGGTATGGTGTTGAATGTCAAAGGGAATAACCTTTTGCTGCATTGGTCTCTGATCTGCCGACTATCACATTCCCCATCTTTTCCCAGTTCTCTGTTCTTTTGACAAGGGATGGAAGTCCTCTATTTTATGGTTTGCAGGGGGTTGCATTGCTTATATAATTCTGTTTGAAAAACGTTGTCAAAATAATCATGAGTAGGATCATGAAAAAATCCTTCTTTGACCAATGCGCGAGAACTTCATACAAAGCTCAGTAAAGTCGTTCTCACGCTGAAGTGTGACAATCAGTCTCAGTGATTTTAGTAAGAGTTTTATATACAGCCAATAAAATATGTTGCTCTGAGGCTTGCACAGGTCCCTAAGCAGAGAATGAGTCTGTGTCAGCATGTTTTGGTAAAGTTCTGATGGTGCTGAAATCAGTTAACAAGGATTAAAAAAACCCCAAACAAACAAAACAAAGCAAACTTGACTTGGGGTGCTGTCCAAATTTCTGTTCTTTGGTCACATTACAGAGCCACTGGATGACTTTATATTCCTGAGAATTACTTGGAGAGTTTTACCTCTGATGAAGAAGGCTGTGCAGCTGAGGTTTCAAGTGGTGTGGAAGCAGGCTGGCATTCAATATTGCATGCTTCACAATTCACAGGGGGAAAAAATAAGGAAGTTCTTAAGAGTCTGACCTTAAACCATTTACTGTGGGTGGTTGAAAACAAATTCTGACAATGCGGAAGTTTTATTTTATAACAGAAAACTTACTGGGATTTGAATGTGTTTGAAGACGAAGTAGAATGTTCCATAAAACCAGAACTATGTGGCCTTTGGTTTTCAACTATTCATGGATGCCAGAGGCAGCTTTTCAATTCCAAAGAAGACCATTGTCCATTCTTAGAGAAGAGTACTAGTTATCACAGTAAATATATGCTCAGATGCCAGCCTCAGCATGGGTTCTTAAATTAACAGTATTATGAAGCTTTTTCATATTCAAACTGCCTAAATGCTTGTGGACCCTCCTGCATAGGTCCATACTGCTTGGTTCTGTGGGCACAAACAAGGAATGTTGATCTGAAAAAATGAAATGCTAACTTCAGAGTGTTTACAAACTTTGCATCTTTTCCTGGCAAGAATATGAATCAGCATATTGAATGCTTGAATGACTGCATAAACTTGAAAATTGGAAGATTAATCTTAGAGCTGGAAGGGGAGAGATTTGGAGGTCAAAAGTGAAACAATACCATAAGCTTCAATTCATCACTACATAGTACAAAATGTGGCCTAATCACAGAGTGATTAGTATGAATACTATTGTAACTCTTGTTCACATTGCTCTTTTTTCTAAAGAAGAGTTGGTTATAACTTACATATATGTTATGAGAACTTTGACACATTTTTCTAAACTGTAATTCTCAATGCCTTGGTTTAGTTATAGTCTTGCAGTAAGGTGTATTTCTTCTTCTCTGGTTTTATGCCATAATATTATCTTAGCATGTTCACAAGGAGAGTTAGTCTAATTGTTTCCTTGGTTGGTTAAGATAGTTTGTGCTTTCTGTATTTCTCTATTCAATAAATAAGCATTTCCTTGGTTCATCAAATGTCCACATTCCTGCTGAGGAGGCACTGTAGAGCTACAAATACACATTTACTAAAATGCAATTTTTAATTACTCAGAATGTCTACTGGAAAAATGTTCCTTTATCAGAAGGCACTATTTGTCACTGGTTGTGAGTTTTCTAGCGAGTCAGGGTTTGCGGAAAACTAGGAATTCACAGGAAGTAAGATCCTAAACATCAAATGTTCTGGCTTTCCTGCACCTCTGAAAGACGTACAGATATAAGTCTCCAAGAGTGCTGGTTTGTGAGACATTGGTGCTCAGAAGCCTCCAGGGTTAGATGTCCTGCCTGCTTGGATTCCCCTTTATATGTGGGTTTCCAGGCACTGTATTGTGGAAGTTCAAACTGGATTAACTCCAGGATTCAGCACTAGCTTGATGGAATATCCATCCCATGAGATAAAATGATATATAAATATCCTTGGACACAGCCAGAGCTGTAGTGTGCATGGTTCTGAACAGCTGAATCTAACATGGTGGTGGACTCTTCTTTGAGTAGGAGCTGGATTAGATGATCTGTAGAGATCCCTTTCAACCCAATTTATTATCTAATCCTACGATTCTCCCTTGGATCTAAATTTACACCAGGAAGAATGGGAGCATCAGCATCCCATATTGAAGCTGGAGATATTGTCTTGGATTTCTTAGCAGGAATATGCGCAGAAGAGCGTAGGTCTACAGCTTTGGCAACTTTGAGCTCACAACTGAGACAGGGCTCTCAGTCATGCCAATGTGTCTTAGTGTTATTCTTCTGCCTTTGTGGTAGTAGACTCCCTGGATTTCCTTGTGCAATTGCAACAGTTGGCAGAATTCTGTATTTTGAAGCAACTAACCAAAACAAATTTCTTTTCAGAATTGAAAGTTTCCACAGACATAACTTTTCTTAAAAAAAAAAAAAAAGCCATAAAAATCCATCGGAAATTGAACTAAAGCTTTTTCTTCTAAATGATTGCATTTCTTATCAAACTTATATCAGTCCCGACAGAAGTTGATGATTCAGCAATAATTTAATGCATTTTATCTTACAAAGCCAGTCAGTTATCTACTGAAAGACCTATGCTAGATTTTCTCTGTACTTTAACTGCTGTTTTTACTATGGTTCAGACAAGGATTTGCAAAGGTCATCTCATAATAACTTTACTTTTGAGTATTCCTGTTTTCTGGGGACTTTTCCTAAACTACTTGTGTGGGTTTATTTATTTATTTATTTTTGCTTTCCCTGGAAGAAATTAGTTGAATTAGTAACTCATGGTTATTGTGTAGATAACTGGTTTTTCTCTTCTATGAACTTGAGAACTTGAGTTTTGCATTACCAATTTGCAAAATGTCAATTTAAAGATGGAATATTTCTCAAATGTGAAACTCAGGATTATTTACACTAGACACTACTAGAAATTTAACATGATTACTATAACCATTCTACTGCAAACCATTAGGTTCCTATAAACTGACATTGGGGCAGATAAAACATTGCTTTGTGAACAAAAAACCAAAACAAACCCCTTGGAAACAATATTTATTCTTAAAAATCTATTAGTAGCTAAGCATATGCTGTGAAAATCAGTGCCAGTGTTTGACACTTGTGTTTTAATTTTTCTTTTTGAATGTTATGTATAATTTGTGTGGATAAGGGATGGGAGGCAGAGCTTTGATATTGGTATGTGTGTTTAACTAACTACAAGTTAGTAACAGAACATCTCAAAATGTAGCTGAAGTTGTGCAAGACAAATGCAGCTAATTATAACTTATATAACTACATGAACAATAACTAATTTCTGCTTGATATTTTATTACTATTGTTTCCATTTCTTATTATCCTTACTTTAGAATTAAAACCAATAGAGATTAGCTTAAGCAACTAAAAGAGATGTACTCCTCTGCTTGCCAGGTCCCTTTCCCTTGCTGCTGCTTTCGTTTCCCATTCCAGTAAACAGTTACAGACTGAGTAATTGTAACATCTCACTGCCTTTTATTTTCATGTTTATTTCCTGCAATAAAGCAGATTTAATTCCATTAATTTATTCAGTCTGACAGGAGGTTACGTCTTCAGTACAGCATGAGAATGGGTAAAATATCTTTTTGCTGGAAGCCTTGCCATCTAGGTAATTTTATTTATTTTAGTATAATAAACATCTAATCCATGGTCAGACATCGCCTGGAGCCTCTGTTTATTTGCAATGTTGGAAGACATTTTATTCATGCAGTCACCATGTGTCTCAGATAGAAACTTGTGAGTCTTGAAAAAGACTGTGAACCAAACACAACTGCAAAATCAATTCTGCAAGAGCTCCTTTCATTTTGGAAAGGTTGCCACTTATCTAGGCTCCTTCCTTGAATGGCCACATGTACATAAACCCTGGTTTTGAGTTTTTAAGCTGATCATCAAAAGAAGTTAATCAAAAAAAGAAATTATGGCAGATCAAAATAACGGTGAAATTGAAAGTCTTTTAAGTTAAATATACAATACTGGCAATTTAAGAAATGTTGATGCTGATGTAACTGTGTCCTTTTGATGATCAGTGATAAGAGTTATATCATTCCATAGTTTTTTAGAACTGGCTGATACGTGACCATAAAATTACCTGTCTTTTTTAAAAACTTTCAAATGAAAAGCTTGAAATGAGTACGAGCAAATCTACTTTTCAAAGAATTTGGAATTGCTTTGTTGGTTTGGTTTCTCTGATGACTCAAATTCACAAGGAAAGATCACACAGACTTTGCTTACTTAACTGATTAAACAAAAATGGTGATCCTTCTTTTCCTGAGACTCTTCAGTCACTAGCTGGCTGTCACAAAACTATTTAGTCCATTTGAACTGAAGACCTGAGACTTAGTCTGCCCAGCCTCAAAAAAATTAAGTTCCCCCCCCCCTCCCCGGTTATGCTTGTTTTAAAGTTTTGGTGAGACGGGCTGGCCGTTGTCTGTCAGATCTGTTGGTGTTCAGATCACAAAGGTCTCTGTCTGGTGGTCATGCTTCAAATCATGAAAGAATAGGGCAGCCACCACTCAGGAGGGTGTCCTCTGCTGATACTGATACTAGCCCGGGTTAATTAAGTGTCCTAAGAAAGCTGTCTCTCTCTGACCATTCTCTAATACATTATCCATCTCCTCTTAAAACCTGTGGCAGGCAGGTGAGTGAGTGTTTCGGGAAGGAACTGGGTGGTCTGCAGGTAGGTTGAGTGATAAAAAATCACTTCCTTGCCTAATCATCTTTTACCAAAGCTTTCAGATAGGAAAATAGGGAATAAGGGCACTTCTGTACAGATACATTTATACTGCCCCTTCTGCATCTTACCTGGGTGAGCAAAATCTCCCACCTGGCCACCAGATGGGGGCATTGCAAAGATATTGATTAATTGGCAAATTTATCATATTAGTGAGTCATTTTCATGTAAAAATCACGTCCTTTGTCTATCATTCCACATTTTTATAAGTGTTCCACACAGATGAAATGCCTAATCATCAATTAATGTTAAATAACAAGAAAACGCCCTTAAGAAAGCCCCAAATAAGATTTCAAATAATTGCAGCAACCCTAAGGGCAAATTTTCTTTCTTTATAAGCTTTTTGGATGTTGTTTCTTGGTTTTGGTTACTATTTCCCACTGTTGGACGTAAAAGGCTTTTTCCCTTATCAGTTTTACCATGCGTTTACCAGATGATGATTTTGCAAGCATTACAAAAGCCTGCTTTTCACTGCATGTGAAAATACAATGTAGGTTGTGTTTTTCATTTGATAGCCACTATCCGTTTCCATGATCTGTTAAATTATCCCATTATGTTTCATAAAGAGAAAGTGTTTGATTCTGTTTTGATTTTGTTGTTACTCCTCTAAGGCAGCTGAACAACTAGGAAAATTCTTCCTAAGCTAAAAAACCTCCCCATCAGTGATTCTGGTTATTTGTATTTGAAAGTTAGTTTAAATATATTAGGAACTGGATTTGGCTGATTATAAACTAGAAAAAAAAAAAAGAGATGTAAACCTGTAAAATTCATGGCAATTCATTGATGTAGAATGCATACTGTTCTGTGAGTGAAGCCTTCAAAATGTCACTTTGAAGTAATTAATTATGGATTTCTACATTAAATAGATGATTACTTAGGGTATTTTCTAAAGATTGGATTTTTCTTATTGAGCAAGACCTTTCTTAGAAATACCCTATATGTGAAGATATATAACTACACGTTTCTAAAAAAAATGTAGCTTAATGCTTTTACTTAGTGCCAAAAGGTTAATGAATAAAAGGAAAAATAAAGCTCACAGAACTTTTACTTAGTTAGAAGTTGGGCAACTTTTAGGCTGACATTAATTCATGCCATGTCTGTAATCTTTATCATGAGAGATAAGATAGAAAATGTCCTGTGGCTTGCTGATCTGATAAAGCAAACAGATTTGATGAGAAGCAGCAGAATGAAAAGAGATAAAATCTGCTTTATGGGTCTCTTTGTAGTGCTTCAATAAGGTAAAAAGAGTATTTTTTAAATTTTTAAAGGCTAGGGATATTTTTTCAATTTATTTGATAATAAACTAGTTCTTGTACTGAGCTGCATTCTCTTTCAGTGTGAAGAAGGTGTAATATAACAGTAAAACCCACCTTTTTGTTGTGGGTGGAAACAAGTATGTAAAACAGTTTTTATTTGAAAACTTTAATTTCTTAAGAAAAACGTGAGGAAATTGAAGGCATAGTGAGTTCATTAGCTTCCCACAATTTGTCTTCACACTGAATAACACAGTTTACACATTTTTATGCAGGCTATAGTTTAGTTCAAGCTGTCTTTCTATAATTTGCTTCTGCTGCCTTCTCAAGCCAGTTGTCTTCTGCCTTTGAATTTCTGTTGTTCTTTTAAATTTTTTGTAATTTTCTCTCTTTGTTTTTTGATAGACCCTGGCAAGGACAGCACTTATGCATGTATGTTCGTAGAGATAATAAATGTTTTCTGTATATATTCTCTATGAAGGTGACTGCATCTTTATCTATACATCTGATCCTCTAATCAAAAGAAGTTGGGGGGAGTTGTTGGTTTTTTTTGAATAGGATTTTTTTTCATCATATCAGACAGAAAACCCTCATCTGGTTTATCTTTTGGCCCAGATATGTTATTGACACATAAAAACTTGTGAAATATCTCATAAGGATTGTTATATCTAAGTCGTCAGAAAATATTTCCACAATTATCTTTCTGTATCTGATAATATATTTTAAACAAGTGGGTAAGGGACATTAAGCAAGGAGATATACAGAACAAGTAATGCAAATAGTTATGCTGAGCTCAGTATCACAAGGTTATTAAGATGCAAATTTGTATTTGTTCATATTCCTACTTGTATATCTTACTTCTGAATTGCTTTTTCTGTCCTTTTAACTTGATCTTGTAGCAGGAAAGATAAAAGCCCTTAAAGCATATGACAAATGTTGATGTGATTTGCAGCCCAATGCTGATGGTCCATAACCCCTGTTTAATATCAGATCCTGAGCTAATATTAAGGTACTAAGGGGGATTGGTGACATAGCTAAATGAAACACTAGGTAAGTAAGAAAGATGCCTACCTAGGTGTAAGCACTTACACCTTTCAGGTCAGAATATCCTGGTGCTCTTTCAGGCGTGGTGTTGCTTAGATTCATCTGACTTGACATTTTTCCTGCCATCAACAAAATGCAGCAGTTCTAAATCTGTGCCTCCAGGAACTTGCAAACAAGAAAAGTCTTTTTAAAACCAAGTTATCAGTTGCAGAAATCTGCAGCTCTTGAAACAAAGTCTCTCTCTCCTTTCTTGTTTTCTCCTGACAGCTAACCACAATGAATTGTTGGGTTGTCATCTGCTGTTGGCTTTACTGGAGAGGGAAGTGCTCATCCTTGTCCTCTAACTCTCATTTACTACGCAGTTGCTCCCCTTACTTGCTGTGCAGGTGGGAGACATAAGAGAAAATACAAGTCCGTGTAATATAAATAACAGCGGTAATTCTAAAATGGGATTCCAGTAGGATGAAGTACAACATGCTTTCAAGTATTTCTGCCAGCTTAGGCTGACAAAGAGATCTAACTCTACAGATTACATTCACAGAATAGGTAAGAAAGTAAACCTGTAAAAACAGCCAGTCTTGCTAAAAATTCTGAGCTGTGAGTCCACGTTTTTGTATCTATTCCAAGGCATGAATAATGAAGTGACAGGTAATTTTTCTTGGGTAGTTCCATTTACTCCCTCAGAATTTGTGCAAGCCATTGTTCATTGAACAGAATTAAAAAATGCTGGGGAGAACGCTTCGTGGTGCCAGGTACTTCATCCCAATTGCAAAGAAGAGTTTTGAAGAGATTTCTAATTTTTTTTTCTCCTCTTAGAGGTCCTTTGCTTTTGATTTTCAAGAGTGCTTATATCTCTGTGTTTTTCTAGATAATCCTCTGGCACTCACATGCTAATTGTATTTTGGTTTTCCTACTTCTGCAAAGTATTTGTGATCTGTCTGTGCAGCAAAAATTATCTTGAAAAATTTCGTTTCAAGTGCAGCATATCTTAATTTCCCATTTACTTTTGTCTTGTGGGTAGATTTTTCTGTTGTCTGAGAAAGCATTTTCTGACTGAGGTATTTTCATCCGGCTTTCAAACAAAATTTCTGGTACCATGGAAAAGTTGAGCCTGTGCTGTAGTCTGTGAAATCACTTTCCACAGCTTAGATACCTACTTTGCAAAATAGTGTTAGAATATAATGGTTTACAACTGGTAGGAGTTATTTCATCAGTTTGAATGAAATTTAGCAATGAAGTTAGAAATGTCTTGGAAGAGAAATACAGAGGCAGCCTGACTGTCTAGGCATTAGTTTTGAAGAGGCTAGGATTAAAAAGGTTTGACTTCCCTTAGAATTATAGGATGGTTTGGGTTGGAAGGGACCTTAAAGATCATCTCGTTCCAATGGACAGGGACACTTTCTACTAGATCAGGTTGCTCAAGAGTCCCATCCAACCTGGCCTTGAACACTTCCAGTGATGGGGCATCCACAACTTCTCTGGGTAACCTGTTCCAGTGCCTCACTCCCCTCACAGTAAAGAATTTCTTCCTTATATCTAAATTAAACCTACCCTCTCTCAGTTTAAAGCCACTCTCCCTCATCCTATCTCTGCATGCTCGATCCTCCTCACTCTCATAACCACTTCTGTTCCTTTGAAAGGCTGCACAACATTTCAGGATTTTAGCAGGTTGCTCTAAGATCTTCTGGACAAGGCTGAAGAACAACCAAATAAATGACCCCTTCCACAGATCCTGAGGTCCCCTGTGCAAATCACCTAAATAAAGCTGCAGTAGTCCGTAACACTGCAGGAGTACATTTAATTAGTACACAAATTAAAATCAACAAATGAAGCTCAAACCAAAACCAAGGCAGCCAGGAGAGAGGAAGCACCTTGGTGCCTAAGTCACCTAATGGTTTAGGACCATATTTATGAAATAGTGAGAGGTAGTGCTGCTCTGCTGGCATGAACATCAGAGGAATCCAGAGCAAAAAAACTGGCATCCAAAGCACAGCAAGATTATTCCTGGCTAGAGAGTGTTACAAGATGAAGCAGCATGTAATGTAGGGAGGGATGACTGGGGGTGGGGAGGGAAAACTGGGGGAAAAATGGTTTCATTATTCTTTATAATTTATACTAAGGTTTTATTAAGAAAGTAATTCTAAATTTAGCAGAGCGTATATTTGAATTGTTTTGCTTGGACCCAGGAAATGATTTTTTTCAGAGCTGTCATGCAGATGCACAGAAGCAGTACTAGAACTTTTGGGATCAGAGAAATAGGAAAAATAACAACTTTCTTTTTTTCCCCATGGACATTTCAAATGCCCAGAATAAGTATTTATGACACATGCAACCATTCCTGAAATCAAAGGCTCATTAGAGCTACAGATAAAATGCACTAATTAAATGGTTAGTTGGAAGTTTATTTTTAACATGCTTTTTATGTTGATGTCCACAAACCAACTCAGTTAGAGGTCCCTACATTGCCAGTGCTGTAGAGATCTAAAGCAGCCATCTTTCTCAGAGCTGTGCTATAAAATTGTGTTTGCTGTTTAAGATCTATTTTTTCATCATCCAGACTAAAAGATCTACTGACACCAAGCAATGCTGTTTTCACTTTTCATGTCTGTACTCTTTTCTCTCTAAAAAAGCTTTGCTCTTCTTTTTTTGTTGCTAAGAGAAAAAACCAGTTGCCAAGGAA
The DNA here is from genome assembly GCF_036250125.1 of Pseudopipra pipra. Taxonomy (NCBI): domain Eukaryota; kingdom Metazoa; phylum Chordata; class Aves; order Passeriformes; family Pipridae; genus Pseudopipra; species Pseudopipra pipra. The sequence goes on from NC_087550.1 coordinate 17,922,679, forward strand.
CAAGTGTCCAGCACGCACTCATGTGTCCTCTGTCAGATGTCAAAAGCATCCCTCCTAAATATTTTCATGTGCATACAGCGGACAATTCTTAGACAAGAGGGAAAGGAAAGGTGGGGTTGGCCAAGCCTTGCTCAGTGATGTTCAAAACACTACCCACAAATAATCTGCGGTGTACTTTTTTTTTTCCATAGCCCAGACAAAGGATAAAACACTAGGAGTAAAACTTAGAGGGTTTTTTCCTTACTCATTTAGAAGTGAAATTTGTTCTTCCATTTTAAAATATCTGATGTTAGTGTTATGTGGTCTGGCTGTTCAGAAAACCCTCAGAAAAAGAGCAACCCAGGGTGTGGCTGAGCCAGGTGAGGCTGTGGTTTGTTCCTTGTAAGTTTGTTCTTGAAACTGTGAGCATCCATCCTGTTCTTGAAGTCTACCACGGTCTCTGTGGCTCATGCTGAGAGCAGCAAGCAGAGTCGTTGGACTATTCTTATCTGTGTGCCTGGCTTTACTCCATAGTGTAGAATTAAACTTCCCTGTTGCCAACTTCAAGCTGTTTGGATTTAAATGGTTGACAACATATTAAGTGAAAATCTCTTGGGGGAGGAAGAGGCAGTGACAGTCCCATCCTATAGTCAAGGCTGTGTGTGTATTGTCAGTTGTCAGCAGTATATTATTGGTGTATGGAAAAGGCACTTCTGGAGTGTCGAATACTTCTCTTGTTCATTACAGCCTTGTCATGACACATCCTGTGCTAAGGATGCTCCAGGTTGTTGTACCTTGTGTACAACCACTGCATGTGGTTGTGCTTGGACATGTTTCGTCACCATATTTGGGGAGGATTTCAAATATATCAGTCTGTGCTTGCCAGATTAGTTGATCCTGAAATGGTTTGTGGCTGCAAGTAACTTGGAGAGCCATTGGAAATTAAATGTAGCCAGGTAACTGACTTGGTTTAAGAAGTTTGTAAATGCTGAAATTTTAAAAAGCTGAGGAAGTTAAAAGTAAATGTATAAATGTTATAACAGTTTTATGAAAACATTAGCATAGAAGTATACATTTGGTAGACTTTGATATATCAGGACTTTGTCCTGGCATAAATGGGTTATTGACCTAAATTAATATCTCTGTTGTCTTAAAGATGAAGCAAAAATAGTAGGTTTTTGCAGTACACTCTGCAAAGTCTCTGGATATGGGACAGTTGCATCCAATGACTGCTGCTGTAAGGAATGCTTCAGCTCCTCTGGTCATCCCCAGATCATCATAAACAAAAGGGGAGAAAATGGTTTCATTTCTTCCAAGCCATTCAGCCACCAGCCTAAGAATAACTTTGGTCAGGAGACAAACACAGAAAGGACTTATTACTTTCTTTTTTAGCATTTCTCTTTGCTGATTTCCAGCCATAAACAGTTTTGCCTTCCATTTTACCTCTGAAATATTTTAAAATTGGTCTTGCCAATATCTTTGGGTTTTGAGATAAACGTTAACTCACTTTTTGTGTGTTTTTTTTTTTTTTTTTCTTTTTGCCTTTTTTTTTTTTTTCTTTTAATTCTCAGAGCTGCATGATGCAACACTGTGCTGGAGATCACTGTCTGTGGTCCAGTCATGCTTTTTGGCTTGGTAGAGGAGGGCAGTGGAGGGCTAGTTCAAATCTGAATTTGGCAGTGTCTTGTCAGCAGAGGGGAAGCAGCTCGATATCCTGCAGTGGTGCTGACCAGTGCTGTTTTTATTAGTGCTTCATGTTAGAACCTCAGCCCCACAGCCACAGCCCCTGGTTTAACTCAACTTGCAAAAACATTTCTGCTTGGAAAAATAAAGGCAAAAAAAGTTAAAGGTGCTTCTAATAATAAGAAAGGCTACTGAACTAATCAAGGCTATTACGGAGTTTTAATCACACCCTCTTTTGTGTTGAGCTCACTGTCTACTGTGGATTTGTCAGAAATCACAAAAGTCACTGTCCTTTTTTTTATATCTTGCAAAACTCAGCTGTTATCTATCTTATCTCTCTCAAGGATTAAGATTACAGCCAGGTATTCTACCCTTTCATTTTAGAAAAGAATATAACTTGCAGAAAAACATATTTTTTTTTATCTTGTGTTGGTAGATCTCTGTACAAACAGCTTGTATTGTCCTCAGCTGATTGAGTTTGTTGAACAGGTAACTGTGAAAAACAGACTTTCACAGATAAGGACTTCAAATTTAAACTATTACCTATTTGTGACACTCAAGTGAGGTTTCTTGCCTCATAAAATGAAAAAAATATTTTCCAAAATTCTCCTGCAGGGAAGAGAAGTGTGCATACTGTTTTTTAAAAATGATAGCTTCTCTAGGAATTGATATACAGGAAGATGGAATCCATTTTCATGAACCATACTCTAGGGAAGTTGATACCCTTTTACGGTTGTATAAAGAAAACAGAAGGAATTAATTTGTAGTTTTGAATGAATATTCATTTTTTTATTTGCTCCTCAGTAGCATTTCACACAGAAACAGATTTGCAGTTTAGGTAGTTCTGATGATGAGTGAAGGAGTAACTGTTTCTTAAGTGTAAATCAGATTTACCTGTTAAAAGGTTTCCTTCTTCTGCCTGGTTGTTATTTCTTTTGAGTTGTTATTTAGCAGCATGTCAGTATGGTAAAAAACACTAAAAATTTATTGAAATTAATTGTTCTTTGCTCGAGTCTTTTTTTAAATATATTTTTCACAGGAATGCCCTTTATTTATGTAAAACAAAAAAGTTAATTTTCTTGTGCCTAAATTCACTTTCTTTAAGGTGACTGAAATCACTGGTAGTGCAATAAAAAAATGGTAAACAAAACTGGCTTTCTGTGCAGTACTTCCCTTAATAAATTTGAATGCAGTTCTGCCTGGTGTCATGCACAGTATTTCATTTATACAAATAAGCAAACCTATCCTGTCTCAAAGATTTAACTGATCAAGTATTGGAGAAGATACTTAGAGAAAGTGCATTTAGGGGTTTTTCTCAATATGCAAGCCCATTTTTATATGACTGAAATTGCTTCAGTGATTTTTATTCCGCAGCATAATGGTTAGTGATAGACTTATGGATCACCCACTGAAATAACATTTTGCAGTGAAGGTTTTGGCTTTGGAGAGCTATGCCTTGTAGTAGCGTGGAAGGGTACTTAAAAGTATTTTTTAGGCAGAGAAGAATTTTTGCTTGCTTTGTGATCATGGTAGAGATGGTGTAAATTTTCAGTGTTAGTAGAAAACAAAAATTTTGGTCAAGTCTGCTAATGTTTTCCTGTAGAATATTAACCTCTTCTATGAAGAATACATGGCAATACATTCTCTTATAGATATATTTTGTCATTAATGTAAGACATCATCAGGTTTATGGTGCAGGCTACTACTTTATAACTTCAAAAATTTATATCTTCAAATAGTCACTGTTCCTTCTGAAATTCATTACTGTCTAGTGATTATTCAGTATTTTACTGCTTTTGTTAGCATTACTGCTTGTTAAGAAGACACTATTTGTTTGTTAGTGGTGTAACTTTCTTAATGAAAGTCTCTTTGGGTAGACTTTAACGTTTTAAGTTGGAGATTTGAAGATGCCAGAGAAGGTGTGAAATTAAACAAGGTCTATTTTCACGGAAACTTGGGATTTATTTATATGGATTCTTCTTTTAAATTTTCAATTTTCTTTTCATTTAGAAACAAATTTGGATAAAGCTGTACTGATATATTGTGATGCCTGCATTTTTTTTGTAAGCCTTGTGAAAGAGAACCTAATTTGATGACTCTGTTGAAAGTTAATTACTGCTAGTAGATTGTTGAGGGACCACTTAATAAAATAAACAAACAAGGAATTCTGTAACTCTCCTTAGCTCTCTATAAAAAACTGGTTTTGTTGTAGGTGGAGAAGCCTTTGGACTATTCTGGAAACAGGTAGAAAAAAGCAAGAAATTTTTCATTATGTAGAATGCTAATTTCTCTTCCTACAAATGTGATTATTTGAGGTTAATTTTTATATTTTGATGATCTATGACTAATAGGAAATGTGTTATCTGAACATTCGTTTACATTATCTCTGAAGCACTCTGCATTTTAATATTTTTGAAGGTGATATAATTGACAGATGGAAGTAGCAGCAAGCCACAGGTCCTGTCAGCGTGTGGATATACTTTGCTAGGACTACTGAAATGACAGATTTCAACATGCCTTGGCATACAACATGCTAGGGATGATTGGCTTTCCTAGGCCCACAGTGCAGTTGTCCCACTAACCTATAAATATCGACATGCAGCTTTGCACAGTGTGCTATGAGTGATTGACCTAAACAAACACAATATATAGCTGACCCAGCCTCCTATGTATGTTAGCAATATGTCCTCTCAGTGCTAGTGTGATATTTCATGTATTAAGTCAGTAGAGTGTCCTAAGAGCTTAGTTTTCCATCAGAACTCCAGAGCTCATCTCAATCTGCATGGCATGTGTAAAACTTTTCCCTTGTGCTAGGTCTGTGTGCTCATGAGCTATGCTGTTAGTCCAGTTTTAGAAATGTTGAGATCTTGGGATGTTGCAGGGCCAAGAGATCGCTTTGTTGTAATTGATGGCAGGTATCAGTCAGTCCAGAGTTACCTACAGATACAATGACTCTGGCAGGTTTTTTTAACTTGAAATTAGGCTGCTCTTTTTATTGTTCCTGATGGGGTTTACCTCAGTTTACTCATCGTTACACTTTGCCCTTAGCTGCTAACAGAAACTGAACTGTTAATATACTGAATGCAACATCACCACAGCTCTTTAAAGTTTCAGATTTACCTTAGACTTTGGCTTATTTGTTTACTGTAGTTTTTGGGGAATTTCTCACTCTACTGCATCGCGGCTCAAGCTCTTATCTCAATGCAGAATCCAGCAGCACACTGTGCTGTGTGATGTGGTTGCCAGCAACCAGATTACATGGTTGCTTTCTAATGAAGTCTGTGGGCAAGAACTTTGAGTTTATGATAGTAAAGCCATAGGGGGTGCTTCAGTTTCTAAAATGCCAGCAGTTGTTAACTGAGAGCGATTTCAGGTCCAAGGTTTATTAGTCTCAGAGGACATAAGCAGAATGAAGATGAGTTGCATGAGCTTAAGAAAGATCAGGATTTCCCCTTCATGACAGGAACATAGGAAAGGACTCTTGTGGGAAAAGAGTAATTGAAAACAAAAAAAGGAAAGCTGATTCTTTGATGCTTTTTCAGTGTGCAAGGTGCCAAGAGAGAACTGTTCTTTTTCCCTAATTTATTTGTTTGACCAGTTTGTCTATTTTGCCCTTTCAGTTTAAATGAATCAATAATAAATTTAAGCAAGAAATTAAAATTACTCAAAGTAATGACTATTTTCCGGCTAATCACCTCTGTAAAACCCTTCTTTTAAAATTCAGCAATTGACTTGTCCTCTCAAGTCTCTTGCTTTAACTAGAGATGTCGCTGTTTAGGCAGCTCAGGTATTGACAGTGCTCCATTAATCTGACACACCTGCTTTTAAAGGTTTGCCAGAAACTGATGGTTGCACCAGCTTCTTCTATGAGTGGAAGAAATGAAGAGAGTAACATGAGCAGGAGGGGAAGAGAAATTTGTCACTCAGTTTCTCCTGCTACTTTTTTTGTCTGTTTAGAAACACTAAAGGGCTGGGTTTTGGACAGGACAATGAGAGTGGCTAAGAATCTATGGTCTTGATCTAGAACAAAATATATTCAATATATTTTCAATATACATTAAATATATTTGAATGCTTGCTCAGGGGCATGTCATTGGTGTATTGTCTGTTTGTACATCACTGTGCTTGTGTATTCCCCAGTGGCCATCAGTTTTTGCCAACTTTGATATCTCTTCGTAGTATTCTAGCCTTCACAGTCTAAGTCTTACAACTTAGTCAGGGTAGAGGTAAAGTCATTGTGATTGCAAAGATGGTGAAGGATAGGTAGAGTTAGGGGAGTAAAAGCACAACATGAAGTTCTTGTGAAGCATTTCCTGCTATGTAAAAACAAGCTGAGACAAGAATGTCTGCCACTAATACATTGCAGATAAAAAAACATTCAGTATGAACTGCTGCACAGTGTTTCCAAAATGGCTCCAAACCTTATGTATCTAGTCAATAATCTTAGATTCTCTGATCTCCCAGGGATAGGTGTTCACACTGTAAATTTACAACTAAACTTTATGCCTAAAAAAACCCAGCCAAATTTCAATATTTTATTACCCAGAATTATCTTCTTAATTCCTGAAGAGTAGTGTCTAGAATACAGGCTAGAGTAGCTGTATAATTAAAAAAATTAAATAAAACCAAGTCATCTGCTTCACTGTATGGTATGTAAAACCTCACTGAAATGACTAGCCATATTTCAGTATGTCTGCTCTTGAGTTAGGGTGCATTTCTACTCTTTTTTTTTTAAGGAAAACTATGATAAACATTTAGTGAGACCTAGTCAGAAAATATAGTTTATAACAAACGTGGCATTTAAACCATTGCATGTGGGGATGGGTAGCACCTTATGGGTAGCACCTTATTACAGGCCACAAACAAGGCAAAGGACTTATATATGACCTGTGAATTTTTTTGTAGGATGTGCATGTTGGAGAATGGGATCCTAACTTCAACTGTCATGGCTACAAACTTAAATTTGGAGCTGTGCTTTACAATGCCGTAAGAAACTGCCATGTCCACTGAATGAGACAGAGAGGAAGGGTAGATTACCTTGAAGGTCCATTCAAAAAAACACAATTACTGTCCTAAAGGTAAAGAAACAAGATGTTAAATCTCTTGTGAATTTTTTTTGTTTCCTAGTCCAGTATATGCTGACACTTTCTACTTGAGGGTGTTATTTTTTCAAATAATAAGTTGATTTCCTGCACTTCTGTGCATTTCATGGTTTGAAGTAAACCTACTCAGATAGCTCAGGGTATACCAGTGATAAATCAGTGAAGTGTTTCCTTACAAATATGGTCATAGTCCACGCTTTTACAGGGAAAAAAAAAAGAATTAAAGATGAATTTATAGATTAGTCACAGTAACACAATTTGGTCCATCTTTCAAAGAGAACAGAAAAGGTGAATATGGTCTTGGAAGCTGACCCACCCACACTGAGCCATCTACACTCTGCTGCCCTTGAGTGAGACAAAGGCCAAGAAGCCAAAGAGAGACTTTGTCTAGAAACTGGTGTTTCTAAGAAGGGCTTAGGCTGTATGGATGTAAGGGAACAGAGAAGATAAGGGTGGAAATTTCTAGCAAATGTTGGAGAGATCTAGAAAGGTGGCAAGGTTTCTTTGGATAATCATGGCAGGGGGTACCAGGAAACATGAAACTTGTTATTAACTTACCAAAGGAGCAGATGCTCTGAGTGATGTCAGACCAAGTTCTCTGCTGCGTATTCCGTGGTTCTGCAAGGCAGAGAAATGCATATCTCTGCTGCTTTTCTTTATCTAGATGTAACCTACATTTTATTAAGTGCTTGTAGTTTTACCCACTGTCTGGTCAGTAAAAGGAGAGATTTGTGATTCCCTTGTAGCACTCCAAACTAATAGATGTTTTCAGATATGAGGAGTGGAAGAACTAATGTGTCAGAATGGATGGCAGCTCTCAGGTTTCACAGGATAAATATCTGCCTGCAGTCGTATCTTCATTAGAGAGCTGCAGATGCCTAAATAGAAGATAATACATAAACAAATTGATGAATTTTGCACTAATTACAGATATGTAAAATGTGTGAGGGTTTTAATTTTTTTTTGTTTGTTATGTATTGCCCTTATTTTGTGGGGGGTTAGCATGTCTGAATATTTGTAGCATAGTTACCCTGGTGTTTGCTTTGATTATTCAGGCATTTGCATGGATATGTGGCAGAACATGACTCTTACACGGTTTCCCAAGTTACCATCTGCCAGCTGACACCTGAAGGAACTGTGTACATTCCATAGCCCAGCACGACTGTAAACTGAAATACATTATCAGTCTCAGTGTAAAAGTTAATAGCGAAAAAACCCACCCAACCAAAACCCCCCTGTCCTATTATTTTCTACCTTTTTAAAGTTTTATTAAGCTCATGTTATTTATAAATGAAAGTGTAAGTATGAGCAGGCATTGTGACGAAGCTGGTGGTTAGTAACTGTAAAATCAGGAGGATATAATTTTTTTAGCTGTCTGCATATACCTCATTTAGAATGTTGCTACCTAAGTTTTTGTTTGATATATTGATCTTAGGGTCTAATTCTCATATTTGAATATGGCGATAAACAGCCTGGCATAGGGCTCTGCCATTAATAATGTAAGTCACCAGAGTGGACACATTACCCAGGACTATTAAGGGTTTAAAAAAATAATGTTCTTTATTTCATTATTCATGTTGTTATTTTTGTTATGACATTAGCACTCTGTTGGTGATCCACCTCTAAAATCAGATGAGCTCTTAGCTAGAGCAGAGAGACAATCACCTCAGCACAGCAAAATTCAACGCTGTGCTTATAATAGGATCTCCATGTCTGATGTGCTTTGGGTGGAAGCATACGCTTTGGTTTGTTGGTGTTTGTTTGGTTTAGTGGGTTCGGGGGCTTTTTTGTGTGTTTGTTTTGACATCAATCATGAATGACTCGTATCAGCTTGAACACAGAAGTGCAAAACAAAGTAAACTCACCATGAGCGGAAAACCTGCAAAGGTGTGGCTGTGCACCTCTTGATTTGCTGTATTTTCCTTTGTGAGGAATACTACAAAAGTCCAAGATTTTACTAATAGGACTGCTGGTAAATCTCATGGGATTTTGTTCATAATTTTATTTTGGGCTTTCTGACTTTTGTTCAGTCTGTTTCTAATACCAGCTTCTGATTTTTCTCCTAGCTTCTGATTTCTTTCCTTCACTCAGGCCATTAAAATGTTGCTCTAGGTATTGTCAGATCACAATTCTCTCATACATTACTCACACATTACTCTGTACATTACCTTGCTCAATTATTTGATTAAAACATAATTATAGGGTGCCAATCTACCAAAACAGATAGATGAAAGAAAATTTAACTTGCAAGTATAAAATATTTGGATTCAGCTGCAGAAAGGAAAAGACTCATTGACTGTAAAAGAACTGACTTTTGGGAATGATGCTTATCTGCATCAGTACTATAAATGCATTTTACTTTGAAAAACTTCCCAGAAGTTTCATGAGGCTTGCTTCTTTGCTTTTTCCTATAAATCTGGTTGGGCTCAAGGGTTCCCTTTAAACCAGTGTTATGAATACACTCTTTTGGTGGAATTACTAAAAAACCTTTTCAGGTAATATTACAAATGTAATTACAATTGAATTACTAATTATCTAAACTAACCCAGATTCTGCCACAGACTGAAATTTTATTTCATGTTGTTTTCTTACTGTTGCCTGCAAAATTTTGTCTTTGTGCATACATTTTGAAAATAATCTTTTTGTGCTCTTAAAACAACTGAGAGATGAGTGAGAATAGTTTCCTTACAATGTTTTGTTTTGTTTTTTTTTTTTTTTTATCTGCTGAGCAGAGGCCTTTGGCCTTGAGTTGTCCAATGTTTGGACTTTAGATTTCTGTTTTTAAAAATATGAATGTGAAGCAAGTTAAAGCTCAGCTTTGGTATTTAGGTACCAACTAGTCCAGAATATACCTCATAAAAATAAATCTGATATCTGAGTTAGTTATAAATGTTTTTAATAGATAGGAACTATTTTAATTTTGGAAACCAAATTTACAGAAAGATTGTTGCTAGCATTTACCTGAAAATACTTACCCTAAAGAATTTTTTTGTTCATGTGACAGGGCTGCAAAAGTAGAATAAATCAGAACTGAATGAAGCAGTTGGATTTCTTCCAAGAAACTTACAAATGTATTGGAAAAATTGAATATGCAATGAGAGTTAAGGAAGGATTATAAGAACATATTAAATTCAGTTAGTAGGATAATTTAATAAATTTCTAGTCTAATGAAAGGGTGGAATGCTCTCTTTTCACCAGTTTTATTAACGTGACTAATCTTTACTCATTCATATGATGCTGATGCTTTTTCTCTTAATGAAATTACTTTTGTGGTACTGCAGCATTAGGGGAGGATATGTTAGCCTGTAAGAAGAACTGAAAGCCTGGGATAAAACCAGGGAAGACGAATATTAAAAGCAGTGTAAAGGTAATGCAGTTTCCTTTCCAAGTCCTCAGTTCTCCTGAAACTGCATTTCAGTCCACATGTGCATATGCAGAGTTCTTGTTCTATCAGCATGATTTATTCGTACAAATCTGTTTTAAAAGCAGTGAAAAAAACACAAGATTAAATCCATCTGTTCTTGCAACAAAAAGTAGATGTTGTGCAGATGTAGCCATGTCATCCAGAGAAATCGTTCTTCGTGTGCAGAGGTTGGGCAGTAAGATGTGACATTTGGAGGAGGAGATAGGCGTGTCTTAACCACAGTAACTTTGGCAATGGTTACCAAACTTGGAGCAAACTGAAGGCACAAACTGGTCAATGGGGACACTTATGCCAAGCTCTTGAGAAATTATTTAGATAGAGATATTTTTTTTACACATCTTTAAACACACGTACTAAAAAAAGTAATTAAAATCGAAATGAGTTAAAAGAGTAGGAACACTGATACCAGTAATTCAGTATTTTCTGTTTGCTACTGTATGAGAGTATCCTCTACTGTGGCAGTATGTCTATCATTGAACCTTTCAAAGAGCTTTTAGGCTGTCTGACCTCTGCATGTGAAGTCTCAGAGCCTGAGGTCAGTGTTCAAGCTCTAGCATATTGGGCTTGTCATATGCAGAGTCCCAGTGCTCCTCAGAGCACCATGCAAGTGTACAGACCAACCAGGGATGAGATCCAAGAAGGGTCATCTCCTATTTGTTTCCTGTTCAAGTAAGTTGGGCTGATAGTTGGAGCTTGCATGTTTCCCAAGAGCAGGGAATTAAACTGCTTTTGAATAGCTCTCTGGTGCCTCTCCCCTAGCCAGGGACTGGTACAGGCAGCCAGTGAAAATAGCTTACAAACAGCACAATTTCACAGTAAACTGAGTTTGTGTTCTGCATCAGAGTAACAGATGCTAATATTTTCCAGAGCACTTGCTGTCTTATAGTAGTTTGTATGATACCCCTGTTTTCAGAAGGCTCATGAGAAGAATAGTCAGTAATTTACCCTGGAGGTAGAGAAGAAAGGTAGATTTTTAGTGTTAGAAAAGAATTGCAATGTGTCTAGGTTTATTTATTGAATAAATATTGGGGATAAACAAAACCTCAGGTTTTTATCTTCGATTTCAAGCTCGTATGCTAAAGCTATGTCCCAGAGGATGCAGCTGCTGACTGTCAGTCCATTCATGTGAATTCAAACAATGTCAGCAGATACTGCACTGGTCATTTCTAAAAATGCTTCTTCCTGTATGTGTTCAGTGAATCTTCGTTTCCACAAAAGCATATTTTTATATTAATTATTTCCTTAGCCTCTTCTCCACTGGATCTTCTGATAGGCTGTGCAGAGAAAGCAAAATGAATAGAAAAATAAAAAAAACAGTTAAATAAAGTTTAACAAATACATGAGAAAGCATACTCTAAACCAAGCACAACCCATTTCTTTCCCACCTCTACTCTAAAGTGGAACATCAGTTTCCACTGCTTTTACGAAAGACTGAAAGCTCCCCAGTTTTTAAGTAAACTCTGTCACCGGAGAGTTCACAGAACAGTGATGTAAGCAGAGACTGAGTGTGAAAAGTGAGAAAAATTAATTAAACCAGGCTTTCTAATGTCATGTGTGATTTTTTGCTTTTAAATGCTTTTCCAGTGTATCTTAACATCAGTCCAAATAAGGAAGCAGAGTGGGCAGAGAAGTATGACTATTTCACAAGAATGTGAGCTCTCAGAAATGCCTTGTTTCTTGGCAGGTCTGGAGACAACTTAGTATGTGGAGTTCCCTCTGGAACCGGATTTTCTTATGAAAACTAATCAGCAAGTAGCTGAGAACCTGGCTTTTCGTTGTGACTTTCCAGCAGCTGGCAGTGCAGAAACCATCAGTGAAGCTGTTTTTGCCCCTTGGCTGGCAGTTTGGAGTTCCTTGCTCTGCGAGCACCAGCCGGGAAGGCGACCAAGAGCTCTGGTGCTTCCCTTCTCTGGTATCTGCAACAGCCCAATTCTTAGGCAATGCATGTAAATAAGTTGGGAAAAATTAATCAGTCTCTAAAATATCATTAATGTGATAAATGAGCAGTTTACCACTACGTAATTTTCTCTGCTTTTTCTCTGATAGGATGTGAGAATAAGTGAAAATATGCATTGGATCGTTGTGGTAGCATAAGCAGCTATGGGATGCCAGGACTGCTGGCTCCTGACAAAGTTGCAGTGGGATGCTGAAATTCTAGGTTCAATGGCAGTGCTTTTTGTCAGTCCCAGAATGCAAGGACAGTTTGTAGCTCTGAAGGGTATTGAGTTATAAAAGTGATCTTAAAATGGCATGGTTAAGAGACACCTGACACTGACAGATGGAAAAGTCTTTAGGTGACATTAGAGCTGTTTAAAGGAAGTAGTGAATAAGAAAATCAGCGATATGTGGTAAAGCTTATGTACATTGGATTTTTTAAATACATTACTGTGTAAGTCATTGATTTTGAATGATAACTGTGATGCTGCTTTTGAAGCAAATAAAATTATATACGGAAGGCTGGAGCAAATAAAGTAAATGTGATTACTGCTTGAAGTCCTCTTCAGAGGCATTTTATTTGGTAATAGTTTAAGCATAAGTTAAGTGGTTCTCTAATGGATAATGCAATATTACTGACCCAATAGTAAGAAATATAAACATTACCAGTCATCCCAAAAATAGTCCTAACAAAGCAGTATTAGACTATCGAAGGATTTTTCTGGGAGGTTTTTTCCTTAAAGTGCAGTTGAATATAATATTTTATGTGGTATCTTTCATTTGGGCTGTCTGAATAGGCCTCTGGAGCTGATAAAAAATGGAAGGAAGGAATGAAGGTGTCCTGCTTTCAAGACGGTCAAAGGAAACTAATGGAGGGAACTGCCAGAAACAGTAATAGGATGGTTTAAACACAACCAGGGGAATAGCACAAAGTAATGAATGATATTAGACTGACAAGTGATGCACACCAGTGGATGCTGACAAGGAGGAATCTAGCAATTCAAGGGTCTTTTCTGAAGGATTCTGTCTCCTTCTCCTCCTAGTTCTGCCTCTACTTCTCTTGATATTGTTTTAAGAGAAAAAAAAAAATATGACTAGAAAGAGACTGCTTTGCTGTTGCTCCTGGAGCTTGACTAAAATAAAGAACACCAAAGGTAGACTATTTCTGAAATGACCAAAAGATCATTTCAATAAACAGTAAAGGGGATTGATATTGAACTTGAATTTACAAATCTACACAAGTGGCCTCTTGCATCTGAACACTGTTTCAATTGTATCTCTTAACAGAGCAGAGATTTTCTTAGGAAGTTGAAGGAAAGAATTTTAGTGGGTCCATTGAAATTGAAATACACCATAAAAGCTATTTTTTTGGTGTTTCAAACCCTTGCTTTTGTACTGTAAGTAGTGCTTCAGGGGGTTGAGGACTGGGATAAAACACAAGCCTGGAAAGTGTCTACAAAAATCACTGCATGCACTTGCTCAAAAATGGTCATAAAAAGGGTGGGATTTGACTGTGACTTTAAGGATACAGAAGAACTTAGCAAGAGAGTGATGTGCTGTTATTCCTTCTTTACATTCATTATTTTTCTTTCCTAGATATGGTTTTTCCTGTGAGTTTTATACAGCAACTTCTAGGGCTACCACTTTTTCTGCCAGAAATACATTTTTTGGAAATACAGCTTCAGTCTCTATGCCACAGCCATGAAGGCTGCTCTGTCATGTATATGAAATACCACACTAACAGGACAAGAGCCAGGGAAATTGATCTTGACAGTTCTAACATTGTGTACTGAGAAATAACACACAATAAGGAAAATTAATGATAGTAGCACATCAGCTAGTAGAAATGTGACTGGCAATTTTTACTTGTATATGCTTTTTGGTTTGAGCCATAGAAATTATGTAGAAAATAAAAAAATAAGTGACAACTTGAACAGCTGCCTATTGAAACTCAGTGCTTGATTTTATGAAATTTGTAGATTGGTTTCATCCTGTGATTTTACTGGTCATCACTGTGACATCTGCTAAAAGCTCTCATCATAGATATTTCTAACACATTTCTCAAAAAGCATTAATAATTCATTGGTTTGTCTTGTTTTTAGGGCTTTTTTTAATGTTCCCTGCATGTGGTGATTTCATGGGCTCATTATCAAAGTCCTGGGGCCAAACTGATCCCTAGTGTATATTCTCCAAAGGTAACTGAGGGCAAGAGGATGGATGACAGCTAATCGTCAACATTAGGAGCAACTGTTTGCTGGAGTCACATTGAATTGAGTCCAGACAGAACGCTGGATGTCAATGTACCTGAAAATTACTAAGTTTAGAAACTCACTTAGGTACCTTTCTGTTGAACTTGCATTCAGAAATGACCATACTGCTAAAGGCTATGTGCTAGATTTCTATCTAGGTTTTCAATTTTCTGTGGGTTTAATTGATCCCTACTCATTTACTATTTGATACCAGCATTCAGAGTTTTCCTTGTCAGTCATACTTTGATGTTGACTAGAGCTGTTCAAAATTTTCTGAATCCCACTTTTTTTTTGCCTAAATTACATGAATATATCATATGGGAGTAATGCGTTTTACCCAATCATGAGTATTTTTTCCTGGCTTATTGTCTTTGCAGTCTGCATGCTAATTTGTTGGTTGAGTCAAGTGCATGAAAATCTGATGTCTTATATAGGACTGGATACTTGGACAAATATCTGAGGATGAAGAATTAGGCTGTTTGTACCCATGTCTTGACACAGTCAAGGTGGGTAAAGAATTAAACAAAGATAAACTTTGCTGGTGGGGTAAGAAATGACAACATAAGCCAACAAAAGTCCTGCAAGAATTAGAGGAAGTTATATTGTTCAATAATTACATATTTGAGACTCGCCTTATAGCTTCTAGAGTCTTCTTTGTGTAAATTTAGGTGTCCCCTGTTTCTAGGGGTCTGAGCTTGTTTTCTTTCAATTTACACTTGCTAAAGATCTTCAAGACTCAGCTTTGCATGTCCCCTGATGTACAGCAATGGTGATATGCCAATATTGCTACTGTGCAAACAGTTATGAGTTATATCACAAGAAAAAAGTGATTTGCTTTAGTGGAGAGGGAAATCCCACAAAGATATTTTGCTAGTAATTAACCTTTTGTGGGCTTCATGTCCTCATATTTTCTTCTGGATAGCCGGATATCTAGTTCTGTTTCTTATTCACTGCTCCTGGCATTGTTTCATTCTGCCATAAATTCTGCTTCGTTTTCTCTCCCGTCTGTGATGGCTGTTCTCCACGTGTTTCTTTACTTGTACTACTTTCCTGTCAGTGGCATGTTAAAGTTTAGCTAATGCTTCAGGTTTTATAGGAAGCTGAGACACTGTATGCTAGTTTTGTTGAGAAGGACTCTTCCTATGCAGTTCATCCATACCTTGACTCTGTGTGTGAACTGAGCTCTGTGCTGCCTTCCTTTTGAGAAGTCACCTCTTTAATGCATTGTAAAATCTGCAGTATTAAAAAAACCACTGGAAAATTGTCCATATCTATAATGGGGTGCAACTGATGAAGCTTTCTCTAAGTGATCTCTGTTTCTTAATCATTCTTATTTATCACTTGGAACAAAACAAACTTTTGGTATTCTCTGGCACTCTGGGCCGATTTTTACAGAACTTAAGAGTTAATCAGGGTTTGTGGTGGTTTTTTTTGTTTGGTTGGGTTTTTTGTACCTCTTGATTTTGATGAGGTGTTTCTTTTAGGCAGTTTTTTTGCATCTTTCTAAATGCTACACAGCTCCTTTAATATGTTGCCTTACAGTATCATTTCCTACTTCCATCACTGTAGTTCCTCAATTTTACATAGTCTTAATTTAAGATCTGGTCCTGCAGAGCTTTTTATTCCTTGTTTTTGATTTAAGTCAGAGTACAGCTCTGCCTCTCCTGTATCCTCTCTGAAGGACAGCCATCTGGCATTGAAGATGAGCGTGTCTAGAACGGGTGTTTGTTTTGGGAGAAGGTAAGATTCAGAATCTAGGGAAAAGGGAAGGTGTGTAGTTTAATCCCCATGGCAACCAACTGTCATGCAGCTTCTCACTCACTGTCCCCATGCTCCAATGGGGAGGAGAATTCAGAAAAAAGTAAACCTTGTAGGTTGAGATAAAAACACTGTAATAATTGAAACAAAATAAAATATACTACTATTAATGATAATAATAAGTGTAATGATAGGAAAAGATAAATACACCTGAGAGAAACAAGTGATGCACACTAAAATTGCTCACCACCTGCTGACTGATGCCCATGCTGTCCCTGAGCACTACATGGTGGCTCCTGGCCAGCTCCCCTCAGTATATATGCTGAAAATGATGTTCTATGGTGTGGAATATCCCTTTGGCAAGTTTGGGACAGCTGTTGTGGCTATGCCCCCTCCTGGCTTCTTGTGCACCTGCTTGTGGGCAGAGTGTGGGAAACTGAAAAGTCCTTGATTTAGAGGAGGCACTACTCAGCATCAGCCAAAACTTCAGTGTGTTATCTATATTATTCTTGTACTAAATCCAAACCACAACACTGTACCAGTTACTAAAAGAAAAATTAACTCTATCCCAGCTTAAATCAGGTAAGAGAGTTACAGGAAAGGAAATTCAAAATATAGGGTTGCGTACTCAAAAATATGGACAGTTGAATTTCATGTGATTAACAGAAAGATAAGAAAATTATCAGAGCACCCAAAGACCAACATTTTGGAAACTTATTAACTGTTGGTGTTCTGATCCAAGTGTTTTCTTGTTATTTAAATCCAGTGGGTCTTCCTGGTCATAGTGTAACAATGTAGTGAAGCTTAGATCATTAGAACAAACACCCTTTTTACTCCCAGGATGAGAACATGGATAGAAAAGGAATTTGCATCAGTAGGTACAAATCCAGACTTTGAAACATTCAAATTTAACTAGTGCAAATGAATATATCATCTCTTTTGTAGTGCTTAAAACTTAACTCTTACATCTGATTTTCTGAATTTACTTTGATTGATGGACTTGAGCCTGGTCTTGAACTCTTCTGACATATCAAAAGGAAAAGCTGAGAAGACGCAAAAATGTTACAGTCCAACCCTAGATTGTGGAGCCAGCACTACTTTACATATAGACAGTTGCTGGCATTTTCTTAACTTGCAGCTGGGTGCCTCAAAGTAGTGCCTTAAAACTGTGCTTTCAAGGGATGGTGTAAACTAGTGTAGTTCTGTCATTTGCCCTTGCATTTTATTCCCGTGACTGAACGGGGCCTGTTTTTACTGGACTCATTTGAAAGAGGAATGAAGTTTCTACTACTATGCTTGATGAATTCTGGAGGTGGAAAGGATGTTTGTTTTTTTTTCCTCAGGCCACCCTAATACTCTACTACCAGCTTTTGATGAAGGCAGAGTAGCTCTGTCACTAGGAAGATTACTTGCTCTATTTTTTCTTGCCACCTTTGGTTTTTCACTCTGAGTGGTAATGAATTTAGCTGTTTTGTGACAGAACTCTTGGTGACATGGCCAGTAGGAAGTGGATTTGCTTCTTGTGCTGCAGTGGATCAGTTGAATGATGTTATAATGGATGTGTTTTCTGCGTATGAATGTTTGAATCAAATTCGGCAGCAAGTGTTATGACTCAACAGGCATTAAGAGCTGTTCACAGGTTTAAAAAAATAAAAGTAAAAAAAAAAAGAGAGAACCAAGTCAGGTAGATTAATATTCATGGATTTTCATGACATTTGGCTTCTGCTTTTCTTTTGGAATTGCATATGAAATTGTGGAACATTTATTTTTTCCACCATTTATATGGGACTACTACTTACCTAAAGTGTTTTTCTGTGTTTGTTAATAGCTTATTTTATTTTCATTCAACATAAATGAATTTTTACTGGTTGAGTACTTCAAAACCTGCAACACCTACTGTCAGCTGTATGATGAATTCCTTTGTATTTCTGAAGCATGAAGAATATCAATTTACTGGAACCAATATGAAACAGTTCTTGTTTTTGTGTTATTTAATATTAATTTTTTGTATATCATGAAGTAATTACCTTGTTACAGAGACGTCAGGATTATAAGTAAATTTAAGTTAGGTAGGGTACCTAACTTACTGCAAGGTAGTCAGTAGTCCTTCAGAAACTGTGCTAGTATTGCTTTTGCTGAGATAACTAAACTTATTTAGCTTTGAATGAACTTCACTCTTTTCTGTTTTCATTTCTCTCCTTGAATGATTGCCCTGACCAATGAATATATAGAATGAGGGTTATTAAAAGATAGTTTATCAGTGGAGGTATTTCTATTCTGTGGGAGACAAGGTAAAGCCCATGCCCATTTGGTAATTTGGCATTTATATTGTGTAATAATTCCTCTGGAATGGTTGAATTAGACTCTGAGTTTAATTTTACTTAGATGAGAAAGAAATCTTTCTGTGGATAAGGAAGAATAAAATAATTTATTGTCCATGTTTCTGCAACAGGTTCTGAAATCAGATATATCCAAAACCAGAAAATCTATAAAGACATTTTATGTGCTATTATGTCATTGCTGCAGGCTTTCTTTTATATACAATTAAATATTCTATTAAACCCATAATGTGTTTTATATACTGATTGTTTGATCTGATGCACACCTTCATTTGGAAAGTAAGCTCTAGAGATAGAGGTAATATGTTGGCTTGGAGACCCTCATCAGACAGTAATGAAGAAAGAAAATTAAAATTCTTCTCAAAGATGAGGAAGAGAACTTAGTCTATTTACAATGAGCAGACAAAATGAATAGTGTTCTAGTAGAATTGTGTTTTGTACATGTGTTAATGCAATTATTAACATAGTGTATGTGTGCCTAATAAGATTAGATATACATCTAGATATACATCTGTCATCTTTGTAAGTAAGGCATTTGTGTCTTTGCTACAGTGGGTTTTGTATTTATTTTTCTTTATGCCATTCTACTATGAACAGGTAATATAGTTTTGTATAGGTGGAAATAAAGCTCAGTAAATTGTTTAATAATAATGATGCCATGCTTTTGCTTCTGTTTGTCACCATAAGGGAAAAGACCATCCATTGCTCTGGGTAAAATGGGAATTTTAATTAGCCTTGCCAACAAAGGTCAATAGCTTTGTGAAAATTATGGTGATATTTTCCAAAAAGAATAAGACTAACTCTTATGTTGGGAAGTATTACCCTGGTCACGTTCATATTTCCTCTTGGAATACTGTGTCAGTGAGCTAAATGTTAATCAGCAATATTTTGTGGCCTATTCCTGAGCAACATTTAGATGCTCATCTAAGGGAATGTATTTTAAACAAACAACCAAACAACAACAAAAAACCTGGGTCTGGACAAGAATGGTCAGGTCTTTTTTGGGTTTTATGGAAGAAGGCCTTTAAGGCAATACTGACTGTTCTCTTTGTTTAAAATGAAGGTGGCCTCTGCTCTCTGCAGTGGTCCAAGCTGAGCATTGATGATCTTACTTGAGAGATTTTATGATGCTAGTAGTTATTATGTCCTGTATTGCCTTTTAGTATCTTTTTTTAATGTATACATTGATGCTACATCAGGATACCCCAAGTGGAGTGGTATGTGTGGTCATCAGATACTCGGCCTCTGTCAAATGTCAGGAAATATGCAATTTCTGAAAGAATAATCTTCATTGACCATTGCAATATCTATCACTTTGGAGTTTCTCAAATGCCAGTACTACCAAAGTATTTTCTAACTCCACCACACCAATGTTATTATATAGCATTGCTGTTTATTCATTTCTATTCACTGTCTATCTCGTGAAAAACCTATTAGGTCATGACTTTCAGGGAGAAACTATACACAGAGCAATATACTGTACTTTTCTATTTAGTTTTATTCATTTTAAAAAAGCAAACTAAATCTCTGAAGACTTCATTCCTTCAAGGTACTTTCTTTTATTTATATAATTTAAAGTATAATAAAGTTTTAACCTTAGCGTAGGTTGCTATAGAAATTGAACCCATCATTACGGCTTCATTGAAAAATCAAGCTTGGAAAGAAGGATAGATTCACCAGGAACAAAACCCTGTCTTTAAAATCTGTTACCTTAGACAATGATTGAATGTGACAGGAGTGAAAGATACTCAAGTAGAAAAGTGTATTGATTTGCGTGTTAACTCTGATAAAGCTGCAAAATGTTCTCAATGTGCAATTCTCTGGCAATTTGATCAAAACAAACTCTCTTAACCCGTTTATATAATTAACCCTTGCATTCATCACAAGTCTAGTGTATGTGCGTGATTCCCAGTGCTTCACCACTACCTAAAACCACCAAACCCAGAGCACTTGCCAGTTGGGGGGTGAGGGATTGGGATCATTACACATGAAGTCCTGTGTAAAGCACCTTAGAAGTAGCTATTATTGAGAGAGGTGTTTTCTGCAGGTAGGAAACAAAGGACTGCTTGCTCTGTGAACTTTTTGGGCCTCGAACTGATACTAAAGAGTAACTTTAATATTTGTTCTTGTTATGGTACTTAACGTGGATAAACAGAAATCTAGAGATAAAACATGTGGTACACAGC
This sequence comes from Pseudopipra pipra, assembly GCF_036250125.1. Taxonomy (NCBI): domain Eukaryota; kingdom Metazoa; phylum Chordata; class Aves; order Passeriformes; family Pipridae; genus Pseudopipra; species Pseudopipra pipra. The sequence goes on from NC_087550.1 coordinate 17,943,334, forward strand.
TGTGAGTTTGATCTGCTTGGAATTTCTTCCTTGATGTCTGTAGATGGAAGTTAGTTTGGAAAGTTATAGTCTTTTTCTGCTCAGGTTCATGCTTAACTGAGAGGATAGAAATGTCAGGTGTATATAAAGTTGTGATGACCCTGTAGCTGGAGTTAAATCTTCTCTCTTAGTTTTGTTTTCTGGCTCATTTGCTCCAATATCATGTCAAATTTATGAGGCAAAATATATAGTTGAAAAGTTATGTAGCAGGAGTTTAAGAGGAGAATTGAGAATTTAGACTCAGCTTTTCTATATTATAATGTAGACAAGTTAGGATATTCTAATGAATTGATAAACCTTATTTTAAAAAAATTACCACCTACCTGTGTAAGGGGCCTTATTCAGTACTCCTAACTAACACTCAGATCTTCTTGGTTGCACCTGCAGAAAGCATGTAGGGGAGTGGGATTTCAGAAAGGTGCACCAGGAGGAAGATGAAGAGTAGGTAGTCTGCTGCACATGTTCATAGCTGCAGAGGAGTCTCCTCTGGTTCTCCTGACATTTTTGTTAAGTGCCTGTCAATGCTGGGGCCAAATACGACTAGTTACAAGCATTAAGCTTTCTGGAGTTTTAAGTTTATCTAGCAAGTGCTAAAGGAGTTAGAATCTATTCTCTAAAGTGACTGATAGGATGGGAATGGAAAGCTTGACGCTTTGCACTGCCCCCTTTTTCTGTTTGGGGAGAGGAGACAGTGCAGGGCAGAAAGCAGCTCAGTGCTGGTAGGGAGGTGCTGCCCTTTCATTACAGCTATTACATACAAACATGTTCAAGTATGCTTCAAGTGGCTTTGCAGTGCCTCTCACTCAATCTTTGCCAATTCCATAGAGTGTTTTAGGGACAGTTTTATTGGACTGTCTTTTTAGTTAACTGGCTGCAATCTACTATCAAATACACCCATTTGTGTGTATGTTTCTGTATATTTCATTCCATAGGAGCTCTCTCATTCAATCATTTCTGATTTAAACATTTTTGTCTTATATCACAGGATAATGCTGTTGGGAAAGGGCTAGACATCTGTAGTACTTGTGCATGTTTTATTTAGTAAGTGTTCTCAGCGTCTTTTAGAAGACAGCAAGCATATAAAGTACTTCGCAATCACCGAGCAATCTTGTCAAGAGGAATCAGAGTATGGTCCTCTCCTGTGCAGTCTGAGAGCTGCTTGATCTATTGATGGCTGCTGCCTCAGTGTACTCCTACTGGAGATCATGTCGCAGCTGTGCAAGCCAAATATTACTGATCAGCCCAACCAGAGTGATTAATAGTCGTTGATGACAAGTAACTTCAGGTGCTGTAAAGTGGGGGGTTTTGTTCCATAGATAAAGGCACAGCTACTTGTTGCACCGGGATTCGAGAGGATCTCAAGCTGCACAGAGTTAGACTAGATTCTGGATGTCCTGGTGCTGTGGATTTTTAAATTGCAGGAATTTTACTTTAGGCTCATCTTTGCATTTCAATCATTCATTCTAAGTAGGTAGCACCCCTGTTAACTATGCAAAAGCAGCTTTTGTGGGTGGGGGTTTGTTGAAGACAGTCTCCTTGAGAGTCAGGGGCCTTGTCTCCTACAATACCATATTGGTATGTAGACACTGTTTTTTGGGGAGGAAATCTTTCATTCTTAAATAACCCCTAGCATGTTAATGAAAGTAAGGTACAGTGAAATTCTGCTTTTTCAATTCTGTCCTCACAAGAATGCTATCCTACTGATTTATTCATTCATATTTAACTGTTTTCATGTGTGATAGATTTTATTGCATGAATCTGGGACCCTGTGTGAATGTGGATCTGTTAAAATAGGAGAGTTGAAAATGCTCTCTGTTTCTGGATGTCTAAGAATTTAATCTGTTCATTGAGGAGGATTATTCTCATAAAACAATGTTTCATTTATTGCCATTAAACCATATCTAAATCACGAAGAGGGAAGAAATTGTCTTCTAATGTGTTTTGATTGGGAAAGCCAAGCAGTGAAGGTTTATAATAATAATAAAACAAATGCTAGTGAGTTGCTTTGCAGAAAGGCCATTAAAATAAAATGAAAAATTAATTGAATTGTGGATTCCAGATTGGTGTTCTGATGAATCCAATGCAAAAAGTAAAATCTGTGCATTAGGAAAACTTATGCCGTGGTTGCTCCCAGCAGTACCAGCATAAGAGAAATGATTAACATTAAAAGGAACTGTGCAATAAGGGATTTAAAATATAGCACCACATTAAATATTATCATGAGTGGTGAAGAACTGGGATTAAAATAGTTTATGCATAATAGAAAATAGATTCATTTAAAGGCAATCAGCCAAATTTAGAAAAATATTGAATTCTCATATGATACTTTACCTGGAGAATGATTACCCCTGATTGTTTTTGGTATTTGCCCCTTCTGTTGTACTGCAGTGGATCCATTGGGTGTCTTGTGGGTCCTTCCAGTCGCATCCCTGCTCCAACTGCCTGTGCCAGCACCGCGGCCTCACTCCAGCACTGACCCTCCAAACCATTCCTGCCAGGTTTTAATGCATGGGGGGAGGCTCACTGCCATCTCATTTTGATACGGTGGGTGGGAGCTTGGTAATCTTTCTGATTAGCTTGACTCAGTTTTATCAGTATTGTTGTTTATCATTCTTCGTTGTAAAGAGTTGTGGTTTTTTTTTTTTCCACTTATGTCTTGGTGTATTTGATCTCTCTCTCTCTCTCTGTATTGGAGAAAACCAGAGGTATTGAATTGGAGGAAGGAGACTTCCATACAAGGTCTCTGCCCATCCAAATTGTCTCAAACCGAGGCACAACACTTCCTTAAAACTGATGTATATTTTCATTCAGTGTTGGAGGATGGAACTAACTGTAAGCAAAAACCAGTCTGACAAAACCTGTTCCCAGCATTAGAACTTTCAGAAAGCTAAGAATGAGGAGGAACTTGCATATGCGACGGTGTATTTCTGAAACACTGGAATTATAGAGAAGTTTTAGAAAATCCCACAGCTAATAAAATATACATAAATTACTGGAGGTAACATACAATCCTTTCTCCTTCCTGTAAAAGATACTAATTGAGGTCAAGCAGCAGTGAGAAAAAGTGTCTAGTAAAGAGGGAATTTATGGAAATGTTTGGCTCCAGCATGAGTTGTTATTGAGAGATACTATCTTAGCTGAGTCAATAACATTGAAGGTTCATCAGAGACATATGTGGCAGCTCATCCCAGGGAATATCCTGGCACATTTGCAAAGCACCAGTTGAAATACTGCTGTGGCAGATAAGGAAGCAGTTTGTCTGCCACTACTAATATCTAATTGCTAAACACGTCTCCACAATGCAGATCTCACTGGGCTTTGCTGTAATCCCAGATCAGAGTTCCGGAGCTGGTAAAGAGCAAAAGGAAAGAGACAGTTGAACTGCCATAGTGGAAGATCTTTCCAGAAGTTACCATTGGCAAATAGCTCTAGGAACATGCTGGGATTTGGTATGTGCAAAAGTGCCAACATCAAAAATGTGTGATTGCTTGCTTCACTTGGTTTGTGAACTGTCTAAAAGAAACCTTCTGAGTTAACATTGAGAATTACAGTTTTTCTTCCTAATAAACAAATAATACAGAGGGGTAGAGAATAAAATACCTGCTGGAGGCCAAAAATCCCCATGTCTTACTAAATAAATACCAGTAGAAGGTAAAGTTCTCAAAGAGCTTTCTGAACTCCTCCTCAATAAATTTTTGACACCAGCAGGAGTAGCAGCATAAAGGGCAGCCAAGACTTTGATTTTCACACATAAACAAAATTGATGGGTCATCTGTGTCAATAAAGCAAAATGAATTAATAGCTCAAGAAGAACTTGGTATGTTCAACCTATACCGTACTTGTATATCCTGTTGCTAATAGGCATGTTTATGGTACCCAGCTAATGGTCCAGTCTTAAAACCATAGCTAGAGTTTCACTTATAGAGGCATTAAAAAAAAAAAGGACGAATACTCAGAGCTCTGTGCTCTGGACTCTATGTTTGACTTAAGGGTTTGGGGCTGGAGAGGGACTTTCTCAAAGGTAAGATAATTGTATGCATGTTAATGGCGGTAGTTGCAAAGAATTCCTCTAAAACTGCTGGTTCTACATGAAACGGAGACAAGTGAATGGAAACTGGGGATAGGTTCTGACACCAGGAGTCTGATCTACCTTGTGGCTTTTGTCCCCTATGTGGTGTGGTGGGTTGATCTTGACTGGATGCCAGGTGCCCACTAAGCTACTCTATCACTCCTCTTTTTAGCTGGACAGGGGAGAGAAAATAAAATGAAAGGATCGCTGGTCAAGATAAGGACAGGGAGTGATTGGTCACCAGTTGCCATCTTGAGCAAAACAGGCTCAGCCCGAGGAAATTGATTTAATTTATTACCAATCAGGATAATGAGAAATAGAACAGATTCTTAAAACACCTTCTCCTCCACTCCTCCCTTTTTCCTATACTTAACTGGACTCCCAAATTCTCTATCTCATCCGCTCAGTGGCACAGGGGAATGGTTATTGTGGGCTGCAGTCACAGAATCACATCTTGTCTCTGCTTCTCCTTCCTTCTCAGAGGGATGCCTCCTCACACTCTTCTGCTCCAGCATGGGCTTCCTCACACAGTTCTCCACAAGCTTCTCCAACCTGAGTCTTCCCACAGACTACAGTTCTTCATGAACTGCTCCATGGTGGGTCCCTTCCATGGAGTACAGTCCTTCAGGAATAGACTACTCCAGTGTGGGATCCCCATAGGTTCACAAGTCCTGTCAGAAGCCTGCTGCACCACAGTTTTCCCACAAGGTCACAGCTTCCTCTGGGCATCGACCTGCTCTGACATGGGCTCTTCCATGGGCTGCAGTTGGATCTCTGCTGCGCTGTGGACACCATGGGCTGCAGGGGGACAGCTGCCTCACCATGATCTTTACTACGGGCTGCAGAGGAATCTCTGCTCCTGCACCTGGAGCACTTCATCCCCCTCCTTCTTCACTGACCTTGGTGTTTTCAGAGATGTTTCTCTCACATATTCTTATTTCTCTCTTCCTGGCTGCAATTTCTCATGTGCAATAACTTTTTTCCCCTCATTATGTATGTTATCCCAGCAGTGCTACCACCATTGCTGATGGGCTCAGCCTTGGCCAGCAGCAGGTTTCTTTGGAGCTTGCATTGGCTTTTTCAGACATGGAGAAGGCTTCTGGCATCTTCTCACACAAGCTGACCCTGTAGCTCCTCCACTCCAAAACCTTACTAGACAAATCCAATACACAGGGTTATCTGAATGGGTGCTCTCCTGCACTACTCCACCTGATCACAGTTGTCATTGCTTCTATAGAAGAGATAGTAGAGATGTAGTTTTTTCATATATGGGATAAACTTTCCTTCCCCAAACTGTTGTTTTGCCTCTGCCACCAAAGGCACTCTCTAGAATGCTCAGTATCTTTCTCTTGAGGCTGTGTACTTCTACTCTTCATGCTCTGTCAAACCATCCTTCTTTGTCAATGACCTGAGTTTCTTCGAGCCAGAGATCTCTCTTTCCTACAGGCATAACTCTTTCCACACAGCAAATACTGTGCCAAAATCTTCCCGCACAGCAAGTTCCAGTTTCTGAACGCCTTGAGGTGATGATTTAGTACACTAGCTTCAATAAAGCCAAGCCAAATATATCTTTTAAGAGCTTAGCTTTGTTTATGCTGACAAAACTTTGTAATACTTACTGAAAGATGAGAAACCAGTTAACCCCTGGAGCAACTGATGTAAGCTTTACCATTTATGCATTAACAAACCTACAGTAAATCAATGGATCTGAGTAGCAGTTTAGAATGGCATCTAGGTATTAAATGTGTTAGAATAAGTCATGCTTTGCTCCATCACCTTTAAAGACTGTTCTACGATGGAGGATGTGCTGAAGCCTGATCAGAACATCATTTGTGCTCCTATTCCATATTCATGATCAATAGAGCTTATGAAACAAAGTACTTGTTTCCTGTGCTTAAGCTTTAAACTCTATATTTCTGTCTTATTGTCCTTAATCATATTTCTACTTTTCTTGATGCTTCTCTTGAGTTCAGGCTAGGAATGATGAGGAATAAACCAGGAAAAAGAATAGATTGAAATAAGCAGGCACACTCATTTCTGCTGACTTGAGGTTCACAGTAAAGCATTCAAACCTCGGGTTGCTACCCCTCAGTACAGGTTGGAGGATGAAGGGATTGAGAACAACCTTGCCAAGAAGGACTTGAGGGTAATAGTGGATGAAATTTGTACATGACCCAGCAACGTGCACTTACTGCCCAGAAAGAGAACTGTATCCTGGGCTGCATCAAAAGACACGTGGCCAGCAGTTGAGGGAAGGCTTTCTACTTCATTTTGGTGACAGCCCATCTAGACTAATGTGTTCAGTTCTGGATGCCTCAGAACAAGAAAGACATGGAACTGTTACAGTGGATCCAGAGGAGGGCCACAAAAATGATAGAGGGTTGAAACAGCTCTCCTATAAGGAAGTTGGGGTTGTGCAGCCTGGAGAAGAGAAGGCTCTGGGAACACCTTTTTGTGACCTTTCAGGATTAAAAGGAGGCTTATAAGAAAGATGGAGACAGACCTTTTGTCAGGGCCTGTGGCAATAGAACAAGGGGTATTGGTTTTAAACTCAAAGAGATTGGATTCAGATTAGATGTAGGCATGAATTTTTTATGATGGAACAGGTTGCTTAGAGGGGTGGTAGATGCCTCATCCCAGGAAACGTTCGTGGTCAGATTGGAGCAACTCAATGTCCTTGCTCATTGCTGAGGGGATGGACCTTTAAAGGTCCTTTCCAATCCAAATCATTTTATGATGTTCAGGAGTTGACTCATAACTAATTTTGAGGAAAAAACTACCAGTATATGTAGGTGAAATATATACCTTCTTGTCAGCTATTTAAAGACAGTGATCAGTTTTCAGATTAAAGTTGTAAAGAAAAATCAGCCAGAGTGCTGTCTCAGAGCAGAGGATGCAGTAGTCTGTGAAGTGTGCAGCAGTGTGGGTGTGTTAACGGGAACTCAGCAGAGGTGAACTGTGCCTGCACCACCCTGGTTTTTGGGAGGGTTACTTGGTGCCTGCTGAGCTCCACACAGTTCAGCACTGCCACTGCTACTGCTTTCTGAAGTACTTGCTTAAGAGCTGAGCTGAGGGTGTACACCATGGTAGTCACAGGCATATGCTTAGAAGAAAAGAGGTGCTATCAGTGTACACAGACAGCGTACACTGTGTACTTTTTCAGAGGTTTAACATGCTCTGTAAGGCAAATGCAATCAAAGCTGTATGGAGTATAGCTGGCTCTGGGAAAATTATGCTCTGATATGTGCCTGCAGTGGGACACTGTTCCCATAACCGTGGTATATGTGGTTTCACAGCTGTCACAGCTGTACTCTCTCACCTTTTTTCTTTCTGATGTAATATGCTCTTTAGACTTTCCTGAAATACTCACCAAATGCTGAGTACTCCAAATACTCACCAACTTCAGTTTAGGTTAAAACATGGTAAACTCCAGGATTGTTTTGTAGGGAAATCGAATTTCCTGACAAGTCTGTGTGCAAGGCAACTATTTAATATTCTCTGCAGTATATGATAGGGTGTATTTTATTGTTGTTTTGAGAGGGTTGGGGTTGCAAGTGCACTTATTTTTTATTGCTTTTCCTTCTTCCTTAAGTAGTTGAATCCTGTATTTTTTAAAATTTAGGCATGTCTTCTGATGAAAACTGGACTGCTTGCATATTACACATTCAAGTTGGTGGCAGCTGGGAGAATATCAACAAGTGGTACACTGTGCTATTATGTCAAAGCTAGAGTAGGGTGGGGGGTGTTTGTATTCACAGTCTGTTTATGAGAGGAATGTATCACATTTTTGAAGCTTGTCCTTTCTGCTGAAAGGTTTCTTACCACCATTTTTCTATTCCAGAGACTAAGTCTGTGGCAAAGAGGAGTGTGAAATTTTAGGCAACTTTCACTTTACTTAAGGACTTCAATGTCCAGAAACTGGTGATTTTTTCTGAGAAGTAGGGTGGATTAAAGCTGCACCAGTAAATCTGTAGAATGCAGCATTGCTTTATGGTCCTGCACATCAAATATACTGAAGCTGAAATTAATATTTCTACTTATGTATTCCTATTTTGTTAATGCACAGTGGCAAGGGCAAAATTGCTTTTGTAGAAATAGATTGCTTTTTGTTCTCACTGAACATGTGACAAGACATTTTTTTCTTGGTATTTTCCTTTTTTCAGACTTTCATTTCTGTTCCTAGGTACACATGTAAGGAGAACAGTGAATATGGCTTCTTTGTAGCTGGGCTGTTTTTTATTCAAAGATTCATCAAGATCAGATAATACAAGTCTTGACACTGTTTTCAATTTAATTTTATTCAATTATCTGAAGTGCATTATTCAGCTTTGTCTTTTTTTTTTAATTCTTTCTGTATTTGTACATAAAAAATAATAATAATAAAAATAAAGTTTAAATTTGACTGATAGGTGGTCATGAATTAAAGATATTTAGTCCCAGAACCTTTCAATGGAATAGTTCTTCAAGCTGTCATCTTAGACAGTAAACAGTAAGCTAATTGATTTTTAAGGTGTCCAACCTGAAACTTCAAGCTAATGAAATGAATGGACCGTGCAACAACTCCTGTTGGCAATGGAAGATAGCTCTGCTTCTATCTGCATCACTAATGTCCGTGCAGATGTCACCATTAGGACCTCCAGTGCTGTACAGGAAGGGCAAGGACTTTGCCACGCACTGTTCAAGCTGAAACTGCCATGGAAATCAAACCTATATATTTTGGTCTCTCTGTAACCAGAATGCAGGCAGTTGAGTCCCTTTCTTAATACAGAGAAGAGCTCCAAGCTTTCCACTAGAGGAGCTCTTAAGTGTGCCTTCTTCCTGTGGTGAAAGACAAAGAGTGTGTTCCAGGAGACAGGGCAACAAGATATTTCAACCAGATTTCACATCTTTGTTTATCTCAGAGACTGTTTTCTCAGAAGAATACATTTTTAATAGTCTTCCTGAAGCCTCAAATATTCCCTAGTTAGGTGCCTCTTCAGTTTAAATACTAAGATTTTTGGTGCAACAAGGCAACCCAGAATATACATGAAAATGGGAAAACTAATGACACTGCCTTCTTTTTAAGTTTTCATCAGTCCGCCAGTAAATGTGTCCTCTGTTTTAAGTCTCATTAATTTCTTTGAAGATGTTATTGGATTTTTATATATTTTTTTCACTAAAAAGGAAGCTTCTATCATTTGGTGGTAGTTCCTTTATGAATACAGAAATTGCATGGCAAATCTATATATCTTACTCCCAGGACTGACTACACTGTCCTTTCACTGAAGCCTGGGCAGAGAAGCCAGCTGTAGAAAGGAACTGGAAAGAATTCTTTCTGCAATTTCTTATGTTTAATTACACCAAAATGTTATGTAGTGATTAAGAAATTACCTACATGAAATACTTTGCATTTAATTTAATAAAATAGAAAGAGATTCTTGAATAGAAGAGCTTTCCAGGAAAAGTCATGAATATTTCTTCACATAAGATTTTTCTGTTTTTTAGAAAATAATATTAGCTTTGAGGAAGGGGGAAGAAAAACTTATTTAGAAAACCAAAGGCCTCTAACTTTATCTTTAGTTCTGAATTATTTTAAATGCTTTAGTTAATTAAACCTATTGAGCCTTTTGTTGAAACAGCAAAATAGAAGTGTGTGCAGTTTCTTTCTCAAGCTCCTTACTAACAGGGTATTCTACACACGGGATAACATGATGGAAAAACTGGAGCGTTCTATGCCAGGAGAAGATGGTAGTATTGCATGCTGCCATTGCATGTCCATGGCTGTCAAAATTCTTGGTGCAGTCGGTGTTTATCACACTATGTCCATGTATCTTGCATCAAAGTGCTCTTAGGTACTATTAGGTCGTGTAAATGGGGAATAAAGAGCTGCATGTTCTTTTTCTACAGGGGTCTAGTAGTCAACCATTTGATGAATACTCAGCACTGAGGTTTTCATCCTGAGAATCCGTTGCAGGCTGCAGATGTTGCTATTTGGGTATTTTCTTTCAGGTGCAGGGTGTCTGCATCAGTAGTAATCTTAATAGACTCAGCAGCTTAGAAATGAATCTAAGAAAAGACTACTTCAAAAACATGGCCCCTCCCATGATCTGAGCTGTAAGGAAAGCAAGTAATGTCTCCCATTTAATGTGTCTTTAGCCTTCAATTAAAGCAGATGTATAAACAGCTACATGACCTTGGCTGATATAGTGGCAAGAACAACTGCAAGAGAGGAAAGAATTAATAAAGCCAAGGACGATCTAAACTGTTTTTCAGCAGACAGTGCTGACAGTAACAGAAAAAAACATTTGCTCCTGGACAAAATCGATGATCTTGAAAATCATCTCAGAAGATCTAATCTTGACTCCTTCTGGTATGCCTACAATTGGGGGACTGCTGATGCACTGGAGTTTCTGGGCAGAACTCTTTGCTCTGCAACCCAATTATTTGCCCTGTGCCTAAAAGTTCCGTGGAAAAAGCTAGGCTGTGTAAGAGTCCAGATTTTTCCACCTTGTTTTCTTAAATAAAAAGATGAAAAATTTGCACATTTTTACTTCCCCTTTCTTGTAGCTAGACCAATTTTGTTCTTCTCCACTCCTGCAAAAAAATTCAGCTGAGTTAGAGGATAGACAAAAATATGCAGGGATGCAAAAAATGAACTCTACTTATGGAGAAAACCAGATAATGTCCTTTGTTTGCATAGTGGTTTTGATAGACTGGGTTTAAGGAACAAAGCAATAATTTACATTTTGTATTGCTAAGGATGAGGAAAAATGTATTTTGCTTCCTTTTAGAAACAAGTGGTAACTATAAAAGAATAGAATGAGCAGATTCAAAAACAGACTTGTGAAGAGTAAATATTTTTAATAAAAATCCCTCAGAGGAAATTTTTTAGTCAATTGTATTATTACTCTCATATTTTTCAGTAACTTTAACCAGGAAACTTTATTTTAAATAGTAATATTGTGTATGAATTTTATATTTATGTTCAAAAATACTGCACACCTGTCCTCAAAATTTGACTTTTTATATTTAACGAAATAATGCCTTAAGTTATGCAATTTCAGTCTGGGTTTCTTTTATATCAAAGCCAGCTTTGCAGCACTTGTATTCTGGGGGCTACAATATTCTGCACAGTGTTTTACCTTGGATATGAAGGTGACAAGCTCATCAGTAGGGAAATGGTTATTGTAGTATGAGTAGGTAAATAATGGGAAAAGGAAGATAAGAGAACTTCTGACATCTTCCCTTGCCATAATCATCTTGTCCTGATATTCTATTTGCTCTTTTATCCCCCCACTTCATACCTTCAGCAATTCATAAGGAAATTTTAGAAAAAGATAATCTTCAGGCTGACAAAGGTATGTTCTAGAACCGACTGAGGAAAATATGACCTCCTTTATGGGATTTGAGGGGTTTATGATTTTTTCTCTCCTTTAGTAAAAAGAAAAAAAAAGAAAAAAATATGTTCTTTTGGTAGCGGTTAACACAGGATAAAACAAAAAATCTGCCCAACCTCTTTCTGATTCCTTTTCTCCCCTCATGATAAAGATGTCCCTGTATTAACTCCTGTAATCTGACTGTAAAAGACCTAAATGTATGCCCCTTGGCACTCACTGACAGGCATCTTTGTATAATACAGAGGAATAATTGGCAATCCTTTGATAATACTCGATTTTCCCTAACGGAATAGTTGTAGAATTCTTCAAGATGTTATTAATAATTGTTGGTATGGGAATTGTTACTGCCTGAAAAGCTCAGGAGCATTCAAAGATGCAATGGCAGCACAGGCAGCCCTTCTAGCATATTTTTCTTGTTCCAGGAACACTGCTGAATTAGCTCGAAAGGCATATGGACTCTCTTTTTTAGCATAAGCAATTGTTGTAACAAAATCTCAAACTGTGAAAAATTGCCATTGAAGTTAATCAAAGGATCTTACAACAGTAAGACCTGGAGGATTTGACTTGGGAGCAATTTACATTGGAATCTGACTACACAAGATGACCTTGTAGTTTTGTAAAGGTCATCTTTATAATCAAAACTGGCTGCTGCATTTTAAAAATGCAGAAATAACTTTTTGAGAAGGTTATCTTGGAAACAAATTTGTATGAAACATTATGTTTGTTTAATTATACAATTGAAGACTAATCAGGGAAGAGATTTAATGTATATCCAAAACCAATTTGTCTGTAGGTAGTCATAGGGTAAAGAGCCATGTTCTGAGGACAGCAAATTTAACTCTCAATCAAGTAAGAGGTATTTTTGCTAACTATACTTTTTTCAGCTTTAATTAAAAGTAAGAGTAATCTACATGATACTTTTGAAATTCATGTTCACACGGTGATGTGAGAATATAGTTGAACACTAAATTTTACTTATGAAATGTGAAATAGTGAAACTTTGGTGCAGATGCTATTCTGGTTTAGAAGGTAATTTCTGAATGTGGGTGGTAATATTTATTACTTTCAGACAGTATAAATGCTCTGCACATAAAAGAGAATCACCTATGATCTTGAAATGACATTTAGTGACAGTCTGAGTTATGAAAAGACTAACTATTTGAGACTATTAGACTAATTAAAGAAATATCATTATTACTGATTGAAGCCTGGTAGAATTGGTGATATTGCAATGTGGGAATATTTAATATTTTTTTATTTTGCACACTGGTGTTTATCAGATACCTAAAGAGTGGAGCTTTATGGATAGTTGTTGTGAACAAACAAAATATGGCTCAAATGACTTTTTACAGACTGCTGTTGCTAAGTTTTTCAGGAATATTAATTAGAAAGCTTCTGTAGTGCTGTAGATTACATGATGATTTGAAATGGTGTGGATGGGTGGAGCAGAAGGAAAAAATGGGGAGCAATATACTCCCTCCTGACATGCATGTACGAAGGCACACTGTGTGTTTACTCTACAAACTTATTTATGACAATTGTCTTTGCTATTGGCCCTGAATTTTCTTGCATCCAAAGATGAAGTTTATGTTGGAGGCATAACTGGCGACTTAAGAATACAATCTTACCTTTTGGATGCCATTGTTAGGACAAGATGGTGTGGTGAGGAAGAATAATAATATAGTTTCCAGCTCAACTGTGAACTTCACTAGCTGAGTGCTTTGTACCAAAGCAATGAAAATGAAAAGGCATGTTCTGCTTTTGTTAAAAGAGAATAGAAAACCTGAATGATGGTGTCAAAAGCAACTTTCCCGAAGCAACCTACTTGTTGGAAGGAAAAAAAGAAAAACAAAGCAACCAAAACTTTCATGTTTGTGTATGAATGCAGCTGAAAGGAAACTAACCCAGGTATTTCAGTGAGACAGGGGACTTCCTCCAGGAATCTCAGTACCTTGGGACCAATGGTAGTTCAATGGGGTGTCAGCCCTACGTGTATCCTACTGTCAGTCACAAAACAGGCCATGACTGTATGATGAGGGGTATGATAAGTACTTACCCTGAGAGAACAAGGTAGCTTTTTTCAGTATCAGAATATGTGTTGAAAATTTACAAAATAATAAAAGAAGACACAGAGGAATATTTTTTCATATTGCCTAATCCATCTAATATATGGTACAGCAGCTTGAGATTTTAAGATGAAAAACATTATTCAGACAGAGGGATTTTGCAGTAAACATCCATCTTCAACTCTGCCATATATGTGTAATGTAGCTTTTGAGTGATGACTTAGGACTGTAAGCAGTGGGTAGCATCATCAGAGGGTGCAAAATTCTGAAGAAACTGAAAGCTGTGTCTTTGTTACAGGTAAGTCAATATATATTTAAACGGCATTGCTGTAACTGCCTGAAAGTCAATATGGAAGTATTACTCAAGTCTGTATGACAAGTGACATTTTTCAGCATTGAGCTCAAAAAGTTGACATATGAATAGAGATGAAAGGAGGAAAAAAGGAAATTTTACTGTTCGTCAGAAACTGGAGAGCACATAAAACTGTCAGCTGTAGGAGGAACAAAATTGGCTATTGCCTTCCTTTTCAGCTATTGCTGCTTAAGAGCCAACAGACTAAATATGACCCATAGTTTGTGAAAATGCTGGTGAAGTTTTGTTGTATGTAACATCTAGAGTTGATATCTGAGATTGGGCTGTTTGCAGCTGACACGTTAAAATTCCTGACTAGTACAGAATCATTCCTTCTAGTCTGCATTGCTGACCATTTTGAAGGCCTTTTTCTAGTGAGATCTCAGTTGCACAATCCAGTTATTCTTGATAGAAGGACACACATATTAAGAGAATGTTTTTTTCCAGTTCACCTTACCTCATTATTTTCACTGAGTCCAGAGATGTTTAAGACTCATATAAAAAAGGGTAGTGAATATAAAAAAAGGTAGTGGCTGTTAGGGAATGGAATGCATTGGTGTGGTGGGTTGACTGTGGCTGGATGGCAAGTACCTTCCAAAGCCACTCTATGACTCCCCTCCTCAGCTGGACCAGGGAGACAAAGAACAACGTAAGGCTCCTGGTTGAGATAAGGACAAGGAAGTCACTCATCAAGTACCATTGCAGGTAAAACAGACTCAGTTTATTTATTTTCAATCAAATAAGAGTATGATAAGGAGAGATAAACACAAATCTTAAAACACCTTCCACCCCCTCCTCCCTTCTTTTTTGGCTCAACTTCACTCCCAATTTTTCTCTACCTCCTCCTTTTAAGTGACACAGGGAGAATGGGAATACAGGATGTGGTCAGTTCATCACAGGTTGCCTCTGTTGCTGCTTCCTCCTCACACTCTTCTCCTGTTCCAGCGTGTGGTCTCTCCCATGGGAACCAGTCCTCCACAAACTTCTCCAATAGTGGTCCTTCCCACAGGTTGTAGTTCTTCATGAACTTCTCCCATGTGGATATATTTCCACAGGGTGCAGTCCTTCAGGAACAGGCTGCTCCAGCCTGGGTCTCCCACAGGGTCACAAGTCCTGCCCGAAGCCTGCTCTATTGTGGGCTTCCATGGGGTCATAGACTCCTTTGGGAATCTACCTGCTCTGGTGTGGGGTCCTCCATGGGCTGCAGGTGGATTTCTGCATCCCTGTAGTCCTCCATGAGCTGCAGGGGCCACCACGGTCTTCACCATGGGCTGCAGGGGAATCTCAACTCCAGCACCTGGAGCACCTCCTGCCCCTCCTTCTTCACTGATCTTGGTGTTTGCAGAGCTGTTCCCCTCACATATGCTGACTCCTCTCTGTGGCTGCTTTTGCAGAGGGATTATTTTCCCCTTTTTAACTATGTTATCCTTGGGGCGCTACCACTGCCCCTGAGGGCTCGGCCTTGGCCAGCAGTGGGTCTGTCTTGGAGCCAGCTGGCATTGGCTCTCTCAGACGTGGGGGCAACTTCCATCATCTTTCACAAAAGCCACCCCTGTAGCCTTCCCCACTCCAAAACCTTGCCACACGAATGCAATACAATTGGTGAAAGTGAATGCAGTCATGCAAATGAACTCCGCCTTCCACAGTGTGACTGCACAGAACTGGAGCAGGTACAAGGAGGTGATTCTCCCCCCCCTACTCTGCTCTTGTGAAGCCCCACCTGGAGTGCTGCATCCAGTTCTGGTGCCTCCGACATAAGAACAACATGAAACTGTTGGAGCAAGTCCCAGAGGAAGGACGCAAAGTTGATGAGAGGACTGGAGCACCATCCCTACAAAGACAGACTGAGAAAGTTGGGACTGTTTAGCCTGGAGAAGAGAAGGTTGCGTGGACACCTCCCCAATCTGAAGGGGACCTACAGGGAAGGTGGAGAGGGACTCTTCCTCAGGAACTGTAGCTATAGGACAAGGAATAATGGGTATAAATTGAAAGATGGGAAATTTAGATTAGATATTATGAAGAAAATTTTTACTGTGAGGGTGGTGAGGCACTGGAACAGCTTGCCCAGGGAGGCTGTGGATGCCCCAACTCTGGCAGTGTTCAAAGCTAGGTTGGATAAGGCTTTGAGCAACCTACTCTAGTGAGAGGTGTCCCTTCCCATGGTAGAGGGGCTTGGGACTAGATGATCTTTAAGGTCCATTCCAACCCCTTAACATTCTATGATTCTATGATGATCAACAGCTGCAATTGCCAAGCACGTGCTGAAAGTGATTCCTTTGTGACAGAAAACCAAAAAAGCATAGATGAGAAAGTAGTTATTTTATGAACCATGTTTCAAATAGATTACCCCAATAAGAGCTGAAGACTGTTCAGCTATTGTCTATTCAGTTTTGTAATGTGTAGCACATGGCACCAAGACCAATTATTTCAGTCCAGTTGCTGATGAACAGTTGTCCACATGGTAAAAAAATCCCTGATGTTCAGAGGTCTTTGTATGTAAACTTAAAAGATGTAAACGAAGCTGTACATTCTCCTGTGCATGATGTAATTGCTATTTAGAAAATATAGGACCAGCTGACTTGGTACCAGGGAAACTTGTTTTGTCACTTCAGAAACAAAAGTATTTCTGTGAAGAAATACAACTTCAGCTGGTGAGTATGGGACTGAAAATCTTATTTGAAGTTCTTAGAGTTTTGTGGTTAAACTCAGAAGCAAACTTTCAAACTGTAAGTGCTGTTCAAATTCTCTTGTGTGTATGTAACTCGTGTGTTTTAGAACATTATTGTTGTTAAAAATCTTGCTACTATGTCAAAAATCTGATAAATCAGAATGGGGAGAAAAATCCTGAGCCTTTCCCTGAACTCATAATGCTGGATGTCTCATTAGGGACAACACACAAATTCTTGCAAGACTCCCAGCATGCAGTTCGCTGACCTAGTCAACAAGCTGTACTCAAAACAATAATCCCATTCACTTTACAGTGTTTGTCTCAATGAAAGTCAGAACTAGGCACTTCACAGAAGCATGTGTGTTAAAATTAACACAGGATTTTAAAGGAAAATCAGGATTTGACATTCATTAAAGAGGAAAGTTAGGACTTGAGCGTTGAGTTTCTGCGTTAGATTCTGCTCCAAGAGATTATAAACACAGTGATTAGACATTTTTCATATGATTAAAGGGTTATATTGCCAGGGATTAATTGCCTTTCATTAGACTCCACAGACAAAAGACCTTGCTCAGGACCATAACTTGAAACAAAATGGCTGATTTCATGTGACTCGTTATACATAGAAGCAAAAAAGAGAGATGCCTCAGTAAAGCAGTCTGCACTGCAGATCTGCTACCATATAAAAGAGACAACAATGTGTAGCACCTATAAAAAGTTCTGGTCTGAACTTTAATGTCTGTCACTGATGTTATAAAGTCCCATTCACTTTATTGCTTGCTGTACAAAATGCCAGTCACACTTGAGATCCCTTTCCTGATGGTGTGAGGTGATTCTGTCTAGTTGCCCCTTTGGTTTTTTTCTTATTTTTCAATGATCAAAATGACAAGTGACTGGGTGTTTAGTTTAATGTTATCTGTCATAGGTAAACATCATTTCATTGATTCAGTCATTAACAAGGAAAATCCAGTAAGAGGAAAAAGGTGCTAAGGAAACCAAACAGAAGTGGCAAGGAACCCTCTCAAAGGGGTATGATACAGACTCTGTTTTGATTGAGTTGGTTTTTCTCCCTTCTGTTATTTCTGTGAACCTCTTCTGTCTGACTTGAAAAATATCATCCAATTGAGCTTGCTTTTTGTTGACAAGACTAACACACTGTGACACGCAAGCAGGGTTTCTCACAGTTAGGGATTACAGTTTTGTTTGAAGGGAGCTCAGGTCTTTCGCATTTCAGCCATGATTGTGAACACATATCAAATGAATTCCTTGCAGTAAACATTCCGTTTGGCAGCAGAGCATATGTAGTTAGAGATTCTGTTATTTGCACACTTTTTTAGCCTGTAAGTGTAACACACCTTGTTAATCTTGTTAACATCATTACTTTGCTAAGCTGGAATTTGGTGACCTTGATTTCATATGGAATTAACTTTCTTGTTCCATATTAATAATCATCATATGACTAAGATCATATTCTAATGGCCTATTTCTTTTTTTCTTTTATTTATTTTGACATTTCTATGGAACTTGCATAAACTAACTGGCCTATATGTTTGCTCTACTTTTGTAGTCCAGGAGACAAGTGGACTTTTGTAGTCCAGGAGACAAGTGGACTTTTGTAGTCAAGAGAAGACAAGAAATTTATACATTAATAAGATATATAGATTAAAAATTAGCCTTGTCCACCTATTAAGAGTTGAAATGAGCATTTACAGTCTTTTTTTGAAATTGAAATTGAATTTATTTTATTTGTTTGTTTACTGCTATGGTCCCTGCCAGTTACTGTGTTGAAGGTACCACAGGCATGGTACTCAGCAGCTGAAGACAAGACTGAAATAGCTCTTCTTGCTGTCATGCAAAAGGTAGAAACATTGGTTTGGTTCTGTGTGATTATTTTGTGGTCTGTCTTATGCAGTAACTGCCCTTCAGAAAATCTCTGCCCAGCTTTTGAGAAAAAGGCACACAATTATCAGAGCAAATATTCGTTGCAGGAATGAAGGGAAAACTTCCTTTTGGTTCCTACTGTGTTTGAGGATAATAGTAAACAGATCGTATCACCTCTGTAATCTCTGCTGTCACCTAATCAGACTGCTTTGGAAAGAAGGCTGAACACAGACAAAGGAAGCAGAACTTGTAACTTCCCTTGGATTTTCAGTTTGGAAATGTACTTTGTCTTTTTGTCATCTTTGGTTACATATACAGGAACAGAGACTGCCTGGGCTCACTTTAAGTCAGTCAAGTTGCTCCTCAGAGCCATGGAACCTTCTCACAGCATGCTCAAGATGTAAGGTTTCCAGCTTCTTTATTAGTTGTAGTAGAAACTCTGATTTAAAACTGACTTGTTTGTGAGATACTCCCTAAACCTGGTGGCTGAGGCATTGTTGTAGAACGAAAAGTCATGGGCAAATTTTAAATTAAAGATCAAGTTCTAAATCTAAGCTTACCTTAGGAGGAAGTAGCATGTTGTTATGTAAATAGCATCAAGATTAACCTGATCCATATGCCCAAAGAAACCTATAAAATCTCACTTTTTTTGTATTGACATAAGTTTTGCAATGATAGCTATTCTGTCCATAAAAAGCTGATCCTAAGCAAATACACATTTGCATGATAATCTGGATTGTACTTTGCATGAATGGTAAAAGATCATATTTTAAAAGTTCATTACATTCTGCCTTATGCCAGTGAAGACTAATCTTAGTATAGTGAGGACACTTGCCAAATCCACTAACTAAGGAAAAGGAATGAATGTTTCTTAGTTGTCTTTTGTTTAGTTATTATTTACTTTTTATTCAGTTTGACTAAATATAAGTCTTAGACTTGAAATGTGTGGTGTTTATGGTCACAGCAAAACCTTCTTTTGAAGCAGTTGGTAGTCTGGCCACGTATACAAGCTTTTGAAGAAAAGTGTACTTTTCTAAACCCAGTGCCCTTTGCCATGGACAATTAATACATTAACATTTGCTAATAGCTTAGTTGATATTTCAGTCCAGTGTTTAGATACTGCAATATAACCTTTTTAGTTCCTCCAGCCTTCTGTGTTGTTTTTCACATTTCTCAACCTGAATCAATGCAGTGGTCATCTTAACCTTAATGGTTCTGTAGCAGCACCAGAGTTACTGCCATTAGTGCTTAATAATTATTCCCAAAATCTGCTGTTGAGCATTTGATTGGTGTAAAGCATTAGTCAAAACCACTTTTTAAAAATTAATAAGCCAGTTGTATTTTATATTGTGATACTTAAGCAATTCACCTTCTTGGACTTTACTTTTATTAGCAGCTATGGAAGTGTGTGGCTTTTACTGTTTAGTTGGAAAGACATGTGCTGCATTCATACACTAGGACATTCTCATTGTCTTTGGACGGTTCAAGACCTATCAGAGCTCTTGCCTAAGGAAAACAAGCAGTTTCTAAGAAAGATTTGAAAACTTATTTCAAAACAACATCACAGCATGTTTTGTGACCCAAACCACATTAATCTCATTAAGTTAGTAAAGCTCTAAGTCAGCACACTGCTTTCTGGATTAAATTTTCTTTGTTGGAACAAATTTTTCTCTAAATATTTTAAGAAATACAGACTAAAAGATGGTAGGTGTTCATATGGTGAATAGTCCACTGGAAGAAAAAAAACCTCTATGTCTATGTTACCTATTAGGTCTGCAGTGGAAGCAAATAGAATTGTTTAGAAATAAATGTCTGTGGTAGAAGAGACCTCATTCAGAGATTTAAACGTCTAGTCATCAGAAAATCCAGAGAGCTCTATGTTAATTGACCATATGGCTATGAAACACCAAAGGTTTCTAACAGTCTAGATCTGTATCATTTTACTTGCCTACAGAAAGCAAGCTGCAATACATATTGAGTTTCCTAGTCTAGCCACAGAAAAAAAGTTAGCTTCTATGTTTCTCTGTAAATTAATGAAGGTATTCAAATTGTCAGACACTGGGTCCTTTTGGAAGCAATGTTTCTGTAGATCAGAGCAAGTTTTCTTGTTTCCCAGGGTACTAGCATGTTTTAACACGGTTTTCAGCTAGCCAAATGGATCATTCCCCTGAGCTGGGAAATAATGGTGTTATACCTGCTTAAGAATCAAAACCATGAGCTGGAAAGCTTGTGTATGCTCCCAGTTTTGTTGATTTTTCTGAAGGCTCTGAAAAGTCCTGTTACCCACCAGACAATTAGTGTCAGTAATATTTTCACCCCAATTAACTGCTACTGAAGTTACAACAGACAAATAAAAGCCAGCCTCTGCTTTTGGCTGACAAGGAGCTGTCAGCCTCCAGAAGCTGTCTGTGTTGAGAGGGTGTACCTGGACAGCCTCAGGGACGGGTTTCTTGGTGCTGGTGCTGATTTGCAGGGAGATGGAGTAGAGGTTGCAGTCTGTAGAGAAGGTGTGAAAAAAAATACTGCTGGCATCAACAGGTTGCTGAAGATGCAATGCAGAGCCTCACGATGTAGCTCTTTTCTATAGATAATGGTTGTATCCCTGTCATAAGTTCCCCGTGAAAAACATTCTGTGACTGTTACATTGCTGTCTAGGGTGCATGAGGTGGGAACGTGTTCCCCATGTTGGTCATACGGTCTGGTGGTCTCAGTCTAGTGACCTTCTTGTCCGTGACCTAAAAACTTACGGTGCTGGCTGGGATTGAAAAGGACTGGAAAATAGGCATCAAGCTCCTGACTGTTTTTTTCCGAGTACATGGTGCCCATCTTGTTAATAGACAGTAGTAGGGTGTTATTGATCAAGAATAACACATTCTTCCCGAGATGCAGGACAGGAATTGTATTATCTTTGTTTGGACAAAGAACAATTTACAACAGCTCGGTTTCACTGGTGTTGTCTTTGTGGACAGCCAAAAAGATGCAGAGTTAGACATGATTTCCATGCTTGTGGTATGACCTTGTGTTAGCTCTCTAACTCTTTAAGTTCAGAGATGTAGATATTAGTGATTGTAGGAAAAGTAAAGGCTGGTCAATAGGTCTCC
This sequence comes from Pseudopipra pipra, assembly GCF_036250125.1. NCBI lineage: Eukaryota > Metazoa > Chordata > Aves > Passeriformes > Pipridae > Pseudopipra > Pseudopipra pipra. The sequence goes on from NC_087550.1 coordinate 17,964,883, forward strand.
TTTGCTAGCTTCTGAGTTATAATTCACTAGCTGTTGAAAATAATGAGTTAGACAATACTTTTAAAGAGCTGCCTATCTGAACTACTGGTTATTTCTTTTAGAATTCCAGGAAAATTCCCCTGGCCAGTTTTCTCCTAGCTGAGAGAGGGTGTCCCTGTGAATTGTCAGTAGAGTGTTTTCTTTCTCATTCCTTCTCTCCCTCAAGAATGAAATGCTTACAATTCCTCATTTATTGATTGATTCTTCATTAAGCTGTTACAGAAAAAACTCTGAAATAGGTTTTTAGGTTTTCATTTTCTCTTTAAGTCAAAGACTCTTTTAAATGGGATCAAACTTATTTAAGGATCTGTAAACTGTAAATGAACAACACTTTTCAAGTGTCATCTCTGTACTGGTGGATGAGCATATCGTAAGGAATCAGTTTAAAAATATTATGATACACACAGAAAATCCATCTGACATCTACTGTATATTCCAGTCCATGAAAATTATAAAAAGTGATTCCTCCTTTTAATGCACTGTATAGCTAGCCAAGTCATATTTTATTTTAATTCCAGTCCTAGGAAAATGCTGTGATTATGCCATACTGCTAACCTGCTGAAGTTAAATCGACTCCCAAGATTTAGATGGATGAATGAAACACGAACATTAAAGTTAAGCAGATGCCTATGCAGAGAGTGACCTAATTATGCTAGATGCTCTTCTGTTCTTAGAGCAAACTGTTTTCAGCTTTGCAGTCTAAACAGTGAAAAGGACGAGTTGCCTTTTTATCAGCCTAGTGTTTGCATTATGTGGGCAAATCTAGATCATATGCAGTTAAGCATGTTGTTAGTGCTTTCCCAAATCCAGACTTTAATAAAAAAGCATTACGTACTTGAGAACCCTAGGAAAAACTTGAGAAGTCAACAGAAGAGCGTGATGGTGCAGTGTTACAGTGTGATCTTTTAAAAGGTGTGGATAAATCCCATTGCATGGTTTGCAATACTACCAAAACCTTGAAAAATTCCCTTAAATTATTATTCCTTTATTATCGTCATTTACCTTTTTGTCAAAAGTCGAATCAGTTCTCAAGCCTCATAATTTATTATCCAGTCCATGAAAAGTCTATCTCGTGGTCCTCTCTTTATTTTTTATTTGGATTACAATCACTGCATCGTATCAGAATAAAAGAAGGTTGGGTTCTTTTGGTTCTCAGTTATGTGATGTTCCTCTCCTGATGAGGAAGATAAAAAATTAATTATTGAAAGATCATTTTTTAACTTGTTTCCCTTATACTGGAAGCTTTGCAAGCACATGTTGTTTTTTGGTTTCCTGCTCTGTGTTGCCTTTCCTGTAGCTGAGTTGCTTTTTGGTCTCTAAAGTTCAAGGAATCCCCTTCTTGAGACTAAATCCAGCAGTACAGTATGTGGTATTTTTCCTTAGAAAAGGAAGTTTTTAAAAGCTAAGCCTATATAGAGAACTTTGACTTCATGTGACCGCAGACTTCATCATATATGCTATGATTCCAGGAAGAATGAAGTGCAAGACAGGTCTCTAATGTAATAGTGTTTAATTATTTATAATGCTGAGTGTTTTTTAATGGGACTTATGTACCTCTGATCCAGATAATTCTCCCATCTCTTCCCTTCAAAATCCACGAATAATGGGGCTATAGCATTGTTCAGCACTAATATTCCTTCTTCCAGCTCTTAAGCCCTGATTATACTTATAGGAAGATATGATGGATATTTAGACTTTACACCTTTTAATTTCCTCTTTTTTTTGATGGACAATTTTGTTGACCAGTTGGAGATCTGTGATTCTTTCACATGGCACAGCAATGCTAACAGGGTTGAAAAGTAAAATCATACTTAGTCATCTAGTAATTGTGTATAACTTGAAAATCGAGGAGCACATCTGTTGTACATTTTGCTTTGGCTTCAGATGAATACACAATTACATCCAAAGTGTTGACCCTAATTTGCAAGTGTACAGCTCTGCTTTTCTGAGCTTTATAGAAAAGATGTACTGCTGTTTCTCAAATTCATACACGTCCCTCATACAGATCCCTCTTTTTTTGTATACTCAAAGCCCTATAAGGAGAGGAGCAGTACCAGCCTCTTACAAATGAGGAAACTGAGACAGAGAGCACAGTAGAGACCAGCAACCTTTAACAGGGTATGTACACAGCTACAAGGAGACAAAAGTTTCCAGAGTCCCGTGGAAGTGATCTCAGTAGTGAACCAGTCTGGGAATTCTTCTTAGGAAGACCACTCCAGGTTAGCTAATTTATTCCTGTGTTTGCATTAGATTCAGCTTTAAGTATTATTTACTTGTGGATTTTGCATAGCACCTTTGCTTAAAGGAAGATGAACCTTAGGACTTTATATGGTATGTTCTGCCAGTTTTGAACAAACATAAATTCATGCAAATATCTATAGAGAAAGCATATTAAGAAAAAAAGGCAAAGTGATGTTTAATGTGTCTTTCTATGTGGAAATTAGCATATTCCCTGTGCTGCTGCACAATATACTCATTGGCTTTGTATTTCATGATACAGAATGTTGTTTTTTCCCAGACCCAACTTAATGATATTTGGTGAAGGCAAATACAGGAGCATATTTACATTTTAGGGAACTATAAAAGTGGGTCAAACACAAATATTTCACCTGATTGTTAATGTTCCAAACAGTAGGGAATGCAGAACAGTCTTGACAAGAAATCTGTGTTGCTAATGTGAGATGAGCTTTATGGATCTGTGAAAATAAATAAATAAATCTCAACAGAGCAAAACACATTAATAATTAAAAACAAATACTAGAACATAACTCAGGAGGTGTCACCATATGCAGCTGGTGTGACTCATGCAATAAGCACCCCTTATTTATCTTACTCTGAGTTCTAGTTCGGAATTGTCTGCTGTTTTGAGCATACCCTCACTCTTGTATATCCCAGTATGCCCTAGCCACTTCTATTTAAGCCCAGCAGTAAGAAATACTCCTCATTTCTTGTAATAAAAACAGCACAAGTATGAATTTCCCTTCATAAAAGTCAATAATCAAATAGTATAAATACAGATCTGGGAAGAGAATGAATAGAGTCCAGAGCAAGCAAGCTTATCTTTACAGCCAAACTGCAGGCAGTAAGATGCTTAACAGGCTGTTATTTTGTACTAGAACATTTGAGAAGCAGAACTGAAAGGCAGCTGACTTTCTCTCTTTCAAGACCATTATTTTGGATAAGGAAATTTGCTCCTTGTGCAAATGCTAATACCTGCATGCTTGAATTTAATACCTGATTGACAAGTGTGATGCTTTCAAAGCATTATCATTCCCTGGTGTATTTTCTACGTGTTAACTTGGTACTAGCATAAAGGAAAAGGATCTGCACACAGTTCAGAATTGTTATTTTGACTAGGTGTAAGCTTATAATTTTTCAGCAGTATCTATGCAGTACTTTCAAACACATATTTAGGTGCCTTTTGGGAGATAAAAGCCCCTGGTCTAAAATTTTATTCCTGTTGAGATGTTTTGCTAAAAGGGGGATTCAGCTACTATGAAGCAAAAAGAGTAACTGAATGAAGAACAGTTTGCTAAACTGAAGAGGCTGGGTCAGTATTTTAATTATTGTAGACAAACCTAATTAACTTACTCTCACACTCTGGACATGTATTTATGCAAATTGCAAGAAGAGGAGAAAGGAATCCTTTCTCTGCAATGAACTCATCAGTTCACGAAAGCTCTCAGTGGTGGATTAGTCTGGGAAAATTGGAAGTCAGACTTGGCTATATTCTTTAATGGAAATATAATCAGCAATACATCTTGATGAAATGTGCACTGCCATCACATAATACCCACTTGGAGGTGAGGTAAGGGCTGGAGGCAGTAGTCCAAAATCATTAACATCCCCCAGGGTGAATATAATAGGATGATAAATGCTCACTGGGAAAGGATTCATTTCAGTTTTCAAATGCTTTTGAAAGTAGAACAGAAAGTCAGTAATTTTATATCAATTTAGTCAGCCCATACTTTAATTCAGGAATGAAAGACTCCATGTCCGTGCAACCTCAGTGTATTTGTAATGCCCAAGTTGGGTGGTGGCATTATTTCTGTTAGCTCTGTTTCACCAAAGGAAGGTGGCAGGATAGGAATCATCTGGTGTACATCTCAATTCATGTAGATATTTGAGTCAATAGACTAGCCCTGACAGCTTCCTTCCTTTTTATTTCTGCCAGGAGTGTTAGGGCAGGGATGGATCAGAAACAAATGTTCATCCTGTATATTTTAAAACCCTTTAGAGAAGGAAAAAAATGTGGCTTGGCTATTTTGGTTCCAGTATGAGAGGGTAATGCTTTGTCAACTTGATTTCTTTAATGAAAAAAAACCTAATTTGATTTTAATCGGCTCTCTAAAGTGTCATTAACCCCAAAGAATTAAGTCTTCTAGGATATAGACTGTATAGGTCATAACACAGAGAGCAATATAATTGTGTCATTTGATTTTAAACCTTCATATGTTTTAAATCATCCTTCCCATTTTAAGGGATGTAAAAGAAGAGAAAGCACTGTTTCTCTACTTCTGATTGGATATAAGAAAATGTTACTGCTTTGTCTGAAGTACTGGGCTTTGAGAGAGATCTTAAAAAGAAAATTACCTTCACATGAACTATCTTGCTAATAAATCAGAGTCCAGTGTCTACACTATTCATAACTGAAAAAATTGAGGCATTTTTGATCTCTGATTAGTAAAAATATGCTATATATGTGTATACAATAAGTCATTTATACAAGGAAGACAGTTTCAACTTTCTTTTGTTGCCCTATTTATTGAGGAGTTTAGTTTTAGTGGGCAAATGCATCATGCATTTTGCAGTACCTTAGCACACTTGCACCCTTACAAGAGTAGATGCATCTAGCACACTCTGTTAGTAAAATAACAGCAAACAACTATCTTGGAGTTCTTACCTTTGACTTAGAACAAAATAGAGAAGCTGCTCGAAGTAAGATATGTAGGGGAGATGGCACTTGTACTACTCTCTGCCTCTTTAGTTTACTGTCACAGTGACGACAATAAAAGAAGAGCAGTAATGTTGCTGGTGCATAATATTTGTATCTAAGCACTACTTAAAATAATGCCATTTGATCAAAGGCACATTTAGGCACAACAGTTCCTGCAAGCTCAAATTCTCTCCTAATGGTCTTCTCATGCATCTGGAAAATATTCAAATGTTTATCAGACATTTAGGAATACTTCAGCATCTGGCTAGGTATGATATGAACTAGAACTCTAAGAGAAGCAGTAATGAAATGTTTTTTTATTCAGAGTGGGCATTAAGTGTTGACTCCTAGTGTCCATCATTACAGTACTGGAGAGAAATTCTAATAACAAGATAGGATGAAAGCAAACAAGTGTGTTGAATACAGCAGCTCCCTGTATAGATACTTAAGAATGTTTGCATATGGATATTTGATGGATAAATGAGAATCCTGCTTAATGTTGTATGTATGAGTTGCTCGTGTTGTCAAATGTTTTGCAGACTGTCAGCGAGTGGACAATCCTGCATGGTCTGGAAAAGATCAATGAACTGCAGCCAATGTGTCAGGCAGGCTTGGAAAGATGAGTGTCAGATGCATGAGAACAAGGCATGTGGTGCATTTTATCTGTAGGAAAGGCAAGCCTTGCTGGTTGGAAAAGCCACACAGTCAAACCTTACCAGGCAGGGTGCTGTGCTGTACCCTAGACAGCTTCGGTTCACCTCAAATGTACAAAGAACTGCGTTTGTTCCGGGATCTGAGATCTGAGCCCAAAGAGCACAAGGACAAATAATCAGAGCAGCAAATCCAGGGATGTTGCATGTTTCCTATGTTTGCTTTGCAATTGCACCTCTTTACCCTGACATTGTTGGCTGGGTGTTTTTGCTTTTGTAACCTTTGTGCTCACCTTTTGAGCTTTCAGAGATTTGAGGGAAACATTGCCGAGTAAGGTGCGTATTATTCCTTCACGAGGAAGGAATTTTCTCTGTTAGATATGTCTCTTCTAAAGGCTTTTCAGGGGAAACAGGCTGATTCAGGTATGAGTACACAGGAGATTTGTGATACTAGCTGGCATCCACTTTGAAGGATTTGCTTAGGCCTTGGAATCTGCTACGAGCATACAACATCTTTTAGTGTTGCTACACCAGTTTCCAGACAACTGAACTAAATACTTGTCTGTGATATGTCAGAGGTATCTGACAGACTGCCACTGCTAAATTACTCAAGGTAGGTACTTACAATGGCCATTCTTCCTGTTCAGTGATACTGTGAACATGTTACCCCTGGCTGAGAAAAATGTGGGAAAAGCAGACTCAGTTGCCTACAGGTAACCTGCCTTTCATTAAAGAAGCTGTGGAAGAAATTGACTCTCCCTTCAGGAATTCTCTTACCATGTCCTATTAAGCTTATTAACATGATCTTAGAGACAATCTTTTGGGAGGTACTAACTGTGTGTAGATGCAACAGAATATAAATCACCCCTTTTATAGAAGGGTAGATGAATTGTAAGTGTACTACTAAGCTCACCTTTGTACCTGAAAAGGACCAAACTAGCCTTCCCCTGCCTACCCTTTCCCAGTTTGCGATATCCAGGATTATAATTCAGATTTTAGGGGGGTTTGGTGCATATGGTGATGCCATTTTATTAATCACCTCGCCCAGGAGCATAAAATTGTGTGGGGTATACTCATTTGACAAGATACTATAATAAGAATTGTGAGATAACCAGCAAGTAGAGGAGTGGCTGATGTGTTTAACTGCTTTTGCAAGGGATTTAGAGCATAGAAGTTTGAGAAAGGCATTTTTTGCTGCCATACTCTAGTTATAAAAACTCTTTCAAATTCTCCTGTATTAAAAGAAATAAATTCTGCTGATGAATTAGCTTAATATATCCTTAACTTTAAGAGTGTTTGACAGTTCTATGCTGATTTTCTCATAATGATATTTTGCAGCTGTAGATTTCTGAAGCTGGAAGTGAGAGCTGGGAGAGCTGTGCTGAGAGTCAGGCTAGAGAAAATTAAGCGAATGGGATCTGAATGTAAAACTCCATTGGCAGGTTTCAGGCCTGGAAATGCTTTTTAATCTAGAACTTAATATGGGAGGAAGAGAAAAAATTTTCTTCCAACCAGAGCCACTCTGGTCTGCACCTCTCCAGCTTGATAGACTAGGGAAGGAAGCATGATTACAGACATTTTAGATAGCATCTTAGACTTTGCAATGGCAATTAATTTTTTGGCTGTTCTGGTTTTAATGGTGACTTTTTAAAACTGAAGATAAGATATTAACCCAGTAAAGCAGTCCACTCTATGGAAGGACATTGAGGGAACTGTTGATGTTCTGGTTTGCTAAAACTTGCATCACAAGTGTTTTTGTAACCTTAAGGTTTGAACTAGGTAAGATATCAAGGACTGTTGTCTGCTTTTCTACAGAGTTAAGTCTGAATTTGAATTCTCAAAGTTCAAAACTCCAAGAACTGGAATTAGAGCCTCTTAATTTCTTCTTCTTTGGTGTTTCTTAGTTTATGAGTTTTAAAAGGTAGAGGGATTTAAGGATATTTATTTTTTTTTTAATTGTTATCTGCAAATAAACATTTAAAGACCTGTGTCTACAGATGCACTGCTGAATTATCACTCAGGGTAAGAAAGACCTCAGCTGAATTCCATATGCATATTGCTTATCAATTTTTGAATATTGAGGATTAATTACCTGCCACTTGCCTTTGTGTTTTAGCCAAGCTCTGTATTTTATATAATAGACTGATGTATCATTCTTAAAACAAGAAGCTAAGGAAAAGAGAAAAACATCTCTCAGATTAAGGGGAAAAAAGAGGTATGTGCCACCCCCAATTCACGCTTCAAACTTCTGAAGCAGTCTTGTAAACATGGGCAGGAGTCTAAACCACAAAAACACAAGGAATAAAAAATTTTATCTTGATGACTCCACCAAGGATTGTTCAAGCTATGGGTCAGGGCAAAGAACATTGATTCAAATGCAGGATGCCATTTCTCTCTCCCTTTTGTCACATGTTTCTCCCCTGAGGTTGCTCTGGTTTCTGTAAGTGACCTGCATTTTAGTAAAACTGAGGATAAAAACAAAAATAAAAGTGGAAGAGAGATGGTGACTGTTTTATGTTAAGGACCAAACTTTGGAGGGAGAACATAGCTGAGAATAAAACTGTGAGGAGCTGGAGCTCATTTCACTCGCTGTGTAGTACCTTCAGCAAGTTAATGATGAAAATGCTTTTTACTGTCAGGATAGGGCTGTAAGTCAGCTAAACCCTCATGTTTCTGATCTAATAGGCTTTGGCTCTAAGCCAGATGTTCCATACAGAAGGTGGTATTTCTGCAAGGCCCAAATTTGTCCTTTAGCAGCTGGATGCAACCTGCCAGGCACTGGTGACATGGTGTGAGTGAGAGGCCAGTGTGATGATGCAGAACAAATGAGTTCATCAGACTGTTGGGTTTGTTTTTTCTAAAGGACAGTCACTTTAATATGTGCTCAGTTTCCCATTACGTGGCCTAAAAGATTGAAGCCATGTAATCAAAATATTATCTTAATTACACTAATTACAGACCCTTATACTGAGAGAAATCTCAGGATATTTCTAATGTGAGCAGCTAATTAAGGTCTAGTAGAATAATGACATCTTAATTGCTTATGTTTGTGTGGAGGTATCAATTTAGAAACAAACTTGTATATGACCTGTTATAATATGGTAAAAATAGTCATGTTCGTAAGTGCACTTAAGATAAAAGTGCATGTTTTGATTTGTTTTTTTTATTGTCTACCAGGAAAAGAAATTTCTTTAACTTATGATCGTTTACTGAGAACTACATTTGATATATCATCCTTCCAGATTGATCTGGTTACTTGTTTTGTAAAATAGGATAAATAAATTTAGCTATGTAATATTACAGGTGAATTCTATTTATTTGTCTCTTGAAAAGCTACTTTGCACTTTAAAGTTTTGGCTAAAGAACCAATTCTGAAACCTTGAGGAGGCAGTCAGTGAAGACAGACCTCTGATGGTCTTGAGGTCACTTTTTGCCCTTGGTAATTGACTTATACACATCAAGTCTTTTGAGTGTAAAGTTTGTTAATAAAATGTTTTCTTTATGCCAGGTATACGCAAAAATGTAGAGGTTCAATATAAACCTTGCTGGAAAGGACACACCAAAAGGAATATGCAATAAGGAGATAGGACTTTTTTTTCCCTCAGACCTTTACCTTCATATGTTGATCAGGGACAAGTTTCCTAAATTGTAGGAGATGCTGCTGGATCATCTGCTGGGATCACTTGAGGCATCAAGCCCAAAGATCCTGTTCTTGCTCTAATAAAGGCAGAATTAATCACAGGCCACATCAAAAATTTCACTTAGGTTTAAAGGAGAAAAAGCTTTAATTTTGTTTTAATTTAATTCTTGTTTAGTTTTAAGCTGCTTCCAAATGTTCCAGCCTTGGCACCATCTCGGGATCCTCAAGGGCAGTGTCTGGCTGAACCCCCATGGCAGCCCTGCTCCTCCTGCTCTGCAGCCTTGCAGCAGGGGTTTCAAAGCATGTATTGAATACATTTGCCTGCTTATATCTTAGAGAGAGCATGATGGAGCCAGAGGGGAGGAGGGGGGAGTCCACTGCTGAGCAAACTTGGAGAGAACCTCTGCTAAAAGGGGTTGCGTTGTTTTGGAACAAAAGTTTACCCTGTGCCCTCAGCTGCTCAGTAATCCTTGACCTTAAAAAGAAAAAAAAAAATTAAAAAGCTTAAAAGCTATGCTGTGATTTAGTCTGTTTTCTGGGAAGCTTAATAAGATAAATAAGATACAGGCAAAGGTCTCTCCTGTCACAGACTGAGAATGTTGCCTATCCAGCTCTACTTTCATCTTGTCTCTGGGTGAGATTCTATCAATGAAGTTGTTTAACAAAACAATTTTGGTCATTGGAAATTGATGCTTACCACTACACTTGTCTCATCTGGGCAGTTCTCACAGATTAGTGCAAACCTTGGGAATACATACAGCAGCATTTGGGTACTGTATATGTAGGTGAAAATCAGCTACTAAAATCATAACATCAAATCAGCTACTAAATCATAAAATCATATAATGGTTTGAGTTGAAAGAGACCTTTAAAGGCCATCTAGTCCAAACCCCCTGCAATGAGCAGGGACGCCTTCCACTAGACCAGGTTGCTCAGAGTCCTCTCCAACCTAACCTTGAATGTTACCTGGGATGGGACATCCACAAATTCTCTGGGCAACCTGTTCCAGTGTTTTACCACTCTCATTGTGAAAAATCACTTCCTTATAACTGAACTAAATCGATCTTCCTTCAGTTTTAAACCTACTACCTCTTGTTCTATCACAACAGACCCTGCTAAAAAGTTTGCCCCATCTTTCTTATAGGACCCCTGCAAGAAGTGGAAACCCATGATAGTGTCTCCTTGAAGCCTTCTCTTCTCCAGGCTTAACAACCCCAACTTTCTCAGCCTTTTGTCATAGGAGAGGTACTCCATCCCTATGAGGTATTAATCTCCAGAATTGTTGAGCATTGGTAAGAGTGACTGGGTTTCTCTTTCAAGGGGTGTAGCCCTGAAAATTATAGATAAATATAACAGATAAATACTGGCATCTCTTTTGTGTGGGGATGAAGCCAGGAACTAAGAGATTTTTAATGAATTTTTAAATTATATTTCAAGGATGTCCATGTTCTATTTGTTTCATAAACAAGTTACCCCCATTTGTTATTGTGAGACTACTCTCCACTCATAATTTCTGAACTAATTTTGGTAGACATCACATGTTTTGGAACAAACATTCACTATCAAGCCCAGCTGGGCATACAAACTTGCAGGTCAGCAACAGTAGACGATGAAGTCATTCAATATCTGTTTGATGACTCAGGGCAATCAATCATGTTGGGAAAGAGGGAATCATCATTGTAAAGAGCACTTCCCAAAACTTCAGTCCCAGTTATCTCAGTTAGCACAGAAGTACTCTTTTCAACACTACATCTTCCAAGAGTACCATTGTCTTCTTTCCCTGCATCTTGAGTGGATTCTGTTGTATTTCTGGCCTTGCAGTTGAACCAAACTGCCATCATTGATTGCAACATTCCTTTTGAAAGACTTGAGAGCCTATTTTCAGGTTCAGTTTCATGTCTCTAAGACAAAGTCTTATTGAGTATCATATCTTCCACACTGAGAACAATTCAAAGCTCAGTCCTTAACTTCAGCTTAATCCTTAGCATCATCTTCCTTCCTCGTAATTGTCTCCATGTGTGATGTCTCACTTTCTTCCTACAACACCTTTTATTACTCTCCAAGATCAGAAGTGTCTTAAGGGAAAACTGTAGTCATTTTTCTTTGATTTCTTAGACTAACTAGCAATAAAAGCAAAAGCTGTGAGCTGGATATTTTCAGTCTTGATTAGATTTCAAACATGAGATTTTTTTAGAATAGCAGCTGGAGGAAACAATAGAAGCTGCAGAGGTAAAGGAACAAATTGTTCTCATAACATACTTAAAAGTAGGGTGAGTGCCTATGAATGTAAATGCAAACAAAGCCCTGCAGCCTTCTTTTACAATGTCTACATCAAGTCTTTCTGAGATTGCATATTTCAACTATTCTCAGTCTCTCTATTTATATACAAATCAATCAAAACTGTTCTTGTCAAGTGTGGAGCTTACCTCTCTACATAGCAGTGTTTTTATTTTAGGACTTCATTGGTTTTAGTATTCACAGGAACAGTTCAAACATCTTCCTAGATGAGAAAGTGTAAAATTATCAGTAAAATTATCAGTGGATAGAACTTCAGCTGTAAAGGACCTCAAATTGACCTGGATGCTGGTTTAAAATTCAATCTTTCATGGCATGTTTCAGGTTGGTCTTGGTAGCATGATGGTTCCACTGAAGTTTTATCCTTGGTTGTCAAGGGCACATGCAGTTGTCACTCAGTTACTCAGCTTTTCATCATAGAAATGCAGTAGAATATTTTGGAAGCACTTTGATGCTAATGTCTTCATTTTATTGAAGTGGCATTTTTTCCTTGACTGAAATGAATGTGAGGAACGTGAAGAGTAGAGTCATGAACTGGGAGTGTTCATGCCACCCTATAACTTCATTTGCCTTATACAGTCTCCTGTTGTGATTTGATGTGCCTTTGTGATACATATGATATGCCTGTGTCTTGGTCTGACAACAAGGGTTCTTGAGAAACAGGTCATCAGGAAGCAATTTGCCATAATTGTTCTTGCAGCCACAGCCTTATTACTGTTCACATCTGAAGGACTGCAGAAGAGAGCTGTGATCTGAGACAGCTTCTTTGCAGGCTGCATCCAGGACATGACCCATGAGCATGCATTTTGTAGAACAAATGGGAAATTTTTTTCTGAGCTGTGTAGGATATTGTAGTGGCCTGCTGGGCCTCCATCTGTGATCCGTGGGCTACATTCTGTGGAGTGCTGCTGATAAAGCAACACAGATAGTGACACTTTCAGTTAGCATTGCTGGTAATCTGAAACCTGGGTTCAAACTGCAGTAAATAAAAGATTAAATACTGAGCCCTTAATAGACATAGTTAGGACACAACTGTTTTTATTCCACTTAGAATGTGCCTTTCTCAATAGCATTTCAGTGAGAGGCTCAGCACTACTGGCAATATGCTGCAATACCAGGTCTTTCTGGCAAGTTTTTCTCTTAATATTTCAAATTTGTAATTATGACAACCGAAATTATTAATCCAATTTAATTTGATCTCTTTTAAGACACTGGAAATTTATTATTTGCATGCCCTCACACTTGTCTAATTTAAAAGTTACAGATAACTGAGTATTTCTGTGTTTATGGTCTCTAATAGCTGCGTGATGTCAGTTCTCACATTCTGTAAAATTTTAATAAAGGAATTTAGGATGAAGTTTGTTATTAAGTGTGAGATGGATCCTGCTATTAATATCAGTATTATGTTACTTTTGCTAAGAGCATCAAAGTCAACAAACCTGAAAAGAACACAGGGGATGACTAAGAGTTATCATGGAGCTGTCGAAAACAAATTATGTCAAACCAATTTAATTTCCTTCTCAAATCCTGCCAGGGTAATAGGTCTTGTGGTTAGAAAAGAGATGGTAGATGTCATGTACCCTGACTTTGTTAAGGCTTTGTTCACTGTCCTATGTTACAGTCTCATAAGCAGACTTAGGAAACATAATGTGGAAGAAATTAATAAGGAGGGTACAAGGCTGTTTTGAAAATTGTATTTAGAGCACTGTCAGTGATCAACTGTCAAAATGAAAGAAAGAACTGACTGGGATTCTGCAAAGACCTGCCTAGGCTCTAATACAGCTCAACATATTTATTAATGACCTGGATGGTGGAATAGCATTGTGTTATTAGAGTTGAACCTAGATAGACTGCAAGAATGACAGAAGACAAGGTTAAAATTGAAATGATCTCTACAAAATGGAGAAACTGGCTATAACAAATAAGATGCCTTCCAAGAGGGAGGAATGTCTTTGCAGAAAAAGGAATGATCAACTGCACAGCATGATCTTGCAGAGGTTCACAAGCTGAGAGGTAATTAAGAGTTGTGTTGATGTAGGGCAGGCAAACATCCCTGGTGGTGTTTACTGAGAGTTGCGTGTTCTCTGTTCAGCACTAGTAGGATCCTGAAGTGCAGCAAGATTTCAGTTTGACAGCAGGAAAAACACTTCTGCCATGTAGATGTTGCACACTAAAATAGGTTTCCTGCACAAGTTGTGGCAGCCAGTAAGAGATTTGATAAGTAGGAAGCAGAAGGGGCAGGAGTGTTGGTAGAGCTGCCAGCAGGGTTGGAGGATGGAGTTAATGAGGATACCGTGAGAAGTGACTTGTATATAGTTGTTTTCTGTCCTGATCTCCTTCACATTTCTTGTGTCTCCAAGGAAAGCCCAGAAAAATCAATTAGCTGGATCAGGACAAGGCTCATCACGCTGACCATTAATCATAAGCTAGAAGAAACTTATGCCGCAATTGCCCCAAATGTATGTTCTACCTCAGCCTGCTGGTCATGGTGCTTCCCAAGGCTGGAGTAAAAAAGATCATCTAAAGCTGTGTAGAAAATACCATATGGAGACAGTTCATACATTTCATGGTAACTGTAGGACAGTCACAAAAAGTGACTGAACAGATTCCCTAGAATGAATCTGGTAACGTTTCAAAGGCTTGTTGTTAACACAGTGAAAACATAACTGGAGATTTAAGCATTAAAAAGTTGAATTCATGGCAAATTAGGTACCAATTTTGTAGTTAAGTAGGTATCTGATGAAATAGGGATTTTATCTCCTTAAATATAAATTAAACATTAATATTACTGGAACATCTGATATCTTTAAACAATATAAAAGACCAATATATTACCATTTGAGTTTGCTTATTGAAAGTCCACTCTATTTTACAGTAACTTTTTATTGCGTTATTAGAACAAAGCAAACCACATGTATTTTCCATAAAAATGTAATTGTAATTAGCCTTGGGAAAAAAAACCTAACAAAACACGCGTAAAACTAAGTTTATGTTTTCTGATTTCAACTATTGGCTTTGAAGTTGCCTTTGGTTGTAGAGCTACATATGCTAGTGTTCTGGTGATGGTGGGAGAGAGTATACCCCACCATCACTTTACTGCAAATGATAAGAAAAAAGAAACATCCCTTCTTTCTCAAGTACAGAATGTCTCCTAGTCTTAAGAGCATATTTCCACATTGGTTTGGCTGTGTTCACCCTCGAGTTGGTGTCTGGGCTGGGTTAAAAATAAGTCTCGATAACTTCAGGAATGGCAGAATCAAGGGTGTTTTAATGAACTGATAACTAAAAAGAGAAGAAAGGAAATCAAGCAATGCACTTGACAAGATGTAGTATAGCAGATTCATATGATGTTCCCTAAAGGTGAGAGTAACAAGTAGAGTATCTTTAGTCCCCTAGCTGAGTGTTTTAATAGTTATGGAAAAGGAGAAAAGAATGGCAACATGATTTTTTTCTTTCGGTTAGCAATGGGTAGATTAGGATTTTAGGATTACTGTACTAATTTAAGATAGAAATAAAAGAATTTTTTTGTAAACTCTTAAGGGAGTTCTGACATAAGAGTCTCAAGAAAAGAGTGAGGAAAGCTAACTTGGAGAAGCTTCATGGATGTATTTATTTATCATGAAAGTAAAGTATATTAATTGATCAAGATCCACAATTATTTTGAACAGTAGTAAAAGCTGTTTTATATACCATATTAAGGTCTATCAAAACATGAAACTCTTTATAAAAAGTACAAGTAATTGCTTCACTTTCTAATACATTGCAGGCATAGGTTTCAGAACAGCACACTGTGACTGATGCAATAGCTAACAAACTGCAAATACCACAGGAAAATAGAGCATTTTTCACCACTTAAAGTCTCCTATCTCTTCCCGTTGGCTCTGCGGATAATCAGCATGCCATGAACTTTTCTGGACAGGGGTAGGTGAAGACCTGTTATGAACATGCTGCCAGGTAAGCATTGGCAGCTTCCTGAATGCTTTAAGGAATTCAACCTCCTGTGTTGATGTTCAGCACAGGTCCTTTGGCTCCCCTCCGAGAGAGGGAGTCAGGGACATTGACAAGCTTTGCCAGAGCACTGGGAATATCAGTAATGTGAGAGCATTGAGAAGGAGCTGGAGATAGTGGTCCCAGGTAAATCTGCACCACCAATATAACCCTGTTGAGTTGTGGGGTTAAAAAAATTAGCAGAAAAGAGAATTTCCTGCAGTTCCTGATGGCTGAAACTGTTTTAAATATTTACAAAAGACATACCTCCTTAAAGAATTGAGATTGTTTTCTCCAAAGAGTATGTCTTTACTTTTAATTCCATCTCTTATTAAGTATATTTTTATAATAAATTCTGAATACCTTGCAGAAAAAAAAGTTTTATCTTCAATGCCACCTGATGGGCCTGATGGTCTCTGTCTGGCATATAATGCAGTTAATTTTATATATGACTAATGAGCACAAGTCCTTCTCCTGAATAACTGTGACCCATATATGAGGAAAACTCTCATATCTTAATTGCCTGACCCTGAAATTAGCCCAAGCAGATGGGCCTGAACAGATAGTGAGTCTGACATGAGGTAAAATAATTTATTTCTCTTTCCAGCCAATTTCAGTCTCCTTTAATATCTTGTGGTTGGCTGATGTGAGGGATAGCAGGTTAGTTGTTTAACACCTGTAACTTGGTAAGCTCAGCTGCAAGGTAAATGGCTATCTAGTATTGAGAACAATATTGAGAAAAAGATGTTGCTTAATTACAAACTGAAGTAGGAACTTCATTATTGATTTTCTGAATAGTTGTGGATTAACTGTTAAATGTCTATATCCCTGAGAATTTGAGGGAGAAGATAGTATTTACTTTTAATTTTGGAGTTTAAGTAAATTTTAAGTTTTCCCTGTTTCAAAAATAGCTTCTGTGTAGATTGCATTACCTTCAGATAACCTAGACAATATCAATAAATTCCAACATTGTGTGTAAAGTAATTTAGCACCATATGTCATTTGCAGTTTGTGCAAATCATATTAAGAATATTAAGAATAGGAATTTGACTAAGGTTTTGTTGGGGGGGGCATTTCTGTTACAGTTGTGGCTTTGTAGAGATTGTTACTTGATGCTGAAAGGCTTTTTGACTGCTTCATACTTGGACCTTTTTCTGACAGTTCCTCCAGGAGGTGTGTCACAGGATGAAAAGCAGCCTGTTGTTGGCAAAGATAGTTTGACCTCATTACTGGGGCAGACAGGTGTATTCTTTAATCACAGCCTTAAAGCCTCAAAAGCCCCTGGACTTTTTCCAAGATCAACTGGGATTAGCCTAACCCTTTGATGTTACTTCAGACGTCCCATGGAGACACCAGTTGAGGAGGGTGAGTGAACGCTGACTGGCTACAGTCCTTGGTTACTTGGGCAAGACATCTGTGAGAATGATTTGTGTGGGAGAAATTGGACCAAAAAAGAAAACTGTTTCATGCTAATTGCAATTTCCAGTGGTAAACCTGGAGGTGAGCTGCTCCTGACAGGCTCTTAAACTAATTAACCCAACAGTCCAGTACCTCATGCTGTGTAATGTTACACAACTATGCATAAACAACTCTGTGAAGATTTATTCTGACCTCAAACTTTGAATAGGCTCTGCTGAAGTTAAACAGGCTGTTTGAAGTGTCACGATGATCTGCAGTCCTCCTGTCTGATGCACTACATGCTTGACTCTAATTAACAGTAATCAAATAAGGAAAACCCTAATCAGTATTCAGCAGCTATTACTCTTAGCTTAGCAGAGAGAAAACATGATTTCGGAAGAGAAATAAACATGTGGTATTGTGTGGAACTACAATAAATTCCTTTAAGTGGCTTTTTGAAAAGGTTTTATTATTGTAATATGCCATTAAAGAGTGATCTATGGCCTTAGGGGATAGAAAGAGGGGGCTGGGGAGGAAAGAAATTCCAAATTATCCAGATTTGGTGTTTGCTTCCACTGAGCCCTCTTTTTGGAGTGTAAAGCAGCCTTTTTTGTCTCTCTTGACTTTGGACATAGTGTCAGTTGTCCTGCACCCTTAGCAAATACAGGCAAAATGTTATTTTGTGAACTGTATTTTTATAGAGAAGTATCCTCCTCTTCCTTAAAATGCTACTATCCACAGTTCATTCTAGTCTATAAGTACTCATGATTTTGTGAATGAGGAGTTGGGAGCAGGGCTCCCCTAGATATCCGTACCCACCACATCATGATTTGACTATATGCTCTGCTTCTCACCTTCACAGGATCCTAAGGAGGCTTTTAAAACTTTTGAGGAGGGTAGAAAAGTGGTGTATCAGATAGTGTTCATCACTGGATATGAATTTTGAGCAATGAGTCTGTACCTTTAGGCTACACTGTCTGTTGATCAATGATGAGTGTTGAGAAAAGAGAAAGACACTCAGGAGAGGCCTATGGTCACCCCAGTTATCTGAAAGCTTCTTATGGTCTAGAAGATAAAGATGCTTTTAGGAAATAATTTTCTTCTTTGAATGACTACAACTGATGAGTTTCCTGACCTACCTGTGCATCCAAAAAACATGGCCTTTGACTGTCAGTGAGTGTTCATTCCTTGCCCACAGTTCTGTACTCTTTTCACTATATCTGGACAGTTATTTTGCACAAAGTCCATCAGCCCAGTCTCAAAAAGACATTGCATTTGCTTAGCTTCAAGTTCTCTTTCCCCTTTTCCTGTGTTCCCAAGGACACAAATGGATGCTCTGTGACTGAAGACCTTTATTTCCTCTAAAGTACCATGGGTTTGTGTATAACTGTAAGCAATTTCTCTCCTGACTGTGCAATTTCCCTTGGTGATGTTTAAAGGAACATTTTTAAATTCTATTTTTAAACTGTTAGAAATAGCTCTCCAGAGCTTCCACTGCTGAATACTAATAACTTTTTATATTAGCATAAAAGGATAGCTTTATCAAAGATCACCGTTTTAGGGGAAAATGGTAGTATTTGCATCTCAAGAGGCAAGGGGAAGCTGTTCATAGGTTTAGGGAGGGTTTTGTCCTTTTCTTCAGCTTCCATAGTTCTGCTAATGCTAAATTAAATTAAATGTGCCAGAGGAGCTGTGGTGAGTGCTTGCTAATATGCATGCCAGCCTTATCAGAGGGTATTACAGAATGCTGATTTTTCCCAGATGCATGTAATTTTAACACCTGCTCATACTGAAACTTAGATTACTTTCTCCTAGGACTATTTATAACTAAAGCTGTTGTTGGTGACTTTGGTATTTTTACATCAGCCCATATGGCTGCTAGGAAATGCAGAGAGATGTACATAATGGAACAAAGGGCAAATAATTGTCTGGAAAACCCAGACTGCTGTTCAATATGTCTGGAAACAGTGTAGCAGCAGGCAAAGTTCAATTAAATCATCTTGGTTTTGTGTAGGAAAAGGATTTGCAACCACAGACTTGCCCCTCAAAATCAACTTTCTTGTTTACCACAAGCATATAACTCATTGAATAAAACCTAAGGTGATCCTGGTAGACCACTAGGTATCCTTCATCAATAACAGCTAAGTAGCCCTGTCATACAGGAGCACTGAAAGCTGTACTTGCCTTGACCTTTTTCCCCATACCACGTTGCCTGAGTCCTGTGAACCTCCAGCTAAACCCAAGTTGGACTAAGTAAGGAGAAAATGCATCTTCTGACATTCAATCCAGCCATCATTTTCAGGAAAAGCTAATGTGTCAGATCACACTGCAAAATGTCTATGCTTTTCCATGATTATTTGAAGGTTTCCTTCAGAAATGTCTTTTGTACAGTGAGCTGCAGAAATTAGAGGAATTACTTGAAGCTGCCAATATGCTTGGAATTTCTGAAGAAATACTTATTTCACTGGTATTTTACAGTCTGGATGTTATCAAAGACTGACTATTTCCAGGAATCTATAGAATCTAAACACCTTCATTTTTGTTCCTCCTTCATCATACCACTCTAATATTTTAAGGTGCCAAAGATAAGCGAAAATTAGACCACAGATACAGCAATATTTTTGCCTTTTTAAAATTTCTCCTCCTCCTGCAACCCAGGTGCCTAATGGCAAGGCATTCCTGTTCCCAGTCCGCAAGATTTCACTGTGATATAAAATGTATCTGACCTGTGATGTGGTCCCAAGGAGAAGTTATGAGGCTCTGTGACTGCCATCTGCCCATCACTGGTGGAGTTTTACTGCCTAGTAGCAGAACAGATTGTTGGCGTCCCCTCGGCTGCTGAGTTCGTATCGTGGTTGAAATAGATGGTGTTGGAAGTTAACAGCACCCAGCCGTGAGATAGGTTGGCTAAACAGTGGATGCACCGCAGGGACTGCTGCATTATCTAGTAGTGCTGTGTCGGGGTGGGGATGGGGTAAGCAGCTGGATGCAACAACTTCTGGTACCACTACTGACAAGCTGTCAAAAATCGTGAGCTGCCACACTGTGCTTCTGATCTGTGAATCCTTTGACTGGAACAGAAATTGTTCGGTTTCTAGTACATCTCATCACAAATTTTTATGAAGCAGCATGAGGTTCTAGGCTGGACAGAATTAAAGAGTGAGAAATAATGCCTTATGGGTTTTTTTCATCTGGTTTTGTCTTTTTTCCCCTTTATGCTGGAGTAATACATTTTCTCACACATGAACTGTACAACTGACGTTTGTGCAGACCTTTCAAAGTTGAAATGTTGAAATTGGTATGCAAATATCATATACTACTGTTGTATCAATTGATGACTAAAATTTATAATTTTACTCAAATTGTAGTTTTAATTTTTATGAGTGGGGTTTGAAGTGCCTTGTTTGGGAAAGCACGTAAACATGACATCACCCAGATGCTATGTTGCAATATTACCCCTGTGATAATATTTTAATGAATTAAAGTAAAGTAGATTCAAGACTTGTCTTCTCCTAACACCTTCTCTTTATTTTTCTTTAAGTATTTGATTCCATGTTTTTTCATATTCATAGATTAATATGAGAAAAGGTCTATCATCAACACCTTTTAATATTAAAAATTAACAAGTTTAAGCATATTCCTTAAAAGTGCCCATTCTATTCTTTCTGTTTTCCTTTTTTATTTTCTTTATACCCTAGTTGTTTTCGTACGCTATGAAACATTTAATTGGTCTTTGAGAACTGAGAAAACATGAAAATGTTTCTTCTCTTTTGTTGGAGAAAGAATGCATGTTTTAATTTTCCCTCTTATTTTTACCTGTCGCTGTTGCTTTTGGTCACAAATAATTGCTCATTGTTCTTCATTGCTGTTTGCTATGGTCACTGATAAACCTGAATTGCTTCACATGACTGCATGAATCATTCAAGTTTTAATAAATTCAATGGCTGCAATTATAATTTATGAGTTCTAACAGATTTGAACTACACAAATACTCTGTTCTGAGCTGAATCTTGACCATGGTAGCCTTATTCCCTACTGTAGAAATTTTAGGATCATCTCCCTAGTCTTTATCCTCTGGTAATGTAGAGAAAGAGGCATCTTTGGAGCGTAAATCAACAGCTCTGAAATTTTGAACAATCTCCTGGCAATGTCTCTTTTAGTTGTATTACAAACCTGAAATATCTGAGTACCTCAGGCACTTAAAACTGGGCCAGTCCAGGCACCTGTGCCACCACTTCTCTCAGCTTTTGTGGCAGAGCCTCTTGTGGTACCTCATACTTCTGGGTTTGCTGCAGTTGGTGGGCACTGATTCTTATGGGCTCTGAATCACTGAGTTTTCTTTAATGTAGGTTGATCAGACACTTTATCCTAGGTAGCTGCAGTATTTTGGAGCACACTTCCATGCTTTAAGTCTGATAAAGGTCAGATGAAAATAAATCTGCTGCACAGCTTGCTTCTTCTCCAAATTATTCCACAATGGTGTTGTGTTTCTGGGAGAGGGATGGTAAAGTGTCCCTGGCCAATTGCTACAGGACACAGTATTTTCCAGTGTGATAGGGTTATTGTGCATGCAGTAAGTCTAAATTTGTACCATTTTTCTTTCTTCCATATTATTTTTAATTCTGGAGAGACTACCTCTGAGAATAAGGGTGTTGTTTCACTCTCTGTTTTCTGCTAAGGCTTGCTCAAGTGTAGCAATGCTATCTTTGATGGACTGTGTCCTGTTCCACAGAGGATGAGTAAATTTTCTCAGATGTTTCATATGGGCCATTGACATGTTCTAAAATGAAATTGAAATACTGAATTAAAAAGATTCCACTTAAACAGGTATGAAACAGTTTTTTTGCATTGGTCTTAAACACATTCCAGGCTTCCAGTTTGGAAGTTAGATTTGATTAAATAATGAGATTTCTCTTAATAACACTTTTGTTTGATCTGATGTAAACATGTCATAGCTGGATAAGTTCTATACTTGCTGGTAAGGCTGTGTTTTGGTTAAAAAACCCCAGAAGTTTAGATTCCTAGTTTATTTTACTGATTTTATTTCACATTGCAGATCTTTTATCCACAGTAACATCTGATCTCTTAAAAATTTGACAGGGAATTTTTT
This sequence comes from Pseudopipra pipra, assembly GCF_036250125.1. NCBI lineage: Eukaryota > Metazoa > Chordata > Aves > Passeriformes > Pipridae > Pseudopipra > Pseudopipra pipra. The sequence goes on from NC_087550.1 coordinate 17,986,938, forward strand.
AGAGGAGGATAAATTCCTACCCTCAACATCATAAGGGAGATTAATTTTTGCTAGCATCACTCTTTAGCACTGCTGAAAGATGTCAAAATGTCTGCACTTCAGAATGAAAGTGTCTATTTTATCAGCTTATCAGATAGTTTACATGCAGTAGTGCTTTCAGATTTTTGAAATGTCACTGTATTTTTATTGTGAATTATCATGGGCATTGACAGACTTGATCTCCAGGGTTAGAAACTGAGGTATTAGATGGGAGAATGAGTATCTTAATGATGTGATGTAATCTTAAAACGTGAATAATTCTGGGGTAAATTGAGAAGATTCCAAGTAATTCAGTTTGAACTGAGACTCTTGTGAACTGTGATTATTTTAACACTGAGCTCAATATTTTGTTCACTTAGTTGAAGCCATATGTGTGTGACAGTCTGCCTGTATATGTTACTCTTGGTTGTTGCAGAACAAAGGACATCAACCATGTTGACACATAGATACACTTGGGTCATCTAAAAACCAAATGATTTTGTAGTTGTGTATATTGTCTCTGATTCCCAACCGCAGAATACGGTACCCAAAATGTCATATGAGTGTCCTCAGCTGCCACGTTTCCAGAACTACGACAGGGCTGAGCACTGGGATGGGGAGGTGAACCAGCCATTCTGCAATCTGCTTCCCTTGTCCTAGTTTGCTAACTTCTCTGCTTTTACCAGAGATCTATTTATTTTTTGTAGAAAATATCTGTTGTAAAACAGTCCTTTTCTGTACTGTTCATCTCTCTTTTTAAGAAATTCCTTAAAAAAATAAAATACACTATTTGTTTCAGTTCTATATGGAATATCATTATAACAGGATAGTACACTTACCCGTTTTGTTTCTGATGTAAATTTTTTCTTTAAAGGGAATGTTTGGATAGTATCCAAGGTCTTGTTCAGTAACCTGGATGCTATGAGATTCAGGCAGTACTGGTTTGATCAAATTAACACTCTTCTGATTAATTTAGAACACCTAATTGTTTTCTGGGCTTGTGGCGTATTGTGACCCAAAGATCCTACTTCTGAGAAGACAACTGTTAAGGGAAGTAACATAAAATGAAGAAGTAATTTGATTATTTATTCACCAGAGTAGTCTGCTTTTAAAAGAAGCTGTGGCAGAGACAGTGCTATGAGCTGGCAAAGTTGCATATCTTGTCTTAAACCAAGTACTAAGGATGAAGACAGGAAAAAAAAAGGGAGTGGGGCAGTTTTTAAAGTGGAACAGGGATTCAAAAGAGAAATGCCATTTTCTCCATAAAGATGAACTCCCACAGAAGAATGTTGATGGCATTTTGCAATTAAGGCTATAGGGAGTGGATGTTTAGTAGCATCTAATACACTCGTATTTGGCTGCAGCTAATGGCCCTCTGGGCTATAAGTTTCCCAAAACAACGAAACACAAAAATTTCAAATAAAACATACTCTATGTATGTAACAGTTCAAGCTACCTCTTCATAGCAGTTCTGAATGTAAAACTCTTCTTGTAGGATTATTTGTGTGAGAGCTGTCACAGGTGCATCTCTAAAACACTGAGTTTAAAACGTGCACCAGGTTTGTGTTTACCAGAGCTCTTTCCATTTCAGCTGACCTACAGATCAGAGAGCGGAGGTGCCTTTTTTTTGTGCTAGATAGGTCTGATGTACACTGGGGAAAATGAGTTCTGTCAGGGAATATATCTCCCTGAGCTTTTTGCTGGCACACAATGGAAATTTGAGAGAGAAGGACTCAAACTGTAAACTGGCCATATGGAAGTCTTACGTATGTGACTGTGGGTAATATTCAGGCATGTGACAAAGCTCTTAAACTTAAAAATATTTCCCAGATTTCATTGGCTTCTGTGGAGCATGTGAGCCAAATTCAGAATTACTCAGTTCTGAATGAAAAGATTATTTCACAAAAATGGTGCTGATAAAGTGAGTGTTGCTAAACTGACCTAACACAGCAATGGAATCATATTTATTTTCCTCACAGGTCTGCTAAACTCTGGTCTGCTTGAAACTTTACAAGTTTATTGAGTTTAATGTAGTTTTATTGAGGTCCAGTTGTTTTCTGCAATAGGGACTTCTTTCTGTCTTTTCATCAGTCATTTATCAAAACTTAAAGCAGTCAATTCTGTTCAGGCAATAAATTATTAAAGAGATGGCAGTACTCACCAGTTGCTTTGCTAAGCACAACAGGGACAAAATGCTGCTAGTAGTCCTTAAAATGTTCTTTTTATCTGATCGTAGGGAATTGGAGGTGTCATCATGGGTTTATTTAGTTCTGTGTCTCTCCTTGGCTAACAGCAAGCTTGTCTTTGACACTTTTAATAGCTGATTTTCCAGCCTTTGGGATTTCTGCTTAAAGGTAGATCACTGCTTGAGAGCCAGGAGGCTGAATTTGGTTAGGTACGTTTGACTTAAATGGGCAGGCGACTCACTTACCTTCCCTTTACGGCTTTACAGCTGCTTTGCTCTGCTGCTGCTCATCCCCCCCCAGCCTCTGCAGCAGGTGACCATGCCCAGCCGACCTCTTTGGGAGGGCTGTGTTCCACCCAGCACCCTGCAGGTCTACTGAGTCAGGGGTTTGGCCTCAAAGAGTGTCGACATATCATTATCTGTGCTCCTTTTACACAGGAGACTCTGACACAACTCATCACATGTGCCTGCAGTCGGTTAGTTGGTTTTGGGTTTTTTGCTTCCTGCACGGGAGAAGAGTAATCATGGGATGACCAACATGCCTGCAGTCACCACTGTATCTTTTCCCACCAGCATATGGCTGCATTCCTGGTGTGTTCTCAACACCAAATTCTCTTCTACCTAAGATGAAGTGCCATGGTGCTATCAGATTGATTGGCTGTCATACAACTTGTTTCTGACTGCTACTCTTATCTCTTATGCATTGTGTGTATTTTTGTTTGTTTGTTTGACTTCTTAGCAACTTAATTACTAAAAGAAAGAAAAATCAAAACAAAACAAACAAGCAAACTAAGAGAAAACAAACAAACAAACCTAAACCCTACAAGTTTTTCTAGCACCTGCTACACTGATTGTTTCTGTGTCAGTCTCAGGTCCTGGAACTAACTCCCTGTGTTGATTAGAGCCTTAAAGACTTTCTGATTTTTTTTTTCCTCTGCCTCATAAGACAAGACTCTGACACCCAGAAATAGCTGGAAAAAGTTTAAGCATTCGTTTTGGAATGAAATCTAAACCCTAACGTGGAATGCTAAGAGTCAGCAGGATTTTCCAGATTTGCAAACTATATGATTACCAGAAGGGGCAAAAAAAATTCTAATGTCTGTATGAAAGTGATTGCAGAGATGTTGCAGGCTGTACAAAGAGTTTTCAGAGTTATTTTAAAGGAATCAGGAGTACATAAAATGGGTAGACTCTTCAAGGAAAGATATACATCAGATGATTGATGCCACCTTGCTATCAGTTGTTCCACTACCATTTGAAGAATCACTTTGCTCCTTGAATATCGTGATAGTTAACTACTGTACAACAGCTGTCAAAAAGCATATTGATGAAAAAGCACACATTCTCCAAGATTACCAGATTCCCTCTTGCTCTTTTTACAGGAAGTGCATTAGTTTTTAGTTGATGGCTTAGACTTCTAATAACTGTGGCATTTAATTATAAAGATGTCACATAGAATTACCAAGATGCCATTTTTCATACTTGTTCCTTGTCTCTGTTAAACTCATGGTATGGTTGCAGAGTGTGTATTTGCATCTACTACAATTGCAAAATGGGCATTAATTTTTCATCAGCTTTTGTATCAGTTCTCCTCAGACAAGTTATGTGTTCAAATGCAGACCTGGTAATCTTGCATCCCTGTGAACACAATGACATGACTTACAAATTGTAACATGCAGAAATTATTTGTGCAACAGTATAAGTTTATGTAAAGTAGGATTTTAATGAAGTAGGATAGAAATCTAATTTTTAAAACCAAATGAGCAAAGCCAACCACAAAATATCATGGATACTTAATTGAGTAGTGTTTGCATACCAACATAACGTGGTTTTGATAAATCCTTCTGCTTGTTTCAATAATCAAGATAGTAAATTCCAGTATTTTCTGCAACTAATACGTAAGAGAATTCATTCTATGATGATCTAAGGGCAATGATATAAGTGAGCTATGAAGGTAGAGAGCTGATCACTTTTACATATGACAAGCATAAGCTATTTTGGAAACAACATAAAAGCTCTCAGGTGCATAAGCTACTTTTCAAAACAGAAAACGTAGTAACAAGCTTCAAAACCAAATATATGTTGGGAACAACCTTTATAACTTCCACCAGGAAGGCAGTGGGATTGATTGAAATAGAGTAGTGTCTTACACCTGTAGAATACAGAGTTGTTGGGAAAGGAGATAAAGTGGTTGCCTATATGGGAAGGACAGAATTACGACTTTAAATACCCAGTAGAATTGTGATTTATCATTCAGGAGTGAAAGACCAGAAAATGGAGGGATTGTTTTGTGTTCCCTCACTGGCAAGAGAGACATTTTTGTCTGTATGACTTCATTCTGGTTTGAAATGGTTGTTCAGATTAATCTGTGTAGACATTGGAAGGGTGCTGTGAATGAAGTGTTATGTTCCCAGAAATGCAGAGGTAAGATGTTGACAGTTCTGTTGTCATATCTCCGCTACTGACAAGGTAAATCTCCCCTACAAGTTTTACACTTGCCCAGGCATGCTTTAAATTTTTTTAATGTATTTGGAGTTCTCCTTTCAGAGTAAACTCCGACTCCTTGTGTAGTAGAGATAGGAAGGCATGTGAAGACTAAAATAATTTGTTCTAGGAGGAGTTAGTTGCTGATTTTTCTGTATAGGCACCAACTCTAAATGACACTGAGAAAATTCAGGGTGGGACTAGAGGCTTTTACTGGAATTCTCACACAGTGTTTTGGTGCTTCTTTCAAAATCTGACTTAATTCCTTTAATGGGTGCCCTGCTATGTAATTGTTCTCTTGGTTGTACAGGGCGTATATTTTTCTCAGAGCAAAATGAGGGTGTAGTTATATAAAAGAGATTTTTTTCGGGGATGTTTCAGGTAGTTACTGTTTTTTTACAGGAATAGATATGCTTATCTTTGGGGTTTTTTATTATTTCAGTGTATATAGCTGCTTCTAAGCAACCATTTTGGTGGTTGATCATGCTACATGAGAAATTGATGGTGATAAGGGAGTATTCTAAATTTGTTCATTCAGAAGATGAGTTTACAAATTTGTGGAAGAAATTAGTGTCAGAAGCTAGGCTTCTTGTGAAGATAATCAGAATATCATCTGAGTGTCTTAGCTTTATTAACAAAAAGATGCAAAACTTGTCCTTCAAAGCAGGAGGAAAAGGCTGCTATATTTTAGGTCTTTCTTGGTTCTTATTGCTATGTCTTATCATATCCAGTTCTATTTTCTTCAGAACTTGTGCCAGAGAAAAGGGTTGGAACAGCCCTCTCCAGGGTATAAGATGCAGTAATTCTGTGATCAGTGAATTTACTTCCTTTTTAAGAGCATGTGTGTGTACCAGATTGCATTGAGACTGTGATTGACAGTGATGGTGGATGACAGAGATCAGAAAATATGATGAGCTGTTATTAGTTTCTCTTACTTTTTTAATCTTGTGCCAATGGCAGAATGCTTTGTCAAAGGAGTGAGTGCTTAACATGATCATAGCATTTATCATAATGGCTCAAAAGTGTGTATCAGCTTGTTCATATGCAGCCAAACAGCTCACATAGTATATACCTCAAAAATAACTCAAAAACATGCTTGATTACCTTTCTTTCCCACCTGTCGTATATATAATATATCCATTGAAGGTAGTCATACAATGAAGAGCCGTCACTGGAACAAGCAGACAATCAGAACATAACATTCAGTTCCATTCATTTTCAGTTATGAGCTGCAAAAAAAATAATGCAAATAGGGAAGAGAATGTATGTAGGCAGAGATAAAGCCAAATATCATCACACTTAACATTAAAAAAGCTCTGTCTGACTCATTCACAAAATTGCACCTCTGAAAAACAGTCTTTGCTTGGCTTTCTGCCTCCTGACATATGATTAAAGCCAGAATTAAGCAGCCCTCATTAGAACTTCAGTGGAATGAATTATACTTAATAAATATATAGTATGTGTATCTGATATGAATGCCAGCACTGTGCACCCTATTATTAACATCCAATTATGTGGATGAATAGCAACTTAAACTAGAATTTTTTAGACCTATAAATTTTCAGTTTTAATGTGCTGCCACTTGTATATTTACTGTGGCTGGAAACCAATGTAGTACTCTGACGAGCAACTCACTACCAAATCTCTGACATACCACAAAGCAATGGTGACTCTGGGGTTTGATAAGAACGGGACAAATGGTGAAAGAGGAAACATAAAAACACTGAGGCAACTTTTTTAAAGACTTTCTGTGAATAAAGTGCTCCAACTAAAGCTGTTTGTGATGTGGCAGGCTCTCAGGATGGATAAATTCTGGTGAAACTATAGTACAGCTGGAAATACTTGCCACTGAGATGTTTTTTCTGTTTTTGACAGGGAGCACTGATTTAGGTTTCATCTTTATAATACATTTTTATGCAAGGTTTCAAGTTAAAGTCAGGGGTAAAATAAAATTATACTGACTTTGATTGACTCCTGTTATTTCCTGAGTGCTCCTCTTTAATGATAGAACAAACTCTCTAAACATAAATATGAAAAGCCAATATCAAGGCATTCACAACCCTTTTAGGTTTCTGTAGGATCATCAAAGTTTTATCAGTAGCATCCCATACCTGTTTGGCAAACATTCTCAGGTTTGTTGAGGAGAGGACGGATTCTTCCAAATGAAGTTGTCGCTGTGGACTTCCCTCTGCAGCTATGGGAAAAAATCCAGGGTGCTTGGGTATGGGCTCTAGTTCTGTCAGTAAGTAGATGTCATTGTCTAATATAAAAAGTGATCCAAGAGGAGAGCTAGAGAGGCTGGCTGATTTTTTTTTTTTTCATATTCCTTCCCTTTGTAAATGCGGGTGGTGAATATATCTTGAAACTTAACTGGTTGAGAAGTGAATGGGACATTGCAGGAAAAGGTATCTGGCTGCTGCCAGGATGAGAGTTCTTACTGGTTGTATGGCTTTTGAATTCACTATCAGTAACTTCAGCAAAAGAGAATGTTTGGCTGACAGATTTTCTGTTGGAAATTGAATCTGGACTGTAGAGAACATGATGGCAAATGCTGTCCGTGTTTTGGGAATTTCACATAAATCCGAAGCTTTTTTTCAATAGCATGAAAAATATTTCTTGGTCTGGTGACTAAATGTGGCCTGACTAAAATAAAACTATGTGTTTTAGCTAAACTACTCAATAACAAACATTGCTCCATCCTATGTGGGATGCTTATTGGAAGCTTATAAAATATGGATTGACTGGAATATAATTTGGCTGCATATCACATTCTCCTATATAGTCATAACCAGGACTTCACTGGCAGGTGAGAGGGAAAGGTGTTGTCCCTTAATACCCTGTAAATCAATGCTACCACTTGCTTTAATGGAGGGATCCCAATTAAGCCTTGTAACCCACTGATTCGTGGATAAAAATAAACATCTGCAGAAAGATAGTGTAATAAAATCAGTTTAATTTTTCAAAGACTCACTATAGAAAAGAAGGCTTTGACAAGGAGTTTGAACAATTTTTTTTACCCTAGGATTTTTTTATCCTAGCAAAATGTAAATTATTTTAATGTAAGTTACTAATTTTAAAGACTAGAATACTCATATTTCCTTTTTATGAAGCATTCTGAACAATGAGGAGAAAATGAGACCATTTTGGGTGGCAAATTAATCCCTTTTGGTAATTGTTCAGCTGTAGAGGTATAATGCCTACAGGATACTTTAGAATTGAGAGTCTGAGCTAATAATGTTCTTCTTGCTAAACCGGAAAGAATAGGTCTGCTGTCTAAACACTAATTCCTTGATTTCTGTCTAAAAATGTAATAAAGTCTACTTCATGCTGCCCTTACAGGCTTTTGTTTAATCTCCTTCAGAGATTTATGCCCCAAAGATATTATTATAATGTTTCTTGGCATTGTACTCTACAGGAAACACTTACAGTACGTTCATGCAGCAATAGATTGAGGAGAAAGGTAAGTTTTGCTATCTTTTGGAACAATAAATGTGAAGCACAGGACAGTGATATAATCAGGCCTCATATTAGATCAGTAAATGTGATTCAGAGGTCTCTGGATCCTGCTGGGTTTTATGAAATCCTGTGGGGTTTCAACTGTTGCCTGAGCTGACTTTTGACTTGAGCACTGTCAGTGACTCACTGCCGGTTTTTGTCATGAATGGAAGTGTTGAGTATATTTGCACTTAGTCTCAGCTAAGTGCATCGGGGTCTCAGGTGTCATTTAAAAACAAGGTTCTAGATCTGATGGGTGCAGACACAACATAGGGACACCAAAGCTGAAGCTATGAGTAAACAAAATCAAGCATTTAGTGGGAAATAAAAAATTTCTTTTCCTTTTTTATTTTCCTTGACAGCAATTTTTGGAAACCTCTTACTGCTATTATTAAGGTTTTTAGTAACTTCAAAGTAGTTCTCAGTTTTAACTGATTATTTATTTCTGATTAGAAATCACAATCACATAAAATTGGAACACTTCAGCATCTTGTATCAATCACTGTTGGCAACCCTCTTCAAAACTGTTATAATAAAGCATCAGCTGGAACTGTGTGAGATTAAATTATATAGTTGCTGAAAAAATTGTGATTCTACAATTCCAAATAATTTGTCAGAATAGTTGGGTTTTGTTGCATTTTGCCAGTGTAGAAATTAACTTTTTGATTACTCTCGTGTCCTCAGATGTAACTGCCCCTACTCTACCTAACTTAGTTATCTACTGCAGCAGTCGATGGGGACAGTGTGAGTCCTGGTGTGTGATATTCTAACAGGTCTTGCAGGTGTTTTGGACTTTCTCTGCTGGACAGAGAATCTCAAAACTCAGTGAAAGTTCTTGACATTTTTGGGAAGGGATAGAGACGAATTGCTCTAAAACATCGGGATGTTTACATTTATATACGTGTTCACACAACACACACAGACATTTCAAAGCTCTTTCAAAATTACAACCTTCCTCAAGAATTACCTTCTTGCAATTTGATAATGTTTTCTGAAATCCATGTTTAAAAATACTTTCCCATAAGTCTATCAAGGCATCAAGCATGATCTTTTGAGTCATAAAATATTCCTCATTTCCCTCCCCTGAGTGAGGTCTTACAGTTACATGGCAGTTTTAGATTTTTATTTTGAGGGTTTATAATTTACCTAAAACTGAGAAGACCTTTGTTATAAATTAAAAAGACAAATAAACTCTGTACAAAACATAGCAAAGGGTATAATTATATTCCCATCATTGTACAGAGGAGGCATTTATGAGTACTTTGTGGTTTAAGTGAGCTGCTATGCTTACCTCTTTTAAGAACAGTTACTTTATAGAACAGCTTTAGGTATGAGTTTTGTTTTGTTTTTTAACAGCCAACTTATATTTCTGTAATTGTGCCTCTGAACAGTTGTATCTAATGTCATGGTCTTAGGGTGAAATGTCTATGACCTTCTGTCCTATGAAATCACCAAAATATTTATGGTTATCAGCATGATTCTCCAATTATCTTCTAATTTAATGTGGCATTGCTCTTCCCTTTCCAGTTTCTGAGGCAACACCAAGGTCTGCTTCTATTCTTGAAAATCCAGCTCTTGTCCTTTGAGTCCATTCATCATATCCCAGACTCTTCTCTGGCAGCCCATGTTTTCAGTGTGCCATTAAGCTTCTGCTTTGCCCTTTCTAGATGTTCTGGATCCACTGACTTGCTTTGCTCAGGATTTATTACAGTTAACAGAATGAAATAGAAGCTTCAGCTTTATGACCTTGGCTTAAAACTTGTCCACCATTTTTTCTTCTAGTTTTTTTTGCATCTCCACCTAACTCTATATGAAATACAGCTGACCTTTTCTCATAACATGAAATTATAGAAACATATGGTTTCGCTGGTAAAATCTAAACATCTTCTCTTATACCTGAACTATAAAATGGTCCTAAAGTGCCAGCAAGGGTTCTTGAATTTATAGAAAAATAGTTGTCCTGATTTCACACTGTACTACTTGGACTGAGTAGAGAATCTTCAATTGTAATGTACTAAACCACACAGAGACAAAGCTGTGCATGTCAGGCTTGCTAGCTGTCATGGTGCAGGCAGCAGCAAATTACTCAGTGGTTAAAAGATTTGATGTTAAGGAACAGTAATGGAAGTGAAACATGCTTTTCATAATAAGTATTTCGTAGCAAAAAAAAAAAAAAAAAAAGAAGAAAGCATTTATTTTTGTCCATAAGCATCTTGACTTCAGTTCAACAGAAACAGCATAACCAAAATGTTGTGGCAATTTCTCAGTCACTGGCTGTTTTGATTCTCAATGTGGCATAGCAATTTAGAGAAGAAACGTTGAGGAAAAGCAACTGGACAGTTTTAGGGCCTTAACCCAGAAAAGGGGCTGGGTTAAGTTGTTTGGGTTTAGGGGTTTGGATTTTATTTCTACTTGGGATAAATGCAGACATATAAACATCAGGGTATAGGGCAGGGCAGGATAACTTAATGTTCTGTCAAACATAGCGCAAAACTTGTTGAAGCTGGTGGCCAGACTAGTTTCTACAATATGTCATCATGAAACTTTTGATTTGTCTGTTCTGAAAAGAAAGGTGACACATAGGTTGTTTTTTGTGAGTAAATGGAAATTGCACAAGGACTACTTTGTAATTTGCATCTGAATTCAATCACTACTACCTAAATAATGTAAAACATGGTAGAGGCTTTTGCAAAGAAGACCCTCAAGACTTTACTTGTCTCAGTGCTTACTGGAAGAAGAGTCTACATGCTCGAAAGCTTGTCGGCATTTCTAGTGTGGGTTTTCCTCTCTGTTTCTCCATATTTTTCATCTTTCAACTCACGGGCTGCCACAGGTCTGACAATATTACTGCACCCTCTGAAGGGGCAATTGTACCTCACCACTGAGTGGGTCAAGCCACTGATCAAACTACAGGTTTTCTGTTCAAAATACTGTGTATTTTAATGCACATTCCTATGACTGAAAAGAAAAAAATCTTAATATAAACTTATTCAGTTGCCTCCATGGTTATTTTTTTAGAAGTACTTCAAGGCAGTTTGGTGTTAGCAGTTTTTGGTAAATCCCAAGTGCTGTAAATCCCTGCTTGTTCACAGGTACATCTATGATTTAAAAAAATGCTGTGATGTTTTATGCAGCTCTTCAAAACAGGAGAGAACCAAAGGGACATGATTTAAGATAAAGAGTGTGATTGAGCAGTAAGTACGCTTGAATATGTTCCTGTGGCTGTTAAAGAAGCTTAATGATTTGGGGGTTGCTTTATTTTAAGAATCCCTTTGGCTTGACGTTAGTATTCACAGCAGATGCAAAATTACCTAATTTGAAACTGATGTGTGCTACTCGGGGAAGACAGATCTCTGAGTTAGCTCTGTTAGTTTCCAAATTCCATGAGATCTGATAGCTGGGATGTAGAAATCAGCTCTCCAGATCGCATTGAAACTGTGGTCTTTCTGCTGGGACTGACAACTGAGAAACGTTACATGCTCTAAGAAGTGAGCTGAGGCCATCAGTTCTTCCCATATGTCACTGAGCTGCTGCCAGAAGTTAATGACTTTTAGCCATTGCTGTTCTGAGCTTGCTTTATAATGAGCAACTAGTGACAAGCTACCTATCTCATTAATCCTAGAGCTATGAAAAGTCTTTTTTAGTTTTCTCAGGATTATTCCATGCCTTCAGCAGAAGCATTTTACTGCTTCCAGAAGGCTGAAGGATGCTTGGGAAACAGACTGCTGGGAGGATGTTTGGTAAGCAGACTTCAGTTCTGTGTGGGTTGTTTTTTTAATGTTATACTATGCAACATAACTACAAGTGAGGAAACGTTAGCTTCAGACAGTGGTTTGGATGAGTAATTACTTATGTTTTCAGTTCTTACTTTTAGACAGGAAGCTAAAATGATTCAAAAGTAAAATTAAAAACAAAGGGGTGGTATGCAGTAGTACACTTCAGTGAGAAACTGGAAAGTGAATCCTCGAGGAAGTCTATCTTTCTCCTACCTGACCACTCAAATGCAAGGGCAGCATGACCTGAACTCAGCCTGCCTGATGCAAAACGACAGATGTACCTTCTTAGTAGTCCAGTCTTTTTGCAATGAGTAACAGTACTCCTGGTATCATATTGGACAGACAGTAGAAGGGTGTACTTTCATGTCACAGATATGCCTCAACAGGCATCAGACTTGCAAACCTGCAAGTCATAGGAAAGTATGTAACAGGGTACAGAAAGTCATCCATAGTGAAACCAAAACCCAAACTGCTTCTTGCAATTGGAGCTAGCTAGTTTCCAGCTGTGTTTCTAGAGCCATTCTTACTCCTTTCCCACCCTATTTTTCTTTCATTTTGGATGTAATATGAGTGACTTCCTTCCTGTGAGGGAACTACTGATCCAAGCTACTTGTTTGCTCTGAGAAGCTGTCCCAGAGGTCCATTTCCACCTTAGGCTGTGGCATAACTGGGGGAGACAATCTAGGGGACTGCACCCTTTTGCATCAGTTGACCTATGCTAGTAGGCCAGAGCTCTTCTATGGATTCCTACTCTATTACAGAGTCTAGTGTGAGTTTGGTTTCAAATGGATGATCAGTGGGAACACTTCAGGGCAACAGTCTCTATATAAGTCCATGGTGTCATTTAATCAACACACTTGCATACTGTGCGGTTGCAAAGGAGGCAGATAAATTATACAAACTGTGCCAGTGTGAATCACCAGCAACAGAAACCCATACACTCTATCAATTATAAGACTTTACTTGCCCCTCCTGTGTTCTGCTGGTCTTTCTTTTTTTTTTTTTTAATTGCTTTTTCCTCCAACTAATTGATATTGCTTTTAAACACAGTGTCAGTAGCTGAACTTCAGTGTTCCAAGCCCGACTCTTTTAGCTCACGTTTGACTTCTGTAATAAGTGGGTCAAAACACAGTTCACTGGAGACAAGTTAGTTTCTTACATCGGTTATTAATAGCTGATATTACTGAACATTTTAGACAAGCTCTCTTTCTCCTACATGCTCTCTCTCATGTGCTTGCTTTCTTGCTCTCACTTGCCCTCACTGTTGCTCTTCCTATCACTCGCCTGCACTCATTCACGCCCTTGCTCTCCCTCATACTCTTTCTCACTTGCTCTTGCTCACTCTTTATTCTTGTTCTCCCCCTTTCGTGCTGCCTCATTCACCCTCACCCTTTATCATGCCCTCTTGCACACCACCTTGTACACACTCTCTCTTTCTCTTCATTTCCCTGTTATGCTGTCAAAGCCAGACTCCTGAATTCCAGCTGCCTAGAAAATCCTTTAAAATACCTTCTCAATTTATAAGCTTTTAGAGATGCACAGTCATACTAACTCTGTTGGCCTGTCTCTCATTGCCTCAATTACCTTGTACATATTGTTACTGCAAAATGTTTTTTTGAAAAGTGAGGCGTTTTTAAATGGATTGTAGATTGACTCATATTTTACAATATAAACACCTACATTTTATTCTGTAATTACAGTCCTGGAACACTTTCTGTTTCTTCTTACTTCTGTGAACTAAAGCTCGGTGTGGACTGTGCATATGGCTCTTGGCTTTAAGTAGCAGTAGTTAACTTTTCATCTGTTTCAGCTCTCTGACATCCATATAATTGCAGATTGACTTTTTGAAAGTTTGGTGAGGTTTTTAAGTTCTGAAATTTATTTTCCTTATTTCTTGCAAGAAAAACAAACGTGAATTTATCTGTTGATTCATACTTTCTTCCCCACCTTCTTTTTACTACTCCAGTAAACAAAATGAAAGACCAAAGGCTGAAGATTTCTCCATTTTGTCAGAAATCCCTTCCCTTCAAAACCAAGCTATTTTTATTTATTAAAATAGTCCTACTGGTGTGTTTGGTTCAATTCACTTCATAAAGTAGGCAGTATCTAATTTAATTTGTTTCAGAGAGTACGTTTTTAGATGTGAAACTGTATTCTCAGAAACAGGATACAAGTGACTTCTCACATGTCTTTGTTGTTGAGAGAATACTCAGGACACACAGAGTCAGATCCCACACAGTAAAACACATGAACTTGAAGTGTCACATGATGATAAACCACTTGTATTAATATATATCCATCATTATTTTTCTGCCTGTGATTGTTCATTTAGTATGTACAGATTTTGTATGCAAGCGGCATACAAAGAAATGAGAAAGTTAAAAAAGGACTTGCAAAATATAAAGAGAAAATTTAGTTGAGGTTAAAAATGTACTCAACCCCATCTCATTAAATTAATCTTAAATATTAATTTACAAATGTCACTATTGTAAGTTTATGCTTGAAGGTCACAAATTCTAATCCTTGTTTAAAATCTGGCTATACTCTATGAATGTACTTAATTCTAAATTCTTAGGAATAAAGCTTTGGGCTGATTTTCACGGACTGGAGTTGGATCATTAATAGTAATAAAGGCTGTGTCTTTTGCAATTAATATTGGAAAATACTTTTTTTGTGATGGGCAAGCAAACAAGCTAAACTCATTGCATCAATTTTTTTTTTTTTCCCACAGAGCAAGTAGGCTAACGGGATTTTATATTTTGCAGGTGAGTACATACGACTTAGCTTTGAGATTATCACAAGCTGAAAATGCCCCAGTGTTCTGTTTTGCTTGTCAAATTCCTGAGCACACAGATTTTTTTTCTACTGGAGAGTTCAGGAGCACAGGATATGTGCTCCAGCAGGATGCCCTGGCTCACAGTGAGAAATAAATAGGACGAGGCATTCTGAATATGACTGACTAGAGACAGGTTGGGACTCTTTATAAATCCATGTATGCACTTGCATACAGGGGCAAATAACTTTCTTGCCTTGCATGCGTTGTCTTCAGAATATGTCTACTGAGATTGAGGTTTGCCAAAACATGTTTGAGAAAACCGTTTTGACCATCCTTACTGAATAAATGGGGCTACTAATATAAAAGGGATTCAATAATTACATGCTCTAGCACTTTATATACAATTACCTTCCAGGGACACTTGCCTTTTAGCCCAGGAACGCGTGACAGATGTTAGCAGAGTTGGTTTTATGGATTTTTTTAATACCTTGGAAAAAAATTGTTTCATTACATTTCTGGTGCCTGTGCACAGGTTTAAAAGAAGAACAAGAAAATAGGATATGTTTTTTGGGAGGGAGAATGGGTAGTATTATAATTGGCCTTTGAGTTAATTTTTTTTTTTCGGAATTATGACAGTTGGATATTATCAGTATATTGTCTGTTAACCAATATTGTAACACTCTCAGCAACAATTCATGTAATGGAATTATTTTACTGAGCTCTAACTTTTGGTTGTCAGAAGGATTTTAAGCTGCTGCTTTGTTGTGGGGTTTTTTTCTCTCCTTTTTTTTTTCTTCTTTTTTCTTTCCTGTTTTTTTTTCAAATGAATCATTGCAGTCTTTTGCTACTGTTTTTGTGTTTACACAAATGGGTACCTTAAAAATGTTACAAACATAAAAGCTAAATTGTTTTGACATCAGATGTTCCAGGGTAGATTTTTGACAAAAATGGAGTGTAGACTGTTTTGCCAGCCCTAAAGGGATAATGTAATGAGTGCATTAGTGTCTGGTATAGTTTCTTCATTATTGCAAGCAAGCAGATTTTTCTTTTTAAATTACTTAATTGAAGCCAAGGTAAATTTTCCTAACCAGTAAATCAGTCTAGCATGCATTTTCCTTCTTCAGGAAAGAAATGAAGTCCTCTGTTTTCTCATGTGATCAACTGTTTTACTGGTTTTTTTAAAACCAAAAAAATACAGACCAAAACAAAAAAACCCTTTGGCCAAATGAAGAGGACTTTCCTACTTTTATCTGGGGAAAAGACAAAATAGTATTTGAGCATAATTTTAAATATCACTCTGGTGTAGGGATCAGTCATGCTGTTTCCTTGCCTTTTCTATCAAAAATATCTGTGAAACTCTCTTGTTCTTAGAGAGCAGATCATAAATAACCACATTTCTCCCAGAGTCTGACAACTGCCTGTTTTTCATCCCCAGCTGACTTTGCTGATCCTGAAGAAACTCCATAGTATACAACAATAGTCTAGCACAGTAATGAGTCTGCTTCCTAAACAAGCCAGCCCTGTGGATGTCTGCTTGCCTTTTATTTTCAGCATAATCTTTATTCTAAGCAAATGTAGAATTCACCTGTAATAATGCGGTGTGTATTTAAGATACTACAAATATCAGTGAACAACCTTTAATAGGACATAACAGTTGTCAGGATGTGTTGGTAAAGATTTCCCAGAAGAGACTATATTTCAGCTAGAAAAGGGCAAACCTGCCAACTTATTTTGAGATTAGAAGCACAATCAGTGGGCATGTTCCACCAACTGCACAAAGAGATATTGAAGATAATACTTCATCTTCAGATGAAGCATTGCCCTTTCTCCAAAATAATATCTAATTATTAATGCTTGCCCAAGAATAGCTGTGCTGCTTCATGCATCTCACCTTTTTAAATACCTGCACTTTTAGACTTGGTCTTTAGGATTTGGAACATCTAGCATAACCTTTAGAGTTTAATTTTTGGTATAAATTAGGTAAAGAAAAATCATCTATTAACCATTAACAATAGAGCTAGCAGGTCACCCTTGACAGTGACTAATAATCTTCAAAGAGAACTCCATGATGAAAAAACAATTGCTGAGACACTGATGACAGCCTATCAGAAAGTTATTAGCACACATCACATTATCACAGCAAAAATAGCAAAATACTTTCTTTGCTCAGAGAGTAAAGGATTTTAGAAGATAGGGAAGATGCATTCACAAAGTTTGGCTTTCTCACTGTATATGGGGAGTATGGATGAAATGGTTACAAGCATCAAAAGAGAGAAGGGACACATGGACCCATCATAAACGAATTTTAGGAGAGCTCTGTCTTCAGTTGGTACTGACACTTTCTACTGGTTACTTTAGTTGTGCATGGGACTTGGATGAGCAAGGCACTGGAATTTACAGCAATTATACAAAACAAGAGAAGAACACGCCTCATTACTATGTTTCTGCAGAACTGTATGTCTCAGCAAATGTGAGTAGTTGGTGCTTTTAAACATGTGAAGACATACCTCTTCCTCTGTAAGACCAATGGTCAGAAAGACCTGGATTCTGGGAGCTTGTATCCACATATTTTGCTTATGGGAATTCTGTTATTCCTGCTCTTAAGTAGGTGCAGGAGTCCTATGATTACTTTGTCTTATCAGAATTGTCATGAGGTATTCAGGTGTTTCTAAGCATTACATAGGTGCTGTGTTTCTAAAAATTAAATGACTTGGCAAACCTTGAAGATTAGTAAATGGATAAACTCAAACTAAACGTGTTTGGATTCAGTGTCTCCATCCTATCTTTGTTAGTACTGTAAAATTTTACCTCTTTCTATTTAGTGTTTCAAAAACATGCACACTGAAAGTTATTTAATTAAATTAATCTGCTTCTGAGTTAAGCTACAGATGTGCAAGGCTCCAGAGGTTAGCTTAAGGCTGAGATTCACTGCAACTTCAAACAGGAGCTCTCTGTTTTGTACAGCAGAAGAAAAAATGAGACTTTTTTCATTTCCTGTTAAAGGTCATGTTGTTTTTCAGAAAATGTGCTCAGTATTTCTCCTTTAGTCGTGTTAGCATATTAGCCTTTGAGGGAAGAAACACAATGAGTTTTCTTCAATTGCATAATTGCTCTTGATCCCTATTCAGTGTGATTTGCCACTTCCTACAGAACTGAGGAGCAAAATTGACAAGATTACTATGACCAGTCATCTTGTTTTGGCACAGCCAATGCCTAAGTCTTCATGTTACAGTCTGTAAAGATTAGTTGCTTGATACTGCTAGAAACAGAATTTAACAGAACCTGGTTTTTCTGGAGTTCCTGAGCTCCAAAAAGTGTCCAAGAGTAGACAAACTAATGAAGTATGCATTAGACAAGTGGACAGGGAGCTGGACTGCAAAATAGCTGACCTGCTGGCCTCAGAAGGTTGTGATAGTGGCATGAAGTCTAGCTGGAGGCCAGTCACCAGTTGCATACCCCAGGGTCCGCGCTGGGGCCGATACTGTTATCCTTGACCTGGACAACAGGGCAGAGTGCGCTCCGAGCAAGTTTGAAGAAAATGTAAAGCTGTGAGGAGTGTTTGGCACACCAGATGTCTGTGTTGCCCTTCAAAGGCATCTTGACAGGCTGGATAAACAGGCCAACAAGAATCTCATGAAGTTCGACAAAGACACAGGCAGGATCCTGCATCTGGTGAAGGATAACTCCCTGTGCTAGTACAGACCAGGGGCTCACTGTCTGAGAAACAGCTTTGCAGAACAGGCACTGGGGGACCTGTTGGCCCAAAAAAATTGTGCATGAGCCCCTGGGGCAAAGAAAGCTGTATTAGGAAGAACATTGCCAGGAGTTCAAGAGAGGTTACCCCTGTACTCTAATCATTCCTGGTGAGACCATATCTAGAGCGCTGTGTCTGGATCTGTCCTCTCCAGTACAAGAGGAGACATGGACATAATGGAGCAAAGATCAAAAGAGGATTCAGGGAGTATATACATGGCCGTACAAGGGGAGGCTGAGAGAGCTGGGATTGTTTAGCCTTGAAGAGAAGGCTCAGCTGCTGCAGGGAGAGTTTGCTGCATTTGGTACACTGTAACAGGCTGCCTGCAGAGGCTGTGGAGTCTCCACCCTATGAGATATTCAAAACTCAACTGAGCATGATTCTGTACAACCTGCTTGAGAGGAGGGGTTTGGACTAGGCAATCACCAGTTTCTGAGATAAGCTGTGATTCTGTAACTTGGTACAATCCATGAATCCCTGGTACAGTGCCAGATGGAAACCATCACAGCCTCTTCATGAGGCCAGTGGTTATTTAGCCTGAAATAAAGGTAGACACATTCTGCTTTTGACTAGACTGATCCACACAAATAGGAATAGAACTGCAGTTTTATTGTGCCAGACCTGTTTTCTAGCTGCTTCCACAATATTGACCCGCTTAAATGGAGATAGAAATTAAGTTTCAAGCGCTGAACATATTCAATTAATAGAGATTGCTGAGTAACTCTTTTGCAAAGCTCCTAATCTGCAAACACTTTTCTAATCGATAACTACTTCTGTTCAATATAACCCCAAGGTGACTGTATTCTGTCAGCCGAGAGTGAGACATGGAGCTCTTGAAGACCTGGAAAGATTCATGTCTTCAGGAAAGATTTTCATTTTTTTTCATTACACCCTAGAGTAGCATGAAAATCAGCATTCCTCATTCTCTTCCCTTATTGGTATGCTCATCTCTTAGCTGCACAAGGTTTCCAAGAGATTCTTTTTCTACCGTTCATGCTGTGATTTAAGGGTCATTCCCTGATGGGACATCTGTTGGTGGGTAAATGCTTGCATACCTTCCCCAAATTCTTTGTGTCTTCTACTTCAGTCATTAACTAAGTCCAAGCCAAGAAGTGACATGTTTAGAGAATTTCCAACAGTGCTGTGAGTGAATTGAGATATATTGGCCAAATTTGACCATTATGTTACATATACATTACAATGTATTCTTGCTGTAGTATGTTTTAATCCGCATTTCATGATAAGGAAAGCCTCTTTGAACTTACCTGCAATGCGTAGTGGTCTGATTAATGAATATTCATACAGAGAAAATGGTGTCTGTTGTGATGGACATCAGGAGAACAGTAATTGGTTTCGGGATTGATGGATGTTTATGCTGTAGTTTACCCAAGACAGCGCATGCTGGAAGCATTAGCATCCTGTTTTCCTTGTCAAAGCTCAAAATGAGTGGAAACAATTTTTATTTTTTTTTCTGTGCAAGTTGAGTAAGTGGCAGTTTTTAATTTTACACCATTTTTTCTGTCAAGTCTCTCTCTAGGTGGCAGAAAATTGTTGCACGTGGTAAATCTCTTAGCGCTATTGTCAGGGGAAAAGAGTTGCTGGTTTAGATGATGCTCCTGAGTAGCACGGAATTTCTTTTATTTGACTTCAGAGCTGCATCAGAAGTAGCTGGTTCTCCTCTATGACCCTGAATCAGACAAACATACGTGTGCTCAATACCTGTCACTCAGCCAGCAGGAACAATAAAGCTCGTTCAGCATATTGTTCCAAAGGGACCCACAGTCACATCAGGTCCCGTGAAATCTCTGTGCCCGTAAGATGCAGGCAGATAATCAAACAGAGGAGGAACACCAAGAAAATGGCCAAATTCACAGATCCTTGGGGAAAAAAAAAAAAAAAGAATAAATTTCAGGCTTCCAAGCAGTTCCTTTATTACATCTTTCTTTTACTGAAAGGAGGTACCTGTTCAAATGGTATTGAAAGAAATAAACATTCAAATGACAACAATGTGCTACAACCTGCAAGCCAGAGATATCTGTTACAGGAATGCAGTGCAGTTTCACGTTGCAAGACATGAGGAATTTTTGCATTCCACAACTAAAATGCTGTATATGAAACTTGTTTATTTGCAACTTGTTTTTCCCCAAATGCATCAGTACTTCAAGGGCACATGCTAAAAAAGCAGATGGATTTACAGATGGAACAAGGCTGTTATGGATTTCATATCTTATTTTTGTTGCTTGAGAGAAAGTAGGAAAAATTGCCTGATATGTAAAATTGATGATTAATGTCTAAGTACTTACACGTGACAATCATTGGGAAAACAACTTCATTTTTCTGCAGGGATTCCACAGAGAAAATGGAATACACAGAAATTTTTCTGTTCATTCATCCACATAGCAGTGGAAAAGGCTGAAGGTAGACTGCACAAGTCTATCCTTCAGTCAGCTTACTCTAAAATGTAGTGGGATCACATTGTAAACCAATTTTATCCCATTGATCAGGTGGAGCTTGAGAGATGGATGGATTTTTCTTGATCATTAGAGTAGCAGTCCTTTGTATCTGGCACTTACTCAAGGGTAAGTAGTGCCCTGTGCCTTGTGAACATCATTTCATCAGTTCTTGCAGGGCAGCAAAGCTATATTACAAGATGCTGTTTCTGATGGGACAGAAAAAAAAAGTCAACAAAAGCATGTTTTGCAATTTTACATGAAGCACAGCCTTTCTGAATCAGTTTACTTCTCTGAAGTCTAACTGAAGTGTTTTTATGCAGCTTGGAGGCATACATTGCTTGGGAGCAGACTGCACTCCTGTTTTCTGTGTGTGTGTGTTTGCGTGCCTTGATCTCTCGTTCTACGAAAAAGCCTTTTTCCTTCTCGTGGCTAGTGAGATTTATGCAGTTGGCAGGCATTTCAAGTTGTAATTGTGAGTAGCTGGATGTTAACCCAAACGCTTTCTTTGCATGCATGCAATAAGCAATAGGGGGGAAAAGAACGAAAGGGCAAACTAGCTTGCTTGGTTATACAAACAAATTGACTACTGCTGCCCATCAAGTCTTTCACTGCAATAGGGACTCGCTGCTCTTGTGAGTTGCTGGTGCCAAGACTATTACATGTTGTACCTACCATCAAATCAGCTTTCTATACTAATTAAAGCTCTTGGAGTTCTCTCTTGGCATCTTGTGCAAATTGGCTGTAGCTTTGGACATAGGCATAAATATGTGGTTGTGTCAGTGTAAATTCTCAGTACCATTTATTTTGATTCCTAGAACGTGGAAGAATAGGGCTTAATATTTTCAGCTTCTTTCTACTACTTTAATTAAAATCAATAACTGTCACCGTGATAATGGATGGTCTTCCTGGACAAGAGCTATTGGCCTGTTCAGAGAGAATAGAGTGAAGGGAAAAGAGTTGTAAGATCATGAATTGTCTTACCCACTAGATATGATGTCAAGATCTTACAAACAATAATTTTTTGCATTTGTTTTTGAGAGAAAAGGTGAGAGGATGAATGGGAGTGGATAGTATTTAAAAATAAAAAACCGATCTCGAGCTGTTTCTTTTAATTTAGTTTCAGAGATGAATGGGGAGATTCTGTTCTAAGCACCGACCCTGACTTTTGCCAATGCTGTATTTCCAACCTGAAGAGATTTTCAGACTAAATGGAAATCACACAGAGAACTCTGTCACTACTTAGACTCTGTCTTGACAGTCAGTCTTCATTTTGGGTGCTGGCCACCACATCTCCACTACTCAGTCAAAAATTAAGTTTAAAACAGTGTGTTTGAACTAAACGTCTCTCTTGGGAATAAATGGAAATAATATGTTAAGGTATTTTTTGTTCTACACCTGGCAAATCCAGAGAGTCTTACTGCATGTTGAATTGTTTAAAGTGCAGAAAACATCCCTGGTATGATATATGTAAGAAATGAATGTATCAAATGTATTCTATAAATAAAGCAAGCTATTCTATTAGGCTGTGCCTTTCGGAAAAATAATATGCAGCTTGGCAGTGTCAGAAACTATTTCCTTTTTCTTCTTTTATATTACTTCTTTTTAGTTTAGGCCAATCTTTTTTCTATTTCATTTTTCCACACAACTCAGCTCATCAGGGTAACTTTTATGGCCACTTTCTTTAAGGCAACAGAACTTTCATGAGTGAAGTTTACTTGCTTTAGGATTTGGGGATAAGTTATGGGGGAATGGTCTAAAATCATAAAGTAATAAGTGGGTACTCATTTGCATTCATGGAAAAAACCAGAACATTGAAATTCCCAATAAAGCTGCCACAAAGCCTCACAGCTCCTACCTTAAACAAGGATGCAGAAGCCAGAGAGCATAATTTTGATACCAATTAAGAAAGTCCAGTTAGCTTTGTCTGAAATTCATTTAAATTTTACAATAACCACAAAAAAAAGAAGCTATTGATTAAAAAGTTGTTATCAAGCGGTTCAAGCTGGAGGCTTGATTTCTCTTTCTGGTTTTCCAGGCATTGTCTGTCTCCTCTGCATTCCACACAATTATTTTCTATTCCTGCTAAGCCAGTTGGACCATTTAGGGAGTAAAGCTTCATAATTTAGTGTGTTCGTGCTGCCATGTCTATCTTAATATTTTTACTTTTTTATAGACAGAGAAGCTTCTGAGGATGGTACTACTTACAGAACAATAAACACAAGGAGGGAAATACTGGCATCATCACATTAAAGTTTGCCTTATATGTTCTTTTAAAACCCCCCTTGACCCCTTTGTCTGCTGGTATACAAAGTAAGTTGAGGGCAGGTTGCTGTACCCAAGTGACTGGTGTATGCTAGGGTTTTTTTGTGCTCAGATTGTCCCCTGTAAAAACACTGAAATGAAACAGCAAAAATTAATTCCTTTTTGTTGCTAAGACAGGAATGTTTGAAGTAATGTTACTGATTCTCACTGGGCATGATATAGGTGGATGAGATGGACAACTCAGTCTTACCCCAGAAATAATGAGAATGTGTAAAGACATTTTAGTCAAATATGATAATAAAATACTACATCTGCCCATGAGTCTATGCCCCAATTTGTAAATAACAATGGCTTTTGTGATCAGGTGTTACAGCAGGCAGCATTTCATTTGTTAGGACATAGGCTAGTGAGCTCTAGAGAAGTAGTGAGGTTAATATGCAACATGCTACAGCTACTAAAAGCTGAATCAAAAGTGTTCCTTTTCTACATACTTTTCTGTGGTTTTATACATTTTATCTTCTGCTTGACTGGGTCTTTTGTCACAGTATCAAAAAAACTCCAGAAAAACCAAAACCAAAAAAAAAGCCTCTAATTCTGAAAACGCAAAGAGAAAAAAGGCTCTTGCAAGACAAGACAATGCATTGGGAATATATCTTGGACTGGTATTTAATTAGATTTACTACAATGTCTCTTAGAGTTAACTCAGGAAGGAAGTGGCTTCTCACTCGTGATCATCTAAAACATTGGAAATAAGAAGTGAGAAAATGATAGAGTCTGTGATTCATTCTATTTTTCACTTAAAAATATGCAATTGCACTTTAAAAATTGTCTGTAATTTTGATTTTTTTTTTTTTTCTGTTTTAAGTGCTCTGGCACAAAATGGTTTAGCTAAATCATTTATTGCTGGATATATCTGAACATTGCAACTGGAAAAAACATCTTACCATTATGTTTTCTATCTTGATCCTTGATCCTGATCACAGGAACTCCTGTTCCTGTGATTTTAGTTAGGTTCTGTTTACAAGTTAGGAACCTTTTTGACTTTTGTGTTTTGTGTGACTTCGTGATTGAGGTCACGATGCAGATTTAAACTGTGATTTTAGCTTAGAGCTCCAGGCTATGCTTAAGCACTGACTCTCGGGTCACTCATGCAGCAGAATTCATTGTCTTCCTCCAGTCTGAAGTTGTCCAACTGTCCCCTCTTGTCCTGTAAAAACTGAGTACTTGGACTTTTATAGTTGCCGTCAGCGCAAGCATCTGGGACCTCTCTACGTAGTTTTTGCAATGCACTTGTGAGGCCAGGGCAATAACAGATGAGGAGAAACTGGGAATAAGGGAATTACTCATGTTTTTGCCATTAGGAAATGGAGAAACTGCAGGGTGTCTTGGCACTTCCCTGACTCTACCCAGATTCGCCCAACACCAAATTCTGTTATTATGTTGTACATACCTTGTTATTCAAGCACTCTTTAAGAAGCTACCCTGAAACTGGTAGTGATTGGGGTGGGAGGAGTGATTGGATAGGAATAGCACTGCAGGCCGTGTTTTAAAGTATTTTTCTGACTAGTATAGTGATTTGCATTTTATCCATCCAACATGCTATTTGTTTATAAATGGCCTGTATTCTTGCTAGCAGAATGTGAAGAACAATGGAGATGATTTCATGCATCAGGGTGTCTGTGCACACAATAAAATCCCAGGAGAGGGAATAAATTTGGGGAGTATGGGAAGTCTGAAGCAGAGTCTGGTGTATAACTAGGGCTTACTTTATGAAAAAAAAACACAAACAAACAACCAATCAAAGAAATATCTGAAGACTAAAGAATGAAATATCCTTTTGCTCATATGGAGAGAGGGTGTTGGATTCTTCCTTTTCACTGAGACTGGTTGCTTGCTGACCTGGCCAAATACATGTAGAACATAATTTTTATAATTACTACAAGCAATGTGTTTTGTTTTCCACATATTATTTTTCTGCCTGGATGACATTTTCTCTCCTGTTAAGGAGATGTTAGGCAAAAACTGAGTTATTGCAGCCACACAAATGGGATGGCTCATGTTTCTTAGCTGGTCTAAAATGGAGTATGTGGTAATTACTTGACAGATTAAGAAATGGGTGTTTTATTTCTTTGTCTCTCTAATCTCATTATTAGAGAACATTCTCTTATAATGCAATGAATAATGGCATTCAATGGTTTCTATTAGAAATGTAGAAAAAAAATGTCTGAAGAATTCAGCAAAGCCCCAGTGTTGTGCCTTTGGGTGTTCTGAATGCTGATATTTTTCGAGGGTTTTCTGACGAGGCTTCTTTTCAGTTTGTTATTTTGCACAGTTTTTCCCACATAAACCTTTGAGTCATATAGACCTTTGCTGACTCCATCTGTTCTGACCTTTACTATTTAGTGTTCCTGTAAAGAAAGACACAAGGTCTATGGTGATAAGGGATGGAACAAATGTCCATCCCACCTGGAAGTGAAATACTAGATGGTTTTAGGGTTCTTTCGTGAGCTCATAGTAATTATTTTTTATAAGCCTCCCATGAATTGGATTAGAATAATAATATTTATGTAAACTAGTAAGGTCTTTTTTTGTTAACCCTAATACCAGAGCATGGCATGTTTCATAAGAAACAGCAAACAGAACTCAAGACCCTTATGAGGTTCAACAAGTCCAAGTGTGCGTTGCTGCACCTGGACCGGGACAATCCCAGACGTGATTACAGACTGGGAGATGAACTCATCTGAGAGCAGCCCCACAGAGGAGGACTTGGACCTAATCTGGTAATGTGCACTTAAAGCCCAGCAGGCCAAACAAATCCTGGGCTGCATCAAAAGCAGTGTGGGCAGCAGGTCGAGAGAGAGTATTATGCCCCTCTACTCTGCCCTTTTGCAACCCCACTGGAGTGCTGCATCCAGCTCTGGGGGCTCCAGCATGGGAAAGACATGGATCTGTTGGAGCAAGTCCAGAGGACGGCCATGAAGATGGTGAGAGGGCTGAAGCATCTCTTTTGTGAAGACAGGCTGAGAGAGTTGGGGTTGTTCAGCCTGGAAAGAGAAGGCCCTAGGAAGATCTTAGAGCAGCACTTAAAAAGCTTTTATAAAAAAGAGTGAGAGCAACTTTTTTAATGGTGGATAGTGATAGGAGAGTGGTTTTAAACTGAGAGATTTAGGTTAGAATTTAGGAAGAAACTCTTTACTGTGAGGGTGGTAAGACACTGGAACAGGTTGCCCCATCCCTGGAAACATTCAAGACCAAGGTGAATGGGGCCCTGAGCAACCTGATCTAGTGGTTGGTATCGCTCCTTGTGACAGGGGGTTTGGAACTAGGTGACCTTTAAGGACCCTTCCAACCCAAGCCTTTCTATGATATGACTCTATGATTTCCTAAATTACTAGTTCTGGCTGAAAAATATTTTACCTCCAACTAATAACTTTTATGAGTCCTTTTCAAATCCTATAATGCTTTCACAGGATGTTTCTGAGTGCATCTAGTTGCGGAGGTTCGACAAAAACTCTTTGGATACAGCAGTTTCTGAAGCATTGTGACTCCACCTTCTGAAGAATAGCTTTAATGTGTCCTAGCTGTCTTTCCCAGCCATCAGCTGCTTTGTAAATCGTGGCAGTTGATAGCATGTTGGGTTCCCGGAAGACAATTAGACAAACCTTTTTTTTTTTTTTTTATCTTTCCTCTCATCTCTCATTCCATCTGAACCTATCTCTTTTTCATGGTAATTTTAATGTAAACCTTTTTTGTTTGGGCTTTTTTTAAGGCTACGTAGTGTCTGCAGCTGAGTGCATTAGCGGTGCCCTGCAATCTGGGGCAGACAAGTTCTATATCAGTAATTTAATAAGTCATACATAAAACAAAACAGCATAGATTTATTTTGTTTTAAAATTGAATAGGGTCAGCTGTGTGAGCAATGTATCTGCCAACTATTGTCATTGTCCTGTCTTGGCAAGCTCGTTTATCTTGGTTAGTAAACAACTTAAAAGGCAGAGAAGGTGGATGGCTTAAGGGAATGTTATTAGGACACAAAATCTCTGATGTCTCATGTCTTGCCTAAATCCAGGCTAAATAACTTATCAGACATCTCCCACCAGTAGGCAGTTAGGGGATGCAGCTAAATATATGACTGTTATTAGCAGGTGACAGTGGGACCCGCAGTTGTCACAGCTGGGAGGTCAGCACAGTTAAATCAATCACATTCAAGATGCCTGCAGAGAAAACAGTAGAGGTGAAAGCTTGTAAATTCTGATAATCACCAACATTTGAGGTGCATACATGCTATCGGAGTCTTTAAATGTAAGGGCCAGTGACTGGAAACCTTAGGCATAGATGCTGATCCTAAAACTTTTTTCTCCTTTTAATCCTAAATTCTTTGGTATGTGGAATGCTTTATGTTTTCTTGTGTGAAACCATATGTTTTCTTACATGCGAAGCAGTTCGAATAAGCCACAATAGTAAAAACTGGTGAACGGGTTGTTTTCCAATCACTTATTTTCTCATGCCATCCATTCAGTAGTCCTATAGTGATGAATATTACACCAATTTGGAAATGAAGTAGTTTAAGCATGGATACACAAACATGCTGGATGGTGAGGAAGGGCGTTCTCTGCTGAAGAACCACAGTAAAACCACTATAAATTAAAAACATATAATCTGCCTGCATAAAAACCAGCAGGAACTTGCAAAGCATTTCTGGGGCCGTTAAAAATGACTGTATTTCCCAGCAGAACTCATTACCCTAAGAGCATCCCTGTGGACTCTAAGGACCCCAGTTATATTTGAAGAGTATCTCAAGAGTAGTTGCTTCCTCTGGGCCTGAAAGCAACACTGTTTTCTTCTTTTTCTGAAGGCAGCACATCCTTAAAAGGATATATTTAAAGGAGAAAAAAAAGTTTCAGAATATACCAGGTGTTATGTCGATACCTGCAAAGCTACTTGTCATGTCAACTGTAAAACTTGGAAAATTCTATTGTGAAAAAGTTTGAAACACTTGAATGATAGAAATCGATAATAGAAAACTCCTATTAGGGTCATGTATACTACTCAGTATTCAGACTGCAATAAATCTCTCTGGTCCTATTGTCCTTTTCTTTTTCATTGAAGTAACATATTTGCAATGTATTTCTCTGTTTTACTCCAGAAGAGTGTTTAACAATGCACTTTATGTTACTGTTTGCCTAATTTCTGAAAGCTTTTAATTTTTTGTAGTGGAAAGATTAAGTTGTTTGATTTTATTTTTTTTTCTTCCACAGAGTGAACAATGATGAGAATGTGCATTTCTTAGGTGAAATTAATTATCTGAAAGGTGCTGAATCAGGCCTCAAGTCTGCTCTATAGAAATGTTCTTCAGCTTTGCAGATAAAGAAATTCAGTGGTCTATAATGCTTCTGCTTTGTTGCTGCTCATTCTTTGCAACATGGAACAAAATGTATGGTAAAAATTTCGTAAGATAGAGGTCAGCAAAGAAGTCTAGCGAGCCAGTTAGAGGTTTTCCTAGGAAGCTGTCAAAGCAAGGAGTACAAAGTGTGGCATGGGCAGGTGATACTGGCTAGCGGTCTGACTAAAGCTGCAGATTTCTCATGAGCAGCAATTTTTTTCTCAATGTGCAGGGTGTCAGAGTGCAGGAGTCTTTCTTGGAAGATAGTGCCACGGGTGTATGAAGGTATGAAGGCTATTGCCAGAGAACACCAGGAAACAGCTGGAGATGCCCTAATCGGATACTTGGAAACACAGGAGTAGCTGAATAGCTGTTTTGACTCTGTGAAGTTGACAACAGGGCCTTTCTTAAACTTCACAAGACTCCCTTTTCATACACTTTAGACAAGGATAAGAAACAGTGCTGATGTGAGGTTGGCTTGGTTGTTCCATTCACATTAAAGCATTGGGTTTTCCTGAAAGATCGGTGTGATGACCATCTTAAGAACTGTGCTGTTACTTGACCTACCAAAACAGCAGAGCAATGCAACCAACTCTCTGCATGAAGAGACTCAATATCAAAATTGTGGTGTTTACATTACACAAGATTAAGAAACTAGGTAAAAATAATTTGGCAAGAACTTCCCCTATTAGAGAAAATAAAGACAAGTGGAGTTTGTACAAACAGGAGAGAAAGGAAAATAAAAACATCATTTGAAACTCCTTGTCCATGGGTTTCACATTGGCTAGCATTACATTTTCCTTAGTTACTTAAGCAGACCATTTCTGTTGCAGCACTGAAGATAAAAGGCCAGAGATCAAATCTGCTGTATTATTTTTTAAAAACTATTTTTAACAAGATAACAATATTTATGAAAGCCTGAAATTATTCAAAGATTGTGTCACTTCAGTACAGCTTTGCGAGATTACTACCAGTAATAATAGGTTTGACTTTATTATTGGATGAAGATCTTCATTAATACATATAATCTGTTATTTTAAGAGGAAAAAGCGGAGGCCTCCATTTATTTAATAATTGCTACTTTTTCATTATTTCTTATTTTGGTACCCTGAGTTCTTTGTATGAAAACCAAATGCATGCGAAAGGACTGAAACAGCAGGATGTTTCTGTTTCAATGGCTGATGGTATCTGTTAGTAATTACTGTATCAGTGATAACACTGCCAGTCTGTGAAAGAAGCAGACTTCTAATAAACAATGGTGAAAAGTGAAATTCTTTCTTAGGAAAGGGTTTATCTACCAAATTAAGAGGCAACTGTTGATGTTGCTGTAGAGTTAAAATAAATGTATAAAAGATTAAAGCCATTGGTTGATAAAGTAGGAAGCTGCATGAATGAAGGAAAAAAATACAAGTTTTTGATGTTATCTGTTATCTTAAACTGTGAATGCAACCAAAATTATGAAGGATTGAATAGTATTGTTTTCAAGTATTGTCCTTTATTGTTTTCTTGATAAGCAGCTACTCAAGGAGATTAAGTTAAAAGTATCCATAATTTGACCTTGTTACAGATTTCTAGTTTGTCAGACAAGAGGATCAAAATTTACTGGTTGTGTGTTATTTTCCTCTCTAGTTTTTTCCTGGTGGTGTGTGGTGGGCTTTTTTAATTGTGAAAAACAGTTGTTGGAAAGAGCTAGTCAGAGTTTATAAGTTGTCTGACTACTGCACTCTCTGAGAACTTAAAATGTTCACTGAGAGGTGTTGGCATTTTATTTGTATAGTTCTTAATAAAGTACTTATCAAAAAAGAATAAAAAGCTAGGCCTGCCATAGATAATTTTGTCATCTGTTAATACCCCACTGAAGTGAGCACTGCAATCAGAGCAACTCATCGTTCTTGATCTTCTCCAATGATATAATTCTGTAATCCTTGTACATTTAGAGAGAAAATAGCAAGACACCATCCACTTTGAAACATTCTGCAGGTGGGACTAACCTGAGCTAGACATAATTAACATTTTAGTGTTAAAAACTTGATGATAAACTTAGAGCCAACTGTAAAGCTTATCTCTTTTAGTTCTCGTGAGGTGATGTTTTCCAGCCCACCAGAATCCTCTCAAGACAGGACCTAGCAGAGGGTCCTGATGAGCAGGAGCCAGGCAATTTGTTTAGTAAGATTTTTTCTGGTTCAGATTTTTTCAGGATTTCATCACATAAAGTATGTTTTAATGAGATGTGCTTATTGCAACAGCTGTAGCTTTTTAAACTGGAAACCTTTCTTCTACTTTTGCCTTATGAAATTAGTAAGCTTGAATATAACAGCAAAGTGAAAGGGCTCCTTAATGGCCTGGGAAGGCAGCTGGGCTTGGTCTTTTGAAAAAAAAAAATACTCTAGTGCTGCCTTCCCATTAAAGGACTTGCAGGGGGGTACAGTTAAGAGGGGAACAGTGTGCTGGTGACAGAGAGGGTACCAGAAGACGTGGGAGTCCTGAGGTCTTTCTTTAACCAACCAGACATGAAGAACCAATAAGTTTGCTCCAAGGAAGAGCTCTCAGTTTTTTTGCCTAATTATATGGGACTGCCCCTGTTCTCTGGCACACCTAAAATAAACTGGCTTGAGACAGCAGTTAACCACAGCAATTGCAGTGTTTTATTGGCTGTCTAGAAAACAGGGAAACAATGAAACTCTTTTACTCCCATTCTGGACCAAAATGAAAACAATCCTCCACACTCCCAAACCCAAAAATTAGAATATCTGATCACACTCAGATTAAAGAAAGTGTTAGACAAAATAGTGGACAACTTTCTTGTGATGAGTTGTCGAACTACACTATAACTTTTATCAAATACTTTTAGACATGTGAATGGCAGTGAAAGGCTTCCCAAGGATATTCCATGGATTCCGTCATGGGTTCAAGAAGGTCAGTCAAAGACTGAAGTGGCTTTGAGGAGACTATGACTGTCTTCCTAGACTGTGAGTCCTGAATAGAAGGCAAATGTCCATCTTTCTTCAGGTGTTTTACCAGAAGGGGAGAAAGGTACAATTGCTCTCACACTTTGAATTCTTAGGGCTTGCAACTTTTGGGGTTTTCTGCTTTATTCCCTTGAAGGTGTGCAGATCTGCAGAGGTTTTTCAGTTCATTTATAGTTGAATTTCATTGTCAGTGATACAGGTCACTTAGAAAATACCGCGCTGCCACTGACATCTTTGTGAATAGATAGTATTTTGCACACCATATATGTTGACATATGTCTTTCTTTTTTTATTCCTAGAAAATGCAACTTTGAATACAGAAGCTAACTGCATGGCCTTAAAAGTGAAAAGATATTTCCCATTCTATATTTAGGGGGAAGATTCCTGTAGAAGTTGTCTAAAGATTGATCATTGCTAGCTTTTCTCCTTCAGCTTTTTCTCCTTCTAGCAATTTTTAGCTGTTGAGGATTCTTCATTCTAGGGACTGTATGACTCACTAAGTTTTGTTACTCAGTGATCATTATTTTCATTTCTAATAACCAGCTAACTTTTTTTTAGGGGGGAGATGTAATAAGGAGGAGGCTCAGCAGAATTTTGATAATAATAAACCAAGTTGTGTTGTGTAAGTATTAGTTGGAGTAAAACAACTAGCTAAATGTGTGCAAGTGAGCTTAGCACAAGGCTCAACACCATCTTTCACAAGCTTGGACCGCTTTCATAGTGCTGTTTGTACAAAGCACCTAAAGTCAAGAGTAGGATACAAAAGCGACTTCTAAGAAGGCTGTTGAAGAGAATAAGCTGATTTCATTTCTTAATTAATATCACAGCTTCCTGCTCCATTTGCTGTAGTACTCAGCTCCTTGGATAACTCCTGTGAAGGTATCTTCTGTTGTGCCAAGACAGAATCACACACACACCACGTGGAGTATACAACCATTATCTGTTATTAATATATACAGTAATGAGCTGGGACTAACACTTTTGGGTGGAGATTTTATGTTTTCCTTCCATGAGTCTATCAGCCAAACATCTTGCAGTCAGATGTGGGAGAGTAGAACTCCATGGCATCTTGGGATGGAATGACACACAATTTTACGGAGTTGCCTCTGTTTTTTCTCTCAGACTTCTTGTTTTGTCACAGTGTTACCTTTTTCTGGATCTTTGATCTTACTCCTTGCTTGAAAACTGTTAGTGAAGTTTCAGTTTGCCCCTTTTCTTTCTGTGTTGTTTCTTTACTTATACTTTCTTCTCTTCCATGCTTTGGGAGCCTGCAATCTCTCTTGGCTTCTAAGATGAGAGTATAGCTATGGTTTCATTATTACGTTTTCCTCATTAAAACTGGCCTGATCACATATTTCCCATTTTCCACTGCATATTTAAGAAAAAAGGCCTTAGAAGTACTACTTATACTCATTATGGATATACAAGCAGTGCTTGAAACTAAACAAAAACTTCTGATTTCTGAAATTATATTTGACAGCTGTGATATCAATGGGCTTTTGCTTATAATTTTTCCATTGCAACTGAAAATTTAATCAAAATTTAGCACTAATAGGCTGTGTAGAGCTAATAGATTGCTTCATCTTTTTGTCATCAGACTGAATTAATTTCGTATTTCAAAGCTGTCTGGATTCAACAGCCTTGGCTAATTTAGCAAATGCAGTTGGTCACTACCCTGTAAAAGTGGTCATTCCACTCTCCAGCTATGACATTGCTAGGTCATGGAAGCATTTACATTTCAGTTGTGACACACATTGATTTAATACATTTACATCTTATCTCTATTGTGTTTGGGGTTATTATTATTGTTGTTGTTGTAATTACTATTATTATTATTATTATGGGGAGGTTGTTGTTCATGTAAACAACAAAATATGTGAATATGATGCCATGGTAAAAAAGAAAAATTTTGAGGAGGTTTGCCAGGAAAAAGAAAAAATGTTTGCCTCATGATTAGTGTTGGTTTTGCTAAAAAGTAATTCCTACAACTCAAGGAAGAAAAATATCTCAAAACTTTTTGCTGTTGTCACATCTTCATCTATGGTTTTCAATTGCCTATATTTTGATATTAAAAAGCATAAAGTTGTTACATGGGTCCTGGAACCTTGAGCTCAATTTAAAGAAGGGATGGCTAATTTTAATACTGTCTTCTCAGGCCATAAATTTCACAGATTATGAGTGTGAATAGCTGGAAGCAATGTTCTCTTTCTTTGGTTTTAAATTCCACTGCTGTTCTTTTCATGGTGTCATTCTTGCGCTTCTGAAAGGAAAAAAAGGAATACTGGCTGTCACAGGAAAACTGTAATGCCTCACAAAGGAAACCTATCTACTTCTCTTTTTCTTAGGATAACTAATTTGGGGGCTTTAAATCCTTTTTTAGCATGCTCTTCTTGTATATTTACAGTTTTATGAGTGCCTTTGTTGTTGCCTTCCTTAAAATGCGATTTTTCTGATGGTAGCATAAAAGCTTTCGAAACACAGCATAGTCCATTTGACTACTGGTTATCTGTTTGCTGTCTAATTTAATGTCCAAAGAGTGAGAAATAGGACCCTGGTATGCAGGGTCTATGTACTTTGCTTAGTAGTATCGTGGAAAGGAGTTTATTTGCTGTGAATGCTGTGCACAAGGAAGCAGTGGAAAATTTATCTGTTAATTCCAGCAACTTTTAGGAACCATTTTGTTTTTCAGTCTCTAAGTTCTGAATACCGTTAAAGAGCATCACAAAAAGTCTCTTACCTTGAAAAACTTGTCCATTACCTTTCGACTTGTCCATTATGCTCATGTTTTTCCTCCATCTGAAAGTCTCATCAGTCCTAGTGCTAAGGGGAAGAAGAGCTTGGCAGCATGATGTCGTTTTGCAAGGTGTTCATGAATGGGAACATTCTTTTATTTTTCATTAAAGAAAATGTTAATGTGACTCATTAAAAAAATTTCCCAAATTGCTCTTTTCTTTGCTGATCACACCTGTACAAAACATTTGTTACAAAGACCCAATCCCACAGACACACCTATGTCAGCTCTGAGTTCTCTGTTCACTTAACTGTCTCCTAGTCCACTCCAACATTTGTGTCATCTTACTCTACACTATGATTTCTGGAATAGAAGTGTTTAAGTATCCAAAGCTGTTAAAATATGCTGGTTTTTCTGGACAAAAAGCATGAGAATGTGACCAGATCAAATTCTGTTTGTATTTGTGCTATACTTTACCAGTCATTTTCTGTGGTAAAGCTTTCATATTCTTACTAAATTGTTCTGCACTTCATGAAGAGAAATCAATGTTATGTTGCAGGCTTTACATAGTCAGAAATATCTGTGGTTTGGTGCTTTGTCTTCACTTGTTATTTCATCTTTTTTTTTTGTTCAGTCCATACAGATGAATTTTCTAATTTATCAGTTTACTATACCTGAGATTCTCAGCTTCTTTTTTATCTTCTTCCTGTAGAAAGATGAATCTTTGTGAATCCTTGGCTCCCTGCGAGGAGTCTTTTGAAATTAATGTTTTCCCTAGTCATCTTTTCCTTGATGTGTATTGGAAGTGGATTTTTTTTTTATTATTTTTAAGACTACTGTCCTTTCCTCTTCTGTTCCTCAGTGGATTATTTCTCTTTCTCCTCTGTATGACTGTTTTAAATATTTTCTTCATGACAGTTGTTTACCCAAACTTTTTTCATGATATGAGAATATTTTAAGTGCTCTCCATATTGCTATTCAAAATATATAAAGTGTAGTATGTCTCCCTTTTGATAGTTTTCTGATTGCTTTTCCTCACTTTATTCTCTTCTGGGGAGAAGTAGTGTTGTTTGTTTAAGTGTGAAAGAGTGTATTTCCTGACCAGCTGCCATTTTTGTTCTCAGGCCTTGGGAAGACTCACTTGGTATCTGTGCAATTAAAGAAGCCTTGGTTGTACATGGAGGCAAATCTCTGGTATTTGGCTTTTAAACCATAACATGCAGGCTGCCATCAGGTGCAGGCTTACAGAGGAAATGTTTCAGGAGTGTAGCTCAGGATAAAGTTTGTATTCAGTATCTAGGCATTAAACATCAGTGATTCTTTATCACTGGTGACGACTTCATCACTGGTGATTACTTCATGCTATGACTGAAGAAACTCCATGTGTCCTATTTCATTTTTGTACTTATTTTTCTATCCTGCTGGGTGTATTTCCTAGTCTAAATAGGAGGGCATATTAAATTGCTATGCTTTTCATTCTGTTCTTGTAGTTTTGTAAAACACAAACACCTGATTTCTCTCTCTCTTTTTAAATCTGAATGCTAGATCTGTGGCAACTGAGCCAACCTGGGCAAAAATTAACTGATTCGTTAATTGGAATGGAAAACTTGGGCAAACTGCTCGTAATAGATTCTTCTGGTCTCCATCCCCATGCCAGATCTCTAAAAATTCCTTTAGTAATAATGATGCCTTTATTTGGTGTTTTCAGTGATTTGCAGAAAAAGCAAAAAGGAATGTCCTTGGGAATTTAGTGTCCCTTTCTCAAGCAAGGCAAAGCAGAATAATGGGATGCCATAACAAACTTATTTGCCTAAATGCCCCTAATAGCCATCTGTAACATATTTAATGATTTGAAATGATCATTGTTAGTGATGGTTCTTGTGAGTCTTAGGGAATTATTTGTGCTGTTCACCTTTAAGGTGTTAGACGAAGCAGTCAGACCAGGTGGGATTCTGAAGAGAGCACAGTAGAGATTCTTCCAGAAAACAATTCTGCCAGAAAATGGTAGGACTGGTTCCTGTTTTCCTGATAATAAAAGATGTCCAGGGGAATTATCCTTATATTTTGGGTGCCTAAAGTAGAAATCTAGAGCTAAAGGAATATTCCCGATTTTGTCTTCATTTCCTCCTTTTTTCCTTTCCCCATCATTATATGCTTAATTCATAGTATGTCAAATCTGTGGACATATATAGCGGCTTGTTAATTCAAGCATAGCTGGAAGCTTTTAGTGGTTATTTTTGGGCCATCTGGAACATGAACTTTAATCTTCCTAGGCTGTATTTTAAAAGGGCTGATGGAGCCATTTGCCAAAGTTTAATTTGACAGAAGAGTGGTTTTATCTGTTCTATCAATTAAAGCAGAGTCTATTTCTTATCAGTCAACAATGTTATCAGTCAATAACTGTTAAATGCATTATGTTTCCCATACGGTGACCATTCTGTCATTGTCCTTTTCTTCAAATATACCTTTTTTTTTTTTTAATTGGAGAACCTATTGCTTCTTTAACCAGGTTAACCAGAGCATGTTAATCAGGAATATAACTCTGAAATGTAACAAGGAACTCAGCCCACAGAACTCTGTTGAATGTAGAGGCTCAATGTAGCAGAACTGAAAGCAAAATGGGGATGACGCTATCCTGTCAAAATCACTAAAACCTTTTTCATTTCAAATTTAACTAAAGATCAGGTCTAAACTAATAAAAACCTTGTGACCAGTGCATGTTCATTTATCATGACAAATTCACTGCCTTCCAGAAAGCAAGCACCTGCTTCGTGTCAGTGTGTTTCTCAAAATAATAATTTGGGAGAAATGAATGTGGTCTATTGTTTAGCATCTTCTATGGTAGATGGAATATTGGTTTTAAGGTATGTTTATGTTTTGTAGTTGGGAACTTTCCACAAACATATTGTGAAGGTTTATTTTGGTGTCAGTCCTACAGAAATAATGCAGTATGGACTTCAAAGTGAGCTTCCTGGTATTACATATAAGTAAAAAGTAGTGCTGGGAACAGTAATGTATCTTTTTTCTCTCATTCTTCTGAGCCTTTCCTGAGCCTTAACAATGACTATTGATGACAGCACCTATGAAGTCTCCATAGCTGCTGTATTTTTCTCTTTCTATTGTGGTATCACTACTTGCTGTGCACTGAGTATTCCTAAATATCCTGAGATATTCAGCCAAGAATGACTCAGATTAGGCCACTGAAGAACAAAATTCACACCCACAGTACAGGTCTCACAATTTCTCTCTGTGAAGGTGGTGCTGGTGAAGACATATCAAAAGGAAGAAGGGAGCAATTATATGACTCCTCCTATCTTGAAAGATTCTGATTTTTAATAGGTTTTATGAGCTGTGCAGCATGCTTCAGCTCTGTCTGCATTCAGGAAAATATGCAAATGACTGAAGAAAAATAGAATTTGTAGTACTGAGACTTGCAAAGGGATATGGGTAAGGTGGAGGTTCTCAGGAATATTTCACTGTTTTAATTTGGCTCCTACATTTTCCTAAATGTGATCAGTATCAGGGAAATTCCATCAGGCTGTAGTGTGCCTAACACTGTGATTTGTAATCACAGTGTCCCACAGAAAACTGGTAGTTGATTGTACTCAAAAGTTCTAAATATTTGAAGGATTAAGTTACTGACAAATGAAAATGAAATAGTAATTCTGATGTTACCTTGATAGCTATTTCTGTAATTTTTTTCTCAAGAAAATTTTACCAAAGCACTTTGAGAAAATGAAGGCTCCATCAGGCTAACACTTGTATCAGGCCGTGTGCCTGATTCTCCATCTGGAATCTTCTTTTCAGGCAGTCTTTCTGACCTTGACTGTCCCAGTTGTTCAGGCAATGAGGTACAAAGACCTGTGTGCACAGCTCCTGTAGGAGTCGGGAGCTGATGGCCCTGTCTGAGGTCAGACATGCTAGAAATGGGTGAAGACCTCCAGAGAACTCTGCCAGTTTATCTTATGTATGAGCTCTCTGCTGCCTTTGGCAGCCTTTCAGAGACAAATACACTGGATTTTGCATATGCCAGGTGATTTGCACCATCTGCAGCACAGGTGTTTGTTGAGTGGAAGGAAGATGGACAGTTGGTAATTGATGTCAATCCTTCATTTGGAGAAGGAACAGCTACTGAGGCAGAAAACTCGGGAAATTAAGATCTTGGCATTTATGTAAACGAGAAATATCACAACTGGTGCTGTGTCCTGAGCCTTAATATCTCTCATTTAAATGCATGTACAAGGTGTAGAGTTTATAGATAATTCCTATAGGCTAGTGATCACATCTGTGTGGGCACTGCAAGTATCAGTGCAAGGGGACCTGCCATAATGAGATAAGAAATATATGTATGAAATAAAGGATGTGCTGTATTGTCTCAGCTGCTTGGTGTTGGAATGAGCAGCTCAGCTTTGCAAAGAGAAGGGAGTAATTTATATACGCATTTATAAAAATTAATCTTGCAGCTACTCCATCTTAAGGTGTTAGATTTTTGGATCTTGACAGATGTAGTCCCTAGGGCTGGCTATGGTGGTGGTGAAATGACTGACTGCAATGCTTATCATCATGGCACAGTAACAAATAGTTCAGTCTGGCAACTGTCATTTTCCTAAACCCTTTTTCATCAAGTGCAAAGTTCAGTTGAAAAAAAAAAAAATGTTAAAAGAAAGAAAAAAAAAGAAAAAAAGGTCCAGACAAAACAGTCAAAACAGTTCTGTGGCAGTTGTATGGGTATGGCTTGACTGTAGACCTTAAATCTCTACCTCATAATGCAAAGCATTCCCTCACAGATCCTGATGTGGTCCAGGCAATAAAAGGAAGCCACAGCCATCTAGTCATATTGCTCAAAATAGCTTAGTGTTGACAAAGGGGGTCTGAATGGACACTACAGAATAAATTAAGACAGGAAACTCTGGTCTTGCTTCCAGTAAGAAGCACCAGCGCTGGACAGTGCTAGTACAGAGCTCATTTTACAGTGAGCCTAGCACTGTAAATTCTTCATAAATTAGGTCAAAGCATAAATTGAATTAGACCACAACCTACTCGAGCTACACCATATTATATTCACTGAACTGCGATGCTCACTGTGAAGATGTGTTATTTTTGTCTTTTGTATAGGTCATAAGCTGTTTACAGAAACATGCTAAATTCGGCTCAAAGAGAAAGTTTTCTTTCAGGGACAGTTTGGGAGGAGGGGGGGTGATGGTATATTGTCCAAAAACTTTAGAAATATCTGATACTTTTTTGAATGATCCCATTAAAATGTTACTAACTCTGTACTGCCTGGAGAGTACAATTACCTCTTTTTCAAGGTATAAAAAAAAGCATCGTGGTCACTGTAGCATCCAGATTCATAAAATCTCTCCTCTTACTATGATTTTTTTGTAGTTTCTTTCAGAGATGAGCAAACAAAAGCCATTGCACAATGCCTGTCACTGTCCAGCAGACTGGAAATGTAGAGGTTGAGCAGACGGGTCTGGAGCCCAGGCTGAGGGCATGGATGTGAGTTCTCAGGGCTCTGCTGTGCATCACACAGATCTGTAATTGGTGGGTACATTAGCCCAAACAGAAACAGGTTCACACTGTGGCTGTGTTGCCCTAGTAGCAGCAAGTAAACTGTATGCAATTGTGCAATGCTTTGACTTATCAACTTCTTCAGTTTGCACTCCACCTGAATTGAAGAAAAAGGCGTGAATACGTATATATGCACACACAGATGCAATTGTACATTTGTCTGCACATGTATACACATTTGTTCATTTATATACATGTGTAAACATATATATACGCGTATATGTGCACCACTAGAAAGTATGGATGTATTATATCATCATCAGAATAGACTACTTCAAATTTTCATCCATAGTGTTGTGAAGGGAAGAAACAGAATTCAACTCAGAAACAGGTGAAGAGTCCTTGTTCAAATGAAGGATCCTGATATGATGGCAGTTTCCTGCATCACAGTGCTAGTCTGTAAAACATCTTTCTACAGAATATCACAAGATTACATTAGTGTATTTAAAATACTCCTGAAAGATTCCTGATTCTTTTTGTATGAAACCCAAGAGCATTTACAGATAATTCTATCATATTCCATCCTATGCTTTGGAAAGAAAAAGCCAAAATTCAGCTGTCTAGCTTCTCACAAGCTTACTAATCTATCTATAATTTTGAGCATTTAGTTGTGGGTGTGGTTGGATAATTAAAGCATATTCCATTAGCTCAAACACATAAGCATTGTTACCTGCACTGTGGTAATCCTGGAAAAAGTTTTTTTGACTTTTGTGGGGAGCTCTTCCTTTTCCAGTAGAGTTTATTAGAAGCAACAGCAGAAGAAAAATGTGAACATTTGAATATGCCCATAAATTTTTATTTACCCATTGCAATTTTTTTTCAAATATCCTATCACTTTGCTGTGTTTTTAGTTACACTTGTTTTCTGCCTTAACACAATTTTTTCCAAGGGTCCCTATTTGAGGAGACAAGAACTTGAGAAAATCAGAGGAGGTACTCTGGCTTTGTATTTATAGCATAAACAGTTTACTTTACATCTTTCTCATCATTTTAATCATTGTTGAAAAGCTGTCCTGTATGATTTTCAATATGCAGACTTCAATAGTTCCTTTAGGAGGTGTTTCTCGAAAGGCAAAGCTGGAAAGCCTGCCCCTGTTATTTCCTAATGTTGATCAGTCTACGGCCCAAACAAGAGCCTGTAGTGGGCTATATGCATTGCTTCCATCCTGAAAGGTTGCATAGGGCCTGATTAGCAAGCTATGGAGCTATGTGGAAGAAGGTGAAAGAAATTTGTTCCAGAACATCTCTCACATCAGAAGGTAAGAATGCTTATCCTTGGGACTGATTGACACCTTATGGATGTGTCAATCAAGTAGGGCTAACCAATCTGAGCAAGTGCAAAATGTTTGAACTATCTTGGCACTTTTTCCCACCCAGCTATTCCTATGGTTTTCCTGCTTTGTTTAAATGCAGGATTTTAGCAGTGGGGAGAGAAGGACTCTCTTTTTTCCTCAGTGTCCTACTCTCTTTTCGTGCCCCTACTTCAGTCCCTTAAATGTCTCTAGACCGTAAAGTGCACTAATGTTCTTTCAATACAGTCCTGTGAGGATTTTAAGAAAATATATAACTTAATGGCCAGCTCAGTCCAATGGCTTCTTAAAGATCTCTGGGCATCTCATCAACAGAGGTAGGTGGGAACACTGATGGTCTGAAAGTTTTCCTATCCAAAGCAGAAGGAAATCAGGATATTTGCAAGGTTTCTGTTGGGAGATGGAAGCTATACCAGAAGACTTAACAGTTCAGTGGCTGGGTTACTCACCCAGGATGTGGGTTCTAGATTACAGGTAAATTTCACTTAAAAAGGAAGATAAGGGTTCAGTATTTCCACCCATCTCAGCATACCAAATACTTGGAATATCACACAGTTGGAAGGAGGCTGAACTCAGTCCTCAAGGGAATTAAAATCATTGGGGTAGCTTGGGGAGCACTGGATGTAACTTTGCCATGCACAAAGCAGGAAGGAGAAGCAACTTGGCCGGTTTAACACGTCCCTGCATTTGGGCTGTTTGGTACAGCTCGGTCTGTACCCACTGGGGAGATGGCACTGCTCTGGGGCCTCCTGCTCTATCTGATCCCTCTTGGGAATTGTGTAGAAAATTTTGCATGGAGAAGAGATGTCTGAATTCAAATGTCAGTGCAGATCAAAGGGGCTTTCTCCCTGCAGAGAGTTTGTCTAGAAAAGGCTTTGTATTTCCGAGGGTAGTTGCTGTTTACTGGCCCGTGGTAACCATAATTACCCCTGCTGTTTGCCAGGAGGGAAATTCTAAGGCAAATTCCTATCCAGTCTGTTGGGGCAAAGCAGTGCTTTCCATTTTCCCTTGTGGAGCTACAGTGGGATCACTTCTGATGGCTGCCCATGCTGCCTTCCAAAACTTAGCCTGTTCTGTCTGTATCTCCAGCAGCCAGTGGGGAAGGAGTATGATGGCTTGTTCGTACATGTGTGAGTGTGTTTAGCTCAGTGCTGCTCTGAGCACGCATTTGTTGCCTCAGTGACTGACCTTTCAGGGCCGGTCTGAGCTCCTGCTGCTGCCGCAGAAGAATTTGCTTGTCACTTACTGTGTCTGTAACTCTTTGCCCAGTGGCTTGGAGGAATTGCTATGATATCATCAATTCTTGTGGCCTCTTCTACTTTCCTCTGTCTGTCAATATTGTTCTGACTTTTTTCCTTTACTGCAGGTCACAAGGTATCTACATCTTTGCATAGTTGTAGATGAATTTCTGATGCAAATGCCTTGGTTGTTTGCGCTTCTCACAGGGCTTTAATTCTTGTGAAAAGGAATTAAA
The DNA here is from genome assembly GCF_036250125.1 of Pseudopipra pipra. Taxonomy (NCBI): domain Eukaryota; kingdom Metazoa; phylum Chordata; class Aves; order Passeriformes; family Pipridae; genus Pseudopipra; species Pseudopipra pipra. Next base: position 18,029,578 of record NC_087550.1, read on the forward strand.
AAAAATGCCACGTACAAAATACATCATAGAAGGAAAATACAAGTCTCTATCTGCATTTAATTTTTTTTCTCTTTAAATTGAAAAAAAAAAAGAGTAGCTCAGAAATCAAGACACTTGACTATGGTAGATAACAATAGTTATGATGAGAATTGCTTGGTCTGAGGGACAGTTTCTTATGAATATACCCACATATATATATATATATCCTTAATAAGAGGTAGTTTAGAAAGGTATTTGTATTAAGTTCATAGGCTTTACTATGGACTTGGTGAGCCAGAATCTGCTTTGGATTTGTTTGAAGCAGATGTTAAACAGAGAGAAGAGACTGACATATCTATAGTGGTTCCATAGCTGTCTGAATTATTGTGAAAATCCCAGCACTGGAACATCTCTAATATAAGACACATTTCAGCAGTGACCATGGTAATAAAATCTCAAATGCCTCGTTCTCCTTTCTTTAAAGTCAAAAGGAGAAAAAAAAGATCTGTATCAGTACAAACACAGAGCTGTTCCTGACCAACATGAAAGTATCCTTTTATCTAAAAAAAAAAAAAGAGTAATTTTGTTGTTCAAACTGTCTATTGCAGGCTGTGCTCTTTTTAAGCAAATGTGATGCAATGACCTAATTCTTCATGCATTCGAATGGTTAATTGCAAAGCTGACTTTCCAAAGGACAGTGCCTCATTTCTGAACTGAACATCTGAACTCACAAGAGAGAGACAAAAGATGAAAATGGCTTGTAGCTGGAATTTAGGAAATTAATAAAAACTGGATAAAAACCATGAGTTACAGACTTAAAAATCTACCTGTGTTTCAAAGACATATAGGGCTGCCTTGCACTTCAGTGAGTAAAGATGGGCATCCTGGCCAGCTGGTTGGTTGAGGGCAGGCAGCTGGGACTGGAGTGTGTAGAGAGCATCAGGGGGTGAGGCATGGAAAAGCCCCCAGCATGGACCCTGCCTCTGGCAAGGGCAGTTCTGCTTGTTCTTTTTGATATCTGAGATTGAGTTGGTTTTCCCAGAGCTGACATGCAGCAATAAAAGGAGCTAATGCCACCTCACTGTGCTACCCTATTTTAACAGGTATCTGGTATTGTACCAACTGCTTGGGACACAAGAATTTTCTTTTAGTTTAAAGGTATCTCCTGAGAGAAAGCACTTGTTTGGAGTTGAGATGGATTTAACAGAAGACAGGTTTGAAATCGGTGGGAGACAGAGGCTCTTTGTAAGTCTGCAGAAGCTAAAAGTTAATTTTCTTCCTAGTATCTAAAAGGGATTATACCACTATGTTTATAGTAGAACCTTCAGTAGGGGGTCAAACATCTGCTCGATAGAGCAGCCCACCACCAGGAGTGTGTCTGATTAATCCTGCTGTGCCATGAAGGGGCATCAGTCCTATCAACACTTTTGCACACTCTTTCACTTGTTTCAACAATTATCTGCTGCTAAATTACTGTAGTAAGAGTTGATAAAATAGTGGGGTTGCAAAGAAATGTTTTTTGTCAGGATATATATATTTGTAAATTTGCTACCTTAACATATAGTTTTAGGATTAGCCTGATTTCAGATTATGCTGCAGGATGGGAAGTCAGGATTTTGATGGGCTTTAATTACACATGTAGAGTAATGATGATACAGTTATCCATTCCTAAACGCTTTGATCACTTGGCACATAATAATGCTCAAATTTACTGCTCTTTGCAGTACGATAAAACTCCCTCTCTTGATATAAGTACATACACCTCAAGAAGGTTGAGTTAATTGCTTTCAGAAACAAAAGAAAATTTAAACTTTGTGGGCAATTAAATTCTCATCTACAGTTGTAAATTAGTTTAACTACACTATACAGTATAGTTTATCTGCTTTTCATTATGAAGTAGCATCAAATAAGCACAGTAAAATCTTCTAACAGAACATTTTCCCATTAACAATAAAAATAATCCTTTGACACGTGTTCCATTTAAAATTATTTACTATAGTAGGAGCATGTGCACAAGTCTGATTTACAAATAAGGACAACTATCCAAGCAAAGAATGATAGCATGGCTGCAAAAGTGGTTATTTCTTTTCTCTTAAACACATCTTTTAAAAAAGTGCTTCATCAAAAATTTGGTGGGATTTTTTATCAGCTTGTCATTGACAAAATGATTCATTGTGTGCCATGTTCATCTAGAACACTAAGGAAACATGTTGCCTTGAAAACATTTGTCTATAATGCCTTTTAAAAGTTTTAAGTAATCCTGCTAATTTAGAGATCCAAACAGTTAGAAGCTGTCTTTTTCCAAAGGAAGATAAAAGGAAGCAAACATCTATGATGACTTACATACACTAAACCTAATTGAAAAAAACCACAAACAAAGAAAACAAACCCACAGCACACTCTGATGTCCAGCTTTATTGCAGTAGAGGATTAAGTCTCTCTCCAAATTTCTTGGACCCCTTCTAGAGGGAGAACACATACATATGTCAGTGTTTTGGTAAGTCACTTCCTGTAGACAGGCTGTACTGTCCTCACGTAGTCTGTCATGAGCTAGAAGAGTTGGAAAATGCTAACACTTTTGAGACATGACTGTCCAGTTTGGCTTCATGCAGAAATTTTAGGTCTGACTTTGCCATTTAGCTTGAACCCAACTTGCACAACTGTTTAACTTACAAAAGGGGTGTTTTCATTCTAGAAGGAGAATGGCTTATGTAAATAGGTAGGTTATGGAAAGGCTTTGTCAGAAAACACTTTAGTAGAAGGCTATAACTAGACCTATGGATGCAGAGAAAAATTAGTCATCACTGGTACTAGGAAATATTTGATGCCCTTTCTTGTTGTTTCCATTTTTTCCCCTAAGCTGGCTTGTTTATGGGCTTGTTTTTTTTTTTTGGTCAGAGATCCACGAAGTTCCAATGCTCAAAATGAAGATTAGAAGTACATAGTTCTAAAGTTTTATCGCAAGTATCCCATCGGGTTGTCTTTTTAAATTTGCCCTCTTCAGAAACTAAGTTTATTAAATTTTTATAAAAACCTATAATGAAAAAAAAATTTCTAGTCATCACAGTTGCAAAGGGAAACTGTAAAATATAAGTGAAGAATATTGTTAAAGTTAAAATTAAGAACAGGGTAAAATCTAGTTTAAGGCAGTTTTTTAACTTGGTGATTTTATAGCATGTATTTTGAAGTTCTGCATTGTCAAAAGCATCTTTTGTCATGTTATACTTATCCCATCAAGAAAGAAAGCAAAATAAAAATGCTGGTAAAGCATACTTGCTGTAATTTCGTGCAAGTGTGCTCCTTCTACCACTAAAATTTTTGTTGAAAGTTTTTTTATTCCACTCATGAAAATAACGGATATAGGATAAATTTTCAACATTAGAAAGACACAACTCTTGACACTCCTGATGTCTTGGCATTCCAATAGAGAACATTTTCACCTACACAGACCTGTGGTTATTGTGGGAAGGGATTCTCCCTGCATTCTTGACAATTAAATGGCGCATATATAATTTTAAGGGTTTTTATGGGAGAGAAATTTAATTTCTTTAATTTTCTTTTCAGTCTATAGCCCATTATGTTGTCCTGAAACTGTCAAAATTTTAAATATATGTGGGCTTTTCTTTTTTCTACGGGTGGCTTTTCAGGAGTCTTGATTTTTCATATTTTCAAATTTAAAAAGCAAAGCTGCCACAGATGACAAACGCATGTTGGGGAAAAAAAAATAAAAATATTGCCAAGACAACAGACATTTTTCATAGCAGAACATTAAAATTTTAGCATACCATAGTAACATTTGTTTTGTGATAATATTTTTATGTACACGTTGTGAGATTAATTTAGTTACCTTTGTAGAGAGAACTGTGAGCACAAGAGTTATCAGTGACATTTGACTTGAATCTAGAAAAGCTTTTAAGTTAGATTTACATTTCTGTTGAAATTTCTGTGTTTGTCCCTTGCTCTAATATCTGAGAATATTCAAACATTAATGTATAAATCTTCATAATAGACTTCTGATGTAGGAAAACAGTATAATTTTGACTGAAGAAAGTCATCTGGCAAATGGAAAGATTTAAGTGCTTGAATTAAGGGCCTCATCAAGATTAATGTTGTTTTTATCTATGAGTAAACTGCTGGTCCAGATAAAAATATTTATTAAATTGAGTAAAACTCTATACTGGACAGATCTTCTCCTCAGATAAACCTTTTCACAGGGGCCTATCTGTGTAGATGAAGTACTGGTAAGGGATTGCAGGGGTCTGTTGTCAGCCATTCATTAAATAGGTATAGTTTCAGGCTAAGTAGTTGCCATTGGGAATATTTCAACCTCATTTGTCTTTTTATAAATTTTAACTTATTCATGTTGATATAGCAATTCATTGACGTATTGAAATAGTTGGTGACCTGAGACTTGGTGTCACATCAATGGCAAAAATGCAATTAGCTCCCTGCTGGTGTATAGATTAAGCTAATGGTTTTGTCTGCCATCCTCCTTTAATGACTTGCTTGGTGGCTATGACCAAGTCACATATCAGGAGAGTGCAATATCCCTCACTTATAATTTTCAAAGTAATGTCCAGATAGAGATGGTGGGTAACAAGTGTTCTCAGAGTTGAAATCTGGTCTGTGCCATGAACTTCCACAGGAATGTGCTCATCTTAACCCTTCATTTGTTCAATGTAGTGACTTGCCTTCACCAGCTTAGTTTTCTCATTAAAATGCAACAGCAAGGAGGTTTTTATATTAAATCCTTACAGTTCTTCTTCTGGGAAAGACGAGAAAAAAATTGACAAAGTACGTATGATAGGTGTTATTTTGTTACAGGTGGGTAGTAAAAGTTTAATAACAAATAGGGTTATTTTCCAAAGATTCCCTAAACTGGCACAATTCTATTAATGTTGATGATAAAGTGCTGTTTAATCCTTTCCTTGCCACCCATCCTCTTCCTCAAAGTATCTGCTTTTAAAGTTCAATCTCCTTTTTTTCCCCATCACAGTGGTAAAAGCATTTTCCTCTTTGAGTTATATGTGTGTGACTTAGAATGCCTCTCTGGCTAGCTGTCAAAATTCAGATCTCATGTTTCACCTGCAAGTACCCCAGCAAACCCACCTGAGTAATTAGAATAAAAAAATGAGGCCAGTGCTCACAGGAACAGGACTCTTTTCTCTGTTTGACACAGCCTATAGCTTAGTGTTCATTTGGGGTTGACACTGAGAAGTTAGATATTCTAATTTTCTCCTTCCCTTCTGTTTCACAATGAAATGGGTTGTCTAGAAAGCCACAGGGAAAGGGCCGTCACCCTGATGAAAAACTTTGAAAAATGTCCCCATGCTTCCTCCACATCAGGAGGAAGTCAAGACCTTTTAACTTGTTGTGAGAAATCGGAGGCAACAGCCAAGTGGAAGAAGTATCTCCTGAGATTAGAAAGATGAAGAAATGTTAAATTCATTGCTTAAGACTCAGGACTTGGATAAAGTCACCTGACTTACAATGTAGTGCCCTCAGTACAGGTCCATTGGCTATCTGAGAGCAGCATGCAGTGCCTGACTCATTCCTACCTATGTTTCAGCTTTGTTTCAATACAAACATCTAGAAACATCATAAATTTTTTAGAGTAAAATTTCCTTTAAAGTATTCCAGTGAAAAGGTTTTTTCTGTTATTCAAGTTCTGTAAAAAGTCTGTCCTACTTCAAGACCTTTCTCCCAAGCAAACTGGTTTAATTTTCATCTCAAAGGACTAGAATAAAAGTGTGTGGCTTTTTCTTTTCCCTGGTTAGCTTGATGCACAGTTTTTAATGATCCAATATTTGACAGATCTTGAAGTGGCTACAGAATGACTTGCTCATAACACAGATGTCCACTAGTCTGACTGTGGTCAGACACTGTAATATGTTACATCAGGGAAAGACTGGGGACCATGGAGTTTCCCTTCTACGCTGAAAAATTAATCAGGCAAGAGGATGGAGGCAGCCTAATCTTTTAATAATAGTCCTCCTAGGCTCTGTTAAAAACTCTATTAAGTAAGAAATGCTTCTGATGAGCAGAAGGCATAATCTTATCAGAGACCAAAGTCTGTTCTCTGCGCGGAACCCTGGGTGTGCTGCGGAAGAGCAAGAAGCTTCATGTCTCCTGGATGTTCCGTGGCCTCCTCCTGACAGTATTATGTTGAAACAGCGACTGCACTTCTGAATAGTGTGTTTCCTTATGATTATAGCCTGGCTAGTTCTCTCTCTTCTTTTAATGTGTTCCTCTTGCTTACTTTTTACTATTCCTTCAGATGAGATTCCCAGCTCAACTGGACCAGGTATAACTTCACTTAACAGGTTAAGTGTACTAATAGACATTTCACAAAGGGATTGCCTGATATTATATAGTCAAATACCAATATCAGAATAAAAAACCCAGTTAATAATACCCTTTTCACTTGAATTGTAGCTTGATGGTGTTACTAGCATTGCCAATATTTTATTTGAGTTTGATTTGACCCTCTAAGAAACAAGATGCAAGGGAGAAATTTATTTATTTCAAAGAGAGAGAAGAATTCAGAATTGACAGAAATTCCCCATCTCTTTTCATCCATGCCTTTAAAAATTATTTTCTCCTTGAGTTTTCTTTCTTTAGATGCAGCACAGGAAAATCATCTCCGTATTTGCTGTATGTTCACATATGTTTGTACACGTGCATGTTACTGGTTGCTGTTTAAAGCACGTTTAAAGTATTCCTACCTGCAAATGTCAGACTCCTACCTAGAGCTGACATCCTGCTGTAAATCCTGGCCTGCCTGTCACCCTGGGGAGGACTTATGACTCCAAGAGCACGGTAAGAGCAGACGAAGTGTTCTAGCCTGTGCACTGGCAACACGAGCGGGAGCAGCAGAGGACACGGGGAAGGAGGCAGCTCAGTCCCAGAGAGAGGCATGCATAGTGAGAAGCAGCAGAAGAACTGCCAGCAGCAGACTTGAAAGCAGAATATAGATATGTTTGTACATGCCTTTCCTACTTCTGTCTCCTGACCTTCCTTTCCCCATCCGCCCATGCTGAAATTACCATAACCCATTTTCAGGGCAGACAGTTGCTCTCTCCAACTGGCTAGTGGTTTCGGAAGAGCTTTATTGTATGAATACAAAGAAAAAGTTATTAAAACTCTTCCTTATTTCCACTTCCCCCTCCTGTTGCCTCTCAGCTCCTTTTCTAAAGCTTGGCATAGAGTTAAGCCCTAAAATTGTGACACCTTTTCCATAGCCATGTCATGCTCCCTTTCTTACACCTCTCATTTCTGCTTTGGTGCTGCACTCAGCATGCAAATAAGTTTTTCTGAGAGCTTTTCCTTTTAAAAGCTAAAATTGTTGCCACCAGTTTACCAGGTCATGCTTTCACTAGCCTTCATCATTCACGGATGTTCAGTTTTAAGAAGAAGTAATTATTGTGTTTTTCAAATTCTTGAGTATAGAGCAATTATCGTGTTTTTCAAATATTTATTTATGGCAAGCATTGTAAAATCTCATGTGCTATGTGCCTGTATCTGTTTATGGATGCAAATCTCTTCTCTTGCTGCTTCCCTAGCTGTTTGTATTTCATTAGCATCTAGGAAGCTCAGCAATGAACCAGGATCCTTTAGTTATCTGTACAGGGGGAAAAAAGAGTGCCCTTTGAGGAAACAAACATGAGTATAGTGGAATTCTGAAAGCTTTATACTTGTTACCGTTTAGTTTTCTAGATGTGTATTAAAGGGAGTATGAATGTCAGCCATTGGAAGTACGTATGGGAATTTATCTCATGAGACTTCTGGTCTAATTTTTATTATTAATCTTAATGCTGATGGAATGTACAAGTTTAGATGATGATGCAGACTGGATTCTTTTTCCCCTTAACTAGAAGCATTACTGATGTAGCAGTGGCTGCACAATTTTCTGCAGCAAAAAATGCAGAAATGTACAACATACCAATTAGACTATCTCAGTTTAAGCATGGCAGTACACAGGCTCTTTTGCTGAAGACAGGTTATTCTTATAGTTTTAAATAAAAGTATACACACACACATATGTATATACATTTTTGTACATATGTGTATATGTACACATAAAAATAGTCTAAAAGCAAGAACAGTCATGGGATTTCCATTTACAAAGTAGACTCTACAAATAAATCAACTTGGCCTTATAAGTGGCCTCTTGAAGTAGCCCAGCACCTCAGTAAATTAGGAGCAGGAGTGCAGATAACGTAAAGAAATGCCCTGACATTAAAAAAAAACCTGAACACTTTCTCATTTGAGGGCAAGCATTGACCCTTAGGGTAGCATCAACAATTTTATAACATGCTCAGAAGCACATATCTCAGTGGTACAGCATCACAAGTAGCCCTCTACTGAATAAATCAATGAGAGAATAAACAGTGTGGCAGGAAAAAACAGAGTGAGGCACATTTCCTCCTGCGATGCAAGCTCTTCCGTTTCATAAAATAAGAGGGGGTTAGGGTAGGAGAAATATGTGGAACGTTCAACTGCTGAACAAATTCCTTAAATGTTTGTTATAAACAATGCTAAAGCAATCACAGGAAAGCCTGTGATTCAGATTGAGGTTTACATCTCTCCAAGTGTATACCTAAGAGGAATTTTTGTGAATGATACAGTTTCATTTGGTTTTTAAATCTAATGTGAAGAACCTGTATTAGCTTATCAAAAGAGAACTTAAAACAAACAGCACGCAAGATAAAACTAAGGTTCTCATAAACTGCAGTTAACTTAAGGACTTTATCTGCTATTCACTAGAGGATGAGCTGAGGGAAACAGCAGGTACTCAGAGTTTAATCAAAACTTAGGTATAGGATGTTAAAATGGCACATCTGTTTTGAAATTAAACTAGACACACAGTCATCTGTCTTTTTATCTTTTGTTGATCTCTAGACATCTCCATCTGAATTTCTAATCAGACTCATGCAGATGTGAATACGTAAAAGTTTGTTGTCTTGTATCTTTGATAATGGCCTGAAGATGCAACAGCATCCACTACAAAGGAACTGTTAATAGTTCTTATTTGAACAATCTGGAGGGAAAAAAACCCCACACCAGTTTTTGGTCTCAGCAGAAAAGCAGTATAAATAAACCTAAAAATAGGTGAAGAGTGCCTGTGTTTAACCTGTGTTTTGCTGGAAAATTTTGATTGTCAGATCTGCTGGTGAGTAGATCTGTTTGAGCTTGAAGGCATGCCTGTTTTTTCCATCTGATCCCATCAACGCACACGATGTCTGGCTTACCGGGTCTATCTACCTAGATATAAATATTTAAAGGGCAAAGATATTTTCCCTGACATTTTATTAATAATCACATAGCACTTGTACATTGTCCTCAAGATACTAGAAAAACAGGAATCCTCTCAGCCGTCAGCAGTGGCTGCATTTAAGGTGGGAAAATGCAGACAGAAGGGGAAAAGTGTGCTGCTACAGGCTGAATGAATGAATATCGTTGATTCTTGGTTCCAGTCTGTCCTTGGTTTATTGCACACAGCCCGAGTCAGTAACAGTGAAGAAGCAGTTTCCTAAAAATAGTCACATAGCCAGAAATACCAATGCACAAAATATGGTTGGAGCACTTACTTGAAGAATGTAAAAGAATCTGTGTTATACCTATGGAGTGAGACCTTGGTCATCTTCCAGAGTGAGTAAAGAAAATTTAGATTCCTAGTAAAGGCAATTCTCACAAGCTTCCTTTATATAGTAAGCATCTGTCAAATCAGTAATGGTAAACCTAAATCAGAAGAAAAGCAAAAATCTGGTATCTGCGTTCAGCTAGTTAAAGCTCTATTCTGCACTCTCAAGTATTTCAAATTATTTAATATACTTCTTATTTTAATGCAATATAGATTATAAATTGTGTTAACATTTTTTTTACTTTAACTTGTATGTCTTCTAGGTTCTGATTTCTATCACAAGGATATCACTACTCTCTCAGCCTACCACCAAATGCTTTTAAAAATGCTCAAGTATGTTGACCTGCCTGGGAAGCTGCTCAAGATAATCTCTTGAGGAAGCAAGTAGGTGGTATTTTTACTGTAGTAAAAGATCCTGTCTAATCTACCAGGAGATAGTAGGGATAAGTTACCAAGATGAGATAGATGCTGGGAGTTTTTTTTCTGCCAGTTACTTCTGCTCGACTGTTTTCATAAGTCACTTGATAGTTGGGTATTTATTAATTTTTATTAAAAAGTATTATTTAACTACAAATATTACTAGGGCTGTTGTAGAACATTATAATTGTTCCAAGTCATGAGGATTCTGGTAAAAGTGCTTTGAAATTGCCAGGCACAGTTTAGTGAATATGGACAAAGAAGCGATGAAACTAAGGAATAGTACTCATTTGAGAGGCAAGCCTGGAGTGAGATATTTCTCTCTTCAGAGCATGGGACAGGAAACAAGCATAATAGAGTAGAATACTCCTGGCTAGCCATGGTCATTAGCCTGGCACCATATGTTTCCTTAGACATCACAGTACAGCAGTACTTTTGTCTGATAGTATATTCTACATCAACATAAGAAAGGAAAAAATCCTAGAAGTCAGGAATTAGTTTTCAGATCTACTTCAGTCATCTGAAACAGATGATAATAAAGAAGTGAACAATCTCGGTAACACAGGAAGGCTCCCTCGAGCCTATAATCAGGTTACAGCACAAACATTAGCTGGGTATTCTGTAATTTGTAATGATGCACTCAGCAAACATTTTATTAAACTTTGAAACAGCTATTCATTAAGCTCAGCTTTGGACCATCTTCAAGTGAATTATACATGTCTCTGTGGTTATTTGTTGTTTATCACAGGGTGTGTGCTCATAAGTCACGTGAGCACTTCTTTCATACTTTCATTTTTAAAGGAATTATACTGGATCAGAGCAGATAGATAACAGCAAATCAGCAGTTATTCTCTGTCCATTTTTACAAATAAGCTTGATAAATTATGAAAGCATTCAGGGTGGAGATGAGGGAGACCATGCTAACCACTGCGAGTTTGACAAAAGGATGAAAATCTTCTTAAAAATGAAATAATCAGTATCTTAAAACATACTGTGTGTCTGTCTTCATATAGAAACATTTGGTTTATTGTGTAAATGATTAAAAAAGCACTTCTTGCTTGCTTTTAAAAATAATCCAACCCAAGAACAACAAGAAAACCAAAACCCCACAAACTCATAAAGGATAGGGTCAAGTGCCTCAAACAGCTGTCTCTGCATTGGAATTGGCATGACATTGAGCAGTTCATGCTTCTGTTAATGCATCAGCTTTTCAAATTTTCTTTCTTCATTAATTCCTCACATACAGCTTTCCACCACCACTGGAAGAACCTGATCATCTTCATCTATTCATATCCTCTTCCTTCTCTTTCTTCCTTAAAGCAAATACCCAAAAGCCTGGTCTTTTTATTGGGAGTTTTCTTGTCAAAAAAGAAAGTCAATCATTTGAAACAGCATAAGTAGTTTTTAGGAGTAAAAGAAAAGTGGTTACTGGTGCCTCTTAACTCTGTCAGGATATCTTAAATTCCATATTGTGAAATATGTTGAAGGTTGTACTAGTAGAACATTTTCATGTACACCTATTTAAATGTTTGAAGCCTTCTGCTTTTACTTGTGTTTGCTGCAAACGAGCGTTTCTTTCTTAGTTATGATTTTACATTATTAGATAGTACTAATGGTCCATCAGCTCTGGTATCATGTCTCTACAAAACTACATGTTTAATGCTTCAGAGAAAAGTGAAGAGTCTATGGTGCCTTTGAGAAGCTGATGTATACTCTGAGGAAACAGGCATTTGGCTTCTGTTGTCTACAGTCCTTGGCCAGCTTCGTGAAACATCAGTTGAGATTTCTCTTGCCTTAGTAAAACTAATATGCATTAAAGGTACTGAGGGTAGTCCATCACCTCATAAATCCGGAACAATTTGGATGAAAGAAACAAGGCATAAACTGACCTTTAGGGGATAAAGGTGTAAAATGCCTTCCTGTTTCAAATCCCAATTCAAAAGAAGCTGGGCTTTGTGGAGTTTACGAACTTGTAGTTGATTTTTTTACTTTATATTATTTGTAATTGCTCTCAAGTGCTGTAAATCTGTAATCTGTTTTCCTTAGTTTGCAAAGAGTTTGATACACGACCTTCATTTTGTGAAGGATTTTCTAAGAACCATGTTTAACCTCTACCATATACAGAAATTCATCACCACAGATAAGACAGTTACCAGCCATGGAGTTATGAGCATTTACTATTTCTTTTGGAAAGCACTAACCTTCAACTTCGTAGTATCACACATATAGAGAGTTCTGGGGACACTTGAATATCAGAATTTGATAGAGGATGATGTTCAGAGACATATCACTATTCCTTGGATTTTATATTTTTTTCCATAGCAGAATATTATAAATAATGTTCATTCTGAAATGATCTAGTAAAGTGCAACAATGCTGCAGCAAAATCCATGGTTAGTACGAACAACTGCTTTTGTTAGCTCTTGTTGCCCAGTGAACTTTTTCATACATAAATGTCTAAATAAATTTGCTAAAAGCTTTATCTTGTGGATTTCAGGTCAGGGTACCCTGATGGAGCAGAGTCAAGAAAGAAATGCTATCAGTATATTTTTTGTGTCTGCTCAAAAAATACACAGGTGGTTTCAACTCCAGGACTGATTATCCAGTACGCTTTACAGAGAAAATGAAAGTTATATGAGTCTCTTTATTTTAGATGAACCCTTTTTCAATATGACACTCCTACTTCAGATCAATGACAGGTCAGTGATAACGCTAATACTCTACACTGAAAACTAACACCTGCTTTAGTATTGATTTTCATTGAATGTGTAACTGGGTGGTGAGTTAGCAAGATGTTTTTGGAGAGACCTCTAATACTATAACCACATCAACTGCTACAGAAACTCCCAGAGATATTTGACCTCAGATAAAAATTTATGGTGTATATTTATAGCCAGCACCAGAGTTAAATGGATTTTAAAATGGATTCATGTCGTCACGCTAGCCTGCTTCAGAGGTTATCAGTATAGCAGGTGAGCTTGTTTGCTTGTTGTTATATGTGAGCAAGAGCTATGAGCTTTAGTTAAAGACAGAGCCAATCCACTCCTGGTCATAAACCAGGATGGAGAGGCTCAGGCCATTCAACAGACATCATGTGCATTAATAATGGTTTCTTTGTGTCAAGCAGGTATGTTATTTCTTAGGATTCATATAGGAAAACAAGGCTCAGGACACCAGAGTTTATTCAAATATGACAATTTCTTGTTATTGGTGCAGACTCTCTTCTAAAGATGCACAAAGTTGTTACATGTATGGTGTCACGTTCAAAGTATTGTTATATATATTCTTCTTTAAGATGGCATTTATACTGAGAAAAACCGGTTGATTCTGTAAACGCAATTGCCTTTTTTCCCCCTCTTAAGTTCGTACACAGAGCTAAAACCTGTCTTGTCTGAGCAACAAGATTGAAGGAGTCTTCTGCTTTCCTGCATTTCCTGTTACTTAACCTCAGTCAGCCAACAAACTTGTGCTGGCATCCATGTGCCTAAGTCTTCCACATCATCTAATCAGCCTAGACAATTGCTTTTCTTCCATGGTTGCAGACATCTCAGAAAGGCATAGAGCATGTCCCAACATACAGATTGCATCTAAGACATGAACTTTATAGCACATGCAAGTGGCTTGAATCAATTGATCTTAGTGCAAATGTTCTGCTGCTTAACTCCAGAGTTGATGCTGTTTGACTAAAGCAATGTCATGTCATTCCAGCATGCTTGACCTGCATTTGCCTGCAAGTACATGGAGTATTCAAGTCCTGGATTTCTTTCATGATCCTTCTATTTTTGTTGACTGTTTTTTCCCCCCAAAATTCCTTTGATCAAAATCCACAATACCCACATCACATCTATTGGTTATTTATTTCCCTTTGAGCATTGTATCACTGAAAACTTCAATCATGGAGTCTGTGACACAATCACATGCATAAAGCCAAAAAAATTTTGGGTGAGAACATCCTAGGAAAAACAGTGCTGATGAGAGATGACTGCAATGAAATGCTGACGCATGAGACCTTGATATTACAAGCTCTGGCAAGTGCATTGTGCTTGGCAAACTGTGATGTGCTGACCTTAGGGTCATGCAGACAAACAGCTAAACTGCTCATTTCAATCAAAGTAATGGGAATAGGCATGTTACAAATAAAAGGGTGCCATCAAGCTGCCTTTCCAGCACAATCTGCATGTAAATAAAACAGATTTACCTCCTACAGAGTACATGAGAGTAACCTTCAGAACATTATTACTTTACATTGATAAGTATATCTTAGAAATACTTCAATCATAGTATTAGAAATTACTTGGACTGGTCACAAGATGAGAATTACGTTTATATCTGTTGATATTTCTTTACCTGGCTACCCTTTGTAATGGAATAGCCTAGTTAGCTCTTGAATTTTTTTTCCTTCAAAAATGTGTGGAGTATAGCCTAGAATAGGGAATTGTTTCATGGTTAAGACTCCCTCCTTGGAGGTTATACTCTAGAATTACTCAAATACCTGGAGGTGGAAAAACTGGTTCAAATAACTACTCTAACCACTGACTGTTCATTTGAGCCTCTCTCCTCTTTCTCATCCTCTCTATTCCTCTGAATTTACCTGTGGTCTCTGAAATCATGATAACAGTTTTACTGGAGCTGATAGGTCACCACCAAAAGTTTGTGAGAAGAGGCTTATTTTTTCCCTTTTGGTGTGAAAAAAATTCTGGCCAAGTCTGTTACATATGCATATAAACCTGATCTTTATGCAACACAGTGCTTACACTAAGATTGTGTTCATTTATATCACTAAAAAGAGACAGAACAGCTTACACAAAAATAGAATAAAATATGTTAAATCAACCATAGTGTAAATTCATGGCCATCATATTACATGGTGACAGTTCAATATGCCTTGTTATGTCTAGTGTCTTTCATTACATGTGGAAAACATTAGAAAGTAAAGCTGCAAATTCTTAATTCTGTGGTTACAAAGCATGCTGCTACAAGTTGATACAGAATTATTTTGTACCATGGGTGTGCTAGTGGTCTTCATAATGCTATAAGGTATTTGATACAAACTGAAGTGTTTTTACAGTGAATGTTCAATATTTTAAGGAAAAGTTTGGGGGATTTTAGTCAGCAATTGCAATTAAAATGTGTTCTTTACTAATACCTTAGTGTAAATGATATTAGGCAATCCATGCATAGAGAAACAAAGAGAGAAGTGTTTGATATAGCTACTTATTTAACTTTCTGTAACTGCGTATAAGATAAGAATGCTACTGCAAAAGAGATTATGTTTATCAAGTAACACCTATTTGTGGAGTGTGGCAAATGTATCTGGTTGCTTAAATCAGTGAATCGAAATACAATTTAGCTGACACACATCTAGAAATGACATCTCGCTTTCAGCAGCCTGTTCATATCTTAGAATCATAGAATAATACAGCTTGGAATGGAACTTTAAGGGCCACCTAGTCCAGCCCCTGCAATGAGCAGAGACACCTCTACTAGACCAGAATGCTGAGAGTCCTGTCCAACCTGACCTTGAATATTTCTGAGGATGGAGCATCTACCACCTCCCTGGGCAACCTGTTATTTCATACACACTTTGGAAATGGCACAATGTAATGCCTATGTACGATGTTACTTGTCATGGCTTGCCTTTGATGTATCCTTATTGAGGTTTCTGTGTATTAATTATATGCATGTCTCAGTGGAGGATGATAAATACTTTGTTATCTCTGCCGTGAAAGAAGGAATCTGTGCAGGGATCTGGTAACCAGAGTAATTTAGGAAATTAAATTGCAACCAAAATTAATGAATTAGATACATGTGTATGAGTTTATTATGATATTGCTGGAGGAGGGTTTTCTGTGCTATCCAATAGGCAATTCTGCATTTAAAGTTGTCTTCTTGCTCATGGATGTCTCTCTTACGTTATTATAAACAAATGGAAATAGCAAATAATTATAAATTCATGGAAATAGTATTATGAAAGAGTATCTAGTTATTGGTATCAAGTCTTGAGTATTTCTTCTCATCTTTCTGCATGCCCTAGCTGACATTCCTAGTTTGAGAACCATAGTTATTTGGTGTATTCCTGTTAAATTGTGTGAGGCATTTCTATGTATGAAGACTTTTGGGGTGAAGACTTTCCTAAAAGGATCTGATTGGGCTGATCAGCTCCTTCTGATCCAGTCTGAGTGACATAAAAGTCTTCCAGCTGTTGTTAATTCAAATTCCACAACCCTCAGAATCAAACACAGTGTTTAATGTATGTTTTACAGCAGTACTTGTGTAAAGCTACTAATTGAAACTATTTGTAGGATCTGTTCAGAGTGAGACTTGGTACTGATGATGAATGGCTTCATTGTACTAGATCATTATGGTCCTAAGTAATTTTGTTGGTTGGTACTTTTCATTTTATACCTAAAAATCAAATAAAAATGATGAATTGCAGAGAAATGAAAAAAGGTATAATTGGCAAAATAGATTATTACGCCCTGTGATTGGAGGTAATGAATTGCAGCAGGAATTAAAGACAAAGCTTTACCAGTTAAACTGAATTTAATCTGTCTAAGTAGTGAAACAGATATTTCTGTCAGACCATAACCTTCTCAGGCTATCTAAAGGTAATATGGATACAGCCCATGTATCTTTAAACTGATAGTGTTCAAGGGGCTTTAACCCCACAGTTTGGATTCATAACCAGTGTGGGTAAGTGCAAAATCAAACCAGAACCAAAAACAACCCTACCCCCAAACCCGACAAACAGCCTTTTGTCAATCTGTGTTTATACATAGCCTCCAAAGACTCATCTGGCAAAAAGAAAAGTCCTATACAGAGTAGAGAAGTGGCTTAAAGATGAATGCTCAGCACTGCATAGTTGTATGCTCAGAACTTTGAAAGTAGGAGTTAGTAAAGTGGCAGATACTTGATGTGGCCATTGTTCAGACCAAACTGGACATTGCTGTAAAAGGAATGGGTATACTCTTGCTGCCCCCTCTCTTTTTCAATAAATACATTAAGGTTTAAGCCTGTGCTCTGTAAAATCCCTGATATATGTAGCTGTACAAGGAGTAGGACCTATTTGATATCCTATAACTTTGTGAATTGTTGTATCATTCAGTGATACAACAGTATCTGAAATGATTGGTTTGCATCTTTTTAATGTTTTATCACATTCTTGTCAACACATTTTTATAAGGAAAAAAACCTAAGGAATTCTAGAAGCAGAAAAGGTAATTTAATTATTTTAAAAGTTAGTCAAAACAATAATTGATTTTTATTTGTTACCAAAGGAGGTAAATTTTTCTTCCTATATTAATACTTGGGAGGACTTGCTACATGAGAAATTTCTTTTCTTATAAGTATGGATAGTTTATTCACTCTGATTTTCCCATTGCAAATATATTCAGTCTAAAAAAGATTTAAGAATTATCTTGTATCTTGAATTTTTTGTCTTTTAACTCTCTACGCAGGCTTTAGAAATAAGTCCCTACATTTCTTAGCAAGGAGTGTGTTAGCTAGCTTTCATTTAGATTGTGATTCCTTTACTTTTCTAATTCTTTTATCCATTAAAAATAATAAAATACACCAGCAAAACAGCTCTCTGAATAAAATCATTCTAGGAGCTGTAAAAGTTTGAATTCACAGTACAAAACAGAATGTTGCTCATGCAGGGATTGTGGAATGCTAATAAGTTTGGCACATCAACTTGCTGCAGCTCCTTACAAGCCTCGTAATTCACCTTGAAGTGAAAAAGTTCACCTTGAAGTTTGCATATAATTTTGCCATTCATTGTACATGTAACTTTTATTGTTAATACTGGCATTCTTTTATATACCAAGAATGAGACAATCACATTTCAGTAGCAGCCTTGACATTAATTTCCTTTGGTAATTTTTTTTGTCTCTAGGTAGCTTTCCCCCCTCTAACTTCAGTTATTGTGATATAATGTCATTTTATTTTCTTTCTCCTGCTATTGTCAACAGGTATTGCTTTTCCAGTTAAACACACTGCTTACTGTACTTTTTGAATTTCTGTATCATTTTGACCAATCTTCTTTCTTTTATGGCTCCTATAATGCTACAAATTTATTGGTTAGAGTTTTTGTTGGTTTTGTTTGTTTGTTTGTTTGGGGTTTTTTGGTTTTTTTTGTTTGTTTTCGGGTTTTGTTGTTTTGTTTTGGTGAGGGGATTTTTGCTTTTTTTTTACTTTTTTTTTTTCCTATTTCAACATGCAGACTGCATTTCTACTTCAGCTTTTTCTCTTTCATTAGAGCTTCTAAAGCAGCATGGCCAGCAGGTTGAGGGAGGTGGTTCTACCCTTCTACGCTGATCTCATGAGACCTCACCTGGAGTGTTGCATTCAGCACTGGGGTTCTCAGCACAGGAAGGACATCGACCTGTTGAAGAGAGTCCAGAGGAGGGTCATGAAAATGATTACAGGTATGGAACACTTCTCCTATGAGAAAAGTTTGAGAGAGTTGGGTTTGTTCAGCCTGGAGAAGAGAAGGATCTGGAGAGACCTAATAGAAACCTTCCAGGACTGAAAGGGAGCCTCCAGGAGAGCTGGAGAGAGACTTTTTACAAGGGCATGTGGTGACAGGACAAGGGGGAATGGCTTCAAACTGAGAGAGGAAAGATGTAGATTAGATATAAGAATAGAAATTCTTTACTGTGAGGGTGGTGAGGCATTGGCACAGGTTGCCCAGAGAAGCTGTGGATGCCCCATCCCTGGGTGTGTTCGAGGCCAGGTTGGATGGGGCACTGAGCAGCCTGGTCTAGTGGAAGGTGTCCCTGCCCATGGCAGGGGGGTTGGAGCTTTAAGGTCCCTTCCACCCCAAACTATTCTATGATTCAGTATTGCTAACTACCCCCTGTCTCCTGTGTTAGGATTCTGAATGTTTCATATCAATTACTACGAAGCTGAAGATTTATGAAATCTTTGTAATATTTTATCTATGCAGCTACCAATAAAAAAAAAAAAAGAATGGGAGGAAATACACAGAAGATGTAGCCAAGGGTTAAAATTAAGCATTAAAATATTTTTGTGCCTCTTTTATCATATTTTTATACTGGATGAGAAATACATATATTATATGGGAAAATAAACCAGGAAATTTGGAAAAGGTTTCATTGTGAATTTAAATTGAAGTCTTGTGTGTAATATTTCTAGGGACCCCAAAGGAATAAGCTTTACATTTCTTTTACACTCTCTCATGTATTTTAACCGTGTGCATGAAGACGTATAAAATTCAAAAAACTGAGTAAAAAAAATATAAATCAAATGCTTAGACAATGAATTATTAATTTAATCGGTACTTAAAGACACCTTATGAGGCTCAGATATCTTAGTCTCAGACTTAGAAATGAGCATGCATCCATGTAAGGTATAATTTCTTGCACAAAATAATGTTTCAAGAGTGTTAAAAGACTAGAAAGTCAATATTTGGGGTCTAGCCTCTGCAGTAATGTCAATGAGGTTTTTGCAATTTTAGGGGTTTTTTTATATACTTAAACCCTTCCTTTCTCTCCCCCTGCCTTGTCTGTTAGGCTGTCTTGCATGTAAATGGTGAAATTTTCACTTGACACCTTCAATAGCCATCTTAAATTTTGAAAAATGCATATATCTCCCTGCAAACATAGCCTGAGATATAAGCATATAAAAAGAATTCGAAGCAAAATAAATTCACCTGACTAATTTCTGTCTGAAAAGCATTTCATCTCTATTTGCTCCTCTCCAGAAGACAGCTGGCTACAGGGAGGGAAGATAAACACCCCTGTCTTTACTTCTCAGCAAAATATCTCAACCATGACCAAGAGGGATTGCCTAGAGGCATGAGAGATGTGACACAAAATGTCTCTTCAATCTTTGTCTCTTCTGCAATCACCACTTAGTGCAAATTTATAGTATGAAGCATTTCACGAAGATGACTTTTCAGGTGAGAACTGGGCTGAGACCGATTCGCCTTACTCAGCCCACGGGACAGGCATCTGGCAGGAGGTAACAATATTTGCTGCTTGTGAGCTAACAACAGGGTTGAACTGCATAATCTAATGTTTTATAGCTGTACACCCACTGTCATGAAATTCAAGAACCCTAACATGTGAATGCCATATTGTGTTACAAATTACTCTCCTACTCCATCAACGTGTTTCCCTCAACCAGGTGCTAAGAAAAAGCTCCTCAGCCCCCACTAGCTGCAGCAGTTCCTCAGCTTTGGATACTTCTGTGCATAGACTTCTTTCTCTCCTCAGAATGGGGTTTTATATTCTGACTGTAGTTATAGCATGCAGAAAAGACGGTTACAGTCAAGCCATGTCCATGGAAAGGCCTCATGCATCAGGCAAAACACTTCTGAAGGACTTAGACTGTCATTAATACCTTTCTGCCTGGCTGTGGAGAAGACTACATTTGGGGTATGGTATAAATTCTCAGCTTTCTGCAATCGTGGAAGGTGAATCATAAAACGAAAGACATGGAGAGGTGATTTGGGAGGAGTGTCTCTCTTTGACAGGAGGCTGAAGGTCCTCTATTTATATCATTTGATGTAGGAGGAAAGGAAAAGAAAGGAGTGATATGAACAAAACCAGAGAGCTAATTGAAAGGATTATGTACAAGAAACAAGAGACTTTTCGGTGGCTCTGAGTACATTTGGGCTGGAGTGCAGAACGTGGTGTAAGCTTGGTATGCCTTTTGGTGGTAATGAGAATTTAAAAAAAAAAAAAGAAAAAACTATGTAAAATAAAATAGGATGCATTTATGAGCAAGATTATATGATAACCTTGTTTACAGGGTTGTCAGGAGACCAGATTTACTCACCTGAAAGTCTCATATCAGCCCTATGTTTTTAAGCTGCACACCATTAATATGGCCATCAAAAGTAAAAATCATATTTGGACAAATCCTGAAAGGTGTATTAACTGCTACTATCAAAATCACTGGGAATATGAAAAGCTAGTTTGCTAGTCTGCCCAGAAATTCATACAGTAGAAAAGTGTGTTTGATTATAGAGTATTATGCTACTGTAGGTGGGATAGTATTGAGAAGCTCTCTTGTTAGGGGGGTGTCTCTGACATGATTCAGACATGAATCCCTTGTTTGCCACTGGAAAGTAAGCCTGCAGGAATGTAGATATGTGTTCTTGTCTGCAGAAGATAGAGAAGAATAATGTAAATATATTTGATATAATGGGAACGGCAAATCTGTTTAAAATATTCTCAGCAAGGCAGCACTCCAGGAGCTTGATAAAAAGGAGGTAAAATAAACAAATCTGTTTTTACAATAGCTGCACGTCTCTAGAGCTGAAGTTGTTGGAAGGAAGGTAGTGGAAGAAAATAATGAAGTATCAAAAAAGTGAGGTGATTGTGTTGTGCTGATAGCATGATTGTGTTAAGGAGGTGATAAATAACCATGTTTTAGGCAGATGATCCGATGAAGGATAGCAATACAGAAATTAAGAAAGAAAGGGAAGGGACTTGTGCTTTAAGTGATGACAATCACAAATACTGATTTACTTTTTAGCTAAACATACCATCTTATCATTTATTCTTTTTACATTGTAAGAAACAACTCAGTTGTCACATCAGATGATGAAATTAAGTTTTTTATTCCCTGCCTAAGTCTTCCATCTGGTAGCAATGTAAGTACAACATGATAATAAATATATTCTTACTAAAAGGTCTCTGACATCTCTCTACAGGAGCTCTGTCAGATAAAGTTGAAATTTTTATAATCTAGCTAAGTAAATCTTTTGGGTAGGATTAAAATCATAAATTGTCATTCTTTCTTGCATAAGTACTCCTTAACAATTTCTGCAGTTATTTTGAGGCTTTGAGCACTTCAAAATATATCCTGTATGGGTTAAGATAAAGTTGGCAGGACCACCAGGCTGTAAGCAGCACCACTAGGCTGCAAGCAGCAGCACGAAGCCAAGCTGAAGACTGCTCACCAGTGGTGTACTGCTGAGGGCAGGGATCCTTCCCCACTCTCTGGCACTGGTGAGACTGTACCTGGAGCACTGTGCCCAATTTGGGGCTTCTCAATAGAAAAGAGAGGCTGAGGAACTGGATGGAACCGGATCCCAGTGGTGGGACACCGTGCTGGTCAGGACGGGAGCATAGGATGTAGGAGAGACTGTGAGATGTGAAATTGTTCATCCTGGAGAAGGCAATTCTGAGGGGAGGGAGCCCTGATTGCTGTCTAATGGGAGTGTGTAGGGGAGACAGAGACAGACTGTCTTCCAAGGGACACAGTGACAGGATGAGAGAATGGATGCAAGCTGAAATGCAGGAAATTCCCATTTGGAACTAGGGAAAATAAGTGTTCATAAAGAACTGGAGCAGGTTCAAGTATCACCATTGGAGATACTTGAAGTATAACTGGGTAAGGCCAGAGCAAACAGATTTCATTCTGAAGTTGGATCTGAGCTCTTCAAAGTAGGTCCTACTCTGAGCAGAGAGGGCAGACTGGATAAACTCCAAAGGACCCTTCTGTCATAAACTATTCTACCTCCTGTGAAAATTGTTCATTCAGATACGGAGATATTTTCTCATAATTCAAATGGGTAAGCTGAGGCAGCAGTTAAATAGATTGCCTAAGGTAGTAAAGCTATTTAGTGGCATCAGATTTAGTGGTATCATATGTGCTTTAAACCTTTCTTGTTCCTCATTTGAAATATGCCTTTACATATTTGCATAGAATCTGTGTTTATCCTAACTTACTGAGACAACTTTTTTAGCAAACTACTGATCTGTGAGGTATTAACAATACTGAATATACAGTTACCTATGTGGTCTTTAGACTTTTTTTAGATTTGCCCTTGCAAGTTTTCATTTATCACAGTGAGCAGGTGACCGTGTCAGGAAGACGTGACAGTTTCATTGCATGTGTGAATGAATATACAAGGTTAACCACTGTCTTTAAGCAGATGAAAGAATGACATGAATATATGTTCAGTGATTCCAGATGACACCTAGTTTTTGTAAATTATTATTGTTCAAATAAATACGAGGAAAAAAGTAAACTGATCTTATATACATACATATGTCTGCATATACATACACACATCAGACTGATTTATTAAAAAACACCCACCAGCACATAGGAGCTGGAAAATGTTGACTTTAGGAGCTACTGAGGGAGTTTGAATTCACTGTTCCTCCGCCAGGCTGCATGCTGACACAGAGTTCCTGGCATGTTGGTCAGCTTCTGAGGAACAGGTGCCACAGCCTGCTCTGTAGGTACAGTTTAGTGCCTTACAATTGTATGAAGGTCATCTGTACCAATTCAGTAAAACAGTAGGTCAGAGTATTCATGTGTAAAGGCTCTCTAAAGCCTCTAGTAACTGTAATTGATGGGCATGTTATCTGAATATAAACTGATAATCATGTTCCTCTGAGCTCTGAAGATTTTGCTTTACTTCATACCCAGTGTAGCAATGCAAAATATTTCAAAATATAAAGATGTAACAGTGTATTTGCAAGTCCTGCACTCCCTGAAGTCTGCTAAACTCAGAAGCAGAGTTTCTGCGTAGAAGGTCAATCAGTATCTGTCTTGCCTCGCCTCACTTCTATTTTTAATTGAAAAATTGTGACTCAAAACGAAGATGAAAGAGTCAAATTGTAGTCTATTTACCAGAAAGAAGCTCATACTATTTATGACATTATAGTTTTCTATAAAATACAAGAGAAAACTTCTGCTAAGTGCTTGTGTATAGCACAGCTGTAAATTCTTGTTTATCTGCTGTGCTGCAGTTTGTGCGTCTGTGTTTTTCGTCTTGTTGTGATTACTGAAGAGTGTTTTTTTCCTTTATTTTTTGGAGCTCTACAGTGCTGGCATTTATCAAGAGAAGACACACAGCACAGCCTTGCATAAATAATGGCAGTGGGCCAAGTACAGCTGAGGTGGTTGCCAGCACAACTCCACTGAAGTCAAAGGAATTGCACCACGGTGAGTTTGGCCGTTGGCTCAGGTCATGGAGGACTTTAACATGACAATTTTAAGTAATGCATCAGCTGTTTAAGGCAGTCAGTTCTGGGTTTGCTTCTTAGTTGAATACTGTATTTGAGCTATTTCAAATAAAGGAGCTGAACTTCTGCTCAATGGAGTGAATGGGGTTTTTGTTAGTGGACTACTTTTGCAGTTTCTGTTCTCACTTAATCTGCTGTGAGTAGCTAAATAACTCAATTTCATAAGATGTCGTGACAATAGTACTGGGATCTAGTCAATTGCTGGGAAGATGCACAGTGCTGAATAATTTGTGGGGTTTGTGTTCTAATCCCGTACTTAATATATTGTATTTTAAGTGACAAGATGCTTCCTGTTGCAAGCGCTCTTTTGCTTTCTTTCATTAGAAACCTGTAAACAGCACTGATTTTTAATGGTGCCTGGTTTGGTTTGTCTTGCTGGCTGTTGTATGTATCCACTTGTAGTAATCAGCTTGGTAAATAAAGAACTAATGAATAAACAGCTCCTATTGTGCAAGGACAGAATAAACTGTGCTAAGCATTTAGTAATAAGGCAGGTTGGTAAGTTTATAATAGACTTATAAACACACTAAAAAGCCAGAGGCTTATCAGAGGAAGGCAATACAGATTAGGATGTTGAATTTGGGGGTGTATGAAAGAATGGCAACCTAATCCAGACCTCAGATTCATATTGCTAGGTACTGCTAAGTTAGTATTAAATAGCACTAAATAGAGGTGCCTGTCACTTGAAATTCATTAGAATTCAGGCCTGTGTTTAATGGATCATTGCTAGCCCATGATAGCATCATATCTTTTTCAATAGTAGGTGTTTTTCTTAGAGTCAGGTGTCAGGGTCATGCAGTGAATTGAGAAATTGTGTGATATGTTTAAATCAAGTGGCCACACAGATATGTCTCAGGACTTGAAGAAGTTAAGTGTCCACAAAAAGAAGCTAGTGAGTAAATTGAAGGATCCCAATGACATTTCAGGGTTTTTTTTCTTTTTAAATGTCAGATTTTTATGCCAATATTTCCAAGCCCTGTTGATGGAGTAGAGAAAACAGGACTAAATTATCATTATAATAAAACAAATTTTAGAAAATATTGCATGAAGAGAAATTTAAAAAGCAAACCAATGAACAGTTCAAGCTTGTGCAACTTTGTGTCATATTTTACACTTCATAAAATAGTTTTGCCTCCTTGATAGTGGAAACCCCCCAACAATTCTGGAAAAAATTGTCATTTAAAACAATAAATCTGTTTACAAGTTTATTAAGGTACATCCAAAATTTGTATTTCAATTACTATAATTTTTAAATACAATATTCTTGCTTATCAGTAGGCAAGTGTTATATATTATCTTGACGAAGAATATCTACCCTAACTAAAGGTGGAGGTGTAGCTAGTTTTTTTAGTGTAGTTAATCATTAAGGATCAATAGATAGCTCTAGAAGAAATACACTTAATTATAGTATTGCAGAATTAGAGGTAAAATTTTGAAGAAAAAGAAGCCTCTTTCACATAAACAATAACAACAGCAAAAAAGTCCAGAACTATGCTTTTTAAAAAGCATGTCATTAAATAAGAGAGACTTGTTTTATTTATTGTTTTAATAGTATGATTTTCTCAGACTTTTGCTATGAGTAGCCTCAATAGAGATTTTTTTGGGGAAAAAAAACAACACAAAAGAAACCCCCCTATCCTTTTATGTAAAGAGGAGTAAAACGGTGATGAAATCAATGTGTTATTCTATTAATGGGTAAGAAAACATTAAGGATTAGTCCTGGGGAAAACGCATGCCTATATCTGTTCGTTTCCGTAAATCGAACTGCCTTCACCCTGTATACTTCCAAGCTAAAAAAAGGTCTAGGAAGCAGCCTCAGTGCTGGACAGGCTGCACATTGTATGGGCATGAGCTCCTAGGATCTCACATCTTTCCTGTGAGCCACAGACAGGAGCTACTATTTGCTCTCAGGTATAATTTGTTCCATTAGCTACTGATAGCCAAATAAATCAGATTACTGGATAAAACTTAACAAGATCTGTATTGTCTCTTCCTTAGAGGCAAGTTTCACTGCAAGCAGTTGGTGTGTAAAGTATTCTTCCTACTTGGCTCCCTGATCTTCAGCAATAATGTGCTAGAGACAGCAGAGACAATTTTTAACCACAATGGCCATGGCCTTGACTGTGTCAGGGGTTAAAACCAATGCTACATAGATGACTGAGCAAAAACGTACCATGATCTGTAGGGACAATTTCTAACGAGGTTTACCAAGTTATTTAATTTCTGAGTAATATAAATGCTTCATTGGAAAGTCAACCTTGTCTTTATTAATAGGCAAATTACTGGAAAAAAAACCAGCTATATGAACTGTATATAATCTGTCTGTGACAAACTGTAGTAGGCAAGACCTCCAAACAGAAGAAACTAGGTGGTCCTTTCTTTGACTGAAGCTACTGTTGCCAATCTACTAAGCTAAACACACATTTCACAGCTTGTTGCTCCTTGAATACATTCAACTGAGTTCACTTTGTGTGCCAAGTACTTGTTCAGAATACACTGAACATAACATCTAGTTTTTCTGCCAAAATGGCCTCTGTCAAGCCTCCCTCCTGCATTTAGCCAGCTACAAAAGCTGTTCCTTGCTAGTGAATTCCAGTACCATCAGTGTTTTCCCTGAATTATTTTAGTAAGTGCTCTTCTTTCATTGCTTTATAATGTGAATGTTCAGTTCCCCAGTTTTCCAGAGGAGACAACAAGGCTATTGCTGCCTTGGCAAAAAGAAGGCTTGGAAAGGATGCACAGACTAATACTTTGCTTGCCTTCTGTTGCCTCTCTTCTTTAATATACCCAGGTTTGTGTCAAACAATTCATTAAAGCATGTCCTTAAAATCTTTCCAGGGAAGTGGGGAGATTCACTCTGCTTGTGTTACATGTGCTGCCTTAGAGCAGCTTCCTTTTCAGGCTAGTCTGCACCTGCTTGTCTGTCATGTCCCTGGACAGTCTGGAATTATACTTGCAAATAGAATTGTCAACTTTTGTAGGGATTTGAACACAGTGACATGCATGCTAATTCTCTTGTTGCTTCTAGCCTCAGGCTAAGTAACATTAATTTTCCTTGAATTGTTCAGAGGAACATTCGGTACAGGGCATAAAATTTGATTTGGTCACTCAGGGTTAAAACAGTAAAAACTTTTATTGATAACTTTCCGTAGTGAGGTTCCAGTGTGCATGCAACAGGAGACATATTTTGGGGGTTCTAGTATAAATAAGAAAATGATGTAGCTCAGATAAACCCTGTAAAAACAAAACCTCAGACTAGACCAGGGTCCAACAATTATATTAACTCTTTCATTGCAAATTTGATTCAAGTGTATATTTTGGCAGCAAGGAGCAATCTGAAATCATATGCTCATCCTTGCCAAAACTGTATTTCTGAGGTCCCTTTGTATTTAGGTACCTAGCTGCAAAACTAAACCAGCAATGCACTAGTCATCAGCAGTTCCCATTAGTCAATTTTTTTAAAAAATATGAAGTCTTGGCCTACATTCCAAGTATGTGCAGTGTGGCAGTTCATTAGAAGAAAAAAATCTTAAAGTTTCTGTTCCCTCAGCTCTACATTTTGGTTTCATTTTTCCTGATGAATTGTGGGACTTGGGACTGAGCCTTTTTCCAGTGGTTGGGAGGGGCGGAAGGCAGGAGAAGAAGTCACTTCCTGTGAGGCACAGCAGTTCAGTTCCTTTACTGAAATAGGCAGCAGAGGTTTGGCTCGCCAAAACAGCATCACCACCTTGAAATGGAAACAGCTACTCTGGATACAGAGCTATTGTGCAAGGGGGGATGACTGAATGCACCCCTATCAGCTCCAGTGAGCCCAAGAGGAATGTGATGGTGCCTTTGCACAATGCAAGTGAGCTCAAGGGGCTTTTCTGGAGAAACAGATTCATTCTCATCTCCACCAGAGACTCACATTTCTTCCCTTGTGCTGGCACTAATGGTGGGCTGGACTTTGGGAAGATAGCTCAAGGAGTTAAAGCAGCAGAAAATTAACCCTACTAAGAAGAAATGAAATGGTCTTCTGCTTAATAAGTGTCTGAGCCTCTGCAAGAAAAGTGAGTCATCCCATCTCAAGAAGAGCTTGCAGTTAAATTTCCTCAGTTGTATTGTAAAAACTGATTAGTAAGTAATTTGAGATGCTCTTATGGGGGTTCCAGCTACAGGTTCAAATTTATTGGGTTCCTAGTCTATAAGCATCATAAAGGAAACTTTAAGAGTCACCTGATGGGCACTGCTTTGGCTGCTGGTTGTTACCTAGTCTGATTTTTTGAGTCCGAGTGAGGCACAAAAGACAAATTTTTTTTATCAGCAATGTATAGATATCTGACCATGCTATAACCATCACTCTTCTGCATCTTCACTTCTTCTGTTTCCTGAGGATTTCTAATTTCTCCAATTATTTCCCTTAGCCTTTGCTCCCCTGTCCCGCTGCCAGAGGCACACTTGAGTTATGACTTTTAGAGTATCTTTTCAGTAATAAATGTTGGTTAGAACAGCCCTGAAAACTCCCTGTGAGGCTTCTGAACAAGAGCACTACATCATGACACCTCTGTACCTCTGTTATGGCTTTGATGTGGTGAAGCTGTAATAAGCAAGATCCAGATTGTGGAGGAACGGTACACACTAATTTCTAATGTATAAAAGCATTGTTATAGAAGGACATAAGGCTTCAAGTTTGCCTGGTTTACCCCAGGTGCCTCAGTTGGACTAATAGGATGATGCTTTGCCAGTGGGACTCTCCACAGGTTTTGCAAATGGCTGCTTTATAATCTTTTCAAAAACTGGTGAACCGATAAACAGAGCTTGCTTATGGCAAGTCAGGCAAATTTACTGATGAGGAGAGCAGTTCTGCTTCAAGGAACTTTTTTTGTCTACATGTTTCCAACCAAGAAAAACCTTATCACAAATAGAACAAGTCAACATCTGATTTCACAGTAACTGTATTTTAGCCTATTCTGTGAAAATATTATCAGAAGCATTCAATTAAAAGGAGGCAATTAAAAGGCACGCTCAGGCATCCTGTTTTGCATATACAGAAGGTAGAAGTCATCTTCTTGCTGGTTGAACTGTCTTGAAGGTTGCAGCCCTCTTTGAGCATCAGAGCTGTTTATGACCCTGGAATAAAAGAGAGGTCAAACAGATTTTTTTAAGATGCATTCCAAGAGGATTTTTTATCTCCCGCAGAAAAAGTTCAATGAATTTATAGGAGAACACCAGGAATGAAAACAGTACAGGAAGCTCACTGCTGTTTGCCTACCACAGTGAAATCAGTTAAGCCACTCTCAGAGAGTTACAAAGATCTGGAGGCCTTTCCCACACTGGCAATACAGTTGTACCAGCTCATCCTACAACAGAACGACACTGTTGCTGGCTCGGCTCCACTGTCTTCCCCAAGCACATGTACAGAGATTTTGTCTGAGCTGTTTTACACATGCACTTGGAAACATGAGTCTCAGCCATGGACATGTAAGCCTTATGTCACACAAAATGGTATGCACAGCACACCGATTTTCTGAACTGTAACCTCTTTTTTTCCCCTCTGTGTTTTGTTCTGTAGACTACAAGAAGCTTGTACTTTCACTTTTGAAAGAAAGAGGGTTTTTATCTACCTCAATTTTATGATATTTGGGGTATTCATATATTAGTGCACACATGTAATGCTTACACATGTATTTATATCTATATACACTTGTACATGGAAGACACATGTAAAAGTTACTAGCATGTATGAAAGCTTAAACTTTTTCTTTCTTTTTCCTTTTTTTTTCCTTTCTTTACCTTTTTAATATAAACTGTGATTTACATTGGAAATTATATCACTGTAGCATTCATTGCCAGAGCACCTGACATGAGTTTTTGGTTGGGTGTGAAAAACTATTACCTCATATTATTTTCCTTTTTATATTGCATTTCTACCTTTCACATTAAGTGGTTCCAAGAGATCACGATTGCCACCGCCTTCTGCAGTGCAGCTCTGTTTGACAGCAGGTATTATGCATGTGCTCACAAGCATTGTCAGCTCCATCTTTGAATTTAGGGCTAACTATTAGCTGATGAAAATATATGTACATTAAATAGATATGCTCACGTTACCCTGTCTTGTCTCTTTTACCTGTTTTGATTCTTCAGGTATTGCCTTCTGCCCCGTGTTGCCCTTTCCCTTCAAGCTGCTCTTTCACACAAAGGCATGTGTGTGTCAAGGAAGAGGGAGCATATCATGAGTCCTGTTCCATCATGGAGAACTAAAGAAGGCCACTGTTTTTGCAAGTCTTGCACGCTTTTTCTTTGACAAGTTATCAGATTTTCTTGATGTCATTACTTGTTATTTGAAATGGAGATATCTACTGGCTTCTTAATGAGTTTTTGAATGACAGTCAACATTGCTGCGTCCAAAAGCAACGGATGTAAGTATTCACAGTATTTGAATCAGTATGAAGTAGATCAGGAAGTAATTTGGAGTGGAGAAAGGTCTTCTCTCTCTCATACTCGTACATAGTTAATTTCATTTTGTCTGGGGACCTAGAATTATGTTTATGCTTAGATCTTCATATTCTTTACTTAAAAGCACTGATTTTACCAGTCCTAAGAACAGGTAACAGAGATGGCTTGTGGTGACTTGACTCAGCCAGTGGTGACCTTTGAACACAGGAAATGTCATGGTGAATTTTTACTTTGAAATCTAGCCACAGGCAATGGAAATTGGAGATTTTTGCTGTTTGTTAGAGCAAGAGTAAGCCTGTGACAAAGTTAAGCCTTTTATTTCTCCCTCTTCTCTCCCTTTGCTTTGCTTTTTTTCCCTCACCCCCTCCATGAATTTGTACACGACAAGAAACAATAATCTGAACTGCAAATTTCACATCAGTTATTGAATATAGGCCAATGTTGGTGTCATGATTTGTGTCTTGCTTGAGTCAAAGTTCTGCAGACTGAAAATAAATTTCCCTTAACTGCATTAGCTCTGCCATCCTCCAGCAGCAACAACAAATGGCAGCAAATAAGAAACTTGACAATGTTTTTTCACCCACTGATTCCCTGTAGTCAGGTATTCTGAACTTGAAAGCAAAAATTTTGTCATGGTTTTCTGTCTTTCAGCCACTGACTAACATGACTTCTTCATTGTCAAAGGGGAGGGAACTGATAAGATTGTCACACATTGAGCGATTCTCTTATTTCTAGCCCCAAGAGGGAAGCTTTCCAGAATGCCTATACCAGTGCTTTAGAAGGGAATAGAGAAGAGTCAACCAGGTCACTGTCATCTTGGGGCAAAAGCTAGTGTTTGCAGAAAGCTTGGGTAATTTGATCGCTGTGGTACTGGAAGGTTAATATGGGTCTCCAGGGCATTATTTCCCCAGGGCAGGCAGAAATCAGCTGCTCTACAGTCACTTTGACCTAACAACTCTGCTGGACTTTCAGACAATTTTAAGAATGATGCTTATTCAGTATTTAAATGTCTTTCTTTTTTTTTTTAATTGCATGGAGGATAGAGATTTTGACAAGAAAACTGAACAGGAGCTAAACCGAAACTACATAGTTCAACCTTTTTTGAGCATGAAATTTTTAAAGGGTAAACGAGTAAAATTTAAATGGACAAAGAGCACTGTCCTCAAGCAGTGGCAGCTGCCTTACAAAACAAACGTGCTAGAGCCAGGTGAGAGTGAAAACTCCCTTATGCTCAGAAGGCACATGATTAACCAGTGACATAGATTATAGCATGAACAGGTTGCCCTTCTCAGTAAAACCCTCTTTTTTTTCAGAAAATGGGGGCAAATGTGGAAAAAAAAGAAATAAACCCATTGTGTCTTAGAGAGATAGCTCCCCAGGATCAAACATTCCCCTGCATGGACCTTTTCATGTGTTTATGAAACAGTATTATTCTTTGATGGCACAAATGAACTCAGCAGCTCAGTTGTTAATATGCCAGAGATTAGTAACGTGCTTTCTGTGCTTCTCAGTACGATCACGAATTTTGTGTCTCTATACATGCATCTATATGTATACATATCAAAACCTTACTCTTCTTCTATTGCTTTGAATATCAGCTGGAGATTTTTCATTTACTTTTAGGAAGAGAGGGCAAATTCATATTTGTTACTGAGGAGTGTTTCTTTGCTTAATGTGAGACCCTATGTGTCACTCAGTGCTCCTGTGAAGGAAGAAGTGTCCCTAAAGTCACACAGTCAAAGGCAATTGAAAGAAACTCACTTTGTAAGGTTATGGTCTTTTCTACATCCCACAGTGGATCTTCATGTCTTTTCTGCTCCAATATCATGTGACTAAAGGACACATATGAGACAGCAGGTCAAACTAGAAGAAATTCACCATTTAGATCTGAAAAGAGCCTTCAGCTACAATGGGGTCAACACCTCAGAATACAAGAAGAAACATTTTAATAACACTGAATAGAATTTATCACTTCTTTGTAATTCAAACCAGAACAAGCCCAAAAATAAGGGGTAGAAGGGAAAATAAAATAATAAATGTGAGGGCAAAAGAAGCATCAGGAAAGGGGACAGAGAGGACAGAGGTAAAATAGTGTTGTACAGAAAAGCAAATATGCTTCTCTGCAAAAAATACATCAGAAATGCCTTACAAAAAACACAAAAGCTTTAATGAGAAAAAGTAAAGGTAAAGAGGTAAAGTGTGATGGGACATGGAAAGAAGATACAAATGCTCAAGAGGTTACTGCGTGTTCTTAAAACTTTCTATTATTTTTCTTGCTGACATGGCGTTGTCAGAATTGTGATCTGAAATGGGTTATTTTTTCCCATTATTTATCTGTTTCAGCTTGAGAGAGTTTTGTTTTACCATTTGTAAGAGGTGTTTGCAGAGGTGATTTTTTAGGCCAATTTTGTTATACTAGTAATGCCATTAAGAGTATCCCCAGCTTTTGGGAGCATCATGTGACTCTTTCCAAGTAACAACACTGTGGAGGCTGAAGGAGGTTATATACTGAACCATGGGAGTGAAGGAAATAATTCCGTGTGGCTTATTCCCTTTCTGCAGGTCTACCAGAGCCAGGTAGACTCTTTCACCTTTGTTATGTCTCGTTTTATCCATCAGCTTTCCCTTAAAGCTAAAATTATTTTAAAATCCTCAGGTAGTAAATGTAAGGTATTCACATGCTAAACAAAATTCAAGGCCATAGTCAGCACCATTGTAAAAAACACACCTCTTGATGACCTTTCTTTTTCCAAATGCATAGCCATGCTCACTAGATTCACCCCAGCAAGGGGCTGTTAGAAGGGCATTTTCCAGAAGTCAGTCCAATCGGTTGGTAACTGCCTGGGATGCTGAGTGCTCCTTGCAGCCACTTAATACTGATGTTAGGGGCAAGACGCTTAAAAATGCATGGCAGATGGCTCACAGCAATGATGTGAGAGGATTTATCCACCAGGAGACAACATTTTATTCCTGTTCTTTTGCTGGTGACTTTTGTCATATTGAGCAAGACAGCAAAAGCTAGGGCAGAATAAAATATGATGTCTTTCCCATGAACATTTCAAAACACACTTGAAAAGGTTTTTGTTTTGAAAATGAATTATTCAGTTGTACAGTGTAAAATGGAGAGATTTTATTCATTTGGATTGGAAATGGGAACCATTAATTTTATTTTTTTTCTTTTCAAGACTGGCTTTTTAGTCACTTGAAAAAATTAACCGGGCAGTAGCTGTAATCTGTCCAGCTTTTGCTGAATCAAAATGTGCATATATATATAGACATAGATACAGTAAATATATATGGATAAATTTATACAAATGTATATATAGCTGGGGTATGAATGTATGTAGATAAAAGAATTTGCTTGAAAACAAATGGGAATGACCCCAAGTTCAGTTTCTCTCTTCTGAGGGATTCTGAGTATTAGAGAGAGCCCGGGTTTGTCAGGTGTGATAACCTTGCCTTGCCATATATAAAGTTTCCATGTGTATCAGTGTCTCCTGTGACCTTTGATTGAGAATGTTACAAGAGTTCAAATGGGAAGAAAAGATGTGAGAAGTCAAGTGGATAAATTGGAGAAGGCTCCTCTACACCGTGGCACATTATTACTCTCTCTCCCAAATATCAAGACAGTAACTATGAAAGCAGAACTGAGCAAACAGTCTTTCTGGTGGCATGATTCTAATTCAGCTTAAACTTTCAGCTGAGTGTAATAATTTTTCCTTCTGAGCTCTCTGGTGACAAAGGAGAGTTGTCGTCTGTGTAGGCTGAACTTTCCACCTCACCTTAAAAGCTGGCAGTGCTTTAATATATCAGACCAAAAAGTCCTGTCTTACTGACAGACCTAGTGTAGAGTCCAGAGTGCAAATAACTTCTTTGCTGTTTGCACCATTTGATTGATTTTTATTGAGATTAGGAAAACAGGTGCTCTCTCTGCGGTATGGCTTTCCATGCAAACGCATGAATGGTCCTGTCACGTTTTTTCCTGAAGCAGCAGCCTCCTTCTGTGGGTGCAGTCACTCCTCTTTCACACACGTGTAGCTAGAGCACTGTGTACAGTCACCAGGTTCCACTTATTCCAGGTACCAAATTTGAGACACTCAGAAAATGAGTTCTCGGGGTGTTTTAGTGTTGCATAGTACCATGTTTGTTCGGAGTGGATTCACCTTTTATGTCAGCAGGACTTTAACATTCTCAACAGTTTTAAATATCAAACCTGAGGTATCCAGAAAGTGGGTTATTTCAGTTTTAATAAGTGTCAATGAAAAGCTGTGCTTAAGGCAAATGATCTACATTCACAGTTAAACTCACGTTAGCAGAGCCATGGTGTTGCAACACAACAGGGTAAGGCACAATGCTGGTCCTTCTGTTGTCTTGGAGCACACCCAAACCAACATGCCATTCAGGGAAAACATCCTACTCCTGATGTAACACTGTACAGAGCTATCTGAGACTGATTCACCCATTTGTTGACATCTGCATCTTCCTATTTCAGAAACAGACTGAACAAGTTTAGTTATCTAGGCAATTCCACACAGGATTCTGAAAAACAAAAGGCAAATGCCAGTTTAGAATGACTTCTCCAGCTGGGATATATGACCTCACAGTGAAATAGAAAGTCTGAGGGCACCTTAAACAGGAAGACAAATCCACTGAGTTCAGAACTGAAAGGTGTAAAACCACTTGGAATTAGCATGATTCTTTTATATTAAAACCCAAATGATCAAAACAAATGGAAATTTTGTCACTCAAAAGAATTGAGAAACTGATCTCTGTGAAAAACAATAAAAAACCAACTGCCTAGTTTTTTAGCACAAATGGCACATGAATAAGAACATCAAAAAGAGCTGTGTATCCTTTACAGTTCAAATACACGGTAAGCTTAGTAAAAGTTAATGTGTTAAGGGTTGCAACTGGATTAGAGAAGTGTGAAAAAGGCATGCATTTCTCATATTTTTTTTATTTTTTTTTACCCATGATATCAGGTTATTTCATATCCCTCTGATATATTCCCTGTGAAATTCAGTCATTCTCTGGTCAAGAATAGGACTCTCCAAATTTCAGGAAGAACTTGAGTTTACTGGAGTCTTTAGCACATGAGTCAGCTAGGAAAGGAACTTCCTAGGCAGAAACATTGGGTGATTACACTGGGAATGGAATGTGCCCTTATAGCGAACAGCTAATTAAAACCCCGAGGATAATAATACACAGGAGTCTCTGATGGCCAGGTGACAAACCAGAGGACATTTTTGATCTTGCCTAGAGCCAAGGGAAGGTGTGTGTGGCCAAAGCATCTGCAATAGTGGGAAAGGTGGGTGTCTGCAGGTGTGTGGTACCAGTTTGTGCCAGGGGCTGATGTCCCCCCTGCGGAATCTGTGTCCTGAGCTTGGCATCTCAGTGCCAAAGGCCTTGTGGGAAGGAGGAGCAGGACTTTGCTCTTGGGTGGCTGAGAAGTGCTATTGGGTTTTTTTAGTCTAGGTTTAGTGATGGAGTGGTAAAAAGCAGCATGAGGTAGAGACAGAAACAGTAACATAAAACAGCAGAGCTATTGGAGGGGGCAGTGAATTTGGCATGGTTTGGCCCATCAGCATCAGGAGAATGAAAAGAGGGAACAGTACAAGAAAAAAGATTTGGCCCAAGCCTTTTGTGGCAAACTATGTATAAATGTGGAAAAACATGTTTTTGAAAAAAAATGGGAGAGGTTTTCTTTAATACATTGTTAACGTTTAAACTATTTTCTATTTTGGGATGGCCAGGTGATTAAACTTCCATTTTCTAATTCTGAAGAAGATGAATGCCCTAACTGATTATGAAAGTGTACCCCAGAAGCACACCGCAAGGCTCGGTTTCCACATGTAAGGCAATAACTTAAGATGCTAGATTTACAGTCCCTTAGCACTTGGGAACATTAAAATCTGCTGTAATATAAAGGGTTATTAATGAAAAAATTACTCCCCACTCTGTTCCGTAGGCTGGTGCTGCCTAAGTTTGCAAGCCTGTATGTACAATGTGTGTGATATCTCTTCATCCAAGTCTATTGTGAGGAGTTTTGAATGCTGCACCTGAATGATCCCAAGCATCCAGAGGAAGCTGAAGTATTTGTAGGTTCCTAATTTGGGAAAAAATGGAAAAACAGAGAAAAGGTTGGTAGTTTTTATAAGTAGTGACCACATATGCAGCTTAATAATTCCCTGCCTCCCAGAAAATGCCTTATAATCTCTAGAGAAATTAGGAATTAAAAATTCTTAAAATTAAGTCTCTTTTTATTTCTTTTTAATTTACTTTTTGATTTCTACTTCACTGTTAAGGACTGCTGTGAAACTCTCCTTGGCTACCTCTTTCCCAGCAGACCAGGAACTGCTCTGGAGGATCTGAAGGAAAGCTTTCTGGTTTTAGCTAGCCAAGCCTTTGTCTTCTCTTCACTGCTGCGTTTCTGTGGGACACCAGTCTGTCTGAGGACTTTCAGGAAGTGAAGCAATTAAGGGACATTATAATAAAGAGGGGAAAAAAAGGGCAAAACCCAAACCGTCTTTTAACTCTATGCCCCATTAAACTTCTGGCAATTACATGTTCAGGGCCTTTGTCCCCTTGTTTCCATTTTCCTTCCCATGCACAGCCACGTGTTTCTGTAGGCTGCAAAGTGCTGTACTCCTCAGCCAGTATCATTTTCACAGACTGTTATGACCTGTGGTTCTTCTGACTGCCCATAGATACTTTTTAAAGTGAAAAATACTCTGTTGCAATGAAAATTAATGATATTCTAAAAAATAAGACTGACCTGTCTGAGTTGAAATTTGGTACTAGGAAGGCCAGGACAAAAGGAGTAGAAAGATGTGGAGAGGTCTAATGATGAATCAGTTACTGTGTGCAGGGGACCATTGATCCCAGTGGAGCTGTGGGTCAAGGCAGGATTGCTCACTTTTGGCTGGCTTAGAAATCATGTAGAAAACCTTATTTGAAAGCAACCCCCCCCTGTAAGCCTGGAGACCATAGGCTATGCTAGGGATTCCAGAGATGAGAAGAGTTTTGGACAACTAATTGAGAGAGATATTTTAAGTCAAGCACTGAGCAGGCCTGAGATATAATTATTTTGCTCTTTTTTTTTTTTTGTTAGTTTTAACAGACATTTCTGAAAGAAAAAAGCAAGTGTACAAATAGATGACAGGAATAGCTGGCCTTTTTGGCTAGCAGAGGAAGCAGGAGCAGAGCATGAAGGGCAGCCACTATGAGGGTAGAGGTGAGGGTGGAAGTGAGGGATAGAGAGAGAGTGGAAGGGTCAGGGAGCAGCTCACCTGCAGGGCTAGCAGCTCTGCCAGAGAGGAGAGCAGTACTGTGTCATTCTGTCACTGGGGGAGAAGTCAGGCAACCTCCTCCTACCTCAGCAGCAGCTTCACCAGAAGAATAAATGTCTTGAAAAATTGCGATAATTAGTTACTGCAATTTAATCATATGCTTTGCTTAAGTATTTCTGCTTTTCATAACATCCTGGTTCTTGAATGATTCTTGCATGTAGAAAAATGAGCTGATTAAGCAGCAGGAAGGTCAGCGTAGTTTTAATCTGTTTCTGAGTGAGGCTGAGACTGGTGTTTTATACTGAACTCTTTCCATTCAAATCCAGCCCTTTACACTGTAGTTAATTCCTTGCAGAATATCTTCACTCATGTCTTAAAAATAGATGGAAAGTTTAAGTTAATATAGCAAGCTACCAAGAGTTCCAGACCCTGTGGCTTTGCGTATCACACTTGCACTACTTCAAAACTTAACAGGTTACAGTTGAAATATCTCACTGAGCCTTCACCAACAGCCTGTATAGGCTTCCTGCTGTGTCTCTTGATGAGCAGGATCTAAGCTGGTGTCCTTTCTTAGTTTGAACAGGTTTTAGATCTGTTCTGACAATCATATTTGTCCTTCCTGGGTAAACTGAGGCATAAATCTGGGAAAACCTTTTACACAAAATGTAATTTTCTCCCTGTTAGAAAAGATTACTTGAGAGTATGTCATGTTCTCTCAGCAGGTACTGTCAAAGGGTGATGTCTGCCTCCTCACAGGAAGCACAAAATACTGTGTTAGACCACAGCTGCCTGAAAGCTTAGGCTAAGGAAAGGGAAAATAATCACAAAGTACCTTTTTAAATGTTGCATTGGCACTTGCTGGAAAGCAAAGAACAACCCTATCCTGCAGAGCTGACATTTGAAGGGGATGTTTTGTTATTGGTTTTCAGTGGTTTTTGCAGTAAAAAAATGTCTTCCTCTGCCCTGATGGTGTGTTTTCTACCTACCTTCCAATTCTCAGGGTACCTGCACCCTGCCCACCTGTTTCTGAACCCTTATGCTGAGAGCTCAAATTTTCAAAATACATTGGGATATTTACCTTGAGGTATCTTTTCAAGTGGTCTGCAATTTAAGATGCAGTTGAAAAGGCATACTTTTTCAATTTGGCAAGCCACATTTGACTACAGGATGCAAATACCACCTGGGGTGAATTTTCTCCTCGCGCCTTCACCACATTTGAAACTCAGGCACCCAAAAGTCTCTTACCTGTTTCCCTTGAGTCTCCCTATTTCTACATGCAGCAGTGCTATGCAAGCAGTGTATTGGATAGGCAGAAATTTCTTCCCTGGTCTATATTTGTGGGTATAATAACTTGTCTTGGGAGTTCCTCTTATTTCCTTGTTGCCCCAAACAGGGAATCACACTCTACGCTGTGACTGATGCTTCTCTTCACAAGTGAGATCAACTTGAGAATAAAAGCAACATTGGAAAGAAAGAAACAAACAGGGAGATAACATCCCCAGTAAGCAGACAGTGCTGCTGCTGCCTCCACATCTGTGGGGTGCTTTCTGCCTATCATTAATGCAAAACTTGCCTGCTCTGAAAATGCAATAACTGCAGTTGGGTTAAACACAGAGAATGTGCTTGTTTTCCTGCTAACTCAACATGTACAGTGCTGAGTTCATGATCATTTGTTTACTAGCACTGAGTGGGTTTGGACATGTGGCCACATACCTTTTGACACACATCTCAGAAGCATCTGCATGATCCTTGAAATGCCAGAGAGTGGGACTGCAGAACAAATAGCAAGGTGAGTTTAATTAGCTCGTGCATCACTAGTGCAATGCTAATGCCTTTACATGAAGAGTTGGTATTCTGATTTCAGTAGTTAAAAATGTATTTTTGCTTGTTTCGTGATTTGTTTTATGTTTTAACATTTCATTTATGTTTATTTTTTAATTTATTTTTAATTTATTTTATTTCACACTGGGAAATACTGCAATGCTTACAGGACTGCATGGCAGATAAATATCATAAAAATTATGTGAAAAATATTGGTCTCTTCTGTGACTTTATTTTGGTTTTATTAATAATGCTAGCTGAAGTGCAGTCATTAAGATACATATATACATGTGTTGAGTATAAACCAGGTGTGTGGGAGAGAACTTTGAAAAGGACTTGACATTTCTGCGGTTGTTTGCATGAATATCAATGGCAAAGTTTTTGACTTTCATGGGAGCAGAGTTTGGCTGCTGTTAGGAGCTTTTTTTTTTTTTTTAATCCTTTAAAAGAGAATGGAACCAATTTCATGCTGGCTATTCTCAAATGCATCAAAATAGCTAGTGTTTAGGGCCTTTTCACTCCCTGACCTCCTTGCTGAGAGCACCAGTGTCTGCCTGCCCATTTGGAACTACTTTGAAATCACCAATGTATTAAGGGAGACTTGAGAAAAATCTTTATTATTTTAAAGGACCTTACACTGGTGTCTGGCTGTACAGAAAAACAAGTCTCCTACTCCGAAGGGCTCACAGCCTAAGCAGGAGGGATGGCAGCAAGTGGAGTTGACAAAGTAAAATGCCAAAGCTAAGTGATAAAGGAGGGAACTGAGATAACTGAGACAATTGGTAAAACTGTGCACCTGTCAAATTAGTCTTCATATTTCTTAGGAAAACCCTATACCTGCAGACACAATTGACATCCTTCATGGACTGGTTTTCTGGCAATTAATGGGGAAAATGTCACAGCAGCAAGGAAAAGCTGAGGAGGGAGGGATAAGGGAGGGTTAATACAAGACTGTTTGCAGGACAGATAAGTTAAGCACCATCAGCAGAGAGGAGGAAAACCAGGAGATAGTGCAAGAAAGTGAGAAAAAGGGCAGTTACAGAGAACTCCTGTATGAAGAGACTGGTGCTGCAAAACCTGGAACACTGAAAATGCCCAGACGGATTAGGACCAAGTTATCTCCTTTATACAACCTTCACTGTAGATATTTCTACTAGGATGGTATTTGTTGTCTGGTCTTACAATTCTCCAAAGTGGCTGTTGCTGTAACCTGACAGATAATACAGAAAACATTCCCAGGAAAGCTCTGCACGTGATTATTGTATTTGCTGCAGCAAAAAAGGAGTTCCTAAAATTCCTTTTCTGGTATTTAGGTATTGATGTGACCCGATGATGTCTGGTTGTCCTCATGATTGTGTCACTGATATCACTGATGTATTTTTACTGAATTTTGCTCCACCCAGGGGGTGTGGCTGAGGAGCCTAAGCTGTCTGGGTGGGCTACTGTCAACCACAAAATTCATTCCCCTGGTTTCAGAAAAGCACAAATTAGAAAAAGTGGTGAATGGCTCATGGCTCCCAGCCCTTGCCTAAATATTAGGAGTTAGTAATTTATAGATCTGTGAGTAATTTCAGATATGCTTTCTCTTTGTTTTTCTGGCACAGTCTTTTCTGCTAGAGTGTATACACACTTCATCCTTTAACTTGCATGTTCTCAGGACACCTTTCCTAAGAGAAAACTATCTTGTTACCATTACACACATGGGAAAAAAACATACAGAAAACCCTCAGCAGTTTGCCCAGTTTTACAGAGAAAATCTGCAACCAAGTGTTGCATTGAAAACACATTGCTGTAGGCACAGTGACCAGATGTGGAAGGCTGTTTACATATGAAGAGGTCTATGTCAAGTATCTTCTTGCAAGCTGGTCTGTTGATTGCTACTGGACCAGCACAGGTGCTTGTAAAGCAGAACTGTTGGAATTGAGTAGGGCAATCAGTATAACTATTTATTTTGCACATTCAGACTAGCTTAGGCAGGGACATCAGCTGTCCTTGGGTTTTCAGTATATAACACTATACTGATGGATATGGGAAAAGAGACTTAAAACTTTTTATGTATTCCAGCAGAGTCCTTTATACATTTATTTGCCTAAAAATGTTGGCTTTGCATCACAATTTGTTACTGAAGTGTCCAATCTCCTATTAAAAGCTGACAATGTAGAATCAGATAAATGATTCAGATGTCTTATGTTTTCTAGTCTGGCACCTAGAAATCTTTCATTTGAACAAAAAATTTGTCAAACTGAATTTTCAAGGATGTGAAATTCACAGCTTCTCACTACTTTATTTTATTTTATTTTTACTTTCTGCACAATTATTTGGTGAGGGTTTATGTCTTTTTTAGATCTCTATTTGCCATAAAATTTTCTCAAGAGCTTCATTCTTGGACAGGCCTTCTATTGAACGTATCATTGGATTTGATGAGACACATTTGCACTTTGAAAAGAGTCTTTCTGTCTTCTCTGGAGTTCTAAACTGTATCTATTGCAATGATCAATGCTGGTCATGGCTGACTCCATAGTTCAAGTCAATATGTAACTGGGAGGTATTTC
This sequence comes from Pseudopipra pipra, assembly GCF_036250125.1. Lineage (NCBI taxonomy): Eukaryota > Metazoa > Chordata > Aves > Passeriformes > Pipridae > Pseudopipra > Pseudopipra pipra. The sequence continues at coordinate 18,071,726 of NC_087550.1, forward strand.
TTGTCCCTGGCTGAGGCAGGTGAGGAGTCCTCAGGCTTAACACTGAAGCTGAGTCATCTTTAGCCTTACAGTGCTTTAATTCAGAACAAAGGGTGATTTATTTTGCTAAAGAAACAGTCGGGTGTAGAGATTCTCAGAGTGGCTACTTGACCAGACAGGAAGACAAACTTCAGTTCTTCAAAATTATTGTTAAACAGACTTTGTGTTTGCATGTATTTTGAAGGGAGAAAAAGATGTGGCTTGATCAACCAAAAGTTATATTTCAATAATCTTTAATAGTTTCAGTTTTCCACCACGTACACTTCCTTTAGGCATTTATGTTGTTAATGTCTTAATCAGCTTTTACTTTAGGACTGGAAAATTTGGTATATATACTTTCAGTAAAAAAAATATGCACAGGCATATGGTCCCTTGGCTATGAAAGCTTTGTCTTGAAGAAGTCTATTTATGGTAAACTTCCTGACCAGCTCTACTTCGTCTTCCTTCCTCTATGCGTTTAGCTAGCTCCAAACACATTTCTGAGACAAGGTATTTTTCTTTGCTGCTTCTTTTAATTTAATGTTGATGTCTTTCAGCAAAATAAACTCTGGCAGAAGGGCAGAAACTGTAGAGTGAGATTGGAAATGTCTTGAGTTGGTCAGATGTGATAGCAGAGTCTCTCTCTGACTCAGGAGAGAATTGTATGGAAGTGACTCCAATGTGCTAGTTTGTTCTGAATTTAATAAAGAACCTAGCCAAGCACTGCACACTGTGCAAAAACAGTCCAAACACTACCAAACTAACCATCTTGAATGCAAAAGAGACTGAGACAGACAGCAATGTACAGCTGCCCATATCCAGATTCAGCAAAGTAGTACCTTCTCTACTCCCATCATAGCAACATTTGCCCTGGGAAGAACCATTTGCTTTACTGAAAATGTATCTGCACTGCATAAAATCAGTCTGAAAAAGATATGACCTTATCAAAATAAAGCCTGGTATTAGAGATTAAATTTTAATAGGACCCTCATTTTTTCAAGCAAACCAGATCAAGAGTTTGCCCTTTTACTATAGCAGTAACTCCAATTATGAGAGGTGTAATTAAGGGCATGTCAGTGGCCCAAACAGTGCTCATGTGGTAGGTTATCTAGACCTTTTACTAATGGACTGGGAGTAAAATAACTTCGTACGGTATTTCTCCTTTCGTCTCCCTCCCGACATGAACCAGCTTTGCTCTCAAACAAAGTGGTGCTTGTGGTGTTTATCAAAGGTTTATTATCATGTATATCCACACATGCTGGAATGGAAAGCTCAGTATTCATTTTCAGGTGAGGACAGGAATCAAGAGGTTGAGACAGTGTGAGTCTGGCCTTTCAAACAGCCTTTCATCATCAACTGAATTGGCGTTGCTGCAAAGGTTTGAAACAGTGAAAGTCGCTTCCTAAGGTACCTCTCATTAGGGAAATAGGGTACCCCACAACAACCTGCAGAGATGAAGCTGGATATTTTTGATGTTGTGCCTGAAAAAATTTACTAAGAGTAGAAGTATTACATAATTTCTGGAGAAGGAGTTAACACATGCTGGAGGAAAATATCCCATTTCCCATTTTGGATTGTGGCCTAGTTATGGCTGATTATTAGTGCTGGTTTGTTTGTTGGGGTTTTTTTTTAAATTAAAATCTTCATTTATTTTTTTGGCTTCTCCTGTTCACTTTCTCAATAAGCTTTGATTCAAAATTTTCATTCTAACAGACAAAGTGGTCTTTCCTCAAATGTAGTCTTTAAGTACTACCATATAACTATTTAGACCATCTTTTCATGAAGACCAAATTGTGTGATGTCTTATCCAGTTCTCTCCTAAAATTATGCTGATGTCTCGTATTCTCTTCTTGGCTTGCAATAAGCTGTCATACTTTTGAATGGGAATCTCCAGGAAAGTGTCTCAGCAAACAATGCTGCCAACTAGGTAGCTGATGTGCTTGAAACAAATATTTCTGGAGTTACCAAAACTGACAAGAGTTGTGTGAGTGGTAAAGGAGTAGACAAAGAATTTCAGGGGAACTTGAGAAATTCTGTTTCGCTCTTCGAAGATTTGTTTCTGTCATGATTTAGAAGGTCATTTTACTTTCCCTGCGGTGATAGTTAAAGCAAAATCTTTGCCACAGAAAGATCTCTCATCTGTCACGTCTTGGAGTGTGCAACACTAGAAGTGGAAGATCAGGAATTCCTTGGATAAAGATGTCTCACAAATCCCTGTGTCATGTCTTTATAGGTAGTTTGTCAGGTTCCCTTAGCAGCCAATGCTCTTCAAAGATCAATCTTTCACTAATTCAGAGCAATGTTTAAAAAAATTAAGAAGCATCTTCCAGTTATTTAGTAGGTTGGCTGTGGTACAATTAATGGGAAAAATATTTGGCATTTTAAGAGCCCTCAAAGACTCAAGAGAGAAATGGGTTTAATTCTTCCCAAGCCATATTGATTCTTAAATCACACTCAGATTGGATTGATCTGTTTAGAATTTAGGTTTGTCGCTATAGACAATTAAAAAATGTCAGAGCACCAGCAAAAAAAAGAGTGAGAAAATACACATAGAGAAAATCTCATCAGTTTTTAAAAACATTATCTTTCTTTTTTATACTGACTAGGCTTTGTTTGGTATTTTTATAAATTGGTTATGTGCCTTTGTTTGGAAAAAGATATTTCATGAGCCTGCTAGAACTGCTGAGCAGCAGAGGGGAAAGATTCGCAGTTACAACCACCAAGAAAGGACTTTGTGGCAGCTGCTGGAAGATCACTTTAATCCAGATGCAGAAAAAGTGATTTACTCCTTTTATTAGAGAAATAAACCCTCAATATGTTCAGCTCATGACCTACAACAATCTGACAGGGCTGGAACAGTGCACTCCACCAGAGAGGGCTACACAAGTTTCTCTTTAAAGGTTGTCTCTTTGGCAACAATGGGTTTACTGGGATTTACAGGCTGTGGTGGCTGCCTTGATATTTCTCTGTGACCCTTTAGGACAAAGGAATAAGTTTTATTCCTTTCCAAAGTCTTTTCTTCTTCTCTTTCTTTCTTTTCCAACAATACATCCACTCACGATGTGTGATGTTTTCCTACTTACCTACAAAAATAGAGCTGATTGCTATTAACCTCCTGACATTTCTGAAATTATCAGTAAATCTTTCTGTGTATCTGCTTGCAAGACTGACTGAGACTTTGGCCTTTCTCCTGAGGAGACCTGTCTTCTGGCTGCTTTGAATTATGAATGGATACACACCATATAATGATTAGGAGAGAAATTCCTTTGTGCAGGAGTGCCTGAAGAATTGTGCCAGTGAAACAAATAGCAAAAGCACATTCTTCACAGCCTGTGAAGAATGCAGAGCGAGGGGAGAATCAAGGGTAATTTCACCAGGGTGGTTGCAAATGGGTCTAGAAGGACACTTCCAGTCTTCTTGCAAGACTATTTGCAAAGCAAAAGCAATGGGAGGGTGTGAAGAGATAAAAAGAGGGTAGGAGAGAAACCAAGAGCAGAGACTGGGACATGCTTCAGGTGCAGACACCAAGCAGACAAAGCAAAGGAACTACCAGAGCACCTGCAGCTGGATGGAGGAAATGGAGAGGGTGGATGTGCAAATATGCAGACTGAAGGAGTTAATGTGCATCTTATGCTTCAAGGGGCTGTTTTAGACCGCAGAGAACTGTCATCGTCATCAGGCTCATGTGACTTGTGTGCTAACTATTCAAAGTTCCTAGGTGGCAAAATAAGTAGAGTGTAAAAGCTCTTTGTGTTTTAAACAAATCAACAACACATTGGCATACGTTTCTAGAAAAACAGCCTGAAGATGCATAACTGGCCTGTTTTAGGATGATGGGTACAAGGAACAGCAGAGAATGGCTATTCCATATCACAATCTCTTCTTTACATGACTTCAGACTGAGCTTGCAGCAGTCACTTCCAGAAGAGCTGCTGCTGCCCAACAGAACCTGGTGATGCAATTATTTACAGCAGAATCTCTCAGCAATACAGGATTAGGAAAATAAACTGATGAAAAAGGGGGAAAAATCAAGCCCTCATTTCACAGTCTGCCAAGATTCCCTGGTTTCTCTTCTTTCCTCAGACCATATGGTAATGAGATTATTTTATTATCCCAGTGCAAATGTTGAACATGGGGAGGGTTAGAAAAACTACCTTTGTGTTTCCTGAAAAGGGAGATGGGATTTAATCATTAACAAGTTCATATTTTTATTAGTATTGTATTTTTCTCATCAGAACAATCAGACTTTGTTCTAAAACCACATTTCTTTAAAGGAAAACCCTCCCTAGGAAATTGAAATGGTGATTTTTATGTCTATTCAATAGGATTTATTAATTTCATTTCACTTTCAGCAGTTGAGGAGACTTGAAAATCCGAGGAAGGCTCCTTCATCAGGTTGCAGTGCTGGGGACAGGAGGCAGCAGTGTGTGTGCTCCCTCTAGTGAGCTCTGCCCGAGGAGGAGACCTGGGATCAGACTGGCTGGTGCCGCTGGGCAGCTCCCAGGGCTTCAGCCACAAAGTATTCCTTTCCACAGGTAAATTCATACCAATTCTGCTGTTCAGTCTGCAGAATCTTTTTACACAGACTGAGTCACTGCTGGAATAGGGGAACAAGGAGCGTCTTGGTTGGCCACTGGTTTTCTGGGCAGGTCACTGTGCTCTGACTTTTCTACACTTGTGTACAGTGTTTCTGAAAATCCTTTTCAGTTTACTAAGACAGCTCTTTAAACCTTCTTTCAACGAACATCAAGTTTAAAATAAAGAGGAAGAGAGCACTGACTGATTTCATACCTTAAGATGCTCAGGTAGAAGCAAATCTTGGTGGAAAATGGTCCCCTGAAAGAAACTAGTGAGCGATGGAATACATTGCCAGCACAGCACAACTCTGATCTGATGTCAAATTGCTCACATGTAACCTACAGCTCTACCCATTTCATCATACTAACTCTACAGTAATGTTTGCTTAGTATATTAAAGTTGAATGGGGAGAGAACAGAGAACAGAGTCCAAAATCTAGTTTTTACTGTGCATTTCTGTATTTGAGTGGTGTATTGATAAGCATATCCTCTTAAGGAGAGCTAGGACGTATATCACATATCAAGTAAGAATTCAAATGAGAAGTAATAAAACCTGCATGCTGTATTGCAGACCTGGTTCTCTCTCCTCTTGGTCAGCAGGAAGGGTACAAATGAGAAGAAGAGGAAGTAAGTTTTAGTTTTGTCCTAGTTTATCCTCCAGCCTTAGAAACACCAAACATAAAAGCAGAGGACCAAATTATTTAAGAGCCCTGTGTGATTATTCACAGGGCTAGTGATAACAGGGTCTGGGTTTGCAGTGGAAGGATAAGGATTCTGCTGAAATGGTTTCTTTCTCCTCTTGGACAGAAAGGTACCTTCTGGTTGTTCTCATAGTAAACTACAGTCTTGAATAGGGTAGCATGAGAAATATAGGCATAAGAGGAAAAGGAGTGAAATGTTTGTCTGGAATGTCTTACAAAACCCCCTGGGAAATCTGGATTTGGATAAACAAATTATGAGTTTAAGTCAGGGAAGTAGAACATGACTTTTATTTAAAACATATCAGTGATTAAGCTGTTTCATAATGCACACAAATCATTAAATCCCCAATGCATCTCGAGCTGCGAGCTGGAGGCAAACCAATAGATTGCACTGCCTTCCCTTTTGGCTTCTGAAAAGGGCAAAAACTGTGTAGCCTGCAGGGGAAACAGCAGTCTTGGCAGCTCTGCCTCAGCCTACTTCTGTTCCAACTGTGGTGAGTGGAAAAGATGTTGACCTCTGAGCACAAATTGTCCATTCATCATGATACCATAGAAATATCTGAAGGTAGGCTAATATACAACTTTCAGCTACTTAAAAAGAAAATAAAACCCAACAACAACAAGTGAAACCCAAACCATGAATTTTCATGCATCTCTCTGTTTTTAACATAGAATATTTGAGGTAGTTTGTGATTCGTTTAAATATGTATACATGTTTCTATCCTTATTTACAGTCTACAAAGCACTTTGGTATGGGCATATTTTCAGTTCTTGTTACTGGAGACCAGACAGAACCTCTATTAATATTATTAATTATTAATATTAATTATTTATTAATACTGGAGATCAGGAAATTGTTGTGATCACTGGACTGTTTTTTTGTTAAGAGTAAAATGCATGTCAAGCTCTATTAGTTTCTTTACATCTACTGTTTCTTTACACAAATTCTGCTGCTTTATACAAAATCAAGCATTTAATAAACCCTGAAATCTTCTGTACTATCCTTAGTCAGAAATAATTTACAAACAAAAAATTGGAAAAAGAAATCCAAAAAACTTACTAGGTAAAACTGTTCCCAATTTTAGTAGGCACATCATTCATGTACTACATAACTTGGCCCTGAGAACTTTTTTCTGCCTGCCTGATTTTTACTGGCATGAAGGTCTACAAAACAATGCTGAAACTCATTAAGTGTTCCCATCTCAGAAATCTTTACTAATATGCAAAGGTACATACGAATGGAATTACAGCAGAGTATAAAGACTTCATGATTCCAATGGCTGACAATACTGCCATAGAAGAAACTTGGCTTATCCATGGAAACCAAATGTTCTCTAGAAGAACTCCCTCCTTCCCCACCCCCTTTTGGCCATACAAGGACTAATTGTAGTGTCAGCTGCCACAGGAATGTGAGGCATGTATCTGGTGTATCAAAAGAATAGCAACTGCTGGCACAAGCATTCCTATTCTCCATCCACGATTGATGGCACAGGGAGCAATTTACACAATCTTTGTCCTGCACAAAAGAGGAGGGAGGAAAAAAATTTTTACATTTTTTAAAAAGCTTTATTTCAAATATACATGTATACACATATATGTCTAAAATACACTTACTTTTTGGAAGAAATATAGTATTTTTGTTTGACCACTGCTGACTACATTCTCTCAGCGTGTGAGAAACTACAGATATTTGGGGTTACAACGGTGCTATTTGCTTTTTAGTAAGAGTAGCTTGAATTTTCTTCTCAGTAATGATGTGAAAGTTCTGGTCCACTAAATAGAAGATGATTACTGTGTTGGGAGTAGGAATATTTTCACTACTTCCTCAGCTGAAGTGCCACTCTTTGAAGTGTAGTAAGCTAGGCATTAGTCCAGCATTTTATCTCAATTCTCATATCAAAGCTGGCATTAACCTGTAAGATAGTTGCGTGTCTGGAAGGCCACCAAAATTGGGCCCTAAAACTTCAACCCAGCTACAAACCAAGACAGTGGTATAAATGGACTTTTGGAGTTCAGATGCTTAAATAGAGCTGTCTAATAAGTACAAAAGAAAGTCTGCCATTGTGGAATATAGAGCTCCTGTTATCTGTTTCATGCAAAGTATGCACAAATTGAAATGAGACAAAGTTAGTGATTAACATTAAGCATGAGTCCCTGCTATGCTAGGTGGTTCATTCTGATGGCTGTGATTTAAAAAAAAAAAAAAAAAAAAAAGAAGTAATTTTTTTCTTATTCAGAATGCTCATAGAGCTGAGTTTTAGTACCTTGTGCAGATAGCTCCTCATGAAAGAGCATCCTTGTTGCCTTTCCAGCAGGCTAGATCTGGTTCAAGAAAACAAAAGCAAAAAAAAAAAAAAAATTGTTTTTGAAGCTGTGATACTAATTTTTATGAAGACTTTTTTTAACTGCCAAGTCTTACTCAACTATACTGTACAAGTGAATGCACTCAAAGCTGTAGATAAGTCAAGTGAGTACAAATACATACCCTCACAGAAGGTATGTTGTAAGAACTTACCTTTTTATTTCTTCCTCTTCACTGGCTTAGATGACTGAAGATATCTGTTCCTACAGGTAATTCAAGAGACCAAACAGTCCTTCAGACAAATGAATTGCTAAGAATTTGAAGTTAAGAAAGTCACTTATGATTTAATTTTGCTTGCGAAAAGATTTCCTTCTGAGACAATTTCACATTAGATAAGACTCCAAGAGTCCTATCTGTTTGTGGAGCCTGCCTGCATTTCCTCTGTTTGAGGAAGAAAAATATTTCTGTGGTGATGGGGTAGTGATTTTTGCACACAGGCATTTTGATAACAAATATTTGCAAAATATTGAGGTCGTGAACAAAAGTTGCTCTGACAATTCAAAATGGCAGTCCTGCGATTCAGCATCTCGAATTTCAAAAGGTGACCATTCAGTCACATAGGAATGGAATTAATGTTCAGCTAAACTGGCACATGTTTTTTTCTATCAAAGTACTTTTTCAGTAGTTATTCTGGGTTTGTAGTCTTGTAAGTCGTAATAGTACATTCTTTCTTTCTTAAACTGGGACCTGTTTTTTCAGAAGTTGCTATCTGAGCTGAAGAGACACACCCATATGTCAGATGAAGCCAGAGGTTTTACTGTAAAAAAACCGAAACAGAACATTAAAAAAAAAGACAAAAAACCCCAAAACAAACAAAAAAACCCCAAATCAACAACAACAGTAACAAAAAAAAAAAAAATCAATAAACACACACCACTACTCATAATAGTAAAGCCCTGTTCCATTGCAAATATTCTATAAGATTATTACTTAGATGACAGGTGCAGGTTACATTCATAAAAGTCAAGAAACAAAGAAGATTAAAAAGCCATTAAGCCTTGCACCATCCTGGGGCTACTTAACAAAATTTAAAGTACTAACAGTTGGCTCATTTTATCACTTTAATAAGGAAGAAAAAAAAAACAATTTCAGAGCCTAGTAAAAATCTTGAAAATAAATAATTAAATATAGAAATAAAATTAAGTGCACTTTAAAGACTGCTAAAGAGTCTTGTATTCCATAACCCTTGAGGTTTTTAGCACAGGTTTTCAGTTTCTTGAAAACAGATACAATTCTTTATAACCTACACATAACCTGGTATTGGATGTTTAGAAAATACTATTGAGACTAAAAAGCATGTTATCTCTTTGTTGGTTATATTATTTAAAGTATGTGGTATGAATTATTTAATCCTGACATAACAAAAATATATAGAGAAATGTTTTCATTAGTCTCCAATTCAGATCATGTTGCCTCAGAATGCAGCATGAGGGAAAATATTCTCAAGTCTTAATTTTACCACGTTTATGTCAAAATACTGAGGTACGAGCTATAAAAATGATAGTTTTAAAGTTTCTTGTTGTAGCTATTAAAGGGATAATTAAATACATAAATTTAAATTAATATTTAAAATTGATTTCTCCTCCAGGGCAACAGTGAAATAATGTCTGAAACACTGTGTGCAGTGCTAGTCATCCAGGCCCAGGAAGTTCAACTCTAATTACAGCGTGAGAGGAGAGACTATTGAAAAAAGTTCTGTTAAAAGGTATTCTCCTTTCAAATGAAAAATTAAAAAGGTTGACTTATTTATCCAGCAAAATCATGACTGCAAAAAGATAAGACATTGCCTAGAATACAGGGAGCAGAGCAGAAGAAGAGCCATTTAAACGAAAGGGCAGTGTTGTTATGAGATTAAATTGGAATAAATTGGCTATGAATAAATTTGGGATAAATATTAAGCACATTTCTAGAAGTTGCAGAGCAGTGGGGTCACAAATCTTTGACCTTACTTCAACAGTGCAGCAAGGAATTTTGATGAGACTGCATGAAATGAAAAGATCCAGCAACTCCTTTACTCCTATCTTCGTGTAAACAGAATGAAAACACCTGGGGTTTTATTGTGAATTCAAGGATTCTTCATTCAGTTCACTTTCCCTGCTTTAAATTGGGTTAAGGCTATTTGACTTACGAAAGAGACTTTCCAAGTGGGAGTGTCAGTGCAGTGAAACCAAGCCACATCACTCTTCATGGTTTCCTTGTCTGTTGTTCCTGGTTGCCTTGTGCCAGCAGAGCCAGTGGTGTCTCTGGGAACATCTTGGGAGCTCTTCTCTCATCCAGGCTGTTGCCCTAATAATTCAATCATGCTGCCATCCTCTAACTATAGTTGTTTCCTTTTTTGCTGAATCTCAGATTGGATTGCTCTGAATGTTAAATTCTAGTTTTGTTGCAGTTTGAGTGCATGCTGTCTTCTAGGCTGTCTCTGGCCGGTCTTCTGACTCCTTTAACACAGGTAGGTGAAGAGTTTCTTCTGTTGAGACATGTTTCTCTATGAGCAGTCACAAGTGTGAGTTCTCAGTAAAGATGGCAAAGTCGTAATTTCTTCCCTCTTCTATTTTAATTCTTGGAAAAGCTTTCAAAAATTTCTATTTCTATTCTGCCTGACCTCCCCGTACTTTTCCCTTTCTGAAGAGGAAGAGACTGCAATGTAGAAAATTCTTCTGTTTTGTTTTTTATTCTGGTACCTTCAGCAGTCTCACTGCGAACACAGCACCTCAGAGAGTTAGGCTGGTACAGTGAAGAAACGCTGAAGCTAAAGCTGGACCAAGCAGTGGGGGAACTTCTTGATCCTGCTCTTTGCTGCCAGAGAAGTGTTTGTGTAGCTATACCATCCACATGGTGTTTATGCTCACGTTGTACAAGACTTATTGGATAGCTGACAGGTAGTAAAGCAAGATGCTTAAAAGGTTGGGGATTGGGCATGTTTTCCCAAATCCAGAGATAGGGCTATTCTGGGAACTTGCTAGAAGGGTAGAATCTACCTCTAATGGGTGTAGCTGCTGTGTACATTTACATGGTTTCGGTCTGTTCTTGTAGCTCAGGTGGAGGATCCCCAGCTACAATTTAGTGATATCCAAGATTGATGAAATGGGTGTGACTGTAACTACACTAATTTTCACTGGCGCTGACAGCCCTCTGGAATGACCTTGGAGACTTCTGGCAGGCAAGGTGTCAGTCTCATTCCTGGTATTTCTTCTATGCTGGTGACAGGCTGGGTGGGATCACTCAGATTTGGGTTTGAAAAATAAGGAAAGCCTTTCAACATGTTTGCACCTGATGTTATTGGAAGATCCCAGTGGAAGACAGACCTGAGCCCAGTTTACTACGACTTTCTCCACAGATGAAGTTACGATTGATCACGTTTATTTTCGCAGCTGTTCAACTGTGACTAGGCAGCACTTTTAGGCTGTTGGATACAGCAGGCCTTGAGCACGGTGTGTGTAGATGTTTTCTCGAGTACTACAGCTCCTGGGGTGGCAGTTTCATGGCAGCCCACACTGACCTACGGTAGTGCTGCTGTGGCTCTGCTCTGGGAGGGTGTACACAGTCCTTGAAAGACAGAGCATGATTTTGTCTTTGGTGGCCAGGATGGCCATATGGTTTTCTCATGCATCACTTCTTTCCTCTCCTGCTATACAAACTAGGTAAATAATTTGGATTAAACCAGAGACAGAGGACTGAGTGGGACCACTCAGACCATGGAGCCTTGTCCCTGTGCTTGGAGGCAGTTAGACCTTAGACACTTGGTGAGATGTCACAAGCCTATGCTGGTGCATGGGAGGAGAGTAAGATTTATGCTGAGCTTCAGCTGTGTCCCACTTCAGGACAAGAGGAGAAATTTCCTCAGATGAAAATGTCTGAACAGTCCCGAGTAAGTACATCATACATCACACCATAAAGGAAGGCAAAAAGAATCAGCTAAAACTGTCTCCTCCAGTCTTGCCATGGGAGCAGAAAACATCCTTCATATTTTCAATGAAGGAAATGTTACATAAGTAAAACACTGAATAATTGGCAGATTTTGAAAAATACAATTTAGTGAGAAGTTGTCAGTGAAGGAAGATATGCTTAAAGGGAGGCTATGCAAAGGTCAACACTGAATTCACTATATTTTATATATGCAGCAGTGGATGTTAAATTCCTGCTCCTAACATTTGCAAGTGTATTGGAGAGGGGCTTTACCAGACTGAAGAAGAAACAGCCCTTCAGAGAGACCAGGAATACTAAGCAACAGAGTCCATTTATATGAAATGCATTTTAATATGTCTAGAAACACAGAACAAGATAAACAGGAAAAGGAAAGCAGTGATTCTGAAAAGAGATCAGAGGGGGCATTGTATCAGTGTGAGAGTCCCTGCAATGACAGGAAAGTTGGCATTTGCTTTGGAGTATGGGAAGAAGAATATATGGCGGCAGCAACATAATTGTCTCTGTGAGTACAAGTCAGAACCTGAAAATTGTTTCCATTTCATACTTTTTAAAAGGATATTAAGGAGTATGAAAAAGAAAGCAATAATGATTACTCAATGGGAAGAGGAAAAGCCGTATAATGAGACAATTGCAGATCAAGTTGTTCTTTATACTAGAGCAGAATGAGAAGTGAATTGATTAGTGTATAAATGTTTCATGGTAAAAACAAACGGATACAAAAGAGCTCCTTAATTTAGCAGAGAAAAACACAACAAGAACTAATAGCTGGAAACTCAATGGGACAAGCTCGAAATTAAGTATTAGGCAGGCAGCTTATATTATTATATTTATTTAGCTGTTATTAACCACTGGCAAAGTGAACACAAATCAACAAAGGCAAGGGTGGGGTACCTTCAAATTAAGAGCCAACTGTGATCTAGTCTGCTTAATACAGGTAAAATATAAATACAAACTACAGAGAAAAAATTTTTTCTGTCAAAAGATTTAAGAATTGTGTTGTATTTAAAATAATGTAAGCAGTGGGGAAATATTATTATACTCTTTTGGCAATGTCCCAAAACACATCACCTGCACCTCTTTTTCAAACGCATGGCTACATCTAGTTACAAATTATTTTCATCTGAGTGTGGGGTTTTTTTCTTATTATTGATGTTAAATAAATTGATATCAGGATTTCTTATCACCACCTGTAAAACACTGACCTTCCTCTGAGCCTGACTCCTCCTAATTCAGTAGTGTATGGAAGAGGATACAGTCCACCTTCTTTTATGGTAGTGAAAGTAAATGTGGAAGATGCCAGAAAAAAAAACAATGTTAGGGGTTTTTCTAACAAATGAGAAAAGAAATCCAGAGAGACTTGTTCCTCAGGATCTGAGAGAGATGCAGAATTGCTAAGGACTCTGGAGCTGCACGAAAGCTGTCACCTCTCTGTTTCTAAAAAGTAACATAAACATCAGTTCTTCTATGAAGAGACTCAGGGGACTGCAGACTGTGCTAGTTTGGGCTGGGACAGAGTTAATTTTCTTCCTGGTAGTTCCTATGGTTCTGCAGTTTGGACCAGTGACCAAAACAGTACTGATAACACAGAGATGTTCTTCATTACTGCTGAGCACTGCTTACACAGTGTCAAGGCCTTTTTGGCTTTTCTTACCACTCCACCAGTGAGGGGCTTCGGGACACAAGAATCTGGGAGGGGACATAGCAGGGACAGATGACCCTAAGTGACCACAGGGATATTGCACACCACGTGGTGTCATGCTCTGCATATAAAGCTGGGGGAAAAAGGAGGAAGGTGCGATGTTGCCATTGGTTTTCCTGAGTCACCTGATCCATCATCCCAATACATGATGGATCTCTGCTTTCCTGGAGATGACTGAAACTGCACCTGCCCATGAGAAATGGTGAATTAATTCCCTGTTTTACTTTGTTCGGGTGTGTACAGTTCTCCATCATATCCATCATTTTGACTTGAACAGTCTCTGTGCTTGTTTGGGTTTGTTTGTTTGTTTGTTTTCCTCTGGTTGTAACTGCGGTTTAAGCATCTGTCTGGACAGCTTTGGATCTGCAGAAGTTAAACATCCTGTGATTTGTCTTCAGTTGTAGCACTTGAGTCATTTTAAAAAGACACACATCACGCACTACTTAAAACTTTTGTTTAGCTCATTAGTAATTTAAGTGTAGCTTAATGATATGCCAGATGCTCTCCAGTTCAGAGAAATATGCTTTGCCTGCACTCCCCCATCTGTGTGTGACTCTCTCCTATGAAATCTACTTACTGCAGCAGATTTCTTCAGACAGATCAAATTGCTTCATGGCCCTGAAGAACTGATTCCACATCCACTTTTGTCCAGTTTGCACAGCTCAGCTGCTGCTTTGTGCTCTGCTCCCAGCCTCAGCCCAACAGATATGCTGCAGGGTGAGTAATGTGACACATTGGTGGGGCCACTGAGAACAGGTTGCTACACAGAGATCCCTGGAAGGTCTTGGGAGCTTTGAGGAAGATGAATGAAATACAGCTGCAGAGCACCCTCTTGCAAACCAGTCTTTTAGCTTTAAACAACGTGGATGATATCAGCTGTTGTAGATACTGATTTCACTGAACATTTCTTTTTCCTTGGCAGCATCACCATTGTGATACGCTAAGTATTCTATTTGTGAATAGCGTGTTTAGTGCTTATTTTCCTTTAGCCCTTAACCAATGTAGTGGATTTCTCCATGTGCTTTCCCAACCAGAGAGGAAGATCTTGTCTTTGTAAATTGATCTACTTAAGGAAAAGCCATGCTGCTTCTTCCTTACTAAGATTCAGATCTCTTCTAGATTATTTCTTCTGTGTAAATTTCTGGGGAACAAGTAAGAAAGTGAAATGGAGGACAGAAAGGATATTTTAGGCAGCTGTTCAGGAACCTGTGAAATAATCTGAGGTCTTAGCCCCACAGATATCTGTGTGACATACTCCCAATCACTATTTATAACCTTTTTGGACTGTGCATGGAGATGAAGTCAGTTCCTCATGCCTAGATGTGGCACTCCAGTTGATGGGCAGAGATACTGGGAAAGAATATTGTGAAGGCTGTGCCTAGGGAGCTGGTGCTCTCACACCCCCCAAACTGCACCTAATTTTTGAAGGGAAGGTGGGAAAACAACTTTCAGACTCCAGATTGGTTACAGCAGAGCCTTTCATGAGAATCGTAATCAATTCTGAAAATTCTTCTTTCCAAAAGCCTCAGAGAGAAATTTTTTCGTCATATGTGACAACAAAATGAATGTAAAAAAAGTTCATATGTGGGATTTCACATTGAATTTTAAAGCTAAAGCAGTGTCAGGCTTGGTGTGAAAGTAATTTCATTAATTTCATTCAGTTGATGATCAGTTACAGCTTTTATATCTGCATCAAGGTCAGTTAACTATAAACTTATATGGTAAATTGGTGAGGTAGTATGTTTTAAATTACGAAAAACAACAACCGCAGTGTCTGGTATGAGTCTGCTTACTGTGGGTAGCTGAATAAAAGTGCCATTTTCAACCATAACTGCCGTTTTCAACCAGGAGATTCTATGCTGAACAGTTGATTGCATTGTGTTCACATGGAAATTTGCCAATGTGTTTAGCTATTTACAGGATGAATGGCTAATGGAAACCATCATCACCTACTTGACCAGAATCAGGAGGTGTAACAGTGGTATATAGGATATATTTTTTTAATAGTTATTTTTTGATTACTGCACCTTTATTTTTTTGCCTACATGAACAGTCATTTTAAAACCCAAAGTCCACTGCCCACAAAGACAAGGTACTGTTCCTTGACTTCTTTGGCCTCTACCTCAAAAGAAGAATGTTATAACTAAAATCAGGGCAGACACCTCAGGTGCTTCCAACTCACAGAGTCTTTAAAAGGTGGAGGAGGTCGGTTCATCAGAGTGTAAATTCCAGGAGGATATACACATGCTATTCCAGGCCAAACTATGTAAGAAGGCCAGGTAAGACAGGTGACTTTGATGTCTTATGAGCAAGAAAGACATAAATAAAAAGGCACTCATCTCTAATAAAATCACTTTTAAACCCTCCTCTCCCTCGCTCCTCAGATGAAGGTATGCACAGCAAGGAGAACCAAAAATGAGTTTTTAATGATTCTGCATTAAATATTGCTTCCCTGTGTCTTGTGATTAGCTCCTAATTACTTAAATGCTCTACAGAAAACTGCATTGTGAAAACCAGCTGTATTCACTAGCTCAGGCAGTTTGTAACATGTGCCTTGGGTAAAAATGGTACTTGTTCTAAGTTAGCCCATGTGAAAAAATGTTCCTCTTCTAAGAAAGTCACCTTGCTTAATGGGAACCGAGTCCTTTTGCTTTCCTCTCATGAGTTCACAGAACCACAGAATATTCTGAGTTGGAAGGTACCCACAATGGTCATTAGCATTTTGGTTTGGATCAGGTGTTCACTTTAAGGTGACTGGCTTTATTATCCCTGCCTACCAGGCTTTGCTTCCCCTTGCCAAGTGGTGTGACAGCACATGAGCTGAACTCTGTTCAGCTGAAACCTAACTAGAAGATGCTCTCCAACAGCTATTTGGTGGTTCATCCACAGAAACAAGCCAGGGCAAATTCAAATCTCACCAAAGCATGCATAATCTGAATTCTGAAGTCCTCAGCAGCAGGTATTTCCCTTTTTATTTTCTCTCCTATTAGGATACTTTACATGCAGTTGTCAAAAGCATATATTAGAAATTAACTGTGTTTGCCCAGTTTTCCTCAGAGCACTGATTTATGATTTACTAAACAGTTTTCTGTTGTTTCTAACTACCTTTTTCTCTTCTCCTTGTCTTCCACTTCCTACTTTGGCTGAGGGACTCCAGTCAGGATACGAATTAAAAAATTTCTGGTTGTTGTGTGACTGTATATGCAAGAGAAAGTTGAGCCTTATTAAAAGGTCAGCCAGTGAAAATAATCAATTGCTTCTCCACAGCTAATGTGATTTTCCCTGGCCTTGCAAAGTCTGTGCGCGCTACCTGACTTGATACACCTTGTGTTTTATGCCTCAGTGCACAATGATCATTTGGTTTTAACAATTAAGTTGGGATACTCTCTATCAATCTTCATAGTAATCTTCTATTATATCTTAACAAATGAGATGAGGAATAAAACGCCTTCACTCTTGTATTAGCTCTGTGCAGGATGTCCTTTTAAAGGTCTAAATTGCATGATGCAGCCTAATAGGTATTAACTGCCTCGAAGTCCATGCTAAGGAAGAAGTATGTAAAAGCAGAACTCGCTTGTTTCAGCTCACAAGTTTTCTGGAACAGGAGACAAAAAAGCCCTTATGTGAAAGCGTTGAAAATCAGCTTGTTGAAGTGTTTTAATCATTCCATAGAAGGATTGGGAAGGCTGACTTACTTGAAGGATGACTTGCCTCTGTAGAGGTTTATTGTAACCTTTACTTACAATAATGAAATTTACCATAGTAATGAGAAATGGTTACAGCCCAGGCAACAGAGAGAAGTCATGAACACAAAGAGATGGAGTTCCTCTGAAGAGATGATAATGGTATAGCCACAGTCACACTGTTCTCCAGATATTGTCAAGGTGCCTCAGGAGAGGGTGGAATCAAGAAAGTATTCCTATCATAGACAAAAGGCTCATTTTTATTACCCAACAAAATTAACCAAAAACAAAAATTTCATTTTGTAGTGGTCTTGATGTCAGGTCCTCATTCATTTTCTCTTTAGATATGTCTTTGATAGCTTGTGATATTTACTGGGGAATTACTAAAATATTTTACACATGATGTCAAAAGATTTTCTCCTGGTGCTATCAGGGAGCATTAGGACTTTCTAGGCTCTGAAATGTGGAAGCTGTTAAAGCTCCAGGAATATGGAGATCTGATCTTTGACAGTGTAGTAATTACATTGATATCAAAATGCTGTGTCCAATGCTGAAGTCATTAAAAAACAAGAATGCTTTCTTCAGTGAAAGTACACATTCCTAGGTAATAAATTGCTTTTTGAAAAGAAATCCCTGTCAAATTCATTAAAGTTGTCCATTACTCTGTGATCTTGCAGAAAATGATTGATAAATATTTTCAACTTCACTTCCCCTTGCACCATTTAATGAACTCACTTGTGCTTGGTTGCTCACCATTAAGTTTTGTAGGAGTGTGTCGCCTGATTAGGCTCTGGCTTTACTTAGATAGTTCCAAATATATAGCCACATTAAAGACTTATGGATGGCTAAAATTAGCCAATTGCCACTTTTAATTTCTCACATATCATTTAAACAAGCCAGTATGTTTTCCCTACATCATGCTACAGTGAGAATAATAAGTAGATAAAGTTGCTTCCTCTTCACGCTGTACAAGGGACTTGGTTCTAACAGTAAAATTAACTCAGAAGGCTTTAGGGAGACTTGAGGATCACTGTGGGTCAAAGCTGAAGTAGCAACTTCCTTCTTTCTAACCCATTACAGCTCTGAAGGAAGTTCCATGAAGATGATATCCTGGAGAGCTACTTTAAAAGTGAGAAAAAGAGCATACCAGGAAAGACTGAGTTTGAAGCTTTGCACGAGAGCCATCAGGAGGACCCTTATTGTCAAATCTGGGTTCTTGGGCAGGCCCTGGTGTGAGACCCTGGTTGTTGCAAGGGCTTCCAGAGCAAGTTGTTGGTTGAGGGCCTCACACCTCTGTTTTTGGTGGTGGCAGACAATGGGAAAATATAGAGAAAGGACATAATCTAGATAGAGAGTCTCTGGGAAACTGATCTTCACTGTGCACCTTCATAGTGGAAATTGAGCTTGCTTCTTGAGACTGCCCCATCACTGGACCAAAAGCAGTGTAAGGAAAGATCTAAGATCCCAGATGGACTTTTCTGCTGGATTTAGCTCCAGGCTATGTGTAGTGCTGCCCGTCTCTCTACCCTGAACCTCAAAAAGTTGCAGCAGGAACACGCTGCACCTCATGAGCTGCTTGTGCAGATGCCTGAGGATAGAGCTTGAGCTGCTGATGGAGACAAGTGAAACCATGATAGTGAGCTCTTATCTGTTGCAACTGAAAAGCAGGCGCAGCTTCAGAAGGATGGGGCAGAAGCAGTCTTGGCTATGCTGCAGCTGAGTCAGACAGACTTCTTTTGGGGGAGACTCAAGTGTTTATCTGTGACCAGAAAAGGATCCTTTTAGTAACAAGCCTTTAAAAACATTTTTTGCCAATATTGCCCTTTCATCCCCTGAAAGGATTCTGTACTCATCTGCATGCATCTCCTTTTAAAAGGCTTTCTCTGTTTAATGGCTATGTTCCACTTCCTCGAAAGATTAATAGCAGCACAATTATTAATTGCAAATCTATAGCCGTTTGCCAAAGGTAGGGAGAGTGTAACTACTCATAAACATTAGCTCCAGATGAAATGCCAAGTTCAAGGTCTCAGCTGTGAATCTGTGCTTTTAATTAATTTTCGGATTTTTCATTCGTTCTCAGAGGTATCACAAGAATCTGCAAGCTCTCATTTAATCTCCATAGGCTGAATCCTGCTTTCATCCTCCTAGTGACTGTGGTGATGGGTTTTTTCTTGCATAGATGATTGCACTCTTGAGCCCATTGGCACAACAGTGTCACAGGCTTTTGAAAACTCTAGGAGCCTTTTCCACAAAATCAGAGATCCAAGGGTCCCACCACCTAACAGGAGGATTTGTCTGCAACAACTCACAGCCTAAGGAGCTGCAGTAAGAAACACCACTCAGAAAAAAACAACCAAATCCAGCATCTAGACACATTCATGCTGAGAACCCATAAAGTTGTCTATTCTAGTGGTTTAATCTTCCTGCTAGAAAGTGCTACAGAACAAAAAACTGTCTACTGCCAGATCATTTTAGCACAGTGATCAACATTTTTGAGTCTATCTTCAACAAATGGACATGATATGAGTTTTTGACACTGAATGGTGCAGGTTTTTCTTTTCCAGCCACGTAATTTTCTTTTTCTTGGCAGTACTCCCATCTATTGGAATTGTTCCAGTTTTCCACTATTTATTACAATAAAAATAATTTTTAAATGTTAATGAATTGGAGAACCCTTCAGCTAGGCAATTTTAGGCATTGTGAGGGTTATCCAGACTTGTTGATTATCTATGCCCACGTTTAAACTTGGCAGATGTGGCCTTTTTAAACTATTTTGTAATGTTTTGTACTATATAAAATAAATGAATTCTCATTTTATAATTCTCATTATAGAATGTAAATATCTAGTGAACATTTTAACTTTTTTTCTGGTGTTATTCATGATATCTCTCTCTGTCTTGAAATGCATTTAATCCTTGGTCAGGCACTTGTTCTTATTAGAAATTCTATCTTATTTTTCTTAATTGTTTTGCCTGTTGAGATTTCATTGAGTTTTTAAATTGCCATAAGTTGCTCATGTCTTTAATTTTTCCTTTCTTCAAATATTCATTTCCTCTATATACTTGCAACTAGGTCTCCTTATCAGTAGGATTTTTTTGCTGGTAATGCATATATAAAATGGGGATGTTTGGAACTTTCCAGTAGTGTATTAGTAATTATAAGTTTATAGCTCTTGAATATTTTTGGTAGTTCTATTAGCAAATATTTTAAGTGAGGAAGAAATGGCTTTTTATGTTTTCCCCTATTATGTATACTATGACTGACTTTACATTCTGGGTGCACAGTGTAGATGTATGTTGACTGTGATTTTCTTTCATGGGTGAAGACCAGTTTTGGCTAATGCTTACTGCTTTTTTGCCCATTAAGGTGAAATTCAGTTTTGAGTCAACTTGCATTAAAAAAAATCAGGTCCCTTTGTTATGAAATTTGTCTGTTTCTTTTTTTTTTTCAAACTCAGACATTGAATTCTAGCTTTTTGAGATTCGCAGTACAATCTTTCAGCTTAAAATCAGCCATGACTTGTTCATTCTGCATGTTCTAATTGGAAATTTAAGGAATAGTTTGTTTAGTTTTCCAGTGGGATTTTCTCATCTGGAATAAATCTCATCCATCTCTTAATTTTATTTTAATCAGTTGCAACTTTAATCCTCAAATTTTTAAGATTTATTAATCTGATTTAAATTAAACAGATAAGTGGTAAGTATTGTGAGCTCCAGCTTGCAGCGTTACACTGGAAAATGGAGATACCATGTGCCAACTTAGTAATATGTATTGTTGGTTTATTTTTAAGTGTGTGGTCTCTGTGGAAACACAGCATCTTACAGATAATGGTTTCTCTGACATATTTATAAATTGTAATCAGTCTATGAAAAATGCAACAACGAAAGTCATGGTGCCTGGTACGTGGAAAATCAGGCAAATTCCAGCTCAGTTCTCTCTCCACTGTAGTGTGAGAAACCAGTATGCCAAGTTTTTGTGTAACCCCCAGACAAGCCTGAAAAATATTTCTATTTACATATTCATAGGCTCATCACAACTGGTATTATATTCCCATAAAATTAAATAGTAAGGGGAATGTGCTGATATTCTGGTCGTACTCAGATGTTGCTGCAGAAGAGGTTCCTTTAGCCTGACCCCAGTCTGTTGTGGAGGTCTGTATCTCACAGATGCCTCTGTGGCGCCAGCCTCAGCTGCCTTCAGCGTGCCACAGCTCTCTAAACCTTGGTAGCAGACAGAGTTTAGGATAGCCTAGTAGTTTGTAGTTCCCTGCCTTTTTTTCCTTTGTGTGCAACTGTTTCTGCCTAACCCCTTTGCTTTGCTGAGATTAACTTGTTTTGCATTTTTAAGTGTCTCAAGATGAAGCCTAACAGGCGCAAGGGCCCCCTATTTTCTTTGAAACAATAGATCTAAATAAATCAGGGTTGCAAACAAAGCCATCAGGGTGTCAGCCATCCCAGATGAATCTGTACATCCCAGAAGCTGGAATGCGTTTCCTTGACACGGTTCAAGAACTGGGGGAAGGCTCGTAGCATGGCATGCCAAAGGGCAGCAGGGGTAAGGTTGCATAGCTCATTCCCTGGCACAAAACAAAGCATGGCAACTGCAAAAATAACCTCCCTGTTGTGGCAGGGAGGTAGAAGCAATCAGGATGCTGTAACAGGTAGAAGACCAAGTCTGTGACATGTGTGAACCATTCATTTTAATCTTCCCGTCATTCCAGCAACTTTTTAATTCTAATCAGTTTTTTCCTCACATGGTGAACACTGATAGCCCCCTTTGCTTAGTGCCTGTCCTCAAGCCTAAGTATACATTTTTGTGTGTATAAATGTACATGTGAATATTTATTATATATGAATATACATAGAGATGAGTATATACGTGTATGCACACATGTTAGAAAAATGTGTTCCTTTGTGCTTAAAGTTACTGCATGTGTAATGTTGTGGGTGTGACATGTTTTCTGTGGCTGGACTGGTGCTGGTACAACTACATCTTTTGCTTTGTTTCAACAAAGTTGAACAATTGCTCCCGGGACAAGGCAGCCATCTGTCCTTTACAGTCCCCCTGACAGCTCAGCCACCTTATCTCCTCCCTAGATTTGTGTCAATCATTCTGCCATGTTAGATGAATGCTTATAAACTACGAAAAAAAGTGGGCACAAATTCTGTTTTCCTTCTCACTGCAGTCAGATCTCAAAAGCCTTCTGAGGTGTCAAGGTGTGCACAAGGTCATTTTGGCCTGTGCAGTGCCAGGTAAGTGAAGTGATTTTCAGTTGTGCTTTGGGGAAGGGTGGCAGTATCTGTCCAAGATTTTTCCACAGTTTTAAGGGTCAAAGACAAGGTTGAAATAAAAGCACAGTATGGATATCCCCTTGGTTGCTCTCCCAGTCCTAGAAAAGCTCTTGGGGAGGGAAAATAAGTTTAAAAGAGAGTGCTAGAATGTCTGCTTCTAAAACCAGATACTGATCTATTTATGTAAGCTTTTGCTCCCAGATCATGGACTATTTTGGATGAAAATTACATAGAAGCCAACAGAAGAAGCTGAGTAAGTGTACAAAATTCAAGAAGAGATCTGTTCATTGACCCAGAAAAAAAAAAAAAACAAACAACTAAAAAGTTAGTTTTCTTATTTATCATCACTGTTCTGCTGTTTTGCTTTTCTCATTCAGTGTGCTATTGCCACTCTCTTTTCTGTTGCTGTAGATCAGAGCTCTGGCCTACCTTAACCTTGGGACTTCTGTATGCAGACTGAAGCATCTTGTCTTTTCTGTGCGTGGCTCGCTCTGGAAGAACAGAACTTAGCTCTTGCACTGAAGCTGATTATTGGCAAGTCAGGCTCAGGAAGAAGCTCTCAGAAGTGGAGTCCTGACCTATGTACCTGTATTTAAAATATCAACCAGTGACTGTGACCATGAAAAAGGCCACATAGATTCCCGCTGCTGGAAGCTACATCCCTGGGCAAACTGTCAGAGACTGGGGAGGAATATAGGGTCAAAGAGGTTAGAAGAAGCAAACTTTGAGGGTTTAGTGCTTTTACAGATGGTATCTGAGATTCCATCCTTGCAGCCTCAGTACTAGTTAAGATCTTGATGATTGTTTTAGGGTTTATATTGAGCCATGTTTCGGAAGCACAGAGTTCTTTTATTGAAAATGAGTTATACCAGGAAGGATTTTCTAAAAGGGCTGACAACACCTGCTGATGTTAACCAAATCTCTTCCCTTTTGGACAGTGAGGATGTGGGTGTGTTCATGGTGGTGGCTTGAAGTTAAAACCCAGTTTGTGTGCCTGTGCAATCACTTTAATATCCAAGCACGGTTTGGCACAGGCTCCTGCTCTCGCTCTGTGCTCGGGAGGTAGAGAATACTAGCAAAGGGGGAAGCAAAACCCTGGGCATTTAAATCTGCTCAGCCACCACATTTGCCTGGCCCTGGACCACTTTCCGCAGCTGTTTCTCTTCTGTCCTCTGTGCACATCCTCCATGGGCACCCACTAAGAAGGGAGATAAAGGAGGTGGTGATTTTCTTGTGAGAAATTAACAGACACATTCAGCTGAGTCTGATCACTCACCACCAAGGAAGTATTTTTTTTCTCAGAGCTGTCAGCAGAAAGCAAGAGTGTTACATTCAGCTTATGGGCAGTGGGCCTATAGTCTCAATTATCCAATGTTTTTGGTGGTGTTGCGCCAAGACTACACATTTCAGTTTGTGTGGATGTGACCAGCCTTCCTGTCTGTGCCACCCTGTGCTTTGGATTCATTTTGCTTTAATACTTGAGTTCGCTTTAGGCCACCATGCTCAAGGAAGATGACAGCAGCATCAGTGTCTGTCATTAAAATTGGAGAAGTTGAATAGTTTGTTGATGTCAGCAGGATTATTTTCTATTTTTCAATGATGTGAAAGAAAAGTCAGATCAATTATGCATCTCACTCCTACACTGCTAATGGATGGACAGACAAGGGTGTTTTTCAGCTGACGTATGCTAAGTAAGGAGATTATTTCCCTCAGTTTGATTCCTTCATGTAATGAATGATAAGTAGATGAATCAGTGAGGTAAAATGCATGACAGATAACAAATAAGTTAACCACTTTGTAATTTTGCGTGAATGTCCTGACACAGGGAAGTATGTATGTGCTGGTGTGGAGAGCTGCAGTCACTTCTGATTGTCAGTTGTTTAAATAAATTGTACTTACAACTGATTTCCCAGATGTTCCTAAGATTTTAGGATCTTTTTAGGGCACAAAAATCCTTTGATAAAGTTTCTTAATGAGCTTTAGAATTGAGTTTATTTATTTCTTTTCAAGGAATAAGACTTTATTACAAGTTGTGCTATTTGTAATTATCTCCTGAACTCCCAAGCACTGCTTTGGCTTGTGGGAAACTGGTCTCAGGTGGAGCAGAGGACAGGCAAGTGTCACACAAACCAATCTCTTGGTCACTGGCTATAACACCAAGGCAACAGCAGAGGAAAGCCTTTTTGATTCATTGCAAATTAAAATTGCACTCACATTAATAAAGAACCTGGCCTTTTATTTATACTTTGAGTGGTGGGAAGGAAAGGAAACAATTTTTATTCTTTTTCTTGTGGAGTCCATGAACCCATGATCTTCTGTGATATGGATTCCCAACCATGGACTATCAAAGCCCTATTTCTTCATTTATAACTGGCCCCTTCTCAAAGCATTGGTAGATTGATTCTGAAAAGTGCAAGATCTTCTCTTTCATTTTCTTGTTCTCTTAAATTGTTCTCTGATAGGACGTTCAATAACTCTGGCAACTAGTTCCTCCACTGACTCTCTTTAGGGATAAATAAAATAATAACAAAACACATAGTAATATAATTTTAAAAAATCACTTTATATGAAGTATCTTTTTTTTTTTTACTAACCTGTAAAAGAATAGCTTATAGTCATGCGATGCATTTTTTTTTACTTAAATTTATGGATTTCAAAAGAATCTTTAAAGACAAAAAAAAGTAAATAATGTCCATCGGTAGCTGTTGTTTTTAAAAATAAATATTTGTCTTATAGTAAAACACAGTGCTAAACATTTTTAAGTTTCCAACTTGACTGTGCTGGACAAGTAATCTAAAAAATCACTTCCTGCATTCATAAAGAGTAATTTAACTTGTACGTTGCTTCTGGTATTCACTTTTTGTGAATAACTCCTGAAGGATACAAAAAAAAATGGTACAGCAAAAATAATACTTGCAGCAAAGGATGGACTTAGAACATCTAACAAATTTAAAAGAGGAAGTGTCTCCCACTGATAACTCTAATGTTTTCCATTCTGGG
This sequence comes from Pseudopipra pipra, assembly GCF_036250125.1. NCBI lineage: Eukaryota > Metazoa > Chordata > Aves > Passeriformes > Pipridae > Pseudopipra > Pseudopipra pipra. The sequence goes on from NC_087550.1 coordinate 18,096,984, forward strand.
AATGTTAACAAGGTTGGCTCAAAGCTTTATTTTATCTCAACCGTATCACAATGTATTATGAGATATGTGTTATTTTTCATGTAGTAAACTGGAGCATGCCTATATATGAAAGGAAACTGTCCATCAAAACAAAATTTATGGGATTATTATATATTATTCTCTTATTTTCTCTTTGTATTATATTTACAAGTGTTCACTTCTTTCGAATGATCAAAAATATAGCAACAGTTCATCATGACTAAAATTACTCTATTCTGTTAATGAAGTTATATGGAATAATTTTTTATTACTCATTAGCTGAAACAATTACTAGGAGGAAAAATAAGTACAGTGTTCTTAAAAAAATGCACAGAGATTACAAGCTAATTATTTTCTGAATTTATTTTTATTATCTTACCTGTTTTCACCATTTTTGTTCCTGTTAGGTCAGTAAAGAGGGGAATGCCTAGCCTAGCAATCAGGTCCTACTGGCAAAGTACCTGGGAGCAGTGATCCTTTACATCATAGCTGTCTGGCATTGAGAACAGGGGCAGTATTCTCAGTTTGTGGCCCCTATCTTGGGCATCTTGTCCTCAGCTAGCATTTATTTAGAATATTTCGGAGATACTTTGGCTTTCTTGCTGAATCCAAGCAAGGGGGAGCCTGAAGGAACCCCTCCTCACATACAAGTTTCTAAGATTAGATTGAATTTTCTTAATATTGAGTGCCTTTTTTGTTGCCTGAAGGCTTCCAAAACAACGAAACACCATTGTCTGATGTGACACAGAACCTAGAGAAGAACCTTGCTTTCCTGAATCAGCAGATGGAGCAGACTCAGGGTTTAGACATAGTCCATGTTGAGTATTCTCCATATTGATTATTTATGATTCCACTGCTACACGTTAATCCACTTTGTTGTTTTGTTGCATAGGGTCTCATCATGTCCCATATTTTATTAAACTTGGTGTACTTTCCTTACTGTATTCTCTTATCCTGCTGACTTCAGAAGTATTTATATAGGAGACGTAGACGTGGGGTTTTTAGCAACAGTTTTCTAAAGACAACAGGTAGAACCAGATGTGAACATTGGGATATCATCTTTTATTTAATTGACTGGCATAATTTGGAAACGTAGACAAATTTTCAGGCACATAAGCCTTCCTTAGGTCTGAAACAAAATTAGCAGACTTCAGAGCTAAGCACAAAATGAAAGCAATTGCTCAGGTATGTAGCAAGAAAACTGTCTCTGATGGCAGGTGTAGTTAGTATGTGCAGAGTAGAGAAACTTGATAAGGCATTTACCTCTCTGAGGGAAAGAAAGAAAAAATAATTTATAGTCTCTGGAACATGGAAAGGTTAGTGGAAAGGAAAGGAAATTATACTCTGCCATGAAATCAATATCTCTGTTGAATCTCTGTTTTCAAGTGACCAGTAGAGTTTAAACTGTTAGCTCTAGGCTTGTCTTGGAAGGCATTTTGGAGACCTTTAAAGATCAGGACCGTGAGATCAGCAGTGGCATGGTTGTGAAAAGTGTTCTTTGTATAAAATGGAGATATTAAATCTATGTCAAGAGTCTGTCACAGAGCTGAATCTCAGAAATATTTCACTCAGTGCTTCTAGTCCTTTGAGTGTGCCATGCTGAGTCCCACAGGGTGAACTTTTGAGATTGGAAAGGATCTTTTAGGTCAGATGTATGTTTGCTTTTGTCTGCCCTCTAGCAGATAGTGTAATGTATCTTGTTAAACAGGATTTACTCTTGCTAAGTCTACTGACATGTACAAAATAGCTGTACCTAAGTGCTACTGCTGTTGTGTTCAAATCCTCAAGTCTCTACTAAGTTTTTATTGACTCGTTTCTGAAATTCCATGCTGTTCTTAAAACTTAAGTCAATCTACTTCACTGTGACAGTACAAGTGAGCAGGGGAGTCCTAGAGCACACACTGCTGCCCCAAACATGAGATCTGTCCCTGGTCTGCTGTCCTTGCTCTTGAAATGTTTCAATAAGAATAAGGACTTCTTGACCCCCTGAAATTATCTTGTAGTTGCAGCCATACATGACAAACCTGGTATCTTCTTATTCTGCGAAGTTCCCTGCTAGCGCTGAATCTGTTTCCCTTGCCTCCCTTTAATCTTGATTCCTTAAGCCTGAAGAAAGGTCAATATATCATAGATTCATAGAATGGTTTTGGCTGGAAGGGACCTTGAAGGTCATCTAGTTCCAACACCCCTGCCATGGGCAGGGCGACACCTTCCACTAGACCAGATTGCTCAGAGTCCCATCCAGCCTGGCCTTGAACACTTCTGGGGATGTTATTCTGCATCTTCTCTGGGCAGCCTGTTCCAGAGTCTCACCACCCTCACAGTGAAGAATTTCTTACCTCTATCTAACATAAATTTCCCCTCTTTCAATTTGAAGCCATTCCCCCTTGTCCTATTACTGTCTGCCCTTTTAAAAAGTCCCTCTCCAGCTCTTTTGCAGGCTCCTTTAGATATTGGAAGTCTACAATAAAGGGTGCCTGGATCCTTCTCTTCTCCAGACTCAACAACCCCAGCTCTCTCATTCTGTCCTTTTAGAAGAGCCCTATAATCATGGCCCTTCTCTGAACTCACTCCAACAGGTACATGTCTTGTGTTGGGGACCCTGGACCTGAATGGAGTATTCCGGATGAGGTCTCACAAGAGCAGAGTAGAGGAGGAGAATCACTTTCCTTGGCCAGCTGGACACGTTTGTTTGGGTGCAACCCAGGATGCAGTTGGCTTTGCTGGGTCATGTGGAGCTCCTTGTCAACCTGCACCCCCAGGTGCTTGGCAGTGCTGCTTTCAGTCTATTCTCCTCCAGCCTTTATCTGTGCTTAATGGGACCTCCTTGTTGCTCAGGTGAGTCCTGGTCTCTTCTCCCTTCCAGAAGTTCCATTGCTATGGTGGCAGGTCTGTTATTACCACACTTTTTCTGGCCCCCCACATGCAATGAACAGTGGGGGAAACAGCCACCACATCTGTGACACCAGATAAATCATCTCAGGCTTATGACCTTACAGCTGGGTGCCAGTTAGTGAAAGCTTTGAATAGCTTTTCCTTACCAACACTCCTTCAGGAGTTAGCTGTCAGGAAGATGGGATGACAATTCTCTTATTTCTTCTTTTCTTCTCCCTAGGAATCTTCTTGGCCTGTACTGTTATTCAGAAAGGTGAGCTTACCCTAAACTAACATCATCTCAGCAGCCAATGTGGGATGTTTCAGAGGGATGCATAGAACTCTGAGGGTAGATATTTCAGTGTGGTTCTGCTGCTGCTGTGTGGGACAGGCATTTTACTGAGACAACAGCCAAGGAGCAGTGGCAGGGTATTTCCCCGAGCAATAGTGAAACGAGACTACTGAAGTAATTAAAAAGTTGTTTTACTACTCTGGTGGCCCCTTGAGAGTCTATTGCCATTTTCGCATTAAATAAGGCACAATTAGGTCTGACATATTGTCTTATTTAGAGCTCCTACCTGAGCTGATGACAGGGAACAAATTAATCTCAGTTGGATCTAGTTTAATTAAACCATCTCAAAGCTGTTACAGTGCTTTGGGTGTTTTGATTTTGTTATTATTTTTATTTATTGCAAATAGTATACCATTCTTGTCTGCCTCTTTCCACAAATAGGATTAATAAGTCAAAGTTAATATTTTTAAATAAGAATCTGTGATACTTTAGTTGAACAGTATTGTTGTGTATAGATGGTATAACTGAGGCTGGTAGAGATATTTCCAATCTAGGTTTGCAAACATTTTCAATCAGGCTGTTGCTATTCTGTTCCTTGGGAAACCAATCTTGTGATAAGAATGTCACACATGGAGCATTTCTTGTTCCTTTATTCCAGACCTTTTGTGAGCATACCTGATTATTCTTTCATTACTGCATAACTACTGTTATTACCTATTATTTAATAAGTTAGATTGAAAGTAAAAAATTATTTTATTGAAATATTTTATACAATTTTGCGAAGATGGAAAGCTTAATAATGAACTAATCACTTTGGCACACTCAGGTTAATAATTCAACAGTGCATTAGCTGTGCCCATGTTAAAAGAATTTTTTTCTTTTATGTAGCAGAAAAGCCATACTCTGGCCAACTTTATACCTTTTATATTTATTAATATCTTGGTATTTATATGGTTATTATAGAGCCTGTAGTTATTGTAGTGCCTTATGTGGTTGCTGTAGTGCCTTAAGTAGTTACTATAGTGTCTCTGAGTGCCTTGAAATCAATACTGTCTGTTTGCTTTGATACAACTCAAGTGGTTTTGTTTCCATTTTATAGACTGAAAAGTGAAAAATGGCAAACCTGTAATTCTGAGGTGGCCCAGCCTCTGTCCATGGGTTTTTACCCATCTTGATCTGTGGCTTTGGACCACTCTTGATGCCACAGGATAGAGAAGTTGAAACAGGTCTTTATTTTATTTAATCCTACTTACATGCTGGACGGCCGCAGCAAGTGTCCTCACTGAGTGTATCAGGTAAGTTACTCGCTTGCTGTTCAAGCCAGAAGCAGAACTTATCATCTCTGAAGACACTGGTTCCTTCATAAGGCTAATGAAGGAGCAGAGAGTGAAGCTATATCCCGAGAGTTATCCTTCTACCTTGATTTTGGAGAGGTCCATAATCAGTTTCCTTAATCCCTCTTGCAGAGTTTTCCTAAGGGCTGTTGAAACTCTATAGTCTGCATTCCCTCACTCAGAGCAACACAAGAGCTATGACTCAGAAGTTCATTCCAGTTTGTTTCAGTTACCTTAAATCAATGTATCTCACAACTAAATTTGTTTTGGAAGTGCCAAAAAAAGATAAGGCTGAATTATTAAAACAAGTCCAAACACATTGTTTGGCTAGAAACAGTGTTTTGCTCTATATTAAAATTCTAAGGTTAATGTTGTTTATCCTATTTCCCTATAATATTATTTGACTTCAACAACAAAACTGAAAAATATAATTTCTGAGCCCAGAATTGCCAATCATAGCACTTCATTCAAAACAGTTATTCTGAAATATGTTGGTTTTTTTTAATTTTTACCCCCACTGCTTCCTGTGCAAGAAGTGTTTTGGTCTGCTCAAAACTGCATGTTTTGGAAGACTGTCAGAAATGCTTCTCTCAGCTCAAATTATATGAGTCTGGATATCTTTTTTCTTAGCCCAGTCTGAACCCAGTAAGTGAAATACTTTGGTTCTTGTGGTACCAGTGATGAAAAAAGTGATAGTAATAATGCATAGCTCTGTGATGGGAGGGCATTGGCCAATTTCTACAGCCAGTATACCCCCTTTTCCTGAAGCTGTCAACTTCATGCAAGTGATCTCTGGATCCATCTGTGCTGTTTGTTTCTACCTGTTCAGTGTCTTCTTCACAGTCCTGTAGTGTTTTCTTATAGTCCCACCACAATAACTCAATAAATGCTCTCTTCCTGCACAAAACCGGGTGATGCTTAGCTTTTAGATGTTGCTATCAAATTACACGTATTCTCATGGCCTTCAATTTTTTTTCTGAATTTGACAGGTTTTCAGCTTCAGTAGGATGAGGTATTCAATGAGGGCACTATAGCTCCATCTTCATTTTTCTGTGCTTTCCTACCTCTCGTCCTCTCTTCCGATTTTCTGTTTCAAAAATCAAGTCACTTCCACAATTCTATTGTAATGTGTTGTATCCACCCCTTCCTCTCCAGCATTTCTAGGAATTCATGCTGCCTTCCTAACTGACCTGTCATTTATGGAGTGTATCTGTAATTCTTGGGTGGATACTTGGTAACCATTCTGAATTCTGATGAAAAAAGCAGAACATTTCAGATCTGCAATACTTTATAGACAATAAGCTGTCTGCAGGCAAGATGCAATTATTGCTATTCAAATTGGTTACTAAGCTGTCCTTGCTCACCAAACATAAGGAACTGTGTGTTTTGAGTGTGAGTTTAATTTGGTCAGCTCCATCTATTACATCAACACTAGAGCTAAATTAATCTTTTCATGCAGGCAGCTACATTTTGAGATAAATTGAAACTGTGTTAGTCAAGGGCAAGAAGCTGGCAGAAAATGCTGGCCTGCCTCATTGCTAAATTAGGTTATAAATATTTATTTTTGCAAAATTAAGACAATGGTATTGAAGATCTTAGTCCTTTCTCACTCCTATGAAGTTGTAATCCAAGTTTATCTCTCATGAGTACAACCACCTCTTTTTGTTCCTCTTTCTCATGCACGTCTACTTCTTCAAGTCTAGGTTTATAAGCAGATCATTCTAAATGACTGGTCTTAAAAAGGAGATATGTAGGTGGGAGTAATTGCTTCTCAGAAGCTGAGATGGTTTACTAAAGTGTGTGGTTTAGTTTTTTGTTTTACTGTGTGTGTTACAGATGTGTCATTTCTATTTAGTACACCTGTTGACAAGTTTTCTGCCAAACTTAACATTATTTTTATGTTAATGTTGCCTACAGCATCCATAGTTATAGTATTCCTTGCCTGACCACAGTAAATAGGGCTGAAAGAGTTGGTATGTTAGGTTGCAGGCACCCAGTTATTTTATTAAAAGCAAAGCTGATGAAGAATCAACATTTCCCTGACATTCCTTCGCTATAGTCATTGCACATGATCTGTTAATAATAAATTTTGCTAGATCTCTACCAGCATACTCACTATTCATCCTTCTTTCTGCCCTCAAAAAGAATATGGTAATATCTGTTCAAAGAGAAACCTGCATAAGTTCACAGGAGGCACAGTTACCCGCTGGAGGCCCTCAAGAAGCTGTTTGCTTGCTAGTGTTCAGATATTCCCATTTAAAGAATCATCGCAATGCTATAAGGAGTGCCTTGCTGTTAAACAAATACCCAGGAGTTATCCTTAAGTCAGACCAAGCTCAGATGGACGAGAAATTTGTTTACAATGGCCAGAATAGACAGTATAATTTAAAATATTGAAAAAATATGTGTCTGTATTAAAAAGGAAGCTGTTCTGTTAATCTGTTCACAGTAAAACCAAATAGAAAACAGCCTCTCCTATATTAACCAACTTGTTCACACAGGTTTTTCTTTTTTGCTCAAATGCTCAGGAAGGCATTATTTTCCTGTGTGCTCATGAGTACTGGTAGGTGCAGGACCTTCCAAGTTAATCACATCAGACTTTGTATCTATTTCCCTGAAGTCTCTTGAGTTTCCACTTATATTCAAATTTGCCTCTCCTTTCCTTCTCCATCAAGTGCACACTAATGCAACAAAGAAAGAATCTAACCCTTTTTCCAGGAAATGGTTACTAAACTTTTAGAAAGACTAAAGCAAACTTTTGACATATCAGATGCTATCTTCTAAACGTGACTGCCTCTACTGCCCTCACTAAGGGCATAATACCTGCTCCTGGCTCCCCTGCTCTCACAGCCTCTCAGCAAATATATTTCACTGGGAAATGTCACAGGCCATTGAACACTGCACTATCAACTACTAAATGGACAGATGTACTCCAGGCAAATAATACCCATTAAGCCTTCCATGACTGGTTGTTGATTTAGAACAGATAATCTATAAATCAGTCACTTTAGAAAGACACTCTGTGGGTTTCAGGCGGACAGTCTTACAGCTGGGGGAAACCATAAATGAGGTTGTCATACAGGGGGAATTATAATGCCAAAAGACAACTGTTGAGAGAACTTCAGTGATCTTAAATTGCTCTGTCTTCCCTTCATTGGGAGATTGGTCAACATACAGAATTGGAACATAGCAGCAAACTATGCAGAGTTACGCAGTTGAAGAGGCTGTAAGTGCAATGTCCTGTTTGACAGTTGAGGCAGAAATGCCTGTGACTTTATGGTTCCCTTCACTCCACAAAAGTGGAATCATATTGACTCACAAAAGCATAAATAAAAATAAAAGGATCATTCCAGCAAAGCATGCTCTTGAAAAAGTCAACAAAATTAAATACTGATCTTGTCTTCACGCGAAACACTGAAAGATTTCCAGGTTGTCCTGTCTATGAATTGAAGTCTTGGTTCTGGCTGTGACTCTACTCTGTGACTCTGCATTTGTATAAAAATGCCTCCAGCAGATGATTTCACTGTAATTCCTAAATCAAAACAAAGTGGGAAATACACTGCTGTTTGTGTTGATGTCTAACACTACACAGCATGTGTGAGTGCACAACATTATTTTACATGCTGGCACTAGCAATGAATCAGACTACAGAACAATTACCTTTACTCTAAAATTGTGTCTTCTTTTATAGTGTCTTCAGTTTTAATGAAGATCAACTGTGACAAAGCTACATGGAGTAATGGAAGTACCAGAGAGAAATTGCTTTTTGAAAACAAAAAGCTTTTTAAAAAGTCACAGAAGGACTGGGGGAGCCATGATTGCATTTTCTACCCTAATATTTTGGCATTGCTCCATGGAACCTTCTGCTATCAGCAGGGAATGAAAAATTGCAGTTGACATCTACACCTGGCATTTTTCTCCATTAACGGTTAATGCAGGGACTCTGTTCTCTTGGCTTAGTCTCCACCTGTCAGCTACTCTTTAGGAGAAAAGAGAACAGAGAGAAACCAAATAGATTTAGGCTTCCTTATTTTGAACCAGGGTTTCCAGGGGAATCTATAGGCAAGGGTTATATCTGCATCCTTAAAGAAACAATTTCATGTTGGTCCCGCTTGTCTCATCTCCTTCAGGTCTGCTGTTCTGTCCACTCATCTACTATGGAAATTTTCCACCTGTCTTTTTATATCAGGGGTTAGAAATCAATTTTTAAACTTGGCCCATCATTCAAAGTTTAAGAAAAGCCTGTGGTATGGGGGTATTTGATAGAGAGAGCACACTTCTGTGTCTCTGACACAGGAGATAAAACAGTGCTGAAAGACAGAGCTTGAAGAGTGCTTCTGTCTGCTATGGGAACAGCAGCTCCTTGGTGGAGACTCAATGAAAAAGTAAAACTAGCAGGTGGTTCCTCTGCGTGTTGCTTCACCCTCAGAGGAGCATCCCACACTCTGCCAGTAGTGGGTCTGGTGTGGATGTAACTGGTTTCAGATTCCCCATCTTCTCCTAGCCCAGAAGATAATGTTCAAGAGCTTTGTCCTGAAAGCTGGTGGGATTTTTCTTGCATTGAGTACGAATGACTGCAACTTAAGAAGGCAAAGCAGAAGTATCACACCAACTAGCTTGTAAACACATTGATGTCAGAGGTTATCCATATCATCTTTCTGGCATGCTAGGTGCACAGGCTCAATTCTGCCTATTGTAGCTCCCAGGAGCACTCCTGAACTCCAAGAATTGGATGCATGCTACAGCAGTATCCCAGCTCTGTAGTAGTTTTGGGCAATTATCCCCACCATACAATGTAAACCTGGGCTCAGTTCTTCCAAGGGTGCTGGAGCATGCTCTGGTCCTCTTCCATGGCTGAAACCTATAATTGTACAATGAAAGGTGATAGTTTGCTCTTCCATTATGGCCAGTTGAAATATCTTGGAAGAAAGCACAGAACGCAATAAAAGAAATAACAAGACTAAAATCTGGGCCAAGGCTGTTGCTGAGTAGAAAAGCAAGAGAGTTGTTATAGCAACAGATGAAGACTTTTTTTAAAGAAATGTACACATCTCAACCTTAGAAAGCTAACATAGCTGTAACTGTGAAAAAATCTAAATGGTACCTCTCAGGCTTACGTGTGTTTGCTGTGCTTGCACTTCAAGCTGACCAAAGCTGAGTGCCTGTATTATTGTTGCCACAGGCCCAAGCTTTTAAGACCTGTTGAAGAGCCAACCACATTTAAACCCAGCCCATGGTCTGCTTTAATCCAGACACACAGCTTTTGGACTACTCTGGAGAACGTGTGGACCAAGCTTGCATCTGCCCACAAGGTACTCTTCAGGCACACCCTGGCTGAATTTGCTTTGTTTTGCTGTCAGCAGCAGCACTCCAAAGATCACAGTGATTTAAAGTGGAGCAGCAGCTGCTGTTTCTCACTGTGCCATCTCTCACTGGTGCAGGGCAAGTCTAACCCACTCACTAATAACCAAACATGAGCCAACTGAGCCTCTATTTGAACTAGCATTCCTGCCCCTGGTGATGTTAAAATAGCAGTTATCACAAGACTAGGAGTTTCTCTAGCACACACAGAACTAGGGCAAAGGATTAGAAACAACCACAAACAAGGCGTAGATGAATACACCTACTGCTAAAAGCCAACCAGTTATTTGGCCTCAGGTTCATATTTCTGTAAACATGTATCTTGGCAACGTATCATTCAGTTTCTCTGCGCAATGCAATGAAAGCCCTTTCTCATTTATCTTGGCTGTCTTGTTGTGTTATGTTACAAATTATTACTGTTAATTCTGTGTTTAATTGTGCTTAGCATAATTTATTTGTATCCAGTGATTCTAATTGTTGGACATAGCAAAATATGGTTGATTTCTCTTCTGCTTCCTTCTGCTTCTCATTTGTGGATGCTGAAAGCAGCTGGACCTGTTCCATGTGAATGGGAATAATTATGGGCATGTACAACAAATTCATTAATCTCAAGAAGGCATCTTGTGTGGAGCTATTCCTGGAGTATTCTTCATGAATTATCTTCCTCTTTCCTGCCCCTACAAAATTCCTTTTTTTTAATTTTCCATCACAGTTCTGCTCTCCGAGACTCTACCTCCTTCCTCTTACTAATGGGGATTGAAAGCAAAATACATTTCAACTAAAATTGGCAAAAATGACATGTTTCTTAAACCAAGACGCCTGTCCCAGATGTTCTGGAGAAAAGAAAAGCTGCGAGTCTTTCAAATGCAATTGGAGCACTGGGACCATTTTGTACAATGGGAAACCAAAAGAGAGTAATTTTGTTCCGTGTCATTGTCCCTTACTTTTTAAATACATTTATACTGGGTTACAATTACAGAGTAGTTTAGACTCATATATTTTATTTTGTGAAGTTTAATATTCTGAAAATAACGCTTTTTTTATTCTGCTATACTCACTTTTATTTTCCTCCGGTTTTGCGTTTTTAGCCCCTGTGAGAAATAGTCCTTTATCCGACTAGAAGTAAACCTTTTTTCTACTGGTGCCTAATGATGCTGCTTACCCTTGAAGTCACTGTCTGATTTGTCTTTCAAATCTCACCCTCCAAAGCTCCCGAAGTGCTTGAGTAGGAGTCCACATGTAAAACCCAGCACAGGCCAGAGTGCTGAAGCCAGGCAGCAACTGTGAAATGAGCCATGATGGCTTTCAAGGAGGATAGCAACCATGCAGCCACCACAGCAACACAGGTGTACATGTTTCATTACCTACACGTTTGTGTACGTATTTCAAGAGGTTGGTTACCCATGCCCTTTCAAGTCTGAGCACGGGGACTTGAGTACATAAACTTATGGTGTGGTTGGTGAATTTCCTGAGATAACGCAGATGAGAATTGCTCCTCATTCTCAAAATCAAAACTGATAAGGCCTGCATCATTGCCTTTTAAATATACTGTGTTTGATCCTATCAGGGAATATTTCCAGCTTATCCATATTCCTTTTGAGTTACTTCTATTTCTTATTTACCGCAAATACACTCGTCTGTGTGAAAGAATGAAGTCAGCACTTGATCAGCACATAGTGGAAGTTCACTGTTATCTGCCAGCAGAATAATGACAAAGTAGAAGACAGTGCATGCATTGTATCCAATGTTAATAGTCTTCTTACGCTGAGGACAGAGGGAAGAACACAGTCAGCAGGTAAAATACACCTCTGTGTAAATACATAAAGAGCGCAAGACAACTCTGAAATACAAACCCCATACAAAATCAGCAGCTGTAGACTGAGGGTTTATGTATATATAGTACTAATTTACCTTGAGGAGGAGTTGCAGTGAGATAACATGGAGATGGAGTATCAGGAGAAAGAATGTGAGTTTGGTCTGGGAAGTTATGATTGAATCTTTACACCAATTAGATTTTGCGAAGGTGTACTTCTGGCAGTAATCAGAATTATGAGAGGTGAATGGCAGTAGAAACTCAGGAATGTATTTATGCAACATGGGCCTACCTGCATCACACATAAAAAAATGCAGCCAAAAAACTAAAGTGAACTCAGTTAAGAGATGAGTTATATCTGCTACTCAGAGTTAAACGAGCAGTTAGTATTTTATCTGAATTCTGAGTTCTTGCCCACTTTTCTGTGAAGGGTTTGGTGTTGGAACATAGAGGTTTCTGTTTGCTTTTGTGAATGGGTTTCTGATCTATGCACTGAACCCATTAGACATTAGTGCTTTTGCATGCATGACTGGGAAATGGATTTAATGATCCAGAAGGTCCATTTGAGGTCTATATAAGTAAAAAACCCAAACCATAATCTACTATCTGCATATGCAGACTGATCTCCACATTTTCTGTTTCACAGAGGATGCTTCTTATATTTTCAATTCGTCACTATAAATAGGGCTGGTCAGAAACATCTCAATCTTTAAATTATTATAATTTGATGAGGTTTTTAAAACCTTAACTTAATTTTTTTTCCTACAATAGTCCAGTATTAGTGCTATTGATAAAGAATTATCAGCCAATAATGGAATTTTCACTTGAAAAAGAGACAGGCACAATAGTAGATGTAGTCTGGGAAATCAGCAGACTTGAAGTTTGGTAGAGAGGGGTTTCACTCTCTGTGCTATGCATTCCTAGTCCTTGGTCCATGTACCTGCATGCAGACTATCTTAAGCTGTACATAGACATAATCCCTATCGTTCCTAGTGCCCCCTATCAAACTAAAAAGCTGTACAAAATCTTAGGTTCATATGGATTTAAAACCCTCCCCATCTTACAAATATTTGTTTGGAAGCAAACTTCAGCTGCCCTTTCTTGACCTATAATCCAACCACTGCTTACAACACTGAAACACTGCAACATGATTTTAATTTGAAAAACTTGTTTATTAATCGAGTAGCTTTTCTAGTGTCATGCTTCTTAATATACCTCATTTTTGGAACTGTGGAACTAGCTTCCTCCACACCTTTAGAAACACATGGAGAAACTTTGAGATGTGTTTTCTCAACATTTTGAATTGTTCTGGCATCTCTTGTGAGCAGAGCTCGCTGTAAGATCATAAACAAGTTTCACAGAAACATTTCAGTTCTTCATTCAACATTCTGTATTTTCAGCCTAGTCCAAAGGACAGATTTGATTCGTGGAGAACAGAGCTGTGTGGGCATTAATTTCTAAATGAAACCTGAGGATGGCAAACTGCATGTGTGCATATAGATTCACACCAGGAATTAGGGCAATAGACTATCTTGTAAATTGTCCTTGGTCAATTATAATTTTCTTTAAAAAGTCCTTTGTCTCCACAGATGTGGTATCTTTGGCTAGGTAGTATTTTGCAAGCAAGGAAAAGAAAATCAGCTCTTTCAGTAGGGATACACATTAATTTAATTGCTGCTATTGTATTTTTCCATATCAGCAAAGTACAACCTGCATTATTTTTCCGGTGGTGTAATTTTTTCTAATATTCTTTCCAATTCAATAGCATTTTCCAAGGTGAAAATCTCAGCTGTTTTCTGCTACAGTCTCCCACCTAGGAAGAGCATTTAAAATCAGTTGTATCAGCAGTTTGTTCTTGCTGGCATCGAGATTATATTTTCTTCCCCCTCCTGTGTATCCTAATGCCACAGCTCCGCTTATGAACCAGCCAAGCAAAATGAAAGCTTCCAGGCTTTCTAGCAACAGGAGTCTCCCAGGCAAAAGAGATTGTGTACCCAAACAGTCGTGTGTTATGGGCAGAAATCTTCCTGTCTGATTATGGAGATCTTTGCATAAATTTGGTTATGGCAGGATTTCGCGCTAAATCTGACACATAGTGAGAAAGTTATGTGGGGGAAAAAAGGGTGGGTAAACTGCTGATGTGAATGTAGCAGACTTCATTCTGGTTCTTCACTGACTTTAGACCTTATGACTTGAGAGTGTAGAACTTCGTACTGTCCTAATTAGGCTGCCAGGGGAGAGAAATTATTTAGATCTTTGTTTAGTATTCCGTAGAAGTGGTAAGTCCTACAAGAGTGTCAGCTAGATCCATGGACCTCTCTAGGGAAGGAGGAGAGTTAAGGAAGCATGCTGATAATTTAATGCATACAAATGCTGGACAAGAATATCTAATCAAAATGCTGCTGTTGTGATAGACGCTGTTTTAATTTGTCTCCAGTTATAGGTGATATTTCCTGTATTTTCCCTCTTTGTGGTTGTCTTCTATGGAGTTGTAAATGTATAATTAATGCACATAGAAATGTGCACTGGCCATATTATTAAAATTTAGCATGGCATTAGCTTTCAAAAATGAATAGCAAGTTGAAGTTAAAGCTGTAAAAAAAAACCAAAACACAGTTCTGTGAAGAGCTCCATCATACAAAGAGTTGAAATTTATCTCAATATTATTTTATTAGAGCTTTTTAATTACTGTAGCGGATAAGCAGATCTGGCCATTATCTTTGCAGAACATTTGTATTAATAATGTCATACAATTTACAATGATGGCTACAAAGTATTCTCCTTTAAGAGCTTAGTTTAAGCTGATATGCAAAAGCTAATTTTCTGCAGGGCAGAGAATTCCCTGTTCTCTTCCACTGGGCTCCCAGGTCACAGCTACTTTTCTCAGCTGAACCATAGCTCTCCCTTAACCAATACAGCCAAAGGAAACACACCAAATCCCTCCCTGAGCATATCGATAATAACAAGTTTTGAATGCATGCATGGTAGACAGAACATTAGTCACCTTTTGTATTTTAAAGCAATCCTGCTGTTTACAGAATGTAAGACAAGGTCATTTTGCAATTCAAAGCTATAGTTTCAGTTACCTTCCAGATACTTTTTTGGGTTGTGTTTTCTTTCTATTTTTTTTTCTTAGATCCATAATATGAAGCCCAACAATTTATTTATTTCAAAGTGCACCTTTGTTACTTTGCTTGTTAGTGGGATATTTGTAGCTATGATAAGGAATGAAAGAAAGAGTTCACATACCATATATTCTAGCTTACCTATCGTCTTCAAAAAATTGTGTCAAGTTCTAACACTGGATTTGAATTTGAAGTAGTGACAGTCTTTTTGTAATGTTACAGAAGTTACTAAAGTCCTACACATGCTGTTCATGCTTTGGAATGATATCCATATTTAAATATTTCAGGTAGGAGTGATATTTTTTGTGAAAAACTAAGCAAATAATTATTTATGGCTATATTTCATGCTATTTTGTTCTGTATTTTATCTCTGGGAGATCTCATCTCTGTATTCTGAACACACATAATGATACAATGAAGAAATTCAGGGTTTGCAGTAGCACCCATTTCAGCTTGTAATGGGAATTTTAAAGAACTGTTGAGAAGATTTCAAATATCTGTATTGGCTGCAAACAAGTTTTTGTCCTTGAATTATCTTGACTTCATTTAATTCAGGACAGTTCAATGTTTACATTATAACTTCACAGTGCTCAGAATCAGACATAGAAAAGGACCATTAAGATATGTTAAATTCCCTCTTCTTTGCAGGTCAAGGCAGTATTGTTCTTTAAATAGCATTTTTCTGTCATTTGCCTGCCCTGGATAAAGATTTATTGGCCTGATTTTGAAAAAGAAACAGCTACAGGAAACAAGCCACACAGAATGAAGATAAGAAGGCTTTCAGTTCTGAAAGCTGATAAATGTGGATCCTGATATTCATGCTAAAATACTGCAGGAATGTCTTGAAAAGTACTTTGAGGGTGACTCCTGCCAATAAGTGTAGAATTGTAAGTAAGGGTGTCCACTTATGTCTTCAGGGCATGAAAATGTAAGTACTTTATGAAACAATCAAGTTTACAACCTTAAGATGCTGCAGTCGTGTGCTGTGAGGAATGAACGATCTTTTAGGAAGCTGATACAAAAGAAAGGTTGAACTCGTAGTCGCATCTGTTCAGACTTTTTCCTTTGAACTCTGAGCCTTAGATACTAAGCACCCAGTGAAAAAAAATACAAGATATTATTCTCTTAATTTTAAAAGTAAAATAGATTGTAGTTTTTATGTGGAAACTTTAAGATTTACTCTTTGTCTGCTGACTAAAGGGAAGTGCTTTATCAGAGGGAGAAGTTAGGAATTGCACAGCCAGCAGTAGAATGCTGGAAAATTGGATTTATGCAACTGAGGGTACCCTTCCTTTCCAATTCTACTGTAATTATTAACAAAATAATAAATAGGAGTATAATTTAGCATTTATGAGAGATAGCTAACATGATAAGTGGTTTGCACAAATGTCTGTTTTAAAAAGCTTTCGTACAACTCTTTCTGGTCACAGTCCATGGGTCTTATAAATAATTTGCAGATCAATGTGGAAAATGGCACAGTTTAAACAAACAAACAAAAAAGAGATAACAAAGGTAAGCTGCAGAGTTTGGTGATGTTGGATGGTTTATCATGAGATATGACTCAAACAGGTTGGGTATTTGCTAGTTAGAATGTCTTTACCTAAAATTCCCTTCTTGCAGTATGTTTATTATTATTATTATTATGTTAAATTCTGTTAGCTAGTTTTGCAATATTAGCAACATTCTCCACACTGCCCTCCAAATTTTTAAAGCCACAACTTCTTCAGTGAAACGAAGGAGCATCTCCTACCGGCATCTCCTTTCATGTGAGCATTTTATTTTACAGTTTCATCCTGTCTTTAAAAACTTTTTCTCCTTGATTTATGCATCCTTTGTCCTCCTCTTCTCTGTAAATCAAGGGCCCCTGTAGGTCTTCATGGTCATCTTTTAGTCCTTTGATAAGCACTAGAAAAGGGAAAAAGACTTAAAGTACTATCTAAAATCATCACTGACGGCACGTGAGGTAGTGATCCTTGAAATGAGCAGGGCAGCTCAAGGTTGAGAGTTACAGTCCCTGATCAAAATCCCAAGGAAAGCTCTCCATAGCTGAAATCCCTCTTTGCAACTGGAGCAGTTATGGACAGCAAACTGCAGCGTAGTGGGTTATCATGCTCCAAGTTACTCCATTCCAGCTCTGCTGAGGTAACTGTCCTCATGCTTACACACAGCATATGTGAAGTAGTGCCACTTATTTTGAGCTTTTGTCATCTGGAGAATCCTGGGTCCGTGTTTGCTGAGTTTCTTTGTTTTGCTTTTCCTTGACAGAGAGATTGGCTTCCGAGAACAGGATTCACACTAGTCTGTTAGCACAGCACAGCATTCCATATGGCCACACACTCCTCCTCACTGTTTACAAAAGGTTGCCACAAATGAGTTGATGTGTTCATCCATTTCCTCTGAAATCCTGAGAAGAAGAGAAGCCCTCGCCTGGGTAGGATGGACATGAGATACAGCTCCATGATGCACAGCTTCTGGGAAAGGGACTGGGGCAGGGGCAGAGGGTGAAATACGACCTTGAAATAGAGCTATTGTCACAAATCCAAACCTCAGCACTGTATGGGCTGCCGTGAAGAAAATTAACTCCATCCCAGCTAGACCCAGTACACACACCAGGGATGTTCAATTCACAAAGAAAATAAATAAATAGCTCATTCCCCTGACCTTGAGACTATCCACAGCAGCCCTACTAACACCCCTGCGAGATCCCAAATCAACTTGTCCATTTTCTCCAACATGTAGTGCTGGATATTTTCTACAGGCCAAATTCTGTCACCTAATTGGTGACACCTGTGCAAACACACTTAACAGTGGGGTCTGAATCAGATGGGACTGATTTCCTGATGATGTTTACCTAGGGTTATAAATGGGCAAGCAGCAACAGCCTCCTTCCTTCTGTAATGTGGCCTCAGTAACTTGGCAAGCTAGAAAAAAAATTACAGAGAAGTTTCTAGTCATGGTAGTCTGCTACTATGATGGTTAAGGGGGCATGGATCTGCAACAGTAAAAATAATGATCTTAAAGCAGCTCTTCAGACAGACAGCCTACTTGGAATAATTTTTTTCCCTTTTTTCTCTGTCTCCACAGGATGCCTTACATGAAGAAGCATAAAAATACTAAACACATGTAAACTTGTGAGCTGGAATTCTCTGGTTGCAGTTAGGCATGTAAGTCAAACCTGAAAATAAACCATTTAAAAAATAAGGCCTGTAGGGAAGACAAAACAGGTGTAGAGTGGCCACTGAGAAAATCGTTTGCCTGTTGTTCATCTCCTTTAACACCTGATATTTCCCGGGGGTTTCCTGGGATCCATCAGGTTTGCCTTCCATGTGGGCCTGCTCTCCAAAAGACTTCAATGTAAGGATCCAGAAAGAGGAGCTGCATAGCATGAGTCCTGCTGGCTTCATGTAGAAGGATGCTCTGAATTTTTTCTTCCCCAGCATTTGAGAAATAGCAAACACTAGTTAATATCCTGAAGCTCTCCTTCAATATTAATTACTAATCAACTTTAAAAAATAACATCCCTGACTAGAAAAGATAATAGGATTGTGAAGACCATGTTTGGTCCAGTGGCTTACCGTTAGCCTTTTTTTGTGTCATTTGGATTTTTTAAGTTATTAAATACTGCATTAGTAGCTTCATTACACCTCAATTTCAAGCAGCTCTCAGTTCCACTGTTTTCTGTAACTCTAGAGGTGGTATTTGCATAGGGCAGGATGAAGAATGTTACTCACAGGGTTAATTTTCTTTTTATATGCTTCAGTGTGTCCATTGCAGGGGAATTAGGCAAGGCTGGAGGAACTGCAAACCAAAGCCAAGTGATGATTGATCTCTGTCTCCTCTTTCCTGCTTTTGTCCCATGCTCTACAGATGTTCAGCTGTGTCAAAGCATCTTCATAACTTCTCCAAGGCCAAGGGTAAGCCTGCATTGAGAACAGCATTGCTTCACTTTCTTCACCTGTAGCTTTATTATACAGGTGTGCCTAAACACATATTGTTGAAGTCATATCCCTGATATGTTATGGTTCAGGGAAATGCCTCCTCCAGCCTGCTGTGGACTTGTGCCTGCAAAGATCCTCAGAGCTGGGAAAAATGTCAGGGCTGGATGGGAGTTCAAGGGTGAAGCGACTTTTCAGAAGAAACAGAACACTGTGAATTAGTCTGGAAAGTGAACGATTTGAGGTTAGTTTTCTGTATGTTCCTGTGCTGTTGCTTGAGACCATCTTTCTGTGAGGTCTTGTGAAGAAGGATTGTGCTTTCTCTGCAATGAACATGTGGTTTGTTGAAGGAATCACGTATCAGGAGTTTCTAATGTGACAGCAGAGATCCAGGGTGGGGTGAAGAAGTCCTTTGAGTTTGGTGGGGGTTTTGTTTTCCTTTGATCAGTTGATCCCTTCAAAACAGTATGGGCTGATTTATTCATCTGAACTGATGTCACTGGTATTCTGTTTATCTACTGAAAAAGTGCAGCTGAAGCTGCCACAGGTATAAGAAGAGCTTTTCTATTTTAAGCACCTGCCCATCAAGTGTATTACCATAAATTCATTTCAAGTATAGAGATCATTAAGTGACACCTTTTAATCACTATCAAATTGGATTTGGATGAAGAACATTGACATAAGACTCATTGATTTTGTCATCACTTCTAAAGCAAACACCTTTCCTATCTCTGCACAAAATTTAAGGCAATACAGTTTTGTTCTCAAATATAAAGTGTTTTGCTTTTTTAAAAAAAAAGAAAAATCTGAAGGTTTGGATGTTAGCTGCTCTTTCTTCTGTCTGTGAGAAACCTGCTTATCAACTGGAGAAAGTAGTTAAAATGGCTTTTGGATAATGGAGATACTGATCTTTTATAACTGCTTTTAAAAAATTAGTGCTATGCAGGATTCTTTCTTCACCTCAGACATTTGTTTTTGACAAAATGATGATGGGACTGTACGTAACACTTGAACTGCAGAAGAAACACTATCATTTCCCAAACAGGGCATGGGGAATGCAAATGGCAGTCTAGAATAATGAGCAAGTGTTAGCTAATTATATTTTACCTGTGCCTGCTTTATTCTGATTCTTTTTCCTATTTTAGATAGAAGACTAAGACATGGATGAGTTGCTTAAAATTAAAATAAAAAATAGAACCAACATAGTGCTTTCATCTTCAAACTCAATTAAAAGTAGTTTCCATTTTTTAAAAACTTTTTCAAGGCAGGGAATTGCAAGATTACACTTTGCATGTTCTTACAAGTTCCTTTCTCTTGGCATGCAAGCAAGTTGCCAGTCATCATAGAAAATGTTTTGGCAGTATCTTTCTGACATTTTTGTGTGGGAAGTGTAAGAAGAAATAGAGAGTTCACTCTCTACTGTAACTGTTCTTTCAAGAAGTGATTTTTGAGGTGGAGTTGCTTTCTGAGAGCTAAGCAATGGGAGTTATCAAAGATTTCTAAAGGGAAGAATTGCAAGGGTTATAAAATGGCCTTTAAAAATATATATTTATGTAATATTTTTATTACCTGAGCAATAGCCGGTTGTGAACACTTATGTGCTGTTCATGACCTTTCTTCTACCCAACTCCAGTCTCCTAGAATACAAGTTCAGTTCCTCAGATGCCTCCAGTGGGGCTTTCCTGACTTGTGCATGGGTCCTTGGAGCCCTTTGGGTGGGGAACAGCAGGGAAGCCAGAAGCAGAAAGGAGGAGTGATGCCTCCATGATAGATATCACCTCCATGATGGATATCTCCTCCATGAGGATACCTAAAAGCCCTAATAAGATAGATTTCTTTGGAAACCAGACTCTGCACAAATCCTGCAAGTTCCAGTGAAGGGTGGGTGGTCTCCACTTCCTCTGACATCGTGGGGCCCCCCAGCTGCAGGTTGAGCTGCCTCTACAGAGTCCCTGCTGGCTTCCCCTGCTCCTGTCTGGGCCAGTGGTAACACACACCAGGTGATCACAAACACTCTGCCTCTTGTTTAAAAACCACAAACCCTGATTTGACCCCATCCCAGTCTCCTCTATCCATGCTGGCATGAAGTCTGTTTTTGCTCAGTCTCAGGCCTGCAAATATGTGAAATCCCACAGCCCTGCCCCAGTTCCATCATCAAGTAAAGCTCTGTCATGGGGTGATGGCACTACCCATTTCATGGCATAATTTTGTGAGTTAGCCCGTGCAGGGCCTTGATGATCCTTGTATCTTCCAACTCAGGATATCCTGTGATTCTATGACTTCTTCTTGCTTCCTTCTGCCAGGAAGGCAGATATTTACAGCAGTGGCCGTGGCCACACCTGTAACCCCAGAGCAGGACCTGAGCCCCTTTTCGAATAAAGGCTGAAATCTCCTCTGTGATCTCTTTCCACCAGGCTTTCCTTCTTCCATTAATCCTACGTAAGGAAGGAAGTAGCACAGTGACACACTGTTATCACTGCTTGTGTAATGGCAAACACTGCTGGGTGACTAAATTTCTTGGTCTTTCCCAAGTTAGCCTTGAGCCAAAAAAAAAAAAAAAATAGACAAAATAGACTAATGCAAGTTGCAAGAGGTAGGAGAAAAAAGGGCTTTTAGAAGGACAGCGTGCAAACTGATTTCTGGAAAAGAGTGCTCTGTGTGCAAGATCCTTAAACTGTGAAGGTTTTAAAGGGTACAGTCACAGTTCTGCCATTGAGGAGCTGTTGGACTGTGGCAAGATGCAGCCCAGCTTCAGTCAAAGGAAACTTTGAGTCTTGCTTCAAGCTGATATGAAATTAAATGCCAAAGGCCCAGGACTGTTTCACTACCTTGGAAAGGAATAAATGAAGAGGAGTTTGAATGCGAAAAAGTCTTATAGTCATGAAACAGTTGGCATGCAAAAGGGATTAGTCCAAAATCCAGCCATTTTTTGAGAGAAATATTTTCCAAGCTTTCTAGTTCATTCATTTTTCCTATTTAGTTTCTTTTGTTTGGTCATTGTCAAATGATAGTACAATAATAGATTATTAAGACAGTTTCAGGGGGGCATTGGAGCATTTTTGTGTATGTCTGTGGTTTTGTTTTTACTGCAAGCTAAGCATTGGTCTAAGGAAATAGAAGGAGAGTCAGTCTGGATCTGTCTTCCACCTACTTTGGAATCAAAGCAGAGAGCTGAAGAATAACATGTATCTTCAGGCTCTTGAATTCCAACTGAATTAAAATCCTGTGAAGGGCTTATCTTTGTCAGTTTACTGCCCTCCTCTTGTGCAAAGTGAAAGGTGTTTCTTTGATTTTCACTGTAGTGCTGTCAAAGGCAGGGGAGTCATTTGTTGCCCTATTTGGTTGATGCTGTTATACCCGAACTTGGTACTGCTGGTAGCTCAACAGCAAATGCTGATCATCTGGTTTTATTGAAGTGAAGACAGAGGTGACTAAAATCAAGCAGACATATGTAGATATGTGAATCTCTGTCAGGGAAAGCAAGAAAATTGGGATTAGTTCATTCTTCTCAGCCTTGAGTCCAGATGTTAGACATGTTATTGATCTTATACTCTCACGATAGGCAGGACTTCTTTGTTTAATCATTACTTTTTCCTGAACAGAAGCTAGTGTGGTCATTTGACTTCTACCACACTTTTGCTAAGAAAGTTTGGATCAGATGATCCTCGAGATCCCCTTTCAGCCTGCTATTCTATGATTCACCACTTAAGCTATAATATTCCTGGTTTTAATGCCTTAAAGCTACTATTTCACCCTAAAAAGTGATTTTGTTTTATTTTTTAAGGCCTTACTCGGCAGTCCCCTTTGTCACCCTCTCCTTTACTCCTGGGTGGCATTTGAGCCTTTCCTGGCTGTGGAAAGGCTCTTTCCTTTTTCATCGTGTCTGTCTTTAGGCCCTGTGAGTTTCCAAATCCCATGAAACAGGATCAAAATCACAGCCTTTGCTGTGACCCCCGTTCCCCTCCACCTGCACATGCTGTATTTTGTCTTTTCTCCTCCCTGCCCTCCTGCTCACTGTGCCCTCTCGCATGGGATGCCTGGACACTTGGCTGCTATCTCACAATCACTTTCCACACAAACCATGTTCAAGTGAACTCTGAATGAAAGAATTCATCTGCGGCATCCGAAAGGGAGAACAATGGCGCAATTATTCATTAAATTTGGTTCTGGGGAAATTCAAGGAAATTGCTGCAAATCTATTGAAACTACATTTAAAAGGTCACCCTGTGCTTTACTATTTCCAGCTGCCTCATACAGACACTTCCCCTCCTCTGTGCTCATATGTGCCCCAGCAGAAGGCTGCATCTGGCAGAGAGGAGCTCTTCCCAGCCCAACCCACTCACTCCCATGGATGATCCGCTTTCCTGAAAGGAGACACGCTTACTTTTTAATTCAGTTTTTCTTTCCAATGTGTTCAGGAAGCTGCGTTTCCACTAAAGAAGGTCTCACTCTCCTTTTTGGAGAAGAAGCTCCAGGAATATTTCTGTAGCACATTATGTCCCATATTTGGAGTTTAAACTAGCTTATTTAACTGTTTCTGGAGCTATCAAGGAGTAACACCTCCATTTTCCTCTGCTGTTTTCCCAGACATAGCAACATTAACCTCTCAATGTGAAATGTCTTTATCTCCTGAAATTTCTAGTACTGGATTGGATACCAGCTCAAAAACTGACCACAACACTTGTCCAAACCCCAGCATCAGAAGAATACATGCAGCTCACTCTTGAGACTAGGTATGAAGGTAATCAGTTGATTCAGGTTGATGATTGGCTGACACTTTGGCTTTAGAGAAGGTGTTAGTAATGAAATTCATGTTTTGTCAAGTGATGTGTAGAATGACTTTCAGAACTGCCATCCTCTTGCAAGAAGAAATTCTTGAGTACTGCTGTGTAGTTTTTAAAATTTTAGGCTCTTTTGGTAAGAATCTTTCTCACTGCTATGATAAAGTTAGTGATTTCAATTCAAACAATCTGGAGCTTTATAGGACAAAATGAAGCTCTGTCCAGAAGTCATTATAGCCTAGAGAACCACTGGTTGTGGGTGTCTCTTTTATAGGCTGTTTCAATAACTCATTTTGCAGATTTAAGTTAATTTCATAGCCTTTTGACTAACCTGATGTCCTTTGAAAGTGCTCAAAGTATTTACTGCATAAATGTGCCAAGTGTGGCCACAAGACTGTGGGTTATTGCTAAAAAACATCTCTACTAGAACACAAAAGGGAATTCAGGTAATTCAGATGGCTCTCTATGCATATGTAAGTAAAAATTCAAGTAGCCTGCCTTCATTTTCAAATTTCAGCTGGAGTTCAAGTGGCATGAGTGTCCATGCATGAGTATTTGTGTCTGAAAACTTTAATTGTTTTTCTGCTGGTCAGTAAAATGTGAATGTCCTGTAGGAGCTGTGCTTACTCCACATAGAAGCAAAGACAACACAATATGGTCCGGTGTAAAAATTGCAGCTAGGCACTCTAGAGTAAAATATGATTCTGTGGTTTCCCAAAACTGTAATATTAAAAAAAGATGTAGAAGCTGTATAAGTAAAATAAATACATTAAACCAACTGAGAAAAATAATTTTGATTTTCTTGAAGTTATTCAAATCTTCTTCAGTGATGTTGAGCCCCAGAACAAGATGAAACTGGAAAACTGAGCTTCATTCCCTAACAATACACTGCCAGCCTATTAATGGATCTGTCTATTATAGCAATCATTCTATTCTACCTGTGCAATCTTTCCATGGCTTCATCACTCTCCAGTGTTTCTACTGATGAAGTACCTGTGCAACTGCTATTGATAATTATTTCTAGAGGCATAGTCTGGCGCTGCCATACCAAATTAGCAGGACATCCATACATGCTGGAAAAACCTCAGATCTCATTTCCACCTTCTAATTCTATGACACTTTCCAACCTTTTTCGAGAAATCCATGTTCTCACTGTGAACTGTTATACCATCTTAACAACCAAATTTTCTGTGTCCAAAAAAAAAAAAATCTGTGGTATATATTTACTTGTATTAATGCAAGTTTGGAGAACTCCAAAGCCCACAGTTTAGCAATAACTGATTGGTTCCTTCTATCTAGGATACTTGCTTTCTATGCAATCTAAGAAATGGGAAAAAAAAAAAAAAAAAGAAGAAAAGTAATCAGGCATATATATATAGCCTATCCTTGAGGAGACTTTCTATAAAACTGTTGTGTAGTCACAAGTTAATGACAATCCTGTCACAAGATAATGAGACAGAAACACTTATAATCCATTATTTGCATTGGACGTAATGATTGGTAGTGCTGTTACACATTGTATGATCTTGTACTAGAAAGGTAATGAATTCACATCTGTATTCTTCAGTGCTGTGAGCCATTTTCTGTGAGCCTGAAACATACATCCTTCAGGATGCCCAATTTTAGAGCATGGTAAAATCAACTCTTTAACTTGATTGAGTCCTGATTCTGCAGGACTTGTGAGATGACATATCAGTTGTATCAGGGTCAAATGCAAAGGACAGATCCAGTCTTTGCCAGCCAATTTATTGACATAGATGAGCTACTTTCAGTCTTTGCTCAGAACCAGAACTGACAATTTCAAAGCATTTCTCTGAGTTCCCTTTCTGGACTAATAGTAGCCGCAGTTTCAAGATAACAGATTTCAGGGCAGATTAGTTCAACTTGAAAAAGATTCAGAGAAAACTTGGGTTGCCCAGGCTATCCAGGGAGCTTCTGAGGCAAATACAGTTATCTGTTATTGGTTCTTCTGGAACTCATTTCTTCTAATCACCTAGCTACAATACAGATGATCGCAGTGTTTTCTGTGTTAATCTCTGCTTATTCATTAAGTGTTCTTCCAGAAGCTGATTTTAGGGGCGTGCGCCTAAAATTTTCAGCATGCATTGGTGACTGTCCCTTTATTTCTAGACATGCAATTTTACATGTTGGATAAGACCTGTAAAAGTAGTCTTTGCCCATCTCAAATAAGTCTCTATGCTCTGTTGACACTGCTCCCACTAATAATGTAACTTCAAAGCTTTCACTGTGGGAAAGAGGGATCGTGTGCACAAGCAATTCTCTGAAAACCCTCAGCTTCCATTTCTGGTTTCAAATTAGCATGCCTTTATTACAAAGTCTATCATTTCAGGGAAAGGGACTTTTTTGTAATCACCTTATTTTGTAATTGTTGCTGAATATGCTGTTCCTGATACAATTGACCTGGTAGATCAAGACAGCTTGAACATTTTAGTGAGGCACAGAGCAATCTTTGGTTGCTATAAACAGTACCTGTAGTTGTACTTTGGCTAGATCTAATCCTTTGGCAATTATTGAGGGAATGAAAACAGACCTTAGCCTGGAGCAGAGAGGATGAGACAGGAATGGGGAAGTGTTAACCCTGAGTAACGAAAAGGGAGGTTATTTTCTTGTTTGTAGAAAAAATATTTCTGTAGTCCACAAAGTAAAGTATCTCTAATTTAATTGTTTGTACACTTAGCAGAAGGTAATTGTTCCAAATGACACATGAGTAAAAGCATGGGGGCTTTTTTAAATTTTTGATCCTCTTATGTTCACTATGATAAATGTTTATAAATAGTCTATTCCTCATTACTGCACGGTCTTAGAAATTATAAACCAAATGTCAGTACAGGTAGCTTTGCTATAATGCAATGGTAGTTGCCTTGTGAGGAACCATAGCAAAAATCAGACTACATCGTGCCCACAGTGTAATGTGGGGCTGTACAGGTCCCATTCCATCAGAAAGCTTGTGGTAGATCTCTCAGCACTGCGCCTTCTACCTGAACTCCACAGCAAGGGTAGCACCATAAATACTTCAACATAGACAGCAAGAGGAAGCAGCACTCTATAGTTCTCAGTGCTAGGTTCAACCAAAGCTGGTTTAAAATTGCAGACAAGATTCTTTTTAAGTCTTTCTTCTAAATAACTACCCAATTAGTTATATTTCAGTGCTAAGCAGCAACCACCAACACCCATGGTTGTCTTTTTAAACCGCTTCCTTTCTGTGGTTGTTTTCTTGCCCTTAGATAGTCCTTCCTGCATTTTGAGGATGCTGGACTAATACATTTCTCATTGCACCTTGCACAGTCAGGCCTTGGATTTATGATAATAATATTGACAGCAATTGTAAGGATGTTTTTTAAGCTTTCCTTGAATGAGCTCTCTGTTGCACAGCAGCTTTCAATCACAACCGGGACATAGTTGAATTATTCAGATAGGATCACACATGCTTATTCAGTTCTGCCAAGGAGGCAGTGACTGGCATGAAATCACCTTAGCAGCGACTGCTATGAGCAGGAGTAAGTAGCTGAATAGAAAGTGTCACTCCAAGCTGACTGTCTTGTAACACCTCGTAGAGAAAGAAGCTTTTAGAGGTTGACCCTAGAAGGCTGAAATACACCAGGCAGTCCCTGCTTCCTCCTCCACCCTGTATGGACTGACAATGACATAGGTAAAGCTCACTCCCCTAGAGAGGTGATGGTTAAATTATCATTGCAAGTCTCTATGAGTATTTGTTTTTTCTCTGAGGTGGTCAGCCACAGCACTCAGCCTGCCTAGTGCTGTGGGAGGATGTGACTTCGGTTTGGGCTCAAAGGGGACTGATCACCTTTACAGATATCCAGCTTAATACCACTCACCTCTCATGAAAAGAATTGTTCCTCTTTTTTCCAGCCAGTGGAAATCAGACTCTACAGGTTTGATGTCACTATGTTTGAAATACATATCTCTTAACAGTTTTGGGGGCAGAGCAGTAACTATTGATGTTTATATTATTAACATAATAATCACATACAAAGAATGCTTATTTCCTGGATGAACTTTTCTTTTTTTGGATAACTTTCTATCTTTGCATTCTAACTACCAATCTCATTGCTTCCTATGGATGATCCAAAACACAGCGATTTATTTTCCATTCTACATGAAGTGGTTACAGTAATGCACCTGCCTCAGGTGGGTGGTTTGTATATTTAATCAGCCAACATAAATTTGATTTGAACACAGCTCACTTTTACTGGCAACTAGCAGCAGGTATACATTAGATGGGTATTTTGTCTCAGCTGTTCTGGCTTAAATTAAGAAGATCAAATGCAAAGAAGGGACATAACAGTAGTGTGATGCATTAAAATCATTTGGGACCAGGTTCAATCATATGAATTACAGTAGTGATGAAGTAGTGTGTAGAACTTTCATTGAATACCAGTTGCCAATGTTCTGTTTGAAGGAACCATTTCAGATCATAAAATAAATGGTTCTTTCTCATTATATGCTCACCTGTCCTGCTGAGTTTATAGAAAACAGCGTATCTTAGTACTTATCCCATATTAGGCATTTTTAAATGGTTGTGTATAGGTTACTTGGGTTCTACGGTTGCCCCTATTTGCTCTGTTCAGAATGACTTGTTTTTCTCATTAAAAGAAAGCTCGTGGAGTATTAATCTTTTTCCTCAATTATTATTGGAGACATGGGATTTCTTATTTCTCCTGTGGCGTCAGACTAAACTTGAATCTTTCATCTGTTTCTCTCACAAAGCAAGGCTCCCACAATCATGTTGTCTCAGTAGGTACCTGCTTATCCCCTGTGTTTAGCCACAGTAATTTTGTAACCTGTGGGCTGTTTTCAGTTCAACTTGACAGAGCAGCAGAGATTGCAAAAGTAGTTTGGTTCTTCTAAACTTCGTAAAATTAGGGTTAGAGGAAGCTGAGGGAATGGGCAAGTGGTCTGACAGAAGAAGAGGCTGCAGCATAATTCAGATCTGACTTGGCACTTCCATGGAAGTAAGGGCCTTGCCTGGCAAAAAGTTTCTGCTGAAGCTAGAAATCACCCATGAGATATTGGGACATCTTGATTTTTGTCATTGTGTCGACCTTAGACAGTCACTCTGTTCACATGACTCAGAAAACATTTGGAAACTCAGACTGCCTGGCAGATATTCTCCTGCTAACAGGAGATCCAGTTAACATCTATACAGAGACAAACATGACTGCAGTTTTCTGTGACTCCTCTTCCTCTCTGCTTATTTGCCCTCTCCCCCAGGACCTCTGTTGTCTCTAGACTCAGGGAGCTCCAGTGTTTGTGTGGTTTAGGGGCTTTTTTCCTCAAAAAAATTGCAGTACTCAGAAACTACTTAGAGAAACTGCTCTCCATTGCACCAGAAGCAAAGATACTGTGTCCTGAGGCCTCACCTTCCACCCCCATGATCAGCATAGATGTACTTGAAGTTCTCTTTAGTTTAGCACTTTTCTTTGGTTTTGTCATGGATAAGTTACTGCCTGTGTATCTGTGCTGTGTAGAAAAAGCACAGAGATAAAACCTGTAGGTGGCAACATGAAGATGTGTTAGAAAAGGCATAAAAGAAGGGTCCGAAGTCGCCTGTGTTAAAGTGCTGAAAGAATATGTGAAGATAAATAGGGGGAGCAAATTCACAGGGTAAATATTTTTCCCAGTTATAATAAATGCAAATGGAGGTATTTAATATTCAAATGCTGTGAAAGCCATTTGCTCATTGTCATGAGTGGCATGTATTTCATAACATGAAATAAGCACCTCATCCTCCACCGCTACTCATGCGTGCACAATCCTTCCCATTTAATTCAGCAAGACTAATTATCTGAATTAGTGACATTAGCTTGAAGCTATGGATTTTCAGATTGAGTCTCTGGCTTTCAGAACAACTTCTTTAAAGGAATTAGTCATGTCTAAGTACAACAGAACTGTCAAATTGCATCCCCTGGCTTTGTCTGATGTTTTTGTTGCAAAGCCAGCCTTATGCAAGACTGTCCTCGTGGCAATAGACAGTGGTAATTCCAATTTTATGGCTCTGACAACCCTAAAATGGCTCATAAAGGTTGGGCAGTTACCTCACTAGCTAATAGCAGATGATAGCTGATAGCACTTCATTTTACCTTCCACCTCATTATGGACTTTGTCATCCTCACTCCAGGGATGTCTGCTATCTGTCTGCAAAGCAACTCCTGAACTAATCCCCATTTTGGTTTAACTTACCATGCAGTCATGAAAACTGCAGCTAATTCTCAAACAGGTCACAAACTCCTGCCTTGGCAGCAACATCAATCAGAGAGGCAGGGCAGAAAACAGCAACACTTCAGGAATGGGTGCAAAAGTGGCTTGGGCATCACTGCCTGTGGAGCTGCAATATCCCTGGGACTAGCAAGGTGCACAGCTGGAGCAGGTGCATCTTTTGAGTTTTACTGGATATCCATTAAATAAAAGGAGATGCTTATCCTTACAGTCCTGCATTTTGCTATAAATTGTAGAGTTTCAGTAACTCTGTCATGCCTGCACTGTTACTGAGGAAAATTTTGGAAGGTTTAGGATCTGGAACACTAGCTTATCCAAGATTGAGCAGCAGAGGGAAGGGGGACAGAAGAGACAGGCCATGACTGTGTTTAACCAGTGAGGTCTTTAAGTCTATACATCACTTGTCACCCCTTATCTTTGAATGAACTGTTCGTAATTAGGTAGTGTGACTGAAGATGTAAAATCCTACATGGCAAATACTAAACTTGCACCTCATTTATCTCTTTCAAGGGTTTAATGAATTTTCAGCTTCAGCTAATGAACAATGGCAATTTCAAGCCCAGGGAAATTGCAGGGAAATTAATAACAGCCTAAGGAGCCTAGGCCTAGGAGCATGGTAGAGATTGCCAAAAAACCAGAATGTGTGTTTCTTTTTAGAAGATCTAACATTAACTTCAAATTTTTTCCAATCATTATACAGTGCATATTTGCAAAGAACACTGAAATCACAATATGCAGAATCTTCTCTTAAGGGGTAAAAAGTGAGCAAAAATTGCCTTCCTTCACCTACCCTGTTATTATAAGGTTACCATACACCTTGTTTTACCCAACAGGTCCTCCTTGTTTATGCAGAAATTTTGACCAGGATGGAAAAACTTATAGTTGTTACCAAGATATTAATAACACACAAAAGAAATATGGCAGCCCAATCCTTTATTCAAAGATGTTCTTAAATAGGGTACAATAATTAATAGGAGCCAGGAAAATTCCAAACTCAAGAACTTGGCAGAAAGAACATTTGTCATCACTATTTTTTTTAGAAAAGGAGTAGTGAATGTTTCCATGAATTCCTAACTCCAAGGAGTAAGAAAAAAAACCAGCTCACAGTAGTAGCTGTGGATTCAGCTGGTTTGGGAATTCAAGACCAAGTACAGAAGTTTAAATAAGGAAAGCAGAGTATGGACATGAATGGATGTATACTACACTTCCTACTATTAATTTGACCCCGATACTTGAAAAAACAGAAATGCACCTGAAGTACAGAACTGTACATGAAGCACACGTGCTCTACATCTCTTACCCACCCAAAATGACTGATTTTCATTTCTTACTTGCCTCTCAGAAATGTAGCTAAAGGAAATAATGAGAAATAAATATGTGGTTTTCAGTCACAGAAGCGGGAATGTACATTTCAGAACAATTGTTTAGTCAAAAAAAATATTTTACCTGAAAACACTGTATTTTTTTAAACTCAATCTGCTAAAAGCTCATTATTGTTTTTGTTAAACTTCTTATTCAATTTATCATGAGTTAGATCTTAGTTCTACTTATGAATATAAAATATATAGTATTTATGCAGAGAATTAGTGTATTGATTTTGGGTTTAGACAGTTGGGTGAGATAAATTCGTCTTATCAAATACATAACGGCAAATACATAACATGCCATATCCTAACATGGCCAGATACAAGACATGTAGGATTTAATAGCTTGTCCTTGTCTGTTGGTGGAGGTGAATCCCAGACTGCTGTAGCAGGTCCACTTAAGATAGGATGTTGTCACTAGAAAAGATGGAATAAATTGCTTTTAGAAAAAAAATCACAAAATTAATTTAAAGATCTTATCAACAGCTGCACTCTTCAGATTTGTATGCTTTTGCAAATGTTTTCTTCTGGAAGTACAGAACCAGATTCCTGCATATGCTGTATAGGCTTGCCATCTCAGAATTATCACTAATCAGGAACAATAAGGTTAAAAAGAAATGTTCTACTTTATCCATAATGTTTTTTGTAACTTCCAGCTTGATGTCTTTGCTGCTATATGCCTTCATAAAAACTCTGATGCCAATTTCTGTCACATTTGCACTGGAAACTTATTTCAGTCTGGGAGTTAACTAGGCTTGCTTTGAAATCATAAACATGCTTCGGTGGGAGTGCCTGTGAATGTGTTTCTCTAAACTGGCTTTAATCCTGTCATACAGCCATCATTAGGATTATCATTCTGGAGGAATAACTCATCTTGGATTATGCCTGGCAGCTGCTGTGATCACAGCCTTCAGACACATGTATCCAACAACTAATAATTATACACAATTAGGTGTTTTCTATCTGAATAATTTTTCTGATGGAAAAGATGGTGGGTTTTTTTCCAGAAAACTAAGTAAAGTGTCTTCAGGTAATTTCAGATCTTTCATAAGGCAGAAGTGAGTGCTGCTATCCAAGAAAGCTGCCACCCATGTCAGTATTAGAAATGATAAGAGAATAATCTGGTGCTTCCTTCCAGTTGCCCGAGGTTTAGCAGGAGTGTAGGGAAATCATGGCTTTCAGATATTCTTTCCTACTTTGCTTCTGCTCAGAGTGAATGAAACTGGTGTCACCTTTTAGGCAGAACAGTCCTACGAAGCTCAATCTGAGACTCTCCAAATCAAATTCTTATCTTATTTTAAAAAAAAAAATCTTTTCAAAAGCTGCATTTCAAAAAGAAACTCGCTTTCAAAAAGAATATTACTTTTAAGTCAATTAAATTTAAACCATATTCAATTCAAAGCATATTATGAGAAGTTTACCTATTTTCCCATTGGTGGTTTCAGTCAGAGTGATCAGATTGCTGTCTTAACAAGTATTTTAAGCACTGAAACTGTGTGAGTTTAGTTCTACCCACTCTTGTCCATTTCAAGGGACTGCAGTATCTTCATATGAAAAGTGTTCCACGGGAATAATGTGTGTATTCTACCTCACGCTTGTCCAGCTGAATCATCTAGTAATTATTCCTTAAATCTGACAAAATTTTGTCCCAAAAATGTGTACAATTTTAGCACAGTCCTAAACAATTTTTCTATGACAGTTTGAGACACTTCATTTCATGTACTCTTGTGCAGATCTATAAATACTGCTTTTACCAACTGCTATGTCTAGTTCTCTTTTTGTTCTGCCGAGGTTTTATTCTACACTGAATACAGTTTTGTTACTGGAATAGATGGAAGTTTTTATCTTTTATTTTTCTCCTCAGGAATTGCTTTCTGTCTGCTTTTTAAATCAACTATATTGAGGCAGTTTAGCTTCTGTGGACTTTTAAAAGGATATATATTCTTTAAGCTTTTACTGAGTTCTCCAAAGCATAATTAAAAAAGAACCTGTCACAATAAAAATGACTGCATTTAAATAACTATTAAACTTGGACAGTAAAAACAAATCTTTAATTTTTCAGGACACCTCTCATAATTGGGTCTTTTAATGTGTCATTATGACACCATAAACCAATTGCCAGCACTGTTATATGGGTCAGTTTTACTTACTTAGGCACACACATACACTCCAAGCCTATGAAATGCTCTGTTGAGAAACTCCATCGTACTTGGATATCGAAGGATTGAAGGCAAGAGGGTTCAAGTCCATGTAGTACTGTGCTGTGTCTCTCAAAGCTGCCCATGATTCACTAATCTGAAGTAGATAAAAACAGGAAAGAATATTCTCAGCTTCGATAATAAATGCAGTGTGTGATCAGTGAGCAGACAGGAGTTTCAGACAACCTTCCCCGTGTTGATAAATCAGGCAAATTTCCTCTTTTGCCCCAAAGGATTTATGTGACGTGTTGAGTCCACACCTGTACTTTCTTTTTTTTAATAGATGCTGAAAGATGATGGAAGAAAATACCTGTTCAGCCACAGTGTATGCCCATGAATTCTGGCTGCTGCTTGGGTCCCAGGAGCTCTGAGAATATGGTATGTGTCGTTTAAGTCGTATGAATTGATTTGCTGATTCTTCTGTCAGAAAGGGTGATCCAAGGACACCTGAAACAGAAGCTGAGAAATATTTGTAATATTATAAAAATATCTTAGAATGTGCACTTCAGAAAACATGCTTATATCCAAGGTACATGGGTTTGGACCTGTAGTTTATTTAATAGAAATCAAAGATGGTCCTACCTTAGGTTCTCAGAAAGAAACTTCTTTTTTTTAGGCCTGAAGTTACCAAAACAGGTGTTCTAAATCACTATTTTGCTGTTGAATCCAAAGTAAATAAAGTTACAGTCTAACTAAGACATTAATTGATTTTTAATACAAGATTTTGAGACAAAAAATCCTCTTAGACTGGAATTGCAATAGTCTCAGGCATGCTGAGAAGCCTAAAATTTTTTAAAAGAACTCTAAACCTACCTATGAATTTAACTACAGTTTCTAAACCTCCTGGCTTATATATAATACTTATTCTTATTAGTATCAGCATAGAAATTGCATACATGGAAATAACTTGATAAACAGAAGGTATTGCAATTCTAATCTTGTTATTGCATTGCTTCAGATAGCTTCTGAGGTCACCACAGATGCAGAAGTACTTCTTGCAGATCTTTCTGAAATAACCAAACCAAGGTTTGAATTCCTTGTCAGCTTCATATGAAAGGCCCTGGTACAGGAAAAATCTTTTGTTTTTTATTCTTGTGTGTTTGAGACGTAACTTAATTTGGGGCTAAACTGGTTCAAAATAGCATATCAATTCCAATCATTTTTTAATTAACCATGATTAAGTTGGAGCTCGATACCTCGGCCAAGCTGAGACCACTGTCTGTAAACAGCTCTGCTCCAATTTAGGGAAGTTTTAAATGGACACCTGGGGGTGACCTGCACATAGTTGGTACAGATGGGCCAAGAACTTGTATTCCTGTCTATTAGGTCTTACCATAGGAGCTCAGCAGGGCAAGCTATCACCTCACTCACAGCTCTCTAATGACCTTATTTCTGAATTTCTATGGGGAAAATCTAAGGATGTCAAATGTCTGCTTTCCTGTGCAATGATCAGCTGAAACCAGTTCACTTGTAATTCTTGTTGGCTTTCCTGATCACCCACAATATCATTGCTCATTAGTTTTTTAAATAGAAGAAAATGTATGCTGAATGCATAAAGGTAGAACATAGGTGAGCTAGAGAGTTTGCTGTTCTCTTTCCCTTTGTTTGTTGTCAATGCCAAAATTGCTATAAAAGAAGACAGGGAAAAGCTTGATTATGCAGTAATGAACAAAAACAAAAAAAAGGAAATGAATGTGCTTGTCATCTTCACTCTTAACAGACATCAAATGGTACTTTAGAAAATTTACTTAGCAAGCAATGAGAGTCCCAGTAGTTCCTTCCTACTTCGGTTTCCTCGTATTCTGAGTTACTATAATCATAAAATGGAGGTAGAAGTTTTAGGTTAGGAAGTTTTCAAGGAATACCATGTTCAAAAATGTTACCAACTCCATGGAAAAAAGTAAGTTCAGACATTTGGTGTGAAGACTCATGTGTGAACTGCTCTCTCCCTTAGGGAACAGAGGAATAGCTATTTCTGTACTTCAGAAAACAAGATTTTGGCCTGGGGAAGAAGAAAATATATTTCATGCATATGTCTATTAAGCTGCTATACTTCTATTCCAGAGCTGCACAAGAGAAAACTAAGCTTGTGCCAATTTCAATATTTCTCTGGCAATTTACTATTTTCCAATAGAAAAATCTATGATCTGTTAACTTCTCTTTAGTGAATTGTGACTTTGGGATTTTTTTTTTAATATTAAATATTTTGTAAGCTCATTATTGCATTTCTGGACTGAGATAACTGAACTGGGATCAGAAATTGGCTCAGTAACAGGCTTCTACTTTTGTTTAAATGTCTATATAGTTAGTAAGGGCCATTAAACATTAAATTTTATCACCAGTGTGTGCTCTGGCCTTCCAGATTTAAAGTAAACTGGAAAGAAAAAAGAACCTTAAGCAGCTCTTCTTCTTGTGTTTCTTTTCCTCGTTGCCAGCATCTTCAAAACATGAGCTTGTAATTCCGCTGATGGGACAGTGAGGTGTTGTCTTCACTACTGTGCTGCAGAGCTCTGTATCTTAAGGATATTATTATCTTTCAATTTTTAATAGTCTGCTCTGACTGCATCTGTATCCAGCAAGAAATGCCGTTCCCAACTATGCTGAGTATTCCCTTTGATTAAAGTGCACTTGCCTGCTCTGAGGAGAGGCAGGTGTGTCAGCTCTGCTCTTGGCTTCTCTTGTCACTGTTGACACCCAGTTCTTGTGCTCCTCTAGTGGCAGTCTCATCTCCTTTCACCTCTCGCATTTAGCACCTGTGAGCAGTCTCTGCAGGACTTTTCCCCAGCTGCTGGGGCACTCCAAAGATGCATAAGTACCAGAAGAAATGAGGTAAGTGCCTTTATATTCCAGCTAATCCTTGAGGCTTAGCTCATTCTCTCTTCATATTACTGTAAAACTCATTGTAAGACTCTGAACAGGGCAAAATTCATTCACCTACAGAAAAACTCTAGTGAGACCATTTATAGTGAAACCAGAAACAGCCCTGCTGGTCTTTCCCTCTGGCTGCATGGACTAACGGGGTTGCACATTTGCTTGTGTTGTGGCAGAGCTCTAATGGAGACCTGAGGGCATCAGATCAGATGTCCCCATCTGAGTAGCCCCTCTGAATACAGTGCATAGTCTTCATCAAATAACCTATGTCTTGTTTAAGTTCCTTGGACTGGGTGTAATTTTTCCCCAGCTTTTGAACATCTTAGTAAAATATTGTGGAAGAGTTTGTTGCTCTGGTTGGTGTTTTATAAACAGACTATTCAAGAAGGACTGCAGCTCTGTCTTGTAGAAGATTAGAACACAAACAAGGAGAATGGAATCTCAGAGCATCTGGATGTGAGACTAGAGGGAGTTAGGAGCAGGTGGGTAATGTTAATGAAATGGCTCACAGTGCATGAAGTTGAACCCCAAAAAGATGAAGAATTTCAAATTGTTCTGAAACAGTTAACTCACTGTGAAAAGCAATCAGACATATTGTAAGTTAATGTTTTTATTCAATACCATTTTCCCTCTTTTCTCTTAGATAAATATGTTATTTGAAAAGCAAATTTAGGGGTAAATGGCCCAGTGGGAAAATAGGAGGAAGGTGTGTGGAGGGTGAACTATTGCAGAGGTATCAGCTGTTACCAGTTAGAATGTTTCCTTTTATCATCTCTTGAAGATTCATTCAGTGTTCTCATATGAAAAGCAAATTATAGAAAAATTGGCTGGTTTTAGCAAGCAGATGCTTAGCTCATGTAATTATTGCCTTCAGCAGATAGTTTTGTCTATCCTGCACACCTAAAGAGATTGTCCAGAGGGAAAACTATTAGTAATCATTTCTGCTACGGTGCCTTCTGAGTATCTAATTTTGGATTACTGTGATCTGATATAAGACTAAACTTGAGAGAAGGGAGATGGTGGTAGAACCTTGGCATCTTTGTCAAAAAAAGAAAATGTTTGTTTAGCATTGACTATAAAAACTGATTATGAAAAGCAAAACTGATTATGAAAAGGCATACTTGGAATGTCAAAATAAAAAATATTACAGTATAGTAAGCAAACTGTACTTAAAATATAAAATCAACCTGGATAGATCTTAAATCATTGTGCATTAAAATCTCTTCATTCTAGACTCAAATGGAAGCATAACTGTCTTGTGCAAGGATAGGTTTCTAGAAAGCAAGATATTTAGCTGGATGCAAACAGAAAATCTTCACAGGAAGACACCCATTTCTATTAGCTGGATGTACAATGATCTACTTCATCACACAGTCAAAAAGGTGAGTATGAGATTAAATTTTGACACATTTTTCTGCTTAGGGGCCTATTTAATTGATACACCTTTTCTTTTTTAAAAGCTAAGCAGCATGAGCCCTTGTGTGCTTAGCAGTCTGGGGAGAACAGGCAAGCCACTATTTACACATCTAATGGCAAAGTTAAATGATAGGACAATCCTTTAAACTTGCTTTAGTATAGGATACACTTTTGCTTCTCCTCCCCACCCGAGAAACTTTTTTATCTAGCAGTATTTTATAAATGGTGAGAAGCAATCTCAAGGCTTAGGACCAAAATTTACCACTAGTGTGCATCTACCACAGGGAAAAGAGGTTTATCTCTGATTTGCTGTGATATTTAAAAAAAAAAAAAAAAAGCGACAATTACTTAGCAGCACTTCAGTTACTCTCTGTTCACATTGTTATATAAACTGAGAGTATTTGTTTCTCCCTGGTTTCTGAAGACTGTTGCAAGTTTCTGACAACCTGAAAATCTATTGTTAAAGTTAATATCAATGGAATTTAAATGTCAAAAGTTTGCAATTGTTCTGGCTCCTATTCTTTTAGTCTCATAACTCTTCTTATTATCAGCTTAGGTGACTGCTCAAAATGTCAGCTCATGGGGCTGAGGCTGCCAGTCTTATCAGCACTTTAGGACAGAGTTTGGACAGAGACTAAACTTGGACAGAGCTAAACTTCAACCTTGCTGAGGTGGCAGGAGCTGACGTGTTGGGAACTTTGAAAAAGTAAATCAAATGCTGCAGCTCAGGTGTGTTTCTTAAGGTTAGCAATGGGACAAAATGGACCACCTCCCCTTCATTCTTCAGCTATCTAACTTTCTAAATTTAAATTCACAAAGTCAGACTACAGAACTTGGGATGAGGACTCAGAATACCACAGCACAAGGGCTGAAAAACAGGTGTGGAATTAGCTGGTTTTCTCCTCACTCAAGTATTTCTCCAGGTTATGTGGCACTTCATCGAAATCAAGATGTGATTCTCTGTCAGTACTTTGTATATATGGCTGGATTGCAGAAGGGATAGACTTTTGGATTCTGCAGGCCACATCTGGCCCAGGCACCACCTTTTTTCAGTAGAAAAGTGCAATTACATTAAAGTCTAACACCTGCATATTGCTTTTTCAAATGTTAAAAAAGAAATGTGTGTATGTACGTTGGCTTTGAACCCCACAGTGTTTGGATGTTAACAGGCCTTAGAATAGAATTAAATCAGTCAGATTTGCTAATACCTGCTGATTTAAAGTCACTGATTTTTAAGAGCTTCAACACTGTTCATATCATCCAGTCTTTGAAATTTTGGTCTCATCTGTTTATTTTCAAAGCTTGACGTAAAGTAGTTTTTATTCCTTGACAACTGTAATTTTAAATCACAGGACACAAGAGCTCTATGGTTCAAGACATGAGAGCTCAGTCATTTAACAGTTGTTAGAGCTACAGCATCAGCCTCATTCCCTCATCAGCAAAAGCAGAGAAGTTACAGACACTTAAAGCAGAATTAACTATTGAACATAGTTCTGGTGTGATGCCAGGGGTCAGGAAAGTTGTCACATATGGGTAAATAGCAAGGCAATTTGGCAAAAATCCTAGATAATCCTAAGGAAGGAACTACTTTCACTGCAGCAAAATATATTAGAAAAAGCATTGGTCTACTCAGTGGGCCCTGTCGAAATTTCCTTTCTAAACCCATGTGTGGCTATCAGTTTAACCTTGAATGAATGGGCAAGACACCCCCATCAGACATCCAAGAGACTCTAGTTATTATCCCAGTGCCAAGAGATCACCCTCGTACTCCATCCCTTGCTGCTGCACTCTGCAGAGGCTAAAGGAAAAGGTCCAGAAAGCCTATTTCCAGAGATGTGACTGTGGTTTACTATGAGGAGTGATTTACAAAAGCTGAGTTGAGGGCATGATGAAGAGTCAGATTCTTATTGTTGCTGAAAGGATTCACAATTAATGAAATGTTTGTGATCATTGAAATGTTAATGTTTGTGATCATTGAAACTTTTGAGAGTTCATTAAAAATCAGTAATAAGTAATTCTTCCTGCCTTTTGAAGAATAGGAACCAAGGAAAGAGGGAAAACAAGACTACTTTAATCTGCCTTATGTCTCTTGTCTTTCCCAACAAAGTCTTCCAAAAGGAGGGGCAGCAAGCTGCTGTACTCCCAGTGTGGCTTCAGGTGACACTGCGTCATGATGGCTTTCAATGGAAAGGAGGTGAAGTTCAAGATAGATAAGTACCCAGGAATGGTCCAAGTTCAGGTGCACAAAAGATCAGGAAGCACAAATAACGGGAAAAGAAGGTTTCTAGGTTAGCTCTATCTTGCAGGAGAGAGAAAGTCTCTTTCCAACTCCTTACCTTCCTACAGAGTTTCACTGCAGCCAAAACTCAGGGTCGTGGGACAAGGAAACTAATTTGGCCCAAAAGAGCGATTACACCCGGCTGTGGTCCCAATTCAGAAAATACCTTTTTCATTAATTCATGATTAATCATTGGCTAATTCTGTCTCCCTCATTTTGCCTTAGCTGTTCACATCATTTATTTACTGCATGTGTATTGGAGCACTCAGATCTAAGAAATGCTTTTAATGCATGCATGTGGACGGAGCAACTTTCTATGATGCAGGCAATCACCTGAGAAGTCAAGTCACTGCTTTGTTTGTTCTAATTTAGTGAGAAATAAATTAATCTTGCAGCATGTGCATCACTGATCATTGACTGTACCAGCGTGTGCTGCTTTGGGAAGAGCATGTGACAGCCCTGCCTTATCCATTTTCCCTCTGGTTCAAGTTTTATAGGTTGAGTCTTGATTGTAGGTGCCCTGGTTACAGGGTACTGTGAAGGATCATTGATCAGACAGCCTGAGTGCTTTAAAAAAAATAGTCTCCTTAAGCCATTCAAATTAGGCATCCCAGAAATCACTCACAACATAGATCATTTTGGGTCCTTATAAATGCATGTGAAATTGTTTCATGTAAACAGTAAATGTTGAGATCAGAATAATATTTCGGGAAGATTCCATAGAAACAGCATGAAGCTCTTTTTACAATTTTAACAGTTCAGGAAATCATCCTGTAAAAATGCCTTTCAGTCAGAAATGCATCCTCGCTCCTTATACATGAGGATTGAGCAGTAAAAGGCTCAAAAGTAGTCACGAAGAGCAGAATCAAACTGTATTTCACAGAATTTGCCATGCAATCTTCTGCTCACCCACTCTCCCATATGTCCCTGCTGCAGTGATTTCCAGTTAATTCTCTTCCATCAGTGCTGTTCTGGTGGTGACACAGGGGTTTTTGCCAGCTGACTATTTAACAAGCCAGAAGGGAATGACATGAGACAGGATGCCAGGCACTTACCTGTAAACAGCAGAGCAGACACCAAAATTTGAAACATTTTCAGAGACATGGCAAATTATTCAGAAAGGGTTTCCTTTGTAAAGTGAAGACAGTGACACAGTTTTATACTTTGTTATCTTTAGGTTTATAAATCATTCACCAAATACGTGTAAACCGTTGGTGCAGGCAGAGGGCAGGGTACAGTGCTTAGCTCAGATTTGCCCTATATGCCTCTGTTTGTACACTTTGGACTTTGCAAGCTGAGCCTCTAATGAGCCATAATGGCTCATTATTGTGTGGATGCATTTACTTCTCCATAAGTTTTATGATGCAAAGTAGCCCGTTGGGCTTGTTCTATGAGCACTGAACAGGCGAAACTCAGTGTATCAGTCTTCTGCATGATTATTTCCCCTCATCCTGGTGATAGGCACGAGCAGTTTATAGTTTGGTGTGAATATGAACGGCATTTGAATCCACCTGCTCTGAGAGCAGTGCCAGTTTTTAGCTGTATAGTGCTTGGGTCGAGGAAATAAAAGTATGATAAAATTGACTGAAAAAGCACTAAGGCAGAAGGAGAGAGGGAGTTGGATTTCTGTCCTGAACAAGTCAGAGGTCCCAGGGTCTCTTGTTGCCTTCTGCTGGTTCAGGACTCTGTAATGTGGGACACTATGAGTTCATGCTCTCTTACCTTTCCCACCTCTCCAGATAACGGTTGCCTTTTTATATACAACTCACTCGTTGGCAGCAGTCGTTGTACTGCAGACCAGTTTATCTTCATAAGCTCACCTACACCGATGATAACAGACCACAGAAAAGCTGAGCTTTATTGCACAGTGACGTGAGTGATCATCACAGGCGCGCGTGTACCCAAAGGGCTTTACATAAGGAAATTAGACTCTGTTGACGTCACAGGTCAGGGACCAGACTCCACGCTGATGGGCAGTAGTACTTCATTCTTACATTCACAGTGAGAACCGTCCTGTCCAGACAGTGGATGGAGTAAAGGTTTGTTGGGAAGCAAAGGAGCATTTAATTGCGTAGTTACAAAGTCTTATAGCTTTTTGTTATTACGTATGGGTGGCCAGGAGGGGAGACTATTGAACAGCAGGTCTAATAGTGTAATCCTTAACCTTAATGTAGGTCACATCACCACTTTAGTATTATTTTAGCATTGTTCTAAAAAAAAAATCAATCCATCCACCACAGGTGGCGAAGTACGCATGGAGGCAGGTGCTCTGCATTCTGGTGCCATGTTAACAACAAATATTAATTATCCAAACCAATGATCAGTTTTCTCACCTCTGAGCTTCTAAATTAAATTTTAGATGTCAGCATTTTTGTGGACTAGCACAAAAGGTGTAAGGACTGGGATATTTGCCAATAGGTGACACAGATAGCTATGGCAGACAAGCTCTCAAAACCTGTAGATCCCCCAGAAATAAGTTCCAGGAAATCATACAAGTTATCCTTTCATCTCACACACTTTGTGAGCCATCTTCTCCAGCCTCTTACACACTTCTCTCCTACATGGACCTGCCTTTCTATTGCGGTTTCCCTCCCACAGGGAGGTTTTTCCTCACAGTTCCTGGTATAATGACCGGAAGAACATGTTGGTATGTCATTTTATTTTTATTGCAGTTATGCCTTCTTTAATGTGAAGCCCACTTATAGAGAGCAGTGCTAGGGATATGTCATAGGTAGAGAGACAATAGCAGCCAGTAAGACTTCACTGCTACCTGGAAGCAGATCACAGGGAGTTATGCTGGACTGACAACACAGACCCAAGTCACCTACTCCTCCTAATTCATCTTAAGAAGCAAGTGAAAGAGATAAGAAAGTTTTTTCAGGAGCAGGATTTAAAAAAATGGTCAAACAGCTAAAGGCGACAGATCCCAACCGACCCTGAGTAAACTAAGTTCAGGCTCCCAGAACATAAAAACAACCTTGCTCTTACCATTTCTAAATGAAACTTGCCACGTACTGGAGAATATGACTTGTCTATCTCCCTTACTGATGAAGCTTGACTCTGTTATAGGAAAAGTTCTCACAGAGAGGCACAGAATGTCTTCAGGTGGGGTCACAAAACATGATGGGGATGTTGCAATGCCTGGATTTAGACTTCAGAAGAACACAAGGCTTACCCTTCTGTAGAGTGGGACAGCAGTCAGACAGTTTAGGTTATGATACAAGATCTGTGAAGAAGCTAAATTTCAGACAGCATGTCCCCTTGGACATATAGATCCATGACACCTGAACACTCCTCCTGGTTTTCTACATTTTATCCCTTATCCTGTCATGTTTGCTTCTTTGTCTGATTTAGGCCTTGCTCCTGGCCTCTAATCTTTCTTGTCTAGGCTGCCCAACTCTGTGTTCTTCCCTTGAGACTTGTCTTGCCTCTTGTTCTGTGCACTTGAGTTTTACATAAAATGATGCTGTGCCCATAAACCCCAACATCTTTAGACTGAAGAATTTATAGGTCTCTTATGAGGAGAGTGGCTTCCCAGTGTCATTTCCCTTTCCTCCTTTCATATGTGTCCTGCTTCCCATATACACATGGTGTACAGCCCTAAGGTTCATTCCCTCCCTGCCTCCTACCCCACCCTTGCTATTGCTGAGTCTCATTTCTGCTCAGAATAGTCAGTGTTTTTCCTGAAGCCCTATAATGTATGTGTAGTTTGGGGGTTGCATATGCCCCAGTGGCTCACATACAAAAATTTTTAGAAGACAGATGATTTCTGAGCTGTTTTTTGAGGCCATTACATAGAAAATCTGGATATCACTAAAAACCCATGAAAAGCATGAATTTTTTCATTGAATGTAGAATTTTAGCTGTTAAACACTAACAGATATGCAGGCTGCGATTTTTGGAAGATTCAGAGCTTGGCCCAACAGCTCAGATTTTTATATGGAGTTTAATTGTATCATTTCCATATGATGCCCTGCCTCTCTCGTGAAATTTCTATTCCCTACTTTAAAGCACGGAAGGCTTAATCAAAAGAAGTTGTCATCAGAATATTCAGTGCAAGTTAAACTTCACATCGAACATCCTTGTCTCACCTGGAGAAACAGCCGAGATATTGGTTAAAATGGTTCCAAAAAATATCAGTTTGATGCAGACACCTGAGATAGTAAAAATAATTTAAAATTTAAAAAAAACTCAGACCAAATTATAAAAGTTTAACTGAGTTATAGGCAAGTGAAAATAAGATTATCTGAAGAGACATTTCAGGCAATCTACAAGGGTATCAGCCTTATCAATAAGGCGTAAGGTAGGCTTCAAACAACAGAACTTTAAGTTAGGGAAAATCAGAACATTTTTCCTGTTACATTTCTTAATCCTACATGGTTAATCATCATTGTAAGGGAAAGATCTGTGTTCTTCCCCTGCTAGTATCAATTACTTTTCTTTTAGGAAAAATATTAAAATCCCAAACTGAAACAGTTACAGCAAGAAAAACAACAAAAGAGGTTGGACTCATCTTAAAAAAACATCCTGAGGAAGATGATGTTGACTGGCTGTACAATGAGGCCTCTGTCTTCTTGAATTATTTTTTATTGTATTTTTCACTAGTGCAGGAGTTGTAAAATATCTAAGAGGGGAGCTGAACATCCCTAAGATTGCTTGTTGCTTCAAGTTGATCGAAATCTGATAGCATACAAAGTTATTGGGAAGGAGAAAGCTGGTAGGAAATCTTATATATAGCCTGGGTTTGGGAACAAAAAGATAGATAAAGTTGAACAATTTGGGCTGGAAAATCTGCAATCTTTTTCTTCCTTGACACCAGCTTCACACCTGCACAGTGAAACCTAATTCTTTTAGTCAAATTTCACCATCTAAGTATAATGCTAATCCCTAAGATTTTGTAAACCACTATGTAACTGTTGAAAAATGTAATCTTCTTCTGGTGTATTTAATATCAAATTCCTCATCTGTTTCAGCTTGTCTAACTTTTGCCAGTTTTGTTTATTTATCTCTAAGGAATCTTTAATTTAAGTATACCAGTGTTTAACTTTGGGTTTTGAGTATCTGAAAATACCTGTTGTG
Organism: Pseudopipra pipra; assembly: GCF_036250125.1. Classification (NCBI taxonomy): domain Eukaryota; kingdom Metazoa; phylum Chordata; class Aves; order Passeriformes; family Pipridae; genus Pseudopipra; species Pseudopipra pipra. The sequence goes on from NC_087550.1 coordinate 18,141,981, forward strand.
TTGCTATGATATCTTTTTGGAATAGAGATGAGAAAAATGCAGGGTAATATTTAAAAGGAACATGAAACACACGGAGAATGTGAAAAACCTCTCGCAAAACAAAGGAAACATGCAAGAAATTGTACATGGGGGACAACGTACAAGAACTCAAACAGAATGTGTATTAGCAGCATAGAAAGACCACAAGTTTCTTATACCTTGTCTTGCTGTTATGTTTGGCGTTCTCTTCCTGGTTTAGTCTAATTAAACTGAACCAGAAGGCTGTGCAAAGGCAGACTTCATCAAATTAAGTGAAGCAGACCTCTTCCAGGAGCACAGCATAAGACATGTTGTACTGGGTTAAACTGAGAACCCGACATCCTGTGCCTGACTTAGGCCAGCAGCAGAGGACTGGGGAGGGGGAGAAGAAAACAGTGGCCATGGCTGTTGCCACCAGCACACCTTCTGTACAACCAGCACGTTGTGGCTAAGGACTTGAAGTGAGGGCCAGTAGCTTAGTGTTCAGTATTTCTTGATGGATTCTCAATACCTTAGTTTTGTAACCACATTTAAAATCCACAGGTGAACTAGGTGCAGTATTGAACCCTGCACCTGAAGATTATTTGAGTAACATTTCTTCTGTTACTTTTGTCTCATGGGAAGAGCCTGGATACGTAATTCTGCATCATGTTTCTTTTCTGGTGGAAAGGAAGGAAGGCTAAAGTTGGACTGTTTGCAGTGTGGGTGCTGCTGCAGTTCACTGGAAAAGACGATCCTTGGCAGGAGTTTTAAGAAAGTACTGGGGGACTTTCAGCATTTTGGATCAGTCAGTGATTCCAGTTACTGTTTTCTATATTCTACCCTGCTGCCTCTGAGCAGTGCAAGTCTTGGAAGACATCTGCCATCATCCTGGCACTAAAGGCATGTATCCACACACAACCTTGGGGCAGCACTCTGGTTCCAGCCACAAGCAGCGCTACCAGAACTCTGGTTCCAGTTACAGGATGCCTCTCCAGAGTCATCTGGAGAGTGACCTGCCTTTACAAGATTTTCCCCCTTATGAAAATTCACTATCTCCTATTTTTCCAAAGTGATGGTATAAAGGCAGTTTGTATAAATCTATGTACAGTAGAATTGAGCTAAGACTTACAGGGAGGTCTAATGTGAGCAAGTTAGCAGATCTTTTATTGACCATTACTTCAAATGCCTGTCATGTCTTGAAGTAAGCCTACTGGCATATGGTGAAGTATTTAGCACAGCAGGACTGTGCACTTTACACCTTCTGACTTGGAGGTGTGCTTTAGTTCATCTTTTTATTCCAACAAGCCACAGCTCTTGATAAGCCCTTGTCTGCCTGTGATGAACAGCACCACCAGTCCCATCCTGCTGCTCTTGTGCACAAGCACTTCAGTTCTTTTTGCCTTTATAGCTCCCAAGGGCACGAGTAACTCTCTCTTCGTGGTGGGAGAAGGCATGAATGCTTTACCTCGACATGTTTTCCCAGAATTGCACTGTCTAAAACTCTTATCTTTCAACAACAGGTACTCCTAATTTTGCCAATTCCAGGAGCAGGTGCACTTGTGCCCTGGCATTTGCACAGCATGGCTGCGTCTCTGGCAGAGTCCTCATGCTGGTTTGTACTCCCTCTGTCTGGGTTTCTGGGGTGCAGATGGTAGTCAGCAGGTTTGTTCCTTCCATGCCTCCAGCCATTTCATCAAGTCCCCTACAAGCATCACCCATAGGCTCGAACCTTGTAGTCCTTTACTGAACAAGTGTCGAGTGACCACCACGACTAATGACTGTGGTTTCCTTCCCTTTATCACTACAAAGTTGAAGAAAGTATTCCAAGATTCATACAAGCAGCCTAAAAAGTTAGATAATTAGTGCTTTAAATGGTTATCTAGTTCACAAAGTCATGACCTTCATACATGACTGTAATGTCTAAGGAATACGTTTCCTGTTGCTGGGATTGTAATAACTGAACTTCTAACACCCTTTGCAGAATATTTACTACTGTATGAACAATGTTTTTCTACAATTCCAGCAACTTCCTTATTCTTTACAATATGTCTGACTTGGTGCCTATTCAGTGCCTCATTTTCATGGGATAATGGGTGTCTTCAATGCATAGTGAAGCTAGAGGAGCAACAAGCACCTGGATTACCTAGATTTTTTTGAACCACTGAACTCAAGTACAGATCCCAAGGTGTAACTAAGTGACCTGCTCAGTCACCCTCACTGATAACTTGGACACTGGCCTTGTTCTCAGTTCACCTGAATGCAGCTGCCCCAGTGTAACAAGAAAATATAGTGACATCAGACTGCACAAGAAGGTGAAGCAGTGTGCAAAATCTCCAACTGTCAGTGCTTTATCTTCTGAGTGCTTACTTCTTATTCTGTAGGAGATTATATAGTCCGGGTGCCTTTTTTTTTATTTAAACTTTAGGTTTCTACTTTAAAACCTCTCATGATAGCATGACCTGCAGTTCTTGTGGTGGCAGCCAGAAATTGTCACAGCATTCCAGAGAGGCTGCTGCTGTCTGAACTTGCTGTAGTATAGATATTAGCTGACAGCTCTTGGTGCCATTCTAATCCATCACTCCTGATCCACAATAGAGCAACTCTGACTTGCAAAGACACATAACATGATCCTCTTGATGTAGCATAAGGCCACATCCAGAATCTTCTGTATGTTTTTCTTGCCTTTCTGCCAGCAGTGATGTAGGAACTGTGGTAATTTCAACTTGAAACAATTTTAAATACAGAATTCTTTAAGACCCCTCCCTCTTCCCAAAATTAATATATATTGCTTTTCCTATACAGATTTGGAATGGTGTTTATGATGTTGGGATGATCCAGACAGGGCAGGACTTGATGATTCTGCTTCCTCTAACATGATCCCTTGGAGGCAGGGTGTGGGGATACCATTTCTCAGCTAAAACAATAAAGCTGTTGGGAGTGTCTTGTGCTGTCACTCCCTTTTTACTTACATAGTGCAGCAATTTCTAACAGCTATAAACAAACAACTGTTTTAGCTTGTTGTAGAGTCAATTTTTATTACTTCTTCTTAGAAGCTAAATAACATAAAGCCAAACGATTTGACTTTGATGTATAGGGCTGAGCATCAAACCGTAACCTGTATTCTCATAGTCCTGTCATACAACTGGGAAAATTAGTGTCCCAATGAGAAACGTGAAAAATTGTATAGCTAGAGCAATATGAGAAGCATTTAAGTGCTGTCACAGACTGCAGTGGGAATTAACTGCTATTGGTGTGACTTGTGCCACAGGTGTATTTAACACAGTCAAGTTAAATCCTTGTTCTGTGAAAGTCCGTCTTTTAATCTGGCTTCGATCCTCCTATCACCTGCTGCTGGGGAATGTGGGATGTGCACTTGGGAGATAAGACCTGGGTTTAAATCTCATTATACTGGTAAAACAGGAATAGATTCACTAGGAATGGAGCTGTACAGCTGTGAAAACTGATTAGATCACTCTAATTACAACAACACAAGTCTGCATAGCACCAGCCCTTCATAGATCACTCTGTCACACTATCACAAAGGGGTAGGGGTGTAGTACTAAATCCAAAAACATGTATAGGAGCCTTACAACAAAGTAGAGATAATTGCTTTGCACTTAAAGTGCTGTAAAGGAATGTACAGAGTACAATATAGAGTACAGTACATAGTTTGAGGAAGGGGATTAGATGACTTGGTCAGCATTTTGCTGTTTAGAAATCCTTAACAGAACCTTTCACAATTATGTGTTTGAATCACCAAAGCAGCTTTTACTTGACTCTGTGCATCTAAAACTGAGGATACTAATTTATTTATTTTAGCTCTAGTCATTACTTCCTTTTCAGTGACTGCAGAGATGTTCATTAATGCCTAGAATTACTATGTTTTTAAGGATGAAATACTTTTCATTTTTGTGGAATCTCCAGTGGCCATCTGAGTGAGGAACATAATGACCATCATCTAGTCAATAAAAGCTTTAACAAAATCAGCCACGTTTTACCAAAGCAGTACAGGAGATGGTAAATGACATGTGATCTGAATGAAGTAATGCACTTCAAATGTTGTGGGTTTCAGCTTTTTTAATTATTTTTTATTTTATTTTTCATTGTTTGCTTATGAGAAAAAGTATCTTATTTGGCCAAAACATACATGATTGTGTTTCCCTTGCTATTTCAACAATGACTGACATCTGTGACTACTCCATCTCAAGAAAATACTGGAGACGTTCACTGTATCTCATAGGAAAACAGATTTTGGAAAAGTAACTGCTGCAATGTTATTATGATTTATCTGATTGATTGAAATTACAGTAATTATCAGCACTAAATCTGGGAAGCTATAACCTATGTTGGCATGATGGAGACATAGATTGAAGTCTATGAGCCTCATGTCTTGAACTCTGTTCCTGTTTATTGTGTATGTGTAGGAAATTAAAATTTCTCTTTCAAGTTATTTAATGTACCACGTTATCTAGACTAGATTCAACACTCCCAAATGCAAAAAATGTGTTGAAATTGGCATGTTACTTAAAGGCAAAAATGAAATTTTATCTATAATCTGTTGCAACTAATTGTTTCATTAAGAAGTTCCTAGTACTCTCTTCAAATAGTTTACAGGAGACCCAATTTTTTAGTTGCTAGTTTATGTTGACTTAACTTGTCCTCTTAGCACAGTTCCTCAAAGAAGCAGTTCTGGCTGACTGTGTGTTTCCCATCTCCAGTGACCAAAGAGTATACACCTCTAAAACTCCTTTATTGTGCATGTCGATTTATTGTCTTCCATTTTGCTATCATATTAGATGAATACTTTAACTGCCAAGAATGAATGAGAAATCACACAGTGGGCAAGTTGCTAGCTGAAGTTAATTCATATCATGAAAACACAATAGTTCGGTAGCAGCACAGAGAAAAATAGTAATTTTTAAAAAATTTTTAATGAGCAGTAAACAAACATTTTGTAAAGTCATAAGGTCTAGAAAGTTACTCTTTATAATTCAAGCATTTTGAAAGTGTAAAGTGCCTGGATGCAAGACTGAAATAGTATCTCAGGATAACAGAAAATGGTGAGCATTATTTAATTTTCACACAGAGAATCTGTGCTTAAACAGGAGGTGAGAGAAATTTCTTGTAACTGAGTATTTCCAGAAAGTCATTAAATAAAATGTGCCATGAAAACATGGTATAACAGAAACAGTATATTGACAAGGTGTTAACTCATCAGTGTGCTCCATGAGCTCAAAGATGCAAAATATGTTGTCCAAGTTTCTTAATGCCTTCCTGGTAGGCTGAAGGCAGGGGAGAAGAGCAAGGTTCATTTCAGAGGTACTTGTGAAATAAAGGGTATTGAAAGCAATGTTATACTTAACTCCCTCTCTACTTTGCAAGAAACTAATGTTCTTTGAGTTGCCCATTGTCAGACTGTGTCTTGAGGTTCATAGTGAGGTTATCATAGACTAGAACGAAGCAATTGCAAAGAGATTCCTGCTGTGCCTTGCCTCTCGACACTGACAAGGCTACAGAAAACACCTGGGCTTACCTCTGCCTTGTTCCTTTGCTACCAAATACATGTAATGTAAAATTCTTCTACTGTCCACTTTTTCCCCCAGACTACCTAGTCTTGATGGTGGTGAGATGTAAGGGAGAAGATCTGCTAAACCATGTCACTAGAGGATGAGGTAGGAAGAGGTAACTGCGAGAAGGAGTGGGTCTTTGTGAAATCTCTTCCCAGTTTGGATCTCAGCAAACTCTCGCGTGTGAAATGTGAAACTCCATCCACATAAGTAACATTTAGGTGTTAATAAAAACGATCAATAAAGCGACAAAGTATCAGCCTTCAGAGGCACTCTCAAATGTCACATCATTCCTTGGATGCTGTAGATGTGTCCTGGCAAACTCCCTTGGCACGTGCTGTATGTCACTGATGCACATTCAGTGAAGTACTCACCTTGGTAAGAAAATCAGATCGAAATATCAGGATCCTAAAAGCTGCATATCAACATCTGGAATGCCTAATAGCTATTTTATTATTTCTTAACTGTCCCTGAGATGTTTAAGCTTTCTGACCTTCCCATTGCATCAGTGGCACTCTCAGCTTCATTTCTTGTGAAATATTCAGTAGCTTGCCTTCTAAAGCTTTCCACCTCTTAATCCTCTTATTGTCTCTCTTGATATCAACCTTAGCTGCTGACATGACAGCTTTTTCTAATATGTATGTGAGCTAAAAGGTTTGGATAAAAGCCAAGGAACATCTTGCCTCTTGGAGCATTGTAGTAAACAGATATTGCATTAAGACCTTGCTACCCAGACTTTAAAAAAAAAATTAAAAAAAAAAAAGCCTAGCAAAGTATTGCCTGAACAACAACTTAATTCTACAAAGCTTGTGAAGGACACACAGTGTTCACTGCTGTTGGTCAGTCCCACTTGCTGAGGAGTGTCCAGCATCACTGAGCTTGCCAAAGATGAATAGAAATGGCTTTGAAGTCTAAATTGTATCTCTTCTGTGGAGTGGCTTTATTTCATCCCCGCAGACGAGTTACTAAAGTGAAAGCTAAAGCTTTTTGCCTTTTTGTTTTGTTCTGGGTTTTTTTACATTTTTTTCTTTTAACAGAGGCTTTTATTCAGGAATCCATCCCCTCCTGGAAGAGTCAGTAACAGGGATTTCTGGCAATACTGGCTGCAGACAGCGGCCACCAGGTGCTGGCAGTGCCATGCTGCAGGGTGGTTTGATGTGCCAGACATCCCTGTGCATCCTGAGGCTCAGCTGATCCCTCTTGCCATTGCCCCTGGACAAAGTTGGGCACGTCCCTGCTTGTCTAAGGGATGCCATCAGTTTACTGAGGGCAAGTCCAGGATGGTGAAAGGAAACACAACCTATCTCCACTGCTGCTTCCCTCTTCCTGAAAGGGGAGCAACCCAATCATCAGTATTGAGCTTTAAAGGAAGAGGGAGCTTTCTTTCCCCCACTGTTGGCATCTTAGAAGGAAAGAGTGAAGGGGAATGTGTTTGTTCTCATCACTCCTGTGTGGGGGAGGCCTTCAGCTCCAACTTCCCCTGCTAACACTTTGTTAGTGTTGCCATCTACCCAACTCATCAGAGGTGATGTTTTTCGTAAGTAAGGGATTTCTAAATAAAAATAATTTAAAATAGTTCTGTGGATTGCTGAGAATTGTAAACCTTTTGAAGCCACGTACTAGTGCATTTATGCAGCACAGCACTAGCTAACAGATCCTCCAAGCAGCCTGCTGTCAATTAGTGCCCCAGTCCTCAGGCACTCTGGGGGCTGCACTGAGGAAGGGGCAAATTCCCAGCATCCCACTGGCTTGGGGCACATCAGTGTTCAGCTGGTGCTTCCAGAATTCTCAGGAGAGGCCTCTATGGCATAGTGCTCATGTGTTTGCAGGAAGGGGAAAGTTTCTGCCCCTGCGTCAAGAATCCAGCTGTGCAACAGGAAAGGAGGGGATAGATGAGGCAGCCCAAAAGCTGGCTTGAGACAGGTTTTTGGCTGAATATGTTCTGCTTCTCTGCCGATGTCACAAGGGAGTTCTTTCAAAGCACTGTTCAATTAAACTTCCTTTTTTGAGACTGTATGAGTAAGAAGGATTCATTTTTCAACCTAAAGGTCCTGTCAGTGACTTTGTAGTGTTTATTTTCAGAGACTCGTGAGTGACCAGACTTGACATATTCACTGGTAAGCACTGTGAGCCCCGTGATAGGGGAAGTGACACTAATTGCCCCAGGGAAACATATGGAGAGTGTACTGGTCTGTGACCAGATCTTCTATTTAACACTCCTGCCGGCATACTGTCTCAGGATTTGAAAGCTCAGCTTCAGAAATGTCAGGTGATGACATTTTCATTTCCCTTTGAAAACTATCCCACAGTCAAATGGATATTGCCTTTTAGGAAGCTTTTTTTCCTCCCTTTTTTCTCCCCCTAAACTGTTTTTATCCTTCAAATGGAAGGCATGCAAAACTGTGTGTTTTGCATTTGGGTGTGAGAGCCTATTTCTTGTTAATATCAACACCAATAAGCCTGTTAAAGTACTGTCAGTTGAGTTTCCTTGCAGAAAAAGGTTTTTATTTTTCCAGGTGAGCTGTTTTCAATTGACCTTTCTACTCTTGGTCATTGATAGAAAAAAATATCTGCGGCACAGACCTGAGCATTCTCAAATTTTTTCTGGCTGTTATCTTGCTAGAAACTGGAGTTGAGCTGATCTGATTCCCCTAACAGTTTCTGACAATAAAAATCAAACCATACTTTTTATTTTTACTATTATTATTATTATTATTATTATTATTACTACATGGGAGATTTCTAAAATAGCTCTTTTTATAGTGCTGTGATGTCTCAGAAGCCAGCCTTCACTTGTGCTCCTCCTTTCTTCCTCCTTGTGTGTCGTTTCCTTCGCACGCTGCCAGGAGCATCAGATGTGGCCTTGAACGAAGGCCAGCATTTGCACAGCTCTCATGAGGTTTGAAAGGGATGCCATGACAAGTTTCCTTTCTGCACAGCTTGGAACAAAATAAAATATGCCCATATGTAAAACACAACTGCAGTAAATGGCAAAAAATGGAGTTAGAATAGCACATCAGAACATTTTATCAGCTCTCTTCTGTGGGTGTGAAGAAAAACTTTTAACAAAAAGACTGCTAATTTCCTGACACTTTTTTTTTATTATTTTTTCCAGTGGGTGGAGGTGAGCTGAAAGCAAAATGCCTACTGTGCTTTTTGGACAATAGATATGGCATGACCCCAAGTAAGGTAGTTACATAAATGCTGAGCTACATAGTTAAATTTCTTTAAATTAACGGAATACCATACATATAGAGTAATTTATTATAAAAGGAAAAATATGTCTAGATCAATAAACATTTGTACATTATTTTATTAGAAGAAAAAATTAATATGAGGCTGAGAAGTTTGCTTTTTATTGTTTCTGAGATGACTGTGCATTTTTTTAAATGAATGAAGTGTCAAATTGATCTTTAGAGAAGCCTATCTGACTTGCTTTAAGCAGTAGCACCACCACATGTCAGGAAGCAGCCAGAGGTCCAAAACACAGTATTAACTCTTAATTCTGTGATTAGAAAAAAAAAATCAAGAAAGTATGCTATAAGGAAAATATTCAGTAGTTTTTGTTAATTCTATAAAAATAGAATATTAGTCACAATTTGCAAGTCAGATTAATTTGCCAGCTAAATATCCTTCCTACTATTCTTCTTCCTTCTTTTCTCAGTTTTAAGTCCCTTCTTATACTGTGGCTAAATTGTGTAAGGTCACAGAGGGTCCTCCCTAACTGCTGCATTACTCTCTCTCCAGAATTCACATTTCATTACATATTTGCTGTAGCCCTTGCTGCATTGTCCTTTAGGTTTATCTGTGCATGTTGGGATCCTCTGGCACGTGAATTAAGGTGAAAATATAACCAAAAAGCACAGGTGCGTAAAAAGTAAGTCTGGGACTCTCATGCTTCTTAGAGAGATAGCCACAGTGAGAAATCAGAAGAGCACTTGAGAGAGCTTTTTGTTCTAAATTCTCCAGCTCCCTTGCGATGTATAGTTAGTGCCATGGAAAGCTCACCTGCAGCAGTGCAGTTGTAAGGATCAAAAATAGTAGTGGCACAGATGAATGTATATGACCTTTTTCTTTGAAGCTAATGAGAGAAGAAGCTTGCAAGGGATTCTCACTTATTTTTTGAAAAATGCGTGGAACTTTAATTAAAATATTATTTAAGCAGTAATTAATGTGCTCTAATTGTTACAGAGATGCGGCTGGCACCTGAATTCCCAGTCCCTGTATCGTGCTTAAGCCAGGTAAACTGTAACCATTGAAGATCTGTTATCTGGACAAGGCCATTTATCATTGAAATCCTATATTTTAAAGAAAACTCCTACCAACACCATCTACTTGTGAGAAAAGAGTCAATATAAGCTTACAGCACTGCATATTATAATTTTCTACATAGTCCCACACATGTATCCTAAAAGGTCTTTACTACAAGTGGTTGTCATGGTGGTAACTTTCATTGGTTTGGAGGATCTGTGGTAAAAATATGCACAGTTTTGGTGTTGTGTTTTGCAAGCTCACATAGGGATAGCATTAGAGCGCTCTGCTACGACAGTGCTCTCATTCATAGGTTGTTCCTCTCCAGGGAAGAAGCTACATGCTGTTGTACTGGGAAGTCCTTAGCTGCCTAAAAAGTCTTTTCTGGCTTTATTTATATATCTCTTTTCAAGACACCATTTGCCCTTTTTCAAGTAGCCAAATAGCCTTGTAAACAAAAAGGTGTCTTTGTCATTTGATATCTCGTTTGTTTCGTGCCAATGTCAAGTAGATAATGCAAAATCTGCCTCCTGGTATCTTTGGGTTTGACACAGGCTGAAAATAAGCTGTTCTCAAAATGGGGTTGCCAGGTATTCTTGCAAGCCAGCTCTTTGTATTTAAGCCTTTGAAAGACATTGAGTATGTGGATTTTCCTGAGAAGCAGACCTCTTCATTGGCTTCAGCAGGCATCAGTGCCTACCAGAACTTCTGAATCTGCATATTTGTGTGTTCTTTGCTGCGGGACAGCAGATCACAGTCTGGTCTCTGATGTGGCCAATCAGCTGTCTGATCTCAAGTATAATGCCTGCTGTTAAAGGTGTTTCTCCTTACATTAGAAACAGCCCTTACCTGTTCTGAATACTGAAGATCAACATCCTCATGCTACTGAAGTATCCAGAGCATTGCGTCAAATACGATGCAAATATTGGCTAATTCGTAAATAAAACTTAATATTTATGGTTTTATGTGAGTAGACAGCAGTTCAGGGCATTGGAATTCGGCCTGTTGTCTCTGAAATTCATCTCTCGCTGCTGTCAGTGACATGGGACAGGTAGAGGAGTGCACTTGTTAGCTGTACTGAGTTTGCTGAGCAGGGGGAAAATGTCTTAGATGCCCACCCGGCTGAACAGATAATAATATACACTTGAGTTCTGACAACTGTTTTGTTCTGAAGTATCGTGAATGATAATAGCACTAAGAAAAATGCTTTATGTATTTGAAACTGTGTATTGCGCAATTCAAGGTATTATCTAATGAATGCCTCAAAGGCACAACTCAGTAAGTGAAAAGGCTGTTTTTGTTTCAGAGGAAGCAAATGATTTCATTTCTCCTGGAAAGTTTTCTAAACGGGTTTGAGGTTCCAAGATTGTTAGCTACTGACAACAGATTAAGTCCAAGGACTTGCTTTTAAATCATAGCCTTGCTAACCAATTGTCTCTTATCTTAAAAAGTTGTTAATTTAATGACAAATTCAAAAAATGAAGGAGAATGAAGTTATATGACTGTGGGTAGTGAAAAACTGATGAGTTATCTTGTTCAATGTTTAGATTACAGTTGTTGCTAATAATTCAGCTGAAGCTCTGGAATACGTACTTTCTGGTTATTTCTAAGGAATGTTTCAGGAATATATTTTTTCTAATCATCCTGCTTCCTATTGTCTCATAGATTTTCAGAAGAATTCTGTCAATTGTTACTCATATTGTTGCTTTATATGGATGTAGTTTCTGACTGATCTAGGTACAAAACCCAGAAAATTTCCTTGGTACATAAATTCCACAGGGCAGCCCTGGGATTAAAATAGTTATTCCTTTCTCCAGAACCTTAGTTTATCCTCAAATTATCATGAATACAGCAGCACTATTACTCCAAATTTAACCTGAACATGTTAGAAAAGGGGCATCAGACATGCTTCCATCTTTTTCAAAATAGAGTAACATCTTGATAACAAGCTTTTGAGAGTAATCATCTCTTTCCTGATTTTATTGCATGCAAATAGGAAAAGATTTCATATTATTCACTGAAAAAGAAGAGGCAATGGCATAAGCCCTTCTCTTACACATTTTCTCAAAAAGGAGATCTTAATGAGGCAGTTTGGTTTTCTTTAGTTACCACATAAGCAGTTTGGGTATAGCTTTGAGTTAACTTCAATCTGATCAAATTTAAAACTCATAGATATTTAAGTGATCAACTGTTTATATTGTTTTGAATATTGCTCTCATTATTAACCCTTCTCACTCAAAGGTTGGTTGGTCCTTTGCTGCTCAAGGGAAAAACAAATGGAGTAAACAGGCTGTGCCTGGTCTTTGTGCACAGGAGAAAGGTAGATGTATACTACAGTAGAGCTGCTCTCTTATACTTTCACAAGAAGTTTTTTATGTCCCTGTCCCTAGTACTGGCAAGGACAGAAGAGAGCAGGTCTATGCCCCTGTGAAAACACCCATGGAGCAGAAGTCTGGCGAAGAATTCTATCTCCGCACAGATGAGACTCAACATTGTTTTAAATCCTGGTAGTTCATATGCTGGTGTGTTTAAATGCCTCTGAATAAGAAGTGATCACAACAACTGACGGATATTTTCTCATATCCAGGCCTGAAGTAAGAAAACCAAGCAATTTTCAGCATGTGCTCTGCATCTGTAATTTCAGCTTTGCATCTGCTGAGGAGAGATGTGATCCCAGTACAACAATTAAAAAAAAAAAGGTGAGTATCTTCATACCATAAGTATAAAAAAATAAAAACCTCAAAAAACATTTCAGGTGTGTTAGGGGGAAAAAAAACACAAACAAGAAACCCTAAAATAAACATCATACTTCTGTAAAGCAGTTATCAGGGACAGGAAACTGTGACTGCAGAAGAACAATTTGGTTTTAGATGTTCTGTTTCTGCCCTGCTGCATGCCATGTGTTGAAATACACCAAAGCATGGATTTAAATTTCAGATGTGCTTTTCATGTGGTTTTGTGTTGCCTCTGGTAACATTACTACTCCAAATATATAACTCAATAATAAGGTTATTGAGATAACAATCTGTCATGAGAAAATGCTGTGAATAGTAGCAAGTCTGATCTGGGGTGTTCCATAAAATTGTGGTTTATTAATAATTGTAATAACAGCTCATGATGACAGCACTGAGAGACAAACAAAGATAAGGAATGTTGTACAAGTTCCATTTGTGATTGATATTTTCCTGGAAGCGTGCTGTAGTTTTCTTCAGTGTTTTGTGGAGTTTTTTGGGGGGTTGAGTTTGGGTTTTTTTTTATTAAGAGAAAAAAGGTTTCTTTTGTTGGAAAAGTAAATTTTCTCCCTCAGCTGTTTAGTCATTTCTCCTTGAGATAATGAAGCAGTGCAACTGCTTCAAGCATTCCAGATCTCCTTATCTTAGTTAATGTTTTACTTATTTTGAGAATTTGGCAGTGAAGGCCAAATAACACTTGAGTGCATCATAAATTTTAGTAGAACCTTCCAAGACAGCATCCCCGTGAGAAGTACAGTGCTGTCAGCTGATATTTAGTTCTACACTTGATTTCTTATTGACAGTCAGATCTGAATCCAGTTCTTTAGGGTGCAAGATTATAATAACAAAGAAGTTAGGGCATTCCACTGTAGGTCTTTAGCTGATTTCCATAGGTTGGTACCTGGATGATCAGCCAATTTTGTACCTTTTTCAGGTGTAGCCCTTGAAAAGATCTCTGCAGAAATAGGAGTCAACAACATACATTTCAAAACTGTTGATCCTATGTCTTGAAAATAAAATGAAATCTAACTGTTAGCAGATTCTTCTGTTTTTAATTTCCCTAATAAAAACTCATTACAATTACCACTCTTCTCATTCTTTCTTTTGTGTGGCTAATTATCTTGCAAGTAATTCTTTCATTTATGATTTCTCAATAAAAAAAAATCAAAGGGTAATATCATTTCTTTCCTATTCTTAAAAAATAGTGTAGGGAGCATGCTTTTTATTATTTCAGATAGTTTTCCTAATGCTTTTAGAGTGATCAAGTACCAAAGACCCAATCACAGATTATGATATTTCTATGTGTTGTGGAAGTGCCACTCACTTCAAAACACCCTCGTTTAAATACCAAGGCTGAACTAATGCAATGGTTTGGTATCTTCCTTGATGTAAACAGTAAGTACAAAAAGCTACCATTTTAATGGTGATAGCTTATAATGATCTTAAAACATAATCTATGTGCAGCCATGCTAATGTGCAGTTAACAGTGAAGTATCATTTGGGACTCCATGCAGTTGTTGCTTTTTCTGGGTCCATTTGCTTAAATTTTTCTTCAAATACTTCAAGCAAAAGCCACGCCAGGTAACTCAGGTTGTTACAAAAGAAATCAGCCGGACCTATTATATTTTGAGAAGGATCCCTGTAGATGCTGTGTAGACATTTATTTTTTCCTTCACCTGCCTTTGGGGCTGGGCTTTTTTTAACGTCATTACATTAAAGGATGCAAGAATCTTTGTTTTTAGCTTATGTGTTACAGATGACAGAGGTGCTTGGTTTGTTTCCCCCACTTTTAGAGTTCTGATTTTACAAACACTTTGTTCTCCATCACTTCTCTCTACTCCTCCTCTATTTGACTTGGCATGAATCACCACAGGGTGTTATCCTAGTCATGATGTTCCAAGCAACTAAAAGAGGCAAGATTTGGAAATAGAGATCAGAGTTCATCCTCCTCCCAACGCTACTTTTGCTGCAGCTCCAGTAAATATGCATTTGCACCATTGGTGGCCTTCCTAGCATGACTGGGACCTAAAATTCTAACCAACTGAGCCAATATCAGGGCTCTATAACTTCCACAATTTTGTCTGAACTGAAGTAGACCTTAGAAAATAATAGCACTCTGTGTGTGTATTTGAAAAATGAATATTTTTCTCTAGGAACTTTATTTATTGCTTAAACTTTAGAGCAATGGAGAGCCCAGCTATATACAGAACCACTTTGAATGCTGGGCAGGTGGCATAGCTTCATTGGGCTACTGGGATAATTTCTTTAGCAGACACAGCAGGAACATGGTCTGTTATTACAGCAAGCTAATAACACCTCTGGAGGTGACAAATAGCATGGAAATGATTGTGCTATTTTTTTAATAAAAAGGAATATGGAGGCTTGGTTGTGGAAATGAAATGAAATATGGAGGCAGTAACAAGGCTTGGTTGTGGAAATTAAATGGGACAGCATTATGGTAATACTCAGTCATTTTTCAGTGAGGTTGGATGAACACTATAGAAAATGTTTAAAAAAATAAATAAGTGCACTGCCTCTGTTTTGGACAAGAACTACCTCGGGGATAAAAAAAAAGGCAAGTTCAGCTCTTAAAAAGGAGGAAGCCATACTGGAAATAGAGAAGGCTTTACTTAGTGATTAATCTTTGTATTTATTTTGATTTTTTTTATTCACTGGTATTTTTGTGTCTTCAGACCCTTAAGAACTGTAGTTTCAGAGAGCTTTTATAAAGCATCATTGACACACTATCACATGCACCATCCAGTAATACTTTTAGAAGAAAGTACAAAATTGCTGGGATTTTTTTTCTTAACATTTAGCTAGGGAGAATGCCAAATATGTCAATAAATGCTGATTCAGAATTTTTAGAAGGAATTTCTAAGAAATGTTGATCCTACAGAGAACAGAAGAATAGACTAAACAGCAAGGATGTAACTGGTGACCAAGGGAAGCTGAGAAAAAATAAAAAGAACAGAGGTTATGAAAGACAGATATATGGAAAAGCTGTGGCAGCTACTGTGTTCTCTGTACAGTCTCCACTGCTAATCTCCCGTGCTTTGGGGAAGATTTCAGCAAGAAGCACTGGTGAGCACAAAGCACAGGGAGGAAAGGGTGCTTAATTTTAATACTGGAGCAGAGGTCTTTGAAAATGGGAGAAGAGCTCCCTGAAGCCACACTCAGTGAGCAGGAAACATAACAGACATTGTCCTTTGTCATGAGAGTCTCCCAAAGACTTTGGCTAAAAACTGCAACCAGGAAAGAACTAACAAAGCAACGCAAGCAGAGCAGAGGAGCGAGTCTACCTCTGTCTCTCCCAGCAACTCGTGCTTGTTTCCAGCTTGCTCTTCATTACAGCTCTTTTCAGGCAGGACAGCAGTTCCCTCTCCACGATTTAGTAACTCTGCAGGACCACCATGCCATGGACCTGCCCCTCTGTCATTAAATCCCACCAACTGGTAAGTTTTCATCCTGCACAGCCCCAGTATTCTGTTATAAATCTTGTTTCTAGCCAAATATAGTGAGTGTTTATTTCTGTTAGATTCACCCCTAGTGAAAATGTTCAACTGAAGCTTCCTTGCAAGGGTCTGTTAAACTTATTCAAGGAAAATTAAAATAATCCTCTTATTTTCCACAAAGCATGAGGAGGGCACCCAGGACACTTTAGTCTAATAACTCTGTGATGATTGTGTGTTCTTTGCTTATTATGCACCTCATATTCTCCATATAATAATAGAGTTTTCACTTTGTGATCTGCAGGTAAACTTATTTACGTGTCAAATATTTCAGCCTTCCAGGATGACAATCACCAGAAGACTATGTAGCTATTATTGTGTTTTGACCCACAGTTGAGAACATTTCTTCAAGCTGAGAAGGCAGACGCAAATCACTTGCCTTTTTCTTTTTTCCTCTAGATGCAGGTGAGTAGATTTGCATTATTGTTACACCCCTAGATATTTTAATTTTCAAACCAATGCACTTGAAAGCTTAAATAACCTTTTTTGTCATGGTGGGAAATAACTTAGATGGCAGAGTGACTTATAATTTAAGCAAAGTTCAAATCTCATTGGTAGGCAAGTCTGCTTAAGTGTAACCATCTGTGACAAAAAAAAGCCTTGGCAGCCACTGCAACCTAAGGCAGCAAACATAGTACAAAATATAATCACCTTAAGATGGCCCTTTTTTTTCCTTGTCTCCAAAGTGTATAAAAGTTGCCATATAAGATTATAGGTCACTTAGGTAGGTCTTTTATAAGAGAATCTTAACCTTCTAACATATCATTTACACAAAATTGCTCCTGAAGTAAATCTTTCCATGCCTAATTAGTGGACAGATTCCCACTCCTGCTGGCGTCTGATCCAGCTCTCTCAGATATCAGCATAGAGAGACTCTAAGTGTACAAGCTGAAGTAATCCATTATTTACCAGCTGTTAACACAGGTTCTCAATGGAAAAACTAGTCATTTGCTCTATCACCCTGTACCACATGTAAAATGCTGCTGAGTCTTGTTGTAGATGAGGTATGGGTAAAAGGGCTCTGCTAAAGCTTCTGTTAATACTTTCAGAGTGTGAAATGCAGCTCAGATGAATGAATATACTGGAACCTCAAGATCCAGACTCTGGCACAGTGTAGTCTTCAATTTTCTGGGTGTTCCACCTCTGTCACTTAGATTCAGGTCTAACATACAAAAAGCTTTATATGTTTTCATCTTGCTTTACAGCCTGTGTCTGTGGCACGTAAGTGCTGGTGCCAGAGCTTCTGTAAGAGCTTTAAGCAAGTTCTTAGGAAGACTTTCTTCCAGTCCTCTTTGTCAGCAGTGGTAAATTACAAGTGTTGACATGCTGTTCCCTGTGTGATGTTCCCAGTATGGCAAGACTTGCTTTTTATTTTGATCTGGTCTTTCATTTTTATCAGGATTAAGTTTACCTCTGTTTAGGCGCACATTTTCTTGTATCTTTTGTAGCTGTGGAGTCCGGAAGTAAATTTTTCAGAAGTGTTTAACCTTGACCTTATTTCTGTCTTCTCAGGTTAATAGTGTTTGGCCAGCAGAGTGCTCTTTCTCTGCCCGCTGCTTGTAATCTGCTTGTTTGCTGCAGGGTGAGGTGCAGATTGTACCTGTCGTACACACAGCTGGATGTCATAAATGATTCACACCTGTTTTCAAACAAGTGCACTTTTTTATAAAAATCCTTGTAGTAGGTGTTTTATAAACTCAGCAAGCCCATGAGCCCAACAACATAAATCGGAAAGGACCAAGGGTCTGCTGCTTGTTTTGGATGATGACCTTGCCTATCCTTAAAACAAGATTTTAATCACAGAACCCGCTTTTTGAGCTCAAACTTCTGAAACTGGATTACAAACTTGTGGCCTTCCTCTTTTTTTGTCTCAGGTTTGCCCAGTGGCTTTACTGTCATCAGTCATTCTTGCTTTGTGCCCTTTTCTGTATCCTGCTGAGCTTGACTGAGGGTTCTTTTAAGGAATTCTCCTGCTTTAGATATCTATATTGAAACGTTTGGGATCATGATAATGATCTTCTATTTAGCATTTCTCCTATTCCTTTTTCTAATTGTGGTAACTGCTCATTTGTAATATCTGCTCAAGAATAATAAAGCACTCTGTTCCTGTTAGGCAAAGTTTTCTAATCTAAGCTGTAAACAATTCATTCAGTTACTAAAGCTTTTTTGGGCAAATTCACAACCTGTCAAAGTGTTTGTGTGAATTTTGTAAACATTTAAGCTGAAAATAGACATCTAAAGTCAATTTTTGAGCCCAGTAGAGAGTGGCACACATAAAACTTAAAAGGTACACTTGTAAAGGAGAAAGATATCAAAGTGTGGGTGACATTTTGGAAAATATTGAGCACAAAGTTAGAGGGATAAAGAGGCACATTAAAGACTACTGGCTTGAAGAAAGTGAATGTTGAAGAGTTGTGGTATTAACATGGTGAAATCCTTAGCTCCTGCCCTGAGGAGTTGCTTTTCATCGCTTGGAGTCTCAAGGTGTCTGCCTCTTAAGTAATCAAAAAATTAGTCCCTGCAAGTTTCCTGTTTTGAATTGGAAAGCTCTCTGGATCAGAAAGGATTGCAGGAGCCTAAGCCTTTCAGTTTCTCCAGCAGAAAGCAAGTTAACTGGTAACTTCTAGATGACCTCTGAAAGTCACCTGTAATTTTTCACCAGGCTGGAGACCCTCCCTGCTGCAAGGCCACAGCAGCACATGCCACATTGTGATTAGAGACTCCTGGAACAACAATCATTCAGCGCCACCCTCGCTGCCAATGTTAGGTAAATATTAAAATAATTTTCAAGTTACCAAAAACTGTAATTGGTTTTGAAGATAAACTGACTATTCCTTTGTTCTAAATATGTGGTATTGTGACAATATTCAGTTTTCCCATAATTTTCAGAGTCTCATCTCTTTCTAGGGTTATATTCAGTTCATTTGCATGTTCTGTCTTTGCTCAATCACTTTTTAGATATTAAGCCCATTATCTTGGTTCTCAGTCATCTTTAATGGACGCTTCTGTAATTTGTTCTATTTTAAGTACCTATTGCCAATTCTATTTTTTAATGTATTATATTTGCTTTTCCTCGTTTTTCTTAGGAAATCAGAATCTCTTTAGATCTTATAATGTGCTGCTACATTCTTACATTTTTTACAAATTGAGAAAGTGATATTAGAATGAAATTAAATCTAATCAACTCCATATATCATCTCTTTCACCCAAGAGGTTAGAACCTTGTTCAGTTAATCTTTACCTGCTTCTTTTTGTTCCCGCCACCAATGTGTGCTATTTCAAAATCTTTTTATTTAGTGGGGAGAGGCAGCTGTAAGGCAAAAAAATATCAATCCCATTAATTCTTCATTGTTTTTAATTTATAAATTGGTTTTGTAACTTGTTCAATAGTGGAAATGTCACAAAGAGTCATGTCTGTTGTTCATGTCAGCTAAAACCTATGTGCTCTCCGTGTTCTTCAGCTTCTCCACAAAACATCAATTCAGAAGGGTCCTGAATGCTGTCATTACTGTCCAACAATCTTAATAGTGATGTTTGTGTTCCTTGCTTTTATATCTCTTTTTCTTCATTCACTGAGTCCGTAAGAATCAAAGATGAAAAAGGGGTTGCTTATGCTATAAATTTCCAATTTATAAGTCTTGTTTCTCTGTGTCGATAGAAACTGCCATCTTCATCCATTCCTGGCTATTTCAGGATTGGCTTCTTATCAGCTGCCTTCCTCCCACGCTTGCCTTTTCCGCTGGCTTGGGATCCAAGTCTGCACTTCAGACTATATTTGTCAAGAAAATTCCTTTAGAGAGACAACTGGCAAGCAAAGCACACTATATGCAGGACCAAGACGCACACAATTGTGTCTACCTTTCAAGGAGCCTGACTCCACATTCCCTACTCTCTGATGTAAATGTTTTCTTTTCAGCTATCACCTCTCCTGCACTTAGGTTGTTTAATTACAGCATGAAA
Source organism: Pseudopipra pipra (assembly GCF_036250125.1). Classification (NCBI taxonomy): domain Eukaryota; kingdom Metazoa; phylum Chordata; class Aves; order Passeriformes; family Pipridae; genus Pseudopipra; species Pseudopipra pipra. The sequence continues at coordinate 18,162,003 of NC_087550.1, forward strand.
ACATTAGGCATATGTTCAATTTACAGTTATTATCAGTGTCATTTCTTGTTTGGTTTATGTTTCATACAGGTTCTTTTTTTAAAAAAATCACCATTCTGTTTTGACGTTCCAGGTTCTGCATGTTTTGGTCTACGCTCTTGCCAGTGCTCTGTGGGTGTTTGGACTCTGGTAATCATCCAGACTAAATGCCTCATTATTTGCCTCTCTATCTGTCATATTGTTCAACACTGCACTGCTTCAGGTGCAGTACTTAAATGTTCTGGCCTTCAGAGTCAGAGAGCGCTATTTTGACTAATTATAAGAATCTTTCAGGTGTCATGAAGGATTTATGCTATTCATGCTCTTCCTATTCTGCTATGTTGCCACATTCCTTTGTACCTTTCTTAGGAAGTGCTAAACACTAGTTATTGATTTGCTTCAACATCTTTCATTTATTTCTCCACTGTCAACATGGTCCCAAGGTGTAGGAAAGTACTTGGCTGACCTGCTGTTGTCTTAAAGGTTTCTGCAATACCCAGAATTTCTAGCTCTGAGCAACTCTATGAACCTACAGGGCATATATAAGAGACCAGCATTCATAGAAATAGCAGGCTTGACTCAGGCTTACTGTCATTAGATTAAAGAGGTGAATCTTTTGCTAAAGCTGTAACTACATGGTTATATTTCTTTACAAGGTTGATTTTTTTTTTTTACCCTCCATGTTATTCCTCCAGTTTAAAGTGAACTTCATGTTGGTCAACCTTTTCTTTAGTTTTTGTCATACACCAAAAAAAAGACAACAAAAAGGGGAACAAATGCTTGTTCACTTCATGGTCCTTGAGTACACAGAGTACATGTTGCTTCATCAAAACCATCAGAGTAGCACCATCCTTCTAAAGTGAGGGCTGTGCATACAAACTTTGACTTTTGTGCTAGTCAATGACTAGAAGCAAATGCAGAAATGAGTATGCTAAAATTCCTGGGAGTTTCAAAAACAGGCTGCTGCTTCTAATAGGGCAAGTTGATTGACTCCCACTACTTTAGTATGGCTTACTGTATCTGATACTACCTGATCTTGAGCAGGAGTGTAAGTGCTGATGAGACAGCTGTGTCGAAAACAATAAAAAATCTGTCTCAGGGTCTGCATAGATTCTCAGTTTCTCCAGTTCATTACATTGACCAGTTATACCCCTTCAGATCCTTTCTTCTTGGTTCAGTAGATGGAGCTGTAACACGTTTAAATTTTTCCTCGGCCAAGATGTACAGTCGCAGGTGCACTGACAAGCACAGCTTTTGGTTCCCAGCAGTGCACATATTTATCCATTTTATACAAGTTGGCATTTTGCGTCATTCTGAAATTGCACATAAAAAGGAACCTCAAGTTCTATGCTTATTCTGCTTATTTCTGGGAAAAACCATCAGTCTCCGTTTCTAATATGCACTTTTCAGATTTTGGATGGCTGTTTTCTACTGTTCAAAAAAAAAAAAAAGCAAACATGTTTAGGCTCAATTTTAATATCTTGGGCTTTGGGAAAAAATAATCTCTAACATAATAATTTTTGCTTATTTTGCTAGTTGCTGGTTTGAAACAGACTCTTTGGAACAATTGAGAATTCATGAATTCATTCTCATTAATTTTTTTTCAATTTTAGGATAATATCAAATCCATTGTCAATTGTTAGTTTTCATGTTCTCAAGTAGTTTACACTTTATAGTGTCAATAAAAGCTTTTTAAATAACAGGAAGCTATTATATAAATGGACATTTCTGATAATTTTTGCAAAATTGCTCTTAAAAATTCTGTGCTACTGAAAAAAAAAAGAGCCTGGTAATGAGACTAATTCACTCTTCAAATGTAACAGCATCATTTGAACATTGTCACATCATCTCAAATCATTCTTAATTCTAAAAACCCTTTCCCATTTCAATTTTCTGTGGAAAGTTCTCTGTAAAAGCAATGAGAGTATCCAAATTAATTTTAAAGATCACAAAATTGCTATTTCTTTTTAGAGAAGAGCTGTCTTGTACTGATCTCCTGTATGCAAAATTATCTTAATGGTATCTCCTTTCATCTTAGTATTCTCCCTTGAGCAGTTTGAGTGCTTTCTAGTTCTCTTTAGTTGCAGCTAAATATTTCAAGCAGGCACCAGAAACATTACAGATTGTCTCCTTTGAGTTTCAAGAGCTTCTTTGATGGGGGCTCGTGACATCCTTTTGCAATGCACCATATAAACCAGCAGTTCCTAACCTTTGTCTTTATATTTTATTTTTCATAGGAGTTTCTAATGACCATGACTTTCTCCTTCTCTGCCCGTACACTCTCCCATCCCTTGATGCACGGCGAGGCTGCCACGGTGAGTGTCTCCAGCCTTGGTCCTTCATCCTTGTCCTGTCCCTTGGGCATACTGTGTTTCCCGGGGCAGGTCAGAGCAATGGAGAAAGGAGGACCCATTTGCAGCTTTAACACCTCTCTTGGCTAGCCTGTGTTGCCACTTCCACAGTTAAAATGACCAGCAGAGCTCAGCATCTTGTGCTTTGCTCACAAGTTTACCCTATACATTGACATGTCTCCTTACTAAGGTATCAGCCAGAAACCACTAATACAAACAAGGACTATAAAAGAGCCAGTCTTCAATAAAATACCTGCTTTTTCCTGTTAGGTCTTGTACAAGCTTTTTCATGGTCTTTAAGAGTCTGCAATTGTATATTTACGTTCAGCTTGAAATACAGCTGTCCCATTTGGAAAATGTTATTATCGATACTGGTGTTATCCAAGACACTTTATTTGTCTAATCAGCTGAGTTGTCAGGTTGAATTAGCAAACTCACTTGTATGAAGCACAGAACAGCTTGTGGCTGTGGTGTATTTGTTTATGATATTTACTAGGTATGCATACTGGATAGTTTGGATGGAGACATTAAGGTTCCTTTGCTACAGTCCTATGCCATTCAAAGGCAAATAAGTCATCCTTTCGAAAACAGTACTGCAGAGATGAGAAGAAACTTGTGGATTCTACACTGGCACTGGGTGGTGGACCATATTTTGAGGAACTTATTTAACATTGCGAATAGCAGGTGCTGTGCATTGTAGACCCATGAGTTACTGCTTTGTCAGAAGGTAAGTTAATCAAAACTATAGTAATCCATTACACAGGCCTTAAAGTATTAAGAAACACTGTAATGTCTTGAGCAATCTGTAAAATCCACCCTTTGAAGAAAAGGTTATAACGATTTACTGTACTCCTTCATAGGTTGTATCCCTTCTTCTCAATCATCAGTAAAAAAAGGTTAATGAAGTTAAAAGGCAAAAACGTAGCTGAAGATTGATATGCAGTATCAACCTGCTGGCACTATTTTGCTGCATTGTGTGCATTCTCATATTGCTGTTTAGTATGTGCTTGTAGTTTACAAAGGCTAGCTGAGCTTATAATTGCCAATAAAATTCAGTAGCGTTTTATTGTCTATCTTCACACTTTGTTCATAGACCTCTATACTGGCAGACTTTAAGACTGTTTAAAATCAGCATCGATAGTGATGAGTGATCACCATTTAGGGATACCTTATTTTAAAAAGAATCTTGCTTACCAAGCAAGACTACAGTGATTGATCATTGGTAAGTGCAAGAGGAGGGGAGAGAGTGGTTCAGTGTAAAGTATAAACACAAAATTAAAATTTCTAAATATATTAGTTTGTCATACAGTTCTGTACATTTTCAGTTAAAAAAATAAAAGCAAACTTTTCCATTTGATCAACTGATTTCTCCATGGCAATGGACCTGAATTTTATTAGCAGCAGTAAACAACTGCTTTAAAAGGAGGATATTCTCCTTCCTGTGAAAGCACATTTATTTCCTTCTCTCTTTCCCAATCACTTTTCTAATCCTTATAAAAAAAAAGAAAAGGCCAAAACAAAACTCAAAAGTACCTCTCCTTGAAATGTTCATGTGTATATGTATATATATATATGTACGTGTGTGTGTGTAGACATGTATAAATTGCAAATAAACATGTTATTACTTCAGTATTACAATTAAGAATTGAATTCCAAGCTTCCTAGAAGAGAGAATTGGAAAGCAATTACTCTCAAGTGAACCAAAACACATTTTCGTTATTCCCGCGCCGTCTGGAAGCCATGAAATCCTGTCTCTGGGAGGCAGCCATCTTTTCATCTGTACCTATCCAGGCCTGCTATCCCATCTCCCTGCACTTCCCCTCTTGCTTTTGTCAAAAAGATTCAGTAGCCAGCCTGCTCCTAAGGAATATGTTGGGTTTGTTGAACAAGTGTTTTTTGTTCGTTGCAGAATGCATTATTTGCTACTCTTCCCACACCTCTAGGTGTGCAGCCAAACTGTATGCTGTCACTTGAAATGGAGTTATTGTGAGACACCTTGTGACACGAGTGGGTGAATACACTGCTGACTCCAAGAAACCTCTGAGTAATTCTTGTTAGGGTTGTGCATGTGGCTGAGGCTCGAAGGGTGATCCGCAGGGGCTGGAGCCAGGTTTGGCACCAGGCAGCTCACACTGTCAGGTGCCTCCTGGCGCTTTAGCCAGTGCTCTTGGTTGCTGTGCATGCCCACAGGTCAAAAAGCACTCAACATCTCACAGATGCGAGACTAATGATTTCTAAATCTAATACGGCCAAGATTTCATGCCAATTATCAAATGAATGTTCCTATTTCCTGTAAAGATGTGTTTTATAGTACTCTCAGCTACACTTTGACTACTTCATGCAGGCTGTCTCAGTGAACAAGCTGTAAAAGGAGTTAAGTGCCAATTAAAGCGCTGCGAAGAACCTCTTTTGCATGAATCAGTGAGGCACTGTAGTGTGCATAATATCACTTATACAAATTCTGAATTGTTGCCTTTCGTTTCCAATATGCTGCAGCAACACCTGGTTTATAGGACCCTGGCCATTCCTGTGCAAAGTCAACAATGGCATACTTTTGGAAAACCATTCTGTTTATTTTTAGTGTAATTGTTCCAAACCATATTAAGAACAAGCTGAATGAAAGGTTCTTGACAATTACCCCACTGGCACCTCTAAAGATCAACTGAATAGTTTGCTGTTAATTACATATTTACCATCACCAAGGTGGAAGTATTTAGTAGCTTTGGGATCAAATTCTGTCAATCCTCCAAGAAAAGATTTTAAGCAATTGAGCTGATTATACTTCCCTAAGTTTACATCCACTGCATTTTTTATATTTCCTTATGTTTAAATGAGTTGTATCATGGGAGACAACAAATAAATGGGTTTTTTTCCACTTACTTCTTTCTACCGTCTCCTGTCTCTGCATGCGCACAGATTTGAATTCTCTCTGCAATTTCTCTAGGGGGTGATAACAGCAAGGCTTTTTCCCTCTGCAAATGTATGTGACTTTGCTGAGTTAATTAAAACATGGAAGAGGAGGACCAGCAGTAGACACAGGTAGGTAAACGATTGCTAACCATTGAACCTAAATTACTTTCTAAATTATATTTTTGACAGTGTTCACACTTAGTAGTATTTGGAAGGAGTCTACCATTTCTAACTGTGTTCTACAGTTTATTTTATATTTACTTGTCAAAGTCATTTGTTTTATTTCTTCTTTTTTTTTCTCATTTTCTCATCTTACAGGACTGATTTTGCTTTTTATTTTGCCTCTGTAGACACTAAATTCATTCAAGAGGCCAGCATCAGTGAATGCTGCTGCTGCTTTCAGCTTCATCTCCTCCACTGAAAGGTGGAAGCAAAGGCTTGTCAACCTTTTAAACTTACTTTGATTCACTTTCCAGGGTGCAAACATTAAGTAGAAGCACCAAGTCAGCTTTCAGAATAAGACTTAGCTTTGCAAGCAGCATGAGATCCAGACCATTTTCTCTTTTAAAGGAGGATGTAACTTGCTCTGTTTTACCTCGTGCAAAATTAAGTTTATTTTCCTTTTCCTTCCCCCGACAAAATAGACTGCTCAAGCTGTATTACTATCTGTGCATGAAAATGCAGAAGAAATGTGTCAGGAGCTTGAAGAGAAATAAAGACATGATGCAAAATATGAAAAGATTGGTTCCTTCATCTAAGGGACAGAAAAAAAATGCTCTGGGATAATTGTAATGCATAAATGAAAGCAATATCTAAAATGCTGGTTCCCTTTGTTAGAAATGTTGAAGAAAAATTTCCTCCGTGCCTGGGAGATTAAATCAAAGCTGTGTCAAAGTAGGTGTTCTGGAGCCCCTGTGTGCAACTGAGCCACTCAGGACAGCAAGGGTGGAACACACAAGGCTGCTGGTAGTCTGTAAAACCAGGGGGTTTTGAGAGGAATATTCTGCTGTTAGACTCCAGGTAGTATTTTCCTGTACTAGTTTCTGGGTGCAACCTGCATTTGCTTCTTTGCAACTTTCTATTAAAACAGTTTGGCTCGTAATCCCTAATTTTAGGAATACTTGTATCCATTTAGTGTATTCTTTTGGAAAATGTGAAGGAAACAGAGAGCCTGGATTGTCTTCCCTGGACAGCTCATCCTCAGAGTAGATCTCGGATATCCTTGGGAATACCAGATGAGGATACCAGTATTCTGTAGGTGTACTCAGCCTGTTTATCTCCTCCTAAGCCCAGCTGTGACTTTCTATTCTTTGGAAATAAAACTGAAATCAAAAGCTACCTCAGTTATTTGCTAAAAACTCTAATTATCCTCTGTTTCAGTCAAGTTCTTTGACTTTTCATCTTCAAGATTGCAGCAGAAAATTCTTTTGTGGCTCATATTCTCTCTATCAGTTACCAGTATTCAGAAGCCCCTGACATTTTTTTGTTATCAGAGAGGGTAGGTTTGTAATTTTTTTCTTGATTTTGCTCTTATTTTCTCTCTCGCATTTACAGTCATTCAGTGTCAATGAAAAAATTATTTCCAAATAGAGCTTGGCAATGGCCATTAAACTGGAAGTATCTAAAGTATTTTAAAAAAATTTAAAAAACTAGTCTGTTCATTTTTCACTATCTAGAAAGTTAAGTCAAAGAAGTTCTATCAAATATTTGGAATAAATGTAGAGAACAGGATTTAGGGTGGATATTTAATTTATAACAACAGCTGTGTAATCAGAATGCATGAAAAATTACAACCCAAAAAGAGGGCACAATCTTAGCAAGTATTTATCTTTTTTTTTTTTTTTTTTTTTTAATAATTAGACCTTGCTCAAAAACTTATTTGTGCTTTTCCAGGAGACAGCAATTTTTGTTGGTGACAGGACATTTTCTAACATTTGAGATATCTAAAATTTTATGCCAGGAGACCTAAAAAGGAAGTAACTTGGTCTTGCCTTTTTCCAAGTCATCCTGCCTACAAAGTGTTTACTCTTGATTATGTTATTTTGAGTTAGGGTTTTTGCCTGGGCAAGGTACAAGCAGAGATAACGTCTCTGTTACTTTTCCAGACTCCAAAGGTTTTTCCTTTCTCCCCTCTGCAACACATTTTGAGGTTCTTGCCTTATTCACTGTTCCAAGTGCTTTGGGTTTCAGCTAATTTTCTTCAGATTCATAGCTGGTATAATAGTTATGAGGGGTGTGCCTTTAGAATTAATGTGGACAACTCAAACTAACCAGACTTTTACTGGGAATTAAGCCCCTTGGTGGCATCCACTCAATATATTGATTGTGCCCATTGGAATGGGCACAGCAATAAGCAAGTCTCAACCACTTGGCCCAGACGAACAGGGTTTCCTTGATTCTTGTTTTTACTGTTTTATTGGGCTTTTTCTCTCTAGATGTTATTGCTAATCCATTAAATAAACTTGGTAAAGTAGAAGGGAAGCACAGGGAGAGAGCACAGGTCAAAAACAGTACCAGTGGCAATTTCCAGATAATTTTTCCATGCTGAGCATAAATGGTAAGCAGAGAACTGATGTGCTTGCTGTGCAGCTGTCACCTTGTCTAGGAATATATGTAGGGACAAAGACCAGTAAATGCCCTGACACCTCTTAAGAGGCATATTTTGTGTAGAAGGATATTAGCAATTCAAAAGCTAAACTGGGATCTAAGCAAGGTCATTGGCTGGTCAGACAGTTTATTTTTGACCTAAGCAGTGTTTAATTTAAGAAGCAGAAGGACTGGGATAAGTAGGTACAAACCTAAAAGGGCAGCTGGCTGCTGGGTGATGTTGAAGCTGAGTCATCCTAAAGGGCAGCCCATTTGTACTCTCACCCAAGAGAGAAGAAAGGTGAAGACCAGAATGATAGATAGGACGCCCTCCCCAACACTATAATGCTTCGTGTCAGTGAACTCAAGCCATTTCTGTGCCAATAGGAGGGAAAGAAAAAAAGGAAAGGCAAATAGAGAAAGATATAAATTTTAAATAAAACCTGCCTATGTATACATGCAAATTAGCTGAAACCCTTGGTGTGTCCAACTAAAAGGAATGTTTTAAAAATTGTAATCTGTTTTCTGTAAAATTTCTTAATTCCAGTATGTATTACAAATATATGCAGTGTGAATAAAATCTAAGTTGTCTCGTAACATCTCAGGAGGGAGACTAATGAACAATCTTAGTATGGCTTTCTTATAAATAAAACATGCTACTCTGTTTTGTTTAGGGTTTAAGTCCTCAGCTCTGTGCTAGTGGCTGGAATAATTAGGTTCTGTTTTGAAGGTCATGATTTTTCTTTTAATATAAACATGAATTTGTCACTTTGGAAAAGAAACTTTCTTCTGTTTTAGTGAATATTTTTTTCCATAGTTTGAACCTCTTGGATATCCCTGCTCTGTTTCTTGTCAAGTCTAGTTTCCTCATCCTACACTAGCATCAAAAGTGTGCTTCTGAGGAGGAGCTTTTGTCTGCCTCAGAAGAGTTGCTGTCTTTTCTATTTCAGCTTAGGTTTCCCTGATAGCCCTCCCTCTTCTACCGTAGGCACAGAGGTGCTGTTGCAATACTTAAAAGCAGTATCTAATAGATCAGGTGTGACAGAACTTCCCTAAACCACTGTAAAAAGCTTTTTGCCCAATTCCCTCCTGAAATATCATTGAAGTGGTGTTTGACAGATTTGTGTAGCTATAAAAGCTCTCAATTGCTATTATTACACAAGTCTCTGAAAATATATTGATAGGCTTAAGTCTCCATATTTCTGATTCCACCTACTAAACAGAGCCCAGGCTATATTTCTGGCTGACTATCTTTCTCCTTTTGTACAGATTAATCTGTTAGTTTGACTCTGGAAAAAAAAAATTGTCATTGCCTTGGCCTCAACACTAGCTGGGGAAAAAAGGGGGAAGGAATAAAATACTTCCAGTTCTCCAGTGTTTGAACCACAAAAGCTGAAGTGGGTACCTGCTTACTTCATCACTCATTTTTGAAAATGGGGAGTCACCCAAGCATGAACTGAAGCAAGCAGGTAATCTGTTGTATGAAGGGAGATGTAAGTTTGATTTCTGATAGTATTTTGTGCAACTTTCCTTCTCTTTTTCCTTCTGTTGGCCTCTTTTTGTTGTGGTGTTTAATTTACCAGTGGTTAGACATAAACAAACCACTTGTTCTGAGTCGGTGAGCTCAGGTCTTTGGGATCCTGTGAAGCCTGTGTTCTTGTGCAGTGCATGAGAACCAGCTTCTGGTAACTTCTCCACAACTCTGAACTGCTCTGGGAGACTGGACACCTGGGCCAAGCACACACTCTGATATCAGGGACAGAAATGTGGAGCAGAGAAGAAGGTGCTGCTGATTCTTTTAGGCTGCAAATACCTATGGGAGAGTACTATGGCTTGTCTGGTTGTTGCTTATAGGATTTAGAAAACTAGTGATAGTTTCTGAGTTGCATGGATCACCTCAAAGGTAATTTGGCTCTGGCAAAGGATAAAAGTAAGCAAAAGTCCCTATTTCTAAAGATGCACTGAGGATCACAGCTAACCTGGTCAGATGTGAGAGGCAGAATGTGAGAATATTTTAGGAGGAGATGGGCTGGATCAGGTTAATGAGCCACCAGGTCTGCATTCGCAAGGAGCAAGGGTGGTAATTGCAGGGGAAGCGTGTGCTGTCATTAGCATTTTCTGCCTGTCTTCACCCCACTGTGCTGCAGTTTGGACTTCTTGTGCTAAACCCAACTGCCTGGATCATGACATCCAGACAACTGGGCATTCAAGTCTATTCACCTGGGATCAGAGTAGAATTTTCAGCAGCTCTCGATGAGCTTCAGACCTAGAATAAGAAAACAAGTTGTACCCATGTGTGCCATCTATTCTTATCAATTTTTCCTTTACTATGTGCTCCACATGTTTCACCAAAACAAAATTGTCTCTTCATTCTTCTGTTCATTTTGTTGGGCACAATGAGAGGATGAGAAATATTTTCTGGAAGTTCACTCAGCTCTGTATTTTTTTGACAATAAGCTTCCCTTTCCCCTGTGATCTTGAGATTCTCAACAATTTATTTTCCAAACCTAAATGCTAGTGGGTAAGTTTATAAATTTTTTGAAGTTCAAATATGTAGAATTTAAGCCCTCAAATTAAGTATACAAAGCATTTACATATTTTGAGGACTGCATTATTATTTGCTTTGATATTGACATGCCTATTAAATTGATGAGAACTCCTTAAAATTGTATTTTGAATGCTTCAGTAAACTTTTCTGGAACTTAAATGCATCTGCGTTCAGAAACCTTGCCTGATCTACCACTGTTTTTCATCATAGGAGACTAGAATATATTTAGCTTCAGGAAAAATGATTTAGTTAAAATGTAATTTGAAAGCTCCCATGGCACTGGGGACTTTTTTAGGAGCATATTTTACAAATTGATGCTAAAGTAGCTCCTTTTGCTTACAGCTGTATTTTGGAGTTTGGGCAGGCGGGAATGGCTTTCATTTTAAAAGGTATCTGAGGTCCTCTGCTTCTTTTGAACAGGTAAGATGCCAAAAAGCTGTTCATAGGTAAAAAAGAAACACATTTCTTCAGAGTGCTCTGCTAACCACACATCTCCATTTCTATTTACAGACCAGGCACTTAAAGCATGTCTTCAAATTATAGGTATACAGGAGTTCACAACTTACCTAGTAGAGTTTAATGATGAAAAAATGCTTCCCGTGCATTTAGGGATTTTCAGAGGACTTAGCAGAAATGAAATAATCAATCTCACTGCAACCCTTGTATCAGATAGGTAGTTAATTGAAAAGAGACAGTCCTGATGCTTTTTTGGCCACTGGAAAAAGCCCTTGAAGGGCACCATTATGTCACTCAGGCCTGTTTTCCAGCAACTACCTACTCCAGTTAGCCTCCTGTCCACGTGTGCTTCTTGATATAGATAAAATTTGTTTCCCACATGTACATTCTTCAACTGCAAACTCTGAAACTACTCAAACATGTTGCACAGGCACAGGATAACTGGCTGATTTTTGTTTGGTTTTGTTTTTTCCTCAAGCCCAAAGGAGGTAGCTTCATTCCGGAACATGTTTAGTTTGTAGGTGACAAATGGTCTGTGAAAGCCTCAGAGGCAACTCAATATTAATGAGGCCAGGCAGTAGAAATCCCCATTGTTGCTCAGTGTGGTGAGCCAATATAATTGGAACTGTATAAAGTGAAACAGAGTTAGAATTTAGCAAGGTAATACACCCAAAAAGTCATAAAAATAAAGTGCCTTGCCTCTGCTCTTTCCAGCACTTTGAGAATATACTGCTGCTCTCTCATTTGCTTCTTTCTACATATGCTTTATTTCTTAATGCTCTCTTACTTCATCTTTCATCTTTGCCTAAAGGTTGTGTCAACATTTCATAAGGGCTGATTTGCTGATTTCATTATTGTCAGTTTTTGTTTGGTCACTTCCAAAGACACACAAGAGAGGCTGCAGTGGTTTGGAGCATTGTAACATACTAGGACTCATTACTTCAAGAAAAGACAAATAGTGGCAAATTTTTTAATCTAAGTCTAACCATCTAAATCTAGCATTAGCCATCATTCTGAATTAACTCCCTGAATTAACCATTTTTACAAGTCCTATTTTACAGAAGTGCATCCCATTAAAGTTGTCTCACCCTTCCTTGGGCATCAGGGGCATTCAAGCCTGGACCCTTTATAATAGACAAATAATAGGTGAATGAATATAATGAATAGTCGAATAATATAATGCCTTTCTAATAGGAAACTAATCCCATGTCTCAGTTTATCATAATACAGTTAAACAAGTACAGCACAAGTCATTCTGAAGAACTGAGAAGACAGATGTTCCAAATCAAAATTTAATAAGAAGTGTCTTCAAGGAAAACCTCTGTAACAAGGTAGGCATTTTTTCCCCTCAGTGTCTCTGAAATACAGTATTTTCTTGATTAAATTATCTGTTTTCATGAAGGAGACTACTGTAATAATAGTAAGAGTGAAGAACGTGACATTTCAATTGCCTTTACAGTTACAAAGGAAAAAGACACAGACGGTGCATGAAATTTTAAATGTCTCTATCTCAGATATGTTCCTCTACTTCAGTGTAGAGTGAGAAATATCAAATTTTCTTTATCCATTAGATACGTATACATTCATACACTGAAGATTGCAAAATTATTACAGCAGAACTGAACATTTCACTTGCATTTGCACTTAATGCTCAGCCTGGATTAGTGCCAGACAGGTCTCCACTGTGACACAGAAAATCTATTGATAAACATTCAGTGAATAAGGCTCGCCAAAATTTGCCTTAGATCATCAGAACCTCGTTCTGTGCCACTTCCAAACAGCATGCAAGGTACTCCTTTTCAGATTTGGAAAGACATGATGACTTGAATAAATAAATAAAAGGTCCTAAAATTTAATACCTCTCTGACTTCCTTAGGGCACTTCAATTCAAATGTAACTGATCACCTTCTAGGGCAAATCCAGTGAAACAAGAAGTTAGCCAGGGCTGAAGCCATCTAGAGTTGCTTCTTCCACAAAAGTAGGACAATTCTTTGTGCATTTCTGAGAACTTCTTTGACACTGAAAGTATTGACATTCAGTAAAATGCAAATGAAAGCCAGCAATGTGAATTGCAATATGACACTTTGAGAGTAGTTTACTGTTAGTCATTTAAGTATCTTTAAGGTATTGGACTGATAATTAGAAAAATATTGATTTCTGTCACACAGAAAGCAACATTTAGAAAATATTCTGCTCACTTTATTACTGCTTAAGTCACACTACAGGGCCTACACAAGAACAAATTAACTTAGTTTTGGACAAAGTAGGAAGCAAAAGAGTGTAAACATTCAAACACTGCTAAATATCAATGAACTCACAGAAGCTGCACCGGGAAAGACAAATCACATGGTTGACTGGTTTTGTTTTGTTTTTAAATTTGGATGGGTGAAGGAAGGAAATTATTATTGTTTTGAATAAAACATATTGATTATGCAAAATGCTGTCACAGAATGGTCTCTGTAAGCATAATTGTATCTACATATCATTACCCTTACATTTTTATTAAGGGCAAAAGAAGAAACATGTTATGTGTAATGCCAAGAATATAAGTCCAAATGGAATCTTAAAAGTCGAATTAAATAATATTTATTTACCCCACATGAAGTCATTATGGACAAAGAAGAAGTACTTTAAAGAAAAAGTGTAATAATATAGAGTTGTCATACACATACTTCCTAGTATCTACTACTTTTTCTGATATTATGCTCTGTCTTCCAATGCCCTTTGGGGTCCTAGCATTGAAGGTTTCAGAAGGAAGAGGGAATCATGCAGCTCAAATCTTCACCCATGAGGAATATATTGTTGATTTCTCCCTTCTCATCTTAGGAGCTTCTTGAGGTAATAATTCTGTGTTTGTCAATGTGTCAAACTCCTTGCTTACTCTTTACTGATTAGTTCATGGTGCAACAGAATTTCCTATATATGTTGTATTTCGCACAAGTTGGATACTTGTTCTCTGTTCTCTTTGTACCTCTAAATGAGGTTTTGCTCAGCTCTGAGTCTGCATTTCTTCAATTGACCATCAGTGAGTTATATATAATGCTGGGGCCTCCCATGCCAACCTACCACCCGTCTCTTACCATCCCACGCCTTCACGTCTCTAGACCACCTTCTCTGTCCACACTTTCTGAGGTCTCTCCTATCATACCATGTCTTCGACAGAAGAATATCTGTAAAAACTATTATTGTCCTGTACAAAGAGGAGCAAAAATAGTCATTAGAAAAATTGCTATCAAAAAGCAAAGTTGGGAAATTGCAGGCAGCTCAAGAGAAGTTGAGAAAAAGTATACTTGACAAGCTGCTCTCCTGAGGCCTTGCAAACTCAACACTGCTGCTAGCATGGCAATACAGTGTGTACTGGATACCAGGGCTTGTTGCAACCCGCCCCAGAAAGGGGAGGGTAACCCAGGTTCTTATTAATAAATCCCTTGGGGTGGATTAGAGTGAAACAACACTGAATAACTGGTGTTTGTAAACCTATATATGTAGGGTTTATTTTAGAACAATTTTGTTTCCAAGGTAAAAAGGTATGTTGCCATTTTGAGTGTTATCATTCTACAGCAAAACAACATCTATATGTATGTTATCATCTATACAGCAATATAGCAACGTTAAAGCGTAGCAGTATAGCACTATTAAAGCATAGCAATATTAAAGCATCTATAGCAATAAAGCAATATTAGAGCATAGCAACATAGCACTATTAAAGCATGACAATATTAGAGCATCTATGCAATATGACATTGTTAATACTAAAGCATCTGTATATTAAAGCATAACAATATAGCACTATTAAAGCATAGTAGTATTAAGGTATCTATGACAATAAAGCATTGTTAAAGCATAGTATCTATAGCAATAAAGCATAAAGGTAACACTTAAGGAAATGCATAAGGGAGAGAAAAGGAAAGAAAGGATAAGGGTGGAAAGAAGTATATAGTCACCACCCACTCCATGCAGTGATGAAACTCAATAGTTGCAGCTTCTATGTTTGTTGGTTGAAGTGGTGGTCTTGGTCCACTGGGGCTGGGGGAAGCCCCCCCCCCCCCCATATTAGAGATGTTATGAGTTATTATACACTGCCAGGTCAGGTGGGAATGCCTTGCACCTCCCCGGGGAGGGGAGTTTTACAATGGATGGTGTCACAGAGGCAGTTGCAGCTGCCTATTTTGCCAGCATCAGTAGTGGTCCAACATTTGAGATACATAGCCCAGGCTAGATGAGGACATTGGCACGAGAAAAGGGATTTTCCCGCCTTGCAGGACTTGTCTCTTCTTAGCCTCTTCCTTTCCTCAGGCAGGCATCTGCACCAAGGATGGCTGGACAATGGCACCTACTAATCTGATCTGAAGGTCCTTCAACAGTATTCAGGGAGGAGTGGGCTTTGCTGGGTGAGCAGCTGCTTCTTTTCAGTTTGCAAAAGTCTTTTGGTGATCTCAGAATGTGTAAATCATTAACTGTTTCAGTCTCTGACAGGGCTACTCTACACCAGCTATGAAGTTATATATGTCGTCTTCCTTAGTAATGTGATCCCAGTTAGGGGCATCACTCTTGGAAACATTTTGGAACTACTTCAGCTAGTTTTTTATATGTCATGTCATTTCTATGGTACCATATTTTCTCTCCTTGAAGGATTTATGGTCCCAGTTCCTGACTTTTTAATGAGAAGGCTGACAGCAGGTTTCAGTCATTCCTACTGTAGTTGGACCATCATCGCTCACATTTCAAGCCAAGGCACTTCATCTACCCTAAATGTTACCCATTCTGGGATGTGGAGGCAATTCAGGAAATATGAAAAGCAGGCCCCTCTGTGATGGGCTAGTCTGAAGATTTGCTGTTGTTTTTAACAACAACCGTTTGCTTGTTATTGTCTTGATATGTTGAATTAATGCCAGTTCCAAGAAATGATTAGTCATGAAGGATGCGGTTAAGTATCCAGAAGAAATCAAAAATGGGGCACAGGGTTAGACATCAGGTCTCACATTTACCATAATTTGGTAACTACTTTCTCTGGTTGCCCCCAATCTATGTCTTATATTGAGAGCTCAAACATATTCTTCTGGTATAGAAAGGAAAGGATCTAAGGACTTGTGCAAAAATTCCCAGGGCTTGGGAGGAAACTAGTCTTTCAGTTCATCATTTGACTCCTTTTGATGTAGTTGTTCTTCCATTAGCTACCTTCAGTGCTGCTACAGTAATAAATCACATCAAGTAAAAGTACCTCTAGAAAGTAAATGCTGATTACTTTTTGTGTTTATTATTTGCTCTGTTATTGTGTAAATATACTGTTATGCACATATGTATGTAGCTATAGAGAATAAAACACATAACATCTTTTTGCAAGCCACAGCTGACAGCAAGTTTCCTAGGATAAGTTCACTCTCAAGACCTAATAATAGGGCATGGTTTTGTTCCATCTCTGCAAACATACACCAAACATTGATGGTATGTATGTTCCTATTGGACCCAGCCTAATAGTGAAGTTAAACATCTGAGTCACCCCATTTCTCTCATGTTCATGGTTTCAGTTCCCAGGGCCTCATCCTAGTGAGGGCAAATGGATATGTGACTGAGAGCCAGGCAGCTTAGTGGGATGTTATAAAACTGTTCTGTGTGTGAAGCAGTGGAGACACACATCCCAATTTCATTCCATGGAGAGAGCTGGGGACCCTTTTCATCTCGTTGGGGACCTGCATGCAAAGTTCTAGTCTGAAAATTAACTTTGCAAACAAAACTTCAAATGAAGCCTTGCTTCTGGTTCCTCTACTAATAGAAACTAAGTGACAAGGAAATGTTGCTGTCCATGTGATGCTCAGCCAGATTCTTCCCATTGGTACTCTCTTCTGCTTGTATGATTTTAGCACAGTCTTCACAATAAAGTGGATTTTACCTGCCTTTAGTGCAATTAACAACTAGACTTTTTTTCAGATCTAGTAAGCAGTGCTAGTATACATCCAGTGCCTGTCTCTAAGCAGCATATGCTTCCTGACAGCTAAAATTAAAAATGCCTATTTTATCATTTGATGTTAACAGGAATGATGTGGAGTGCATTCAGAGAAGGATCTATTGTATAAAACAAAGCCTTTCTTCTAGTCACTTCGGAGAATGGCACTGTATGAGAATAGTCCTGTACCTTAAATCTTAAAGATAACTTCTTGCCAGGTAATGCAAGATAATGATAGCACATAATATTCTTCTCTTGCTGCTTCTTTCTCATGTATTGATTTGCTCTATACTGTAGGTGTGATAGACCAGGGTGCTTATCCTCTATTCCTCTGAGCACTTTGAAGAAACTACTACATTTGTCAAATGACAAAAAGAATCATCTTATGAGAGTCAATTGAGAGACATCAAAAGCCACTGGAAAATCTGCAGTCCCAGGTGTGCTGTTACTTGAAGATTATCCAGCTTTCGAGTCATCAGTGGTTAGTCTTTGAAAAGTTCTGGTGAACTCAGTCCGGATTTGAGAACTGAACACTGGATTTTTTTGTTTGTTTTCTGGGCTCCCTTCCCTCCCTATCGCTTGGGAAGAACAGATAAAAAAGCAGCGTGGTTAAAGGGATTATGGGGCACATTGTACTTGTCCCATGGCAGCTACTGGGTTAGCATTGCCTAGTTAAAGGTTATTTAATTGAACACACTTTATAAAAAATAATTTAAAAAAATTTTTAAAAAATCTCTAAATCAGCCTATTTTTCACATAAAATATTCTGACCACACAGGCATTAAAACAATGATGCTAACATTTAGGGTAGGAGTGTTTTTTGAAGTTTCTCTTAACTCAGGGGTTTTCAGATAGGCATTAGGAACCTGGAATCAGCTGCTCTAATCTCTTATCCAAGTGCAATGTAGACACTAATAACTCTTGAAATATTTATAATGTTTTTCAAACACCAAGTTTCCTAGGAATGAAACAGAGGTTGACCAGTTTGAAAGATGTAGACCTTCTTCCTCCTAAACCTGAAATATAGAAATCAATGTTTGCTTTAAAGTAGTAATAAGTTTAGGAATTGTAGGTTGTTAGGAACAAGATATATTAGTAGTTTACAGCCAAGTTGTTTGCTAAATGCTGTTAAGGAATTGCCTTCCCTAGTCCATGGAAACAGTGGTCAAAAGGAGTGCAAATGCAAGTATGTCCTTCAGGATCTTGAGCCTAAGCACAGCATTTGGTTTCCAAGGAGAAATCTTGCTTGAATTAGATCAAGGGGCAGGGGGTAAATAAACATCTGCTGTTCACAGGAATTTGCATCACAAAACTGTATAGTACAGTGCTTCTTCAGATGACAAAGTTCTTGTTCTCAGAAACAAACTTATAATAACAAGGACATCTGCTTGTTTCTGCCATATTTAAGGAACAGAAAATTACTGTTTGGTCAAGTTATCACTGTGTGATACGTAATACCATTCTTTTCATCCTGATTTCCAAATCTGTCTTGTCTTGAGGGAAAAAGAAATCATAAGACTTTCTCTGGATATATTTAATGTCTGATTGCTGTCTTAATATTTGAAATTTTCCTTATCGACTAAATTTGCAGTGGTAGCACAGTTCTAAAAATTACTTAGCATGTTCATTTTTAGACTATCTCATTCCATCTTTCTGTCACATTATGCTCTTTTTCAAATTATTCCACTGTTTTCAGAGAAGAGGCTTGACAGAGTTGTTATTAAAAATCAGAGATGAAAATACAGTGTCTCACGTAATTCCTACCCTTTGCTATGTAGTGATAAAAGGACAGGAAATTGTTTCATGTTTTATTTGTCTTTGTAGCCTCACAAGTGTATATTAAGCTGATTTCTGTAATTCTTATGAAATCAGTTCTTGCATGTCCATTGTGCTGTTTGCTCACAGGCTGTACAGTGTCACACATACCCTTCTGCCCCATCCCAGCAGCTGGAGCATGCTGCAGCATTTAGGTTTTGCCGTGGGACCACCTGCTCTTCAGCTGTACAGGGCTACTGCTCCATGAGTGTGGGTCTCTGGCATCCCAGCAAGCTTTGTGGAACTTCCTTCAGAAAGTGTGACTTCTCCAGCCCAGAGTTTCCAGAGTGGTAAGCACTCTGTTTTCAAGAGCCCTATTCCATTGCTGGGGCTACTTTGTGCTTTATCATTCTGAACACGTGATAGTTGAAGTAGATGGATTTTGCACAGTATTTCTAAATGTTTTCTTTCTTTCCAGCTCCTTGAGGAGGTGGGAATTAAAGAGTGCACCATCCTTCCATCTCTCACCATTTGCAGGTGTTCTGCAGTGTGTGGTTTGATGTCTTCTCACACTCATTTTCTTTCCCAACTCCATTCACATCATTATGTATCACTTCAGAAGATCAGGGCTTTTTTCTAAATCGTGGAGTCTCTTCTCTACCTCACTGTTTACTGCACCTTTGGCTGACCCTGATTTTTCAGATTATCCATTTTTGCCTGTCCTGGTTTCATAGCCCATGAGTTCTTTAGTGACATCTGTGGTATAGTGACATCTGTCTTCTATGTTGCTTCATCAGACTTTCCATTCAACTCACTACATTTCAGGGAAGTTAGTTTTCTTTAGGGTTTCACCGCTGTGCTCTGGGCAATATCTGTTTGGTTTATTAAGGATTTCTGACCACAGTTTATATAAGAATCAGATGCTTGGACATATCTCAAGTCTTGCAAAAGTTGTCAGCCAGAAAATGCTCACACAATATTGGTCAGTAGTTGTGTGGATTTTTTTGAATCTGTTTCTAATAGAAAAACTGAAATCACTTCAACTACAGGAAAGTGTATCAACCCCACCTCTTATGATGTTCTTTGAAAGCTGGTAATACTCTTCACTTTTATCCCTTCAACTCATCTGTATTTTTGATCCATTTTCTGTTCTTCTCTAGGGATTTACACACAAGTTCCCTAAAATCAAACATCAAAATTTCCACTTTCTTTCTTTTCTAGAACAGATTACATCTCCCTACATAGTTGATAAATTGACCAGAAATTACCACTAAATTAGTTTACAAGTTGAATTCTTCGTGACTTAGAATTTCTCTTTTAGCACACCTCTTCTGTTCTTAGTATTATTTTCTTAAAATTTCTTTTGGTAATGTTCCTTCTCACCAATTGGATTACTCTTGTCTTCATCTAGTTCTCTTTTTTTTCTAAAGCTTGTCTATTACAGCATTGGTTATGCTTGGCTTTGTTATATATATTCTCTATATCTTGGTATTTAATCGCCTTGTAGTGTAATCTCTGTGTTCTCTTTAGCCCAATGCTTGCTATTCTTACTTAACCCCGCTTCATTTGTGTTGATAGTACTCCCAGAAGGAATATGAGACAAGAATTTAGTAAAGCTAATAGTTTAGAATATATAGAATATAGGAATTCACTGATGGTCCAGAAATGAAGCAAATAAAGATTTCATAAGTCACTGTGCACCAGCAAACATAGAAATGCTGAAGCTTTACTTTGAAATTTAATTTGATACACTTATGTCACTGCCATTCTGACTAATTGTTTCTTATAACATCCCATATTTATCTAAACTATTGGCTTTCCAGTCTGAGGGTAATCTCTAACTAGCTCCTCAAATTGCCCTTCCAGACAGTGGAAACAGTGCAGCCATTGGAATCATCTCTGCCAAACTGAAAAGCTGCCAGTTCTGAAGCTTTTCTTTTTGTTCCTCAGACAGCTTTTTTATTCCATATTCTATTGTACCTTCTTTGATTGAAATCCCTTGCCAAATGCTCTTGAAAAATCTAAATATAACTACATCCTCTGAATTTGCCTTTGTCTTGGTGGTAGTACCTTCAAAGGACTCTTGCAGGTAAGATAAATGTTCTTTTCACAGTACAAATGAATATGGAATAACATTTCAGCTGTGCATGGATCTGAAGGAATGTTGGAAAATGTGACAAATTTTACCATGGTGGCTTTATACTACCTCTTTATTCTCAGCTTTTCAAGTAAAGCATAATTGCTTTCACTAGCGTCCATTTTTTCAAAATTCTCACTTGAACTACAGAATCTTTTGAGGATTTTCAGATGAAGAGGGGTTAAGCTCTTTTTGGATGCTTCTTGACCTTAAGTCACCTATCAAAGAATAATAAATGAATTCCTAAAATGTAGTGATAGCACAATGAAGAGAAGGGATGCATGATATATACTATTCCAAATGCAATACAAACATTTATTCTTTAAAAAAAAAAAAAAAAAAAGAGACAATAGTCATTGTTACACATTCTTTTTTTTCCAGAAAGGAAATATAAATGCTTCCATATTTTTGAAAATTTGTGTTTGTTTTCATGCATAAACATACTTTAGCTTTATAAAGAAATGTACAAAAATTTCACGTAAAAAAATTCAGCTGAAAGTAGCTGAAAGCTGTTGCAGAAGTATTACATATGGCTTGCCCTGTTCCTGTTCCCTCTTAGCATTTCCTTATAGCACTTCTGGGAACAGAATAGGTGGTGAGGTGGGCTCTTGGGCTAAAATAAGTCACCAACTTACCTGTAGTATTTCAGTCTCACAGTTAGGAAATTGATATATCCATATATTCTATCAGAAAGGTCCAAATATAATTTTATGCTGAGTGACCACTTTTACAAAGCCAGTATTCTTTGTGCAAAGAATATTATGCACATAGTTTCTGCACGTAACACGTTTTCCGAGTGTTGAAAATATATACAGAATAGCTCTTAAAGAATTCCAAGGTGAGCTACAATTTAGATTTTGAGCTAGTGTGATGGATGAAAATGTATGAAGCAAACTGCTTATATTAAAACATAATACTATTCCCATTTTTGATAAATAGGTTTATTTAACCTATTTATTTGCATTCTGCTTGTCTTGCGGTCTTCTGGAAAGTCTAGTTAACACACAACCTCAAGACCTTTGAGAAGCAAAAACTGAATGGACATCTCATATTCTCATTTCTTAAGTTTCCTAAAAGCAGAAAATGGAGAGTTCAGGTGGTTGGTAAAACTCAGGAAATGCTATGAGTGCAGTCCGTATAGTTGCCCTGCATGGGAGCAGGGAGAGGTGGTGTGATGTCACCAGAACATATCCAGGATGCATCATCTCTGAAAATGCAGGTGGCCACAGATGAAGTGACCTTTTTTTGCCATATGCTCGTAAGGGTAATCAGAATTCATTTTGAAAGGGGCGGGGGGGGGGTTTGCAGCTTATTTCTGTAGTTGTTTCTTTGTGCTGCTGCATCAGGGGGCATGCTGAATCTGAGCATTAACTTAAAATGTCAGTCGCTAACCTTTTGAACAGTCACACAGTGAGCTCTTACCATTCAATGACAGGCATATATAATTAGGTGCCTAAATTTCACTCACCTTTTTCCTAGAGGGCATTTTCATTAGGACCACAAACAGCAAGCTTTTCATTCTGGAGGAAGCAGAGCCACAGGAGCAAATGTATTTCACTGTTTGCTTTCATGCTTTCTGACAAACACCTACAAAATAGTGCTAGAATAAAAATGAAAATACTTCAGGCACACAGTCAGCTTTTGGCTTTACGTTGTGCAAAATAGAAACTTGTCCCCAGAAAAAGTCAGATTGTGTCTCACAGGGACAGTCTACCTGATTGGAAACCCATTTAGTGTTGGCAGGAAACTAGAAAAGGTCAAACTTTATGCTTATTCATGAGTTACTCTGTAAAATCAGAGACAATTCTTAAGTAGACTAACCAAAGCAGAAGCGGTGCAGGTTTCAGCATAGCTGGCCTCATCCTTTCTCTAAGGATGGTCATACTGAGGAATCAGTTCTGATGTTTCTGTGCCCTGAGAACTTTAGGAAAAAAAGGGCCACAAGCAAAAAAGCAAGCTCTTAAATGTGCTATACTTCAGGAGAGAGACTTCCATCTCCGAAGAAAACTAGATCATCTGTATGATGAGCATATTATATTTTCTTTTTGAACCATGGGGCTCATCCCCATGCTCCCGAGGTACAGTACTGCAGTCCCTCATTCCCCACCTTACGTCTAGCTGTGTGTTTGCAAAGTGTTTCTTTTGTAACCAAGAGATTTCAAATGCGCTTTCAGAAACATTAAAGGCTGTGAAAATACCGTCAAAACTGATTTGCCAGACCTAATTTGAAGTAAATATTTGTTCTTTCTTTGTGAGCCCTGTCACCTCTGTGTGAGAGCTGATGCATACATCTCCTGGGAAGCCTGGGTGACAATACCACGGGTCCCCACCCTGCAGCCACGGCTGTCTCCTGTGCTGACGCGGGGTTGGGTTTTTACTGAGCTGCATGTGGGCTCTCTTGGGACCAGCTGCTGTGCCCCCGTGGTAGCAAGCAGTTGCTTCACTAAAGCTCTGTGGGCTAAATACCAAGAAATTAAGGCAAGACGAACCTCCAACAGGTGTTTTTCATAGGGCTGAGGCTGATGTGAGGGGGCAGTACTGAATCCTGCTTGCTTTAGACACGTTGAATACTGGGTTTCTTGAAGGAGGAATTGCTCTCGGTATTTTTAAAAGGGTTCTTGCAGGAAAAAAAACCCTGGCCTTAAAATGCTGTTGGAGTGTATATAGTAAATGATTTTGTGTTCCTTTCCGACAACATGAGAAACCTTATTTCAGGTTCTGAGGCAATTTTTAAATAATTAAGGAACCATTGATTTTATTCAGGGGAATCTGCATTTGTGTGCACAGGCTAGACAGTCACTGAAATACAAGTTTTCCCTTTGTCATATGACAGAGAGAGGCATATGGAAGAGGAGACATAGCTTAAAAAAAAAAAAATAAAAATCTGTTCTATTAAATACCACACAGGGAAGACTCAAAAAACCAGATCAAGCAAAGAGCTGCCTCAGGTGCAGTTACAAAAACTTCTGTACTCTATAAGAGGCATTTGACTTTCTAGGAAGAATTAACACATTTTATATTAAGCTGGTTAGGTTAGGTTTTAATGCATAATTTATAGCATACCTTAGCATTGCAATGGGTACTCACTTCCCTGGAAGAATCTCTAAGCCAGCAAGCAGTGTGTACTCCTATTGCTGTTAAACACCTATTTTCATGTATCTCTTCATTTGTTTGACTCACATTTACTGCACAACAAAACACAAATCCATGGTTAGCTGTTGCTGATTTTATCACAGTGGTCATTCAAGGAACCATTATTATTTTTCCCTCAAGCATACACAAGTTGGTCTGTCTTTTAAAAAGTTGCTCTCCTAATACCTTTATCCTGCATGCTGATTTAAGAATTGTAAATATGCTGATTAAATTTTACCGTATTTCATGTCTTAGTGAAAAGTTTCCTTGTAATTATAAGTACCTGCTACAGGTTTTAACATCTTCATTCTGAAACCAGTTGCCAGTTCAGAGCAAGACACTGATTTTTTAATTGCCCTTGACATGGCTGTGTGAAATACTAGGTTCAGGAGCATGTGTTTGGTATATACAGTATAGTTAGCAAGTGCTTTGGAAAAGGATGTTGGTATGCTGAACCACAAATATTTCTACACATCTTTTAGCTCACGAATGATGATGAAGCTTCTCTTCTCTGATGGTAATTTTATTACAGTGATTGGATCAACTCAGGATTAAACCTTCTCAGATTTGACAATAGCCTCTTACACTGTGATACTATAGGTCATGCTTTTGACAAGAGGACTAATTGCATTGTTTCTGTGAAGGTTTGTTCATATTTATGTTTTTTCCACTAAAATAGCACCAAAAGCATTTTTTAGACAATTAGCTCACAGTACTTTTTTACCATTTTTTATTCAGAACAAAAAACTAACTTTTCTTTAATTAAGTTGTTCTCACATTCCCTCAAGTGTCAAAAAGATAGAACCACTTTTGTTTCAGATGGCTGAAAATTCCACCCCCACATATATCTTCAAATTTTAAAGGTGGGGGAAGGGTGTATGTGTGAACTAAATAAATGGCTTTTTCTTGGATAGAGACATCAGGCCTCTAGCACTACAGATTTCATTCAGAATGTTAACGTATACAAAATTGGGAAAATAATGTGGTGTTATGGCTCCTATAACTCAACTTGCCCAACATTCCTGTGTTTTGCTAGAATAAATAGAATGTCAGAAAGCACTAAATAAAGCTGTATGTTAGTACAAGTCTAAATTATAAGGCATGGCATGAGTAATGCTTTTAGTTAAACTGGCTGGGATAAAAACTTATTGATGCTGTCAGTCTTCATGCTTCAGGATGCACATTGATCACTCAAAAAGGCTGGGAAAAAAAGTGTGCCCCCATAGCCCACTCTTCCTCCTTTCACTGCAAGTTTATTGAGTATTAGCATCTTAATTGCTTTCTGGTTTATTTGCTTTCCCCTGTTGTTGACTTCTGCTGAAGATTACATTAAATATTGGTTTAACCTGATAAAATAATTCCTGTTCATATTAACAGCAAGATGTAGTGAGGAATTATGTGGCCACGTGTGAACTGATTAGAATTTTATTTGTTTTCTGATTTCCTTAAAAAGAGGTGTCAGATCTGTCTTAGGAAGATTAACCTGTCATTAACCTAAGTGCTATCAAGAAGATAAAGGCTTGGCAGCCTATAAGCTGTTAATTGAAAACTTTTTTTCTATAGCAGTCACTTAGCAAAAAGTAAAAGCATCCAATTTCACCCACATTTTTCTACAAAAACTGCAAGCAGGGTGTCGCACAAGAAAATGGTGCTTTAGAGACCTCTATCCTGAGAGTTTGTTGCTACAATCAGAACTGTGAACTGGGGTGCTTTAGCACTGAGGTATGTTCATTCCCCAGAAATGCGATTTAAGATCTCTTCCATGCATCCCCGGCACAGAGGTGTAACTCACATCTGGAATGTCCTCTAAGAAACTCAAGACCTTTTTCGAAAAGAAACGTATTCTGCAAGGTGACACAGAAGGAGACATCCAGGGATTGATTTCAAATTGTTAAGGCATTCAACATACGTGTTGTTAAGGTAAAAATACTTCCAGCCTAGCTTCTTTCCTATATAATTTTGCAGGTACCTCTTCTCAATCTAAAGGAAAACACCTGTTTTGTGAACCGTGGATGCTGTTACAACTGATGTGAAAAACAGTGATCCAGAAATTATCTCTGTGAGGAATTTATTTAAAATACCAGAACTGTTGTACAAGAATAAATCATATCAAAATTGGACACAGGGATGATGCTAAACCGCCTGCTGCTTAAAAAAACATTTTTTAAACTAGTGTCTTATAGTACTGTACCATCATTGAAGATTGAAAGCAGTTGTGCAAAATATGAATTTACCAAGTGTCTTTTAAAGCATGATAAAAGGCCGTGCTGTGGCAGGAAAAGTAGCATGGATGAACTTTCAGTGTCTTAAAGCCAGTAATACTCTTAGTATGGTGACTGAGCACTCCAAATATCTGGCTTGGGATTTAATTTGCCTTAATTACTACTGGATCTTTTGTCTTAAAGTGCTGACTTCTTCTTGACACCATGAGGTTGGGGATGTAGTGAAAGTCAATCTACAAATCTGATGATGACTTCAATTAATACTTTCTTACAATTATTTACACAAATATAAACAACTTAGAAAAATATTAAGCCCTTTAAATAGTAGGTTTATCTTTTCCTCTCTCTCTCTCTCTCATTCTCTTTCTTTCCAGAAAAAAAAAAAAAAAAGGAAAGAAAAAAGCTACTGATATAGTATATAGGAGGTGAAGACATATCTATTAACTTTCAGAAATGAAAATTTCATAGCCAGAGGCTAATTTACAAAATTATAAAGAAATACAGGAAAAGTAGTTTCTTGAAAATAGTGTGAATTGAACACCTCAGAATCAAGAGGGTGAAGCGTAAGAGGAAGATAAATCAGGCAAAGCTTAGAAGGTATTAGCTGGTTATGTTCATGAATTTGTTGAAGAGTTTCACTATAGTACAGAATGGGACTTTAAGGGTAGAAAGAGTATTAAAAAAATCCTAATGTCATTTTTAATTGAACAAAAGAAACCTGCACCAGTTTCTGGCACCTTTGGTGGAGAAAGAGAATGACTTTCAAATCAAGGAGCAGTTTATATAACAGAGTATGGATGGATAGTAGTCTTGCATTAGGAATTAGCAGTCAATTTAAGAGCAGAATATTCCTGAGCTGATTGAAAGCAAAATAATTCCATTAAACTAAATGTCAGAAACATTTTGAGTGCTTATAGCACACAACTGTTTCTCATAAGGGATACAAAGTTTGGCACTGAGCAAAGCTCCAAGGGCGTATGTTATTTATTATCAGATCTTGGAGTTCATCCATTTTGAGGTGATATCCCAGGAAGCTGTTTAGATTGCAGTCCTTTTGGTCAAGATGAATCATAGTTGTCTTACTTTCATTTACACTGTGTTCCATGTTTTTCCTGCAACTGAATACCTGCTATATGCAAATAAAGTGATTTTTAACAGGCAGCATGCATGATAGAGCTGGATTATGGATTAGTATCATCTGGCCCAAGTTTGCAGATCTTACTTAAACATGTTAAAAATGAAATCACCCACTCGCTGTTTCCTTTCTGCAATAGAGGGTCTGTGCTGCTGATGTGCAAGCAGAAGTTGAGTCTATACACTGTACTTAATAAGCTAAAACAACTACATTATTAGGACACCTGTTTGAGTTACACCAAAATTTTTGTTTTAGTGACCAAGGATCCGCCATAATACAAGTTTTACCTAATATGTATCATTTGACCCCAATCTTCCTTTAATTTTTGCTTAGATAGTGTTGTGGTTGTCCGATAAATCATGAAGAGCTATAAACTCACTCCAAATGGTTATACTTTAAACATTAATTTTAAAAATTACTGCATAATTCTCTCCAGGTATGCCACCCCTCACAATGCTTATCTTTTCTGTTTTCATGTGAGCTTCTTTTAGCTCTTATGCCACTGTCTCAGTTTGTTTAAACAACATACACCTCTTACACTATGATTTGCCTTTCCTTGCCCAGCTCTCTGCACACAGTCTTTCTCTCATTTTCATGTTTCAAGCCACGCAGACTCTGGCATTTTGTCAGAATAAAAGTAGATAGTAATATTCACTAATACTAGGCCCAGGCTCTTTGTAAAAACTGGGCTGGGTCTTCTTAAGTTCTTGGATATCTGGCAATTTTAAATGCACTGAGATCAGCCATTTAATCTGCCAGGTGGAATTATGTAGGATAGGTTTGATGGATAGTTTGCAGAACACACATTATCCCTGTTTCATGACTAGCTGAAATGCCTGATACTCATTATACCCTGCTTTACCTCATTCTTATGTGTTCAGATACATAGTTCATTACTTTTAACACCTTTCATCATGCCTGAATGGTGTCAATAATAGCTTCAGTATTGCTTTCTATTTGTAGGAATGTGTTGTTAAGAACTGGAGTACGTTACATCTGTCTTGATCCTTTCCTTCCTTGGAAAGCATGACATCGCTTCCTTTCCTCATCCTTTTAATCATCTCTTTGGCCCTGTTGGCATTAGCTACATCAACACACTTCAGGGAAATGGCATAGCTAAGGCTTGTCTTAACTGAATTGAGAACCTACCATGGCCACAAGAGATGAACAAGAGCTATTAGTGCTCTTCATCTTGCTGGATCCTTTTGATCCACTAGCATCACCCTGCTCTTTTGGAGCATTTTGTTTTCTTTTCTTACATCTTCTTTAATTCTGGGGAACTTGAGGTGGGATTTTTGATGTTGGGTTTGGCTTTTTGATGTTGTTTGGGTTTTTTTGGTTTGGCTTTTTTGGGGATTTTGATTGGTTTGGTTTGGTGTTTTTTGCTTTAAGCTAGAAGCTTGCCTGTCTCCTTTCATGAGCTAAAATTCTTGACTTTCCATGACTCCTATACCAGAGATAGATCCGTGATTAACTTTTGTGGCTGATCTGATTTCATTGTAGCTGATAATCAACTTTCTTTTACCACAAAGAAAGTTACAGTACTGTTCAAAAACACTTCATAAAACCATTTTTCCAGGGCATCTGTACTGATAAGCAAGAGTGCACATGGATAGAAGATAACCACTGCCAATTACACTGTGAAAAAGCCTCTATTATTCTCAGATGGTAACTCCTATCACCTCTATAATAAAGGCCTGCTACTAGCTCTGTTATAAATCCCTGTTCTTCTGAAATATATAACAGTTCTCAAAGTATACTTTAAGATAAAACTTGGTATAATAAACCTAATATTGAAGAGCAAGTGTGAAATTACCCACTCTCTTTTCAGGAGGCAATCAAAGAGGGATGCTGAAGCAGTTATGTGCTATACATAAATGATAGGAAATTGTAGGCTAGTATGAATCTATACCTCTGATTCAACAGGGAATTCAGATTCTGTCTCCGATAGTCTGCACCCCACTGAGCGCTTTCCCTGCAAAACCAGCCCTGTTGCTTCTCCTTCCTTTTGGAGTTTGCATGTCGAAGGGCAGGATGAGTGAAGAGGCTGACCTGGTGCTGTCTTGAGCTGTTGGGTGGGAGGTTTAAGCTGCTTCAGTCAGCTTTTCACAGCGGCTGTGAATAGGTTTCTTCCACTCACATCAGTTCAATCACTTCTTTTAGAGATCTCTATGTCTGCTTATGATGTTATTTATTAACTGTCAGCTGATAGACATATTTAAGATCATTAAGTCAAGTTAAAGAACTTACAAAAAGCTTGATCTTTTCACCAACTCTGGTGAAATGCTTTGTGTGACCTTATATATATATATATATATCTTTGTTCTATACTGTGGCCAGCAATTGGGTACCCACCAGCCACTCGCTCACACCTTCACCCATCTCATCCTGCAGGAGTTGGAGGAGGGAATGGGAACAGCAAAAATGAGAAAAATTTGTGGTTCAAGATAAAGAATGTGTCATAATCTGTTTCACAATAATGATGAGCTGGTGTCTGAAAATTTATTGGATTGAAATGGGAAATAACCTGTAAATATTTACACCTCAGCTCTGCCATTTTAAACCCAATAACATCAGTGGACCTGTTTCTGATGAAAATAGAAGCAAAGATAAAGTAGGATGCAGTTGCACCTGATGAACCAGTAGCACCTGACTCTTATTAGCTAAAGCCATGTTTTTAATCAAA
Organism: Pseudopipra pipra; assembly: GCF_036250125.1. Classification (NCBI taxonomy): domain Eukaryota; kingdom Metazoa; phylum Chordata; class Aves; order Passeriformes; family Pipridae; genus Pseudopipra; species Pseudopipra pipra. The sequence continues at coordinate 18,191,883 of NC_087550.1, forward strand.
ACTTCGGTAGATTAACACAGAAAACTTGAATTTATTGTAAATGGCATTTTATAAATTTTGCTTCAAGATCAGACTGAAGATTTACTGTGGCATGAGGCTTTTCCTAGATTTGAGTGTGATCTTGAGTCTGATGCATGGAATTTTTTCTTCCATACCCATTGAAGTGATTATTTTATTCTTTTAAAGATTTAAATCACGAGTGTAGCTAATTTTGAAAAACTAAAAATAATTCTACATGCAACATTTTTTGGAAAATAAATGCCTCTTCATGTAAACGACATCTATAGAATTCTTGTTTATTCTTGTTGTTCTTCATTTCCTGGTAATTTATTTTATAAATATAGTGTTAAGACAATAAATCTGACATTTTTGATGAAAACACAGCCTCAATTATTTTCTGAAAGAAGACTTTAAAAGCAGTGATTAAACACCTATTCCCTAAACTGCCAAAAAACCCAGAAAGGGTTTTTCTAAGTCCCTGCTGTTCACCCATATTATTAGAGTCAAGGACTTGTCCAAGGTTTCAGATCCCTTAATCATGCTAGCTTAGCTTCAGTGGTACATTTTTAGCATGTAGTTAGAACAATATAACTGCTACTTTGTGCAGCTGTGAGAAAATGTAGCTGCTTAACTCCGGTGTGCCAAACACAACATGTAGTCTTGTAAGGCTTGTAGCAACATCTGCTCTCATAAATTTGCTATAATAAGACTCTCTGGACTGGGGTGTTGGATATCTGACCCTAGTCCTGTCAGGGTGGTTAAATGCAATGTAGCATTCAGCCAACTGTCTTGTTCTTTGTTGGATAAATGTGTGTAAAGACACATAGAGTGTGCCTGCACGGAGGTAAGATAAATGCAAAAGGCACTTCAGTAACACTAATGCAGGTACTAAAATAATGTTATATCAGAAGGGGGTGGTATCTGGACAAGTAATTTTCCAGCAGTACCTCAGTCATTTATCTTTATGCGGCATCTTGAACTGCTGCTATGTCCTGTATCAATTTCTGCACTTTACAATATGTATCAAACCCAAGAATTTTTGCTTTGAATTTTCTCATTTGCTTCTCTTAAAAGTCAGTGAAAGGAAACCCACCAAATAAACCTTTATTTTTATCAGATTTCTCAAAGTAATTTAATTTAATTTTTTTGGAGATGGTAAGAGTCAGAATATTGGCTTGTCAATACTGAAATATTAGATATTTTAGTGTAAAATATCCGACATTAAAAAAATCCAAATACATAACACTAGGTGTTTTTTAAAAATTTTAGTCTGTTTCCCATTTTCCTTATTTTTGTACAAAAGTACCTATTCACCTGCTAATTGCTCAGTTTTGTGTGTGTGAGTTAATTAAGTTCTAAAGTTTCACTCCACCGACCACTTCTTATTTGCTCTTTAACAAAATTTGCAGCTCTAATTCACTTGTCTTCATAGTACAAATGCACCTGTCTTCTGTTGGATGAAAGAATATGTTGAAGGATGCCTTCTGTCCATCCCTGACTGACAGTACTAGACTCCAGCGGGCAAAACAGATGATTTAATCAACATTTTCCTGGCTTACACTGTGTGTATCACACCCTACCCTACACAGCCAGGCTGTCAAGGAGACCATGTTTTTCAAGAAACATATACTCTTGTTCCCAAAGCAAAAGCAGATGTTTGATACCTGAGCTACTTTCGCTCCACTTCTTTCAAATTTTTCCAACCCTTTCACTTCCTGAGAAGTATTAGTACTGCCATCATTTGGAAGGGTTCAAACCTACTTGACCCTACTAGCAAGCCTTTCTGTCAGTTCTTTGTTTTCACTTTGCTCTTACACTTCTAAATGCACTTTTTCTGCTGAAGAGTCTGGGGTAGCCACCCCTTCCTTAATCCCTGCTTTCAGGACCAAGTGAGCTTTAGAATCATGCTGCAGGGTTGGAGAAAACCAGAGCCCTGGGACCAGTGCCCTAAGCCCAGTGGAGGTTTCACCTGCTTCCACAGCCTTGACTCAAAATTAAGGACAGTGTGGTCTCCATGATTTCAAGTTTTAGTTTGACACTTACTGTGGTCAGCTTTAGCATGTTAATTGCTAAGAAGGCAATAGGAAGAGTACCTCTAACTTTCTTTAAGTTTATTCTGTTCTCTGCTTGCTTAGTGTACTGAAGAAGTCTGTACCATTATATGGGAAGCTGATGCAGTGAGCATTCATGGGATTTGGGATCTTCCCTGTGCATGTGGAAGAGCTGAAAATGTCATTTAAGGTAAGCTTTTCTATGCAAATACTTAAGCAATCCTGCTCTGCTCATCTTGTGTGCTAGTGAGTTTGAATCCAATTTCAGTTTGTGTTTCAGAGTCTTATGCATGAATATAGAGAAAGTTTGAGCACTGTCCAAAATGTCCAGAACATAGCAAACCTCTGATCAAGTTTTCACCAGTCTGGAATCAGTGCCCTGAAGTTTTACTGCAAGCAGAAATCCTCAGGTGCATAGAGATCACCTGGATTGTGCTTTTGTAAGTCTATGCGTGGGTGACAGTTGCAGTTTTGGGGACTTGGCTGTTGTTTGTTCCAATAGGGACAGTGCTGTTCAGCTGTGATTTTAATAAGGAACTGAGAGATTCCTCCCTTCGCACGCTGAATTCCTCTTTTACAACATTACATAACTCTAATCCTGGTTTCAGCACTTCAGCAGGATGAAAGTGGCAGGTATTTGGCTCTTTTCCTGTCACATCACCATAGTGTAATGGTGGATTTAGCAGGGTGAAATGAGGATTTTCATCTCTTACCACCTCTTATGTCTGTCTCTGAAGCCAGTAATAGCCATGCCCCTTGTGGGTGTTCAGGACTGTTTTTCAGGGGCTGAAAGACTGTTCCTTTTTATGGACAGTGAGTTGAATTAAAAGTGAAGCTGCAAGTAGTTTGTCCTTGGATGAGGGAGGAAATCTTTGGTTTAGTGCTGAACTCAGCAGTCAGGAAATTGTGTAACTTGAATACATAAGTTTTTGGCAGATGCTGTGTTTCTACGAGATTTGGAGGAGGAATCGGGATTTGAGAGTATAACTTTGAAACACTGCGCTTAGAATTTAAACTGGATGCATTGCAGCAGCAGTGCTATTAAACTCTCTTTGCAACTCTCTTTCACTTTTTACTGAAGGAGTTTTAGATATTTTCAGCCTGAAAATATTATCTCCTGAAACAAAAAGAAGTCGTATACTAAGCAAATGACAGAATGAGGGACATATTCCACACTTCTGTTAACATTGATCATTAAAACTAAGAAGCTCTAGGTCAGATCTAAAGACCACCTGGTCCCACAGTAAGTTTCTGCTGTCCAGGAGTTTTTTACACTGAATCACTGGATAAAGTATAGTTTCATATATTCTTCTTAAACTACTGAAAAAAATATAGGCAGGAACTAAGATTAGAACGTCGAAACTTAACCAGGTTTCTTATTTAACAATTATCAACTTGTGAAGTAAAAAAGTTTTACAGGTATTTATTAGCAAAGTGGTAACATTTCCAGTGAATATAGCTGCTGTGTCCAACTACCTCAGTAAGATTGTTAATATAATTACTCTGTCATTTTCTGAGATAAGAAAAATAATCTCTAAATTAGGAAAAATGTTGAAATCATTCAAAAACATTTTAGTGACTGATACAGAAAAAGCTGCTGTGTTTTGTTTTGTTATTCTTTTATTCAGTAGATACAGTTTGTAAAAGAACAAGAGCACACTGCAGTTGAACTGCCAGATTTTAGTTCATGCATCAAACGGTATCTTCAAATGTGTGTTCTAAGCATGATATAGCAGCCTTATCATTATTATGTGTCTGAGACTGAGCAGATGTTCAATAAAATTGCCAGAAATACCAATGGCTCCCTAAAGTGACTTTTCTGCCAATAGGGAGAAATGCATTAAACACAGCCTTTCAACGCTATTCTCTGGGAAAAGATGACAGCCTTAAGGGCAGAAGTACACGCATCTGAAATGCTACCAGTGTTGGCCTTTCCAGTGAGACTTTTTGCAGGTAACATTAAGCTTGCAAGAAGCGGCTTCCATTACTCTCTAAGTGCAGTGGCATAATAACTGAATGTACAAGGTGGGGTCTCACACAAGCTTGCAGTACAGTTTCCAGGTGTGTTAACCCTCTGTCTGTGACTGTGGCTGCACTTCATTTATTGAAACTACATCCATGATTGTTTTACATCCATCTTAAAACATTCAGTAATTCGAGAAGGATTATTAGGTAATGCAGACGAGGCAACATGAATATTCTGTCTGAAAGAAGTTCCTCCTTCATCTCTTTTCTCCTTTGCAACCCTTCCCTTCCTTGCTGAACTCACAAGCACTGCGCATGCAGTGACATGAGTAAATACACTGTAAATTGTTTAGTGGAAGCTGTCCCATCCTCACAGCAGGAGGCAGCTCTTCATCACCCCTTCCAAGGATGGAGGCAGAGAAGTGGGAGGGAATCTCATCCACAAGATGCCAAGTGACTAAGTCAGGTGTCAGATCTGCACACACTACTTCTGGCCCCACCATGGTTTCACTGCAGCTCTAAGACAAATCTCTTTCTGTGCTTCCACTTCTTATCTGAAATAAAGGAAGTGTTTTTTTAAAAAACTCTTTCCATCACAGATGTAAAATTAAAATAAAGAAGCTTTCTGTTCTTCTGCTGGCACTGTGTGGAAGACACATTGATATCACAGACGCATAGTGAAGACAACAAAGAGTTGGCCTGCAGTCCAGTTCCTTAATTTCAGTCACAGCAAATTATACGCTATGGCTGCCAGATGCCATTTTATACAGCTGGTTAAAAAAAAACCAAACGAATTATCATAAAATTGAGAAGTTTTCAGCTACTTAAAAGTGTACTTATTTAGAAACTGCCCATTAAGGAAATTTTCTGCTAGTTCTTCTAATGGAATGGTGCGCACTCAAGTCTTGTAAGCATGCTTTGTGTGTGTGATTTTAATCTTTCTCCATAAAAGCTCTGACCAAGTTAGAAGAAGTTAAAGCCTTGGGGCATTTAAAAGCATTGGTTTCATTTGTTGCACATGGTTTGTTTCCCTCCACTCTATGAGGGGAAAGCTGCACTGTGGTTGTCAGTAAAGATGCCTGTCTGAGTGACCAGAACACATCTTTCCTGGCCTTGGCGCTTTAGAAATCTTCATCCCTGATGTGTATTTGCTTTTATTGTCATTGAACTTAGACATCTGCTGTAGTTTTTTTCCAAGCATAAGCTATTAAGAGAACAGCTTGCCTGCACACCCCTAGGGGGTCTTACATCTATGTTCACAGTATGGGAACCTACAGCTGCCTGACTGTATTCACTCAGAATTTGAGTATCTTCAACTATAAAAGATCCAGAGTGGTGTAATTTGAAAAAAAAAAAATAAGGAGAGTATCCCATTCTCTGACATAAAGATGCAGGCAGAGTTCCTGTTTTGTTGGAAACCACGGTGACCCTGACTGTGGCAAGCCATGCATAGACAAAATTTTTCCAATGAGTTTTGTAAGGGAAGTGATTGGCTCCTCCTGTTTTTCAGTGCAGACCGTGTTTGCTTTTGTCCCCATCCTCAGCTGCACTGAAATTTTGGTTGAAGCAATGTACAGGGGTACTGGTGGGGGGCTGCAGGGCTGGTGGGGAGTGGCCAGGACTGCCCCATGCCGAGCACAGCCAGTTTTAGCTCACTCCACTGGACCCACCCAAGGGCACAGCTGAACCCTGCAGCCACAGTGGCAGTGCCTCAGGAAAAGCCTGTGTGAGAAAGGGTAAAATGCTGCACAGCCAGTGAGGAGTGGGGGGAAGCATGTGAAAAACAGCTCTTCAGAGAGAGAAGTCAGAGAAGGAGGAGATGCTCCAGGTGTCCAAGCAGAGACTCCCTGGCAGCCTCTGGAGGAGATCACGCTAGAGCAGGTATGCACACTGAAGCCCATGGAGAGGACCACACTATGGCAGGTGGACATGCCCTGAAGGAGCTGTGGCCTGTGGATACCCACGCTGGAGCAAGTTGATCCTGAGGAGCTGTAGCCCATGGGAAAGAGCCACCCTGGAGAACTGGAAAATAGTGCAGAGAAAGGAGAGGCAGAGAAGAGCTGCTAAGGACTTACCACAGCCCCCATTTCCTACACTGGTCATGGGGAGGAAGCAGAGAAGTCAGGAATGAGGGAGTGAAGTTGGGCATGGAAAAAAGAGACGGGGTGGGAAAGGTGTTGTTTTGTCTTTTTTTCTCAGCATGGTACTCCATTTTAATTGAGAATGAACTAAATGAATTTTGTCCATGTCAAGTCTCTTTTGCTCATGACAGTAATTGGTAATCAATCTTCCTCCCTTTATCTCGACCCTTGAGCTTTTTCATCTTATTTTCTCCCCTGTCCTGCTGAGGAGGCAGAATGCGAGAGCGGTTGGGTGGGCACCTGGCAGCTGGCCAGAGACAACCCACCACAATCATTTACAACAGAAATTGTTACGCTTTAGGAGTCACTCTGGGTAAGTACAGCTACTCAGATTTATTTTTACCACTCCATGTTACATGTGTTTAGTTGCCATGTTTTGCCTCTGTGGACAAATTGCTACCCACTTGTTTCTACAACTGTGCAGATGTAGAATAAACTCAGAAGACAGGACTACAGCACCATTCAGAGAAGCTGCAGCTCACTCTGCCCCCATTAATAAGCTGCTTTTCTCCAGCTTCCGCATATTGCTAATTCAATTTAGAAGTAAAAGCTTTCAGACACCTTTAATGTGAAAAGCAAAGATCAGATATTTTCATGCAAAGTTTGAATAGCTTCCCCATCAAGGGCCCAAGAAACTTAGAGATTTGTTTTCAGGAATCTTTTTATATTTTGTCCTAATGCTGTCTTGCAGCATCAGGAAAGTCTTCTACCTGTGCCTGTTTACTGGGGGGCTTGTGTTACTGGGAGATGCCAGCAGCTGGTTGTCCAAGGTACACATTCACATTCTTAGAGGTTTTTCTCAGCAACACACTTCAGTTTTTCAAACTTTTCCAGGAACTGTTCTAGTGTTAAACAGCCTGTTGTGGTTCTTCTGGTGAGTTTCATTTTAGATCAAAGGATATGAAACTTGTAATAGTGCTAGAGGGCAGGTTTATCAGTTGTCCTGGCCTTTTTCTCTGGTACTGCAGACTTATTATTTTTAAATACTCCAATGACACCTTTAAGGCATAGGAGGACAAATCAGCTATGAAAATGTCGTTATTCACCAGCTGATGGTAAAGAACTAGTTTTCTCAGCTAGGGCTTTCTTACCCTCTTGAGTTTAATTAGTGTTCTTTCTCTGTTTGCTTCTGTTCTGTTGTTTCTCCTCTTAAATCCTTTTATACACACACAATACCTTGTCAATGTAGATACTAATTATTTTTCCTCTCAAATAAGAACAGAGATTCCTCCTGAACAATTAAAGAAGTCAAAATCATCCCACACCCATGTAAAAAATTTTCTTTAAAATTCATTTCTATTCCAAGATGAAGTGCCACTATATAGGTGTTATTATACCTTGTGGATGCTTTTTCAAAAAAAAAAAAAAGCATTCTTTGATTTATATTGTTAAATTTATTAAGGAAATATGTTTAATACTTCAGAGAGCCTTAAGTTATGTGAAGCAGACAAAAAGCTTAAGCCTAATTCAGATAACCTTTCAGTTATTGTTGTAAAATATTTTGGCAGTCAAAACTATCAAAAGGTTAATGAAGAAAGAATTTAGTTCACTTAAATGTTTTTTGTGGATTTTTTTGGGGAGTTGTGAATACATTAATTTCTTTGATAACAGGCTGGAAAATTTGTTCTCAAACTCAATAATACAAAAGCAGGGTGCTTAATTTTGAGTAAATCTTCAGATTGAGAGGAATTTCTCTAGGAGGTGTATCCTGTGTCTTGGACAAATCACATCAACATGATGATTTTTAAGAACTATGAGTGAAGTAAAATTAGTCTATTAGAGGTCAGTTTTCCAGGCTCATACAAACAGCTCTTGCTGTCAAGAATAGTTCACATATTTCACTGTGAAGTCCCTTTGCAAGGGAGAGTCCTGGTTTAGTAAGTAAATGAACTCTGGAGTACTTGGAATACTTTTTCCTGTTTGTATGTGTTATGGAAAAGAATTTGGTAAAATCCTTATGCTCGCTGTTGTGTGCTGAACATGTGATTTTTAGGGGCTAAGAATTTTTTCCTATCATCCCATATCTTCCTAGTATTTTCTACCAATTCAGTGAATATTGTATTCTCTCAGAAAATGAAAGTTTGGAACAGATTAAAATGCCAGCTAACAAATTTGGAAGTTCAGATGAGGTGTCTATTTTCACCTAAGTATAATGGCTGAGAGGAACCTACTTGGTTTCACAAATGTAATATGTAACACTCACTTCTTAAGCTAAAGAGCACATTTCTTTTCATGAAATTAAACCTTCAGACAGCTTTGGAACATCAATCACTTTTTTTTTCCTCTTGGTTTCTTTTCAAATTTTGATTGAAAAGAAAGTCTAAGTCAAATTTTTCAGAGCTTAGAGTACAAGTGGTTTACTCTTAACAATGAATGCTGATATTATGACCTGTTACGTAACGATGAAAATACTTTAAAAAAAGCAAAAAAGAAATCTCTAATACATCAGCAAAATTGTCTGGAAGCAATGATCTTTACTTTCCAAACTCTAACAGATATCCTGTGCCTTTATTTTAATTGCATGTGCTGATTAAGCATTACTTTCCTCTTTTAAATGCACTGAAGTCGTGCCTTCCTACTCAAAGAGTGTAGTTTCTTATCGTAAGTCCTGTAAAGTGTAGTTTTGTCAGGTTTTCAGACTAAAACACAGAGGAATACTTGTTAAAAAACATTTGAATAAATGTTGTTCCTGCTGGTATTTTTTCATAAAGTTTCTCAGGAATTACAGCAGCTAGGAACTATCTTGAGATTGCTGTGGTGGCATGAAACAACTTTTATGCACAGTCAGTGCTGCACAGCACAGTGGTGATGAATTTCCTCTTGAGGAATATAAACTATGAAAGGTCAAAAGGTCTTCACGCATCTTTCATTTAAATTAAATTCCATGCTGGTTTTATTTTTGTGTGTTGCCTCTCAGGATGTAATACCAAATGCTGATAGTAAGATAAAAAAGATGTTGTTTTCCTTTTTGTTTCCTTCATCTTATCCTATTAACAGACCTTGCTCTCAACTACCCAGGGTTCTTTTGACGACAGTAAAGCAGGAGTGGCAAAAGTCACAAGTTTTTTCAGCCTGAACTTACTAATGTAAAAAACTGGCATTGTGGCTGGTCAAAGGTTCAGACTTTGGATATGCTACAAAGTTACTGTAATCACGAGTCCATTTTGCATTAGTTGCTGTTGACCATACATGAACCTTACAGGCCACTGCTTGCATGTCCTCTGTTATGGATTATTAACCATGGTGAGTTAACTAGCTAGTAATTCTCTACACGCTGATGAATATTAATAGGAGTTCTTAGCAGAAATACATTTTAAAGGAAGTTCAGGGTTGCCTTTATCTATGATATAAAACAAAACAGTCTGTTTAGATTATAAAGACTATTTCATACTGTTTAAAAATGAAAGAGAAAAATTCTATCTGTCATCATATCTACAAAGCAGACTGTGCTTACGAACTGCAGCAAAACTATGAGCTGCAAACATAGCTTTTCAAGGAAAACTTAGTAGCCTGAAGGGAAAGATGGCAGAAATACTGCAGTGCCTTCATAGGGTAAACTACATTTGATTTTCAAATATTTCTTGTTATTGAACAAAATAAGAAAAATGTGGCTGGTCCTGGGCTTCCAGAGTAAGGAGCAAGTCCATCGATAAGCACAGATATGTACAGACAGCAGAGATGTCTATCTATGAATTATTTGTGGGGAGACATCCCCTGGTGCACTGGAGTTGAACCTGCTCCTGTTTACCACTGAGTCCCTCTGTGCCCATGTGCTCAGTGGGAAGATGATGCCTGGTGCACCATGAATTCCTCTGCTTGTTCACTTTGCACTGGTCTTGCTGCTCAGGCAATTCCAGGCTCTACCCCAGGGAGGGACTGGCAGGTTACATGCAATTACTGCTACCAAATCAAATTATGATTTCTTTTCAAGGCTAATACTACTAAGCACGTTATGTATGTTCTTCCAATTGTTTGTATAACCACTTTACAGATATTAATTGTGAAATTGTTTCATTAGTTCCTTTTGGTGAACTTTATGATATTTAGTATCCCTCTGAAGGATATAAGTTTTATTTATCCTATCTCTCTTTCCCACGTAGGGTAGGGGAAAGGGGATGGTTGCCTTTTTTTCTTTTTTTAAGATAGAACACTGTGTGTTGTGTAAGAGTTCCAGAAAGATTATGGATTAACGGTGTCACCTTAATACCTTAGAAAGGGCTTTAGTAGCATTAGAATATTACTTAAGTAACCTTAACGACAATTTAGAAACCACTTACAAAACTAATTTTAAAAGGCATCTAATAAAGTTTGAGAACCATTCTTTTGTCCCTGTATGCTCCATGATTTTGGTAGTAGATTTCTGCATATGTATTGTTTTGTCACTTAAGAAAACAGGTATCGGACCTAACACAATAACAAGGCACTAATTTACAGGTTTCTTACTGGGTATTCAGAATTGCATATTTTCACATACAAGCACACTGAGAAACTTATAAGTAAATTAAAAAGAAAAGTGTCCTAATAAAGAAGCATTAAGCATGTGTAAAAAAATTATGGGAAGATGCAAATAGAAACTGTACAGAAAATATAATTTACCATCAATGCTTTTATGATAATTATGCAACTTACAAATAAAGTGAGTTTGCCTGTATTGTACCCAGACATCCATCTAAGACAGGACCCTCAGAACACCAACATTTTTTCCAAAATGACTTCAGTCAGTCTGACTACCAGCTGAATAAAGATAAGCCAGTTAAACACTCTCTGGGTCATGTCTGGCGTATAAAAATAGCCACACTTCACTAGACAGGTCAAAGATACTTCAGGTCCACTGTCTTGTCTCTGGCAATAGCCAGAAGCACATGCCTAGGGAACAGACATTCCTTAGTCACACTCTGCTTCCACCAGCCTATGGCCTGGAAATAAGTTCCACAAATAGGTTAAATGGACTTTTCCTCCATGAAATTATCTATTTTTTTTTAACTCATATTTACTTTTAGCCTCCATACCACCTTGTGCTAATCAGTCCCACATTATAACTACAGACACTTTTTTCTTAAAGAAATCTGATTCTTTCTCAAACTATTTTGCAGGAATATTTCACAGAATTCCAAAAAGACTGTCTTGAGGTTAAAGGAAAGTAAGACTTTTCAGTTCAGTCACCTGTGATTTTTACAGCTATAGTTAAGGCTGTCACTGTAGTAAAGGGATCAAATAAAAATTCTAAATGGTGCTGTCTTCCTACATCCGTAAGTCCAAACATCTTACTCCTGTGGCTTGTAGAGGCTGATAGTGCTAATACGAAACACTGAGAGAGACTTAGGGAGAATTTAGCTATGGGGAAAAGTGGGGAACAGAGTTTAGTCCCTTGAATCTTCTCTCTAAAATAGATGTGGATTTCTCTATCCTGATATTATTGTTCTGATTGTCTGCAATTTTGTGTTTCAAATGCTTCATTAAACTTTCCCCTATATCTTATGGCATCATCTGTAAAAACTTGAAATTTCCTAGATACATTTTATCAGACCCTCAAGGGTTTTTGCTTCATGACGTGTCAATAACTTTGAGTCCCCACTACTACATATGAGGGTGCAAGTATGTCTAAATATTACATATGAAGATCCACGTGACCTGGATGGGTTTATCCAATCATATTCAGTGGAAAATAAGCACATGGTGTATCTTTGATACAGACACTACTCAGGCAATAGGTTTCTGTTTGCAAGTGTTGATGTTGGATTAAAGTCTATAGAATTAAATTCTGGTTTTTACTCTGATGTATGATTTCAGCTTCTTCTTTCCATGCCTCATGTTTATGGCAGAATTTAATATAATTTTTTTTATCCTTTCTTGAAGTGCCTTACATTCTCAAAGTCCTGCCAGTCCCTCTGCTACCAGTTTCTTTGCTTCTTCCAGTTGCCTTTCCTCCCCTTTGTATCACATTTCCTACAGACCTACAATGCAAGTTCTTCTCCACCTCTGCATTCTCCCTAATTTTACTTCTAGACTTTGCTTGGAGGGTAATACACATGAAGAAATGTAATGCCCAGCTAACCTGGATATGGAGATGCAATAAATCTGAGAAAACTGTGCTTTAAATAGAGAAGTAACTTTTCCTGAGTGAAAGTGAGGATTTTAAATGGCTAAAAAGAACAGTGTTGCCAGCATAGCCCTTCTAATCTGTGTGAACTTCATCACTATAATCCCTCAGTAAAGCTATTCTAATAGGAACGTGGCCAACAGAAATTCCTCTACAAGCAGTTTCCTCTCCTACTTGCACTTAATTCGAACTTCCATGTTTCCATTTTATTCTGGGTTATTGCACTGCTTCTTTAAATATTCTGGCTGTTTTCTCTTACTTCTTTTTTAATTACCACCTTTGCTGATAAACATCTCATGCTTGTTCATATGCTTATTTTGTCAAATGCTTCAGTGTAAAGTTTAAGTTTTTTTTCAGATTCATCAAATAGGTAATTTACAATAGCTTGATGATTATCTTGAAGAATTATTTCAGTAAATGTAGATTTTTCTGACATTTTAACCTTGTCTTCCAGAAGAACAATCACAGCAGAGTTAGGAGAGTCTTCCATTCCATATGAAAGAAATATGCATGTTTTCAAGGAATGAGATGGGACTGAGATGGCATAGTTTTTGATACTTGCATTTATGCTGTTGCTTTTTTCAGAAGAATGTTTGAAAATTGAAACATATAAAAAATTATTGCAGACCCCTGTATTTACAAAAAAAAAAAAAAAATCATCTATGGCTCCTGAAACTTATGTTCAAACCTTTGATTTTTTTTCTTTTGTATACTGCTATTATTTCAGGGGATCAGGGAAAGGAAGTTTAAGTAACAACAGAGTTTTTTAAAACTCCCTCTTCTCATTGAACAAGCAATTTGGCTGATATACATCAGAAAATTCTGTGTCTGCATTTCCAGTTCCTAGCTGCTGAAAATTTAGATTTGATGAACAATAAAAGGCCGAAGATTGACTCTTCAAGCTACCTTTCTTTTGCTTGCCATTCTTGGTTATGACAAATACAGCATTCTTTGCCTATGAGTGATATTTTGAAGTGGAGTTTTTACAAATATCACTTCACATGTTTCATATTTATTCTAGTTTAATCAATATATCATATAGAAAATCCCTGCTGCTTCTCAGTATTGAAGGTCTTGATCTTATAACTGACAGCACATTAGTGGGCAGCTATTGTTGCTCTGGGGAATCTGTTGAAAGCGGTGCAAGGGAAGACTAAAGATTAAAAAAAAAATCACCTTTTAATGATAGCTATGGTATATGTCACTGCTGAAGTCCTTCAGTGTGCTTCTTTCCCTTTTCTCTCCCTCCTCAGCAGCGCTGCCCTGACTGGCTGCACACTCTAGTTTATGCAATGTGGTTACAAATATGTTTTGAAAGTCTGTTCCAGTGACAGTCCAGTTTGTTGTCCTTTTGCAGTAAAGGCTTGTACCCATTTCTGAGAATACCTTGCAATTCTTATCTTACATAATTAGCATGTCACAGCTCTTTGTTTGCCTGAAGAATTCAACTGACTTCAAAATGTCCACGTGAACCTGTGTGCCACAGCATAGAGCCTGCCCTAAACTTCATGCAGCATGAGCATCTCGCCCGTCTGACTATGCCACCCTCACTGCTCACACCCCACAGGTGCACCACCACTCATCCCTTTGGCACCCAAAAAACAGGTCTCGTGACACGTCCAACAGCAGCGTTCAGTTTCTTTGCAGTTTTAAGATCAAATTTGTCTCTCGCGACTGTTGACGTGGCTTTTGCAACTGAACCAGCACGAACCTCGGCCCAGAGGAAAATTCATCTCGTGCAGCTGCACAGCACCCCAGGGCAGCCAGACTGTGCAGAGAAATGCTGCTCAGGAGGTGCTCTCTGTCCTCTTGTGATGCACCACGGGAGTGCCGCCGGTGAGACAGCACCTTTGCAGTGGGCTGAAGTGTAGCAGTTGTATTTTAACATTCTACCACAGCTAGTGCATGCCACAGTATGCACTGTGAGGCTTAAAGCTGTAAAACTGTACAGTGCTATGTACCACAATACAGCACAGATGTTATGGCACTACAAGTTTCCACAAACAATTTGAAGCAGCAGAAGCAGCAGTCCAGCACCCCTTCTACTGCTAGCCACCCTTTTCCACCCTTGTTTTATCTGTTCTCTTGTAGAACTCAAAGTTTTGTGAGACCAGGCAATGCAAAAATGTAAATAATGTTGTCTAAAGCTAACTCTATTTTTTAGTGTTCAGCCTATATTTATTAGTATTCAAAGCTTATTCAATTCAAGCTTTTACCTGGATCTGTCCTTATACTTTTTCCCAAACGCAACCACAAACATTCATGCTGGCCTAAGGGAAGGGAATGGATGGGATTGAACGAGCAGTGGCAGTGGGGGAGCAATTTTTAGGACATTAGCTTACAGAAGACTGAGATGCTTGTAGAACTGCTGTCTAAAGACAATGGCAAGTTTTTTGTGCTTAGTGTACAGCTACTTTCAGGTTTTTCAAGTTATCCAAGTCAAATTGTGTTGTAGTTTTGATTTTTAAGGTAAGATTTGGATCAGGGTACATACAGAAGTAATAAAAATGAAAAGTCATTTACCACAAGGCAGCTGCACAAATCGTTTCCGAGTATTAAAATGGGGTTGAAGTTATAGTTAAAACTTTGTGAATTACTAAAATGAAGGTTTAGAAACTACTCTGAATATTCCTGCATGTTGCCCTTTCAATACCCATCCAGTTTAAATTATTTTAGCACCACAGGTGCCAATGCAAGATATAATGCAATGGTATAATCAGTTCATCTGAGGCTCTGCAGACTGACTGTGCAGCTGATAAAACCATGGGGCACTAAAACTGGCCGCCAGTAATCTTGCTAGGGTGCTATATTTACTTAGTCTATTCTGGTAGCGATCTGTAAGAGGTTTAAAGTAGCTCTCGAAGGCAGAGTTGGTGTTTGAATGATCATTGTTTGGAAGCAAGAATCAGCATTTGGATGAATAGATACTGAAAAAAGTTACCTGGTATGTTTGATGCAATGGGTGCTGCTGGATCAGCAGATGACATTAATGCTATGGAAATTCACCACTGGTACACAAAATTTATGAAGGAGTGCCCATCTGGACAACTTTGTCTACATGAATTTAAACATGTCCTGGATCTACACGGACTTACTCCAGAAGCTAACAGCTACGTTGAACAAGTATTTCACACATTTGACATGAATAAGGTAAGAATTCATTCCTGACTTCCTGGCTTTCTTGTGGCTGTATCATTTGATGCACTCAGCAACGTGTCTCAGAGAGCTGGCAATGCTCCCTACTCAGAAATAATGAAAGTGATTCACAGGTGATGCAATAGAAAATTATGAGCAGATAAACATGAGTGGCAGGCAAACAATTTTGAATGCTCTCTTCCCCATTCATTTTGCCAACTTGAAAGTTGCGTAGTTATTCTAATACATGCTGATTGTTTCTCATCTTTGAAAGCGAGATTTTTATGATTATTTCCAGTGTGCATTAATAATTGAAATTTTTATTTATATAACTGCTAAAAAAATCTTTCTAAGTAAGTTGGTTTGGTTGGATTTCTAGGTGTTAATGTTTTAAGATTATGCAACGTAGACACAATATGATTTCTTCAGTTGCTGGATTCATTCTGAGCACCTTCTGCAGCTTAATTCAATCTCCGTTTTCCAGACACTTCTGTCTGCTTTAGATCCATTATCCCAATTTTACTGCTTCACATTCTAGGTCATCCTAAAGATACATCCAGCAGCTCTTAGCTGCATTGCTGTCTTATGTTCTTCATACTCGGTGTTCCTACAGGTTCCTTCTAGCCACAAGACTCATCTACAAGATTGTGCCTTGTTACTTTCCTCTTAAGCCAAAGTAACACTTTCTATCAAATGCTGCTAAGGAAGCAAAGAGTCATCTGTAATTCCTACAAAAGTATTTGTTCTTGGCTAAAATAAGGTTTAGGCTGAATTATCAGTACTACAAACTCAGCTTTCAGATAATAGACCAGATAAGTCCACCATGGTATAAAAAATTATTTTTAAAAAAAGCATTAGTGTTCTCTACCCACATAATTTATCTCAAAGAGTTCAGAGATGTTAAGGAAAATGTGTTATTACACTACACAAATTACTTTAGTGATAGGTTAAAACTGGTCCAAATAGTAGCCAAAACTACTCCAAACAGTTTCCAGCTCCAGAAATGGCCTTTCTGCTCTTCATTACGGAAATAATTATATTTGTTTCAGAAAGTGCTGAGAATATAAGGTACTTCATGTGCTCTTACATCCAACATTAAATTTCTTGTATGATGCCCAGCAGACTAAGAATTCCCAGAGTCACTAGCTCTGTTACACCATTTTCTTGTTATGCGTATTTCCACACGCACCTTCACCTCCAATTCAGCTTGATTTTTTGGATTTATGTGATTCTTTCTTGCATAATCTTCAAGGACTGTTCCTATAAAATCAGGCTCATTGCACGCTCTTTTCTTCCCCCCATCAATCACCAGATGGTTAAACATACCTGAATTTGATTAAGTAGCATCACCTAACTCAATTAACATGCTAATTACAGATCATGAACAAACTTCCAGTCCACAAACACGGAACCTGACTGACAGAAATTGTCAGTTTGCTGTGTTCTTTTCAATTAATAAATCAATGTGCTAAGTTCCCTAGAAAAGCTTTATGAATGCTAACCTTGGACAACACCCTTGGACACTGTCTGAGCTCATCTGGGAGCTTTTCCAGGTTAGCTCTAAAGTGTGCTGCAAAAAGCCCTTGACACACCAGTGCTCTTGAAATTATTCGGAAATACTCACAAAATTTATTTTAGACAAATAGTTTCAAAGCAACTACTGACTTGAGGACACTTCAGAAAGTTGAGCCTGCAGCTGGTTTTACTTATTTTTTCAGAAAACTGGACTGTGAAATAAACACTCCCTGAAATCAGGCTTCTGTCAGGAAGATAGTGTACCAGTGCAGGGCTGACCACAGGCACAGGGAGATTGAGCCCTTGCCAAGATGAGATAACCGAGGGTTTGAAGAGAGAGGAAGAAAGTAAGTAGCCTTCAAACAGTTTTGTGCCAACAGAAAAGCCTGGGAGAACTTGTCACTACTGCTGATACTGGTCTCTGTATTTGGAAAATATCTATTGTACTCAGCAAATAGTGCATCCAGTACAGGCAGGTAGCACAAAATAAACCAGATAGCAACTTTCAGGGCACGGTTGCTTTTCAGCTTGCCCCATTCATCTTTCTCCACCATTTGTAGTCTTTGCAATACTATTTGAAATCAAAATTGTTACAGTTTTCTTCACTTGTTTATATTACCTGTTTATATTACTTGTTTATATGTACGTTGATAATGTACATATAAACTGTTTATTCTAACAGTTGAAATGTTACAGTTGTGAAGAATACTTATTTAGTATTTAAGAGGTTATTTAAGAGTATCTTTTTGTAAGGAAAAAACATTTTGCAAATGTAGCTAGTAACTTCTATGAAGACAAGCTTTACGTGCACCTGGGACGTGCCTCAGCAGAGAAAGAGCTCCAAACCAAAAAGGTGGTGAGCTTTGGGGGTCTTGGGGGTTTGGGTTTTGGGTTTTGTTGTTGTTTTTTAATGGGACAGTGTCTTTTGGTTCATTAGTTTTTGAAAAGTTACCAATTACAGGGCCCTTCCCCCACTATAAGGAGCTTAGCACCCAGGGAGCAGTTTGCTCAACTTATCTGATGAACATTAAGATGTATGCCTTAAACTTTTCAGGTTATATACACATCAGAGTTTGACTCTTACTACCAATCAATCTCTCATCCCCTTCGCCAGTTTCCCCACAACTTTTTAAGAATTGGCATATTTCAACCCAATTTCAAAGACTAGACATTTCGGTTTATTAGTTCCTAATGTTTTCATAAAATTTGGCAGCTGCATAGCAGAGACACACCCAGAACAAATGCCCCACTCATGCAAGATTCAGCTTTTATTCCTTGTTTAAGGCAACAGTTGGCTGGCAAAATGATCAGGCAATTGTTTCCTTTTGTCTGGTGAGGATATAGGGAGGAGCTGGGGTACCAGGATGTGAGGATTTAGGGGACAAAAGACATAGTTTGTGCTAATCTAGGCCTTTGTTTTTCTGTTCCCAGAAGGGCTTGTTTAATTAATGTTATGTTTTAGACAGAAAAAAATGTTTCAATTTTTTATCCGTCTGGAAGTCTTCCCACAATTTTAATGAAATTTAACAATGATTTGGCCTTTAGGGCTTCATAAAATCCACTATAAAACTGCTTATGCTAGGTTTATAACCTCATTACTTAATAATGAGCTCCCACTAAATATCTGATATTCATTTCCAGTTTTGCAAGATATTGTAAAAATCCTCCATTAGCTACTGTAATCTTAGGCATAGATTTTATTGTGTATTTTCTTAATTGAGCTGTTGCTCACCTGTAGCAATAGGACCAGGCAAAGTTATTTAGAAGGCAGAACAGGAATGGCACATTTAGAATTGTTAAATACACAAGATTGTATAGTCTATATCCATTTGTAGATGGAAATAAAATGAAGGATGTGGCATCTACTCCCAGATAAAAAGCTGGCAAGTTTTAATAGCTGTCCAATCTATTTGTATAATTTAGTCACTGGAAAGGCTTAAACACTTAGAGAAATAAATCAAGTGAAACAGAATATTTTACCTGAATGTTTTACTTTTTCCTTTTTAATAATAGAAAAAATTTATTTTTTATGAAATGGCAACAATCTAGTTTTTAATGAAGTGGCAACAGTATAACTACATGATTCAGGTACAATACATAACATCTAGATAAGCTGTAGCTCAGGTTTTTTCTTCTCTTGCCTTGAATAAAATCTTGTGAAAGCCTCACTGAAAATCCTGTGGCAAACAAGAACCAGGACCTCTCAAGCTGCATGCCAGGATTTCATAAGCCTCCCCTTTGAGATTCACACTGCGTCTGTTTAGTTTGATATGATGTGTATATTTATCTGTTGTAATTTATGTTTCCTGTGAAGTCATTCTGTTGGGCTTCAGGCTGGCTTAGGGGACTGGTTTACGTAAGGAGAAGAATGAGCTGTTGGCATACCAGCTTGCCAAGAGGAACCCATTTGGGATTTTTATGTCTTGGCACTGGCTTTCTCAGTAACACTATCTTCATATTGTTCTTGATCATTCTGACTACATCGACACTCCTAACAAGAGCATGGCTTATGTGCAGTGCAATCAAAAAAGCATTTGTCTTCTGGATTCTGCTCTTAATACAAAAATCCAGCTCAAGACTCCTTTCCATGCTTAGCAGAGTCTAAGAATATTATTTCAAGATGACTCAGCTCCTTTCAAGCTAGATGTACCAAGTCTCTCTGCCCTGCTTTATACATCAATGGGATAACAACCTATCTGATTAAGTCAGTGGAAACTAACTCTTTCTTAACAGAATAAACAGATTGTGAAAAAAACTACACATAAATTAAGGTTCTGAAATGGCATAACATGTGGAGATATAAAAAGTCATTATCATTCAGACTGTCTTGCCCACAGCAGTGCAATTATATTTTGAAGTTGAAAATTGCAAGGTTAGTTTTCTTTTGTTTTCTTCCCCACCCCTCTACCCCCGTCCAAATTCTTTGTGTTATTTTTCTTCTGCTGGAGGATCAGATTTTTTCTGCCGCCTTGATGGTAAAAATTGTTGCCAGATCTTTGATGTTAGTGGATGAGAAAAAGAATTGGGGATCTAATTTCTTGCAGCATGCATTTGGCATTTAGGAAGTGAGATTCCAAGCAAACAGACTTTGGTGTCTGCGAGCTTCTCCCTGAACCTGAAATTGCTCAAGGTGCCTCTGTCATCTTCCAGCTTCTGTGATACTGAAAGTGCTTTAAATATTCAAATTTCTATCTCTGTATTATCTGAAAATCCATCACTGAGACTGCAAACAGAACGAAGAGAACGTGTGCGTTAAGTGGATTATGCAAATGAAGAATTATGATTACTTTTTAGTGCCTCCCCGTGCTCTTACTGTTTCAGAATTATATACATAAGGACACATTCCTAGTTCTTTTTAACCTTAGGATTATATCAAAAGTGCTTATCCCATGCTTAGTTTAGATAGGATGTTAAATCAAAGTATGTAGTTTAAATTGTAGAGTCATGAAGAATCTATTCTCAGTAAAAAGTCCCCTTCTTGAACTTCACTAGCTCCTATTTATATCCTTTATTCAGATTCTGTTGTGTGAGTTTCAGCAGTTTGTATTTAAATAACTTGATATTTTCTGTGAGAGACTATCAGAACATTTTTTTTCAATGCTAATGGTACATTATTTTGTACATTATTTTCTGTTTGTACATTATTTTCCTTCATCTGGATGAATACTTACTGGCAGAGTTACCAGAGTCACCAAACACATCACTACTATTTTGCAGAATTCATGATTATGATTCTTCCTGTTTTCCAAGGGGTTGAATGCAAAGTCCTCCAAGCAAAGCACAGCAACACCATTTCACAATTTGGGAAGCATTCAAATTCATCTTACTGCATTTTTAGTGCAAAGCATTTTGAGCCTAGTAAGAATGCCAAGGCTGCAAACCTGACACAGGTTCTTACAAACATGAGCACTAATGTCATGGTTTGTCTACAAGAGAATCCCTGCAAAAGCAGGATGAGCCCTGAGAACATGTCAAGTTCACTCCAGATGGAGAGGGACCCACCTATTGACAAGCTCTTCAAAAATCTATTGAGTTTGTTTTCTTGTAGGTGGAGCTGGATGAGAGTCTTAAAACCCTCATGTTCTCCTTTTCACTACTGGAAGGTTGTGTGAATGTTGTTGTCTTCCCTCTCCATTTTAAAAATTACTTTCCCTGCCATTTCCAAGGCAAGATGGAAATAAATGTCCAAGGAGCGGAAGGAGGAAACAGCATCTCTTCCCTTCTTTGTACGTTAATTGAAAACATCGTGGAACTGAAATGCAAGTTGCAGAGAAAAAGTGTTGAAAAGATAGTTAAAATCTTAACAAGAGATTCATTCTCCATCAGAAACAGAGCTGATACTTGGACAAAAGCAACACAGGGGGGAAAATGTGTTTGTTTGCTTGTCTGCAGTGAGAGGGAGAGGAGGCTGGCAGTGGCAGCCGCAAGACCCAGCCCCTCAGGGTGTCTCTCCGCAGGGCCTGTCACTCCACTGGCCCAGAAAAGCACTCGAACAGGGATTACTAGACAGAAATATCTTTAGCGACCACAACCAGCCCTTGTCTTTCGAACTCGGGCCACTAGGAGGTGCTCAGTGTCTGCTCAGTTTGGGAGAGACTTCAGGCACCCAGAAAGGAAATGTCTCCAATCAAAACAACGGCACCTAATTAGGGAAGACAGCCTCGCCTTTTAATTAAATGTTTGCTGATTACTCTATTGGCTTGGTTTTCCCTTTTCCAAAGTGTTTAACTCAGTGGATTTGATTGCTAGTAGTGGAGGGGAGAAAAAAAAAAGGAAGGGAAAAAAAGGATGATTTAATATCAAAATTTATTCCAAATACCTGTGTTGTGGTAGGCAGATAAAAACAGGAAGCTGGGATTTAGAGTTGTTTAAGGATCTAAGTTTAACATTATTAAGTGGAAAAATCCAATTTGTCTAAGATGAAATCCTTCATGAAAATAGCCTGTGGCATCAAAATGTTGTTGGGGCAGGGTCAATTTGGAGATAGTACTCTCAACATGAAGATTTTTGGGGACCCCTCCTTCAGTTTATCAGTATGCAAAAGTTCAGGAATTTCTTTTCTTCTTATTTCTTCCAGTTGAAGCCAGGACATTTTGTTGACCTCTCAGATCTTCCCTGCATGAGAGGCCTCTTTCCCATCATTTTTATTAAGACCACTGAAAAATAATAGTTTAACTGTGGATTGCTACTCTCACTTGCAGTTCCCTGATGTCCACCTGGCAAGCTGCAGCCCAAGCTCTTGCCAATCATGAGTTCAGGAAAATCAGTGAATTTGCAATAGCTACAAAAACAAAGTATTCCTGACTTTTTCTCCTGTCAAAGGAGGATGCATCTCTTTGGCAACTAGAAACCTTGATGAACAGCTTCAGTAGTGGGCCCTCATTGTGTTAAGTCTTGAACTCCCAATGAAAAATGTAAAGCTGGTATCTCAGAGCTCTTCCCATAATCATTAAAACTAAAACAACTGCTCTACAAATGTTTCTGTGGGAAGTACAAGACTTGTTATTTCATTATACATGGTCTGCTCGTTATTTAAAGATACTGGTGCACTGTAGCATATGTGGTGAACAACACCCACAAAATCACGTCAGTAATTGGCTTAATGACCAAAAAAACATCTTAAACTAGATTGTTCACAACTAAGATAAGAACAGTTGACTATATCATCACCAGGACATGTATCACTGAGTAGATCCATAATCCCCATGTCAGGAATAATCAAGCAGTAGTACAAAAAGAAATCAGACATAATAAGCTCCTATAGATATATTTTTAAATGGTCCCTGCCTTTTTTTCAGTTTAAAATCCATACACAAACTCAAAGGGTTCATTGTTTGTAGAACTACAAAAGCAAGCACACAAGGAATGTGGCTGTGAACTAGCAAAGCTGTGCCAGTGCTTGATGAGTGTTTTCACTGAGAGAATAATTAAGCAATTGTGTGTCCCACAATGGTGCCAGGGTTGAAACACCACAGAAATTAGCGATGACCTCTCTTTTCCCCATCCCCATGCTTGAGTTAGCATAAATTTGGTGAGTCCTGTCACCTCAGGCAGACAAATTAGGGGTTGTGTACTACTACAAATTTGCCTCATTGGGGCAAAAGCTTTCTGGTGTATGAGGGAGAGGAAAACAATCCTTAAAAGTAAGGTACGTTCTGATGAAGATAGGAGAAGGAAAGGCCAGCTCAGTCCTCCTCCTTTTGTAATATGCATAGGAGGAGAAATGTGGAATTGAGAAGCTAAACACTCATTGAAATAGTTAGAAAACTGTAGAGTGGTCCGTAGAGAGAAGATGGTGATTGTTGGGACCTCACAGTTTGGGTCTTAAAAAAAATCCCAAACAACAAAAACCCACTAAAACCTCAAACTGTTAAAGCCTTCATAGGTAAATTTTCTGACTAGGATAGGCCATTCTCGTTCTTCCTGGAGGATAACCTCCTCTTTCCACAATTTTATTTCTTGTCCAGATGACTCTTTCACTTGGGCGGCGTAGGTAGTCCCTCTGGAAACACACCACCTTAGCTGGGAGGTAGGTTGCATCTACCTTAAGAGACATAAACAGTCACTGAAGTTGGCTACAGACGAGTAGCCACGTGCCTGTGGGGAGTTGGCAAGGTAGTTAATAGAGGGAGATGGAAGGAAACTGTGCTCTAAAGTAAGTTGGCTAATCAGGGACATGGGAATGCTTTCTCTGGTCCTGCCCACACAGCTCCCCTCTGTAGCCAAAATGAGCAGTGGCAGATCTCCATATACACTCAGCACCAGTAGGATCCAGCATCTGATTGCAATGGAATTCTGGGAAGAAAGGGAATGGAGAAAGAGAGAAATGGGGCAAAATCCAGAAGCATGGTCTGAGTCACAGAGGAGAGAGAAACGGCATTTTTTCAGAGCAAACACAACATAGAAATTACCGAGTAAGGAAAAAGGAAGTGAGACTGGATTGAGCTGAAACAGATGCAAAAAGTTAATTGCAAAGGCGACACAAATTTAGATAAAAGCCTGTGGATTAGCTTTTTATGCAAATGCATTTAAAACTTGGCACTTCAAGCACTAGCAGCTCTCTTTTTTGTCTCACACTTCAGGCAGGTATCATTCAGCTGAATCTACTGGAGTTTCACAACACAGAGATGTAGTATTTGCTGCCTACAGCTGAGTAACTTCTGTTTTCACAATACCCAAGAGAAAGAGAATGTCATCTTTATTATTTTATTTTTCTGCTTTTTTATGTATCAAGGTAGCTCCTGATCACCCTGCTGGGAAGCTTTGTTTTGTTGCGATATGCTTTTTAAAAAAGGCTCAACTTCTCCTTTCAAATGCTATCAAAAGACTACCTTTTTTTCCTTGTAAAGAAATCTGAATTACATCATCACTTCCAAAACTGAGATATTTTATACTATTATCAGAGCAGAACTAAGGAATGTGATTTTTTTTTTCCTCATTGTTCCCTACAGAGAGAGTTTTGCAGTGTGCATTTCCTGTGTGCCCCTGTTCTTGCAGTTTAGCAACAGTCTGTCCCTGAAGCAGCAATCTTTATTACGGGACTGTCATTTTCAGTGCAAGTGCATAGTCCCGCTGTTGCCTGCTTGTATCTTTTTCTTAATTCCCAGAATATTGTACAGACTCCAGAAAGCTTCTTGGCATCTCAATAGATACTGTAATTTTATCTTCATCTTTCAGAATCAATTTAGTTTGGTGCAGATAGTTCATTGGGAATTGCTTCACTGGGCTTCCTATATACAAACTAGCCTCTATACCCATTGTTTCAGCATTCTGTGAAATGGTTTTGCTGTATTAATTTATTCAGTTCAGCTCCACATTGTTATCAATTTTTCTATTTTTGTTTATAAAAGTAGAAATGCTCCAATGCCTTTGGCTTCTGGAATAAGTGATTTCCATAGAATTTCTACTATCTCAGCACAGGCTTTGTCTGCGAGTTTATCAAGTGCTGTCAAACTATGCGGCAGGTTATAAATTTTAGTCTTTTCGTGCTCCATAAAACTCACCTTTCTTTTTATGTCAGCTGTTATATCAGCTATTATATACTGTTCCAGGCCCCTATTAGGGATGAGGGATGCTGTGAGACTAAATTATAAATCAGATCATTTTCTACCCAGGCAGTTTTGCTGTCTTTTACATGTATTTTAATTATTCTTATTAAGCTAAAACGATTCTGAAAACAGGTATTCCTTTAAAAGCATTCAAACTTTAACTTAACATTCTCTTAGAAGTCTTTTACCAGAATCTACAAAACCTGACAAAAATCCAACTTCTAAGGCCCTATCTTTAAGGCAATACAGCAATCTTTCATGTGCCTCACTCACCATGGGTACGTTTTCCCAAGACTTGCTATTTGGAAGCAACTAGAAGAAGGAGTGTGTGGGTTTTTTTCAGGGGGAGAGAAGAAGAGGAAGGGGAGAGGGATCAGTATATGTGAGCAACTCCCAAGTTCCCTGTGCCTAAGTGGAATCCTGTGAATAGTGTTTGCACAAGATATTGAAAGAGATGAGACAGATCTGCCGAAGTGAAGGAGGTGAAAGAGATAAAAGATGACTAGCACTGGGTGACTTATTGATGAACAGTTCTTAACCTACTCATATCACGTTCCTGGTACCCTGTTGTCTTGGTTTCAGCTGGGATAGAGTTCATTTTCTTCCTAGTAGCTGGTACAGTGCTGTGTTTTGGATTTAGCAGGAGAGCAATATTGATAGCACATTGATAATTTGGTTGTTGTTATGTAGTGTTTATCCTAAGTCAAGGACTTTTCAGTGTCTCATGCTCTGCCAGTGAGGAGGTGCACAAGAAGCTGGGAGGGAGCTTAGCCAGGACAGTTGACCCAAACTAGCCAAAAGGATATTCCATACCATAGAATGTCATGCTCAGTATGTAAACTAAGGGGAGTTGGCTGGTAGGGGCCCACTGCCACTCAGGGATGAGCTGGACATTGGTCAGTGGGTAGAGAGCTAATGTATGGTACATCACTTGGCTTTTTGGGGGGTTATTCCTTTCTTGCATTATTATTACCATTATTCACTTTATTTTAGTTCAATTATTAAACTAGTCTTAACCCACAAGTTTTACCTTTTTTTTTCCTATTTTCCTCCCCATCCCACCAGGGGAGGGGACAGGAGTGAGAGTGAGAGCACAGCTGCCTGGTATTTAGTTGCCAGCTAGGCTTAAACCACACCACCTGTCTTTCTCTGGTGTTTGACACAAGGACTGGTTATTTAAGAGCAGGGCTGAGGGAGAAAATTCAGGATTATTGTCAGACTGTTCATCCCTAAGAGGTTTGTCTGATTATTTCCTTTCCCCTCCCTTGTCCTCACATCCTCTTCATTCACCCTCACTGCTCCAGACAGCACTCATCTGCAGAAAAGACGCCTGCGTGGGATTTGGTTTCACTCTCCCTCAGTCACCGGGATCACACAGCAGCTCTAGGGCTGGCACATGGTCTCTGGGGTAAAGGCAACACTCCAGTTTGCTCTGGTTTTTGCCTACTGAACCAGTCAATGTCTGTATTTTTCTGTTTGATCCTCAGAAGTTCATGGGCACCTGAGGAGTGTTCAAGTGTTCTTACTTATCTGCCACATTTTGAAGTATGCAATATTAAACTTAATGATGTCCTTGTGGAGACAGCTGTAGCACAGGGCACTAAGAGTATGGGAGTCCTTCTCAAAAACTGACCTGATCTTATAAGATATTTATTGTTCTCTAGCTGAAGTCAGGCTGGAGGACAGTTGCTGTTTTTCCTGGGCACTCACCACCTCACAGGACTTTGCTCTTTAACTCCACTGTGTGATTATAAATGAAAAGGATGAGTGGCAGTGTCTTTTTTTCTGCATCACTAATGTCCTATATTTTTACACTGGTATTTATAGATCCAAACTTCTTTGTCCTGTAGTAATACTCCTGAGCCACTCTTCTCCTTGTATAAAAACTAATCAGTACAGAAGTATTACTGATACTTAAGCCCTTCCTTGAACTTCCAGAGGAAAAAGGAATTCAGCTCCTGAAAACTGTAAATTAAAAACACGACTAGAGCACTGACCAATAGCAACGAAACCTTATTTAATTCACGTATCAGATTAAGTTGATTCTTGTGAAAGAAGTTACAATAAAAGATTTCTCTTCCACTCAGCTTCTGTCACGAGGCTGGTGACCAAAACTGTGTGTTGTATCTAGGAACCCGTGCTGAGAGGGAGGAAATAGGGTGCAATTGCACATAAATAACAGATACCACACAGCATATTTATGATAAAAAGTACCTCAGAAGGAGTTCAAAGGGCTCAATTTTTGGAAAGGCTTAATACACTTAAAATAAAGAGGATGTAATAATGGGCATTTTCCATCCTTATTTACAGCAAAAGTTACAGCTATTCCTTACAGGCAGTCTAGGATTAGACTCATGTATTGATAATTGTTTGTATATAATTCAAAATCAATCAATTTAGGATCTCCTCATTTTTCTTTTCATAACATTAGTGTTTGTAGTCAATGGGAGAGTGGTGAACTACAATTTGAGCATAGTGGTCTTTGCTTCTACCTGAGCCAGATTGTGAAATCCCATCTATTTTAGAACTGGGCATTAAAGGTAATCTCTCACAAGTATCAATAGGCGCTAAATAAAAATAGAAACTTATCACTGTAAGATGTTTAACGTGGCCATTTAAAAGCTGTATTAGCCTGAGTTGTGGTCATAAGCAAGACTGAACCTGGCAGATAGAAATGTGAATAGAGACAGTTTCTCTGTGATAACATGGGTTCCCAAGAATCTATACCTAAAGATGCCCCTGCTCAGATGCACCATTATTACAGCAAATTTATGAGAGAATGTCCATCTGGGATGCTTAGTCTGCATGAATTCAAGAGACTTTTGGATATTCCAGGGACGGATCCACAGGTTGATCTATACATTAAACGAGTGTTTGACATCTTTGATCTGAACCACGTAAGCCTTATTTTCCTTATTTATTTTTTATCTCATGCTATTGCTTTGTTTGTGAGTTGTAGCCTGAAGGGTCTTTTTTGTGCTCTGCTCCCAAAACTGCTATTGTGGTCAGGGTTGTCATTAGGGTGTACTCGAGGTGAAGAAGTGGGACTGTGCTGTGAGGGCTTGGAATAGGAATTTTGTTGGTACTTTCCAGGGGCACTTAAAAAATGTCAAGAAACAATTCTGAAAATGAGATGTAATTTCCAGCTCACTCGTTATTCTTCTATCCGTTACTTATCCTGTGCTTGTATATAAGCATATGAAAACATTGTTGTGCTCAAAGTTACTAGGTTCTTGCAACAACGTTAGACAGAGGGGAAATATGGTCTGCACTTAAACGAAGATGAAGCGCAATGTAGATAAATGGATTTTCCCAAAGTACTATATTGAACCTGTGGCAGAGAGGAAAATGTAACTCAGATGAGGTGATTACATACAATGTACAAGTTAGAAGACAAAACAGACTACTGAATGAAGAGGTCAAGTAGTTTCTCCAGGCTGTATTTCTAATTTAGCCTCCCTCCTACTGCAATAACTACTTGTGATTGCAATCAGCTCTCTGTAACGTAGCTGGCTCCCACACAGACAACATATATTTTCCTTAGCTGAAGACATGGTCATCTGGTACTTCCATGTAGCACCTTTCACTAGGTGTAGAAAACCTTAGTCTATGTGGCTGTGGAGGGAAAGAGCATTTGCTCACCTTTAGTTGCTGTGGCAGTGGCCAAACACATTTAACATAGGAACCATATGCTAATTGTTGCTTTTCTATCTGGTGTTACAGAGCTGTGTCGCCCTGCTCTGCAGGCAGTCATCACTCAGGTAGATCACTAGCCTGTGAGCATTTGTAAAGGTGTGTTAGGTTTTTAGAGGATCAACCTGGCTAGGGAAGGATGTCAGACAAACAAATCTAAAACCAGTTTATTCGAGACACAAAAAAAACCCAGAAAGGAATAATTTGAGATGCAAGATTTAAATCCTGGGCTCACAACAGCTTTTTACAGAGTTTTACAGGTTTGTTGTATTTTAATCTCTATTCAGCACAATGATTATATTCCAGTTGCCATATAGTCTTTTTCTTTTTCTAGCATTGTTAACACTGCTCTGTTTTCTTAACTTTTTTTCCTTTATTACAGCAACTAATGACCACTATGTTTCAGGAATACCTTTAGAAACAACCAGCATCGATCAAACACTTTTCAAGTACAGGGCTGTGACAGTTTTTATTTAATTAAGCTGGGAATAAATTGGCAAAGCCCAGCTTCTCAGGGCAAGAAAAAAGGAGTGGTTTATGCTATGATGATCTCTTTATTCCATGCACTCACTTTTTGTCCTATAACCTTTCTACAGCTTTTTCTCCTCCCTAGGGCTTTTGGCAAAAATGTAGACTTTGATCCTGAAAAATGCTTTTTAGTTAAGTACAGTTGAAGAGTGATCAGTGGATGGCTGACTGGGAGTATCACACGGTGGGCTCTGAAATGGCAGCTATGATTGTACAAAGGGGACAATATCCTTCCTTGGCATTATGTAGAACATTTAGGCACTGTGCAGTATTATACAGATGATAATCTTTCATCTCCAAGCCATAGAAATTAATGGATGTAAGTGGTTGCAAGCACAACGCACAAATTCAGAAATAATTTGGACATTTGAGCTTTTGCTTACGTTCAGTTCCTTCAGTGCTATAACAACTTCTCCAGTAAGTAGATTAAAATTTTGTTTCCTTTGCTACTGTATTCTTGTCTGGTTTTTGCTTTCTAATAAAGGGGTCACTATTCCAGTGAGTGGCAAAGTACACAAAATTTCTTGATAGAAATTATTTCCTTCCTCTTAATAATACTCTTTATATAGAAGTGCTGTTAGACAGCTACCATAGTCACAGTCATAGAATATTCTGAACAAACTTGGACCTTCTCCCATGCTTCCTCCAGCTGACTTTTTGTAGATATATTAGCTGACCTTTTTCCTTTTATAACCATGGTTTAATAGTGAGGGTTTACTGTTTAAAATTGTTATGACTTCTATTGCTTAAGTTTATCATAAGAGCATATAGTTACCAGTTGATCTAAATCTAAAGAAACTCATAATGGAAAACTTGAGTCATTTAATATGGTCTTCTACTCTCAGCATAAAAGATACTTTTCTCATGTAGGCTTCCGTTTCCTCAAAATAGGAATCTGCTCAGAAAGCTCTGCTATATAGGGTTAGCTCTGAGATTAATCTACAATTCCTGTTATAGCATCCTAATACCTCTTCAGTTAAGCTGGGGAGATCCATGCTTGGAGGTATTCCATCACAGAATAAAATGATAAAACACTCATGGAAATGTGCATAGACTTTCTCCTCTGTGTTTCATGTGTGCCCAGTTAAAAACCTCTAGCATGTAAGATGTAGAATATTAACGTGCATCGTGGGATGCCAATGGGACTGTGGCACAGGGAGGTAATTACAGTTGTGAATTGCATTTCACCTCCTCATTAGCTTTCCTGCTTCCAGCTGAAGCCTGTTACAGACATCCTTCTCCTTCTTAGGATTGTTATTTAAAAAGAAAACAACTTTCCAGTAGATTGAAAATAGTTAAAAAGGAATTATGGCAGCACGGTAAGTTTTTTTGACAATTTATGATTGATTGAAAGACCCATCAAAACTTGCGTCACTCAGGTTGCCCAGATAAATACCAACAGGAATTCAGTTGCAAGACAAGCCTTATCATTCCCTGTATTTCTTCAGGTTGGAGATTTCCCCACTCATGGAGATTACTCTGGCCAGTGGGTGTATGACAGGGAAGGGTACGTCTTCACAGGGCAATTCAACGCCATGGAGAGACTGAGGTCAGCTCTGGTCTTGGCAGCAGGCAGAGCGTGTAAGCTCAGAGCATTGCACTAACCGACCATGCCAAAATGCTGCTGTGGTGGTATGGCTTCTGGGACTCAGCTCCTGTGCTTATATGTGTCAGAGCATAGGACTGTACAGGGAATCACACCTCTGGCTCAACAGAGTGCACTTGCTCAATGTACAAAGGCTATTTCCAGTCAGGGCCTGTTCTACGGGAGGTTAGGGACAAAGGTAATGCCCTAAAAGCTTTCTTCTCAAGAGTGTGCTAAATAAATGCTAACCATTTCTGGTGTCTCTCTTGTGCAGATCACCAGCAGATATGTAATTAAATGACCTTATACACCAAGTACACAGATGTCTTCAATTTTTCGATATTTCTTAAAAACAAGGGCTATGTGTGAAGACTTTTCAGCCCTTATTTGACCTCTGTGGGATGTTTTGCTAATAATTAAACAAACAAACAAACAAACAAATACGCTAACAAAGTTTGAAAGTTGTTCTCTTCATCATTCTTAGCGGCACTGAAAAATAAAGATGCTGAATGTTCAGAACTGTAATTGCAAAGTTAACTTTCCTGGAGATTATCACAAGCAGTGCAGGAGGTGGCATTTCAGCAAAAGTTTTTATTGATGACTCGTACATTAATACTTGTAAGCATTATTTATATAATGACATTGGCAGTATAATAAATGGTAGGTTTATCTTCTGCCACAGCTTTCCAATGAAAACCTTCGAAAATAATATCTTCATTAAAATACAAGTCCATTCAAATTAATTTTTTAAAGGACCCCGTTTATTAGATTGTAAAAGAGTCCCTCTTTAGGGAAAAATTATCTCAGTCTTCTTCAACCTTAAACTGTTTGTAATATAAAAATGATAAGTCTGCAGGCACATACAGATAAATTTAATTCTTCCTACTTTTTTTATTACCTCTGCATCTCAGTCCACACACAATGTCATGCAGTTCTGGTTCATGCATCCTACTGATGAATTTTAGAGGGGAAACAGCTATGTTTATCTAAAATACCTCAGTAGTTGCCAAGTATACTGATGTATATTTGGGTTTCTGTGAGAATATGTATTTCAGAGTGATTATATCTGTCAAAATGAGGTTCCACTGATGTTAAAGGAGAAAACATATCTAGGAAAATAATGTCTGCTGTATCCATAATATAGTTGGAAGTGTTAGTTGATCTTAAGCAGAACTAAGGAAAAATTCTATAGTCAGCACTGCTACTATTTAACACTTACTCTAAAATACCTTCTTTCTTTAAAACAGAAACCCAGATCATTGCCATTCACTCTCACTGGCTTGTAGATAGGTTTTGCCACTACTAAAAATAAAAACTGAATACTGTGATAATTGATTGATTGTGTTCTTACGACCTGTGAAGGACAAAATTTGCATAGCCATTTAACGTGAAGATACCTACTGAAAATGGGATGTGCTATTGTAGTTCTCTTACTGCTTCTTTTCTCATTAATTGAAACTACTTACAGGAATATCTGTCAGTTGCTTTGTAAGAAAATCGGATTTTAAAAGGTAGGATTACGGTGAAGAGCAAAGAAGATTAATAGGTATGTGGCACTGAAGGAAAATTATGCAAGTTCAAGGATTTTCTGTTAATATTTATAAAGCATTGGACAGACCACAAGCACTATTTTTTCCTACACTTCGTATGCAGAGATAAAGTTGGTAGATGCACAAAAATGGACACTCCCCAGCAGTTTTAGAAATCTTTAGATAAGGCACCAGCTGATGTCAATCTTTAATCATTTTTCTAGCTTGTGCTTTTCATTTAAAATTTAAAGTAGTTCTCTGATAAAATAGAGTTCATCTGACATAATTATGCAGATTAGAATGATAAAAAACATTTTAAAAGGAATCAATTTTAAAATATAAAGTTTAAAGGGCTGTTTGATGTAGAACAGATAATAAGGAAAGCAAAAATGTGTCACTTCAATAGATCTTCGTTGTGTGTCAAAATGACTATATTGCAATGTAAACTAAATCTCAGGCTACCTTTTTTTCCCTGAAGAATAATTGTTTCCCTTCACTCCATGTACTTTGCACAATCCTGACAAGTGTTGGGAGGTAGACTACCTTTCCTTTTTTTTTTTGTCCTAGCTCCTTCCCCACTGTCCTGCTGTGTCTTTATAGTTTAGATTTTCAGGTAGACTTTTTATCACCTGATTTTGTGTTCTGTATATAAATAGATGTTATCTTTGGTTATAGGGGCATGAATGTGATTAGCCAGGTGCATCTTCTTTGGTATTGTAGTAGAAGGACATGAGAGTCATTTGGCCATGAAATTCTCTGTGAAAGCAGTGGTTGCACCTCATATTCCATGAAAAGCATGCAAATGTTCACAGAAAGATGTGATATTTCTCAGAGGTGTTTTGTCGATTATTGTAACTTATTCTTCATTTGACTTTCAGTTGTTTTCTCCCTCCAGTTTTTCCCTCTTCTTAAGAATTGTGAGAGACAGAAGAATATTATTTTCATCTATATGAGGCAATTGGTCTAGAGATTCTAGTGAAGACTTTATTTTGTTAAAGATTGACGTGGCCCAACTTCGCAAGAGTAAGCTGGCACTATGTGTTAGCTGCCTTCCACATATTCACAGAAGGTAGGAAGAGCCCTTAAAGGATGAAATAAAATGAGTGCTGGTGATCAGTGCTTCAGAAACTACCTAGAATCTAAATCTTAAGTGTTTCCACCTCTTGTGGGATTAACCATAATGGCTCAGAGCATCTTGATAACTCTCCTTTGCTAGAAAATATTATTTTCAGTTGGACTTTCTTTCTCAGATTGTCTTGCTCTGATGTGTCCTCAGAACCAGGAATAGTTGCTTTGATATGAATTTTCAGGCTGCCTAAGGAACTGCTTAGCCTGTTGGCTGCATCCTTATATGTTTGCAGAGATAACCAAAGCTGATACAATAAAATCAGGTGAAATAGTTAATAGTTATGCAAAGCAGGAAGAATAAGGATGATAATCAGAGAAATATTTTCCAAACTTTCCTGAACAGCTTTCCTCTTTTGTATCCTAAGTGACTGAATAGTGGTGCAAACATAAGTTCAGCAACACCCATAACATTAGGGAAGTTTTCAGTTTGAAATGACTCCCTGGACACTTTTCTTAGCTGTAACCAGCTAGTTTAACCAAGGCAATAACGTTGCAGCAGCAGCAGCATCTGCATTACACACTACATTGTGGGGCCAAGAGCCACATAAGCTGATCCTGTGTCAAGGCAGGCTATGTTTTACATTATTCCTTTTCCACGGTTCTTGTGTTGGCCCAGCACTTGTAGCACTACCACTTTGCCCAGAGCTGTCTAACTCTCACTTTTTCTTACTTTGAAGCCTTTTTCGCTCTCATAATTGCCTCCAATAATTCCTCACAACAAGAAATGCTTAAAAAATTTATTATCATGACAGTCACAAAAATAAAAAACTGTGTCAAAAAATTAATCAGCTTCTAAACCAAGGGTTAGAAGAAAATAAGAATCTAGAGATGTCTTAGCCAGAAAGAATTCTTCTGTCAGAAGTAACAAAAACAGTTCTTACTTCCTGAAATATTTGGACATTTTGAAGGTGACATGTACAAATCCTTTTCCCATTAGTTTCAGGCACAATCCAACAAAAGCAACAAAAACAACAAAGCCAAATAATTTGTTTCTCTTTAATCTGGAGTAATGTTGCATAAAATTATCTCAAATGTAAAGTAACTAGCCTGATTACTGTAAATGAGGAGGTTAAATTGTGCTTTGCTGTGTGCAAGGCAGTGTAGTTATATAATTTTTCTCAGCATGCTTAAGTGCCTTTGAAAGGTGCAGTACCCTTTTTAAAAATTCTATGCAATAAGGACTATGTTCTATGAATATTTCACCTGGTTCCATGAAGCACTATTTATTTATAGACTGGTCTTAGGAATGTCTTTTTTCTCCTTCTGAACCACCTCCCCCACTTTTTATGTTCAGTTTTATATATTGATTCTGTTACTTTGTAAGGACGTTCCACAATTATTGGTGCAATTTCATAATCTTAATTTTGTTTCCTAGTGGTTTGGCACAGGACTCACTGCTCTGATAGCACAAACTTATGCCGTAATAACGTGTAATTACCAGCTAAAAGCCTACATTATCATTAAAATCATCACTTGCTTAATTTAAGTACAGTTGAATTCTTGACTATAGGATTTGACATTATGTGTTCTGAGTTATGATATAAAAGTTTTGGACCAGAGGTAAAAAATGCCTAATAGTGCTACAGCACCATCAAGCATAGAAGGCCAATTCTATGGGACATTAAAGTGATATCTGTCTCAGATTTCCACTACAGCATTGCACAATTTAGTGGCTTTTTCTTTTTTTTTTTTTTTTTTGCCTTTCAAAAAGATAATCTGAATTTTGAATTTTTCTCTTTAAAAATCATAATTTCAAAATATTCAAACAGACAAGTCCTATTAAGTAATATTCCGATTGCAGTTTCCTTGCATCGCACAGCCTTGACGCGTAGCTGGATTGGATTAGGTTATGAGGTGGGGCAGCCCTACTCACAGTGCACACCATGGAGTGCCCCCACCCCACTGAACAGCCTCTTCCTTGCCATCTTTGCACGGCGTGCCCAGGCTCACTGCTTTTGCCACAGAGATTTGCTACACTTGGGCAGAGGGTCCATCCCACTGTAGAGGATGCCTGGGCCAAAGGCATGGTTTGTGCATAGGGCAAGGCTTAAGCTCTGCCAGGGGAGGTTTAGGTTGGATGTTAGGAAGAAATTCTTTGCAGAGAGGGTAATCAGGCATTGGAATGGGCTGCTCAAGGAAGTGGTGGATTCTCCATCCCTGGAGGTTTTTAAGATGAGACTGGATGTGGCACTTAGTGCCATGGTCTGGTAACCATGGTGGTAGTGGATCAAGGGTTGGACTTGGTGATCTTGGAGGTCCTTTCCAACCCGACTGACTCTATGATTCTATGATACTCCATCCACCCATGCTTTGGCAGGTGGCTGTTGGAGGTCTCCTTTCACAGCAGGACACAGCACCTGAGATCTGCAGGTTAAGGAAGCCCAGCCCGCAGGTCCTATATGAAGCTGTAATGCTGACCACGTTGCACAAGAGACCTAGAGAAAATGAATTGTTGCCAAAAAGTACTGACAGTGAAAATCCAGCACCTAGAGGTTTGGTCAAGTGATTCTTTGGCTTTATGTTTTTTTCTTTAATATGGATTAAATGTGTATCACATGTATTTTTACTGAATGTCCTCCAGAAACAAATGCAGCAAAACTCAATGTTAGTCAGTATAGAAAGGGAGGAATGTGAAAGAATGATGAATTTCAATTTTATTTAAAAGTAAACTTAATTATCTACACAATCTCCTATTGAACTGTGCTGCATCTGTTCCTATACTCCCTGACTGTTTTTAAAACAAAAGAAAGGGTTTAGAGTTGTTTCCTCCACAGTCACTCAGGGACAAAAATTATTCATCAAACTGAAGCAACTACACTTTTCTAACAAACATGTTTCTTTGAAAATTTAATTTAAGTGTAAGCAAATTAGCTTGTACTCTGCAGTTTTCACTGAGCTTAAAAAGCATTTGGAGCGCATTACTACCATTACCAGCTAACACTGTAATTTTGTCACTATAACTTTGTGAATAGGCAATGAAGATTAACTTTGTACAATTAATCATAATTGCTTTTAAATATTACATGTTAAATTATGATGTATATAAAGGGGAAAGTAATTTTAATATGAAAAATTCAGGAATCTGCTTCTTTTATTTAAAGACATTTTAAGCATTTTTTAAAAGCACAACTATCTTTTTTTTCTATTAATTTCCTTATTAATTAAGAATAGAGCAGTAAGAGGTTTACATTTTCTTCTTTTTCCCCTTTATCATTTAAGTATTTATTTAAAACATAAAAAGTATGCAAACATGACTCACATATTTGTTGGTGACAATGTTGCTGGTGAGCGACACTTTAAAATACTTCTTGCAGAAAAAATGCAGCAGAAATTGAATGTGGTGTTTTAACTAACATTTTACTTCACTGAAGTCCTTTATCTGATAATTCCAAGTAGTTTAGGCAATGAAAGTATATGTGTGTAACTTTTAGGAGTCTTTTTGCATACATCCCTTGAGATTCTAACAGCATTATATAAATGCATCTGACATACTCTGCCAAATAGAGCATCTTTGCTGCTAAAAGATGTGTATGTGTTCAATGTCCTTTTCCTGGAAGTTTGTCCTGTTACATTTTTGGGTTTGTCAAACAAGAAAAATTTGCTTGAATTCTCAGCAAGAAATTTGCTGGAAAATGTGTTACCGTGGTTATATTTTTTGTGGGTTTTTTTCTCTTTTGCCTACTGCTTTGTTTTAAGTTGGGAAAGATGCTCCTAAAAGCACAGGGAGAAGCTCAAAATTAGAAAGCTGAACACCACCATCCAGGAGAGGATGGGAAAGGGCTAGGTCTTTCCAGTACAGCCTTCTCGGGCACTACGATGCCATGATGCAGGCTGAGCAGAGGCCACAGCCCAATGCCTCGGTGACTTCCCTGTCTCTCTGCTTCTCCAGTAATCTGGAAAGAAAATTCTGCTTGATGGCAGGGAGTTGGGGGGTAGTGGTTCATTTTAAAGAAAGAAAACTGTTTGTCATCTTAACGTTTAGGATTTCACCAGGTTTTACCAGGGGAGTGTACAAGCTAGGACGCATAGCTGGCTCTGCATTTCCAACTCCTCCGACACAAAGGTCCAGGTAATTTCCAGGTCGCCAGACCTTGCAGGTCCTCTTCATCTGGGCGAAGCAGAACCTTGTGTAACAGTCTGGTCAATACAGCCTCATCTCTTTATGTAACTGTTGGTGTGCAATGATTACAAAACCGCTTAACAAGTCTGCAGCTCCCAATTCCCTGCTTTGTTCTTCATCCCTCTCTAATAGTCTTTGCTTGCTGAGGTCTCTCCCGCCCCATGACAAATGCCAGCTTTATTTACTTACAAAACTGGTGATTCTGGCCATAGCCTGTAGGGTATCTGGAGCTCTGTCCAATCCCCAAACTCCAATATCAGACCGTAGGGATGTGTCAAAGTAACAGAGGTACAAGTAGCTGTGTATTTCTTCAATAATGTGCATGCAAACTTTGAGGAACAGCTGAAAGTATTAAGAAGGAAAAACAAAGCAAGGATGGTTGGACTTAATGATCTGGGAGGCCTTTTCCAACCAAAATGATTCTATGAAATGAGGGAAGATGAAGTGGAGTGAAATGAATCCTCCTTTAGATTTCTGAGGGCAGAGAAAGCAGTGTTATATTTGAAATCGGGTGCAGAGAGAAAAAGAGAAGCACATAGGATTAGCTATAAATTTCACAGTTATTCTGAGCTGTTGATCTATGCCTCTTCCCTCTGTCTTAAGAGGTTTAAGTAGTATTCTGAAAGACAGGGGGTGGGAAAGGAAGGTAGCTTAATGACCTAAGCCCTAGGTTTGAAATACCTGGACCATCTATATCTGTGCACTTATTAATCCCGATAAACCACTTGAGCTATTCTCCTGGTCTCAGGTTGAGTTCAGAGATTTTTCAGGAGCAAATTTTGGAAAAAAAGCACTGCTTATTTTGTATAGACTCTTGTTAGAGTCCTCCAAGTAAGACGATGAGGTCACTCACCAGAGAGTTTTGCTGGGACAGAAACTGTCCCTTTCCACATGTGTAGCCACATGTGTAGTCAGCGGGACATGGCTGACTATCCCTGTAGCATTGTCACTGTCAGGAAGTCAGTCAGGTAAGGGCTAGGCAGCCAAAACACCAAGTTCGGATCACTCTGGCGCAAGCTTTCATAACGATGCTGTTTCATATCAGCTACGTATTCATAGCTGGCAAGTCAATTATTTTTAATCTCTATAGTTGATAGTCATAGTCATAAGACTTTTTAAAGGATCTGTGAAGATTAGCAATGCTATTCTGGGAATGGAAGGGTAATGCCCTCCTACAGATCCAGGGCTGGGGTATTAATGGCCGTCATGTAACATGACGATGTCTCATGGTCTGGCTTTGTCCTCAGAGGACACACAACTCTGTCCTCACCCAATAATGGTGAACAGCTTCCAGCAACAGCATGTAGACTGACATTCCAAAGCAAAAACCTCTCATAAAATGATAAAATTAAATTCCTTTCTCCTCAGGAGATCCAGTAACTAATGAAAAACTGAAATAGGCCCTGGACCCCAGGCAGCGGCAGTCAGAGCCAGTGGTGCCCTCAGAGTCCTGAGGACCAATTTCACATCATCAGTAAACTTTCCTGTCATTTTTGGAGCCTCCCTTTGTCTTTGTTGCGTGAATCAAACTGTTCCAAGTGGCTTAAAAAATCACTCATCAGCGAAAGCAAAACAAGTTACAAAAGCGCAGTATCAAAGGGCACAAACACATGTGTAACTCTGATGCATCCTTGAAGCTTCTAGTTCATCCAGTCAAGATGTTAAAAGACTAAAAATAGATCTATGTTTTTATTAGGCCTACTATGCATAGAAGAAAGTCCAGAAGTAGTTTTGAACCCATTTTTATTTTTCTCTCTCCACCCCACTCCTCAGAACTGCATTGAGAGATCTCTGTCCCTCTATTTTAACCATACTCAGAGGGGCACCTGACCCCATCTGCCTCTGCCCATTCAGGCAGGGGAGGGTGCAGGATTTCATTATCCCTACAGATGCCCATGGGATCCCAGTGGGATGTGCTGCAGACAAGGAAAGCAGGGCCAGCACCACCCGGACACTGATAAGAAGCCCACAAACAGAATAAATGCATCCATCATCCAAGTCTGTTCTGTATCCTAAGCTGCTGAACAAGCAGGTTTAACTCCATTTAATAAAAATATTACAAATTTGCCCTTTGAGACAATAACAGGGTAAAGCATGAAAAGTAAATTATTTATATAATCCACCACTGGTAATCAGTTCTGCTTATTATGTTGTTGGGATTGTTTTTAAATTTTATTTTCTTACTATTTATTTTATTATTTTTACAGTAGCCCTTTCCTTGTGAATTAATGACCTCCTAACAAGCAACAGATACTTTAGTGTGCATGCTGCACAGAGTGATGTTTTACAGAGCCCAGAGATACATAAGGACCTACCTGGATACTTGTATTGTGAATGATTATAGAGCAGCAGATAGGTAAATCAGCACAGCAGTATTCTTTTAATAACATCATAACACATTTATTGCATTATTTGTTGTACTCACAGAACCACAGGAGGATCTTCATAGCTTACTGTTATGATTTTTTCATTATTTAATAAGCTATTTTGAGATGTTACTGTAAAAAGTACAGTATTTATCTGAGAA
Organism: Pseudopipra pipra; assembly: GCF_036250125.1. NCBI lineage: Eukaryota > Metazoa > Chordata > Aves > Passeriformes > Pipridae > Pseudopipra > Pseudopipra pipra. The sequence goes on from NC_087550.1 coordinate 18,231,948, forward strand.
AACTCTGTATACGTGCAACAAGATCGCTATTCTTTTGCATCTCATAAATGTTTCCTTTTCTACCTACAGTGTATGTTTTTTAGTGTAGAAAGGAAAACCAGTACATTTCTCATCAATGCTTTTATGCAATGCTTCTGGTTCCACATCATGTAGACAATCATTCCTACCTTCTCAGTATTTCTATTCCTGGTGGACTGACTGCTGCTTAACATGTTGCCGGTGGTCTTTGCACAACTACAAAATGTGACTGGGGCTTTTTTGGCAACTACCATTTCTCTCAGGTGTTTTTCAGAGGTGAGAGTTTTTTGACCTTGCCCTTCAGTCCCTTCTTGTTTGGGACAGGCCATATGATCTACCAGATCAGAATTACATGCCCAAACACATTAAGCTGATTCTTACATTGTCCAAATTTCTGATGGTTTGACAGGACAACAATAGTGACACCTAGATGTAGAAAGAAGGCAAACAAAATAATATTTTAAAAAAACCCAGGTGAAATGTAAGGGAGAAAGAACAAAATTAATCTAGTCTCAGACATTCAGCAATCCTAAATTAATCTGTAGTTTCAATAAGCAGTATGAAATGCAATAAAAAAGCAGCAATGTGAAATGCATCTAACCATATTCTTAATAGATACATCAAATCAGATGATGGAAATGTAATCAGCAAATTACATTTTGTCCTCCAGCAAAATACTTTATGAGATCCTTCTTGAAATAATACTTGCAAAAATTGAAATTCAAGCTGGTCTGCCAAAAAGAAGCATAAAGTTTGTGGTGCATGATATGTCATGTTTGGTAAAGCATCTGCTTTTAATACTAGGCCTAATTTTGTTTGAAAATTACATGCAGTTACTGTCAAATTTCATTTAATCCCAAACAGTGGTTGAATGGTGTCTTTGCCTTTGCTGTGTTTGCTGTGATTGCTATTAGCATAAAACCAGCAACCACAACAGAACCTGCAGAGAGTCTGTGAAGCAACAGTCAGTATGCACACAGCATTTCTGCATGTACACTGAATCCAGTGTGTTTGAATACATTAGATTTATCTCTGAGGTGCCACTCTGCCAACAGCCTTGCACAGAAATCAAAACAAGTACTACAAGGTGCTGCTAGGAGCTCTGATGCAGATCAGCATCATGTGGTCACAACTCTGAGGAATCTAAAAAGAGAATGAAGAAGAGAAAAAAGAGGATGGACCCCTATTTAAAAAATTTATTCAGCCTTTGAGAACTCACATTCACTAGGCAGATAGATGTGTGGGGACAGGTTTATATTTGTTTTGGTTTGTTCTCAACTGAAGGTAAACAGCAGAGCTCTCAATCTCAGTATCTTTTAGTCCTTGTAAATTCCTGCTTGTTGACATTTTTTGCATGCTTTTGTGTTTCGTTCCTTGTCACCAGAATATACTGATAGTGCCTGGAGATCTTCAAAAGACATGTCAGATGTGGCATTTAGGGACACAGCTTAGTGATGGATTTGGAAGTGCTGAGTTAACTGTTGGACCTGATGATCTTAAGGGTCTTTTCCAACCTCAGTGAGTCTAGGATTCTCATTATGGCAGTAAGTCACACTGCAACCTTACAGGACTTCTCTCCCTTCAGACTGAGGATACATTAATGCCTGGTGATTGCAAAACCTCAACTGGCAAGATGTGTGTTGATATATGACAATAAAAATAAGCAACATGCTAAACCTACTAGACACTCATCCAACCTTCTCTTTTCAGTCATAGGCCCTCTGAAACTGATTACTGTCTTTCCAAGGTTTTCCAAGCAATTGGATTCTGACCAACATAAAGATCACAAGACTAAATTTGCCAGCTGTTAATTCCTTTATATGCACATGGAAAACAGTTGGAGCAAGTACTATCCAAATTCAGCAACTGTTTCTTCCATCCTAACCACATTTTTACAGAAACAGAAGAACCTGACAATAGAGGCCTGTCCTTGACAGCTTCAGAGAAGGAGTCAGAATTAAATCAACCTGAAATGCTCTTTACCTATGAATATCCCCAATCCTCAATATTTAGAGCCTAGTTTATGATTTGAAGGCTTTATATCCCGTGCAAAATGTATTCATCTGAGAGACCTGATGTTTATATTGATAAACCACAGAGGGGTTCATGCCAGATTATTATTATTACATGATCTCTCAGATGAAAAGCACCTGGGACAGCTCTGTTGTACTGGAAAGCATATGTAGTTCTGCAGTATGGATGTAAACAACTCTGCTGTACATACTTCATTAGTACCAAAGCAGATATCCCAGACTCCTCTTTTTCCCATGTTGCAGTTCCCCACAAAACCGTTTTTTTTCTTTTCTTCTCAAAACCTGTCAATAACAATTGCTCAGAACAGATTTACCCCTTGCCTACACTGCCCCCAGCTTTTAGGGGAGAACAAAACTGTCTTTGCTAACACCTCTTCCTATAGATCTTCCACTTGAGTGTATCCTTTTTAAATATCACAGGAGATTTCTATCTTAAGGTGCTTTATAAATCAATTGTATTGTAGTGATTTTGACGACCTGTTTCTGTGCAATTACCAGAATGAACTGAAAACCAGCATTATTAAATAGGTGTTTGGTTGTTTTTTTTTTTCTCTCTCTCTCTTAGGATGGATTTATAGACTTCTTGGAGTTCATAGCTGCAATAAATTTGGTTATACGAGGGAAAATTGACCAAAAATTGAAATGGTATTTCAAGCTATACGATGCTGATGGAAACGGATGTATTGACAAAAAAGAACTACTAAGCATATTCTCGGTAAGCAAGTTATGACCAATAGCAAGAACATTTGACATAGTGCATTGCCCCTGAAACAGTGGTTCCTCATGCCCTGTAAATGGATTGTCTGTACTTTACCTAATGTTTTACAGTTCTAAAACCAGAATTTACAGTGGCTAGTGACACTCCTGCCATTAGTTTCTTCCCTATTGAGCATATCTAAATAGTATTTTACTCTAAGCAATAGTTCTACAGATAAAATACTTTACTTAAAGTGAAAAACTGTAGAAACACTAGAGGCATTACTGTGATAAACTATACTATAAGGCAGGGTAGAACTGTAGCAGCATAATGAATAAAACAGATGGTTACAAGTGTATGTGCCAGTCCATTGTGGAAAACTGACTTCTCAAAGTGAGCTCGCTGCAAGAAAACTATAGATGTCAACAAAATATTGCAATATTTTAATTGTTTGAAAGGCCTTTAGATTTGTGTACTACAACTGCCATTACCCCTATTTTAAAACTTAATCAGGGAAATATAATTTTACTATTAAATCACATAGTGACAGTGGGATAAAAACATTGACAAAATGTTGCAGAAAATGGGTCCACTTCAAACACACAAAAGCAAAGCAGTGCAATTCTTTCTTTAAAATTATTTCTGTATTTTTCACTTGCTCTAGTGAAATAATATTTTGAACTGCAGTAGCTGCTTTCATCCAAAAGGTATGTTAGGGTTCCTTGCAAATACCTATGGCTTAATACTGCTCCCTAAATGTACAGGACTCATTACAGATCAAAGTAACAACATAAACAAGGAAAGTACTTTTCCTGGAATTGCAATAAATGTCAGTAAAAAAGGCCTTGTCCAAAAAGATATGTCATATCTGAGACATTAATTTAGAATCGCAGAACTCCTATTAAAACTTCATCTGTCTCTACAGCTATGCAAACTTTGAACCAACAAATCATTATCAAAACTCCTTCCAGATAACCATGCACCCTTTCAATGCCCAGTTATTTTGTTTTACTGTTTAAGGTGACAGTGGTAGACAGTGACTCAGATACTTCAGGAACCACTGCTTTACTCTTAGCACTACAATAAATTTAACTGTGGCAGAAGTACAACTTTATTCTGAAGACTGTAGCAGAGTCAGACATATAAAACACCAAAAGTATCTAAAGTATGAATTAGTAATACAAATAAGTTTATGTACCCATTTTTGCAAAAATTCTCGTTTCCTTTTGAAATGGACAGGAATTTTGGGCACTTTGGGGGTTGGCATTTTTATGGTCTTATTTGATGTATTAAGGTTACTGTTTTTAAAAAACTGTAAAGTAAAATAAAGACAGTGACAGTCAAGAATTTCACATCAGTGCTGAATAAGTTTAACTTACATTTTATTTAAATACAATGATTTCTAATATAATATCAGAAATACCAAAAGAAACAACTGGCACATATAGTGAATTTTCTTACACAACACAGTTCACCTCAAGATCATTCAAGTGTAGAAAAACAAATTCTACAGTATACCCATTATAGAACATATATGCATGTTTATATATGCACATATTTTCCCAGTCAATTACTAATTGGGATATTGAGTTTGAATCTAACTCTGTAAACACATCCTTGTTGCATCTGAACCACTGGATGTTAGCATGGAGGCTCCTATTTTATTAACCCAAATGATCACCACAGTGTAAAAATTACCATCTCAGTGAATGGGATACAATTTTTCAAAAACATTCACTTATACCTTTACTCCAAATATTGAGTCCTTTTCCTACAGAAAAACAAACAAAAGAAAAAAAAAAAAAAGAAAACAAACAAACCAAAAACCAACAACAACCAAAAAACAAACTAGAGGGGATACTTTTGGTTTTCTTAACTTCTTTGGAGGTCAAGTACATTCTGCCAACTTCCAGGACTGCTGGTCTGACTTTGTTTGTGATTACTAAGTTAAACATGTCTTAATAGAAAAATAGCTTAGGCTTTCTCTGCATGTGCTTTCAGCTGTGAAAAACAGTACTGTATTTAAATCACATAGACCATAGGGCACTTTGAAGACACAGAACTCTCTAGGGCCAGTTAAAAATGCTGGTGTGGAATCTAAAGTGTATTACAGAGCAGAGGTGCCACATGGTTCTTCAGACTTTCAGAGATATGTAAATTAGTCTGCAATCTTCAGGCTGTGTTATGTTAATTAAATTGCAATCCTCATTACTGAAGATTTACTTGAAATAGCTATTTATTTAGTGATTTTTGAAAGGGTCTGGGAACTAAAGAGTTGCATTGCAATTACTGGTGCTGCCAGTGTATTGTTTTTACAACTTGATGGAAAAAACTCTGAAAGACTTTTCTGTGTTTCTGCCCTCAGGCTATCCAGGCTATAAATGGCTACACCAACATGAGTGCTGAAGAGTTCACAAACATGGTATTTCAGAAGATAGATGTGAACAATGATGGTAAGAATCTAGGTTTCGTTGGCACTGGCAGGGATTTTCCTCTGGAAGAGAGGGAGTTGCACACACTACTGAAGAACTGAGTGTTTTAGATTAACTGAAAGCCAAAACTCTTTTTTACCCATATTATTTCAGCTTTACAGTGAAGTGTAAATCAGTGACATAGGAATTACATGCAGTAGGTGCTAAAGCACAAAGGTCTTGCATTGTTCACCAAAAATGCCAGTTCTCTGGTTGCACAACAAAATGAAAGTGTAATTGAGGGGTTTTTTTAGTGTATTTGCGTTGGCTTAATCTATCTAAAATCGTTTAAAAAATACAAATAAGATGCATGGTTGTATATGCTCTAGCATGTTCTAAGGATTGGACAGCATATTGGATGTCCCTTGAAGGCTGACTGTTAACACATGCTAAAACACATGCTACTGTTTTTTTCCTCAAGATAGCTAGATTAAGCCAATTGGACTTGCATTTGTAAACTAAGACTTCAGTTCACTGCTTCAGAGTTGTTTCTAACAGAAAACTTCTCACATGTGAATATCTCCCCTCAAACTTCTAATCATGAAGATCCTCCTTCCACTGACAATTACATTTTACATCAATTGCTGCAATCACTGACAAACTAGGAATATTAGGAAAGCATTACAGAACAAAGTGAAGTCACAGACAGGAATTTTGGGCATTTTGGGGGGATATTTCTATGGTCTTATTTGGTGTATTAACGTTACATTTTTAAAAAGCTGTTTACAATATACAGTGATCTTGTGGCACATATGGAGGATGCACTAGCAGACAATTTTTTTCCCCCATCCCCTTGGCCCATTCTTTGGGTGAAGACAAATTACAAAAGGACTCCAAATAACACAGTCAGGATCTAGCATCTAAACCCAAATTCTATGATTATTCTCCAATTTGACCAGATATTTACTGCAAGTAACAATTGTATCTGAGCTAAAACATCAGCTGGAAAAATAATTTTGTGTCATACATTTTAGCAAGGAAAAGCCAGAACATGATTTATTTAGAATTATCTTCATAATAATTCCCTTTCAGACTGTTTTCCATAGTTTGTTAGTGTTTTAATTGCTGCAAAGCAACAGGACTAGCTCCACCTGAGGAACGGGCCGAGTTTTACCAAGTTTAACTTCAACTATGCTGCCTCTCTGTAGCTTCTTATTAAAGAAACGTGCAAACAGACAAATAAGTTGCAATGTCCTTCCTTACATGAAACAACAATAAATAATCTCATGGTTGTAAAGAACAATTCTTAAAACAGACCTCCTGTTGGTTTTGCAATTTATTTTCATTAGCTGGAGGAAATCCGAGGCCCATCCCGGCAGCAGCGAGCCTGGGCCTGCCAGTGCAGCCACATCTCACTGGCAACTGCAGCGCGGTTTGTGCTCTTGTGCGCTGCTGGTGGTGCTTGGAAATGTGCAGCCTGGGAACAGAAGGAAGGAATTCAAGACCAGTTGACCTGAATAAACATGAAAATGATGCCACATGTCCACGTGATGAGTCCAGGAACCCCATCCACCCAAAGACCTCAGTCAGAGGCAACACAGAGGGAAGGGGAGGGGAACGGAAAGGAATGCCTGGGATAGGAGGAGAGTTCAGCAGAAGTGAGAGGATGAGTGGCAAAGCAGGCGATGCATACAAGCATACAGACATGGCTTGTTTTGTCTCTGCTTCTGGAATGATTATGTAAGGGGACTGCTACTGAAAGAAGCAGCACAAACAATCTCAGGGCACTGCATGCCAGCCCCTGGACAAGGTCTTAGTACTTTCACTGAAGCCTAAGAGACAGGACTTCTGTCAAATTATGTCCTTCCTCTTTATATGAGCCTGTCACTGGTGTAGCAAGGACACATGTGACTAAACAGAAAGCAGCCTTTACTGACTATGGGTAGAAAGTGGTTTTCACATTTTTCAAATGCTGATCGTTTTCCTTTTTCGCATCAAGTGAAGTTTCCAAGGCTGCCATGGACAGAAACAAAACCACCAAAAAAAATCCCTACAGGTAGTACTAAAACCTGAAAAGAGCCAAAAGTCAGCCAGCTAAGCATTCACCAGACATGTACACGACCTGAATTCCTGTTCCCCTGCACCCTGGGACCCTAACTCATCCAGCTATTTTCCTTTGCTGGCCTTTTGTCATTTCTTATTTTAATGAGAAATCATTCATTGTTGTGAATTTCACAAGAAACTTTAAATCATTCTCAGAGGAAAGAATCAAGCTTTTCTTATTAAACCAAGCTTTGTTTTTCCTTCTCAAAGTAAAACAGTATTCTGATTTTTCAGTAGAAGAGATTTTAAAGTTGTCTTGCACCTTCTAAGTTATTAGCTGATTTTGACATGAGCCTAAAAAATCACACTCTAAATGACCATTTCAGTTCCCTGGAAGAATTTATCCAATCAAACCACTTAGCCAGTTTTTTTTAGTATATCCGATCATGGCTCTAAATAATCCTAGCAGTCAACACAGGTACTATGCCTAGTAATCCTCAGCAAATCACACTCTAATCTCTGTTAAAACCAGATATAGGATAAATTCCAGTTAGCTCACTGAGAATTGGTCCATACATCTAAATTCAGCCTCGATACAGGCTCCATTAGTGCCCTGTTACACACATTTATGAGCACTTACAATTGTCTCAGACTTCAGTGAAAGTTGTGTTTGACCTGTTTTAACATAAAAAAAAGTGAGTCTGAGTTCTAGGATCTGACTGATGCAAAGTAGGAAAACATTATCAAATGCTCTACCTGCATTTGCCTATCAGCAGAGAACAGAAACCTTCCTAAGGGATTCAGTCTGGCATGAATGGCCTTGTGTTGGATGGAGAATGATTGCTGGGTTTCTCAGTTCCTAAGGAGTATTTTCTTTCTTTTAGGGGAACTGACTTTGGAAGAGTTTATCAACGGTGTGGAAAGCGATGAGGACCTAATGGAATTGATTTCGAAAAGTTTTGACCTTTCCAACGTACTCAAAGTCATACAGAACGGCAGGAGGAACAGCGTCTGAAGGATCCAGTGACAGATGTGGCCTTTGTGTCATCATTTCAAGGAAGATAATATTTGATATATTCAGAGAGCTTGATGTTGTTAAATCCTGCTCGGGCAATAGCGAGCAGCCTGCTCCAGGAATAACAATTTTCACTCTTCATATATCTCCTTTTCTTTTCTTTATTCTTTTCCTTGCTCATGACTGTGGCAGCCACACGGAAAAAAAACAGCTTCGGCTGCCTATAATAGAAAAGGTATTTGATGCAGTAAAAGTAACTTACTTGGTCTCTATGAGCATGTTGACATTAAACCTCAGGCAGCAATTAAGCACCACCCAGCTGGGGGCTCACTGCACTCCAGTGGGACAGGGAAGAGTGAAAGTGCAAAAACTTGTGGGCTGAGATAAAGACAATTTAAAAGGTGAAGAAAAAGCTGTGCACTCAAGCAAAGCAGAACAAGGACTTAATTCACCTCTCCCCATGGGCAGGCAAGTGTTTAGCCAGCTCCAGGAAAGCATGGATCCATCAAGCATAATGGTGACTTGGGAAAACAAATGCTATCACTCTGAACATTCCCTCCCTTGCTTCTTCTTCCCCAGCTGTATATGCTGAGCATGACACCATATGGTGTGAGATATCCTTGGGGTCAGTTGGGGTCAGCTGTTCCAGCTGTGTCCCCTCCCAGCTTCTTGTGCACCCCGAGCCTTCTCACTGGTGGGGTGAGAGGCAGAAAAAGACTTGATGCTATGCAAGCACTTCTCAGCAGTAATGAAAACATCTTTGTGTTATCAATGTTGTTTTGGTCACAAATCCAAAACACAGCCTCATACCAGCTACTATGAAGAAAATTACCTCTATCCAAGCTGAAACCAGCACATTCTCTTCTGTTCAGATAAATCAATAAAATAATAAAAATAATACAAAATGCAACCTTTCTAGATGACACAGAGTTAATAAATTTCTTCTTTTAATTCTGGGGTTTTTAACCCTACTTCCTAAAGGGTGGACACAAACTTCTAGGTAGGACTGGGTTCTATCTAGATCAATTAAGAGCAAAGCCTACTTTGTATTAATCTAACATTTGCTCTAATCAGTACTCAAAATTGAATTACAGTCTCTGGGAAACACCTCAGTCAGCTTAATATTCCCAAGATGTGTATCATCCTTAACAAGCCTTCTACAACTCTTGATTTTATTACATCCGTAAATTAAAATAATGTGATATTTTGATGTTTCTTTCAGGGTTCCGTTACTGTTCTTTCAAGTTAACCTTTTATAAAAGTGCTGGAATTAAATTTTTTATCTTTCTAGAGCAAAATTAGAAGTTCAAAGAATAGCTAAAACCCAAATCATTTTCCAAGCACTCCAAGAGATTTGTGTCCTTTGACTTGTATGTCCTCCTTTGCAAAACAATTTGTTTTCACTGGCCTCACCCCTAATTATGACACTGCTGGCTTCTCCAAAACAGACAGCCTTTCCCTGACAAGGAGTACTAATTTAAGTATCTTTGTCCTGCCCAGATACCTGGGTGAAAGCTTTTAGCAATTGAGTTTCTTTGAGATTTTACCTCCTTTCAAACTAGGTTGCAATTGTCTCTGAAGGTGGTAGCTGTCAGGAGTGAAGGGAAGGCATTTGCAGACGCATGATCACATATTCCTCATTTTTTAGGAAACCAGGCTCAAAACAACACAACTTTACTTTATAAATAATGAGATTAATTCTATGAGCTGAGATGGAATGGCATGAAATATCTGCAAAAGGAAAATTATAGTTCTTTCTGGTTCTATTGGGATTGATTCTCAAGTCTGTAACAAGTTTTATCAAATTACTATATTATAAGACTAAGTTCTCCTTGGCTGACAGTGCCCTGTAGGCATCACACTAATATTAGTTATTGTTAGAAGCATCAGTTTTATACAAAGTAATTTGTGCAAGGATTGGTGCAGATTGAACAAAACAATTTTTAAGACTTCAATACGAAAATGTTTTTCTTCCAAATTCCCTTCAAATCCATGTCCACTGCAAATGAAATGTACTCCATCATCTACCATTATTATCCCAGGTTCTAGGTATAGTAAGAGCATGCCATATGCATCACTTGACATTATAAACAGTCCTGACATTATAGTTCTGACATTTGAATCTTTTACATCCTTAAAAAAAAAAAGACAGAGAGAGAGAATGATGTATGAGATTGCTGGTGGTTTGAATATTAAGTTCTTGTATTTATTCATCATTGACACATTAATATGTCACTGTCAGTATCAGTTTTCTCACACCCAGACTTCAGAAAGCCACTTCTCTTAATCTAATGCTTTTCTATTTGAAGCTGATGAGGGTGGTGTCCTTCAGAATTGCCTTTACAATATGTAAAATAAAATGGTTCAATCTAAGCAGCTTGGGCAGCTGTGTTTTGGACTTCTGGTTTTAAACTAATGAAGTGATGGACTTGGAAAAATGACTACTATCTACGTATACTGACTTTTTTTTATAAGGGATTTTAAAAAGAGCATTTTAAATTTGCTTAATTTTTCTGTGTAACTGTAATTATATGAAGTGAATTACCAATTCATGGAGAGTGTTGTGTTGCATTAAAAAATGATAAATATAAGGAAATTCTTTGCCATATTTTGTTAAACTAAATTTTAAAGGTGTAGATGACATGCTCATTTTCTACACTTTAATCTAAAAATCATTTAGCATAAACCTGTGTAATTAAGAAGCAAATATCTTTCCACTTTAATGTAAACACTGCGGCACATAATTTCAAAAATTATTTACCTACAGTAACTCCACATGTTTGGGACTATGCATAAGAGTCTATCTAATTTATAATTTTTTTTTAAGTTCGCTTCCTTTCACTACTTAAGCACAACTTGATAAACAGCTGCTTGAGATAAATGCATCATGGCCACAGTTTCTATTGGTCTTGTTTTTATAAACTTGTCAGCTGCTCATCAAGTGTATCAGTGGAATCAGGTGGCACACAGAAAACCTGTCAAGTGTGAAGCTGCAGCTCATCTTTCTGGACCTGCTTTGTAGTCACAAGGGTAAGCTGTAAGTTGACCTGACTATCAGAATCTCTATTACTAGTTTAATAGACAGCAGGAAAAAGAAGCCCAGTGCTGGATCATGTTATGTACACACCTTAGCAAATACTTATGTGGTTTAGGGCAGTGCTGAGCTGCTGATCCTGAGGGCTGCTAGAGCCCGCGGGAGCGATTTTGCTCAGAAGCCCCACATGGGAGAAAAAAGACATTACAGCAGATGCTCTCAAGAAGTGTCTTTGTCAGCAAGATTGATGCAGACACCAGCTGTGAGTGTCTGGAGAAGCTGGACTGCCTGCATCATCATCACAGGGGGGTAGGCTTTAATTAAGATGGATGTGCACCGAGAATAGCTAATCATTTTGTCACCATATTCACCTTGGAAAGAATTACAGGTTTTAAATTCACTCTGTGTAGCTGGGTGAGCTTTGCCAATCCACAGGGTAATTGATAGTTTCTTTTCTAATATAAGCTCTTTTAATGTTAAGAAATCCTTATAACTTACACTTTATTGCATCCAAACAGCTAGCAGTAATTAGCCTGACAGTCCCCTTTTTCAAACAATTCCTAATTGTCCTAAAATTATCTCCTTTTCTAGTGGCGCAATATGCTAAGAAAATAAATAGGTACTTTTTTTTTCCTGAGAATATAGGAATTCAAAGCCACAAGTAAATTGCCTTTTCTAGTAGATATGAAATTAGCATTAACAGTCAGGATTAAACCTTATGCTATAGTCATGCATCCATGACAAAATGGGATGATAGCTTGCCATGATGTGGAAGAGATCTCATAGTTGCATTTAATTTTTGCTCTTATGTAAGATTAGCTGTACCATACAGACCATAACAGCTAAAAACTCAGCTGAACACCCAAAGCTGGAGTTCCCTGTGTGCAAGGGCGTATGTCCATTTACTTGGAGAGATTTCTAGAAGTTTTGCATGATTATAGAACTTGCTGAAGATATCAGGGAGAGATTTTTAAATGCCATTTTGAAAACTTCTGCTAAATACAGTATAATACTCAAAAAAAAAATACGAAATCTATGTAGTTTTACACTGTACTTTTTGACCTGCCGTTACTATAAACCTGACATAAAAAACCCCACAAGTAATGGTCCCTCGCCAAGGCAAACAGCTCCAGTGCAGGCACATCACACAGCAGAGCAGGGAATCACTGCAAGCAGGGGGAATTTCTAGAGCCAGGGAAACTGCAGGAGATGGCCAAGAGCCATGTGGAGCCGGCGGCTTTCGCCCTGGAGCGGCTCCCTCAGCATGGGCTGAGTCAGCTGTTCCCACTCTCTCATAAGGGTCCCGTAGCCAGCACGGTGAACAGAGTGGCAACAGGGTGTAATGTGGGAGTTCACACAGGCAGGGTGAGCAAAAGGTCTCCCCTCCAACCATCTGGGAGCAGTCAACAGAGGCAGCGAACAGACCCAGTAGTTGGTGAAGAAGGGCATAAAGAGATCTTTTTATCCCCAGTCTTACTAATGCACACTCCCTCAGGTATGGTTCTGACACACTGCAGAGCTCATTCCCCTGTAGCTGCTGGAGTCCCTGCACCAGCCACGTCAGAGGCCTCCAACCAGCCAGACCTTCTGATGGTACATGTAGCTCTCCGAGTCTCTCCCTCAAAGGCAAAGAGCCTTGCAGAGAGATCTTGACAAATGAGAGGGCTGGGCAATCACCAACTGTATGAAGTTTAACAAATGCAAATGCCAGATTCTGCATGGGATGAGCCAAACCTGGATGTACGTACAGACTGGGGAATGAGACACTGGAAAGCAGTGCTGCAGAAGGGGACCTGGGAGTCCTGGTTTAGGGCAAATTGAATATGAGTCAGCAATGCCCTGGCAGCCAGGAGGGCCAACCGTGTCCTGGGGGGCATCAGGCAAAGCATCACCAGCTGGTCAAGGGAGGGGATTGTCCCGCTCTGCTCTGCACTGGGGCAGCCTCACCTTGAATATTGTGTGCAGTTTTAATCACCACAAAAGTAGGGCAATGAAGATGGTGAAGGGCCTTGAGGGGAAGTCATATGAGGAGTGGCTGAGGTCACTCGGTCTGTTCAGCCTGGAGGAGACTGAGGGGAGACCTCACTGCAGTTACAAGTTCCCCATGAGGGGAAGCAGAGAGGCAGGAACCAATCTCTTTTCTTTGGTGACCAGGGATGGGACCTGAGGAAATTACATGAAGCTGTGTCAGAGGAGATTTAGTCTGGATATTAGGAAAAGTTTTTCATCCAGAGGGTGGTTGGGCACTGGAACAGGGTCCCCAGAGAAGTGGTCATAGCACCAAGCCTGACAGAGTTCAAGAAGGGTTTGGACAGTGCTCTCAGGCCCATGGTGTCATTCTTGGGGCTGTCCTGTGCAGGGCCAGCAGCTGAACTTCAATGGAACTATATCGTGTTGGACTACATGGACCAACTTGAAAAGTGGCATCTTCTGCTTAGGCCTGCACTGATTTTGGCCTTACATCAGCCATGTGAGAGAAGATTCAGCCATCAAAGATAACTTGGACAGTAATTCTAAAAGTGTTCCTGTGTCACTACTTAATTCTATTTCCACCTCCTCTGCAGTAGAATCACAAAAGGGTTTAGGTTGAAAGGGACCTTAAAGATCACCTAGTTCCAAACCCCCTGCCATGGGCAGGGAACTTTCCACTACAACAGATTACTCAGAGGCTCATCTAGCCTGGTCTTGAACACCTCTGGGGATGGGGAGTCCACAAGCTGTAAGAAAATTTAAGACAGCTTGCTAAGCAGTTTTTACTGTGCTTACAAACAACACTGCAATGAACACTAGCTTTTAAATTGCTAAACCATCAAATGATGCTGGCTCCAGTTTGAAAGTGAGGCCTGAATTTTTCTGTCTCATTTAAAGCTGCACTGTTTACAAAAACCAAAGATTAACTCACATCCCATGCAGGGATGTGAGAGGCTGGGGGGGAGGTCTGGACAGAGTCACATAACACCCAAAAAGACCACAGAAAAGAAGAAGCAGGGGGAGAAACCTTAAAAGGGAGAGGAGGTAGCAAAGATCAGGCCTCATGAAAGGGATATCATGTTGTGACAATCTCTGTCCCTAAGGGACATGTCTAAAAGTCAAAGTCTAAATGTCAGAACACTGAAAAGAGGAAAAGAAGAGACAAAGGCTATGGAGAGGTATGTTCGTGTTGTGACTGTTCTGTACCTTGGACAGTACTTGACAACTCAGTTGCTTCTACCAGTGTGCAACAAAACCTTATGCAGAAAGTATACAGTATTTAATCTGAGGGTCTGTCTGAGATTTGGCCTTCCTTGATGCCTTAATGGAATTGCAAAACTTTTCCAACAACACACTGTTGAAGGTAGAGCCCGAAGTGGTCAGACACACTTATCACCTCCTGTGCAAAGGTACAAACCAAAATTGTCTTCTGAAATTGTCTAGCACACAGAAACAAGCAGATTAACCACGTTACAAATAAAGAATCTGAAACAGTGATAATCTGCCCAGCAGTTTCTTCTACCTGAGGAGAGACACTGGTGGTATTGCACCTGATTTCTCAAATAGCAACGGAACTAACCACTCAAGATATCTTTTGTTTATTCACTGAGAATGTTCAACCATCCAGAAAAACAAAAGCACCTTTCATTGTTTCTGTCTTATTTTCATTAGCCATGCAAGTTAGCAAGGTAGAAATGGGTGCATTGGCATTTAGGAAACACAGTAAATTCTTCCTCACAAGTCACTAAATGTTCTCTGAATGGCAATTCTCAATAGAGTCTGAGCAACTGATGTAAAGAGAAAATTGTCAATATTTTATTCTCCTATCCCATGAGCCATCTAGTCTTCTGGCTTTTTGAATATACATAGCAATTACAGATTTTTTAGATTTCACCTTTCCTGGAAAACTCAAAGTACACTCAGAATGATAAATGAATATGAACTTACAATCCATTTGTGGTCCCATATAAGTCAATGATCCCATTGATTGCAAACCAGAACAGAATTTCTTCACACTGACATCTAAAGAATATATCAACTTCTTGATTTATTCAGACTCTTATTAACCTTTTATGTAGCACAGCATTTCTGTGGGCTATTGCAGAAGGATGTAGGGAAGGAATGAAATAAGTATTTTGAAAACACTTTTTTTAAAAAAGTGATGTATTAGAATCATGATCATTTCCCTTTTAAAAACCAATGAAATATTCATGGAAAGGGTTGACACAGTTTTGAGTGTATCAAAAGAAACTAAACTCCCATCAGGCTTCAGGCAGAGCTTTTCATTCTTACCATCCGTTCACGTGTTCCTTCCATCTCTGTCCCTAAAGCAATAAAAATTATGTGGATTTTTTTTTACACTGGCAGCATACCTCCGGCACATAGCTTTAATGGTTCTGGACAATATTGGAAGAGTTTGCACTTTTCCTTCTCTTTTTATTTAAATTACAAATATTTGACAAACTGCTTCTATCCTGGAGGATTTCAAATCCCCTCAGATTTAAAACACAGCTCACTTTTAAAAAGCTGCTAACAGAGGAAAAAGTTGAACATTTGCAATTAAACCTGGGTTTATTGTTCTTTCATTGTTCCTTTATTATACTAAGGGTGCTTATATCAAAAGAGAATCTTAATTCCCTTGTCCTCGTTTATTTTTTAATTAGGTCAGTCTTCCCTTTCATATCCCGTTCACCAGCTCAGCCTCTAATGGCAGTGTCAGTTAGCAATCAGCTTCTAGGAAAAAATATAATAATTTAGTAATCTTCTAAGTAATGAAAAAAAAAACACACAAAAAATCTAAGCTTTTTAATTATCAGTCAATTTTTTATATCTAAGATGGTGAGATTCCCAAGGACCCAAATTAGGAACTGATTTTCCTTAGATCGTCAGTGGGGAGAGGAAGTTCTTGTAGTGAAAGGTTAGCACACGAGATCTACCACCTAAAAAAGCTGATATAAAAAGTCAAACAAAATAAAGGTGTAGTGCTGCTCCCTAAGAAGGGAAGCTCCCAAAAACATGTGTTCTGCCTGTCAGGGTTAGTAAATGCCTCTGGAGAACACAATTATAAATCTTACCTTGTTATTTTCTGACGGTTTTGATTGTTGCAGAAAGCACATTCGTGCCCATTCAGATACAGGATGTGTTCTGCTGTCACCTTCACTGCCTCCTCTCCAGAAATGCCAAATGCTGCCACATCTTTGAAGAGAAGCCAAATGTGAACAGTAGGTACAAAAGTTAAGTGGAAACTGTTCGACAAATCATGGAATCATACAATCATGGAACGGCTTGGATTGGAAGGAACCTTAAAGATCATCTAGTTACAATCATGTCATGGGCAGAGACACCTTCCACCAGACCAGGTTGCTCAAAGCCCCATATAACCTGGCCTTGAACACTTCCAGGGATGGGGCAGCCACAGCTTCTCCAGGCAACCTTTGCCTCACTACCCTCACAGTAAAAAATTTCTTCCTAATATCTAATCTAAACCTGACCTCTTTCAGTTTAAAGCCATTCCCCCTTGTTCTGTCACTACACGCCTTATACAAAGTCTCTCTCCATCTTTCTTGTGTGCTCCCTTGAGGTACTGGAAGGCCGCAATTAGGCTCACCCCAAAGCCTTCTCTTCTTCAGGCTGAACAATCCCAATTCTCTCATTCTTTACTCATAGAAGGGGTGCTCCATCCCTCTGATCAACTCGGTAGCCCTACTCTGGACTTGCTCCAACTTGTCCTTCCTGTGCTGGGGACCCCAGAGCTGGATGCAGCACTGCAGGTGGGGTCTCACCAGAGCGGGGTCAATGGGCAGAACCACCTCCCTTGACCTGCTGCCCACACTGCTTTGGATGCAGCCCAGTGCACATGGCCGAGTCATGCCCAGCCTCTCACCCACCAGCACCCCCAAGTCCTTCTCGCCAGGGCTGCTCTCGTTCTGTTCATCCCTAGCCTGGATTGATACTGAAGGTTGCCCTGACCCAGGTGCAGTACTAGCACTTGATCTTGTTAAACCTCATGAGATTCCCATGGGCCCACTTCTCAAGCTTGTCCAGATCCCTGTGGATGGCATCCTGTTCTTCAGGTGTGTCAACAGCACCGCTCAGCTAGGTGTCATCTCCAAACTCGCTGGGGGTGCACTCAAATCCCTTCATCATTAGTGAAGATATTAGATAACATTTGTCCCAATACAGATCCCTGAGGGACATCACTTGTCACTGATGTCCATTAGGACTCTGAGCTATTGACCACTACCCTCTGGATACAACCATCCCAACAATTTCTTATCCATCTAACAGTTTACCCATCAAATCCATCTCTCTCCAATTTAGAGAGAAGGATATTGTAGGGCACCATGTCAAAATCTTTACAGGATCCACATAAACAATATCTGGAGCCATTCCCTTGTCCACTAATGTTATTTCAGACAGAAGAGAAATCCTGAAATCAAAATCCTTCTAGCCCCTCCCCTTTGACTTCTCCTGAAAGTCGTTATGGCAAAGTATGTTTGTGGCAAGCCAGACTGCTGCTGGCAGAAGGGAATATTTATGTGATGAGCAAGAAAATCAGATATGAATGGGTTATGATGGGTTGTTTGTCCATGTCTTTTCTCCTGTTCCCACTGTTTGGTCTGCTTGTGGCTGAGGTGGCTTTTTCCCCCCTTCCAAATCCTTTCTGCTTTCTTCTACTTGTTCAAAGTACTACTGCAAGCTTGAGGGAGAGGGAGTCAGACCCTGAGAACAAGCAGAAGGGGACAGATAAAAATGGCTTTCTGCATCTGAAAGTACTTTCTGAGTAGCTCTGCAATGGAGAAAACTGTTTACTTACATATGTGCTACTTGTGCTGCTTACTTTAATTTCTTTCATTTCTGCTTTGCATTGACATTCAAGGCACACTGAGAAAATGAACTTTCCTTTTTACTAAAGAGATATAATAGAGCATATTTCCCTATATATCTAAAACAGAGACATCTGGAAATGAGAACCATGGTACAAGGAGGCCTTGTGACACTATTCCCATGACAAGGCTCTGCTTATCAGACTGAGAGATGCATTTCACATGTTGTAGTAATTTTGCAGTAAAAATTGCCACAGATGGTGTTAGTTTTTATGGAGTTTATGAGATTAGTATTTGGCTACAGATCAATCTCCATGTTTCCGTGATACCGAAAAGAGTGCAGAGATAGAGCAGCCTGAACAATCACAGACTTTTCTTAAAGGAGATTTTGTTCAGCCAATTTCACTACAACCTCTGCAGTAATATGGGGACTGGACATAGTGAGCTTTATAAATCCAGCTCCAATTTCCCCTCTAAAAGTAATCCTATTCTGCATCTGTAAATGATTCCTCATCATCTGTTGTTTCCCCACACACTGCTAATCCATGTATGGTATCACCTTTAAAACATATAAGCAAAAGGTACAACCCCTTGACTAGCAGCTTCTTTGCTCCCTCCCAGCACCCTTCTCCTTGTTGAGACAATCTTACTCCCCACCTCACAATATAGGTCTGTGTCCACCTTACCAGACCTTCTCTAATCACATAGAAATGTCTAAGCAAATAAATCTTAACCTCATGCATCATAAGAGTAAGGCAGAAAAAAGTGCAAAGCAATACTTTCTTTTTCTTTCTAAATTATTTGATTGAATTGTGCCAAAAAGCAAACTGAATCTTTAACTGAGCATGGTGTTGTGTGATGCTCAAAATGTTGGATTAAGTGATGGGGAGCACAGCATTCACCTCGCCAAAGCAGCACAATGAACACACACAGAGCTCAGTCACACAATAAGCATTAGGGGTGCTGCTGGAATGATGTATGAAGGACTGGGGTATAACACTGTAGGCTGGGAACTTGTCCTCAAATGGGGCATTTCTAAGCATAGGTGCCATCAGGAAGCATCGTACTGGCTTGTGCAACAGGTGTACAGCTGCAGCTAGGGGTACTCTACTATGAATCCATGAGTGTTAGATGCAAGATTGGATAAGTCAATTTAGGCAAGGTGCCTCAGGACAAAACAGCTCTGCAGAACCCGGTGCTCTGCACTTGCCACTTTGACTGTTTCCTTCCCAGATAAATCATAGGAAGAATTAGTTTATATCTTCTTGCTGGTTTTGTTTTGGTTGGTCTTTTTTTTTGCTTTCAAGTAGAGAAATGTAGTTTCTCCTTCTTGCTTTGAGAAAAGGGCCTCCAAGCATCCACACTGTGTGCATCTGTTGATGGTTCGAGAAATCTTTCAAGGCTTTCCCTGTTCCTCTTGGCCTTGCTCCTACTTGTATCCATCTGCACCCAAGCTACCCCTACCAGTGCATCACAGGTTTTTATTTTCTACCCTAGCTCCAGCTGCCAGGCCTTTACATATCCCTTTTGATTTTATTTATTTTCTGCACCCCAGTCCTTCAGTCACCTTCACAAAGACCTTATCTTAATTTTAAAGTATTCTTCATATATGAAATTTCCTCCTACATCCTTGAAGAGATCTCACAGAAGAAAGCAACTGAACGGTTGAGTGCAAGAAAGAGGAAGGGCAAAAATTCAGAACTCCATGCAGCAATGCAACTGTCTTTTGCACCTCAAAAGTGACAGGCCAGCCAAAGAAAATTGAAGCCTATGAGTCCAGATAGGTTTAACTCTTCATTTTGCAGTTCACAGTCATCAGGAGTCAGGGTCTGAGACAATCAAGACATATCTGTGCCGCCCACTGACCTTTTAGCCATGAATTCTTATAAGCTTTGCAATGGTGGAAGGATGCCCAGCACACCTTATTCTGGGTAGGATATAAGTCAATTTTACAACACATGGGTGTACATGCCACACAACACTAATTGAGCCAAAAATCCTTGGAGAAGAATACTGAAATCCTTGAGAATACAGCAGCATGTTTGAGGACTCTCACACGTGTGTAGAGGAAGTGTCCACGCCCTGTGGAACCCTACCACCCTTGCTAGTGCTGCAGTCCCAGTTATTTGGAAGCCAAAGCCAACTGAGATACTGCTACCCCAGCTATGTTCACATGTTCCTTTGCAGGACAGACCCAGCAACACCTGACGTCCATAAAGATTACCACAGAGCTAAGAGAGGCAGAGGACTGGAAGAGTAAGCGAAACATTAGCTCAGGCATAGCTCTAGTTTCTTTTTGTTCTCCACAGCAGTGAGCTTAGCTTAGACAGGTGTGAGTCTGCAAAACTGCAGCCCAGAAAAACTATTTCTTGTTTACTCCTGGCAAATACTAACTTCTTCTGTGATCTTAGACCCCATACAACTTTTATAATCGGACACTGCCGCAGCACTTGTGCCAAAATATGCCATTCTGAATGTGGCCTTTCACTCTCTTCACACAGTAGCTCTCTCAGGCAACTGCAAATGTCTATCAGCAGTTTTCTAATAAAGACATAGACACATTCTTTTAATGAAAATAATCTTTTCTAGCTGAGGAATCGTTCTAATTTCATCTGATTCGAGGGACCAGGCATATGTTGTTGAATCATGAAGACTAAATATTTGTTTTGACCACTTCAAAAATACCTTCGAGGCTAACTCGTTTGCCCAGCTCTTTGTTAAACAATTGCAAATGAGAAACATTCAAAAAATCACAGCCTGTTTGTGCATAATTTGTACACTCAGTGCAGAAAGCGCCATGTATCTCAGCTAAATCATTTGCAATGAATAATTCCACCATTTGGTACAGATGCAAAGCATTGGAAGTTTACAGAACATTATGGAAATGTATCTTCCGGCCTCAGGAGACAGGGGAATTTTAATTCCTGGCACTGAAGGCAGGCTTGAATGAGAATATGATTAAACTTTTATAACTGCTTGATGTTTTCTTGGCTCAATCAATATTCTTTTCAATAAGCCCTTGGCCTGTTTCGGAAGCACTGCCAATATTTGTTGTTGAGTAAATGTGGTTTTATTCTTCACTCCCACTGATCTGATCAACAGAATGACATTGATCACAACGAGCGCTGTGTTCAAACATTTTAAAACAATTTAATCTGCTCATGCAGGACCCAGGTTAGGTAGCAGTGCTGATTACAGCACATCTTTTAGTGGCTTCTGTTACAGATGGACATGCTTTGATACCACTTCCAATGTATCCGACTGCGATCATTCATTTGTGCAAGCTGGCAGGAACGGATGAGGTCACACGCAATGGTTGCTTCCCTTCCTTCAAAGGGAGATCAGATGGGACATGACAGGCAGTCATGCGTGCCTCAGGAGGACCAGCATCCTGGGGATAAATCCTGAGCCTTCCACACTGGTGTGTGTGAAAGCACCCAGGGGAACTGGCTATGAATATTTAGATGTTAATACTGTCAAGCAGGGGGATGCTAGACTAGAACTGTATATGTGCTTACAGCCTATTCACCAATGTGCCACCAGCATGCACAAAACTGTGGGCAATTCACTTAGCTCTGTGCCTTGAGCTTTCTATCTCTCAAGCAAGGTTAATAATTCTCGCCATGTTTTGTGAAACAGTTTGACATCTGTGCAAGAGGCATGATGTGACTGTTGAGTTGTGGCATTTGTTCAGCACATTGGTGACACTCAGTTCTTTGCCAATCCAAGCAGGAGCTACTTCCACAAAATGCCAGAGGGAGTGAAGGGTTTGGAGCAAAATTTAACCCAGACAGTTTCAGCAGAGGCTGAGAACTGAGGAAAGTGGTGAGTAGTGAAAGGGAAAAGAATCACTCATTCATTTTCAAGGAAATTCTCATCCTTTGCTTCAATGATAGTACAATGCTACTAGGTCAGATTCCTGAGGTTTGTGCCCTGAGCCCTCAATGATTAAAAATTATATTTGTTCTCACTTCTCCATTCCCACACGTGATGGAAAAGAGCATTGACCATTTCAAGGTAATTGCTGTCCTAGTAATTGCTTGTTCCTCAATTCACAGACATGGTGGTTGAACGTGGGACCTGCCTTTATAAATGAGCTTACAGTCAGACATATTTCAGTGACCAGAAGGCTTCAGAAATAACCAGCTTCTGTAGGCTGAGTCCCACCAGCAGCCAAGCACCCACATGCACCCCAGTGGGGCAGGGGAGAGAATAGGAGGAGGAAATGTAAGAAAACTCAAGAGTCAAAATAAAGAAAATTCAGTAGGTGAAGGAAAAAGGGAAAACCCCATGAAAATTAAGTGATGCAAAGGCAACGATTTGCTACTTCCCACAAGAGAGGTCTCCAAGCAATGGCCAACATGGAAGTAAAAATCCCTCATTTTCTTCTTCCTCTACCGCAGTTTTTATTGTTGAGCGTAATGCTATATGGCATGGAATATCCCTTTGGTCAATTCAGGTCAGCTGTCCTTCTGGGTCCCCTCCCAACTTCTTGCATAGATCCCGCCTAGTCATACTCACTGGAGTGGTGGAGGAGCAGGACAGTGGGGAAAAAAGAGAAAGCCTTGTGTTTGCAAGAACTGTTCAGCAATAGCCACATAATAAAAGTCTTATCAATACCATTTTAGCCACAAATCCAAAAAACAGCACCACAGGGCTGCTGTGAAGAGTTAGATTCATCCCAGCCAAACCCAGTATACTAGGAAAAAAAATTAAAATAGCAAAGTCCCATTCTGGCAGAGAACTGATTAGACTGGAACTAATAAAATTACTCAGAAACAAAATTACATATGCTCTTGACAACTGAGGGCAGTACACAACCCTCAGAAAACAAACAATCCAGCTAGCACAGCCTTAGAGCCTGCTCAAATGTGCTTCCAGCAGGCCTGCACACTATTTTCAGAAAGAGAGAGCTAAATAATGTTACTCAACCTAGTACTGTGTTTGGGAACTCAGCAAAGTATTTGGCTTGACAGGCAAGATTTTTGATGCCTTCCTGATGGCCAACTGTGTCTGGTTTTTTGTTTTGTTTTCTTCTATGCTTTATATAAGCAGAGTTATGGAGTGGTTGGGTGTGTTTAATTATGATAAGGTTTGGAAACATTTGTCTGTTTAACAGACACTCATGCAGGGGCTGCCTTATGTGAGGAAACTAATTTATGACTTTGGATGGGGTTGTGAGCAAGGAGGAGTAAAATACTGCTTTCTCTCCTACCTCTTGGAGAGCAGGGAAGGCAAGGCTCCTCACAGAGGTGATAGCACACAGCGACTGCTGCAGCACCTGGCCTGTGCTGACTCGTTTACTGTGGTGTTTTCCTGGGATGCTCACGCTTCCCTTTTACACAGGCAGCCAGCTCTTCTGTATGCCTACAGCTACTACCCTCTCCTCACTTCTCAGTGTTTTTGTACAGTCTCTGAATCCCTAATTGTATTCACTGACTTGACACAAGCAGAGTTTCTGGAAAACAGCAGTTATTTTACGCTTTCATACTCTGTTGTACAAAGGGTGAGAGCGGCATGCAATCCGGAAGAAAAATACTGAAGAGAGATGAGTTTGTCATTTCAATAGTCAACGTGATGTTTTGGCTGTATCTGAAGATCAACATTTACAGAGAATAGATGTGTAAATTGCTTTTTATATGGTTCTTCAGAGGTTGTTTTCAGAAAATTATTTATTATTCCAGATGCCTACATAGTCATAGATATTGACTGACTGGAAAGAGTTCAGAGCAGAATACTAAAAATGATCACTTAGTGCAGATGTTCTGACCTATAAAAAAAGTGATAAAAAGATTAAAAGCATAAAATACAGCTTGAGGCTGGACTAAGTAATGAGCTGGAGAGGACACAGCCCTCTCCAAATACGAATAAACAGCATGAATAAAACAATTACATATGGCAATAAACCACAGGGTAAACAATGGCACACACAACTCAGTCCCAAAAATTATCTTATACAAGTCAAACTAATCAAAGAATAGTTGAGGTTAAATCTCCTGTCAAAGATTTCTGCACAGATATACTCAATAGAAGTGCTGAAGATGGACAGAACAGAAGACAAACTTCTAGCACTACACAGGCACCAAAGAAGTTTTCTTCTTGAAATGTGTGTGTTTCTGCATCATATTAACATATTCTCTTATAATGGCACAATGTTCACTGTTTACTTAGTCATAAGATTAAAAGAGGGTGACTGTCTTCAAGCTGTAGGAAATTTCCTGCTGACAGCAACGTGCCATTTCCCAGTGGCAGAGCAAGAGTGAGAACCCGTCTAAGAGCAAAGACTCTGAAGTCTGGCTGTGTACTGACTGTGCGACCGGAACATTTTCACCTCTCCACTGGTACTGTCCAAGATCCCTGCTTCCTCATGGCTGTTACAACCTGGTTTAGAAGCTCCATGCTTTACCAGGTGTTACACTTTTATTTCAGGCTTTTGATTCTCTGGTACGTTAACTTCCCATTTGGAGAAAAACTACACACTTTTCTCTAAGAGACTTCTCTTAATTTGGTGAGAATATAGGGGTTTTGGCAAAAAGGGTTTAACAGAAATAATATGCAACTTCACAAAAGTATTACAACAGGTTACTGAAACTACCAAGCATTGCTATAGTAAGGGAACCTTTGTTAAACCCAGCAAACACAAACTTAAGTGAACTACCCATAACTTAAGTGAAGTACAGACAAATTGCCCACAGGAATAAAGGAAGAGAGATTAAGAGAAGGAAGAATAGAGAAAGAGAAGAGAAAAACACAATTACTACTATAAAGGTCACATCTTGACAGGTAAGGAGGGCAGAGGCCAAGGGGGATGGACACCTCATCCCTGTCTACTCATAGACTCTGGCTATTGTGGCCATTCCCCCTAGGTGGGACCTTTGGCTCACCGCCACTCACTGTCCCCCCAGCCAAGGTGAGGGGTGCCACAGACAATTAGAGGCTCCAGGGGGTGCAATGTGGGTGGGCCACCAGGCAGCCTTACTGATTGCTCAGCCGGGTGGCTTTCCCTGCCAGGTGCTCTGCATGGTTGCACCATGTTGGCTCCAGGCCCAATCCTAGCCCTTCCCCCCTCCCCAGACAAACACACAGGCAACAGTTTATCGAACCCATCAATCAAATAATCCGGTGAGATATGAATCCAGTCTCTGACAACGGCACATAGCACAATTACACCTGTACAACACAGTCACTTCCACTCAATGAGGACTGCAAACTACTACTCCCAGTACTCAGCTTATTCATGACTTCAGAAATAGTTTCATGATAAGTATCTTTATTGGAGCAGAACTGAGACAAGGAATTTGTCTCAGGTGCTGCATCAACACAAGACAAATGGGAAGCCCCTGTTAATTTACAATCTCAACAAGTAAGCAAGGGATGACGAGCAGCAGACACAAAAAGGACTACAGAGGAACGTTAAGAAAAAATAGGTAATTTTGGTCACACAAGACAAATTAACAGCTGCTGCTTCCTATAGGGATGTGTAGGGACCTTACATCAAGGTTTTAACACCATAGCTCTTCCTTGTTTTCTTTCTTCTGCTTGTCTAAAGTTTGATGCACTACCTTGCTTCACAGTCTACATAAATGCACCCAAGCATTAGCTAGTTTTTGTTGACTTTGTGATTCCTAAGGTCATAGAGTTTGAAATTTTTGGTTATATATTATCAAATCTACCAGTTACTGCTGGTTTAGGATAGTCTTAATGCACAACTGCTGAATGTCACTCTCATTTTCTCAAAGGGGTGGTAGAAGAAATTCTTTGCAATTGAGCGCTCCTGTCACTCTCTTGAGGTGTAGCATGAATTCAAAACAGCCAAAAGTATCTCCTGGATAGATTTGCCGAAAGACTGATCTTCTACCAATAAAACTGACATAACAGGTTGGTGATTACCTCAAATATAAAATGCATAGGCGGATACTTATATTATTTCTAGTATAAAAGTACCTATTAAGGAATTCAAAGACATTAAGGTTGTAAAATGAGTGAGTCCTAAGCCAGGAAATGTCAGAGAAAAGTAATTCATCACATCCTATGTGTGCATTGTATTTCAATCTTTAGTTCAATCAAAGCACTGCAAGGGGATAGTAAAACACCACAATGAAGGCCATGATGACCCTAAAACCTATGGTAAAAAATCTCAGAGACATTACAATATGCTTTTTTTTCCCCACAAGAAACTTAATGGTGTATTTTTTCCATGCAGTTAGCACTTTGTTGAAAGAATTGAATAGCTGGTTACCCAATACTTTCTTTTATCCTTCTTTAAGTGTGAGGCATCAGGTCTTTTTCTTCACGTCATGTAAAGCTTGTCCGAATATATATATAAACTTAACTTGTCTACTAATAAAATTTCTACTACTATTCCAAACTATGCCAATGTTGAAAGTATCACAGAAATTATTTTTCCTGTATTCAGGGGAGTAAAATTAGTAGTATATTTTACCTATGGAAAGGAAAGCTTATAGGGACTCAGTTCAAACTACTAAGTGCCCACAGTTTTTGTCAAGTCAATCTGTGATACAGAAATTCTGATTTATTCATGGTAGTTACACTTTATTTATTATTTTCAAATCTTAGGAAGTTTATATGAGTTTATAATAGATTTTTCATATATTCAAGGTACAGCTCCCATTAAAGTGAATATAAAGTGCTGAGAGCTTCTGCAAATCCACTGCCAGGTGGGTATCAATAAAATAAAGAATAGGCAATTAGGTGATCATCAGTGAGATTCTAGCAGGTTTTTTAGATGATTTGTCCTGCATTCATCATGATGGGAGAAGAGTGACAAATATAGGAGTGAGATCTAGTCTGTCAGCTTGGAATTACCACACTCATCTCTCCTCTTCCTGCAAGCTGAAATCAACACTTCACTAATGTTCTGGGTGGCTTGCTCACCACACACACACGTGATTTAACCACTGAACACAGGGGTTTGTGCCGTGGTGGCAGAAAAAGGGTAAGGCCTTAACGCAGAACCAGAAAAAGGGCACGACCTAACAGAAATAAGGTAAGGCCTCAGTACACAACTTGTCAGCTGTGAAAACTTCACAAACCACGTAAGAATGCTTAAAAATGGATGAACTGATACATTTCTCTTTAGGTCTGCCATTTAAAAAATAACATTTACTATATCTGAATAAACAGTAAGTAGATAAATACAAATCAGCTTTAGACAAGAAGGCATTATGAAAAACACATCTCTGTCTTTACATCCGCAGAGTGGCGAAAGCCTTCATCATGGGAGGCTCTAGGGGACTTGACGCGCTGGTGGCATTTTGTTGTTTTTAAAATCTTTATTTATAGAAAGGGAATGAAAACTATTGGGGAGGAACGGGATGATGTCCACAGTATCAATGCTCGTGGGCAGGTCACGCTTTTGGTCGGGCCGGTTCCAGCGCCCCTCACAGAATCTGACCCCAGGAGAGTTTCATCCGAGCGCTTCTGACTTCTCCTCAGTGGCCTCCAGCCTGGAACGCTACGGGACCAGTTGGAGTGACTGGGAAAGGCGTGACTCATGGCAGCCACTTCACATGAAATTCCCCAGCCCCGAGTCCTCCGACCGTCTCTGCCGAATCCGACAGGAAGACAACGCTTTGTACAGCTCTCCCTAGAGCTGGCCGGCCGGCGACCCCAAGGCGCCCTGACCGCAGGCAGGCCCTTGACATCTATTTCACATGAAGTGCCCGTCCCAGTTTTTTAAACGCTGGTGCTCTGCCCACGCCAGGGCAGCGCCGCGGGGCAGGAAGTTCCCGCTCCCGGCTCCGGCCGTCGCTGCCCCGCAGCCAATGGGAGCTCGCGCCAGCCGCCGTTGCCAGGTAGAACAGCACCTCGGCGCCCAACCCGAGGCGAGCCCTGCGCCCACCGCCGGGAGGAAGGGGGAGCGGTGGGCGGGCACTCGGCAGATCAGACAGCCAATCAGAATGAGGAAGGCCGCCCACCATGCGAGCAGGAGCCAATGAGAGGCGGCGGGCGGGGGGGCGGTGCGCGGTTTGAATTGACGCGGCGCGGGCGGCCCGCCGTGGCGGCGGGGCTGGGGTCGGTCCCCGTTCCGGTCGCGAGGGGAGCGGCCCCGCCATGGATTTTCATGTGGATGCGGAGCTGCAGGAGCAGCTGCGGCAGAACAGTGCCCGCTTCAGGGCCTCCTTGAATCGCATCCTGGAGCGGGTGAGCCGTTGCGCCCGGGAGGCCGCGGGCTCCGGGCGCCGTGCCGAGGCGGGCGGGGAGGCGGGGGCGGCCCTGGTGCCTTGGCGGGGGCCAAAAGCAGCCGTGAAATCTGCGCTGTGCCTTGGCAGGAGGGGGCTGGCCAAGGGTCCGCTCCCGCAATGCATCCATAAAACTGAAACCCGGGGCTGCCAGGCTTGGATGAGCGACTTATGATAATCATAAGTGCGAGCTGACTTGACAGTGCACTTCGCCCCAAATCGCTGGCGCGAGATGAGCTATTTTCTATGAAGCTGCGGGAAGTGGGAGACTCCCTCCAGGAATCCTCCTCACTTCAGAGCTATTTTGTGTTAAAGGTGTGGGAATGGCACGCCTCCACCCGGAGATGCGTGTGTTTATCCAGGGGTGTAAGCTTCCCTGGGCAGGGAGACGTCCTGTGCTGGCACGTGGCCGGGTCTGGCTCTAGGACGTTTTCCTCGTCGCGTGTCGGATTGGATATTTTTACATGTCGTGAGCTGTAGCTCTATGGGGCTGCTTTCAGCTACTACAGACCAAGTTTGGAGGAAACTGTAAGAGAGGAACTGAACCACTTTTGAGAAATCTCTGATGCCCTTTTTTGTCATTCCTGGCTATGCCTTGGAATTGAATGGCCTGCATACATGCTTAAACTATACCTGTTTCCCCTAGGAATCCTATATTTCCAAATTGCCAACTTCTGACTTTGGCCAATAAACCAGCGCACTGATAATTTCTTGTTTTGGATAAAACAAAATTGTCCTAAAAACAATTGTTATAATATGTGTTAAAACCGTCGCTTTAATCATTTATTCTAATATTTAATGGTCCTTTTTATTTAGTATAATCATCCTTTTGAAGATGATTACCTTGTTTCCATGGAAACTCTCACTTATGATACACCTGATGGTAAGAACTTCTAAAAGCTTCAATATTTATATGCTGTGTATTTAGACTTGCTAAAGAATGCAACTGTTGGCAGCTGTAGAACCTTTAAGTGCAACAGATATTCAGTTTTGTTCACTTAGGTAAGACATTTCATATGTAAATTTTGGTACATGTGTAAAGAGTTTACTTTTGTGTGCCATTTTAGTCCATTGCTTGCTCCATTTTAGAAAAGAAGAGAGTTATTAGGAAAGTTCAGGATAAAAATGGTTTATGTTTGGATGGCTTGTAAGAAGAATAATCAAAATGGAGAAGACAACGGAAGGAATGGAAATATTAGCAGGAGTTGATGTGCATGAATGGATTCTGTAGTTTTATCTCCACTTAGTATTCTGAATACCACTCTGACGAATTTCTGTTATGCCAAAGGTCAGGGTGGACTAGGAAGTTAGTATCTTTAACTTTTCATTGAGTGCTCCCATGTGGCCAGCATAGATCTATACCATGTTGGGCCATCTCATTGTAATGGTTGATCCATTAGAGAGAGATAATGCTTATGGAAAGCTTATTGTGAAAAAAGCTGTTGTTCTAAAATATGTTGCTCAAGGTTTTAGTGGGACTTGTGACTTAAGAACTTGGTGACTTTACTGGGAAATGAAATGTTCTGCCAGTTTTTATTATCACTGACATGAGGGTTATGATATGTAAATTGCCTTATTAATTCTTGTAGAGTAGGACTTACTGGACATGCACAGGAAGTACTAACAGTGCACCAAGGGCTTTTACAGACTGGGAAGCTTGCACTGGGAGAGGGAGGAAACATTCATACAGTATTGTAATAAACAGTTTTGGATTGGTAAAAGCTTGGTTATGCTTTTGGTTTAGTAACCTCTATTCAGTATGGAATTAATATGAACCTCAGTCTTGTAAAGCCTTCATTATGGCTTTAAGTAACCTCACATACCATGTAGTCTGCATTCATTAGATGAAATCTAAAAAGTAAAAGAATTTGTCTGTAATGCTCTTTGAATTTTAGCTCAGGGTTTTCAGACTCAGTGCGTCTGATTATTTTTTTTCCTTGCCTGATCTCACAATTAACTTGAAATTACCATATTCTCTTGGTTTGTTTTCCTCTTAAGTTTTTATTTCTGCAATTGTGTTGGAGGCTATTCAGATTTGATAATGTTTTGTTACTATGTCATATGTTCTTAAATATCTATGTCTATTACAGTGATGTTTGGTATGGATGGTGTTAATATTGATATTTCTTGCTATTTCTAGGACCAAAAAAATGGGGAAATGTGTCAACCAAGAATATTAAAAAATGGAGAAAGGAAATACTTAAGGTATCTAATAATATAGACCTGCTATGCAGTCAAAATGCAGCAATATTTCTTTATATATAAAGACATATATTTTTATATATATATATTTAGTATTACATTCTAATCTTGCTGTGTCATATAGTATTTTTAAGATATATTAATTAATGAGGTCAACATCTGCTTTATAACAGGGATTTAGGATAGTTTGGTTAAGATTTTCAGATGATATAGACTAAAATAGATGACCATCTATCGGTGGTTAGCACAACTAGTAAACCGGGAAAATTTTTTTTGTTTTTAAATTGCTATCTGTTGGGAACACGTACATTTGGATCTCATCAGAAGGTTGTCATTGAATCAATTTATCTCTGTTCAGGTAATCAGCTCTTCAGTTCCTCGGGGCTTCCTGGTTTCAACTTTACGTTCTTTTTTGTTTTTTCCCTGTAAAATAATGCTAAAGTAACTGAAGTATCTTTGCAGTCTCACCACTCACTGTGTCAGGCTAAAGGCACTACCTCTGTAGTGTGCCTTGGTAGTTTACACAGGAGCTGTTCTGAACCCCACAGGGTGAGGGGGTGAGGGATGAAATTCAGTCTTAGGGAAAAAGAGTAGATTTAATGGAGACAAAAAAGGGGCTGTATTTATGATTCCCCCTCCTTTCCACCCCTGGCAATACCTTGTGCGTAAACTGCTAAGCGTTGCTGCACAGCTTTACTGTCTAAATCCATTAAGGACTGCAAGAGAAATTCTCTTTCTTAGCCTCTTATGTGGGCCAATGTTATGTTCTTGTATTGATTTTAACAGCAACAGTGTGGAAAAAAGTGAATGATCAGGCAACTTTTACTCTGTACTTGTGGCTTTTCTGGCAAGACCATGGGAAATCTGAGGGAAATTTAATGGTTTTTTAAGAAGTGTCTAGTTGTGGAATATACCAAAGTAAATAAAGGCAATGATTAAACTAATTCTGCTATTCTAAGATTATTCTGACTTTTTTTCCTATTTCTAATTGCAGCATAATAGAAGAAGTCGAAGGAATGCAGGTAAGGGTTAAAGAAAAGGTGCTATAAATCATCTTATCCAAAGAGTCTTGACGTGATAGAAGACATTCTGGGTTTATGCTAAACTCTTCAGGATACTCACTGTTTTTTGTGGGGTGAAACCACCCAATAAATCAACAATACTTATGTTTGTAAGGGTTCAGAAATGTAATTTAAAATGTTCAAGATGAGTAAATGCATTATAATTGATGTTGCTATCATAACAAGTTGATTAAAATATCAATTTTATATGATAGTTAATCAAAGTTGATTATCAATTAATCAAAGAACTTTTTGTTGTGCTTGTCAGTTTTGTCAGATGTTCATTGAATCTAAAAATTCCAGCCCTGATTTTTGTACAAGTGGATAAATTTGAATGTTGCTAGCTTTTTGAAAATAACTAAATAAATAGGCATATCAAAAAATATGTATTAAAAGAATCTCGTGAGTTTGCATGATGAGCTATCAAAAATGTAGCAGGTTATTCTGTATACTGAATGAATCAGGCTGCCTGCAGGAAAAGGCAGAGTATAGTTACTTTACTAGAGATCGAGTATCATGATGGAAGACAAACTGCACAACGAAGTGTAATTATGATACTCTTGGTGAGGGGGGTTGGTGTGACATGTGAACGTTTTCTCTGTTCTGAAAAGGAGCTGTATGTGCCAATAAAATATATATTTCCCTGGGATAAGTGATGGGGGGAAGTTTTCATGTGTAATACAGTGAAGGTATGTTGGGCTTTATTTTCTTAAGGTTTTGACATGGTTTTTTTTCAGTGTTGCTTATTTTATGTTGCTTATTCATCTGAGAAACTTTTATACTGAACACCTGAGGACAAAACACAGCCTTGCTACTCTCTCTGTACAGTGTTCAGGTATAGCCTTTGAATCAGCCTAAGAAATTTGAATGTAGAGCTGGGAAATAAGGGTCTGGTACAAAAAGATTCAGATGGTCCAGACTTTTGCCTCTAATCGCCCCATTTGGCTGATGGGGCTGAATAGTACAAAAAAAAAATTGTCTATTATCTGCAGTAAGCTCAAAAAGAAAGTTAGGTTTTTCAAAGATATGGTATTTTAAGCCTTTTACAGGAAATATTTCGCTAATCTTTTTGTTTTGACCAAGGGTCTGAATGAATGCCTTAGAAGTTCTTAAATGAGAAATTTACTTAGAGTTCTTTAATGCTTTGAAGGCTTGATCTAATTAATTTCAAATTTATTGTGTTGCATTATAGATGAGGTAGAGAAGCAAAAAAATTGATAATATATATATTTCCAATTTTTTATATAATTTGAGCAATGTCTTTAATATTGTATTTAAGTTATCTAAGGGATGAAATATCTAAATATTGCAGTTGGGTGAATAGCTATAGTGTTAACAGCTTTTAAGAAAAAAACCTGCATTGATACATTTATATTTCCATATGCTATAAAAGGTAGAATCTCATAGATTTTGTTCAGCTTAAGAAAACTATATCTTGCAATGACATTTTTAATTTACAACACGAAAGTACACGAGTAAATGCTTGAACTGGCTGATTGTGGTTCCTGCTAGCCTTAAAAAAACCCCAAAAAACTCATGTGTCAACAACCCCTAAACAAAAACCAAGAAAAAAATTCCCATACTTCTATGGATTATTAAAGCTAATGTATAAATTATACTGTTAGGTGGGCCTGATAAGTGCTTTCAATTAAGATACATAAAGTTCTGTGCTATTGTGAACATTAAGCAATCTTTTTAAGACTCAAATACTTATCAATGAACCCCTCCCCTTGAAATACAGCTTGTGCTATTTTTTCCAACTCACAATTCTGAGTTTTGCTGGAATTGAGTTTTAGTATTTGGATCGAACGTCCAGTACCCCCACAAAGTTTCACTGATTAAAATGACAATCCTTTGAGTGGTGGTTGGTTTTTGGTTTTTGTTTTGTTTGGTTTTTTTTTTATATGGCAGTTCTCAGTAAGGGAGGACCAGGTATGTTAAATTTCAACCTCCAAGAGCAGCAATATTTGTCATATATTAGCCACTTCAAAGGCTTTCTTTCCTTGAAAAATTTTTTTGAAACACAACACCCTTTGTGGTGTTTCAAACATCTTACTCAGTAAATGATTTCACTTGGACAATACTGTGTTCTTCTAACTTCCTGTGTTCCCAATCCAGATATATTTGGAAAATGCACTACTCAGCTTCTAAAATAATGCATTGTTAATATATTCTGAATATATTTCTGCAAAATAGCGAACAGACGTTTCCAGAGAAGGTTACAGCCCGAAGCCAGAGCTTTCTAGTTATATAATATGCTTCATAAATTTTATATGAGAGAGTAGTTTTATTGCCCAGTTTCCTACTGATTGGAAAACTGTACTTAGAATAGTTGTCAGTGGTCTGTGTCCAAACTGAAGGGAAACATTAGGAATTTTTTTCCAGGATTCGTCCTGTGCAAGTTATTAGTTTATCTTTCTTTAAGTAAATAGTAGAGGAGAGGATACCCTTAATTTAAGTCTCAGACGATACAGAGTATGGTTGACCCCTGGGAAAGATGGTCTGAAAACTTTGGGCTAAAACTTAAAGTAAACTTTGTGTAATTTCATGCAAAGAAGTTCAAGTACTGGACTTATTAGTGAATAATCAAGTACAGGAAGAGACAATTTTGAAAGCTGGTTGTGCCAACTGAGAATATCACTCTGTTGTAAAAATAGCATACTCTGTGCTAGAAGATGTGCACAGGTACCTAGCATGTAAAACAGAAAAAACAGGTTTTCTGCCTTGTTCAACAGCAATAAAGCATGTGGTGGAGTACTTTGGTTTGTGTTTCATAGTAGCCTGTCTGTCTGGAGTGGGTCAGAAAAAGAAACAAATTACTAGAGCCACTGGTGATAGAACATAAATGGAGCGAAAAATAAAAGAATTAAAAAAAAAAGAGAAGTTAAATATTATAAAAGCTTTTCAAATTTAAACATAAGGAAGTCCCAAAATCCATTTCTTGAAGATGGAGTTGCTCTTAAGAATGGATTGGACTTCTAGAGATACATTAGTTGTAGTTGTTCCTGCTTTAAAATGTCAGAAGCAATGGATAACATCTTTAGATTCCTTTCCATATGCTTTAAGCCCTTAGAAAATGGGAAATCTTTACATGTTTTCTTGGCACCTATTAAATAACACAAAGTGTTTGTAGGACTAAATAATACTTCTGTGCCTGAGTTAGGGATAAGTTTTCTCACCATGTGACTGAAAAAAGTAAATTGCTTGTGATATTTGACATCAATATATCTGGAAGCAGAAATGCAGAAAAAACCCAAGGATAACAAAGTCTGGATGAAGCTGAAACTTGTTTAATGACCGTCTCGAGTAGGATAAACGTACCTGCTAAAGCAGGTGTATTATTTCTGTTATTTACATCCAAGTTTACCACATGCATCCAATCATGAGAAGTCTCACTACAGCTTTAGTACCTTCAGAGTCCTGTGTTTGGACATACAGATCTGTTTGGATAAAGGTTAAATTTCTGTATACAAGCTTGAAGTTCTAGCTTGTTTTAGATAAATTTTTTTAACTTTATCAAAGCAGTGGTTACAAATAAACCTTTTTTTGGCAACACCAGAACAGTTTTCAGTCTGAGTAATTTTAGTGGCATCAATATCTAGCTCAGCGGCTAATTGTGAAATAACCTTATGTGGAAATCACATTTATTTGAAGATATCTTCTTCTCTGTGGGTCTAATGCTTTGGGTTTTATTTATATCTAGTTGACTTTTGATAACTAAAGAAGAACAAAATATAGATTTAAATGTAAAAAGGGGAGATCTCGGCCAAATTAGACAGATCTTACAGTTCTTATTTTTCCTACTTCTTATGAAATAAATAGGGGGGTGGGGGGAAACAACCCACAAAGATTGTGAATGGGTCTATCTGTGCAGGAAGACATACACAGCAGTTTTAGAAGGCCCTCTTCCCAAAAACTAAAAGGTGCAATAAAGGTTTGGGACTCTATCCTCAGGCTTCAGGAGTAGTCTTTTCCTTTTCAACATATGCCAAGGAAAATGCACAAAAAGTTTGCAGTTGTCTTCCTTTTGTTCAAGTGATACCACCTGATAAAGGGGTAAATTTTATTTTCTGTGGTGCTTCAGAGTTTAAGAAGAAAGCAATATGGTGTATGTACATCTGATCAGAATTAGTCTCCCATATTTGGCCAAAAACATGTTCTGGCACTTGCCTATTCTTTGTTTGAGTCCTATGCATGTTCTCTGTTGCATATTTGTGTTAAATATTTTTAAAAATAGAGTATATACAAATGAAGAATTAATGAGTTCAGGTACCACATTGAATACCTATCGAATTGTAATAGAATTATTTCTTTTCCTCACGTTCATGCCAAGAAACATCAAAGCAACGGATCAGTGATTTTGAAGGTGGACATTCATCGGTACATCAGGTATGGGCAGCACGTTACATCTGCTTTTAGGGAGTGCTCCCAGGCCAGGTTGGATGAGGCTTTGGGCAATCTATTCTGTTGGAAGGTTTCTCTGGCCATCTCAGAGGGGTTGGAACTAGGTGATCTTTAAGGTCCCTTCCAACCCAAACCATTCTATGATTCCATGACAGCCTCTTTGGGAAAATGTATCTACGTAGTCAAAAGCTAAGAAATTAATCATGAACAGGTGGTCCTGTACAATGATACCAGCCATGGATTTTGGCTGAATTCTACTCTTCCATTTATTTAAAGAGAGAGAGAGAGAGTTGGATATAGGCTTTTAACCATCAAGTGTCTTTTTAGTTACGCATTATATGGATCAACCTTTTTTAATTATTATTTGTAAAATCTGTGTAGTCTAGAATAGCTTCTTTTGGCTCCTTATTTTTTAAGGAGAAAATATTCAGCATTTGAAGAGTGATATGGGCCATCTCGCTGGGCACCCGTAATTATTTGTTCTCTATAGATAGTAGTTAAAATTGTCTCATTTTATTGATACCATTTCAACCCACTATAAATTAATTTTATGATTGCACTGGACAGAATAGATTTAGACTTTTTTAAAAAGAAATTCTGAGGAACATGATGTCAGATGTAGATGGTAAGTATTTATGCATTTTATTTTATGCCACTATCAAGACTTCTACAAAATAGAGCAAGAAAACTATTTGAAATATTATGTATAGATTGTTTGAAGTAAACAATTAAGCATTGTTCAAAGTAAGCAGTTAAGAAACTTTCCATATCCATTGGAGCACAGAAAAAATCCCCGGTACATGCTAATTTGGTGATTAGAATTCATCTCTCAACTGTTTTTTGTGCTTGTTGGATAATAGCTACTTCTTGCATTGTTTGTCTTAATAAAGAAGAGCTGTGAAGAAAACAGTTTTCCCCACTGGCTACTGAGATAAGAGTCAAGGTAAATTTGTGTACAGATTTGTGGATAAAGATGGTGTCATTTGGGCGAAGTTTATGCAATATGACTGCATTTGTTTCACCACCACCACCCCCCAAAAACAATTGAGCAAGCAGTGAAAGCAGAAAATTCTAGAGGTTAGTTAATATAGCTTACACTACCATGTATTAAAATTCCTTTCATTGTGCTTTTAAGGAATCTGCTGAGAACACTCAAATGGATACATCTGATATAGGTGGGTTTTTTAATTTACTATTTATCTATCTTTTTCTTAACTTTTTGAAAAATATTGCAAATAACTTTTTCATCATTTTCTAATATAGTAAAAATTATTTTAATACATGCTCTGTACCCTTTCAGCAAGTAGTGAATAGGAATAGCAAGAGCCTGAAGTACTGGTAGTACTGTGAAATCAATATACACGTTCCTCTGAAATTTCAGTTTTGAATCCCTGATATGCTGGAAAGCCAATGTGGAATATGTTCAACTGCCTTTCCTTAATAAAGGAACAGTGAAACAGGAACCTCAGCGCAGGTGGCAATAGAAGTTTTATTAATAATTGCGATTATACATTAAATACTACCGATGGGATAAACACAAGTTTGCATTCAGTTGCAAAAATTCTTCATTAGTGTTTGTTATGGTTTCAGCATCAGTCTTGTGGCCCGTCTGCAAAGTTTTGGGAGGTTTTGACCTTGTATTCCCAAATAATTGTTTGTATTAATTAGCAGCAACAGACTTTGACTCTTTTTTAAACATTTAAAACTTGTATTACTCAACGTCTTTTGATTCTTGTGCATATAAAAACTTACTATTTTTCATAAATTAAACTATGGTCAGGTAGTAACCAGCAGTTAATGGCTGAAAGAGCAGTTGCTGGTGTTTAAATACTGTGGTATTCAATTAAGTACTTCATATAAATATATAGCTGTCTCCAAGGCAGACAATTACTTCTATATTGAGGGTAAATAGGAAATAGCAATCTGAAATGTTTCCTCCTATCATTTGAGAGGATAATTTCAAATATCTATTTTAATGATAAAATAATTTCTGCAAATTTAGAGAACATGACTTTGTGTTTTCCCAACCTGCTCCATGAAATTCAGGAAAGAAATTTCGGAGGCATCTGTAGCTTAGCTTCTCTAAGTGAACTTTGTCTTTTGCACTCGTGGGATAAATGAGTGATGTGGTTCAGACTCTGGTATCTTCATAGCAGTGTACAATACTATTATTATCCACTCCTCCTCCTTCTCTTGTGAATGTTCTAGGAAGAGACTGGCGAGGATTTTTAGAAACCTCGGTGAGTCCCAGCTATCTCCAAATACAGTAAGATGTAGAAATTAGATTCTCTAGAGATATAGGATTGGATTCCTCACATAAAAATGGAATTCCCACTGGTGTCTGGGCATTTTTTTGGGGTTTTGGTGGGTTTTTCGGTGTTTTTTGTTTGGTGGTTGTGGGTTTTTAATATCTAAAAGATTAGCAATAGGGCATGTTAACTTAAGGAAAAAAGCATATCTTTAGCTGTTCTAGCTAAAATTTTAGGTTTTGGCAGGGTTTTTTCCATTTTTAGTATTCATACAGAATGCTTCACACTTCTCAGTGAAGGCAGACTTTTTTTCTGGGTATTATCCAGTATTTTTGTTCTGAGAGCATGCAAAGCCTATCAACAACAAGTAAAAATATAGTGAAACAGCTCTCACATGTACCTGCAAGTATTATTCTGTCCTTAATAGGGAAAATTAAGGCTACCTTCTTTGCTTTCACAGGAAGTAGCATGGCAGAATATAGTGATTTCTATTTCTGAACAATATCTTGTATCTATTAGGATATTATCACAGAAAAATGAATTTATTTGGAGAAGGGGTTAAAGAAGTTACAACTTTTAGGTAATGATAGTGTTCGAGTGCATCTCTAGAGAAACAGCTTTCTGTGTTATAGGTGAAATTTTCAAGAGAGAAGAGTAGGAGTTTTCACTTTTCCTCTCTGTTCTGCATTTGAGGTGCAAAGGTGTTCCCATATTTCCCCTTTGGCCTTTTAAAAACACTTCCAGATTTTCTGGAGAAGATATTTTGGGGTTTTTTTCCGTTCTGTTCTGTGCCATGGCCCTCTGCTAATAAATGATGTTCCAGTGATTTGAAGTATGATTGACAGTACATTGAAGACATAGTAAAATTACCCTTTTCTGAGGATTCATACTTAGAAGAATATTCAACTTGCATACTGATCAATATACCCTAATACAAGCTTGTTTTCTAATAATTTGTCGTTGGTGATGGAGTTGACCATTGGCACAGCAGCTGTTCCCTTTATCTCAGGAACCTCCCATTTTTGTAGTGGTCTAGTCTGGTTGTCTTGGTGAACATTTAGGAAGCAATCTGACAGTTTTGTGCCCAATTCTACTGGAGGAAGAAGACTGAATGGCAGGAAGAGTAAAAGCTGTTACAACAGAAACTGGAGGCTGAAACTTCTCCCAATGAAAACATTATCATTCTTATTTCTTCCTCCACTACTGACGCTTAGTAACTGATTTCCTGTGAATAAAATGACCACAAATTTGTCTTCCATTGGTCACGTGGGAAGAAACTGATAATCTGACAGGTATGGGTTTCGGTTCTAGTAATTCTTCTAGGGTCAGGTACCCTGTTAAAACCAACCCTCTGGTTGCTCAACATCTTCACCAGAAGATGTGAAATCGTGTTATCTCCCACAAAGACAGCATTTCTTTTGTACTTATCTTTATCATAGCTCTATAGCACAGAGGTGATGATTACACTGACAGGGAACTGAAAGGGAAGATGGGATGAGCTGGAAAAGATTTTCATTCTGGTTTTAGCAATTTGGGGATAGTGTGACGAGGCAGTGATGTGGTAGGTATCATAAGCAAGATTTTTTTCACTCACTCTTTTCAGGGTTATTCTCCTCTCCTTTTTCCCTCTCTGTGGTGAACACAGGGAGATTCAGAAATCAGGGCTTACAATGCAGTCATGTGTTTTATTATCATGGAAGATAGTGACTTTAGCTAATGATGAATTGGAAGGTCTGGCTATATCTAGCAAAAAAATGTTTTGTTGCATTTCATTCACAAAAATACCCATAGACTACCTAAAAATTGAGTTTAAGTATTGTGACTTGCTTTTTCATATTCTCAGGTCTGTCTTATTTCTCATTTGGTCAGTTCTAAGGCGGTCTTGACAAAAAGAAACTAATAAAATGAAGTGTGGTAGAAGGTCCTTGCTATCTTTGTTGGGATATTTAGAAATGTAGTGGTAATTATGCATTAATGAATAGTGAATCTTGAAGACCAAGAAAATAAAGAGCTTTGAAAATGTTTTACTCTCTGAAACAATTAACATAAATCTTGAAGAACTGGAAAGAAGCAAGTTATCTTCACTCTTCTTTGTTCCCCTCAAGACATTTATGAACCCATAAACCATGCTTTTCAATTGGACTTGAAATGGAAATGTAATAGAGCTTTAGTGTAGAAAATCATTTTCTAAAATGAAACTAGTGTAGTCAATAACTTGTATGTGTTTAAAAACTTTCTCTTTTGGTTTTGAGTGCAACTATATTTAATATTTTTCTTCAAACTGTAGATGAAGCGAGTGATGTCGAAATGGTTTCAGTAAGAAGAAAATTTGAAGACGTTCACCTTCAGGTAAAAATTTCTGGTGTCTAATGTAATGGAATAATTTTGTGTTCAATAGAAATTATTAATTATTTGAATAGTTTACACGTGCCTGATGAGTTGATGTAGTCAGCAGAAGACTCTATGTAGTCTGCACTTTAATACACATTTTTAGTAAGTATAGCAAATGAGAGCTTTGATAAATAATGTCATAAAGACCAGTATGAAGTAATATTATTGTCTTGGTAATATTAGTATGCTAGAGAAAACTATACGTTTTATTGTAACAGACAACCCTGAGGAAGGCTATTATAGGTAAGGAAAAAGAGTAATCAGATGAAGCGTAAAGTGAAAACACTTATAAAAAATATGGTCATTCACCTGAGAGTCTAACAAAAGTAGGTAACATGATTTAAAACAAAAAGTAAATCTGAAATAATGGATGATTCAACAAAAGCAGACTGGAATCTTCTGCTGTTGCTTCCCAAACTAGACTATGGATATCAAGACTACCCAGTATTTATATTGATGAAGAAAAGTGTAACACAGGCTTTGCGTGTGCAGCCATTCTAATCCTGTGTTCTGCTTGCTCAAATACCATTACTAAAAATGGAATTTATTTTCCTTACTTGTTTAGCATAGTGCTAGTGTCATGTCTCTGACAACAGCTAACACACACTGCTTCAGAAAGCGAGAGTTTCATTAATGAATTGCCATTTGTCATTAAATACTCTTAGATTTTACATAGAGGTGAGTTACAGAGTAGCCCTTAATTGACATATGAATTCTTATGGGATCTTAAAAATACGTGTAAAGACTTGTAGCCGTCATTACCAATGCTTTCTAATTTTTTTCTCTCTTTTTTTGTTTTATATGGGTGTTTTGTTTGTCTGTTTCTATCTGTGGATTTTCAGAGCCTGTGCGTGCTTTTGCTTCTTGGGATTTTTCTTTTTTTTTACATTAAAGGTATACATTAAAAATATGTTTATGCTTGTTGGATATCCTCATCTGAATAACAGTAGTTTGCAGCAAATCCGTGTAATGCATCTGGGTTTGTCAGTGCCTATAATTTCTATGTGTCTTAATTATTTTTTTTTTATTTTCCTTTAAGAATCTGAATGTAGATGATGGAAAAATTCAAGAGAAAGTCAAAGTTCCAGTGGATGTGATTGTACAAGATGATGCTAGAAAAATTCCCAGATGGATTGAGGTAGCATATTTCTCCTATTCTAAGTAATGTTGCCTTAAAATCGGGAGCAAAAAAACTTGCTAGGCTAATTTAGTAGAGATAAGAGAGCAGGTCTTTAATGAAGGCCTTCTGGCACAAGGAGACAAAAGGCACGCCCACATGTCCAGGGGTTACACAATTAATGGTCTGATCCAAGAACCACCCACCCCCCCAATCTACCCCCCAGGCACTC
Source organism: Pseudopipra pipra (assembly GCF_036250125.1). Classification (NCBI taxonomy): domain Eukaryota; kingdom Metazoa; phylum Chordata; class Aves; order Passeriformes; family Pipridae; genus Pseudopipra; species Pseudopipra pipra. Next base: position 18,273,854 of record NC_087550.1, read on the forward strand.
CTCCCTGGAAATTGAGTTGGAGCTGAAACAGGAGGCCAGGCCCAAAAGAGTTAACTAAGAAATTTGGGCCTGCTAACAAGCTACTAACATCCAAAATGATCTGTGCTTGTTCTGTTCAACTTACTGGACCAAAACTAAAGGGAATGGTAAAAGAACATGTAATAGGCCTAGAGGTAATAAATTAGGATGTAGTAGGATAAGGTAGACATTTGAATAAAAGAAACAAGCCATGAGCCAAGGCTTTTTCCAAGCTTAAATGAGCGGGTTGAGAACAATGGAAAAGAAGAGAGGTCAAGCTGAGGAAGATGAGAACTAGCCCTCAGACTCGGAGAGGAAAAACGGAACTCCCACCAAAATTGAGGGCCAAGAGAAGCACCACCTCAAGCCCCGCCTGAGCTCCACCTATACTCCTGTTATTAATATGTATAGATAGATGCTGTAATCACTTGAATATGCATTTAATCATATACGAAAATTGTATAAAAACTGCTGATTCTGTGTGAAGCCTTTGAGCAAGTTTTTCCAGCAATAGCTGGCTTGCTCCCAGCGCTGTCAATAAATACCTTTGCTGCTCAAAGATCAAAAAGGACTTTGGGCAGTTTACTATACCAGATTTTTCGGATTCAGAGGTCCTAAGACCCCCTTTCTTCCTCATCTTCCTCTTCCTCACGGCACGTACGGAGCTTCTCCAAGGCTCCAGGCTTGAAGGTGGCTTTGACTGTGATGGTCTCTTGTTGTTCAGGCCTGGGGGGCGTATGTTCTTAAACAGAATATGTTTACTATAGTCCTTCCTTGAAAGGAGCCTAAACAAGCCTAAAGAATTTAGAAAACTCTCTATGAAATGGGGGGATAGGGTTTGGGAAGTGTTAACTATTATGCTAAAGTGTAAGAGATTACTCAGCTACATTAAAATCTACGAAAAGCTATAAATCCTAAAAATTCAAAGGTATCCATCAGTTATTAGATAAATAGCAGTTTGCAGCAAATCTCTGTAATACGTTTGGGTTTGTCAGTGCCTATAATTTCTATGTGGTTTAATTTTTTTTTTTGTTTTCCTCTTAAGATTCCAAATGTAGATGATGAAAGAATTCAAAAGAAAGTAAAAGTTCCAGTGGATGTGATTGTACAAGATGATGCTAGACAAATTCCCAGATGGATTGAGGTAACATATTTCTCCTATTCTGCTACAAGTTATCAGCTAATTAGAATAAAATAAGAACTCTGTAACTGGGTAGCACAATGAATTCTAACACAACTTCTCTACAGTTTCATCATCGTTCCTCTCCTGCCTGCTATCTGTGTAAATATTATAATATCTCAGGTTTCTGATGGTAACGATTTGTGAGAAGCAGAACAAACAATTTACAAATTTATTTTTATTTTTTTTACTTTTATACTTTGAACCCTGATATGCAAGTCAATTTTTCAATCGGTAAGTTTTTTGAAAAGTCCAAATTTGAGCTTTGTAGTGAAAAAAGTTTTAGCTTTGTTTGGGTTTTAGGGGTGAGGGGGACTGGAGGTGAAGTGTTATGTTACATGGTACAGCTTCTGTTTTCTGCTGGAGTTGCCAGAGATGTATAGATGTATAGATTATCCAGATGTGTGTGTGTGTATATATATATATCTCCATGTATGAATTTTCATATTTGGGAAAGGGGTTAATATATGATACATAATATATAAGTTGCAAAAAGTGGTAAATAGCTTTCCGAGATTAAACTTGTAAGTCTTAACAATTCTTACTGAAGTCTTAGTCTAGATATTTTCCACTTTTCCTGAACTTAGCTAAGCCCCTTAGGACCACAAATATACAGGACCTACTATAGCAAGGAGAGATGAGAGGGAGTCACAAGCAGGGTTTTGATGTTACCTTTAACATGCAAAACATTCAGAATATGAGATTGTGTCTTTTTCTTTGTTTGTTTTTCAGGTGACACCTCAATGTTTGCCAAAAGGTTTTCATGTAACTTCGTCTGTGCAAGAACTGATTGGTACAACTAAATCTTTTGTCTGTTGGCCAAATATATTAGTTATAAAATGTGGTTTTATTAAAATTTATTAGAAAAAATATTTAATTTCTTGTAAACAAAGAAGCGTTATTTATCCAACAGAAAAGTCAAATAGGTTGGATTTCAAAGGGAAGTTAGACATGATTTTGCTTGGGGCAAAATATATATGAAAAATCAGAAAATAAATAATTTGTATACGTAAATCCAGCTTTTCTTAAATAGCCTCAGGAAAAAAAATGCACAGTTACAATATTCAGCAGCATTTAGCTCTTTGAAACGAAAGCATGATTTTTTAGTTCTCCTTATTTTAAATTCAAAGAATGTAATAGAATGGCTTTGAGTCTGCTGGTAACTGGTACTTAAAGTGGTACTTTGCTAGTAAACTTGCTTCAAAAGCTTTACAGACTTGATGCAAACCTAAGGTAGAGTTTTGGTGTAAATATTTCAACTAACGACTACAAAAAGCATTACTTTCATCATGGTTTATGGCAAGTAAAGCTGCAATGGTACTAGCCAGGTATAAAGCTATCTAGTAACATGGAAATAGAGGAACAAAACCTGTTGGATAAGGCTGTTTCTCCTAGTCAGAAATCACAGAGGGCAAAGAGAAGTCTTCCTCTACAATTAAATTTTTTTTATATCTCTATATTATGCTACTTTAAAATACTGAGTTCCTTTTCCAACACATTAAATTTCTATCCTCTATAGTTTGTGAATTGCATATGGTTAGGAAAAGTATTAGTTTTTTTCCTAATGGTTTGTATGTTAGTTATCCATTTAGCCTGGCAGTAAAGCTTAATGAAATATGCTATTACAGTAAGACTACCTGTATCATCTGCCATTGTTTCTAAGTCATACAATGCATTACTGGAAGTGCCCTAATAGATGTGGAATCTTTTCCTTCTTCTGGTTTTGTTTCTTGACTTATTTGGCTTTGTTTTTTCAGTAGACAATCAAGCTACTGTTTGCAGAAAGAAACTAGAGTTGTCAAATGAATGTTCTTCATCCAGATTTCTACAGTTACAATATTCTGGTATTCCCATTCCATCAAATACAAAAGCCATACCCACGCACCAGCCTTCTGCAGAACTGAATACAACTTACTGTGACAGTGTCTTTGAAGAATGCCAGTCTGTGTGCGGGGAGTGCTCCTTGAGCAATACAACTCTTGCAGACTTGTATCCAGTGATGTTAGAGACATTTACAAGGCTCATGACAAAGCACTCTCAGAGAAAAGTATTAAAATACTTGCTTGGGCACTTAAGGTCCAAAAGATGTCATTCTAGAAGACCAAAGATCAATATCACTGTGGACAAAATAAGAGGGTTCAGACCTTTTAAACTAAAGAAAGGACTACACAGCATATGCAGCAGTAGAAGTGAAGACAATCAGAATCCAACCTTTGGAAATGAGAGCAGAGAATTTTGTTATGATGATTGTCTCATTAATAATTCATCTGCTCTGGTACCTTATACTGATACAAATGAATTCAAAATGGACTACTCTGACTCAAGTTTAGAGCATCGTCTGGTATCTGGAAAAGGCCAAAAAGTCTCCATACAGACTGTTTTTCCTAATGTTATGGCTAGAATGGGAGAGACGTTTGTAGCTGAAGATGAGTTGCAGACTACTGCCTCATTGAAGAGTTCAGAATACAAAGAAAGTGAAAAATTGGCTTACAGATGTTCCTCGGAACACAATTTTGTAACACCTGTTGCCAGTTCAGAGTCAACGGTGCTTCATCTTGTAAAGGAGAGCAAGACTCAGAAAACTGACTTTTCTTGTGGTACCTCAGACTCATGTTCATCTGCTTGCAGTTCCTATGGCAGTAATAACACTTCTGCACCTGTCGCAAACTATTCTTCTGTGAGAGCATCAAATACTTTGCTCATAAATCCTGAAAAAATAATGTCTGAAGGACAAATTTCTTTCCAGCACAAACACTCATTTTCCTCATCATTTATGAAGCAGAGTCCTTCAAAGATGCACCAGAAATATGAAGATGCATTTGAAAAACTCTACTACAAAGTGTGTTCAGAAGAAATCCAAAAGCCTTTGGTATTCAGAAGACCTCCTTCAAATTCACAGAACTTTGAAGAGAAAGGAAGATTAATGAAAAGTAATCTAAGTGTTTTTGTGAAGCCCAGAACACAGTATGATAGAGAATTTGACAGGATCTATGAGCAATTGTGTAGTGAGCCTGTTCCAAAACTTCCTGGGTTGCAGAGAGCTTCAAATTTAAGGAAATATGAAGGAATAAAGATGTCTGATACTGTAAATGCTCTTGTTAACTCACCTGTTCGCACTTTATCTGCAATTCCCAGAGTTAAAAGATTAGGAAATTTTCAAAATGATCTTCCTTGTTCACCAGTAAAGCGACTGAAACATATACCAGAACATTATTTTTCTTCAACAAAATGTCAAGAGATTTCTCACAGAAAAAACCTTAATCTTCAGACAGTCGACGTGGATTTTTTGAGCCCATATAATGGCAACAACCCCAGCTTTTTTGAAGATCACAGCTGTCGGAGTCAGGTACTTAAAGACCTTGTAACAACAACAACAAAAAAAAAAATTGTGCACTCAGAGATATTTGGAAAAGGGCTTAAAAATGGATTAGAGCTACTTGAACTACTGATAGCATACTTCTGGTGCTGTTTGGTCAGTAGGGATATTTGATGGCTTTGGGGATATTTATTTGCTGAAATATAAGTTGTATCAGGTCTCCTGGATTGTGTAAGGAAGCTCAGTATATTTAATAACCTTGAAAATGCTTATAAATAACCTTACAAAACGCTCAGTGAAAGATTTAGTTACATTTTAATAGACAATGTCACTGGTTAAAATAATCTCAAATAATGACCCTGTTAATTGAGGTGTTGTCCTTCTGAAATGATGACATTTTAATAATTTTATAGATGGACAAGATGAGACACAAATTAGGCTTTACTGGGTTTCACTGGAATCATTAGACTTGTTGATTTAAATATTAAATCAGACCCTTATTTCTAGGTTCACAGTAATTTCTTCTGGGGCAAGCTGTGAAATAATATGAGTTTTTTTCATCAATGTTATCTGTTGATGCTTTATTTTCAGCACTCTGGATTTCGTGATTCTTCAGATAAAACTTCTCTTGATATTCCTGGTACTTGCCTGCAAGGTTAGTTTAAGACTCTTTGAGTTTACTACCTTAGCAATCACAAGCACTTCCTCAAATGGTAAATCTACAGAGCTCAACACACAACTGTCTAGGTGACAGCTCTTCTTCATTAGTAATAATTGGATGTGCTTCTTTCTTTTCCTACCAAAGTGTTTCTTATTATCCACTAGTTTTCTCTCTTCCTGTTTTGTATTTTATTTAAAGTTCACTGTTACTTTCTGTATCTGTGTGTTCAGCAGGAAATGAGTAGTTCGTTAATCCTACGCTTGAATAACTAAATGTTTCTTCAGATTTACAAAAACTTGGAATTGAGTTGTTGCATTGCTACTATCATGCTTTCTTAGATCAGTTACATTATTAATCTGGATAAAGACTTTTGCTAAATCAGGACAGTAGAACTTCATTATTAAAAAAACCAAAAAACACCAAAAAACCAAACCAAACCAAAACAAACAAACAAACAAACAAACAAAAAAAAAAAAAAAAAAAAAAACAAAACAAAACAGAAAACCTACATCATTGTAAAATTTTAAATGCTAATGTTTTGGTTTCCGTTTCAAAAACTGATTTAGGTTACTGTATGTATATAACATAATAACTTTTGTACTGCAAAGTAAAATCACCAATATTTGTTTTCCATACTTTTTTTTTTATTGACCTTGTCATCAAGATAAAAACTAACATGTAAAGGAAAATACAGAAGGTAACTTGAAATATTGTCAACTGGCACACAAGTAGAAAATGGCAGATGAAATATACTTGTTTGCATGGTTCTTACTTGGTTGAATTTTCATTACTGATTAATTGTACAGAATTTGATTATTTGAGCTTAACTTATCCCATCTATCTTATTTTGCTTTCCTTAAATATTAACTCGTACTTTATGTATTAAATTTTTTTGATATCAACAGTTCCTTATACATTTTTCAATTGATGACAAATTATAAGCATTTTCCAGAAAACTAACTTATACTTAAATATATTCAGTCTTTAAAAATGTATTTGAAATTGTTTTGCCAGGAGCTTTTCCATGAGACTACTTTCATAGGGAAATTTGCTCATTGAACTATGCCAATGAAGTATTTCCAGTGTTTGATTAGACTAATATTTTAACAACATACTGTAGTGTTCATGCTACTCAGCATTGTTCTTGCCCTTTTCATACCACTGTTTCTCATCATCAGAAGTTGGGGTTGCATATCCCCGCTCTGGTTGGCCCAGGACAATGACGATTTGCAGCTCTCCCAGAAACGTGCAGATGTGTCACCAAAGGCAAGAGCTTCTTGAAAAAAAGATATTTCAAAATTAATTCTTGCTGCTCTCCTTCTGTATGAAAGGTATGGAGGTTTCATGCATGCTTCTAGAATGAAAATCAATATGGGAGAGCCCAAGCTAAGCTGCAGACTTGGACACTAAAGGGCAGATGTCTGTGGACAAAAGTAGCCAGACTCCAGCGTGGATAGCCAGCGAACACAAATTGACCTAACTTGGTCCTTACTGTAGTCCTTATTTTGTGTTCATTATGGAGGCATTTATTATTTTAGATACACTAGAGAATTGTTTTGATTGTGGCTGTGTGTTTGAGCTAACAAGTCCTCTCAGATCCATAGACTGTGGAGAGTGCAGTATGTTGCCATTTAAAAGGACTTTCAAAGGTTAGCCCCTGTGCAGTCGGGCGTCATTACCTGCATTTTGGCTCTGTGTACAAGCAGTGGCTCTGCTTGGAAGATATCAGAGATCCTCTCCTCCTGCTGATATCACTACTGGCAATGTGTTTAGATCTCTGGAAGGAGGACACTTCACGGAATACTGGCCTACTACACCTGTTTTTCTTAAAAAATATGTAACTTTTAAAAAATTATCAAGCTTCAGATCTCTTGGATTTTTAATTGCAAACACTTAATAGTCAACAAGATTTTAAAAAAGGATTAAAAGCTCTCTATTAAAAGCTCTCTAAACAGTTTTTCATTTTATTTTCCAAAACATTTTTTACATGCTTTTTTGCCACAAAATCTAATTTGTCACCACAAAATATGCTGCCTTCTCAAGCTCAGTCAAGAAATATTTTCACCGTGCTTGAGAAGATCATACAGCTGATATCAAAATTTACTCACAACGTTCGAATTAAAACTGCAAAGGAAGCTGAAAGCGTTTCTAAACTTCTTGAATGGAGAACTTAACCAGAAAAGAGGCTTCCAGATTTAAAGAAAAAAGTTTCAGTTTATGCAAAGATGGAATTAAAACTTAGAGGCTTGTATTCAAAATGGATACCTTGTTGATAAAGATTATATTTGGATTATTTTTTATATAATGGAAGATTGGAGACAAGCTGATGAGTATACATATATATGTATGTGATGTTGAGTATGTCCACTTAGCTGAGTAAAGTTCTGCTCAGTTCTTGGGTTTCCTTCTGGTTTTCCTCATTACTTTTACCCAGCTCCATACAAAACAGCCATCCCTATAACATTAACAATTGTTCTAAAGGAAATGGTTTTTCTTTCCTTAATGCATGTAAGTAGAGAAATCAGGATTCCACAGAGTGTTTTCTTGCCAGACCATCTGGAATAAAATCTATTTCTTTGTTCCTTAATTACACAAATACATGTTTGCTGATTTGTAGCCAAAACAGACTGTCAGCTGGCAAGTTTCCTTAGGCCTGTGGTGTGATATTTTTAGCTTTTTATGTTTCCCAGCATTGAGGTTCTTCTTTAATGGCTTCAGATCCCTCAGAAGTTTTATGCCGAAGCCATGTGGCAAAATGCTCTCTGTTGTAATGAATGGTTCTGAAAAGAAAAGGAGTGTTGTCTTTCTGTCTGGAACTAGATTGCCTTTATCTAGATGATTATGAAAGAGATATTTCTGATAAAGAAATGTTCACAACTAATGAACTTTTCTTCAGTTCTGTGTGAATGCTGTCCTACAGCTGCACTGCTATACTTAATTCTCAGATGTAAACAAAATTAGTTTAAAATAGGTGACAGAGAAAAATTATGCAATTTCTTAAATAATATGCAAGGAAATAATTGTGTTCTTACTTTTGTCTTTAATTTTTAGCTATTTGTGAATACATTCAAAGATTGCATGTTGAAGTTTAATAAGTATATATAACTTAAGTTGATGTAGTAGCATTACTGAGACTTTAAAATGACAGCATGAAAAGCTTTCTCTCTGAAAGCACATAGGCTTTCAGACAAGGAGTCCTGCTGCGGTTCACAGTTAAGATGTTCAGCTATTTTGCTTTGCCAACTTGTTTCAGTTTCATTCTGTTCATTGGAATTTCAGCAAACATAGTATTTTTGTGGAATTTACTTTATCAGCTAAATGGGTTATTGTTTTGGGTTTTTTTTTCCATAGGGTATACAGAAAACTAAGCTACACTGACGGGAAAGACCAAAATCCCAGCAATACCTTTGACTTCCCCAGCAAAACTCATCAAGGAGCATTCATAGACTGCTAAATATAAAACATAGTTTTTATAAAGTTTGCGCTTTATCTGGCTTTCTTTCTTCTTCCACAAATCAAGTATGTTTGTAATACACAACTAGTTCTGATATTGCAATTTAATTCTTCAGGAACGGGTTTATCCCTTTTGACAGGGCATTTCTTACTCAATTTATGGCTAAGTTGGAATTGTGTATTTAAGTGCTTATAATAACAGAATGTTACCTATATTATCTTTTATCTGCTAATAAGCTTTGATTCTTAAAGTGTTAATAAGAAGATAAGGAACAAGCTCATTCACCTAAATTCCTGCTTATTCATGCTTTCTCTATGTCTCAGTACACCCCCAAATTCAGTATTATATGCTATGATTTTTGTCTGTTATGCCATATTAATGTTAAAATTTTATAAGCAGCTCACCAAAGCTGATTGTTCAATGAAGTTTTATAAATTTTACTGGGTTTGGTAAAGTTATGTTCTGTGTTCTGACACAATTTATATTCTAAATAAAAAATTATTTTGAACAAATACCTGCTTTCAACATTTTTATTTCAGGTGTGGGAATTCTCAGGAGTTTGTATACCTACAGCAAATACTTGAGAATGACATGTCAGGGTCCCACAGGTTTTCTTTGCTGTGGCCTTCCTTGGCAAGGGGATTGTGTTAGTGGTGTCAGGTCAAGTACTCTCTTTTATCAGCATTGCCCCTTGTCAGCTTTCTGAGCTCCAGAAAAGGAAAAAATTGTTTTTCTTTGGCTTCATTTCTGGGCACACAGTAGTGTTTTGTGTTATCTTAGCTCTTAAAATCAAACTCCTATTATCTTAAGTACTGTTCTTGAATGGCACAAGAAGCCAGCTTCAGTGAGGTTTTCTCTGCAGTAAGAACTTCTGCAATGTGCATAAACGTTCTATATTCCCTCATAATTTGGATATTATGTTTTCTTCAACAACATCAACAAAAGATTTTCTTTTAGAAATGCTTTTGTGGCTCATTTTTCTTACTATTCAGACATGGATGCACTGTAGGAAATATGCTTTATTCCCTACCTTCTCCTCGAATTAGTTGAGGTAATTGTTTCCCAGTATTTCTTCATACACCAGTACTGAGAGACTGGAATTGGGTTTTGGACATGTTCTGACTCTAGATAGAAATTCTACCCAGCAACTTTAATGAAGGCTCACCCAGTTAGAAAGGTAAGCTCATTTATGCAACATATACAGGGTATAAACATACACCTAGCACAACCTTTTCTTATTTTGTTGTAACTTGAAACTTGAAGTTGAAACTTGCTTTATACATAAAGAATTTAACTAGTATATGATACTTTATGTCAGTCTTTCTCTGACGGATTGAAGATGGAGCAATATTGAACATGTTCTTTCATGTAAGAATTCAGTAGTCATTTGAAAAAGTATCCCAGAAGTCATTAAAAAAATTAGGTCATTCAGTTGCTTACTTAAGCAGATGAAGGTTAAAGAGCTGGAGAAATAAAGCTAAATCTGAATGTGACAACATTAAAAGTGCCTTGGAAACAGTTGATAAGCCGCTAAAGATTATCCTGAAGTAGAGTGTCTGTAAGCAACAGTCAGTCATTTAATGGAAGCAGTGATTATATGTGGAGAGGAAGGATATATTGAAGGAGAATATTTACAAGAATGCCCTGCTCTATTAACAAGGTACATTGCAAGGGAAAGCAGCTGATGAAAATTAGCGTAAATGCATAGCTGGACTAAAGACTTGAGACTGAGAGGAAACTAGATTTACCTAAATCCCATGAGGTGGACTTACTGCTACATTTACACTCAATGAGAGAAGTGTGTACTTCGCTTCTGTTAAACTGATGATCAGATTGAAATGGCAGGTTGAGTTTAGTTAATTCGTGTAAGTTCTTTAACTTGTGAATTTAAGACATAATCAAGAGTTGCATCTCACTGATGCGTTAAAACTCTTTATGTGAATATTTTGCATATTGTTATTCAAACTATTTTGATGTGAGTCTAAGCAAGCATATGTTGAGATATGTATTATTACTTATTTAGTTCCTACTATGGAACAAAATATAACTCCTTCCAATCTAATCAAATTAAGTGAGTGCTTCATGCACTGATATTTAACTTTAGATATTTGGCTTTGGATTTGTCTTCTTCCTTTCCCCCACAGGACCTTAGGGCCATCGTTTAATCTGCTTCTTCATTAAAGTGGTTTTTGTAGATTCTTCAACACTACTTGTTTCTGCCTATCCAGTGGTAGCTGGGCTAAGACTGTGATAACACAGTTACTTTCATTCCAAGTCTGCCTTTTTTCTGGGATGTAACAGCGAAACATACTGTGTTGATTTCAGTACACAAAAGGAAATGCTAGCACAAGATTGGCAATGACACTGGGGCAGCTTTGGCTGCAGGGCTTGGCCCCTTCCTTTTGGTTTTGCACAGAAGTTAGAGCTTGTTATGTAAGACCCTTAACTATGAACAAAACCAGGCTGTCAAAGAACTTATTTCTTGATTTTGTTTTATACTGATTTTATTCTTCATAAGTGTGTCTCATTGCTGGATGTGTCCATCTACTTCCGCTTTTAGAAGAGGTGTTGGGCTTCTATGGGCCTTTTGTTTGTTTTATTTGTTTGTTTTCAGGACCTGAAACACTTGCAGAGTTCTGTATGTGCTTGAGAGTTGGAAGCTCCTTGACATGGTGCTCTGTGTGGATGTTAAAGGCACTAGTATCCTTTATTTTTGAGAAGACAGAAGTGTCTGACACCTAGAGGTAGGCATATTACGTCAACCTGCCTCGCTGTTTTCTGCTAAAACTACTTAATGACTCCTGGAATATAAAAAGAGATCCCCACTCTATAAAACTACCATTTAATGAGTTTAAACTCTTAAGATGAATGTGCACACAGTAAGTGAATTGTTTGGGGAAATGAAAAGCTCTTTCTGCTTTCGTAAAATAGTAAGAATAGCAATGTAAAACCCAATAGGAATGTAAACATAACATAGAGTATTAGAAGGAAGAAATCCTCACTAGAATATTTATTTTTACAGATAATTTGATAATATCTTTGTGGACTCTTGAATACAGTTTGATACAATATTGCATTTAGTAGAGGAGTTGAGATTTGAGACTAATTGTGGTATTGCTAAGGGAAACTGAAGATATATAAAGATACTGTTAAATCTCATGAAATGTACAATTACTACTTTAAACAAACTGTTAAATTATTCTCCAATTATCTTTAGATAGATTGCATTATTACCATAAACCAGTCACAGCAGGAAAGTACACGATGTGGAACAGGAGATCAGTTTTTAACTGGTGAAACAACTAAATCACTAAGTGTGCAAGCATGAAAAAAATTTCCTTTCAGAAGTATTGATAAAACCTATATAGAATAGTTGTACTCTGCTAAAGCTCTACAGACCATTAGTGGGTCTTTTGGGACTGTTTGGAAGCCGATGGTTGTTTAAAACATAGGATTAATTTTTACTGGGATCAATACCACATGAATGCTGAAATACCAGATTCCATAACTCTTTCAAATTATCCTCAGAAGGGCAGATCCTTCAAAGTGGCAGTCTGGACCTATACTTATTTCTTGCTTAGTCCTTAAATATGCTTGGAAGACACTTTGGAACACTTACCCATTTTAAATCATTGTTTGGTACGACAGTTTGGCAGTTTGACAATCTCTAGTCATTCACTGTTCCTCCAGAATGAAAAAGCACATCTCACTTTATGATTACATTTTTGGTTCAGGAAGCCACTTCAGATATTCTCTCCTTTTGCTTATGGATCAAGCCCATTAACCTGATGGGATCATCATGAATGGCTTCTACTTTTGCTGTGTTTTCAGCAGCCAGCTGCTCACTATTGAGGTAAATGCTCGCTTTGGAAGCCATCATGGTGGGGTTAGATGATCTTTCTTCTTCATCTTCCTCTATTGAAGGATCTTTCTTTCTCCTTGGTTTTCTGCGTTTTCCCTTGACACTGTGATCAAGTGAGGCATAACACATTTGACTGGCAGACTCCACCTGAAAGGAAATTCACTTTAACATTCAGTAGTTATCCTTGCTTTAAAATTATATGTAAGACTATGAGTATGTCTACACTGTAATCATAATAGTAGCTGAAATATGCCCAAACTAGCTGTAAAACAAGCCATTAAAAGTACAAACAATTAAGACGTGGGAGCCTAGAAAACACCTCAACATAACTTAATGGTAAATGGCCCATAGTGACAATAAGGAAAAAATTCTTCAAGGTATCATAGGAAAGATTCTCGTTGGGAAGAAGGGTAGGTTATGAAATCAGTCCAAGTTCTTTGGGATGCAAGATTTGATTAGATCTGTTTTTCTTCTCACTTTTGTTTAGTTAGAATCCAGTTGTTAGCAATATTATTCACAGGCTTTGCCTCTGCAGAATACCGAAGTTGGACGATTCTCATCCGTATAGATGATCTCATTTCCAGTGCAAAATGTATGTCTTTTGTATCTTTTCCCTGCTTCTCTGTTTTTCAAACCAAACTGTCAATGACTATTGACATTGGAATTTTCATAGATTATTCTGTTTTCATGAAGTTAATGAAAACAAATGTCTAGAATAGAAAAGATATTTTTACCTGCTGGAAATATCCTGAGAGAGATGCTGGAAATTGATCCTAGTGAAATGCATGGAACTAAGGAAATTGATGCTGGGAATGCTTCAACTACAGGCAAATTTCAGTTGAAGCTTGCATGCTCTTAGGTATCTCAACAAAATACAAATCAATAGAAAACAGTTGTTTTCTATTTTCAAGTGTTAAGGCATATAGATTTTGTGCTGGACAGGAGAGAGCCACTCAAATTCATGAGTATCATGTGATACAGCTTGTGTTTTCAGTTTGATATCACAAATAAATAAAATTAATTCTTTTCATAAGCCATGGCAGTAGATGCAGATTTAATTCAACCTGATCTGCATGCCTGTGACAGAACTTTATAATGCCATATGCGTGGACTGGAGCTGTCCATAATTTTCCTGCTTGTGCATTAATGATTCAGATTGAAGGGTCAAGTCTGTGCTGAAATACCTGGGTGAACTGAAACAATAATGCACGGTAATCTTTGTGATAGTGTCAAGATTTTTGTCATGGGATAAACACAGGAACTCTGAGACAGACCACATCACCCTAATTCAGAAATGCAAAATTAAAATTAAAAATACCTGTGGCTGGTTAACTGGTCTTTGAGGTTGGGACTTCATCTGCTCATAACAACATTCTTCTGTAACTTATCAAAGTAGAAAAATGTTTTAGTTATTAAGTTATATTACTGAGTCTTAAAAGGTCAGATCAGCAGATTCTCTCCATTACAGAACTCACTTCCCCCAGTTTTCTTTGGTAGAAGTTTGTTTTGTTTTGAAATCACACACAGATCTCTCCCTCTAGGTATAGACAGACAAATACCTAAGAAATTCAGACACATACTGTGGAAATGAAAATCATTTTCTGTTCGTGGGTGGGAGGTTTCTCATTATTCACTAAGTGGGCATCATTTTAGAGTGCTAGGAAGACTTCTTGCAATTTAAGAGTAACCACATACTGATGTATTTTTCAGCATAGGCAGCCTTTCTTTGGCTGAGAAAGGGGCTGTGACTTGCAGCAGCTGGTGATTAAATTCTATTCCTGAATTTACTTCCAGTTTTCTGTAAATTTGGTGCAAGTTATTTTCTTATTTCATATCTCATTTTAGCCATCAGTAAAGCAGATTACTTCCTTACATTTTTCAGACTTTTATGATGTCAATCCATTTGACTTAGATAAATTTATGCAAACCGTGTATGAAAGTGTTTGGTTTGGTTTTTTAATTTTTTTCCTGCAGCTCAGTACTTTAGTTCTGCTTAACCCCAAATAAGGCTTGCAAAAAAGTTATGTTCATATTACTTAAATACTGCTTTAACACCATAAGCGCTTCAAGAGACATGGTCTCAGCATATCTAGCTCTAGCTGCAGTTATGTGATATTACTGCCTTTATTATGGTATCTCTCTGCCAAGGATTATCAACTTCAGCACAGTAAAGCAAAGCAAAGCTGTCTGCCCAACACTCAGCCACTGGGCTTCAGCATATTTGTCAATGTTGCTGATGATCTTTGGATAGCTACAGCAGAGAACAGCAGAGTGTTTGTTTCTGCCTGTTTCTGTGGGAACACTGGCTTTGGACCATGAGTAATGTGTGGTTTAGATTGCTTTAACATGCATGGATCAAGCAGTTTTTTCAATTGGTGCAGCTTTACATATATACAAGCTCTTTGTTTTGAGATACTTGCCTTAACTGGACCATTTGAACCATAAAAAATAAAATTCAGTATGAGATCTGTTCTTACAAATGGTAATGTAGTATGATAGTTTGCATTTCTATCCCAAGTAGGTGGTAATATTTTTAATTATATTAATGATTGAAAAGATGTAGATTCTCAAGCTTGGCATTTGAGAAATGCAAAATATGTTGGTCAGTCAGTTTTCAATCTTATATTTATTATAGCCACTGAATAGACACATGTTCCTAAAATAAATCTTACCTAAAATATCTTGATTGAGATTGCCATAAACTGGGTAATCTTCTGTGGGATAGTCATCATAGCTACAGGGGGAATGGAAAAATACTTTTAATTCACAGAATATGCTTTATTTAGGACCCACTATTCTACTCTAATAAACGTTTAATGCACATGTACCAATATTCAGATTGTGTATGTGTGTGTGTATATATATTTGTGTATATATATATATATATATATATATATATCCATAGCAGATTGTATGTGATCTAATAAACAAGACCAAAAATACTGGAGGGGGCAATGGCAATGTGCATATTCTGAAGAGAGATTTGTTATCTAGCCAATAATTGAACTCTTCTTTCCTGTAGCTGAGGTAAGTAAAAAGCTTATCTCAAGACTAGTAAGCTACTGTTTCATGTAGGTCTAGAAATATTACTGATCACTGAAAGAAACCCGGTTCATGTCCTCTGAGACCACTCTGCAATACAAACTAAAGCACTGCATGTGTCTTTTGGGTTGGTGTTCTTAAAAGGTCCACACTTTTATGTCAACACAAACAGAGAAGACCAAAGCACAGTTCAGCTTTGGATTTTTAATGGTATGCTGTGTTTCATTA
This sequence comes from Pseudopipra pipra, assembly GCF_036250125.1. Taxonomy (NCBI): domain Eukaryota; kingdom Metazoa; phylum Chordata; class Aves; order Passeriformes; family Pipridae; genus Pseudopipra; species Pseudopipra pipra. The sequence goes on from NC_087550.1 coordinate 18,289,615, forward strand.
CCTGGTGTTCCTTGAAAATGTTTCTAAGTCTGTAAAATGGAAATTGTTAGTGGGAAGCACTTTTTTCTATTGCATCCCTATACTGTGTCTCATCAAGGGAATGAAGCCATGCTATCTAACACCGCTTCTTCAGTGGTATTTTTCAGCTAAACAGGCAGTAATAGACAGAGACTTCCCAACTTCTGTTTCATTGCTTTAGGGCATCATTTGTAAAAGATGGTTATGAAAAGTAAATACATAAATAATTTATTGCTCCAGAAGTATTAACTATCAGACTATAATTTATCATTGTTTTCTGAGAGTTCTTTTAAATTATTATGGGATTTTGAGGTTAAGTGACAGTAAATGGTGGTTTAGTTCAGTATCTTGCACTCCCTTCAACAGACAAAATTATAGTATTAGCATGCCATTATTTCATTGTTGATAAAAAGACTGCAGAATGTACCTCCCACATGAATTTTTTTTCTGATTTTCTTTGGAAAACTTTTTTCCACAGCCATTGTCTCCAACATTTCCAGGCAGACTGCAAGAGATATTGAATTTTCTTCTACCTCATCCCTCCAAAGCCATCTGTCATTATTGCTTATTTCACCCTTGAGAGAAATTTTTTTTATCCGACTTACCTTGGATTGTTCTCTTCATAGTCTTTATGCATTTTAGCTGGAAAATTTGTTTGAAAAAAAAAAAAGAAGTTCAGAGAAAATGAAATGTGCTATTTTAGAACACTTCAGATAAGTGTCTCAGCGGACATGGGTTTGATTTCAGTTTAGAGAACTCAATTGAAAGTTCTGGTTCTTCAGTTGTCCCTCTGCTTTTCTCAAATACTTTTGTCTAATTCAAGAAATGTTTGTGTTAACACCCTGTGCTATGGCTGCAAAGTCTACTTTAGGTTACAATATCCCAAAAATGTAGTATAACACGTTTTCTGCCTTCACCTTCTATGCCTACCTCATCTCTTTCTCTGTCTAGGCAGGTGCGTCATGTGCTTATATTACAAAGTGAAGGAGTATTTATTTTACTAGTTCTTGTATCTCTGAAAGATATCTTGTGATCCACACAGATGAAGAAAATGAAGCAGAGGGGCAATGGCTACAAGGGTTTATTGCTAGAGCTTGATTCATAACTCAGAAATGCCTGACTTTCTATCATCTGCTTACCACAGTAAGCTCCGATTCCATGAGCAGTGCAGCATCAGCCAATCCAACCTAAACCTTGGTCAAGGTTAGTTTTGTAAATGACTGTTATTTTTAACTCATGGAAACATCTGCATAGTGGCCCTAAAATACAAAATAAACCTAAAGAGCCTAACCCACACCCCTCCCCCCACCCATCCGAAAACGCTCCAGCAGCTCTTTTAATATTCTGATTCTCTTACACTTGGTGAATTCAGTTTATAAGCACAGGCCTGCTGTTTATGTAGATTATATATGTATGTGTATTTAGTGTAGTTGAAGCCACCAATGTTTGCCTGCCCATCCATACGTGTACAGCACAGGTGCAGTTTTCCCTGTGTTAAGGGAATGGTGAGGATTGTACAACTTCCTAACAACAGAATTGTGTACATAGGAGAGGTTCCACCGGCAAAAAAAAGTGACTTTTTCTGTCAAAAAAGTCATAGATAATTTCAACCAAAACCAGAGTATGACTGTAGTCACCTTCTAACATAAACAAATTAGTTTCTTATTGTGAGTGGCACATTGGTTTAAGAGTTCCATTAGAATCCCACAATGAAAAGCAATTAGAATATTTCTCCAAAATTAACAAATTAAGCATAAAATATATAGGAAATCAGAAATTCTAATGAGCATTCAAGAATTTGGGGAGGAGCTACTTAAAATAATTTTCAAATTGAGGGATAAATAATAAACAATTATATGAAAAGTACACTTAAAAAAATAAAATTACAGGTATTAAAAATATACTTTCAAAATAAAAATTTAGTCAGAACTAAATTCTTCTCCTTGTACATGTTCTGTTGGCTTGTCTTCAGGGAATGAGCTTGAGTGGCTGTTTCTGGCAGCGGATTGTGCAGTTAGCAATCATTCTGTAATCGTACCTGACTCTCCTAAAATTTTTTAGAACTCACGTGGTCTCTACTAGAATCATTCTTGCCAAAGGAAAACTTTTCAAACTAATCAATTTGTTGGCTTGAAATCTCTGAGCAGTGATGACTTTCTCTACAGACAATTTAAATATTGAAACTCCATTCCTTACAAAGAGACAACGTTTCTTACCTCTTTTCTTTTTCAAATAGTGTAAAATGTTCAGTGTCAATGAAACAATGAGAGCCAAACTCAGGAAGGCCAAAACTCCCCAGACAGAAAAATGGCAGCCCATATCTGTAACTGAAGGAAAATAATTTTATCATTTGTGTTGTCTAATAGTTTCACCATATTCTTTGTGCTTGGTTGATTTTTGCTTTCTGTAATTGAAGCTGCTATTTTGTTGTTTACTCTGTGACAGCCATTGCCATATCGGCTAAATAATTAATATCAAAACCAGATGCTAAATAATAAGAAAGCAAGATCAATAAGCTGTTAGCAGAACTACTCTTTCATAGGAATTCTGCCTAAGGCTGGGCTGTTGGTTTGCCTGTAAGATACAGTAAAAATCATAAATTTATAAAGAAAAAAGTAATTTTACTGAATAGCTTTGAAACTAATTCTGTAATTTTCTTTAACTTACTCTTTGCAGTAAATTTTTGGCTAAATTCTAGAGTTCATTAGTGTAGTTCTGAATTCAGTCAAAACAAATTCACTGGAAATATCTCTGAATAATAGCTAAGACCATAAGGTTTTAAAAATCCCTGCAGAAAAATATCAAAATTTGGTTGTTTTCTTGCATTGTTTTCTTGCTATTAAAACCCCTTACTTGTGCTCATTTTCTTGCTTGAGAAAGCGGTGATAAAGGATAAGCAGCAGCTGGGAATCAGTGAACGCCCCAGAAATTCTGTAGAGAAAAGCCCAAACAGCTCTTGGAAAATCACCTTGCAAGAGGTGGGTCAATTTAATTGAACAAAGTTTCTTTTTGCACTGAACTTGCCTCTCCTTGGAGTCCTGTTAGAAGCACAGGGAAGAACTCCCATGCACCGAATCTATTTTGTCATTTAATTAATTCTTCGATCAATCTAGCTCATACAAATTTTCCATCACAAACCATGCTGAAGAAAATAGCTTATTTGTGACAGTCTAATGGCCAGAATTTTCAGCATTGCTGTAACTGGCCAGTGAAACCCTCCTTGACAGAGGAAACACTGAGCCAAATATACGAGTGAAAGGAGCTTGCAATTAGTGTCTTTGCTTTCCCCCTGAGGCATGTCTCATGTTCTACTAGATTTGGAGTGTTTGAAATAAAGTCTGGTGCCCAAAACTAATGACCTCCTCTACTGCATAAAAAAGTCTAACTGGAGCAGAGCAGTCAAAGGGAGGGATTGGATGATATTGATCCTTAACGCACTCAGTTGTTTTGGACATACATGGATTCCTTCAGGAGGCTGACGTTTTGTTTGCTTCTCAAAGGAAATCTGAGGCAAAGGAGTACAGGAATACACATTTCCATGTTGCTGGCCAGGGATGGGTGCAATGCATTTGCTCCTGCTGAGGACACAGAGTTTTGTTCCTTGGCTGACCAGCTCCAGCTCATCTTAAGAACTTCTCCTTACAGGTTTTGTTCCCTCATTATGCTGTTGCAAAAGCTATTTTAGATTTGTTTTACTTCAAGCCCAAGACGCTTTTATGACAATGAAACAAGATAAGATAAACCTTGGTAGTAAAAAGTCACAAACCACATGGGCTTCTAGGATGCAGGTTTCAGATTTCTCTTTTAAAAGGAACAAAACAGAGCAACTAAGCTGTGACTTTCTGACAGATTTGTAACTGGTTTTTCCTCCTGGTACTTCCAGTGGCCATTTATCCTTCCCTTTAAACTACACATCCAGTTTTCATTCCTTTCTTTTCTCCCACTCAAGTTCTCCCAAAGGCACTTGAGGGCTCTCTATCGTTCCAATACTCCTTTTCACGTTGAGAGGCACTTTTTTGCAATGAGATACAGATATTCATAAGGAGAAACACCACCTCCATGAAGCAGCTATATATTTTTCCAGTTTTTTAGAGAAGAAATTAAAAGAAAGGGAGGTCCTACATTGAGAAGATGTTATCAAGATACGTCAAGAATCAGCATTGTTTAGAACCTGGTTACTCTACAATTAGTCACTCAACATTTGCATCCTTTGTGCAAAACTACTAGTCCAAAACTACAAGTCTGTCAAAGGCAAGAAATTTCAGGTCTCAATGTTGTGCCTAAATAATCATTCATCCTTCATTCTTCTCCTGTCCTTTTTTTCTTTTCCAATGTAATTATTTTCCATTTTTCTTATGTTCATTCTCTATTTCTTTTCCTACAAACTCTTTCACCAGGGAGCAAAAGCAATGAGAAGGGAAGCACGTGTAACTGTGATAGAAGTCACAAGCCTGTGATTCATTAGAATAAAAACAGTGAGCAGGTGCCTAAAGTACAGTTCCAGTCTAAGGTTGTTCCTTTAACTTGATACACAGTGGTGTAATTTATCTTTCTTATTCAGGACTCCTATTTTTCCCTGATGTTTCCAGAGTAGAAGGAAAACTCATAGTTTCAATTTGAATGTTTTCAGTCCTTAACTGAAGTAGAGGAGGAAACCCATTTTTTGATAAGTGTTATTTTCCTGTTTCAGCTTCTGATTTAAATTGGAATTATCATCTGGAAAATAGTAAAGTTTGGAAAAAACTGTTTCTCTTTTCAGTTTTCAATTTTAACTTCTACAGTATTTGAGCAATCCCACTTCTCTAGAACTTTAAAACATTCTAGGAAAACAAAAGACATGAAATTTTGATTTCTAATAAAACGTATCAATGTTTTAAATCTCACAGTTATAGTTCTTTCTTAAGCATGACTTACAAAACTTTATGGGTATGGGGAGACTAAGAAAACAACGTTTAAATTTCTTCCTAGATGAACACTGCTTAGTTTATTTTTAAATTTATTTTCCACAACTGAGTCAAACATCTGCTTCTGTTGCAGTAAAATGTATACAGACATATGCATGATTTCAATATCTTCTCTTTTTTTTAACTTTTTGTCTTTGCAATACAAGCTATTTGGTTTTCAGACAAGACTGCTTATATTGTGGAAACAACAGCAGTTTTAATTTACCCTATAAAACCATAGTAAAGACCTTGATCAGAGACACAAGTGTGCAGTTCTGAGCGTTTTATGCCCTTCTAATATCAGTTTCAAGTAATCTTACTATCCAGATATAAAATATGGTAAATTTTGATTTTATATCTTCGCTTTACAGATATTCAACTCCCAGGTCTTTCCCAGGTGTTCTTGTTCTTATAGTTGTTGCCAATATGCTAGTTATTTACATTTATAACTGAACTATTTAAATAGCAACTAGTTTGACAGCAGCAGCAGTAGAAGGAAAGCTGAATAACTGTGAAGGACTATTTGTTTCCACAGATAACTACACTGCTGTCCCTATATGCATAACAGCAGATGCAACCTGTAACAGCTAACTGGTTGTGCTAAAGAAAAAAATAAGATAAGGAGACTGTGGATGGTGAGTGAGGAATAAGCAGAAAGAGAAGTCTATTTGACTAATTACATTCCATTCTGAAAATAGTGTCTTTTTATTTATTCTATTCTGAAAATAGTGTCTTCTGTTCTATTCTCTAACTTCAATTCTCATTCACGTAATCTATTCTCACATGTAGCAAAAACGGATTGTTATTTTTTGCGTAGTATATAGTTATTCCAAAGAACTCATGTAATTGTGTTCAGGGGCATTCTCACTCAAGCCATCAATTTGAATATTTTAAAAAATGTTGTTTTCTGCAGAAAAAAGTCATATAGAAAAATTATTCCTTTGGGAATAGTACACTATGATTCTAATAGGATAAACTCAAATCCCATCAGAGTTTTCTGCAATAATCTGTAATGAGAAAAGGTAAGAGTGGTGGTATTTCGTTACAAGAAATAATATCGAAGATATTCTTAAAGTATTGTGCTGCTCTGTGAAAGAAAAAAGATCATATAGCCAAAGGTTTTATAAGAAGGACAACAATTCTTGTTTCATTGTTAGAAGAATTTGGGATGTGTGAGTGGGGAAGTAGTATATTAATGACTATAAAGATGACAGTATTTGGAAAAACTAATATCGGAATTTTTCTAGTATTACTGGTATACTCCTATGCTGCTGTTCTTCCATTTCTATTTGGAAAGCAGCTTAAACTTGGAGTTGCATCCAAATAGAACATCTACTTTAGGTAATTTACTTCATTTGAATGATGTTTTTGCTTTTCTGACTTTAGGGATGGGGTTACCTCCTTTTAGTACATTTTACATTGTTATAAACTGAAGGTACCATATTCACACCACAAAATATGAGCGAGCAAAAGACTTTCTGAATACACAGTTATATGTGCTTTTTCTCTCTTTTAAATCTGTTGACAATTTTCTCCACCAACAGAGACAAGACATGGTAATGAATAGAGTGTTTGTTATTTGTTCTTTGGTTTTCTCTTTGCAGGGTTCATTATACTGTAACTGGAGGGGTGTGAGAGGGGAAAAGCAAACAAAAAACCCTTACCAAACAAACAAAAGTCTCCAAAACATTCAAATCTTTCCTGGATGAATTTCTGCAGTTCAATTTAATGCAACTCAAAGGAGTGGACATAATCATGTACTTACCTTTGAGGAAAGGGGCCAGTTTTAACAATTCATGTTACATGTTTGTCCTCTTAACAAGGAGGAATAGGTAGCAGGAGTACTACGTTTCATTCTTTCTTGCTCTAATGTATTTTGTTTAGAGAATCCATCACAGAGGATAACAGAAGGATAGCATACTTCTACCATGTTTTTGTACTGAAAAGGAATGTGAGGTGAGGAATATAGATACCATCCAGCTGCACATGCCATCTATGGTATCAATTCATCATTCATAGAAGCAGAGTAATCACTACTAGATTTAAGATGATGATCTGGAACACAAAATGGTTTGTTTCCTGTTGGTTTTGTCTGCAAATTTGTCAAAGATGAGATAAAACTGTCTTTTCCCCCCCTTCTAATTAAATGTTGATATAAATAATATTTTGTACTAATGACCCTTAGGAAAAAAAAAACATTAAGAGACTGATGGATATTAAATTAGTGTTAAAGATGCTTCCACCTCTATGAGCTTTTGATATAAGATTAATTCCCTGGAAAAGATTCCTTAAACTGCAATTAATTAGTGCATAACTAATTGCTTTATAAAATATCAACTTCATACTTTAAAAGGGAAGCAGTGCATTGTAAAATAAGAAGGCCTACAGTACAGTAAGTACTTTCAGCAAAAAATTAATGCCAATCCTTAGTCTTCATTAACAAGCCTTAATTAATGAAGGTTTAAGATGTTATTAATAATTTTAATTTAAAACCCTGAGCAACCCTCTTGCAAGACTGGTAATCTGCCATAATGTCGTTTTACTGCTCTTTTGTTTACAATTTTATAACTAAAAGATAGGGCTTACCTGTTTTTGTTGGTTCTAGGAACACTCCCCTCCCCTTTGTCCAACAGGAAATCAAGTTATGTTCACAGATCTTGGATGCTCTTTTGTTTTGGACCTGGCAGCATGGATCTGCCTCTAGAGTTGCCGTCAACCTTAAAGGCCTCCAGTCTTTTCTTTCGCCTTCTTTCTTACAAACAGGAAATGTGGTTTGGGCTTTTGCAAGCTCACTGGCAAACTCACAGTCTCCTTCAGTGTTTGCCTCTAAGAGAGAATTAAAATATTTATATGTGCACTTGTATTTATTATCCACCTGTCTTGCCACAGAAGAACATCTACAGGACTGTTAGTTCCATTTATGTGACACAAACTTACTTTTGTAATGTTCATATGATACCCATACTTTAAGTCTTCCCGGTTTTGGTGTTGTGTTGAATTCAACAAAAGTATTTAAATACCTCCTAAACTAAATTACAGAAATATTTTACCTAGTAGTGCTATGGGACTCTTCATCTCTTGAGGTTTCTGGACCAAGTCTGAAGATGCACTGCTGAGAGCCTACAGTTCAGCTAAGACAAGAACCAGAGGCACGATGAAGAAATTATAACATCGCCAGCTCTTGAAGGTCAGGTTAGAATAACATAATATGGTCCCTCCATTCTTTAAATTCTATTAATCTGGGCCCACGATCCAGTTCCATTCTGAAAAGAAAGGGTAAATCACCATGTGGTTTACTGTGTGTGTTTATCTTTAAAATTTAACAAAATGTCTGTGTTTTAGTAGAGAAGCCATTTTATTCTCAGAACTGGAGTAGCTTCTTTCAGAGAAAGCTTGCACTCTGAGCACTGCCAAAGAAGCTATCTGCTAACTTCTGAAGTTTTAGGGTTAGTGTGTTTCTTTGGTTTTTCTTCAGAGCAAACAGTTTTATGTCCAATTATGCATAACGCAAAAGCAGGAAGGGTTTCTTAAGAAAAAAAGTGAATCACATGACCATGTTTGTCTTTTTGGAACATGTACATTGAAATAGTCCTCAGTGTAGTCTAAGGAACAAGAAAGGCTGTAATGTGAGAAAATGTCCTGGTCTGTATATGTTTACTTGGGATGCTATTACTTTGGAATATTATTTTATTTTAACTGCCTTAGATAAATGCTTAAGAAATAATTTACTTGATTAGCATGAAGGAACAGGTTAGTCTCAATTAATACATACCCTTCTATTTGAGTCCAGAGGTGATATAGACCCTTAACAACTCAGAGCTTTATCATAATGAAGTGAATTGAGCATGAGGAATTAATATAAAAATACTGAAAATGGTGGGAATTCTTATAAATGGATACTGAACTGAGAGAGAAGCTGGAGAGAGATGTGCATTGTGCAAACGGAGACAGTTGCTTAGTTTCTCAACTAAGAGCACAAGGAGCAAAGCTTAAATCTGCAGAGGATTCAGAATAAAATGCTTATCAGCCTGAACAAGAAGCTTACAAGGAATAAACTCCTTTGGAGATAATTAGGGGCATAATGGAAAGGTGAATGCTGAGAATGCAGCAGGGGATTTCTGGGTTTGTAGTCCTGGTGGTGTGTTAATAAATCTGCTCTCCAGGAGCAAATCATTGCTGTACCATATCAGCTTTGGCTGGCTGCAGAACCAAAGTCTATTGGATTGAACATGAGCTTGGTGTGCTATTTTGGGCAGCCTGCAAGAGACTGAAAGCTCTGTCAGATAGCAAGAAAATACTCGCTGCAGGCTGTAAAATCCATTGTGAATATAAGACTTCTTACTTTCTTTTCTTGTCCTTTGTATCAGCACTACATTAAAAAACTCAGTGAGCCAGTACTCTGCTTAAAGTGCTGTTATATTCAGGATAACAAAGACAAGGACAAATCATGCCTTTCTATATTTAGAAAGACAAGTCATAAGGTAATGCTACTCCATCCCCATCTATTGCGTACAAAGACATTTCCTCCTCTTTTGCAAGTCCCAAAGATATGAACTGCTGGGTGAATATTCTGGGAAATTACCTCTGACTGCTTAACTACTTATGTGATCTTTGGTAAATATATGCTGCTGGTATCCCCAAGATAAGAATCTGTCTCAAGTGGACATCTGACTTGTCTGGGAATAGCTCTGGCTATGTAGGATCTTGGAGAAGATAAATGGATGACTACTAAATATTGCTGTGCACAGATGTATACGAAGGAGGAAATCTGTGCTCAAACAGATTCAAAGAGTACATTAGTACATTTTTGTAATGTATGCATGTAGCCAGCAAGTTGTGCTTTCCTAAGACCACAGAATGAATGTTTATTCTATCTTCCTGAAGGTGAAATAAGTTGCATGGTTGACAACAGAATCAGGCTTCAAATCCCTGCTTTCTCTATTACTGCTCAGATTACAACCTTTCTTTGAAAAATTACATCATTTTCAATGCTAAGTGATGTAGTGGAAACCCCCTTGCAAAGAATGAAAAAGACACTGTTTGTAGTAAAAGTCTTGAAAAGTGGAGGTATTCCTGGAAGATGTAAATTATATTTGTTTGAAGTGGGATTATGTTTTTATAATGAAACTTCAGGATTTGCTGGAGAAAGTAACTACAGCAGACATGTTTTGAGTCGAGCTTATGCCAAAATGGAGTCTGTTCTGGTTCTAACCTCACAAATAAACCAGAGAAGTAGAACTCTTAAGCTTAGCATGTGGCTCTTTACTTAGATTGCAGGTGCAGACCTGGTGCTGCTCCTTGTGCACTGAACACAAATGAGAAACGGTGCCACAGGAGAGAGGTTGGTGTAAAATAGCTGCCAGAAAGAGCGAGGCCTTTCAAGGCTGCAGAAATCTATTTTGACTCTTACAATTAATATTGTGCTTAATGATAAAATTAAAAAATTAATCAGTGTCATTTGTGCCTTGTAGAAAAAGTCCTGTCTTTATTTACTGCTTAAACCAGTGTTAAGTAAAATGTTATCTCATTAACTGCCCTTGAAATTATGGCTCCTATTACAAGCAGTATGATGGGTTTCCTGTGGGGAAACCACAGGGGTTTTTTTTCTGAATGCTATAAAACCATATTATCAAGGACTGTAAAGACAAAATTTCTTATCTTAGTAATTCTGCACTGAAAAGTTTCCATTGAAAGCTAACACTGCACACTTGTGCAGCTTTGGGTGGGGTTACATGCTGTGAGATAGCAGAGCAGTCCCTGCATGTCTAGCAGAGAGAAAACAGAACAGATGCCACTTCATCCAAAACCCGCAGAAATAAAGTGTGGCTTTTCCATTGACTTCAATAGAATTTATTTTCTGTTCAGATAGACACTGTATCTCAAGAGAGATGCAATCTGTAGTGATTTTTCTTTCAATAGCTACAAGGAGAATGAATTTCCCATTAAAGTGGCTATAATCCATTTACCTGGGTTTAGGATTTTTGTAATTCCCTCTTGACACACTTATACAAAGAGTGTGGGCACATATTTTCACCTGGTCAGCCAAAGACCTGACCCTGCAATTATTCCTCAAGTGAGGCACCCTAGTGAAGCCAGTAGGCTCAACTCTGTGCTTGCTAGGAAGTTTACAACTCTATCAACTTTGACCAGAGTGCAAGAAGAATTTGTGAGCAAGATAGTGTCTCTAAAATAATGAGCTTGTTCTTTTAAAAGTTTTTTGTGGCTGTTGGAGCCATGGCTCCTGTTCATGTGGCCCTGCTGGAGTTAGTGTAGAAAACCCAAACTCATGTGTATGTGGCCTAGAGCCTTGTGGAGAATCACCCTGAACAGTCCAAGTCCCTTGCTACAACACTGAGGCTGAGCTAATAGACCTGACTTCTCAACGATCTTTATTACTAAAGTGATTAATCTGACTCCCGTTTTGCAATGTCTTCATAGTGGACTTTTTCATCCCTTATTTCTGGCTTAAGCGTTTGGCTAAGAGAATGTCAGAAGCTTGTCTTCTGTGTTGCAATGAGTTGAACTTGCTTCAGAATATTCTGTGATTCTGAGTTATACTTTGAGTGATGTGTTCCCAGTTACAATTCGGAATGAAAATAATCCTTGCTTTGAGGAAAACAAAACCTGTGCTCTGCGGAACGACTGGTATCGCAGCTAATGACTTGTTGTGACTCAGAATGCTATCTCTAAGTTTGAACCCCAAGCCTCTTCCATCACTTTTTTGAAGCCTATATTAACACAGCATGGTTCATATTGGGTCTTAACTGGACCTTGCCCTATCCTTCCGGGCACAACAGAAATTCTGAGCTCTTTAAAACCTGATGGAGACCTAGTCTAGGTTGTCTTGTTGGGGGTTCTGTTAGAAGTCAGACTCTGATGCATATGTGTCTGCTCCCACCTCATTTTGCCATGACAGTGCAGGTAAAAAGCATTTGAACTGCATGGTTTTCTCTTCTAAAATCTTTTCTGCATTTTATCCCAGAGGCACACTGTTCCTCTAACATGACATAATTGCCAGAGGGCAGTAGGAGAACCACAGTATTGGGAGTCAAGTGCAGGTCATGCGTATGTCTGCCAAGTCATGCACAGGTCTGCCAAGGAAATATAAAAATGTATGAGCCTGCCTCAACTTAATCTGTGACTGCATGTATTTACCAATAAGTTATCTCTGCAGTGCAGCTGAATGACTGCTTAGATCTAAGTAGTGTGTGTGTAGGCTAAGAGGAAGATTTGAAATAGTGACTGTGAAATAATGACCTTGAAAAGTGGGCAGTGATGCATTGAAGCAGTGAATTTGAGCTCACTCAATTACTGAACCTTTCAGTTTAACAGTGTTGTGGTTGCATCTCTATTTAAAGAAGTATCTGGTAAGCAGATAAAAGTGCCACATTCACGGCTGTTAAAACATTGTTTTCTTACTACTTCCTGTTCAGCAGCACATTTGGGCACAGCAAAGCGTGTGCTAGTTCTCTTGTAGTTTAAACTGTCAGAGACTTGTAAGCATTTACAGACAGTAAGAGCACAGGTGCATGGAAAATGTCCCCAAACTGTTGAAAGCCTACGAAGTGACTCTTCTACATTGACATGTACCTTTTGGCATTTCTTAGAGGTTAAAGTAGGTATTATGAATGTTTAAGATGTTTTCTTGGGGCATCAGAGTATTGGATTAAAGTGTCTGTGTGAAGGAGGCAGGACACAGACTGAATTTCTCTCTCTGTGCAATAACTGAAAAATGCAGTCATGGACCCCGTTAAGTGTTGTGGGCAGCCTTACTCTGTCATGTGCAAATTCTGCATCTGCAGTGGTAGTAAAGTGGTTTGGAACTAGATGACCTTTAAGGTTCCTTCCAAACCATGATTCTATAAGTTTTTCCAAGAGGGTTTTCCCAAGAGAAATATCATGTCACATTTCACTAAGCTTCCTGGTTAACAAGACCGTGTTCTCTCAGAAGTATGGCATTGCTGAAAAACTGAATGGCTCTAAGCAAGCTCTGTTGTGGTTACCTCAAACTTGTAAACTAGCAGAACAGCCCCACAACTTTGATTTTTGCTTTGTTTCTAATCTAGGTTACTATGGCCTTTCTATTCATGTCCTGAGTGTGACTACTTAAGAAAGGTGTTTGTCTCTTTTATGAAATATGCTCCTTAGGAGTATTGTCTGTCTTCTTTTTTGTTGTGCGTGCAGCTCCCACTTTCATAGCAGATAATTAGGAAAGAGTTACTCTATGTTGCTGTTATTGGTGCAAATAAATTCTTGCTGTGTTGCTTAGTCAATGCTTTATTTGTAGTACTTTCCAGTGATGAAGAACTATTTGCATGAGTGACTTTTGTCCTTTTATAATCTAAGGAAAAAAATTACATAACATTTAAAGATGTGCTAGCCAGTTGAGTGATTTAGTTGTTCTTCAGATAGTTGTGTTCAGACGCTGATGTAACCTGATGAATAAAAAAATGCATATCCATCTACATCAGCATTGATGTACATTTGCTTGTATGTTCAGTTCTGTATGTCAGATATGACCAGGAGGAGCAAAGACATAGTGACTGAGATGGGAGTTGAACGACACCAAAGCAGCCAGCTGTGCTACCCCTCTTCATGAGCAGTGCAGAAAGAGATGACATTTCCATCTTTAAAACTGGTTGTCATTTTAGGAGAAAGTGTGCAATAACTGTGTAGTTCATAGAATACTCCTTAGGCAATGCTGTACAGCTGCAGAAAAGAAAGGTTCTTTTAAGTGGAGCTCAGGAACTTGACAGCATTTCCTTCAAGCAGAGGAGGCAGGTAGAACACAGGGGAAGTAGGCAATCAAACCATTTTCCTTACCTACAACTCCCTAACGAAGAGGTGGCATATTATTAAGTAATACAGTGGGGTAGAGAGGTATAGGGAGATGTATTATATGCTGTACCCACACCACACTACACCACACCACAGTGGGGGAACAAAAAAAAGTACCAGCACACTTGAAGCTTGAAGATTAAGTGAGACAAGCAAGAGAATGGCGTTAGTGTTACTTTGATCTTTGTGCACCAAGTTTTATTTTCTTCTCAGTACATAACTAAATGCATGCTTAGAACTGTTCCTCTTTGCTGTGAGTCAAGCATCCTGGATAAAGCATTGCTCTACCCTATACTTGAAGTGAAACATTTTTTAGGAGTTAGAGCGCCATAGTAAAATTGAGAGAAGAGTGTAAATTATTTTCTGTCATTTTTGAAAACAATTATCCATTTTAGCTGAACAGTCACAACCTGGGTATTGCAGCTACTTGGGGAGAAAAAAATTGTGGTAAAGGCTGACCATTTTGGTTTGTGGCTTTCTCCTATTGAATGCTTTTATTCTGTGTTTGAGACATGCACATCATGACTTTACATCGTGGGACAGTTCACAGAGGGTCATGGAACCACACAGAGATGACAGGTTTTGATATGCCTTGCACCAGTTTTCCTGGAGTTGTTCCACAGCTCTGTAGCAACTAGCAAAACTGTGGCATCCTAAGAAAAGCTGGAATTTTCTCCATATGTATATGACTGCTTTTCTTTTAACCATTAGTAACTTCTAGTATATATCAAAAGTTTGCATTGATAACACTGTTGAACAAAGATGCAATGTTGACATCAAAACCCAGAGTTTCTTTCTCCATAACTGGAGGTTAAGGAGGTTCTCTTAAAGAAAGTGTTGATAGCCTTTTTTTGGGCTGGGGGGGAGGAAAAAAACTCAGAGGCACTTGGTAGCTCACTGAGTTTTCTATGTTACTGGACGCTTGATTCTTGTAGTAATGCTGTAACTTGATGCTAATTTTTTTCCCTCTCAGCTTAGGCAATGAAATCCAGAGACAAGCTATTCAGAAATGAATCTAATCTGAAGTGCTTTTCAAAACTTGGTGTTATTACAGGACTGTCTGTCTTTGAAACTTATCAAAACACTTTATAAAGTGAAATCAATAACACACCGTGAATCATACAGAGCATGATCGTACACCCAGCACTGAATTAGAACACACATCTTGCCCAGCAGCAGCTCTATGACATTGTTTAAAGCCATGGTGGAAGGATGCCATCAAATGAGGAATGCAGGTTGGCTTCTCCTGAGTTAGAAGCAGTAACACACAGTTTCCTTCACATGTTCACGTAACTTTTTTCTCTTTGTGCAAACAGATCTATGGTATATATGCAGAGTCTTGGCTCTGAATTCCCATGAGCATTACTGTATTTGCAAGTCCAGATCTCCAATGACTTGCTGAGAGCACTAATTCATGTCTATTTGAGCACCAGAAAAATCTGGATATTTAATGCTTTTAAAGATAAATGTGTCCAGGTTCTCAGGAAGGGCATTATACTAGTACCTCTACAATTCCTGGAGTGGGGAAGTTTCTACCCTGCCTAACAGGCTTGTGTTTTATAACATGACTTATATATCAACTCAGTAATATTTCCCTGTGACTGTAGAGAGTCTGACAAAGTAACTATGAAATACTACCTGTACTTCTCATTTTGATGCCAGTGTTTTTAAAGATGTCATAGTGATGATTTAGATGGTAACATTTTAGGTTTGGAGCAGCAAAGGAAGGGAGCAGAGCACCGTTATAAGGAATTTTGTTAATGTGTGGCTAGCAGCACTTACAGCACCATTCTTTTATGTCTCTGCTTTTCTGCTGTGACACCTGATGCTTTGAGCATCCTGATCCTGAGGTGGGTGAGGGACTCACCCTTGGCTGAATGCTTAGTAGTTTGCTTTGGGCAGGCTACATTTTGAGCACTGTCTCTCCTGACACGACCTGCCTGCCCAGCTGCAGAGCAGGGTTGGTGTGTCCCTCCTGCACTGATTCACAATGGAAAGCCCTGATGACAGTGAAGCATGGGATGGGAGACAATTGGACAAGGTTATCTTACCCCATATCAGAGACCTGATAGCCTTAACAGGAAAAAGAACAGAGGCTTGTCTGGATGCATGAGCCCTTAGCAGCATTTCACTGATGTCTCCTAATAGGAGGTGGAGGGGAGGACCTGAAAATCTCTAAAACTTAGAAAATGCTGACTAAATAGTGCAATTTCACCTGTGAAATCAGCACTTATTAGAGCCAACTGGTTTCTTTACTGGTCAGAGAGATCCTATATTACTTCAGGGTTATTTTGTACAGATCAACCATATCCCTCCCCTCACCAGGACACCAAGGCTGCTGATTAACTGGCAGATGCCTTGCTGTAGCTCAGAGATGAAGATGTTTGTTATCCTGGAGCAGAATCAATAATTGTGTTGCCTTGCATCCAATGTCTGTAATTCCTGGCAAGCACAAGGACTTTTCTGCTATCTTAACCCTAACTACTATTTAATTAGAGGATTTTAAAAGGGTAAATACATCCGGGTAAATACATCCATCTGTCCTATGCAAAGACTTTCTTATGATGATAAGCTGAGCAGCCAGAACATCAGATCCTTCAAGATCCTTTCTTTCAGGTCAGTTCTCTTCTGTACTCATCTTTCTGCCTTTAAGAATAGAATTTATCTAGTGCCCTCAGCAGGTGCTAGAGCCTTCCTAGTGCCGGTGAATTCTCACTCTCTTTGTTTTCCAACTTCTCCTCCCATCTCTGTTCAAAGTGTGTCTTATCTTCAGAAAGCAGAGCATGCAGTGAAAACAAACCAATATATATGTACAGTAAATATCAGGTCAGGATACGTAACTCGGTTTACCACAGCAGGGTGGCATTTCTGAGACAGGTGTTTAAGGTACAGAAAAGGATTTTCTGGGCTATCAGATACATGGCTTCTGTTGGGAGAAAAGTAATAGGGTTTGTGTTGCTTCATTAGAATAACAAATGAAAAAGTAGAGTGCACTGAATGCCAAAGCCATATTTATCTTCATGCCATATTCAGCGCTTTCTCGAGGCGAATGTTCTTGCTCAGAAAGGAATTGTGAAAATGCAGACCGAGGCAGCAAGTTCCAAAGTCTCTGTGCACACTTTTCATCAGCACATTTTGAATTCCTTTGCTCTCGGGAAATTCCTCAGGTTATGGATACTTGAGTTTAATGATGAACCTGTTTCATCAAAGGTTGAATCAGGATCTTGGGCCTTGCTGGAAAGGGCAACTGGGCAATACTACAGAGAAGGCAGAAGCAAATGTTACAGATACCTCCTTGTTGTTTTGGGGGTTTTGTGGGTGGGGGTGAAATTTTTGGATTTTTTTTTTTGTTTGTTTTTCCTCTGGTGGGAAAGCTGATGGACAAGCACTG
This sequence comes from Pseudopipra pipra, assembly GCF_036250125.1. NCBI lineage: Eukaryota > Metazoa > Chordata > Aves > Passeriformes > Pipridae > Pseudopipra > Pseudopipra pipra. Next base: position 18,306,805 of record NC_087550.1, read on the forward strand.
CAGTGTATTGCTACCTCAGCAGTGTCAGTGCCACTTTTTTGTGGTTTGTGGTCTTACCATTATTGTTGTAGGCTGGTTGCATTTTGTGGTATAGGTTAATTCCTTTTTAATAAATTCAGGTAATTTCATACAACACCTTGTTTTTAGAGCAACTTCTCAGAAAAAAGCCATGAAAAAATGAATGCTGGTTATGGAAGGCTATAGGCTCAAAGTCTGAGAGTACTGCATCATTTATAGCACTTTTATGTAAGTGTGCCAACTTCTTTGATTTATGTGTGTGTATATTTGGACTTCTTTTCTTCCTACTATCCCAGAAATTGATTCTGTTTTGTCATGCCTCTGGGCCTATTTAAAGACTGCATCATGTTCCATCACCTGCCTGATTACAGTGAATACACTGGAACAAGTGCCCAAACGCTTCACTTCCAGAGGACAAGGGCATTTGTGGCTGCCTGCGAGGATGAGGACAGGTGGTTTTGCTACTGCACAGAACACGGATGCCTCTGTTCTGGGGATCAGAAAAGGGGATGGTGTTTGTGTGCCTTTCCCAGGATGTGTCCTCCCTCATTCTGCAATTGGAAAATTTATCTGAATGTGACTGGTCAAGGTTTTTGGGATTGTGGCAGCCTAATAGGAGTAAGTGGTGTTACAGAGGTGTGCAAGTTGGTTTTGATGCATCTCCAATGTGTCAAATTTATATGCCAGCTCTAAACACTGTGCGCCCACAAGCACCTTCTTTGGGCTGTGTCAGACATGGTGTTACTCTGCTGCTCAGTACATTCCTGCCAGGACAACCATGGACAGAAGCATGGTGAGACACCTTCGGAAGCACTTGCAAAAGAAGGATCACATTAGATTTACTGAGTGGTAGCTTTCCAGAGAGGCATAGAAATCCTACATGTTTTCTGACTTCTTTGGTTATTTACCATGACAGATTAATCTAAAGCTCCTGACTGAACCCATTGAGTGTTAATATGATTATTGTCCAGCCACTTTAGAGGGAAGAAGGTCTGGTAATTTAAGGAGATGAAGACGAGTGTGTGGAAAAAGCACTTAGAGATTTCCACCCCCTGGGCATGAAAGCACTGTGTCTTGGAAGTAACCTGTGAGAGAATATGAAGAGCACCATCTACTGATGCAGAAGAAAATAAACCATTTGTATACAAAGCCTTTTCTTTTCCTTCTCTTTAATCAAGTTGTTGCTTACTTTCTCAGTGCAGGCTTTAATCTGGATTTTGTTTGCCTGTAGCAAGATATTTTAACTATTGACTCCCCTTGCTAATGGTGCTGATAGAGAAGATGATGTGCTTGTACATGATCTGTTCTGTCTGTCAGCAATCCCACCAAAGAAGGGGCCCAGTTAGCACCCTTGATATGCATAGATATGCCTGCCAAATATATCAGCTGCCTGCCTAATCCTTATTGTCATGGCAGTTGCTTTCAGTATCAGGTTAGAAAAGCATGTTGAGCTTCCACGGACTGTCATGGTCTCTTTCCAGTGCCAGCTCCCCTCAGCCTTCTGCCTGAAAGCTGAATGATTTGTGACAACCTTACCTGACAGCTTTATGTGTTCCATGGTTGGAACACTCTGCAAACTTCAGGGACTGATACTGTCATAGTTTGTTGTGCATGGGAGTGGGTCACGAGGGTCTTTTTGCTGTCAGCTCCTAGGCAGACCATGCTGTGTTCACCTTAGAAATTTGGAATAATCTTAAAATGAAAGTGTAGTTTTTTGCCTCTCTGGATCTCTGTCAGCCTGAACTGCCCCCTCTCTCCTATGGAGGACTGTCTCTATATTTAATCTTGTGTCCTCATCGCTGACTAGTGCTCCATCACCAGGCCCTCTTGTTCAGTGTCAGATTGGGCATGAAGTTGCATCATTCAGAATCCTTGGTTAATTTAAATTTGCTTAATTCAGGTGAGCTCCTACAGGAATTATCAGACCTGCACAGATATCTGTGTCTCATACGTTGCAATGTTTCTATCCTGTTACTGCCTGATGTATGAAAGAGCATGGACTTGCTTTCTATTTTAGAGAAGCACAAAGCTGCCTCTTTTGTTGTACACCAGCACCACTTAGTGCTGAGATGTTCCAGAGGCCACTAATGGAAAAACAAGTTTATATATGATGATGTTCAATTTCTAAGTGAAGCCTAAGTTTGTGAGGCTTTGTGGCAGCACCTAACTGTCTTCTGTTCTGTCTTTGCTCTTTCTTCCCTGCCCACCTCCACTTCATAGAGTATATTTCACAGCTTATTTTCCTACTGTAGCAGTACATCTGTCAAGCACACAGCTTATGCACTGGAGTCTAGGGTACAACTCATGTCTTGGGCCACCCTTTGCCAGCCATCAGCCAGTCAATTCCAAAACTATAGATCCAGCAACTGCTGCGGTTACAAACTTCAAGATTCTGGGTGTTCTGCGTTTCCAAGTTTCTGTAAACTCTAATGGATATGAACAGATTGAATGCAGTCAGAACATTAACAAGGGAGAGAGAATCTTAGACTGGTTATTCTGCTCGGGGAAAAAAAGCCAAAAGTGATTTTTGGATAGTGAAGTGCTACCAGCTTGGGGTTGTTTTCTGTTGTTTTTTTACTCCATTAATCAGCTGATTTTCTTCTTAAAAACCTTGTTTTACAAAATCTGCTGAGTTCAGTTTAATGCAGGTGATTACAGTGAGGGACAAGAGTCTTTATTCTTGCTTATGTCTGTTATCTCTGAACTGCAGAAAAAAACAGATCTGGAACTACAGTAGCATCTCATTTCCTGGGAGGGAAAGAGACAAGTAAAGCATTGAAACATTCCGCTCTTCTGAACATATTCTTCCTGATGCCAGAGGAATGTAAGACTTGAATGAAACTACTGCTGCCTTACCTTGCTCTGACACATAAACTAACACGAACAAAAAGAAATATGTAAGATTTTTGTGCATCACAAGCTTTAACAAATGATATTTCTGATGCCTTACATATTTAAATGTGACACTTTTGATACAGACTCAAGATGTTTCACAGCTAATTATTTCTTTCATTGTCACAGATAGCATTTGGTGGTCACTTTCTGAACAAGTATAGACCAGCTGATGCTTGTTTGCAAACAGTGCTGCCTAAAGCAAGACTTGGAGAGTGAGCACAGGCTGCCTGAGCAGAGCTCACCTACATAATACTAGACAGCAGAAGCTGCTGTTTGTGGTACATCAGATTCTAAATGTTTGGACAATATCCAGATGTTTTGATTGCAGTTTTCCGAGTGCAAATAATCTCCATTGTCCTCTCCAAAACCCTTGGCCTGGTACTCATGTGTAGTAGAAAACAGCAAAGTACAGAGGTGGCAGCTGCAGAAAGACAGCAAGATCTTTAGGATCAGGGCATAGGGAAAATGGAGACTCCTCTCCTTTAGAGTGCTCAGCAGTCATGCACCCCTGAGGGACTAGGGTATAAATACCTTCAGCTAGTATGAAAATGAATCAAGCTGACAAAAGCACTGTCTCTTCTTATTTCAGGGTGAAGGGAAAATGTTCAAAAATACTTAATAACTTACTACGGAACAGTCCTTATGCTTATATAATTTTCTATTTACACCTGGTTTTGACTATCATCATATTCTTTGGTTTTCACAGAAGAGTGGGGAAGTGTGGAGATACAACTGTGTAAAGTTTCTAAGTTTGTCACAGTTATCTGGCAAGTATCTGCCAAAGCCTTCCAGACAGAGGCATCATCTGCTTGCTCTATGCTTTATTTAAGCCATTTTCTTATTTCATTGTAAGACTCCATTGCAGCTTCCAGTTTACTCAGCAAGTGAACTGAAAGAAGACTTTGTTGCTTCTTTTTTCTATACTAAATAATTTGGTTGTAGTAACTGATTTACCCAGTGAAGAAAATCAGATGGAAGATTGGTGAGAGCTTCCATAGCTAGAAGAGTTTAATATTTCACAACAAAATATATTTAGGACTAGAAACTGATTTCCAGATTAGATAGAAGATTTTGTGATCCGTGTCATTTCTTACAATGAGTAGTGCAGCTACTGTGTCTTTGCATACTGACAGGAAAGAATTAATGATATACTTTAATTTTTAAAACTGTTTCATTATCCTAAAAATATGTGGGTAGGTTAAAAAAAAAGGCACATTTGTTTGGGGGCTTTTGATCTTTGTTTGAACTTTGTATCTCTTTCTTCAGGTTTGAAGCTCAAGCAGATCTTGCAGCAAAGATTATGCTTTAGGCACAGCAGTGTGAAACAATCTACTTCATGACACTTTTCTTCTAGTAGAATTTGAGGGTTTGGTCTTGAACTGCAAGGAAAGATTTTACCTGGGATATGTAACACTCTAACGAAGAAAAGCTAAATAGAGATACAAAAGCGTTCTAGCTGTGTATTTGTCATTTGCTCCATGCCAGTGCATCCCAAGGCTTAAAATTTTTTTCTTGAAGCTGGAGTTTTCTCTGGGAATTACTTTTCTTGTGTTATAATCTAGCCTGGGGAAGTTTTGGGAACAAGTGGGGTAGTGACACTTTGTGTTGTCTTGGTTTTGATGTTGCTTGTTTGTTTAGTAGCAATTCTACTACTTTTATGGACATTTTCCTTTGTATCCGAGGTCAAAAAAAGCCATCTAGATAAAATGAACACTGTCTCAAAGAATTCCTGGTTGCTGCCACACACAAAGTTTGTAGAAGACTGAAGCTTTAGTTGTATCCCTGCACTGCCTGTGCAGGCACAGAGGTGGGAGGGGGTGCGGTGGGGGCCCTGGCAGGTGATGCAGAGATGAAATCTGCTGCAGGGGACGAAATGGGGCTCTGCCTGAGATGAGTCATTGGTGCCCTGCAGCCAGTTTTTGCTCTTTTGCAGGTCCTCCACAGCCTTTGATGGAGCACAGAGGCAGCAATAGCTCATTTCCTGGCTGGCAGGGCCAGAGCAGAGCCATCTGCGTCTCATGTCTAGAGCTAATGACCTTTATAGATGTGTATATCCATGATAATGTCATTCTTTTGTGGTGTCAAATTTTATATTAGCCAATTTTATATTTACCCAACGACTATATGAAAGGCAATATGCACCTTTCTATGTTTGAGTAGCTTGCACAGAAAGCTCACGATTGGACTTGGTAACATTTACTGAATGAGTTTTCCATGAAAAGGTCACTTTAAATAAGATCTAAAATTTTCATTAAAAATTGTTTTGATGTTTCATTTTGGAAAAGCTTGAGCAAGTATTTCTTGAATACTTTCCTTGACTCCCCTGTTTCAGCAGCATGTCACCATATATTTCTAACTCAGAGAGTTGTGGATAAACACTACTTACTTTTCAGAATCTCATTTTAAATGGTTGACTTTGAGGTCAAAGCTTTTTGAAACTTCTGGGCTTCTTCAAAGGACAAAGTGTATTGTAACTATGACTAGTTAGACTAATGTTTCTTTACAGTGGAACATATTCTTCTGAGTTTATTATCAAAACAACTTTTATTACTTGGAGTGGGTCTACAGGGGAAAATGAGAACAAAAATGGAACAAGGACTGAAGAGACAGGAGGTTATGAAACAAAAATAATATAGAGATGTAAGGGAAGTGGAAAAATATGTGGCAGGGACCACTAATTAGGGCAACAAAATATAGCCAAATGATTAATAAAACTGAAGATACCTGAATAAAAGGGGACACTTATAAAAGAGAAGTCCCAAAAGTAAAGGGCAGGAAGGGTTTGTATCACCACTGAAATGAGATGTGGAGACACGTAAGGAAAGAGAAGTGCAGTGAATTCATAAGGAAAGGAAGGTGAGGGGAGGAAGAGAAGGGAAATCTTCTGTTGGTTCTTTAAGCAGATTCAAGCCAGATCTCCAGGGACTGGAACATTTCCATCCCTTACCTGCAGTTAGCATGTATGGTAGCTGGTTAGCACCTGTTGAGATGTTAAGTGACTTGCTGAGGGCTTCAGTCAAGTGGTGTCTGCTGCCTCCTCACCGTTCAAAATGCTGCCCACCCTGCATGGTAATATTTCCCAACAAGCCCAAGATCACCCTAATGGCAAATGCTTTTATTGGGGCATTAAGTAATGTGCTCTGGGACTCTCAGTGGGCAAGAACAGCGTCTCACAAATCACAAAGGGATTGTTGAACATGGCCAAGCAATTTAGAGGATTTAGATTATGGTTTAGAAGATGGATGCCAAAGGTGAATGAGAAAAGGTCACTGACCTTTCCTGATATGCAACCCATGTTAGCAGCACTGCTGCACAGTGAATAATTTAACTTCCTCCTGTCAGCTGCCTGACTGGCTGACGAGCCCATCTGAACCTTTGCAATTGAAGGCAATAAAATTTACCATACCCTCTTCAAATCTTTATTCAGTCCCCTACTTCTAATCCCTCTTTCAGCTCTGTGAGAAATAAGTGAGGCTGAAGCCTGTTTTCAAGTTTCCTTCACAAATTAAAGGCTAGATAACCATACTCTGCAGACTCCTTGCAGTAGTAGCTGAGCCGTCCTTTTGATAGGGAAAGCAGCATGTGGCTGAAGATGTGATGTCCTGGAAAATTAATTTCTTCCTGAGGGTTCTTGGTAGCATGGTTCAAGGCCCCATGTTAATATCTTTCAGCCAATGTCCTGGATCTTAATCTTTCTCCTTTTAATTCCTAAGAGTAATTTAGGTCAGAGAAGACAGTAAGAAATCAGCTCCCTTCTGAGGGTCAGGAAGAGAATGACTCTAAGAGCTCCAAGTAAAGCCAGATCAAACTCATTGACCAGCACCTGCACAAAAGCTTTAGGGAGTTTCTTGGTGGGTTCATAAAATAACTGCTAGAGGAAATAGCAACATCCATACAGAGAAGGGTTACCATGGCAATTCTAGGCTAAAAAAGGAACCTAGTTTAAAAGTCCTTCACTACTGGGATTCATCATCATCATGGCTGGGCTTCGCGAACGAAGATTCGGGAAGGGCTCTATCCACGTTTGTCACAAGCACGCTGGTGGCTTATGAGGCCAATATGAGATAGACATGTCCGGTTGCAAAAGGCACAGCAGAAAGACTCCTTAGGTGGTATATTCTGCAAGACATGGTTCTTTCTGCGTTGTCTTTTCTCCTCAAGAGTGAACTGGGATTCATAGAGCATTGTGAATCCTTCACTCACACTTTCATTTTGAATGACAATTTGTAATGAAGAAACAAACTGGACTGTGGCGGAGAGAGTAGGCTCCAGGAGGTCTGCTGACAGGAGACCTTTTACCCAAATGGCTTGAGCAGGGCAAGCAGATGTCTCCTTCAGTGAGCTATTTTGAATCTAGGAAAGGTGGGATGTGATCCTTTGAAATACTATATATTAGGGCAGGCAGTATAATTTAAGTCAGCCATTGTGATATCAGTTGGTCAGTGCTGGCAATCCAGGACCTAACTATTCCTAAAACAGTTCTGTATATTCTTGTCTCTACAGTTCCAGCTCTGCTCTTCTTGGGTCTAGCACTTGCTTCGTTACTGTGCTATTGTAAGAGAGAGCACGAAGAACAAACTTGCTTTTACCGTCAAGTGAACTTGAAACAGAGTTGCATTTGGAGAATGCTTGGGTTTACTCCTAGAGTTTGTCTGAAGGCTACAGATCCATGCAAAAGGGACGGGTGGGGGATGCATACAAACCCATGAATACTACAAAACTAGGTAAATATTGGATATTGTGCAAATCCATTACCTAAGCAGTGACAAAGTTTGGAAATTCTCTGACTGAAGGAAACATCTGGTTTACCTCATTTGTTCCCTTTCTGCTTTGCAAGAAATAGCTGTCTTATAACTGGAAATTTAATCAAGTAACGCAAACCATTTCCTCCACTGTCTCCTTTTATTCCTACTATTCGTGCAAGGCTGTCCAAAGAAGAATTGAAAACCTGGATGACTTCTCAGTATGTAGGTATCCATATTTTTTTGAATAGTAATAGCTTTTGTAAGATACTTCAACAGGCAACTGGCTTACAAAAGTACCTTAAAAACAGAAATTAACTTACAAGCCAGACAGGTATGTATGTGGGTTTGGGGTTCCTTTTTTTCTCACTTCCAGCAAAACCACTGCAAATTGGAGGATGCCACTGTGCTGAAAATGACTGCAAGAAAGACTTGGCTTTGATGATCATCTGTCTTCAAATTGAAAAAATTCCTGTTTCAATACTCTTGTCTACATTTAAAACTTTGGTGCAAAATAACTATTTCAAAGTTTTTGTATACCCTGGACTAAAAGTTATTAATGTTTTTGGGTATATTTTAAAACATATTAATGTTTTTCCTCTTTCTGAAAAAAAACCAAACATTTTCCTTTTATTTGCCTAATTTTTTGTGAGTTCTCTGAAAGTCTTCCTGTCCTAAATCATAGAATCATAGACTAATTTAAGTTGGAAGGAACCTTTAAATGCTGTATAGTCCAACTCTCCTGCAATACACAGGGACATCTTCAACTAGACCAGGTTGTTCAGAGCCCTATCCCACCTGATCTTGGACACTTACAGGAATAAGACATCCACTACCTTTCTGGGCAACCTCTTCCAGTCTTTTACCACACACGCAATAGAGTGTAGTAAAAAGCATTTCATGCAGAGCTTTCTGTTCAGTGGGGTATTCATGCCAGCAGCACAAGGTTGTTTTACCTGTTAACTTCAAATCTTTACACACAAGGGAGACATAACTCCCAGTTCATTGTATGGATAGAAATTAAACAGATCCATAGGAGTTATCTGTCTCTTGGTCTTTTAACTGTTTTCATGTACAGTGTGTCTAAGATGTCTTGATTCCTGGTGAAGACATTGCTCCGTGGCATTCAAGAGCAAACCTGCCTGGAAGAAAATAGTGTGGAGTGCTATCTGTGGCGTGGACTATGCAGGGTAGCTCCACTGAGTTCAGGTAAGTACACAAATTCCTGACTACTTTTACAGATGCTGGTTAATGTAAAACTAACGAATTATGGGAGCTGGTAGTTATTTCTGGTGCTAGTGAGTAGTGACGTTATTTTAGCAGAAGGGGACAGAAAAAGCAGTGATTTGTGGTGTTCAGTGACTCCTGCATATTAATGGTGTTGTGCTTTAATCCCAACTGGTAACTAAATACCACACAGTCTGAGAGGAGGTATGAAGTTGGTCCATAATCACTGAGTATTTCTCCTGGGTTTTTAGCCATCTCTAAGAGCACTAATACATTTGCAGAGGTACTAAACACTGTTTGAAATCAAATGAAAAAAAAATAGCATCTAATCAAGAGTGTTAATGAATGAAGCCATACTGAAAGCCAATATCAAGAGTGTACTTGACCTGAATGATACATCTAAAAAAATATGCTGTTGTGAGAAGAGCCCACTGGATCAGCTGGGTGGTCAGTGCAGCATGAAAACAATATTTGCCTGAGGTATTCAGCTTGGGATTTCATTATTTTGATTGAAAGGAAGAACTATTGGTGGCTTGTTTAAGGTAATTAACATGAAAGCATTTAAAGGGAAAGGCAACTTGTTCTTCTTCCAGGACAAACAGCAAAAAGCACCCTGAAATCTACAAAATACTTTTAAGGACATCAACATTTGAAATAAAATTAGTCCCTTTACATCCATAAGACTCAGGATTGCCTTTATTCCAGGAAACTGAAGTATCCTATTGGTTCTGAGACTAGCTTGCAAGTTGCTACACAAAATCAAATTTTAAGGCTCTCAAGAAATAAGCAAGTGTGACTTGTACTACTTGCATGCAGTGCTAAATCAACAGGGGTTTTAACGTAAAATGCACTATGTCTGTAACTTTCCTGACAAGGTACAGGAAGAATAGGAGAACATAATTATTTTTTTAGTTCAAGGTCATTCATCTTTCACTCCTGGTACTCAGTCTTTTAATATTCACATCCGTATATAAGGAATCTCTTTGTGGCTGCAAATGTGATTTAGCAGGTGATTTTCTTTGAAGCTGAAAAGAACATGATGGAAACATGAGGTAATTTAATGCATTATTTTATAGTTGCAGTGGTAAAAGTATATATTAAAAGACCTGGATTTTCTTGTAATGAAGTTACTACGTGTATGTTTTAGGCAAGGATGTTCAAATTCCTGGAATGCCAGAAAGAACTAATGCTGTTTCAAAAACTAGATGTATACATAAGTAACTATCAGTATTACATTGCTTGCCAAACATTACTGCAAAAACATGAAATAAAGGACAACCTTTTTATATATTCTAAATATTGCTCAATCTACCCATGTGACTATTTTGTACTTAGTGTTTTGGACTAATATACATTTACAGACTTACATGAATGTATGTATATTTGCATATACATGTACACGTGTATGCACTGCTTCACGTTCCAGTTCTCACTGTCAGGTTCCCAGAGTAACTCAGCAGTTTACATCCATTATTACTATAATATGTATGTAAAATCTTGCCACTGTTACAATTTATTGCTTTTTCTGCCCAGAAAGCTCTTTTCTTTGAGGGCACAAAGGATCCTGGAGGAGGGACCATATTTACCTGTGGTTGCAAAGTGTCAGACACAGTAGGTGAACTAAAAATTAATTAATAACATATAAGTCCTTTCTCTTCTGTCCTGATATTAAACAAATGTTTGGGGCCCAGGCAGATCATAGACCATATCTATTAAGCCATTTTCAAGTGATCATCTTTTGGAAAAGCATTAAGCTGAATTATTTTTTACTTACCTTTGCCTTCTTCAGCAGCATAGCTACAGCCTATAAATGGTACCTCTTAATTCCTCTCATTTTGAAACATTTCCTAAAGGTCAAATATGCTCATGACCAAACCTGTTGGCCTAAGTTCATGTTCCTTCTCCAGCACTTAGAATGCAAATGCTGTGAAATAGTCTAGCATTAAAAAGTGCTAATTAGCTCAACATGAAACACTAAAATGAAGAAAGTGTAGGTAGGTTATATCCATCAACCCACTAGATTTTTCCTCATAACTTTCTCATTGATTTAGAAATACATATTCTAGTCTCTCATGGCTATTGAGTCAGTCCTACAACAGTTAAGTAATATGAAAAGACTGAATTCTTTGCAGATGTCTAAATGGCCACTTGAAGTTATTTAAATCTTATAGCTGCTTTTCTTAGATAATATCTTTTGATAATGAAACAGTTCTAAGCATTTTAAAAGCTCATCTTTCTTCCTTTTGAATATAAAAGGATATCAAAACATAGTATTTAATGGGAACACAGTAAAAGCTTAAATTATGGAAAGTTCCTGCCTCCCATTAATAAACCTGAGATTGCAACAGGCTCAGAGGGAACTCAGAGTTGAGTTTTGTAGTTGCCAGTAATACCCTCATTGCTTCAGTGATAGGAAGGAAAAGGTGATTCAGAATCATTCTGCTTGGTCTCATGCCAAAAGGGAATTTATTCCCTGATTTTCACCACCAGCAATCAACAGAAAACATTCCAATTTGGATATTTTAGGATTTGAGATGGAATCAGAACTTCTCAACCATTTTCCTAGAGCTATCTTAAAATACTGTTTCATGTATTTGTGGAACATTAGAATAACAAGATTAACAAGAAAAAGTTGAGTCACAGAGAAACTTGACGCAACCTATCAAACAACTTATAGCTGTGTGGTTTATAATGATAAGCTGCTGAAACTTTTTCAGGTTCCATGTTTTCCAGGTTAGAGTAACACTGAAAAGTTTTGTCACACTGAAGTTTCAAGACATAAGTTTAATTATGTAGCATAGTTCCTTTGCATTTAGGTAATGAGGACAGCAAGTGAGAACACAGCACGATATCTCACCTTGACATTACTGGGGCGTCTATTTGTTCATATTATCAGGATTTTGCCAAAACAATGGGACAGGAAATGTGACAAACTCAGAAGAAAAGAAGAGATCTGTAGCAAGAACTGGAGCAATAGAGAGTTTGAGCTAATTAATCAAATCTAGTATTGCTGGCAACTGGTCAGCTCTGTGCATTAAGTCAAATTTTCCTTAATTTATGCCTGGGAGGTACATGTAAGAGACATTTAAAACCATAATTTAGAAAAAAAGAGAAAAAAAGAAAAGCAGCTGTGACTTATTTTGACTTGTTTTCTTTAGCTTAACGAAGAGTCTTCCAGGTCAACTCAGGTCTACCAAAAGGGTTCAGAAATACTTTGTTAAAGACTCTGCTTTATCTCAACCTTTTGTAAGTAGGGAACGTGCATTTTGTCATGACTCGGAACAGCTGTTGCAGGTGCTGTGCCTCAGAGTTTGTGGGATTTTATACTGATTATGACACAGAGAAAGGAATTGCTCAGGAAATCCAGCTACATATATCCATAAGCAAAAAGCCATTGCTCAAATTTAATTGGGTAGGGTTACAAGTGAAAAATGGCCTTCATTAGCATAATATTATTTTCAGGATACTATTAGGGGTTAGGAGTTTCTCCAGAGAACTTGCACACCACGTTCATCAACAGAAAGCAACAGCAATTCTCTCTTCCAGAAAAACTTCCGATTTAAGTAGCCAGCCTTAAGTCATGATGCAGGTTTTATAAATGACTTTGTCAATCTAAAAGATGCTTGCTATTCAAATTATGAAGCCCCTGTGAGTACAGGCCCATTACTCTGAATAGAGAGGCCATGAAAACATCAGTAACTCTGACATAAAACTGATGTATTGTGTAATAATGTTTCACGTAGAACCTGGAGCTTCATTTATCAGCAATGTCTGTATCTGGGTTTTGTTCAGGTTACAAATGAAACCCTGAATGCTTCAGTCACATCACAGATGTTAATAAAATGGCATAATAGAGAGGCTGAGCAAGATGGATTCGGGATGTAATGACTCTTTCGAGCCAAATGCTCATGAAGATTAGTGAAGGAGGATGGATGAGAATCTCCACCTCAAAATTATACTGAGCATCTTCCTACCAATAGCAAATTGATCTATCTGCTGTGGAAGAAGTAAATAGGTAAAAGGCAGGTTTCTTACCTAAGTGTCAGCTTGAACAATTCAGCTCATTATAGTAGCTTTGACATATTGCTAGTTGCTGGTTTTGACCATTAACTTTCCCTACAGGGAAAGCTAGCAGTTAAAATCCAGCAGAATGTGGATTTGGAAGGAAAGGCAAAATTGGATAGAGAACAGGGTAGGAAAGAAAGGGTGAAAAGAACGGGATTCAGAAAATTCTAAGGATAAATTTGAAGCTAAAATGCAAACCAACTCATATAACTTAAAGCTGCTTTTTCTCTCTTACAATAATCCACGTGTGTGTTACCAGATTCAGTGATTTAGAGAGTAAAGAGTTAAGCTTTCTTGACCACAGCCTGGATCTGGAACTCCTCTGAGGAAGCCCTTGTGATTTAGTTTCATTTCATTGAGAGCTCTTGGCATGTGTCTGCAGCATGGGAATAATGCTGCTTCCTGATAGCACTGACTTGTGTCATGTGTGAGTAGTTAAGTATGGCAATTAAGTGTGACTCCTGCACAGGAGGTCAGGCCTATATAAGTTGCTAGCCAGGGTGAAAGCCAACTGCAGCCTGGCCACTTTCCTGAGTGGATGTATTCTGCTTTCTATCTGAGAGCAGCGGAGACAAAATTAAAGTAAGCACTGTGTCCTGTGAAGCATAGCCTCCCTTGCCTCTATGTCTCTTTAAATATTCTCTTTAAGTAGAGAAGGATCTCCCTGATCCTTCTTCCTCTCCAAATGCTCTGTTCAGGGAAGGGATGAAGGTTTTTGGAGGTATCCATTACAGCAGTATGTCCTTACCCAGAATAATATCTTCTGTCTATTATTGTTCAGATTGCATTCAGACACAGGAATATCAACAAGGCTGTAACAAGATTGCTAGGCAATATATCTTAAATTCCATAGGAGGTTATGTAGATGGATCTATGGGCTCCTGTGCTGGTATACTACAGGTCAGTGGGGTTTCTTATATCTCACTATTCTACTTGTTAGAAATTATTTATTCTTAGAATAAAGGGAAATAGCTGCAGAAACTGCAGAGTTCTTGCAAATGTATCAGGTTCCTTTTGAATTGCTTCTGGGATGCAATGATAAATCTTACCTGCTGTTTTTTGCCACTGTCTTTCTAAGGAGAAAAATACTTTTACTTTTAACAAGAATGTAGAAGAGCATGCAGTTTCATTACTTCTCACATTGAAATCTCAGATTATAGTTAATCCTGTGCTTTTCAGATTTACACTTTTGATTCCCACAGGACTACAGATCTGCTTCTGAAAGCTTTTCTCTTCTGCCTCTCATCTTGATCCCACATGCTGTTTTTCAAGGTGACACACGGCTCTTCGAACATCAGAGGAGGTAGGGAAGGAGGGGAGAAATCATTCCATTATAAATTGGTGCAAAATGAAGTAATACTTTAAAATGTTACAAAGAAAACATTTAATCTCCCAAGGTATTACAGGGCCAGTGCATCCCCACCTTCTGCATCCCCCTAATCCTATTAGACACCACAAGGAATAAGCAGCTGGCACAATAAGAAATGCCAAATAAATGTTTTTGAACTGCTTGAAAGTATGAAAAAAAAAAGTTGAGATGGATATAAAGCACTGGGAGCGTGACAAGAATCTGGGAGTATTCACCCTCCAGTCTTTATTTATAATGGCTGTCGCTCAAAGGTATCCAGTTTAGCCCTGGTAAGGTCTTAAACCTACCAGAGACTTTTTGATCTGGGTATCATTTTGCATGAATGTTTTCATTAATTGCTGCTTTCTTTCAGTATTATGATGGTGTTTCTTTCTCAGCTAAATGAAGAAAAGTATTCGTGTGGGCTCTGCAATTTGAAGATGTTTTCAAGGAATATGATTATCTGAGTGCCTATCTCTGTTTTAAAACGTGTCCTGTAATTCACTAGGTAAGAATAAAGAGGTGATGAGGTGCTGCCGTTACCTGGTGTCCCTGTTCCTTCAAACACTCTTTGCAGCAGAATGCTCTGGTGAGTGTCCTGGTAATTGCTGGGGTTTTGCTGTCTTTCTTTTTTTAATCTGATGCCTCTCCATTCATGAAGTTCAAAGTATTTGCATAGCTGTCATTTCTGTCTTTCATTCCACAGAGGAACCTGAGGCAGAGAAGAGAGGAAAGAATTGCATTCAAGGAGATAACATTAATGCATAAATACAGTTTAGGTTTTAGTCTGCCCTTTCTCTGTCTAGTGAGTTGTTCCTGTATCCCCTTCTCCAGTGGAGTACAGTTAGTCAGTCTCTAACAAAGGGAAGCCTGTTGAGGCCATACAATGTTCCTTTCAGGTGCAAACTGTAAAAGGTTTCCTAGGTATCTAACCCCAAACCAGTGAACCCATACTTGTAAATCACATCTGTATTAACACAGATATTCCTAAACTAAGTCAATTTGTAATGTAACTGATCTTTTGAAAAGTCAGATGGAACTAAAGATCTCCTACTTGTTTATTCCACTCTGGCAATATGGATAAAAACATCTGCTTCAAAAAGTTCTTAATAGGGTCTCCTTTTTTTAAAGTGAATTAAGACACCGGATGAGGTGGCTTGGTTTATTTCACTCCCCTTCCTCCTTCACATAAGGAGAAAATTCAACGCAAACACAATCTTGTTGACAATAAAATACCACTCTGTTACTTAGGACATACATGACCTTAACGCAAAGCAGTTACCCATGATAAACTACCACATCTGTGACTGTGACAGATAAACAAGTTGTCACAATTGTAATGCAGATGACAAACAGAATCTGATGTCTCAGAAGAGGCAGAAACAGAAAGTAGTCCAGTTTCAAAACTGAGTTTCAGTGCACACCTTCTTAAAATGTGGTCAAGGTCTGCCTTCTAGCTACAAGCAGAGCGTAAATTCAGGAACTAGGGACCAAAAGTGAAAAGGTTTCGTTGTGAAAAATCAGATCCACAGATTGGAAAGGAGGTCAAAATGCACACTTGTGATAAGAATGTTTTAAAAAAATAAATATCTCAAATAACAAATGTACACACCTTTTTTTTTTAGAAGCCCTTTTTGCTTCAGAGCACCTTGTTAAAATTGAATATTACAAACCAGGAAAGACAATGGCCGAGATCAGGACACCTCTGCAAGCTTTAAGCCAAAAGTCATATATTTGCCATCATTGTTTGCTGATTATGGCATAAGTGTGGTAAGGAATATAGGATTTCATTTCCAAGATGTAAACTTTTGCTACTTCAAGAAATGAGGTCACTTTAGTGAACTGATATGTGAAACACATGATTTGTTGACCACTTTGCTACTTCCAGGATTTCTAGCAGCCATAGGACTTTCACCTGCTCTAAATTTGTGATTAGAGGACACCTTTGTGCCAAAACAGGAGCAATGTATAGGACTTTAGGGAAACTTGGGAATTATTCATGGTCATATGGGGTCTCAGCCTGTGGATAAGCACAGGATTTCAGTATCCATGGCTACTGTTGCAGATTTGAGGATTTAAGATTATGGTGAATTTAATTTTCATTCATTGGATGCCAGATGACTGTGGGTTATTTTCTCTTGTATAAGTAACCCATGTTTAGGCTATATACAGGGAAGAAGAGTTCATAAATGGAGGTCAGCAAAATCCTACGATGTTCCATTACTGCTTGGTATGGTGGTGGCATAACATGCTGCCTGGTACGTGTAGAGTCCCCTATCTCTTGGCTGGAGATTCTTTACTTTCAACAAGACTGACACTCAGAAGATTGGCTTCAAACTTGTTTTTCCCATCATCTTCAGAGGTGATGTCTTTAGTTTCAGTCTGTGCGTGCTCAGGTTGGTTACTTCTGGGTGTTGTTTAGGAGCTGCATGTTCCGATAAACTTCAAATTCAGCATCAGACAGAGACTTGAAATCAAATGTACAAGCAAGTAGTGCTGATATACCATATTTAACATAGGCTTGTGCTGGGAAATTAGCCTTAAAAGATTTGTGTACGTTATTCTGCTCCTTTTCTAGCTCTTCAGTTAAGGTTTTGAAATTAGTCCTAGGTTTTTATGGTAGGTTAAAGAATCATTCACATTGTGGTGTAATCACTTATTAGCATTACTGTGCTTAAAAATAGCCTTTATTATAAGCCTAAAACACTTTTCAGGATTGTGGAAGCAGCACTGTTAATATTGTATAGAAGTTGTCTGCTACACAGCCTTGGAGTGGGGAGATGCTAAATAGTATAGTTGCCCAACTGCTGTCCTACAACAACTCCTCTAACATCACTGGTATTTGTGGAGGTCAGCGGGATAATCCTGTTCATTTTGTAACTCACACAAACTATTATGTAAAAAGAGTTTTTGAGGGAACTTACATAAACTAAGACTCTCACATCTAAAAATGGTCTTTAATTAGCTTTGATTAAGCACCAGAGCTGGATACCCAAAGTCCATTTCTGTACATCATCCACTGAACAAAGTTTGTGTGATCTGCCTTTTTATAGGGCCAAGCCCAGGAGTACTCAAGGAGCACTTTCACTACCACTGACCATTGCAGGGAAAGCAGCAAGTACCTGCTTTGGGCTCTCACCTCAGTGTGCACGTCACACTGAAATCATAAAACTGTGAATCACTGCTTAATTTGTATTAATGTCGAAGCACTAGAGAAACCTAACTCCAAGTTTGGAAACTTTGTGGGAAAGTCCTTTGAACGGCTCTTGATTTCTTCAGAGGGTGGAGAGATACTGCATTTTACCAAGCTATTCGAGGGCTTTGAGATTTCAAAGTGAATTATTTCAAAGTAGGTGAACAGTGTGCTTAGTTTAATGTGGAGCTGCAAAGTATACTTCTAAGTACTAAGCAGTGCTCGTCTACAGGAACTGTGAAGTACTTTAGAGCAGAAAAATACCCGCCAAAATCAGCACAACTTGTGCTCCTAAGGCTGTGAGACATTTCTGAAAATATTAAATTTGGATTCAGCTGCTCAAATGCTACAGCCAGAACTAGTTCTATACACATTAGTTTCTTGATTCAAGAAAACTATACCTTTTTCTGCATGTATTTTAGTGAAAAATAGATAAATATTTCTTCACCAAAAGCTAAGAGCCTACAGAACTGTCTGACAGGTAATTAATTCATGGATTTGGGGAGAACAGATAAGTGAGAAAAGGCATGAAAATAATTCTTTATGCAACTTTACCTGTAATAATCACTGCTATGAGCAAAAGGTGATTTTTAGGTTAGGACCATGGAAAGCAGCTGACTGTATGTGGAAGAGACCAAAGAGCATATATTAATGCTTCTGCAGAACAGGTATAATTCAATTTACCTTTTTAATGTTCATAGCCAGAATGATCATCACGTTCTTGTGCAGAGGCATAGAAGAAGAAGCAGATGGAGAAAAGATGGAGCATTTCAGCTAATTTATGAGAACTGAGGTTTTAAAGTAAACTCTTGTTTTTGTAGTCATGACAGATATATTTGCTAAGAGGAAAACAATATTTATTTCCTCTTCTTTTTTTCATCAGTACACTTCTCTAAAAATTGGGCATTATAATTAATCTGAAAGCTTTATGGAATAACAAATGTAAACTTATATTTAATTGCAAATGTCATACTTTCATTTTTTAATTACCTTTTATTTCTAAGGTTCTGGAGATCACTTTAATGACTTTTCAATTATTTTTCAATTAATTGGTTTTAATTTCCATGCTCCATGGTTTTAATTTCCCTGCTCCTCCATGCTCATGGATATCTGCAAATTACTTTGTGAATGAGTGAGGAGGAGTGTTGCAAAAGGAGTGTCTCTTTTCCTGAAAAACAAGCTGGTGAAATGGAGTCAAGCACTCAGCATAAATTAAAAGCTCACATACATAAAATCCGGGTAGTAGTTTGTAACTACAATTTAAGTGTGACAATAGAACTGAATTGATACCCTAGAAACAATACACTTGGTGAGTACTTGAAGCTCATACAAGTTGCCTTGCTGCCAGGGAATGGCTTGAAGTACTGGGGCTCCAGATCTAGGCCAAGAATCCCCCTAGCTCCTAGATTCTCATAGTTAAATGAGAATGTTTTTTGTTCTCAGTATTAGGAAAAAAACAACAACAACAACAAAACAAAGCGTAAATGGAATTCTTAAAATATTTGAGACAAAAAACCTCATAGAGGTAAAATGCTTTCATTTGTTCCAGCTCTAAAATGGCTTCCCAGAAAAAGTATGGCCTGTCATAATAGCAAGGATACAGTATGCAGTAATACAGTGGAAGTTGCTTATGATGTTACATTGCCTTTTGAACTGATAAATGTAGTTTTTAATTACTGAAGTGCTGTGTGTGAGGCAGCCAATATTTGATATTCCAAGGGCTGATTAACGTTTCCTGTGACCCATAAGACTGGGGGTTTTCTCTTATGCTGCAAACATCCTGAAAAAAAAAACAAAAAGCCATTTATTTTGGTACATGGTGAGAAAGAATCTGCATCCCACTAGTAATCTGTAAACCATCTACTTTGATTATTTCTGGTGTTTGGCTTCCTCCGTCACACTGCATTAATCTCACATGGAATAATAATGTTCTCCTGAATCAGAGAAGAGTAAACAGCAGATGGGAAAGGGTAGCAGTTCAACAGCCTACAAAACATGCATGAAAATGATCAAAATTCTTAAAATTTATTAAAGTTTCCTGAAATAGATGGAAGTTCACTAAGCAGAACCACAAGCAGTGACCTGACAGAGGCACTCTTACGCACAACTTCAAGGGTAGACAGATCAAAAGCCAAGCTGATTAAATAGACCCTAAAGGCAAAAAGAAGTCTTATTTTGGCATGTGAAACTATGGAAGAGTTCCCAAATTTCAGATTTCTCTTACAAAACTGAATGTCTGCTTAAGAATGTGAGCTTTTTGCATAAAACTGGGACAAACACAGGTGCGTATCAGGAATTCTGGAAGTTCAAATGTACCTCATCCTGAGGATGTATCAACATGTATCAATATCGAAGTTGTTTTTATGAAGAAATACCAGTTTATCCTATTATAAACATTTTTTTTTTAATCTCGGGTCTGGAAATGTTAAAAGCATATCCTAACAGTATAACAAGAAAAATTTGAAGATTCCTTGAACCCATGCAATCTCAAACTAAGATTTGCGTCATAAAAGGTGTTGTTGAAAATGAAAGGCTTTAAGAAATAGAGTCTAATATAGAGATTATTTCAAATTCAGATGAGATCTACTTGCTGTAATTTTGCATGCGTAATAAGTAGAAAGATAATTTGGGGGGGAGGAGGAGGTAGGAGCAAGTGAAACACATTCAGTTGAAGATTAATACATCCCACGTTTCACTAAATCAAGGAGCTGAAGGAGCAAGTGGTATGGACTTAGAGCATTGCCTGCCTACAGCAGATAGGCAAGCTGCTCAGGAGAAGCCTCGTGTGCTTCATGCTTCACATATGGTACTGTAATATAAACTGCTGTGAAAGTATGACTTAATGACTAGAAATGAAGCCTGTTCCTGAAATCTGAAAGTGATGGAGATGGTTCAGAGATATGCCAGGAGCTGCTATTCAGATTGAGTAGAAAAGAGAGATTGCAGTCCATGCACGAAGCAGGTTACCTCCCAAGTACTACAGTTTTACATGTACCAAGCTCTATGTTTGGTTGGTTTTCACTGCAGTATCCAGGTGTTAAACTGTGTATATAGTTATGATGTTCTTATGACACAGAGAAGAGCCAGCATCTCTGTTTTCAATACAGAAACTGAAATGCAGGATAGTTCTCCACTCACCTGAGCTCTAACAAATGCCAAAGTTCAACCCTGTTATATTTCATTCCTTAAATAGCAGAATCTCTGAGTATGTGAAAAAACGGGGTGATGATTTTGGATTTTTTTTCAAGAAATATGGCAGAAATTTCAGATCTTAACAGGGTGAGTGAAATATGAGGGTATGTTTTCAGAACTGCAGTCTTGAATTAAGGTATTAACTGAATGCAATTCCTGTGTCTAAAGCTATACATGATACATTGAGTGTTCCTCTACTGTAGGCACCTGAGGATTTGGTATAATGGATGTATCCTGGCAGCAGTTGATCCCATGGAGCACAGTAACATCTATAAAATTTAATTAAAGCCTGGCTAATTAAAAATGACAGAGAGATGCTTGTAAACATCATCTGTGTGACAGCATTGCAGCTAGTTCAGAGAAGTGGAAAATTTGCAGCTGGAGGGACTGAAGGTACCTTGCACTTTTGCAGGCCATTTCTCTGCAGCTTCGATGGTCTGGGTGATGCTTTGCCTTGCCTGCTGCATCTCACCTGCCACAACTTGCTGGCCTGCTGCTGGGCCACAGAAATGCAGCGTGGATGCCTAAACCAGAGATGAAGAAACCTCAGTGAGAAGGCCAAACTGATGTAAATACTGCAAAGCCCTGCTCCACTGGGAAGAGAGCATTTCTCCTGAAGGCTGTGGTACTGTCCTTTGTAAGGCACCTTTGGGAGTCACAACCCTCAAAATGGACTTTAGGTAGAGCTGTAGTGTAGACTGCAGAAATGTGGGGCAGGTGTCTCTGATTTCCTAAAGAACAAAGATTTCTTCCAACTGGAAAGCTCTCAGGTTTGGTAAATTATACCCTGCGTGTCTTGGCTCTTTAGCTTATCTCCCTCCCTCTTTAAAGACTTGTTAGGGTTATGGGGTAAGGAAGAGAGGGGCTGGCTGTATGTGATTTAGATCCCATCAGCAAGCTTTTTGCTTAGTGTCATCTGATCTGTCACTTCTGACATTCACCCCTACACAGCAAAGCAAAGCAAAGCAAATGGCCAGTGGCTCTTGTACTGCTGTCAGTTCCTGAGACTGAACGTGAGATTCTGGTAGCCTCTGGTTAGTCGACTGGCTTTAACTAATGTTACCATAGAAGACCAGAAGGAAACACTACTGACTCCATTTGAGCAACTCCTAAACAACCATGGTTATACCAGTCTTGGAAAATATATTGGACACAAAATTCAATGGTCAGCACTGAAGGCCTTTTGTGTGCTAAGGCCTGTGCTGGGCCATTCCGCCAATATGGAGTAGTAAAGGAAAGTATATACCTCCCTATTTACTTCTCTCCATCCTCAGAGAGGAAAACTCACTCTAAACCAGGTGGTATGAAATCCTCTTCTCCAGAGTAAATTTTTTTTTTAGTTAGTGAGGAAGTTAACTAGTACGAGTGCTTCAAGGTATCATACTGTTGATTATCTCCTAGAAAAAGCAGTATTTTTAAAAGTTCATTTCCTGGCTCATACACTTCTTGGCTGTAAGAAAGCATGCCTGGAACCAAGCAGTGTGCACCATGTTGCATCTCACTGCTTCATTACATCTTAGTTCTTGTCTCTCCCCACCAACCCCAAGATGTTTCTTCTGTTTCACCAAGTAGCTTTGACTTTTTTTTTTCTCTCCCTAACAAACTGTTCTCGTGCCCAGGAAAATATGGAAGAGAAAACTGGCAGCTGACGTGACAAGTCATTGCAAAACCAAGATAAATTAATTCACTGAAACCCTAATAATTTTTCAGTAACTGAGCAGAAGAAAGGTCTGAGTGTTCCTATGGTAAGTCAAGCTCATTTATCAGTTTGTTCTCTCTTGCCAAGATCCCTAGAGAGAAGGAGGGCAAAGGCAAGAACAGGAGGTGTTCTAGGGTCTTGGTGGGTGTTAATGTAACATGTTCCCTTTGCTAAAGCCATATTTTCCCAGTTTGTCTTGCTGAGAGGCTGGAAGACCTTTAGAGCCTTTTCTCCAACTTTTTGTGCTTTTCCACTTAGGACTGATGATGGCCATCTCACTTGGCACAGGAACATTTCTCTGTGGCAGCCCAATTTGTGTGAAGCCAGGCATCCTTCTTAATAACGCAATTTGGCCAAGCCACCTCTGGCTGAAAGGAAGCTCTAAAATATGGGTAGACTGGGCTATGTGAGGGTTTTGGAGTAGCTCTGTAAAAGCTGCAGGGATGAAGAGTCTCATTTATGCCTCCTCCAATTCCCCCTCTACTCTTTCCAGCCTAAAATCTTGCTCAGTCTCTTCCCACCTGTTCCAACAGATTAATTTCTCTTTCACACTCCTGAAAAAGCCTAGAAGAGGAAAGGAAAAGGCAGTGTGTAAGCAGGAGAGGTCCCCAGAGCTTGTAAGGGATGACAAAGTTATTGGAAAATTGAGGGATAGCCTGGACCGAACAAATCTCTCTTATTTACCAGACTAACTGCAGAATCTCTGAAGATTGCTATCCTACAGCTGAATACAAAAGTATATCCTGGCTTCCACTGAGATACAGAAGAGTACAGGCAGTGCTTGTGCCAATAGAAATGGCTCTGCAAATAGTTGCACAAGTGAAAACACTTCACACCAGTGAGGTAGTGGTAATTATGCTTTTTGCCTTCCAAGCTGAGCCATAAAAAGTACTTCAGATTAAGGCTCATCCTAGGTTGTAGCCATGGGGATTGATTTGCTATTTATTGAATTTCACAGATCCAGAGATAGGCTGTTTGTGGGAAATGTGCTTGCTCTGGCTACAGAGAAAAGGATTTATGAGCCTGGCCACATCAAGGCCTTGCTTTTAGCCCTACGTTTTTCATGTGACAAAAGCCTAAAATCCTTTTCAGTTTGAGTCACTGACCATTTCTGTCACTACTTTACAAGGTTCCTATACACTCTGGCATTCTTGCAGATTTAAAATTGTGAGTACCAGAAGAAGAAAGAGTATGTATATTTTTTAATCAATAATGAAGTTAATTCTATAATAGTTCTATAACTCTATCAGACTTGTAATAGATGCTCTTATCAAACAAATTACTATATTTGTTTGATCAATTCTCTGACTATGCTAGTTCTGTAAAGATCATCAAAAAAAAGAACAAAAAAAAAGTTCAAGTTGGAAAGAGCAGCATTTAAAAGTAATTTTCCGTCTAGGATTCTTGTTCTAAAATGTAAAATCCCCCTTTCTCTGTGTATGATCCCTAGTGTCAAACATGCAGTATACACTCTGAAATTTTCAATGGCTTACTTTCTTACAGTAAGTTTTTATACTTTGCAGCCTCAAAAGCCATAACCCATAAATATCAGTGCAAGTATTAAGGACAATAAAAATAAGCCCCATGTAACTTAATCCTGCAGGTTTTGTGCATTCAGCAAGGCACTTAGTAGCATATATTTTGTCTTATATGCATGTACTGAACTCAGCAGGGATACTTGCACAGTTAAAGGTAAGGATGCATTGGAGCGCTCTACTGGATTACATCCAGAACAATTCTCAGCTGCCAAGATCCTGTTTACAGCAAATAAGGTAGCGGAATTTGCAAGAGGGAAACACTCCTGTTGCACTTTAAAGCACTGCTTTATTCTTCAGACACCACCAAAGTAACTACCTACATATAACCACAGTTAGTTAAGAGTCTTCCTCCCAGGCTATAAATATGTATTTAACAGACAGGGGAGTGTTTATGTACAGAACAGTGCAGTGCAACTAACCACTTAAATTCTCAGTCTTGAATGTTGCTACAATAAAGACTAATTTCAACAGAAAGACTTCTACTGACTGAAATCCACCTAGCGTTGGGAAGAGAGAGATTTATTCTAAATAAATGCATATGTATGATCAGATCTGGGACAGTTTCTTGAGAGCTGAATCACTCTTACCTAAATGAAAATGTCCCTGCCACCACCCTGCCCCACCTGGATTTTGATAGATTCTTAAAGAACTCATTCTGTCCTTTGTGAATCAGTATTTCTATATCTTTTATTCTTGACTTGCATGCAATTCATAGAAAAATATTTCCTGCATTCTAAAATTGTTTTCTTCCTCAAAAAACTGAGAGTGGAAACAGTTTTCAGACAAAATATTAGGCAAGTTTTTAATCAACTACTGTATCAGGTTTGGGGTTTTAAAATGTTGTTTAGCTTTGATATTATTTTATATGATAGATCCCATGAAAAATCAAATCTTTTCAGTCACTCTATTGTTTTCAAAGTTTAAATATACGCCATTGACCAGGAGCATTCAGCTAGTCTAATGACTCCCACAAATAAACAAATTTGTGCTTTAAGAATCCTGAGAATCTCCCCTTTCACTGAAGAAAACACCTAAATATTCTAAAAAAGAAAATGCAAGTTAAGTTTGCCCCCATCTATTAGTAATATAAAAGTACGAATAATACTTAGTTCTTGATTAGAATCAATATAATAATGATCAAGTAAAAGTTCAGTTAGTGCAAACAGGAAAAAGAAATGTATTTTTAACAAATACACCTTCACAATGGACCTGTAAGTTCTTCCAATGAGTTTTAGTTGCAAAAAAGTACAATAATGCAAAGATAGAGTGCCAATAGATTGTTTTACCATGGCTGCAAAGTTAAAAAAGTGGCACCTCCCATACAAACACAAAATGGAACTTTTTTTCTACAAATCTGTTGGTTGTGTAGAAAGTACACAAGTTTTTCAGTCACTGATACAGGGCTTTTCAGTGGAAAAATAAAGTGCTAACCATAAAGGAAATGTAAAGCTAAACTCTTCTTACAGAGGCTGGTAAGGGAGAGCAGAGATGGAAGAACTGTAATGAAATAAGTAATGAAGTAATGAAATAAGCCCATGGATATCATCAGTCTTTAGGTAAATAATTTTAAAACAACCTTTGGCCTCAGGGAGATCATGTTTCATTTAGACATCGAATGAGCCAGCTGTATCAGCAAATCCATCTCTCAAGGGTTACTATTTATTCTGATGTTGATCTCTCTTAAGGGCTGCAGGCAATGAAAATTACTGAACAAAATCTGTGTTTTTAAAATGTTTGCACTGGGGTGATAAACTTTAGTAGGCTCTGGTTGATGCTTCTTGGGGTAAGGAAACATAAGAATAATACAATGGTTATGTTTTTAGTTGTTTGTGAACCTCTCTGACTTGATCACAGCTCATCTAGCAATTCTGTCCTTCCTGTTGAAATCAGACTTCATGGTCTGATATGTAACCAAAACCATGCTCTGACTGTTTGTTTGTGGTTTTTCATTCTAAGCAGTGTTGAGGAATGTTTTACTTCTGTAGCCCAAATCTGGGCTGACTCAGCATTTATGACAGACTCTTTGAGGGTTTGGCAATGATTGTAATGGTTGTCACAGTGAGTCCCAAAGCAGGGAATAAAGAATCCAAATGGTCCTGCTTTATTGAGGATATTTTAATGTTGGGCTTGCCTATGAATTGAGCTCAAGCAATTAGTCTGATATATAAATTGTTTCAGGAGTATCTGTGTGCCTAAGGAGAAAGCCACATTACAGCAAGGTGTTAAATTGTTAGGGAACTCTCTCTGATGTAAAAGGCTACCCAGTACATCTCTCACCGAGCTCTTTCTTTAGCCGATAAATGTGCATGAACCATAAGCAAAACTTTAGGTCTGATCCTGAATGGCCACAGGAATACAATGGTTTAGGACTCCCATTCCAAAAGCAAAAATAGGGGACAATTCCAAGCCATGCTTGGGCATGTACTTGCCTGTCCTCTTTAGCACATGCCCCCAACACCAATCTGCACTGTTTTTCATATTATAATTGAATATGTTTTATTAAAAAGCAAGGGTAAGTTGTGTAAAGATCTTGAACTATTTTGTTCAAGATCTTTAACCTGAACTATTTTTTGGTTATACAAATGGTTTTCTGCCATATTGCTGTGACTTGTTCCATCTGAACTGGAATTGCTTTCCGGAGTCAATAGTTATCTGCAATGGGCAGCCTGACAGGTTACACAAAGAGTAAATGGGGCATATTGGACAGAAAGAACTAGTTCTTCCTTACTGATCCAGAGCACATAATCACAATCTGCTTATAAAGTCATTCTGTAGAAAGGTTAGGACACTAATGGGGAATATATTTTTGAAGTTAGCAGAACAGGACTTTGGGGAAAGTGTCATGCTAAAAGACTGATATGAAGAAGAAATCTTTTGAAAAGCACTTGCTTTGTGCCTCAAGCATGTCAAAGAAATTTTCATGAAGTAGCTGTGCCTGCTTTTCCAATCATTGTTCTGCCTGTACAGTGTATGGCAAAATGACCCTTGTGTAACACCTGTAAGGGCTGAATTTATTAACCAGCAAGGCTAGTGGAAAGCTTTTGCTTTGTCTCAGAGCACTTGATAGTGGTATAATTTATAGTATTCAAGACTGATATGCGGAGTTATTTTGACCTTGGTGACATAAGCAAGGTTACATGTGCTAGTCCAACTCTAAGTAGAAAGAACATATCTAAAAGGCTGGGTAGGAGTATAGAGCTCAAAGGCATTATGAAGGGACCCACTGATCATATCACAAAGTCACTTTAAAATGGGCAATAATGTTTAGCTAGAGAAATTGGGAAGATCCATGGTTTCAGCTCCCTATTTTCAATGATATGTTGTTTAATCCTGTGCTTACAAAACAAGTACTAAATATTTTGCTCAGTATTTCCAGCTTTTTAGACAGCATCCTCAGTGTGATGCATAAGTTTTCACTTCACTAAGGAAATACTGTGATTCCTTGAAAGCAATCCTTCACATGAAACAGAGCTTGATTTGAAACTTGAGACAGAATTTCTCTCTGCACAGAAAAAATTTGTGGGTTTTTTCCCCTCAATACTCTGTATAACACACCCAGATATGCTGCAAACTGAACAGTGGATTTAAACAGAGCCTTTGGTTTTTGTCCTTACTGCAATTAGAAGCAATACTATTCTACAGTGTCTGTAGTTTGACTCCACAGTAAATATTATTCAGAAATAAATGTTTATAATTAAGTAATAGAAAATAAATGGGATTGCCTAGTATATAGGTGGCACTCAATTGTAGCTGTCTGTATCAGGCTTAAAAGCATGAAAGATGTTAGATGTAAAATAATAATTACCTTGTTGTTGTTGCAGAAAATTACCAAGCTCAAGTGTTTTAGAGCCTGAGCACCTTCATTTATTCCAGTTTTGCACTGTTATTTTAATACCACAGATCACCTCCTGACTTGCAGTGGAATAAAAGGAAAACTGAACCCCCTCTCCATTTAGCAATGTCTAACATTATGACTGGATGTTTGTATTGGCAAAGGTCTAATGCCTAAATTACAGATTGCCAAATTTGGCAACCACGAAACCTTTCCTCTCTTTACTGATAAAACTGAAGCTGACATTTTCTCTGAGCAATTTGAAGTAACAGGCCAGAAAGCAAAGCAGTATCTGGCTGCTACTTCAGCTGTGTTCCACATAGAAGCACACAACCAGAAGAAACTTTTTCTGTTTCCTCTATAGGAGCAGGACATAATATTTGATCAAAGAGGATTACCATATATTTCTGCAAATCTCAAATGCCTTGAAGTAAAGGCCAGGAACTGATAAACATCCTTTATACATATACATGTCTTTATACATGTGTATCAATGAGTGCAAAATAGTCATATCCTTCCTGAGGGTTACAGCTGGGATGTGATTACTGCATCTGCTGGTGTTAGCCTCCATCAGGAATTAGGCAGGACTCTTGTAGCCAGTCAGGAGCATCCATATTCAGTGCAGGAAACAAGAGCCACAGCGAGTTTTGGGTAAACCACAGGTAATCTGGATGTGGCCTTCAGCAGACTGAGGTTCGTGTTTGTAATGCTGGAGTGCAAAGGAGCTGACTTCAACAGCAAGACAGAATAGTACATTTAGAGAACAAAATGCCAGACAGCACCAAAACAGCTAATGGCAACCAGCCAAAAGAAAAGATGAGATCACAACAATTTCAAGTGGTACTAGAGACCAGAGCTCCAGTTTCAAAAAGCTGGACTTGCATAGCCCTGACAGGCCCCACAGCCCTCATGGGCCCCAAAATCCTCACAGTCCCCACAGCACATTTTGATCCCCTTTTATTCTGTGATGTGAGAAACATCACTACGCTAATGGCTTGGGTGTTTTGTTTATTTTCAGATGATTAAATCTAAAATGTATATTAAGAAAGTAAACAAGCAAAGGTGAGTCTTGTTTCTTCTGTGAACATCTGCAAAAGAGATTAAAAAAGATTGCTGTATAATGAAGCACAAAACACAAAATGCATCAGAAGCATGTGAATAACATCAAGGAAGCTGAAGGAGGTGCAGCAAAAGGCATTAGTGATTCAATAACATCAAAATAAATAGTCTGCAAATTTGTACTAGTACAGTACCTCTTACAGATAAACAAGGAGGCACATGGGCAGAAAAAGAACTAAGAACAACAGCTGAAACTCTCAGGGCATAGTAAATAGGTTGGACACCAAGAGAAACTGTTGACTGGCAGTAACTCCTTGCACTCAACTAGCCCCATCACATCATGAGCAAAGAAGGGAAAAATGAGATTCAAGTAAATGCTGCAGGAAGCCCCAGGGAAATTTCCAAGTTAAAATGCTGAAAGCTTTTAATGAGTCCTTTCATTCTGTATGTTTTACACAGCTCTGTCAAAGCCTGGGCCTATGAAGAGTGTCCTGACAAAACAGAATGAAAGTTTTTCCTTCAGGAAAAAGTAATTATAGTTGAATCTATAACAAATATTCAGTTGTAACAAATCTCAATAATTTGAAAATGAATTACCAGAAAAGGGAGGAAAATATTCAGGCCCCATGTTCAGAAGCATGGGATTCAAAGTGCAAATAGGCATGACTTATAACATTGTGTAGATATCAGAGAAGCTTGTCAAAGAAATTCAACAATTTCTTCATCTCTGTGCTCGGGGTTCATGATGGGGCAGGTGCTATAGGAGCAGAGCACTAAGATACCTCAACCCTGTGACACCTGCCAAAAAGCATACACCAGCAATGTAAGAACATTTCCCCAGGAAAGCTGCAGTGTAACCATAGCTAAGGTCTCTGTTTATGCTGGAGTTTTTGTTCTATATACTTAACTGAAGAATACTTACATCAGTTTTTCTTTATTTAACTGGAGAATGCCTTTTGATAATTCCTTAATAACAAATTCAAGTAAAGGTTTTTTAACCAGGAGAAAATCACAGTGCAAATACGGACATTGGAAAAATGGGATTTCCAGCAGGAAAATCAGCTAAAAACTGATACATTTTACTGTGAAGCAGGACAATGGTTAAATCATTATTGTTTCTCAAAGTTCTGAAATTTTCAAATCACAAATCTTGAAACAAAATAGTCTTTTGAAATCTTTGAACTAAAACAAAAGGGTTTCTGTTGATCTTTTTTTCAGTCAGAATCATCAAAGTGAAACAAAATCTGAACACTTAAATAAGTGTGTTTGAGTCAAAATCCATAGCCCCTTAAACAGGTGGGTTTTGATCAAAATTGCGACTTCATTGCACAAATATATAAAAAAGAAGTCTTCCCCCCTCCAAATCTATCTCAATACAAATTTTATCTTTCATAATGTCCTCATGCATTTTCTACTGAGTTGGAAGCCTGGTTCTGAATTGTCTTTGAATGTTACTTCTGTTCCCTAGATAAAACATACTTCCCACCTTGGCACAGAACAAGCTTGGGTTTTGTCTCCTGTAATGTAGCAACAAGCCAAATGTGAATTTGTGTTCTGGAATCAGAAGCGTTAAACTTCAGCCATAAGACTGACATTAAATCTTTACATAAATGGCACTTGAGAACAAGAAACAGGTATCTGTTTCTGGCAAGTCATTTGTCATAGCTTTCTGGTATGATTAAAACCAATGAATCTCCAAATTTCCAAGGAGCACAGTGTAAGTTGATAAATAAGATGCAGAATTATTGGAGTGCCATATTTACTGTAATGTGCACCATCGGTTTCTTTATTCTTGTTGTTGAAGGAAGAGATGGGGAATGGGAGATGGGACCAAAAAGATGCAACTGCTCTTCCATTAACAAAAAGTGCTTTCACTTTTGTTCTTCTCTGTACATGGACAGTAAAAAGGTGGTATCATTTTGCAAAATAGTAATTACATTACTTCAGATTAGGTTCTCATTTAATTCAAATTTCTGTCTAGGTGTAGGTCAGAACACAGTCTCATCAACACTGAGGCAAGAAGCAGCTATAAACTGATTTATTGCTGCAGTTCTATGCCTGCCTTGGTCCATTCAGTTCCCTAAATCATATGGCAGCTGAATTGCACAAAATGCTTAGTTGTTGGAGAGGATTTTTGATCTTCAAAACTCAGTCAGTGGTAATTAGTAATTCTACCACGCTGCTGCTTGTATAGCTGCAGATTTTCACAACAACAATGAAATACACTTGTTGATCTAGAACATTCCTCTCTAGACTGTTTGAGGACACAGGTCAAGCCAGCCAGAAGAGCACACTGTACCAGCATCAACTGGAGCCTAACCATTTTCATCTGGCGGCATGGGACAGAAAACGGCATCGCTCCTCTCCCACCTGGCACTGGCACCAGGTATCTGTAACACAAGTTTGCATCAGGGAACCTTCAAGCCCACTTCTGAAGGTAGGGCGTTGTGTGCATTTTTTCAGTGTGAAGACATCTGGTAAAATTCCTTACTGCTATGAAAATTGTCATTTCAGGAGTCCAAAACAGGAGATTAAACTTGGAGGAAGATTGGGGATATCAGTAGAATTAAATGTAGCACTTGAAAAATAACTTTGCTGTTCTATTCCATCACTTTTGGGACTATAGGTATGTGTGTAAGAATGCAACCCAAGGCCAGTGAAACTTAACTCGCTGCACAAAAGCAGAGAGAATGGAAACCCCGACTGGATGATAATCTCTTGCTTCTACAACGTGTGATATGTGCATATATTCCAATATCACCATGTCATCTGACAGTCGGGTAAGGTCAAGGGGCTTGTGCTTGCTTTTAAAAAAGTTGTTGTTGTTTATGTGGTTTGAAGCTTTTTAAGTTTCCTCCCTTCATCTATTCAATAATGTATTAATTATATCTTTGTTGGTCTGTCTCATTTTCCCACTGCAATCTGAGTCAAAAAATTACGACTCAACAGTATTTATTTACAATATTTGTATGGATCATTCTTATACCATAACGGGCTCTGATCCCTCTTAGGTATTATAAAGAAATTCACTACACAGAGAGATTTGTCTAGGACTTACTTGAATTCAGTTGTGATCATTATTTCTCCTAGTCCTCTTGCCATCTTGGCAGCCCAGATGTGAGAGGCCAAATAGCTTAGGCCTCTTTGGTACGTGACCACAAAGAACTTTGTCATTTCCACTTGATAACTTTATTCCAAGTGTTATGCCTTCATTATAACATTTGTCTATATCTCCTGTTGAAACACAGTGTGTTCACTAATGATAATGCACACCACTATTTAAAAGTATGTATTACAAATGAGAGAGGATTATATAATGCACTGGACTTCTTGATGGGTTGGAACAGATTAAGCTTCTTTGTGAAAACACTGTTCTTCTCTCAATGCTAATTCTGTAGCATTCTTAGAGCTGATACCCAACTGCAGCCCAAATACACAGAATAATTATTCAAAATGTTAAGCCTGATCTTTCATCATGGCAGTTATCATGCTGCTTTCCATTAAGGAAATAATGTTAGAGGCTTTTATCAGTATGAATCAGGAGGTGACGAAGTACCAGTCTCCTATAATACAGAAGATCTCTGTGATCTTGAACCTGCTTTTGCTTTGTGCATCCCCCACCACCTACACTGGTGTTTCTGCAAGTAATGTAGACTGGAAGGTTGATTTATATTTTAAAACTTTTATATTATGTTCATTTCCACTCTGGAAGCAGGAAAAAACCATTATCTCTATTGATTTAAGACTCTGGATAATGTATCTCTCCATGCCTTTAATAAGATGATGGCTATCAGTGAATTCACTAGCACTAATTGCTCACACTGATACCCTGCAATTGTGAACAGCAGATTAACTCTTCAGTTGTGTGTTTCTAATCAGACATAAAAACCTGGCCATAGGTACTACTACATCCTGACAGAACAGGGACTGAATGGTAGTGAAGTGAGTCCCTAATTAGCTAATTCCCTTTACTTAAGAAAGAACATATAAGTAAAACAGCACCCAGCAGGCTGTATTTGTGGTATTAACTGTGAATAAACTGAAGAAGCTATTTTATGAAGCACAAACTTGTGTTGTGACCCAAGAAGTAAATAAGCACTAAAAAACCATCTATTATTACACGTCTGATATATAAAGGACTGGAAGCTAGTCACTTGGCAGCTGTGAGTTCTTACCTAATTGGCAATGCACTTTTTTTAAAGGGTTGGTCATTTTAGATTAATCATTACAAAGAGTCACAGTGCCATCTAGAGACTGCATACAGACAGTTTTCAGAACTAATTTTAGAGGAACAGAGAAGGCTTTGTTGTAATACTTAGGTTTAATACATTACTCCTCGAGAACACTGCTTTTCACTGAAACAATAGCTTGCTTTGTGGTTATTAATATCCCATGTTGAGCTCAGGCCTACCTCTTTTCTTCATTTTGTGGGGTTTTTTCAAATCTGATCTTAAATATGAAAATGCAAAGAAGACTAGGGACTGGTGGAAGCAGGCTTAAACAAAGGTAACCTGACAGCCAGACCCAACCCTTGAAGTATTTGCACCTGAACCACAACTGTGGTGTTACACACCAGAAGGCACTATGGACTCACGAGATAATCACTGTGAACTTCCACGAGAATGCAGGTGGCATATGCTTTTCCTTGCTGTATTTATCAAGGTGGGAGGTAAGGCTCCCATAGGAAGTACTTTGCATTTCCAGCCTTCCTGATTAGAGTTGTGCTGGGAAGCCTGTGTGCTCAGCATTGGTTAACGCTGTTTTTATCCTGTGCCTTCACAGCTATTGGAAGAGAGGGAAGGAGGGAGAGAGGGAATGCTGCAGGCACAGCAGCACCAGTGTCTGAAGAGCATTCTGACCTGCTCTGTAATCTGCAGGTTACAAGTGCTTGGCAAAAGCCACTTACCAGAAGGACTGAAGTAAACAATCTGGGATGAGCAATGGAGAGAAGTAACAAAGTAGCATATTCTGATTATTTTTTTTAAACCTAACAGATTTAATTAATGTCCTGTAATGACAAGCAGCCAATCTGAATTTTCCTGAGACTTGAAGCATGAGTTGAGACCTGCCCCTATAAAGAGCTATCTGCATCTGTGTTGCACAATTTGGGATTCAGATGGCAAAGAGTCAGGTTTGGGAGCTGGGTGATGTGGTTCTACAGGTCTTCCATGGCCATAGTTTGTGTAATTCAGTCAGGCATCCAAAATCAGCTGGATTACGTCTCTTGTCTCTTTGGAGAAGATGCAAACATTGCATTTAATCCCCACTTCTGGGGATTTGGGAACCCAGGGCTCACAGAGGTGCTGTCATTTGGGCTTACACCTCATACTCTCGGTGCTTTGAAGGAGAAGGGAAAGTTTGGAGGCCTGCAAGGCTTCATGAATTATTTCTAAAGCCCAGCAATTCCACCGTACTGGCAATCTCACACCCAGCCTTTCTTAGTGCCTGTAAAGCTATTTCAAAGCTGAGACAACAGCTACCCACAACCTTTACACTGGATGCTGTCACAGAACCAAATAGGAGCTTCAGATAAAGTTTATCATGGATACCCTCCCATTGAGCCACAAAGTTCAAAAAAGACCCCCATGATCTCTAGACTTCTTCTCAAGAGAGAAGTCTAGGTGGGGCTGGATCCAATCCTAGCCCCAGTCTTGGTTAACAGTTTATGTCTATAGAATTGTATTGGTGCAATTGAACCTTTATACAAGTTTGTCCTGCAGGATTAAGGATGGCAAACCAGGTATTCAATATGAATAAAATGAACAATTTATTTAAATTGTTAATGATTAGGTAAAAATGTAAAAAAAAAATGCAAAAAGGTAAAAGGACAAAAGGTCAAAAAGCCAAAAGGCTCTAATAAGAATTATTTACTACTCTATAAAACTACAAATATAGTACACTTCTTATTAAATCAATAATATCAGAGCTAGGTTATCAAATAGAGATTGATGTTTCTCACCCAGCCTCCAGAGGTATCCTTGAGGGGCATCCCCACCCAAGGGAAGGATCTTCACACAGATTATGGAGGTAAGCTGCAAATACCCACCATGAAAAACTGGGACTGCTCTTTTATAGTATAAAATGATTGACTGTCAATCATATACAGTTTTAGATTATGTCTTGTTATGCCTACTCAGCAAAATATGCTTTATTGCTGAAAGAGATCTTATCAGCTCTTTGGTTCCTTCTACTCAATATTTTTGGCTGTCTTTTCACCCTCGGGGCCTGCACATCCCTCCTCATGCCAGCCTCAGCCAGGAAGCACTGTCTTGCACTTTCTCATGATGAGTGTAATTCAAGACAACTTGGCAGGTTGGTCTCAGCATTCTACAATGCTAAAAACCCTCTTTACTCAATCCATCACTGAAAGGCAGACCCTCCTTGCTTAATCCATCACTGAAAACTTGTAAATAAGACACAGTTTGAGCTGCTGTACCCCAGCTTAGGCAAAGCATCCTGCTATAGATGCTTGAATACATGTCTTCTTTGCATACCATTCAAACTTAAAATCTTCATTTTTCCCTTTCAAACAGAGTGAAAATGGAGACTGGTAACTGAATAGTAACAATAAAATACTGTGTGGGCTAAGGAAAAAATCACTGGCAGGCAGCACTGGGCCTATTCAACACTCGTGTCTCCTGAAAGTACATCTTGAAGAAACTGCTCTTCCCCCGGCAGAGACAGACCTTGCTTTTTGTTGCTTGGAGAATGAGCACAAAGGGCTGGTTAGCTATCATATCCTCAAATCAATATGTTGCTTTTGTCCATAAAGGGTTTTTTCTCTTTGAGAAATGAAGGCAGAATGGTGCTAGGAGCTTGATAACTATGACTGCACAGAGTAAGTTCTCAGCCCTTCCTGAGGCAGCTGGTAGAGTGTCTGTCTTGGAGGCACCTAAGAGGATAGAGCCAAAGAAGTTCCTGGTTAAGGCCATGCCACTGCTTTTTGCTCCTGCAGTTGCTGTGCAGCCCATGGGGCAGCCCTGCTCCTCCTGTACCATCAAACTGCTGCCTCTGAAGAAACCAGGGCAGGCCCATGCAGAGGTGGGTGTGTAAATCCCCTGCCTTCTGTACCTATCTTTTAACACATAAGAATTTTTTTTTCCACCTTATACAAGACTGGAATTGATCCATGTAACTGGGACATATTAAAATTTTGGGGGCTGGCCTCAGCATCCTGCTGTAACCCTCAATCCAGGAGAGAGAAGTCAAAGCAAAAGAGATGCAAGTCAAAGCAAAAGGGATAGAGTGTACTTGGGTACCCTTAAGCCTGACTCCTTCCTGTGAAGACAAAACAAACCTTCCCTTTTTTTTCCTTTTTTAACTCTGCTGAGTGAAATGTAAAAAGGGGAAAGAAAATAACAGCATGTCCCAAACAAAAATATATACAGGGGAGCCCCAAGGAAATCTCTCGAGCCTGGTGTCAATTATGGATCCCATCCCTTCATACCTCTTCATAGGGCTACTCTTAGAATAGCAGGAAAAACCCTTTCTGCCTTTCTTTAGATAGATATAAACAGATGGGTACTGCTTAATTATAATACACTAACACAGACAGGAGATCACTTTGTTTTGTTGGTTTATATCAGTTACTTTGTTGGTTCCTTCTTAGTTTCTATAAATAATTTAATTGCAGTTAAAAACAAATAACTGAACAAATTCTGTAATATTATACAGAAATCTGTTTTCTTTCCCCCATGAAAGGAATTTCTCACGTTCTCGGGGTCTAAAGTTTAACACTTGAGTACCTTTCTAAAGTCAAAGTCTACTCGACCTGCTGTTATCCCAGTATTAGATATAACCATTGCATATTTGTCCATAACAAGCTGAGTGAGATGTTATTTTATGGAAGCTGTTGAGGAAACCTACAGAGAAGCTTTCAGTTTGACAAGGCAATTTGATGAATCATGAAGTGACAAATCAGCATGACAGACCTTCTGTATTTTTCAGCCATAAAGAAATAACTCCTCACTAAAACAAAGTGCCCAGCATGTAGTAAAGAGCAACAGCTACAGAGCAGAGGGGTCTGATTGGGCTCTTGGAGGATGCACAAGAAAACAGATTTACTTGATAGTCTCCTGATAGCTCTGTTGAAAATTGCTTTTTAGTATACCACTAATAATCTCCAGTTTTTCTTGGAAATCTGTGGCTAAAACCTGGTTTTGCTGTGAATCCAGATGTTCCACTTGTATGGTTTTACAGACAAGTTCAGGGCTTTTTCCATAGGGTTGGGAATAGGCTGGCACCCATGACTGGGACCAGGCAGGCCCCTCTGGGAAGAGCCTTGACTGAAAGCAGCTCCCAGGTCCAGGTTGCTCTCCCCTGGGAGCACCCAGGGCCCCATGCAGCCATGCCAGTCACCCCATGGGGGGCTGCATTCAGGGCCTTTGCAGTTTGTAAGGGAAGGGTTTCTGAACTGCGTTTTCTTTCTCTTGGTCCTAATTACAGTTGCAGAGCATTTGGATTTTTTTACATATATATTAAGTGATGTCTTACAACAATTCTTTTCTTCACGCTTGAGAGGATAAGATCCTTGTGAATTCATATCCAAACAGGTGTCTTCTCTAGATCACAGAAGTGAGGTAGTGACCTGCAAATAGGACTGAATAAACCAAACAAAACAGTGAGGGCTTGCCACATGAATACTGCCAGGATGTCAGGTTGCAGAGGTAAGAGTTGAGACAGGAACAATTGCATAGTAGGGTTTATTTTCCTACTTTTTAATGAAACATATCTGTACGTATAGATTATAACAGTCTTTATGTGATCACAAATTTTTACTCTTTGCCTCCTCTACAGGAATTAAGTGAGCTTTGTTGATAAACTCCCAGACTTCCAAAGAAAAACCGAAGTGTACATGAGGTTTATTTTCATTTCTGCTTCCTTCTTCATGATTAATTTAACCCATGCAGTGGAGTTATTTTTAGAGGCACCAAGCCAGAGAATCATTTCATTCAGCTTTCACGCTGTGAGATGGAGCATTTGGGTTTGAATATGAATTTGCTAGTAACAACAGTAGCAGTGGGAAGCTTTATCTGTCAAAGGGAGTCAAAATGAAGCAGAACTGAGAACTCCATCAGAGTTACTCCGTTACAGCTGTGCTGCCATAGTTCTATTTCTTTCTTTTTTCCCTCTTAATCAAGTGACAGAAAAAGTGTTCCTCCCCGGCTCAGCACTTCAAATCTAGGCATGCTGTAAAAACACAAAGGCCTTGATTAATGTTGGCCTCTATTAATTTATGGCAAAAAGAACAAAGGTTCTCTAACTACTTTGGGGGTCTATAAGAGCTGATTTTGGCTGAAGTGCTAAACTATAATCTAGTTTCCTAAATCTTCATCCAACTATTTGCAAAATAATGAAAACTAATAGAAGACAAGATAGGGATTAGAGATGATATTTCCCACTGAAAGAGGCAAGTGATTTTGCAGGCAAATAGTAATGTACCAACATGAAGCTCTTAGTCTCCAAAAGCTACAGAACAGGTGGGAATCCTCACATGGCCTCCACTCAGGTCACTTTTAGACACTGTCCTTGAAGAGAAGTTCCCCTGTTCAAATACAGCTGTGCTGGAGAAGATCAAAACTAGCCATGTGAATTTGATCAGAGAAGCTGAAACAGTGTGGGGAAACCATCCTGCGGTGCAGTTCATGGGTTATGTTCACATGGAAGTCACAGTAGTAACCCTTTGTACTGCTCTAATGAATCACCTGTCGCGTGATCAATGTTTGCTCATATGTCCTTAAACAAAATAAGGTTAAGGGGTCTTTAAACACTTTCCCTTTTACTTTATTCTCATCAGCCTTTGATTGTTTTTACAGAAAATCAAGTTTTGTTTCATTCACCCATCTCTTTTTTTTTTCCCTATCTCCCTTCCTTTCCCTCCTTTGTTGTCCTGCCTCTACCTTTTCCTTCATGTGTAGCTTACCTCATCCACTGACCTGTAACTGCCTTTGAGACATCGGTCACTCTTCCAGTGGCTTTAGTGTTCCTCACTTTAAGGACTCCTAACAGGATCTCACTTATGCTTCCTATTGATAAGGTTCTTATCCTAGCTGTCCTTCCATAGGATTTATCTTCTGTTTCACAAGAACTGTATTCACTTTTATATAAAAAAAGTGTATTTCTTACACTTCCTTCTACATATCTGCTAGTGACCATCACTGGATGTGGGACATAAAAACAGCTTTTGGTTCAAATGAGATGGGCAGTCTAAATGCTTTCTTTGCTTTTGATATGCTCCACAAATCCTCCTTCAAACATTTCTCCCAGTCTATTCTTTTGACACCATTATTCCTACATCTATGACTGAAACTCTCATTTATTTGCCTAATTGGTACTTTCAAGTATAAGCCTCTGTATGGGGATTCATGTCTGTCTGCCTTGCTTGAAGACATGAATTCAAGCCCAGAATCTGTATGAGCTTGCTTGGTAAACTCTTGAGAGTTTAGACCATCATTTTGTCCTGTGCATGTACTGCATTGTGTACTTGGAGAACCTTGTTCTCTGATCACCCTCTCTAGTGTTGTCCAGACCATCAGCAAAGGAATATGTGAAGGAAGTTTGGTAGTTGAAGGATAATAATTAAATGCTGGCATCTAAAGTGGTTTAGAAAATTATACAAAAGCCCTCTGAAGAGCTCTGTATCATTCTCATTTGGTTTTCATTACATTTTTCAGTGTCTAATTACTACGGGGGGGGGGGGGAAGCATTGTTTTCAGTATTATGCAAAGACGAGAAAACAGCAGCACCCTTCCAA
Source organism: Pseudopipra pipra (assembly GCF_036250125.1). Lineage (NCBI taxonomy): Eukaryota > Metazoa > Chordata > Aves > Passeriformes > Pipridae > Pseudopipra > Pseudopipra pipra. The sequence goes on from NC_087550.1 coordinate 18,346,366, forward strand.
AGTGGCAAGCTGTAGTTCCATGTACACAGCATTCTGGACAGGACATTGGCAACTTAATGAGTGAGAAAATATTAGTAACAGTGAAAAGATCTGTTAGTAAGAGTAAATTCAGAAGGTAAAAAAGATGTCAGTGTTAATGTGACTCCAGATGTAGACAGATGAACACTGTAGTCAGAGTCTTGTAAAATATTAGGACAAAAGCTACAAGCTTTGTAGTGTAGTTATACTTGACAGAGTATTCAGCAGAAGTACAGAAATGTGATTAAGTGTGAGTTTTCTCATTTCCCACAGCTTTATTTGCATATTTCTTAACAGGAAGGCAGTATTTTGGGGGCATTATGATCATTAATTGATTTATGTGATATTCAATATCAATGAATGATGTTTTAGGAGATGAATTTTCAGGATGTGATATTTTTATATTTTTACAGAAAAGAACCAAAACTGCTACATAACTCCTTTCTACTGCAATTAAATAATTTTAAAATAAATCTGCCATATATATACACCAGTCATTCAGTGTCATTTCATTCTAATTCACCCCAAGGGATCTATTAAAAAGAACCTGTTACCCTGTCTCAGGGGCAGGTCATAACACTTAAATACAACAATTGCAGCTATTCTAAGCTCAGAGTGTAATTGCATATGGATCACTGTGAACCCTGAGAGCATAGTTGCCAGTGAGAAGGAAAATGTTCTTTTGCAGCTCTATCTTGCAAGTAAATTTTTAAGCAAAATTCTAGATAATTTCAAAACCAGAACCCACTACTTACACTTACTCATAAATCTTATAGATATATAGCTTTTTTTTAATTGTTTGGTTCTGTGACTTTTTAATTCAATTTTTAGCACAGATAAGTTTTGAATTATCATTTTAATTTTCAATTATCATTTTCAATTTACTTTTATTTTTAAAAAGGCTATACTTTAAGAGGGTTATAAAATAGACTTTTCCTCCTAGGTTTACATTTTATTAGAAAGCTAATGGCAGAGCTCTGATGCCTTGGGCCTCCACAGAGAGCTCTAGCAGCAATCTGTAACTAAAAGACACAGTAGTTCAATTTTCTTCTTGAATTTACATAATGATTTTTCTTTTGGTATAAATTAAATCTTGTCATCAACAAATACCAAAAAAACCCATTTGTACCCAGACACAGCACATTGCAAAAATACAGACTGGTGTAAATATCATGCTCCAGTCGTGAATTTTGCAAAATAAGAGGTAATTTCTTGCTATAGTGGTACTTATTGCAAAAACCTAATTTGTTCTGTTTGTACAGTAGCCACAGGACTGTGACTGCCTAACAACATAGCTCAATGAGATCTCAGGCTGTCAGGAGACTCAGATTCTCAGAACTTACTTTCTGTTTTCTTATTTTGTGGTTGTTTCTTTTTTCTGGTCAAATAACAAATGACCCTTCAACTTCCTGCTTTATTCACAACAGTTCGAGCACATTGGTTTTGCTTTTAGCTGCTTTTGAATACAGCTTTCAATCTAACCCTGGTATCCCACATTCTCCCTGAGTATTGATGAATGTTTAACTCTCAGTGTTGTCAAGCAGCCTAGCTCTTCCTCAGATTTCCTATCCTTACAGAAAGCACTGTCAAGAGCTTTGCTATGTTAGAACTACAGCCAGGAGATGTAGAACCAGAGCCCAAAGTGTGCTTGATAATGTGAGGTTTCACTCTGAAATGGCCCCACTAAGTTTTATGATTACAAGAGGGAAAAAAAATGAAAATTAGTAAAGGCAATAGAATGGCAGAAAACCAATTAGATATATGGTCAACTAGGACTCAACACTGCTTCCAAAATGTTGCAGGTCTTGTTTCTCTAACAGCTGTTCTGTCAAAGGAAGAGTGGCTAACTATCCTGTTCTTCTAATCAAAAGATTTAGATCATTTGTAGGCATCAAATTCTATACAAGTTTTAGCCAAGATGGTATCAGAGAAAGTAAAGAGAACAATTGCCAGAAAATGTGGCTTGTGGGAAAAGACTGCAGGAATTGATTGCCTTAACTTCATAAAACAAAAAACTTGACTAAAGGATGTAATTGTTTTGACATAAAAAGATAGTGATACTCTATTAGTTTTTTCTATGCTATGGTAGAAGCAGACCAAGAAGCAGTCTACCAGGAAAAAGAACTTTGCTTTTCCCCTTTTCTCTATCATCTGAAAGGCTAGTTAGTCACTGCAAGGAGGCTATCCTAGAAACTGTGAAATCTCCTTCAGTAGATGAGAAGAAAAAAACAGACCAATTCCTATTTTGGAATGGAGTAAAATGATTTTAAGAGCAGATTCACAACAGCCTTTGCTTGATTTGGTGTAGCTAAGATCTGAGTGATAATGCCTAGAGGCTCAGCCTGGTGTGACTGCCTCAACCACTCAAGCCCCATTGCCTTGGGACATCACTGCCATTCTACCTTCCCAGGCCTTTCATCACAGATCTCAGGACAATTGATACCACCAGCTCATATTTCTGACAACCCCTCAGACTCAGCTGAGAAGGCAGCCTGGGTATGCAGGTTTGTGTAAGCCAAAAATACCTGCTAAATTTGTTAAGCCATAAATACTTGTTAGGAAATGTTTGCTCAGAGTTTACAGCTAAATTTGGCTTGTGGAAATATATTATTATGTGATCCCAACATACAAAATACTCAATGCTATATGGTACAAGCTGTGTTGAGGCTCACGGCACAGCTCTGAGGTGATTGACAAGGAAATCTCACCTCCCCTTCCATCAGCAGGTATCCCAGGCTGTGAACTGCAAGTCCTGTTTTATTTTTGCCAGAAGCTGTGCATTTTTGCCCTCCAGTGTCAGAGCAAAACACACACACACACACACATATATATATATATGTAAGCAAACAAGACACAATGTAAAGTTCCTGTGCCTGGTCACAGAATCATGTTTGTAGTTTAGTGACAGACCGCACTGTATTTATAGCCTCTCTCTTCTTTCTCCTTCCCAGACCCCTTTCTCTGGTGTACTTCTATGATATCTGCTTTTAAATCAAGCTCCTATTCTCAGGCCCATTTAAAGACTACAGATAGGTAAGGTAAGGAAAAAGGATGATCTTAATTCATGAGTGCCCTCTGGGAGCCATGGAAACAACTGAGGAGGAAGGTGGTCAGAGCAGGGGATGGTGACTGTAGCTGGAAGGAGACCCTAGGCCCCAATTCTCCTCAAGCACTTTCTCCTTCTCCAGGTTTTTTTGTCATCAGAGGAGCACTCTACTAAGCCATCAGTGGGCAGCATCTGGTTGTTGTTTCCCTTTAAGTAACTTCTGGATTCAGGTCTGCAAGATCTACTGAAACTACTGTCTTCTATTTCTGCACCTAGATAATGAGGTCTTTAGGGAAAATTGTGAAGAAGATCTAGTCATTACCTTTCTGAAAGAGGAATTTGCAGTTGTTTCCCATTTATCTTCCTTTCAATGCTGAGGAGAGAGGATCTGCCTGAAGCAGGGCACTGCTGAGCAGCTGCTGCTCTTCCTTTGCAGAGCTGGGGTTCTGGAAAAGCCATTCACCTCACAATACCTCATGGAAAATGTTTATTTATAAGATGTGCCCCAAACAGTTTTAACTGGTAGGAAAATACAAGTGTATTTCAAAGCAAGGAGAATATTTGTCATATGCTCTTATGGACACTTGGAAGGAAAGAGTATCTCCCCCCCAACACCTCTCTCCCCATCCCCTCAGGGGATAAAAGAAGACTTATTCCAAATGCTGCTGTCTGCAGACAATGGAAATTGGAGGTTCTAAGTACAGACACAAGTTCATCCGCTTGGGGATGGGGACTTGTTTTGTTTGTAATCTGTGGTGACTGCAGTACAGACCTCAGCTTTAGTGTCACTTAGGACTTGCCATTTCTAAGTTTCTCTTTTGAGGGTATGTTTTTTTTCATAAGTCTCGAAAGTTCTTTGAGACAAAACAGTACCTTATTGCTTTATTCCTGAACTAAGATACCCCTGGAAATCATCTTAGTGACATGCATGATTAACTTGCAGTTAAATACACTAATGTTAATATCAGATTTTTGTGTGTATAAAGTTGTCAGAGTAAGAAATACAAAAGTAATAGCTGCATGTACAACACGGCTACTCCTGCTTACAGTGTTTGGTCAGAATTTACCTCGTTTTTTTCACAGGTTGTTTTTCCCAGCCTGGTGTCAAGAAGCCAGCCAGGGAGAAACCCTCCACCTCACACTGTTTCTCTATTAAACACCTTGTGTAGTTCTACGGCTTATTTTGATGAAATTTGTTTAAACCTCTGCATGAACAGAGAATTCCCAAGTCTCTTCTGGAACTTTCTATGGCTTCATGACTGAGGCTGATTAGAACATCACAAACACTCATTTTGTCTTCTCAAATTCACCAATTAATTCTGAATAAAAAAGTCAAGAGTTTCTTTAGATAATTTTCTCCTTCTCTATACAGTCCTGACTTATTCCTGTAGCACAGGACCCTATTTGCAGGGCTTTGAGCCACTTTAAACATAAAAAGTTAACTTAAAAAGATAACCATAATTTGGTGTCAACTTAGTTATTCCATACCTTAGAGGTGTGGTATATAACTCAACAGTCTCTTCCTTTTTGATGTGGATGGTGACCAATGCAGACCAACCCTTTCCTGCCTTCACTGCATTCATGAGCTGTGAGCAGTAGCTGCTAACCAGCCTCACATTGGACTGGTCAGTGAACAACACAGATGAACTCGTGTGTGTACTTAGTGCCTCCAGTCTCAGTTCTCTGCAGGAAGCTGCACTTGAAATAAGTCTTCTTTTAATGCCAGGCTTCTGACTTCCTCTGGAATTGCTTTGAAAGGCAAGATACCTTGTTTTCTTTTGTCCATGGAGTTGCCATTTTTTCATGGAAAGATAACAAGAAGAACTTGTGAAGAACTGCTGGCCAAGAAGAGAAAGAATGGTAGCTATTTAATACGAGAGAGCGAGAGCATGGAAGGAGCCTTGTGTCTGTGTATTTTGTAAGTACTCTAATACTGATTTTTTAGCGAGCTTTCAGATGGATCCAAAGGCAACATTCATCTTCTCTAACATTAATGGTTCTTCTCTGATATTAACAGACCTCAAGGGAGTGTGTCTATGCATTCAAGTAGTGCCGGTCGTCTTAGGCTTCCTTTTTATAGTAAGTGGTGAGAGGGTGGAATTTGCAAAAAATATTTTATGTAACAGACAATAAATGAACTGTAATCTGTTGGTGCTGGTCTCTCTCTGCAGACATTAAGGGGAGCCCAAAGAAAATAGCTTAGCCTGCCAAAACATGTTAAGAACCTTACTCAAAGTAACTGCCTCTGTAATGATGAGTAAACAGCATTTTAGCACTGTTGAGAGACTGAAAAGTCTCATAGTGTGCTACAAAACACTTCCTTCTTTGTAGAATTTCTCCCTGATGAAAGATTACCCTTGTGTTTCAAAGGAATTTTACCTGAAATAAGAATATAAGCTGAGACAGAAAGTTACAAACTCCTGTTTGAATTCATGTGACAAATCCACGGACAAGATGGGCATAAAAAATTGCTACTTCTAGTCCTTAACTTTAATTACTACAATTAAAAATTTATTATTTTCTTCTCCTGTAGGGAATAGCACTTTTATTTCCCTGTCAAGAAGGTTGTTTTACACTTCTCATATATAATTGATCTGTTCCTAATGTATTAAAGTTTATAAATTAGAATCTAGGTCTTTCTTTGCTTGAACCTGTGAGGTTTTACACTTTCCTTGAGGATGTGTTTGAGCGTGACATCAAAAATTTTTAACAGCACATCTAATTAATTCAAAAATACAAGAAAATGTTTTATCAATGACTAAAAATGCATTTCTTATGAAACGAATCGAAGGAGAAGGGAGAAAAAGGGAGAGAAAAACGTAGTACTATAGGGTTGGTAGATAGAAGAGAGGAGGTCTGCGCAACGACAGAAAATTAGAAGGGAAATAGCAAGTGGGGGACAAACAGAGCCCTCAGGGAGGGAGCTATGGGAACCTGCTTTCACTGTGGTGTGGAATGAGACAATGTAGGGGGTGAGGGGAGGACAAGGAGTGTGGGAGGGAATGGGCTTGCGTACCCTGTCAGAAGGTACAAAAGGGACAAATGTCCCTTTTTTTTTCCTTGGCTTCGTTTGGGTTGGGCTTTTTTTGTTTGCTTTTTTTTTGTTAAGGGCAAGGCAGATCTAACTTGTGATATCTTGCAGACATGCTTTGGTCTGTCACAGTGTGATATCTAGGCAGGCAGTGCAAAAAACCATGTGACTTCCAGCTTGCCTCTGTGGGTTTTTAGTGTTAAAAACTAACAGAACATTAGTGTTTAGTGCATTTGACTGTAACTCATACATTAATAAATGCAATAGTTAAACTGAAGGAGTGGCAGCAGTGGTGTAACAGGTAAAAGCAAGGCCTATCTTCAGATAGCATGTGGGATGGTAACTGTGTTGGCTGAGAATTGCCTCAGAGACTGGACTTCCCGGTAGTGGTTCAATAGTCAGAGGAAAGCAGACCTAAAACTGGGGGAGATCAACACTGAAACTCTCAGTGCTGTTTCAAGACAACTTTTGGATTAGAATTGCATCTTGAAACTTTGCTTAGCACCTGACATGGTTGATGCACAAACTGATGCACCTTTCTCAAATTAGCTGATCCCTGGGCAGAGATCCTGATCCACTAGCAAACAACCAACCTTTTTTTGTCCTCTATTATTGGGATATGGGGAGGAGTGGACTTCCATGGAGAATCTGGGAGTCAGAATGGTGTGAACCAATTCAAAAGCATCTCTTCTCTAACAAATCATGGTGCACAGCTCTGCTGATACATCTTCCTCCACAGCACACTGTCATTTTCATCCAAAACTGTCCCAGGTCTCTGACAGTGCCTCAGTCAAGATCTACTGCACTTGCTACTGCTCTCCTTATGGTTCAACATCATTCTCCTCTCACCTTGCTTTTCTGTCACTGGATCTCCCCTGTGCCTAGGCCAGGTAATATTAATTTGTACTCTATTACCAGCTCTTGATAAGCATTTAGTAGTTAATGTGGAAACAGAAGTTTCCTTTCTAATGGTAGTTTCATGTTTATTTAATAAAAAGTACAGTAGCTAAATAATACCCAGGCAGTAACCTTTTAAAATTTAGATGATTGGTAAAAATGAGTTTCAAAAATTATCAGTTTCTGGTATTTTTTTTTTCTCACTTCTCTGTCTTTGTTCAAAAAATGAGCACCTACATTCAAAAAGTACTCTTAAGCAAGGAACATATGGATTTCCACAGGTATATCAAGAAGAAAACATGCATCCTTGTGATACCACTCTTTGAATTAAAATAAATCTATTATAACTGGAAGCCTTCTCCTGATCTCAGTCCAGAGTAACTCTTTTTGCAAAACAAAGCAGTTTATTTCAGAGTAACTCTTTATTTATGTGCAAGTCCCCTGATACAGGTTTTCACCCTAAGATTCTCCCACTCAAGACAGCTCAATTCACTTAGCCACAGCTAAAGTTCTTTTGATGAACACGCATACCAGTTAAAAGAACTTGTTTTCAGGTACTGCTCCCCGCTCCCCAACCCTCTCACTTATTTGTGATGTACATCTTTTTGCAATTCTGCTGCCTTTTTTCATCACAGTCACGATCTTGAGTTCACCTCTTGAGTTGCTGCCACCGCAGTACTTGATAAAGCCTTAATTTCTGCTGACAAATTACATCCAAAGACATCAGTAGCCTTAGTGTTCAAGCACCTGCATGTTATTAAAAATAACAGTAATTAAAAACCTGGGAAATATAAAGGAAGAACAATTTTCTTAGAAGTAGGAGCAATGCAGTAATTTTCTGGGTCCTGGTGACTGGAGGCCGTTTTCTACTAACATCTCTCCAAGAATTCAACAGCTTTCTTGTGATAGAATATCAAAATGAAGTTCAGGGAGATATCACACTAGAGCAGGATAAGAAGACAGATAAGAGGAGATGATGTATGTGGAATCAAATTATGCTTATAAAAGGTCTGTGTGTTAGGTTTCATTCATAAATTCTTGGAAATTCCTAGTTAGAGTACTCTTGTATTTCAAGATATTAAACCTTCACTCATTGTGCAATCTCTGGTTTTTTGCAATCTTCTGCTTTGCTTTTCTGCCTCTGTCTCATTGAATTTTACTGCACAACTTCTCATATCTGTAATACTATCTCCCGTTTGAAGACATCTCTAGTCTTGCACTTAGTTACAAATATGGTGTATTATGTATACAACTATGTTTTTCACAGCTTTGAAAACCTCGTCTACACTTACCGTATCTTCAGGGAGCACCAAGGATATTTTAGAATACAGGTGAGTAACTCTCATTATATACCTAGAGATTGCACTAAAGATCTTAGATTTTAAAAATCATAGATTAAAAGATCATAGTTGATCAATGATCATTTTAGTCTATGATCATTTGATCTATCATAGATCATAGATTTGAAAAAAATACATAAACACAATACCATAGAAAATATTCACAAGTTTGCTTTCTTCTCTACTCATTTCTTGCCTTTTTGATGTTATATTTATTATTACATATAGCTACAAAAGTAGCTACTGTTTTTGTAGAACTTCCTTATAATCTAAGCAGATCTGTTATTTATTAACCAGCTGCTTTCTGATTTGACAATTTCTTTTTGATAGCATTGAAGAAAAATCTATCATTTTTGTTACTTGCTCCTGTTCCTAATTAGCTCTTTCTACTTGAAAGCTCTGCCATCACACACAGCATCTCGTAGGGATCTGGAATATTGCAATGATCTTTTTCATTTAGAGGATCTATAATTCTGTGTGATTGTGAAGCACCTGAAGTGATGAAGCAGCAGATAATGCTGCTTATTCAAGAAAAGATAAGTGTAAGAGCAGACTACTGCATCAATAAAATCCCCAGGCAATGTGAGGGGACGCCCATAAAGCTGGCTCCCTACCCTGCATGTAGTAAGACAGCCAAAAGGACTGCCAACAATTAAGTAGCATTTAAGTGGAATGAGGAAATCACTTCATAAAAAACATGCCAAGTTCTCACAGGCTGGTAATTTATTGCTTATTAATCGTTTTCCACTAATGTATGAAAGATGCAATTTGCCATGAAGAAGAATGGTTTGTTGAAAAAAATAGTATGTTTTGGACTATAGCCACGGTAGCAGAGTCTGCTGTCATTCCTATCAGCAGGTAATAACTCAGACACTTTTAGTTTTTTCAAACCCACTTTTCTTTACAAGGTTTTGCCAAGAATGTGAAAGAAGAGTTTTGTTCTTCAAAATTTTAAGTCAGATTGTTTGGGCTTACTAAACTAATAGACTGAAATAATATACTGATGGTGGAGGAGAGACTGTTTGGGGGTTTTTAGAGGCCAGATTCAGCCACGAGCTTTTTAGAGTGTGGTAGTTTGCCCCCATCAGCAGCTAAGCACCCCCACAGCTGCTCATTCCTTGCCCTGCCTAACAGGGGAGGTAGGGGGAAGAGAACATGAAGATCAAAAGTGAGGAAACTCCCGGGCCATTTAAATAGGTAAAGCAAAGTTGTGCATGCAAGCAAAGCAAAGACGGAATTTAGTCACCCCTTCCCATCAGGAGGCAGCCACCTCCTAGAAAACATCATGTAAACACAATGTTTACATGAGAAGACAAATGCCATAACACAAACTTCTTCACTTTCCCTGAGCTTTTATTGCTGATCACAGTATGGGATGGGATGGCATGGCATGGCATAGCATGGCATGGGATAGGATAGCCCTTTGGCACATTCAGATCTGCTGTCCTTCTGTGTCCCCTCCCAGCATGTTGCACGCCCTCAAGCTACTCACTAGGAAAGCAAAATGTGAAAAAAAGAACAATCTGAAGGCTGCATGAGCACTGTTCAGCAACAGCCAAAACATGGGTGTGTTATCCACAGTTTTAGTCACACTTTCAAAACACAGCACTATCCAGGCTTCTACAAAGAGTGTTAACTCCATCCCAGCCAGATCTAGTACACAGAGACAGTGGCACAAAGTCCATACAGGGCTGAATGGAAGATAAAGGATGCAGAAAACCAAAGAAAATAAAGACATGTTTCTTTGTTAGATGGTGAATTAAGTGAAACCAAAGCCCTGTTCACTTTTAATGAGGATGCTTGCTGCGATTAGAGCTGATTGATGTGCTCACTGTCTGGCCCTGAAGTCATCAGCACTGTAAAGTCTGAGTACAAATTCCTGTGGGGCTGTGCCATGGAAGCAGTTCAGTCTTGTTGTATGAACCCACACATCAAAAGCAGGCTGTGAGAACATTGTTACTCCCCTAAGAAGTACTATTCTCCATTTTTAGCCTCAGGAGTCTCCAAGGCAAGTTACAAAGCTGGACAGATAATAAACCCCTGCCTGATAGTGAAAGCTGGGGGCTTTCGTACGGATCCTCAGACACATCTGCCACCACTGCACATGTCCTATACTTGACAGTGCTGACATTTTGTAAAAGTTTGGCTCCTGTTTGTTACATAGTTAGTTAAATAAAACATTTTAAGTGAGAACTAAATATGTTATCCCTAAACTTATGCTCTAAGACCAGAGGGGAGTGTGTAATGCTGTCTCTCTTTGGTGCTCTGCTGTAGTGGGTTGCTGCAGCACACATCTACACCAATATTTTAAATGTATGCTCTTTTGGGGAAAAAAAAAAAAAAGATGAGGGAGGTTACTCTTAGTGCCAAATCAATGCTACCAAACAGGTGTCCCCAAGTGTTTTAAGGACAGTACAATATTCTGTCACCAAACCTGCTTACGAACAGGTCCTTGGTAAATAAGAAGCAACCTATAATTCCTTTCATTTAGGGGACTCCATGGGAAGGACAGTTGCAAACAAACTTTGTTGTCTTTTCCTTGCAGACTTCTGAAGGTGCTCCAGAGAGGATCTTCAGAACGTTAAAGGACCTGATATATGCTTTTGAAAAGCCAGATCAAGGACTAATAACAAACCTCCGCTACCCAGTGAAGAAACAGAAGGCCTCGCAAAGAAGCCAGAGGTTCAACTCAGGAATAGACAAGGTTTATAGTGGTGAGAAATTTAGCTCTGCCTTTGTGGGTTTTTCTAAGATGACAGCTTTGACAGGTTTGTGGTAAATAGTTGCTAAATGTCCACTCATGTGGACAGAAGTTCGGCGTTCTGCCTTCTCTCTTATGTTCACTGAAAATGGTTATTCTTAGCTCACAGGTTACTTAAGCTACTTACCCTCATCCACTACAAATCAAAAAATTAAAATTGTGAGAGATACAGAATCATGATGTTGCCCACATCTCACTCCCTCATGGGTGTTGACATTTCTAGGCTAGGGAAGGCTGAGAACCAGTTTTACCCAATGTGGTTCTGCTGAGGTCCCAGCAGGCCCTTGCACTTCACTGGGACTTGAAGCTGTCCTTTACCTTCAGTGTCCAGGTTCTAAGCTATTTTTACATGAAAAACTAACTCAGTTATTTCTGAGACTGGGGGGGAGGGGAGCAAGAAAAAAAAAAAGAAGGAAAAAAACCAGTCATCTTGTAATTAATTGTGATCTGTATTAAAATATGAGTAATTAATAAGCATATAGCCTGGTACTCAGAATCACAGATTTGGAACCAGAGAGTTTAGCCTCTCATTGATCTTCTTCTGCTAATTTGTGCTCATGAGTCTCAGGTGTAAGACAGAGATATGATATTTCTACATGACAGAATTATGGAAATAGATGGAATAAAAGTGCAGGTTTTCATAAAACTTTAGAATGTTCTATAGCCCCATGTCAATTCAAACAGCCTTGTTTTGGGAGGAATGACTGGACATGCTATTGGTAACTTGCCAGTACCCCTCACACACCTCTGAAAGTCACTCTTCATGTTACTGCTATGCTGTGCTCAGCTGCAGCATCTATCAGGCCACAGGCTGAAAAATAACCCTGAAATTGTTCAGTGTCCTCTGACTATGACAAGAGTCAAAGCCAGGGAACACGTGAGCAAGGGAAATCCTTTCATTAAGTACCATTACTGTAAAGGAAACAAAACCTATAAGTCTCCAATCTGCTGTGTGATTTACATCTCACGCCTAACAATAGCTCAGCAGTGGTGTGGGGCAGCCTCTCTGTGCTGCAGTTACTGTGTTTTTTGCCCACAACAGTCCTGCAACAGTCCTGGCGCTCCCTGAGCCCAACAGACTGAGGGAAACAGTAGCAGAGAGGTATTTCCCATGTCTTCAACATCACCTTGTCACCTGCATCAGAAGGCAGATAGGCCACATTTGCTCTAAAAACGTTTTTATGGTATCTTACCGTTGCTGCTCTGGGGAGATGGAAAATACTGCAGTAGCATGGATATGTTTTTAGGAAATATCAGGTGTAATACATATTTTATTGTCTGGTCCTGCAAAAAGGATTTTTCTAGTAGATGCACAATGCTCTGTTCTGGACTCACAGGGAGGAAAACAAACCCTTTAATTTCACTGTCAAAATATTTGTGGTTGTCCATAAAAATGGAGGCTATTAGAAATAATCCAAGTACTTTGGAATTGTTGTTATTCAATTTTAATTTAAATTTCACTTATCCAGCGTTCCAAACTTTCTCCTCAGAACTGCATTATTACGTGGTCACAAGGGGAGCTCAGGTTAATGTCATGATGGATCCCTCTGAAACACAGGCACCTCACAACACACCGCAGTGCTCCCCAAAGCAAGCACTGTATTTTCCTGTCCCAGTCCCTCATGTTGCACCAGCAGCTGGCTTTGCTGCACACGTGGGACTGAGCGCTCCAGTGCTACCAGTGGAACACCTCAAGGGACTGGAGTCATGATCCTGGTGGTTGGAGATTTCTGAACTTTTGTTTTCTAGCCTAGGAACAGCTTGTCTGAGAGTGGCTGCCTGAAGAGCAGTAAGTTTCCATAGTGGAGTTTTGAGTCCCAAGCGTGCAATTTCTGCTTTTTCCCTGGCTTCTCAAAAAGCATAATAAATCTGAACAAAGTGTAAGAGAGAAAGGGTTTCTTCAGGCTCTCCTTCCTTGGCTGGGATGAGACCTTTTCTCCTGGGTATTTATTTAAAGAAGAAAGGATGTGTTATGCGATAGTCACAGATATCTGGGCTATTGATCTGATTTACCAAGTATGAATGATTTCCAACATTTCACTGCTCCTCAGGAAGAAGGGGGTCTCACATGGATACAACTGTTTATAACAGAGCTTCATGGCTCAGAAAGGCAATGCAGGATTTGCCTCTGTGTGGGCTGCTGGCAAACCCAGTCCATAGGACAGGGGGCCTAAACATTGACCCTGCAACAGCAGAGAATAGTGAGAAACAAAATTGAGTTACTGATACCTGCCCTGCCATAGGCCATCCTGCTTACTGTGGCCTTTCAGAAGGGCCACTTGCAATGACAACATCCTTTTTTGTTTTTATCTAATACTTTACAGAAATTGATGACGCCGATTATGTCACTGTCTTACCGTGAAGGATCTGTGCCTGACGATTTGGGAAGCTGCCATTTCAGGCTGTGCCACAGTGCAGTGGATCGGCTGGAGAGAGCTGCCAGCTGGGCATCCTCTGTGGATCTTTACCATTGGAATTACTCTCTTCCTTTTGCAGATTGTCAGAGCAGCTGTATTTTCTCCCATTAGATCCAGTACAAGCTACTATGTGTTTTTGCTCAGCAATAAAAGAATTATTTTTTATAACAGACACACACATACGTGAGAAGGTGTCTGTGTCCAGGTATGTGTCTTTTGAGTTTTTTTAGCTAGAAAATTGTCCATGATGTCGACTGCTAGAGTGAATATTCTGTTAGAAAGCAGCAATATAAATACAATAAATGAATGTGGATAAAGCAGTAATTTACAACAGAATTGATATGTGGTGATAAAATCCATAAATGCAAAAACTTCTACTGACATTATAAGATGCTTTAAGACCCCTAAACTCTGCTATTTTGCACATGATTCATGTTGCCTCGTTGTATAATTGGATAGTATTTCATCAACATCAAAGAATACTAGTAATAGTCTGTAGTTTGGAATAATCCAAATTAAAACAAAAATGCTGTGTTAAATCATGCCATAGAGAATTAATCAACAAAATGAAAATGGTTTGAAATACTTTTAATATTGGGGAATGATACTGGAAGATTACAAGTGGAGTGCAAATTCTACATGCATGTCGGTGTGAATGCATACAAGTGTTTAATAGGTACTGTACATATGAGAATGCTTATTGCATTTAATTTGCTACTGCCATTGGCTCTGTATTATGATGCGTATGTGTTTTTTTGGTTTTTTTAAATATAAAAATTTGCTTTAATACTACCCCTAGTTTTAAATATTTAATAAACACTTTTGTTCTGAAGGTGGTCTGCAACTAACAGCCAAAACCGGAATTGGAATGTATGTCCTGACTCTCCCAGTCACTGGTACACACTCTCTCACCATTTGAGACAGTGAGGAAGATATTTATAGTGGTTGTGTGTTTAAGGTCTTTCACAAATTATTTATGTATTTTAATGGACAATACTAGTCACATTTTTTTTCTATTATGTTTCTTTCACAAGAAAGGAACTTGTCAAAGGAATTTTAGTTCTTTCAGTGCTTAAGAATTAATTATTAATTTAACAGTGCTAACAGTTTTTGGTGCCAGGCTCAGCTGGTACTTATAGCATGAAGGAGACAAAAAAATAAGGATATTAATTGACTCTGGCATTGCCAGAAATACTAAAATATGTGTCCAAAACCTTATGAATTGAAAACAAAGTAGTTGTCCATGAAGAATTGTACTATTGGACTGAAAAAAACCAACTTGCTCTCTAGAAGTGCATACACTGATGTGTCTATTTTCAAAATTGAGCAGCCTGTCTAATAGCTGGTTATCACAGGTATCAGACTGAGCAACTGCTGTGCTGAGACACTCCACCTCCAGCAGCTTGGTCTTTGACAGAACACAACACTAGTTTTTCTGAAATCACAGTCTCAGCAGTCCCCCACGTGCTCAGTCAGTCTCACTGACGTTCAGCTCGGGGAAAAGGCTGAGTGACAAGGATTCCCAGCCTGTGCCTCATGACACTGACTGTGTGATTCCTGATGGCTGGAGAGGGAACAAGGGGCCGGGCTGTGGTGCCTTTTAGCTGGCAGTTGGCAGCCGTGTTTTGGACTTGGATTTACAACGCAATTGTGGCTGCAGCTCCAGGTTTGAGGAGCATCTAGGATTGAGGGTGGCTCCAAGCCCACCCTCTGGTCACTTCTCAGGCATTACCTCTGAGGCGGTCAAGGGAAGCACAGAGCATGATAAGGATAAAGGATTTAAAGCAAGCAAAAGAGACACAGAATGAAATTTACATTATGATTGACATTACATTATTCACCAGTGCTTTATTGCTATGTGGCAATGTTTATCCTATTAACAGTATAAGAAAATGAGGTCAACATACACATTCCTGCACACATTTGCAGGCAACACATATAGCAGAAAACAACCCGTGCATGAGTTGAGAAAACATGTTTGAAAGCTTCACGCAGCAGCATCTACTTTCCAACATTCCAAGGGGGTGCCCGTGTGGAGGCCGGGGAGGGGGCGGGGGGGGGGGGGGGGAGGGCGGTGGTTGAGCAGTGAGGTGGCACACCCTGTTGTACCTGAAGAGTCAAAAGGTATGAGAACATGGTGTAAGAAATAACATGCTGTAAGGAGGGTATGAACATGGTGTAAGAGAGAACACGGTACAAGGAAGGTTCGAACACGGTGTCGGACCGCAGGGGGCGGGCAGTGTGCGAGGCGGACAAGCGGCAGGTTCGATTCCCGCCGCCGCCGGTACCCCACCAAGGCTTCCCCTTCCAACGGGAGAGGCCGGAGGGGCCGAGGAGGGGTTCCTGGCTGCTCCCCGGGCTCGAGCCCACCCCAGTGGGAGAGGAAAAGTCAGGCAGTAGCAAAGCGAAACAGGGCTGTGGGCGCAGGTGGGAACCGGCGGCAGCTGCAATCCCGAGGCTGCCCTCCAGAGGTTGGGGGTTGGAAGACAGCTCACCCCAACCCCATACAACTCCGCTTAGGAAGAATCTCTCTCTGCACCGCCTGCACGTTAGCCCTGAAACCGGTGTCATTAACCCAAGCCGCTACATTCCCTGGATCTCCACCCTCAACTCCCGCTGGCGCCCACCCCGTCTCCCTTAAGCAAGATGGCGGCGGCGGCGTCTCCCGTCGTGCCCCGCGGCGCGGGCGGCCGGTCCCGCTCAGTGGCCGCTGCGTCAAAATGGCGTCGGCGGCGGGAAATGCAAGTGACGGTGGAGTGCGGAGCGTCTGAGGGGCTGCTCCGCCATGGACGCCCAGGGCTGCATGAAGGCCCTGCTCCTGGCAGCCACGCAGTACCGCGCCGCCAAGACACCGCACAACGCCGCGCTCCTGCAGCGCAGCCTGGAGGTGGGAGTCCCGAGGCGCGGTGGGAGCGGGGCGTGGGGGTGGCTGTCCTCTGTTATAATGCTTTGTGATGTGTTTATGTGTTTACAGTGTGTTTGCAGATGTATGCAGTATG
This sequence comes from Pseudopipra pipra, assembly GCF_036250125.1. Taxonomy (NCBI): domain Eukaryota; kingdom Metazoa; phylum Chordata; class Aves; order Passeriformes; family Pipridae; genus Pseudopipra; species Pseudopipra pipra. Next base: position 18,362,875 of record NC_087550.1, read on the forward strand.
CTTATAAACACTCAGGGCAAGCATATAGCGTGTCTTACGACATATATCCCCAGAATTCTGACCCACAAGGATCATTTATTTTAACGTCTTAAAAAACAGAGTTTGAACGATGAACTAGTCTTGTATCTGGAGTTTACCAGTTCTATGCAACACGCATTCCAGTGTGTTTTTTGCTCAGAGGGTAGGCCAGTGCATTTCCCTGACCTCCAGGTACAGCCTTGTGTACAACCCTTGTGTTGGCCATTGGCTGAGTTACTTCATGTGCAAGGTACCTTTTTCAAATACGGATTTTTTTTTTTAATCGCTAAAACATTTGTATGAGAGTTAGCATCTCGCTTTGCTTTCTTGTTTGTGTCCCTTGTAAAGAGATACACGGGGAATGTGCAAACTCAACATTATGTGTCTCTGTTATGTAAAATACAAATTGTGTCTGCCTGTATTGATGTGCACATGTATCATTTTTGGCATCTTCTTGTATAGGGTTCCGCGAACCCAGGTTCCACTTTTTTCATCTCAGTCACAGAGTGCTCCCAAAACAGCACTGACTGCTGCTGCTTCTCTTCCTGTGGAGTGGCACCTTTGGGTTCCTGTGCACATCCTTAGGAAGCAGGCTGTTGGGCTCAGCTGAAGGCTGATTGCTAAATGTTTGTGTTGAGCAATCTGTTTGGTTGTACTTTCAAAATAAATAAATCTAGTACTTTCCAAGAGTAAAGGTAACACATCCACAGGAATGAAAACCAGATTTTTTTCAAAACTATTTTTTTTCCACAGATGTGAATACAAATGCCTCAGTAGAGCGGCACTTGTATTCTCAGTTTGTCATATAGGGCAAAATCTATTTAATACAACTCTCTGCTTTGACTTCTATGTGAATTACTTTGTTTCAGTTGAGTGAGGTTATTTTTCCTCTTTTATCTCCAGGTTATCTCTGGACTGAAGCTTACACGGTTATTTGCTTCAAACCAGATTCTACCGAGTGAATGTCTCAGTTGCCTTGTGGAGCTCCTTGAGGACACTAATATAAACCCATCTCTGACCTTGTCTGTGGTTACTTTGCTATCACAACTAGGTAAGGTTTGCGTCTGAACTTTTTATCTTTTGTCTGGGCAAGGGAAGATAAGACAGGGGCTGATTCTGTGGTGGGGGTGATGGATTTCTTGGAAGATAAGCTTTAGGTGTGAAAGATGAAGTATTTTTCGTTTTGGTGGAGTGCTTGGCTGAGACATCTGTTAAGATGTTAAATCTCCATGAGAAGCAGATTTCAAGTCATCACTGTGAAATTACAGTGATTGTGCTTGTCAGAATTTGTTTCCTCACTGGGTAGGATGAGGAATTATTCTCTTGTCCTTTATTTTTGGAGCTTGAAGAGACGAACTTTTTAAAGAAGTGGGAGACCTGCCTGGATGCAAGGATAGGGAGAAGCCACGCTACATCAACAGCTGTCATCACCTCAGTTTACCTCTCCCACCAGAGTGTTGGCAGGGTGGCAGTTTGGGCTCTCCTATAGCTTGGGCCTGTGTGCCTCAAGTTTCCCAGTTGAAAAATAGATTCTACTGCCTCTTACTTGTCTCTTGAGATGACTTTTTTGTTTGGTTTTTTCCCCTCCATTTCACGGAAGTGGGACTTCATTGTCCTGGGAGCTCTGTGCTCAGAGCACAATGTATGTATGTGGGGTAAAATGATCCATTCTGTGCTTAGTTTCTCATCATGTATGAGTAGTTATTTCAGACTTGAGTCCTTTGGGGTGATCACTTGTTTATCATCTCTGATTCATGGAGTTTAAGCCTCTCTGAGCTTTCTTTTATGTTTTTGGAACAGTTACTGTAAAATATTTGCTGAGTTTGGGTCTGGAAAATTTTAAGAATTAGTCCTCCTCCAGTTGATCTATTGCTTTACCTGCATGTCACCCTTGTTTGCTACATCTTTTCCAGTTCCTAAGTAGAACTGGCTTTTTTTTTTATTTAGCTATTGCTAGAAACCCTATCAAGTTATCAGTTTTAGTCTACTTGACTTTGGCTTCTGCTTAAATTGGTAGCTAATACAACAGTTACTTTTGTTATTAGATAGGGGGTTTTGCTAATAATTCTTAAATTCTAGCTTCAGACAATGAGACCAGAGAAGCTCTGCAGGACACCTACAATCTGACCAGCGTGCTGGCAGGAGTCGTTCATCGAAGTTCTACTAACCTTAGCGACCCGCTCTTATTACAGGTAACAGGAACTAATGCTTAATGATATTTAGCTACTGTTGCATGATATACATTATACTGTATGCATATAATAACCCTCCAAAAGCCCTATCTGAAATAATGTGTTCAAGGAAAAGTCTTAGGTGTGGTATTCGGTTATTTCTCCTAATGTTCGTAACAAAAGCCTGGAGATTGTTTTATCTAATACTTTGGCAGGTGACTGTGAAGGAGTGAAAGGAAAGCTGTGGCTGCCTGTTTTCATGGAAATTTTGCAGGGCATATCTGGCCTCCTTCCTTCTGGTCAGTGCCACCTGCCAGTGAATGCCAGGGGGCTGTACTTACAGAAGTTTACAGTGAATGTCTGACATCTCCCAGTTTGACCTCACTGATTTTAACCTTTCCTTAAAGGGTTTTTGGTTTTGCTTTTTTTTAAATATGCACAGATTTTGTCCTTTGTGGTTCTGAGCTTTTAGCAAGTGCTTTCTGGTTGCCTGTGGTCACATCTCTCTTTAAGGAGTGGAAAAGCAGAAAATGAATTTTCTAGTAATGCTGTTGCCCTTGTTCAGTGGAAAATGAGTCAGGCATCCAGCAAAGAACACTTTTCTCGTGGTTTGCGTATATCTCAAAGCACTAGGAGTACCACAACTTGGGGATCCAAGTGATCAGCCCATCAGCAGGAGAGATATTGTAGTCACCAAATAGATCCAATAAGACCTTGAAACACTTAAATTTTGTTTCAGCTGCTAACCTGTGCTGTGATTCTTGTCATATCTGAGTATATTAACTTCCATTAACTCATTTATGTGCCAAAAGAGTGCTATATGAAGGACTTTGCTGCCATTAGATCTGCTGGCAGTCTTTAGAGCAAATCTGTTTTCCCATGAGCATCCTTTCTGCAAGACATTGCAAAGTACTTTTTGGATTTTGATGAGACTTCTAGACCTCTGAATAGGACAAAACCCCATTCTCACTGACGGTGGAGAACTTGCTGGTGAGGCAAAGGGGAGAATTGGATGGTCTGAAAAGGCAACTCCTCTGTCCAAATAAAACCTTACTAATCTCTTTGGGCTTCAATAAGTACATCAGTGCAGTAGGACGTTACTCAATGTGCTTGCAGCAGCTTGTGTAATTGTTATGTTAGCATTAGAGTCTGAAAACTAACTCAGTTGTGGTGTCTTGTTATTTGTCCTTTTGCTTTTATCTTTTGTAACTCGTAACGTTCCTCAGTGAGATGCTATAGGAAAGACATGTTTATTTCCTCAGGGTATTCAGCTGCTGCAGAGGCTAACCTACAACGTTCCAGTCTTCTGTGCTGGCACCAACATCGATGAATTAATTTCATTTCTAGTGCACCACGTGTAAGTGTGTACTCGGTTGTCTTCTCTTATGGGAAATAGCAAGCTGAGTTTCTAAACTTTCTGAAGGCATACAGCATATTGTACTAACCTGGTCTCCAGAGTGAGCTGTGGCATTTATTTCTCTGAAGTTAGCAGACTTTTCTTTGAAAACCATGTTGTTTCAGATTGTTTAATGCAGTGGTTGTGGGACTTTGGATGATGGAATAATAATTGGCCTCTTAGCCCACCCCTACACCTCTGTGAGCAGGAAGCTAACAAAGAGAAGAGCTGGGGGAAAATTCATGCTTGTCACTAGGAACAGACTTGTTAGCTTAATAAAAACTTTATTCAAGTGTCCTTGTGAGAAATCTAGTGAGTATTAGAAGTATATGCAATAAATGACCTTTGATAGCATTAGTCTCTGATACTTTGGGGCTTTTTTCAGGTGTACCCAGTTGAAAGCTGCCCACACTGTGAGGATTACAATCTGAATTTTGCTTTGCTTGGTTAAAAAACAAGCTCCCCTCAAAACCCAAAAAATTAAAAGTCCTCCAACCACCCAGTCCCCCAGTCTCCCACCCTACAATTTCTTGTAATTAAATTCTAGATACTTTAATGAAAACATCTTTTGGACTTTTCTTTTAAGTCAATCCACTGAAGATGAGTTAACGATACCATGTTTGGGACTCCTGGCAAATCTCTGTCGTCACAACTTGTCTATTCAAAGTCAGATAAAATCTTTGGTAAGAATTTTGTTTTTATGTCATGGTTCTTTGGCTTAAGGGCAAGACTTACTTATTTTTTGTTTTATTCATGATTTGTATGGCTTATTTATAAATACGTAATATCTGTAAATTTGGAGGTTTTATAATACCTATGTTTCTTCTTTTTGCTTTAGAATAATGTGAAGAGTTTCTATCGTACCTTAATAAGCTTCCTGGCCCACAGCAGTTTGACTATGGTTGTGTTTGCACTTTCAGTATTATCAAGCCTTACCCTAAATGAAGAAGTAGGAGAAAAAGTAAGTGATACTTTGAAGTCTATTCTATTCTTAAATTGTAGATAAAACTAATTGCCACACTGGCCAAATTAAATTCTAATTCAAGCTAGTTTTAGTAAGCAAGAGACCCTGCAAAGTATGTGCCTGTACATAACTTTCTTCTTCTTTTCAGCTCTTTCATGCTCGAAATATCCATCAAACATTTCAGTTAATATTCAATATTGTTGTAAATGGAGATGGTACTCTAACAAGAAAATACTCTGTTGATCTACTCATGGATCTTATGAAGAACCCCAAAGTTGCAGATTATCTTACCAGGTATGGCTTAATTTCCTAAAAGAATAAGTTATTTTTCCTAAGCTCTAGTTCAGTTTCTTTGCTGTATGCTCTTTGAATTCTGAACCAAACATTGGAGGGAAAAAATCCCTAGATGCTTTTTGAATAGTTGATTATAACTGCTGTATCTGAACCTAAAGGGTTGTTGGGTTATGGTTTCACACAGAAGTGTGAATTGAAGTCTGCTTTTTTCATTGTCACTTAAGGAATATTGAATAGTGTATTCTGTAATTCTTTGTCTGGACAGTATTGGTAGTCAGACAACTTGATCTTGCCTTTTACAGTGCTATATCATCTTGAAGTGGAATAGTATGGTAGAAGTTGTGAGAAGTAATAATTTTACATGAGTGGGGGTGTTATAGGGCAGTTCTGTGGAGAGGTTGACTAGTGGTTGTGCAAATTCAGCTAGCAGAATTTAGTTGCTGATTTTCAATCTGAATCAAGCCATAAAAATAGATGAAAAATCTTGGCTTATTTTAAGGAATTTGCTTTCATTCTTAGAATATTTTTAAAGCTTATTCTATTTCAAATAGAATTTACATTATCAAAACTGTAACTGTACTTGAAGTTTCTGGGAGTAAGAAGGGGAATAGGGCACTCGCGTTCACCGCTCAGTATAAATGTCTGTGGTGAAATTTCAATTTTATTTTTGTATTTTTTCTCCTCTATGCATGCTGTAGATACGAGCACTTTACCTCTTGCCTTGGTCAAGTGTTAGATCTTCTTCATGGAAGGGATCCTGATTCATCATCTAAGGTATTTATGCTTTTTCAGTTAAAGGCTAAGAGGGTACAACTCCTAATCTAGTTCCTCTTCTTCCTAAGTAAGTTCCTTGTGTACAAGGGTCGATAGTGAAATACATTGACTTCAGGACTCTTAAATGACCTGGAATATTCACCAAGTTTATATTTTCTAGTTATTCAAAAGGCTGTCAGGTTGAATTTGTAATGGCTTTTTTTTTGCCAGATTATGTGTGTCTGCTTTCAGGCAACAGACATAAAAGAAAAGAGCCAACAAAACCACCTTCTGTGCTTCAGCTAATAAGAAATTTTGGGATCTACCAGAAATGCAGTGTGTACCCACTTCAGTGTCTAAAACTTGAATTAATACTACTCAGACTTCAACTAATGATCAGGGAACCCTAATGCTAATTTCAAAGATTTAAGAGTAAATGTTCTCAACCTTAGTTGAACAAATTGATGCTACATCTGTTTAAGCAGTATACTGTTCCATTCGGGTTTGTCTCACTACCCCCTTACATAAATGAACCATTGGCTATCTATTGCTAAGGCTAAAATATGAAAATTTTGGGGCTGAACACATCTGTGAAACACATCTTAAGCTTTTATTTATGAATGTGTTACACATCCTAGTTAATAATAAGTGCTAATATTTCTGTGTGATTGTTGTTGTTTATTGGGTTTATTTAGAGAAGGAGCAGACGGGTGCATCTGTTCATGTCTCAGAATGTTTTCACTTCCATAGCTTTCTTCATTCTGAGTGTAGATGCATTTCTCCTGCTTACCAAATCACTAGCCAGCAGTCATACTCTTTAAGAAAGAAGGGAAAGCAATACACTCAATACTGTACAAGCCTTCCCCAATAAAATAAACTGTGTTTCTGCTGCTGGCTTGGCTTTAAGGAAGGAAAACTATTCTTCAGAAAACTTCAAAATGCTAAAAGGAGTTGCATACGACTTACATACCTCTTCAGACTTGTGCTATGGGAGTCGCAATTTCTGTGTAAGTTCTTGACTTAACAGCATTTGAACTCTTATTCACTTCACACAGATCTTGGAGCTGCTGCTTGCCTTCTGTTCCGTGGCGGAACTGCGTCATACCCTGCGGCAGGCAATACTGGAACCGTCTGGCTTCCCGGTCTCTGGAAGCACCAGATTTGTGACTCACTCAAAGACTTTTGAACCATCTGTTGCATTGGTGCACTTGTCAAACCAGCCATTGGAAGGCTCTGAAGACTGTTCAGTTCTATCACTGCAACTGTTCAGAGAGATTTTTGAGGTACCAAGACTGATAATTGAGTTTAAAGAGCTTCGTAGAGCTCTATTTTTAAATTATATTTAAACAACTATTGGAATTTGACTTGAGAAGTAGCATGTAAAAAAATACCTAGAGAAAACTTCTTTGTAAAGAAATTGTGTTGAAATAAACATACTTTGTAAAACAACTGTTCTTTTAAAGACATGCTGTATTTTAGAAATATGTCAGTGTTGTAAGTGGAAAATATGGTGGTTCATGAAGTCATGAGGTAGATAGAAAACTATCAGAATTGCTTTCTAGGAAGTAGAAGAGTAAGCTTGGCTTCCTTGTGCTGTACTTTTAAATATTGACACAAAATAAAATATCTTTATTACAGGATGTTATTAACAATGGGAACAGCATCTCAGCTGAACACTTTGTGGATCTTTTGCTACCTGTTCTTCTTGATCATCTTCAGATGCCAGAACAGATTGTGGATGAGCTATTAGTGAAGAAAAAGTGTGAAAGAATGGTCAAGGCTATTAATGTCCTGACAAATATCCTTTTTGTGTGTCTATTGGCAGCTAATTTGTTATTCCTCCATCATGATCTTCTCTAAGATGTTACAAGATACTTCCATCTTGGGTCACTGTAATGGCTTCTAACTGCCCTAATTTTACTTAAGACTGTTGTCTTGGTAGATCTTAAGTAGCTTCTAACTGCTGTGAAGTTACTTTGTAATACAGTGGTGCAGGATAAAACATTGTGGCTATTGCAAAGTTCAGAAGCACTTTGCAGATCAAAAACAAAGAAGAGTGTTTTCTGTTGAAATTGCAATGGGGTTTTGGTTGGCCATCTTGATCAGTATAGTACTGTTGCCTGGCTAAGTCAAGTGCAGCTTCCAGACAAATATGACATAAATTTAGATGAGTGAAACAAGGAAAAATAGTGTGGAATGATAGTTTTACGCTCCTCATTGAGTCCTTAGTGTTCACAGTAAGTTTAGTAAGGAGGACATAACTGCAGGATGTAGTCCTGCATCTAAGCTTGAGTTCTGTGAAGAAGTCTCTTTGCTAACTCCTAGGGACTGCCTGGTCACTGCCTCTTATTCACTATGTTTCTTTATGCCATCGATTTTATTGTGGTTTCCCTTATAAGTGTATGTGTTAATTGAAAACTGAAGCTTACTTGGGTTGTGAGTTAAGCGTGATTTAAGTGGCTTGTGTAGTTGAGTTTTAAAAGAATTTTTGGAGGCTCTTGTGCTTTGATGCACTAGCTTTTGTGTCCTTTAGTATTAGAAAATGTTGCCTTTTGGTGCCAATACCTAAGCATGGGTGTATTGAATTTATTCTTAACTCTGTCTACTGCTCTGTAGAGATGACACACTGAAAATGCATGTCTCGAAGGTACTCACTGCCAGCCAATGCACGTGTCTAATAGAACACCAGTTTACTTACAGTGGGATTGATACTGGCTTTGGGACGAAAGTAGTGGACTCTAAAATGTGGTGAGCACACACGTTTATCTAAAATCTAACTTAGCAAGACTTGTATGAGAGTTGTGATACCAATGGAAAGTAGATGATAGTTGAAAGTACCACTTAAATGCATACAAATAAATACTAGTATTAAATATAACTGAGTATTTTTGTGGGAAGAGAAGGTAATGTTGCTGGTCAGTTCAGTAAGTAAAACCTAGCTTAAACATTCAGTTGGCATAAGCTGGAGATCCACATATGTGGAACAGTGACCTTAAACCTCATGCAGTAGTTCAAGCTTGTCCAAGTAGAGGCTTACTAGAACTGGTTCATGGCATCTAATTTCTCGTTTTGATTTTATGCAATCAGAGTTCAAAAATATCACACGTTACTATTGGAGGAAATTATTGCACTAAAAATGAAATACACGTTCCTTCAGCTCAGTGTCATGAACCTGAATGTTGATTTAACTAAGAATTACACAGCCAAAGCCCAGTGAAATATAATTGGACCTACAATTAAACCTTCCTCACTTACGACTTGGAAGTGATTTTTTTGGTCTTCACTGTTGCCATCCTTGGCATGCTGGAGAGGCTTAGGAGCGTGTCCAAGGAACTCAGTGTGGTCTCTTTGGTTTTGGCATTGTTGCCTTGCTAGACATATTTAATTTCTTTGTGAAGGTATTTATTAAATTTTTTTTTTAATTGACTGAATTTATTTGTCAGTGCTGATTTGACAAATCTTGCTTTTATTTCCACCCAATTTGCTTTTCTGCTTGGATGTCTTAAAAGCAAACTTGCTGCTGATATTATTTTGAAAACACTTGAGCTCATGAGCAGATTGAAGCAGGATGTACCTGGTATGGAGGTCAGCTTCTACAAAATTTTACAGGTATGATTTTAAAATGTCTCATGAAATGTATCTGAAGGAAAGTGTCACTGCACTACAGTTCTGAATGTTTTGCATGCTTCTCTCTGAAGTGATGAAACTTCTAGGAAAATATAATCCCCAGTGCACAATTCTTAAAGGTTGTTTCACTGTTAATTCTTCTAAAATAAGAGCAGTTTGCTTCTCCTTCAATCATTTATTTCAGTAATGCATGTGAGATCATACTTTAGCTCTCTGGTAAGAATTATCCTTTTAAGACTGCGTTAGGACTGCAGTTTAAATGGAGCAAAGTAGAAAAAAAACTATCACAACAATATAATTATTAGTGGTGTTGGTTACTATTAAATATGTACGTTACTTTGGGACTTGGCATGGTCAAAACAGTTTCTGATACCTGTTGGTCAGATGATGCCTTAATAATGATGGAAAAGCAATCCAGACAATCAAACACTTCTTGTTCTTTTGGAGATTTTTCTTTCAGGAATGGGAGTTGTGTAGTTTAATGGGTAAGAATGAGTTTTACAGTTCTCAATAAATATTTATAAAACTTTAGCTTGTCACACTTTATGTTGAAAATCAAGCACTTTAAAACTTGAGGGAATTAAGTAGTCTCTTTACCTGTTCTGTTGACTTTAATGGGAAAACTTGTTTTTAAATACTCAGAAGTGTAAAAGTGTAAACTATTTTTAAAATCACTTGTCTTCCATTGACTTCAGGCTCAGAAACTTAGAAGGGCAAACTTTAAAGAGGGAGCTTAAGTTTTGAGTAAAACATTTCTGTGCTCATGGGCCTTGATATTGTGATGTTTTGGTAGTTTGTGTTTGGTAGGAGAGGTTTTGTTGTTGTTGACTGCTATGTTTTGTTTTGACCAAACTGTCTTTTTTAGGATCAACGCTTGATTACGCCTTTGACATTTGCTTTGACATCAAACCATAGAGAGCAAGTCCAAGTGGGACTTGGAATACTGTTTGAGGCTGCACCCTTACCAGATTTTCCTGCCATAGTGTGAGTCTATTTCTGGAGAGTCTGGTTAGATTTCACATTTTTATGAGCTTAGTGATATTCATGGTTTTTGGAGTACTATTTTCAGCTCATCAGAGACAGAAACTTTAGAATAACTATCTTTTCCTTTTGTGCAGTTATGAGACAGTAGTGATCTTGGAAGCGAGAGGAAGAGTCTAAATGCTGATGGCATTCATTTTACATCAGATCCTAGGGAGCATGGTAGTGACTGACTCCTGTCCCCCAGCATTCATTTGCCTGAAGTCTGTGCTTGGAACTTTTTACTTAGAGTACATCTAATATTCTGACTGTCAGATTTCTCTCTCTCTCTCTACTGAACTTTGTCAGACCTGTAGTTCTTCAATTCCTGTAGTTTTGCTCACCCTTTTGCAGTAGCTTCCAAGGAAGAGCAGATTAGGGTAAGACACAGTCAGATGGTAGGTATATGGTTCAGGTATTTAAGTATTTAAGGTGGCCTAAATAAGGGAAAAATATTGACAAACTCTATTTGATAGTCCTTATTTCTGTAGATGTAATAAAATTTAAAAAAAAAAAGGTTTTAAATTGTATCGGTCTTTGCAACCTAGGAAACTAATCTGAAACTTCCTCCTTTTTTGTTAGAGCTTTTTAAAAACAAAAACGGAAATTATTTGAAAGAACTTCCAAATCAGATGCCTCTTTGGCATTTGAGCTGCTTTTCTCAAGTGAAAGATTTGTAGCATAACCAGCTTATCTTGGAACAGTGATTGAGTTACTACTTATATGGGGGGAAAAGTAAAGGAAGATGACCCAACCAAATCATGGCAATTTGCCTTGCTGTGGTTTTTTGGTTCAGAAAACAAATGAAAATCCTCCCACACCCCAGGAAATCTTACTGTTTCCATCATAACCCAGAAATAGGCCAGTGATAAGAACACAGTAATAAGAGTCTAAAATTGTGTTCACCCTGAAAACATCAGTGCTGTTTTTATGAATACTACAGTCCTGTCCAACCTGCTTAGAGCAGAAGAGTTGAACTAGGTGGTCTGTTGATGGGCCCCTTTGAACCTTAATTGTTCTATAATTACATGATTCGGTTGATCTAGGAAACATCTTCATAATGGCCAGTAACAAATAGTCTGGCTGGAATAATGAAGGATCTGTGCAATCAAATATGTCTGGAGTTATACAATGGAATAGCCAAATAATATGTCTATAAATGCAGGTTAAAAATAGGCTTTGGGTTCACTTAGGAAGCAATTGAGACAGCACTTCAATGAAGTGGCTGGAATAGCTTAGTAATTAAGGAATTTATCAAGAGGAAAAAAGTTTTAACTGGTGCCTCTAAAATCAGCTGTTTTGATTTATCATTCTTTTTTACTTGGAACTTGTCATTAGTAGATGCCTTGAAAATACCAACCACAAATTGCATACAGACACTGGATTATAGGTACTGTAATTACTTTTTTCTGAGCTCTTGAGTTCTCTTCCCTATACAAATTTTAACAGATTGCACTTTTAGCTGCGTACTTAAATTTTGGTTAAAACTTAGCAAATTCACTGTGCTGCATGCAATATAGCATTGTAAAATAGAATCACAGACAAGGGAAAACTAAGGTTTATTGGCAGCATTCTGCTTTTTCATGATTCAATCTTCTTATTTTTATGCCCAATAAAAATTCTTCCTAACTACCTTCTCCGCCTTCTTTGAGACAAACAGTGGCCTAGTTAAGTTGAATAACAGGTAAAATAACCTGTTTCGCAGGCTCATAAGAGGCATGATCTGTTCTGCTCGAAAAGAGCTGTGCACCATGCCCTTTCTGATGAGATTCTGCATTTGTCTGTAAAGGTTAGCCATAATACTCTTTTTTTTTTTTTTTTTCCTACTCTCTGTATCTTTGGACAGTTTGGGCACGTCTGATACACATCTTAATGATCTGTGATAACGCAAATGTGACTCTAATCTGTTTTCCATTAAAGAGAAGTTAATTTTGTTATGAAATTGTTCTCCTCTTCAGTCCTTGCAATGCAGATTGTGTCAGTAATAGCCTTTATGTTTATACAGGCTTGGTGAAAGCATTGCAGCAAATAATGCCTACAGACAACAAGAAACAGAACATGCAGCAAAAAGAATCCAAATGCAGGCACCTGTGACCAACATTACTTCAGTGAGATGTTCTTCATCCCGTCCTTCAAGTGATGAATCCACAGCTTCAAATATTCAGGAATTAATACAAAAACTTCACTCTGGACTAGAGGTTGGTAGAATTTGTATACTCTTGTTAAATATTTGCCACTCTTTTTACTGGGAGGGATGGAAATTAAAATCCAAGTGTCGGTCTGCCATGTGTGTATCAGGTGAGTTTGGTTTAGGTTGCTGTCTGCTTAGAATGTGCTCCTTTTACTGAGCAAAATTCAGTGATGTTACTTTGAGCTACATCAGAAGCTCAGACTCCTTACTGAGGTCCCTTTCTCCAGTGGGGTTGCCTATGCTCTTCTTAGCTGTCAGATGTGAAGGCAGGAGTCAGATATAATCCAGCTGCCTGGACTCACCGGGACACATACAAGGAGCCTCCTCCCTCTGCTTCCTGAGAAATAGCCTGTAATCAAGAGGAGATGCTATGCTGCTTTAGAAAAGTGTGGTGCACCTCTTGTACACCTAAACACACCTACCAACATTTTCCTTTTGTTGGCTGTAGCTGACTCTAGCATTTGCAGTTCAGTTTTTATGGCCTTCTTGGAAAGGCCATATTGTTATTATTTCAGAAGACAGTTTTTACTTCCCTCTGCAGCAACGTGCACCACGAGTGAGACACTCAAACGAGCACCACATACCGTGTGCGGCTTTGTGGGCCGTGCTATCAGATACTGAACGTATCTCCTCTTTCTATTTTCTGTTCAAAGCAAGTTAGCTGCTTTGTAGCTGCTTCAGACTGAGTGATGGATTGTTGATTCTGTTTCCTTTTGGCTTGAAAGAACAGTATGCAAATTGGGAAAATGAATAGAAAGTTTCTTGATAACAGCTTGACATCTGTATTAGTGGGATTGCCTCCAGCCTTAGCTTTGCAACTCTCATCTCTTTGTTGTAAGTGATAAAACTGGAACTCGATGAGCTACCAGTTCCAGTGAGCTGCCAGAATAATAATGAAAAAGGTCAAATGAGTCTTCATTGACTTATTTTTTACTCTTCCACTGGATGCTCCCATTGATCGTCCTTTCCAGGACTGCACGTGACAGTCTGTGGGTGCACTGCTGGGTGTTTATATTAATGTAAATCAAAGCAGCCACAGGTGCCTAAACAGCTACTAGAGCAGAAGCTTCCAGTGTTGTGACAGTTCGTAAAGCTGCTTCCATTTTTTTAGGGAAGAAAGTTGTTGTTGAATTGTTGAGTGATGCTTTTCTTAGACCTTCTAATTAGTAGAACTTTCCCTTAAAAATCAATATACACATTCACTTTAAATATCCAGTACTTCATTTCTATGTGTGCTTTGTATGTTGTGTGAAGCTCAAATGTATGTAAAAACATAATTGAGAGAACACTTTTCATTGTATTACTGTACAGAGAGAATGAAAGTAACTTAGAGAAGCTTTTCTTATGGTAGTCATCTCTATGTCCTTTTGGATATTTTAAGTTTGCAAGTAGGAAAATAAACTACTTGTTTTGTACTTTAGGGACAGAAAAATGAGCTGACAACTGGAGCTACATGGGGCCTCCTGTTAATATGCAAAAAAGTTCTTACATAATGGTTCAAAATATTGTAGAAATGGTAACCTTTCAGTAGGTGTTCAATGTATGAACAGCTGGCATAGTTTGCACTTGGTCATACATCAACATATATGAACAGCTGCTCAAAAGTGGTGTTTAGTAGCACTTCCTAAGATAAAATATCCCAAAATCCCAAAGTAGCATTCTCACTTGACTCAGGCATATATTTTAATAAACACTTAGGATTTGTTGTGCCATATATGATGAATTTTGTCTAGTAAGTCATTGGGTTAACATAGTACGTTCTGTTCTGGATAGTATCCTGTTAGAACAACTTTCCTGGGCCAGAAAGCTATGGAGTATGAACAAGGAGTTTTAGCCATAAGCATTTGTGCTGTGAATGTTAGGGCAGATTACTTTAGGTGTCCTATGAGGGGACTGCTAATTCTGCAGCAAAGATTAGACCAAAGGGAACAATTTGAGTGATGATTTTACCTTTTTACAGTGCTGGACTGACAGTCTACTGCAGATGACTCCTATTAAGCCTAACTAGTTCAATTAGTCATGAACTTTCCCCAAGAGTCAGGTGGATGTATTGGAGCAGATAGTCTCAGATGTGAAAATAGGAATTTAAAAAGCTAAGAGACAGGTGGAACTTACGAGGCTATTGAGCTCTTCCAGCATGCATTACCTGTCGTAAGTAGGTGCAGATTTACAGTAGCAGTAACTGGAAAACATTTCCACAGATGAAGGAGCCGTTGGCTGACGTGAGGATCTCTGACATAATGGACGTCTATGAGCAGAAGCTGTCGGCATTAGCAGTGAGTACAACCTGGCTTGTGTGGGTACCTTGAAGTCTGTACATTCAGAAAATGTTAATGAAAAATCCTCTTCCTACACACAGTCCAAAGAAGCCAGGCTGCAAGACCTTTTGGAAGCCAAGGCCGTAGCTCTGGCTCAGGCTGATAGGCTGATGGCTCAGTACCGATGTCAGAGAGCCCAGGCTGAGTCTGAGGTAAGTAGCAGGAGCTTCTCTCTGGGACTCAGAGGTGAGACTAATAATTGCCTTGGTAGTTTTAACTGTGATTGCATGTGGAAACTATGCTGCTTATCTGTAAGCTATGCTTGCAAGTTAGGGCAGTCTTAATTTTCATCATAAACATCCTGTTTTCCTCTGAATTGTTCTTTGGCACAGTTTTCTTTTTCTTTAATGTCCTTCCTCTTAAGGAAGTCAACAAAACTGACCTACTTTACAGATTATTGTTTGTTAACCGTTAGTGTTAATTTAGTGGTAGTAATCTTAAGAATTAATAAAGCTACTTACTTAAATTCTCTATAGAATGTGCTGGTGCATGGAGAACTGTTTGTCCCTTTTAATCACTGGTCAGAGATGAACTTTCAAATAAAGCTTGCTTCTGTGGGGTATGTATTTGAGCTGTGCATTGAAAACTCAGAATAATTTCTACTCTTTAAAGGTTATAGTAAACACTGGGCTGCAGATTACTAAATTCATAGTTAAAATGTGTCATCATTTACTTTGTTCTTCCCTCTTCCCTCACATTGTCTGTAACAGGAGCTAAAGAAATTTAATGAACAAATTAATTTGTAGTTAGGTGAGAGAATTTGTTCTCTTAATGTAGGTGATGACATTTTAGTGTTAGATCTATGGCCTCAAACGTGCCTATTACAAAGTGACTTCTGAAAAAGAATTCTTGGTAATGGTGCATGTGTTTTTTTGTTCCTTTGTTTTTTATTTGTGGGGGGTGTGTCTTTCCATTCAAAGGCAAGAACTCTGGCTGCAATGCTGAAGGATGCAGAACGAAAAAATGAAGAACTTAATGATTTGCTGAAAGCTCAGCAGGTAGAATCTGAACGAGCACAGACTGATATTGAGCAGCTCTTTCAACACAACAGGAAGTTGCAGACAGTTGCTGAAGAACATGAAATACTGAAAAAATCCTCTGTTGATCTTCTTCAGAGGTAAGGCGTGTAAGATCACTAAACAAATACTTTGTGTTTAAAGAGTGATGATGTCCTTTATTGGGTTAAGCACATTGGAAGAGCAACATAACATGCTAAGTCATGTTTTTAAGTGGAAAGTTCACTGCTTTTTCTTTCTTCTATATGCTTGTCAATGAGGTGAACTTAAATCATTCAAGAACTTATTATGTTAAATCTAACATAGTTTGACATTCAGCTCTCAATGGACTGAGAACTGAAGTCATGGATGTTGAAGGTCCAGTTAAGGAAATAGCATGAACTTTGTATAAAAGAGAACATTGTTCTTTAAGGAACAGAATTAACAATGCTTAGTTTCTGTTAGCATTGTACCATGCTCTCGGTGTCTGTCTTTGATTTTATACAGTCTTGATTATATGCTGCAAATATTGTGCAGAAGCAGCCAATAACGGTATGTCTGCATAAGGACTTTGTATCTTTGATCAATTCAGTAGCAAATTTGACTGAAATTAGGTAAAAGTGAGTTAGGGAGGGAGCTGGCACCTTGTGTGTTCTGAATTATTTATATGTGTTATTTTCTTTAGGATCTGAAGCTAAAAAGGGACACATGAGACACAGAAATACATAAAGATAGAAACTAGAGTGTGCTTTGGAAGAATAAAGGCGTAAACTTTTCAACTCTCATGAGCTGGTCTTGTCACTAGGTGTCAGCAAGGCAAAGAAGCTGATAAAACTGAGAGCAAATTTCTTGCTTAATAATGGGAGCAGGCATTACATTAGGCAATTTTGAAGGCTTATTGCTGCCGATAAAGGAGTCATTGAGGGAGGAAAATGTATAAAACTTCTGTCCATGATGAGATTTCTTTAATAAGTGTATAATATGGTCATTGTGGAAGTGCCTCCATTTTTGCTTGAATTATATGCAGCCATACACTTTGTGAACATGTATTTGACTAAGTCACATGAAATAAATCAGCCTCAGTCTGAGGCTTTAAATTCTCCAAAGTAGAAATAAAAGCTTTCTGATCCTCACAATGTCCTTACCAAGCAAAAACTTGCTTTCTAAACAATTTGCATACTTCAAATATACTGTTCCTTAAAAGCAATCGGATAACTGACATCAGGGGAGAGAATTTTTCTTTTGGTAGGAAAATAGGAAAATGTTTCCTCAGAGTATGTGATCTGTTTCATAAGCCTATATTAAATGCACACTGCATTGTTTTCAGTATGTTCAGTTTTTAGGATCATGAGACAACTGGAAGTCATGAACTGACTCCCAGGGTCCCTTAAAAGATGACTGACATACCCAGACTGTTATAGAGTTGCTCTGCAAATTTCTAAAGGCATTTGTATGTTTTGTCAGTTCCTAAGTTTTCTGCTGGAAGAAGGTTGCTTCCTGATCATTAATAATTAAGGATATCTAAAGGATCCACTGAAGCTTGGCTTATTTGTTTGTTTGTTTTCTTCTTCCAAGTCAAGCATTGGAACAGGCTGCCCAGGGAAGTGGCTGAGTCACCATCCCTGGAGGTATCTAAAAGATGCATAGGTGTGACATTTAGGGACAGGGTTTAGTGGTGGTCTTGGCAATGCTGGGTTAATGGTTTGACTCAGTGAACTCAACTTTTCCATCCCAAATGATTATATGATTCAAAGTATGTTCATTACAAAAAAAAAATCTAACACACAGCTAACTACCACCCAAAAAATCATCAACTGAACACCCCCCTTTCCCAAAACACCTTGCTTGTAGCTTGAGTGGGATGATTGCACAGATGATGTGAAGTTGTTGGGGGTTTTTTTGCAAACTATTAAAGTAAAACTCTTCAAAAGCAATTATACTTCATGTGTAGGTATGAAACAACTGAAAGACATTATAAAGATCTACAGACTACATGCAATTCACTAAATAAACAAATGGAAGCAATGAAGAAACTAAATGAATCACTTGAGCAGCAGAATGACAGGTAAGTTCAGTCTAGTCTTTTTAAAGCAAATTGAAAAGTAAAACTAAATAGCACTTTAGTCTCAATTTTTCAACTGTGCTTTAAGTAACATCTGAGAAGCCATGTTAGAGAAGGCCAAAGATGCTTCAGGGTTGTTTTATATGTTTATGTTAGATGAGAATCTGTAGTAGTGAGAGTCTGTGGTGGTTTATTTTGTTTGCTCCTTTATTAGTTGAAGGTGGTGAGGGAATACCCACAGACTTCAGTGATAGTAGGAAGAGAAAGAGGATGACCCAGTTCTTGGGTGCATTTGGGGGAGTGAGGAGGTGTCTTTTTGGTAGTTGTTGAATTTTTAAATGCTTTTATCACCCGAAGATTTTCATGCAAGTTTTCTCTTAGTGTTGTCAGTTCAGAAAAAAAAACATCCAACCATCCTAAACTAGCACATTTGAGATCAGAGATACTGAAGGTTGGTGTTCTGTCTGTGGTATAAAACATCATTCTTCAACCATAAAACTAGCATTACTTATGTCTTCTTGAGGACTAATTATAATTTTTCTTTTTTGATGGCTTAAAGTAGAGGTCTGATAAACATTTCACCAATGTAACTAAGGGAATATAGGGCTCCTCTTTGACAGATTTTATTTAATACATTAATTTTCAGAAGATACCTTTAAAACATGCTCATAGGCAGGCCTTGTATTCAGTTTAGAAATAAAATGCTCTTCTTGATTTTGCTTGCAAAGTTCACTTCATCCTTCCAGGCTCTTGCCTTGTCAGTAATCAGAGCAGTCCAAATCACTGCCTTGAGTTCTGATTCAAATGGAAAATTATCATACTGATACATTAGTTTGCTACTGAATAAATTTGTACACTTGGATTCAACATGCAGATCATTGTAATTGGGGAGCTGTTCTGATGAAAGCTGACCCTCATTAAAGGCAGGTCAGAAGTGCAGTTATTGTAGAGATGTTCTTGAACTGCCAAAAATAAAATGGAGACCACGGAAATACAGTTCCCTCCCTCTTGCTAGAGGCTGCAGCTTAGACACTGGTAGATAAAAAGTGGATGAACAAGTAACTAAGAGTGACAGCAAATGCCATCTAGGCAAGGCAAGTGACAAATAGAATATGCCTTAGAAATTAGGCTAGCTGATCACTGAAGAAGTAGATTAGCTTCACAGAGCATAAAGTGCTCAGGTTACAGCTATGCTGCTGGTAGATGACAGTACCTATATATTAAATGGGTGTGGAAACTAAATATTACACTAAGTCTGGAAGTCTGAGGCAAACCTATGTATAGGCTATGGCAATATCTTATGGACTGGTCATGTTTGACTATTGGGTGACAATTGAGATGATGTTCAGAATGGTAGTTTTTTTATGTACAGATGTCCTGAATAATGCCTGAAACAAGTTTTACTAATGGTATTGCCTATTCAGGAGCCTACTAAAACCCCCGCATCCCTAATCACTAATGGCAGTGAATTTTGTTGAATGACAATTTCAGTTCTGTCAGTGTTTTGAATGCTTTGTGGCTGTTAATCAAAGGCAACAGTTTCTGGTTTTTGAGCTCCAGGAATGAACCTTTTTGATAGTTTCTGCCATAATCAGAGAAGGGCAATGACTGTTCCATGGAGAGTGGGGGGAAGGAAATAAGATCTGTCTGTGCTCACACCCTGCACATTCATAGGTTTTATGATTTGAAACTCTCGATAGCGACTGGAAATAATACGAAAATCATTCTAGCTTCTTAGACGTGGAAATGATGGCATATCTCTCTCTCTTTGATCATTGAAATTTGTTTCTCTGCACCTTTAGAACTGCTGCACAGTTGGTAGAAAGTGAAGATCGCAGAAAAGAATTACAGCAGCAGCTACAGGAGAGAGATGGCAAAATATTGAGTAAGTCATTTACCCAAAGGTCACTGAGGCTGGAGAACTATCCACATTAACTAGATGTTGTTCTTATGGGCTCTAGATAAGCAGCTGTATCTCGCTAAGCAACTTGTAAATCTTAGTTGGCCACAGATATGTAATTTAATATTTGAATGAAACAAATACAGATGTTTATTTTTTCCAAAGGATACATGAAGTTGATTTCCCAGACTTCACTGAATCTCTGCACAGCATCATATGACCCTTCAGGATCTTCTTACAGCGTGCCTTTATAACTATTTTCTGTAGGAACTGCAAATTAGAACATCTTAATTTAACTATTCTGCAAATGACTGGAAGCAACGGCTAAAATATAGCAGTAGGTGGCACTACTCAGTAATTCAATTAGCAGCCATGTTGAGTCTAAAAAAAAAAATTAATTAAAAAAACACCTTGTTTCCCAGGGCAATGCTGTACCTGTTTTCTAAGTTTGGCAACCAATCTTTTTATGTGTACATTTTCTTAAGCCTTGCAACAGAATATAAAAGTTCTGGAAGAAAAACTGAAAACTCAACAGAAAGAAAAAACAGATATGGAACAAACTATCGATATTCTTAGAAAGGAATTAAGTAAAACAGAGCAAGCAAGGAAAGAACTGAGTATCAAGGTAAGGACTTATTTGCACTTGCATTCTAGAGACTGGAATTTTAGATATCTGTTTAACTGATGAGTTGGTAAATGGGTATTTTGCTGGTAGAGTAGCTAAAGATACTAGTCTAGTAGTGGACGAGCAAATTCTCTCAATTTTAATTGTATAACTATTGATTTTTAAGTCAGGATCTAGTTCTAGTGAGGCTGTATGAGGCATGATGTGTGAGTATGTAATGTTTGGAAGGGGGGGAAAAAAAATCACCGAACCTGTAGCATAATGTTAAATAAGAGAGTGTAGCATATTCCTCTTCGGTAGTTTTGACTTATATAAAATGTGGATCAGCTTACTTTCCCCCCTTTCTCACATCCTGAATTAAACTACATATCCATGCACCAAAATGCACCTGAATTTTTTTTTGATCTTTGAAATTCTAATAAAAAATATTTTTATCTCTAAGAAATAATCTTCTTTTAAAACAGAAACCAGTTTGGCTATGCCAAGTTAACAGGGTAATGTTTGTGGTTGGGTTTTTTGTTTGTTTTGTTTTGTTTTGTTTTTTAAAAAAAGCACGCAAACAAAATAAAACCACAAACAGCTAAATCCCCCAAACTTCAGTGCAGCCTACATGCCTGCAGGTAAGGCTCCATGTAAACTCACAAGGCAGAGATTCATTTTACATGCAAAGTGGGCAGTCTGACAAACACATTTGTTGTATTTCCATTTCCTGGAATCAAAAGCCTAATCTCTCCAGGCAATATTATCCAGTATATACCAAATATTTCCCTTGTTCTCAGTAAATATTTACTGGTCTGAGTGTTGAAATGAAATGTAGACAGCTTAACTGGGAACGTTTCTGATGCTTAAATAGGACATGGGGGTTGGTGCTTTCCCATTTTGAAGTGTGGCAGTGGCTGTAATCATTCACGTGCACCAAACATACAGCTGAGAGAGATTTCTGAAATAAGCTTGTAATTTTAAAACTGCTTTTTAATTACTTGCTGAAATTCACCACCAGGCCACTCAGCTTTCACAGTATTGTGCGTGTTTTTCAGTTGATAATGGAGGAAATGATAACATTTTGTTTGTTTCTTCAGGCATCTTCTCTGGAAGTTCAAAAATCCCAGTTGGAAGGACGCTTGGAAGAAAAAGAGGCACTTGTAAAACTACAGAAGGAAGAATTGAACAAACACTCCAATATGATTGCAATGATTCATAGTCTAAGTAGTGGCAAGTTAAGTGCGGAAGCAGTGAACCTCAGTTTGTAGGGCTCTGTTTTTAAGATTTTAGTGTTTTATACATATGTATGAATGTATGTAAAGATTTTTAGATCTGACTTTTAAAACATCTAAAATTAAAGTAGCCTAACTATCAATTCAGAAGAAAATGTGGTGATTGTGGAAACTTTGGTCTGAAAAAATGAGCTACTGTATAGCAAATAGGTCTTGGTAGAACTATTATTGCCTGTTTTGGGAGCTAAATGCAACTTCAGCAGGTGACTAAATATATATGTAGGGGAACATAAAGCACATAGGAGTCACTGACTTTTTTTTGTCTGTATATTCTTCTTTTGGCTGTCTGGCAAGCAGTGTGCTTCATAAGCTGAGAACTTTTATAATTTAATCTTGTTAATTCTGGCTCTTCTGAATACCATTATTATTATTTGTGCAGTGTTGCTTTTTGATGTCTAAAGTACAAACATAAAAATAAAATGAATTTTATCAGTTAGAACATGTTACATTGAAAGCTCTTTTTATCAGCCTATTGGTCCAAGTGCTTCACGTAGTAAAAATGTGGAGGTCTTTCTAATTATGAGGAGACATGAATTTGAACATGTAGAATACCAAACCTAACTGACCTTTTAGCAAGCAGCACCAATTAGGGAAAGCATGAATGTACAAATATTTCTTAAATACTAGATAATACTTTGCTAATCCTACAAACTTGGTTTTTTAAAAAGGTCTGCACTTTTTTGGCAATCCTCCAGTGTGCTAGCTATTATCAGCATTGTCATTTTTTGCTGAACATCAACAGGATTTCATATCTTGTTTATAGTGTAACTATTCAAGTAACTTTGTTTTCTTTTTAAAAATGTACTTTCCTATGAAAGACTAGTACTAGGATTTGATGCATGTTTTTGAGTGGCAGAACACTTTCGTGTCCTTAATTTAAATGTGACATGAAAAAACACGTCTTTTAGCAGTTGACAGAAGTATTTCGTTAGTATTTGTATTTTGGCAGAATTACCAGAGTGGGGAAAAAAAGTATCTCTGTAGCATTATTCTCTTTATTTATATCTAATTTGTAATGGCTAATTTGTAATTTTAAAATACCTGAGACTCTTTGGTTTTCCGTTGTGTAGTAGATGCGCCTTAGTGAAACTGTTCAGCTCATGTCTGACCACAGCCTTGTACATTCTGTTGCAGTTACACAACATCAGATGAATTATATCTATTTTAACCTGTTACTGAAATAAAGTTTTTATAACTCATCCACAGGGAAGATTTATAGACGTTGTTCTGGTCTCTGGGAAGACCAGGGGAATAAAAAATAAAATAATTGCTGTGTTTTCAGTGTTCTATGTATTCTGTTAAGTGAGGTAAATTGTAGGGATGACTGCCAGGTTTATATACAGCTGATGCAGTTTGGTTTCCTTTCTGCATAATGCAGTTATTGCTCAGCATGGTCAACCAAAAAAAAAGGAATAATCAGAATTACTGAGTTAAAGGGGTTTGTTGGAATTTTGCAAACTCATTTAGGAAGGAGAGCTTCATTAACCTTACATCTTTGCTTCAGTCTAATGAGTTAAGAAATTTTTAGTGTCAAAATAAATTTGTAGACTTGGGCTCATTTCTCTTTAAGTCTCTTGGTCATGAGGAAAGGGTAAGTAAATGTTGGGGGGGGAGGTGTTTGGGAATTTTTTTTTCTCCTTTTCTACCAAGAAGCGCTCTAGTAAACAAATTCTAGTAGGAGATGTCAAGCATGTTAACAACTAAACTGATAAATGCTGGTTTGACTTTGTTGTCAAGTGGTGGAATGGCAGGGCAAAAATATCAAGCTGCTCCCCAGAGTGAGGCAGCAATAAGGTAGGTGTCTGCCAAAAATGATAAATTAATCTTTGGCATTTTCATGACAGAATCCAGAGTATATAAATAGTGATTTTATTTCCCTTACCCCTCACCCCCCCCGGAAAAATGTGCTGTTTCAATATACTGTTCTAAGCTGAGTGGTGCTGAACTCGGGGTTGCATAGCAAATAAATGCATGGGCACATCAAGGTAGTTTGACAGCATTTCTGTGTTCTTTCCTGGCAGTGTTTTCGCAAATGGTAATGAATAGTGGCTAATGGAACTAGCAAATAAATTGATGCCTGTTTTAAAGTTTTGTTCGAAACATGTAGCTCTCTCCACTGTAGAAAAACCTGGAGGTTTTTGCACTTAATTCATGCAGAGAAATACCTGTGTTATGGGGCTTGCTTTTAGGCATCTTGTGTTCAAAACAGTTCTCTAATAAGGTTCCCTGTGCAGTTTTAACATTCCTGTTACGTGCTGTATCCTGTGCTATTGGACTTTTTTTTTCTTTCCCCACAGGCTCCCTCATTCAGTGTAGGGAGCTCCTGGCACCAGCATAACAAATAGCTCTTCAACAGAGTCAATTTTTAATTATCTGTGTTGCGTCAGGTTGTCGATTTGCCTGTTTTACAAGCAGAGACTTTGAGAGATGTCTTAGTTCAGAGCATCCTTACGTCTCAATATCGAGCACCATAGTGCTACTTATCTGAAAGTAGCTGCTTTTTATTCTACGTGAGCTGGAGAAAGTTTTCCATTCATCATATGGTTCTATATGGCTTTGTACCTTGTTTCAGTCACACTGTAAAATCAGTATTTATTTTTCTGTAGTGTGCATTTTCTGTGCTCTCTGGATCACTTTTGTGTAGATATTGGAAATGATGAGATAGTAAAGAGTTTGGAGCTGATGCGCTTCGGTTCATCATCCTGTTGTATGTTGTCTTCATCTTAGCACTCCCCTTCTCTTTAGTCTCTATTCTGCATTCTTTGATATTTTTCTACTTCCCTGCTAGTGGTTTATTTTAGGCTTTCCCTTTCCCCTGTTTCTCCATCTCTCCTCCTCTCTCTCACCACTGATTCCAAGTGGCAGTGCCTACTACTTGCTTTTCCCTGGTGAAGTCTCTGTCTTTAATTGAAATTAGGAAGGTTTTCTTTTGTACTGTTTGAATCTATTAGTGGAGTCTTTCCCACCTCTTTGATAAATTGGGCTGTGGAATGGTACTCTGACTTTTGAATTAAGTCCATTGATCATCCTCGCCTACACAGAAGATGGGATGTGAAGCTTTTCCTGAACCAATTCCCGGGCTATCTTTGTCCTCCTCCTTCACTTATCTCTATTATAAACAAGACAGAGCTATTGCTTATTATTATTGGTGTGGTCAAAATACCCGTGCTGTGGTATTTGTGTTAGTACGTGCAGCTTAATGTAGGCAAAAAACCTTTTCCTCCCAGCCTTGTGAAACTTCAGCTGGCATTTTCTTAGCTTCAGGATCAAGTTAATATCCTGCACAAATGGTAGGACTTCTGAGCTTCACAAACTGAAAGTGTGGCCTTGCTGTGGTTAAGTGATCCTAAACATACATGCTGGAAAGTAGGCCTGTTTAAAACAAGCAATATAACGAACAGCTGGTATGATCTTGGATAGGTTTTTCAGGAAGTACTTGGTGCTCACAGTGAGCAGTAGGATTTATTTAGTGACAGTATAAACAAAACATAGAAATCTGAGTAAAGAAACCTAAAAACCACTTACGCCACAGATTCAGCAGTGCCAAAAGTGTTGACTGCTGGTCAGGGCTTATGTCTCATTTAGGCTTACAGTTTTGATTCAGAGGTACGTGTCTAGTCCTCCAGGAATTCTCTAGCAGTGCACTTTTCTGGAATAAGTGCAGGCCAAAAATGGGACAAACTCCACTGAAATTGTGACACGCAGCTTTATAGGTTGGGTTTAAGAGTTCATGTGAAGATGTAAGAAGAGGTTCTCAGCTCCTTTTTCTTAGAGTTTATTGTTAGCAGCCAAAGATCAAGTATTTTTAGGCAAGTTCTTATTTCACAAAATATTCTTTCAACCTTGCAAAGTTGCTTTATATATAAATAAACTCCTCCATGCATTCCCATCTGGTTACTTTGGAAATCTTCAGATTTGCTCACTGAAGCATGCTTCCTTTCCATCTCACCAGTTTCCCTTCTGCAGCCTGATGAGGTTTGGAACAGCCTGCTAACTTTATATCCCCAGTGACACATCCATCTCTCTCTACCACAGTCCAATCTAAATTGACTCCTTTCCTAGGAGTATGTAGAAATGAGGGGTAACTAGTTAGGCTGATTATGCCACACTGAAAGCTGTACAGCTGTTAATGTAAATATCCTGGTAGTCCCGAACCATGCCTAACAACCAGGGCAAGGTGCTTCCCCACCTCCTGAATGGCAGTCTGGATTGTTCTGGTCACTGTTGGAAAAATTAAGCAACTGTTTCCAAGATGTCCATTTCAGAACAGAAATAACAAGGTAGTATGACTCATTTTTATGTCCAGATTCTGTTTGATTCTGCCGTGCCTGAGTTCTCATAGTTGCAATATGTTAACCTCTTCCTAAGGAACAATCCGTGTTCCTTTGGACACAACCTTTGCCCTTTGACCTGGGATTACATGATGGTCTTGGCTGCTGGTGGTCAGCTGGGAGATCTTGTCTTACCATGAGTGATTCCTATTAAGGGGAATTAGTAAGAAGAGCCAGCTGGGTCTGTGTGTGTGTTTCATGCTCAGCATTAGAGTTGAAACTCTCCATGTCTCCTTTATGTGCCCGTATGGCTTTCTAACTGGGCTCTAAATGCAAGTTTGAGTCCAGAAGGTGGGGGTTGGGTTGGGTCAGGGTTTTTTTGTGGCCATTAGCTTTTGTCTGAAAACAGACAGGAGTTATGGGATCCCTTATGTGGAGTCTGTCTTCCCGAGCCATTATTTTTGAGCTGCATTAGGTTTGGAGCAAACATTGCAGCCACTTTACTCATGATAACAGATTTTGTTTGGTTTGTTACTGAGGATGTCTTTGGAAATGGAAATATGCAAACTGCTGGTGTATCGTTATGAGAACTGTTGTGGTGTTTGCCCCACTACCCCATCTTCCCAGGAGAAATGTGTAAGAGCATTGCTGCGTGCTGCTTTCTTCTGCCAGTGTCTTCCTTTCTTGTGGAGAAACCACCAAAAAGGGAAAACAGTGTAACAAATCTATTGGGGCAGCAACTTTCCCCTTTTAGCTTTATGTATTTTTGATGCTGACTGGGGAAAAAAAGAAACAGAAAAGATGGTGCTGGGGGTAAGGCACCTGTCTGTGAGGAAAGGTATCTGGATTCACCTCCCTTGAGTCTTGCTGTGAATGTTCTGGCCTAGCCTGAAGAATGGACTGTGCGGACAAAACTGGCCACAGTCTGGGCAAGAAGTCCTAACGACGGTAGGAAGTGTTCAACCTCATATCAAATGTGCACAGTTGTGAAATTGAATCCAAAGCTGTTGGGCTGATAGCTGAGCTTTACACAGCCTTGAGGACAGAAGGTAATGAAACTTTATTTGGTGTAGGGAGGCAGAAAGGAAGAAGGTACGGAGGACCTTGAAGCATATTTGGGAATGATCTGAAGTATCTTTTCAGCCAGTACACAAGCCCAGTACTGAACACAGTATGCTGGGATATATGTACTGTGTGTGATACAAACCTCTGGGCTTTCTCCTTAAGAAAGAAGGAACAAGCCAAGGACAAGATAGGTTACTTGGGACTGGGCATTGTACTCTTGTTGCTTAGATGGACTTTGAAAGCACTGCTTGTTTTCAGGGCTTGAAAACATCTTTTCCTCTAAAAGCTCTGCATCAGAAATGGACTCTTCAGTGTTGGAGAAATGTGATGAAGGTGGCTTGCACATTCCTTGTTGCAATGTGGGAAGCTTAGGGAGACAGTTTTGTTTGTTTGTTTTTCTGACACATTTTCTACACTGCTTATGCTCTGGAATAAGGAAAGGAGAAAGTGCAAGGAAAGGGGGAAATTGTGTCACCAGATCCCAATATAGGAGTGGAAAGATCCCAGATTTCCTTGACTAAGGTAACTGTAGTATTACTGTTGATGGCAGTTTTCTTTGAATGTGGTTGGCTCATGTTACAGAGTCTCTGTTCTACGTCTGGCCTTTGAGTTGTCATTTAATTAAATTCCATAGGATCCTGTTCCTTGGGCCAAAGTACATCTTTGAAAAGGTTATCTCTGCCTGGAGAACAAGCATCTCATACTGGTGGGATCTCCTACATAGCAGGGATGGCTAGTCCTTGACTTACCCATATGTAGCTAAGCCTTTACACGAGAGAAAAAATATTGTACTGGTTAAATTTTTCTTCAGAGTAACTGAGCTAACAATCTGTTTTAAGTTATTACAGTTATTTAAGTTATTACAGTTTATAACACTGTATTAAGTTATTAAAAACTAATTTTGTAAGTAAGTAGCTGTTATTTTGACTCAGTTATGCTTCAGAATAATCTGTCTGGGTGTATTATTTGCTTACATTGATACTCAAGTGTTGAATATCAGTTGTTTTACAGCACAGCCACGATACCCTATAACCTTCGAAGAAAATATAGAGCTATTGTAATTTAAAAAGCCACAGAGGCTACTGATAAGCCCCAGGGGGGAAAAAATCCAGTGCTGCTCAGTTACAATATATTTTATTTAATCTTGTTTGGAGGATGGGGGCCATTTCTTCTTCCTTATGTGTCATATTGAGTGCCTTAATTGTTTCTCTTTTTATCTTTTGAGCCTAAGGCTTAGAAAAATATCTTTGGTTTATTTTTATCATGCATCTAGCAATTGGAAATGAATCTAGTTTTAAAAGAAGCCTTTAATTTTCTTGCTTATATTGGAGATGAGATGAGTCAATACAAGTTTTTTGTTGTGTCTTTCTGAGGCAGTGCGGAACCTCGGAGAGCTATTGTGTTCATTTCAGCATCGGTTTAGGAGTTTGCTTCAGCACTGAAAAGCTCCAACTCTGAAAAGCTCCTCAGAACATACTTTGAGGTGTTGTGCTGTTGCTTTACTTGTATTCTGAAAGTGCCTTTCACCAGCAAGGGCAGAAGTTGTTTATATTGGTAAGGTGTGTGTGTGTGAATATGCTGGGAAACAGCATCAACTCTGTTTAGTGTCTGTGGCTGAAGTGCTGTATATTTTTAGGCAAGGTATGCTTGGATTGCCCAGTTTTTAGGCTGGTTGATGCATGCTACCCTCCAGGTGACTGTTCTCCCCCAGACTGCTCAGAGGCTGCTGCTGCTTAGATGGTGCTCAAACACCCGTGTGTGTGCAAAGAACCTTTGCCTGTATGTAGCTATTAAACAGCAAGATGGAATATCTACTGTGTAGCCTCCCTCACTCATTCATATCTGTATGGTTCCTGTCATTACAGTATCTACATACCATTACCTTTGTGTTACCAACAGGGAGTCAAGATGCATTAGGGTAAACTGCTAATTTGGGACTCCTTATGTCAAAGGTTGAAAACCTCCATTTGTTAGTACATAGCACTTCACACGTGAATGCACAGGTATGCTTTCCACAGCTCCAGAGGCTGGTTCTCAGTGGCTTTGCCTGCAGCCCTGACCTGCAGTATTTCCGTGTGCTTCCACTCAGCATTTCTGTGCAAATCAGGGTTTCAACCTCTCGTTACATAGAAAATAAAACCAGTTATGGTGGTTGCCTGGCTAAAAGTCGTGTAAATGGCTTGCTTGCTGTTGTAGTGAAGCCTCCTGGCATACTAATGCAGCAAGCAATTACTTGAATCTTAAAATCCTCTTTCTTTTCCCACTTCTGACTCATACAGAAGGCAGCTTCTGCAACAGAGTGGAAAGGGACATGCAGACAGCAGTGTCTCCTTCGCCACCTGACTCTGCCTTCCTCCCCACGCAGACCTATCTCATATGCAGAATGAGGCAGAGCCCCCAGGGGAAAAATAGCATCTAATCACAGCGCTGGAAGCAGAGCGCTTACGCACGCAGGTGCTGGAGCGGGGTCACACAGCCTCCAATTTTTGTTCTATTTCTGAAGCCTGGAGTACTCAAATGACATTTTTCCTTCCCTCTTTCCCTCCTGCTCCCATCCCAAGCCTTGTTTATTATAAATCTAACTACTTAAGGCCTGATGATACTGTCATGTTTATTCATAAGTTGGTGAGAAGAAAGGATAGAAGCTAGACCTAAGCTGTAGTAGCTTACCAAGTCTGCTCACAAGGGGGTTTGCAAATGAC
This sequence comes from Pseudopipra pipra, assembly GCF_036250125.1. Taxonomy (NCBI): domain Eukaryota; kingdom Metazoa; phylum Chordata; class Aves; order Passeriformes; family Pipridae; genus Pseudopipra; species Pseudopipra pipra. The sequence goes on from NC_087550.1 coordinate 18,392,521, forward strand.
TGTTGCTGGAGGTGAAAAGCCATTTGGTCGAGCCCAAGCAAGTGCAAGTGCTGAGGTACAGTTCTCCAGGTGATAACTTTGCTGTTTGTTGGAGGGTGACACTTGTTAAGTCTCCTCTATCTTTCCTTGATATCCTTCTGAGATAAAGCTGATGTCTTATGTCAGTGAGTCTCAGAGGAAAAGTATTTAAATTATCAGTGTTTTAAATGTGTCAGAATTTTACCATCATGTGGGATGTGTGCAATCTAAAAAGCCCTACAGCCATGGATAGCAAGGATGTAAGACTGGGGTTTTGCCCCACAAGTTAAGAAGCATGAGGCTTGCATTACAGAAAACAGTGTCCTCTACACCATCACCTCCCCAAAGTTCTTCCATTCCTCAGAGCTTAAGGTAGAAAGTAATTAGAGGAGAGATAGAAGGAGTGGTCCTAATCTTTGGGAAGTATTTTCCATTCATTGAAGTGTGATAAAAATTTTAGATCAGGTAGCTGAAGTCTGGCATTATTCTCTGTCTGTTGTTCAGTGACAACATTTTCCTGGGTTTCTCCCAGACTCATTAAACATCATCAGTTCCAGGAAAATCTAACAAGGACATGTGCCTGGACGACAACTCAGCTGGACTGAAATATTAAGCAATGACAATTGTTTAATACTGTTTAATACTGATGCCAGCAGGGCTCTGGTAACTTCTGTACTTGTGCATAGCCCAAGGTAAAGTTCAGCTCAGCAATTTAGGGCAAACCTGTTTTAGTGCTATCTAAAATAGTTGCTTTCCACAGTTCATGCATGTGGCCACCTTCCCTCTCATTCAGAAAGGTACTGTTTAGCAATTAAAATATCACAATAACTTTGAGCTTTTTCTTAAACTCTACATATTATTCTTCTGTGGAAAGGTCTCTGTAATCTCTTTAAGGCTTTCTGGGGAAGGAGGTAGACTTTTCTCTTCTTCCTGGAATGGGTCTGCAGTCTAAGCTACCATCTGAACGGTTTATTTTGTATCTAAACACCACTATTTACTATAAAGGGCTCAACAACTAAAGTAGTACTTTCTGCATGCCCTTTTGAGGTGATCTCTGCTGCGTGGCTCCGTTCTTCACAGTACACATGTTCTTCCTTCTTTGCAATGTTTTTGTCTCCATAAAGGGCAAGAAAGGATGTGTTTATTTTTACCCATTTAGGAAGGGATAAAGCTTAGATCAGATCTGGGACTTCAGCACTTGGGTAGCAACACTTACAAAAGCTGATCTACACAAGTGAAACTGGATTTTGTTATCTTGTGTCAGAGGCTCTGGCATGCTCATATCTTTAAAGCATTAAAAGCTAAATGTCCTCAGATTCAATATGCTTTAGGCAGGAAAAATGCTAATGTGAATGCTAGCTACAAGCCTGAAACTCCATAAACTCATTGAAAATGGTTTTTCAACACTTTAAAACTATTAATACCTTGACTGGAAAATGTGTTTGGAGATATTACTGCACATTGAAGCTGCATTTTTAATAACCCTGCTTAGCAGAGAGAATATTGGCTGGTTTATATAGACTCAAGTGGGTCGATAAGTGGGTAACAGATGCATGTGACATGCTGGAAAACCACTTACAGAACAATAGCCAAGGTCATTCCATGTCATATCTGCAGCATGTGGCAGAACTGAGAGCCAGATCTCCCTGCTCTTCCAACCAGGAGAAATATAAACTCCTCTTCACAGAGCCATGCATAAGTGAATTGACTTCAGAAGAGAAGGAGGACTCAGGCAGGAGCTGGTTACTATGGCTCTATGCATTACTCACTCTAAATGGAGAAATCAAGCCAACAATCGCTGTATACATTAACTATATTTGTGTAGGAAGGAAGCTCATTGCCAGCAGCTGTGTGAAGGTGTCGTGATGAAAAGCCAACTTTGTTCATGCCAGTCAAGGACTTGGTGACTTTCATACGTTTAAAGAAGTGCAGAGTGAAAGCAGCAAAATTTATGCACGGTGGAATCATGTCCTTTGTCCTCCTCAAGTCCTTGTTTTGCTCTACACAAAAGTTTCCTCATCTCTGTGCCCCTAGTGATCACAGAACAGCCCAGGTAGGAGGGGACCCTGGGAGATCATCTGGTCCATCCTTTGATGGGAAAGGGAGCCTGGATGAGATTGTGTAGCACCTTGTCCAATTGCACCCTAAAACCCTTCAGGAATGGGGTGTCTCCTCTGTCCCTGGGGAGGTTGTTGCAGTAGGATGGAAATGTCATGTCACGATGCTGGCTTGGAACTTATGGAGGTGCTGGCTGGCCTGGGCTCTGGGCCACTGAATTTGAGAAAAACAACTCCTAACTCAGTTGGCTTCAGAGTCCAGCTTCTAGCTGGCTACTGATTTGTAGGGCTGTCATCAGAGCCACTTTCCCTGTTGTCCAATGACATTGGAATTGATCAGTGCGAACAAAATAGCTGTGGGTGGGGAGATATTTGTAGCACAACCACAGCTTTGTTTTTGTTGGTTACAAATTTAAAGTAAAATATTTTGTCCTTCCTTTGAAATTTATCCACTGAAGCAAGTGTTTTCGTGGAGTACCTAGCAAACTCAATTCCCTTATTTTGTTGCAGGCTGGCTGTCTGTGGCTGTCAAAGCTGGCCATTGGTTTTCCCCTTTATACAGGGGAAGTACACACAGTATTTGATAGGTGAGAGGGTTAAGCCAAAGTTCTTACCACCAAAGACTCTGGCTAAAGCTCTTGTTCCTGTCTCCAATGCCCAGATTTTCATGCAAGTTGGAGCAGTGGATTTGGGTATGCTCAAGAGGTATTTTTTGTAGCTTAGACTCCAAACCAGTGGAGCACTTCTGTTACCTGCTGTCATTTATAAATTCCACTGTTAAGGCTGAAGAGGGTTTTGCACTTAAAATAGGGGCTGAATCTTTAATCTCAACAGAAAATAGAGCGCATTTGCTGCAAAAGTTTGCCTTTTGAAAATGAACTAGATTGTTGTAGTCTGTAAATCTTTTAATTAGCCCGAGTTCAAATTAATTAAAAACCGTCATTTAAAGAACTAAGCGCTTGCAGGTTTTTCAGAGTTTTGAATGATCTTAATGGAATAAAACAGACATTTGGAACTTTCCATATAATTAAATATAATCGAAATCTTCTGCCTGCGTGTATATGAAGAAATCAGCTAATAATTAAGGCAAGTTATTAGCAATGACTGCATTTAATGTTACATATAGAGAACAGCATGAGAAATTTTAAATAGGTCTGGCATGATATTGGAGATAGTGCAACCTGTTATCAGTCTTCTGCAGTGGCTGTAATGCCACTCTTAGGAGGGAAACAGGGCACACATAGGCTTTCACTGGTGGATTAGCTGTGTCACTTAGCTTTAGTCTTTAAAGGTTAAATGGCTTAATGGTTGAGTGGCCTGCATATTTCTGCTTGAAATGTCCCACACACCACTGAAACCTTGTCTGCTGCTGGGAATGAGGGAAAACCACAGAGAACACTTGATGCTGGCAGGAGTCAGAAAATAGCATTTCTATAGCATTTCTTTGTATGTGTTCTCCCTCTAGAAAAAAAGCCCTAACCCAGTTCTTCTCCATATTAAAAGCCAAACCTGAGTAGAATGAGCTGCTCTGTGTGAGGCTTCAGTCATACAAACTAGGTGTGGGGCTCGTTAGGGGGCTGGTGACTGCTGGTTGTCTAAGCAGTCTCCAGTAGCTCTGCCCTTAAAATAGCTCTCTGCTCCTCAGTACTCTGCGCTTCCAGAAGGCCAGAAATCTTGTGCAGGAGCCACAGCTGGTGCTCCTCTTTCAGTCTCCACAAGACATTTTGAAACGGGGATGTCCTGAAGGGGAGAAAAGAAAAAAAAAAAAAAAAAAAGCCTGATAAAATGAATGAATGCTAGTGATTACTCATTCAATGAATCCAGGAAGGTGGAATTGGCTTTAAAAAGGCTCGTAGGAATACAAACATATGCTTTAGTCACAGTCTGTCCTCACTATACCGTAACATTAAGACTTTTTGAACACCCTAAATATATGTTTCTTATTTCAGTTCAGTTTGGTTTCTTTCTATCTAATCTCTTAATCTCCTGGATCAGTGATGCTTGGTTGGAGGCTAATGGCAGCACCATTGTCATATTCCTAACTGTAATTCTGTCCTTAATAAGTATTTTTCTTCAAGTTGAGTACATAAATACTGAGCTGGATTTACTTAGACTGGCTGATCAGAAATACTGCTGATGTAGGAGGATGATACATCCTCTGTGTATTTGCATTTTTAATACTAATGATTTGTTCTTATCATCAGTTCACGCAGAATTTTCAGCTTTTATTTAAGGACCCTAATCCTTTATTGCTAGGAAGACGTTCTCTTTGCAAGTGCAGGATTCCTTTTTTGGTATTTGAGATCTCTAAAGAAATTCTGATAGACACGGCAAGTGCTGAGTCTTGAGAATGATGAATTACATGTCCGTGCTTAGTGTGTTTTGTCATGTTGTACTAACAGTCGAGGTGAAGTGTCCGTCCTGTTTTTTCAATGACAGGTTTATTTTGGGGAGGAAGGGGGTGTCTTTGAAGACATTAATGGATAGAGGAGGAGTAAGACTGAAACAGTATCTGCTAATTATTCTTTCTTGTCCATATATGGTTGGGTTTTAGTCTGTAAACGTGGAGCCACAAGCAGTGAGGACTGCTGGTGTTCTCTTTCTGCCGTATGCTTTTTCCAAGTCCAGGAAGAGACAGGTGTGAAGGGAGATTATGAGCCCACCCCTAGACCATCTGGTCCTTAGGTGAGAGGAGGGACAGAAAGGAGGAAAATTAAGTGCTATGAATATGTCAAGGCATGGCTGGCTGGTTGTCACTTGGCTTGTTCTTTGAATGCACCCCGTGTCCAGCAGCCTTCGTGGCAGGCGGGTCCCCTCGCGCGTGTCCGCGCACACGTGTGCTCCCCTCGCTGGGCCCTGGCTGCTGCGCTGGACGGGGGGAGTCAGACAGGAACCACATCCTCCGAAAGAGCTCAGGGCAAAAATATCTTTCCATTGCTGATACCTCTTCACTTCTGGTTCTGATAATGGTGGTAGGAGACACTTAAAGGAGAGAGCTGGATTGAGGCAGGTGTTGCTGAATCCCAGAGCTTGGCTGCTGTGAAGGCACTCGGGCTGCCCTTTTTTCCATGTCAAGACTTTATCAGTGATTCAGGGTCAGAGGTCTGGAGCTCAGCTCAGCACAGCCCCGTGTGACATGTCACACGTTGTTACTGCTAACAAACAGGCTGTGGTATGGGGAATAGGAAGAGTGTGGAAGGTTCTGTTTCATTTTGTAACCTCTTACCACAGGCTGTACAAAAGCACACATTCATACTCTTTTAACGCTCATTAAAACACACCTTGAAGCTGTAGTCTGAAAGACTGTGTCCTTTCTGGTTAAGGAAGCATTTGGGTGGTTTTTCACTGAATGTTATGTGTACTCTGAACAAATCAGTCAGACCTGTCTACACCGCATGAGTATGGGATAGAACTGGTGCTTACTGTTGGACCTGGTCTTAAATGTCATTTGGGTTACTATTTCTGGGAAATGGGACTCGATATCTGCTCTCTGATTCTTTCTCTCATTGAAATAAATTCTACTTACTGGTCTCAAACACCAATTTGCATGCTTTTTACCTGACAAGGCACAGACTCCCTGTGTGGCAATAGAAAACTGTAAGTAGTTTGGGTGTATTCAGGATAGTCTTTTGATTGCTGCAAGTAGCTAAAATTCAAGGCTGTGTGTCCAATGAAGGGTGAGCCAGATTTCCCTGCAATGTAACATGAAGCATAATGGGCATTGCTATTCTCTTTGAATGTATCTGCCTATTCTGTTTGAACCACAGTGCCAATTATTGCATTGCTCCTTATACTTAGAATATCTAAAACCTGTCCCTCTTGTTCTCGTTTCAGAATAAACTGGTTAAGCAAGAAATGACTTGCCATTAGTTTTTACACAGGTAAAATTCCTACTTTTGAAACCAAGCAAGCATGAAAGACAACCCAGCTGGTGAGAAGACTGTCTCCCCGTGGAGAAGAGTGGGACTTGCCCTGAGGGCACCGTCAAATTCTTACAGCCCTATTTCCTGGGGGTTTTTTTCTGGTCCTACAGGAAAGAAGAAGGACTAAGCAGTATGTTCATGATCATGAAGGTAATCAGCTTTGTAATTCCACACAGAGAAAGCAGTGGGAACTAAGTGCCTTGTTTATATGGATGTAGCCCCTACCTTTTCTTTGGTCTGGTTCCTTCTCCTAAAAATTATCAGTAATTTCTGTATCACAGTGTTTTTAATATATTTTTTCTCCTGAGCATGGATACTTCTCCAATCTTGAAGTATGAAGGTGTGTCAGTAATGGATGAATGTAGGTATCCAGACCACACTGGCAATGCAGTGGAAATCATCTGCACTTTAGCTCAGCAATTCCCTCTCGGTGGTTCTGGTGCACATTTGGGTGAGGAGAAGAGGGGAGATTTTCTGCTCTGGGAAATCCCTGTTCATCAGTTGCAGTACAAAAAGGACCAGATCTTCTACCAGGACTAGACCTATATATAGGACAGGCAAGCAGCAGAATAATCCAATTTAAAAAATAAAGCTTCCTTTTCTATTTTTTTTTATAGCATATTTTTATACCCCAAGATAGCTCATATTTTTGTCAAAGTTCTGTGTTAAATTTTGCAGTTAGTCTTCTACTGTAAATTTGGATTCTCAGAAAAACATCAGAGATGATTTTTAAAAGATGATATAATTTTTTCTATAGCTATATAAATAAAAATGTTATTTTGTTGCCCTGCAGGAGTTATTGTTGAGATCTCGATCTCTCCTCTAGCAGAGGCAAGACTCAGGCACCAGACCTGCAGAGCAGCATCTGAAAAGGTGAGATGAATAACTATCTGCATTCACAGGGTGGTAAACAGATCTTCAATCAAGACTATTGTTTTGGTGAATAGGTTTGAATAGATGGACCTGCTGGTGAGCAGTTTCTGTGGGACAGGCTGCACAGATCAAATTCCGAGGTATTCTGTTGAGTGAGTGAGTTACTCAGCCGGGCTGGTGGTCCTGCCAAGTGAGCTGTTTGGTGTTTTCATGCTGCTGAGCTACTGGTATTTAAAGTGAAGCTCCAGAGGCATCCACTGAGCCAGGGCAGATGTCCCATTCTTGTTTAGTGGCTTTACAGCAGTCTAGCTTTGCATCATCATACCAGATACATTATTTCTTTTCTTCTTTCCCTTTTCATTTCTGGACCATTGTGTGAGACTGAAGAGCCTAAAACTGCATATTGAGCCGGTACTTGGGCTTTGTGCAATAGGACTCAAGCATATAAGCTGCCTTTTTTTTCTGTTCCATCTCCTTCGTTATTTTTTCCTGTAAAGACAAAATATGTATTTCAACTAAAAATAAATAATTAAATAAATAAATTAATTGATTAAAACCAGTTCTGTTTCAACAAGATTAGCAGCTGCTGGGGAGCTGGTGTGACTCTGAAGGGACTTATGCCTGTAACCTCACCTGCTGCTCTTTGGTAAAGTCAGTCGTCCTCCTCAAAGGCCTGGCCAATCTCACTGATGGTCTCCCAGTGGATTTTGGTCTAGGCATGTGGTGCAATCTTTTTCCAACAGGTTCAATGGGTTTCTCTGCATGGTCCAGCACAGACTTTTCTCACCATGGCCTCCCCAACCCTCTCTCCTGTAACTTCTGGCATGTCAGCCCTCCCCGTCTCTGCCCTCCCCAAATAGCACTGAAGCAGTGGGAGTTTGCAGCAGCTCACCCCTTCCCCCTCTCACCCTGCTATGCCTTTTCAGAAGCTAACCTGGGGTTAGACTTGATGTGCTTATCCAGCAAAATAGAAATTCCCTGTGTGGAAAAGAGGCTGAGCTTGATGCACTTTGGGGGTTTTGCTGGTGGCAGGATTTCAGCTGTAGCATCAGCCTCTGTGTCTTGCTGGTGCTGAGCCAGGGTAGCAGGAGCCTGGTGTAGTGAAAGGAGGGAGCACAGTAGTGGTGGAGTTTACCACGGCTTGGCAGTGGTACAGCAGCAATTCACAGGGTCAGTTCAGCAGATCTTCAAGGGAAACGTCTGTTTTATCTAGTATTAAGCTGTAAGGGTGGAGCATCACAGCTGGGAGGGGAGAGGTTAGAAAATAAACTTGTTTTCATATTTATAAATCTCTATATATGTATAGATATGTTTAGATATACACACAGAGGTATAAATATGTATGTGTGTGTCTCTATATATATACATTTATATGCACACACCAGCCAGTCACTCCAGAACGTTGCTGCTGGAGAGAAGAATGTCATGTCCATTTTTGGAGGTGTTTAAATTCAACTGACAAAAAGCATCAAGTCATTAGATTATGTGCGAAGCACAGACTTGTGCTTTTTCAGGCAGAAAGCAATACCTCTAGAGATAGATTTTCTTTAAAAACTGGCCTTAATTTTTGAGGGAGCTTTGCTGACTGAATTTTTGGTGGAGGTGACCAGATCAGTGTATCTGTATATCAGTGTATCTCTGCATGGAAAGAAGCAACGTGTTCAGAATGCTGAAAAACTCCCTCAATCTCCTTCCTGCAGTGCTTTCCCACTATTTAGCGTCATGCCAATCACATAGAGTTTCTTCTGTCAGCACTAGCAATGTTAATAAAGTGTCCCCCGTGACAATTGCTTCACCAATTAAACTGTCACGGCATTTTCTTAGTGTGGTTTGCAGTTGGCATAAGGTAAACACAAGATAGCAAACAATCCTTGACTGAAAGTCAAGTTATGACTCATAGTTACAGCAGCGAAAAACTGAAAAATCACAAAACCTCTTGTATCTAAAAGGGCATAAATATTTTACTTCTTTCCCCTTCAGTTCCTCTAAAAAATAAGCTTCCACAGCAGCAAAGCCAGGCGATCAGCAAGGGCTATACCCACCTCTGCCCATACCTTAAAGGCAGTCTCTGAATACTTGAAGTTGAAAGGCAAGGAAAGGCAAGCTGTCTTACAGGAGTCTGGCACCTGGAGCTAGAATATGTTGTGTCTGAAGGCCTAGGAGTATTTTAGGACAGTGCTGCCTATTGAAATGGAAATGTGGTTTTCAGGCTGCTGGAGCAGAGAGAGTGCATCGTAGTCAGAGCCTGAAGTAAGCTAATGAAGTACCCTGTCTTTGAAGTCAGATTGTGTAATACAAACCCTAGAGAGACACTTATATATTTTTTTTTCCCTGGCATTGATCAAGACTAAAATACTTCTGCTATTAGCTTCAGAAGGGCTTAATAGAATCGGTGTCTGGGCTACAGTAATTCTGATGGCGTGCTGTGCAAACAAATGCTTCGTTAATGAGCGCTGAAAAGATTAACCTGAACTACCTACACGCATTGTCGGTGTTTTTAACTCCCTGCCTCCCCGCAGTGGTTATGGATAATGCAGAACAATTTCAGTTGGGGCAGGGGATGTGTGGGAACCCCAAAACTCGGTGATGGCAAGTAAGATCTGTGATAGTTGGGAAAATGTTGCACCACAGTTCTGAAAACATGCCATTACTCTCTGATCTGATGGGCAGGGTGGGATGCTCGAGGTTATTGGAGACTGAAAACTTTTCAGGGAGAGGTGGTAGGGTGCCAGCTTTTGCAGAAAGAGTGAGAAGGTCCATGACAAAAACCTTATTTTCCTTCCCTGGTATATCTTCAGAGCTGGAGAGATGAGACCATTTATTTAACTAGGTTCCCTTTTCACCTTCCTATTTTTTCTATGGCTGTGAGTCAGTATGAGATTGATTTATCAGTGCTGTTAATCTGCTCTCCAAGCGCTGTCAGTCTCACTCCCAGAAGCCAAGCTCTCCCATTAAAACCCTGACCTGTTTAAACATTCTTAAGATACCGTAATGATTGAATGTCAGCAGGGGAGAGGCAGCAATGACAGCTCTGAAATGTTTATTATCCTAGCCCGGGTTGGGAGGGGAACGTGCCAATGCAGCCTGGAGCTCGGCACTTGGCATGGAATGAGAGGCTGAGGGACAGATGCTGCCATGCTACCAAGGCAGGGAGATCAGCCACACTCCTCTTGTGGTTTCGTGGGTTAATGCTCCGTAGTCACTAGTGACATCCTGCTACTCAAAAGGGAAGAGGTTTCAGAGGTCTGCATTTTGATAACAATAGATCGTGGATTACAGTGGCTTTAAAAGCACTTAAAACACTTTTGGTGGCTTAGGAATTATTTCCCCCAGGCATATTTGAAAGCAGATGCTTTCCATAGGGAAATTTAAATTTCCTTTCTACTATCACATCACAGAGTAGCTATCAGCAAAGAATTAATTGGGGGAAACTATTTAAAAATATGATTCTGAAAAGAGCGTGAAGAGGTGTCCTGATACCTCTTTGGGTTGCAGATGCTTGTGTCCAGGGTGGAGCACAGGCACTGCAGCAGGGGGAGCACAAAGGCTTGCAGAAACCTGAAAATCTCAGGTTCTAATAATGGGAATCTAGCTGTCATAAACACACTTTCAATATACTGTTTAGTGCCAATTTTCTCCTCCTTTAGAAATGTAGCAGAGTACAACTATTTTTAAAGGCAAGCTTCTCTCTCCCTCCAATCTCTCTTTGGGCCCTCAACGGTTTGAAGAATTAAACCATAATTCCTCACAAGAGAAAATACATTCACTTGTATAGAACAGGCCTGGTTTTTCTGCTGGGTATGATGTTAACATGTTTCTTCTGCCAAAACTATTCCCACATGGATGAACTTTTTCTTTCAAAGAGGATCCAACTATATAATTTTGGATCTTTCCCATTTGTCTTTTAAACAGAGACTACAACATCAGCAGGGACCACTGACAAAAAAAAAACCCTCAAGGTAAATAATAGGTTCTCAGTCTTTTTAGATGCATCTTATGGAGGGATAGTCTTTCTGCTTGCTTATGGAGCAGCCCAGAGGATCCTGATTCAGAAGATGCTTTCTCCAAGCATCTGCATCTTGAACTGGTGTCCTTCTCTCTCATTGATCTTGCTTTTCAGGAGTGCTAGGTTATTACAGTGCACATTTCATTAAGAGTAGTCTAAAGGTCAGCTTTTGTCAAAACCCAGCTGACTGGTTGATCTTTTTGTCTAAGAAAATAGAGAGGGTTCATAACTGGGCTTTTACAGATCCCAAATGTCAGCTTTTCCATATAAGACCACAATATTGACACTATCTGTGTCTAGAGCTGATAAACATTATTGCATTCCTTTCCAATATGTAATGTTATTAAAAATAGGTTAGTCACAAGGGTTCCTTATCAAAGTCCCTTGTTTCCCTAGAAACAGTGACCAGCATTAACCTTTCTAAAAGTAGCCCCTGCAGGAGACAAATGTCTTTGGTTGTCACTGTTACAAATTTAATCAAGAGAAAATATGCTTCAGTTTCTCTTTCATATTAAAAGAAAGCAAATAAACTCCAAAAATGAAGGAATAATGTGCAATATCAATTCACATCAGGCTAGCAAGGAAAATAAATTGATCACGTTTAAACCAGTGCTGGCTGTGTCCCTTTCTAAGTGACACCAGCACTGAAATTACATTAGAGTCAGTGATGGAAACAGTTGTTTGCAACCCCAAAAAAAGAAAAGGGAGGCGTGGGAGAGAGATTGTAGTGTTCATGCAGGACTGATGAAAGCTGAATATTTGCAGAACAGAAAAAATGTAAGTGATAACAGCATATTTGTAAGAAGATGGCTTCTTCTAAGCAGTGTAGGTGGTAATGGGAATATTGTGTTTAGAAGCAAAGCTACTGGCAATGTAAGAGAGGAGCAAGAGGGAGAGAGTATCAGTGTGTTATATTCTCATCACTTAATCATATTCTCAGTTTTCACAGCAGATTAATGGTGTCCATAAATCTTGGTGATGCTTGCAATTTACCTTGTTTCGAACACCATGATCAGGAGCATCTGCTTGAGTTTACACGATCACTCGCTGTTCACCTAAGCAGCCAGAATCACCAGCTCTGTTTTCTATTTTGCCAGCTACAAAGCAAAAAGACGATGAGTTAGATCCGACATCGACATAGATCCATGCTGAGGGCACCAAGCACCTCTAAAGCAGCAGGCTGGGAAGCAATTCTGGTTTAAATGTGGCAGTCAGTCAAGCTCTGGAATGTGACACAAGCTGATCATGTTCAGTTTGAGCAGAGGTTCCTTTCACAGGTGTATCCAGAGCAGGACAGAAAACTTCAGCCCTAGCTTTAGCAGAGGGCTCTGCTCTGGAGATGCACGTCTCTAGCAAAGCAGTAGCAATTCTCTGTCTCTTGGTTGCATTCCCCAAATGCTAAAAATACCAAGTTACTAAAGCACTCAGATCCTCAGACCTGCCACATCAGTCTTCTATCTTTGAGCCTATCACTTCCATAAATTCCTGTTTCTTACAAACCTACTTTGTCTGTGCAACCTGTCCCTGTCCAGTCATCAGCGCAACAGCTTTAAAAATAGCAGACTCAGTATAGCAGACATTTTCCTTCTTGCCTGGTCAAAAACCAAACCACTTGTTCCTGTGGGTATCTAGGAATTCAATGAAGCTGTGGCTAAACTCCCTCCTCACTTCCTTGAAATTGACTTGTATAAAGCCCTAATATATTGTCTTCCCTTGTGTCCAACAAACATTATCCACAATATTTATTTTCCTTTGTGCTTTTATATTCAGTTTATGACAGAACCAAAGGGAACATATATATCTACGCATGCTGGTAAAAGCAAATCAATCTGGCTGTGTCAGTTGTTTTGCTATTTATAGGTTGCAGTGAAATGAGACCTGAGTTACTTACGGTGCTTGTTTTACAGGAAAAATGAGTTTATGATAAGAAGGTCAGACATTGCCTAAACTTGGTCTCATAAATTAGTTTACTGAGGCAAAAATCTCTCTAAAATTGATGCCTACTTTGTTCATTATTTGTGATTCGCTTTACAGGCAGAATCAATACACTCTTAATTCTGGGCAATACCTGTATATGCCAAACCTGAGCCTATAGTCTTGGCTTTTAAACTCCTGGGCCCAAGAAGGGGATTTAAAGCCCTGGACTGGGATATGAGAACCCACATCCTAGCTTTGTTGCTTGAAGGCAGTTTGAGTCATGTAACCAAATTCCCCTATCACTTATTCCTTGTGCAAGAAGCTTTGATTTTCTTATTCCGGGGGAGTTACGTCTGAATAGTCTTAATTTAAACACACACACACACACACACACAAGCCCATGTTAATTAAGTTCTGAGGCACTTGGAGAAGCAATACTTGCCCCAGTGAAAACACAGAAGCAGGAAAAGCTTCTTCCATGAAGTCATGGAGCAAGAATGGTGTGGTGAGGGGCAGCCAGCAGTGAGGAGAGTGTCTCTCCCCACTGACATTCCTGCCCCCCTTCGTCAGGGCACAGCCACTCGTGTCCCCGCCTTGGGCATTGTCTCCTCAGCTGGGACCCGGAGGACAAATATAGGCATGGAGGAAAACTGCTGATGCCTTTAAACAGTTATCACCAGTGACCTTGAGACAGGGGCATATAAAGTCTGGACAAGGCGGAGTTGTGACACATTCTGTGTGCTCTCCAGGGTGAGTACCAACCTCTCTCACTTTTAAGTGCGGGTGCTGTGCTCTAACACTGTACCGTGGTTTTGATGTGACTAAGGTTTTCATGTGGTCTAGTAGTAATGTCAGTAAACATCTAGCCTGTGTTAGTCATCCTAGGATGCTGCTTGAATGCTAGAATGGCAAGTTCATGTTTCTTCTCTAACACCAGCACGTTCATTTAGCCAACTGGAGTAACTGTTTAGGGAAGTGTCAGGTCCCTTGTAATTATGCATCTGGGTGGAATGATTAGCCAGTACCTGCAAGTCGTCTTTTCTGCCTTCTGTATCATCTGCAAGAGATGATGGCTTATGTAATTTGCAATTTTAAACAGCTTGCTGGTCCAAGGCATTCATTAATCCAACCTGAGTTACAACTCTTGGAAAATTACTGGGCTCCCTTCAAAGCCAAGCGATGCCTGACGTTGTTGCCATTGTGTTACTATCTGCCGCTAGTACTACAGTCTCTCTTCCAACAGTCCCAGCAGAGAAAGACAAAAGTCCCTCCTTTCCAAGTCTGAATGCACCATCAAATTGCCAGTGGTCCTCACCATGCCACTTAATTTCGTGCAACAGTATTGGATTTCTACAGGGAGTAGGTGTTTTCAAGACTCTTCCACAACTGATATACAAGGGCTGGCTCTTTTTGTTGTTAGCTAGAACATCTTTAGCTTTAGCCTTGTCTTTCCTGAGTATTCTGCAATTTAAAAATAATCCTATGTCCATGACAAAACAAAGTTTCCAATTTCTTGTGTCTGGTGATGGATTTGCCTCACTGAGTTGTCTGCACACACAAGGTGTGCGCTGCCTGGGCTCCAACCTCTGCCGTATCTCCAAGCGCACAGGCTGCTGAAGAAAAAGGGGTTCTCTCCCAGCTGCCATAGTGCTGCTTTCCACCATAACATACTTGCTATAGTGGTTCATCTTGAATATGGGGGGATGGGGAAGAGACAAGAAGGTGATAGCTGAGTAACTGTCCCTAAGAGGTCTGCAAATGGAGCTAGGCTGCACAGAAGTGGTTCAGAGCACTTCAGCGTATATTATGACTTGTGAGAACCTGCCCTGAGTCCTAGAGATTAACACTGGAGTGGCCCCTCTGGCATTTGCACGTTTAATGTGAAATGACACTTATATGCTCTAACGCTGTTCTGTTTAAATGTATGAACTGATGTAATTTCATTGCTCCACTAGAGCTGAGACACACTTAGAGAGGGAGAGAGACTCTGCCAGGCTGGTATTGAGTTGTGTCTCCAGCTGGGAATTTTGGTCAGTTCAGATCATGTTAAAATAATTGGAGATACTTGTGCTTATGTAGGCCCTTAATCTTTAAAAAGATTAAGATTTAAAAGATTAAGTCTACAAAAATTAGGGTTAATTCTGAAGAAGAAAATTTTTGTTCTACAGCAAAAAGACAGAAGGTATCCAGCTTGTACTGCTGGATGTAACACTTTGGCAGCTCTGCTGTCTTAGGGCTTTACGTTCCCCAGGAGGAATGTGTTGGAAAAAAAGCTGCCTTGGTTAGCAAGGAGTTTTTATTCCTACCAGGATTTTCTTAGAAATACATTGAATTAAATTTTGAAAGACTACAGTGTCTGTCTTGATAGGGTTCTCAAAAAATTGTCCAACTGCTCTGGATATTGCACAAGAATTTAAATAAAGGAAGAGATTATACCTGAGGGTCAGTTATACAGCTTTGAATAGTGATTGAATGGTGTCTTGACTTTAAAGAAAAAAATACCTGAAATTCTAAAATTGTGTGTGTACACCTTTTAGCAGTGGAACTTCTTTTAGACATTCTCTGGACAGCACTTTGAGTAGTTTACGTCAGTGTGTGTATGTGTAAGTATTTATGTCTGTGTATGTAAAAAAACAAACAAACAACATATGTGTTTGATCACTTTAGAGAGTACAAAACAATCAAATTAATTACTTGGCAGTACAAACCCAGCAAATTAGTCTCACTGATACCCATATCCCCTGCTCTCTCTTTCATGAGAAAAAAGGCTCCTAAACACCACGGCCTTGCCATTTGAGAAAACATGCATAGGCATTAAGCTGGACTAATATGTTCGAACCAATCTAAAACCAAAGCCCTTGCACCAATATTGCAGATACACTTGCTCTGTGTCACGCCCTGCTGCAGGGGCAGACCTGGTGAATTCGGAGATCCCAGCAACCTGAGAAGCTGCACCAGCACAGCAACTCCCCAATCCGTGTTAGTCCTGTTTTTATTAACATGCTGATTCCTGCAATGAGAGAAGTGTCCTGCAGGGAGCAGAGCTGTTTCCAGCTCCGGTGCTGACTTTCTGCAGCGGGAGCATGGGCATATGTCCCTGGAGCTACATCAAAGGCATAACGCACACCCTTGCAACAGTTAGTTTGCAGCAGTGAAGTCTTGCTCCGTGTTTCCCAGAAAATGCCTGCCTGGGATGGTGCTTGAAGTGGCTGAGTGGCACAGCTCCAGGGAGACCGGCATGAGAGCTTACCTCTGCTCCAGGCAATTTTGAAAGGGGCCAGAAGAGGCCCCTGCTAAGTAGTTTTTAAAATCACAGCTTCAAGTGGTCACAGCTTCAAGTGATCCCTCCTGCTCCTAAGCACCATATGTGCCATGAAGAAGAGATAAAATTCTCCTGTGGAGATAACTGTGACCCATGTCGAGGGTTTTGAACCCTGCAAAATCTGAGTGACTTTAAATACGCTGAGCCAAGGAAGGGTTTAGCTAAGGGTGCAGTATAGCTCCAAACCTGTGTATTTGTGATTAAAATTAATCCTAAAACCAGGTATTTGTGATTCAAATTAATCATCACTTTGATCATGCACCTACCATGTTGTGCTGAGCATTTTATATTGCCTTGGATCGTTCACAAAATAGACATTTGTTTGGGTTTTTTCCCCCTCTTTCTTTGGTGGATCAGGTGCCTTTCTTTTTCCTCTGTGAGCTGTGCCACCTTGAATCCTTGCCAAGATGATGGTCGATATGTCAGAGTTTGGGGAGGCTGCTCCCTACCTCCGAAAGAGCGAGAAGGAGCTGATGAAGGCTCAGACCGTTGCCTTCGATGGTGAGTTGCAATACCTTTGTGCTGCCAGTGGCTGGATAAGAGGGATGAGGGTTACATCCAAGTGTAGTTAAGGAAATGCAGAGCAAAGCCTCCTTTGTCACTGCTGTGCTGCTGCTGTTGGAGGTAGCTGGTTCAACCAAGTTCTGGTTCCTTAATTTGGCAAAGCTATTAAAAAACTACAGATAGTACAAAATAAAAATAATCTATGGTGAGTAATTATCTAGATCTAGAAGCGAGGTGTATCCATACTGCTCTTCTAAAAGGGGAATCATCTCTATCATTTTGAGAGAAAAACAACAGACATTGATGTTTCAGTAATGAGAGATTCTGTGGCCTGACTAGATGTCTCGTTTGATTTACAGGCTGTATGACAATGTGATGATAGCTTTTAATTTCTCATAATTTATTTTTCATGAAATAGGTTTATATGAGCCCTGAAGTTTAGTAGTAAGTGCAAATATGCCAATAACTTTAGCCTTTCACTATTCCCAACAGTTGCTGTAACTAAAGACCTAAAGTCTAGTGCAGCTACTCCAAACTCTAAAAAGGCACATACATAACTCAATGTAGGTTATTAATGTTGCTGTTTTTCAACACAAACCTCAGAAAAAATATGAAGGAATAAGGTTAAATCTGATGGCTGGCAGGCAAATAATGTGGGTTGAATTCCTTGCGCAATTTGAAATTCTCTGTGTGACTTTTTAGCTTACGCCTTAATTTGGGCTTAGATCTCAGTTTCTCCATCTGCACGTTGGTGATAATGATTATGGGTTTCCCGTGGAGGCTGAGGCTTAGCCAGCATTAGTGAAATATTTTGACACCTTGTGTTGGAAGGATCTAGAGGAAGCTGAGCCGTAGTTTCAAAGGGAGACAACATTTGGGAGCCCTACTCCTTTTGCTTCATCAGGCAGTTTCCCAGCACTGCCAATCTGTTGCAATCCCAGAGGTTTTGTGTCACTTGTGCAGAAAAAGTAACCCAGAAATCTCACTTAGGTAGGCATAGCGTTACTGTTTGATGCAAGCCTGTAAACCCTCAATCTCCACAATTTCACAGGGAAGAAGAAATGTTGGGTTCCTGATGAAAAGAAAGCTTACGTTGAAGCTGAAATTACAGAAAGCAGTGAAGGCAAAGTGACTGTGCAGACAGCGGATGGAAGGGTACAAAACTGTTTTTGTCTGATCTGTGACTAACAAGGCCAGAGCTGCAAGTTCCAGAATTTCCCTGTCTTAGTTTAAACTCAGTTAAGCCTGTTTCATGAAATGGGCTGTGAAAGGGAAGCCCCAGTAAGTGGTACCACATCAGGATAAGATAACACTCAGAAAACCATCAAGGGAAAAACAGTGATACAGTGATGGGTAGTCGATTGTCAGCCACCACACAGCCATGGGCAGTCTGTGCCTGGAGGTTTGCTACCAGCCAGTTCTGGTTTGGTCCCCACAGGTAAAACACAGGCTGTAGCCAAATTTTATGGCTCCTTTTGCAGCCATACCATCATGTTTCTTACTTTTGTCATCTCAGCCTTCCCCCATGCTTCTGATATCTGTGTAAACAAATGATATTATGTATGGACTGAGCTGAAGAACTTCCCTCTACAGGGGGAAATATATATTTTCTCCTATAAGGTGTGTGAAGCAACAGAAAATCCCAGTGTTTTCCAGTGTTTCTGTACTTATTTGTCTTTGCAGACCATGACTATAAAAGAAGATGACGTGCAGACAATGAACCCTCCCAAATTCGACATGATCGAGGACATGTCTATGCTGACCCACCTGAACGAGGCGTCTGTGCTGTACAATCTGAGAAAGCGCTACAGCAACTGGATGATCTACGTAAGGGCCAACACAGGGTGTATTTAGCCGCCTCCATTTCAAGTCCAGACTTCACATTTGAATGTGTTGTGTTCTTCATATTCATTTTACAACTTCGATAAGTCACAGAACTGAGGGTCTTGCTCATCTTTTCAAGAAAGAAGTTGCTCAGAGCTGGCACATGTCTGAATACAGACAAAATCAAATTAATAAGATGGTGCATAGCTCCTCGGTTTTGCTTGCTTGCCTAGGAGAGGTGTGGTGTGGGACATATTTTCTTCTATCAAGGCATTGGGGAGACCCAGTTTATTTTTCATCTTCTCATACTAATCTATGTCAACACCAGCCATGGGGATTTCTTTGCTAAGAAACTGCCTCAAGCTTAGAGTTCTTTACAAACATAACTTCTTTAAAGTATGAGCCTTTCTATCTTAGTTTAGTAGTGATATGCCCTTCATTTTCAGTGCTAACATCTGTCTTGTTTCGTTCTGATCTTTCCCTTTGTTCTGCATCTTTCCCATGACATGATTAACATAATTTCTGTCAGCACCAGAACAAGCTTCATTAGAATCTAATTTTAAAGGGCCAGAATTTTGCTCTCAGCTTGCTGCATTCAATTGTGTTGGAAATCAGTCAGAGGAATCTATTGATTTTCCAGCCAATCTCTGCTCTGACTTTTGGTGTTCATCAGAAGAGTAAATCCAACTTTTTCCCATTTAAATTCTGATTGTCAAACACTTTCTGCATTTCTCTAATAATCCCTTTACGGACATGTATGGCCTAAAGCACAGCTTTGTTTGTAGATCACTATAGGTAGAAAGTTAAATTTGGCATCTTGCTTTAATCCATTTTCTGGTTGGGGTTTATTGTTTTTCTTGTAGAAAACAGAACTGGGGACTCATGCCAAGGCCTAATGGTATTTTTAGGGGAAAGGACCTAGATTTCACCTGAAACTTTTAGAATTTAACTGAGCTAATTAATCTATGTGCACATAGTGATTGTGCCCATTTAACAACTGGGTTTCTTTGAAGATTTTTGCCTCAAGCTGGACTAAGTACCTGCTGACACCAATTCCCTGAGGTTACAACTGGAAGCTCATTTTTCCTCAGAATATCCAGGCCCCAGTGAACTTGGACTGTTGATAGTCCAAAGAACATCTATAAAGATAACTTTTTACCAACTGTGTTTCTCCAAAAGCTGAAAAAGGCTCCACATCTTTGGAGTATAACCCTACGAAGTTGTTTTCTCTTTGAACGTCCACCAGAAATTTTCCGAAGGTTCTCATATGAAAATAATAATGGGAGGCTTTTTTCTCCTCCTAAGAATGGATTTCAAATGGGAAAACTGTAACTTTCCATCACAATGCCCATTTTCAAGAGGAAACAACTCTTGTGGGGTAGCAAGGCAGAAAATCAAATGTAGGTCTATTTGCTGCTCCTTTGTTTTACTGAAAGGGATGTTTCTGTTTCTGGTTGACATCCCAAAACCACTTTTCCCCTTTTGAAAACTTCCATATCTGTAGTTTTGGTATCGATTGCCATTAGAAAGTCAATTAGCAGACCAGTATCTTCAGAAATTCAAATCGAAGGCTGAAATCCAAACCCGAATCAGAAGCTGGCAACACCAGGTCCTGCTTGGTTAACTATGACTTTTTACTTATTCACTGAAAGGGGGTTTTTTTTCTACTCTTATTTTGTGTTCCTCTCTAGACCTATTCTGGTTTATTCTGCGTGACTATAAATCCCTACAAGTGGTTGCCTGTCTACAAGTCGGAGGTTGTTGCTGCGTACAAAGGGAAGAGGCGCTCAGAGGCTCCTCCCCACATCTTCTCCATCGCTGATAACGCGTACCACGACATGCTGCGGAGTAAGTGGCACTGTTTGCTCTCACACTGGGCTTTGCTTTAATTAGCTGATGGGGTTGTACTGGATGGAAGTTTGTGAGAGCTTTTGCAGCGTGTAACAAATGTGAAAATACTCTACAAGCAGCAGGGTTTGGCAGTCGGCTGATTTTTGTTTTGTATGTGTATCTCTCTGTCTCTCTCTGTCTCTCTCTCTGTATATATATTATTTTTCTTAAACCCCCCTGCCTTTTCCAGTGGTACTTCGGGTAACAGTAAGCTCCGTACGTGGATTTATCAGTAAGGTGCACAAATTTAGCTGTCTAATCTGGGTGAATCCATATCCAGAAGTAGTTGTAGCAGAAATGGGCCCGTGTCCCAAACGTCTGTGTTTTCCCAACCTCAAAAATACACTTACTGTCAGTTTAGGCTCTGTATTCTAACACTGATAAGATGTATGCATTCCAAGGTTAGTGAAAGCCAGCTAACGAGGGTGCTGTGGGCACCACACTTGCACAAACTTGCCACGGCTCATTGTCACAGCACATGCTGTGGCTCTGGGCATCAGTTCTGTGGCACTGAACCTCCGATTTCCCTGTGGAATTTTCTCACCCTGACCCTCAAGTTACTGGGAAAAAAGGAGTTTATCAGCAGGGGGCAGCAGCAGTGTGTTAACACCAGGTCCTGCGAGGCGGCAGCGTAAATCCCGCAGAGGCTTGACTGGAACACATTCTGCTGTTACCTGGTTTTAATAAAATGGAAAGTCCCTCAGCTGTGAGGGGACAGAAAGTGCTGGGCAGAGGGGATGTGTGTGTGGCTGCAAAGAAAAGACCTTTTATCAGATAAGACTATCCAATATGTAGCCTGCCATGATGACTGGGATTTTAAAAAGAAAAGGGGAATTGAAGTGCAGTGACTTGGGAAACTGCCATGATTTAGCATTTGCTGAACTTAATTAATAATATATTAACATTGCAAAGTGTTCTAATAAATGCTTGTTTCTGATCAGGCCATTAAGCCTGGACAATAGCTTGCTTCATTCCAGCATTGTAAGGAGTGGCCTGTGAAAAAACAGCAGAATTACTTTGTTGGTCTGGTATTTAAGGAGCAGAAGGGTCAGATGTGAGCAAAGACACACCCAGTAGTAAGAGAAGAAACGTTTTGGTAACAGGAAATTACTTTCTTTATTATATTTTCCCAGACACAGGAGAATGTATATGACTCACAGGTCTTTAATACTGATTTGAACAAAACTCAAGAGAAGTATTAAGGGCAGGGCTTTCACTGAAGGGGGTCATTCGAGGTGATACTAGTTTTTATCTTTCTGTCTCTGCTTCATGTGATTCTCTACCGTCCTTGAAGGACTGATTCTGGAGTAGTTAGTACTCATTTACAATTATAATAAGCAATTTGCACACCCTATTAAGTTTGTCTCCTTTTTTTCCTCCTCCACAGATCGGGAGAATCAGTCTATGCTGATCACGTAAGTGTTTCTTTTTTGACTGATATGAGACTCTGTTGCTGTGAGAAACTCTGAAGAAAAAGAAACCTGAAGTAAAATACAAGTTGACTCCTGAAATCTCAACTAAATCACCTGGAACTTGATTCAAGTCGAGTAACTGGCAATTTGACCATCTGATGGTTAACTTCAGCTCCATGAGAAACTAAGGGTTTGGTGGAGGTTGGCCCATTTCTGATCCCCATCCAGTGTTCGTTCCAAGAAACCATGACAACTCAGTAGGCAGTTAGAGAAGCTTCTTCCAGGGTTAGCCCTGCTGCAGCTGCCCTCTTCAGAACACAGAGGAGTCCTTCTTTTCAGTGTGGTTGCTCTTGCTGCAAATTATATTAAGAATGTTATGTAGATGCATTGAAAGAGAGGGAAATGATCAAGGTAGAGAAGAAGAGGTGTGCCATTTACTGGCAAGCATGAAAGATGAAGACTTGAGGGTGTCTCTACACAGTCATATGTGTTCCTGGGTAATGCTGGCAAATTAGTACAGCTTTGCTGTACTTTTTCTAACTCATTATCTGCATATAGGTCTACCTCAGATAGTCTGGAAGTTTGCAATAAAACTTCAAGGCTTAAAGAAATCTCAGCAGGTTTGGACTGGATTTCTGAGCCCAGTCACGTGAAGAGTGAGCCACTGCTATCATAGGATAGCATTCAGTCTTCATTCAGTCAATTTGATGTGATTTCCATGGAAATGGCCAAACAACGGGCTGCAGACGTCAGAGTCAGTGATTCTGAGAATAACCTTGAGGGGAGGAGCTGGCTGGAAAGGGGTTGAAAGGATGAGTTACAGCTGTTTGAGCAATGCCTATGTTGACTTCCTCCTTCTTCTAGTGGAGAATCTGGTGCTGGCAAGACTGTCAACACGAAACGTGTCATCCAGTACTTTGCCACAGTGGCAGCCCTGGGTGAAACTGGTAAAAAGAACGTAAGTCTGCCAGTGGCTGTCTTATTTCAGGCTCCCAAGGTTCCCTTGTTGTGTACAACTAACCTCACAAGTTGCAGTACTGACAGCATGCTGTTCTGAAGGTAGAGAGGCAATGCACAGATGAACTTGCCACACTCCAGATGGAGCAGAAAACACTCTCCTGTTTCTGGACAGTTGCTTGTTGCTGCTGCTCTTTTTTTCCAGGAGTTTTAGGTTTTGTGTGTGCTAAATTTGCTTCTGATTGTGTTAAAGCTGGTCAGAAGATGGGGAGACTGTAAAGAATAAGAAATTTTTTTTCATAAGGAAAATAGTCTTCAAAAAGACTAGAATTATAACTTCTCAACAAAATGTCTGTTGTGGTGAAAGCTTTTCTTTATTCACCAAAAAATAGGAATATTTTGACAAAAGATTTTTTTTTCAATCAGCTTTTCTGTATCTCTGTTTGGATAAGTGCTGTTTTTCTTATAAGTGCTCTCTAAGGTTACAGTGAATACTGTATTCATGCTACTTTTCATCTTGTGTTGCTATGAGCTTCACTGCACTTGAAGACTCAGTGCTCTTGCATGGTGAATTAACTGACTTTTATGACTTGTATTTGTAAGACCAAAATTTCAGCCAGGCTTTGAGTCTATACACATAATTCACACCATCAAAGTCTAATCCACATTCATCTGAGGCCTGCAAGGCTTTCTTAACAAATGACTGAGTGGTCCAGAGCCAGCTTTCTGCATGCAAACATGGTTGGTGCTCATGGTGGTTTTGCTCTGGAGATGAAGGAACCAATGAACCAAAACACCAACTAACTGGACAGGGAATGGAGGCTGCTGCCAGATGTCAAGAATAAAAGGGTGTAAATTCAAACAGACAAGTTTTAGGCAATGAGATCATGCTGCACTTAAAATTTTGGATTATTTGGGGGGAAGAAAAGGTGATGATAATGAAAATAAAATGCAGTCTGGACTGATAAACTACATGGAACATCTTCCAGCTTCAACATCTGTTATTTGCACCATTGTGATGTATGGTTAATACAAAGTAACCGCCACACATGATTTTTGAAGGCTTCAAAAACTACTGCTGGTGTGTTGGTGCTCACAAGACAGCTAACCTTGCTAATCTTTATCTTTTGTATTGTTCTTCATAATAATATTTACATTCTCTCTCTTTTTTTTTCCTCTCCATTGTGTTTCTACTTTGTCAGCAACCCTCTACCAAAACCGGGGTAAGTCATCAGCTTTGCTATTTTACCTTTTCCATGCCAAAATGGTACTGGGCTCTGTCAGATGTGTCACAAACCTCAGCATTTCACTTTGTGTGGTTCCCCCAGTGAAGCATCCCCGGAGCCCAGGCAGACAAAGTCATTCGCTTCAGCAAACTGAAGTCTGTGCGAGTGACAGCTAAAGCTTTTCTCATCCCCCCAAATCCCAAATACTACAAGCTCTGAGTGCTTTCAAACCTAATGCATTCTAGCGCTTGTCACTGTCTTCAATAGCCCCTCTCCCACACACATTGACGCCAATGTCCCCACATGCTCCACAGTACATGGGAAGATACAGTGACTTCTTTTGCATGCAGATGGCACAAGATGTGAAAACTACAAAGCAAAACAGTAGGGAGCAGCAGAATGTTTGAGGCCTTTTAAGCACTTATAATTGCCTGATGACCTTGCTGTTATGCCATTCACACTGTGCCACCCCTGGGGTGAAGCTAAATAAATCACTTTGCTGTAGAGGCTCCACTCTGTAAGTGAATGCATGGCTGAGGTATAGTTGACAGCTGACTCTGTGGCCTGTAGGTTTCTCAGTAGTATTTCAATCTTGATTCCTAGGGAACCTTGGAGGATCAAATCATTCAAGCAAACCCAGCCCTAGAAGCTTTTGGAAATGCCAAAACCCTGAGAAACGACAATTCCTCACGTTTTGTAAGTCTGTAACATAATGCAGTGATGTCTAATTCAACAATGGCCAGTTAATAATACCTCTGTCATAAGCCCTTCATAAATTGCTTCACATTTTACCCGGTAATATGATTGGATTTCCACACAGAGAATGACTAAGTAGAATCTAACAAAAAACAAAAACAAGCAAACAAGCAACAACAAAAAAACAACCAAAAAACCCAAACAAAAAACCAAACACACAGAAAACCCCAACACCTAAAACCAAACCTACTGAAAGGATTGAAAAATAAAAAGGAACAAAGAAAGATCCACCCTGAATAATTTTTTAAAATGTTTAAATTGTTTAAAATTAACAGGAGACAAGCAAAGCCAAGTTTCAGGAAGCCCTCTGAACAGGAAGGGCATATCTTCTCTAGGACTACCTCTGCTACATAGCCTTATTTTCCTACCATATTTTCTTCTAGCCTAAATCACTCCCCCTTCCTATAATAACACTACTTCGTCACTAAGTATCAGAAATACACCACAGTCCCTGCTCCATTTGACATCATCCCTCTCTGCAGACCCACACATGCAGCAGTACTCCTGCTTTTGATTCATAACATCTACCTTTTTGGCTCAGTAAGCTCCCACTGCTTGTCCCTCACTGCTGACATGACCTTGGGCCTCTCCTCCTTTCCATTAGGCTTGCAGTACAGCAATAGTTTGGGAGCTCTGCCTCTGCCACATTTGGTTGACATTGGCTCAGAAGTCCAAAAAGAATGGCATGAGGACGACAGCCTGACTTTGGAGCCCATGCTTACCTAACAAACCTAGTTAAAAATTAAATTGGAAGGTGTGGTTGTAAGCATCTGTGGAAAGCTACACAACTGTATAAGGAGCTTGTCAGCTGGAACAGAGATTAAGCTGCACAATTGTAAAAGGAGCTTGTCAGTTGGAACAGAAATTAATTATTTTAAAAAGTTTTTGTGTTTGAATATGAGAAACTAAATGAAAACTACTAATTTTTTTATGAATTGGGATGGATTAATATGCAAATTTAATGGGCAAAGCCATGTAAAATCACACCACCTTTCTGACATAAGTAGCTGCATATAACTTAGGACTGCAAATGAGGAGAAGCCAAAGAAAGGAGCTTGTGTCCCTTAAACCCAGGCTTATTGCTCTGAGTCCTGCGTTACAGTAAACCTGCATCATGGAACTGGCAGCAGTGTGCTTTCCTGTATCTTAGCCTGGCAGATAAGTGTACTGTTATCCTTTCTCTGCAAGCAGATTACATGGCTACAGGTACAGAATTAGACTTGGAGAAGAACAGTATCATTGCTGGATATTTCTCGTTGAAAATCCGTCGTGCAAATCCAAGGAGTTGGCATGAACTGATTCTTTGGGCCATCAAGCAGCATCCTTTGTTTCCCTTTGTGTATATTATATGCACTAATTAGAATATTCTTCTTGTGAATTAGGGTAAATTTATCCGAATCCATTTTGGAACTACAGGCAAGCTGTCATCTGCTGATATTGAGATTTGTAAGCAGAAAACTCTCTCCTTTTTAAAAATACAGTTGCTCATCTGAAAGCTCTGACAGCCTTTCTCACTGAATTTTCCTTTGTGCAACTAGATCTATTGGAGAAGTCCCGAGTGATTTTCCAGCAACCTGGCGAAAGAGACTATCACATCTTCTACCAAATCCTGTCAGGAAAGAAACCGGAGCTACTAGGTAAGCGTTATGTGGATCCAAGGCCTTTCAGAACCAACATTCAACTGAATGGACAGTGGCTAAGGAGGGGTTGGGGGCAAACTCATGTGCAGAAAGGCCCTTACACTTCTACTTGATGGAACTGAACTTCCACTGTCAAATACAATCTTTTAGAGATACTGTTCCAGTGGCAGCAACAGAGACCGTTTTTCTAAAGTTTAAGACTTTTAAAACATAGCAGTATAAAGGCAAAAAGTGTCACACTGAATTTCTGTAATCCAAGGTCTCAAAACATCTGGAAAATGCTATGCCTCCAAAAGCGCTTGTGGTGATAAAACTTTAATTATCCAGATTTTCACATATGAGAAGATCTGCTTATAGGTCTATGAAGAAAAGTTAGTTTCCTCTTTTTGCCCCAAGCGACAAAACTGGCATCCCAGCATGTTGTGTAGCAGGAGAGAATGTTCAAAGCTGCTTGCTGCTGATTATGTGGTGATTACCCCTTTCAAGATGCCCCTGACTAAATGTGGTCCCACAGACCCACTGCAGAAGGGCAGAGAGAAGCTGAGGTCTCTGCTGCCGTCTCCTAATGCTTTGAATAAAATCTTCCCTAGTTATTTAAGTGATGTGGTTTGCTGACTTCAATTTGTGCTCTGAAGGAACACATTTTATGAAACACATTGTGGAGTCACTTTATTGCTCTTCTAAACTCCCACTAGGCCATAGGAACCATGATCTCTTTTGAAGTCTTATTATCCTGTCAGTGCTTAGTCAAGTCCCTAACACTCTTAGCTTTATGTGGCCTAACTAATGACAATTACATTACGGGAAGGATTTCAAGGAAGCTTTGCACTGAGATTCCTGTGAGATTCCCTGTGCTGGGAAAATATGCTCTTTCTCATAAACTGTCTGTATACTCTACAACAGCACACACCTTTCTGGCCAGCATGAGCAAGTCTGCAGGCTCTTGAAGAGGCTGAAAGCAACAGGGACTTCTGTTTTGTAGACAAGAAATGTATGTGCTTGTATATAAACATATACATATCTAAATATGGATAAGTATAAATACCAATAAGTATAGACAAGTATAAATGTAGGTAAATGAATATATAACATAGTGACTACATAGCAAAGTGAGATAGGCTTATAGACAATAAGATTTTATATAAACATATATTGATAGACATATTTACATGCATACATGCATATTTGGACATGTATACACGTGTGCATGTATACAAAAGATTGAAATCTATAGCAAACCTTGGTCTGCTACACGTGGGAGAAACTTTCTGTTGATTTAAGGAAGCAGATCTCTGCCTGTAGTTTTGAAGCCAGCTAGCTTTCTAGAAAATAAATCTGCATTTGTGGGTTTTGATGTGAAGGCAAAGGAAAGGGGAGAGAGAGAGCAAGCCGTATTCAGACTTTTGTTTATCAAAAGGCAAGTGTCTTCTGCAAAGAGTGATGGAAGTCACTATTTTGTGAGTCTGTTATAAAAAAGGGGAAACTATGCACATCCTTCTTGTCTTGGTTCATACTTCTCTCTACTTAGATGATATTTTTACCCCTACAGGCACACAAGGCAGAAAGTAGGGCTATACAGGAAATTACAAACTCAATATAGTACAATACATGCTTAATAGATGTGTATGCAGTATTCCCATATTCTTTTTATTCACACTTTCTCTAAATTATCATCTTCAGACTAAAACAGTAGAATAAGAGAGTTGGTTGCTGCCCTGCAGTTGTTGAAAAAAACCCCAACCAAACAGCCCAGTTGTGCAGAGCAAAATGCATATTCCTGTTGATTTTTTGATCTCCATCTTTGAAGTTAACCTGAATGGGTGGCAGTTTTGACCTTGGCAGTTCTTTTACAGATATGCTACTGATATCTACCAACCCATATGACTACCACTTTTGCTCCCAAGGAGTAGTTACAGTGGACAACTTGGATGATGGAGAAGAATTGTTGGCAACAGATGTAAGCCTGCATGGATTTTACTTTGGGTTCCGTAGATCAGGTGCATGTGGGGAGGAAAATCTCTGGGAGGAGCCTAACTTCTGTCACTGGAACTACTAAAGAGAAAGCAGAAATGGGTCTTAATTTTATTCAGACTGTGGGGTCATGAGACTGGTAGACTATTATGCTTTTGAATCTGGCCTTACTCCATGTGCCCATGGGCACAACGTTCTTTTAATTTTAATTTATAAAATGCTGGATAAAGGGAACTGTTCCCTCGCTCCCAGCCACTGCTGGGTCTTCAGGGTGTTCCTGGGGCTGCTTTGGGTGATAACATTCTTCAGCAAAATAGTAATATCTGCCAGCAAAGGTAGATTGTGGGGCTGCAAAACACCATTGCTTTTGAGTAGGGAAGTGAAAAAATACCTGTGTTTCCTTTTCACAGCAAGCCATGGACATCTTGGGATTTGTGCCCGATGAGAAGTCTGGTTCCTACAAGCTCACAGGTGCCATCATGCACTTTGGGAATATGAAATTCAAACAAAGACCCAGAGAAGAGCAGGCAGAGGCTGATGGCACTGAAAGTAAGAATAACACCTAAAATTTCTCCTCACTTTCAACACTCTGGCATGTATCAGGCAGTGTGCTGAGGAAGCAGCAGCCTGTTTGCTTTGTTCTTGCACGTTGTAGCTCCCGCTCAATCAAGAGTGCTCCTGCTTTATTTGTAGCAGGCTTGATGAGTGGTGGGCAACCTTACTCAGCAGAAGGTGAACATGTACAGTCAGACCAGCAGGATCAAATTCCCTTTTTGAGACCATTTGCACAAAATGGCTGTAAAATGTTGCTGCCTTAGCTTTCTCTTTCCTGTCTGCAGGTCTCGCTTCTTTACTTTCTCTTGCACATGAAACTATCTACAATCAGTGCGGAGATATGTTCTTTTCCCTAAATTTGAAGAGTTTCTTAAGTGTGATTCTTGCAGCAATTGGGGTATAGTTAGATGATCTTCTCTACCACAATGGAGAGTACAGGCACACCTAACACAAATCATTAAAAGACCAAAGTCTTCATCCAATTTCTCTTTGGAAGTGGATGTACTCCATTTTATTTTTTTTTTGGCTAGGCATGTTTCCATGTAGAAGTTTAAAGCCAGTTGAAACCTTGTTTTTCTTGACCAGGTGCTGACAAAGCTGCCTACCTGATGGGAATCAACTCCTCAGATTTGATTAAGGGTTTGTTGCACCCTAGAGTGAAAGTTGGCAACGAGTATGTGACCAAAGGTCAAAGTGTTGAACAGGTAAGGTGAAGCTTTCAGGATACTTGGAAACCTGCCCTGCAAGCCTTCAGAATTCATCTGCTAGATCTTACAGAGACAGAAAACTGCTAGAAATATTAACATGAGCCTCTAGTACCTGTTCTCATTTTATATGCCCAAACTTGGTGGAATAGACAGTGGAAGTGAGGGAAACTGGTAAAGAGACTGACAAAGAAATAGTGGCCAGCACTGCCTTTGATAGGATTGTTTTTCTGATGTGTAAGTAGCAGCCACTCTAGGAAACCAGGTGCAGTAAAACCACATGGGTATTTATATCTAATTCTGGATGCGAATATTTACCTGGAGGAGTTGAGACATGGATTATTTATTCACTCATCACTCATTCATTATTAATGTAATTTTAAGCTCTGTGTGACCTCAATCAGCTAAAGGCAATATCCACTTAAAGGTATCTCTTAATTTAGGGAGGCGAAAAAAGTCCTTGGTTAGCACTGCTGCAGCTGTAGAAGATACTGCAGCATTTTGGTTACAATAAAAGTTGTTTGAAGACAGGCTGAGAAACTATAAAACTGCTTCAGAGAGGTCTGTCCCAATGGTGTAGTTGTACATAGGCTAAAAAGAGACTTTAGACACTCTTTTCCTATTGCTCACGCTGTTGCATCCCTCAAAAATTAGAAGCAAATGGCAGTGATCAACCTGAGCACAGACCTCACCCCCTATTCTGGCAGTAGCTCTGGACATCATGACTGGCATCTGGCATGTGAGCTTTCTGATAGCTAACTTCCAGAAGTATAAGTGAATAAATCATTTGCAACTTGCTGTCCAGCTTATTCCAAAGAGGTGCTTTAAGAGCACTTTATGTACGTTAGTATACACACATATATACATAGCAATAATTTGAAAAAAATTCAGCAGATATAATAGGAGAAGCTGCGTGTTGTATTAAGTATGCCCTGGTGATTATAAGAACCATTGTGAAATTTCATTTAAACTGTAAGCAGATGTGGAAACAGGCTACTGTAATGAAATCCTTGTTTTCCACAGTGGATTTTGTCTCACACAGTGGTATTTTGAAACATGTCTTTTAGGTTTTGTATGCTGTTGGCGCCTTATCTAAGGCAGTGTATGATCGAATGTTCAAATGGCTGGTGGTCCGTATCAACAAGACCTTGGACACTAAGCTGCCAAGACAGTTCTTCATTGGAGTCCTGGATATTGCTGGCTTTGAAATCTTTGATGTGAGTATTAATGTGTGAGGACTTGGTGGAAGGACATAAAAGATGTCAAATGATAGCTCTTGGGTGGGTATTCCTTTTTCTAAATGAACAGGAGGCAAAGTGCTGAGAAAGCCATAAAGCATATAGTGTATATGATTTTATACGGGTTTTTTTATGAACAAATGTAAAAACCACTCAGCATTTAGCACAGCTGGACTCACCAATAGTTCCTGGGGACAACATCTCACATGCTTTGAGTTGTTTTTAGGAGAATGTATTGTTCCCATTCTTTCTTTTTTAGAGAAAGCATCTTTTATAGGGTTTGATATTCCTTCCTCTTTGTATATATAAGATATATCTTCATATCAACGTAAGAAAGAAAGTTTTTACACTGGGAACAATCATGCACTGAAACAGGCTCCCCAGGGCTTGGTAGAGCCCCTGTCACTGGAGGTTTTCAACAGGCCATAGCACAGGGTTTCCCTCCAATCTGGGTTGTTCTGTTGTTCTATCATTGTTGTACAGGAGTGTATGTGAGAAAGGCATGTCACAGCTCTTGTTTCTCGGAATCCATTCCTGAAGATAAGTGCTTAATGCTGTTGCTGCTACATGTTGCTCTCCATACATGCAGAGCAAAAAATGCGTTGCTCTGCTTTACAGGACTGGTGTGGCATGCTGCTGAAGGAAAGGCATGTGCATCCTGAGAGACCTGAACAAATGTGGGCTGCTGACTGTCTGATATTGAACTCCCTCCTCCCTTGCCTTCGGTCTTATGCTCAGTAGTTTCTCAACCAGTTACTCTTTAGAATGTTTTAGATGTAAACAGTTTCCTTCTTGCTGTTCCACTGTTAACTGCAATGCAAATGCTTCTTTTTTTTATCTCTTTCTGCAGTTTAACAGCTTT
Organism: Pseudopipra pipra; assembly: GCF_036250125.1. NCBI lineage: Eukaryota > Metazoa > Chordata > Aves > Passeriformes > Pipridae > Pseudopipra > Pseudopipra pipra. The sequence goes on from NC_087550.1 coordinate 18,424,176, forward strand.
GAGCAATTGTGCATCAATTACACTAATGAGAAACTGCAGCAGTTTTTCAATCATCACATGTTTGTCCTGGAGCAAGAAGAGTATAAGAAGGAAGGCATTGACTGGGTATTCATTGATTTTGGCATGGACCTGCAGGCCTGCATTGATTTGATTGAGAAGGTATGTACAGTGCTAAGGAATACTTACTGAATTGGTTTTAATCATGATGCTCCCTTGGATACGTCTTCATGGCCCAGTGAACAGAGTAGGATAAACAGCAGAACAAGTTTCTTGCCTTGCTACGCACAGTATAGAATCAAAGGAAAACCAGTATTTGTGGCTACTCAGTTTTACCTCTGTAAGTCTGCATTACAGAGTGAACTGTAACCACAAGCTGTAACTGGTAATTTGTACAGCTGTATAACCTTCCCCGATTTGCACTTTTGTCTTTCTCTGTCCCTGCTGTTCTTCCATTTAGTTTGTTCCACATGTACTTAACATCAAACTTGTCAGCTTTTCAGGGTAAATGCCATGCTTCAGTCTCATGTCCTGTACCTCTCCCTGTGAGACTCCTGTTTCTCACATTACGTGTTGATGTACAAAATGCTTTGTGCTCTTTCTTTCCTGGAAAGGGTAGAAACCTCTCACCACTTCCCCAGCATGGGATATGCCTTTTCTTTTCCCTCCTTTGTGAGTATAATGTGGTCCTAATGGGCACAGCTGTCCCTAGCCATATCTCCCTTTGTATCTCTCTGCCATGTTTTATGGCACAGCATCTATCCCTGCTGATCTGAAAGGAAACATGAAATTTTGCATTTTGCACTATCAGGACATTTGGAAGAGCTGGAGTAGAAAGGCTGATTATTAGGTGTTCTATTTAATCACTTTCTTCTGCAGGGCCAGGATATCTGTGTATGATTGTAGTCACTCATAAAAAATCTGTCCACCGCCAGGAGGTTAGTTCATCTTTTCCTGAAACAAGAATGATAAAATGCAGTTGGTCCAATTGCCCTGAAAGATAAATCAAACCCTTTCTGGAAGCCATCATAAGGTCTCCTAAGGCACAACTGACACACTGAATAGGCAAAGGCTTCCTCCTCAGGATGAGAAAAAATTTTGCAGGCTTAAAATTCCATCAGATAAAACTTACAAGCTGCACAGCTACTGAAAGCAGGCAGCCTAAACATTTTCCAACAAAGATGCTCCTCAATCCACAGCCACTGGGAATCCTGTCTATCCTTGAAGAGGAATGCATGTTCCCGAAAGCTACAGATATGACTTTCAAATCTAAACTCTATGACAACCATCTTGGCAAGTCACCTAATTTACAGAAGCCCAGACCTGACAAGAAGAGGAAGTACGAAGCTCACTTTGAACTCCTTCATTACGCTGGTGCAGTAAGTTCCTCTGCTGCCTTGTATTAGAGGTCTTCCAGGTGGGCTTTGGCCATAGCACACAACAAGAGAGGGCGGGAAGGATGAAGAGGGGAAGAAAGGAACAGTGAGGAGTAAAAGCAGGTACCTACTGTCTCTGCACAAGTATTGCAGCACAGTTAGATGCCACTGGACTCCAGGACATCTGGTCCTTGGATGCACAAATAGAATGAAAAAAACTGAGGAAGGCTAACAGTGCTTCTGCTGAAAATATGCCTTGCCCTTTTCATTTTTCCTATAGTCAGATTAAGACTAGTGATTAAACAGCAGCAACAGCATCTAACTCTTCACCTTCATTTCCTGGACAAATGAACTGATAAATTTCTGCCTAACTTCAGGAGGGTTTTAAAAAAGAAAAACCAAACAAACAAACAAAAAAAAAGAACCAAACCAAAATATTTAACATCAGTTTTTACTCACGCTAGGACCACTGTGTCAAAGTAGCAAAAGGAAGAGTGGTTAACTCTGCTGTGGGGGTTTAATTAACAGGTCTGCTGATGCTGGGGTGAGCAACAATGTAATTCAGTGCTGTGAAACCTGAGCCAAAACTTGCCCAGTTTCAAAGCTTTGTTTTCAGGCCAGATAGGCGGGAAGAATTCGAGAGGGGCGCAGGACATTTTTTACAGATGATATGAAGCCTCAGCACAGCAGAGCTGGAATTTACCTGACGCTGTTAATTTCAAATTATAATTGAGCATTAAGCTCATTTTTTATTTATTAAAAGAAATAATGCCCATCTTGGTCTTTATTGTAGTTGTTAATGTATTATGCAAAGAAAATTAGAACTTCTATTCCCTTATGCTACTCATAATGGAACATATTTTCATACTAAATAGAGCTGTGGTAAAGTCCTGGAGTCAGATTTTTAATCATTATATTTCTGTCAGAAAACCCTAATTATTTCAGTGTAGCATGCTATTTTGAAGTTAAATAATTACTTGTGTGGTTTATACTTCAGCACTTATTAGTAGGGTTTCTGGGCCACCGATGACGTGGTATCTTTACAACCACATGGAGTCCATGGGAAATGTAGGGACCAGATAGTTTCAAGGGGTGCATGGGATTCTGATGATAATTATTAGAAGGAGAGGTTTGGGTGTTAGGAAGCAGAGAACTGGAGGGGGAGCGATAAAAAAACTGGGCAGCTGGTACTGCACTAAGCACGGCACTTCACAAGGAGTCACTGGCTTCAAGCCAAACCATAAAGAGCTCCTGGCTGCTCTGGCGAGGAACATTTGCAACCTCTGGTTTGTTTTCAATGCCTTGCTGTAGGTTCCCTACAACATCATTGGATGGCTTGAGAAGAACAAAGACCCACTTAATGAAACCGTAGTAGGTATTTTCCAAAAATCATCCAACAAACTCCTGGCAAGCTTGTTTGAAAGCTACATTGGCGCTGACAGCGGTAAGCAGAAACAGCTCACATGGGTTTTCTTTGGTTTTTGGGATGTCTGCTCGGGAATGAATTTCAGAAACAAAGCAATTCTCTCAAATGCAATTGTCTCAATGTTAGATGAGGCAGTGACTAATTAGTTAGATGCACACAGCATCTGTAGGAGTTTGCCAGTAATAGCAAGGAGACCATTAAGTCAGTTAGTTTGAATGTGTAATATCTCTGAGCAATTTTGGCAAGGAAATCTGTGTGTTGTGAACACTCCAGTGGGAGTTTAGGCATGCAAGTGTTCAGATATGCAGCCAAGTGTCACACAAAAAATTGTGTACATAAAATGCCTCTGAACAAGAAGAGCTCTTCATTCCCATGCTATAATCCTCCTTTCTACCAACCCTGAAGTAAATAAGAAACACCAAGTTTAAGAAAGAGTTTTGGAATATTTTGTTGGATTAGTGGCAAGTAGATACTGAAGGTACAGGAACACCATTTCATATTGGCCAAAGTAGAAGACTTTGGCAATATGTCTTCCTTTTGTTTGCTGTTGGTTTTTTGTTTGACAAGACAAATATACATCCGAGGATGTATTTAATCTCTGTCTTTTACATGGAACTGTTTTATTTGTGAGAAGACAAGTAGTAAACATCCAGCAAATTGCTCTTAAGTAAATAACTAGCATTCCTTACAAAGATGTAGCTCTTATGTCCTGAAGTTGCAATCACTTATAGCCTGTTTTTTACTCACCTCATTTCAGTAGATGTTGTTGTCATGAATCATAAGACACTTCCTGAAGAAGCAAGCAGGCTGAAGGCTTCATAATGGAATGAGATGGACCTGAACATACATAACAAAAATCCTGCCACTAGCAAATCCTTGCAAATTACTAACTGCCTGTTTGCCTGTGGATATTCCTGTCTGTCAGAATACTACCTCGCTTTTCTTAGGTGTCAGGAGAAAGGAACAGCCTGTCCAGATTAGCCTTTTCCAGTCTCAGCAGTGTCGCTTTCTGAAGGGGGAAAGGCTGTGGATAATTCCATCAAGCACGTTGCACTCTCCATTTCTCCGTTTATGTTGACTATTGTTGACAGGTGACGGAATGCCAGACCTCCTGGGAATGGTCTAATGGTCCACTGTTTAGAAAGCTGCAGCAACTGCTGTACATTTTTGGGTCATGTTTGAAACTTGTGAAACTTTGTAAAGGGCTTGTCAGAATCCAGCATTCCTTGGGAGGATCTGAGTGATTTTGACTTCCAAGCTTTAAGCAAAATTCAGGGGATGCAAAGCTACTTTATCTAAAATTAAAAATAGTTATTTCCCTGTATTCTAGACAAATGTTACTTGCACAAGGTCAGTGTCTGCATAGCAGACATGTGAGAATCAGTGCCTATACAGTACAATGTACAGTATACATTTTCCTTAAGCATTATTTTTATTTAAGTTCTTCTTTTTCTACATCACCTCACCCTATGGAGCTTTCAACGAACTACAAATGACTTTTGTTAAAAGTTATTTTTCTGCCTTATTCATATTTATGGACTTTCTGCATAACAAGAATGCGGTATAGATCTGAAATGCAAATGCAATCCAGAAAGCTTGCAGTGGTCTTTGACAAAAATCCTAAATATGGACAGAGAGCTGCAAATTTGTGATGTATCACACATGATGTGCTCAATCAGAGCTATCAGGTCATTAGCTATGCCTTTCAGTCAAAGGGAGTAGCGCTATTAAAATGGTCTGCCTGTTTCCCACATCCTGCCCGCACCTCTTACTGAGATACAGATTGTTTTATGTTTCTTTGTTCCCCTTAGGTGACCAAGGTGGAGAAAAGAAACGCAAGAAAGGTGCTTCTTTTCAAACGGTGTCATCGTTGCACAAGGTTTGCTGATCTCTCCTCACCTGATGGTTTCAGTTAGGACAATGCTTTGAAGAAGAATGCTAAGGGTCGTAATGGGCAAGAAAAAAATGAAATTCAAATGCTGGAATTTGATTTGGAGATTGGGTTATTGATCTTGGCTAAGGGAATACACTGCTATTAAAATTTCGTTTGTCAGGAGCTGCTGCATTTGATCATCTTTGAGCAATCACGAGATTAAGTGGGTTTTTTATTTTGTTTGAGAAAGTATCACAAAATGTTGAGAACAACTTTTATCACCTATTTTGTAGATTACAGCTTCATGCCTGCCTTTGGAACAGGAACTGATTACAAGTAATTTGCTAATGCCTATCTTATTACTGCTTGGAATTGGATCCTAGGGTTAAAGCAGTCATGGTTGAACAAAGTGGCAGATAGTCTCTTCTTTCTTCAGTTATCCACTTCTACTGGGATTGGCATGTGCTCCTGGGGGAAGCTGCCACTAGGATCATGCCTGGGGAAAAATGGGGCCTGTGGTTTATCATTTTTACCATTTCTTATGGGTAACATTGAGGAAGTTCTAATGTAGGTAAACCTAAGACAGAAGAACACAGTGACTTCCCACTCGTCACGTCACTTTATCTTGTTTGGAGGTACTCTTCACGATCATCAGTGGGGAAGTGATGAGGCGAAAATGCAGCTGGTTTTACAGAAATGCTCCACAGGATGATACTACATCTTGCTTGCTGCTCATCTTGTTTTTGACATTTCTGGGCTTCCAAGTAAAACATATGTCTTCTTAATACTTTACCACAACTGAGTGGAATCCTATAATAAAGTTACTTAGGTTTATTTGAACATATTTCTCTGTAATAATTTTGGCAAGCTTACAACTTAGTTGGAGATTTTTTAGAAATATGACCTTAGTAAGCCTAACAAGCGACAAACCAAAGAGAGAAATAAGTGATTGAAATTCCACTAAACTGGTAAAGCTAATCATGTTTTTAATGTGTTTGTTCTAGGAAAATTTAAATAAGCTGATGACTAACCTAAAATCTACAGCCCCTCACTTTGTACGATGCATTATCCCCAATGAATCAAAAACTCCAGGTATGGAAAACACAACAGTCTTAGAATTTTAGTATATTTAACTCTGTCATTCTATTACTTACTTCTAAGTCACCAGATAGTACTTAAATACTGTCTGTGCTGTTCACCATATTCAATGGTGTTGCTCTTTCAGGAGATGACGTCTCACATTTTCCTATTTCCTCAGGGAAGTGAAGATGAAGCCCTATGGAGAAACTCAATTTAATTTAGCCTTGGTTTTGCCCTGCAGGTGAAATGGATGCATTCCTTGTCTTGCATCAGCTCCGCTGTAATGGTGTCCTGGAAGGCATCCGCATTTGCCGTAAGGGTTTCCCAAACAGGGTGCTTTATGCTGACTTCAAACAAAGGTAATGCAGAGCTATGCTGTCTCCTGTCCTAATCCATCACCCAAAATAGGCGAAACATGTCTTCTTATTTTTATTTGAGGTATTTTATTCCATTCAAGTTTATTTTCCATTCAGTTTGTTTGAACACAGAAGACAGAATTCTGCTCTTCCTTGTGTCTGTGTAGATGCAAAGTAGAAAATTACCCTGAGTGATTTTATTTTTTTTTCTTAAAGTTTTGGGGGAAGAGGGAAGAAAAACCAAAGGAGAATTAGGCCAATTTTACTCATTGCTCATCTGTTATTAACAGGTACCGCATTCTGAATCCAGGTGCGATCCCAGAGGACAAGTTTGTGGATAGCAGAAAAGCTGCTGAAAAACTGATGGCATCTTTAGATGTTGACCATACCCAATATCGTTTTGGACACACCAAGGTAACTAGAAAAGATCATCACTGCTTATGTAAAGAGAAAATCTAATATTTAATTTTCAGAATAGGACACTATGCACTTTCTGGTGGTGCCGATTAATGGAGACTTAATAATACAAGAAACCAGCAAAATAGCAGCACAGTGATAGTAGGTTTTAAGCTGTTCTTAAAGGAACATTATTTCTCTGGGTCAAGCTCCCACAAAGCTTTTATTACAGCAACACAAGTGGACACAGCAGCAGCTGATGCTCTATGCCCCTCAGTAAAACAGTAGCTTGTTTAATATAATATATGTACATTCAAACAGAGATGGACCACAAGATCAGCTGCAGCTTTTGAAATGAGGCCATGTGCAATTCTGACATGATCCCATTAGCAGGGATTTCTGGGAGTCAGAAGTTGTGGTTCAGCTGACCTACTTAAAACCCTGCCACAGCTGAAAGGCACTGTGGCAATACAGTAGTTTGGCCTATTCAAAACTGGGGAGATAAACCCCAGTTTTAAAACAACTCTGGAACTGTACGATGCAGTCCCCGATGCAAGTAGTATTTGGCCCTCCATACTTGTATAGTTTATAATGTGTCAACAAAAATACCATCCTGAACTATTTCGGTAAGGTCTGTGTAACTTTGCAATAAAATCCTTTGTCATGGTGAAATGACATCTGTGCATGTACCAGGTGTTCTTCAAGGCTGGTCTCCTGGGCCATCTAGAAGAGATGAGGGATGAGAGACTTGCAAAAATCTTGACGATGATCCAGGCAAGAGCACGCGGCAGACTGATGAGGATTGAGTTTCAGAAGATAGTGGAGCGCAGGTATGAAGGCACCCCCTTAAATCTTAGCAGACAATAGTAATTACCATTTAATTATAAGTTGAATAGAGCCATTAATTATGGTCCCTAAGGCTATAGATAACCCTAAATTAAAGGCTTAAAGTGGATGTATGATGAAAATAACTGTATAAAACAAAACTGTATATTAGTTGCCTGAAGCTCTGGTAAAAATCCGATTTGGAAATTTTTTGTGTCTCTGAAAATCTGGAGGAAGTTTCTTGTATCTCTTGGAATCTAGTACAAGTTCCTAAGATTGCTCAGAACAAAGCCATGAAACTGACTGAAACTGAAAAAAAAACCCCTCACTTTTTCAATTCAAGCTGAGGTTTAGGGAATTTTGTTTGTTTTCTCTTAAACCAGGGATGCTCTTCTTGTAATTCAGTGGAACATCCGTGCTTTTATGGCTGTCAAGAACTGGCCCTGGATGAAGCTTTTCTTTAAGATCAAACCTCTTCTGAAGACTGCAGAAACTGAAAAGGAGATGGCCAATATGAAGGAAGAATTCTTGAAACTGAAGGAGGCCCTGGAAAAATCTGAAGCCCGGAGAAAGGAACTTGAAGAAAAGCAAGTTTCTTTAGTTCAGGAAAAAAATGATCTGCTTCTCCAGCTCCAAGCTGTGAGTAGACACATAGATTCATATACTTATTAGATGTTCTTTGAAACTCAAGGTTTTACAGACCAGAGTATAAGTACAATTTAATTAAAATAAGCTGTTGATCTCATCAGAGTCTTGCCAAAAATTAGAGTGGATAGAAAATCTAATGTTTTAGCATATAACAAATGGTAAGAGGTTCTGTACAAAGGCACTGTCTGTGGCAGTAAGAAGTGGAAGTTGTCCCACATGCGACTGGTCATGTTACCATAGTCTCATCCTGCTTCATTAATTACTTGTCTTCTGAAATCAAGAATAGGATTTTCCTTACACTGCCCTGTAGCGTTGGATCAGGCTCTCTGACCACCTACATGATAGGGAAAAAGTGAAGAAGAAAAAAGGCCAGGCAGTCATTGCTGTCCTCTTTGTTGTGCCACACCAGGAGCAAGACACTCTGGCAGATGCTGAAGAACGATGCGACTTGTTGATTAAATCCAAGATTCAGCTGGAGGCCAAAGTCAAAGAACTGACGGAGCGGGTTGAGGATGAGGAAGAGATGAATTCTGAGCTGACTTCCAAGAAGAGAAAACTGGAAGATGAGTGCTCTGAGCTCAAGAAGGATATTGATGATCTTGAAATAACACTTGCAAAAGTAGAGAAAGAGAAGCATGCTACTGAAAACAAGGTGCGCTTAGAACTTCACCATGTGTTCAGAAGAGGTTGGGCATGGATTACCTTTATGACAAGTGCTACTGGTCTTCTGATGGTTTTACAGTGTTTTACACTGTTAGTAACACTGAAGAATCAGTATATACAGTTATTTGACCTTATAGGATAAAAATTGTTAACTCTGAGCCCAAGTTTCCCTTTTTCTGAAGTGAGTTTTGCTTCAATTCAGCTAAGAAATTATGTCTGGTTTTGGCATTTTTAAGTAAACAATTTTCTGCTGTAACCTAACCATGAATTCTTCCATCTCTCCTGCTTAGAGTCTGTAAATGTAAAGCTCATCTCCTGCTTCTCCCAGAAAGAATCAGAAACTGGAGTCCATCACCATGAGAGTGACTCTGAAAAAAATTTATTATATTTGAAATAATGTACTACACTCACAAAAAGAACTGGCACACATTGACTTCCTTGATGGCAATTTCAATCGAAAAGCCACAAGGTGCTGGGAGAGATCCTTTTTTCTTCCTTTGTTTTCCTGCTTACAGGTTCAGAACAGACAGTCACTTGACCCATGTCGTGATAATCCCTTCTTTCAAAATCTTACAAATACATCTTCCTTTCTCACACAGGTCAAAAATCTGACAGAAGAAATGGCAACACTTGATGAGAACATCAGCAAACTTACTAAGGAGAAGAAGTCCTTGCAGGAAGCTCATCAGCAAGTTCTAGATGACCTACAAGCAGAGGAGGACAAAGTCAACACACTGAGCAAAGCTAAAGTGAAATTGGAACAGCAAGTGGATGATGTAAGCTCTGCCTTCATGTTTCACCAGGCTTGTTTGTCCACCACTTAACAGATTTCATGAGAATGAGAGGTTGCAAAGCTTTGAAATGTATTCCTCTCATTTTAGAAATGTAGTCCTTGTACTGTCTGTAAAAAGTATAATTCCAGAAATACTATAAAATTTATCTGTGTGGTTCAGCCTTTGAAAGGATTGCAATAACCTGGGAAAATCCACCCAATTTGCATTTGCAGAGTAACTGGCATGAAGTCAAACAGAACTTTGCTACTAAGAGAACTGTACTTCTTGCACAACTGTAAAGCATGGACTAACCCTTTTGTTCTATTTCTTTAGTCCAAATGCCCACTGGCTGCTAGAAAACAAAAAATGTAAAATGGTGCTTGTGGGTAAAGTACTTCTGCTTCACAGCTTGCTAGAGCTCAGCACAGAACTGGGCACAGCATACATCTGAGTGCTGTAAACCATCTGTGTTCAATATATTTACTAAGTGACTTTGTTCCTAAAGCTTGAGGGATCACTTGAACAAGAGAAGAAAGTGAGGATGGATCTAGAAAGGGCAAAACGCAAACTGGAAGGGGATTTGAAGCTGACCCAAGAGAGTGTCATGGACTTGGAGAATGATAAGCTGCAGATGGAAGAAAAGCTGAAAAAGTAAGAAGCTGATAGTGCTGTACAAAATAAAGCAGCACAGTTACCATTCTTATTTCAGAGCCTTCGGGTGTATCATCCTGCTCTGATGGTGGCTGAAAGGAAATTCCTTTATGAGAGTGTGTAGCCAAGAAGGGAGGGAAAATAACCCTTACTTTTGCACAGTATACCTGAAACATTAGAATTTATTAAACTTTGCGGCATTAAAAAAAAAACATGACCAAACAGACAAAAACCCACAAAAAGTTATTAATGTTTTCATTGCTTAGAGAAGAAATCTGAAGGAACGCTCTAAAAAGTTGTTCATCCTAACTATCTGTGACAGTATTGTTGGAAGACATGGAAGACCTGACTCTTAAAGTATTTTTCCATTGAGTCTGAAAATAGTGTTACTTTTGTATGACACAGAGAGCCAGAAATATAATTGCACAAATGCATGCAGAGGCTTGGCTTGGAAACCGCTGCTCAGAGGAAAATGTGTTTTCATGCAAATTGCAATATATGAGGATTGTTTTCATTTTTAGATACGTTAGAAGTTTCATTGAACAACTGTTTAAACATTGCAAAAGCCTAACTTGAAGCTACAAGGCAAATTGTCACAGTAGGATTTTCCTTTCTATGGCAGGAAAGAATTTGAAATGAGCCAGCTGAATTCCAAGATAGAAGATGAACAAGCTATAGTGATGCAGCTGCAGAAGAAGATCAAGGAGCTTCAGGTCAGCTTGCTTTTTTTCTCATATATTGTAGGATAAGTTTCTCTTTGTGCCTCACTGAAAGGCCTTGCAGAAACTTTTCATGGCTACCTGCAGCTCCTCTTTGAGACAGAAAGTGGTACATCTCTGTACCACTTCCCATTTCCCTCAGGATGTGGTTCCTTCCCAGTACCAGGACATATGACCACAGAATGCTAGCAGTTTCAAGCAAAGCAGAATGTCTCTGGTGTTTTGCTTTAACCAAATAACGTTGTTCCAGACCATGGAGCTGAGGGTAGTTGCTGAGGAGGAGTTCAGCAGGGATAAGCATGGATTTGAAATTTAGAGAAAGGGTTTATATGCTCAGGAAACTTTTAACAGAAATGAAAAGGCCAAGGAAAGTCAGCACCATCCAAACAAAATGTTTGAAAATATCAGCTCTGCTTTTTTTTTAAATAAAGAATATTTGTATAACCTGGATGTAAAGTGCAGATTGGTCAAAAAACCTTTTAATAAAAAAGACTGCTCCCAATGAATATTCGCTATCCATGCAGTTCTTCACACTGCTGTATTTGAAATCCTATCTTAACACTCCTAAAGAGAAGTTACTTCAGTCACAGAGCTCTTAAAATGACAATTTATTGCTGCTACTCTTACTAGCGAGTCCTCACATATACTTCAGCTGAATGTCAAATACAGGAGTATAAGGTCAATGCACTGGACCTAAATGTCTTGAACTAGAACTTGTAGAGCAATGTACTGTGAGAAAGATATGACTCATCATCATTACTGTAGCTCAAGATCTGATTTACTGGCACAAATGGACAAGTCCTTTAGCTGCTGAGCTGCCAGTGTTGTAAAACGTGGGCTGGCAGAGGGTATAACAATTTGTGAGGTGCTCCATGGTCTTCTGATGGGAATCTCATGCAGGTGACCAAAAAGTGTTCATGTCTCTCTGGTAGGCTCGTATAGAAGAACTAGAAGAGGAGTTGGAAGCAGAAAGAGCTGCTCGAGCCAAGGTGGAAAAGCAGAGATCAGATTTGGCCCGAGAGCTGGAGGAATTAAGCGAGCGACTTGAGGAGGCTGGAGGAGCCACAGCTGCCCAGCTGGAGATGAACAAGAAACGTGAGGCGGAGTTCCTGAAGCTGCGGCGGGACCTCGAGGAGGCCACGCTGCACTACGAGGCCACGGCCGCCACCCTGAGGAAGAAGCACGCGGACAGTGTGGCCGAGATGGGGGAGCAGCTGGACAACCTGCAGCGGGTCAAGCAGAAACTGGAAAAGGAGAAAAGCGAGCTGAAGATGGAAGTGGATGATCTGTCATCCAACATGGAGCAGATGGTCAAGGGAAAAGTAAGGGTCCTGAGGCTTCCCAAAGCCCCCCAAAGCCATGGGTAGCTAAGGCTTGTCTTAAGGTTTCCCAGGACACCTGGTACAGCCAGAGCTGTCTAGAAGGTGGTGTCTTGCAATTGGAGGGTTCTTATGTGCACAGTGTCTCACTTCCCCAGCTGGTGGTAAAAAACCCTTCTTACCTGGAGATGGGACAGCAATTGGCCTGTCTAAAACACGTAGTGCATCCCCAGTCCCAGGCATACTGTTTATCCATGTATCTCAGAGCTTAAAAATGTGTCACTTAAATTAGGCTTCCCCAGGCTAGTGACAACTGGGGTGATGGCATCCAAGGCAGGAAATCTCTCACCCTAAGCAGAGTCCTTTCAGATCCTGACCTTGTTTCACAGTTTTGACTCATGTTAGCAAGGAGTGCAAAGCAAAGTCTTGCATGACCACGCTGTATATTTTCCCAGATGAACTGTGGATTTTGTTTCCTGAGTAGAAAATCTTGGTAGCTTTCAGAGCACTCTAAATAGACTTCCTTCAGTGCAAGTGAAGAAAAGAAATGTCAGTATTCGCAGAGTTAGAAAGCTGTCATCAAACCCAATTTATGATAAATGGCAATTAAAGCAGAATCAGTAGAGCAATTTTCATTGGAGGTGATTTTCCCATCTAGCAATTATGACGAGGCTATGCCTGAACTTCATAGGCATGTGACTGCTTTTGAAGTTTTATCAGAGTCTTTTTACACTGGCAGAATTCAATTTAGGGAAAACAAATGGGGAAGGTGGTCTGATGGGGAGTCCCCTGACGTGGGACCATACACAGGGGGCTATTCTTCCCTGCTCCACTGCTCTGGTATTTGTGTCTTTGCTATCTGCCATTTCTCTGAAAGATAAACATGCACACAGAAAAAAAGGATACATTTGGAAGGCTACAGCTTCCAAGTGTCTGCCAGGAGGCTACAGCTCTCTTTGTTTTTTCTCCTGACTCCCAATAGGCCAATGCAGAGAAACTCTGTCGCACTTATGAAGACCATCTGAATGAGACAAAAACGAAACTGGACGAAATGACTCGCCTCATGAATGACCTCACCACTCAGAAGACAAAACTCCAGAGTGAGAATGGTATGTGCATGTTTCCCAGGAATTTATCAGGGGTGCCTCAGCACCGCATCGGTGAGATGTGTTGTGCGACGGCATCTGCTCTGAAGATACCTGCATTAGGATTGCTGAATGGAGCAGTAGTTTTTGTGTCTTTTGACATTCCTATCTTTAATTTTTATATAACCTTGGTGGTGAGACCTTGCCTTGGGCTGGCTTTTGAAACAAACCTATACCCATATTCACTAGCATACTGTGATACCATCTCTTGAGCCAAAATGGATGTGCCAGCTAGGTAACCAGTTTCAGGAGCAAGGACAAGTACACCCATCCTTCAGTGCAAGAGGGATAAAGAAGGAGCTGGCATACTGTTGCTCTCTGTGTTGAACACCACCTTCCTCAATCTGACCTTGGGCATTTCACCCTAGAAGATGCTCATATGTGACCAAAAATACCACATAGCCTCTAAGTTCTTGCTACCTTTTTAGCCAGACCAGTATTATTTAATTTCTGCACCCTCATCAGATATAACTGCTCCATGTATTTTCAAAGAACTTGTTAGTTCTCTGTACTCCTTTAAGGTTGCAGTTTTCACCCTGCAGTAACACCCTTCTTGTGCTAAACTAAGTTTTTCTTATGTATCCCTTTGCTCTGCATGCTGGTTATTGTGAGGTTCTCAGGGTGCCTTGCAGCTCTCTGAAAAGAAGTCTGTGGAGAAACAATGTAAAGTAGTGAAAAAGAGTATAAACAAAGCAAGCTACAGCTGCATGTGAAAGTAAGCAGCAATCTAGTCTAATCCTGGAACTGAAGTAAAATTAACAAATCAAAGTATTGGCAGTACAAAAAAATTAAATTAAAAAACGACAAACCACAAAACCCATAAAAACAACCCCATAAATAAACAAACAAACAAAAAAGCCAAAAAACCCTAAGAAAAGTTATCCTGGGGAAGTGTCTGGTGGTTATAACATTGGAAGAAGCTTCACAAAAGGTCAGTCACAATCACTGTAAGTTCTTTTCCTCAGCAGAATTGGACAGGGACTTTGATTTTTTGACTGGGACTTTGTCATTTCATCATACTGATTTGTTTGTTTGTTTGTTGAATCTTGTGGCAGGTGAGTTTATTAGACAACTTGAAGAGAAGGAGTCACTGATAAGTCAGCTGTCCCGGGGGAAGACATCATTTACACAACAGATTGAAGAACTTAAGAGACAGCTAGAAGAGGAAACCAAGGTAATGCTTTGACTGTGCCCATTCATTGGAATGGAATGGGGAAAAATGTCTGTGTTCAGTTGAGGTCTGGATAAAAGCTGAAATGAGACATAGGAGCAACAGTGATTCCTGCCAATTGTACTGATATACTTTCCTGCCTTTGACTAAGGCAAGTGACAAGAGAAGAGTTTGGGAAAATCATCAGCATCTATAAATGTTAAATAAAACTTACCCAGTAAGATAGCCAAAGTCTCAGATCCTGCATCTTAAATGTTTGGATGTTTCTCCAAAGCTGTTAAATTATCTTCAGTCTTGATAGCTTCCTCCACATGTCACTAGTTAGGGATGACTTCAAACACTTCTTACCTCACTTGACCTAGACTGTCAAAGCCAGAGGCAAAAAGAAAAAAAGGCTTAAGCCTCCACTGGAACTTCTAGGGGCTGTTTGTTTGGGTTTTGCTGTAGGTAACCCTGCAATACTGTGACCTTTCTATCCCTGCAGTCCAAAAATGCCCTGGCTCATGCCCTGCAAGCAGCCAGGCACGACTGTGATCTCTTACGGGAGCAGTATGAGGAGGAGCAAGAAGCCAAGGCAGAGCTGCAGCGGGCTCTCTCTAAGGGAAATGCAGAAGTGGCACAGTGGAGAACAAAGTATGAGACTGATGCCATTCAGAGAACTGAGGAGCTGGAAGATGCCAAGTGAGTTATATGTGCCCTCATCTGGCAGGACTGTGCTTCCTAGGACTTGTTACGTGCTAAGAAACAGGGCAACCTGGTTGGAAAAGTCCCTCTGACTTATTGCTGTTATTTGTGGCTGTCCTTCTGTTCTTCATATTCCTTGGGCAGGTCAATGTTTCTGCTGAGTCCTTGTCTGTGGAGTGGTGGTTGTGGATACTGGAGTTCATTTGAGTACTAACAAAATTAGATAGCCCTACTTGGTTATCTTTCACACTCACTTGCTTTGCCCCAGCCCAGTGCTGTTTTCTTGGTCTTGACTTCCCTTCCTAACTGGGAGATGATGGGCTGCCCTGGGAAAGTAGGGCAGAAAGTCATGTTGGCTCACACTGTGCAGCTGCTCCCAGTTACCGGGCTCAGGTGTTACTGGGCAAGGTCTCTGAACATCTCCAGGATCTGCCTCCACATATCTCTGATCTTTAGGATCTTCTCCCACTTCCAGCATGTTTTCTCCATCTAGTATCTTCACAATCTTCTTTCTGGGTCATCCTGTCTTCCCAGGACTTCTTCTTGCCAGACCCCTGTTTTCCCAATCTAAATAGTCTATGAACAAAAGCCCAGGGCATGACTAGCCTCCTAATTGGTGGTTATCTCATATCTCTTAATTGGAGAAAAATGACACTGTCATTTAGACCAGGTCTTATGAAATATTTACAATGAGCCCATTCTGGTTACAGCTAGTAAGTAGCAAGCTGGTGTCTGTAAGTTCAAAAGTTCAGTTTCAAATATTCATACACAGGCACACATGCACAAAATTAATTGCCACATGTCAGCATTCATAATTTAAGCTGGGGTTTTATTCCATCATAGTCCCTTCTCTATAGAGGCTTGATTTCCCCCTCTCTTCCCCTTCCCCTTGCCTCACCTCCACGCCCCTCCCCATTTTCCCTTTCAAAACTGATTTATTGAGACACTGGTTTGTTGCCAGTGTTTCTGGATAACACGGCAGTGGTGACACTTGTTCATTTCACTGTGTCTTCCCACCTGGTAGGAAGAAGCTTGCTGCTCGACTGCAAGAAGCTGAGGAAGCAATTGAGGCAGCCAATGCCAAGTGCTCTTCTCTGGAAAAGACAAAGCACAGGCTGCAGAATGAGCTGGAAGACATGATGATTGACCTGGAGAAGGCCAACTCGGCAGCTGCCTCCCTGGACAAGAAGCAGCGTGGGTTTGACAAGATCATCAATGACTGGAAGCAGAAGTATGAAGAGTCACAGGCTGAGCTGGAGGCTTCCCAGAAGGAGGCCCGTGGCCTCAGCACTGAGCTCTTCAAGCTGAAGAATGCCTATGAGGAGACACTGGACCACCTGGAGACTTTGAAAAGGGAAAACAAGAACCTCCAAGGTAGGCTTCATTCAGGTCCTGCAGCCAGTGCACATCATCGGACAGCTGGAGGGATGCAGGTGCCCTGTAGCAGCTGTGGGGAAAGGTGTCCTGAGATGAGCTTTCTGATATCATTTAAGACACTGACTGATGCTGGCAATGAAGGTTTTGAACACAGAAACTGGTATGGCCAGAGAAGAGCAGGCTTCCCTTTGCTCCCCTGCCAATAAAGGTCACTGGTAGAGGAGCCATTCTCAGGGAAGGAACAAGAAAGACGACAGAGGTGCAGTGAATGAGGCCTAGACAACTCTCAAAGCAGAGCATGATGTTGCTAGCCTGAAGATCACAGATAAAATCTAAATCACTATAACCACTTCAAAATGTATTCACAAGAAAGGCTGTGCCTTCAAGTTGTTCAGGCAAAAAAAGTCGCTGCAAGTAAAAGTAAGGCAGGGCTTGTGTACAGACAAGCCCTTGAGGTAGCAGGTTGAGGCATGATTCCTGTATTCACACTCCATGAATTGCAGTATGTTCCAGACACTCTGTTTGCTAAATCCATCCATCGTCTTTTGTTACAGAGGAGATTTCTGATCTGACAAATCAGATTAGTGAAGGAAACAAGAGCCTCCATGAAATAGAAAAAATCAAGAAGCAGGTTGAACAAGAGAAGTCAGAAGTTCAGCTGGCTCTGGAAGAAGCAGAGGTAAGGAAAGAAGGCTCAAGGGAAGAGGGAAAGGTGTCTTTATCAGGATTTTCCGTCCTTTTCATCCTCTCAGCAACATAGCCAATGTGTTGATTTTTAGCACGTGCAATCTCTCTGCACCCAGCTCCTCCAGCCTGGCTAGCCAGTGTCTTCAAGACTGAGTCGTGACTTTTGGAGATGTGGGCTCTATGATTATCAGTGGAGGCCCTTTCTAAGGAGGTGCCTTGTAGCTTTCATTTTTTTATTAGAATCATAGAATCATCAAGGTTGGAACAGACCAGTCCAACTATCCACCCAGCACTACCACTGTAACCTTTAAACCACTGAACTATATCACCCAGTGCCAGATCCAGATGCCTCTTGAACAGTTCTAGGGATGGGAACTCCACCACCTCCCTGGGCAATCTATTCCAATGCCTGACCACCCTAACAATGAAAATTTTTTTTCTAATATCTAATCTGAATCTCCCCTGTCTCAGCATTAGGCCGTTTCCTCTTGTCCTCTCACTGCAGATGCAGTAGAAGAGACTGGCCACCACCTCACCACAACCTCATTTCAGGTAGTTGTAGAGAGAGATGAGGTGCCCCCTGAACCTCCTCTTCTTGAGACCAAACAAACCCAGCTCCCTCAGCTGCTCCTCACAAGACATGTTTTCTAGACCCTACACTAGCCTTGTTGCCCTTCTCTAGTTGTTTGGTTTCGTGTTTTGGGGTTTTTTTTCACTTTCAGGAAGCTCAGAAATCTTCTGCCCACTGCCTCAAAATTTAGTCCTTGCTCACTTTACTGTAGAATATTACAGTCTTTCGAAAAACACAAACTGCTGAAAATTATGGTCATATACTCTTTTATCAGATATTTCTGCCATCTAGTTTCCAACAGCAAATTCCTATTTATGAGAATAAGAAAACAAACCTCCTGATGACTTTCAATTTTATAAGGTCTCAGATACTGTGTTGGATACTGCAGCCTGCTTAAGAAGACGCAGTAGTCTCAGAAAGCAAATGAAAATGGGAGTTTGATAAAGACATTTGGCCTCACTGTGTTAATTTCTGCAGTGACAAGTATGCACATACCCAAGAGGGTTGCCTCATCCCAGTTTCCAGAAACAACAATATGGAACAAGCCAAATGGAAATACTTGTTATTCACTTAAAGGGCTCAGCTGACAGGTTTTCTCAAAAGTGAGGTGCATTTCAAAGCTAAGAAGGGGTGTAGGTGGTGCTGGCTAGAAACAACACAACGTATAGCGAGGGATTTTTAGTGAAGGCTGCATTTTTTTTAATTGCATCTAAATAATATCTGCTAAAATGAACATCATCCAGTGACAGGGATCCATTTAATAACTTAACTGCTGTGCAACTTGTTTTGTCTGTTACAGGATGCTTTATACATTGCAAAGATTTCACAGCCAAACAAACAAGTGTCATTATCAGAGCAGAGGGAAGAGCATGTCTTTTTTCCACAGCTCTGAGATGTGGAGAATGATTATGTACTCTGTCAAAAAACTTCCCTTGCTAGAAAGAATACATCAGTTCTTGAGGAATCTAAGGGGCACACTTTACTTTCCTGGACTCTGTGGAATGGCTTCCTAAATCTCTGTGATATTAGAAAGTAACAAAAGTAAAGTGGTGACGTATCTTATTTTAATTGTGGAAGAGATGGTTTAATGCAGTTTTTCTCCCTCCCTTGTGAATTTGGGTCCCTGGCAGTCACTGCTGGTGACACAGAACTTCTGTGTGTTGTTCCCATTAATATGTTGTGGCTCCTTGGCATGAAGTGTGCATTTGATTGACTTGTAGCTGTTGCATGCTGGCCAGAGATTAGCAGGGATTTTGTACAGCTCTGTTTTCAGAACCTCCATTCTGTTTCCATCATCTCAAGGGAAGCACAGCTAAGCTTGTGCAGTTCCACCCTCAGAGAGCACTTCCAAAAAATACGATGTTCTGTTCTGTGCTTTCATTCTCTGTTCAATCAACAAGGAGACAGAATGACACTGAGCCTGATTTATGCAAGACCTGAAAGTCAGAGGCCTTGCTATTTCTGTGTGGGCCGTTGTCTGCTTAATTCTTCACTTCCATATATGAGAGAAATGTAGCAATAAAGACGTAGGAACAAAATTCTCCTATTTCACAGACAATTCATTTTAATTTGAAAGAATGACAGAGTATTTTTGCATTTTGTCATACATAGGTGATACCTATTATTTCTTCCTTTGAAGTCATATTGCCTAATAAGATTATATAATTAGGAGGCTTCCAACACTTTGTGATTTGGAGAGATTTCTTTGAGCTGGAGGATGGATGTGTGGAGCCCCTCACCTTCCTAAAAATAATCTTGTTTTAGCTTGTTCCTATCCCTTACAAGCCTGTGAATTTCTGGAGGGTGTCTTTACAGAGGTGCAGAGCAGGGAACAGCTGTTGATGTCAAAGCCATGCAGGCAGGGCCAAAGGTGTTTTCGTTTGGGGATTTTCTTGTGAGCTGTGGACTGTTTGACAATTTGTCCTCTGAGGAGCTTGCTGCTCGATTTTCCAACTGTCAGGTTGCATTAGAAGGCAAGTAAATGTGTTGTTTTGCCATGTAAGCTAGTCAAGAGAGAGAGAGGGAAGGAGGAAGTAGTGCTATTGGAAACAGGAAGAGATGCGTGAAGGAATCATCTTTGTGCAGCTGTTTGTGATTTGAAAAAAAAAAAAAAGTAATTCTTGGCTTGCAAGCTCTTGATGCTTTCTATTTCAGGGAGCTTTGGAGCATGAAGAAAGCAAGACCCTTCGTTTTCAACTTGAACTTTCTCAGCTTAAAGCAGAGTTTGAAAGGAAACTTACAGAAAAGGAGGAAGAAATGGAAAACATAAGGTACCGTGCTGGAAGCAGCATGTTTTTTAAGGGGAAAGTCTCAAAAGACCAGAACAATGCTCAAGACCCAAGCCAGTCAAATGCACCACAGGTAGTTATGCCAGAACAAGCAGATACTGTCTGTACCAGAAACCAAGACAGCTCTGACTTTTTGCCAAAAGGTAATCCTATCACAATGCCATTTCTTAGTTCAAATATTCCTGTCAGATCAGCCTCTGTCAGAGTACAGTTAAACCCATCAAAGTATCACACGGCAGCTGTAACAAAACTGAGTGACTCAACCAAATTCCCAGCAGATCAAGGGCCACTAAGTTCGTATGTTTACAGTATGGAAACAGGTAGATCTAGAGTGCTGCCATCTCCTAATCCTGTAGGATGGCTGACTCCCAAGGGGAACCCCAGGCAAAATCAGCAGTACTTACCTCAGTGGTGCTCAAAGCTATGTTATCTAAAGGCATTTAGTTAATTTATGCAACTACAGCTACACTGATCGTGGGAGGATGTGAGGAGGTTGCTGTTATGTGTACACCATTTGGGTAAGCAGCGAGAACTGCAGAGGTGCAGAAAGCATGAATATAACAGGAGAAGAGCTTGTAGGTGAGTGGGATCAACAGGAAAAATGGAAAGCAATTAGATGAGAGGAGGATGACGGTTTTTGTCTCTTCCCTCCTACCCAGCACAAATTCACTGAAGGGTTACACTCTTAAAAGGAGGCCACACTGGGCCAGATTTTCAGCAACGTGCAGTCATTCAGAAAACTTTGGCCTTGAATTAGACAATGTTGCAATGCTATTTACCCAAGAATCATGTCATTGTTTATTGGTAGACTAAAGGGTAAGAAAGGGAAAGTCCAAGGCCCATCCAGGCCAGTGTTGCTTCACACCCAAGAATATTTTTGCCCTTTAATCTTCTGATATCCTGCACATGTCTGGATTGCAGAGACCTAGGGATAAGCTAACCAGTGCTTTCTGCTTCAGCTTCATTATGAATGTTCAGCAGACAGGCTGTGTTGTTTCCTGGGAATCTAGGGCACAGTTCAGTATCTTGCTGAAGCAATAAGGCCCTCAAGGTTTTCCTTGTTGACTCGATGATTTCTCAGAACTCCCACACTTCTAGCAAAACTTGGCCAGCAGTGAGATAAATGTTTCTGTGTGAGTTGTATTCTGTGCTTTGAGTTACTTTCTGGTTGTAAGAGAGCAAAACTGTCATGGTAGGACTTGTCTGTTACAGAGTCAAGAAAATTAAGCCCCTGTTGTATCCGTTTTGTCTTTAAATTGACACTAAGCTGCCTTTCACAGGGGGCAAGGCTATTAATTGGGTGGGTTTAATCTTCTAAATTTAGATGTCCATAACAGGATTTCTATTCCTGAATTATTCCCCTTAACCATTGGCATAAGAAAGGTTTTTTTCAACATCTGTTTTAAGACCCAATAACTTGTAGCTTATACATGCCATTTACTATAAAGAGCACCTAGAGTAATTAGCTTAGAACATAGCAGCCTACCTTCAGTTTGATTAATACCCTGCACTAACATCTGCTTAAAAAGGTTGAGATGTAAATTATTCAGTAAATATCTTAGGAAGTGACTGCTAGGCTTGAAGTGCTTCTTATTAGGTTCAAATCCATTCTTGCTTGTGTTTACCAGAAGTCTGAGAGCGCTCTTGGATCCAGTACTGACAAAGGAAATGCAGAAGAAGGATGTTACCTGTGCTTACTGATCAGGAGTTAGCTGAGGGTGTGAAGCACACCAGCCAGTTAGACAGCAATGAGGAACTAGAAACTATGTATTTTATGTATGTGTGCTACATGTGGCATTCAGAAATATATTGTGTCTGGAAATGAGACACTTTCAGAGAGCACAGTACTGTTGCATGGAGTTCTACGTTCCTGTGCAGAGAGGAAAACTATTCCATTCATCCTTCATGTCCTTTTCAGGAGAAACCAGCAACGTGCCATAGATTCACTGCAGTCCACCCTGGATTCAGAAGCCCGCAGCAGAAATGAGGCCATCCGGCTCAAGAAGAAGATGGAGGGGGACCTCAACGAGATGGAAATCCAGCTCAGCCATGCTAACAGGCACGCTGCTGAGGCAACCAAGTCAGCACGTGGCTTGCAGACACAAATAAAGGTACCTGGGGAACTGCCGGTCCCAAGCGCCCAACAGTAGTCACGGGCTGGGTTTCATCAGCACAGACCAAAACAGCAGTGGTGATGGTAATTAAGAGGGAAGCTACTCCCAACAGTGTAAAGGGAATTAGTGATCACATCTGGTATCAGAGAATACAGAAATGTGGATTTCTTCTCAGACTTGCACACAAGCTGGATGCGATCCAGTCATAAAACCCCTGCTGGCTGCAGTCTCCTGCAGGGGCAGAAAGCTACAGCACGAGAAACTGAAAACCTGTGATTTTCTTGTGAGCTTGCAAGTCTTTTAAAAGTAGAGAGCAAGTGAGTTGGCTGGAGTACAGGGAGTGTGTGTATATTCAGCTTTGTTGTTTGCATCAATATTTGTAATAGCAAAAAAAAAAAAAAGAAAGCAGCACTTTGCTGAGGCACCTCTTCTGTTATTGCCTCTCCCGTGCCTAAGCAGCTAATTCTGCCTCTGGCAGAACCACCAGCTATGACAGATTTGAGCACACAGATTTTTCCCCCATTGCACCGTGTACCACAAAAGCTATTCAGCTTACAGTGTGGAAATACATAAAATAAATATAATAAATAAAAAAAGCACTGAAATTCTTGAGGTGGGCCCCATTTAACCTCTGCAATCTGAGATCCTCCTTTGTAAGCACAGTGGCTTGAAATGGAGTTATACTGATAAAAAACCAAACACCTGCTTTGTTTTAGGAGCTCCAGGTGCAACTGGATGATTCAGGACACGTGAATGAAGATCTGAAGGAGCAGCTGGCAGTCTCTGACAGGAGGAACAATCTTCTCCAGTCAGAGCTGGATGAGCTGAGGGCTTTGCTGGACCAGACTGAACGGGCAAGGAAGCTGGCAGAGCACGAGCTGCTGGAAGCCACTGAACGTGTGAACCTGCTTCACAGTCAGGTTGGCTTTTTCTGTGCCTTCTCCCTCACTGCCTTCTCTGTTAAGCACTGACACTGTTTGTCCATGGCCATCACAAATCAAGAGAGAAAATGAGGGACAGTTCAGTCTCACGGTAGATATGCCACCTCACTCCCTTCCAGTTAGCTGGGATTGATGATTCATCCAACTGCTTTAAACAGCTTCCAGGAAAAGTGATGATGGAAAATAACAAGAGTAAATTTTATTTCTTTCATTCTTCCATGCTGTAAAGCCAGTTTCCTGCTTTAGTTAAGCCATTTCTGGGATGGTGAGGCATTTCTTCGGAGAAGCAAAGCTGGTGCTGTGTTTGTGCAGGGCACTGATGTTGTAACCCTGTGATGTAACCACAGGGGCTGGGCTCTAACAATAGGTGGATTGAGCAGGGCAGGAAACCACCCGCAGCAAAGCTCACTCTGTGCCTTGCAGGTCTCCTTTGGGCCTTGTCGAGGTGGACACTGCAGTTTTTAAGGTGCCACGGAGGGGCATGTCCCGACTCAACAGCATTTTTGCTTCTCTTCACAAATAACAGTCACAAAGAAATCAAAATGTGCTACAGGCTGGTGATGTTTTGCAGTGTTTCCTCCAGCCTACTGGTGGCATTGAGATTCTGTTTTGGTCACCTTATTGGCTGATTAATGATCATTAATTTACCAGAATGAACTGCCTTATTCATTCTGAATCAAAAGCTGAATATTTAAAGCTCTGAGAGTAAATTTTAATATTTCCTCAGTCTGAAGCTACATTTGCTAGTCAGGCTAGCCTTTACCATGTACCTGGGTCTCCCTTCCCAAATATTGCTCTGTGTAATCCAGGAGTTGCAAAAATCAGTAAGCCTTGGTGTGCTATAGTATTTAGAGGAGTTGTCTCTAATCATCAGTTTCCCTCCTTTTCCACTGTTCCTCTGGGGAAAACTTAATAAAAAGAACACAAGCCTGATCAATCAAAAGAAGAAGCTGGAGGGTGACATTTCCCAGATGCAGAATGAAGTGGAAGAATCAGTCCAGGAGTGCCGGAATGCAGAAGAAAAAGCCAAGAAAGCAATCACAGATGTAAGTAGGCTGGTTCCTTGCTCACCTCTTCTCATACCGCAATGTCCGAGGACAGCCAAGAAAGTATTTCCAGGTCACCATTTCTATGCTTGTTACAGAGCTCATAAATGCAAAGTGTTCCACAGTTATCTGGAGGTTACTGATGAAACTACAAAATAAAGCAGGCTAGATGTAAAAGAGAGGACAGATTTTTTTTTTTCTGATGTTTAGGGTTTGGGTTTGGTTGTTTTCTCGGGGTTTTGTTTTCCCAAGAATGCATTTCCACTGGTCCTCAAAGTCTCAGATCATGTCACCTTTTTATCAAGCAAGTCATTCACCTGGATATCTTAAACCAGCACAGACTGAAGTAGCGCTAACTGATCTCCTGGTATACACAGAATATGATGTGAGAAACAAACTTACTGAATTGGAGAAACACGAGGCCTAAGATCCCAGGAGGAGAGATGGAATGTATTCTTCTAGGGAAGAAAGGTGTTTGGGCAGGTATGGTTTCATTTTCCACAGACCCGGAGAAATCCACATCTGCATAGTTGAGATGATGTTTCACATCATACTGGCAAAGAAAATGAAAGCTAAAACTGGACCTTTCTGTGAGTTATGTGTCTGGAGTGCCTGGACAAAGCTATTCCTGTACCATGGTCTTTACTGTTCTCGGCTGACAGCTCTATTACTGCCTGCCACAGAGAAGATGCTGATTCTCCCTGATGCAGCTCCAGCCTGGATTACAATGACTGCTGTCTTTTGGTGACAGCTCAGTGATGGGTATAAAATCTGTAAATGGCTCTTGGTGGCAGGTACAAACATCAAAGCAGGAATGAGCTAATTTGGCACCCTTTTTACCTGTCTTACAGAAAGACCAGGGACTATGTAAGATGTTGATACCAAGCTTTCTATCCCAGCACAGACTGTGGAAGTTGCTCTGCTCTTACAACTGCCCAGGCAGCTCTCACCTGTGACTAGGCAGAGAAATTTGTCTGCCAGTTGTCTTAGGCTACTACCTTTCAAGAGCTTCAAACACCTAGATTAGATTTTGAATAATTTCTGTATAAAATGTCTCTAGTGAGTGTCACAGGCTTACTTGTAGGCATTATAAATGAGAACAGGATATAGCACAGATAATAAAACTTAAAAAAAAAAAAAAAGGAAAAAGGGAGGGGTGGAATCTTAAATCAAAGCTTTAGAATAGGGAGGGAATAAAGGCCTCCAAGGTTTTTCTGTTCTTCTGTTTTCTCTGTCCATGTGAGACATACACACAGAAGGTATTATCTGGAGCTTTGGGTACAGTGAATGATCCAAATAGGAGACAATTCAAGGTTGATCTTCCACCTTCTATTTTGAAATATAATCCAACAGCATAAGAGGGCTGCTGTAAAATGTGGTTATTTTTCAGGCAGCAATGATGGCTGAGGAGCTTAAAAAGGAGCAGGATACTAGTGCTCACTTAGAGAGAATGAAGAAGAACATGGAGCAAACCATTAAAGACCTCCAGAAGAGACTGGATGAAGCAGAACAAATAGCTCTGAAAGGTGGCAAGAAGCAGATCCAGAAACTGGAATCCAGGGTAAGTTTGGGATGCAACTTCAGACCACTGTCGCCTTCTTACAGAATTGGCACTAGGTAGGTAGCCTAGGGCTAGCCTGCTAAGTTTATAGAGGCCAAGAAGGGATAGTATGAATGCTTTCCTCTGTTTCACAAAATGCAGGTGAGCAGTGCTTCCTCTTCATCATCCAGCTATGAGCTATTGACCAGCAGATGACCAAAGCCCTTGATTAAAAAAAAAATAAATTAAAAGCCAGAGCATCTAAAATCAGCAAAAGCCTCTCTAATACTTGCTTTGTTAAATTTTTCTGGCCTTCGCATATGTCTGTACCTCAGACTGCTGGTGCAGCTTAAATACATTTAAGAAAAAGCAAAATGGAAAGGTGACATTTTGATCTCTTCTTGAAATTTGACTCTATGGGGATGCCTAGAAAATAAGCATTTCTTGAACTGTGAGCCAAATTATCTGCTGCTTTAAATATATGTAGCATAATGGCAAGGGTTTTTCCTCTTTTGCAGGTTCGTGAGCTGGAGAATGAACTTGAGACTGAACTCCGTCGCAATTCAGATGCCCAGAAAGGAGCCCGCAAGTTTGAGAGACGCATAAAAGAGCTGACTTACCAGGTATGTTGGGGACTGTGGTAACCACTAGGTCCCTGGAAAGAAAAATGTCTTAAATAGCCTCAGTGTTCCAGTGAAGGATGGCATTACCCAGAGCTTTCTGATTACAACAAAGCTTTAGGCATAGGAGAAATATCTCCCTAGGGCTACCGTCAGAGAAGCATAGAATGGTTGGGGTTTGGAAGGGGCCTTAAAGATCATCTCATTCCAACCTCCCCATCACAAGCAGGGACACTTTCCACTACACCAGGCTGCTCAGGCTCCATGCAGCCTGGCCTTAAACACTACTTCCAGGGATGGGGCATCCACAGCTTCTCTGGGCATCCTGTTCCAGTAATCATCATCTCCTCTTGCCTGATTTGTTGTAACTAGGGTTAGAAAGTCTCTGCCGCTGGGAATTTGGAGAGTTTTAGTACAGCATTAATATGGAGCAGGCTTCGATGACTATTTACAATGCAAGGGAAGAAAGAGCCCAGCTGTCTCTCAGCTGTGCCACTGTTGCCAAAGGGAGCCAGAAGGACTCTGCTGACTAATGCACCACTCAGTGTAGGGTTGCTCAGTCCCAGAACCTTGTCACCTATTGCTGAGCAGCAAGGCCTAGTCTTGAGCCTCCTGCGGGTTTGCTAACAGCTGCTGTTTCGAAAAAGGCCTGCAGCACAGAGCACTGATCCTTTTGTTTCCAAAAGCATTCTTAAGAAGATAAACCCATCCATCTGCTTTAGATTATTTAGACTCCTACTTGGTTTTTTTTGACTTTTGTACGCAGAAGCTGAAGGTTGTTTTCTTAGAATACAGTGAGCCAGCAGAATTAGCTGGTCCTTCTGCTTATCGAGTGTGACAGCTGAAACCTGGCTCCTTTTGCCAGAAATGCCTCCAAACCAGACTTCAAATTATGCAAATTACAGTTTTAGACTATTCCGTAAATCTGTTTCACTATATCACAGCACGCTTTATAATGACCAGAGTGTTCCTCATCCCTGAGCGAGGAACTCTGGGTGTGTGTATGTGTACACCTCTGAAAGTGTGTGCACATATATATCTGTGTTTATATGTATCTATATTTACATGTATATAAACGTAGAGGGTACTCTCTTCAGTCCTCCACGCTTACACACATCTTCAATGAACCTACAGAATATTTTCTCATCTGTATACAGAAGGATCACAACATGGCTAGTTTGTGTTTTGAGTTATAAGTTTCTAAAATATGCATGGCATCTATACTCCATGCATTGTGGGAGATGCTCTAGGCCTTTTTACTCCAGCAGCCCAACTAATAGTGTTTTGATACAGTCAGAAGAAGATAAGAAGAATCTTGCCAGGATGCAGGATCTGATTGACAAGCTACAATTAAAAGTGAAGAGTTACAAGCACCAAGCAGAGGAAGCTGTAAGTAACTATTTGGGCCTTTTTACCTTTGAGAGATTTATTGTTCTAAACCCACAGTCTTTTATCCATAGAAGCTTCTAGTACAAATACATGCCTTTTGTGCATTAATATTTTTATTTCATATAAACCCCAATATATAAAACTGTATTTATATTTCATATAAAATGAAACATTTGGCATATTTGTTGATTATAGTCAAGATATTCAATTTTATATTATGATTGCAGTATAATTTGCAAGGGAAGGGGGGAAGGGAAAGAACAGGAAAGACTTTTTTCCTCCTAGCCCCTCAGAAAGCACATTGAGAGCGTCACAGTTCAGCTAAAATGGAGAATGCCACTGGAAACATGAGCTCTGTAAAACAACAATCTCAGTTCTCCAGGAGGCAAGTGGTCCCCATACGGCTGTTAGCTCATCACACTGAGCACTTTCCACCCCACTTCAAATGAAAAGCTTTGTTTCATGTGGACAGGAGGAAATCAGCTGCACTGTTTTTTCTCACCAGGAAGCTCAAGCCAATCTGTACCTCTCGAAGTACAGAAAACAGCAACATGATCTGGATGATGCTGAAGAAAGGGCTGAAATAGCTGAATCTCAGGTTAATAAGCTGAGGAGCAAGTCAAGGGATATTGGCATGAAAAAGGTACAGTAATACTGTGTGGGGTAAATGAGACTATTTAATGCACAGTAGTGGATGCTATGTATCTGTTACATCCCTAAAAATAGCATAGACTGGAATAAATTCTTGTTTACCACATTTGTTTAGTTTCAGTCTACCCTTTAACATTAAGATAACCCTTCAGGACAGCAATCTGACACTTCGACAAAATATATTCTCTGTCCTTTTGATGGTGTCATTTAACCTCTGTGCTCAGCAGCAGAATGTGGGTTTATTATGGTTGGGTTTTTTTTTTTCTTTTTCAAGGAATATTAAAAGACTTCACCTTTTCCTCCCTCTGTTGATGCAGCTTTCTATGTATGTAATACAGCCTGGGGGTTACCGCATTAGCAGATTGCCAGATATTTTAACATTGCTCTTTTAATGAACTTGTATTGATTTGAAGAGCTGGACAAAAATAAAATGTTACTGATTAGTCAGCTACATGCTGGGAAGTCATTAGTTACTACAAATATATTTGTGGTGTTGTGCAGTTGATATGAATGGTAGCAGAATAATGTTGATGAACCTAAAAGGTACCTAAGCTCTTGGTCTGGAACTGAAAGCAAACCTTTGCTTATCTATGCTTGCCTTGTGGCAAAAAAGAGTAGGGTTCTTACTTCTAGGAATGACAGAAAGAGGAGCTGGCTCATTGCTTTATCTATTTCATTTGCAAGTGAAACATAAACTTTCATGCTTAACATCATTTAAGTTTTATGGGGATAACAACTCCTGAGTTAAGAAAGAGGTGGAAAAAACCCTTTCTCTATAATTTTGGTATTTTTATCACATGTGATTCCAACACTCTCCTCTTCTGTAGCCACCATTCTATGGCAGGGAACACTCTAACTTCTGATTTCGTATTGGACTAATAGAGTCACCTTTGACTGATATAAATGACTGTTGCTCCACCATCTAGAGCACAGCTACATTAGAACTACATGAATATCTGGTCTCACACATTTACATATGGTGGAAGCAGTACTGTAACTGAAGCTCAAAAGAAGATTTGCAGCTTTTAAGAGTAAAAAATTTCCATAGATTTTTCTTTAAATCATTCCAGCCCTACAAAAAAATGAAAACTCACAGATTCACATATGATGCCATGGCATCATACCAACACTGTACCTATTTAGGTAAACCACAAGAGTAAATTATTTTTGTAAATACTGTTAAGATTGCTGTTTATACCCTGTATCTTAGTAGTACCCTCTTTCTGCCTCAAATATGCAGAAGTCACAGAACAATGGATGTCTGGTATATATTAGTCAGATGCTATTTGCCAACACCAAATCCAGCTCTGGTTTATAGCAGTGTTGCACTGCCAAAAGATGAGCTCAACAGTGCACACAGAGGTGTCAGCTCCACAAAAAGTTTCATGGCAGTAACAGCAATAGCTGCCAGGAAACATGTTCAGGCAGTGAGTGTTGTCCCAAAAGTCATGACACATCTTTGAGGAGAGAAAGGCACTGCAGAGACTACTCTAATCATGTAGCATTAGAAATACTTTGTCTACTGCTACTAGTACTCACTATCCTGGAAACACCATCTATTGAAACAGGGTTGTATGTAAGTCCTCTGCTCTCAAAGGGAAATATATAATCTAGAATCAGGACAAGACAGCTGTATTGTTAGCAAAGTTTGGCTAGATTGCTGCTACTCTATTTCAGATACAAACTGAAAATACCAGGAAGTAGAAGCATTAGTAAATAGAAGCTTTTGTCATTTACTTGTGAATTTACCCTAAAACCCCTCAACACTTCCATTTTCTTTTTAACAGTCATATACTATCTCAATTGCATTTCAGGTTCATGAAGAGGAGTAAGTTCACTCCAAGCTGACAGATATGAGAAGATACTTGATATAATCAGGCACAACTGAAAGCAGATGTAGAAAAAAAATAAGCACTTACAGAAATAAACATCAAGTGAAAATCCAAACAGACTTTATAGCGTATTTCATTCATTTATTTGTGTTTCTATTTTGCCAAGCCTCAGGGATCAATAAAAGATTACATCTTGCCAGCAACCCACTTCATTATGCTGGAACAAATCCTAATTGGCAGATCTCTGACAAAATCAAAACCAAGGGCAAATCCAGTAATGCTTCACAGCCTCACGTATGTCATATGCAGATTGCTAAAGCAGCTGTTGTTTCTGGGGTGCAATGTCCCCACAGGATTTGACTTTCAAGGCCCAAGAAAGTGTTCTGGGCAGCGGAGTGAGGTGCAGGGTGCATCTCCAGCCATCCAGTGGTTCTCTCCACCACTGTCAGCACACAGCACTTGCCTTGGTGGGTTTGCAGGAGAACCTTTGACATCTTTTAAGATGTTAAGGCTGCCTGTTATGTCAGCACAGGCAGATCCATTATGGCCATCAGCAGAGATGAATATCTTCAGGCCATGTGCGTGATTTGTCCTGATGCCTCCCCAGGCTCGAGCTCGGAGTTATCACAGATGAGTCGTTTGTGTGAGGACAAAGAAACATCCAGCCCTGTAGCCTGAGGTGGCAGGTGTGCACACCTGGATTGTCTGAGTCATCAGCGTTCCAGTCTTTTCACAATTGTGGATACATTCTTCTCCTAGGATAATAGAGTACCCCCTTATCTTAAGTCCCTCCCCATAGTCTAAAGTAGTAGGCATATTTGGGGAAAAGAGAGAAGGTGGATACCAGAGTCTTTGTGTAACCCAGGACAAATACTAAATGAAATGAAAAACAGTAAGCCTTCTCTTTCCCTAACACTGAAAAAAAAAATCCCTCAAAACTTAGTTATTTCTTCTTCTGTGGAAAATTCTTTGTTCCTTTGGGAAATCCAAGTTCCAATCTTTCATGCCAGCTTCTCGAATACAAGCGTCCATTGACTTTTTTTTCCTCCTATCACTTCCTTTGTTTGTTACTGTTGCTCAGAGAATCACATTTCCATGTGGCTCTCTTGCTGTAACTGAAAGGGGAAGGTGAGGGAACTCCGTTCATCAACAATTTCAATTGTACCTGTGCGCAGAGAAGCATTTTCTTCTGATACCTCATGATGCTCACAGGATTCCTGTCCTTCTGCATGTCTAGGCAAAACAAAAATGCTTGTAAGAACTACTGAAGTGTAAAATTAATCCCCTAGTGGGAACAGAACAAGACACACTCACTGTAAAGGTAAGTCAGCATTTTCCATTTTAACATTTTCTGAATAAAATAAGCATCCACATAACAGTGCAGAAACATTCCTGTTTCTTCCATCTAGTCCTTCAACCATGGAACCAGAGCTGAGTTACCCTGTAAACTGTTCCACTTCCTCTGATTATGATATGTTCAAGGTCTCAATAGGTCCCAAGATAAATTAATCTTGCTTAAATTCTTTAGAGGGCTGCATCTCTAAAGCACGTCAGCATTAAAATTGACTAAAAAGCATGGAAGTGAATCTATAAGTGAGAGAAACATATAAAAAGACTAAGGCATAATCATGTGTTCTTGCTGAACCTCATGGTAACCACCATCAAATGCTCCCTGAAGCTTACCGAATTCAGACTGTGACAAAAACTCAGGGAGTCTGGAGGTATATCTCTCCATGGATAGGGCTGTACTGTCAGGCACAGAAAGATGGACTAATAATGAAAGTTTGGTTTTTTTAAGGGTACTCACAACAAATGCAGAGGAAAAAGACAGAATATTCTAAGACAGAGCCAGCCTATAACAAATGCATGAGAATAAAATGCATCCACTTGAAGATGCTGTACTCCAGTAAATAGGAGAGATGTGCAAAGATATGAGATTAGGGACCATATGGTTATAACAGTCTCCTAAACAAAGCAATGCAGTATAACTTTTCAAACTGAGGTTTTTATGAGCTTTGACATTGGATACAATTGAAATAGTAATCTGGGCCCTAATGAAGACTCGGTATGTGAATTGTTTGAGGGACTTTGTGCTTTGGGTTTTCTTTGGTTTTAAATACAAGTGAGAAATGCACCAGTTTGAATGTTCTTAAAGCAAGTTACTGGAAAGTATTTATGAGGGGTAACCTTTCCCCCAGTGACTGCTCAGTTCTGCTGACTTCACTCCTGGTGGCTCCTATCCCGCCAGCCCAATCAGCCCTGAGATTGTCTTCCCTGTCTATTAAAACAAAAGATTATCCTAGCTCATGATGCTCACAATGCAATTGCTTAATCATAACTGTCAAGCTATAGCTACTGATTAACAACTTTATAAAAAGTTGCAAAGTTTGACTCAAACCCCCATGCAAATCTTGAGGGGCTCAGTATGAATAGTACCTTAAAAAAATACTCTAATGATTGTACATACCTTACTATAAAGACAGTATGCTGCTACCAGTCCCGCTGCAACTAGGAGCACTGCTCCTACCACTGCTAGCACAGTATTCCAGGTGTTACCTGAATTTTTTTAAAAATAAAAATTCCAAAAAGTTTAACAGAAGTGCTTTATATCACAAAATAATGTTCACTATTCAATAACTATATCAAAGCAATGATTTTTCTTATTTATAATCTAAAAGCTATGATTTAGGGAGAAAGAAACATTAAAAGGAAACAAAGACAACAATGTTCAAGTCATTTGACTCATACTGTAGGACTTCTAAAGTGATACTTTACTGAGTTAAATGTGAATAGCCTAAAGCACATTATTTTACTTAATTGCGCTGATAAAGAATTCCATTTGTGCTTATGTGATGTGATTTGATGACTTCTTAACAGTAGTCCCATTTAAAACCAACCAGCTTCCCAGTATATTAACCACTGTCTCCAGGCACAGTGCTCAGTACCATTAATGGCACTGCTGATTTCCAGTAGAGCAGCTCTGGAAATGTTATCCAGCCTGGACCACAGATTTCATGACTTCTGTTGCAAAATCTTTGCAACTTTAATCTAAAACATTTCCCAGCTTCTTAATGCAACCATGCAATCCAGGTGGACACAAGAAATCTTGAGGTGGGTGGTAACAATGGATTCCACAATTGCCCATCTAGCCCAAACCTCTGCGCGGCACCAAACTGGCAGAAGAGCTGTATGGTTCTTCTACTTCAGGCTACCTTTCCACTGCTGTGTCTAGTCCAAAGAATTTGGAAAATTCTACACTTCTCTGGAAACAGTTAAAAAATGAGAACTGCCAAAACAGAGCATTTAACCTAGTCATTGCCTTTAGTTTGACTCTGTATCCACATCTTGTCAGTTCCTTTGGTAGAGCAGCTTTAAGCTGCAACCCTTCCTTACACAGGACAGACTCTCTTAAATGATTGTATATTCATCCTTCTTTTCCCCTTAAAAGCCTTCTTTCCAGTGACACTTGGAAATCCTCCTGATGCTTGAGCAGCTGCTGTGCCATGACTGCTCTGCAACATAGTGACCTGTCTTGTTCCCTTCCACCCTGCTGTCTATCCGCTTATCTGCTTTCTGCCTATGCTGCCACAAAGGTGCCAGTCTCTCTGGTAAGTGTCTTCTCTGTACTGTATAATGTATTTCTGGTCCAAGAGCAGGAAGATTCTGTGAGCAGCACAGTAATTTCGCCACTAAAGAGGGGATTTGTATCGCCTATGGCTATTGTAGGGTCCACCTGCAGAGAGCAGCTGGAGAAAGGCATTTGTAGGGGATGACTCTGATCATATTTGGACTGTATCCAGTAAACATACAGGGAGACTGATGGACCTGTGCATGTAACTTAGGAGAGCCAGTTAAATGTGTGACTCCTTGGAGGTGTTCAATGCTCTCCACTTCAGAAGCGCAATATTAGGTTTACAGGATAAGGAAGATCATGCTGGAATTTGATCTGTAGGGGAGTATGTTTGGCTGACTTAAATGTTTTCTTTAATCTAACTCCCCTCCTTCAGGTTGTGTATAGCCACTGCCATTTAAAACATCAAGTTTTCAGAATGAAACTAAGCTATCATGGGGGAGGGGGAAGAAAGGAAGACAAAAAGATGCAGCTATTATCACTTATTCTAGCCCCTTTTCTCTTATGTTGCCACTATTTTGCATGTCCTGGCTTGTTTCAAATTCTCTTCTTTCTTAAAAAACATCAGTGAGGTGCCCTACATTAGTTCTCAGTCTTTTAGGTGATTGTATTTAATTGTGTAAAATTAAAGTAGCCTGTGTGCTACTGTTGTTTTATGTGCTACTGACAATGAAAAAACTGTAACTAAGACTTCACAGCTGGAAATTTACTACAGTTCATAAAAACACAGGCATGCATTTAAACATATATATACCCAGGCCTAAAAGAGGCCCACAGTGTAGAATTAAAGTTTTGAAAATAGCAACTGTGTGTTCTCTTCAATCAGGTTTCTTCTGCAGGCAAACTTATACCACATCTTCGGGCTTCTCATCATCCCTCTGCCACCTTTAAAGCCATATTTGCTGTAAGCAGAACATTTAGGACAGGATTCTGAGAGTCCCCCTGTCCTCTCAGCTCTGAGGGCAGTTGGTGGCAACCAAAGGCAGCCACCAATTTTGAGACCTTGGCCACAAAAAAGCTGCTGACTGAAAAATAAGAAATTTCTAGTCTTTAAATAAAAACATCTTAGGCAACCTTTTTTTGCCTGGGACAACAATAATAAAATATCTCTTCTACCCAACTGTACTAATTACACAAGATGATTTTTCTCAATATTTTACAGATTTCCAATTGACTCTTTGGCTGTGCATGACCCTACCTGGTCCTCATCCTGTGAAATGAAAGGAGTGGCAACTTACCAACTTGCAAAGTTGTCACAATAACTTTTGTGTAGTGAGGTGTTGAAATATTACACAGATATTCTCCACTGTCAGCTGCAGTAAGATGACGCAGGATCAGTGAAAAGTCACTTCTGTTTATCTGGGCTCGAGGCTGGTAAGAGTGGGATGTACCATTGAAGGAGGCCACGACTGAAGTCACTGAATTTCTGTTTAATTTCCAAACAACATAGACACCTTCAGTGTTTGCAGAGTTATTGCTGTATCCACAAGGAATTACGGTGTCACTTCCTTCTGTATTAGACAGTTGGTCTGAAACAGATAATTAAAGAACTCTCTGCAGGTTATTTTGAAAATACTCTGAAGGTTATTTGGACATTTTCTGATTTTTTTATGAGGTCTAATACCACTACGGACAAATATAAAACCACAGTTCACTACTTTGATATCATATTCAAACATCACAG
The DNA here is from genome assembly GCF_036250125.1 of Pseudopipra pipra. Lineage (NCBI taxonomy): Eukaryota > Metazoa > Chordata > Aves > Passeriformes > Pipridae > Pseudopipra > Pseudopipra pipra. The sequence goes on from NC_087550.1 coordinate 18,459,649, forward strand.
TATGTTTCTAGAAGCATCTGAAGATTTTAAAAACAAACCTACCTTACACTAAAAAAACTCTAATTGGTATTGGCAATACTTAAAAAAATTCTTTCTTTTTCATTTGACTATTTCTCCTCTAATTGGGGGGCTCATTAATAGAAGTGATTCAGTCTCGTCTTAGTTACTGTGTAAAGTAGCATGAAATCCCACATGCTGGGAGCAGAGAGAAAATGCAACTAATAAGATACTTGCATATTTAAAGCAAAAGGATAAAACTCTTACAATATAATTTAATAAAAGAATAAAAAGATTATATTTAGTTAGAAACAGCTTTCAGCTACAGTGGACTTAAGTATTTTACTTATCTATGTTGAACATTTAACAGTTAATGAATAGCTTTAAAAAAACAAGAAGGGGAAGGAGAAGGCAGGTAAGTGGAAGGAATATCTAAATTATAAAATATTAAGATAAGACAAACTAGCATCATAGCACAACTATCAATTTAACAGCAGGGATTTTCTGCCAAGAAAGGAAAACCAGAGGAGGCTGTGGTGACTGGCAGTCAGCTGGAGAGGAAGCTAATACATTATTTTGACGTGGTATAACCACCCTTGGTTTCTGTACCCCACACTGCTATTACAGAAGGAAAAGTAGAGCAGTTTGCTTTCAATATGTTCTACTGAGGGGATAGATGGATGCAGGGAAATTCAAATAAAAGTGTAACCAAATGTAGCTTTTTCTCTTGTGGATCAGAGGCATAGATTAACAAAACAAACACAGTGCAATTGTTAGCTACTATGATGCCATTCTTGAAACTCTCCATATTGTAAGCCATTCTATGTATTAAAAACTGTGCTCTTGTTCTGCAGCACATTCAGTGGATTAGGAACTGAGAGCATCTGTGTACATGTCAGAGGGAAATCAGGGTGATGGAAGCAGCCATGCACATCTCACAGGGGAACTGCTCTTGTATTGCTCTTCATCCAATTAAAAAATATTTCCTAAGATACAGGAGAGGTTGAAAAGAACCATTCATTTACTCAAACTGAATTTCCAATGAAATTCAGGAGGAGGACAAAACAGAGAGTTGAAATCTCATAGTCCCGATTTTCCTTAACTAACAAAATGAGCTACTGTTTGCTAAAATGCAGTGTTTGCTGCTCTCAACCCAGCACTCAAACTGGCACCTAAGAACGCACATACAGTGGAAGGATCAAACAGTACTGATAAAAGTCTGGCAAAAGACGGGAAATGGACTGAGTAAGGACCATACGCATCCAGAGCAGCAGGCAAACTTTCATATAACCCACATATTCCAAATAAGGTTTCCCGTGTATTTTGTCCAAGTTCATTCTTTCCTTGCTGGAGTGTAAAGTTTATTTATTAGGTACCTCTTAAAATGTGAAACTGATATGGAAGAAACATTCAGAGTAAAAGTAACTTAGAGAAGGGTGAGCTAGCCCCTCTCATTTCTACTTCTTGGATTTAAATTGTAATGCTGCCTTGTAATCCTAATAGAAGAATTTCAAAGAGAAAGGTATATCCTTCTGCACTATCCCATATCCATGTTGCCCCACTGCAGAAATACTGTCTTCAGTTTGGCTCTGAAGCCAGCTGTGACATTTAGTAATGATGCAGGAAGAGACTTCCATTCATTCCTACCTTGCATCTTCCATTCAGCAATCCAGTTTAAACGATGGGCATGAATATGACAGTAGTAAGGATCTGCTCTTGTGTTTATAATGTTCTGGTCACTTCTAAGAGAATAGAGAACTCCATCCCTGGTTTCCTCACGATCTGTTTCTTGGATGGATACCTTGCCTTGTACCCAAGATATATTTGGTGCTGGATAAGTGAGAAAGGCATAACACTTCAGTTTCCTTTCTGTGTCTGTCTTTTCGTATTCCAGTGCATAATAAGAGGAAACTGTAGATAAAAAAAAGTTTAAAAAAAATAAATCTTACTACTTTCAAAATAGTTTTTAACTTGAAGTGACTGCTCTTGTGAAATAACATTGGGGAGAATAATTAGAACAACACTTAATGTGTGTTTGATTTCAGAAGAAAGCACAGTGACTTACTATCAATGCCAGGGTCTATACTATGCCAAGAAGCCACATAATGTATATCACCTAGTAACCCCTTAGAAATCACTGTGCAGTAGGTTATGAAAACAAGTGCTGCACTGTAATTTTTCAACTCATGTTACAGTGTTTCACTAGAGTAAACAAATTGCTTCATAACACCACCAGGCCCAAAATGTGCTCTATTGGGTTGGAGGATTTTGATTCCATGTGAGAAATAACACAAGAAAATCATCCCATTTCCACTGGTGCAATCCAAGCATTTTTGATGTCTTACTGACCTTTTACATGTAGTGTGACGTTCCGGTTTGTATGAGTTTCTTTTGTTCCCACATAACATGCGTAAGTGCCCTCATCAGTCACGGTCAGGTTACAAATTTTCAAGGAGGCGTTTCCACTAGTGATGTTCTCATGGAAAAGCTGTGTTCTGTTAATGTATTCTGAGCTATTTGCCAGCTGATCCTTCTGGTGGTAGTAGTAGTGCACAGTTTTTCCCCCTTTACTCCAGTGAATTACAACATCATCCCCCGGTGGGAAAGAACAAGGAAGGATGCAATCCTCAGAAAACAGCCCTGTAACTTTTTCCTGTTCTGTAAAACCTAAAGTCCATAAGTACAAATGAGTAAGTTTAATCCAGTCTACAAGTATACTTCTGCCCTTCCTTATCCCTGACAAAAAAAACCCCTCTTGCAGGCAGCACTACCCAGTGTGTCAAGGTCTCTTTCATGGCTTTTCTGTTGCATGAGTCCCTTGGGACAGCAAGGGTCTTCATTCAATTTAATCAATATTATAACACAGAGCTCTGGTCTTTAAACTTACAATCAGTTTACGTAGAAATCCTGAGTAGGCACCTACATGTTCAAATCAGCACACTGCCACCTCCCCACCTGAGCTTCAAATGTATTTCCACACCTTTTCCACCTTGAACTTCAAACCCTTCTGAGCTGCAGTTTGCTGCTTCCTCATACCTTCACAGTGCCATGCTGCAATGACCCACGTTACCAACCACCCTCACATGGTGCCAAGCAGTTGTACCATCACAGGGAAAAAGGACCTGATGGTGTAACTGGCAGGAAGGACAGAACTTCTTGGAACAGCTTTGCCACCACAGACAGGGAGCTCTGTCCCAGCCCCCAGAGATAACTCAGGTGTGCATTCCTCGCACATTCCTCGATTCTTTACCATTAATAAACAGTGTTTGAATTAATTAATTCTCCCTATTAGAAATAAGTAATAATTGTCGTCTTTATTATTTTTCAGCTAAAACCTACCCCAAAGTGTAGCACTGATGTAAAATAAATAGATGGTAAGAATTGGTATGTTCTGTCCCCTCATGTCTTCACTGGTTCATAGTAGACTCATGTCGAACTGATAACATAAAAGAAGGGGAGAAAACTTGTTTAAAGGCAGGTAAAAGACATACCATGATGATATAATTTCCTTTGTACATCTTATTAGGAACTGTAGGCCTTTGTACCATGTTTTTTGTTTCCAACAGTCTTGGCCCAGATTTTTGGCCTTCTGATCCTATGCATTTCATAATGGCTGAGGGCCTCTCATTACCTTGCAGGCCCTTGCAGATTGATACTTTATTTGTAATAAATAGAAACTGTTTACTCTCAGTGTTCTTGCAGGCCTAGGGAATATTAATCTTCATCATTCCTCAACAGGACACCAAGGAAAAATGCTCAAGTACAATTTGCAAAAGGATGTAATATGTCCCTTGTCAAGCCTGATTTTTTTTTTACTTAAAATATATTTCTGATTACTACCACACTGACTTTCTTGGATGGGAAATTTGACTGTATTTGCAAATATTGCAGATATAGAGAACTTTTCACACTTTACTTTTCACCAGATCAAACGGGCATCAGCTGAACTTTCAAAAATGTGTGTATAGAAATGTAGGGTAGGAATGCAAAGGAGGAAGAGAGTCTCTCATCATATCTTCTGGTTTGTCACTTAAATAGCAATGAACTGAAGGCTCTCATGCATGATAGAAAAAGAATAATCTTATTATAACTGATAAACTGCACTCTTCTTCCATTCAGGCATAACATCCTAAAATACAGCACACCACAGTGGAGAAATTACCTCATGAATCAAATAGCTTGAAAAGAGTTTAAAGAGTTTTCCCTAGTCCTTTTCTTCTCTTCAAAAGGCAGCTATAGGTACCATTCCTAACTTACACAGGGCACAGGTTTAGCCAGGTTTGCTAGCCAGTTCTTTTAATATTAATGAGTGATTTTGACTGGTGTGTGTGACTGTATTTGTGGTGAATGTAAATCTTACATCCCAATGATTTTTGTATGTTATTTCTTTTGTAAAGCTAGTGTGATTGTTTTACATATTCTCACTATTCATTAGGAGAAAAAACCAAACCAAAACAAAAACAACAAAGAGGCACCAAGATATTAAATCTGAGACAGAGGTGATGCAAGAGTAAAACAAACATTTATGATATATAACTTTGCTCCATGTCAGCAACAACTGCCAGTATCCACCTTCTTTTCTCCTTCTCATTTGCAAGTGGTGTACATCATGTTTCATTGGATTCTTCACTCATTTGTCCATCACTTCCAACCTGTGATTGATACAACATATTGTGCTTGATGTTTGAATTTCAAAAACTGCAATCACTGTTATATTTCCCTTAGTGAGTGATGTGCCACGTTAGACAGTCACATTTAATTGGCAGTGATGCTCTCAGAGTAACGTGGTTCCAACAGTACCTCTGTGATGCCTTTGGGGGCTGCATGGACAGTACACACTGCCTCCCACCTTCTACCTGTACTCAATAACCCTGCCCTAAAATACAGAACTAAACTAGTCAGCTGAAAATTTTCATGTTCAGCACAAATCTTAGCTTTGGATCTTCCCACTGCACCATGTTGAGAAACGTGTTTGTTGGTCTGTAGAAAAACCTGAGGAGTGTAGGCTCTGGCCAGTCTTTTCAGCCAGTCTGGGGTCTTACAGGCATAAAGTGTGTGTATGATAATAGTTACAGTCACACTAAAAAATACTCTACAAACATGCTTTTCCTGTTTGTTACATGAAACAAATGGTACAACCAAGAAATCGTGCCCTAAGGCTTTGCAGTGAAATATGAAATTATATATACAGACAGTGTACAACTAGAATTAAGATCACTGTAGTCATGTTAGTTACTGATGCTCCAGTTTTCAGGAGAATTATTTCATACAGAATCACCACAGGCTCAACTGGTGAGCAGCTCAGCCAGGATTTCTGAGAGCAAGCCAAGGTGCTAAAATGCATCTCCCAAGACATATTGAACAGCTCAATTAGTGGTAGGGCCACTAGGCCATTTGCTTTGGCCACTATAGGGAAAGAACACGTGCTTTCCTTTTCTTCTGTTAGACAGTGACCAAACCACGTATCCTAAATCTTTCCTCCTCTTTGAACTCTCAGTCTGAAATCAGGTAAGACCACTCCCCTAGCAAAGAGCAATCAGCTCAGTGAACTTTACTCTGCAACCTACTTTGAGAGCAGATATATAAAAATATTCTTCTAACCCTGTCAAACAAAATTTATTTATTTATTAGTAAAAGTGATTCTGGTTAATTCCTTTTCAAGGTAACTAAACAAAACCACATTTCAAGCACACATACTTATAAGGACTGGAAATACCAAAGGATTTCAATCTTTACCAGCAAGCAAACAAGAAAAACAAACATATAAAGTTCTAAAAAGCACATGTTAATCACATACTGCCAAAATCTCATACCTGCCATAATGACACTAGCTTTTCAGGATTTCCTCACTGACTCTTCAGAGGCATTTTCTGTAGTAGAAAAGAGAATTAATTCTCTATCTCCCTCCAATGAAACCCTTACAATGTAAATACTAACTTCATACTTCATTTGTTGAGAAATATTCCCAATGGAAGAAGGTTCCCACAATCTAAACACTCAAAACTGTTTTAGGAAGTAGACCAAAAATACTGTGTTTTAGCTCGATATACACATATCGTATTTTCATCCTCCCCCACTCCATACACTTACATTATAGAGCTCTCATAAGAATATCAGGGATTTTTTACCTCTTCTTATTTCACAAGCAGCCAAAAATCAAAGTCGTCTTGCAGTTACTAGCAGGCAGGGTTGGTATACATAAAAAAACAAATATACAGCACTCCTGTTGATCTTTGCCTCATACACATGGCACAGTTCATTCCTTTCCCATAAAGGAAAACAGTTGTTTCTGCAATGCAAACTAAGTTTCTATACATGTGAAGCTTTCATACTTTTCACGTTCTTTTCTCCCTCTTTAGGATTAGAAGACTTTTTCTCTTAAACATCTCTTTTGCCTGGCTTTGTTGAACAAACCCTTTAATTTTAACTCCTGCAAGATGCAACTGAGAAGAAATCAGTTCTCATCAGTAATGCGATACCTACAGCAGTGGCGATGCCACTTGGGAATGTGCTGGGGCATCCAGAGAGCCAGAGCATTGCAGCAGCAGCGAGGCCAACAATTTCCTTACAGTGCCAGAACACTGGCACAGGGAGCGAGGTCAGCTCTGTGTGGGCACAGGAAAACAAGAATATAAGATTGAAATCATCATGACACTCTTCTCAGAAAGCTGGTAATGTGAAACAAGAGGTAGGTGCCTTGGGTTGCCTGCAGGGTTAGGTGATTATTTTCTAACAATATTTCCCTAGTGCTCCTTTTTCTCTGGACAGCTCAAGCCCTGCGTGTGCTATCTGGTTTTCAGTAGAACTACTCAAGTATTTTCAGGAAGAGGGCTTACAAAAAACCCAAACAAAACGCAGGAAGAAATTGGAAGAAGAGGTGTGTCTCTTCAAAGGCCTTGTCTGGTGTTAGCAGTACACAGGTGAGGTGTGTTTCCTACATTCACTGAATACAGAGTCATTTAGGTTGGAAAAGACCTCTGAGATCATCAAGTCCAACCTTTGACTGATCACCACCTAGTGAATAAGGTGCTGCAACCAGCTGTTTCTTGAACACCTCCAGCAATGGTGACTCCACCACCTCCCTGGGCAGCCCGTTCCAATGCTGGACAACACTTTCTGTGAATTCCTCCTAATGTCCAACCTAAACCTCTCCTCGTGCAGCTTGAGGCTGTGTCCTCTTGTCCTGTCACTAGTTGCCTGGGAGAAGTCACTGACCCCAACCCGGCTACAACCTTCTTTCAGGAAGTTGTAGAGAGTGAAGAGGTCTCCCTGAGCTTTCTCTTCTCCAGGCTAAGCCCCCTCAGCTCCTCCAGCTGCTCCAGACCCTTCCCCAGCTCTGCCACCCTTCTCTAAGCACACTCCAGCGCCTCAGTGTCCCTCCTGAACGGAGGAGTCCAGAACGTGACTCAGCACTCGAAGTGCCTCACCAGTGCCAAGCACATTCCCGGGAGTCCCAGCTTTCCCACCCGCTCCCTTCCCCACCGCCCCACGGCACTTCCAGCCGGCGACCGCAGCTGGTCTCCCGCTACAGCTCCTCAGCTCCCAAGACTTACTCTTCCACACATCCAGCTGCACAGTACGGCACCTCAGGCCACGAGGTGCTGCCCGCCCTGCGCCGACACCGTGTGAGGCACTCGGCAGTTTGTGTTAAACTAGGAAAAACTAAAGTCCGACGAGACCGCGGAACCGGCCCCACCACATCCACCCGAGCACATCTTTGCCAAATATGGTACTGGGTGGGCGGGGTTACTGTGCCCCGTGCGCGCTGATTGGTCGGGGGTGTGGCCGGGACCCGGTTGCCCTGGGTTACGTGCAACCAAGATGGCGGATGAGGCCGGGGTGGGCCGGAGAGGGGAGCGGCCGGTGGAAGAGGGACCGGCGGAGCGCGGCCCCGGCGCGGCCTTTCACATGTTCGTGCTCATGGAGGACCTGCTGGACAAGCTGAAGCTGCTGAGCTACGAGGAGGAGGCGCTGAGGCGCCACAACATGCGGCCGCTCTCCAGGTGCCCGCGCCGCCTCCTCCGGGCGCTCGCGCGGCAGCGGGAAGGGGTCGGCGGGGGAGAAATCCCAGCGGGCGGTCAGAGCCCAGGGAAGGAAGGAAGGAGGGCAGGTCTCGGCTGGCAGGCCCAGCCAGGGCCTGGCTCAAGGCAAAACCTGCCAGAGGCACAGCTTCCCGTGTCTTCTGGAAGCTTTCCAAACGCCGAAGGCTGAGATGTGATAAGTAAATAGCACTTGACCTTCCCTGCCCCCGACAGGTACTGGATAGCTGCATGCCAAGGTACCTGTGCAAAAATTAGTTCTACCTAAATTCTAAATAATTCTAAATAATTCTGAGTTTCTTGAATTCAGAGTAACTATTTGTGGGGAGTGTATATTTTTTGACCTTTTACAAAAAGGGTCTTGGATCCATTCTTGTTAAGTCTAGGTTTTCATATCCAATATATATTTGTTTCATATGTAATTTTTTTTTTTTTTTAATTATGGGGGAGGCAGGAAACTTGGGAAATGGGACCAATATGTTCCCAACATCTGCCTGCCCAAATAACTTTCAAATCCATCTTGTCAGGTTCAACCAGGCTCCACAGCAGCATGTCACAGAGTTAAGCTTTCTATAAGCAACATTTTGGTAGGTAGGGGAAAAAGAGGCAGTCTAGATTATTCCCTTGTTGGGAAGGAGGCTCAAGTACGGGCACAGCAGCTGTAAGCTGGTTCTAGCGAGCTGTCAGACCATCAGAATGTTTGGAGCAGGGAAGCAAAGCTTTGTGTACCCTAGTGAGCAGCTGTGTCTGTAAACAGAAGGGTTTGGTTCTGAGTAGCCAGTATAAATGTGGTTTACTGAGTATGTGATTTACTGCATATGTGGATTACATTTTTGGGGGACTAACCGTGGTCTGGTTCTGCGGACTGAATTCTTCTTGAGACTATATATTTGAATTTAGTGTGATCCAAAGCAGATCTGGTTTGTCTAGGTTGCTCTCCAAAGCAACCCAAGGCACAGTAAGTGAGGATGGGTAGAAGGATCGCTTCAAAACCTGCTCCTGATCTGAGCTGAGTGCACTGATTTAGGTACACCAGCTTCTTGCCACTCATGAGGAATGTATGAAGGGGAAGTCCTTGGGGGAACTTGGAATAAAAGGAATTGGATGTATTACTGTTGTCAAGAATAGAATTTGGGGATGTTAAGAAGGGAGGTGATGTTGCTGTGGAATAATGGCAGGGATAATGCCAATATGTAGAAATAAGACACATCTCGTGAGGCAGTGAAGTTTCCATAAATTTGTTCTCCCCTCCACAAGAGAGTGTCATTCAAGTTTGCATATGGTCACTTGGTGCAAATTTTATTTATTTATTTACTTGCTTATTTTTAAAGAGGCATAGTCATATACCCAAACACAGATACCTTTCTTTGTACAAGTTATTGGCAATTGCAGATTTTTGACTTGGGATTCTTTTGAGCTTCCAAGTATTTTATGATATGCAAGGAATACTTGAATGGATCTATTGCATGGGTTCTCAAGTAGCCAGTGGTAGTATTTTTATGAAGTGATGGGATTCTGCATCTCTAAAATGGTAACAGAATTGAGCTCATCATGATTTGAGACTGCAAAGGTAAACAACTCCTCTAAGTTGCTCCTCAAACAAGAGGAGTAACTTGGGTTTGTGTGGAAATGCTAATTTGGTGGTGTTTAACCAAGGCTATATAATGCTGCTGGCAGGGGAGAGGAGTACCCAGTTTCCATTTGATTCCGTGGAAGTTAATGTTGATTAATAGCTCACTCGAAGCCGGAAACAAGTGAGCTGGATGTAGCAAACTTAGCCTGCTGTGATTATGTGTGAAACGAGGCATCCTGAATTCAGTTCAGATGGATTGCTCATTGAGAAAGTCGGGTAAAGAAACTGCTCTGTGGTGCATGCTGGCCTGTAATGCTGTACGAGCTCCAGGAGCTCAAAATATCTGCCATTCTTTCTGCTTTTCAAACAGGCACTACTTTGCACTGCCCACCAATCCCGGTGAGCAGTTCTTCATGTTTTGCACGCTCGCTGCTTGGCTGATCACGAAAGCGGGACGTCCCTTCGAGCAGCCCCAGGAGTGCGATGACCCCAACGCAGTGATTTCGAACGTGCTCTCGGAACTGAGGTCCTTTGTAAGTTGTTGAGCAGGCTGATTTCCCAAAGTTGTTGAGCAGGCTGATTTCCCAGGCGTGTGTCAAACATGGGCATCGCCTTGTGAGAGAACTGCAATCACACACTTCCTCTCCTTCCTGCTTTTGTTCGCAAGGCCCAGACAGACTTCTCCTATTTATAAGTTTCTACTCTGTTACTTAGTTAATTGGAAGTTTATACAGTCTATACCTACTGGCTAATTTTTTTAGCACTGCAGAAAACGGTCTTATAATATTATATATGATTCCAATTACTTTTGTTCTACAAAATGGATTAAACTGAGTTTACTTTTTGTAGTGCCACATATAGTAGCATAATTTACAGAGATTTTGTCTGGAAAGTTTACTCAGTGGATATGATCCTGCTCCTGCCATAATCAATGTATAGTTCACAGTGAAGGAAATGGTTTAGAATAGTGTTCGTGTTTTCTTCTTTTTTTTGTTAATGAGTAAAAGGTTGTATAAACTGCCAGGAAGTATTGGGTTCTTTTTTCAATATTAAAAAAAAAGAAAAAAAACAATAGAAACAAAGGTCAGGAGAATATATCAACTTACAGGAAGTATGATCTTAGGGAAGATTATACTACAGTGAATGATGTTAAGACTATTCTCTAAAGGAGTTAAACCATAGCAAACTAATATTTTTATTCTACAGGATAGCAATAAATAAAAATATTTTATAAATAAAATCTGCAGCAAACAAGACAATGTTGAAAAGCTGGTATTTAAGTCTCAGTACTGAAGTTTCTCCATAGCTGTTCTTACCTTGCCAGCTTGTCACTTGTGTATTTGACCATCCATCTCTCTTGTGGCTTCTGACTCTTCTGCTCCCTATGAGTATCCTCGTTACCATGTGCTTTAAGATTTCTACACTGCATCTGTTCCTCAGGATGTTTTCTTTTCCCTTCTGTTGCCTGACTGGAGCTGCATAAGGAAAGAATGTGAATTAACATTAATAAAATCTTCATACACAAGAGACACTTTGGTTTTAGTGTAAAAAAATCTTATCTCCCTGTGAGGAAACTCGGATCAATGGGCCATTAATAAACAGCACATCTCTTTATTTTAGGGAAGGCCTGTGGATTTTCCTCCCTCAAAATTAAAGGCTGGTTGTGGAGAGCAAGTGTGCTATGTTCTTGATTGTTTAGCTGAAGAAGCCTTGAAACACACTGGCTTTAGCTGGAAAAGGTACAATACACTTTAGCATCCTCCCTTATGCATTGTTTTCCAGCAAACAGATGTAAGTTGTAATGGTAAAGACAAAACATAGTAATGACTAAAAGTGTTTTACTTGACATTTCATGAGATGCAAAATTCAACTAGGCTTGAAGCACTGGGACCAATTAATTCCTAATGCAATTTCACACAACTCAGTCTATTACCAGCAAGCCTGAGTTTGGACCATTAATAGACTTAGCTAATTAAGATTTAACTGATGACCTTTTTTTGGTCATTTCCCTATGCATAACTCCCTGTTAATCTGACAGTTGAGTTGAAACATTTAATGTCCTTGTAGGTTCTATCAGTTAATTCTTAACCTCTTCAACTGGAGGTATGCACCATATGATCATGTTACAAGTAGGGTACAGTAGTTTTATTTAATATGAAGGAAATCTTAGGAGAAATTAGATCACAGATAATTTCAAGTGTATGAAACTGTCTTTAAAAGTGTTCTTTATTTCATTCCTTCACTCTGATGGGTTTTGAAATGGATGTAGCAAAGTAATTTCTACCTTAGAAATATTTTCCTGTTACTTCTGTTTAATACACAAATTCCAATGTGGGCTGAAAATAAGTCTGTGGTGACTTGCACTTGAATTTTAAGAGGTCAGACCAAAAGAGAAAACCAAAATTTACTCCCCAGATGTCTTTGTAGTATGAATATACCGTTCTGCCTGGCATAGTAAATAAGCTTTACTTTTAAGACAGTCCAAAATAAATAATGCCTTTTAAGGCTGTTAATTTATTTGTTTAAGTATGTGAGATGCTAATCACTGTCTCATTATAATCCACACCATCCATACTTCTCATGAGATGTTTTTTTTGCTAAGGAGAATTTACAGAGGTATTTACAATTTACTGTGTTTAAAAGCTTTGCTGTTCTTTGAATTAATTTCAGGCCAGCATATCCAACAGAAGAGCTAGAAGAAGAAGAAATAACAGAAGATGATGCAGAATTAACACTTAATAAATTGGAAGAGGATGTTGCAGTAGGTTTATGTCATCGCTTTTGATGATACTCGTATTGGTCAGCCATGGGCAAGTTTTTATTCACTGTTGAGTTTGTTTGGCTTTGTTTAAGAAGTCCTTTCTATTAGCTGTTCAGTTTTTTCCCTGTGGCTCCATTCTTGCATCATCAGATTCTCTGTAGTTTTTTGTTGCTTTTCAGATAAGGTTTTTAACTCACTGAGACAGAGCACATGTTCTCATGTGCAGTGGAATCTAACCATGCATTAAAATCACACATATTCAGAATTGTTTGTGTTCTACTGATACAAGCTCTTGATGTTAAACAAAACTTCAATCCCTGTTTACAGAATTGGCTAATATTTGGTTAAAATTTGCCCAGTGCTTAATTAATAGAGTGCTCACTATTGTAACTTAGATTTCATGCAAATAGGAAGCAGTAACTTTGGTATTTAGTTTGTCTGAAATTTGGGAACAGAGTAGATGGAGAAGAACAACTGGAAATAGAATGTTTATTTAAAAATACCAACAAAGACCTAAATAAAGGTTGCAGAATTGTTGCTGTAGGCAAAGGCCACAGGAGCTCATTGATATATATTCCATGAATGCAATGGTAATAGTATTCCATCATTCATTCTGACTGGAGTAAGTCTTTCTGTGTGCTTTGAAATACCTTTTATCAAAAATATGGCAATGTTTGAGGATCAACTGTTTTATTTATTCCTACTTTTTAATTGTAATAATTACAGTGAAGTTGTCATGGCTATGAAACAGGCTATGAAATACACCTGCAAGTTCTAATATGCTTTTAGGACTTTTTGATGGAAGGGTGTTGAAGAGAAGTTCTTTCTTGCTGACTGACTTTCTCAGAAGATTAGTTTTATGAGAGATGGAGTCTCACTGTACACTGGTAGCTTAATGTGATCACAAGACATTGGCATATTAACAGGCATGTTTGTCTTCGTGAAGTGAGTCTTTTTGCTGTTGACTTAAACAAGATTTTTCTGGAGAGGAAGTTAGCTGAGGACAATAAAAGTGAAAATTTCAGAAAGAAGTTAGTTTCACATCTGATTTCTGCAAAAATTGATGATTCTGTGCAAAATGAATGTAGATCAAAACCAGAACACTGAAAGCTGTGAGCCTGGGAGTGGTCCTTTGCCATGTCAGTAAAAATGACTTGAGAGAAAAACAATTTTCTGGAGTGCTAAGGCCCAGCTATGTTGGATAGAAAATGCCACAACTATCCCACTTTTGTGTTCAATTGCTTGGGAAAAAATAAAGGTCAGAAATTTTGGAAATAGAGTGCCAGTAACATTTTCATATGGTTCTGATTATAGTCTCAATTTGTAGGACACAATAGTCCACAATAATGTAGCAGTTGAAGAGTTTACTTCTCTTCCTCCTTTTCTCTCAGTTTTCCTAAGTATTACATTATTTTGCTCATTTTTATTAGCCAAGAAAAATTCCAAACTTTCATACAAGATGCAAATACTGTGATGTGGCTGTCTGGTTGCATTTTTATCAGCTTTCAAGTCTCCACGGGAAAAGGTCTTGAATAATTTTGAGAAGAATAAAAGACATTCTGTGTTGCATTTTTGACCAGCCTCAGAAATGTAAGCTGTTGGCTAAAAGGTTTAAGTAGGAAAACAGTCATCTGTCTGCTCTTTTCTGTATCTTGTTAAAGTCTAAGCTGCTTAAACGGGGAAGCAGGCATGAAACAGTTAACCAAAGCACAGTTGAAGCCCTTCAAAGAACCTCTGGGTTTGCTCTCAGGTTTGCTCTAGGCCATGATTTTCACAACTAAGGTGTTCTATTGGCTCTTCTGAATGTGTGTGTTAATAAAACCATGGAGGTTTTGTTGCCTCATTCCCAGGTATTTTGTTCCCAGGTGGTTTATACCAAGTGGATACTCTAGTTTTAGAGCACCTAGTGGTTCTACAGGGACTAATTATAGGCCAATGTAAGTTTTTCCCCCCAGTCCATTGTTGCTGCCAGTATATTGATATTAGCTGTATCCATAATTGAATTTAGCAATATTTCCTGTAGTTAAATGCTAGCATTGAGGTTCATTGGTTGTTCTTTTGTTTTGATTCTTCTGAATAAAATTGATGGGGCAGAGACAAGCCTAGTCTGTAAATCAGAACTATTAAAGTTTTTTAAATCTTGGGGAATTGAGTAGCCTGTACTATGTGGCCACCAGTAGCCAGTGAGGCTGGGTGTGCAAGTAAATCTGCACAGTTTGGTTTCTCAGTTCTGATAACTAGTCTTGTTGTTCTGGTAGGATGGTCTTTTAAGTGCTGCACAAATACATATTTTCGATTTAGCAAAAGATAGTCCCAATCTAGTCACCAGTAATTTCTTGAAAGTATTCAGGGATTAGGGGTCCCTGAATATTAGAAGAGAATACTGGTCCCTGTTGGTTACACACTGGGTAGAGTAGAAGAAAGAAGAATAAGCTCCAAGGTTTTCACTGAGTCTTGAAGGGTTCTTCACTAAGACCTGTGTTATTGCAGCTTTCATGATTTGTCTGGAAAGGAGGTGGATGATGAAGTTTCAACTTCAATGGAAAAGCCAGTTAACAGAGGGACAAGGTGTATAAGGGTGAAGTGTATGGGTGATGAGATGGCAGATGAAATACAGTGTAGATAGATGGAGGGTAATGCACAGAAAATGCATGTTATGGGTGATGGGCTCTGGGCTGATCATAGTCACTGAAGAATGCAATTTTGAGACTATAATAGAGAATTCTGTAAAACTGTCAGCCCAGTGTGTGGTCTCACGGGCAAGAAAACAAAACAGTTGCCTCAATTTCAATTGTGTTATTCTGAACACTTAAAATGTGGCATCATTCTGCAACTCCAAATATGTAGTGCAAACAACATCTTGAAAACTATATTCAGGTCTGGGTGTGGTTTGGTTTTATTTTTAAGGTAAAGCTTTAAGAAACACATACAGTTACCATACAACTATTGATAATGGCCCATTTGAGGAGAGAGGGCTTAGGTTTAGGGGGATTTTTTGGTTGTTTGGTTTATTTTTTAATACTGTGGCACTCTGAAGGAAATATGGGGTAGCTTTCATCTTTCAGCTTGTCCCAGGTATTGTGTCTCTTCATAAGCTCTATTATCATAAACTCTCTATGTCTTGTTTTGCTCAGAAATACGGAATTTAATGCTTCTTGTTCTGTGGTCCTGCAAATTAAAATACTCACTGAAGTCTAACTTTGCAACTTTCCTTAAGGAAGAAGAATCAGACAATGAAGAAAATTATATTGACCTGAATGTTCTAAAGGCACAAACATACAGATCAGTAAGTTGTTACCCATCAGTCCTCTCTTGAAAGGTTTTTACATCTGTAGCAGCAATTTGTTTCTGTTGATTTAAATCTGAAAATCCCTGTGTAGTCTAAACTTGAAAAAATATTCCAACTGAAATGAATCAGCTTATTTTAAAGGAACCATGTGCACCTAGTTTTTAAACTGAAATCACTGAAGGACTGCTAGACACATTTGCAAGAAATTTTTTGCAGAAACTTCTAGGGAAACATGATATTAGTTTCTTGAATGTATTTTAATCTCACAGACACATGCAAACACCATTTCTGAAATGTATTGTAATTTCTTATTATATACATTTAATTCTTTTCAATTTTAAGTATGATGTGAAGATATATGTTTTAATTTCTAACCTTTATGAATTCAAAGAAAGCCATTAAAGAAATCTGTTATGTCTGTAGTCTAGATAATTCTTGATATAAATATTTTTCTAAATATGAATTATAACGATTTCTAACAGTTGTCACTGTGCATAACAATGATATTTCCTATATAAACTGTGATTTTTACACAGGACATGAATGAAACTGCGAAGCAAGAAGAGATTTTACAGTCCACGACAGACGCAGCAGAGTGGAATCTGGAAGTGGAACGTGTGCTTCCGCAGCTGAAAGTTACAGTCAGGACCGACAACAAGGTACCTGAGAATGGATTTGTGTGTCTACACACGGTGATTAAAATGTTATTTCAGTCAGTGTTGTTTACTTTCCATTTTGTCTTTTGTCATGCCAAGACTTGTGAATAAATGGGCTCTCCAGTGCTGTCTTGTCTGAACCTTAGCCACTTACTTTGACCGTAGAAGCAATAATTTTCAGTAGGGTGTTTTTTCAATATTATATAATATTTTTTTCTGCCACTTACAGAGCACCTTATTTCTGTATATTTACTTCCATATATTTATTTCTGTATATTTGCTCAGTGGAAACTTCTTCAAATCTTTGACATTTCCAATGTATTCACAATTCTGAAAAATTATACCCTCAGTTTACCAACTATTAAAACATTGTCCTGGAAGAGAGTTGATGAACTTCTTTCCACTGTTCCATTTTTCTGCCACATGAAAGGTTGATTGTATGGAATTCATTTTTCTGAACTTTACACGACAGTAAAGTTGGTCTTTACCTCTAATCTGGTCATTATGTGCTTTCCTTATGTTTAGCAAAAAGAAATTTTTCAACAGATTTTGCTTACCATATCCAGATAACTATCTCAAGGAGAAATTCATCATGTGTATATACCATATGTATATTCATCATGAGTATTTCTCTCCAAAATCTATGTCAAGTAGTCTGGAATGAGCAGCTTAGAAGTAGACATCTACCTTTGGCAAAACCAAACCTAGGACCTATTCCTGGCATTGCCACAAGGATTCTTTCTAGGAGCTTGGGTAGCTCACACAGATCAGTGCAGTGTTGAAATCGTTCATTTGTAGTGACCCAGCTACTTGGGGTGTTGGAGCAATCTGCAGCAGTGATATATCAGTACAATACATATACATGAATACAATGAAAGATAATTATCTTGCCAAAAATAGGGGGAGCTCTCAAGTGTCTGCTAAACTGCTTGCCTGTCTTACACTGTCCTGCATTCTTCTATGTGAAGAATTGCCTGGTTCAAACAATTTTTCTGTGATCGTCAGCAAGCCCATCTGTTGCAGAGAACATGATGCTTGATTCTCACAGTAAGGAATTAAAACTTAATAAAGACATACATGAAAAATTAAAGCCACTGTAGGATCTAAGGTTTACTATCTTCCAGCTTAATGTACCATCTCTTGGCCATAAGGAATACGTCAAAATGAACATGAAGAGAGGATTATTCTTTCCCTAGCTTCTGTGCTTTCATGCTTTCAGAAATAGCTGGACAGAAGTGTTTGGTGTTTTTCCATTCTACAAGAAAAGCATCATATTCTGTTTCCTAAGTTGTGCATTTAAAAATAGTACCAGGAGTGTGTTAATGGTTTAATCAATGACATTAGAAACTAGAACTTATATGTAAAGTCATGTGACAATTCACAGCACCTTTTCTCATCCCCCATCCCTGAGTCCATGTATGTTTCCTAAGATCTAGAAGGTGGAAGTAATTTTCCCTCTTTTAATTGTGTCCTATTATCAAAACCCAGTTTAGGTATTTCTGCCTCTTTCATTTCTTTCCATTCTTCTCCTGGTAACAGTAAGGGCTAAAATAGAAAGGGAAGAACTGATAGTCTGGAACTGTTGGATTTGGACATCTGAAGCATTAATTTTGTCTGTGAATAAGTTGAGCTAGTGCAGCTACATTCAATATTTTCAGTATTCGTGTCCAGAATGTTTTCCAGCAGAAATAGTCCCATGAAGATCAGACTCTCAAAAGCAGAGCTGCTATGGTGTCAGTGAGGATGTCAGTGTTTGTTTATTGATCTCAGTGTCACGTGACATTTAGGAGATTTACAGATTGTGTCACATTGAGCAAGTGCCTCTGGCTATGAACAAAGCAGTGGCAGGATGATATGTTGTAATAAATAAATAAAAGAGAACTGACCCTGCTTTGCATACCTGCCTTTGTTTAGTAACCAGAGGAGGATAAAAGTTGTACTTTCCTGTGTTTTAATTTGTGACATCTTTTTTAGGATTGGAGGATTCATGTAGATCAAATGCACCAGCATAAGGATGGAATTGATTCTTCTTTGAAAGAAACTAGGGTATGTCTTGTATGTACAGATTATTTCACTGATCTGTCAGCATTTTTATTTTCTCTTTTATTTGATATACATTAAGAACTAAACTGATTTCTTTTTTTCTTCATTTTATTTATGCTATTGCTGTAAAATGAAAAAGGGAAAGATATGATAATGATGATTAAGGACAGTGTGACTGGCAAAATACCTTGTGGGAAAGAGTTGTATGTGTGAGGATTAACAGGGATATCAGGATTCAGTAATGTATGCATTACCATAAGTACATGGTGACTGCAGAAGCATAGAATAATAGAATCTGAAAATAAGTACTGGTACAAAAACCAAAATACTCTGAAGTACTGTTGCTGGAAGTAGCATACTGACATTGATATTTGTGATGGAAGCAGTAAAGCTTGAAATATGTGTTTTGGAGGTGGGCAAACCAGAACACATTGGGAATAATTTTTTGTTGGCTAAACACAGCATTTCTGTACTATTTTTCTCTCTCACTGTAGGCTTCCATATCCTTTCTTAACTACAGCACCATTTCAATACTCTTTGTGTACTGTCTGTATACTGTCAACCCACAGAATGTGATTTTCTAGGGTTACCTTGACAAACTCCATAATGAGATCAGCAGAACATTGGAAAAGATCAATAGCAGGGAAAAGTACATCAACAATCAGTTGGAGCACTTGGTTCAAGAATACCGTTCAGCCCAAGCCTTGCTGAGTGAGGTATTGCTGGTCTTTTGTTGTTGCCTTCTCTAGTATTAAGTTGCTATTAAGTGAGGGTTAGAGGCCAAGAAGAAGTGGAGTGAGTATCTATGAATTTTGCTGTTGGATATAAAGCAGGGGACATGCTGATTGGTTGTAAAATTATATTTTTCCTAAGCTAAACTAGCAATTTTTATTCAACTGTTCTAAAAGGCAAAGTATTATCAAAGTATCATCTAAATCTGTTCCCAGTCTTGAGCAGCTAGTAAATTGCTAGTTCTGTGTTCCCTGTGCAGTTCACACATCTGTCAGGACTGGAGAAGCTACAGTCTCAGTCCAACATCCATCTCTTAGACTAAGTACTTGTGCTAATGTGCACAAAGCACTCTGATTGCTTATTTGCTTTGTTTAGTTTTTATGCCAATAGTGTTGTCTGAGAAGCTTTTTGATACCCTAGTTAGGAGGCCTGTTTAAGCTGCCTGTTGGCAAGCCCTCCTGTTTGTGACCATGAGGACAACAAGATTTACAGGATTTGACGTCTGTGCTTCTGTTTGCCTTGCTGTTAAACTTTTAAATATCTTCAAGATAGTAATTTACTGTTGACAAAGTACTATTCTGGGCTCTGGAATTCAGTTCTGTTGTGTTCTGGCAAATTTTCTTTGTTTATTTCCTCATGTCAAAGATTAGAAAACATACTCCTTATCTGGTGTGTATCTGGGCAATTACAATTTTGAAAACTGCTTTTAAGTTTTGAATGATAGTCATTACAGGAGCCGATGTTTCAAGCCTGTCCTCATTTGTAAATGTCATTGGGACTTTGTGGGAGAGTTTCTGGAATTGGAACATGTGAGAGCAAGTTTTGGTGTTTTCTCTGAGCTATCTGCATATATCTCTTCAACTATGTCATTATAGCAAGAACCATGTTTCTTTCCAGGCTAAAGAGAAGTACCAGGAGGGAAGTGGAGGAGTAACTGAAAGGAGCAGAGTGCTTTCTGAGGTAAAACATATCTTATTTTAAAACAATCTTCAGAGAGTTGGCATTTAGTGTTTGGAGTTTAATGAAACCAGTTCCTTCTGATTTGTGCTCATGTTAAAGATTAATGTTTGTTAAGGAGAAATGATCTAGTCCAGTCTCTAAATTTTAAACCCAGGCTGCCGCTGATTTTTAACTCCTGAATTGTGAGCTCAGTAAATGTTCTGTATTTTATAACCTATGTCCTAGAATTATTCAGGAGTAATAAGTCATATCCATAAATTCTTTGGAAGAAGAAAAGCTTAACTGTTATTTTTAGTTCAAATTAACAATTTCAAATTTTCATCTTCCAGGCACTTAAAAGCTGTATTTGGCTAAATAGTAACTGTTTCCATACATAAAATTATACCCAAATCTGTTTTTCTGTTGTGGGTTTTTTTTGCCTTTAAATCAGTGCTCTGACAAATTCAAAGAAAAATCTCCAAACTCCTAACTGCCTCCACAAGTTGAATGTTTCATGACATGTCATGTAGAATTATGGCCTAATTTCCAAATACTTCAACCCTTTGTCCAATTCTGAAATTATTTTTTTTAATGGCTCTGTTTGGGTTTCAGCAACCCACTTTATTTATTAAACAATAAAGTCTCTGGAATAAGTAACATAAAATAGATTACACATTAAGAATGTGCTGGAAATTGTGGAACAAGTTTGAGCTGTTTTAGGATAGAATAATTCAGTTGGAAGGGACCTACAATGATCACCTAGTCCAACTGCAGTAGGTAATACAGCAGTTTAATGGGAGTTTTCCAGGAAAGATTTCTGAGCATATGAATTCTGCAGAATTAGAGCTGCTTTCTATCTCACTCTCAAGGAAGTAGGTTTGAAAAAAATGTATTTTACGTTGCCTTGAGATTTATAATGTGTTTGTGCTTTGGAAGCTGATAGACTGATTAGTGATGATGAATATATTAGTGGTTGGCATCCTTCAAAGTATGTAGATGCAGTGGTGCATATCTGAGATAAACTAGACACGTTGGATGTTCCTGCTGATTTGCCTTCAGTGCAATCAAACCTCAGCCCGCTTGGTGATACCATTACCACTGCAGGTGTGCAGTAATGGTTCTTTTTGGTTACTGAAAAGGCTTATTGAAGCCCTAATAAAGGGGTGCTTTTAAATTATAGACAAAAATATTGAATTATTACCTTGACTGTACCATAGAATGATGGATTTGGTTTTTCTTCGTTGTCTACAAAGGCACACTGGGCAATAGACAGTCAGTGCTGAAATGCATTTTTATTCTTCATACATGCACTTTACATACCTGTACCTGTGCCAGCAGGCTTGACTGCTGCACCTTCTTGTGCTGCAGTGCTGCTTCTGAGGTTTCCACTGTAACATGCTGAAGTCCTGACACTTCCAGAGGGGCAGTGGGCATGGCTATTTGGTGAATCTTAGTCTGCAAGGATATGGATTCCTATCTTCTTCCATCCAGCATCACACTGAGACACTTACATTTTTGTTTTCATTTGGGATGTACAGACTCTCAGTAACACCATGCTGTTTGCGTAACTTGCTACTCTTTTTGCTGTAATTTTTTACAACATTAATGTAGGTAAAGTTAAATTAAAATTTTCTGAATGTTTGGAAAAAATTTTTCCTCTGTATTCAATAAAAAAGATGGATTATTTAATTTTTTTTAACTAATGCAGTTATTCAGCAGAGACTTTTTTTTTTAACTTGACATTCATCTGGTTTAATTAAGAAAAAATATCTATTTTAAGATCACAGAAGTATTAGAGAAAGTAAAGCAAGAAACAGAAGAGAAAGGAAGCAGTATGACTGATGGTGGTAAGTATGTTTTTGCTTCAAACTAAACACTTTTTTTCTTAGTGACAGGTATATAATTTGTACTTGATTAAAGAAAAATAAAACAAGAGCAATTACAAGGAGCAGTATGATGCAGCAGCAGCATAATAGTGAGGGATTAGAAAACAAAGTGTGGAGCACAAATTATTTAATAGCTTTTCACAGGTAAGATGACCCTCTATTGAAGTTGTCTTCTGTTCTACCAAACCTCAAGACAGGTATGGGGATGAGGCTTTCAACTGAGCAAAACACATAATTGAAAAACCTGTCTTAATGTTCATGCAAATCTTTTTGAAGATCTTAGATGTCAAGAAAAGAGCAAAATTATCATTGCCTATTTCTGTCTTTACAATTTTTGCATATTAAAAACGATGTATCAGTACAATCATGTCTTTAGAGTAGAACGACCTTTTGTTCATTCAGCTCTTCAATTTTAAGGAGTGAAGTATAGAAAACAATGCTTTTGTGTTAAGCAGCTGTCAAGAGTTGCACTGTTTGTCTTTTTTTTTGAACAGCTCCTCTAGTGAAGATTAAACAGGCCTTAACAAAATTGAAGCAAGAAACCACTCAGATGGACATACAGATTGGTGTCATGGAACACACATTACTCCAGTCAAAGCTGAAAGAGAAGTCCAATATGACTAGAGATATGCATGCAACAATGATTCCAGAAGCCACAGTAGGTGCCTATTAAAATTATTTGGACCTGACTTGGTTTGCCCAAAATACAGTTTTCTACCATTTGCTTTTTTGTGAGTTCAGAGGTTTCCTTTTTGTTGGGAGAGGGGAATTATGTTTTTTCTTGTTCCTTTTTAACAAGATGCTTGTCATGCACTTTTTTAAGAAGTAACATTCACACTTTGGACTCAACATGGAGCCATGTTTAGTTTTGTGCTGTAAAGATTTACTGCAGATCTCTTCCAAATATACAAATAAATTCTTATTAATGAAGATGTCTCTACTTCATTAGAGAATGTTACATAGTGTGGAAGTCTGTAGAGTGATACTGACAGCCTGCAATCTTGATACTCTACAGTGCTGAAAGGAAGTTACTTGAAAGGAATGTAAAATGTCTATTATTGCCATTTACATAGATTTAGTATAAAGTATTTAATTGATGAAATTGAAATAATACAGCGTTACCTTTTCTAAAAGGCTGGGTCAAAACTGATATCAGCTGCAACGCTGCCTTTATCAGCAGCAATGATATCAAAATCTATTTAAGACCAAAGAAGATGGAAAGTACTGTTTGGAAATTACTGTGGCTTTCTAATTTTTTTCCATGTGTCATCACTGTTTCAGAGTCACTTTATATTAGCATTGGGTCAAATGCTGCTTTCATTTATAGTACGTAGCAGAGCTCCGTGGACATAATTTGGATTATTCTTGTTTTCTGTTCTTTTGTCAGAACACCTAATTTTGAACTCTGGGAAGGAAAAATGTTGCCAAATCTAGTTGAGTAATATGGAATGAGAAGAAAAATGTAGGAGGAAGGGGTTGGAAATGTTATGGCAACAGGGGAGCTCACTTTGTCTTAGTAAATGTGTCGGCAGGGAGTGATTCCAGATGTTATTGGTAATGAAGGAGCATGGAACAAAGAAATAATCTTATTAAAGTACTACTACATCCTTTTGGTTCCACTTGTTCATAAGCCATGGACAATATTGGTGCAATTCCAGTGATATTAAAATCCTCCCCTTACTATCATAGGCAATTCCCTTCATCTTACAATCAATTTCTCTCACTTAAAGGTGAGCAGTATTTTGTAGAATCAGTGGATCAGTTCTGTATCTGAAAGTCAAGATACTTGACACAGTCAGTACCATGAGCCAGTTCAAGTTTGTTGTGCTTGAGTATTTCATTTACCAAAAAGAAAAAGCCCTAAACCCATTAGATTTTAATAAGTGAAAAGCTGTATGTAAATGTCAGCTATTATAATTTACCTTTGCAAGCAACTGCTGAAAATCTCCATGAATCACGTTGGAAATCGGTTTCCAACTCTTTTTGCTGCCTACCTATATCCTCCCACATTCAGCTGAAATTAGAAAAGTTATTATTCATATTCCCTTTGTTAGGTGGTGTTGCTACTGTGAATTTACTTTTAGCAGTGGGGCTAGTTAAATTTAAGCTAAAGCAACCCCCTTCTGCATGGCCCGCAAAGCAGCTCTCTGATGCTTTGGGATTTCAAATGTTGTGCTGTAGAAGTGCTGTTTATGTAAATACTTTCCAAAAAAACCTCCTCCTTCATGCTAATATAGCAAACACAATTAATGAAAACCCTTCCCTTATGGACTGAGCACTCTATTAGAAGTGAATCTGTTGAGACAAGCATGGCCAAAAACCCTCTAATGTGACAGAAAAATCTCCGGAAGAAAAGCTAGCCGCCTTTATGCCACGGTAATTCTAAAATAGCATGCTAATTATCTGTAATTGATCTACATTATTTTTAATGGTACTGTCTGAAACTGTGTTAATCTAAGTAGGACACTTCTGTTATTGTCTCAGGAGTGATACATGGCCTTTACTTGTCATCTGACAAAGAGTGGCATTTGTCCCTTTAGACAGTAAAACCACTTGATCCTGCTTTGAAAACAGTCTTACTGATCTGGCAAGTGGCCACTCCACCTTCCTTAAAAGCATGAGAAGAGCAGTGAGGCCTGTCACGAGCAGCCTGAAAGGCCCTTCTAAAAAAGCAATGATCTGTGTAATTACTCCACTGCTGAATCAATGCAGGAAGCAGAAGCCACATGAAAATTAAATCACTTGATTCACATTACTTCCTACATTGCTCATTATCTAATGCAGTGTCAAAACTGAAGAGCAACAAAATAAGGTGTCCCTAAGTTAGTAGGATGCATTTGAAGCAGCGCTATAAAAGAGTCTCTCTTCTGAAGAATATTTAGGGCAGAAGGACTGTTTGTAAGAGTTTACTTTTATATACAGCTCTCCTCTTCCAAGGTCTCTTAACATTTTCAGCCCTCTGAAACACATCAGCATGGAGGCATGGTGTCACTGTCACATGTCATCTAGAAGCCAAAGAGAAGCCAGCTGTAGACAGATCCAGAAGTCATGCAGAGGGACAAAAAAGGAGCTTCATTTGCTAACTGGTCAGAGAAGCCATGGGTTTTGTCCTTGCCATGAGGACTGCAATAGTTCCGTCTTGTACGTGGCCCCAGGAAAAGCTGACACTTGGCTCTTAGAAATGAGTTTTGAGGAAGGCTCATCAGTAGCCAGCTCAACTCTCTTGCATGTACCCTCCAAAGCTCCAGGACAGGAACACTAGCAGCATATTATTTCTCAGAGTTTCTGCAGCTTTGACATCCCTCTGAACCTCATAATATGACTCAATATCTTATTTACCTGAGCTGTCTTTTGTCTAGGCTAGGATGTAAGTGCACTGCTGGAAACTGGAAATAGACTTTTAGTGCATGGTACCCTATTAGAGGTGCTGTTTACAGGCCATTTAGGATGTCTGAGAGTGATGTTAATGTATTACCATCTTACTTTAATAAATGTAGTATCCCAC
The DNA here is from genome assembly GCF_036250125.1 of Pseudopipra pipra. Lineage (NCBI taxonomy): Eukaryota > Metazoa > Chordata > Aves > Passeriformes > Pipridae > Pseudopipra > Pseudopipra pipra. The sequence goes on from NC_087550.1 coordinate 18,485,069, forward strand.
TCCCCATTCTCTTGTAATGTCAGCAGATAGCATAAATTGCTGAATATTATGTGCTGTGCTGGTGGAAAATGCGAAGGGCTGGATTTTTACCTCTTAATCCAATTCTCTCATAGAGGACCTTGGTGTTGGTGACGCAATATTGAAATTGCAAGAGTTTAATAGTGGTTTTCAGTCTTATGCTGAGAATTCAGGGTTTCAGCAATGAGACAAGTTAATCACTTGAACTTGCACCAGGAAGTGCTGTTCAGGAAGGTAAATGAGAAGTTCACGTGACTTTGATAAACCACTCCCAAGTTAGAAACAACTCCCAGATCTGGTCAAAATATTCTCACTCCTGTCTGCTGGTGGCGTTAAAGGCCTTCCCCTCTTCCCCCACCCGAAAGAGAGAAACGTCAGGGAAAATTCTTCCTTGAAAAGGAAAACAAATGTCCACCTACTATTAAACTTTGCCCCTTTTTTTGAGTTACATCTCTACTGTGAGCTACGACATACAAAAAAAATCCCTGTATTGCTAATTGTAAGTTACAATAAGAGCAATTAAGTCATCTCTGCATGACCTATAAAAAAGACTAGGCATAAATGAAGAGCCTGTATGTGAATGTTTCCAGCTTCTGCGCTCTTTGAATTTTTGCATCCCAATTTTGCAGCCTGGGCTTCTCTCCAAGTTTGACAAATGTTAATTAAAAAAAGAAGGCATTGGTGTGATGCTGTGTCTTGTCACGCTGGCTCTCTTCCCGCTCACGGAATGTCAATGCTGCACTGTGCCTCCCCAGGCAGCTGCACGTGCGTGCGCACACTCCCGCCTCCCCTTTGGCTGGGACAGGCAGAGACCTCGGCGGCATAACAACATGCCCGTGAAAAACCCCGTCCTAGTTCCTGCAGCGTCACCGCTTTCCACTTGCTTGTTGATGAGTTAATGTTTAAGGAAATGGTCGGGTGGTTGCCGACAAAGGCTTGCAATAAAACTTGGGAAAAGTTCATCGGCACCTGTGAGGCTGAGTAAACAGTGGATATGAGCGCTGGCTGTTTTGCATCTCTACTGTTCCACGGAAGGCTCTGAGATAGCAAAGGTTATTTTCGCCTGCCATTTCCTCCTTCCGAGGTATTTCTTCATTCAGCAAATGCCATTACCGGGGCTTTCTCTGGTATTAGCTAATGCTTAGCTATTGCTCCAGGGCTTGGTGTTGCTGGAAATGTCTGTCTTTCAGCCCTACCATTTTGCAATGATTCCCACGCAACACTGAGCAGGGTTGAGAGCTTTTCATTAAGAGAAGTAACAATTTGAATAATGCTAGTCTTTCACTTACAGCCTAGTTTTGCTCTGTTCTTTTTCATTCCTGGTCTTAGTAATTAAGAATGGTTGTGTCTCAGTACTCCCAGAAGTGGCTGAGACCTGCCAGTTCACTCACGTCTTAGCTACCTGTTGTAAAAATCAACAAAGGTGACTATTCTAAGGTCAGAAGGAGAGAGTAATTATTTCTAATAATATTCCTCTTGATGACTCACTAATTGCAATTGTTCGTTCAAACATATTTTCCTGTTTCTGTGGCTTTCAATACTTCAAATAGCATCTTAGTGTTATTCAGTAGTAACACAAAGAATTAAACTGGCATCCCTGGGATCAAAAGTTTCCCATCCCTCCTTTAGTTTTAGGGCAGAAGTTTCTTGTTTTGTCTTGGTAGAGGGGCTACTGTAAGTTTTTAGAGAGTTCTCTCTATTCTTCTCTCGGTATTGCTGGCCCATGAGCATTTTATCTCTTTTCAAAGAATCCATTTGGGAAAGAATACAAGCCAGTAGTCAGATCAAGGGAGACAGGCTGTTTGTGAAATTTTTCTGGAAACTAGAGCCAAAAAACGGTGCAGAAGGTTTCAAGAGGTTTGTCAGCATCTGTAGATCATTGTGTCCATTGTTACAGGAAGTGCACAAGTTCCTAGTATGATGGCAGGAAGGATTTCTGCTGTGTTTGACAAATGCTATCTAACAACAGTAAAAACAATGAAAACTCTGTGATCTTAAAGAGTGTCACTGATTGATTTTGTACTGATCTGTCCAGCAGCCATTTCATTACAGCCTTCTGTGGAGTGCCCATATTATAAGCTCTAGTAAAACATTCTTGAAGATTTTCATCATCTTCAGCTACATCAACAATAAAGAATAAAAAGTATTGTTCTGAGAAGACTTTTCTTGGGGCAGAAAGGTGTGTTCTAGGTGTGGCAGGTTTGGAGGTTTTTTGCTATAAGTACTCTAGGACACTGACTTTTCTGTTTGAATAAGAGAATACTTAATACTATGTTTGGGTTTGGGAGAACTCTGCTGAAAAAAGAAATGCATGTAATTGTGTTAGAGAAGATAAAAGTTATTGAAAGTCAGTTCAATTTTCTCTCACTTGTGAACAGGATTGATACACAGGTAACAAATTCAAATGGATAGAATAAAAAAGCTTCCTTTAAAAGGTCTTCCATATTATCTTTTCTTCAGTATAGAAAACATGCCTTCACTTAGTTACATTCCATTAGTTGCTTCTAGTTACTCTTCATCCCTCGGAGGTGAAGAGTGTGCTCCTCTGTGATGGTGTTTCTTGCCAATAATTGGAAGTTTGACAACATGACCTGAATATAACCAATGCTGTCAGTCTGTCTGAGCTTCTGCTAACCTGGGTGGAACTCACGTGGGGTGTCTCTGTAGCGTGCCATGTGTAAGCAGCCACTGCTGACATCGATTCAGTGTGGGTGTTAAAAGGAGATGAGAAGCAGGAAGATGCCCCTGCCTATCCTGCCACAGAAACCTCAGCTTCTCTACAGAGTATTTACAAAAACTCTGTAGAAGGCTGGTCAGACTGCATTTGCTATTACAGCAACATACAGCAGGAGGGTGAACACCATGGTGTTTGTCACTCTTCTGCTAAAAGCAGCTAATCAAAACTCAGTATCTCATCGATTGCTCTAATTGAGGGGAGGAGAAAGTGGTGATGAAGCCAGGTGGTAACTTCTGTGCCCAGACAAAAAGCAGAAAATAAAACACAGAAGCTGCTCACAAATTGAAGTATTCTCTGGGTAGGCTTGCTCTCTTGGCTTGTTCTTGGGGTCAGGCTAAATGTTGTTCTGAGTCTGGATTGGCTTTCCTACCTCACTTGTGTTTTTTAGATCTTCACCACCTCTCTCTTCGTATGCCTAAAGCCTCAGAACTCTGGATGGATCTGCTTATCTCTTTGTCTGGAGGACAGACAGTTTTATGTTGCATCTTTCAAAACTGCTTATATTTCAACCACCTACTTCTGCAAAAGTCTTCCTTTTTGTCTGCACCGTGAAGAGCTGTACTGATAACCCAGAGTTTCAAAGCAGCTTAACTTGACCTTTATCAGCATGAGGTTTGGCTAGGAGGGAAACTTTCATTTGTGAAAAAAGTTGTTTTGTCTAGTGGTGGAAGGAAAGGAGAAACACAAGAAGATATGGCCACAGAATGTAGTCTTTAGAAAGCTGTAATGTTCCCTGCAGAACTCAGATTTTTTTCCTGTGGCCTCATACTCTGGGGTGTTTCTGAACACCCAAATTTGCCATTCCTGACTTTAGCAGAGCGACAGCAATAAAAAGCTTCAATTTAGCAATGAAAAGGACCCATGGCATACAGAAAGATCTGTCACTGCACAACAGAAACTGAGTCTGCATCTGAGATGAACCGTGGCATTTATTTTGTAGTTACTCAGAATACAAAATACCAGTTTATCAGTGAGGGACCTTCTGACAAGCAGAAGATAAAGCTTTACTGTGATGAAGAAAACACAACCATGGTAAAGGGTTAGGCAGTCTTTTTATAACACTATTCTATATTTCATCCCAGAAAATGCTAGTACCTCCTTTTCACTGTGGCTTAAGTGTGGTGGCTCCATTATAGAGATCCTGATCTTTAAACCATGCTTTGGCAAATGTATCCTTTGTGGCACTTGTATGATGGATTCTGCTTTACTCAGTGCCATGATTGTTTACAACACACCACAGTCTTCGTGAAGAGACATTTATTGCAGACAATGGTGCCAGTGCTGATCTGTTCTTATTGGCCATTTGAAAACAAAAGCCAGACAAAAAGGCATCTGTTTCAGCGGCTGGGCAGGTTAGTACTGGAAGTCACTTCTTGGTGCTTTTCACCCTATGTTGGAATACAACTGCCAGCACTCGGGGCCCCCTTTCATTCAGGTCCACCTCCCTAGAAGAGCTGCTGTGGACTCTCTTTGAGGCTAATTCTAGCACTGACCTGCCTTTCCCAAGCTGTTCAGGCAAATTTTCACACTTAGTCATTGGAGCCCTACAAATGGTGTATACAGTTAAAACAGCCAAGAGTGTCAAAATGAGTCATGTTTTCAAGTGACAATTGCTATTCTGAGTGACTGTTTTGCATTACTCTTACCAGGATATCCAGAAACCAGCAGTGTTTAAGATTTCTTCGCTTATGTCCGTTCCCACCACATGACCAGCGTGGGCAGTTACGTCACTAGAATCGCTGAGCCACACCTTGCTCTTACCCAGAAATCATACTCTTGGGCATACACGTCACCTCGTGAAGAGGGAGTGACTGTGGGTATCTATGAAAAGTTTCAGGCACAGAAGGGCATTGCTTTCAGTGGCCAGCCTGACTTGCAGACAGTACACCCAGTGCCTCGGCCTTGGAGAGAGCTGAAAGTGGAACTGAGACCCTACAGGCATCTGCAACAGTCCCAGCCTGCAGAGGGAAGAAAGGCAAGGGTAAGGCCATGGTAGTTGTGATCGCTTCCATGGACAGACTCAGAAGACAAAAGCTGGTGAACATGAGGAAACAATTGGATGTGCCCATGCAGAGAAACAATCCCAGAAAAGAAATGGTAAGGCTGCAGCATGGGGAAAGTCATCATTATCTGGAGGAGGCTCTTTCTGTGATGCAAAGGGGCAGAAGGGAGCTGCAGTTGCAGAGAAAGCCAGCAAGGAAGCAAAAACATTGGAGCAAGTCTATTTGCTATGAGAGTGACCAGCAAGAGAAGAGCACACCTGATAGGAAAAATATGCAGCTTGCTTACAGGAAGAGGTAAAAAAGTGCTATTGAGAGTGGGGAGGACAGACTGATAAGAAACTGGAGTTCACTACAGCCTTAATATAAACTAACATAAGTCACAGGACATTTCCACCAGCCTATGTGCACATACGAACAAACCAACCAACCTGTTTACCTAGACCTACTTTTGGTGTCCAAAAGCCTCAAGAAGAAATGAAAGGAAATAAGGAGAGGAGAAAAAACAGGGGAGCCAAAAGGTGAGGTGAGGACAGAGTCTAAGCCACTTCAGAAACAGATACACAAGCAAAGGAAATATAAACGGAAGGAGGAGAGGAAGGGGGGAGGAGCAGAAAGGCAGAGGCCAGTGAGCTGAGAGTGCAGGAATAGTGCTGGTTTTCACATAGACCTCCTTTGTTAGTAGCTCTTCAGTTCTGGTCTCTGAATAGCTGGAAGTGTTCCCACTGTTAGGCAGGGAGATATTACATTATCTGCTGCAGCCACAAAGAAACAGTTAAGCGCAGTGTAAACTCTTGCAGGAATACAAGCAAGGGCCTACTTGTAACAGCTACAAGCTTTGTTTGCCTACAGCCTTGAGGAGAAAGGGTACAAAAATTCTTAGAGTAACCCTTTCCAGGGCACTATGTTTTGCCTCTTGCTTTTTTTTTTCCTTCTCTTTGGAGATGAGCTGCATTTAACTGCTGTTAGTTGGTAGATAAACAGGATTTAATTCTTTAACGTTGTATGTTCGGTATAATTTTTACAAGTAATAGGGAAATTTCAAACAAAACCAAAGCCGTTTTACAGGTTTTTTTCAGTTCACCAGTGGTAACTCCGGTGGAGTTCCTGTTGAGCACTCCCATTTTTTTCCTGTTTGCAAGTTGAAATTAGGTGTCAAAGAGCAAAACCCACAATTATCACTTCAGGAAGATTTAAAGGCAGTTATAGTGAGAGCCATAAGCTAAACTTAAAGTTGTTTCATATAACTTAGAAAATAACTTCATCCTTGTTTCTTCTTTGTCCCTACTCCAAACTGAAGACTTGTGATGACAAACTGGCTGAAAATACTCATGTGTAACCAAACTCAGGTGGAAAAACGCCCACATGAAGAGGCCAAAATGCTGTATTTGAAAAGCCAGTTGCAGAGTTCCAGCTAGGGTTCAGCTAGAGTGCCGCCTGCATCCCTGGCACCCTGCCCCAGAGCCACAGACTAACCATATGTCTCTGTGCCCTGGGCCTGGGCCAGCCTGCCTGGGAAGACTCCTGACTCCACAGAGATCCACCAAGCTGGAGATGGCAGTGCCTCATGACTGCCTACACTGGCTCTGGAACCCTTGAAAACCCCAGCTCCAAGAGCAACTAAGCTGTGCAGGTGTGTGTTGGGATGAAGCCTGTCTGGAGATGCAGCACTTTGTTGCAGTTGGAGAAGGAAAAACCAAACCCACAGCCCTGGGACTTCAGCTTTGCTGCTCACTTAAGCTGATCTAACGAGAAGCTGCTGCTGTGTGTTCAGCTGCCTGTTTTGTTTCCTAATCTCCACATTTCCATTACTTCCCCACATGAGTTGCCAATGCGCAGCAGTGCGATGAGCAGGAACAGCTCACAGATCAGGTTGAAAACTGATCTGGTAGGAGCCCCCTCTGCCCACCCACCCCATGCAGTTGGCTCAGAATCCCCTTGGGAAGACACAGAATGGGAAACAGATGAAAGGAAGGCAGTGGGGAATTTTTTGTTGGCAATCCACAGTTAAACCAGCTTGCAGTGGTGGTCTGGCTGCAGCCTGCAGGGCTAGAGTCTGCGATTCTGCATTAGCCATTATTGGCTCCTACCAGTACTGAAGAGCTTCACCATACAGGCAGGCAAACAGTACATAATAACTAAAACACTCTGCTAATTATTCCAGTACTTAGTTTTTCTTACATTTGAATATAATCTTGAGAGGTCCTGTCAGGTAAATGGTTAAATGTTCCCACCTCCACCTCCCAAGAGCTTTTAGTTTCAAGACAGAACTGATTCCTTGCCCCCCACTTCTTTCCGGACTCCCTTAAATATAATAGTGAAAGACCTTCATGGCTAAAATAAACACTGGGCAAAAGAATGGAAGAATGCCAGCCACTTTATCTCATAGTATTATAATAATAAAGATCTTCTATGATATTATTACCCTTTTACACTCATTTTGGCCTTTTCCCTGTTGTCTTGGAACATCTCCTTCGTCATTCATTGGTTTTATTCTTAATAATATCATTGCAATGAAGCACAGACTAGGCTGAGGCTCATGCATATAACCATACAAGAAGTCAGAGCAGTCACATTCACCCACGGTACTTTTCAGTGTAATATCTGTTGTCTCCAGTGGAAGTTGCACCTCCTCTCTCTCTTTCTCTCTCTCTGCATTGTGGGCTCTAATATATGCAGAAAATGGGAGCTCAGAGAGTCTGAGCTAAAAAAGATTGGAGGCTGAGGAAGTATGAAAGTAAGAACTATGGTATACGTCTGCCCTCATCCCCAGGCATCCACATCTGGGAACTGTCATTACAGAACACGGGGCTAACTTGTTCTTAGGGCACACCCAGCACAGCCAGTTTTATATATTCTACAGCACCTGAATTTGGCTCCAGGAAGTGTAAGAATTAAAACCTGAATCTCATGGAGTTTTTGCCATCAACTGAAGCTTTGTGATTACACACTATCACATATATTGTGTACTCGCTGAGGAAACATTCTTTAGTCAGTTCTGTCTCCCTATTCAAGCAGCTTCATGTGCTATTCATAATGCTGTATAGAAATGGCATACATGACATTACATGCACATAAAAATTCTCTAAAAAAATTAGACACTTGCTAATCTTGCAGGGACATTGTGCTAAAAGTGGTGTATCCATCCAAAGAAAACCAAATTCCATTTCATGCAAGCTTATCAAGAAAACATACACAATATGCAACCATTTCACAGCTGCCAAAAGAGATCAGTCTAATTTCTTTTTTTAGCTGGAGGGAGAAATTTAACCAGGCAAAGCTGTTGGAAGCCAAGAAGACTATTATAAAAAAAAAAAAATAGAAACCATCCACAATTTCATCCAAAGGTAGAGAAGTTTGTCAGTGAAATGCAAGCACTAGACCAAGTGAAATAGTTGTGACATTAATGTGGCTGCACGTGAGGCATATCAGTTAGTTTTTTGTAATCCTGGGAACTAGACCTACAGGAAACATTTTATGCAGTTCTGTTTCTGGTATTCCCCTGTCCTTATCTCTCCCATCCTCCTTCCTCTTCTCTCCTGTCCTCTTATCAGCCCTCCCCCATGCAACAACTGCTTGCATGCCAACAATATATTTCTTTGTGCCTATGCAAATACCAAGAGATCTTATGGAATACCAAGCATGTCTCATGGAATTTGAGGCTGTCACCTGTTCACATGTACTGGGTAGTCAACAGCTTACACAGGACAACCATTCTTCTCACACAGCTTTTATTTTCTTAAAAACATCTCAGGAATTGCTATGAGTTGTTTAATTGTTTTAAATTAGTACCAAGAGAAATTCTCCCACTCGCTTCCCAAGCTGCCCCCAACCCGCGTGCCATTAGAAACCCATTCAGCCCAAGGAGAGTCCAGATGTCAAAATAATTTGGAAAAAATTACTATTTGAAGTGCGGGCGGGGTGGCTGGCTTATCCTGCCCTGTTGGAGAATGAGAGCTGCTAAACCAATTAGAGGGAGAATAAGGCTGAGAGATTTGGGGTTGTTCAGCCTAGAAAAGGCTACAGGGAGACCTTGTAGCCACCTCCCAGTACCTAAAGGGGCCTGCAAGAGAGATGGAGAGAGATTTTTTTTGCAAGGGCAGGTAGTGACAGGACAAGGGGGAATGACTTCAAACTGAAAGAGGGGAGGTTTACATTAGATATTAGGAGGGAATTATTTAGTGTGGGAGTGGTGAGATACTTGAACAGGTTGCCCAGAGAAGCTGTGGATGCCCCATCCCTGGAAGTGTTCAAAGCCAGGTTGGATGGGATTTTGAGCAACCTGGTCTAGTGAAAGGTGTCCCTGCCCATGCCAGGGGGCTTTGAACTAAATGATCTTTAAGGTCCCTCCCAACCCAAACCATTTTATGGTTCTAAGGGCTGCACAGCCCTTGCCCAGGCTCTGCTAGCAAGCTGAGTGGAGAGGGCACAGGCTTCTCCTGGGGGTGGCATGTGAGCTGTCACATGAAAGATGGCTCCAGGAGACTTTGTGCTTCAGAGATATACCTAGGAATCAAAACTTTCCTGCTCTCTGGGAGAGGGCAGTTGACGTACTCCAGGAATAAGTGATCCGTGTCCAGCTTTGGATCCTCATGCAAGTAGCCCTTACAGACACTATGGGGATATGCTTACATTTTTCTGTGTCTGTGGTGCAGTCACTCTTTGGGCCCACATGGCTTCCAGCCACGTAATTAACCTCTTGGGACCTCAGTCACTGCCTCTGTACAGAGTGATATGTCCCTAGCTAGGTATTCCTCAGATGAAAGGACTGATATTATAATTACTACAGTACCATCGTGCTGCAAATGGGCTGCCTGTGCTTGGTTACCTACCACAGATTTAATCCATGGGCATAACAGTCTTCTCTTTGTGTTTTCACAGCCTGCCTCTTCAGAGGAAGACCTTTTGTTTCCAACCAGGATGATAAATGGGTTTTAGCTTTATTTTCTCAGAGGGAAGCTTATGTGATTGTGCTGTCTGTCATCTGTCTACTCCGATAAGTTTTTAACTGCCACAGCCAATTATAATTATTTCCAAAGAAAAAAATTGCCAGAGGCAGACATCTCCATGATAATTATATTTCTATGGATTTTGTGAAAGACAGAAGCAGAGTGGGTTGGGGCTAGGAAGGAGGAGGGAGAGGACAGAGCACAAGACCACGCTGAGAGCGTGCCATGTCACGGAAATCTGGGAGGCCTCAGCTGATCCCCAGCCCATCCTGGGTGAAGGCAGGCAGGCAGGCAGGCAGGCAGGCAGGCAGGCAGTCTACAAGCACTAGAGAGTCAGTCGGCAGGCCTGTCTCTCCAGGCATCTCACGAGATGTACCATCTCTTGCCCATGGGTGTTATTTCATAGGGGACCTGGCTGTGTCTGCGGCTGCTGCCGTGCAGAGGGGGAGCGGGAGCAGGCACACACCTCCTTTCTGCCGGCTGTGATGGAGGAAGAAGATTTAGTTGTTTTGATGCAGGCAGGGGCACTGTTTTGCCCTGGCCCTGTACTTGCAGGCTGCAAAACCTGGATGGCGGCTGAGCTGGGCTGGTTGGTGCCCCCAGGGAGGACGGATGGGCCAAGTGCAAGGCATGGCCAGCGTATGCTCTGTGTTGTAACTAATTGAACATAATGGGTACATTGTTAAAAAAGGCTTGTAATGTGTGGGACAGTGTGTTCTCTGTGCCAGTACACTAATGAAAGCTGCTGAGGCCAAGTTTGTAAATACATTTAGGTGACTGAACAAAGATACCTAAAGATAGGTAGAGCCTAATTCTTTCTGACATCAAAAGGGACTCTGACTTGCACTGCATGGGAAGTCATGTCTTGAACAGCTTTAAAGCTAGAACATTTCCTCTTAAATATTTTAGAAGAATTGACCCTGTCTCTGAGCGAATCTTGACTGAAATTAGAGGTTTCTGGAACCCTTGAGAACCAAGTAGAAAATTGCAGTTTTTGTTTAACTGACCCATTCCCTGGAATGACACATAGTGTTTCACCATTACAGGACTTTCTTGGAAGGAGCAAAATGCCTAGAGTGAAAGCAGATCACCATCTTCATCGCCTAAATACCGTAGCATATAAGTTCTTTAGGCTTGTCGATAACCTGGTCCAGCTCTCCAGGCGTCTCATTTAAGCAGAGGACAGCTGGAGGTAACCCCCAAGACAGCTGCTCTACCTGTCTGTCTCAGCAGTGGCCTGCAGTGGGTGTTCAGGAGCCCTCGTGAAATGAGAGGGTTTCACATGCTGGGGTTTCAATTGCCACCAAGTCACTAAAGCCAGTAAGTTACCTGATGAATCCCAGCAGCTACAGCAGCAGGTGAAAACAGGAAATGCAAAAAAAAAAAATTCATTCAAATACTCAACAGGAGTATTTGAATGCATTGTAAACCAAGAAGGGGAAGGGGGAGGAGCATGAAAGAAGAATCGTTTCCCTAAAATACTTTGTTTTGAAATGGAGGACAGATGACTGCATTTTAGCCCCATCAAACTGTGAAAGGTTAGCACTTTTTCACAGCATTGCTTTATTTTTGCCTAGGTCTCCAGCAACTATTACTCAAAGTTAATTCAGGCTTTGGCCCTTGGGAACTTATTTAATGTGCTAGTGCTTAGAAGTCCATTAATATTTATAAATGCCACTTGAATTCCATTTTTACTTTCTTCCTAGGCAGGAGCACTCCTAAGAAGATAATATTGTTGCTTTTATTTTCCTTTTTTTTTTAATTCCCCTCCCCCTTTTTTTTTCGTTGTTTTTGTTTTTGTTTTGTGTTGTTGTTGTTGTTGTTTTCGTTGTTTAGGACTATTGTAAGTTCAGGGTTGAGCTTGTTCTAAAAATGTCATATTCTATAGAGCTGTGATGTATAGTTTTGGTAGCCTGCCTATGCCCCCAGGAAGGGCCTAAGAGTTAGATCTTAGGCCTGGAAAAATGGAGATGGTGTCTATTCTCAGCTCTGCCACTGGCATATTACGCAACCTTAGTCAGTTCATTTAACCTTGGCATGACTAGGTTTCTAGATCAAAAGCGAAAGGGATAAAAGGCTCCTTTGTGAATGCTTGCTGGTGCTTGAGGGAGAGCAAGGTATTTACTACTCATGAAGTTGCTGCCTTGTGACTTCTGGGTATGAGTGGTTCCTGTGAGTTTTACCATACGATTGTCTCGAGTGAGTCCAGTAACACAGATGGAGGTCTGGCCACTGCATTTCTTGAGTCCAGGAACACAGACGGAGGTCTGGCCACTGCATTTCTTGCCGAGGGAGACAGCCCTCACAGTTGGTTTGACAAATCACAGCTACAGACACCCTTTGCTTTAGGCACTCAGGCTTTTATGTCACTCTTCAGCAGTTTCCTGCCAGCCACAGCAGTCGCTGCCTCCTGTACATTGGCTTGTGTATGTGATTCATGCCTGTCACAGCTTCACTTGCTGACCCCAGAGAGTGATCAATGGCACTCCAAAGAGCAGTAAGCCAGTATAAAATGGTAGATTAGTGCCTAGTAGTGGTAATAAAATAGTTGCCTAATTTAAAGACCAAAACTGTGCCTTGGAAGTCATAAATAAGAGACTGACTCAGGAACAGTTTTCAAAATATATGACCTCTCATTTATGGAGCACTTGGACTTAATCCATATGTCAGAGTTGTGCTTTTCACAGCTTCTGAGATATGTTTCTGTACGAGCTTCTACAGCATGTAAGCACTGAGTGATGGGCAAAACAAGAGGGAAATGGTCACAGTGGTGTTAGAAAATGGTTAAAAGCATGCAGCTCTTCTATTTCAGCAGGGTTTGCTTTGTGTTCCTGGTTCAGAAAGGAAAGCAGAGCTGCCCGACCTTTGTCTCAGTGGGCACCTGAACTACCTTGTGCTGCACAGTCCTGCTGTCTGAAGCCACCAGCAAGCAGAGGTGTTGCAGACCTTCCTCAGCAGCAGAAGGCAGAGCATTACAAGACAAAGTATTTCCAGATGGACACCTCTCTGGATGGCATGGCTATTCCCAACAAAACCAGGGAAACTGCATGCACAGAGAGTTATCTTTCGGGGGTTTGTGAAACCTGGTTCAGTAGTGCAGGAGGCAGCACCTGAGAGAGCAAGGCTCTCCCACGCGAGACTCCTGGCCGGATGAAATTTCCCATGCGCGCTGTTTTGCTTTTAGGCCAGCGTGGGTGTGCTACTGTTGCCTTAGCAACAGGGACAAATGCGTGCTGCAGCTGTAGCCTTCTCTTCTTTGCAGCGGGAGGAGAGCATCCCCAGTTTGGTTAAAGAAAACACGCTGTGCAGCTCCCCACAAAGGGGACCCCAATGCCTGTGCCTATCAGCGCGCCAGTGCTCGGTCTGGGCAGAGATGCATGAGCTACAGCTGACGCAGACATGTCTTCCCTGCTACCCTCTGCTCCAGCTCGTTTCTTCTGGCCTCCAGAGAACATCATCTGAGTCAGTCTGGAAGGAGCAGGATCAGCAGCTTCGTGCCAGCCCCCTCCATCATTTCTGGAGTCAGATGGCTCCCACTGCTCAAGGCTTTTTACTAAACTTGAATGCCTGAGGATGTCTGAGTGCTTTATGAATATCTGGAGGAAACAAACACAGCAGTCAAGGCATCCATTAATCACTGACAGGGAAGAATCTAGAAGAATGGAGTCTCAGGAAGCAGGGGTATGGGGGGGGGGGAAGAACCAGCCAAGCCAATATTAATGTTGCTGCTAAAAACCCCCATAAATGTAATAATCCCATATGAGACATAAAAAGTATGGAAATTCAGTTCCTCAGAGAATTTTGGTTCTACCCTGGTTTTTGTCCTCTGTTGAACTGTGAGACTTGTAAAAACATCATGTTTATCTATAGATAGATATATACTTATCAGTCCTTTTTCAAAGCTTCACCAACACATATGTTCTTCACCTAAGAACAAAGTATGCATTTAGAGTGCAAGTATTCATAGAGCCAAAATTTTGAGACATTAAAAAGAAAGGTCCTAAAGAGGGCTACTCCTGGAGAAAAAAGTCCATTGCTGAAATAGTCAAATGTGTGTATCACAGCAGACGTAGAAATAGGAAAATGGAGCATTTATCCTCACTTTTAATTGACAACAGATCACTTACAGATTCGTCAGTGCTGTCTTTACATAGAGAGTATCACTACAGCCAGAAGCAAACGTGCCCCTGGCAAGGGCTGGTTTTCCACAGGCTTTTAGCGACAACGAGGAATCCCTCCCATCTCCTCGCCGGGATCATTCACGCGCGCAGCGTCAGCTGACTGCCGAGAAGGGACCCGGGAAACGAGAGCGCTCCCTCCGCTCCCTCCCGCCCCTGCCCCGCGGGGCCACAGCCCGGCAGGCGAGGACGGGGGGCTTTAAGCCCCCCAGGGGTGTTTTATCCTTCACAAAATAAAGGGTTCGAAATCAGTGAAGCGATCAGGGAGCCGCTTAGAGAGGGGGCCCGGGAGTCGCCCTGTCAATGTTTTCCCCGCTACTTGACGCTGCACCTTCCCCTGGCAGCCCCGGCCGCCTCAGAGCAGCCATTTTACCCGACCCTGTCCCCTGTGCGTGCGGGGAAACGCGAGCCGGGACGCCGGGCCCCGGAGCTCGCGCGGGTGTGGAATACGCGTCCTGATAATTACTTAAAAAAAATACAAAAGCCAACCAAAACCAAAAAACGAGCTTTATTGCAGCCGTTCTGGCGGGCTGCAGCAGCTCCACCGCCAGTAGGAGGAGGATGAGTGGGCCGACGAACGCGGAGCTGTCCGTGCAGCCGCCCCGCCCCGCACGCCCCCGCGCCAGCGGCCGCAGCCAATCAGTGGGGAGCGCGCCCCCTCCGCCCCCGCCCGCTGCGGCGCCGCTCCGAGCCCGTCGGTCCGGCCCGGCCGCGCTCCCGCCGCCGCCCCGCCATGTGGCTGCTGGTCGCCTCCGTGCTGCTCGGCGCCTTGCGCGCAGGTGAGACACCGCCGCACGACCTCCCTCCCTCCCTCCCTCCTTCCTTCTCTCCCCGGCCCCTCTGGCTGCGGCCGCGGCAGCCGCCCCGAGTCGCCTCCCGTGCGCCCCCGGCTCCAGCGGGTCCCGGCGCAGGCGCCCCGGCGGTGTCCGCGGCGGTGTCCCTGGCGGGGCCCCGGGGGTGCGAGGCAAAGGCTGAGCCGCCCCCATGTCCCGCGGGAAGGGCCAGGGTGGGTGGCGGTGGCGGGAGGGCTATTCCCGGGCCGAGCCGAGCGGAGCGGCCGCCGCCCGTCCCGGTCCCGCCGCCGCTCCATCTTCCCGGCGCGGGGACTCGCGTGGCCCCTGCCCGGAGCTCCCGCTGTCCCTGGTGGCAGCAGGAGCGTGTGGGACTGCGGGAGCGCAGCGGGAGCTCGCCGTGCTTTGGGACGGAGCGGGGACGCACACGCTGCCATCCAGCCCCCCGCCTTAGCGCTTCCCGCACCCTCCCCGGGCCGGGCGTGCGCTGCTTCCCGCAGAAGTTGCGGGGGAGAGGAGGGACGCCGTGCACAGAGCTCTGCTCCTCGCCTTCTTGTGCGTGAGGGCAGCTCGGCTCAGTGTGCTTTCCTGAAACAATCCAGCTGGCTGCCGGCTGCGCAGGGTCAATGGCTGACGATGTTTCTTGATCTTAGAAACTAAGTTCGCGTGCCGTTGATATGCAGTTGTGACACCGCACCATCTTAACTTCTTCTTTGCCTTGAGAAAAAATTCGGTGGGGGAACGGAGGGTTAAAAAAGTAGCGACACTTTGACCGAGTCGCAGGTGCTAGGGGCTTTTTCTTCTGTCAGTAAGCAGCACGTCTAAATCTGCATGTTTAAAGCTTGTGTCTGTGTTTAAAGCTCGTATGTACGTCTGGGTTCCTGAGTTAGCAGTAGACGGGCTGAAGAGGTGATTCCCCCAGCGCGGATTGTAGTCGGTGAGAACTGCAAGCGCCCATCAAGTGACCAGACTGAGCCAGTTTTGTCAACCCTGTGCAGCATTCCGAATTGGCAGGGCATATATAATCTGAAACAGCCTTTCTATGTCAGCTTCACAATCGCATATTTTTCAGAAGCCCCTAACTGCTTAGTGTAAGGCTCTGAAATTGTTGCCTTAATGTGATGCCTCTGAACTGATAATCCAGGAGAAAAGCCCACCCAGTTGTCCGCTGCCTGCGGGATTTGGGAACTAATGCCGGAGGGTTCTGTTGGCTTCTTCTTACCACAAGAAGACTGTTGGAAGCTGATAGTGGAAGTACCATTTTCAAGACTCAGTTGCTATACTCAGTTGCTATACCACTGCAGGAAGCAGTGAGGTTCCCTTTAGTGTGCAAGAGCAGCCGCACAAACTCTTGTGCGAAAGCAGCCGCATTCGCAGAGGGCAGAACCCGCACAGACGGGTCTGTTCCCTGCTGGATGCCTGTGCCTCACTCCCGCAGCCCTCGGCTGGGGAGCAGCTCACACCGGCACTTCTGCACTGGCTGCAGGCAAAACAGGCCAGCTCTCATGGACTGCACGCCAGCAGACCGGTGGAATCAGGAATTTACAGTTCGCTGCCGCTCTGCTCTAATACTAGGAAGAAGATTTTAATCAATTCGTTTTTATTTCCTTCAGGATGGTTGGTTTTTTATTTGCTTTGGTAAATATTTGGAAGTATAGTCCCTTCCTTTAGTGAAAAATCAGCTTTCTCCGTGAAATGAAGCCAGTGGTGAACAAATTCTTCCTATGAAATATAAATGTATTGGCTCTAAAGGAGAAAAAACCCCCCAAACTTTTATATTGAGGTAGTGGGAAACACATGTGAAATTTACTTCATGAAGAACCGTTTAATTGTGTACACGTGGGTTTTTTTAGGGCATAGATTGAGGTTTGGGTATAGTTTCCCTTTGTTCTGCTTTTGTTACTTTCATTATTTGAGGTACAGTTTAAAAATGCAACACAGTGAGTAAGCCAGAGAATAATTCTTCCTTCCTTCTTCCTTGTAAGGCACTATCATGCATAATACAAACGGAGCCAGTTTATTATAAGCTTTTGATATTCAGTAGTAATCCAGCGACCCGTGTGAGAATAGTAAAGCAGTGTTTCAGAGATGAGTGCTTTTTAAATTTGATCTGAGACTCTTGCTTTGACAAAAAGAGCTACGGCAAATAGTGACACAATTTTTATTGATTTTATTTTTTCTCCTTTCTCCCCTTCCCCTAATGAAGTTTAATCATCAAGTACACATGATTAATCTGTGCTGGTTTTATACATGTGAGTAGCAGTAGTTCTCTGAGGTCCATGGAGCTTCTCCAGTGTGTAAATCTCTGTGCTTACAGTATTAGGGGTTGTGGTCTTGTTTTACATACCTTTTCCCATATTTGGTTTTATCAGATGGATGTAATAAAGCATTTTGGATTACTAATGTCTGTGGAACTTTGGGGAGCAATTACTGTTAAGAAAGCTATTAAACTATGTTATGATTTCCCCCAAAGAAGGAAAAATATAGAAAATAAAACATTGAAAGCCTTTCATTGTTACAAATTTTCCATTTTTAATTCTGCTGTTTATACACTCGAATAATAATGATTACATAATTACACTATAATTGAAGTAAGTAATTATCTCATTTAATATATGGTATTGCGAGTGCACCTTCTCCATTGGAAAGGAAAAGAGAGAGAATTTGCAAGAAATGCTCTAAAGCTGTGGGAATTTGGCTCCACCTTCAGAGATAAGAAGGAACAAATGAAAAACCCTTCCTGACTAAGCTGCCCTGCTTGCCTTCTCTCAGAAGTATAAAAGTAGACTTTTTTAACCTGCGTGCTCAGGAGCAGAAATTTGAACATCAATGGCACAACTCGTGGTTAATGTTGTGTGTATGCTTTGCAGAAACCAGGCCTTCATGCAGTATTTCTGCATATGGCATTTCAGGGGAAGTGTCCAAGTAAGTGGTAACCCAAAATTTTACTGCTTTTATTTTAAATTTATGATAGGTTATGATATCTGTACATTAAATGGAGGTGAGAATGGCTAAGTCTGTGCAGAGGAGTAGAATTATAATAATGCCCTTTTTTCCTTCTTTTGTTTCTCCTTTAAAGCATGGTTCTCTTTTTGTGGTTTCATGGGAGAGTTTGTTTTGTTTTCCCAAGTCACATGTTGTAATAATTTTTAATTTGTTCTCATGTGTATTAAGAAATAATTCTGAATGTGTCCATTCTCATTTTTCTTTATAGGTTCTGCGAAGTTGATACTCACTGGAACAGACGTTGTTGAAAAAAATGACTGTAACGAAACTGTCATTTTGCCTTGTTATGTGACTAATCTGAGGAAGAATAATGAAACTGTCATGTTTGTTACATGGAAAAAAGAAGGAAAGGTAATTTTTTCTTTTCATGGAGGAAGAAACGAATTTTATAGAGATGGAGACTTTTCGTCAGCAAAATTGTTATCTCGGGCGGATTTAACCAAGGGTGTGGCCTCTCTGGTGCTTACCACTAGACAAGCAACTGTTGGAAATTACAGTTGTGAAGTAACAGAATCAAACACAGAAGGAGACACAAGAATGGAACTTAGGCAGAGCTCAGGTGAGTTGCCTACTATTCTTTTAGAACCTGTTGGGATGGAAAACAAGCAAAATCTTGAGGGAAGGAGAAAAATAATGACCACGTCAATGTATTCCTTTGAATTGAAAATACAAAAAATGTAGCATCCAGGCCTTCTAACTTGAAAGCTAATAAGAGTTATTTTGGTTTAAGTTACAGGGGAGTGCTTCTGTGGGAAAGATAGGAATGCGTTTTTTCATTCTGTAATAATGTCTGAGGATGATTTGTGTACTACAGGAAAATCTATGCTTTCCCACATTTTCTTAGATTATACAGGTTTTGATATAGTCAACACCTCATGTTATTGCATTACATACTGAAACATATTCCTAATATCTTCACAATACTGAAATGTGTACGTTCATTACAGTGTCTGCAGAGATCTTTTCTTTGAAGAATTGCTTCTTGCAATCTTTTATCTTTGCTGGAAAATTACAGGTAGAACTAATAGAAATTCTGTATAAAAGCTCTCAAACTTGATCAGAAGTTACGCAGTTTGCCAGTGAGGTTGAAAATGCAACTACTAGTTGATAATGTGTTATGATTTTCTAGGATTAAATGTCATCTTCAGAAGATGATGTTTAAAGTGATGTTAAAATTCATGAAATTCAGTAAATGAATTTCTCATCCATTGCCCATTTGCTCCAGCACCTCAGTTGTTGAATAATGGGTTCTGCTGTACATGTGTGGTCTGTCCAATGCTCTGCAGAAGTGACAGAGCACTTTTCTGTGTGTACACTGTGTACCTCTTTGCTTCTTGCTTCTGGAGAGCTTCTCAGAAGCACCACATGTTGTTGCATCTGTGTAGGACATGCTGCCTTACCCATGCACTCTGGAATTATCCTGGGATGTTTTTGTTATTAACCTTTTGCATTTCGTGTTAAATCTTTAGGAAGCTCAGGCAGATGTCCTGCTGTGGACATTTGTGTAATTCTCAGTTGGGTCTAGTTATTCAGTTAGCCATATACATGTAATTGTGATCCTGAAATGGATTAAGAGGGGCACAGCCACTGAAAGTGAAGATGCTACAAAATCATTTGTTTCTTAGAACACCGCAAAAACGAGAAGAGGTCTACACAGTTCCCTTCCTTCTCTTATGCAACCTTTTTTGGCTGTTTTTGCCATTCATTGTTGAGCTCTAGAAGAGGAAACAAGGCTTGAGAATGTAGTAGAATCGAGTTCCGTTTGTGAATTTTATTTTTACTGTGTTTACAATTTTGAAATTGGTACAAAGGCAACAAAGCTGGAAACTGATGTAACTTTTCTGATTTCATTTTCTAGTTGTCAGTTGCGGCGATGAAAATGCAACACCAAAGGAAGAAGGTGGTTTGTGAATAATTCATAGTTTCAAGGTCACATTAGGTTTGAGAGAATATGCTAGAAAACATAAAACTTAATCTTATGTTTAAGAGTTTAGCTGAAGGTAACACAGTTGCTTGCTCTCTCTTGCCATTCTTCTGTACAGCTTTCTCCTGCTTGTTCCTCCTCAGTGTTCTAGAGAAACTCTTGAGACAATAAGGTAATAGAAGGAAGTGTAGCTACTGAGTCTTGAAAAGGGTTAGTGAATTATGGAAATCCTGTACCAGTCTTCACTCTGTCATTTCTGAGCAATGTAATGACATGCTGTCACTACAAGCATGTTCCAGTTGATGCTTTTACAAAGATAGCCTTACAAGAGCCAACCATTCTCCGTCTCACTCTAGATGATTCCTGGATTCACCGAGGAATTGGGTAGCAGAGTGAGCAAGTGCAAGTGCCATTGTCTTTGTGCACACTCTTTCCTGATCAGGACAGCGACTGTCAAGTTTCCACTTTTTCTGTTCTTTTCCACTCTTCATCTTCTCTTTTCTCCCTCCTTTTTCTCTTCTCCTCTTTTCTTCCTTCTCTTCCTCCCCTGTTTCCTTTCTCTTTTCCCTCTTCTCTTTTCTCTTCTTTTGCCTAGGTCTGCAAGTCTCTTTCGTGACTTTGGAACTGACTTGCTTATATTGGCTCTCAAAATATTACTTATTGCCAGGAGTTTATTTTATTCCTATGAAACACCAGAGTAAGGGAAATATCTTACCAGGAAAATGTGCTCAGCTGTTCCTCTTATTTACATGTTGCATGTATGCTCAATATTGCAAGCATTTCTGTACAGTAGGTTCTTTTATAGTCTAAGACTGGACTATATGTGGTCTTGTGTTGCTGGCTGAAGTCCTAGCAGATACCAGGCTTTGTGGCTGCTCTTTTTCTGTTTATAATACCAGATAGTGTCATCTGGAAATGCTACAGAGGAAGTGAAGTTGGTTCTAAGTCTCTGCTTGCAGATCCTTTTTTTATTTGATTATTCTCAGTTGCATCAAACATTATTTCTGGGATGTGGCTTATCTAGAGAATGGCAACAGTGCATTGAAGCTACCGTTCGATATTAGTTGCTTTTTTGAAAATGCAAATGAAGCTGAAAGCCTTCTTTTAAACTATTCAATAAATTAACTTTGTTTTGGCATTTAGGAAGTTGGCAGATATTCTTCCTGCTTCTTTGCCTTCAGTCTGTTTTGCATTTGTCTTGTATTTCTGTTGCATCCACCAGTATCTTCTTCTGCAACTCTTGAGGGAGATGGGGAGGGAGGGGAAGGAGGGGAATTTAAGAACTGAAAACCTGTCCTCAGGGTACTCACTTGGCATTGAAAGTTATAAAGTATTGCTACTTAAGTCCACGTTTCTGGAGCTACAGATATGGCTTTTGTATATGGAGAGAAAGTGCAATGAATATGCATCTTAATGAAGATTAGAAATTTCTTTGGAAGCCAATATGCAGGCAGAGGAATGGTGGCAAGTGTAATGTAAGAAATGGAGACTTGGGATTCACTGAGTGAGTCTAAATGAAGATATGAGCAGAGATGCAAGAATTAACTACATTTTCTAGTTCAGTGGAGATATTTTCAGAATTTTATGTTGGAAGGTGGCTTACAGGGTCTTACAGCACGACTGACTGAACAGCCTAAGGCATCCAAATTGCAGGGGGAAAAAAGACTAAATGGATGATGTTGGGAAGACCTAAAATTAACAAAGCTGTGTTTCACTCTCACTTAGGTGAGCTCCTGTATTCCTTACCACACACCTGGATTTCTTCAGGAGTTACAGCAGTTGAAAATAGAGTAGAATAGCTGAGGAAGTATCAAATCAGATTTCTCGTATCTTCTCTGCTTAGCCTAAATACACTGTTTTTCTGATCTGCAGTGCTGTTTGTAGTTCCACAAGCTCACTAGCTTGTAGTGCCAGAAATTAACACCAACATATCCTCTACTCCAGTGGAGAGTACGACCTCCAGTTTGGAAAATGTTAAGGTAACTGGAAATACTGAAAAAGTAGGTTGTCACACACAAGATCAGGGAGAAACCTGCACAGGTAGAGGTCATAGCTTTCTTAGCCTATTATAACTCTTAATGCTATCCAACATATAATACTGAGCAATCTAGGGCATAGCCTAAAAGGAACAATAAATGCAAAGCTAATAACCTCAGTTTTTGTTCTCTTCCTACTGTTTTTCTTTGTTTGTTCTCTAGGATCATGGTTCCTCCTAGTGGAAAGGGCTATCATCATATCATTGCTGTGCATAGTTATTATTTTGTGTGCGGCTCAGCTCACTGTTATTGGTAAGTGTCGGCTCTTCAATTCTTTGCAGTTATTGATTTGTCCTGAAATCCCTTGCATGTGTAGAGGCATCTGTGCAAAGTGAAAGATGCTGCTCACATCTGAAAGATGTGGGTGAAATCGATGCAGATAATACTCAGGGAGGTGGTGTGTGTTTACCCCTAAGTGGTCTGGGCCGCACCACTCATTTGCTTGCAAATAGGAGTTGCTTTCTGGGGTCTGTGTTTAGAACTCGTCTGCCATGTGAGGCTGTTTTTGCTGCCAGGACTGTATCATTTGCAAAACGATGTGCTCTTTTGCAGGTATATAATTTTTGTGGGATGTAATTGGTAATGGGTACTGTCGTTCGTTAGAACAAGGAAACTTTTCTTCACAGTTGGTACACCATGATTTTATTGTAAAATTAGAAACAAAAATGTTTCATTTTATGGTCATAAAATCAATATTAGAGTTCTGTCTTCTTAATGTAAAATTGTTCATTAGTCTTTTAGCACTGGCTGAGTTATAATTTAACACCAACATCTGTGATTTTGTTAAATGTTTTTAGAGGCAATACAATCGTTCACCAGTGTCAGAAATCCTTGGGTGCTCTTTATGCAGTGGTGTCCAACTGCTGTGCAGTGTAGAGTGTGCTTTCTTCTGGCCTTTCAGATGGATCCCTGTTGTGCATTTTGTTACATCAATCTTTGAGTTTTTTCAGGCTTTCTCAATTTGTAGACTTCTAAAAAATTAAAAAAAAAACAACTCAGTTCTGCTAAGAGTCAAGTCCATGAGAAATGGAAAAAATCACACTCAGAGTGATTTGTAATAATCAGATATGTATCCAACCATCTATATGTCATTTCCTTTATTTTCATGAACTTCTGGAAGTGCTATGTGACTCTTCAAAGGTTCATCCATGGTCAGAGGTTGAAAACTAATACAGTTTTTTAAAAATTATTTTATTTCCGTAGTGTTGGATTAATTTTTGTTTATGGCTTAGGAGTCTCTGATATGTTCAGGAATTGTCATTACCTTGTGTTCAGAGCAGAACTTCAACATTTTTAGGAAAGCAATAGTTTCATGGAGAAGCACTGTCATTTTATAGGAGTAATTTGAGTGTGCTTGGATGTTTCTGCACCTGGGCAATTTATTGAAAGGTCTTTGACCTCTGTGCGGAAAAGAGTTTTGCGACCTCTAACTTAATTGTTGGGATTTTTTGGTTTGTTTAGGAGGGTTTTTTTTCCTTTAATTTGCACCCTTTTGGGAAACCTGTGAATCCATCAATGCTACTGTATACCTTTAAATAGCTTGTTAAATTGGGCATGATTTTTCTGTGTAACACTTGGGAATGTATGGCTTTTTTGGGTTTGTGGGTTGTGGGGGTTGTGTTGATTTGTTTGAGGTGGGGTTTTTTGGGGTTTTTGTTTACAGGATTGGCTTTTAGGATTTAAGTTCCTTTGGAGACAGAGGTGATATGTCTGAGCTCATACAGAGTCATGAGGAAGAGAATGAAACCTGGAATTTATGAATTCCTATCTGACATTCCACCTGAGTAACAAATTCACTGTAACATCTCAATGTCAGTAGTGCATCTACCTCAGTTAACTTTGGGACATGGCTCAGGTTACTTTAACATATCACCTGAATTGTATGGAAGGAGAAATTTAAGAATTTGACCAGAACACCACTGCCGGGTTTCATTTTTCTGAGTAAGCTGTATTAACCATATCCAGGAATGAAAGCAAATTAAATCTTGGGAATGTATATAGTTTTAATTTTTAGGAGCTTGAGTTTCTTTGCTTAGGAACAGTTCTGATTGTTTTTCTCTCTGTCTCCTTTTTTTTTGTCTTTAAGCATTAAAATATGATATTGAATTTCAAAGGAAAGTGTGCATTATAGTAGCAGTTGTCATCTTAGCAGTTGTAGCTGGTGTAGGCACTGCTCTTTTCGTCCAAGGTAAGTGATGAAAATTGCTTTCTTAATTTAAGGGAAAAACAGCACAAAAGGATCTATTCCATGCTGTAGGATGGAAGTTAGCACCACCTATTAATTGCCATCTATTTTAAATTTTAAAAAAATTATATAATTTTATATATAAATTTTATATATATATATATATTCATATATATATATATATATAATTTATATATATAAAATTATATATATAGACTACAACAGAAACAATGTTGGGGTTGTAAGGCCCTGAAGTGATCATAGGAAGATACAGACTCTGTATTTATGTTTTCTATCCTACTGCCTTGGCTGAATATTAGGGACTAGATGACTTCTCGTGGTTCAGTGGGATTTTTTCTGAACCCTGGAAACTTGATGATGCTAATGATTTCTGTTTGTTGTTTTGTGCTTTATTCAATTAACGACGTCTGTTATACTAATTTCCATATAAATTTTTGTAGATGGCTACACTGCACTGAATCAAGCTGGTCTTGGCCTAATTGTAGTCCCTGCTGTGATTTTGGTACCACTACAATACTTCATGTTTGGAATTGGTGAGTGTTTATTTATTCCTTAACATGTGGATGGAAAAAATTGAGCTCTCCCCCCCTAACCTACAGAATATTTTCAGTTTTATAAATAGGTGCTACAATAGCATCCTGCATTCCTGACATTTCTCATATCTCAAAATAAAATGTTCAACCTGTTTGTTTGGCTGAGTTGTCTACTTGAAGAATGAGATTTAGGGTAGCACATTTGAGTGATTTCTGCTCTTCCTTCCTGGATTTAGGAATTGAGTTGAATAACTGGCTCTCAGAATGTGTGTTTAATTTTTTTTTTACTTGTGGTTTAGTTATCATTTTATTTATATGTACATAATTTTTAGGTGTGTGTATACCTACAAGAGCCCTGCCTTACAGTGACTTTTGAGTTTTGTTATGACATTGACTGGCTGAGCTTAGAATCTAAGAGAATCTGCTTTCTAACTTTATGTGAATTATCTACCTTTTGTGTCTCTGTAGTTAAACTTGAAAAACTATAGTTTTATTTGTCTTTCTTGTTTTCCCAGTTTTTGACAGTCTACCTCATACAACACTGGCTCTGATAGGTTTGAAAATTCTTGGTTATATAATTGCAGTGGTTGGTTTTGCACTGTGTGTCCCAGGTAAGCAATTTGTCTTCTATGGAAGTGGTTTTTTGATTTTGTTTTCACCTCATGTTCTTTATTTCTAACCCTAAAAAGCTGTGAAAATGGCTACCCTACATGGAGTGTTAGCAAGTAACTTTTGTAAATGTAGTTTAGGACTACTGTGTTAATGCTCTTTTATCTGGTGAAAGAAGAACAGCCCAAAGGTAGTATTACATATATCAGTTTCATGACTGCATTCTAGGAACAGTTGCTTTATGAAAAATAAAATTGTTTTAATTTTGCATGTTAGGGCCTTAAAGTCAGTGTTGATTTTAGGTGACTATTATTGTTATTCTTACTGAGGCTTAGGGTATTTAGAAACTAAACTAGAGTCATAATAATTTTCTCATGTTCAATGAGTAAATCAGAAATTCTTTGTTAATCTCTGCTTGTATGCAACTGAGTCCATGAATATTTCAGTGAATACCATTGAAACACATTAAGAAGGTAAATGTAGAGACAGTAAACTTAGAAGTGTTCTTGAACTATTTTAAGTCTGGTTCTGGTTGGCATTCTGTTTCACCATTGAAAAACAGTCACTGTGGTAAAGGGACTAACTGAACACCACACACAGTGATATCCATTATTCCTGCCTCTCACCCTCCCTTTGCCCCCTCCCTGCCTTCCCCTGCACCCACCAGAGAACCCTACAGCAGAGAAAAGGGTGAATTTAGGACTAGGCATCCTTGGCAGTATATTTAGTAGTAGAATATACACATACTCATGTTCCTTGTAGGTGCTTTATGCTCCTGATTTATTGTTTCCTAGAGACATTCTTCATTTTAGTAATTTATTTGGTTGGGGATTTAAGACCTCTTTTTCCTTGAAATGCTTTTTAAAGATTTGTGTAATCTGAGTGGAATGATAGACCTTTCAGTGGGGTTATGATTTGAGTTTTATGGTTATTGTTTAGTATTTACAGAGGTATTTTTAAGGGGCACCTAAGTGTTTTAAGATGTAAGAGTAAAAAAAACTGATAGGAGATTTCTGGTAAAGCATTAATGCTCTGGAGTAACACAAAATGGAGGATGTTTTTATTACTCTCTCAATGAAAAGCCTCTCTGTTTTTTCAGGGTGGTCTCTTCCCAGGTCATGCATGGTTGATGTTACCTGTCTCTCTGGAAGTTTAGCTCAATGACCCTTAAGGGGCATCAGTAGAAATTGCTCATCCTGGCTTGAGCTTGCAGATAGTTGCAATGACTTTTAAGTCCCTGGAAAGGAGGATCAGAGAGAACAAGGAGTTTTAGTAGTGAAGTATGATTAGGTTTTAATAGCCTCTCCCTGTTCTGGTATCCCCATAAACATGGAGCATTTCTGTTATCTGTGGTTGATTTGCCTCAGAACTACCCACATATTCTGCACCCTTCTTCCCTTCTTTAATCCTGTTTTTTCAATAGCAGTATTGTATTCTGTAATCTGATGTGATTACAGTTCAAAACAGTTGGCATTGAAGATGTAAAGTTTAAACTTAAAATACAGTTAATGAAAGAATGTTGTCAGTTGCAGTGAATGTCAGTAGAATACCTAAACTAATAGAATAGTACATGTAAATAAATCAGTCAATGCCTCTGTATCACCACAGAATGTATACAAAAAAAAGGAAGATGTAGTAGTAGTTCTTGGATAGCTTTGAAAGAGAAATTAATCACATCTGTTTTTATCAGGCTTACTTATTTTAATAATGAGTTATATCTGAAAATAAAGGTTTGTGCTTTTACTTGTGTCAGATGATACAGTTGCTTTTATTGTGTTTTAAACAGCCTGTCCTCCATTACATGCCTCTGTTCTGATTGCTGGCTTAGCTATTATGGCTACTGCAAGTTTGCTCAGTCTGGTTTACGTGTTTATTATGGGTAAGTAGCACCTAATATTCTGCTTTTTTTTAAATAGACTTTTTTTTATTTGAGCATAAGGTGTGATTTCTTAATTACATAGTTTTAAAAATGACTGAAGCGTTGTCTGTATGTGTTGGCTCTGTTTCATAGAGCCTGTAGGGAATTTTGAGTAAAGAAATCTGCAGTTGATCATAAACTGTTTTGAGATAACACAGCCAGGTTTCCTAAGTAAGATTGTTTCAGTTGTAGGAGGGTTGCTTTTTATGTTCTGCATTTATGCAGTTGGGTTGCTGAGGCTTAGAATGTAGACAGCAAAAGGATATCAAGGATATCATGGAGTGGGTTTGGGATGGTGATGACGAGCTTATCAAAATATGGATTTAAAGAAGCAAAATCTGCCTACTGGTTTGCACTGGTTATTGGTGGGTTAAAGTAAGACCAATTTCAATGCATTCATTTTTAGTGAATGGTGGGTTTACTTATGCTTAATTTTAAAAACCAAGAGAAAAGAAAAGCAAGGCTTTGTTTCAGAAACTGGTCTGGTCTGTTCATCAGATCTCAAAAAGGTGAGAGATTTTAAGATCTGCTAAATAAGCAGCAACCACAGCAATGCCGTGTGGTTGGAATGCTGGCACAACGCAGCAGAACATTATGTGGCCTCCACAGCTTGGGTGGGAAAGCAGAGGGACATTATTTCTGTCAAGCTGTGCGTGAAGGCTCTTCAAGCAGCTTGTTAGCTTGGACACAGAACTGTGCAGTTGAGGATACATTGCTTCCCCAGTCTGCACTGAACCGTGCAGGCTTCCAGGTTTAGTGTGTGCACACCATATGTGGGCATGGCCAGAAATAATGGACACTGAGACAGAGAAGATTTCCAGTAAAGAAGAAATTAAGGCAGCATACCTAATATTTGATATCCAGGATAGATGAAGATGAGTCAAAAATGTGACAGAGCTGAAGCAAGCCTTTTAATAACAACAATAAAAGTATTTTTTAATTGACTTTGGTCTACTTGTATATGACTTAAATACTGTGTGCTATTACTGGTCTGCATAAATGTTGTATTTGTGGTTTGATTATGCTGGCTGAAGAAGTCAAATGTGACTGGGGGTAGACTAGCACACCAAAATAAGCACAGTGAATAGTGTGTAGTGTAATTCATTTTTAGAGCTGAGTGCATGAGTGAGACAATTTGCAGACTGTATGCGATAAGATTATTCAGTTTGTAAACAGAGGAGTGCTTAGAGGCTTTAAGAATTTGCAGGTCATCAACTTAAGTCATTTTGGATAGGGGAAGCTTCAATTTTGTATGTTGCTATTCTGTTGCAAGATTTATCAGTAGATAATACCATTTCCCAGATAAGAAGTAACAGGATGAGAGGAAGTGGCTTCAAGTTGCACCAGCACAGGTTTAGATTGAATATTAGGAAAAATTTCTTCACTGAAAGGGTGGTCAAGCATTGGAACAGGGTGCCCAGGGGCATGGTGAAATCACTGTTAATGGAAGTGTTCAAAAACTGTCTAGTTGTGGCACTTGGGGACATGGTTTAATGGTGAAGGTAGCAGTGTTAGGTGAATGGTGGGGCTTGATGTTCTTGGAGGTCTTTTCCAACCTTAACAAGTCTATGATTCTTTGTTTTTATTTGGTTGATTGTGACATTTATTCATCTGCCTGGTCACTTTTTTGTAATTATTTTAGGTTCCAGAATGAAAGATCATCCTCGTCCAGGGGTAAGCTTAAAATTAATAAATTTGGGGTGACTAGATGGCTCAGGGGATTGTAGTGAGATACTGAACCTTTCTTCACTAGTTCGAATTCAGACCAGGTTGGTAGCAAGCAAAAGTTCTGGCTGTGTAACAGATGTCTAATGTTGAGTGAGTTGGTCTTCATTGTCCCTATTGAGTGTGTCTGTAGTACTGTAATTGCCACCCTTACCTGGTGGCTACTCCGACTGTTGTGCCCAAATGGAGTTTCCATTGCTGTCAGTAAAAGGTGGTGGATGTCAAGGGCATTCTTTTACAATGCACTCCTTCATCTATATTTATAAAGACCTCCTGCTCACCTTCTTGAAAAGCTTTTTCATTAAGGTGAGTGCAAAACATCCAGGTGGCTTGTAAGAAAGACTTAGGAGTTTTTTTTCTGTTGTCTTGTACATCAAAACTCTGTGATATTCTCTTTTAATTCCTGGCTATGTGGATGGTATAGCCTTGACCTTTTTTCTGACTTCCCTATAATGCCCCTTAATTTGATGAGACCTTCTGAAAACAGAGTTCTGTCTTTAGGTAACACAGAACAAATCAAAAAACACCTTGGTTTTTTTAAAGAAGGTTTTTCAGACGGGTGTTTTGAATTCTAGAGTAATAATTTCCAAAACAGTAATTTTCATAGACTTGGGCAGTGCTTTCAAGTGACTCATGAATGTGAACTGCCTGATTTCTGGCATTTTTGCACAAGCAAGTAAAGAGACACCACTGTAAAATACCAGTAAAATTTCCTTGTAGCAGGGGAACATCTCTTTGGTGGCAGCCATTGTTTGAGGCACCTTTCCAGGTCTCCAGTCAACAGCCTGAGACCCAGATGTTACAGAAAGATGGTTTCCAAAAATGGGACATGAGAGCTGACTGCAGTTAGGACAAGAGATTTTTAATTTTTTATTTCCTTTGCTTTTTCTCATCCATTGTCATTTTAAGGAATAGTATTTCAGAGAACTGGTCTCACTTATGGAAGGAATATAAATGCACAGAGTTGAAAAAAAAAAAAGAAGAAAAAGAAGTTCAGAAAGGTAATTATGTTATAAAAATGAGCTGAGAAATTTAATTAAAGATATCCTTCATTCAACATGCAGTCTTGTCTGTATCTAACATCCTTATGTTTACTTGTGGAACGGAAGTAAACAGAGCAAGAGATTTTTTTCCTTAATTTAATTTTGGATGTAAATAAACTTTGAAATAGAAACCAGCATGCAAAATAGCATCCTTTGATGAGGACTCTGTCCTCTTTGTGAGCTGTTCTCCTTACCAAGGTGGTTTCACATTGCAGCAAGGATTTGAGAAGTAAACAAATAGCAACAGTAAGATAGTAGTGAACCTCGTGTTACTCTCTGAATTGGAGACAGAAATGAAAGCAAAAGAAATTTTGAAATCTTAGAGGTCTCTTGGAAATCTCAGCCATTAAAAATGTTTTTTGTAGCTGCTGTTTAGTGCAGGATTAGATACAAAGGAATTCAGGTGACGTAATTTGTGTCCATGAAGTACAGGCCTCACGGAAAGACTTAGTGGAAATTGAAGTGTGTTAATATGTTGCTTGTTTCCACCTAGGGCTGTTCAGCAAATATTACTGTGCTTTGAGGCAGTAAATAGGTGTGAAGGAATTCTGAAAATATACTTTGATTCTGTGTCATCTAAAGACTATGGAAAATTTAATATTGGTGAAGGGCTTCATTTTGATGCTGGGGCAAACTTACAAAATGATTGAGATTTTCTTGAGTTGGAGGTGGGAAAAGCTGTGTGTTTTGAAATCTGCCATCTTAACCAAGTACTGATATTTTTTTAGCACTTCTGTAATTGCGTGTGTTGTTTCTAATGATTGTCTTCCAGACTAAATGCACAACTGTCGTGTATTTCTTTTTGAGGAGATTCCACTTTATTGCTTGGCTACTAATTTTTTTTTCTTTTTAGTCCTGCTGCTTTGTTACTAACCATTGATCAAATGGCACAAATAATCAGTTAGATGCTGGAGCTTAAAAGCAATATCTGCATGCCTTCTGCTGCCACCTAGGGGTATTTCATCTGAGCCAACATTCACAGTGGGGGAAAACAACCTGGAGAATGCAGCTATTGATTGATTTAAATTTTTTTCACAACTCTAGTCAGCAATTTGATTAACGTTAAGCTTTCTTCGTTTTTTTAGAATCACTACTTACTGTATATGTCAATTAGAGTAATTTAACTGTGGCGAGCCAAAAATAAACATGAAGGCTTTTTATACATATATATATTTTTAAATGTTTTGCAGAAAGCTGTAGAAGAACCACTAAATGGTAGGTGATATTCAAGGCTTATCTTCTAATTAAGGGATTAATGTTGGAAAAAGGTTGAACAATAATTGTAGTTCCCAGTAGAACAGCACTGAAATGGCAGATCAATATGTCAATGTATGTGGCTCTGTGAGACATAGGAGTTTGATCTCTCAAGGAAGTTATGGCAGATCCAGGCTCCCTGCTTTATGCTACTTTCCTTGCTAGCCAGTGGCATTGTTTGACTGTTGTAGGACAAATCTAATATTTTAGGATATTTTATCCACCCTCTCTGCTTTGCAGAATGTCCAGCTTTTAAGAGAAAAAGGACAGGTCTTGATATTAATTCCTCAAACCCATTTGTTTAGGTGAAATACTTCTGATTATAGTAAAATCTATCCTTGCCACTCTATTTTTCCCATATTTCTTTGGGTTGGGGAAACTCTGGCATGGTTTGGGGAAACTCTGCTAGCACTTAAGGTGAGGGAAGTTTACAGTGAGAAGGGGATGACTCTAAAATTCTATTTGTCTTTTTTTTTTCTTTGCTATTATAATCACTAATTGGCATGCTGAGTAGTAGCAAGTTCTAACATGAATTTTAGAATTAATCTGAATGTTAATTCTGAAGCATTTCTTGCTGACTCGTTACTAATCCGTTTGCTTGGCTTTTAAAGATGCAAAAGGAGTGATGTTAGAATGATGGTAAGTCCAAACATATCTCAAGATATCTGTTTAATTGAACGTGTATTTGAGGATGTTTACAGTTACCCAGTGCTAATATGATGAAACTTGGAGGGCAGTTTCGGGGCAGGTGCTGTTCTTAATTCAAATTATATTTAATTGAAAAGAAGGAGAATTTGTATTCTGTATCACGCATAGGGGAGGAATGTGTGCTCCTAAACAGTGAAGAGAATGAGTCAGTGAGAGAACTATTCAATAGGATGTTTCTGATCAAATGTGGAAAATCAAATACCTTTACGCTTCCTTTATGCTCATTCAGTATTCAAGATGCATGGACTGTTTCCTTGGTGGTGGGTTGTTCGATAGGAGTTTTTTGGGGTTTTATTGCTGGATTTTTTTATATAACTGAGCTTTTACTATGCATTTAATTTGTGATCGCCCATGGAAATTCACAGGAAAGTGGTTTAAAAGTAACTTTCTGTCCCTCTCCCCCTCTTTAGGTGCTACTTTATTTCTCTTGGTTTCATTAGATTGCTTGTATTCCAATCAGATTTCACTGAATTTGTTATTTTTTCAGATTGCTCTCATTGAAGAGTTTCAATTTTAGGTTAGATGCTAACATTTGAAAATCAAAATGGTTTTGTTGATCACTTTCTATTCAGAAGCTGTACTTCCTTTTCATGGGAATAGGATAAAGGAGCACTTGTTGGTGCTATTGGTATTTATGTTTCTTCCTGGAAACTGAACAGGCTTGTGATGAGGTATCACTAGACCCTTAGCCTGGTACTCCTGCATTAAATGACAACCTCTTGCTACTCAGGATAAAGACTAAGGCTACTCAAATCTGTTAGTTCACTTGAAATAGTTTTATATCATGCCACTTCTGGGAGGCGTGAATTGACAATGTGACAGTAAGTGAGATCCTAGTTAGCCCTAATTGGAAAAAGATGTGTGAGTTGGTTTTAAAACAAGACTTCCTTACAAATACTATGTGCTGTTTATGTTACTATATGTAACATATAACTTTATGTTACTATACTGTTTGTTACTTGCGACTACTACATGATTCATCCAAGTATCCAAGTTATTTTCTAAACCAGCAGGAATACATGCACTTCTGCAATACCAAGGACAATTGCATTGGTGTCTCCTAAATGCATACCAGTTAATAGAATCTGAATTAGGAGGAATGGAAGGTAGATCTTACTCCAGAAGTGGCTACTGCTTGTTCTTCACAGAGTGGTTTGAGATCAGGAAACAAATAGATATTTGTCAGATTATTGCATTCAAAAGAGACCAGAAGGGAGGTAAGGATGGGTCCACTGCAGTTACCACATACTGCTGAAGGACAAGGTAGAGTTTGGCTTGGAGATCCAATTTTAAGTAAGTTGACTGTTTCTTCTTGGGTCTCCTTTAGGCTTAATGAAAACCCACCTCCTCTTCTAGTGCTGAGGTAGAGCTTCCAAAGCCCAGAAATTGCCACTTATCCATTTCATTTTTCCTTTCAGGGTAAGGCTAGAAATCTGTCTGCTTTTTCTGCCTAGAAAGAGGGCTCCTAAAAATTAACAGAAGGTTTTACAGATGGAAGGCAAGTGCTCTGACTCACAAGCTGGAGGCAGTAACCTTTGGAGCTCTACCTGCTTTGTACCCTTCCCCTGAAAGTTCACACATCAAAGGGGGCTTGAGTCAGATGCTGAAGCACACTAGCTTACAAAATAGCATGTGAAAGTAAACTGGCATTAGGAGTAAAGACATGGTGAGTCAGACAGCTGAGTCTGGGAGCCACTTCAGCTTATTCCAGTTCATAAGTGAGAGAGGTCTCCAAGGCAGTGTCCACTTTTCTGTAGTGGAGAGCCTGAAACATCACTTGCTGTTACTAACACCCTTTTCCATTATTTAACCGCTAAACGTGCTTTCAAAGTTTGAAATTAAAAAAGAAGTGTTTTTTTTTTTTTTTTAAGCTGTAACTTGGGTTGCTTTTCTTCCCAAACAATCTTTTGTCTTTTCTTTTAAATTCCCAGAACTGCAAAGTTATGTGATGCGTGAACAAAATGTACACCGTTGTTGATACACCGTGGCCTTGAAGATGCACTACTCAACGAGAAGAAATTCAGGAAACTGGTTGTTTTGCATGTGTGGCAAAAGTGCTTTTGATATAAATGACGTAATTTTATAGTCACAGCAGCTGTAGCAAGGAACATGTGTGTTTGCCCACATGTGATCTTTATTTCCTTTTGTTATGGTATATATGGGATGGTTGAGGGTGAGAATAGAGAAAGCACTGTTTGCCCACTGCAGGGTCTCCCTGCAGTAATCCTTAGTGGTATTATTTTCAAAAACTATCATTAGTCACTGCTTTGATAATGGGCCTGCTCAGCCCAGAGGTTGCAATACCATTTAGACTATTGTTTTCTTTATTTGTGTGCATGGGCAAAGTATGGTCTATGTGTGTGATACAAGCAGGAAGTAGAGATTGTAAAAATACATCTTTTCCGACATTCAGCAAAACTTGTATAAGAAAAAGTAAAACCTTTTACACAAAGTTGCATAAGTGCAAAGTTTACTCCCAGTTCTCCTGAAGTCATTAACAGAGTTCTAATTCCACAAAACATTAGCATTCCTCTCTCTGGACAGTAGCCATGTATGCTGTGGTGGCCGGTATTTCTGTCCAGTGAGAGAACTCTCCGTGCCTCCTCTGTGTTCCTGGATGAGAAACTGCTCAGCTGTTGGAGCCTAATTCAGCACTGGAATTACAGAGCACAGCAGTTAGTAATTTTCATGCTGAATGTGGTTCTTGTGTGTGTGTTCATGTTGTGCAGTGTGTGGTACTGGAAGCAATTTCAGGCTTTCTTAACTCAGTGAATTTGTAAAAGTCGTGGATGCTTCATAAAAATAGGAGTCGTCCTATTTAGTGTATTTTTGGCAGAGTTTTAAAATCTTGTTTTCTTGAATGGAAAAAAGGAGCTATATAATTTTTCACCGAAGTTTATGTTGCTGCCATTATATCACAAATACATAAAATACAAAGTTAGTAGGAGGAGCTGATGAGAAATGAGGAAGCTCAGTTTCTGTATATATATATGTGGTACAGTTAAAAATCAGTTTTCTAGGACTTGCACATTCCATGGGATTTTACCACATTTTACAGCTGTTATGAGAGTTGTTCCAATATACTTGGTTTCTCTTGGACTTTGTGTATACTTTGTAGAAATCTTGACACTGTCTGCTGTTTGTACTAAGGTATTGTATTTCAAAGATACACATGGTTTTCTCCTAACAATTTAAAACTTGGTTTGGAAAGCTGTTGCCAAGCAGTAACGTAATAAAATCCACGATTTTAAAGATTCTGAGTAATTTGGCACTTCTCAGAGTTGAATGTTACAAAGTAAGGTTCCATATCCATATTGTGGGTGCATGTTGCAGAGATTTGGGTCTCTGCATGTTGAGCTCCAAGTCTTGATGCACTTGGCATCAAGAATTCAACAAAACAAAATTGAGATACCTGATTTTACACGAGGTGCTGTTGTAAACAGCCCTCTTGCTAAGGCTGCAGGATTGAACCATTTAAAGCAACCCGTGGTCCAGCCCTCACAAGGATCAGTGGAACTGGGCACAGAGAAGAGAATCATTCACGTGATAAAACATGGAAGAAGCATGTATGGTTTACACTCACTGTCATACTTTGTCAGTGGGAGTGTTCCTGTAAGATTTGAGCTCCTACCTATGAATCTTTTGATACAGGTTTTTCCATAATGTCAGTGATCTCTAGCTAAAGATGGGAGATGATTCTCCATTAACAATTCAGTGTAAGAATTTATCTGATTAGTACTGTGCAGTGCTCCCTATTTATAACTAGTGATTCCCTCTGGCAAGGTGAAAGTCTAGCAGCTGAGGAATTAAAAAACCAAATCAACTGGAATTCTGTTGAGGTATTCTGCCTTATAAAAACTGTTATGTACAATAGCTTTATGTTAACTTCTGTAAAGCAAACTGCAGCAGAACCCGTTTGTGTCACCGTGGGATCAGGCCGAGCTCAAAACCCGAGGAGCTCAGAGCTCAGTGTCCATGTAGGAGCTGCAGAATCAGTTGCCCCAGAAATGGGAGAAACCCACTGTCCTGTTGTGTCAAGGGCTGGATTTCTTGTAGGTACAAACATAAAAGCAAGAGTTTAAAAAGTCATTGATACATCCAGCCCTTTTCCACCAGTAATTTCAGACCAAAGTTGTTCATAACTGTATGCTTTCATTTGTGTGTGTACATGTGTGTATATATAAACATACAGACATTTGAAATATCTATAGATCTATAGTCTTTACCCAAGAAAATGTTTTTATTTATTAAACAAGAAATGATTTTGTAAATATCGTGCTAATATACTTAAAAAATAAAGTCATTTTAAGTTGTTTTTGCGGGAGATTTTCTTGTTTCTAGCACATTGCACTTCTGTAGCTGCTTCCATAAATTCACAGTCATAGCTGCTCTTCTCCCTGCCTTTATGTATGACTTACTGGATATACAGGATTGTTCTCAGTGTTACAGAGGCTGCTGCAGATGGTTTTGGTTGGGTTTCTCCTTCAGAAGGTCATCTGGTTGGTGAAGCAAGTGTGCAGATTGCCCTGTAATAACTTCAATGGCGCTGACTGACATCACCCATCAGATGTTGTCACTGGAGTATGCTGTGGGAGGAAATACGAGCTGAGGACTAACAAGCTCCTGGTGTAACTTGAAAGGCACAGCAGAGCACCGCATATTTCTAGTCAGTCTTCGTAGCGCTGGAGTGGTGTTTCCGTGAGAAGAGGATTTCTTGTGTTACTGCTAAAGCACTACTGCATAAGTTCTGGATTTTCTGAAGTTACATTTGATGTTTGACAGTGGACAAAAGACAGAAGGCCACAAGAGCTGACCGGTAGCATTTCCACTCACACATCCTCTTCGGTGGAGCTGATGGCAACAGTTGAAATTATTAGCAATTCCCTGCTTGTTCAAGATGATTTGAACCATGGCTGTTGAACTTAAAAGATCCCTTCAGAAATGTTTTGTGACTTCCTTAGACCCACTTTCCTCTCTAACGGAGCCGTGAACCACAGTTTGAGCGATGAAATTTAAGTTTTCCAGTTTTGCTGTGCGGGGACCTAACTGCAAAGTGAACCGTAAGCTCAGAGTGGCCCTGGTTCTAAAGCTCAGGAAAACTGCGTGCTTGAATTCTGAGGTGAGAAAAACAGTGCTAATCTAAGTGTATGTGACTAGAGGATATCTCAATGCAATATTGTCGGGGATACCTAATACCTGTAATCCTCACTGCTGCAGTCAGTTAAGCCAGGAAAACCAACCTCAGCTGTCCAGTCCAGAAGCCTTCTGACAGAAGCTTCAGTGCTTTATCAGAGCTCTGTAAATGAATGTTTATCACCAAGCTTCCTGCCTAATAGTAGAAGTGGGCGTTCTCTAGTTCATTCTGTTTCACAGAAGAATTTTATTTTTTTTTCTATAGTAAATAATTCTTTTGTGCTTTGGTGCTCTGTGCCTGCGTCATAGATACAGCCAGTACTATCCTGGACTACAGTACATCTTGCTTCCTGTACCCTTGAGGATTCTTGCAAAGCTTTCATGATGAAAAAAGTTTGTGAGCTGTAGTGTCTCTTGTTTTCTTGTTGATTGTCTACTTTGCCTGCTGCAGAAGCGGGGCAGTGGTCCATCATGGTCTGGTAGGTGTGCCCCAAACCCTGCACAAGGTCCCTGCACCCCTGTCTCAGCCCCCTTCCCTGCTGTGGCTCGACTGTGGTATAAGGGCAAGGAGTAGTTATAAAGGACAAGGAAAGGGCAGAACCAGATTACTTTTCAGTGAAATGATGAATTGGCAAGAAAATTTAATACACAAATGTAAATAGCAGGGAGACAAGGATCATCTGCTTTGGGGGTGGAAAGCTGCAGTGTTGAAACACGTTTTGGTTTCCTTCTGTTCTTTTGCTTGCTTGTTTTTTAAAGACTACAGAAAGGAGGCTTTTGAAATTACTGGGCTGGAGAGTGGGTGCAATGCAGGGAAGAGTCTGCCATGAATACATAGTTGGTGGGAGAAGTATTTTAAAGGGCGTAGGAACTGCAGATTTGCTGGAAGTGTGGAAGCAATTTCTCCTAACTTGTCTCTAACAGTGGTACTTCTGGACCCTTCAGGAGTCGTGGGACTATTTCTGTTTCTTCACTGACAGGGGTGTCAAGCATTGGAATGGGCTGCCCAGGGAAGTGGTGGAGTCACTGTCCCTGGAGGTGTCCAAGAAACAACTGGACGTGGCACCTAGTTTCGTCGGCAAGGTGGTGTTGAAAGGTTGGATTCAGTGGCCTTGGAGGTCTTTTCCAACCTTAAGAATTCCATGATTCTGTGTAGTGCAAGCATGTGACCCACCAGCCGACCATGTAGAGGTCCTTGGGGACGTAGAGTTGTCAAATGAAGTCAGCACGCTACCTCTACAGCTCAGTGATGTCCCCTGGACATAGTAACTGCCTGGTGCAGGGTAAGGTCTGGCACACCTTCAGCTTGAATTAAAGTACTGAATTTTACTGTCGTTCACAATTTACGTACCTGCACTTAATGAAAGATTTTGAAACTGCTCTAGCTAGTTAGGCAGCACTCCCCGTGGGTGCAGGTTAAACTAGGAATTACCAGACATGTGGAAAAATGAAGGATGACCTTTTTCAGAACTTCAGCCTTAGGGTTGGCTTGAGGTTATATTTGGTTGCATTCATTTGCCTTTCCTTTTTGTCTTCTAGAAGTGCTGCGGGAATTGCTTTCAGAACAAGAACATTGGGTTCTGTTTTGGGCCTTTGGGTTTTTTTGGGTTTGTATTTTTGCTGTGTAAGAAAGCAGTATTCTTTAATAA
Organism: Pseudopipra pipra; assembly: GCF_036250125.1. Classification (NCBI taxonomy): domain Eukaryota; kingdom Metazoa; phylum Chordata; class Aves; order Passeriformes; family Pipridae; genus Pseudopipra; species Pseudopipra pipra. The sequence continues at coordinate 18,523,486 of NC_087550.1, forward strand.
ATTAGATACATGGGAAAGAGAAAAAGCAACAAACCAGCAGAAATTCACTCTGCTGTTGACCAGAAGGTTCATCCAAGGACAAACGATGGAAAGTTTGAAGACAACAATAAGGAGAAAAGGGATCTTTAAGGTCTGTTCTTTACAACTAATTTTTAAGTTTGAGCACAGCCAGTTAAGATAGTCTCACTGAGGCAAAAGGTGATTTAGGATTCTCTGACATTTTTTACTTGTTCAGCTGCGTGAAAAAGTGAAAATTCACCATATTAAAGATGAAGTGGCAGTAAAGGTGCTGTGTGGTGTGCAGAGCTCTGCAGGTATGGGGAGTTGGCCTAGATAGAACTTGGAAGATTTGATTTGTCCCACATTAAGAAACACTGAGAATTAAAGGATCATAATAAAATTATATCATTATAATTAAAGGAGCCCCGCTTGGTAATAGATTCCTCTGTAGCCTGCACTGCAGTTATAAAACAGTGAGGCTTTTGGAAACATGATCCCTCTGTAGCTGGAGCTACAGTTAAGAATGAATACATTGCACCAAGTGTGTCAGGCTTTGAGAGAGCCAGGCAGTTTCTGGTGTAGGAAGTTTGTGAGGTTTTGGCTGGCATAGATAAATGAGTACCACTGTAGGAACCTAAAATGTCCTTCCTTACTGGTATGTAGGTAGGAAAAGACCGGGTAATTTTTGATAGACTGAGCAAGCTGAACAGTACTGTGATACTGCTGTTTAACAATATAAAGAAATGTGGATAAAAAAGGTTCTGAGAAGGAGGAGGGCAATTGCTTTCTCTTTACAGTCCCCCTTACCTGTCATTTCCTCTGCTCCTGCCGTCACTGGAGAATCTCATCCCAGCAGAAGATTGGGCAGGGGGCACTGGGCTCCTGCTCCTTCCCCCTCCTGGTTTGACCCCTGGTGCCTCCTCTGCTGCTTCAACAGCAGCAGCACGGCCAGTGCTCTCCAGGCTGGGGGGGAGAGGTGGCCATACAGCTCATCATCTCCTACCTGCCTGCAGGAGGTGGGGGAGGGAGCCCCAGCCTAACTTTGAGGAAGAGGGTGAGGATCAGGAGGGATGGACGAGCCTTGGAGCAGCACGTTAGATGTGCCACCCTCCCACCCTTACAGCGGTGTTTGTTTAATAAAGGTGATGCCTTGATGCTGCCATAGCCCTGTTAGGTTGCCCTTTATGCTGCCCTTTGTTCCTCACAGCAGTTCTCCAGTGAGTGATACAAACCAAATAGTATTGGGAAGTGGGGAATAAAAGAAACTCACCAAATTCTGAAGGAGGCAGCTGTTGGCATTTGCAGTGGCATTACACCAGAGCACCAAAGCATAAACAGCTTTAAATGTCCTACTGAGCATGCAATGAAGGTGGCTACAGCATCAGTGAGGAAGTATGATTAATGTATGATAAAATATGTCATGACTGTGCCAGTCACACTGAAGGCAACAGAGGAGAAGATGGTTCCTGTCCCCCAGGGCCAGCTACCGGACTCACATCTACTTCATTGGTGACAAGCTCTGCAGGTGAATGGATAGCACAGTGCATGTCAAAAAACAAGGAGGGAAAAGATGCCTAACTCCAAAACAAAAAGCGCAAGAGAAGAGCCCTGTGTTGAAAGGTACAAGTCACTACTTGTTTATTTACCAAGTGTATGGAAACAGCCCCTTGACCACCTGTGCTTGGAGATGGACTGCTCCATGCCCTGAATGTGCTCTTAATCCAGATTACAGCCTTGGGCTGGGAAACCTGAACAAAACATCCTTGATGCATAGCAGGATCAGCCAGGCCAAGAACTGGGGAGCCCCAAGTGAGCGGCAAAGAGAAAGTGCTGGGAGCTCACAATGCTTTGGAGAAGAGCAAAGACTGGGAAGAGGGAGGAGGAGGGGGAGGCTTCAGTGGTATTTTCTCCATGTCAGATTGGTTATGGGGGGTCACATCACCACGAAGTGGCTGTAGTTGTTGGTACAGTTCACCAAAGTATTGGCTAGGCCTCCTCCACCCTTTAATGCAGCTCTGTGCTGCACCTTTCTTGAAGTGCATCTTTTGTTTTTCACACAAGGGAAGAACTTCTACTATGGCACTGTGGTATATAAGGTAAATTATTAGATACAAGCACACACATTACAGGTATGGGTATATTACATACATTATACCATACAGGAGTGGTGAAGGCACCATGCTCTATGAACACAGGCAAGAGTAGCAACCAATTTTGCAACCAATGATGGTCCATCAGCATGGAAAACAAGGAAAGAGGTGGTTAATCTTTTCTTTTTCACTGTATATTTGCTTTCCTCCAACAACTTGCAGGCTTTATTACTGGATTTGATTGAAACCCAACCCTTCTTAGTCCGCTCGGCTAAAGTCTGAGAAGCTCCTGCTGCACCGTCTTGAAAGGAAACCTTTCAGTGGAAACCAAGACAGCAAATGTAACAGCCCAACCAGATATTTTAAAGGCCAAAATTATGGTTCCCCCCTGGAAATCTTCTACTTAACAGCAAGCCATATATAAAGTTTCAGAAGGAGAGGTGGAGCAGCAGGTATATGTAAAGTAGCCAGTGGAAAGAAAGAAGCAAAACCAAAAACAACAAAAGGAAAGATTTCAGTGAGTTTTCAAGGGTAGAAAAGGAAAGGCAAGTTAAGGCATAAAAGCTGTGGCAAAAATACCTGTATCCTATAATTTTTCCCAAATGAAGGAAAAGCCAGTGATGCCACAGACATGACTGAAACCATGAAACTGAAGGTATTTATGAAAATTCCTGTGCCCTGGGAGTTTGTAGGTGATATAACTCCATCCTGAAAAATGATGAGTATCACATCAGTTCCTGATATGTCCCACACCCCATCCTTGCACACGGGCACTACCAAGCTGGTGCTAGACCAGAGAAATGATCCTGATAAACCTTTTTATCTTTTAAATGGGACCTCTGAGTGCTTTTTTTCCCCCCTCAATGTTTCCTAGATAGGCTCATCACCATGGTGTGTCATTTTTTCCTAAATGGCAAACCATGGTTGTTTTCCAGCTAGCTTGTAGCAGGGGGAGTATTTTGTCTGAGTCACCAGAGCCATCTGTTCTAGACAAATATTTTAGTGAATGATCTCCTTCTTGCTTAGACTGTTTTTACTCTCCTGTTTAAAGATCGATTCTGTAAAGACAAAGGCAGGGTGATCTCTCATTGACTCGCTCACCCTCCCTTCATGAGCTGGGATTAAACCATCCCCAGCTTCAGCAAACATTAAAATGGTCTATAGATGGATTTTCAAGCTGGGTTAGATCTATGAATTAAAGTTTTAAAAGAAATGGTTTTGGCTTCCTGGCCAGTTGCAAACAACCTGTCTTCAGTTCCCTGCAGATTGTTCGGGGTATAAGAACATATTTTAGGGGTGAGGGTTCCTCAAAACATTAACCCGTGCCTGCTTCCCGCAGCACTTGGACATAATTCAAGATTCACAACTAACATTTCCACGATAAGGCGAGTTCCTTCCCTTCTTGCAAGGGGTTTAGGTGGCTTCAGCTTCAACTCTTTCTCTTGGTTCCTGATTGATGTTTACTTCCCCTTCTCCTTTCTGCCCTCCCATCAAACCCCAAGTGAAACAGCCTCCACAGTGCTTCCCTCGCAGCTGGCAGCATGAGAGTTGGCAGCATCTTCTCTTATCACACTGCAAGCAAGACCGGTGCCACCGGGTGGCCACTGTCCTGGGGTCCCTCCACACATGGCTGTGCAGGGTGGGTGGCTCCAGCCCAACTGGATGTCTGACCCCAGACTCACTGCAGTGCCAGGCCAGTGTCCAGGCTCCCAGCAGCAACTTTGGCCAAATCCAGTGAGTGAGCTGTAGCACGTGGGGTTTCTGTCAGCAATGCCTTGTCACCCGTAGCTGTGACCGTATCCATCATGTGTCTGAGACCAGCAGTCCCTGAGCCTCGGGGTGTGGCACACCATGATGGCCGGCCCAGTTTCAGGCCTTCACAGCCTTGGGATATTGTTTGATATGATGCTTTAATAAAAAATAAAAATCCACTGGTGCTGGTTAGTAGTGGTATTATGCATTGGGTCTTCACCACCAGCAAATGTTTGATATGATATAAATATTTGATCTGATAAAAACCTTACACAGAAGGAGCATAAGAAAACCATAAAGCCATAAAAGAAAACCATAAAGCAGTTAGTTAGAAATAACATTTCTTCTGCATAGCAAGTAGACTGGCTGCAGGAAAAGCTGCTGTTCCAGAGACTTCTACATTTACTGACTTAGCAGAGCTAGAGATCTCACATGTGCTAACACCACATGGGTACAGCTGGAAAAGAGATCCTGAACTTGCAGTTGAAGACCCTGCAGTGACATGGTCCCAGTGGAGATGCTGCCACTGCTGTGTCTCATTCAGTTTGTGTTACCTGTGTTACCGGAGGCACACAGATCCAGCCACCAAAACCTCTCTCCCTGCTTGTACATCAGTCACCAGACCCCAGCACATGGAGATGTGATGCTCCTGGGAAGGGGACAGAGAAAATGCACAGGGTTTTTTTGTCACAGGCCAGTGTTTGCCCTCGGTTTCAGCACTACTCGAAGCCAACTCTGCACAGAAATGGGTTTGGCTTCCACTTTCTGCAGCACAGCAGAAACTGAAAAACTGGGATGTGCACGTGTGCACCTGCTGAGGTGTGTGAAGGTTGGACTTTCACTTGCACTTGCTCTCCTTTGCATCCACAGGTGAGTGACACTGTGCTGGTAGCTCAATGGCCCTCCTGGACAGGCACCTGAGCCCAGGTGGGCTCTCTCTCCCTCCCCACCACCCAGCAAGGCCAAGCAGCAAGACGAGGTCAGCCATGGCTACATTTTTGAATTACTCATGGCAGGTAGTTTTCTGCAATGGGCTAAAACAAGACACCCCAGTTGCTGACTCTATTGAAATTTCAGGGGTTTTGCACACAGCTAGGGTGTTGTCTGTCCATCTGTCCCCATGCACAGGCACGGAAGGTCCCTGGCACACATGAGGCTGGAAGATGTCCAAAGGAGGATTCTTTATGTCCCCTTTGGAACTGGCTTGTATTTGGGGCATGCCTGGCCCAAAGCTGCCAGTTTATTAAATGCCAGAAGAAAATTAATGCACATGCACTACTATTCCCATGCCAGCGGTTGGTCCAACATCACACAACTCCTCCAAACCAGCAGAGCCAGGAGAAGATGAACTGAGCCAAAGCATTACTGAGTGCATCAGTTTAACAGCAAATCTGGTGCAGTGTGGTGGTTGCATGGGGGCTCTTGGGTTTGAATTGGATTTGTCCCCTCTTACACTGGGTGTTTTGGGCCAGGTCCACTGTACTTGCCTATGATAATCTGAATAATGTTTGTTCGGACATCAGGATTGGGCTTGTTGTGGCTGAGGTTGCAACAGCCCCTAATCAGTGTAAACTGTGGGTGTAGGCAGCTCTGACACCACAACTGGAGTGTGCTCACCCAAGTATGTACTACTTGAAAAGCATCACTGGCTTGCCTGGGTCTGCAGGAGACCAATAACCTATGGGCACACAGTTTGAGAACCACTGAATTTCCTAAATAACTAACAATTAAGAGAAAGTTTTGTATTGGACTGCATTATTTTTAATGATTCTGTACTGGTTTTAGTCTTGTCTGGAAGGTGCTCAATAGCAATTCCCTCTCCCAGCAACTCCGGGGTCCCTCCAGGAGTGTCACACCTGATGTTTGATGCTGCTCTCAGAAGCATGACCCCTAAATCTTGACTTTAGTGTCAAAAAAGGATGAAACTACAGCTGAGCCTCAGAGTTTGGGTCCTTTATGCTGCACCCATGCTTTGAGCATTTCACCTGGGAGAGGCCTCACTTGCACCACAGCTTCCTCCATAGGGCTGCTGTAAGTATTTGCATTGCCACCAAATGCTGTAGCTGAACTATGCCCCTACCAGCCAGCCAAAGTCTTTCCATGTTCAGGCAGTGGTTCAGCCTGGATCACATCACTGGATGAAACGTGTCTGCCGAATAGAGATCAGGGTGAAGTAAAGTGGTTTACATGAAAATGAATGGTGCCAGTTTGACAGCTCTCAAGAGTGGGAGCAACATTGGTGAGACTTGAGAAACATCCATCACTTCCCCAGGTTTATGGCAATTTAAACTGTTCCTAACAAAAGTTTGCCGAGTCAGGTAGGAGGGAAGTTTCACGCCCAGTGGTTTGGGTAGTAGGAGGTAGTTCACCTTCTAGTTATAAAAAGGAAAAGTGCCCCAAAATCAGATATCTTCTGGGAAACACTTTGCTTGGCAAAAAGAAGCCATTGGAGACACTCCTAAACCCAAACATTTTGGGAATGCAGGGACAGAGTCAGGAACCTGAGTTAAACCTCTGCAATAAGATACACCCCCAAGCAGTGCCACAAAGCCTGGAGCCTTGGACAAACTTGTTTTGGGTGGTCTTGATGTGACTTCAGCCTGTGTTTTGCTGAAAGAACACATTGCCTGACTGTTGCCTAACTTGCTTTTAGCTTCATTTTGTGCAAGGAAATGATAACAAGGGTTTGTCAGACCCTTACCATGCAAATGACCATTGTGCACCTACACCTGCAGGCAAATAACTAAAAAAAAAAAAAAAAGACAAGGCTGCTCAACCAGACTGCATAAAATGTGTATAAAAATGGCCTCAAATGGGTTCTTGACCAAAGAGGAAGAAACTGCACCATCGGTGTCCTTCTGGGAAAGAAACAGGGATGCAGGCCATTATTATTTTACCTTTCCCATACCAAAGCATGGAAAGGATAAAAGAATAAAAAATTAGCAATAATTAGATAATTGGGATTATGCTTTTCAGTAACACGGTAACTGAATTAATAGAACCTGTTGGGGTTTATTTCGATTAGAATGGCAGGGCTTTGTTAGGCCATGAATATACTCACTGCTCCAGGTACCAGATGGGGTTCCTCAGCCCAGTCAGTTGAATTAAACTTGTACAGCAGCAAAGCAGGAGAGCTTTCCAGAAAAGTGCTCACAGAACACTTTTTGACCTGACAGAGGAGAAAATTGTGGGGCCAAGACCATCAGCTAGGGGGCAGGGAAAAGCCAGCAGCATTGTTCTTCGTATCCTAAGTGGCTCGATCAGGAGATTGGTCTTGCTCTATGTGATGCCAAACTTTGCCAATGCTCACACTGACACCTGGAAAATGGGGATAGGGCTTGGAGCAGGGGCCAGCAGGAGGGGTGGTGGCAGCACCCTGCAGGGGTGGGGGTTCACCACCATTGCAGTTCTGCAGTCCCAGCCTTTGAAGGCATAAATCTTCCATCAGGATTTCTCAACTGCCACTGGGGATTTTCCCCTTTCCCCTTCCCTTTTCCTGTTTTTTTCCTCTCATGCAGACATCCCCACTGTGCTGCAGGGGACCTTCCCCTGCCTCCAAGTTTAATCTCAAAATCATCTTCATCACTGGTGCTTTCCCAGAGCTGCCGTGCCCAGTCCTGGTGCTTTCAGAAGAAGAAAGTAAAGCACACTGGAAATGGGTGGCACACTGGAAATGGGTGGCTCTGTGTCCTGGGGGGCAGTGGGGGAGCCACTGGCTGTCATCCTTTGCATCCATGTGCTCTGCATATTTCTTTAAGGAAAACATCAAAGTTGCGATTTTTCAAAAATTTCAGAGGGATTAGCAGGGCTGATTCCTATTAAAGTCAACAGGAACTAGACATGCAGGTGGCTGGGGGAAGAAGAAAAGGAAAAGGACATTAAACACCTAGCTAAAGCTGTAGTGATGAATCAACCACACTCCAGCCCTGAAGGATGAATCAAATACACCACTAATCCAGACTTTTCAAGCAACTAAAATTTGCCTTGAAAGTTCATGTGTCACTGTTTTTTCCTCAGTAACATGCAAAACAAGGGAATCATTCTATTACACATAAATACATATTAATATTTTCAAATAGCCTTTAAAGAACCTGCTTGTAAAAGGATCTTTTCTGACTGTTGTTCTATCATATCAATAATCTGGAGATTTAGAACCCGAAATTTCTTGTGTAGTGAAACTCCACTGACTGCAAGAGCATTTTGGGGACGGCAGCAAAAGCATCCCTCCCAGGAGCACAGGGATTAAGAAATGCCTGGGAGAACTAAATGCCCTTTGAGGGCCACCTGGTGTGCTGCCTGCCTGCCACAGGGCTGTAGCTTTTACCTCAAACCTGCCATCACCATTAATGGTGCCTGTTGAAAAGACCCAACAGCTAATGAATCGACCAGCAGCTGGTTGTTGGACAATGAGACATGCAGGCGATAAATCCAGGGCTACTGACAGAGGTCTTGGGTTTCTGTCACTGCTTTCGCTCAGGGGTGCTCCAGACGCCTGGCAAAGTGATTTATGCGCTCTGGGTGGAAAGGCTCTGCCTTCCCCCTGCAAATCACAGATCAAAAGCAACCACCTCTGGGCTGGATGGTGGCAAAAGTGGTGTGGCCCAAAACCGGCTTGTGAGCAACAGGGACACCAGGAGAGCTGAAAGGAGAGATGAGCACCAGCGTGCTGTTGCCACCATGTCATGCCACCATGACTTCCTTACATGTCCTGGAAGGTTGGCACAGTTAAATCTCATTAACTAAAAGCAGCAAAAGCACAGCAAAAAGACACTAGAGATCCCCATCCCTCCTGCTGCTCATAACTGCTGAAGATCTTGGGAGAAAAACCATCTTCCCAGACTGGTACAATTAGAGATTTCCCTTCCAAAGGGATGTCTGGCACTGAGAATATTCACATTTGGTTTCCCCCTCCCCAACTCTACCTAAAAAAAGGGGAATTGCCAAAAGTTTGCAGGCAATTTCCTCTCTCATGATATTTTAAATCTCATTGTGTACCATCAGGAGAAAAGCAGACTATGTATCGATCATTACAGCATAGAAAACTCAAGAAAGTATAAGGAGCGAGACATACTAATGAAGAAAAATCCACTTCTAGTTAGCTAGGGAGAAATTAAGATCAGAAAAGGTGGAGGACTTTGGTTAAGATTTTACATCCATGAGCACCACTGACACTGAGGGTTCCTCCCCATTCCTTTCAATATCAGGCCTTTAATTAAAGGGTCCAGTCCTTACGACAAGCAATTAAGTGCCAGCCCAACAGAGCCCTCAAATCTCTCTGAAGAAATAGCAGGAAGCTGATGAGATGCAGTAAGGGAGAGAAGGAGGATTCCTGCCCCAAATGGGCTGTGGTGCTTAACTTTATTTTTTTTTTATTTAATTTCTAAATCATAGGTTATCACTGCTGCTTAGCGACACACAACTGAAGCCTTCCTTCAGTGCAAGCATTTCACCACCAACCACACTGGAGGATTTGGCTGCTCGAAGGGGGCCTGGCTGGCACAGCCTCAGGTCAGGAATGAGCCTGGGTGCAGGTCCCTGCCTCAAGGCTCTTGTCCAACACGGCCCCAGTGCAGCAAATGGAAAGCCACAAGTGGTGATGATGCTTGCACAGCTGAGCCCCAGGACTTGTAGGCTGAAACAGTGTCCATTTTCTGCCCTAAACCAGTTGGCTTAATTAAAGATACTCCTCATAACCTTGCCAATCACATGTCCTGAGACCACTGAACTGATAACCAACACTACTACCCAAAACCAACTGGGTTGGTACAGACTGGTGGGTCATTCTCTGACTCACTCTGTTTTCACCTAAAACAAGCAGGTCTACACAGACATTTGTCAGACTTTCAATCAGTTTGAAAATGCTCCTCAGTCCTCTGGGATGTGAGACCTTGACTTTGGCAAGCCAGTTCAAACTGTTCACCAAATGGTGAAACAGATTACAGAAAGCATTGGTCAGTGGGTGAAGACATGGGGTTTACAGAAGCACAACTGCTGAAGGAGCCTGGAGCACACCCAAGCCTTCCCTCTGCAAACCTTGGAGCATTTGCTGCCTGGGGCCAGCATGAAGGCAAGATTCATTTTATTTGTACAAATGGTCCCTGTGATTGCCAGCTGGACTAATCCAGAGACGAAGACATTAACCTCCCTAGGTACCTGCAGCAGCCCTTCTTTCTGAACATCTCATTTGTGCTGGTAAAAAAGCCTCTGAGGATCCAATTTGCACTACGAAAAAAACCCTCAAACTGTCAATCATAAATATGCCACAATTAGCAATTTTAAAAAGGAAAAAATATACAATATAGACACACGCATATAAAATATGTTTCATAATTGAGATTTTTCTCCAGTGCTCATTAGTTGCTGAATATAGATGTTGTGGGCTGCTGTACCCACTCTGAGCTGCCAGCTTTGCTGCTGCCTACTTTACCAACTAATTTCTCCAGGCGGGATGTGCAAGTAAGGCCAAGTCCTGGCACAGGCATCTGAGGACACAAGAACAGTGTTTGAGGGGGACATGATCCCAGGGAGAAGCCCTACTGCTTAGAAATGAGAATGACCTTTTTCCCCCATGGTGCATCAAGCACAGCAAGATCAAGCCAGGCATTTCCTGGATGCAAGTCTCTGGTTTATCTTTCCTGTTGATGCCAAAATAAATTAAATAAACCTCTAAATACTTTTATTAATACAAAAAAGCCCACATTTTTACCCCAGCAGAAGAGGTGCAGATGGTAGGGGACCATCCTGGAGGTTTGTGACTAAGGTTTTTCACCTGTCCCTCCATGTGTACCTGGGAGTAGCATGCACACATTTGCCCATGCAAAACCAAGCAAAATATGTGAAGGTAAAAACTGAAACAAAAGAATTCCATTTGACTTAGGAATGAGAGTTTTCTACTGCTCTTTGGGAAGCTTTGCTGCACAGACAGCACTACCATTTAAACTTTTGCTTCAGGGTGGAATGGGGGAAAATTAACACCAGGAAATTATGCTGATTGACAAAAGCTAAGTTTTTTAGCAGCTTCATCTCCGCAGATGCCAAAGCTGTTTGTTTCTTAGGAGATTTAGTGGGAGGCAGCTTTGCTCTCTCACACCTTGTTCCCTGAGCTGCCGCTCGGGAGTGGGGACATGCACCCACATCCTGGCTCCCGGAGAAGGACTGGTTTCATGAGGTGAGTGACCTGATTGCAGCCCCTTGTGCTGTGCTAAGGCTGTTGAGAGGAGGGTAAAGCGCAGGGTGAGGCCACGGTTCCCTTGGGAGGTGACAGGTGACCTCTGAGCAGCCACGGCCGAGGAAGAGGAAGGGAATGCAGCAGAGAAGGACACGCTCCTCCAGCAAACGCAGCCAGGGGTGCGTTCCCACCAGTCACTTCTGGGAGTGAAATTTTTGAATGTCAGGAGGGAGGAACTGCCACGCAGGACTTGGTTCCTCGTTCAGACCAAAACAAACCAAAGCAATACAGCCTTAAACAAGCAGAGCAGGTACGTTTGGGCCATTTGACACTGCATGAGAGTGTTGCCTGGAACAATGTTTCCGCACACTCTGCCTGGGTGTGTAGCTGCTGAGGATGGAGGATGCATTGCCTTGTGTGCAGGAGAGCAGCCCCTGCTGTTATTGGCCAGGCTGCAGAGCTGAGCCTTGGGGCGAAAACCCAGCACCACAAGGCTGTTGAGAGAGCCAGAAGCTGCCAGTGACAGTGACGGTACCTGCCACTGCCACCACTGTCCATGATGGAGAAGTAAAAAGAGTGATTATGTGAGTTTAATAGATATGCAGTGACTCTTCTGTGCCCACAGGGTCTCCTCATGTCCTTAGGGATGACTGGGAAGCAAGGCTGTGACTGCAGCTCCTTCCTTTTGAGTAGGAAATGCTGGGTTGTTGTAGTGGGCACTCCCCCGGGCCCTGGCTTCTCAAGCAGCTGCCCCAGGAGAGGTGCCAGCCATGGCTGGAGAGCCGCCCTCCTGCCAGGCAGCAGCTCCAGCTCCCTCCACTGACACAGACTCTCCGTAATGGACAAGTAAGAATCACACCACTTGGCTTCAAAACATACAATATACTTTATTGCCTGCTAGATAATCAAAGTGAGGAGTAAACACCATAGCTGGAAAAAGCAGAAAAGGACCAGGAGAAGGAAAAGAATATCCAGTCACCAAACAAGTAATCAGGCAATAAACCATACACAATATAAATAATCTGTTTTCCAAACAACTAAATCTTTGTTTTGCTAATGGCCATTATATGGTTAATTATCAGTAGTAAAATCTCTGGATTTCCTTTTCTACACAGCATTAGTAGTAAGAAATATATAAGGGACTCTGCAGAAAGCAATACAAAGGAGTTATATACACAGGCACCTTCTGTGGAGCAAGAACAGAACCTCATCTAATAAGGAAGGGCTATCTACAAACCAGAAGACCATGGTAATACAATATTAGCTCAGACTTAGTTTAGCTGCAGCCTTTCCACAAGGTAGGCTAGCCAACTTATGTATACATATATATTTTAATATAGATATATATAGAGAGATTTATTATTTTAAAAATAATGTGAACTACCTGTAGTTCCTAGACTAATTTTAAAGAGGCAGTGTACCTTTCTGAAGCTTCATTTCAGGAAGTATATTAAAAATGGTATATAAAAGACTAGCAGACCCAAGCTCACATATCGAGTCTTGATATCTTCCCTCCAACTTTTTTTTTCTGATGCTATAGCTGCCACCTGCATTGACAGCAATGCCTTTAGTCATCTGGATTGCTATTTATGTTGCTGTAATTGCTACCACTAAGTTTACTGGGTTATAGTGTTAGTAATTGTTGATTATAAATAGCAACAATGCTGCAGTACACTGTCAAAGCCTGGCCGCGTTATGAAGATCTAGTCTGTATGTGCATGCAGAGTTTTGTTGTTTAATCTAAAAGAACATTTATCAGTCAAAGTGCTTCCCCTGCTAATCCCCCTGCCTGTTGTTCAACCACATTGCAAGGGCTCCTCTCTCTAAGGAAGATGTCACGCCTCTCACCCCACACCAAACTCTCAGCAGCCTTTCAGACAGCATCCATCCACCAATCCATCCACCAATCCATCCACCAATCCATCCACCAATCCATCCACCAATCCATCCACCAATCCATCCATCCATTCATCCATCCACCCATCCATCCAACTTTATTTTCAGGACATAACCCTTTCCTCTCACACAGCCAGTGTCCTGAGGGCTATTAAATACGACTTATTAAAATAAAAACTGCCTATTTCCTCTATTTGAGGAAATGCTTTTAATGCATTTTGGGCCTAATACCAGCTGGGCTATTTCAGCCTTATGCTCCCTGTAGCAGGCAGGCAAGCAACAGAGCCCTGCTTGTTGCTGCTGCCCAAGAACCAAGCCCAAGCCACCAAGCAAGGAAAGAGGAAGGGAGAGACCTTTGCTGGGGACACCATGATGACCTGGCAAGACCAAGGGTGCCTTTTGTGCCACCCTTTTCTAGTCTGCTCCCTGTTTATGTCTTGGGGTCCATTTACAAAGGCAAAGCAGGAGCATGCACATGCAGACAGGCAGCACCCCTTCCATTGGACCTGCACAAAAAACAGGGGTAGAGGGAGGAGGCCCATCTTGTAAGTGATGCCATTTTGCTCTCAGCCCAACCCTCTACAGGCTTCACTGCTCACATGAGGCGCAACATCACCTCTGTTCATGACACAGATGTTCCTTCACACATTCCTTGCCATTAGGGTTTTTAGAAGCCTCTTCCCAAATCAGCGATGATACCCTGATACACAGTCGCTTTACTTCAGGTGCCACCCCAACGGGAAAGAGCTGGGTTTGTACGAAGTAAGTGGCTCAGACTCAAGAATGACCTGGAAAACAGCAGTACAGGCACAGGGGGTCTCCCACTGGGGCAGAAAATCCAGTGGAGCAAGACAGCTGAGAGGGTGGGTGGGTTGTTTCTGCTTTGGCTCTGTTTTCCCATGTGCCCAGGTATCCCCCACAGCCTGCAACATTTCCTCGTGACCTGCCAAACCAGGATCCGGCCCATGTGACTCAGTATGGTCCCACCAGCACAAGGGACCACTTTGCTCCACCAGACCCCCAGCCAGGCACATGCCACTGGCAGAAACAACCTCCAGTACAAGCACCAACATCTGGCCAAAAGTGCACAGCACACCCTCAACAGTAACTGTCTTTTGAGTATAGCACAGAACACGTATCAAGAAAAGTGAGGCAATAAATAAATTGTTTCCCATAATCATTCTGACATTTTGATAGGGGAGCTTAAAAATGGGTATTGTTCCCTGATGGAACAAGATGTATTTGCACTATTAGGGAAAGAAGGATGGGCTGTACCTAAAAACATACCTGCCATGAGCACTTGGCCAGGCAAACACATCCTTGTTGAATTCAGCATTGCCCTCTGCATCTTTGATTATGAAACAGTAAAGACAGAAAATTCCTGATTGATATTTCAAAGTGACCTCAGAAGCAATCTTAGGTATCCAAGCAGCAGGTATCCTCTGCCTCCTCCAGGTACCCATTGGGAGCAGGCAGGTAAGTACTGCAAGAAGAGAGACACACACAAAACCTAGAAGCTGAGCTGTGTGGTGCATGATGTGAATTCTTCTGCCTATATCAGGAAAGCCACTGTGTATGGATGCTGTTTAAAATTCAGTCCCTTCAGTTCCTGCATCATCACAGAGCATCCATCACTTCACATTATTTATGCACCTGGACCTTGCTTTACCATTGCTTTTACCCACATTGTGCAACCACAAGAGAAGAGAAATGCCCTTTTTTTCTTGTACTTTGCTAAGAATTCTGTGCCTGCAAGGGTAACAGGATCAGTGTAATTTTTCAATTCTGTTAGTAATTCCTCTCCAGCTCTACAGGACTCAAAGCACATGCTGGTACTCAATAGCAGGGAAAATGTGAGAAGCATCCTGCTATGCTGGGCAGAAGAGAAAAAAAAGACAAATTTTAAGAGAGAAGCACTTACACTGGATATAAAATCAACTGAAGATTCATATTGGCTGCCCTTGTTTTTTGACTACTGAGGAAGAGGGTGTAATTTGGAAGTCATGCTGCGGTTGATCCGCTGCAAAGTACAGCTTTTTTGTCACTTCTGTCACCACTGCAACTTGGTTTTTTTGCTTATCCTAGGTAGGGTTCCTAGGTGCAAGCAGGAGTGAGAAAATCAAGGGGAGCACGAGGGATTAAGAGTCTATCAGAACAGGAGAGAAACTGTGAAACATGGAGGAAAACACTTTTCCTTCTCTAGGTATCGCTGAAGATTATATCGATCATGAAAGTCGAGGACTGCTGAACATGCTGGTTAATTTGCAACTGAAGCGCAGTCTGATGGGCATCCACCATATTTACTTGTGTGTGTGTGTGAAACCAGGAGCAAAAACTCATAGCACTAGGCCATCCTTGCAAAGATGATTACTGGGCTTGGGGAAAATCAGTTCATCCCTTCCACAGGTTTTGTTTCCCCTTTTATAGTGCAGTTTCTTCCACTGCATTTTTAAACTGTTCTGTTGCCCCCCTTTCCTTTTTAGCCATTAAATGCTTTCTCTCTCAAATGCTTGGAGATTGCCAACTACTGCAGGAGGTTGTCTGTGGAGATACTGCCCTTAAAAGTCAGTCTTTGGTCAGCACGCAGTTGCACGGAGTTTCATCAATGGCTCTTGCTGGAACTAAACAGACCTGGATCCCTCATCCATCCAAGCCCTTTGCCATATCCGTGCCTGTAACTGGGACCAGGCATCACCTAGAGCAAGCATCCATAGGAAGCCAACATTTCTGAGGCCTCCGCTTTGTGTCCTGCCTATGGTACCACTTATTTCAGCACTACAACACAGTGCCCAGTCCCTGTGCTGCTTTGTTGTGCCTCCCTGGGTGTCAGTGCCCGGGTCTGTAGCACCACATGGAGTAGCTCAATGGGGCCACAATGGCAAACGATGGGCACTGTGTGCCTCCAGCAGCATCGGAGCTCTGCCACAGCCTGCAGCTGGTTCTGCTGCTGTCACAACGCCCTGGAAATGCACAGCTGAGGCCCAGCAGCACCCCAGCACCATGTGCAGCCCTCGAGCCCTCCCATGGCAGTGTGGGGCTGGCAGGGGGCTGCCGGGCATTGCAGAAGGCACTAATGGCACTTGCCGCTGGAGCCAGGGGGCTTCGCCGGCGCCTCCCCCACCTCTGAGCTTCGTGTGGCCACAAAGAGCAGGGCTGGTGGGCCTGGGGCAGGGGCCCAGCAGCACACCAGTACAGCTGGGGCCATCTTTGTCCAGTGCCTGGACCACTGGAGTGTAAGGGGTTTGACAACCCATTTCTTGCAAGCGTACAACTTCTGCTGAGCGCAGCAAATCCCTGCCCCTGCACCAGGAGTGCAGGCAGGGAGCTTCCTGATGGACCAGGACAGGCAGAAAATGAAGGCAATTACACCCCTTGCTTGAGGGATGTGTTCTCTCCTTTGCTTCCCTAGAGGATGCCTGTTCCCAGTAATGGGTACTCAGCAAGAAGAGAAGCATGATCTGTCTCTCAGAGACTCCTTGATAAACTATGGTATTGTCCAGAGTAAATCTGTGCACAGCAGCAACAGAGCTCATGGTTCTTGTAACACACTGGACTTGCTCATTAGTCTCTGAAGTGTTTCAAAATTGTTCCACTAGTCCTGGTTTTGGAGCTGGAGAGTATCGCAGGTACAGGGATGTCATGGTCCCTGTGCTGCCAACACCATCAGAGGCTGTTTTTCCCACATCTTCCAGGTAGAGGTTGGATCAGACCTAGGCAGGGACCTCGCTGTGAGCACAGGTGATGCCAGCAGCATCCCGCCAGAGGGCAGCCAGGAAAATGCCCATTTCCAAGGCCAGAGGCAGTTGAGAGAGGACAGCTGTAGAGCCAGGGCAGGCTCTGGCACCTGATGGCTCTCCAGCCTCTTGGTGTGGCTGGTACAAGGAGTGCCTATTGGAATGGATGCTGCTCTCCTTTGGTTTCCTCCTTGTAATATGGCTTTAATGATGGACTCATGGTATCGGAAAAAGGCTGGAAAGCTGGGTTGGTTTGGTGATGCTTGGGGGTTTTTTTTGTTTGTTTGTTTGTTCTTATGTTTTTTCACTGTCTGAACTCTGTAAAAAAAAAAATTGAAAGCAACTACTGGATAGAAAACAGCACGAGGAGAAAGGTCTCTTTGAACCTCTCTGGTATGGCTATTAACCATCAACCTGACACACAATTCGAAGGAAGAGGTTTGCAAAGGCATGGAGGAGTTCTATGGCAAGCATAAAGTTGGGTTGGTGCTCCTTGAAAACCTTGTCTCAGATTTTATCTCACCATTATTTCTAAGGTTGCATTTACAAAAAGAGCTAAAATGCTTCTCTGTCTAATATCTTTCAAGGATACTTTTTCTTTTACGATTCTTTTTCTCCTATACCGAAAAATTTTGTACTTAGGCACTGGGGGAATAAACAACCCTCAAAAGACAGCCAAACTCTGGAAAAAATCATCATGGGGAGGTGGTTGATTCTCCACTATTACAGGCTTTTAAGGACATGTTCAACACCGACCCATTAGGTCTGTGATAAGTATAGCTTAACCTATGTTGGAAATTCTCTAGCTGATGTCTCCAAGTCCCTTTTGGCCCTGTGACTCTGCGCCAAGGAAATACTGCCAAGATCTCATCCTGCCACAACCCAGGATGTGTTTAATATCCTGACTGGCTGCTCGGTTTTCTGCCTTGGCTTGCTTTTTGTGCAGGAACACACAAGCACTTCAGACATCCTATTAGGAGTCAGCTTACACTTTCCTCACACCACCACCAAAAGCCTGTCTACTCATACAGTCACCCTGAAAAAAAATGACAAGGGGGAGCAGCAAACCAAGAAGAACACAGGGAAATGTCCATCCTGACATTCAAAAGCTGCATGGAAAACTTTCCTTCAGCCCTTTGCTATCTTGAAAAATGCTGATTGAACTGTTGACAAGTTGATAATGAACAAGAAAACCCCACATTGACAAGAATCACTACATCTTTTAAATATCCTTTGCCGGTTCTTGCTCGTAGCTTGCAGGGGTTGGGTATTTCAAGAGCAGCTGGTTTTTAAAATCAGCTACAAGTAACTCATATAAAAACCTGGTTTACAAAACAAAACAAACAAAAAAAAAAGGAACAAACCTCAAGCTAGGAGCCTGGGACATTTTAAAACAGGCACTCACAAACATCGAGATGAAATGCCAAGAGGAAATACCATTGTTACTGTGCTGACGATGTGCAATGTTGCATTTCATGTAACACAACTGCCCAAAGCTGACCTCACACACCAAGCCCTACAAGGAACGAAAGGAAGTGAATAAACAGCAGCAGCACTGGTCTGCCATGCTCACCTACAGATGGCCATGGGAATCCGACTGCTCACCATTTCTGCAGTGAGCAGTTACTTTAGCAGCTTGCTGACCCACTCCCACCATAGAAACACAAGCAAAAAATGTAGAATTTGATTTATGAAGGTGCCGGTCTTTCCTTACAGACTTGCTTGCACCCCGAATTACCCTCCCCACACTTATAAATTTCACGTGGGTGAAAAAAGACCATCTAGTGATACATTTAACTGCGAAAGTCTGTGGCATTCTTCCCAAATTCATGTTTCTTGAGGAAATCAATGCTCAGTAACAATGAGGATAAAAATGTCTATGCATCAATTACGCCATGCGCACAGAGCCTTGAGACAACCACCACGACAGCATTTCAAAGAGATGGAAGGAGTTTACAACAGCAAGCATCCGATGCTTCTACTGCCAAATCTTTGACCATATCAACTCAAATCCACAGGGAACTGCTCTCCCAACACAATCTCTGCCATGCAAAGTGCCTAGGACAGCTTTCAAACAGGAGTAGGTGAAAGACGCAGAAATTAAAAGCAACATTTTAGTGACAAGACACGCAGAGCAACAGCCCTTACTTTGATATGTGACTCCCTCAGGCACTACTCGGACTGCACTCCAGTGCAGCAGCGCCAAGGGGTCTGTCTGCATCCCTCAGCCAGCACCCCCATCCCACCCGTTCAGATGCAGAGGGGCTTCCCGACGGCCAGGGGGCCTTCTCTGGAGGGAAAGCAATGCTGCTGCTTGTAAACATGGTCCTGATCCTGCAGGCTTCCCCCACGTGTGCCTGCTGGCCTAGGGGAGGCTGTACCAGCAAGGGAACTGGAAAAGCGGGTATCATGTTTATTTGATCTGAAAGTTTCTTCAGTAATTATGGAGAAAAAAATTTTCATTGTCTGGGGACTTTCATTTCCCCCACTAAGAAAGAAATTTAGAAATGTGGTAAGAATTTTATTTGGTAAGTTAAGGCTCAGCATGACCTAATGCAAACACTGTAGGACTAATATGCAGTGCTGAAGGGAGTTTGGGTTTATTTTTAAAAAAGGCGTGTGCCTTCAAGACATGCACTAAAAAATAAAACATGACAAATCCCAATAAACTGTGAATCTATTCTCAACAATAAACTGTTAAGAGGAGGAAATAATTTATCATATTTCAAAAGTGTGCTAGGTGCCTGACTCTGGTGCTGCTTGGGCTTTCCTACAGAGAGCTGGGGGACAAGATGGGCCCAGGGAGCTTTGCTGCTCTATCCATTTCACTACAGGATCCCACTTCCTTGTAATTATCTTTTTACAGAAGCTCCATTTGATGCACAGTCATGGCTGAGGAAAATTGTTGTTAAAATACTGCTAATTAAAAAAAACACTGTGGGTTTTTCAGAGTTATGCAGTAGCTCAGGAAGGTGTGAGATACTGTCCATCCTACTGAAAATCTGTGGATGTTTTGCTACTGATGTCCACCAAGTGTTCATCTGCTCAAGAAAAGAGAGGAGAGGAAAGGCAAGATGACTGAAAAGCAAGGTTAAAGATTTGCAAGTGAAGCCTGACGTTCCCCACTTGCTGCAACATAAACAAAACCATCCAACGAGGCGATTTGTCTCTACGGAATATAAAGCATTTTCAGTTGGACAGCAGATTTGCCAGAAGTGACAAAACTCAACCCGTTCTTATTTTTAAACAGCTATTGTGCTGTTTATGCCCCTTGTATCTTGATGGCAATGGATTTCCAATGGCTGAGATTTGTGGGATGATGGTTTGATGTTGAAGGCAGCTGCACGTTCCACACATGCCACCACATCCTCCCACAAGCACTGTCAAGTGTGACACACTAATGATGCCAAGAGACTCCCATCTAGGACTTAGGCAACACATGGTATCTAAAAAACTACATTCACCATTTTCTATTTACCTGAAGATTGTTAAAATAAATGTATTTGTAGTTTTATTAATCAAAAGAAGTAAAAAAAAATTACTCATCTTGCATTGAATATTTTCTAAATGGTCTAAAAGGCCAGAAATTTTTATTTAAGAATACACTTTTATCTCATTAATAAAGATGCTTTTAGATTCCTGCTGTCAACCCTTGGTCATGAATTATAGAATCACTGTGCCCAGGTGGAACAGCACAAATATATTTTTTTGTCTAGGTTTTTTAAACTAGTTGCAGATTAACAGAATCTCTGAATATGAAATTACTGCTTTTATACTGACTGGTGTGTCTTATGGTGTTTTCATGGTTCTCACCCATGAAACACGTATCATGAGTACAACCCTCTTAAATGAGTTATTTCAAAAATGCATCTGCACATAAGCTACCTGTTTGAAAATGCTAAAGCAAGGACCCAGCCCCACAGATAATTTGGAAACTACTGTCTTCTAACCACCTGATGACCAGGGTGGTACATTTTGCCAACAGGTGGATACAAAAATCTGTAAAACATTTATATATGTTCCCCTCACTCAATTATAATAAACCAAGTGCACAGTGCATGCTGTATGAGCAGTGCAGCTGCCAGAGCTCATGGCAGCAAACATTGTGTATTCCAGGCAATTTTTATATAAAAGCCAGGACTGAATCAATCCTGCTGTTATGTGTATGGATGCAAATGAATAAAACTGTGCTTCACTTTTGTAAGGACTTTTTATAAGCACTCTCCAACTCTGCTGTTCCCAGAGCCTGGCCCAAGTGAAGCTGCTGGTGACCTAGGGACAGACACAGCCTTTTTGCTCAGGCTTGATGCTGCTGCCACCACAAACCCACACCCTGTCCCCCAAAGTGGCAGTAACTGCAGCTTGGCCACTCCACGGAGGTCCCTGGAGGACCTCAAGAACTGCTGGCTACCAGCTCATGGCTTTAAGCTGCTGCACCTGTCAGTGCACAGCACTATTGTACCAAATATCCCTCACTACATATACGACAGCTGTGATGGACCTGGGCTCCATGACTATCTTTAGAGACAGGGCAAGTTAAAAATGCTGAGTTGCAGAACATCAAAAACAGCCACTGCTCAGGACAAGCAGCGCAGCAATGGACTGTCCCACTGCAGCAACCCTCAAACTCCCCCAGCAGGAAGCACACGCGGTGCTGACGACAACATGTTGGGCTCAGTGAATCACATGGGTTTTTAAACACGGCCCTTTTGTTTTCCCTTCATGCAAGCCAGCACAATTACACTGTGAACCTGTGCTGATACCTGCCAACAGCCTGGCTCCTAGGCCTGCAATCCTGCATCTTGCGTGTCCTACATCTAAAGAGATCCAGCATTTGCATGCAGCATCCTTTAGCAACCACTCATCCCTAAGACATTTATTTGCCCGTGTGGATTTCTGCATGAGAAGTAATTAGTTACCTTTACTTTAAAAGATCTCAGAGCTGAATTAACTATGTCCTAAATACGGTACACTACAGAGAGTGACTAGCAAAGATTTTTTGAAAAAATTAAGTACCGAGATCAAACAGTCTCATAGGAAATGCTTCCCTCCACTACTTTCCAAGGTGAAACTACGCCTTGTGCTAGCCAAGCACGGTATATTTTCCTAAAACATATCAGGAAGAATTTTCTTAATTACTGATTAAAATAATGATGAACACTTGGTATTATTTATGATGTACTTGCCGGGAAGCACTTGTTAGCAACACTTACACCACATGCCAAATACATCTGTCATCTAGAAGTGAATGGGATGGTTTAGAACTGCATCACACCTTAAGTAGCTCACACATTACTTCCAACTGGAAAGTTATTGCTACAGTCACTGAAGCAAAACACAGCATCCATTACAAGCCACAGACTTGAACTGCAATTTCGCCTTTTTTTCAAACTGGTTGGCAAACCTTGCTCTTGAAATTGAAGACAATGGAATAGTCCATCTGCTGCGATGGTAATTTTCCTGCCACCTTACTTCCATTAGAAAACACTGCTCTTCAAAACAAAAGGAAACACAGCCTTGTTGCCATAACCTGTCAATCTCTGCACGCTATTTACATAGCTGCTCTCACTGGAGACACATTACACCCCTCACTCTCAAACTACCGCCTACTGAAACCTGGAAGCTTGTGAAGGTCTGACTTTATCATCGAGTTCCCGGCTGGGTTTGTTTCATTTTGTACTACAAAAATCTGTCTGAGCAGCTGCAGGCAAAAAGAGATCCCACACAAAGTTGTTGAGGAATAGATAAACTTCGCCATCCTGAAGGGGAGAGGCTTGTGGTGAAAGAACCTCGCTCTGCCAGAGCCCTGCTTCATGACAAATACCACAACTGGAAATCCCACAAAGGTTCACTCACAGGCAAGAATAGGTATTTGAGCAAACCAGTGAGGACCAAACCAGATGGACCATCTCAGAACATAACAGGGAATCATCTGTCAGAGAGATACGCAATGAATTTGCTTCACATGACATCACCCTGACCAATGCTAATGGCAATGGTGTGCTGCAGGTTGTCTGGATCAAAGTCATTAATTGTGCAAAACTGCAAACATGTGAACTCCAGATCCCACAATGTGCATAGCTCACAGTGAGCCCATCACTGCAGAAAGATTTAGTGGCATTACAAAAGCCACTGTTACTGGATACTGACACCAAAACCAATTATTGACAGATTGGGACTATCTGATTTCCAAATTCTCCTTAACTCCTGAAAATGGCAAGATGTTTTAATAATCCACAGCAATGCCGACCACAGAACCTGCTCAGACCTTGGAAGGAAGGGAATTGATGCTCATAATTACTGACTGAAGCCTGGTGGTCTGCCAGAACTGGGAAGCCTTTGGTGGGCCACATACAGAACTTGTTATTGAACTCCAAAGATGTACTCAAAAGACATCTTTTGGATTGGAAGGACATCTCCCGAGAGGTCAGATTTTTCTTTCCCCCACCTTTTTTTTTTTCTTAAAATGTTGTTTGATGGCAACACTGGTCTTCTTTTAGTGTGCTACAATCCTAACCCTGTCATCTGACTCAACTCGTTTCATTTCTGGGTCTATTTCAACTAGTTCCTCTTGTTTCATGGGCTGATGAATAAGCTGAAATGCTGCTCTATATGGAATGTGTTTTTTGGATTTTGGACTTTATATAGGCTGGATTTTCAACTGGAGTTTCAGTTGGGCTTGTGGCAGCTACACTGTGAGCCAGTCTATTTCTGCTTATATCTTCTCCTATCAGAAAGCAACCAATGAAGCCCTGCTGAAATCTGAAGTATATTTTAAATACAACTGTATTAGAGCTCAATTTCTTACTGTTGCTGTGCCAAGAACAGTCCACAAAAAAGAAGTTGACACTGAATAGATGGTAGATGTTAAATCTTATAGGTTTTATTTCAGAAAACAAAACAAAACAGAACTTTGCAGCAGATATAGGAATGCATCTCGTATTTTGTTACAAAGTGCTAGTGTCCTACTGAAGAACCGACAGCTTCACAAGCTGGTGTACAGCATGGGTATAGTATGCTCAGGTATACTTTGTGTCTCACTTGACGCTGTCATATCGTAGGAAAAAAAAAGTCTCTCTGAAAGCAGGGTTAGCTGTACACTGAACAACGAAAAGGACGCGACAAATGGTATCGAGGAGCGAACATCGGAGTGTCCGGCAGAAGCATGGTGCTTGAGCAGAATGATGCCTTTCCACCCTGTGTTTTTGCAAAAGTATTAGTGGAAATTTATCTTACCTGACAGTTAAGAGTCAGTGTAATGCCAAGCAGCTCCAAGAAGCAACATGAGCAAGAGCTGGGTGACAAACCAGATCTAGGTGCACTGAGAGTTAGCCGAATTCAGCAGGTCTTTCATTGGAAGAACAAAATGAAAGCAGATGAGAAGAGAGGAGTTTGAGGAATGAAGACAACTGGTAACTTGGTAATAAAAAATATAGAATAGTGACTTCAAAGTCCCTGACTGGGCATATGACACTGACAGGATATAGATTTCTTAAAATTCTTCCACTTTTTCTGCTCACTGAACCAGAGTATGATCTTTACATGGTATTTAATGCTGAAGCTCTTCCATTCCTGGTGTTTCTTTGCAGATATACTGATGTATACCCAGTAAAAGGCAGTGTAAGATTGCATACGTTTCTTCTTTCCTGAGTAAATGGCACATAGTTAAAAAAAAGCCACAAACCTAAAGGTTTCCCTTTTGCTACTTTAGATTCAGAGACAGGAGTTCTGCTCCTATGTGAACAGCCAGTGTCTACTGGGTTCATGAAGACTGTGCTAGGGCCTTCTGTGATCAAAAAATCCATTGCAATCAAAGGGGTTTCAGGCATCCAAGGACAGAAAAAGAGAAGATCCCTGGCAGTCTAATTTTCAAGCCCCAAGAGGGTAAAATATATGGGCGAAACAGAGTTCTGGTTTAAATAAGTTGCCAAAGTAGTGGGGGACCTTTAAGTTTAAACATTGATGTCACTTGCTACTTATTTCCAAAAGAGAACCCACTTTAGAGTAAGTTCTCTTAGTGCCCAAAGACCGAAAACATAGCAAGGGCTTCTTCACGTGGGATGACTTCTCTTATACCTTTGTGGACTATAAAGGAGCTTCCAAGTTGTGTAAAGAAGATAAAATCCAGAAACACAAAGTGGATACCTGGAAAGTTCAGGAGAAAAGGGAAACTTTTCTCCCACAGCCTAACTGCACCGAGTCCTGGTGCTTTCTGTCCCATAATCTCCAGCTTTATGCGATATAAATCCATTGAATTCTGGGGCACTTGAATGGATCTATGGATCTTCCTAATAATGTCAATAGTACAGAAAAATGTAAGCAAGAACAAATGGGCAGAAGTTCTTTGCAAAATAAGCGACATCTTCACAGTCATTGTGTAGAAGCTGAGTGGATGATCTGACAGCAAACTACAGCTTACAGTTCTGAGGATCCATATCTGGGTTTTGGCATCTTCCATTTTCAGGTGAAAACAAGCTTGCTTAAGTATAAAAAAGCCAGCAAATTCATACTGTAGCCAAAAACGAATTCTGCAAATGCTGCTATCTCAGCCATATATAAAAGTAAACAATCATTTGATAGTAAAGCAGGTGAAGCATCAAAGAAGCTCCATTTGAATAGTATTTATTTGCAATCATTAGTTTTAAACGGGAAACTGTTTACAGGCACACACTAGGTAACCAAAATAGATTGAACATAAAGAAATCTATTTAAAGGTCCTTATCAAATATTTCAAATATTTTATTAAATATTTTATTCAGTTGCATTATCACAGTTTAATGTACTTTAGCATGTTATACACATGACTTAACATGTGCACTTAAAAGTATCAAATTAGAGGTTTTCAAAGAAAGTATGACATTCTATAAATGTGCTCATTGACTTATCTACACACATCTAAGAAGGCAGTAGCTCTGTTATACCATTGATGGAGATGAACTATTGTAAGGCATGTTTACACCAAACTTCGGAGAGAATAAAGCCAAATACTAGGTCAAAATTCACTGGAAATACATGTGAGAATAGGATTTGAAGGATTGGGCTCTAAGAAGAAAATTCATGCCAAATCAGTTGTGTTAAAACTGTCAACAGATTCTGGCTATTAAAAGCAAGCACTGCTGAGAAAGAAGGTTTTTGCAGCATCCAGGTCAGCAGGATCCGTGTTTTTTTCAGGTGTGATTTTTGAAACTCAAACCTTATGGTGTAATGTGTAGGGAAGAGACCAAAATCTAGCAAGAAAGTTGGAAAACTATCACCTAAGAAACCTCAAGTTGTTTTATGATCTAACGTGGCAACACTTTTGTACAGAGTACATGTTGCAAGTCACTGCACTCCCACGTGTGTATGTATACATATACATATGTGCAGACACATGTACACATATGCCTCTCTTGCTTTTGTCGCCTTCAAAGACCCAATCACTGATTAAAGTGTAGCAGTATGAAGGGGAAAACACAGTTTCAGTTGTGGAGGTGAAAAGAGTAGACTAGACCATTACATTCGGAATCCTGGTTAGTTGACCTGAACAGGTGTGGTTTTTCTAGTAGAGTACACTGAGGGTCTGCTGGTATGTGCTAACAGTCAAGACCCTGAAACTACAATGGAATTCTTTGGAAGAACTCAACAAATGTTAAGCTATTTGCAGTCATTTTAAAAATTCCATCTGAATGAAGGCCCTAGGTCACAGTGACGTGCCTCCCCCAGGAACATCACGCAAGCCCAAGCTTAACTCCAAGAGCGTAGTGGTCCGTGACCGGGGCTCCTGCACTGTCACAGTGCCAACAATGCTGCCCCTTAAGTAAGGAGGGTTTTCAGACTAAGCTTAGGTGTGTTGCTGAGTGGAGATCTCATGTCAAGTCTTTCTAGATTTCTGCCTTCAAAGAATTAGTGGGGGAACATAAAATATACATCTATCTCATAAGCTTCTTCAAAGTTGTCAATTCATGAGTATATAAATGAGTATAATAGTACTTAGGTGAGAGCATAAACCTCACTGCGCCTTTTTATTGGGGAATTCAGAGGAGGAGGCAAGTAACTCTTTCACAGCCTAAATGGACTCGTTCACGGCACTCAGTGTCCTGAAATGCCTCAGCATCCTGGCAGCTCTAGTTGACAGTTCCACAATATGTACAAGGTAAGGAGAATGCCACGAGTATTACAAAACATGGCAAAGACACCTAGGAGCTCTACAATCTATCAAACAAGCACGGCAAACAGACAGCATCTAATGGATAATGTATGGAATACAACACACAAGTTGCACAGTTATGTTTCCTTGTGAAATCAGGATTGCAAAAGAAAACTCCAGAAGAAGTTTCAAGAGCAGCTCTTGGCTTACTCTGTCACCTATGGAAACATCAGAAGCCCACCACCCCATGATCACAGCATTTGCTGCTGTTACAAAATCTGATCTCACTGAACCAAGGAGAGCTAGTGGGCCCACGTCCTGCAACCCATATGACTATGGCAGAAGATAAATAAAAAAGCTCCAGCAACATAGTTTGGCTACCACCATATATTCAGCCTTTACATTTTCTGCACTATATAAATGTTGCTCTTGGAAAATAAAGCACACAGCAATATACAAATGGTATCAATGGCCAAAAAGGTTACATGATCGAGCACGAAAGCAAATGGAAGTTAACGAAAGTAGTCTTTTAGGAGAGGTAGCCATATTAGACTCAGCATTCAAAAAAAGGGAGTGCACTCAAAAGGGTCAACATACATCATAGTGTCTTGTAGACCCATCATGTCTCTGGTTTTCCTACATTATTTTTTTTGCAGAATGTACACACCCAGGCAGGTGCACACACACACACACACACACACACACACACACACACATGTATAAATATACATCTTTTTTTCTAATTCCCCTTTGTTGCCATACTGAGAATAAAGGCCAGCTTTCCTTTCATGCTCTCTCAGCTTTCACAAGTCTATAACTGTTGCCTTCAGTCTGTTCAGTATCTGTACAGTAGCTAAACAGGCAGTGGAAATTAAAACTGCTTCAATTTATTATCCCGTTGCAAAAGACAGCATCCAAACTATAAGGCATTCCCTTGTTCCTGATGTGAGTTACAACTCTCTACGTGATACAAACTGCAGAATGCTCTTCTCAGCCTTGTGCTACAGAGGCAGCTTTCACCCAAATAATAAAGACCAAAGCTGAAATTTAAACACCACAAATTCACACACTTCTACCAGTCCCTTGTTCCTGTGCCCCTTTCCAACAATGCTTATCACTTAAATTTCAAAAGTCATGCAACAATACTATAAAATAGAAACCCAAACTACCAAGAAGTCTCTTGCTCATGACTTTGGGATACTGTATCAGTATAAAAGAGCACTCAGTCATCTTAAATAAATATATTCTTTTCTGAAATCACAGCACATTCAAGGGGTAGGTACTGCCATAAGCAGAGCACTAAATAATCTCCATAGATGTTTTTAGAATCGTTTAGTCGGAAAGGACCTATAAGATCATGGAGTTTTGATTGATTTGGTCTAATATGTGGAAATCAGCCTACTGTGGGGATAAGAATCTGCATCTCAAATGTTCTGCAGAACGTTTTTCCCATATTTGTATACAGTACTAGAAAAATTAAGAAGACATTACAGTAATTTTCTCCCAGCTGCTTAGATCTGTAGCTTCAGCTACGACAATGTATTTTGTTTACCTCAAAACTACATATGAAATATCGAAGATGACTAAATAAATAAAAGCCAAGGAAAACTGGGACAGTACTGCATTTTACACTTGAGACAAGATTCCCCCCTCCCATGGATAAGTCATAGAGGACGACTACAGTAAATGCTTGTCTTTTTTTTTTTTTAAAGAAAGATTTATACACAGGTTCAGATCCAGAAAATAATGTGAAATGCATAAATATTGATAGCTTTAGCTAAGTTAAAATGGGTTCAGTAAAGTATGATACAACATATTCAGAATAAACAAAGCAGAAAAGCATCATATTTTGGTTTGCTTGAGATATACATAAGGTGCAACAATTTCTTCTCTAGAGGCATTTGTGGACAATGTTTTAACAGGTAACAGTGTTTGCTGGTATACTGAAGTACACACAATAGCAATAAGATTTTCCAAAATGAAAGCAGCTGAAATTAATAAAAATTAAAACAAAACAAATAAGGAAAAAACCCAACCCCAATACAGTAAGATATTGGTCTGAAATTTTTGTTGTGCTAACAGACTTTGTTACCTGAAAATACTGATACTCCTTCTAGTAGATTCAGGGAAAATTCTAGCTACTCAAATCGAGACATCACTCAGAGAACCAACAAAGGCAAATGCCTAGTGAACTATAAAGCTTTGCAGGATTTCTGCTACTCTCAGTGCCTAATCGCTTAAAAATTAAGCATATCTACAAAAAGGTTTATAAGTATCTGAAAACAGTCATATCCAGTAAACTGACCCAACCCTACCCCCTCTCTAAGGGAAAGTCAAGGAAAAGCAGATCAAGTAAGATATTAATTTATATAGAAAAAAGTAATTTTCTGTTTCTTTTAAAAAAGGTACCATTAATATACAGAAATATCTCCAGGAACAATATTGAAATTTAAATCGAGGAAGGATGGGGTGCTTTGACAAAAATATATCTACTCTAAAGGTTTCTAGAGAAATAAGTTAGTACCATTGTCAACGTGAACGGCCTGCACTGTAACATATTTGGATTTCAGCTAATTATAAAGTGGTCCAAAACTCCAACAGCCACCCTGCTGTGACCCACAAGTTTTAAGTCTTTTAAGTTTTTCCTGTCTTGTTAAAATAACTTATAAAACTTTAATAAAATCTTATTTCAAATACCGCCATAGGCTGCAATGGCATTCTAGGGGCTCTTATTTACCTGAATTTTTTAAAAAACCTTTTCACTGACTCATTGGCTTGTAAATTTTGTTGTTCTTCTGTTGTTCCCTTCTTTCAACACGTGCATCCTCAATGGTGCTGTTTCAGTGACACTTCCCCAGCTACCTGCCTTTTGTCAGACCTTTAATCCTTTCTTAAAACTCATGTGGTACATTGTATATTGTTTCCTGACACTGAACCAGAGACTTTCACTTAACTACAACAATGAAAGGCTAAACCTAGCAAGCATTAATAGAGTTACGGTCCATATGGCTATTACATCAAATTAGTTACAAAATAACCCCAAAACACATTATCAATTCAGTCAAGTATAAATAAGAATGCCTGATAGAATGATGTAAACTCGCATCATTTAAAGACTTAATTCAAAGAACTTCAAATGCAATCTAATACTATCAAAAGTTCAGCCGGTATGACGAAGACTAATAGAAAATTATTGCTGGAGTCCAATTTGGTAAATTGTTGTGCTACAATGCAAAAAGTAGGGAAACATCTTGTGCTATAGAAGAAGTACCCTGTTGAATTTGTAGCTTTAGATCAATTACTAGTGATCATTTTGCATCTATTGGTAGGAATCAATGCTTGGTTATACAAGAGTGTAAGTCAAGATAGTGAAGATAACAGGCCAAGTGATACATTTGGCCTGCTTTTGGGATGTATTTATGAGAGCAAAACACAAAAATTCAACACAAGCAAAGACAGAAACTGGCAGATGGATCTGTTTGGTAGTCTGAATTCAGTCAAATGCTATTCTTCGGTTGTAGTTTATCTGTATACAACTTGCCCACTTGACCAACACGAACTGTAATTGGCCCTTTATGCAAACTCTGAAGCTGATTTGGACTGTGCATAGTAACTACAACAATGCCAGTGTCTGTAAAATGTAAAATGTATGTGTATTGATGTACACGTATATCGAAAAGTCATGGTTTTAGGTTTTTCAGAACGGTGAAATAATACTAAGGTCACTTTTGAAAAACGCATTTGCAGTACTTTTTGTTTACAGGAAAGTTTCACCAAGTCGCTCAGGTATCTATGCAAAAATAAAGGAACCCTCCAAGGCATGAAAGACAAGTCAATTATCTGCAGTATTTTCTTTTCCATACACCACTCCTTTTTCTAATGCACATCATCCTGGTTATTCAAAGCTAAATTAAAAAGAAACAAACCCAAACATAGCCTGTCAGAATTTTTCCCAGTAAACTCTACCACTCTGGTGGCAAATATAAAAGTGCAGAACATCTGGACCACATGGCTGCCCAAACACCGCTAACAATGGTACATCTGTCCAGGCTGCCTTGAGTTCTCTGGAACAGGTTTTAAATTCACTCTACAATATAAACGTAGGCATACCCTATTAATATAAACCATCTTAGAACTTAAATCTTCATGTACAAAAATGACTAAGAATATCTAATAATAACTAGTGCAGTGCGTCAGTGTTTTTGTTGGTTTTTTTTTTCCTTTTTTCATTTTCATTTAGAGTAACTAGGTATTATATGAAACTAGTTGCCGTACTCTCTGGTTGGTAAAAGAGATGCTGTGTGAGCTAACAGTAAAGGCAGCCTTTTTCACACCAACCATCTATTTACTGTTTAAAAGCCTTCAATAGAAAGCAAGCTCTGGGATCATTCCACTTCATTTCTGTTCATTAATAGACAATTAATATCACCCTCCTACATACTGGGTTCCGATTTGAGGACCTGGCCCAAGTTGCTAACGTCTGGCTTCCAGTGAATTCTGGGCCACTCAGAGCAATAAGCACTTTATTGCAGTCTCTAGTTCCATCATATGGACTGACTAGCTTCCCTTGGTAAAGACAAGGCTAGGATATTAGGTAAAGCACAATGTTTTACAATAAAGTAGAGCTTCACTGGTCAGCGCAGGAAATAAGCACTGGAGCCTGAGACATTTCATTTGGCTGTCCATCGTGTGGGAGAGGTGTGGCCCTCTGACTTCTGCAAAAGAAGAAAAGAAAAGCCACCCATCAATATTTGGAGCATGGGAGGTGCTTTTATCAGATCAGAAGGGATGGAAAGCAGCGCGCTGTATGGTTTAACATCCAACACTACAGCACCGTGACTCCTTGCTTGCTGCAGGTGCTCACATACTGAGGTTACATGCTCTTTTTAGAGGTATTTCTGCAACAGTAACACAGTACCCCGAGGAAAGCCTACACAATGCAACGGCAGGAAAAAACAAGACGTGATGGTATTTAACAACACAAAACAAAATGCACAGCTGAAGAGGAAGGTAAGAGCGCTCAAGTGCTGCTACTCATTTTGTAAGGGCTTCAGCCCTCAGAAGCAAGAGTATACAGCTCACGTGTGGCAAAAGAAGGCAAATGCACAGAGGGGTGCATCATGTTAATGCGAGCCAACAGCCAGGTTTTAAGCAATATGTAAATATACTCATCAGTGGAACTGCACCTTGGGATTACTCTGAGTTATGTGACTGATCACTAAATCAGCCTAACACAACATCTCTTTCATTACTACAGCAATGTTACTTTAAAAATGATCCCCTGGCACAGGCTATCATAAAAATAAACTGTGGCAGAATTAAGTGCTGGAAATCAGTATCAGTCTTTGCAGCAAATGGACTTGAAGAACTCCTTTGCAGCTTGCCTTTTAAAATACATACACAAAGCATGTCACCACCTGTTTGGTTTTTTCTTTTCTTGGAGGCCCACTTCTTATTTACAACACAGCACACAATGCAACTGGAGTGCATTGCAGCGGCCTTGGCACAAAATGCAGCTCAGGTTCACAGTGCTTAACCAGGGCATGCACAAGGTAAATAAAGCTAAACAGAAAATTTGAAATGAAAACCACACTGCCAAAAGGCTTCCATGTCCCAAGGCTCTGTGAAACTACTTAATAATTAAATTCAGACACTGAAGAAACACATCAAGCAAACCTCTAATTCCTTTTTCGTGTTTCCGGCTATTTGCAAATAAAGTGAGTTGCAAATAATAACAGTCAACAGAGTAGAAAACAGAGAAGCATCTAATTGGTAAGATTTAAGTTTCTGTTTTGACTTCCATTTGCCAAGTATGGGAGGGACATGGTTAACTTTGTACTGAGAGAGAGTCCTCCCCTGTTGCCATTTCCCCCAGGGCGATAACAAGCTGGCATTTCCAACTGTTGCGGACAGTTGCCAGTTTGGTGTTTTCGGGCCTTACAGAAGGTCCTGCATTATTTTAGCTTCATGATGACATGACAAAAGATGGGATTAAAAAAGGAAGACCGAAACAGAAGGCTCTGCAAAACATTTGGTCACTTCAAGATAGACAAGAGAAGGACAAGAACTCTTAGAGGA
This sequence comes from Pseudopipra pipra, assembly GCF_036250125.1. NCBI lineage: Eukaryota > Metazoa > Chordata > Aves > Passeriformes > Pipridae > Pseudopipra > Pseudopipra pipra. The sequence goes on from NC_087550.1 coordinate 18,556,330, forward strand.
ATAAAGAGGAAAAAAGCCACAGCAAAGTGAATCCTGTTGCTTTAGTATAATTCTGGTCAGAGTTAATGGCACTCAATGAAAACAAAAGGGTTAATGAGAGCAGCACTTCTACAAGTCTCACTCTGTGGCTTCTGACTACAAAAAATGACAGAAACAAGTTCAGACTTTCATCATGGTAATAGACACTTTTTTTGCAATTCTGTGAGAAAAGGCCAGGCTGACTGCAATGTGAAAACACTCCTCACCCAAAACAATGCTGTTTAAGCAAGACAATGGCTTCTGTAGAGAGGAGCTAGCAGACAGGGTGCAGCTCTGTTTCTTGTAGGGTTCCTAAGCTCTTAAAAAGCCTTTCAGTGTTTCATGTCCAGCCTGAACACACAGAACTGGGTTCACCAATGGAGGCCATGAGAACAACAGTAAATTGAGATTGTGGATGGTTTCGTCAACTGCTGCCTTGTGGAGCTTCTTAGGTAGCCAGTAATCTCTCAAATGCCATCTGCAGAGGCTGTGATGGTTTCAGACTGGCCCAGCGCTTCCTCACTGACTTTCCACTGTGGGAGAGGATGGGGTTTCATCTCCAGTAAGCTGCACCATCAAAGAACAACACTGAACTACCAAGAGCCAAGGAGGACTTGCTGTCACTGGTTTCCTCTCATCACAGGTCTGACCATGCTGAACTGATTAAACAGCCCAAGTAACCTGTACATTCCCCACCTTATGTCTGTAGACAGTCTACTCAGTAACTGAGAGGACCAACCCAAACTACTGTGGCTTTAGATCACTCAGAGTTGTTCTGACCCATGCTGTTCTGCAGATGTTTTGCCTTCTACACAGCAGAACACAAGAGTAAAAATAACAAGTTAGATTCCTTCAGCCATGTTCAGCATAAAAACTTCATCTCAAATTGTATGAAATTTCCTCCAATGTCTTAGGCCACTGAAAAACATGAATGAGCATGCAACAGCTATTTAAATCCGCTATTTTCTGACAAATAGCATTTGATAATTCTCAATCATTAGGATCTCAAGCAGCATATGAATCTGTTTTTATAAAAAATGCATAGGTAGGCTTACCAGGAAGGGTAATTTTACTGACTGCTAAATAAGACTACACTGTCATTTAGGTGAAGACTTAACACTACTGAGCAAGTGGTGTAAAACAGGCATTTAGAGAAAGCTGAGGAAGAGGAAACGCAGGCCAAATTAAACAGTCTGCTATTCACATGCTTTCTGAACAAGTTGTCCATCACACACTATTCATTTAGACAACAAGGGGAAAAGGAAACCTTACCTGTGCACATTTTCCATGGCTGCTACTTCCGCCAGAGCAGCTAAGCTAAAAAATGCAGATACCGCTGGCATATCTGATGTAATACTATGATTTTCTTCTGTCTCTGCATTTCTGGAGCATTCACTGTTGTAATCTGTTTCTGCACTTGATGTTTTTTGAAGAGTACTTTGTGGCAGCTCTTTTGGCTTCTCCTCTGCAAAGAAAGTAAGTTAAGTTTGCAGATGTTAAATCCACAGCAGCCTACTGATATACTGACTAGTCTGATGTTAACAGAATCTTTACCTTTAGGACTTCGATTCTGCAAGTGTAATCTGATTCATGCTGCAACCTCTTCTGACCCAAGCTATTGGCAGAAGCACAGTACTAAGGTTTATGAAGCAATTTACTCATCTTGCATTCAACTGAATTTGATCTTTTAGGTCAGGTGAGAAAGCTTTTGTGTATGCAGTAGTCCTGAAAGATCACCTCAACTGCAGAGAACTCTGACAAGGACTCTGGCATTGACTGTCATAGTACAGAATTCACTTTTACAACCTATAACTAGGTGCAGTGTAATTTCTTTGCTGAATTGGAAACAAGTTATGAAAGGTAACCATTCTCCATTTCTCTCTACATCACTTCTCAGAGTGAAATATCCAAGGAGAGAAGACACATCTGGTCATTCAAACTAAAGAAGTTGGTCATTATGGACTCGCTGATTTCCCAGTTGATTGATACCTGTATTTTAAAAAACGACCTCTATAAGCAGGTATGAAAACAAGCTAACTGAAAAACACTTTTCCTGATAGGTTGCTCGTACCCTTAAACCTTCTCCAACCATTCAGTTTTAATAAAATTTAAACCCCAGTTTCCTTACCCAGTGTCCCTCCTGCTGGTGACACTCGACCATCTGCTGTTCGGACGAGATGTGTGATCTTAGTTTTCCTTGCTTTTCTTTTCTGGCTGCCAACTAAAGGTTCATGCATCATTGCTGGCTCTGGAGTGTTTAGGGCAGATATAGAAATTTTATTCTTCCAGGCAGACTCACTGGAATTTCTGTCTTCTAGTAGTATGGCTGGAAAAGGACAAAAATGCAATTTTACATACAGAATAATTCAGCTACCAGGTATGCTCATTTACCATTTCGCATATTTCTTCATAAAACCTTTCCTCACAGGTACTCAGAGCACAACCCATGGCAAGATGTGATCTGAATGCCACAGGTGTTTGCAGGGGAGCAGTAGCATCTGCTCTTTAAGATATCCTGGAAAGTAAGAACCTGCGAGACGGGCAGTAGCACTTCAGTGGGAGCAGGGTATCAGTCTGTATAAAACACTGCAACAGAAGATGCCAGCAAGTAGCTAAGAGACAAAATGTATTTAAGGAACAGTAAGAATCCTCATGTAAGCTTATCTTAGCTCACAGATGGACTCACGAGCAGAATTCAGGAATTCCTGACTAACCCCCAGTCTCACCTCTGTAGTCACTCTACCTCAGCTCCTCTAAGCAAAGGTAAATACTGCCTTTTTACAAAACAACAAACCTTAAAAACACCCCGAAGAGGCAGCAAGTACAAAAGCAGAGCTAGATCACAGCTGAAGACAAGAATGCTAAAAAAAGGAAGTAAGCATGGGATAAAATACTGTGAAAGAAATACTGCCCACATAAAGTCAGAGAGTGAGAAGGGTACACTTTAAATCTTTCTCAGTAGTTCCAGTGTTGGCATTTCGAAGAAGCCTTTTGACCTGAACTGGAAAATGATCCCAAATTTTCACTTGACTAAAGTTACTTTAATTTTGTTCACAAAGAAATTGGTCAGACAGCAACTGCAAAACATATTTATTTAAGCTTCCAAAGCCTAAGATCAGTGTGCAGTAGTCAATTGTTCTCAATTTGCATTGATTTAATAAGCCATACTGCTGATCCCATGGGGTATCACTAGTCCACAGAGCAAATATGTGACATCATTTTTCCTCCTGTGATAAAAGCATTATGAAGCCTACCCCATGTGCAATCAGTGTCAGCTAGGGTTAGAAAGAAGTTACAGGTAGCAAATGAAATGCCCAATTAATTTTTTACAGATGCCTGTCTAACCTGTTTTGAAACTGGGAACACACCTGGTATCTGCACCAAGTCCTTGAGGTATTTCTTCCCCAGTGTACTGCCATCCTGAATGATTAAACATCTTTTTCCTAATGCCTGCCTGCACCTCCTCTCCCCAGCTGCATTTTCCACTTGTTATTTTCTTTACTACCTGTCAGGTTATAGCCCATCTCTTTGCAACAGTCCTTTATATATTTTTCACAGCTGTTACTGTGTCTCCAGTTATCTTTCTCTTCCCCCAAGTTTCTTTTAATCTTTCTTCCCATTTTAAAGACACATTTGTTCACTTTTTGGGTGGTTGGACCAGCAAAAATTACACACACAAAACTGAGGCCAGAGTGCAAACAGCTGCTCTTTCAGAAGGGCTAAGCACTGAAGAAGACCAATTTCCTGCACTGGCTGGGTCATGCAGGAGCACCCAACCCCACAAACTGTGCACAGCAGCCAGGCAGTCTGCATGGCCTTTGCCCTCTTTCATTTTAGTGCGTAGTTCTGTTTATTGTTTGTTTTGTAGATTTAATGAGCTTCCGATTCAAAGATACAGCTAATAAAACCTTTATCTTTTGTGAGCTTCTTTAACTGTTCATTGTGTGAGGATTTGGACTAGATGAAGAGAATAGCTGCAGCACATTTTATCTTGTTAGCGGTTGCCCTTTGCTCTTTTGTTTTAATAGGAAGGGACCTTTTAATGTTTTATGGCATAAGAATACAATCAGGTCGAGTACATACGTGTAAAAACATCTGGAAACATTCCAAACCATAATTTGTTTACGACCTTAATTCACCCTCCTATGTTCTCTAGTAAAACATTTTTGAACTTGTGCACGCTCTTTATTTTGAAAAAAAGCACACAGCTTCAGGTAGCACTTCTCAGCTATACCGCTAACCTTTGCAGAGCAGAGCTATGCTGTAAAACTTACTTTTTGTAAAGAGAGCAAGAGAAAGCACAGAAAAAGATCCACAGTCCAATTAAGCAGAAGCACCAATGACTGCAAATAAGACTTTCGAGTAACTCAATTGGACTAATAGCGAGATGTTCAGATAAGCTTCCTACATTGAGATGAAAATCTTAATTGGAATGTATAATTAAATAGGCAGCTTTCTCTCTAGATTTCTTATTTGGGAATTCAAAATTGCTGATTATGTATTAATGTAATGGTCTGGTTGTAGTCCAAGACTATTTGTTAATTCTGATTTGCTCTAATTAGTACTTTGACAGTGCTGTCTAATTCTAGCTTGAATGAGTTTTATTGGTTTTAATCTTAGTACTACAACTCACTTTGGTTTTTTTACATTTAATAAAAAAAATTAAGATTATTTCAAACAATAAACAACATACGATAAAAAGCAACAAGATTTGGTATGTGTTTAATTAGATATGTTGTACGTCAGGTCACTAGAAATCAACTTTATTGATCACAGCTGAGAGCTCCCTTTTACATTTTACATTTTTCCTTTTCATACTGCATGTGTCAAAAAAAAAAAGAGCAGAAAAAAACCCTTGAAAGCCAAAATAAAAAGAGACAATATTAAAGACATAAGGAGTATACGATGTTGGTGTGTTTGACTAAGAAACAGCAGAAGGTGGCTCTAAAAACTCAGATGCAGCAAGTATATTCCCTCTCCAGGTTTTTAAGTTTTTCCAATCTTTGAAATGAGACTTGAGTCCTTTTCTTCTCTAGCTCTAAAATAAGCTTATCATCACCTCATCATAACATTGCTACCATACAGTTTTGAAGAAGGAAGGATTAAAGGTGAACAATGAGTAGTTTTCCTGTGTGTCGGTACAGGGTGAATGTGGAAGGGAAGAGCATCTTTATTCCTCACTAGCAGTCGTAGTGGACATTGGTTTAAGAAATCATTTCACTGACTTCTTCATAGAGTATTATTCAAGCAAACATAACACCTAATTTGGAGGAAATCACACAAGGGCGTCACTCACAAGACCCTTTGCACTGACCTCCAGGAGAGAGAGGAGTCCATGCTTCAACAACTGTAAAGCTAAACCAGGTGCTAATAGGGGTCCTCCTGCACCTTCTTCAAGAGAAACAGCATTCCACTGCTTCAGCTGACAAAGGTATAACCATAGAGATGCTCCAAATCAGGACTTAGCTTTGTTCTGCAGAAAGGATAGGGCTAAACAGATTTAATTCCCTGTATTTTTCTTTAGTAATGCCTTTTAATCCATCTGACATTCATTCTGCTTCCACACCATCCTGTGTTCAAGAGCTGTCCCATGAGGAGCTCAGTTAATTTTCAGGAACCTGCTGCCTAGAAAGAAATGAGATTCTGCAGCTACTTGTGCAGTCCTGCCAACAGGTATCTGCACGCTCAGCTCTTCACATGACACTGGCACGTGCAGAACTACAGGCTTATTTTTGCAAGCCGAGTTGAGAACGTGACATGAAGATGTGGGCCTTCTGCCATGCTTACACCACAGTGGCAAGAACAACTCCTGAGAGTCTTCTGACTACTTCTCTGTATCTAGAGGTCTACACCAGATGGTTTCCTGAGCTAGATTTTTAAGGGTTTGCATGGACAATTTACTCTTTTCTGCAGGCATGCAGAGTACATGTAGTCTTATTTTCCCCTATATCTGTGAATAAGAAAAATGAAGTCAATTGAACTGACCTGGCACACCACAACAGAGGACAAGCTTTTCAGACTGAACCTCAGCAAAACACAGATTTAAAAGAATTTCTTTAGTGATGCCTATCTGTTATGAGAGAGAGCTGCAGAAGTTTAACCATGTCTAGTGCAGAATGAAGGCTCTGTGGGTCTAAGCACGCTGGTATCAAGAAGGAAAGGTGGGCTGTAATGCTTCAATGGTCTTTATGAAGTCAAAAAGGAAAAATCTAGCAAGGTAGAGCATAGCTTCAAGTCACCAGTGTCTAGGGAACCACTTCACCAAGGAAGTGATGTCAAGCACACTCTGGCCGATGTGCCAGCAGAAATACCAGCTCTTTGATAACAGGACACTGCTACAATACAGCTTGTGGGGTCAGGCAGCACACGGACCTGCAGCAAGGGCTGGGGACTAACAAGCAGAGGTAAAGTGGCAGATGGTCAAACCAGGTGTACAAGACAGTTGCCTGGGTGGGAAGCTTTGCTGTGTGAGCAGCTCTGCTGTGTGAGCCCATGCTGACCCAGCCCTCCCCCAGCTGGAATGGATGCCCAAGGCACAGAGCTACTGGCTGCCTCTGGGCTGCAGGTCCCACACAACAGGGCCCTGATGTGTGCATGGGAAAGCTGCTGGAGGATCAGTATAAGGCACAGGTCTGCTTCACACATTAACTAGTGCTGAGACTGGTATATATATTCATCTTCTCCCCTTCTGGTGTCAAGGTCAATGTTGCAGCTGGTTGTTACAAAAACCATGCACGAGCCCTCAGCACAGCTCACTAAGAGTATATGCAAAGAGGCAATTGATGTTTTTAAGTACTGCTTCCCATGAGAAAGTCTTGACAGAGTGGCAGAAAAATAAAAACTCTCAGCTGTGTGGTGTTCAACTTTCCTGAACAGGCACGGGTCCAGCTGTGCTTCTGTCAGCCTTCCTAAGGACGGGATGTATCTCTTAACATGCTGCATGACTGTGTACACTCTGCTAGGAGGAGCAAGGGTGCAGCATGTGCACTGCTGTTTTACTGGGCTGTATCTAGCTCTATAAACACCTGCAAACTCATAATATGGTGACTTGCACTGGTGCTGCTGTGTACGATGTGGTCAGATGGAGTCAAAATTCACTCAGATTTTCATATCAGAGACATAGACAACATGATCCAATCACATCAAAATATGCCTTTACTGCACTTACTTTTCTTTGTTCATAACACAATGCACATAGGCACACATACTTTTCAAGATGACAAAACACGAAGCCAGCATGACCTCTGCTGGCCTTCCTAGTGTCTCCTCTTCATCTATAGGAATATTCAAGCTCCTTCTCCCAGTAAAATTAACTTCATAAAAAAACGAAATCACATATCCTACAGATTTGCGATTCACCACGAGTACAGACTAACTACAAGAAGGAGTTGAAATTTTCATTTAGTGTTCGATTCACTAAATCCTTGAAAAAACACCTGAATTGAAATGAAGATTCCAGGATTCCCAGCTTGAATGCTGCAGAAGATGGCACAGTGTAGTTCAACATTTTAGGGCCCTGTTGCCTAGGAACTTGTGAGAGGGTGAAGTTACGTGGGCAGCACACGACGGCAAGGCTGTTCAGGGCCTGCCAAGGCTGTGCCCACACTGCACTTTGATCAACGCTTCCCTTTCAGTGTCACTATATGGCACACATAAAAGTCAGCAAGACCACAGATTTTTTTTCCCCTTGTAACTCAAGGGAAAATGTAGTTCCTCATATATATATATATATACACACACATATGCACTGCCTTTCCTCTGATGATTTACATATGGGCTGTGTAAGGCTCCTAAGTTTCTCATGCCTTTGCTTTAGTCTTGGGAGACACTTTGCAAATGCACAGACACATCTTTAATGTTTAGACAACGATGACATTATTGACATGCTTAACTTCCAAGGAAATGTCTCTGCATTGTGCTGGAACAAGAACAGTGTACTCAACACTTGCCAGGCTTGAATCTTTGATCATAGTGCACACTTCATTTTGTATCAAAACAAGCTGATTTCTTTTAAACAAATGCAGGGTTTGACATTTTGTTTAGCCACATTTTTATCTACAGGTTTTAAGGTATTTATATTTTTCAGTCTTTACTTTACCATGTATTAAACACTTCCTGTTTCTTTTTCCACAGGAGAATTTGAACAGCCATTTTTCTTAATAATTTGTCTACATGTCTATTAATAATTCAACAACAAAATCTGAATGACATCCAATAAAAGCTCTGTTAATGTATGATGCCTTCTTTACACAGGCATTGGAGTAAGATAGCCAATTCTCATAAGCAACTCCCACAACACGTCTGTTGTACAAATACAACAAAACAGAGCAAGTAATTTCAAAATACTTGCACCACTGAATGCAGCAGAGCTGGCAGAGCCTATCTGGGAAAACAGTGCATGTGCATCACAGGTGACAGAAAATATAGCATCAGGAAAGGAGAGGAAATTACATGGCTGAGTCTTAGGGAAATATATTAAGTATAAAGGTACCTGGGGGAACTAGAGATGGGAACAGCGATTTTATTATCTTAGAGACAAACATGGATGGGGAAAAAGTAGACAAAATTAATGGAGCTAAGAAAGCAGAACCAGAGAGGTTCTTCTACGCAAGGACAATGTGGGAGAGAACTCCCCCTGTGGAACAGCTAAAGAACAGCCTGGGCATGACTTGGATAGTGCGGGCAACATGACTACAAAAGAAAAAAAAACATGGAAAAGAGGGCCCAGGGAAGCAGGCTAAGCTATAATCCTGTACACTTGAAAATGCCCCTCAGAGTTCTGAACGTGTAGGTGTGCAAGATCACAATACTGTAATAAGAGAAAGACTTTGGAGAGCTACCAGCAGGATAGCAGGCAAAGCAAGTCCAGAACATAACTTAAAAGAGTGTGGAAGGAATCTTCAGTTTGAGGCAAACAGAAAGCTGGTTAAGATTTCTACAGAGGCAGGGTTGGAGGTTAGTATTTTTGAGATCTGGTGCAAAAAAAAGTACTTACATCCTGACCAAGTTCTTACACCCTGACCAGGTGTAGTCTGCAAAGTTCTAGACAGCAGGAAATCACAGGGATAGGAGATAGGGACACAGATAAATGCTCTGGCAAAGGGATAAATAATACGGTCACTGATATAGAAGGGATGCAGATAAGAGCAACCAAGGGACTAAAGAGCCATAGTCTGTGGAAGATAGAGAGTTCAGGGCCAATTGCAGAAATGCCCCTGCTTTGCCAGCTCTGCTGCATGGTGTCTGGAACAGGGAAATTGTAATTAAACGGAGATGCCCAGTAAAAACAAAACAGCATCGTACTGGAATAAGGTAATATGACCAACTGGAGCCAGGAGGTAATGGAGTCATAGTAGGGAAATAAGGGACAATCAAAAACTAGAGAGCTGAGGTGTCTCTGTCTAGAAGCGTTTCTCCAAGACTGAACTGAGAAAGAAGGCAGCCCAAAACCTCAACTAATTAATGCACCAGTACCTGTCTGGAACATTAAGCTTCTTTCTGTGCTTAACTTTTCTGACAATTTTGTGGAATAAGTTCTTTTTCTGAGACTGGAATGAACCTACAGACAACATTAATACATACTTTCCATTAGCAGTTTCAAAGAGAGTACAATAGTTGTAGTATGTACTATACAACCTCCTCTTCCACTAATACAAGTTGCCATTTCATGGGGAAGCACAAAACCTGATCTTCTGTCAGAAGGGACCCTGGAGGCTAACAGTAAATAGGTCAACACATCATACTCGGACCTGAGAATATAACTTCTGACTCCATGAGAAGCTTCCATACTCCCTGACTGAACAGTTTAGGCACAGTCACCACGCAGGAATTGACAGGATGGCTGGCTGGGCTACAACTGTTTCATGGGGACAGCAAGTCATGGAGACTTTGAACAAATGCTACTTGTGAACATTCAATCTAGAGAAAATTAATGACTGAAACAACTAACCTGAAACTCTTGCTGTTAGGCAATGGACCCTGGTTTCCTATAGAAAGTTGAAAACAACTTTTAATGTTACTTTACTTCTTATTGTTGTACAGCCATCTGCAAGTGTAAAGCAAATCCTTTTCTCCTGCTCATCTCTCTCTATTGGAAATATTCTACATGGCTCTTCCTCTCCCTGGCAGTTCAGAATTGCCATAGGATTTAATTCCTGCCTTGTCCATTATGCTCACTGAGGCCGGCAGGGATTTCCTCCTGGGAATACTTGCAACGGCCAACGGCAGCTGCTCGGGGAAGCAGCAGGCAGGAAAATGAACTGTAACTGCAGTTCCTCCACATTTCTGGGCATACGCCTTCTCCGCTCTCATGGATAAGTTCCCTATCTGAAAGGACCTAATCAAACAGAGAACACTTCGACAAGATCCTAAGAAAATCAGGACAAACAGTCTGTGCACTTCTGCATCTCTCAGGAGGAAGGTGCTGTATTTTTAGGTCATGATCTCTGGAACATTGCTGCATGCGATCCCCAGGCATCCGAACGCTTTGAACTGAGCCAAAAAAGCCCCAGAGCGAAGACCGAGAGGAATGCCACAAAGCAGCATCCATTTTAAGCTGATGCTTTATTTCTAGCCCTAGAGGCCACAGACAAAAAAAAAAGAAAAAATCGTAGACAATCTCTTTCCCAAATAAAAGCACACTATGCATTCCTCTTTGCCTTCCCCAAATGAAAGCTTTAGTGCAGTGCTTGGTGTGTAAGTGAGCATTTCTTCACAGTACAAGGCAGAAATAATGACTATGCCTGTTGCTCACTTTTGCATACAAGCAGATTAATGAGTCACTGCAGACAGCTGACTTCTGTGTGGTGGGATGTTTTGGCACATATGCCATTGGAAAGAAGGAAAAAAAAAAGAAAACAGTCACAGCTCCAGCAAATGTCGGAGCGGGCCATCTGCACAGATTCAGTATAGCTGTATTTTTCAGCCATTTGGTGACATTATTTTTGTATATGCACACTCCCAATTCAAAATGCTTGAGGTGGATTTTGTCAAAGCCTTTTGGCTTGTTCAGTTCTGCTCCCACTGCAGAAAGACCCCCATTGATTTCAGTGGGAGCAGAATTTGGACAATTTGGAAAGCTCTGGAGAAAAAATTGCTTCTCAAATTTTCCTTTATACATGTGGACCTGAAACAGTTTTCACATTACAGGGTTCTTCAGGTGTTTTTATACTAAAGAACTGGCTGAAGTGAGGACTGGACATGACAAGCACAGCAGAAGTAGCTGGTGAGCACTGACCCAATGATTTTCCACTCAGGCACAGGAAAACATCCTGATAATCATGCCTGCGTGGTTAGGTAGCAGATCAAGCCTGTTGTAGGTATTGGTTAATGACATTTGACAGAAAATCAATCTGGTACCATTTACTCCAAAATAAAAACTTATTAAAGCATACAGCTACAGTTGGGGGTGAGGTGCTGGGAAACACCCCAAACCCAACAAACAAAAGCATTTCTCCATTTTTATTCACCTAACATTCTGGGGAAGGTCTAGCGTGCAGCACTCCAATGTATTTTCTAAATTTTAAATTTAGTAGACACTGATCTGTAAACTGCAAAATTTAAATACTTATCTGTGAACTGAGTGAGAATGCCTGGGAAGTTTATGATCTTGCATGTGCTCATTCAGAAAAAGCAGGGAATGATTTCAAAGCGTGTTTACTAAACCAACCCCTACTGATTATTATCTGTTGTTTGGAAATATCCGGAGTCCTCAACAACTTGTAGGCACTATTTGTGCTGGACACCTCTTCCAATTGCCTTACAGACAGAGAAACCCAAGGAAAAGCCGAGCAGTAGAAACAACTCCATATAATACAGTAACGCAGAGCACAGCAGAGCAAAGTCAAGGTCTCCCACATCCCAACACAGTCACACCACACCCATAAAACTATATTGACCCTTTACATTTCATGTTCATCACACTGCAAGAATTAGATGTTAATTTTGTTTAATTCTAATGGTGTAAAAAACCATGACAATTCAAAAAACCCAGAACCATTCCAAACCAAGCTCTATTATTTTGCACAATATATCATTTTCATTTCCTGCAATACTTGCAGGACCTTGGCACACAGACCTTTATGTACTACATCTTTGGAGGTCAGTATTCTCTAACAGTCTTTGGACTCATCACATTTCACAGGCAAGCCAATAGGACAACAAGGCTGAATAGCCTGTCAGTACATCACAAATTAAATTGAGGATTCAGCTTAATAAACCTTTGGCTCAGCTGGAACAGTTTCCTTACTAAGCTAGTAAGCTTGCTTGTCTGCACTTTGGGTCAGGTCGTTTCAAATCCACAACCTGCATCCCAATTTTACACATCCTAACAAAATAAACCACGCTTAAATCGACCTAGTGTCATGAAACATTTATTTTTTAGCAATCTTTCTTTTCCAAAAGAAAAGCAGTTTGTTAGAAAGTTTTTCAACTACCTCTTGAAAGCCCACCTCTGCTCTCCAGGGAGTTGGAATGACTGACACAAGCTGTCAGCTTGCCCAGCTAATGTGAGTGAATTCAACATTCATTGAAATCAGGAGCAGATATCACCAGCTCCATCTGGATTTAGTTCAGAGCTGCAGTTAGATGTTCACTACAGAAAAGCAGTGTCACTATCAGATATTCCTGCCCTGGGGCTGCTTGTTGCAACCCCACAGCTCAGTTGGTGGAAAAGTTCATGTGACTGTTTACCATCTGCTTCAGCGCAAAGTCAGCTGGCTTAATTCAAAGAGCCCTTATTGTCAGCCAGAGGCAAATGCTCCATGGTTGTCTCTGCAGGGCTGTGCCAAAACTACTCATATCAGGCTTGTAACCTCCCTGCAGTTATGTTTCTGACCTTCCCTTGAGACACGGCTGTATATATTCCAAAGCTTTTTAAGTGATGCTGATAAAAATAAAAATTAAATTCTAATGTATGAGCCTAATCAAAAGCACAATGCAGTTCTGTGCTACTTGACTTGAGGCAGCATTCTAGTGTGCCATTTCTTAACAACACAGGGCCTGCAGAGTTTTTAAAAATACAGACACCTGAACAGGTAAATACTGTGGCAAGAAATCCAATGAGCTACTGTTACACCTTCAACTGCCAGATCATGCTATATGAGGAGATCTTGTTCCCAGCAGATGTTGCTTAATTAACCAGTGTGTTATCATAGTGTAAAGCAATTCATTCATGCTCATTTAAGAAGTTCTGTCAAATACACACCATAAAAAAAAAAAATAAAGGCAGTTGAATTCAGAATGGTATTAGCAGAAGTCTAATTTTGCAAAGTGGCTGTTCCACATCTAATTACATAAATAAAAAAATCAATACCAAAATTGGCATGCACTAGAGAAGAACAGCTGCTCAATCCTGCACACTGTAATGTGATTATTTGTGAAGCATTCAAAAGGCATAGATCTAATCCAGGGTCACCTGTCTAAAGCAACTGTATTAGATCTGAAAACCTGTCAGTCAGTGGAACTACCACAGTAGCTGAAAAGCAAACGAGCTTCACACTGTGAACTGTGCCTAATGAGGATCCTTCTGAGCATCCTTTTGTCTTGTGGAATTACTGGTACATCACTCCATTTTGTGATGCTTGTATGCTGTATGTATGCATCAGTATTTCTGATGCAGTCTAAAAGTAGCTTTCCCTACCACACTGTCACTTCTCTACCATCTCTGTGTCACAGGTTGTCTAACAACAATGAAACAGCTAAATGTGTCAAGAGTTTCTTCCCTCCATGAGCCTCAAGAGTGGAGCTGGGTATGGAATCAGTTTTTGTGTCCTCTAACCTTTTTTATCACGTCAGGACATTGTACTCCAAACTTATGACAGAGTTAAAATCTTAATAAAAAAAAATTCCAAATGTTTCATTCAGACATCTCTGGTATCTCATGTTTTAATTCATAGAGCCTAAAATTACAATGAAATGCAAACTGGCATAAAACTACATTTTCAAAAATGTCAAAATATAACCTTGGATCACCTGCCTTTTTTTCTCCATTTTCTCTTGGGAAAACTTGTAAAATTCACTTACCTCACAAATATTCATGTTTTTGATAAACTTTCTTGCTGTGAGGAATATATTTCATGTACAAACTCTAACCAGTTCTACTCTTCATGAAAATCAGGAGTCAAGAGTACAGTCTGAAAACTAACCCAGGTGAGAACCAACTAACTTCAGTGCTAGGAAATTTCTTCTTTGACTTCACACTTTTCACATGTAACAGTGAAGTAAGGATGTATAAATTCCTGAGCTTGTCATAGCACTGTTGTTGCTTAAGAATGTATTGCACATGGCAATTTACCTTTGTTGGATTTTGGTAGTTCACATGAGCCGCTTCCCATCTTTCGCTTTTTCCTCGGAACAGCTGAATTTTTCCTGTCAAAGGTAATAGGACTGTATTGAGGGAGGCTGTTGAATTTCTTTGCAAATTCTTCTTCCAATTTTGCTAAGCTAAATGGGAAACAAAACCAATCAAATTAAATGTAACTCTGTTTCTGGACAAAAAAAATATATTGTTTAAAAGCATGTGTGAGTATATACACACCTGTCTACATAGAGAGAGGGGGGAAAACAGATAAGCACACACACACTGTTTATGTTTATTAAACCAGTATATATTAATCCAGCTTTGGAATGAGAATGTACACTCCAGCTTCTGCATTTGTAGCTCAGTACAGATTGATTACCTTAGCTGCATAGGTTAAAATTAGAAAAAAAAAAAATCAATGTCATACTGGTGACATTTAGCTCTGTTTGCTGTACAGATTTGTACAAGAGATTTGTCTGTTCTGTGAGGAGAATGAACAAAGACAGTAAAACCTATAAATGAACCAATAAAATAATTTCACATTAGCGTTCTTACACCAGAATGAAAACACTTCAAACTGGAAGAAAAATGTCAAACTAATCAGTCTTCTGTGAATACTCTGAAACATGATGCTTTGGGGTGGGAATTAGTTTTGTATTTATTCTGGGTGATTATATTTTCTCCCCTCATACTTTATTTGCTGTGAGATGAAAAACACAGCTAGCTCATGCTTCCATGAAACCCAACATGCCTCATACTTCAGCCCAACCTGAATGACTGTCACTAGCCTGCCTACAACTCAAGAAATCCACAGACATGGTAGAACTGTTTCTAATAACCAGATGAAAACAAAGCACTCGAGCAGGATGACTATGCTGGCTTGCATAAGCACTCTGTTCCAGCAAATTTTTGCAGCCAGGCAGGAGTATGAATTGTGTTTTAGTACAGGGTGGTGTGCACAGCTGGGCAGGCTATAAATAGCACCGCCAATGACAGGGGAACAATGACATTTTCTAATTGTTTTTAATTTTCTTTGTTATGAAAAATTTCAACTAGAAAAAGGTCTGAATGATTGTTGGAGGGATAGCCCTTACACACTTAAAAGTGTCACAAGAAACGTGGTGCTTCTCTCTGTTCTCTGAAGCAGCACTTCAAACAAATTGCATTCTGAAAGCTTTGGTACACAGAGTGATACTTCATTTTATCTCTGTTATCATTACTTCTTTCAGCAAACAAACTTCCATCTTAAAATACAGCCTTGGCTCTTGGCAGACTCTGTGCATGGTGAGGTTTCTGTTTGTGTGTGTGCATGCATGTTTTGGTTTGGTTTTAAATCACAAAGGTATCTGACATTAGTGGTGCTTGCTACTGCTACCTTTCTCTTCCATGTGGATTTTCCCTGACAACCTCAAAACCAGCTGATTTTCTGCTCTGACAAGTGTCATGCAATTCCATCCTCTGCCTCAGTTCCTGCCCCAAGGGCAGGTGAGGAGCTGCAGCTCTAATTGGGAAGGCCCAACCTCACCTGACAGCAGATGAGCTGCCATCCTGGCTTGTAATTCATAGCTTGTGCGACGTGGAGACAGTGGGGAGTGCAGCTATCTCTATGTCAGTGATTAATTATTCAAAAAAAATAAAAATCATTCACGTTGTCGTGAATTTTCAGAGCATCTCACAAGGCTGGTTAGACACATGTAGCTGAGCTGAGGTCTTCACACCGTACAGCCTAGCCCTGCCAGGGGATACATGCAGGTACAGCACTGCTTGGCAAAGGAGTGGGCTGCACATGGAGGAAGCACACCTGACCCTGACCATCAGGGAAATGCAGGGAACTGCTGACAGAGAAGGTGAGAGGACATGGGGAGAATGACATAGTTCTGAAGGGCTTAGGACCCTTTCACCTACACACACAAAATGAGGCTGAAATGTGATGCTGAAGGGAGCAGAAAGAGTTAAGTGGAGCAGGCAGAGGTAAAACCAGCTCTTCAAGTAGCCAGAAGATCAGGTAATGCAATGAACAGGGATAATGGATACCTTCTCCAGCACTTATGCTTTACAAATTCCCCATTCTGCTTTTACAGAGTTCACTAAATAATATTCATTTTTTATTCATACAACTGAATAAAGATGAAAGATTGGCAAATATGTATTTCCCCATCCAGCCAGCTAATGAGGGAAGAACAGTGCTTGTTGAATGAATAAATTATTTAGACAATTTTCCTAGCTACTTTGAATAAACAATTTACAACTACTTTTTTTTTTTGCTATAAGATGCAATCAGTTTTCACACCATTATGTGTGAAAAGTTTTCAATCGTTCAATTTAAACTTAAAAACATTTACAAAACTAATTCAAAGCACTAAAGAGGTAAGACGTTCCATTAATTTTTCTTGACTATTCCAAGTAAACAAGACTTGGAGATTTTCATCGATTTGCTGAAAGTGAGCTGCAGCTAAATTTCACATGGACTAGGTTATAAAAAAGGCTACTTCAAACCCGCAAAAAGAAACATACAATTTTAAGCAAGAAGTATGGAAATCTACTCCTTTTTAATTAATTTTCACATCTTCAAGAATTTGCAAGCAGGTATGAATAGCTACACAGATTTTAACTACTGTGCCTGAGGTTAAATAAGTCTGCAATACTCTGACAAAAATCATTACTCGTATACTAGAAAAGGAATTCTGTGCAGCCTTGCTAAATTTTAATGCATCTATACTCATTAATTATTTTTAAGATATATTTAACTTCTTCATAGTGTACATAAACAGTTTAAATATCTTTTCTCTACAGCGAAAAAATGACATATTTATCATAATTATTTGCCAATGTAAGAACATTGTTTACTATTCCTCTGTAAGCAATCCCTCGAAGCAGGCAAAGAGATCTACTTTTTCTAGTCTAATTTGATTTATGACTAAACACCTACACAGAACTTTAAATACTGCTTGCAAAATGCTTTGAAAACATAAGCAATCCTATTCACCACTTTTTTGAGCAGGTAAATATACTGTGTGGTTTTTTTTAGAACTGAGCAAAATAACATCATTCACATTTATTTACAGTGGTGTAAATCAGGAAAGATCTCAAAGGAATTACTTTGCTATATTAAAAAAAAAACAGGTATCTAAAGCATGACTCAGTCCAACAGGGTTTATAATTTTCAGGAATGCTGTCTAATTGTGATTATTTGGGTGTTGGATGCAGTTCACTTGGCTGCAGTGAGAAGGACTCTTAAATTACTAGGCTGACCTAAATAAAACTTTGAACAGTGTTAAACCAAGACTTACCCAAAAACAAACTCTTCCTTTGGCTTAGTCTTTTTCAGCTTTTTGTTCCCACTTGTCCCACTTGGGGAAAAGGCCCAGATTTCTTCATTCCAGCATCCTTCATGATCTGAGGAGTTGCCTTTTCCTGAGCTTCTTTTTCCTGTGACGAAGGCAGAAAATTGTTTCTCATCTTTAAAAAAAACGTGCCAAAATAAAGTGGGCTCAGAAGAGACTTGTGCACCCATTCAGTACTGCAACTTATGATGCTTGACCTTCTTGAAGGCAGTTACAAAACATTTTTTATTTTAAATTGTGCAGTGATGATTTTGGCAAGTATTCAGCGTCCCCTGTCCCTATCCTTCTCCATCCTGTCTCTAAAGCCAGGATCTCTTGAGGTACAAAGGAAGATAAAGAGATGAGAAGAAGTAAAAAACTTCCCTAAATTACAAACATCTTTTTTCTTTTCTGACTGTTCTAACTGCATATATAAATCTACTAGTCAGAAAAAGACATCCAACTGAAAGCTTCCAGAAATTAGCTCAAATTTATCTTTCCAAAAGGTAAAGGGTTCTTGCTCACTGCCTACAGCAAAACTAGCAACCAAAGCAAAATAAGAACACATTTGCTTCTTGTAGGATTGAGAACTATGCTCACAACCACAGGAGTTGTTTATATAGAAACAAGGTAATTGTCCAGGTTACACAGATCACAAGCCCTGCATACATCTATCAGCAGGCTGACAAATTAACCAACAAAGCCTTCAGTAAAGAAGTTAAATCTCAGGTCATGGAAGACAAAAAGGGAGAGGTTAAGATTTTTTAAGTAGGAACAGAGATAGCAAGACTTCAAAAGACCTGCCCTGGATCATGGAGTCCAGTCCCTCCACCCGCCCCCAGCATCTCAGGTGACCAGACACAACACTCCCATCACACACTGCTAAAACTCCAGCTTAAACATGGACTTTCACTTTTCCTCCCACTCCAGGCAGGCTTTTGCAATTCATGCTGTAAAACACTCGAAGCCACCCACCTCTGTCCACATTAGCGCGCAGAGATGTGAGCATGCCCTCTGACACCAGAGTTTTATAAAGAGCACCTTTGCAAGATCTCTCTGACTTCCTGGAGCCACAGGTTTCTATCTTTTTAACACAGTCACTGTCCTCAGTTTTGACCTGTTCTGGTAAGCTTTGGGGTACCACCTCCTCTGTTGGCGTCAGTGGTTCCACTTTAATGTTATCAGAAGCCTCACACGGTACTTCCTTGCTGGCTGCAATACTAAGGAAATCGGGAGGCTTTGATTCTTTGGTGGTCTCCATCGGTTTTTCCTTTGACGTTTTCTTCTCTTTCGATTTCACTTTTTTCTTTGGTGATTTTGTATCCAACACGCTTCCCTTCACACTCGAGACAGGGCGGGTTTTTTTGCGGGGAGTATCCGTGAGTCTCTCAGCACCCCAGTCCCCCTTTGCAACAGCTTCAATTGTGTACATTACACTTTCAATGTCCGACTCGGAGGACTGCCTTTTTTTACAAGATTTCTTGGGGGTGGATTTTTCATTTGTGTGCCGGTCCAACTTATTTTTTTTCTTTTTCTTCTTTATTTTTTCCGGCTTTAGCCCAAGGATATTCATGTCACCCAGGAAAAATTCTGGAGAACAGCACATGTGATCCTTTGTATTATCCTTTTTGTCAAAAGGACTGTTTTCCATTGCAAGACTAGTAAAATCTCTGCATTTTGCAGTTTCTGATTCCTCAGTTTTTGTTTCATCCCGATTTTGAATTTTGTCTATCTCTGATTGTTCTACTTTTCCTTTACAGGAGTCTTTTACTGTTGTTTTCTCCAGTTCTACTTCCATTTCCTCTGAAACTTCCCCTCCCAGATCATCCAGTGCTTCCACTTTTGTTTTCCCAGGTTCTTTCACTTTTACTCCTTCTGAAGCAAGGCACATCTAAAACAAGTTAAAAACAAGCCCCATGAAACAAAACATCATCTGTTAACATTACTTATATTAACAGGAGCATTAAACAGGGAATTCCCCTGGCATTTTAGTTCAGGAAAGCAAATTGCAAAAGGAAAGTACTGAAAAACATGCTGAAGCCCTATTGACATTGATGCAATGTTATGATGGCTAAGTGCTAGAATAAGGCTGGTGGGTTCTACTGCTCTAACAGAAAAAGACTTCAACTGATCTTAGTGGTGTTTCTACAATCCTTTAAGAGTCTTTTACATAATCTGGAAACCCACTGTTAGACTGATTTTCAGAATCTGTTGTGCAACAGCACAACAGAGTTATCTCTGACTATTGCCACAGACAAGTTACTTGAGATCTCACATCCATTCCCCCTTCAACTCTCAAATGTCCCTTATACAATTCCTTCCTCCATTTTCCAAGGGAGGGAGGGAGGGGAAAAAAGTTAATTGAATCTCAGTAATCGAGATTATTTTCTTTTACTTGAATGTGTGAAGTAATTTGGGAGAGTGTACAAAAGCCTTCCTTTCTTCTCATGTCACAGACTTATTTTGCAAAGAACTGCAAAGCAGCAGTGGTTGCCATGGTTATCTTCTCCTGGGTTTCCACTAATGGCAACCAAAATCCTCATACTGTCTGAGGAACACTGATATTCTAGAAAAGAGCTGTAAAAAGGTCCTCAAGCTGCCATGTTCCTGCAGTACTGACTTGGGAGATCCTCTCTGTTTTGGATCACCTGTAAGCTATGCTGACATCGCTACAGAGGGTAGTCCTTCACAGCACCAACCAGTTTGCCCTTGGGAAGACAAGACTTCTTGTTACTCTCCCCTCTTAAAGCCCTCAGGCTGAACTCCCAGTGCTATTTTGGTTTTGAAGCAAATGTCAACTAGTCACCTGGAGCAAAACCAGATGGTAAGGTTTTCTTTGAACCAAACATCACAAGTTTCCCACAGATGAGCCCACAGGCCATGTGGTCAGTATGGATGTACCTCCCCCAGATCACTGGGCTTTCTTTAGGTCAATTTTAGATTTTAGACTTCTTCCAAAGTAAAAAAATCTCCTACACCAACCAATATATACGTGAGTATAACAGTGATAAAATGTTTTGCAGTAAGTTTCTGAAACTCTTGCTGCACAGGGTAGAAATTAATGATCTGGTTCAGCTCAAGCTGGGGTGAGCACTGCAAAACACCAGAGCTTGGGCAGCACACAGTGTTTATTAGGAAGCAGGTTAAATTATGCGAAGGAGAACCCCACAACTATGCTGATATAGGTTCTTGGTACCAAGGTGCTTTGTGACTTTTTTTACTATGCTGCAATATAAGCACAGCTGGTGATTTCCAAAATTTAAAGATCAATCTTTAAAATGTAGCTCATTGGACTAATAATATTTTGTCAACTCAACATACACATTTGCTTCTTCTGCAGTACCCAGTAGTATAGAGGCATGGATGTGCCTACAAAAAGATGACTTCTGTTTTGTGAGCTGTAAAAAAATCTGTAATTAAATTGTCTTTAAGTCTGGGAAAGCTTAAAAAAGAAGTTTAGAAATGAAAGAGATGCAAAATTTCAATAAGATGCCACTGGTTTGAACTGCTCCCAGAAGGAAGATCTGCTGAGAATATCATAGCAGAGTTTCTGTAGAAGTTATTGAGCTGTTAATTCCCCACTGGAAAAAAAAGTGGGCACAAAAAGCAAAAATAAATGAGAACAGTTTATGATCTTTAATAGGAATTTGTAATGGCAATGCCCTAATTTGAGTAACAGAGTAATCCAGCTCTCTCTCAAGTATCTGTGACCCTCAGCCAAACCAAACAGTCAAACCCCATACCCTAAACCAAGAAACTGAATCAAATTCAATGGTGACTGGAAAGTCCCTTTGCCACCAGGAAGTTGTGGTATTGGTCAGCTGCAGCAGACTCTTAGAAACTCTCTCTACATTGATGGCTAGTCTGGGAAAATCCTGACTTGTGGCAACTGAACCATGGTAACTTATGCTTCTATAAGCAGCAGTGTAATTATAACTGTAGCACTGTTCTGCCTTCCAGACTTCAGCAATCAACAGCATTAATTTTTCCATCCCACTGCACCTGCAGTAATTAGTCACCAGTGTTTCAGTATTACCTCTGCCAGCTGAAATAATGCTGATGTTCCACACTGTTTTGTTAAATCAGAAGGCCCTGAATGGGATGTACTTGAAGAAATCTATGGAGAAAAAAAAACCAACACAAATAAAACATTCTTTTATCAGCACAATTCTTTTACATTTGACACAGCTTTTGAATGGATTGCCCCCTCCCCTTCCCAAAATTAATTCATAAGATTATATACCAAAAAAGAAGTGCAGACCTGTGCATGCCGTTATAAATAAAACCCTGCTCCACCACTGCTCTGGTGGATAATACCACTGTACTCTAAAAGGTATTTGCAGATTTGGGGTTCTTCTTGTCAGGATGCCCTTTGAAGAGCAGGATGAACTGAAGCACGTGCTCTCTCACACATGAACAGACACCAGCAGCTAAGCACCAACCTACACCAGCATGTAACCCAGCTGGTGGTGTTTCTGAAGGCTTAGTAGGTCATTTGATTGTAAAATCATTTCACTATCATAGGTTAAGAAGGCTACTCCTTTCAGACTGTGGCATTGCCTGTTGCTGTCCTATAGGACTCATATAAAAGATCCTATGAAACCAAAAGCCTCTGGTACTGCTCAGAGTAAAAAGAGGCTGTCATGCAAGCAGGTAGCTTATTATCCTCCAGAATCTTTTTCTTGTATCAGGCTGTGATCCTCGTCAGTACTTTAGAGTGTTTTGTATCAGTTTTGAGCTAGGTGCAAAGAAATGATCTTTTTCTAATCAAATTAAAAGTATCAGTCTCAGGATTGGCCATGAGTATGAACAAAATATTCTATCTTTAAGGACATACTCCATCATCTCTGATCAGGCTTGCGGGTTTCTTACACTTGCTTCCTTAGAAAGTGTAAGAAAATGAAGTTATAAGGGACTGGAGAACTGTAGCATTTTCACCCTTTCAGCTCTCCCTATCCCTCACACTCAGTATTCATTGCTCTGAACCAACATGGGCCCACAAAGTCAACTTTGTAGAATTCAGCCCATCACTGCCATAAAGCAAATAAACAAAACCAAATGCCATCTCTACATCTCCTGGAAGCTGTAACTCTTCACGGCATCTCCCAAGCTCTGACCATTACAGTCCAAGTCTTCAAATGTTGCTTATAGCCAGGTGTTATTAGTGCTCTGCAGCAGAATTGGCCTCCTTGTCTTTTGGAGGTGATGCTCAACCCCACCACTGACTCCCTTCACTCTCACCGCCTCCACTCTGAAGCCTAAAGACAGAGCAAGCATTTGGGCACAGCAAGAGACTCTGCAGAGCTGATCAGCAACAGCCTCCTAGGCTGCAGAGTGGAAACTTAGAAATCCTCAGAATTTTTTAGGAAATAACTTAACCCACTTCTGCATTTTATTTTAATCACCATCTGTGAAATACTGAGAAATACCAAAAAGGAAGGCACAAAGAAGAGGGGAAAAAAAAGAAAATAAAATTGGTTAATCCACACAGTGGAAAGATGAAGGAGAAGCAGAACAGTATGGTGTGCTGAAGAAGACAGGCTGCCACACACCATGCACTTGCCATGCCAGCAGCATGGAGACATCAGTCCAGTCCCCTCCAGTACACAGCACCTGCAGTTTGGAGTTACAGTGGCACAGCACAGCTCTCTGACAAATCAACTTGCAAACCTAAGACACCCCTGAGGTGATAAAGAACACAGTTTATTTGGGATGCTCCAAATCAGGTCCTGAACTGCCATCTGAAAACTTAAGCTGAATGCCTCTTAGATTTTATTTATCCAATTATAATCCAACATTAGAGATCCCCAAAACTGGGGGAAAAAAAAAAAGAAAAAAAAGAAGAAACAAATCAATAGCACTAATGTCCTACAAGAGGTAGAGACAAGGAGGATGTGCTTAGCACATCTGCCATGCTTTTCTCTGTTTGAATCAGAGCCTTTAACATTCATTTTGTGTATTAAATTAGGCTTGCAAGAATCCATCTGAGCAATCACTGAGAGATTACACAAACCTGTCCAACATACACACGTCACGCTGCCAGACTTAGCTTCACTTTTTCTGCCACCTGCAGTACAAACTGTGCACTCCCGCGGACAAGCACCTGTCCCTCCCCTAAATTAGGGCTTCACAGTCACATCACAACTTCTAATGCTGATTTCCAAAAATCAGACTGCACTCAGCAAAAGCCTTACTCCAGAACAGCACTACTCATAGCCTGCTGCTGTCCTGTAAGGGGATACCTCAAAAACCTCTGGTGTCCCTGACTAAATATTATCTGCCCTTCTGCTGTCCCAGGGCTCCACCAGCCAAACACCCTTATGGATCACTGATTAGGTGTAATCACCCTTGCACAGTCACTGCTGACAACACAGCACATATTCACAAACTCTACTACTGCCAGGGACTGCCTGCACAGTAAGGCAGGTTTTCTTCCACTCATTTAAGTTCCTATAAAGTCAAATAGTTGCATTACTATCCATGGAGCAAAGCGTGAAATACTTTTATTTCAGTGCTTCTAATATCTGCCTTTTTTTTTCCTGAGAGGGAAGCAAGGATATAAGGCTGGATATCCTTCCTCACTAGCAAGGATATAGGGCTGGATGTCACTAGACAGAATCCAGAAAACCGTTTTCCTCACTGAAATACAGTGGTTTTGAAATACAAAAAAAACAACAGAAAACAAGCAAAAAAAAAAAAAAGTGTACAAATAACTTGCTACCATATTCCCTTATTTAACTGGAATACAACATGTATCTTCATCTTTCAAACATCATGAAGAATAGTATTTGCACATCAAGCCTCAAAGGGTTTTGAGTGAATCATCCGTATCAAAGAGGAGACCTCTACAAGGTTATATTTAAGACTCACAGGGAATTTCTAGGACTTTTGGGAAACCTGATCCAGCATTCTTCATTACCACTGACAGCTGCCGATTTCAGAACTTTGCATCAACTTCCAGTTCTTCATACAGGTTTCTGATGACCTCGAAGTCTACTTTGCTTTTCCTATTCTCAGTCCCTGATTAAGCAACGCACCTTTCAATCCTTATAACCGAAGCTTTACTTTTTTAATCCTGGTATCCAACTCCTCATTAAAAAGAATGCTGTTATCTCTTGTCTTTGCTATTGTCCTGTGCACTGTTTTTACCGTAGTTATAAAGCTAATTTTTCTAAAAGCAAGTGTAACTTTTTCTGTGCTGTCTCCAAGAAACTATGCACATTGTACATAAAGGTGTATAAAAAACCCCTAGGTCCCTGGGGCCATTGCCACCCTAATTCTCCTGCTGCTTTATTATTTACTAATCTATGTTTCTGGAAATACCAAATTTGATTCTAGAGCAAATCTCACACATAGATTTTTTTGGGGAAAAGAAACACACATCTTCCCCTAGTGATGCTACCGGGTATCACTTTACCTCTGCCAACTGGAAGAGTGCCGACTTCCCACAGTGCTTTACTGGCTCAGGACTTGGCAACTGGGAAGTATTTGATGAGATCTAGGTTACAAATGAACAGAAGAGAAAATATTTCAGTGGCACACAGGAAAGACAGTAAGGAAGGGAGAAAAAGAATGAAAAATTAAGGGGTTAGTTAAATCAGTCACTTTTACATCCTTCTGGCAAAAGGCCCTACTTCAGATAGACAATCCCATCCAAGAAACACTCAACAGGTATTTAGAAGACAGTGCAATACAAGCAAAACCAGCATTTCTTCTTTAGATTAGGCTAATGGATACTCAATCTATGTTTGTACTGTCCACAGCTAATATTCTATCTGCTGTGAGTTTTATGTGTGTTTCATGTGACTAAGTGAACAAGATATACCTGCCACTTGAAAACATGAACTGTGGTGGTCAAGGTTAAATGAAATTCTCCTGGAAGGTCTGGGCAGTATTTCCCAGTTAGTCAGACATAGAAGAGGACCATCTGTCCTCACAGGCACTGCTTGTTTCACTTTCTTTAGTTAGAAAAAGGAAATAAGACCTTATGTCTGGAGATCAAATCTAGCCTTCCAAATAGCTGTTGGTGTACCACCACCAGCCCTGAGTAAATAACTACTGCCACACTTCAGGCAATTGCTTTTACAGCCAGATTTCTTCAGACATGCTTCCAAGTGCAGCACTGTAAGTTCACCAATGCAAGAATTAATAATTATTTATCAGATTTGACCTTTTTTGGTATGGCCTTACATGGTAGTATTTGACCTGGAAGCCTTGAAAAGCCTTGGGGCAAGATCTCCAGTGTGTCCATGGGATCTGCCACATCACAAAAATCACACTCAGCATCATGACTGGGATAACAGTGACAGGACAAGGGGCAATGGTTTTGAACCGAAACAGGACAGTTGATGTTAGGAAGAAGTTCTTTTCTCAGAGGGTGGTGAAGCATTGGAACAGGTTGTCCTGAGAGGTTGTGGATGCCCCATCCCTGTAAGTATTCAGGGCCAGGTTGGATGGGGCCCTGAGCAACGTGGTCTAGTGGAAGGTGTCCCTACCCATGGCAAGGGGTGGAATGAGATGGGCTTTAAGGACCCTTCCAACACGAACAATTCTATGGTTCTATGATCTTTCAGATGCAAAAATTATCAGCTTTGACTGTCTCCTTATATTTATTTCTTTCTTTTGAACTAGATTATTTGAAGAATTTACCTTTCAATTGTCAAAGAGATTTATTACACTCCCCACTCATCCCCCTCCACAAAATCCAGGACATTCATTTCACTTCAAGCTATTTAAAATACAGTGAATAATATCCAAATGAGCACTAATAATAATTTTTAATATTAAACTAAAATAATTCAACATTCTAGTTTTCCTTTGAGACTGTTCAGTGAACCTGTTCAGGTCCCCACTGAACTAAGTGATCTTGTACACTGCACTTTGCAGGAAGAAGGTCTCAACTTTTTAATCTTTCTACCATAATAAATTCTCACATCTTAATGATTTTTTCAGCACAATATGAATGGCAGAAAAGGGACAGAATAACACCCACACACTGAAGTATAGCCTGAGAACATACAGGCATATCTTGCCTCCTGATGCACAAACTGAGGACAGAGCAAGCAAATTTATCAAGACAACAGGTGCTCCTAACAAAATGTGAGATCCTTGTAGTACTAATAGAGAGTAAGCCAAAAATTCACTTCAGTGCAAAAAAAAATAAATAAAAATTTCAGAGTTAAGAAAACAAACTGCAAGTGACATAACTGTGTAAGTCATTCTGCTGAAGTTGCTGGCCAAACGTCAGAAGGAAGAGGATGGCTGATCAATCAGCTCTCAGTGAGATTGCAGATCCCACTCCCTGTCTTAACAACATCTTCCAGCTTTAATTAGAATAATCAGAACCTGCAGTACTACAACCACAAACAGCCCCTTGTTATGTAGAGATTTAAGTTGGGGGATCATTAGAATCAAGTTACTATCTTTTATTACAATGCAGGTATAATTTTAGCTACTATATTATATTTCACCTTGCATAATAAACATGTGCCAGGGCACCACAATTTTATTTCCCTCCTAGAATAGGCACTGCACTTCAATACAAACATTTAACAATTTCAGCATATGGGCAAACAGCAAATACATTCATTTTTATCTAGGAATATTATAGCTTTCCCTATGGGAAAACTGGAAGAGAAGACACGGATTAATTCTTACACTCACCATTTCAAGGCATTTTGACCAAAAGTTTTGGATTCAAATCTTCTGTTTAGCACAGAAATAAACAGAAGAAACTGCCTGCAAGCCTTCTCAAAGTGAGTATGTGAGAATGCAGAAGGGACAAAATCATCCCCAAGCATGCATTTTTTCTTAAATGATAAATAAGCTGCTGGACTAGCAAAAACAAATCCACCTTGTTGCATATTGCATGTGATTATTTTTTTTTTATTAAATCACCTAGAGAAAAACTTAAGAAAAGCTGCTGAAAGCAAAGAGTTTTGGGGGTTTGGATTCATTTTGTTTTTAAGATGGCTGAACTAGTAATTTTTCTGCTTCCACTCCTGGAAGCCTTTTCTTTGTTTAATAACAGATGAGAGTTTAGCTAAGTAAATCCAAGAGGTACTCTTGTTTCCTCTCAATGAAGCAATCGTCACCATCTGTTCACGTTTGCCAAACACATACAGTAAGACCAAGAGAGCAAGGGGTCCCATCTGCTCTGCTTCCCTCACATGGCAAGGAGGATGACAGCGACCAGCCCATGTGAGCAGACAGCTTGCAAACAGCCACCACGCTAAGGAACACAGCTCACTGCTCAGCAATCACTGGCCTATATAATGGCTTTCCATAAAGGTACAAATGAGAAGGACAATAGTAGGGCCAAGTATTTGCAAGATCAGAGCAGCATGAGAAAGCTGGAAGTGTAACTTGGCAACGCTCCAAACTTCAAAAAAACTCTTACGAGGGTGTCACATCACCTTTAAAGACCTCCAAGGCACTTGCCTGCACACCCGCAAGACCCAACAAAGTCTTGCTCCCAGGATTTTCATCATCTGTAGTGGCAAGTCACTGGGCAGGCCTCATTAGCCATATCCTCAACAGCTTTAATTGACATCTATAGCACTTGGGACAGACAACCAGATGAAAGACTAAGGCTGTAAAGACAAAAAGAATCCCACCTACTCTACATAAATCGAGTTGTTTCTGAGTGACAGGGGACTTGTACTCTGGGGGTAAAGGTGTCCATTTTAAATGACAAATCTACTCAATGGGATCACTGTCTTCACAAAGAGGCACTCTTACTCACCCATCTGCAAAGGCGGTGAAGAGAAAGGGAACATATGAAGAACACCCAGTCAGAACCAAAACTGAGCTGGGATGGCTGCCAGAAGTTTCCAGGCACATCAGACCACAGCACACTTCACATTTCTTCACAGGTCTACTTGGCTACTGGTTAAATAACTACTTTCTCTCCCTCTGTTTTTCTTTTGTAGCACTGTACATTGCTGACAGCAGCCCACTGCAAATTGCTTGCCATAATTTAGCTTACTAAATGCAGTAATGCATTCATATAGACAGGACCCAGTAGGAAATGGAACAGTAAGGAACAGGGACTTTTGCCAAACTTGACAAAGACAGCCTGAGCAAATGAAAGTCCTTATATTTGATCAAGCACAAGCAGCTTTAATAGCGGGGGAGAAAGCTTAAAGAGGTTCTGTAATATGCTCAGTACCTTCCCCTGGAACAACCTAAATGAAATCAGGCTGCAAGCTTAGAAAAATGCCATTTCTCAACTGCTACAGATAAAACATCATGTTCATCACTGCCATTAAGGTTTTACTGGAGGAATAACCATGGCCAACAATGTGGGCTTTTTCTGTTCTCTTTTCTTTTTCAGATTTCTGTCCCTTATTTCTAGCCACTGAACAAACCAAACCCCTCCAAACACATTTAAACACTTTTACAAGAAAAAGAGATTAACTCTGACTCTAAAACCGTCCTCAGCAAATTCTAATAAACTTTCTAAGCACCTCTTCCTCCTAACATTTTATGATTCATACATGCACTCCAATGTGCAAAATGAGCTGGCTCAGCGTAGTGGCATGTAACTCAAAGCACTGCCACATCCATATGACAATTTTCAGGTTTGTTATTTTGTTGTTTGTTCGATCAGAGATTTAAGGTTCTGTGAAATTCTGAAAGTATGGCTAAGCACGTTGCTTAGCCATACTTAGGTAACCACTACAGACGTTTTACACGACAATTTAAGAATGTTGTACTAAATGCAATACATACCCTGTTCAACTCTGCAGATATCCAAAATTGGTGTTTAATTAAAATGTAAGATGGCTAGTATTTTTAAAACTATGTTAGTAGATTCATTTGTGCAATATTTTGCAATAAAATTCACAAGAAATGTTCTCCAGCATATATCTTTTAACTTGGTTTAAAAGGCTGGCTTCAGCACATATCTTTACGCTGCTCAATTCCACTAATAATTTTCTCAAAAGATTCCAAATTGACTTGTAACTTTCAAAAAAAAAAAGTGATATGTATGAAAACCCCTTCATGATCAGAGATATTAACTCTATTGTATCTTTTGCTGTGGTGTTTGTAGTCAGGTATTTTATGACACCCGAATCAGTAAATTGTTTATTCTTCATTGGGCCTCCTAAGAAAAACACCAAGGCTCATTCTAGCTAAGCTAAAAACACACAGTGCACATTAGCTTAACATTTCACTGAAAGAAGCAGGTTGTATGTAGTCAAATCTCTGTAAATACACAGAATAACAAACAGGGTATCTTTTAATCCCATTATGCTCCTCTGCAATAGCGTCAGCTCCAATCCCAAACTTTTCAGAGACACACTGAATATACCTGTACCATAACTGATTCTGCAAGAAGTACCAGACTCCCCCAAATGGGCAAGAAGAGTATATGTGTGGAAACTCAATTCACAGAGAAACAATCAATATATGGGCAAAGAAATTCTTAAAAGCAATGTTTAATGAACTCCAAATCTTCAATATGTGGAGGAAGGTGGATAGGTTATATACTTATGGGTAATTTATAGGTTTGATAAGTCACTACCTAATGATACTGTTAAATATCCTTGTAGCTGTTGTGATAAGTTTCCTTTGACCTGCAAGGATTCTTCAAATGATCCTGCCTCTAGGCCAGTTGCTATTTTGCACTGCTGCAGCCTCTTCCACAGGCAGTGCTTAGTGTAATTTCAGAATGTCTTTTAATTATTGTTTTCCTAGATGTAAATTAAAAGGCCATTTGGAAAACATGTCTGCAGTGATCCTTTGGTATGGAAAGCTAAGTAATGTTCACAAGCTCAGTAACTCTCATATATGCTCCAGCTGGTACAACTGGCCAACATCTTGTCCATTCTGCCCAGGATTTTCTTAACACAATGGTGAAGAAGACAAACATCTACTGATGAGAATCCCTTGTAAGACAGGGTGCTTAGCCATTCAGTGACAACTCTTACCAGTTCCTTGCTTCCTCCCATCCTCCCCCACCGTATTCAGCCATTATACCTCAGCAAACTGAAACAACGTGGACTCCTCCGTTTGTTTTACTGTCCCCGGGACTCCAGGTTGTGATGTGTTTGAAGAGATCTGTCAGGAAAACAATTATGCTTGCATTACCTAACTCCTCAGTTTCAGTATCAAACTTCAACATATTAAATTTCTGATCCATCACACACGAAGACTCCTGGTATCCAAGAGCAAGCAAACGACCCCCAGCACACCCATACAACAATCTGCTTTCCAGGAGGCAGGTAAATAGGTGATCTGTGAAATGGTAATCTTAAATTATTTTTCAGAAGGAAAGCCTTTCCTAGGATCAACAAAACAGGCTTTTTTGAAAGGCTTTTATTTGCTGGCTGATATGTCAAAGGAGGGTTAGCAACAAAAACTTTACACTATATTGTATTTCACAGTTCAGTGAAAGACTTGAGACTGCAGAATAGTGGTGATGACAGAGCACAGATTGCTACTTTGCACAGAAGGTAAGTGTGGACAAGGACACAATGTGTGCAGGTATTCTGAGATACCAGATCTATCCCAGACACTAAGGTAACTGCATTTCATGCTGCTTAACTTGTGCCAATTAGTTTTATTGCCAATGACACCCCTGATTAATGTTAGGCCTTGGCACAAGTACTAATTATTTTGCCATTGACACACACACCTGCAATGCACTTGTTAGGTGCACCCTCACTACAGGCTGTTTAACATCCTAGAAAAGTAAGACCAGATAATATGCATTGCTAATTCCTGATCATCAGTAAGGTACTTCTAAATCACAAGAGCTTGTTTCCTGGCACCCAACGAAATTTTTCTTCAATGGGTAAAGAAAAGGGCTTGTGACCACTGGCTTAGCAAGAGCTTATCTGGCAGCACACAACACAATTCCTGCCTACTACCACATGGATCTGGCACTTCCCTGCTTCAGCACTGTAAAATGAACTGAAACAATTAGGCGAGCTGGTTTTTGTCTTATTTGTCTTACTCTTTAAAAGATTCAGCAGTGAAATTCAAGAAACAGACCATTATCAAGATGTACTATACAATGTATGACATTGCTCTACTGACAGTGTAAGTGTACAAAAGCATCTCAGAAATACTGGAAGATGGATGTTGAGTCATTACCATAGAAGTATCATAAGTGACACTGGAATTAACCAATTCTAAGAAGCTTCTAAGTATTGCTTTTTATTGCTGGCACACCAGGCCTTTCCTCTTCTTAACAAGAAAAGCCAGCAGGCTGTTTAAGAGCCTAATTACAGGTTATTTACTTAACTCTGGCCATTACCTTTAATCAGTAATAAAGGATCAGTGCTCCAATTTATTTCTAATAAATTTTGAAAGCCTCAGATCTTAAACTGGAACTCAAGTTCTTGTGCGTTAATGTTAAAACAAACAAACAAAATTATCATATTTTCTGTGTGTTAGGATTGCAATGTATCTGGTCCATAAGTGATAGCATTTAGGGAGGAGTATGAAGGAGCACATATCAATGAATATTAAAGATAAGGGAGTCAGATTCACAGCTGGTGTGGATACAGATAATAAAAAAGCCCCGACTATGACAAAATTTCTTTCCGTATGCAGTTAAACACCACCCAGTGTCCTGTACAATCACTATTTATGCAGATAAATATTTCTATGTCATTTGACTATTTCAAAACTTGGAATGATACAAACAAGTGATGCTTGCAGATGGCCAGGATTCCTCGCAACCTTATTTCTGTTGTGTTTATAATGAAACCCACTAACACTCGGCTGAAGCCGAGTACACTTTAAAGAAAAAAAACCACCACCACACCACAGTTGCACTTCTAGCAGTAAGTGGAATAGGTTGACAAAAACATTATACATTGCAAAGTTAAAGCATCGTTGCATAGAGCTATTTGGTGGTTACAGAATAGAAGAAAATTTTGGAAATTCCAGAACTACAGAAGCTGATGACTAAAGCCACCACAGTAGATCAGAAACATAATGTAACATCCAAATACACATCTTAAAACTTTAGTTAATAAGGTTCTAGTTTAAAACTAAGTGCAGGAATGACATATCTCTAAATTAGAGCTTAGCCCACAGCTCCATCATTGCACCAGGGTTTCCACTACGCTCCTAAACACACTCTCCGCACTCAAGTCTGACCTACCTATCTATGATAGGTCTGACCTACCTATAAATGATTCAATAGCATAAATCCAAAAAGAAGAAACAAATAAAAGCACAAATTTTATTTAAAGAATTTTGATTTTTCTTTCAGCTGAACATCAAATGCTTCCTAAAAGGAAGAAAACCCTTTTTAAAGAAACTCACCTCTGCAAACTGAAACAATGATGACTTCTGACAGGCTTCTGTAGAATTAGTTGCATCAGGCTGGCAGGTACTGGAGGAAACCTGAAACAAGGGGTGTGCAGAGTAAGACCTCAACAGTGTTTCTTTCAAGCTAAGAACAACAGTGAGCAAAATAAAATAGAGCATTTAAGAGAAAATGGACAAGTTAACGTTTCACAGTCCTGGAAAGATTAAATCATATTTATAGATGAAAATATAGTTTAGCACTCATTTTAATGCATTTGAAAATCATCTAAGAAGAAAGACTACAAAAAATACCAGTTTTTTTCTTTTATAATTCTGAACTTGTCAGAATAGTTTTATTGAACAGAATACTAAACGGATTATATTGGGCTACACACTCAACTATCTTGTACTGGTGATGCTATCAACACTGCTATATCTGTAGTTGGTGCTATCATTCTGAATAAGAATATTATCTAGAAGGTAAAAAATGTTTTGAAGACACTCAGAGTTGCTAAGTGATGGAAATACTTATTAGAAAAATAATTCCAAATCTTGACAGCATGAAAGTAAGTAGATAAGGGGAGCCCAAGCCTAAAATTGCTAAAATAATGTACCTAAACGTCCATTTTAGGGGTGCTTTTGAGAAACAGTGCAAGAAAGAGTCAGAACACCTGAAATCAAAATACCAAAAACTGACTGTTCAAAAGCCTTATTTGAATTAACACTGAGCTTAGCCATACTATTCTTATTAGCTAGAAATGTTTTAATCAAGCCTCATTCTGTAAAGGATCTCTATCAAATATGATATATTCATTAAGTATCACATTTGAGTGTGAAAGATGTACATATGTAACTCCTAGGAGGATAAAGTACCTTTAATATAAAACAAAGTGTGTAACATGGCTTTTAAGAAACAGAAGAAAAGGAAGGAGGCTTTGTAAGATTTCAGGAAAAGTTACAGAATGGAAATCTTTTTCCCTAACAATTTTTACTTTTTCCACAAAAATTCAGTTTATTTAAAACATTGCAATGCAAATGTGGGGATTTTTTTCCTCTTATTTATTACCAAAACAAGTATATCAGTAGCTTTTACTGGTGAATGCAAACCAGATATAGCTACCAACTGCACCTTTTGCTGGTAAGCATGTAGCACCACAGAAAATGCAGACCTACATAACGTGCTGTTTGCACTGCTGCTGTTTGTCTGAGATGTTTAAGCACTGCACAATAGCACCAGTGGTATTCTGTTCCAGGAATCTGCTACCCACGCTCTCTTGAAAACACTAAATCTGAGTGTAGTGACCCACAGGCCAAGGGGAACTATACCAACACGACAATTTGCTTGCTTGTTTCTTCCCTGCCACAAAACCAAGCAGCACCAGTTACTCCTATGATCTATATTTCCATTAGATTTATCAAACACGGAGAAGGGTGTTTTATCAGTATACTGTGGAGTATACCAGCCCAAAGGGTTACAAAGAATGTATCTTTAATGCCTGTCTTTTGCTTTTTCAATGTTTCACTGATGTAATGTTTGTTACTGATTTTTCTCATGTTTCTCTAGGATCTGTTTAAAATGTCTGTGCCTCAGCAGTGGTCAGGATTGTTCTGGGAAAGCATCTTGCTGCTGTTGAGTGACCCATCTCTGCAGGTCTGAGACTCTGAAGTGGTGTGAAATATGTAAGGTTGCTGCCTGCATGTCTAAGCACTCATTTGGTTATTTTAGGCCACTTCACTGGCGGGATTCTCCCCGGAATAACCAAATTTGGGAGTGGTTCCCCATATAACTTAACTTTTCTGCCTTATGTAGCTTAGCTTGCAGTGTCTACCGAAGCAGTTTGTTCACAAGTGGAGCCTTTCCAATGCACCACACAAAAGGGCACTACTTTGCTTAGGAGAAGCCACGTGAAAACTCCCAGCTCCTAAGGTGGGCACTGCAGGGCCAGGCGTTCCTGAACTCTGCCCAGTTGCCCATACAGACACTGTGGCTCCACAGCTCCCTCTGCCTATCCAGGGCCATGCCCACTGGAACATGTCAATACATGCCTGAGATGGCACAGCACAAACCAGCTCTGGGTTAGGAGCCATTGACCCACGGACCCCAGTAGCACCGTGCTGGAGTGGAGATGCCCTCCCAAGGGAGGCTATCCCGGCTCAGCCCCTGCAACACCAGGGCTGTAAGACATTCCCTCTCTGGGCAGGGGCAGGGGGAAAATGAGCGTTCTCGCTGCCTCCTCTTGTGCTGGGGGTAGGCACAGCTTGTTCACTCTGTGGTACAGGAACCACTTACTGTGGAAGATGTGAAGCCCAGTTTTCTATAGATTTGTGTGTAAAGGACAGATTGCTGGTGCACAGTAACTCAGAGGAGATTTTATAGTTGGAACCACTACACTTTTCCTATAACTTCCTCTTATTCTTTAAAAAGTTAATGCTGTTGCATTTGCTTGACAGAGAACTAATTTGAGCTTGTTTCTTCTACTCTGCTGCTCCACAAACACTCTTGACTTGTGGGAAACTTATTATCTCCAGGACTTCTAACCTTTGCCAGGCTGAACCTGATCAAAGCACTAAAATAATTACCAGAGGGAAAAGATGCACAGATAGTGCCATTTGGTATGTCTCATTTCCTTCCGTAATAAAATGTTCTCAACATCTCATTGCTTCTCCTCTTTCTTCCTCCCAGCTTTCCCTCAAGCCGCACTGAAAGATTTTTCACTTCTGATTTACACCTTGCGCAGACCTGGCATCACGTGCAAGATAACCTTTTGTTTAAAAAGGAAGGAAACCACAAGAATAACACCTCTGTGGCCTTCCTTTCCCTCCAGGGTACCGTAACCTGCTCTAAAATGATCATACTAAACAAAGGCGGAGGACAGATCCTAGGAGAGCCCCTGGCTCACCTGCCACTGCCTGATGTGAAGCTTTAATGCTGTCCCGATGTGGGACAGGAGTCTGCTGCTGGGCAGTGGAAAGCCTGGAAACTGGTAGAAGAGACAGGTTTTGGACCACACTATGAATTTTGGGATTTCTGGGCAGTAACCTACAGAGAGGCCACTAGGTGCTGCTGTAAGGCAAGGAAAGGGCCCGACGGACCAGTAAGGGAGATGTGCAGGGAGGCAAATGGGCAAGCAAGGAGTGCTGCTCACCCAGCTTCGGCAGTCCTGCTAATAACCTGCGGTGAGGATCAGGCTCTGCCTGGCGCAACAACAGCAGCTGGAGCAGACCTGTCTTTGCTCAAGTGTTCAACAAAGTACACTCATACACACACCACAGCCTTGTGACCCAAAACCTAGGCGGAAACTCCCTGCATATCCAAATCCTTTGTCTACTTGCCCTTAAGGTCTGTAGCTTCTCTTGCTTATCTGCTTAGTAACTCCAGCTGCTGCCTGGAAATCAATTATATGCCAACACCGAATTCTGTTAGTAGAAGAAAAGCTCTCTAGTCTACTGAAAAAAATAACAAAAATAGGAACACACCGAGAGATGGCGACTGAAGCCTCAAAACAATTCCTTAAATATCACTGTTGTGCCTCTTCCCATCCTCCTGCTGGCAGGTCACTTTGTTACCTGACATCTGGGCTTCTGACAACCCAGAGATTAAACACCTGACTTGAAAAACCCCTATACATCCATTTAGCATAACCCTGACAGAACATCAGCAGGTGCTGAAAATGTTTACATGGGATTAATAGACAAGTGCAGTGTCCTTCATCTTCTCCCAGGTTCTGAGCAAAACTATGCCAGTGCTGCCCTCCTCTCCACTAACAACTTTTAAGATGACAATGGTATTTAAGGCGTATGTTACAAGGCCACCCAAGCCTGCATAATCACACATATGCACAGCAGTCACACTGCATTTTGACAGGTAATCTGCTGGCAGACTTCCAGTTTAAGAACCATATATATGCATGTGTATCTTAAATGTATACACAGACTTTAATGATAATGAAACCTACGTGATATAATTCAGAGCACTCTTTTAAAAATGACAGTGTCCATCCTTTTTTTTTTTTTTAAATAGAAATGCAGCGGTTTAGATGTACAACATGTATTTATATACTTACGTGCAGATAACAACAATACATATATTCTCCATAGTTAACCAACTTCTGAACCTCTGCACTAACCATACCTCAGCAGTCACCTCAGTACACCAAATTCTCTGCCATGTCGATACCAACTCTAAAGCAATACAACTGACGCCTCTCCACTGAAGAGCAAAGCAGCTCATCAACTCCACGATGAATTCTTGAGCTTCTTTCTGAGCCTGTGAAACCACGTCCTAGCATGTTCTGCTAACCTCCCAAACGCTGGTTGGAGCGTAAACCCATAAGCACAGAAATCCAACCACAGATTCTCATAAAGACAGGCAAAGATGAACATCTTACGCCTCCTCTGTCCACATCCCCGACAGTGGGAAGACAGAAGAGCTGTTCAGTTATTCAAGTCTAAATAGGTTTAGCACCATTACTGCATTTCAGAAACATGGGCCTAAGAAATATTTGCTCTGTATCTAATCATCGCTGAAACACAATGGAAAGCAAAATGGAAGACACATCAGGGCTGCCACACAAAAGAAACTGAGAAAGTTTCCCAGCACATGGAAACACAGCTGGAGACTTAATTCCCACTAACACGTGGGTAGGAGGACTGAACTTTGTTCATTTGGGTCCCTTTGAGAATACCAATCACCCAGATTGTTCTGGAGGATGTATTTTACAAAGTGGACCCTCAAAAAGGATTGGAAATGTGCAGTTTACTGGGAAAGTGCTTTGTGGCTTACCTGCTTCTCAGAGAGGGTAGTACAATTAAAATAGTATAATTGATTAGTATGGGCTAATTTATGGCCCACTGTGATTCTAAGCACAGTCAACAAGTCCCTCAACCAGTTTTGTTCAGGTTGTATTTATGACAATAATTTTGCTCCCCACTTTTGGGGAAAGCAGATTACACAGCTTGCTTCTTTGATGTGGAGAGCCAGGTTTCAAAAGAAGACTACAGGCCCAGAAGAGCAGAGCAGAGTATAGCTTACACATAAAGTGAATATTACATCACAAGTCATATTGCACACTCCTATCAGAAAAAATGAGGTTTATGTAGGCACACGGGAAACATGTCTTTCGCTCAAAAAAAAAAAAAGTCCTGATTAAAAAAATATCCATGTACTAAAACAATTGCACGGCATTCTCTCTGATCTGTCTCTAAATCTACATGTAGATTTTATTCCTTCACTGCCACCTGAAATCATATTACTTGAGGTTATTATATAAAATGAAGAAAACTCAACTCACGAAGACCTTTCTTAATGGAACTTAGTATCTGTGACTACAATATACCTTCCCTTACATTGCAATATAACAGCATAGTAAAAACAGTTTTTATGCTCCAAACTGAGAGATTACAAGTTTGAAAAGTACCGGACAGAATCATTTTAGAACAAGGTAATACATTTCTTTTCACTTCTTTGCCAACTTGACACTAGTGTTTCTGCAGCATGGAAGGTCAGCAGCCACACCTGCACAAAAACCTCCATGGTTCAAACTGGTGTGCAAAGCATTGAGGAGTCTTGGTGGTAGAGGAACAACCCATCTCAAACACACTACACATTTTCCATTTGGGGGTATCACGTGTAGATTAAGTTAATTATTGCTTTTCCTCCCAATAACAACAACAACAACAACAAAAAAGAAACCTTCCTCACTTCCACTGCTCTTTCCAGGCTAGAGATTCGTGGCAGTGACTACCTATTTTACCCAACATACAAGCTGCTTTTTGAACAATTTCCAAAGCTGGCCTCAAAAACAGATCATATTGCTAATCAATATAAAGAAAGACCAGAGGTCTCTGCACTACTGGAGATATGCAGGCACTTATTTACTAGACTCCTTTGTAAAAATATAAAAAAAGTTTGTGATGGCAACTGAACTACAAACTTCTTTTTAGATATAAAGACTTAGTAAATAGGAGTAGACTGCAACACTTTGATTACCTCCTAGCACTTGCATGGTTTCAGAATGCCTATACAATGACACTGACTGCATGGAAGTTATTAGGTACTTATTTTGTTGTTAGTGCCAAGGTCACAGTTGTGTGGGGCATTACAAAAGCATATAAAATCCTTGCCTAAAAAAGTTTGCAAACCACCCGTTTGTTAACATAGTCACAGTATTTCAAGCCTTCTACCTCTGGCAATATTCTTTCATAGGGTAGACTTGACTGGTGTGATCAAATATTCAGTCAGCAGAGTTAATATAGAACTGACACAAAAACTGGACTCAACTTCTACATACACAGTTGGGATACAAGATTCACACTTCAGTCCCACCTGAGGTTACCTGAGATGTGTCCTAAATTTCATTCCCCACTGTCAAATATTCCTTTTATGAGGTCTCTTTAAACTGAGGTCTCGTGGTAAGGGAGAGGAGAAAGTTCCTTACCTCTTGTGCAGTAAGTGCATGTTCCCCTGCTAGAAGCAGCATACTTAGGCCTCCCATTTGTGTAGGATCTGTTAAAAGAGTAAAACCAAGTCTTAAGTTGATTCATTTGCTTGTTTAAAAAACCTACCACTTGCAGCATTAAACCCCCAGAAGACTACTTGTCACAGACACTCTAAGCAAGCTGCCATAAAAGGCAGTTCAAGAGAATCACAAATAACCATTTCTGTACCCTCTGGGAAGGCTTTCAAAGCTGTTTGAAGGATTTAATTGGATTTGTGTGCTTAACACCCCATTGCGTGGATTTACAATTTTACTGCCAAAGGTTTTATGTACTACAGAGATGAATATCTTTAAAACAGCAACTGTAATGATCTCATACATAAATATACACAAAGATGCACATGTTTATAACTCAGTGGATGCTCCTACCAAGGGATTGGTTCCTTCTTTAGCCACCGAACAAATTAAAAGATGGAACAAAACAACACGATCAAGCTCAGAAGCAAAATTTCTATTTTCATTTGTCTTTAATTTAGAGCTGCATTTAGTGGTGAAAAGTGCCAGCCTGACAGCTCTGAAGCATGAAGCGCTTGATCCACTGTGCCAGAACAGCACAGGCACTGGCCAGGCAAGCTGCCTGCCTACTTGTTGCCCTGCCAATACAATATATAATTGAGGCAAGTAAAATGGAGATATAAATGTTCTTTCTTCAAGTATTTGATAATGACAGCTCCTCGCCTCCAGCCTTCCTGCACTTCAGGAGCTCAGAAAATGACAACAAGTGAAAGCAATAAACGCTGGCACTGCATTAGCCATGGAGTGGCTTTTCCACTCAGAACAGTGGTTGCTCTTCATCACTATGAAGACTAACTGTCTGATTTTCAGGGAATGCCTTGGAAGAAATGTCGGGGCCTGATTTAACAGTGTCATGTAGAGAGAGGGAGACAGACTGTGGCCCAAATATCTCATACAACAGCCACAACATGTAGAAACAGAAGCATTATCCTTGCTGTATTGCTGAAACATCAACTTCAGAATGACTAAACACACCAAACCTA
This sequence comes from Pseudopipra pipra, assembly GCF_036250125.1. Lineage (NCBI taxonomy): Eukaryota > Metazoa > Chordata > Aves > Passeriformes > Pipridae > Pseudopipra > Pseudopipra pipra. The sequence continues at coordinate 18,596,735 of NC_087550.1, forward strand.
AGGAAATTTCCTCAGGTTTCACTAAGCATGTTTTCCAATATCCTTTTACTAAACTATACAAAAACTCTCTCTACAACAATAAATTACATGTAGCTGGGGCCATTCCCTGGAATGGAGGCCAAATGGCACACTTACCTTTGTCCACTTAGTTAACTAACCATTTTGGTATGCAAAATTTGGATGCAAAATAGCTGCAACTAAAATGCCCACTGGGAAATCCCCTGGCCCCTTCTCACTCAGGAGTGAGGCCAAGGAATTCGTTGATCTTTTCAGGTGACATGGGCCAAACTGCTACCTGTAAACCCCCAAACAATCTAGTGCTACAGATGATCAAGGTTCAGTTCATGGGAATAGTCATTGGTGCTATTTAATTCAATACCACAGATACTGCCAAAAATTCTCTGGCAGATAGCATCTCACACTGACACTCACAAGGTAAGTTTTTTCACATGGTAAGTTCTTTCAATAATCTCTTAGAAGGGCGTTAAATAGAAGCAGATGAAAACAATGTGAATAAACCAGGCTCATTCACTATCTCAAGGAGGAGAAGAGTGGCTTATCACTATCTTTAAAATGCATCCTAAATAGCATCTGGCTTCATACCCAATATTCAACTAGAATTATTTTTTTCCTTCACCATAATAAACAGGTAGAAGGCATGTGGGATTTTTCATATTTTTAAGGAGTTTTTATTTTTAAATAAAAATGGAAAAAAACCAATTAAGCTTCTGTGAAGACACAAGAAATTACTGAAATTGTAGAATCTAGTAACAAGAAGTGGTTGAAGAAACGGAGACAAAAACTGGGAAAGGCCAGCAAGTACCTAGGTAGAATTTGTAAGTGAAGTTATCCTGTCAGCACAGCACTTTATGCCAACAGAAACCATTCCGTCCTACAAACCAGAGGACATCAGAGCAATAAAGAAGTGACAAGTGAACATGTATCTTGAAAAATAATGCCTGAGCAGGCCGTTAATTTGGAGGAAGGAGAGATCAGAAGAGATCTCCAGGCCTATCATAAACTTATAGAGCTGCATATTAAACAGTAAGGGCTTGGCTGTTGCTTTCTACTTTCTTTATTCCCATTGGAAGGCTTTTGCAGAATCCAAATCTTCTAAGCATTAAGGGCTTTCTTCTAGTTTTGAGCTTAAATATACTCAGGGCTAGGCAGTACATATTTTTTCTGATGCCTGCATCTTTAAGATTAATAACTGTTCTCCTAAATGGCATTTCCCTTTCCAGCATTTACAGGAATCGCCCTACTCTTCTTCCACCTGCCTTCCTAGTCTAAATAACTCAAGATCTCCTGATGTCATCAAGCACATCCATCTCCAGTGGTTCCAGCAATCCCTTAGCACTCTCTTATGCCCACACTGTACTGATGACTCCCAGCTGCTCTTTTACGCTTCATTTTAGTTATCCGTGGGTCTTTTTCCCCCTCCTCAGTTTTGGCCAACTGGAGAACACTCAGTTCATGACTGAAAAATTCTTGCCCCTCTTCTAAATAGCTTCTTGGTGGTCTTGGCTTTCTGCCTTTCAAATAAGTAGCTTATCATAAGAGGACAAAGACAGAAGTGTTTTTTTCCTGAAGTAAGCAAATACTTAAACTGTTTATTTAAATATAAAAATTAAGAGGAAGGAAAAATGACAGCTAAGTGGAAAGTGAAAGTTTAATTTGATGCTTAAACAACTTGAACACTTATGCTGCAGCTGTAGCAGAGGGCTGGTGCTTAGATGTCTGGTCGTGATAAAAACAAAAATCCTTCCACTAAGGTTTCAAATTACAAAATAACTTCACCTAAGGGAAGACAAAATGTACCTGTGCAAACACTGCCATATGTTTATGGTGCCTTCTCAGCACACCGATGTTTCTCTTCTGGCACTAAGAACTTAGCAGTATGAAGAGTTAATTTCAAGGGGTATTTTAGAGTAATTTACAGTTAGATCAACAGTACTGAGAAAACAGCACACACATTTGACTTGCAGAATGGGAGGCGATTCGTGACTTTCTCAATAGCTTTTAATACTGATGAAACTTAAAACCACCACACTATTTGGGAATGACATACTTTGTTAGTACTGGGCTGGTTAGAGACTCAGCAGGCTAACTTGTTCATCTTCGCCATTTTTCAGTCAGAGAAAGAAAGAACTGAGGAAGAACTAAGCAGAAAGAAGGCCAGCAGGTACCAGCTCCAGCTAACTTCTACCTGGGTAAAGCATAATTAAGCTTCTTTCCAGAAAAACAAAAATAGTGTTTCTATAGGGATACAGCCTACTCTAGGAAGGGTCTTTTTTCCACCGTTTGCCTCACTAAAAAACATTTTGGCTCAGATAGTTTTCTTCTGATGCAAAAATGTGAAAAGTACTGGGAATCTTGCACATTTTTACAGCAAAGCTGTTGCAAACAACAGTTGCCTTTGCCCTACACCCTACAGCAGATCACAGGTGAGCCATGTCATGAGGAAAGCATGCTCAACTACAACTTCCAGGCCAGATCATCAAGGACACTGATTTGTTGGTCTGCAGGTCAGAAGCCAAATGCTAGTGCCACACCTCAGCTTCTTGACCTAAAGGCAGGTGAACAAAAGACACTTAAATGTGGGGTGATTATTCCTTTAATGACAAAAAGTAAAGGAGTGGTACAGCCTGTGTGGGACTTGAAAAAAAAAAAAGAAAGATCTTACTACCTATATATTACATTTCCCAAAATTAAATGTAATATGTAAAAAGACAGGATTAGCAAATAAAACAGATTTCCTGGCATGACTCTGGAATCATATAAACTTTGTCCTAAGGAAGTTATCTGCCTTGAAGATACAAGGCAGTCAGTGGCATGTCAAAGGTAAAAGTGTTTCTGAGGTGGTTCAGCTACATTTCAGTTCATCAGCTAGTAAATAACTTGGATTTTAAAAGAGATCGTACTGGATAGAAGAGTTAGAGTTGAATTGAACTATCATGTGAAGTCAAGAAGAGAAGAGCACAATAAATATATTTAGCATGAACTGGTATATAGTTGACAAAGCAGTAATCCATTTGGCATGGCACACTTCTCATGACATGGATGCTGCTAAGATGTCTGTCAGAACCTGTCATTATCTTACGAGCTATTGTTATACTCAAGAAATTGTCAGCCTTCATTGGCGTGAGGACTGGACCAAGATCCCTATGAATTACTATGCTCATTGACTCAGTCTGCAGAAAAAAAATAAAAATAAAGACTATCACATGTAGCACAAAAGGCCCTTCTTCAGAAATGAATGGCTCTATAGATAAAACAGTGGATTAGATTAGTTTCTACTTAATTCTCAATTTCTCTGTCCTTTGCTCTGACAGGTATTGCTTCAAGATCTCTGTACTCAAAAACTCTACATTAGGATAGCCCAGCAGGAGCTGTAGGGGATGGATGAGAGGTAGGTCAAGACCTATTACTTGTTCTTTGCATTAAGTTAATAAATATTTAAGGAGCATAGAAGTGATTCCTCTAATAGCAAAAGCAGAATGGGATGAAGGGCCTTGTGAATTTTGGAACTGGTCTCCCATATATCAGAACTACATAGCACGAAAAACTTTATTTGATCACATTTCACAGCTCCTTAACAGCCAGAAGGAATTTCATTATGAAAATTTTCATACCACTATACTAAGGTATACATGCCTTTTATCCTTACACTTGTTACATAAAACCATTTTCCATTCTCCAGCTCAAAATCTCTCTAAGCAGAAAAGTCCTATCTGCCACACACTTGTCATAAACTAGGTAAGATATGACAAAGTTTTTAATTTTATAAATGCTGATGTATCTGAAACTTTAAATGAGGAAAAAAAAAGGAAAAAAGATGGAAAAAAGAATGGTGGGGGGAAAAAATATTTTCTATCTTGACTGTTAGGTTCTTAAGCTGCCAGTATTTAACAATAATGTCACTGTATTTCAAGGTCATGATTACAACAGTTCTGCTATTTATGGATATCAGTGAGAGATTATCTGGTTTTCACCAGTTCAGGCAAACTCCACCTACACTTCTTTACATATTTAGGGTTTTTTCAAATGTTTAAAAGATTAGAATTTGCCCCTCCAAGATATAAATATAATGGCCAAAGAGCATGTTTCAACAAAATTAAATTATGCTTCTCAGGATTTAAATACAAAAAGGTTAGCCCCACTAGTACACTGATTCACAAGAATGTTAACATTTCCAACTTCAGAGACACCCACATATTATATCTGCAAGCAGCAAATTACTAAACAGAGTACAACACTCTATGACACATAAACAGAATGCACACAATCAGTGTTTTTCTTTTTGACCAGAGAATGAAAGTTTCTAACAGCAGATACACTGGAATCAAAAATCAATCAAATCTGGACTCCAAATGAGGTATGGATTATGATGTCACATATCTGGACTTGACTCTCGAAAGTACTCATGTACTACAGAAAATCTTAGGAAGTTGTTACAGAGAGGTTTAACTAGAGTTTTGGCAACTTAATTTGGGACATGAAAGTTATTTGCAGTACAGTAAAGAAAACTGGTATCACAGTTCCATTTCAATGCTGCATCCTCAAACAAAATGAAGATGCTACAGCTGAGTAATGTGGATGGAAATCTCACCTGCCATCCCAAAGTTAAGTTGTGGCATTTCTTCACTTTTGGTTACTTTCCTTGGGCTCGGTAAGTCTTTTGCAGAATCTGATGCAATGGCCCATAACTTTTTCCTGTTCGTAACACTGGATGTCTGGGTTTTCACAGGTTTGTTGGTTGTGGGGCACCACTTGTACCCTGGGTTTGCTTTCATAAATGCATCCTTGTACTAGAAAAGAAAAGGAAAATTACCAGTTGTGACATTATACTATCCACAGGGCAACAGAGTGCACTGCATGTAAGAGGATTTAATACAGTAAATAATCCTTAAATATCTTGATTTTTTAACAGTTTAATCACATGCTTAGAGTCTGACCACCAACTCAATTTGCTAAGAAGAAATATTAAGATATGTAAAGTCATATATAAAAAAGTGGGGTTTCTCCTTCTTCTCCTGAGGGTCCATTACCCAGAGCAGGCTGAAGTTCTGATCCTGCAAACTGCTCCTCAGTGCTTGCATGCTCATGCTGTGAGAAACAGATATTTGAATTCTTTAGCAGGTACAATCTTTGTTTGCTTTACAGTTTCAATCAAATGAAAACATACATTTAGCAACAAATGCAGCATGATGTGTCTTACCTTGCACCCATTCTTCTCTAATAGTTTTGTATTTCAGAATATTTGAGTATATGCTTTCCCAAACCAGGCACCAAAAATAAATCAGAACCAGTATAATCCCATATTCAGTATCTTGGGATACATCTTCCCAGTGCTTCTTCCAAAATGAGCCATGCTGCATGGCTGCATAAAATAAACTGTGACCATTTAAAACACTCTTTGGCCTTGAGCACCCAGCACACATCTCAGTTGTTTGCTGTGTTCTTGGTATGAGGCAGCAAAACAAAGGAAGCCAGATTACACATGGTGGGTGGGGAAAAAGGCCTGGATCCTACACAGTTTGGGGGGTAGGGGAAAGGACGACGACCTATTTTATTCACAAAATGCAACAGCAACATTTTTCAAGTATCTTGCTGACCAGATTAAAATGAGATTTTTGAATGTTAACAGCAATAGAAAGACTATTTTCAGTATTTTAAATGTGTTGCTATGCAAGGTGGAGAACTAGCGAATCAGAGGAACATGCCACACATTCCAGCTGCAGATGTTTGCCTAACAACTGATAGGGGTGTTCAGCACTGGCTGCTGGGGGAGCCTACTCAGTAAGTACCAGTGCCCACTGCAGGGAGAAGGAACCCAGTACCTCCTCAGGACTGGGTAGCTCTCAATGGCAGCAAACGACCAAAAGAGCGGTTTTATCCATGGAAGTACACGGCAGGGCAGCTGCAGGAAGTTTGTTCTGTGATTACTCGCTCCCACCCACACAGCTGTCATCAGTCCCAGTTACGGCACAGAGAAGCACCTATGTTTCATGCACATGCGTGCACAGAAACACAGGCAGAGAGGAAAAAAATCCCTTGGGCATCAGATACAGAAACAGCATTGAAAACCCTGTCCTCTGATAGAGCCACTACGGTGTTTTCCCAGACCAATAAACAGTATGCCTTGTGGCAGGATCACCATCGCATGTGCACTGCTTGCTTTCATTTCCGTCCTAACCTATGAACTGGCACTTGCTACCTCCAGACTGTAGCACAGATAAAAACGTTTCAGTTTACAAGAAACACAGCACTGCATGAACCCGCTGTGTGAAGTCCTGTATTTATAGAAATGGCTATAAATAATAAAGATCTGCAGGGATCACTGACCCACATACACACTGTATTTTCTGAGCAGCGCGTATGTATTAAATCTGCAAACTAAGGACTGCGACATCTCTCACCTCGCGCCTTTTCCCTTTCCCTCAGTTTGGTCTGGGAGCTCAGTATACCACAAAAATAGCCTGGTGGAGGGAAGGGAAAGGAAGGGGAGGGTAAGGGAAGAGGAGAAAAGGAAATACACGGCGGCGAAGCAGCTTTGCCGTCTATTGTTAAAGCCACAGCCCGCTCACAAATCATGTTTCCAGCCTGTGGAGTGAAAAGCACAGTTGCTAGCAATGAGGTGCATAAGCTCTTCAGATCAGCAATGCTGCTTTGAGTAACTGAATTATTCTATTGAGTAATTTGACAAGCCGACAGGCTGCCCGTCAAATGAGAACCAGAACGCATACCATTTGCGAGGCGAGGCCGCAATAAGCTTTTAATCAGTTTTCAACAAGAGCAATTCAAGTGAGCTGGTGTATTAACGGATTTTTTTTTCCTCTGCAAAGCCAAGAAGTGAACATTAACTGCACTCTCTGAAGGGGAGGGGACAAACTAAGGGAGGACAATTCATTGGAACTGTTCAGTTTCAACACTCGTGATAAAAGAAAAGAAGATTTAAAAAGTCAAACTATGGCAAAGAAGGACTTTTATAAAATGCATAGAGGGGCCTGGTCCAAATCTCAGAAAGACTTTCATTATTGATTTTTGTGACTATTAGACCAAGGCTTAAAATGAAGAGATACATTCTGCTTGCCAGGCCATGAGAAGATAACTTTAATGAGCTACACAGTAATAAAAAAATGTCAAAAACAATACTAGAGTTGACTGTTTTCCTCCCTTTGACCAACTGTGAGGTAAACTAACTTAATGCAGCCAGCCTAAGCACACCTCTAAAGTCAATTAAAACAAACCAACCACAACCAAGCCAAACCAAACAAACAAAACCACAAAAAACCCCAACCCAAACAGTAAGCACTTAACCTGGAATGCAAAGACACCTCCTTGGTTCCCACACAAGTAGGAGGGACAGCCCAGCATGGTCCCATCCCAAAATTCCAGGTAAGATAAAATCCAGGATATGTTTGTGGGATTAGTCTGATGCATCATTTCTGTTTTGTGAAAGCCTGAGGAATGTTGTGTTATGTAGTGGGATTGGTGCCACTTCAGAGCTGCGGTTAAAAAATGTGTTGTGCTTTAGTGCAACTCCCTGAGTTGCTTTCATCACCAAATAAAAAAAGATTTGCTTTCTCCAGCTGCAGCAGGAACAGGAGTTCACAAGTGGATTCCAGCTACACCTCAGGGTAGCAGTTAGCACATGCTTAAACTTAAAATGTATGCTTAAATCCCATCAACTGGCTATTAAATGTCACATGAATCCCAGAGATCTAACATAAAAAAAAAGAATCCCCAGAAAATAGAACACGCCGGTTTTTCACTCCTGGAGGATGCCGGTTTTTCACTACATACATGTCACCCTGTGGACTTCCAGACTCCAGCCAGCAAGCCAGAACATTCATCCCCTCCCACCCTGAGGCAGCTGCCAAAGCAGTGGCACCTCAAGGCCAGCAAGCTCCCAGTTGGGCTGACTGTACCTACGACATCGCGGGCCAAGGACTCGCAGGTTCAAGTGTTCAGCTCAGCCACTGAATGGCAGCAGAAACACAGAATCAACCAGGCTGGGAAAGACATCTGAGATCACCGAGTCCAACCTGTGACCCAACACCACCATGTCAACGACATCATGGCACTAAGAACCACATCCAGTCTTTCCTTAAACACCTTCAGGGATGGTGACTCCACCACCTCCCTGGGCAGCCCATTTCAATGTCTAATCACATTTATCAGGCTGCTCCCTACAGGAAGCAATGCCGACTGCCCAGATCTTGCTGATGCAAAGACGTATTTAAAATTGAAGTGTCTTCTAGCAAGGGAACAGGGCTTGAACAATAACAATCTCACTTTCCAAGGTGGCCAAATACTTCCAGTAAGTCCTGTAAGAGCTAACAAAGAACATTATTCCTATTACTGAAGTAAATAAAAATGCTGGAGCATATTTATGAGTGGTCAGATTAATTTCCCATCAGTGAAGAAAAATGCTAACAAGGCAGCAACACTTGTGGTTCCACTTGGAGTATTAATCAGCTACTGGGCTTATATCCTAGATCATGAAACTTTTAAAGTTAAGTTGCTCTAGGAAGTTTGCAGGACAGAAATAGAAAGCCTGGTCCTAAAGAAATCAGCATCAGAAGCAGACATCAAGCTCTGGAGGTGCAGCATCAGGTCTCCAGGGCAGGTGTTGCTACAAGAGACCATAAACCACAAGACTGAAAAGAGTGGGGGGGTGGAATCAGTTTTTCCAGATAATTAAGGCACCCCAAGGTGCAGATAGGTACATAATGGGATTTTCCAAAGTGTCTAAAGGAACTATAGACCTGATTAGCCTCTCAGTGGGAGTCAGGGATGTCCAGTCCACTAGGAAACATCACATAATTCTGACTGGCAAAAAGTTTGGGCGCCTCCCTATCTTCCAAAATGCTAGATCTTGCATATACCTAGACATATGTAAATAAATATACAAATGCCTTGACTTGCATACTGTTGAGATAGTATCACTGCTAGTAGAAAGCAGCTAAGAAACTGAAAGCTTCTTTCTTGATGCTTGATCTAACCTACCTGGCTTTGTAAGCTACAGCATCAAGTAGGAAAAAACATTCTAGAGACTGCAGAACAACAGGGGCTGTAGCCACTGCAGTAGGGATCACTTCTGTCAGGCCTACCTGTACCTCTGATTCAGATGTTCAGGGTACCCAAGACACATTCTGGGGATAGCAGACATGATACAGGGTCTTCTTGGAGACGTGTGCCCTGCCAGTACAATGGATAGAGGCTATGCAGTGGAAACTGGAAGTCAAAAAGCACTGAAAACCTACGTTTGAGAAGCTCACCTGCTGTATTTTAAACCTCAATGAACTTATCATATAGGTACCAAAACAGAAGATTATTGGTACAATGGTAATTTTATGTTCTTCTAACAGCATTGATTTTTAAATAAGTTCTCCTTAGGAAAAAGAAAAACACTAACAAGTGGTTTTCACTAGAGTTAACCTCTTTTTGACAGTCTCAGTAGTAAGCCTAAGTACAGGCAAACCCGTGCAACCTGCTCTAGGGGAACCTGCTTGAGCAGTAGGTTAGACTAGACGATATCCAGAGATCCCTTACAAGCCCAGCTATTCTGTGCTTCTGTCAAAAGCAAATGTTAATATAAAATGACCAATCCACACATACAGAGTGGGCTTGTTGGTGAAGTCCCAAATATATTCAGTAGCACATTACAGCTGCTAATTACTGTTGTAACATACACTGTTTAAAGAATACAAATTATACTCTATCTCTTTTCTATGCATTTTCGGAACTACTTATAATGACGTAAACTACAAAGATTTATTGTTTCACTATGATGTTGAATATGTAATTTGTTCTTCATGCCAAAAAACCCCATCACTACAGGAACAATGATTTCTACAACAATATGATTAATAGTTTCAGATCTGCCTCTTCGTACAGAAGTTCTGCAATTTTTCCTCTTAATGAATGAGTTTCCTTCAGCAAGACAAAAGGCTAAAAAAAAAGCCACATTGTGCCTGTTTCTTCTAAAAATTATTTCTTAATTTTCTTCTCTGCATCTATACTGAATCTGCTAACTGCCCTTTCCCCACATATTTAGAGAAGCATCATTAATTTGTAAGCGGGAATGCAGAACAAAACAGAAATGGTTGGACAAAGCTGAGGCTCAAATATTTCAAATCTGTGCCACAGATGGGGAACTGCAGAGGTACTACAGACCCTGCTTCAAAAGAGACCTGCCATGCAGAACACTTTGTTTTTCCTGTGGACCTTTCCATGCTCACACAAACTACTGAACAGCCAGACCTTATATACACATGTTAACAGCAGCACACACCTCCAGGTCACAGGGCAGGTACGGATACTAGTTTTCCCAGTCGTTTCACAGCTACCTGCACTTCCTATAGTGTGCTAGCATTACTTGACAAATGAGAGAGATGCTTTTCCTTTTCACTGGTGCTCCATTATTTTTATTAAGATTGAATTAAAAGGTTATCCACAATCTATATCACACAAGTAATTACAGGGATCTGTTTTGGGCTGATGTTGTCAGCCTAACTAACTCACTGTTTTTCTCTCAACGTACTATCAAAAACTATAGCCTTCTTGGGGACAGCTTATCAAGAAAGATATTTCTTAAAAAGTCTCATTTAAATTTTCAGGTGATGTAAAGATACTTGGTGAAATATGGGGATGAATCTCTTTCCCTTGCTTCCAGTTAAGGGACTCTGACTTATGTATTGCTCTCTGATTTGGGTATTGGACTCACCAAAGGTTGCTCTATCAGAAAATAGTTAGCAATACACAGGGAACATACTTCATGAAACACTAATAATTTTTTAATTCTTTAGCATCAAAGGTAAAAAGGGACTACATTTCTTGACTGTGCCTTTGGTTTGGTCCACCTGTACTATAATAACAAACTGTATTACTGGTATCACATGAACAGCTTGAGCTAAGTATCACTAGTCAGCTGACAGTGAACTGTGTGTTACCGTTTTCAATGGCCGCTATCCGCGTGTTAATGCTTGTACTGCAGAAATTATCAGGTGATATCTATCACAAAGTGCATTTGTACCAATGACTACTAGAGCCAGATTAGTTTGTGTACCCAGACCAATTTCTTTTCATTCTGGTCCCAAGGACCAAGTGAATTAAAGCAAGAACAGCAGCTGGGCACCACAACCCCACTAGGGAAGCTGAGAAACCCAGAGAAGAGAAAGATCCCACAAAAAACATTTAATACACAGCGAAAAAGAAGATAAATATGTAATAAACTCCCTTTACATCCACCACTGAGACAGAACATACCTCCTTGGCCATGTCAGTGTATTTCTGTTTTTCTTTTGGATCTAGAACAGACCACCAATCTGCCAAGATCTTGGTTGCGCCACGATTATCGAGGCGAGGGTGTTCTTTTCTCACAAGAGAGCGGTGGCGTTTGCAGAACAAGAGAAATGCATTCATTGGTCGGCGAGCTCGTTGCTCTGAGGATTCGTCATCTTCAGTCTCATCAGCATCCTGCTCTAAACCATCAGGGCCAAGGAGCGGCACCTGGCAGAACCAAAAGGGAAGGGGTGTGAACTCAGTTATCCACGTTTCTCACCAACACTGAGTGTGAATGAGGGAGAAGCACACGGATGCACACAGCTGTCTCCAAAGGCCATCTGTTCCATCCAGGAGATGCAGAGTTCTACATCAAACCTCCTCACCTGATAGTCCAAGGTTCATTCATGCTCTCTGCAAGACTTAAACTCTGACTTCCACATAGAACAGATTTCTAAGCTGAGGAGCTTTCTCTAGTAATAGTTCTAAAGGGGCTGGAGGGAGGAGTTCATTCTTCTACGCCCTTCCTACAACCTGGAAATCATCTTGGTGGGATTAGGCAAGCAGAGCTACCTTGGTCTTCAGTTATTTGCTGTTTGCAACTACAGAGCACACAGGGAGGAAAAGGCACAGGTAACGTTGTTTCCCCATCTCCGCCATTCATTGCTCAGCCTGTGAGCTGTGCAGCACTGCAGCCCAGTCAGACACAGAGGGCAAATCTCAACACAATACGCTGCCAAAACACGCTCTCTCCATTTATAGGCCAGTGTACCATTCCTACAAGGGTTATGCCACAAAGGACTAGTTCTGACTGAATGAAACAAATTATTGCGTGACACAGAAAACCACCTCCTACCTAACAGCAACACTACTGTTTTATACCACGTTGTCAAAGTGACCTGTAAGGTCAACAGAAAGCACTGTCAGAGTATCAGGCTCCTCCTTATCCTTATCAAGGTCACACTCCCTTATTAGCACATGGCTCAAGGCAGTCTCCTCAGCACTGACCTCTTCATTCCTGCCTTAGGAAGGCATCAAGGAGATTCAGATATGAATGCTACCCACATGATGGAAACATCACATCTCCATAAGCAATTCCCACTTCTTGTTAGAGAGGATGATTTTAACAGCAGATCTGTGAGGTGCCACATGGCATGGGGGGGTCCTTATGAAAACAGGATAAGGTCAGTGTCATTGAACAATACCAAAATACCAAGTGTCAAACTGGAGACAGATTATTTCAACTGTGCACTCAATACTCTAGAGGATAAGCTGAATTTCACATGCAAAGATAGCAAAAATTGTTGACAGCTTTTTCCTTCTTTTTACCCTTTAATCTTTGTCTTTTTTTAATCTTTAAAAAAAAAAGAACAAAAACTATTAGTTTATTATGGCCTCAGAGCCACTAGAAGCAGACACCAAGCACAGGCCAACATCATGTCTAAAATAAACAATTAAAAAGACCACATCAAAACACATCTTGAGCAATCAAGATTGAGATGTGCAGCATGTTATTAAAACAACCCAGTTAAAACTCTTACAGTCTAACTCTAAAAAAATTTGTCCATGATTTTAAAAGTATGATTGACAATTCACTTTCTTGTGTCACTACTTGCCTTTATAGCTTTATGGGCACAGCATCACTTATTTTTATTGTCTGTATTTGTTCACAAAAGAGAGCAAGACAACACAAACAAAATAAAAAACACAGCTAGGGCGAATCTGACCCACCATTAAAGTCAAAGCATCCAATGAAATCTACCTTATCAATATCTTCTTCTTCTTCTTCCTCTTCTTCCTCTTCAGAGAAGTCAAGGAGTTTCTTGGCAAGCAGAGGATGCCACTGAAGACACTTCCTTTTTGGTCGCTTCCCAGTTCCTTCTCCTTCTGTCGAGTGATCCTTATTCCTACTACTGCCTTTCATTACTGTGACCTGTCATGAAAAAATATTGATAAGTTTACAACAAACTCTCAGACATAAATGACCATCCAACCAGTGAAAAATATATGAAGCACTAATACAAGACTCTTGGAAGTTTTTGGCAAGATACTAGACAGAGATTTATTCCAATTAGCAACAAAAGGATGGATGTACCTTTTCCAATCTTAACGTTTCCACTTAAGGCCTACAGTAACTAGCAACATACAATTTAAGAGCATAAAGTAAGGATGCTAGCCAGTCCAGCTCTCAAATGTGCTCCTGTCTGAAGCATAACTGAGAAGCCCTCATACTTCACTAGTCAAGTGACAGGGAGGCTCCACAGCTCTCCCATACCTGTAACCATTGTAGCTTTTCATATTTTGCGACTGAAAATGTCAGGACATCCCTCTTTCTGGCAGTGGAACATATCACCAACCACTCATCCATTAATCATGTATTTATATATAGCAATGTTGATACAAAACCCCATGATACTATGAGCTAGGATTTCTCCAGTGTCATTAAAGGGTGCAATAGGGAAGGAAATCTGAGTTCCTAAGAGAAGTGAGTTTTAAAACACAAATTTGAAGCAAACAACCAGAAGTAGTTATGCTGACACTTCCAAAGTACTTCACAGAAAACAAATACCACGTGCTGATCCAAGTGCGTGCAGAAGATAAATCATATTTATTTACTCATCTATCTTGTCTGCATGTGTCCTTATCTAAAATACACCTCAAAATTACTTCTCAGTAAAAATACAAGCTTAACACATCCCAACTACAAATTTAAGAGTTGACTTCAGAGATCTGCTACCCAAATAAGGGGCAAATAAATACATAAATGAATAAAACCAGCACATCACATCCAAGTACTGAAGCCCACAGCGAGCCAGCGGTGCTGGCATACAGTCTGGTCCCCCATAGCCTTCTGTTTGTACTGTGTACTGTCAATGGTAAGCCTGACAGGAGCATGGCTGGCTTTCTAAGAAAACAACACAAACATCACAAACTGAATCTGAAGAGCAGTTAGCAAGCTACATCTTTATAAAGCCAACAAAAATTGATGAAGTCTCACAGGGGCTTCTCACCAGCAGAAAAAAGAAGCTGGGCTAAGTCCTGGTCCCACTGGCAAAGCCAGAAGAAGCTCTGTTGCTGATTCTCAGGAGAAGGGCATGGAAAGAGGTCAAACTGCAAGACTACAATGCATTTTAGGATGCTGCTTTCTGGAAGATGCTAGGTACAATGCTAATGTTTCAGCCTAAAGCAGAAGGAGGGAAAGCTGCCACACCTGCACTTACACTGCCTGCCCAAGCCATGGTGCCACCATTTGGGCAAATAACTCACGAGAACTATCTCACACAGTGAATACAGCCCACACAGCTCCAGCCATGCTCCTACATATCCTGCCCATTTAGTGATCACTGTTTCTGGTCTTGGTTGATCTCCTCCAGGTATGTTTCTTGTTGGTTAACTCACTGGCATTTTGGCAATATGCCCTTGTTTGCATCAGAAACTTGAGTAAGCAGCTGCTTCCTCTGCTGACTCCAACAGTGCAGAAAGCTGAAGGACCTTCAGACACTGCTTGCTGGAGGAAACAGCTGAAGCCTGAAGGAAAGAGGTCCAGATATTTTAACCTACATTTGAAAATGGCATTTTCCTGGATGCATATTAGGGTTTGATAGCTCCTCCCCACTTGTCAGCGGACTGTGGCCCCCTACCAGTTAAGGAGGCCCTGTAACTTTGCAGCTGCTTCCCATTAAGTTACACACCTTGCTATCCCCATAATGTCACTTCTACCTGGAGGACATTTAAACTTTGATTTCACAGCACCCACTCCTTTGTTCATTTTCTGTAATCAACTCCTGCTGGTTACAGCAAGTATTATATAGCACTTAATCATGGCCCATTTCACCTAAATCTTCTTCCGTGATTTGCAAAACAGATCCAAATACACAAACAACTTTGGCTTTAAAAAAACATTAAAGTGTGGAAAATTAAGCTGCAATCCAGTATCATAAAATGCATGTTTGAAATTGTTTTTATCCCACTGAAAACCTCTGCCACTGCACCATGCTCCCCATCTGTCTCTCTTCCTAAAGAGCTGAACCACCATTTGCTTTTGTTTGGGTATTTTCAGACACAAATCAACAAAGTTGAGTTAATGTTCAAGCAGGAACTTCAGCTCCTATGGGTAGCAGAGATTCATTCAGAGATTCAGAGTTTGCTAAGAGATACAGATCTACCTATAACTCTAGTCAATAAAGTATGTGGCCTATTTCTGAGCAGGATAAATATGCTACAAGTACGATGGGGAGTCAGCTACTCCAGCCCTTACCACTGACTTATGTAGGTGAGCTAATCATATGGCTTCTGCCTACAATCAGTCCTAAGTACATGAGTATTACTGACAACCTTCTAGCTTGTTAGCGTGAAACTAAATTGATGTTTGAGTGCTCCGTGATCCTCCTCAGCTCAGCTGAAATCTCAGGGCTATTTCAACAACGGCATTGCCTTAACTGGCACCTCTCTGCCTGCTGCCCTTCCTTAGAAAGATGAGCACAAGACTTCAGTGATTCCACAGTGTATTTTACACATCTTCTCCATCACTCCTGAGGCCCCGCCTATGCTCTATGCTGAGTTCAGCAAGGCAGCACAGACACTAAGCATCTGTCACCTTGCAAATCCTAAAGGGACTCTCAGTATGTTACGCCTCTTCACTACAGTCCAGCTCACAAATAATTTTCGTTTTCCAAGTGTAGGTATTGAACACTCAATTACCTCTAAAATAAATTAACTAAAGCTCACCACACATTAGTACTAAAATAGAAATGTATGCTCAGCTTCAGGAATTCAAGGGATGTTCCTTTAGTTGTTTTCTTAAATTGTGAACTGTTTTACCCTACTACTTGTCACCCTGAAGCAGCAGTTTCACTAAAAAAAGGGGCTTTTAAGGAAGATGGGTTGTTACCCTACCAGCTGAACATGCATTTAGGAGACCCAAGACATAGAGTAAGTCAGATCCTGGTTGTTATACGGGCATCATATATTACAGAAACACAGTCACTCTTTGCTTCCGCTTTGGAGTGAATCTCTGCAATGGTCAACAACAAAAACCCTGCTGATCTGACCCCACTGATGGAAGGGCTGACAGCCTTTAAGGACTGACTTTAAAGTTTAACTGCATGGCCTGGAAGCCCCTCACCCCTTAAGTATGTCAAGCCATATACTCTATCCTCCATGCTCTCTCTTCTTGCCTATAAAGTAGAGGGTCATTCATAACATGAACACAAAATTACTTCAGCCCCTATTTTTTAATACATCTATGTTTCCAAATCCTTTTTCCACATTTTGGCGTATTCAAATTTTCATAAGTTTTGATCTATATTTCAGACACTTTTTTTGGTGTTCACTTTTTTCTGATGCCTTTCTCAGTCAAATATAGGATTGGCATAATGAAAAACGTTCTAATTCTCTATTACATCACATGGGACTTTTCCTCTTAAAAACGGATGCCAACATAGAACTTGCTTTCCTTTGGATTGCTTCATCTTTCATATTACTACCCTCCCACTTTATGAGCATTTCTGTCATAATTGTTAATATTCACATACTCATATAATTATGAGAAAAGACCACAAAAAAATCCAGGCAAATGCAAAATACAGCTAACATGGATACTTTCCTTCCTTCTGACAAAATGCAGTGTAACTACTTAGACAAGACGCTCTGTGGTCAAGTGAGTGCATGTATGATTAAATCACAGTGAAAGTTTTACTGGCATTATTTACTTTGTGAATGGCAAAACATCAGTGGAATCCATTTACCTGATTCTTAAGATTCTATTTATTTATCTGGGGTTATTTTTTGCCTTGACACATTGCCAATAGCATGTTAGTTGCTTGTTTTGCATGAGAGACTGGAAACTGGCAGAAAGAAGCAATCAAAAATAGCAGCTCCTGCTCTTACTTTCAGGGATCCCCAAGTGCTGGCAAGCATCCCTACCAGCAAAGATTTGAAGAAAGAGCTGGACTTGGACCCTACAAGAACTGAAGCACGCTTGGCAACTAAAAAGTTCCACAGAAAGTCACAACGCCAGTCATGGGCAGTCTTCGCAGGATTTGGGCTTAAAAGTAGAGAAGATACACAGCACCTGAAGTGCAAAGTTTGCAGTAACTGGAATTCATGAACCATGTCACCAAAAAAAAAAAAAAAAAAGGTAATTTCTTCAACAGCATCAGTAAAAATATCATGCATCTTTTAAGGCAGATGTAATGGCTTTTAGAAGTTAGCAAGAGTAAAAATCATTAAAACCAGCTAACACGATTTTACAAGCTACTTCTCAGCTTAAGGATGACAAGAAAGGTGACAGCCACTAGGGAGAAAGTAGGAATATTTCAACAAGACAAAAGTATGGACAGTTTTGCTTAAAATAAGCCACATATGCTTTATAACATCACCAGAGGATACCTGTCAAGGCTGACATTCATGATCCACTGACAGCAAGAAATACCTTCAGGGTGACATTCTACACCTACTTTTGTGCAGATACAGATCAAACAGTAAAAAAAGATAAAGTTGTTTTTTTTTTGATGCTAGCTGTATTATTTCCTTTCTGGTCCTGGAAACATTAATCAAAGAATCACAGTTTTCTTAGATGTCTTATAAATATGTATACCTAACAGAGCTTCAGAAGAAAAAAAAAATTAAGATTTCTTAAGAAAAGAGCTGGATGGTGGAAGAGGGGGAGCAGGGGAGAAGATTGATTGTTTCCCTTTTTACTGCATATGTTTCTATTTTAATTACACAACTGTATGCAAGTCTTCATTTATTAAGTGTTCATTAACAAGTGTTTGATTACATTTGGTAACATTAAGTTTTGTTTTCCCTAGCTTACTCTGTTATTTATAAAACCTTATATACACAGGTGACCAACTTCTGCAGTACTAATTTTGGGACCATCTCACCCCACTGTTGATCTGTCACTGAAAATGCTGCTTGTGCTGAACAAGGTGAGCTCACCAGGCATCCCCCAATACATTCACAAACACCAAAATCCTTATAAAGGTCTTCAAAAACAACGAAGCACTGTAATACAGGCTAGAAAGAAATCCAAGACCTGCAAAAGCAGAACCCCAGAGATGTGAATTGTGACTGTGGTACAGTCCCTGTTGGAAGGTTCTCCATGGAACACTGTCTGAACTTCAGCAACGCTCATTTCAATGAAGACAGTGGAAATGAATTTCTGCTTTTCTGTTACCTTAAAACCACATTTCCTGGAGCCCAGTTGGGCCCTCGGCTGACTTCAATGAAGATTACTGGTACAAAGGAGCAAAGGGAGAGTTCCAAGTGGATTTCCCACACTTTCTGCTCTGTTTTACACTATCTAAATTCTCTACTACTTCATAAAAACAAACACCAAAGAGAGAATAGAGGACTGAACTATGACACTAATAGCTTGGTGTTGTGGGGGCTACTGAGTCAGTGACCCGAGCTGTTTCAACAAAGAAGCAGGAGATCAGGAAATGAGCTCGTGTTCTTGCAGGTCTAATGAACTGAAGAGGTATTTGCATTTTCAAATAAAAGTAAAAGGAGATTGCTGGCTGTGAAATACACCTACACAAATACAGAAAGTGGTTTTTTTAAAAATAAATTTCTTTTAGTTCTGGAAAAAAGGAACCAGAATATTTCTATAATGTATGACAAAAACTAGTTGGCACTAATTGCTGACCAGTCAGTGCATATACTCTTTATTGTTTCACAGCAGAAAGCCATTAATGAGCTTTCTAATTTTCGGAGATGTGATGGTTTAATGGGGGACATGCTGAGACTCAATGGGGTCCTGTTTGCTAGCGGAGGTTTGGGATAGACTGTCAGCACAAGAAACACTTAGCAACACAGCCACAAGTCTTAGTTAATTTTTAATGACACACTCTTCCATCTTCATAAAGTATTTTAAACTGTTCCTTATTCTCAAACTCAGATCTGAGTTGCTTGCTTTCTTTATTCTCTAATACATAAAATTAAACTCCAGCATCATAAAAAGAATGTCAACAGCACTTTTTTTAATTTTGAGGTTTTGTTGGTTTTTTGTTTGTTTTTTCTTTTTCTAAGTGTCCCTTTCATACCTACCAAAAAATAATAAAAGCAACACATAACACAAGTCAATAGAGTTTAAACTTCACCTCTGCTCCTTCTCTGTTCATTCACACATGCACAAGAAATAAGATTTTCTTTGGGATTTTTTTAATGCAAAGAAATCAACTGGGTTTTGTCTAGTATGAAAAGCATTTTATGTTGAACAACTGTACTCACTGCTAGCATGCTATCAGGATGCTTTAACTAAAAAAAAAAAAAAAGAGGGGGGATAAATTTGTTACTAGTGTTCACTTTTCCTTTTTATGTGCATATCATTTAGCTTTGCTTTTGTTTAATACTGTCATAGTTAATACCACAGAGCTATCAGTAAGAATGGTTGTAAGGGCATTTCAAACGCTAGCTCACTCCAAATCTGCTTTTAGAATGGAAACCACAGAGATAGCAAGTGCACAGGATGGCACAAGAAAAGCTCACACTGAACAGGAAAACCTCACGCATTCAATACACAGAAAAAACTTGCCTAATCTGTGCAAGGAATACTGTGTCCATATGTGTCACCATTCCAGAAAACTGTGTTTTAAAAGTTACTAAATGAACGTGAATCTTTCCATGAGACTTGAGCATAAAAGAAGTAAAGCTTGAAAAGTCATGAGATATGTAATCTACTGCAAAGTCTTTTCATGATGGCCAATTTTTAATAACAATTTCTTGATTTTCTTTCTCGTTATCTTTTTTTCCTCTTCATTTATAGAAGACAACATGAAGAAATATGTTAAAATAGTATTTTAATTTGTAGGGAATTCTTCAGGCTTTAGGAACATCCTCATTAAAACAAGGGAAAGACAGGCAAACCCTGCCCATTACAAAATTGTCCTCAAAAGACACACTCACAAACTGGATCTTATCATTACAGCGCATGAATAAACTGATACAGAAACTAAAAAAAAAACCAACTCAAATCTTAGTATACATCTTGACTATCTATTGGGTTTTTCTTATGCCCCTGCCAGAGAACAAACCCACTTTTGGGACTTCACTCAGCCATGCCAGTATTTCAACCAACACTGCCTGAAATTTGGTATGTAAACCAACTTGGAAGTGCTACATTACCTCCTGGAAAACCAAGTTAAGGGTGTATCATGGTTTGTCTGCCAGCAAGTGTTTGCTGTGAGCATTATCTTAAACTCATCAGTGCTGGAAGGTACCAACTACCACAGTTGCAAAAATCGGCTCCTGGACCTGCAAAAATAGCTTTACAAAGTGAGAAACAGCTTAGGAAATCATGTCAAGCTTTTATTTTCTACTATGCTTTCTCCTAGATAGACCTAATCTCTCAAAAAAAGTCAGGACTTCAAACACTAATTATTAATTTAAAAAAAAATAATAAAGTGACCAAACTTTCCAAATGGACTTGCTGAGGCCAGGCACAACAGGTTTGGCTCTACTTTGGGCCAAGCTTTTAATGAAACTTGTAGATTAAATGGCAAACCACCAACCCCACAGGAAATGTTTTCCCTGTTTGGGCAATGCAGTTTCTGTTGGGAAGAAACATACCACTTCCATATCAAAACAAAACAGTGAGTCCACTCAGAAAAAACACACATCCACAACCCAGACACCTACTCAGCGAGTATGAAGGTGAGCATTAAGTTCAGAAAAGGAGGGGGTACGGGAAACACACCTGCAATTCGGGAGAAGGAGGGAGTCCAGGTCAGGGCAAAGGAGGAGGAAGAGGAGGTGGCATCAAAAACATTGTTGCTACCCAGTGTCAACAGCTGGTAACTGCACCAGGGCGCTGGTACCCAGGTAGGATAAAGGGGGGCTGAAAAGGAGCGCCCAGCTGCTGGACCCAGCATCTGTGCCATGGCCAGGCAGCCAGGGAGGTGCAGATAGGCAGGGACTGTGGGGCAGCCTGGGGCAGGGCAACCTCTCAGCCTGCTGCCCCCCAGGCTGGCAGAGCCTGGGGCACAGCAAGGGAGTACGGGTGCATGCCCAGTGGCTGGTGCCACTCCCGGGGTGCAGGGGGTACAGGTCCCACTGTCCGGCCAGGCATCGCTCCCATGCCACTAACCTGTGGGCAAGGGGCTGGGCATGTTGGCTGACTTAGGGCTCCTGCACTGAAGTGCCAACTCTCCAGTCACATAAAGCCACCACTCAGCGTTTCAGAAAGAGAGAAAGGGCAGTAAATACCTACTGTGCTAAGAGGAAAAGCCATGCATTTGGTGGCTCTGCTGAGCGATGCCCTCACAGGAGCCCTTCGTGGGACAAGAGGAAAGCCAAGCGGGAGACTTCCCCAGAGCAAGCTCTCTGCCAGCTCAGTGCTGGAGGACAGGGAGGACGCAGAGCAGAACTGTGCCTGGGCAGCAGGTAAAGGAGTTGGAGATGCTTGCTTCCAAACTAGCTCCAGCCCCTGGCAGCCCAGAGGGTTCCAAACCAGCAGCCCTAGGGTAGGAGTAGGTTTAGGGAAAGAAGCTTGAACCTAAGGGTTGCCCTTTTAAAAGTAAACTTAAAAACACATCCCCAACAACAAGCAGAACACACCACGGAAATAAAACACCAGCCAACACACCCAGATGGTCTGTGTGCAATTTTGTCTCTGAAGTGATGTGCTGGTGCAGAGTGAGGGAAAGCTGCTCACCTTCCTTGTGTTGTACTGTGCAACTTTGATGGAAGAGTGCCATGCAGAAACAGGTCTTGGGGTGTAAATCACTAACATCTTTATTCAAACAGAAACATTAATATCTCCAGACAGGAGCCTACAGAGTCACTTGGAAAAAAAGTGGTTGAATGAAGACACAGGTCTTAACCAAACCAGGCCTTTTACTTGCCTTGAATTTAACTTACAGTAGGACAGTTGCTATTCCAGGATTCATTTCAGCCTTCAGCAGCTACAGAGGCAGAAACAACAAAACCAGAAACCCAGCAAGTCACAGGCTACAGCTACACTTACTTCATCAAATAAGACTCCAGTGACACACTCTGCTAGCCAAAATTTCTGGGTCTTAAAGTGCAGAAGACAAGTGTTTGTTAAGGTGAGAGCTGCCTTTCTGGACACCGGGTGCTAACCATCCCACATGCCAAATGACCACCACAGCAGGTCTGCCCACAGCCCTGTGCATCTCCTGTAAAAATCCACCAGGACTATTAGCCCAGTGCTTTTCTTTTCCTGGAGCCCCTGGAGAGCAGGCAGGGGGGTTTCCTTGCTTCATGGTCTGTGTAGCACTAACGCAAAGGAGCCACATACTGGGAGTGGGGCAAGGCCTCCCACACAGGTAGGTGAGGTTGCTCACCCAGGGGACGGACACAATGGGACCTCTGCGCTACCAAACCTGTCTCTGCTCCAAGGTGAAGGAGATGTAACCCACACAGCCTGAAAACTTTGACATCCTTTTGCTCCAATGCAGCATTTCTTTTTGCTCCTACGTCTGCTGCCACAACAGGACAGAGCATCAAGAAACTCAGGAAGATGAGGAGAATAAAATGCCTGAAATTCAAAACATAGAGGAGGCAGAGCCCAACCTACTTTGCAATGCTTCCTCCCACGGAGAGAGGGATAACGACAACACCCGCTACAAAAGCCCTCTGCTGACACCAGAGCAATTTATCAACAGAGCACTTTTCCTACACAGGGTAGACTGTGAAATGGAACCACCTCTCAGACAGGAGACGAGTGCTTGTCTGCAGAGCATCACAGACCACAGCAACAGCACAATCCAAAAAGCCACTGACTTTTAGCAAGTTAAGAGATGAGAAAGCACACCCTGAAAAATTTGCTCTGTGCTCCTGTGTGAGCAAGACTACCTGAGCCTGCATAGGGAGCAGCTTTTCTAGAAAGAAAGTTGTCAAGTCCTGCTTTTTTGCCATTATTTTAATGTCACAAAATGAAAATCTTTGCGATGTGTCAACAGGATCACCAGGAGTTCCCTCTAGCTTTTGCAAGTCACTAAACAGTTAATCTCAGTATAAAAGAGCCCTAGAGCCGGTGAGTTCACAGGTAAGATGGCCACAGGAAATGCCTAATGTTCAGTGCATGGGCACTCCCATCAGATCATTCCCAGGAGGGCATCTGCAGTTCAGCAACAGCTTCCTCACTGAAGGGCCTATTGGGTAAGAACTCAAATTGGAATTGTATGTGAACAAGGATGGCCTGGAGTTCTGCTCACAGCCTTCAGGGATGAGACTCTCTGAATGGGGAAAAAAAAAATAAATCAATGTTCTTGACTTGCTACTCCCAAAACTCCATTTTTATCTTTGATTAGTAGGGAGTAGGCTACTAATTAGTAGACTGCTGTAGGGTCCAGTCACGGCAGAAACACAGCCAAGTGCTTTTGCACAGTGCAGAGCAGCACAAAAGAGGAGATGTTCCTGCAGCAGACATCGCAGGGTGAGCACAGCTGAATGGGAAAATTGTTCATCTCTCCTTTTCACCTCTTGTTGATTGTGTCCTGGCAAGTTCTGCAAAACCGGACAATGCAGCTGTGTCCATCCCTACTGTACTCCATTCTAAGGTTTACCACGTGGATAACGAAGCTTTCATAATAAAATTCACTTATAATTACTACCAGTGTCAGGGGAACCATATACAGCTGTATGAGCAAATGAAAGAGTTACTCCCTTAATACATATTTAATAGGCCATAAAATATCCTTGCACAACCCAGTATTATACTTCGTTTCCTTCTGCCCTTTGCAACTCAAGTGCAATAGGCCAAGACAGTTGTCTAAACTTCCCTTTAAACAGCTACTACCCACTGCTCCTATGGAAGATCCACGAAATTAATGGTTACAGACAGTATTTACTCAGCTCTGCACATCTTCAATATAAAGCTCATAAATCATAGTAACGTAACTCTTATGCATCTCAGAAGCAACAATAAGAAGGCTCCACAAAAAATTCAAATAAAATGGCCTTGTGCAGTGTTCACTAACAGAAACTGATTTGATAATAAATTCCTAGCTACTAAAACATTTCCTGCAGGATCAAAGTGTCACAATCATCTCCCATCCTCTCCCCCTACCAAGAGATAAAGAGTGTAAAAGCCAAAATTTAGTGAAAAGTGAACCCTTGGGTGTCTGTTTCCTGCCTGAACCCTTTCCTACCAGACTCTGGGTTAATTTCCAAGCTACTGACCATATTAAAGCAGCAAAAATTTGCCAAAATACATTGTATCTCAAACCAGGATAACCAAGAAGGTAAACAGAATGCCAAGGCAAAGTAAAATTTTGCCAAAAAAAAAAGGCTATAAATCTCTTCTCCCAAGTAACAAGATGGCCTCAAGACGTACCAGGGGAGGTTTAGACTGGATATAAGAAAATATTTTCCCACCAGAAGAGTAGTCAAGCATAGGGATAGGCTCTCCAAGGATCTGGTTGAGTCACCATCCCAGGAGGTCTTTTAAAAGATACACAGGTACAGCACTTAGGCACATGGCTTGCTGGTGCACCAGGCAGTGCAAGGTCAGGGGTTGGACTCAATGATCTTCAGTGTCTTTTCCAACCTAATCAATTCTATGATTCTAAGAAAAATAAGCAGAAACCAAACTACATTGCACACATTTATCAGTTAATGTATCTTCTTTCTGAAGGCAGCATTTTAAGCATCAGGAATGGGTTTTTACTGCAGACAAGATTCCTTATTGCATTGGTTTGATTTGATCACAGAAGGAGACACAGCTAAATGAACTTTAATTGTGTTTTTGGAACCACCACCCTCTCTCAGAACTATACAGATCTACATAAAAACCTTTGAGGCTATAAAAATTTGTAATGATTTTGAAAGCAGATTTATTATCTCAATACACAATTTTCAAGTGCCATCTAGTGGTTATTTTCTTTTTTATTACAATTTGATATTTAAAGAAAACTCCCTGTTTTTAAAATTTTTCAAAACTTTGTTATTTCTACTACTTATTAATATTTTATTTTTCAACTCTTGACCCCGCAATGGTAAGTAGATGCTAAAATTAAGCCTAAGTTTAAGCATTTTGTTTAACTGAATTTGGGCCAGAAAACAGTCGATTTCAGGACTAAGGAACTAAAAGAAAAATGGGAAAAAAATTTATCCATCTTATCCAGAAAAACAAAACAAGGCATAAATGTCAGTTCATTATTTAAAGCTTTTTCAGTACAACTTAATGACTTCTTATCATGAGAAAATTTTATCTTGTTAAAAGTCTGTAAATAATTAGGGCCTCAACTGAACGTAATGAGAAAATCCTGGAGAATAAAGCATGTTCTAAGCATTCCTTACACTGGATAAAACCAAAAATCCACAGTGCCATAGAGAGGTTTCTGCTTTACACTCGACCCAACTTGTGATCTTATGCAGGCCCAAAACTTTGATACTCAGCTAGATTTGGTCACCTAACATATTAGGTTCATAACTGGAACAATTACTTCCTGTCTTGTGTGTCCCCATCTCAAATATTCTCTTATTCTCCAAGTATAAGGAATTGAGCTCACACGAGGTATCACAAAAAATGGCCAAATGTGCACATGCAACAGTGTGCCCAAGAAGGCATCAAATCAAGCGTGCAGACCGTACCACGCAGACAACATGCAGAGCATATCAAATCCTGAATTTAATGTGCATGGAAAGACACATATGTGCTTCCAGCTCCATCTGGAAATTCCTAGACACAAATATGGAAGTCTGTGTCTGGTAGCCAACCAACCAATGAAAATATCTGGGCTTCCTTACAGCGAACCTCTGAGAGCCTAAAAGGAAGATGGTTCTATTTCTGTAACATACTTTCAGAGTGTTACAGTAATATGCATATAATTGTGTGCCTATCTAGGCCTATAGAAAAAGTATTAGAACACAGAGTTTGAGACAGAGCCAAAATTAAGAACACACCATTACCAAACATCATCTTCAGTATTTTTCTACTTAAAGACTTGTTAGCTACCTTGCCCTGGCAGAATCACATTTGCTGGGGGAAAAAAGTTATTAAAACGCTTAGCTCTTATTCATTCTGTCTTGATTTCAAAGCACTTTAATAAAGGTGGGAACATTGCTATCTTCCTAATATTTGCAGTTAGGAAAGAGTCTGAGAGAGGTGAAAAATCTTGAAAAAAAGGTCAGAAACAAATTCATGGCCAAACGGGGAAGCGAGCTTGCAACTCTGATCCCAGCCCCTCCTCCCTTCTGCTGTCTCTCCCTTCCAGAAGGTGAAGAAACTGAAAAGAAAACTTCCACATTCAGCAATCTTTTTGTGTGCTTCCTACATGGGTGATCAGAGAGACATTACACATGCCCAGCGAGGCACACTTAAGATTCACCTCCATTAGGCCTCCGTGGAGCTGCAGAACTCAGACAATGAAGTGGAAGTGCACACACAGCACATGCCCCTGTGCAGCCCACACTGATGCCCATGCCCTGAACAGCCTGTGCCATCCCCTACCAGGGGTGAGCATCCCGTGTGTGGCACAGCCTCATCCAGCCGGATACATCATCCCACCAGGACACCGGCAGCAAGGAGTTTGCTGGGCAACCTGAACTGCTTGTGCCAACAAAACACTGCAGTGGACAAAACTGTAAGCACCTCATTTTAGACCTGAGTGCTGTCTCCCATTAGTAATGCATTCAAGCCCTTAAACACACCATTGAACCTGCCTATCTGATTTGGGGCTTATCCAGCATCCTCAGTATAATAATCCATGTACAGGTCCTGAAAATCCTATAGGATAGTGAAACTACCTCTGGGAGATTATATAAAAAGCAATGCAAAGATCTGGAGATGCAGGAAATCACAAGGCTGCCCCTGAATACAAGAACAGGGCACACACAATACCAGAAAGAGTAAAAAAATTACATAACACACAGATAAGAGAAAATAAACAATGTTACTAAAAAAATTCCTCAGAAGGTAGAATGTTATCTTATTCCATATATAGCCTCAATAAGGCAGCCTCAGCTACTCAGAACATTAAACTTCCCTTTAAAAACCTATTGAAATAATAAATGTAATTTAAAGTCCCACAGTTCCATTATCTCATTGTCTAAATTGTTGCACTCAACTATTCAGGTAATCCATTAAAAAGGAAGGGAAGTTTTGGCCTACATGGCTGCTAGTTCTTTTTAGGATAAGAGTATTTTGTGTATTCCCTCAGATGTGACCCCTCTAGGAGCCTTCACATTAAAATGATCTGAGCCAAGTTAGCAGAGTTCCCCCAGGATGCCACACAACACCAAGCCTAAGTCTGCTGCTTTTTTTGCAGATAAAATGCAATCAAAAATTCTGCATGCAGATTTAAAGTACTTCATTTGATGGAAAAGGTCTAAAGGCCAAACACACACAGCTTACAAAATTAAGAAAAAAAATTTTACTCACATACTATAATTTTAAAAATTGCTTTAATTGAGAGCTATATATACACCAGCATGAATTAGAAAATCCAGTATAATGGCAAACAATGTCCATAACTGTGTAACTAGGTAGACTCATCTTTCATAGATGGCAATTCACTGTAGCATTATAACCACATTCTCTTGAAGCTCAGTGGATGCCGAGTATGAATGATTCCAAATTCCTGGAAGAAAGTAAGCTACCAAAAAAATCTGTTCATTGCCAGGGTAGCTTTATGCCATAAGACATTTAAGAGTTTTTCCCTAACAACCTCTCTCCCAAATAAGCTTTGAACTAAGCCATCAAAAGTAAGCAGGGCTGTAGACAATGCTCTCATTCTCAAGCCATATGCATGCTCACTAACATCGCAGAAATGCATCACCACCTCGAGTTCTGCTGAACATAACAGTTCCTTTTAAGAAGAAAGACTTGGCTTATTTCTAATTCATGGAAAGACAATCACATGATTCAGCAATGTCCACTTCAAAAGATCCAAAGCTAAAAATGTGGCATGAGCTGCATGTGAAGGATTTTGGGCAAATATTTTTGCTTTGTTCCCCTTAAAACTAGACAATGTAATTATTAATTTTCATACACCGACAAATCATTATATCACAAAAAGGGAAATATTAAATACTAAATTCATAGAACCTGGGGGGTCTCTAGTCCTGCTCAAGGCAGGACTAGCTTCAAAGCTGGATCACGCTGCTCAGGAGCCTGCCCAGGGATCAAGAACCTACCACCTCTTCTGGCACCTGCTCAACTACACTCTCACAATGGAGGATATTTTTCCTTATGCTCAACCAGAATTTCCCCAGCTGCAACTTGTGACTGTCACCTCTTGCCTATCCTTTCACTAAGCACCCCTAAGAGGAATCCAGCTCCCTCTTCTTCATAATTGTCCTATAGATAGTTGAAGTCAACTGGAGACTCCCTGCAGCCTTATCAGTCAAAACACAACCAGTTCTCGCAGCCTCTCCTGGTATGTCATGTGCTCCAAACCGAGCCGCCCCAGTGGTCCTTGCCTGTGCTCCCTCCAGTCTCTCTGTGCGGGTGTTCAGTCTCAGAGGTGCACAGCTCAACCTGCTGCCTACACTCTTGCTCACATAGTCCAGTCTTCAGTTTGCTTTTGTGGCTATAACGTCTTGCTGCAGAGGTCTAGTCAACTTACTGCCCATCAGGATCACCAGGTCTTCTCTGCAAAGCTGTTTTCTGCCCTTCTTTTTGTTAATCTTCTCGGGTTCCTGTTAGCCCAAACTTTCTCAAGTCCCTTTGAATGGCAGCTCCTGTATATCCAGTACTTCACCAATTTGGTGTAACCTTTGATTTGCTGAGGGTGTACTCCAACCCATCATTTGTATCATTAATGAAAATATTAAACACTGGCACCACTATCAGTCCCCACGGAATATCACCAGTAGCTCTCTGCCAGTTCAACGCTGAACCACTGGCTCAGCCAATTTTTCACACACTGTGCAATCTATCTAACAATCCTTCCAGCTGGAATTCAGTTTGGATCCAGGGACGCTAATAGAAGTGTCAAAAGCCTTGGTACCATCAAAGTAAACAAAGTCCTCTGCTCTCCCCTTGTCCACAGCATTTTGTCTCCATCACTTCTTCAGAGTGAGGAACAATTTGCCCATGGTAAATTCACGTTTGGCTGTTCCATGTCCCCTTCTTGTCCTTCATGTGCCTAGAAATGACTGCCATGAGGACCAGTGATGCAGTCCTACCAATGACTGAGCTGAGGTCAGCCACTCTGCTGTCTCCCAGATGTTTCTTTGTGCTTTAGAGCACAAGTAAACATCTCAGGGTCTGATTTCTTCTGCCTGCATGATCCATGAGAATGATGACAATATTTCATTTAACCTGTGGTAACCTGAGATTACAACCATGCTACCATATTTGCCAGTAATTCCAAATGCAGAAGAGCTGGAAATACTGGTATCTGGAGAACAGGTACCACAGCTTATTTGTCTCAACCTTTCCTGTTTTTTTTTCAGGAAGCTACCCAATACTACAAAACCAAGTGTGCAAGCTCCTCTCCCCCATTTAAAAAAATAATTTAAAAATCCATGATATTTAAACATTGCATGGTATTTTCATTGTGTTTGGAAATGTGAGTCTAATTTAGTCCACACTTTCCTTCATACTCTAATTTTTTAAAAAGCTTGGTTTTCAGTAGAGGGAAGAACATGAAGTCACAGTGATTCTGAGGCAAGCCCTAAAAACACCTCAGTGAGTAAGAGAGCAATAGCAAGTGAGCTTCCTTGTCAAGTAACGTGTGTCATTTAAGAATATAAGAGCACCTGGCATCTAACGAAAAAAATCTAAAATCCAGATGTTTGACACCCTCAGAGGTCTGCAGTGGACAGGTCAGTTGAGAAGTCTGTTCTAGGCTCAACGGTACAAATACAAACAAGGCTTCCCTGAAAGTCCAGGTCAGGTGCCTGATGAGCTGGTAAGCAACTGGACAGACAATCCCACATGATTTGTTCACAAAAACTTACTGAAAACAGTGAAGATGCCCAAGGACTTTGGTAAGCTTGGACAGGACTTTCCAATTCAAGTTTTAAAATAACTTGCTCAGTTTGTCACAGTTTGCAGGCCTTTTAAAATACTTTAGAACTGCTATAGGATGCATCAATTTGGCAGCAATCTCTGGGATACATGGGTCTTTCACAAGCCTTAAGTGGTGACACAAAGGATCTCATTGCAAGAGACTGGTCAGCCCAAGAAGAATCAAACACTTAAAATCAGCTGAGCCATTTCCTTCTAGGAGTAGTCCAGGTTTGCACTGAAATCTCTGCAGGAAGCAGGAAAAGGTTTTTCTTTTCTTTTTCAAGAGATTTTAAGTGGAGGGGCACTTTGGAACACAAAAAACCCTCTCAAACATGGTTGTGGATCCTTGCTTTTTAAATGCTGGGCTCTTAATGAAGCCCTCTCAGAATGGGTGGATTTCATGGGTATGTGAACGCAAACACATACCATTCATTAAGCAGTAACTCAGAAACCTCCATCTCTGAAATACTGAGTGGTCCTTTGTCTTTATCTTCGGATGCTCATTCACAATGCAATGCAACTCACAAAGCTGGACCCTTTCTATCACCTAATAAACTGAGATCTTAAAAAGAAAAAGTCTCAGTTAAAAAAAAACCTCTTAAAATACGAGCCAACAAGCCACAATTCATTTAGGCTCTCATCCCTCTCAAAAAATTATCTCCATGTATATCCAACATTTTTGAAAGACTGGGGAAATAGGTGGTTTTCTCCTGAACACTCTGGGTATCAGTGATGGCAGGCTACTGTGGACAAGTAAATACTCATTATGCAGTTTACTCTTCCTTGTGCTCCTGTAGAGAGGACATCCTACCACCTAGATGTGCCAGGTTATTTGATCAATTCTACCTTCTTCATGCTACTATGTGAACTCAGGGGGGAGACACCTTTCATTCAGTGGACTCTAAAGACATATTTTTCACCCATTAACACAGTCCTGAATCCTTCATGTTTGGGAAATGCCACAGCATCTTTGTGAAGTTACAAGTTACACTGTGGACAGCTTAAAAATGTCCTCCTGATTGGAAAGTTTTTCTGTGGAACATGAAAAGTGGAAGAGTGAACTGACACCTCTGTGCTTCAACACCTTTTCTGTTTTCTTTGCATCAGATTAAATGACTCATCCCAGTCATAATGACTAAAACTGGATTTGTGAAAGCTGGCTCTTGGTAACTTTTTCTGATGCTGGCATTAAAAAACTCAGTTTGCTTTATATCACAGTTAAATTATGACAAGTCAAACATTTGGCTAAAGCTTAGGAAGAGCAAATGAGTTCTCATCACTGTAAACATTTTCAGTACAAGGGCAAGCCAGCTCACAGGAAAAAGTACACCACTTCCACAGTCAATTATCTTTAATTCACACTTCCACTGCACAGGCCTACCACTGAAGAAGAAACCCACAGAGACAGGCAGCACAGGTAGCTTCCCAAAATATATAGGCAAAGTACTAATTTTTACTCAAAAAACCCCATTTACGCATTGAGTATTTTCTTCAAAAGATGCCTCAGGACCACCCGTGGCAGCAACAGCAACTTCCACTAACAATGCAACCAGTCAGAAAGCTGATTTAAAGAAAAAAAGTGAAGAAAAATAAAAAGAACTGTATGAAATCATTTGACATAGGCACTCCTAAGAAACACTGAGGTCTGGAAAGAGAGTGCTAACACATAAAACACAGGTTCCCACTGCTGCCAAGTCCCATGTTCTGTGATTCAGTTCTTTGAGCACATTATGAATATGAAATGTGTGGAAAACATTTGTCTTTTCATTTGGGGGTTTGTTGTTGTCAGCTCTTCTTTTTTAATAATGCCTTGTACACCTCAAAAATATGGAGTAAAATTGTAAATTGGAAAAACTGCAGTCAAAAACAATGTTGCCACAAGTGGCAGATATCAGCCTGCACTGTTTCATTAGATCTCCTTTTGGTAGGGATTTCTGGAGAACCATCAAGAAAGTACCAAAGGCCTTAAAAACTGAAAGGAGAAGTTCTCTTACTAAGATAGATTATTTAAACTTTTGGTTCTCGTTCTGTTTACATTATCACCTATTTAAAACTCACATTTCTTAACCAACAGTCAAAGAAGAAGTGGCTTCAGAAAAAATAAAAAAACCTCCAACAGTCTGGTTCCAGCTGGGTGGTGAAAACTGCTTCTGTAGGTCTCCAGCAGAAAAAAAGCCAAAACAATAAACCTCCAGACAACATAAAAAAGCCACTTCACAAGTAAGCCACACCTCAAACAGGATTGGATAGTTAAGATTATAGGTAGGCATTATGGTTTTTCTCTTCATATCTTTCTGACCACAGAGAAACAACGATGGAAATATTGTTTTTCCCAGTTCTTTTGATCACTACTGGGAACCTTTGCTGACTATTTAACAAATGTAAAATTGAGTACTTGTTAATGCCTCCAAACTTTTAACGAGCTTTACAAACTGTATTATTATGCCTATGCAGATATTCCTAGATGGAAATACAGATAGACGTTTAGGCAAGATATATCTACATCCAACCATGTATACACATCAGGTCATAACCTCAAGGTTTCACATCCAGTTACTCTGCCACGATCAGTGGAGAAACGGCAGCTGTGCCCGCAGATAAGTCAAAATATAGTTTACTGAAATGAAACTATCAATACCAAACTATTCCTGCAAAGAGAATAATTGCTGATGAAACCCCTTCCTCTACTTTTAAGGAATGAATCTCTTCGAGTGGACAAGTATTTTCTGTTTTCTCTGTTGAGTGGCACAGCACTGTCATTGAGGTTTATCCTTTTAATAATGATTTGCTGCACAGTCAATTATCAATTAAGGAATTGATCATGTCAAAGTAATTGCAAAGTAATTGCAAATGAAGTCACAGATCATGGAATAGTTCCTATTTGCTGTAATTTTGGTTTACTCAAATGTGGCAAATCTGCCTTAGTTTTTCTGCAAAGCTAATCAGGTTCTCTTTTCTGTTTGCATTAGGAACCAAAGCAGGTAGATTCAAACTACAGAGCAGAACAGTAACAGCCACCCTCCACCTTTCCACTCTCCTGCAGTGAACTTACTTCTTGTAGCAAGAAAACTATTTGCCTATCAACCCTCCCCCAACCTTTGCCTTGCCCAGAACATTCATCCATCCTCTGGAACAGCAGGGAGCAGAAGCCAAGAGTACAAGACACTGACCATCCAGCGCTGATAAAGAAACAATAATGAACACCCCACAATGCACCCAAACAATAATTGCCAAGTCTTCCCTACTCCTGCTGTGTCCATTCGAACACAGCGTTCTTTGGAAACACCCAGGTCAATGCAGTAGTTGCCATCTCATAGCATGCCTTTAATCACACTTCCTTGTGGCAGGTGAGTCGCTTTGGCCACCCACATCCCTGCCTACAGCTACCACAGGGCAACACATTATGTGAGAGGTGCCAGGACAGCTGAACAGCATCTTGGGCCCTTCCCTTCCCTTCCCTACACACGAGGAGCTGCAGGAAGGTGAGTGTGGGCGTCCCTCTGATGTCCAAGGGTGACATCTGGTGTGGCAGGGCTGACAAGTGCTTCCAGCTACAGCATTAACCTTGAGGCACTGTGAGTTTTTTATGCTGTAGATTCCCTTCCTCACTACATAACTCAGTATTCTTCCTACATCACCGAAGTCAGCAGAGATTTCACTTGGAACAGCCTCAGCTGCCTCAAGAGCAATGCCAAGCTTGGGGCCATACATGGCCCCATTCACTCCACAGAGCCCACCCTTCCAGTCCATTGCCAGCCTTCTCTCCGAGGGCTCTAAGTTAGGACTTCTATCCATCCTCTCATCTGCAACACTCGCATCTGTGACAGTGGTGAACTGAGTCCAAAGCAGCCTAAAATCATTAAGGGAGAAGTGGCTGCATAGTGAGTCAGCAAAAAAAAAAATAAATTTATTATTTAGATGTTTGCTCTAAGAAAGTGTGTGTGGAGAGGAGGGATGGGACAGCACATATATTGGACAGCACACCTTGGAGATCACCTTTTTTGTGATAAAAGCTGCCATCAGTTATTGTTATGCAAGTAACTGCACGCCAAGTATGCTAAGTATCTGCTAGTACTCAGGAGGACTCCAGGCATAACTCCAGACTGATGTCTGCTGAAGTCCCAAGATGATATTAGGTCTTTGTTTTGCAGAGCATTGTAGACTTGAAATTTACTGTGTTCAGCTTCAAAGACATCTTTAGAAAGCAGTGTAATGCATGAGAAAACATCTCCTTATTAAAAAGACTGTGCATTTAAGTAATTAACTCTTTTCCTAGACATTCATTAGAAGGGAACAGTATCCTCACACACAAATTATAAACAAGCCAAGTGCAATAACCATCACATACAAAAACCCAGCACTACTAAGACATCTCTCTGAAGAAGAGATAAGGGATCAAAACAAACAAAAATCCCAGGTTATTTTTTTCCCCCTCCCTGTCTTGTTTTGCTAAGGAAGCCCTAAAGTCTCTATTATCATACCAGAGAAACCACATAAAAGTATCTAAGGTTACACCAAGCTTAGACTCAAAACTAGTTTATATCAGTATATAATGAGGGACGGGAATACAGATGATTATTGAACTACAGATACTCTTGTATTCAAAGAGTTTTCGTATTCAACCTTAGACAATTTGAGATTGTGCCTTCCCTGTTACATGGAAAAGCAGCCTTCACAATGCAGATAATGACCTGCAATACCTACACCAGGTTATGGAAATTAAATCTTACTGAAGAAGAAAGATCCAGAAAGAGTGAAAACAAACTGATAGCTTATATGATGCTTGCACACCTCTACTGAACCACTCTGTGGCTTTATTCAGGAGCATTTCTAAACCATATAGAGACTTAAGAAAAGCCAAAGATAAATAAGATAAACAAGTCAGAATAAAGCAGGTAAACACATTCAGATTTGTAATTTCATATTTTGTAGACTCTAAAACATAACTGAGCATCCTGTATGCATTGTTATCACTTTGAATGGGTATTTAGAGAAGAAAAACTGACTTCCGCTGTTTTTTAACTCCTATCTGATACAGTTCTAACGCAGTTTTCATTGCTTTGCACAATAAAAGCATACTGAAATGCAGAGTGGTTTAAAATGGTCTCACTGGAGAAAGTAAACAATAAGTAATTTGCCAGAAACCTCACTTTTTATTCTGTTGTATTATACCTACAGTGAAATTACTAAATTGAAATAGTTGAGATACAGTTTAACATGTGCAACTTTTGCATTTTGCAGCTCTATCAAACTTGTTTATTTTACTGTATACACATATTTATAAGAACCAAGAAAGGGTAATTTTACCCTTGGAGAGTGAAAGACTTCTGAATTATGAATTGCTTTATGACATGAAATCCTAACATCTTAGAAGACCATTTATGCTGTGGCCTGCTACAGCTCTATATCAAATTAGAAATGCAATGAGTGTTCGATATTTGACATCTTGCCTTCTTCAGATTACCTGTGTCACATAACTTTTCATAGGCCATTATGCAAATTCACATCAGCAAACAGATTTCTAAAATTTCCTACTTGTTTAGGCTATGGAAGTTATATTACCTATACAAGAATGGGCCCCCGTTCACACAGGAACTCACATTATTAAATTAAAATTAACTCAGATGCCTCCAGTTCTTATTTTAGTCTGAGTTGTTTATTCTCAGATAGTTTAGGCTGGTTCCTCAATACCACTAAGCTCAGAAGATGCCAGGGGAATAAAGCTGTACCAAATGCTGGAATTTACATCCATGACATGTGACTGTCAGTGTGTCACAAACCCCAGGCTGATTCCTGATGAAAGAAGCCACGAAGCTGAAGCCTCATGACACAAATAATTTAGAGAGTTCACTACTTTGATTTAGGTTAAACGGATTTATGAGCTTAGAAACAGGAGTAAGTTACTGCAATCTGAGCAGCTGAGCTGTGTCGCTGACCATACATGCGCACTTTAGCCTACAGCAAAAGCCAGGTCAAGCACATTTTTGGCTTATGAAAGTCAAATGATAGGAGATTTGAATGGAGAAAATTCAATGAAAGGAGATTTATGGAGTCTACCTACTTCACTTCATCACTGCAATAATAGTGCTCTCAGCAGAAGCTGCAGATACCGAATCATCAAAACATCCTTAGCTGGTGGTCTGCTGCAAGGTCCATCCCACCGGCGTATCACACCACTGTTCACACCATTACACCCACCAGGCGCCCACATTACAGGGAGCACTGACCATACAGAATTCTCCATGTGTGAAAACTCTGCATGGTGTGTCCTACCATTTGCCTGGCCACGTACCCAACACGTAACAGCCAGGTCTTCACGCATCTCACAATGAGACAAAGGCAGACACAGCAGCATCTGGCAAGTGACTGCAGTAGGCTGGCCACTGCTACAGTGACAGAGAGCTCTCCTACTCCACTGAATTTTGAGATAGAGGGTTGCAGATCATGACACATTACCTAACCCGTTTGTTCATGACTGAACCCACTGTTAAAAGGCTCAGACACACAATTAGATGTTGGCCAGGTACCAGTTACCCAACTCACCCTAACTCAACGAAGTTGTCCAGAGTCAAAAGCAAACAAGGACTGTCTGGAGTTCTGCATGTGCCCTGCATTCCTCAATTTATGCTTAAAGGAAAACGGCACAATACTGTATTTGCAGGGGCTTAATTTAAGATGATATGAAGATATAAATACAAGCTTGAGTGAAGTAAAATGGGGAAGCAGGCATCTTCCTGAGCAGTGAGACAGTACCAGATGCCATAACTAACCACCATTCTCTTGAATCTTGTTCCCTGTTTTAAGTCAGAGGTCACAATCTCAGCAAGTCCACTTTCTTCAGCTGACTGCACCGATTCACAGCACCTGGAGGATCTGACCCATGCTATCAAAGAACTCCTTGCACCCTCTAAGCTCTAAAACCAAGATTTTGAAGTGTTCATCTAATCTCTAGCAAAGAGATTATTCCCAGTGAAGATGTTATAGTCTAGAAGTGCTGCAAGCCACAGATGCCTGCCCAAGCCTGGAGACCCAGGCTCAGGAGCTCCCCAGGACCCAGGAGGCCACCATCTCCATGGGAAACAGAAGTGCCACAGAGACACAAGTGACTGTAAACTGAATCGCTGCTCCCAAGGCTCACCAGGATGCTCCTTGCCTGTTTGCTTAGCATGGAAGTAACGAACAACCCTGCTAGTGCTTCAAATGCTCTCTGCTTTTGAAGGGATCAAATTTGAGAAATGCCAACAAGCAAGTGGGAACTGCAAGCAAACTTGCAGGTGTATTCCCTACAGCTCACAACAGCCGGCTTCAGAGCAGTGGCTCAGTTAGTGGCTCACTGAGAACCACTGATTTAACAAGCATAATCCCTAGTAAAACGCTTTTTTCAGGAGAGTTGTACAGTACCAGAACTTTCTACTTTTCACATATGGTCTTCTCTTAACACTTGAGCAACAAAATCCTTGGCCGAAGGATCTCACAGCTTAAAGAGTATCTGACACAGAAACTGACCTCCAACTGCAAAAGGCTGGCAAAGAAGCCAGAGATCTGAGAATTACCCCCACTCACCACATTATATTGTTATGATCCTGGGTAGAGTTCAGAATTACATAAACCAGAAGATGCAGTTCCCCCCAACTTCTCAGGGGCTTATCCACACGGACTGTTTGAAAATCAAACAGAGAGTGATACAAGTGTGGAAAGTGCTCTTCACCATCACCTCCCAATGGATCCCAAGTCTTGTCTGGTAACTCTAAGATACTTTGAATCTATGAGGCCAGGGCAAGGGGAGGGGAGGCAGGGGTGGGGGGCGAGAGAGAAGGAAGCAGAGGGGGATGGAAAAGAAGACAAAAAAAGGAAAGTAACATAGAGGCATCTTATCTGAACACCTACTGACTTGCCCATGCGTCTACAAGAATTATGACAAGTTGTTGCTACTTGCTTTACACCATCTGAAGAAAGAGAGGGAGAAAAGACTGAGAAGAGAGTGAGTTTATCCTGAGTTTCAAAAGAAATTGTCCTTCTTCTTTCTCCACAACTTTCCCTTTGGGGAGAATACGGCCAGTGGTAAAAGGGCTGATGAGATCATTGATAACGAATTCCAAAAGAAAAAACATAACTTCCCTAAGTTAATTCTGTCATGCAACAGAATTTCTCATTAAGACAAAGCTTGGCATAGGGCATAATGATTTCCGATGTTATCCATACAAGCATAAGTTACTTTCACTTGAATGTCGATATAGCTTGGACAAGTTTACAAACATGACTGTGAAAAGAAAGTTGAAAAAAGTCATATTTCCTTATGTGTGTTCCTGGGCTCTTTCAGACCACTCTGAACTCCTGGGCCCAGTCTCTTTGCTCTGCCAAACTTCTCCAAGCCAGCATATGGAGATGATCCCAGAGATGGACTCTTGTGGTTGACAGTGCACAAGTTTGCCTGTAAACTGGGCAGAGCAGAGCCACAGAATTGCTACACATACTGTTACTGCTATGCAACAACTACTGACAGAGCACAGCAAGAGCTCTCAGCTACTTACACAGGAACACATTAACTATGAAACAAGTGGCAATGAAGTTACTGAGACCAGAAAGATGCCTGTGCACGGACACCTGACAAATGGGAAGACAGGTCCTGAAGGTGGGTCACGCTAATTCCAACACACTTAACATGTTCATTTTAGTGTCCTCCCCAGTCTTGGTACAGTACCTGATATTTATTTAGTACCTCATATACAATATATTACTGCTCAATCAAAAGCTTCTGGGAACTGTGAACAGGTATTTGTCAAGGAGAATAAGGCAAATTTTAATTGTGTTTATTCTCCAAATGGTCCCCAAAAGACATTCATCGCAAGCAACTTCAGATCATCATCATAATTCATGGCCCAACAGCTTTATAGCTCATTCTGTGGGGAAATAGCCTTTTATACCTCCAAATCATATTCTAGGTTCAACTCAGGTAAACATATATGGAAAGTTAGATGGCATCATTATTCCATTAGCATGTGGCAAATTCTTGAAATGCAGTGGTTTCTGCTTTCCTTCAGAGGAAAAGATGACAAAGTTCATAGCTGAGGAAGAATGTTTAAAATCATAAGCCTCA
This sequence comes from Pseudopipra pipra, assembly GCF_036250125.1. Lineage (NCBI taxonomy): Eukaryota > Metazoa > Chordata > Aves > Passeriformes > Pipridae > Pseudopipra > Pseudopipra pipra. The sequence goes on from NC_087550.1 coordinate 18,636,049, forward strand.
TGAATGGAAATTAAACTCTCAAAGCTGAAAAAGCATTCTGGTCCACCTTTCTTAAAAAGAAGGACACATCATGAAGCAACAACTGCTCTTGGATATCTGATTTTTTGTGTTGAGTTGCTGGTTTTTTTTTTTTGCAAAGGTTAGAACTGACCCTGTGCTAGAATGAGAAAGTTCAGCTGCCCACAGCATCACTATGACATCCAGAGTTCAGGATGAAGCTGTAACACAGCTTACAAGTCATATTCATTATTGCACCTGGACTCATTTGTTATAAAATTATCTAAGTAGCCCAAACTGCCTTCCTTGCCTGCTGAGGAAGGACCAGCATGTGTCAAAGGACAAAATGGAAACTCCTGGCCTCCTGCTATAGTGAAGTTTCAGGCATGAAAAAATCTCCCTGGCCAAAGTTTGACAGAACCATGAAGATATGTAGATAAAAACGCTGGAAACAGCTCAGATTTTACTTCCATAAGGTCAGCACCTGGAGGGGAAATGTTCAAGCCTTCTATTTAATATGCAATATGCAAAACGTATATAGTAAATAACTTCATATATATGTTGTTTATCTTTTATTTTATATATACATATATATATGCAGACATATAACCTGAACAAACAAGAGACTAGAAAAGAAATGTAAGCTTTCTGCAAAATCTGTTACACTGCTACTTTATACTTCATAAGACACTTTTTTAGTTACATTTTCTAGTCTTTTTATGTGCAACAGCAACCTATATGTTATTTAAAATATATATATAAATAAATCAATACACTGATGTCTCAATTCTGTGAACAGTAGTAACAAGGGGCATTTCAACTCCAGCACAGACGCACATATACACTTTTGTTATTCTGAACCATTTTGAAATCTCACCTGGATTTCTTTAACTACATACATTAACTGGAGTGTTCCAAATTAAAAACTCTGCGGTGCCAAACTGCTGTTTGCTGTTAAAAAAATGGAGAAAGTGCATGTACACGAAAGCGCACTAGGAGTAACCATCTTTTCCCTAAATACACACTCCTAAAAGTAGTGATGCAAACCCGACATTTCCTGACTCAGCAGACAGCCTCCCTGTCAGCGCTCACTTTAACGACAGAAAGAGTTCTATTAGTCCCCAGTCCTATTCCTGCAGCCGAGCCAGCAGAACGACAAGCGGATAAACAGATCGCAGCCTCAGCTCTGCGTCACCAAAGCTGCCCGCCAGGTTTTGTCTGCAAGACCAGTTTCTGTGCATGTGACCCGTTTCCCTTTCTCCCACACTCAGCCCAACAGGATAGCAGAGCTGCCAGGAAAGGCAGAATCAGGTCTAAAATTAACTTTATCAAACACAGTAAAGACGTAGGAAGAACTCAATTAACTCTCCTACCCAAAGCCGAGCTGTGCAGGACAAACAATGCACATTCCTATCATTCTCCCAGCTTTTGCATTCAGCAGATTTGTCACAGAAGCTCTACAACCAGCCTGCAGCCGAAACAGTCTTTTAAACCTGATTTTGCTGTGAATTCCTGAGCACTCTCTTCCACCAGCGTGCTTCCCTAGTTAGTCCACACACCAGCCACATTCAAACATTCAAGCCACACTTCTAGTTTTGGTGGAATGGACAGACAGGTGCGCAAAACTGCAGCAGCACTCCTTTTTCTGGAACTATAACCTTGTCATTTAATAAGCTGAGGAAACTGTGATTCTAGATGGGAGATGCATGGGAGTACAATATATCTTTCGAGCCCTGCTATGTTCAGTTCAACAGGATCCTTATCTTATCTGATTTTCTTTTAATGCCGAAAATAAATTGGAAATTAATATGTTCTCAGAACAGAAAGAAAGAAATAAAACTAATGATAAAATCTCATCCATTGTTTTGGTTTTAAATTATCTGACAGACTTTAGTATTAAAAAATTAAAGCTCTTTTACAGGAGACTGGAAAATAGTACAGCGAAGAGACAAATGATGACTATTAATTCTTCTTAATCCTACAGAACACTGTTATATACTGAATGATGATGAAGGAAAAAAAGGAAAGAAATAAAACCACCCTGTTAAATTCTTTCACTCCACAAAATATTGAGGCAAAAACCAAACAACATCCAAAACACCAAACCAGAAAACTTCCAACCCAAAAACCTTAGTGGAGCAAAGTACTCAACATTAGAATATCTTTTGCTCCATTTTATCTGTCAGTTTCTAAAATCAACTAGAGTGGCTACTTCTATTTTTACACCTTGTGATTAACCAGATTAAAAAAGACAGTCCAAATAATGGCCCCAGATATTAAAAATATCTACGTACACACACCTATGATTTAGCATTAAGAAATTATTTTATCCCCAACACGCTGTTCTAGCATCAGCCAACAGCTTTGTGGTCTCTTCTTTCTTCGTGTACAAAAAATAAATAAAATCTCAGAAGTGTTTCCCTAGCAGTTTTAACTTTTATTGGACTGACTTCCAACAGCAGTCCTGAAGTGGAAAAAAAGGTGAAAAACTTAGTTTCTAGGCAGTCTGAGAATCTGGAAAAGCACAGAAATATGTATGAAATAAACCACAGAAAAAATATTTTTCTGGTTAGTTTAGGCAAGACTTGTCAGGAGCTCTACCTTTACCCATACTGTTGTGTATATTTTAGAAGACTATATGCATACCCTCTTGTCAGGCTTTCTATAAAACTATATACACCAAGAGCAGCAGGATTAACCCATATACAAAAAGACTGCAATCAAGATAGATGAAATAAGAAAACAACCCTTTTCCAAATATATCTGGTGTGTTTGTATCCATATACATTTTCAGTACATCAGGTCTGACAGAGAAAATGGTCTTACTAAAGAACTACACTCGAGTAAGACTTCTGTTCCAAATTAATTTGAAGGAAAGTAGGGACTCTCTCACAGTGAGGCTGCCTTCTTCGTAATCCCTGTCCAGTCTGATTATATCTCAGGATAGGAGGCACTGTATTTAAATTAAGAAAATAAAGACATACTAAATATGATTACAAGTCCACAAAGATGTATTTAAAATCAGACTTACAATAGTTTTAGAACAAAGCTGTGGAGGTTTTAAGGTAAATAATCCCAGTTGGTTTTGTTGTTTCATCTCAGGAATACAACATTAAAACTGTACTATGGTGCCAAGTTTCACTTACAGATTACATAAACTTGCTATAAATGTATAGATTTGTGATGCTTTGTGCTCTTTGATAATTTTAATCTGAGTGTGCCTTCAGCTACATTTTCAGTCCTATTCTTCCTCTTCAGGTTCATATAAATTATGCAGAAGAGGTAAAAGCTGGACTTTCAAGGCAGCCCTCACATAAATTTGGGTGCAATAACAAGGAGGCATGCTGGGATGGGAGCATCATCTTACTGTGGATCAGGTAGCAACTTGCTGGCAAGAAGACACACAGTCTCACGGTTTTCCCAAAAGCTTTTCCCATTTAGATCTATGAGAACAGAACTGTTTGGATGCTGATCAGTGTCAGTGTCCACTCTTTTGCAAAGACAGAAAATCTTCCTACATAGAGATCCTTAAGAAAGTATACTCAATCAGTAGGCATCATTTCCAAATCTTTCCCAAATTCTGGATCTTAATTAGGGAAGTTTGTTACGTTTAGCACTGCACTTCATAACTGACTTTTCCTGTAAAAATCAAGAGGCCATGTAAGACTGAACACAGAACTGGAGGTGTTGAAAGGGCTCTACTTCATTATCTATCTAGCTGGCAACCCAAAACATATGTCCTATTCCAGCTTTCTGCAAAACAAGGGACAACACCTATTAACTCCTCTGTGAAGAGTCATAGTAATGCAGTAGTAAGAAGCATTAGGTGTCAGCTAGGGATTATTATCCCCCAGTGCCAAGTCACATATTTGTGTCTGTACTATACAACAGAAAGCAACTTTAAATTCACTGCAGGAGTTATCTTTTATGATGTTAAACATTCATTGCTTAGTTACCCAAAATTAGTTTTACCATAACAGTGAGTGGCCAGTTACAAATAATTTGTAAACCAAATCAAACTTAAAAAGGGTAAAAAAAAAAATCATTCTTTTAAAAAGAAATGTTGATGTCTTGGTTGCTTAATTACTTTGTGCAACCACTCAGATGTATGAGTATTCATATTAATATGTAATTACTGAAAGCAACTATCTAAGTACTTTCTCCTCTCCTCATAAAACGTATTTACAGGTACCACAAAGCTGTTTCTTAAAAAACATTAACTGGAATGTTGACAGAGAATGGAAGCAACCTGAAAGGGTAAAAGGACAACTTATTTTCCCCTCCACCAATATCACACACAGACCAACTCAACCACTATCATCCATCAGCCCTGCACCTCTTCCTTAGCATGAGTTCCAACACAATGAACATCGCCAGCGTATTAAAGAAAACTGGATAATCATGACTGCCTTGGGAGATTGATGCAGCAGCTGGTCATGACCCTGACAATGATTTCAGTAATTACTGCATTTTTATTAAGAGCTTCAGAAAAGTTACTCTTTGAAATAAAAGTACTGCTTTATAGACTTCAATTTTGCCAATTCAGTAGAGACTTCATCGCTCTGAAATGGAGTCAAACAACATAGAATGGGACACTGTTGCCTAAAAACAGGCCATCATTACCTGTGAGGCCTGAAATACCCAAGATGTCTCCAAGGGCTGGCAAATATGCCAGGGGACCCTCAGAAGATGCCTGCCTTCTGCAGCAATACCTGGACACCAGGCAGACCATGTGGATGGCCAGTCAACAGCCGGGGAGCAGGAAAATGAATGCTACCCTTCATGGCAGTGCATTTACACCCTGCCTCCCCTTTCTGTTCTCACAAACTTGCAAGAGCTGATATTTGGGCTCCATTTCGGATACACAAGTCATCCCCGAGGTCAACAGAAGGGAGCTTTGGTGGAGAAGTTATGCCTTCATGTAAATATTCCCAGGATATTAAAGCTGTGACCTCTGAGCTCTCACTTGCTGCAGCACTCCTGCTGACCTTGCAAAACTTGAGTGAGATGGATTGCACACAGAAGTCACTGTCATACAAGTTGAAATTTTTTTTAGATTCTTGACTTTCAGCAAAAGGTGCAAGCCAATAATAATAAATATTAGTAGTAGTATTATAAAAGGGATAAAGACCACAGGATGAACAACAGATTAATTTTGTCTTGAAGAAAAGTAATCCAGAAAGAAAATTCTTTTTGCTGTCACAGCCACTGATTTAAGGGCAGGAAGGCAGGGAAAACTGGTTGTAAAAATCCTGATTTCACAGAGGCTGCCCCAAAAGAGAAGGAGAGTCAGAGGAGAGCACAGCACACTCTTAAGTATCACAGCTTGGTGTGCAGCCAAGAGATATGCAGAAGCCAAAACATAGCGCGCTAGGAGTTGCCTAAAGGCAACTCTAAAAGGGACGAGTTTCAAAGCAGTTCCAAAAATGCATCAGAAGAAACTACCTTTGCTTTATGTGCTCTGGGGCCAAGCACAGGCAGAGATCCGCACAGCTGGACAAGTTGCTATCACTGCAGTTCAAATGGGAGTTGATTCATTTTTCTTTAGAGGTACATATATGAAAAGCTCACTGAGGAAGATGAGCCTGCACATCAGCACCAGACACGGCCATGAAGGCTCTTTGGTGATTTCATTGTGAAGAACAGTATTTCTGTCTTAAAATGACACGGTAATACCCAAATCCTTTTCCTAACAGCACACTTTGAAGTTACAGTGTGTTCTGAGCACATTGCACAGCCATGTGCCTGTATCATCTCATAATTAACTGTAATTAATATACGATCATTTCCAGACTTAAATGTAGTTAACCATTAACCTGTATTTGTAGACTGTATTTGCTGAGCAGCACAGTATTTTCCTTCATTCCCCAACGCTATGTAATCATGCAGTAACAGACCTTATCGGAATGGTCAACTAAAATAGTTTTTTTGCCAGGGACAGAGGGGAAAACCACAAATATCTTGCTACTATTTAAACTTTTAAAAATAAAGATGACTGTTTTTTAATAAAACTTAGTCAGGAAACAAAATAAGTGAACTGCCCATTTACATGTTTTCTGGATAAACACACCCAGTTCCAGTCCTAGTGCCTATACCAGCACAGGAGAAAGTGGCATCAAGACAAGTCTTAAAGTTTCCACCTGGATTTCCTTACTATGCCTCATCTGTGTCCATTAGACAAAAAAAGAGGATACTTTGAGTCTCCAACACTGCATATACGTAATTTAGTTGTTTCTTACAAAATAATGAATGTATTGTTGCCGTATCTGCAAAGCATTTGCACTAAGACTCAGTTGTTGTGAAAAAACAATAATACAACAACAATACAGCGTAAAGAAAACTATTCAGTGTTTTTTACCCATTCCAGCGATATGGACAGTCAACAGCACAAAGTCAAGGATGACTGCAGAGCTGTGGTATACACAAAATTATTCATAGTTGGGGATTTTTTTTGTTGTTTGGGTTTGGGTTTGTGATGCCTTTAAGTCAGGTGATTTTTTATTTTATTTTTTATTTTTAATGAATAGCACTTACAGGTTTGTGAGATCACATTAGTGATTCTATCACAAACTGAGGTGTTACAGATCTCTACCAAATATAAAGAAAGTGTCTGATGCAGAAATATACCACAAGATAAAACGAGATAACCCATCAATCACGTGGATGTAATGGGTATTACATACAAATAAATATCAAGTCCTGTACTAGAAGACTGTTTTGCTGCTCCTTTACATTTGAGAGGGAATAACAGAAACAATTCAGAAATTCAGAATATATTTCAAGCTACCATCAAGATTCCACTTTCACACAGGAACTGCTGCCCATCTCAGGCTGTAAAACCTTTGATACAAACAGTCCACCTCTTTGTAGACTCAATATGCAACTTTAAACTGCTTGAGAAAGACTTCTGGCTGCCAGCTTGGCCAGTGTCAGGTGTTACTTTTAGGTGCCTAGTACCACCTCATGTGGAGTTTCTGCTGCAATCTCAGTTAGGGAACTGAGCTTTATTAAATAAACACAGATTCTTTATCCTCCTTACTTCACATGCAAAAAGTGATGTGTTCTCTTATCCAGCATGATGCATTGGCACAACCCATAAATAGATTGTTTAGTTGCAAATTACCTGAAAATACGATGCTGGAAAGAAGACAGGCTGAGATTATGGCTGACATCAAAGGATTCTCAACAAACCAGTGAAATTAGCATGCATATCATCCTAAAATGAGGTATTAGTACTAACAACTGCTATTTAAGCATTTCAGCACTCTTTTCCCATAGGTTTCCTGTTCTGAAAGTCAGGAAGGGTAAAGAAGATGGTAGGAGTTGGGTCACCCTGGTAGGGGAGGACTTCTCGTGCACCGTAGGGTGGCCTAGGCAGTTGGTACACAATGCACTGCAACAGGCTTTTACGCCAAATCCAATTCTCAGCAGTACAAAAAGCATTCTTCTCAAAGCAGCTTTGGGAGGATGAGGAAATCTAATCCTAGAGGGCACCCCGGTGCCCATGTACAATAGAAATCCCACCCACACCAAAACAATTTTCTGGATGCACATCAAAGAACACACCCTCTTCAGAGCAAACGCTAAATACACCCGTCTCAGAACCGTGTCAATATTGGCACTAAAAAATGAAACCTGACTTCTAAAACTGATGCTAGGAAAGACTCCAGTTGACAGAAACTTCATGAGAGCTCTAATGCAATGTCACCTGTACTTCAGACTATGTACAATACCAGGTACCAATACAGGTACAGACCTTTGCAAAATGTAATGTATGAAAATATCCTGGGGTTTTGCAGGATGAATTAAAAATTTTAGGAGCTCTTGTTTTAAGACACATTCAGTTTACAGTTATGTAATTTAATACATAAATGAAAAATATGAACTTTTTCAGACATCTGCAAACAGTCCTCAACAGGATTTCAAATTTACAATTAAATCTTACTTCATAATCAAATGCTTGTATTTGAGGTGAAAACTGTTATAAGTGGGTAAAGAAATATCTGAAGCTTTCCTTCTGAATCCTAAATACAGTAACTTAAGTAAAACTGCTGTACAACCTTGTCTCAAACAAAATTCTCCTCTTCATACAGAAAAGTTTCTCAGACTCTGAAAGAGTTTGTTTTGTGTTTCAGGGTTTTTGTTCCCCCTAAATAAACACAATGCAACTCTCATTATCTCTTTCTGCCCAACCATTCTCAGTACTCCCTTTCCTGGGTCTTTGTACAACGAGACATAACATTACAAAGTATGCCTATTAAGCACGCTGAAAACAGACTATATTAAGGGCTGAAACAAAGCAATATCCAAGGGACTGGCTGTTCTATCACCCCATGACAGTCAGTGGACAAGGCAGGCAAGCACACCAAGTCCTGCGAGCTGGAGGTCTCACTCAGCCTTTTCCCTGCTGCTTGACTCAGTTCAGCCACTTCAGAGAGGGGCTGAACATAAAATATACCTTCGTCCCTTCTGCTCCCAACTGCTGCAGCAGCCCAACTAATTCCTGAAATGCCAGATGCCCTCAGAGCTGATAACATGTGCATCCCCAAGCACGTCACTTGGGGCCCAGGAGAGCAAGTAGAGGGATGCAGCAGAGGGCTGGGGAGATAGGACCCACACACATGCACACACATGAATGCCTCTCCCTTTACACAGCTCTAAATAAAATCAAGCCGCTCATGTCATTTCCACTGCCAGATTAGCTCAAGCATGGTGAATTTCCAATTCAGCTCATTCACCTCACTTTGATCTATGCTACATGCTGCCTTCTATTCATATCTACAACCATCACTGACAGCAGCAGAAAAAGTAGCATAAATCCAACAATAAAACACTTTTCAAAGTGAGAAGCTAATGGGAACTACAGGATTAGGCATTTTTTCTTTAATTTTTTTTAAACATTCTATTAGCCTGATATTAGCACGCTGCAGCACAATTTTATTTCTCTTGAAGCAAATACGAGATTAACACACTGAATACGGTCAAACCAAGTTTAAATAGACAGCGATTAGCTTTGCCCCTGGCCTTGCCCCTGAACCTTCCTCCTTGACCATTCAATTAAACCAAGCAAGGCATCTCCTTAGAACTATAGCTTTTAAGTAAACAGATAAAAACATGAAAATCTCAGAAGGCAAGTTAAACAGAACACTCAGTGTAAACAAATAAAATGATGATGCAGCAGCAAGAAAGATGGAAATGATTTAAGCAAATGCTAGAAAACAATTTCCTTATTTCAGTATTTCTCCTCATTAGTCTAAATTATAGGTCATGCAGTTTCCCTTTAGATCAGTACAAAATTGCCATCTAAGGCTTTCAAACATACAAATCTCAAAGATGGGGTCTTGGGGCAGATACAAGGTAGGGAGAAAGGAAAGGATGCCTGTGCATATATGCCAAAGTATGTATAGTTGGAAAACGAGAGACAGGGGATGTTTGTGTATTTATATAAAGAACTGTATTACACACATATCCTATATGCACAAATAGAAGGTAACTGAAAATCTCATACAAAGCTGCTTTTATATCATGTCTTTGTCACACATCCAAAGAATGTGTGAACCCCAATATGCTGCTGGGTAAACATAACCCTGAAAAGAGACATAGTTTCGGGTCAAGAAAATTCCAGTCCTGGTTTGCAAAGACTCAATCCAGAACTGCATTTCTGGAAGCTAATTCAAAAGAGGTTTTGGACTTATCAATAGGTTTTAAGTACTTCAGAGAGAAAAGGGAAAACTGTAGCTGAAGAAAACTTCTGAACATGACACTCTTAATGTGTATTAAGTTTAAAAACAGGACTAGTACTACGCTTACCACAAACACTGAAGCACTCAGACATTAGAGCTTCAGAGAATAATATAGCACCTTCACAGATCAAGCCATAGTTCAGGGTCAAGTCTCAACACTATAGGATTTTTGTCTTACAAAAGCAATTTTGAATTAAAAAAATAAATCAGCCATGTGCACTATTGTTTTATCCAGCACATACTCTGCACCAGGAACTAGTCATATTTAATGGCAACTAATGATTCATTATTACGTCTCAGAAATAAAAATGGATGTCAGGAAACACATGGAGCAACAATAGTACCACCTCATCAACTAATTACCTTGATAAAGGAACTACCTGCTTAATACAGACACTGGCAAATACACGTTTATGAAACTGAAGCATTGTTTACACTGTCTCTAAATGACAGGAAGATTATTTAATCCTGAGCATCATAAAGTGAGTGGACCCTCTGCATATACAATGAAAGTTGTAGCAAGGTTGTGAGAATTCTGCCTGGGCCTTAATTTCGATACAGTCTGTTTACATTTTTCCCAGCCTAAAAGGCTTCATTCACCAACCTGAAAGATGCAAAGAAGCAGTAAAGATAGTATTATGTTGTTGCTGGTTTGGGTGAAGTTTTTAGTGTTTCCGTGAAAGCTTGCAAAGTAAGAGCTGGAACAGCAGAGCTTGACATAAAACTATCACTTGTAGTCTACACAACAAGTAGCACAACTTGTAAAATTAGCATCTTTAGACGTTCACTGCCTCAGTGAATCCAGCCTGACCTTAAAAACGTTTAGACCTTTGTTTTGCAAATCCTTTTGAAGTACTTATCAACAAACACCACAAATTAGTGATCAGTAGATGTTTATTATCCTGTAACTACTTAACTAAAAACCACGTTAACACTTCCAGCAGCTGGGAGATACATAACCCGTTTATTCTGGTGCATGTCTCTCAGAACGGACCCAGAACAGCCCCCTCCTTCCTGTACCAGCTCTTCACAGCTTTTTTTCCTCTTGAGTTTATCTAACAGCAGGCTGAAGGAGTCATCTAGTGGCCACAGACAATTCCTGCAGCCTAGCAGCTTCTGCAGTCAGGCTGCCAGGGCAAGACAAGGTTTTTGATCCCTTAAAGCACTGACAAGAGTCCTTGTAGGTCCGTGATACAGTCCTTGCATCCATGTTCATGATGGTCCGTGTCCATGTTCCCTAGCACGGCTAAGTGTTAGTTTCCCACTTCTGGCCCACATCAAGGCCAAATTCAACTTCTATTCTTCCTAAACATGCCTGGGAGTAGATAAGGCTGTGCTGTTTCTAACCCATAGGTAGCTGTCTGTTCCTCTTCAGGAGTGGACAAGCCTTCTCTGACTAATGTCGCTACCTGTGAAGCACCCGTTCAAGTGACACGGATTAAACTGCTAAGCAGCAGCATAGCAAGCCAAGTGGTCCTACTCCAGCTCACATCCCTCCTCTACCACAAAGTTGTGTGTAGGCTTGGACAAAGCTCCTGGGTGTTTAGGTAACGTATCTCAGTCACAGAAGAACCATCCACCTAATAACATGCAAAACTCAGAGAGAACCGGAATACGTTAAACATGTATTTCATGTATGAGTTAAAGTAACACTTTGATGAATAGTATTAACATCTATAAAAATCTTACTAAGCTTCATAAAAATTTGTAATGCTTTATCAGTTCTCTGTTCAACACCTTCAGTCAGGTAAGCACCAGAAATTTAAGGCAGTATAATTTTACATGAAAATCTCAAATATTCATTCTCCAAATGAATGGTCATTTCAACTATACTAGAAAAGTGAAACACTGGTACTGGTTTTCCACATCAACACCTTCGTTTTAAAATAAACTCAGATCCATTTTTTTTTACTCTGAGTTAATTTGCATTACGTGTTGAGGGACTGAATCACAGGCACCTGTACACACCTTAGGCAAGACTGTACTAGGCTTTTTTTTGTTTCTGGAAATCACTTTGCTGCCACTCTAATGCCATGCTCTGGAAGAACATGATGCTACTCTTCCTCCACAGAGTAGGGATTGCTATTTATGTATTTTCTTTTTAACTGTTTTGCATTGCTGGTCAGAGGTGAATCTAATACAGTGAGCATCAGGTGTTACTTATCACATACACACATACCCCTCCATTTTATAACACCCCTCTCACACAAACCCCCATGAAGTTTACCATTTTGGAACTCCATTCCAGCAGCAGCAGCTTCCCTTCCCCATCCCCAAAATAAGGAAATGTCTGGTTCTCCAGACCTCTAAAGGAAGCCAAAAAGACTTCCTTAAATTCACACTCAACCTCCCTGTGACTCAGAGCCTCTATCTGCCTCAGTCATTTCAGTCACAAAGGTGTCAACTAGCTTTTTACATCCTATACATCATTTGGGCAATTCCAGTGAAAAATGGTATAAAAGTGCAAATTATGAGTATGGTATGACTAAGGAGCTCTGACCTATTTCCAGCTCAGTTGAAGGTGGAAAACAGTGGTACCACAACTATACCAACACGTGAAAGAAAAGAAAAATGAGCATTGCAAGCCTTAGTGTCAGAATTAAGCAGAGAAGGTTCCTTCAAAATGGTGAGGCATGAGCAGCAAAGTGATGTTTAAAGCTGGTATTTGGCTCAGTTGGCCCCTGATCTCAGCAGGCAGCGCCTGCACCTTGCTTCACAGGTCTAGCAAATTAAGTCTTGGTCAGATCTGCTTTACACAGACAACCCACAGAAAGACTGATCCCAAAGCACATTTGGTTCTCTAAAGTGGAGGACACCTTACCCTTTTAGGTCACTAAATCACCAAGAGCTGTTTCTTGCCACTCACTGCTCAGGGGCCCAGTCACAGAGGTACTGTGAGACAACAGTGTAAACACCTGGAAGTTTCTTGGGTAAAAATGCAAGCAAATTCCATGTGAGACTACGTGCATTGACAAAAATCTCAGTAAGCAGCATTTTAGTGGAACTCACTTAAGAAGCAGGTTCTTTCTAGTCAGGACCAATAAAGAGTTACTAGGTTTTCAGCTCTTTCCTTCTCCCTTCAAGACTTCAATAAGGCTTCAACACAGAGGCAGTGAGACAACAGTTCTGCAGCACTCAGAGGGTTGTATAGGCACGCCCTAAATGTATTTCTCTAGTTTTTAAACAGGCCTAATTTCACAGAATATTCTGGGTTGGAAGGGACCCACAAGGATCATCAAGTCCAATTCTTCGGTGAATGGCCTATACAGGGATCAAACCCACAACTTTGATGTTATTAGCACCATGCTCTAACCAACTGAGCCAATCTCAGGGTCTAATTGCATTGTCAATAAAAATAGTATCAATATTTTGCAGCCTTAACTGTCCAACATCATATAAAAGGTAAGGCCACTCTTAAGACTTTCACAAACATTTGACTCACTCTAATTTTATTTCTTTATTTTATTTATGTATTTTACACAGAAAATATTTTTTGGTAAGAGCAATGAAACAGTGGGTTCACTACTGGTCTAAAATAGCATGCCAAAAAATTTCACTGATGAAATGAGTGGTAGACAGTAGTAGAGGTCTACTCATGTATCTCGTGTTAGGCCAAGTCACACTGTCTTGTCTTACACAACATTTTCAGTGAACGAGGATTAGGAATAGCCACTGAAGCCCATTTTGTCCTGTTATTATAAGAAAGGAACACACACTTTTTATATGACATACATATTCATATATACACAGATGTATGCATTTATGTGTGTATCTATCAATATATACTTTTCTTCAGGCACATGCAAGATAAAAGCAAACACCACACAGTAGGCTGGTTTGCGAAGTAGCCACACAATAAAAAAAATAGATCAGTGGCAGACTGAAAAAGACTAGAAATTGCAAAATACCACAGCCACACTTTAAATACTTCCCTCCATGCAGTAAAATTAAAATGGGAAGCTCCTACTGGAGCTTCTATCACTTCTTAATATGCAGATCAGCCAAAGCATGGTACTTTGTACAAAGCATGTACTTTGTTAGTGCTGCAAATACCTGGGCTGGCACATTTCCTTTTCATAACTGGTTTATTATATTGACCAGGCTTTTATCACCCCAACAGATAGCCATAATTTGCCTTTCCTAGAGGTCTTACCACACACCACCTGGGAACTTTGGTTAGTTGGGTAGCTGCCTCTGCCTCCCTGAGATATTTCACTAAGGGAGCATATTACGTTCATCTTCCAGAGATGGCACAACATTTGAGAATTATTTCCAGGCATAAATCAAGGAGGCTGACCATCTTAAAACAAACACAGTACTGACTGAAGCCTAAGCATCTCAACAGCCTCTATTTGCACCTTAATTACTCAGCAGAAATGTGCTAAACAATATCAGTCAACTGAAGATGCCTTTCTTCAAGGACTTGCAGGACAAGTTGATATCTCTCAGAACTGTCAGGAGCAAAGGATTTATCTACTTTTATGTACATCTGTCAACTCATACTGCAGGAAATTTAGTCAGAAGCAACAGCGTAAATTGATGACAATATTTAGAATATATTCATTTTATTAGGAAAGCTCATCTGCAAAGTACCTCTTCTTCCTCTGCCTAACCAGCACTTCATCAACACATTGATTTGGATTCCTTGTCTCACTAGAGGTCCATCAGAAAGCAAATGTCAGTACCTGCAGCAGATATTTCCAGGTGCAAATTCAGAATTCACAGAGCAGGGACTCAAAGTCAGACATTCAGTGAAAGCCCAGCATCTAATCTGGAAAACCTCTACCACAGTCCTATTCCTGTGAGCACTTTGAATAAACCATGAACACTGCCACAGACGGGAAGGCCTCACTTGTGTTGTTAGAATATATCACAGTTTTGTTTTTTTTCAAATGGGCCTGGCTAGCTGCCTGCCTTATTGAAGACTTGAAGGGAGAAGGAAAGAGCTGAAACCTAGTAACTCTTTATTGGTCCTGACTAGAAAGAACCTGCTTCTTAAGTGAGTTCCACTAAAATGCTGCTTACTGAGATTTTTGTCAATGCACGTAGTCTCACATGGAATTTGCTTGCATTTTTACCCAAGAAACTTCCAGGTGTTTACACACCTGATTGCTACTTCTGAGTTATTCCACACACTAACAAGCTTCAAGGGGCAGCATCAGCTATCAAAGAAAGTAATTTAGCCAAGTATGGGAACATCTATAGCTATATTACTATGATTTTAAACTTAAAAAAGCCCACATACATTCTCGTACCTAGCTGGGAACAGGAAAACTCAAATTATTTTCATTTCTCCTACAGAACATTTCGCTTTGGAATTAGTTTGGGAAACAAACATTTTGTTTGTACACCTGCATATAGATATCCCTTTAATTTGAAAATATTTTAACCTCCTGATATCATAAAAGGCACTTTACTGTACAATAGTGATCTAACAGATAAAAGGTGAGGGATCCATTTTGAGTAGCTTTCCCCTCCAGTGGATCCTGCTCATCTTCAGTTGAGGTGCACAAGTTTTTCTGGTAGCACCTTTTTGGGGCTGCTTTTGAAATAAGAAGTACCCTGTAAAGCATTAGCTCTCGTTACAAAAAGCATGTCCTTCCATACTCAAATTTCACCACATCTGAAAAAATCTCAGATGCTGCCAGGGTTTCAATTCAGGTTAGCTGGCCATCAGGGAAGAATGAGTCCCAAGGCAGACCACTCCATCTACCTGCCCTGTCCCTCCACACCTGTGACCGTGCTTCCCAGTGCAGCTGTCCCAGTCTCATCCATGCAGAAGTCCATGGAGAATGCTGCTGCCGTTACACCATGTCCATGAGGAGGATGGATACACCACTGTAAGAAGGTGCTGCAAGAGGGGCAGCACCTCAGTGTCCTCACCAGCTGAAGCTGTGTATTTACAGAACCATGGTCATGGCCCAGCTGCAACAATTTCCTTGAGGTATTAGGTCCCTTGTATTTTGCCATAATTTGCCTAACAAAGAAAGCATTATTCTTGTGGTTTACTCTTAATAAGTACCTTCTCCATTTACAGCAAAAAGAGAGAGTCTTATTTTTCCCTCCAAAAGGAGAGTTTCTAGGTAGTTCTTTCAATCTTTTTGGCTTTATAAAAGCTGTGCAAGCTTGATAGAAACATTCAAATAAGTTTTCTTTCTCATTCTGAAACTATCATTCCTTTTGTTACTTTCACACAAATATAATTTTTGGTTTGTATCAAGTTTTCATTGATCAGTATAATTTTGTAGCTTAAGGTACTCTAATATATTACTTGAAAATCTGAGGACTCAATCTGCCACATATTGCTATGGGTTTTCAATTTACTTTCACAGAGCAAGGGAAGAAGCAGAGATGGTATTTTCAACTCTTTACTATCTGAGCAACTTCCAAGCAAAGTAAACACTGATCCTTTAATCCCTTGTCAAAATCCACTAGCACGGATTTCTGTACTTGCAAGGAGTCTCACAGAAGGTAACAAGGCCCTAACCAAATGCACAGGTCTACGTTAGCAAATCTCAAAATAGGATCTTTAACTTGGGATATAACATTTGACCACCCTAGCCAAAACACAACCCCAGTGAATTCATGGAGAAATACTTATTGGTGTTTTTGCCAGCGCCTGACACATAACAAAAGCTTGAAAACTGCTAACAAAAACTTCCTGAACTCTGCAAACACAAGCAACTACAATCAACCTGATAGTTATACTGTCCAGGGATACATATTCTTCTTATAGGCCATTGGAGGTGAAGCGGTCTTCTCTTTTTCAGGTAGTCCACTACTAGTGAAAATCTCAAGACTAACTGATCATAATTTACAGCACCACCTCCAGACTTATAAATTTAACCAGCACAATGAATCAGTAGTAAACTGGTATTCTGCATCTAGACAGAGCTATCTTGCTAAAAATCAACGATCAACACACTCACTGAAAGTCCCATGCAACTTTTAGTAACAGCCTGGCATGTAGCATGCTGTGCTGGGTCCCACAAAAGCAAGCAATGCAAGGCATCACCTACTTCAGAAAGGAACACAGGTGAAAGAGAAAAGCAACATCACAATTAAGACACGTTATCTTCAGCATCAGTAACTAACTGATGCTATCTGCTCTGGAAATTATCCAGACTGCAAAACTATGTTTAAAAGAGACATACAGGTCCCTAGTAGAAAAAACAGACAGTAGTGGTCTACTTCTGAAGATACATCCTCTTCCTCTTGTACTTTACTTAGCCTGCCCTTAAGGCTCTTCCTTGACAAGCAGTAAGCATAAGGCAGCTTGGAAGCCAAAAGCAGTTGTGTCCCCTGTCCTGTTTCTGCTACCCATTCTTTGGGGGCAATAGAGCTGTTCAGTTCTCCAGTCTGACTCCTAACATGATATATGATCCACTCAATAGTGGTGAGTTCTATCTTTATTGGGCAGAGTTAAGCTAATAAAAAACCCACTAATTTTAGCAATGATCAGTCCTCCAGTCCAGTTCATTATACAACTACAAAAACACTAGCACGGCCCCATAAGGTAGGATGCAAGGGTCTAAGGCTTGGACTGTTTCTTTCAGTGACAGTGCTGCCATTTAAACATGGTGCTTCACTATTACCTCTGTCAAATAAGTTTTATTCCACTTTTTTGTCAGGGAGCTGTATTTCAAATAATATGTGTATCTTCTATCTATGTTGAAGATGGGGTCAACATTACACATGTAGTGAACTGAAGCTGAAAAAATTTCTAATTTACTGTACCTCTCCCATTTTCCATCAAAACGTATCAAACTTTGAAATCTCTGTTTCCCCAGAACTGCTTTCAGCAAAGCTACTGGAGAACTTCACCTAAGAACTTATCAAAGCCTATATTTCTTTCATTTTATAGCAGAACGAATAAATTAAATTTGGCAGCACAGAAAACAGCTACTCGAAGCACACACTCTGGTCTGGATCAAGAGCACAAGCAATTCTGCTCAGGTCTCAGAGCCTGGGACGCATTAAATCCCCCATGATCCTCATCAAGATATTTGATTTCTTCCTGTTGTCCCCTGCCACCTGGGGAGCTGCTCAGACCTGCATCGGTGCCCTGTAGCTGTGACGGCAGCATCCAACACCTGGCCCACCATGGCTGACCCACCACAGTTACGTGTTTGGAGTGGCTTCTCATGAAGAGTCCTCTGCAAAATCATTCAGAACGAACAAAGTCATCCCATTAATCTGTTAACAGGAAGTAATGAAGAGGAAGAAAAGCAAAATACCCCAAAGTATTTGTGTAAACCTGCCACCGGTTATGGATTAATAATTTCAGAGCTCCATTAGAAGGAATACAGAGAATGGTGCTCACCTTAAAAAGCTGAAAGTTAACTAATGAATTTGTGACATTGACATTCTTCGCTCCATAAAGAAAAACAAATCAAAAATTGCAACAATGTAAGAAGATGCCTTTCCATAGAAGTTGCCCTCTCATTGTAACTGAGATACTCTTCCAAACACTCCATTTTCTCTCAACCAACTTGACTTCCTTTCTGAGGGAGGCAACTGCAAAAAGAATCTTTCTCCTTTTTGTATTTTGTTTCCATAATTTTATTTCCTTGTATTATAACATCATGACACTCCTTCAAATACATCACATTGTTCTAGATCCACATTTATTACTAAACCACTGTACAGTCTCTTCTCTGGCATTACTCAATGCATCTAAAAGTTTTGAAACAACCTGAGCCTTTTTTCTATTTTAAGTTGCTTGGAGTGAACTTTATCATCTGTCTTTTATTTATATTATTTATTATATTTGTGTCATATTTATCTACACTTTTCAATGAGAAAATTTACAAAGTATAAACTTTCATTGACTACACATCTTTGCTACAGCAAAAAACATCATTTCCTGAGTATACTCCATTACAATATTAGTAGAAGCAAAACCATCTAATCGGAGATCATAACAATATAATTGCTCGTTTCTTGCTGTTGAGCCTGGGTAGGTTGTGACACTTGGTTCCTCCTTCATCCACTCCCTGAACCTACAGGACGTAAAACCAGCACTCACCTCTTGAGCCTTCCCCAGTCACGGAGCTGGCACAGAAATGTTTTCGGTGCAGCAGTCTACCATCCTGCCTACAGCCCGGCTTCGCTGCAACAAAACAAAATCACCACGATACCGCTTTTCTAGCCTGGCGTGTTTGCCTGTCAGAAACAGAGCCCGCAGCCACCCATAAAAATTAACTCCAGACCGATGAAAATAACTCTTTCAGGGGAGGAGTAGCAGCGTTGTTGCGAGGAAAAGGAAAAGCAGGAAGCTGATCTCAGCAGCGCGGGGAGCACGGACGGGGCGGAGCAGAGGCATGGAGCGAGGAAAAGTGGAGCAAAGACTCGCTGCTTATAGCTTGGTTTTGGCAGTACGACCGAACACCACCGCATTACTGAAATACCAGCGTTACGGCTGACACAGAGGCCAGCAACACCCCCTCCCCACACACGGGCACCGCACAGGCCCGTGTCAGCGCCGGCGTGTCAGCGCTCGGCGCTCCCCGCACAGGTACCCGGCCCCCACCCGCGCTGCCTTCCCTGCCGGCACCACCAGCCCCCGGCCCCAGAGCGCCCCCGAACCCTTCCCTGCTCACCCTGGCCTGGGCAAGGGCTGCCGGGGGTGCCACGCTGAGCCCGCTTTCATGCGTGAGCCGGTTTGAAAGGGCACGTCCTACTCCTGCTCTTGCAACTGGGGGAACCTCCTATTGCGTGGTAAAAAAAAAAATGGTATCTTCTAAAGGACTGGACTGCCATGTTTAGTGTGTAACTCACTTCCTTTGATGAAGTTTAAAAATGAAAATAAGAAAGGAAAAAGAAAAGAGGGAGGATTCTTTAGGGAAACAGCTTAAAGAACTGAGAGGCTTTTCATGCCAAAATTCAAACTGACACCAAGGAGGGCTTTAACTCGGCAACAGCACCTCCCGCCCTCTAAGAACTTTCTCTCCCAAAAACATATGCTAGCCCCACCAAGGCCCCAGTTCCCAGGGCAAAGCAGGCCACGGGAGCTTGCTCCCACAGGATTGTTCCCCACCAGGAGGGCTGATCTGGCTCCTGCTGGGCGGGACACCCCCACCTGCCCTCCCGGCCTCTGCAGGAGTCAGACTGCACCTGCTGCTTGCCATGCTGTCCCCACATTCCTCAGGAGCAGGGTTTGTTTGTATCATTAGGATAGCCTTACAAACCCCACAGAAAACAGCAATATATAACATTCTAAATAAATGTGAGCTTGGAAAACAAAGTAAAGCCAAAATATTACAAGGCAAGGTGGACAGACTATCACTAGAGCCATCGGCCAGTGTTTCAAAAGAATAATTAAAACCCATAACAGGAAACAGCATGTCAATGGATCTTCCTAACACTCACACAGCCAGGATCTGATCTATATTTCTCAGCCAAAAGCAGACAATCCCTATGCATTTAGGGTTTTCCTAAGTGAGACCATGAAGATAAGCAGGAATACCCTGCATTGTTAAGACACTTGTCTTGCTCTCTCTTTCAGGTTTCAGTGTTTTTGCATGGCAAGATTTGCAGTAATTTGTATTGGTGGGTACAGAACGGACACAGAACAAAAACAAAACAGTAAATCAGTTTAAGTCAAGTTTTGAAAATCCTACCTGATGTCCTCTACATTATACTGACAGAGGCAAGGTGGCCAATCAATTTTACTTTTACCATTTCTTCCATGTATTTTCTCTCGTCTGCTCAATATAGGAACCTGTAGCATATCTAACTCACATTTGGAAGATCACATTATGAAAATCAGCAACTTTAAGAAAGCATTCAATGACTCTGAAATTCACTGTGGCTTGTTCACTTTTTGACACTGTTTCAAAGTATGTCCTATACTCAGTCTGCAGACAAATCCAGAGCTGGAAAAACAATCCCACTCTCCCAGCCTCTCTGCAGAGCCTGATGGCCTTCACTTCCAAGAGTGGGCAGGCAGGACTCATGCCTTTGTCTCCAGCCTTCCCAGTTCACAGCCTACCTTTGGTGATTGCAGTTACATTAACTCCTCAGGCTGTAAGCTGAAGGTCACTGATGCAGACATACATCCCTCTGTACAGCTACTCCAACGGAGCAGTCAGCTCCGACCGAGCGGATGCAAAGCCTCATTGCAGCAGGATCTTCTGGTCCTGCAGCAACATCGAAATAGCCACAAGGAAACGAAGGCAGCCCAAATCTCAGCATGCAGGCTAGGCCAGCCAGTGTAGAAGCAGCAACACACCAGATCCTATCCATCTTAGTATCAATGCCATTTCTGCACCTGTAGTTTGGCAGCTTGAACCCTTTTCATTCACACACTGAGACACTAATTTCACTCCCAGGAGAACTTAATTATTCCTTCTGGGGAAACTATTAGTACTGGAGTGACATACAGCTGCTTCCTTACTAAGGAAACATATAGCTTAAAGCCAGAACTATATCAGAATATATACTGGGAATGTAATTTCTATACTCAGCTGAACAGATTTAGTGAGTATTAAAACCAAGAAGCCACAAAACCTGCACAGGATATTGTGCTGAGGGTGGTGTGTGGACCAACAGCAGACAAGGTGAAAATACAGGTAAGAGCTCTTTCTTAAGAGTAAACAACCTAAGAGAAACAGCAAGGACATTCCCAAAGCTTTTCCAGTATAATTATTGTTACATAAATGCCTAGGCTTCTCTTCAAATCAAACCCAACACTTCTACAGTATCACTCACAGCTCTGCGAGTCCACCACACCTGAGATAAATGAGTTCACAAGCCCACCTCCAATCCCAGGGTTAGTCCATGTATTTCAGAGAAGCTGTTTCCTACCTGCTTTTTAGAAGACAGATTCAAAAACAATGAGCACTGTTTTCCCCCTGCTTTTCAAGTTGATATTCAGTTTTGAAAAGGCACTCCTCAGTTCTCACAAATCCTGGACAGGTATGCTGCTGCTACAGTGTACTGTACAGCCTCCTTCCTTCTCTCTGCTTCTTCAGTTCAAGTACACGTGCACCAGAGAGAGTATTTCATTAGATACAGAAGAGCAATCTCTGACACTCTTGACATGACAGACAAGGATAATTTATTCCAGCAACCCCAAAAACACCAGAAGCACTTTTTTTTTTTTTTTTAAACAAAGAGGACTTTTAGTAGTCAATAAATATCATTAACTAATGTATGAGGTTAACTAACAAATCACTTAAGGCACATCTTTAACAACAAAGGCATATCTTTTACTTCAGTCTATCCTGATTTAGTAACAAAATAAAACACTTTCTCATACCTTCTTAATTAAATTGCTATTATTTATTTTGCAAACAATTTTTAAGCATTCTGAAATACCCTTCTCTATCAGCCCACTTCAGCCTTTTACTGTTGAAGGCACTTCATCCTCAAGATGACAGGTCATACAAAGGAAAGGTTGGAGACAAAGGCTAAAGCATTGCATTGTTTTTAGTACAAAAAGCTCCATTTCTTTAACCCTGCCTTTCTACGTAAGAAACTTCCTTGAGAAACTAGAGTAGCATCAGCTTGTACTTCAAATTACTCTCTCTGCTTCTTTCCCCCTTCATGAGATTCCTTGACTGAGGTCATGAAAATAACAAGTACATTTTAAAAATCAAAGTTTACCATTTCAGTAGGATTTCAGGGGCAGGACTGTGACAGTCATTGTTAGGCAACCATTCTTCTCAAGGTGAAACAGTTTGTGCTTAGCACTACCAAACAGTTAGACTTCTGTCATTATCTTTG
Organism: Pseudopipra pipra; assembly: GCF_036250125.1. NCBI lineage: Eukaryota > Metazoa > Chordata > Aves > Passeriformes > Pipridae > Pseudopipra > Pseudopipra pipra. Next base: position 18,658,518 of record NC_087550.1, read on the forward strand.
CTGACCAGTGTTATTAACCCGTCCAGAGGTCTCCAACTTCAGTACAGATACAGCAGTAGATGAGCAGTTTTTAACACTGCAGTCCTTACTTCCTATGGGTCTGCAAAAGTAACTAAGAGGATTAGTCCATTGTTCATAGATTTACATTAATTTTTCAGGCATCTGTATCACCCACAGGACATTTTTTTTAGTGTTTTTACAGTAATTAAAAAAAAAGTTGAAAACTCATTACTTTAAATTGAGTCACCTTTTTTCTTGCAGGGAGATACAAATTTTTTGAAAGCTTAAACACAGTCATGAGAAGGGATCATCTCTCAGCTGCTAGATAAAAACCTACCTCAGAAAAAAGGTATGAAGTAGGAAATAGGAAACATCTACAAGTATATGAACTCTTGTGCTTTAAACTCATTCATACACACTTAGAACTCGACTCACTTTGAGTCAAGTAGTCATTCTGTACTGTTTTAAAACTAACTTGAAGTTTTGTATTGCTTAAACTACAGTTGTTAAAATTCATTTATATGTAACAGTTTCTCATCTCTCATTCCCTACATTACAGGCAGGTAGAGATTAGGCACCAAATTGTTTCTATATTTATTTAAAACAAGTCAACCCAGAGATAGTTTGATCACAAATTTACTCACTCCATCCATATATATATCTTCTGAACTGACAAGACAGGATGACTTCTGGCTTTTTGCTCTGGTACTGTATGAGCACTAAAATAACTTAGTAAATGACCAAGATGGGGAAGATCTGGTCAAAGACGATACAAAGGGAAAAAGTAACACTGATTAATCTTGCATGGCTGAAAGCTTTCTCCTGCTAACCAGCAAGGAAATATAACAGCAAACAATGACATTAATGAAAGAAACAAACATTTTGAGACCATGTTTAAAAAACTCTGAAACTTAACCTGGAAGTGACTATCATTGAAGACATCCAAACAATTCCCCAATCAAATGTGATATCAGTCAACTATTGTAACATTGCCTTCTGTAAAATTCACAAAAGAACTGTGCTCATATATACACAGAGAGTACTGCAGCAATACTAATAAATTAGCATCACTGCTGAAGCTCCATTTTATTGCAATTCCATGAAGAAATATAATATTAACTACTAAATCTAAACAAAGTCACCACTCAGCTCAAAATGGATACAATCCCAATCCAATGCTTATATAACACTGCAATACCCCACACTTAAAACAACACTAAACAGATTCATAAAACATCCCAGAAAACAACATCAACCATCTGTGTATTCAGAAACAGCAGAATCACCGTTTTTATGATTCCTGTATCTCAGCACTTTTTAGAAGTTTTATCAAATATTTTCATATATGCACACACAAACACAAATGCTTTCTGAGCCATGTAGTACATTAACAGCACATAGACAATAGCACATTTCCATCATCAGAAAGCCACTGCCCTCTTACCTGCTATACACACCCACACATCACAAGCGTCAGAAAAACTTCAGGTACAAACGTCATACCTAAATAATGCACAAAATACCCAAGCCAAAAATCCTACCACAAGCAGCACGCTGTCCCTTCTTATCCCTCCCCCACACTGTTATCCTGAGAAGTTTAATCTCAGTTCTTCTCTGAGGTAGGTGGAAGGTACTCAGATACTACATACAATGTGGCAGAATAAAATCCTAACATTGTTGACCCCTTTTTAGACTTACCAGAACAAGTAACTAGCCAATTCAGACATGAAGAAGTTTGCTTCTCACAATGTAAGATCACACATTACTTGTAGCAAAAAAACCCCAGCACATTTACAGTATCAAAGTTTCTTAACATTAGGAGGGTTTTGTCTAGTTTTTGCTTTAATAATAATGAGAGCTGTTCTCCATGAGGTTAAAATGCAAAACACACTTTTAAAAAGAAACTTGCTTTAGTACAATCTTGTTTATTTTCTAGTTCTATCAGAAACATTTTATTAGGACATATACTTCTGTTTTTAAAACAACCCAGTTTTTTCCCTAGATATACTGATGCAATATTTTGTAAGCATATACTTAAAAGACATGCAAAGATTCAAAGAGCAGCTGCAAAGAAAGCTATTTCACTTTGCTAATTTGCATCAAGTTTTATGGTTCCTATCCTCCTTCCTAAATGGAAAACTAACTGTGATAAAACATCGAGCCCAATTAGAAACAGCTACTACACACAACTATTTATTTGAATGATTTCCTTTAGAGTATGTGTAATTGTTTTTACAGAATCCTTTAGTGTTTGGGCCAAATATTGTCATCTTTTCTACAGGGAGAATAAAGCCCACTTCCTCCAGTTTCACATCTCATTCACTAAGTACATAATTGAATTCAAATCTTGATACATATAAAAATAAATCTTTTTAATTTAATTTATTTTAATGAAATGCTGAAAAACCACTATGGTAGCTTGACTTCTGCATTCAGGATACATTTGTAATTTTCTTCTGGTTTCAGTATTACCTTGCACAGTAGAAAGCCCAAGTTTGGTACTAATTCGAATACTGATTATTAAGATAGTGATCAAGTGCCATGTGAGACTTCAGCGTTCCAGAATCAGAGCTCAGATTTTTGGAGCTTGGTCCCACTGGTATCACATTTGCAAAAATTCCCTAAGTTTAGCTTTGTTTGGGGATGTAATCTGTGACCTGTTCCTTTTAGATTTATGGGCCAAAAATCTGACAGACCTCTGTAGGCACAGGAAAATTTGGGGAACAAAGTGGGCAAGATTCATAAAACAGGCAACGACTTAAAGAAATGTGTTTTGTCCACATCTGTGGACAGCTGGCGGCTGTGCCAGCCACGGCAGGAGATGAGATCAGTCTCTGTGGCAGCACCGAGCGAGGGAGGGAGCAAGCATGGAGGAGAGGTCAGGTCCCTGCAGGTGGGTTGCCATCCCGTTCTTGGCATATTCAGGTTATATTTTCCTCCATAAACATGCTGTTTGGAAAAGCAAGCAGGGCAGCAAATGCAGCAGGGAAATAATTTTCATTCAGTTTTACTTAAGAGCAAACCCAGCCTGACCTTTAACTGTCCTCACACTGTTTTAACCTACAGCTGCTCTCCCACCTCCACAGCCTCCCCTCCCACCCCTGCCCTCTGGCAGAGGGGGCCTAGGCACCCACCCTGTCCCAGGGTGCCTGCCCTGCTACTGGGGCACATCAGCACACACCATGGATTTGGCAGCAGCCAGGCCTGGCACAGCCATCCCTGAGAAGCAGAGCTGCTAGGAAGATGGCTGGCCCCAGCCAAGGCCACTGCAGCTGTGAGCAAGGACACAGGACTCCTCCCTGGAAACATGAGCAAGGGGGGTTATGCCAGCATGAAAGCACCATGTAAATTCAGTACTCAACATGCAAATCCAGCAAATAAAGTAAATTTTTTCAACTATTCCTGTGGATTTATGAGATGTCACCCAATGTTTAGCTGTTCTTTTGTTTTACCAGCAAGTAATGATTGCAAACTAATTGAAGTCGAGGTGCTTCTGCAAAAGCAAAACTTGCAAATTTCAAACTCAAAAAAAGATAAAGTGTCATTTCATCTCCAGCAATAAGTATTGCTTACTGTTTCATACACCAGAGCAAAACATCTGCTGTAGTATCACCTGTGATGATGTTCGCTCTTATCTACAGATCTGACACCAAAGCTGGATATGTGAATCAGTGACTACTACATCTCCTCTAAAACTTTCTCTATGTTTTGTCTACATACTATCTAAAGCTAAATGAGTAATTTTTGTCATTCAAGTTAAAAAAAAAAAAGGAAAAAAGGAAAAAAGACGACACTATTTTTTCCTCTGGTCTGTGGTTTTCTCCCCAGTGTTTGTGTGGGACCCAAAAGCTAAAAGAAGTTTTTATTATGCAACACCTCACTTTACTACAAGAGAACACAAAACAAATTACCAGCAGCCAAAATTCACATTTTGCTTCAAATATGCAAGCCCCACCCCCAAAAAAGGCCAATCCAAAACCAAATTATTTTTTTTTTAAATTTTAGGTTCAGCCATCAGAAGTCAATGCAGTATGCAAAGTATTGATTTATGCACATACAAAACCAACAAACATTCTCATCAGGAAAAATCATATAGGTTTCTTGCATTCAAGTCTAAAATACATCTGTGGGACACCATAGAAGAGGGTGGGTCTCTTCCTGCCACTCCAGCATGAATGCAAGGAACAGATGCCAATCTACATTTTAGCTACCTAATTATATAAATACAAACACAATAACAGCATTAATATATTGGCCCTTCTGTAATATACAAGCAGCTTTTTGGGGCTTTTTGTTTGTTTGTTTGTTTTTAAGTGACAGGAAGAAAAGGTTTACAATAGGCCACTAGTAACCGAAGGATGAAATGCTCTATAGATACAAACCTTGTAGCCTTGGTCTGTGCAGACACACTTTAGTTGTTAGGCTGCAACACTGACTTGCCAGTGACACAAACTCTCCTATTCCTGCATTTGTCCTGTACTCCTTAAGTTCAACACAGGTCAGCAGTAAGAGTATTTACGTGAAAACCACGCGCTGTGAAATGCAGCGGCTGCAGGGCTGACCCACTGCTGCTTTTCTACCAATGCATTTTGAGCTGCAACAGAAAGGTACAATGACCCACAGGAGACCGTGAAACTTCCAGCTGCTGATGTTGAACTTTAGAGAAGTCATCGGTTGCATCCCCACGTGTCTCACCCAGCTGACCACCACTGCTGCTGTTCTCTGGGACCCTGCCTGGTACAGCCCAGGAAAAGGAAGGAGAGCAAAAGCAGCAACCCTTAGGGCAAGGGTGCTCCTCTAGGAGCAAGAAGCTGCTGTAACAAGTGACCTAGTGGAGTTCAACATCTTCTCTAATGTTCACATTTTTGTCAAAGTGATTCCACTATTACAATTTGATCTTCTGCTTGGGTGTGGTGTACATGTGACCTGTGAACTTAATGGCATCACTTATAAACAAATGCAGTATATAAACCACACCTACATATTAACTCCCCATCAATGGACACCTATGTAAATCTTCAGCATACTAACTGTTCTGTTATTTTGTTTTTAATTCTACTTTTCCTACTACACATTTGGGGGGGGGGGGAAGGGGGTGAGGAGGGGTGAGTGTTAAACACAGCCTTCATACTAAATGGACTGGCACATACTAGATGCAAACACAGGTAACTTGGCCTCAATGCTGACTTACTTCTGTATTTCACAGACATTCCCAAGGGCTCTAGTTTTCAGTGACAGCTTCTTCAAGGAAGGGCAGAAGGGCATGGCAAAAATTCTACCTTGAGCACCAAAGGCTCATCCTCCCCCACCTCCCCCACTCCTATAAAAGCCAAGTAAAAGCCCTCTAATAAGCAGATCTTATTCCCAACTACTTTTCACTTTCAACAGCAACAAAACTTAATATAAAAATAAATACCAAGTTAATTGAATAATAATTTCCCAAGAGAAAGTACTGTTTTTAACATCCAGTGCTATAAAAGAAATCCATAAACAGGATTTGCAGCCCGCTAGCACAGGAAGAGTTGTTATTGCAGCCTAACCAGCTTTTGCCTCTTGAAGGAATGTCCAGGACATGCCCTCGTTGGATATGGCACCACCTGTCAATAACTGGCCCTAAAGTCTCCAGTTAGTTTTGGTAGCTGCTAGACACAGCAACCTGATTTTTAAGCCAACTGATCGAGTACTAGGAACTCTAACTACAGCAGCCCAGCCCAGCTCTGCGTGATCCAACCAACTCTTACTCAATGCAAGTTAAATCAGCGTGCGCAGAGCTCCACACTATCACTGCCAAACCCCTTCTGATACTTGTTCTGCCTTATTGAAGGCACACTCAGGTAACTACAAAACCACATAGACACACACTCTTAAGGTTCCAGATGATGCCAGGTTTTATCAATAGTCTGTGTTTTAAAATGCTACATTTTAACAGGTGCTTTTAAAAGTTGATAGCAAAGAATCTTTCCAGTTTTTCTTTAAAAGACATTGCATTCTGCACACCCAACTCTCTAGACCTCAAAATCCCTCAAATTAGCCTTGAGAGGGACACATAGAACTCCTAACTTTGTTAATAAACAGGTAGTATATATTGTCTGTTTGTCTGGCTGGACTCTTCATTGAGTTGGGCATTTACCAGAGGCTAGTGATACCCTGAATTCCCAAGCTGGTCATGGAGAAGAGAAAGCACTCAGCACCTCAGTAGGGGATCTGGTGGATGGGACAACTCCAATTGTCCCTAAATTAACCAAAATCAACAGACCAGCTAAACATTTAACTGAGGGTTTGGCAGATAGGGAGGGAAGACCCCTGGGTTTCCTGGAAGAAGATACTTACACTGGAGAGGCACACACCCCGTGCAGTCCTCTTTACCTCCCATATCTCCTTCCTCTAGAAATATTGTAATTAATTTGGACGTACACAGATATTGCTATCAATTGCCAAACTATTCAGTAATCTTTACTGGACCTCCCAGTTCACTGTAATAATTTTACATACACCATAAAGTAGGTATATCTCATGATCATTTATATGTCACTGCTGAGAAACAACTCCACCCATTTGTCCACTGTTCTCTGGAAAGCTACCCTCTGCCCAATACACCCTCCAGAGCCTTTTTCTCTATTCACTCTGGGGTCAAAATAAGTTGTTTGCACCACTTTTTCTAACCCTGGTATTATCATGATCATTGACCTTTTGTTCATAAAGAAACCTAAGAACCAAACTTTACCTTGATATAGTATTCTGAACACGCAGCAGTAGCAAACTCTTTGCAAGCCACGTTAAGTTCCATGTTTGCAGCACCCAGGGACTACACTTAAAGAACGCTGTTGAACACAGACACCACAGCAATACCTCATCTCCCACCTTAAAGTTTGATGCTGATTTTTTTAATTGTATTTACATACGTGGAGGTTTTTTTAGAATTTCCTATCAGCTTAAGTGACCCACTGCTTCTGAGCTGCAATGGGAACGAGGCATCTATCTCACCTGTGTGACTGAAAATTTCAAACAGAAGTAATGACATATAGCTAGGTTTCTTTCAATAAGCAACAACTGCTTAATAATTCAAGCTGATAGTCTGAACCAATTGGTACAGAACTCTAAATTATGCACCTTTTCAACTGCATAGAACACATTTCAATAGTATGTTCATCAAATGCTGATTTTTTGCTTAATTATTTACTTCTAATAATTATTTCAGGTTGTTCATGTAAGAACTAAAATTCCTTTCAAATTAGAGGCAAGTGAAAGGTGTAACCACTGGAAATCGCAAGGTTTTCACTTTGAAATTATAAGTGTCGTCTGACTGCAGCCACTAAAAGTACTCAAGTCAGCCCTAACAACAAATATATAATTCCTGCAAAGAGAAGTATAAAAAAGAAATGCTTCTGAAGCTCATATAAATTGGCAAGAGGATGGTATATGCTATTCCTTTATTGCAGCTGCTGAGAATGCTCATCTCTACCTTGTCCTGTCACCCCTGTCCCTAACAAAGTGTAGCTATTTTACTGGACAACACTCACCAGTGCAACAGGTCTATAAGTCACTACACAATTGGTTTTAAATGTTCTTAAGTTCCTTCTATCATTGCTGGAAAAACAACAATGCTATTTCACATACAGGCATGGAAGAATTTTCACTTCATTCATACAGTTATTCCAGATAGCCCCATCACACATGCTTAGAAACTTTTTCTACATCATAATGACAAGCAATTGACACCAAGTGGGATGGAAGAAACTTAAATTTCTTGTGAATTGAATTATTTTTCTTCCAATATCTATCTACTAATTCAGAAAACCACCTACTCTCACCTTCACCTTAGTCCTATTGAATTGCATTGTCTGTCCACATAAACAGCACTGCCCACATTCCCAAAGATACCTGGTTAATATTCACATCTGTCCTCTCATTCAAAAAAATAAAAATGGACATTTGCTGATTTAAAATAAAATCTCATCACAAATTAAGAGATTCACAAGTCTCAAAACACCACTTTGTGGTCCATTGAATCAGAGACAGTCACTTTGTCTTATTACTGTTTTTTTCACTGTTACTTGCGCCAACTGGAACTCTCAAGTCCACACATTTCTAAGACAGGCCAGAGAGATTTTTCAAAAATTAGAGACTTGGAACTCGAAGTGCAAGGTTAAGCAAGCATGAGGATATAACCACAGGTCTCAAATCACGTGTTTGATGAGACACTCTTGATTAACCCCCTGGCCCTTTTGCAGTGCTTCACATCCTAATCACACACTGTTTCAGGGAAGAGCTGACCATCAGCAGGTAAGTGGAAACAAAAGCAAGAAAAAGTGGAACAAGAACTCCAGCAGCCTTAAAAAAGATCAGGGTACTGGGAAGAGAAAGGAATAAATTTCAGCCTTATGTTCTGTATACTAGGCAACACAGTCTCACTAGTTAGGATAAACCGTATTAATTATTTCCAATAATCCCCAAACTCTGCCACTTTTAATGCTGTTTTGATTCTTCGTTTTCCAAAGAAAAACATCCCTGCAGCCTCACTGAAGCAGCAGAGAATTCCTTCTCTTCCCCAGTCCCTCAGCGCTGTTGCTGTGCCCCACCTCATGATCAGCATTCCCACAATGTCAAGGTAAGTTTGCAAGTTAGAGATGCTCACTGGCAATTTGTTAAAACTGTGAGCCTCATGCACCACCAAGTTCCTGCATTGATTCATTCCTGTTCTCCATTCACAGCCACAATACACTTTACAAGCAAATTACCACCACCTAGTGAAAATAAAGGTCCTGTTTTGGTAACAAAGTAAGAATGCTTGAACTTTCTGTTTTGAAGTAAGATTCTTGAGGACAGAATCTCATTCATTTGATGAAATTATTCAGAAGTCTAAGAAACACAAAAGTGGATTTTAGAAATTTTGGCCTAATTTGCCTATGATCTGAATGCATGCAACTAGCAAAATCAGTTTATTACCTTTATTTTTCCTCAGACCTTGACTCTAGCATAAAACAGTTAGCTCCTGCCACCTTGTGGGACTTCATGGACTTCCCTGAAAGCCTGTATCAGTAAGCTAGTGAGTTAGAATAAATAAACATTCAGGATTTACTTTCCTTGTGATTCACCCTGGAGAATGTTAAAATAAGAGAGAAATATTTATGGAGAGGGTATGCCATTTTGAATATTTTCTAGTTCATTATCCCTAGCATTGTTTATATAGTTGAATTGCTGTATTTCGTAGTCTTATGGAGGGTGTTTTAAATATTTAAATACCTGTCAAGAATCCTAAGTTTTGGAAGCTGATGTATCTAAGTTTAAAATAACATTATGATCAAATACTTGTCACCGCTAGTAAACTTCACATATTTGAGAAAGATTCTACACAGAAGTAATACAAATTTAGGCTAAAAATCTTTGCAGTCAGGTGCAGTTTTGAAACCAAATAACAATCTCAGTCTCATAAAGAATTATACATATGTTTAACTTTTAATATGGTGATAACATGCCTAGTTCTACCAAAAGATCTGATTCCATATGTTTATTTTTCAACTATAATTTTCTATTTTATGTTTTTCCTCTCCTCATCCCCCTCCACTTCAATTATACATGGCCAACTTAATGAATGAGTAAAGTTCTCCAAAGAAGAATAAGGCTGCTGGAATGGAAAAATTTTATCACCACAGTAACAAGACAGTAAAGATGCCTGAATCTTCATCCTCGTGTCTTACATGTTGTCTACTGCCCCTCAGACAGGTAACTCGTCACACCTACTTCGTGGAGGTGGAAAAGACAAGAGCAGCAGCAATCAATGAGAAGGGATGAGGTTCTCTTTATTTAAGCAAAACCTCTGCTGCTCTAAATCCCAAAAATGAAAAAGCACAGAGGACTGCAGATGATGTGACTCCACGAACCTGATCAACAGCCTCAATGAAACTGCTGCCTTCTATTCTTGGTGCCAAGTGATTTGTTATAGGTGCACAGAAAGCAAGAACAGTTTGGGAGGAGCACTTCTTCCCCTCTGACATCCCACAACTGCTTCAGTGAACTTGCTGGAGATCTACCGCACTGCGTACTTGATGCCAACCGTATGAAACTTAACTCCTTGGAACTTCCTCCTGCTAAAGGAAAAACTGTCAGACTCAAAACAGGAACAGCTCTTCCTGATGCCACAAGCAAATCATCTCTAGTAAAGGCCACAGTAGCTCATAATTACAGATCCACAGCCAAAGGAAATATATTGGGAATGTCTTTTTTAATCCATAAACAGATTGAATTTTTGCTCAAGACTGAAACAATGACAAAACATCAAGCTATGAATCAAGTTGGCACAGTGCATCTGAGGGACAGAAATTGTATGTTCTTAAATAAAAAGTTTCATGATTTCATAAGCTTCCCTGGTAACTTCACAAGTGGGGTTGTCTCTGACAGCCATCATATTCCCCCCTACCCAACACCTTATCACCACCTATATATTCATAAAGTCCTAGTAGGCCACACAATTAACTTACAAGGCAAAGTTCGGGTGTCCACAACAATCTCTGACCACACCTCATCTCCAATACTGAGAATCTCTCCCAGACTGAGGTGTGTCTGTGTCCTGACTGCCTGGAAGATACCAAAATGCTCCTCACAGCTGTCCTTACCCATCCCAATCTCCACACTACAGGAAACCCAGACAGACAAACTAGCAAGGAGCTATAGAAGAGAGTCATCAATCTGGATGTTCAGGGAATCAGAACTGTAAGGTACACTCTGCCAATCCCAACACAGCCAGCACCTTGCAAGGACAGGACATGCCAGGCACCACTATTCTCTTACCTCACTCTGAGTATTAGAAATATACACACCTCCTTATCCAGAACTATTTGGTTCAGACTTTTCCCTGCTACAGAGCACTGGTAATTGCAGACATGTATCTAAGAGCCACCTTCAGTCCTTGGCTACAAGGGAAAAGAAATAGCAGGCTCTAGCAACAGAATGGATCAGATCCAACACCCACTGCAGGTCTCAATAACACCATAAAGCACAAGAAGAAAACACTAGGACCCCACATGAAATTCCCCTTTGATGCAAGTGAACCATATCCAGCCATATCCTCTTATTTTCCTTTTATTTCTCCACTAATCCTACATTCTGCAGTGTTACTAATCCAGTAGGAAGACCCCTGAACTAACTTTCTGGTGCCTACGTGCCCATGGCAGTCTAACTGCAGCACCAGGCAGCCAAGCTAGTACCTTATTCTTCAGGATACTTTGAAACCAGTGGAAGCATAAACACACTTCTCATACCCCAACTAGACAACCCCTTCTTGGTAAGTGTAACTTAGTTGGACCTGACAAAACAGAACTCCCAAGCAACAGCAGAATGAAAAATACCTGATGATTTTCAGTTCTCACTGTTGTCTACAACATTCCAAACACCAGCAGCAAAAACTGACCAGCGTTAACTTTGCTTAAAACTGTGAGTTCTCCAAGGAGACAGAAACATCTGGTCCAGGTCAAGGAAGTGTCACGACATGGCTTGAGCCTGGTTCCCATCTGAAACCTACTCCCTAGCTGTCAGGGTAAGATTTGTTTTACTTTTTCTCAGAATATTTATTTGTCTACAAAAGTTTTATTTGGCTTTTGCAAAACTTTTATTGAGGGAACTTTCCAAGAAATTACACAAATTGATTATTGTATTCATGTATTAACTGTAGGAAGAAGTGTTTAAAAACAAACAAAAACCCCAAACCAAAATAAACATTATTGGGCCGTTTACTCCTTCTGTTTTTTATCTATATCCTAATTGATTTCCTTTCACTGTCATCTGTTTAGCCTTACATTTCAAAGAGAAAAGAGGAAAGTTCTGAATGTCCTATTTCTTGAGAAACACCTCTAAAAAAAAAATCACTCAGGTTACAGAATTTACAAACTTCTGTATGTAACCAGCCGTATCAGATTTCCAAGAGGAACCTCCCTGCTTCATGAACCGGAATACACAATCAGATCCATCTTCACCATTGTTTCATTGATGCCAAGCCACAACAGCTTACCCAGAACTGTGCACGTGCCCAAGGATCTGTGCCAAAAAAGCCCTGGAGCAGGATCAGGTCCCTGTAAGATTAGCTGCATGTAGGGCTTCAATCCTGCAACTGCAATAGCTCAGGGAGACTGTGTGACAGGGGCATTGCAGGACTGGGCACTAAAGTAATCAAGTATATAAAGATCTTTGTCCTCTCCACAACTGAAGCACAATTCTTAAAAATGAACTGAACAAAAAACTTTTGTATTTGTGAAATAAAAATCAATTCTTTGGACGACAAGCGGGACCAGCGTTCTTCAGGCCAAGCTCCTTAAAATCTATAGGCCGTTTTCCCATTTTTTGTTTTGCTGGGGTTTGTTTAGAATTTGGTTTTTGGTTGTTTTGTTTTTCCTTTAGGATACATATTTTTATTTTAGTAATTCTTTCTCATCTCCCTCAGATGAAAACCCTACAGTGTCTTAAAGATATAAGCCCAACACAGGGAAAACTCAGTCCAAAAGATGCAAGTTCGTCAGCATCTAAAAAAGGGTCAGCAGTTAAAAATCCTGATAGTGCTGGTTGGAACTGTAGAGTAAGGATGGGGGATAACTTCCTTAGGATCTACAGATTTTTACCGATTATCTTCTCAGCTTTCTATCATTTTATTTCACAGTACACCACACAGATGGTTAATTTGAAATCAGAAGGTGAACAAGATATTACAGAGTTTTCTGTGAAATCAAGTTCTGGAATGCTCAAGATTGTGGACCAGAGAAAGCAGCACATGTTTAAAACCCTAGGTTGGCACAAAAGACCACAGCTCTGAACTGTACTAGCCTGAGAAATGAAGGCACAAGATCCATGGATTCTCAGTCTAATCTGCTTTGAAAGACAGTCATTAGGCTTCCTGGCTACTGACCTAGTACAAAACTACATGTTCAAACTTGGGACCTGAACAACAAAGTACCCCACAAAACCCCACACTGCCACAATGCCAACCTCCTTCCAGGTCAACCCTTGAGGAAGAAGCTCTGGACAGACAGCTGAACTGAACACACTGAAATACACAGGTACAGATCAAGCCTGAATTGCAAAGTCCTCCTGAGCAACAGGACATTTTATCTTGTTCTTGGAACCAGCATAAAAATGTTTCTATCAGCTTCACAAATCTTGGGCCACAAACAAAACATGCCTATGCATCCTTGCACAAGTCACTTTCAGAGAATTAGGAAGAACAGAGGGCAATATTCACATAGCACTGAGTTAAGAAGAGACTCTGGGTTTGAAGAACAAAACACCAGGCCCAAAAGCTCTGACCTGCAAGGTTATTTTTCTATCATGCAGCACAAGCTCTTAAATGTAGATGAAGAATTCTGAATTGAACCTGGATGCTAACAGACTTCACAGGTATGTAAATTCACAATTACTTAACCAGTAAGCCTGAAGTCAACAGATGACAGTTCATCATCATTTTTTTTTCACCTACCAATATGGAGAAAGTAATGTGGACATACACAAGGCAGATGCTTTAGTAATAAAGAGGTAGCTGGTGTAGTAAGTTAAACAGTCATGTAGAAACTGCCAGGAAGCTCACAAATTCTGTACTTGATTCTGTCACCAGTCATCTGGTCTTACCTGAACATCCCTGGGTCTACTCTGCCATCTGCAAAACGGGGGCAGGTAGCACTGGTTCTGAAATGTTTGTAAAATGTAGTTAGTTGATGCCTGTAAAAGTACACAACAGAAGAGCAAAGTGTTATTACACCCTAACAATATGATGTTTAACAAAATACGTAATATATAAATGACAAAACCACCTGTGTTCTACAGTACACACAAACACTTTGTTTATGTATCTGTTTAGAAAGTGAATTATTTTGACTCTGTTAGAATGAAATTCCAATAGTCAACCTGAAGTCCATCTCTTCCAGAGAAAGAAGCAGGTATCTTTTTCTAGATCTTCATAAACAAACAAAACAGTGTAAAATTTTCCCAGGTATTACATCACCACCACAATTAATGTAACTGCCATTTTATCCTATGATAGAGCCAACCCATGGTAATAAAACAAACAAACAAACAAACAAACAAAAACCAAATAATCTGGACAATTTTTCTCAACTTTCTGCCCGCTACTCACTACCAAGTTTTTCTTTCAGACTGCACAACACTTCACAAAGGAAGAAGCCATCACTATCCCAAGTTTGTAAATGAAGAAACAGAGAAAGAAGGAGGCAGCAATCTAACCAAGAGCACGAAGCAAGTTAATGGCAAAAACTTCTGCACTAGCCAGTGTTTGGTTTTTTTTTTTCCCTGTTCTATATGGCACAATTTTCAACCTTTGCCAAAATCCTTTAAGGAAGCACTAACCCTTCATTTGCTTGTTAAAACATAAGTGCAGAGTTGGAATGTATTTTCCCTCATTCCTCTAAATATATTTGAGCCTAAATAATAAATTATACTTGATAGAGCATTGTGCGTGCCCCAGGTCATATTTCAAGAAAGTTCATTCAGTGTCTGGGACATATTTTACTAGAAACTCACTCCAGGATCCCTCTTCTTCACTCCTTGCACCTTTAAAGTATAATCTATGCATTATTCTATGAATTTGTCTACCTTGGAAAATAGCCTTGCTTCAGCTATACTAGAAGACAACTGGACCAAGTACTACAGCACCAGGACACAAGTCTATACCCAGCAAGTGATTTTTTTGGTGTGCACTTCACTTCTACTCCAATTATACCAGCATACCTCAAAAGGCTAAAAAGTAAACTTACCTAAATGCAAACACATCTTTGTGAAAAGGATTTTACTGCTTTATTTGGTCTCCATAGTTTTAAAGGTTGTAGTGGCACATTATGCCTTTACTCTAAGGTAACCACATACTTTCAGCAACATTTGTAAAATAGGAAAATTCACACCAATCACTAGTATTATTATACTGGTAAAGTACAGATAATCCTTCAAGAAACCTCAATGAGATTCATGAAGTCAAAATTTATTTCCACTTAAGTCTATAGCAAAGTTCCCACTGAATTCAGCATGCCAGTGATTAGACCTAACAGGGCACAGCTCCTGGGCAAGGCAGCAGCTCTTTTTTGGATGGGAGGTGGGGGAATCACACAGATGGTTAACTGCCCCCATCACTTTTGGGTGTGTGGGAGAAGACATACTTGGGGAAGCGACAGAATCTGTTTTGCAGACAGTGCACAGTATCTGTGATGCTTTGTAAAGGACATTCCCTGCAGTTTATCTTATGTACAGATTCAGAGTGCTCAGGCTAAGACAGGGCACCTGCCTTTCCACTCCCTCTGTGCTGCCAGGAGAGCAAAATACTTAGCAGAGACACTAGTTTGGTTCAGCAGAGCAGAAATGCTTGTGGTTGTGACGATCAAATTTTCTAAGTTCCTGAGTACAATACTGTTCCCAAAAAGAGACCACCTGTTATCTAAACATGAACTGTTGGTGGATTATTTCACTGAGCTGATCCATCTGAGTAACTCTTCAAAGGAAAGGAAAAAAGTGAGTTTTATTTGCAGTGATGGGATACCACAACCACCTCCCCCCTCCCCAAATAAAAAAAAAAAAAAAAAAGGAGGGACATTCTTCCAATCAAGTGTTACTCACATAGTTACACCAATGTTTTAAACACACACTGCTTCTAGCTGGTTTTGCCACAATCCCTGTGACTAACACAGCCAAATTCTGTTCAGCAGCCTCAGCGGAATTGCACAAGCTCTTATCAACTCTGATTTCAGACCAAAATGAATTTTTCATCCAGATCTTTTAGCTTGACCAGTAGCCCATTTCAATGTAACCTAGCAGGAAAACACTGCTTAGCACATGCTAAGTAACAGGTTTCTCTGAGATCTCAGACAGAACACCATCAAAGATACGAATTCTCCAGAGAAAATCTTGGCTCAAATACTTATTTTCTGAAAGGAAAGAAAGCCTCGACATTTCACATGTCTAAGAGGGAGTGTGTGTGGGGGGGAAAGAAGCAAATTAGAACAAGAATAATTCAATCCTATGGAAATGCAGTAACTATATAGTCTGTTGCATTATAAAATCATAGAATGGTTTGGGCTGGAAGGGACCTAAAAGATCATCTAGTTCCAGTCTCCAGGTGTCTTTGCCATGGGCAGGGATATTTTTCACTAGACCAGGTTTCTCAAAGCCCCATTCAATCAGGCCCTGAACACTTCCAGGGATGGGACAATCACAATGTGCAGTTACCATCACAGTAAAGAACTTCTTCCTAATATCTAATCTAAACCTACTTTCTTTCAGTTTGAACCCATTTCCTCTTGTCCTATCCCTACATGCCCTTGTAAAAAGTCCCTCTCCAGTTCTCCTATAGGCCCTCTGAGATATTGGAAAGCTGATGTAAATTCTTCCTGGAGCAGTCTCTTCTCTGGGCTGAACAATCCCAGCTCTCTCAGTCGATCCTGATAGGAGAGATGCCCCAGCCCTCTGATCAACTTCCTGGCCCTCCTCTGGAATCACTCCAGTACGTCCATGTCCTTCTTATGTTGGGGGCTCCAGAGCTGGATGCAGTACTCCAGGTGTGGTGTCACAAGAGCACAGCAGAGGGGGAGAAGTAAAGCATTCTGTTTAAACACTTACATTAAACAAGACCTGATTGTTTTAGGGCAGCTAAAAACATGAATGCTTCAGCAATAAACAGCTTCTACCAAAAAGTTGCCTAAATACGTGACTACTATATTTTCTTACTGATCTTGTACCAAATGTACATGAAAACGAAAATTACAACCCTTTCAGGTTAAGTGATTCATGTTACATTGGCTTATTCTCTTAAGAGTAGGTAGTACTCAGTAACCTTCCCATTTCAATTTTTTGAGGAAGGTTTTCTTTTTATTCTTTATAAAAATCTACTGTTTTAAACATTTGGGACCTGCAATAGCATTTTAACCTTTGCTTCGATTTTCTTCTGATTTCTATTTAGCTTTCTAATCTTATCTTTATATATTTAGCTATACAAGAGTTCAATAACTGCTGAACCTTTGAATACCCTACACATTGATACAAAAGAATATGGAAAAACAAGACAAAGACAGGATCATGAACTTAAGTTTGCTCCAGAGAGAGGCCGTAAAACCACTTCTTGAAGTGTGTAACTCCTCCTTGGGGGGTGGGGGGGGGGGCAGGCAAAATAGCAATATATGAGTAGTTTGTGTAACCGTGTCACCACACTCCACATTTCTGAGCACAATCCTTCTACTACCTGAGGTCTAACGCTGCATTCCTTAATGGTCACAGAAACTGCTACACAGTTCCCCTGCTGCAGAAAACCTGCTTGGAGCTGCAGAGTCGATATATGTTATCAAGCTCTTTGACTGCTCAGATGCTATTAATATTTTGGTAGGGTGGGGGTTAGAATTCTTTACCCATGTCAGCCCACAGACTTGCTATGGAATATTTACCAATTTTTTTTTTTTAATTTTTTTTTTCCCATCTAATACCTGAGTAACACACAAATCATCTAGTAACAACTTGGTTTCACTTTTCGGTTTCTGGTCACCAGTACTGCAAGATTCCTCCCTGGATGTTGTAAAGTACGCTCTCACGTGCTGAGAGTGCAAATTAAAGTCACAATCACATGCCATTTAGTCTAAAGGAAAGCTTGCAACAGGAATTTTAAAATAATCAGTTTTTTTAATATTAAGTACATATCCGTGTAAACAGACAGGTATCTGTTCATCTTAACATCCTTTACATCTATATCTTTTAGAAGCTGCAGAGGGGTCTAGCACCCACAAAGAAAGGTTAATATGGCCACAGTTTTACCTAGTGAGCTACTCTGCATTCCTTAATGGCGGAAGATACTGCCCAAGGCATCTGCTATTACAAACAGAAACTCTGGAAAATAGATAATGAAGTAATTTAAAAAAAAATATATTCAGGTTCACAGAAACAGACTCAGTTACAAGCAAACTCCTTCCGAACAAAGAAATCATATTCAAATTTCAGATGTTATTGTTGCTAAATGTATTTTAATAGAAATACCTAATTGCAATTTGCCTTTAAATTATTACAAACCAATGTTAAATTCTACTGTAATATTATATAACTCAATTTATATTAAATTAAAATAAATTGCAAATGTTTGATGTCAAAACTGTAAATAAAGCTCAAATACTCAACAGGTAAGTCTTCACTGAAGTACCAAGAACAAGTATTAGGTTTAGAACTAAGTTACCTGAAAGTAGTACCTTTCACTGCCCTTGCAGAGTCTTTGCTCCATAAAGTCACTTAGTGGTGTTTGCTGTAAAGCTGAGAAACTAAATGGGAATTGAAAAAGCAAGATCATTGGTTTTTCCTTCTCATCTGAGAAAACAAAGCAGAGAAGTTTGAGTTCTACTAGCTCTAAAAGCTTGCATTCTGTTAAGTAGAATGGGTTACCGTATTAGAGTTAATACTTCACTGATATTCTAAGTGTAAACTCTATTTTCATTTACTTGTGTGTACATGTGTGTTTGTGCATGAGTGTGGCTTTAATAAATAGGACATTTTTAAAGGTCACAATTAAAAAACAGCATCATTTGTCATGTCCTAAATAAAAACTTTAACAGTTGCAATCTAAATAAATGCATGTAAGTCATATAATCACTTAGAAAGTGTGCAGGCATACAGTGCATCCTCTGAACTAACAAAAAAGTTGTGCCAAATTTAGTGTAAAGGCTATATTTAGCAACATATTTTAACGGCTGTCTACCAATAGAGATTGCTTCTGAAAAAACAAACAAAAATACCAGAGCAAAATGAGATTACAAGCACCAATTTAAACCAAGTGTTTATTGACTAAAATCATGATTTAAATCAGTTCAATAGGTATAACTGGAATGTCAAGGCAGCAGACACACAAAGTGAACGTACAGAAGGGCTCATAAGGGCCAGGAACACGAGGCATAAAACCCTCCCTCCTTCCAGTGTGCCTGCCCCCACGCTATCCTTCAGCCCTGCTCAATCTCTGCAAAGCCTGTTAGTGCTCCACAAAACACCATCCCCCACTCACAAAGATTTTTTTTTCCCCTCTAGGATCCTCGAATAAGAGAACACATACTGTCCTTACTGGAGGACCTGAACTGTGCCCTTCTCTCCTGTAACCCACTGCGTGGGGATGTTTGTGATGACAGACTCACCTCCCGTTTTGATTTTGCTCTTTCTGTGAAGAATAACAGTAAACTTCAAATGCAGTCTTGTGGGTCCATCCAGGACAGCACACAGAAACTAGATCACTTGTGGCAGAGAAACAGCGGGACAATTCTTAGACAAAACACAGTATTTGGTCAGTTTTCTCAGGTGCTTCCCTCCTCATACCCCAGCATCCTCTCACTCACTTTGGCCCCGTCATCACACAGCGCAGCAAAACAGAAAGCTCGACAGGGACATCCTCGAGAGTCCACTTCACTATATAAATAAATAATCTGCTTCCTCTAGACGTGTCTCTCAGGAGGGCAGGATCTTCCTCCGCTGATTAAAAACCAGGAAGACTTTGCAGCCACACAGGCCCAAAGCTTTGTTTGGAGCTCCCACCTGAACAATAGGCCAACCCCGACTAAGGGTGAACTAAGCGGACATTTCAAAACCTGCAACTGAGTATCCAGATCCATTCAACAGCTTCCTCCAAAGGAAACGGAGGGACCAAAGTGTGGTGAGGGCCCTCACAGTGCAAGATTTTGCCTAGGTCACGTTTACCCACAGACTTTATGCTGCTTTGGTACACAGAGCTGAGGAGAGGCAGATGAGCACAAGCAAGCACACACAAAAGATGCAAGGAAAATACTGATTTATTACCAAGGGAAACACTTAAAAGATTATTTTACACACACACACACACACACACAGAGGCAATTCTCTCTCATATTGATGGGAATATCTTTCTCATAGCAATGGGAAATGGACACATTCAACCATTACACTTATCTATGTGTAATTTACTTCCCTTATTTAAGATTTTCTATACTAAGAAATAAAGTTAAAAACTTCCTTCCCTTGCTGTACTTCTGACACTTGCGCTTTTTATTTAGTCCAACAGTTTTAAAAGAATGGCACTGGAGCTTCTGCTTACTCTTTCAACACTGGAACACAATGTTAATCAATACAACAGAGGAAGTAAATTGTGAATAATTGCTTGCATTAATACATTTGCTACGAGTTTTGCCATTCTTCATTTTACAGACACCAAATTTCCCCCTATAAACACCTCTGTTTCTCCAAAAGCAGCTGGAAATTAATTATGCTATTTTTATTTTCTTATTAATTCATATGCTATAGTTCTGTAATCAGTGCTGGATCATGCTGCAATTTTGTGTACTTGTTTCAAAATACATTATGAGCACTTGATGACTGATGTTTAACACAATGTACGAAAGAGAATCTCAAACAAATTAGAGGGAAGAAATACAAATAAAGACACTTTACCTAAATATGAAAAAGAATCACTCACATACTCAAACAAAATGTAAACCCTGGAACTCACAACTTTGTGGCACAGAGCACTCACTGATTAGAACTGAGCCAGGCAAGAATTTTACACTATTCAAGATGATATTTGGATATAAAGAAGCCTTTTGCAAAGAGGAAGAACATCTAAAGCCAGATGTATCAATGAAGTGGAGGTAAAAATGTTACTTCTTTCAAAATCTATCACCTCTGACCACTGATTTGCAGTACATCAGAATGCTTTCTTTCCCTAACCAGATAACCAACTTGGGAAGCAAATACACTCAAACAAAATGGCTTATCATCTACCAAATGGCATTCTCACACTTCATGCTCTTCCACCCTCTTCACAATTATGTGAACTCTGCATGTTTCAGCAATGTCTCTCTCTGTATTCCCAGCTCTTCCTATGTTGCTCATCATCAGGTCAGGGACAGCCTATAAGCTTGTGCGTTGATCACAGAGTACAACAGGTGCCTGACCCTGGTAGGACTGTCTGAACATAAATAATTAAGAATAATGTGAAATCTGCAGCTTTCCTGAGGAATTACAGGCCACCAGGCAGCAGACCTGCAAAGGGGTGCACATTGCTGATGCAGCTCTGGTTCTGGCTTTTTGTTCAGGAATCCAGTTGCACAATTGTAACTGCAGGATTGAGCTCTTTAGATGTTAGGACAAGACAAACTGATGTTCCTGTACTTCACCCCATACAGTTTGGGAAAAAAAAATTAAGCATGATGTTGCTAACTATAGTTAAATGTAGGCATGATGTGGCTCAAAGACCACTTGCAGAAAGCAAACCAAAACATGGTCAACCACAAAACTGCCTTTTTCATCAACCTGACAAAAAAGAGCAACTTCCTTCCAACTTCTACAGACAAATTTTAATGCAGAACATCCCAGCATTTTAGCTCCACTGACTTTCACAGAGTTACTTCACACTGAAGAGGACAAAATGAAGTAAGAATTCAAGTTCTCCCTCACTCCTTCCATTTTCACTCCATGTTTTCCTTATCCAGCTTCATCTCCAAATTTGTTGTGATGTCTCTCTCTTAAATACTGCTTTGACAACCACAGAAAAATGCATTCTCTCACATACAGAAACAAAAAAACTAGGATTATTTGCTTCATAAAAGAACACACAGGCTGCAGAGGGAAGACATACTATTCTACTACAAGGGATATAATCCTAACTGTTATCATGTGACATGCTTTCCCCACTGCCATTGCTGGATAACTCTTGATTGTCTAGGACAGGGATACAAATGAAAAACAAACTCAAAACAAAAAGAGACAACTTCTAACATGGCATAAGCTTAAAAGTCCTTTTGTAGCCTGCAGAAAGAGCATACTGGGGAAAGAACTGAAAGGTACTGGTTGGAAGCCATCAACCCAACAGCAGTAAAGTACTGCCCAACACTCAGGAGGACAGTGTAGTCACCAATCCTCGACCCAGCTCATCAGAGGCCCAGGACCAGGCTTAACCCTTCCGTGAATCCTGCAATGGGCCAGCTCAGTCCCCATTAACAGTACTAAGGGAAAGGTCTTTAATGTGTGCACCCAACCCTGCCGTGGGGAACTCTGGGTTTCAGAAGCGCAGGATAAAGCCCCTCCTGAGAGCATGGATCGCAGAAACCTTCCTGTCGCTACAGCTGCATAAGAGGAGAGGGACCCCACAGCCAGGAATGAAGTTCATGTGGTTTCACAGCATCTCAAAGCAGACTCCTCAACAATTTGCTACATGCATATTGCCTTTCAGAAAGAAAAAATAATAAATAAATAAATAATAAAAAACCCCAGGCAGAACACACCAAACAGGCAGAGGGAAGACACCTTCCCGCTTCCCCTCAGAAAGGGGAGGCATAGGCAGGACTTGATAAGCTTCTTGTCAAGAGAGCTTCCACTTGCATTAAGTTCCATAGATCCCATGTTGTGCAAGTCCACTGAATTATTTTTATCTTTGCTGAATGAGACTCTGCAACATTAAGGGTCAATAAAATGCTGCTTCTTATTTTCAGTATTCGCTACATTTTATAAAACCTCTTACATAGAAACATCCACATGGTAGATTTCTGACAACAAAAATTCCATGCTTCCTAAGCAACTGATTTTCTTAGTGTAGTCTCATAAAATCCTGTTAACTTTCCTTCCCCTTGCTAAAAATTGAAATTTTGTTGTACTAGCTTTCTTTGTGCTCAGATATGCCTGAAGCTAGCTTATTTTCACATGCTGAATTGTCCATGCTCATAAAGACTTGCTATTACATTATGCATTTGTGTGCTATAAAGGAAAAGGCATGAACACTGGAAAGCACCAAAACCATGCTTTTCCTCTTTGTCAATTCATCTTTTATGCAACCAAATTTATAAATATTAAAAATAAAATGCTGCTATCATCATGAGAATACTACGATTCGATCTACACTCAGACATTAAGTATTCTTTACTCCTCAAATACAGCTCCAATTTTTACATCAAATTTTTATTTTCAGTAACAAAACACCAGTGAACAGCAAATCTGAAAATCTTGCACGTTTACTGGGTCTAGAAATAAAAGTTCAATAAGTAAGTTACCCTACTTGTCACAATACTGCCAGAGTGCCAAAGTAGCTGCTTCTGTCAATTCTATGTTTCATAAGAAAATTAGTTGTGATTTTGCACTAAATTATGAATACAAAAAATAATTTAATTGTGAAGAACAATTTCGCATGAATCATATTTTAAAAACTTTGCAATGAAAAAACATTCTCTTCCTTTTATCAACTTCACGAAGTAAGTTAGTATTAAATAAACGTAAGGGTAATAAATAGTGCAATAAACACAGCAGCTTAAATACCATGTTTACTGGTAAAAACTCTTAAGTAAGCTCTCCTCCTACTTTAGACTCTCCTGTCAATAAATATAACTAAGTTACAAGTCAGTAACTTCATACTATTCTGAAGGTAGGATTTTTTTTTTTAAAAGCAGCTTTATGAATCAAAGTTGAGTATTAGCAAAAGATGCCCAATTGGCACAGAATTCAATGAGACTATTCACATCTCAAGACAAGCATTTACCAGGAAAGCTTCAGAGCAGCAGCATACACCAAGGGGAAGGACACAAAACTGGAAAGTCAGATGTGGATTTTATTCCATTCCCTGCTAATGCTAACCTGCTAAGTGACTGCAGGCAAGCCTACGCTCTTTCACAGCTTTGTATCTCAGATGCCTAAAACAGGGATAAAAATGATTGTTCCTGGTTTCGAGGTGTGTGATTACAGCACGGCTTATGTACTTCACCAGACAAGACAGAAAGCACATGAATAAGACAATGTCTAGAACTGCCAATTATTAATAATATCATTAGTATTGAGAGAATAGCATGTGCTTTTTTTCTCTTCCAAGCAATGCAATCTAACAACAGCCCACCAAGCCATTCTTAAAGTTGGAGTAATCCTAATGCTGGTTCAGGTTTTATCCCTTCTGAAACTATCAAGAAGGGTGACAGCAGAAGGAGTCTTTTGCAAAATTCACGTGTCCACTAATACACCCTCACCCCATTGCTCTCAGAAACACTGTATCATCACTGATCTTGAAAAAATAAAAACAAAATAATAAAAAGGAAGTAAGCCCTAATAATCTTTTGACATGAAACAGGATGAAAAAGCTTCTGGTAATGACACCCCAGGAAAGGGGTAGAAGGAAAAGAAAGAAACTTAATAGTACAGAAGTTAGAAGGTTGACTTTTTCCTATTTCTTCTCAAGAATATTTTGAAATACATACATGATTTCAGTCCAGTTTTACAGACTCCTAAGAAAACATAAATTAAGTTTACAATAAGGTAAAACAGCAACTATACTGCTTTAAAACAAACTTAATTCACTCAAGAAAACTGTCCTAATATATAGGCACCATATGATTTAACAATACAGGGAAGTACTGTTAGTCTCCATTTGCAGGTGGCAAAGGGACATCTGGCCGTGCTTCTAAGAGCAAAGACCCTGGAAGCCACCAGCAGGCCACAGCAGTGCTGGTGACTCCACCAGCAGCTGTAGCAGGCCACCCCCATGACAGGGCACAGAAAGTCCAACTTGGGTCCAAAATCTGGAGAGTGGCCTCTGGTTTTGACTACATCACTTGCCAGAGTTCAGAAACAGCCTGTGACACACTCAAAATTAAAACCAAAATTTTGGTTCAGTTCCAATTTCAATTTATAGTACCTTCCTCTACCAAGGAACAGCCTTCAGATAAAGAGGGAAGCCTGAATGCTACACGAGCCATGTACTGTTGAAAGAGAGTCAGTGTCTCACCTCCCAGGTGTCCAAATTTCACTGCAGGTGCACTTACAAACTTCACACTACAGCAGAGCCTTGCACACCACAGGTCTCATCTACCTTACTGGCACCTTTCCCACCAACACACGTGGTGGAAGAGTAACTCTCCCCAGCTCACTTGGTCAAAATTTCCTCTCCTCATACCACTCTCCTCTCATGCCTACACCAGAAGACTACCCTGCCTCATGCTATGTTGATTGAGCTGCAGAGACACTGTGCATCCTCAGCCTGCAGACCACGAGTGGCAGCAACCTGGAAAAACTTTAAGCTCTGAATGCGAGCAATTGTATCAGTGAATTTAACAAGAGTTGTCATCTGCTTAAAGATATTCACATGCTTACAGGATCACAAGCTACAGAACCACTAATTTACGAACAAAGTGTATTAAGATCATTCCGGATGAACAGGAAAAACGTTAGCTAGAAAATAATTGCACAATTACCTCTGATATTTTATGTAGAAAACTGACATTTAATATCTTTAATTATTCACACAACAGCTATGAAAGAGAAAGGTTTTTTTCCTTGAACGGGAAAATAAACATGGTCAAATTCCTCTCCATCCTCAGCATCACTCCTACACTCCTTTCCTAAATAAACCTCCTGCTGAAGCCAATGGAAGCTCTGCAGGCAATAAGCTTACGGCAAGCAGTGCCCAAAAACTCCAAAGCATCGAGGGCAAGCTTCTTAAATATTCTGAGTTTACCTCAACATGAAAACCAGTCACGTTTCTGATAAATTATGTGTCTGCTTGACAAGGTTCATCAGCTTGTTGTGCCAAGAGGGACAGTAGTATGCAATGAACTTTTGAGACCATGGACCAATTTCTGAAGCATTCACAAGGCCCCTTTCTAAGCAGCTTTGCCTTCCAGCTTGTTACACACCACCACTGCCACTGGCACTTGTTAAACAAGACCAGAACTCAAGTGTCTCTCCTGTACGTCAAGACCGAATTACTAAAACCCATTCATGAACAGTTACTTTAGTGAGAACTGTATAATAAAAGAAATCTTCCCTTTTACCAAAATAAAGGTTCCCTAAAGTAAATGGAGGTTTCTAGTAATGGACAAATCTAATGAAATCTCTGTTCTCACCTTCACTAGGCACATTATTTTTATTGCCTTTTTTTAAGCTATGAGGAAATGTATTTCTTTTCGTCCTCTAAAGTTTCTATTATGTCTTTTTCGTCAAAAAGATATCCTATCCTTCTTTTCTTTTTTCAAGCCAGTTCAACATCAGGCAAGAACTACATTCAGCATTATGCACAAATTCAAGGTCCACTCCTCTCACAGCGTGGGAAGACTACAATCACCACTTCACTTCCAGGATCAATATTCCATGCATCCAAAAGGCTTCATCACATAAAACTAAAACCAGATAATGACTGAAGAAGCTACCTGAAGCAAGGTCCCTGAGCTACTCTCATTCAGTACCCTTTACTATTACTCAAAAAAAAAAGTCCTTAGCACTCACAGCACTCTAATCGGACTCTTACCTGAAAACACAGAAAACTAAGTTCAGAAATCAGTACATTTGTATTCAGCCCTGAACAACATTTTGAAGCCTATCTGCCAGTTTTTGAATTTCCAAATGCATTTTTACTTGGAAAAAATTGTTGCACCAATTACTCTACACAGAACACAATCCTTGTCAGTAATGCTATAAAACCAAAAGCAATATTCTCCTATGCAACTAGTCTGTCAAAGAATTTCAGTAACTGAATTTGGTGTTTATAGTCTTAAACCTACACATACCAACCTCGCTGCACACAAAATCCGTATGCCTGAAATTTGGGTGTAAATCTGCAGGAACTGGAGAAGAGCAGAATCCTCCCTTCAAACCAACTTCCCACAGTGGTTATCCCAGCCTTAGGACTAGCTTTGTGGTCATAATATCAGACCAGAACAGCTGCTCCCAACAGCCCCCTTCGAGTCAGCATGTTTGGGACCAGCACTTATCCTATGTCTGCTATACATTGCCTGGAAAAGGTCAAGAGTATGTTAATAATCATTTGCATTTATGAGCACTAAGCTTACCCCAAATACATGTCTTGTCTTGTTTTTAACTACGTACACAATAGTACCAAAAAGAAATGCTACCTCCCACTTCCCCATTTTGGACCAAATGCAGTTCAGTGCCACCACGGGCGATGAGAAATGCTCCAAATGCCACTCATTTTATGTCCTCTATGAATGTGACCCCAAAAATTTAGAACCTCTTCTTTCAACTTCTACTTCAGCTTAAAAGGTGTCAAACCCTTCAAACCGTGTCAAAACTTTCCCCAGCATACAGATAAAAAAAAAGTTGTGTACATGAAAGCTTAGGAATTTAGTCACTAAGATTCATCTTTCAAATTGATTGGTACCTGCATTAATCAATGCCAAAAGAAAAAACACTAACAGAGAAAGAGCATGGAAGGAATTCTAATTAGCTTTCAGTTTATGTGTTAAAACTGAACCGACTCCTGTTGCAGTAGCACTACAGTTCTGCTAAACTTCTCACTGATTCTTGACCTCCAGAGTTTTCTAATTACCTATTCTGTTTATATTTTCGTACTTTTCTACCACTGAATTTTAAAAGGACTTTACATGCTCATGAAATTTTCGACCTGTGTGTTGCACTTTGCATATTCTAATGCTACTCTGGCTTCAAACTTTTGCCCTAAGTCAATCAGCTATCTTTACAAAACAAAGTTTAAGGAAAAAAAAAACCAAGAAAAAAAAACAAGTGAAGAGAGCTCTGAATATGCACAGCCTTTTAATTCCCATGTTACTTAAATGCACCCCTACATACAAACTTTGTAATCTAGCAGTTGCTATGAGCACCCAGTGAAGATGTGTTTTCCGAGGCGCTAAAACCCAAAAAAAACATCTTCCACACAAACAGTGGCAGCATGAGGACCTCTATCTTGTTAACAACAACAGAGTTCTTTTTCCATGTGTACAGTTTACATACTTACCCAGGAAAGCAAATGGAAATGACAGACAGACGAAGATGAAGCTGTCCCAAAGCCTTTGTCATGTGATAGTGACCTATAAAGTATCAAATAAAGGCACATCATCAGCACACCATGATTTTACAATATTGTAACTCGCCACAACGCCAACAAGAGGAGAGATCCCAAAACTTGAAACTTGCTCCCTCCTCACCCCCACCCCAGCTAAGTTGTCATTAAAACAAGATGACAGTCGCAGGGATCGGTAAGGAGCAAGGAGAAGATGCATCGTGTCTTTAACGGGCATTCGGAGTGGGCAAATGGAGCAAATCATCTGAGTGTGCATCAGCAGGGTGGGTTATTTTTCCTCTGTCTCTCGCACACACGGATGCATGTTTATGCGCGCACACAGACACATATACGTACACACAAGGATGCATCACGTAATTATTTACATGCACACACAGAGATACTCGCACGTATTATCAAAATAAAAGGCAGAAAGTTGACCACCATCTGCAAGGAGGCATACATAACAATAACCCCCGGGAACTTCACAAGTCAGCGAGCAATCCCCGCGCGTGGATAAGCCAAACAACGCAAAAATTAACAACAAGAATAAGCCGCCAGACCGCAGGTACGAGATCCACCCGCGGAGACAGACAGACAGACAGACAGACGAGAGGGACGAACGGCAGGCTGCGAGGCTGGAGCACAGTTTCAGGTAATGCCCGTTCCCCCCCGGCAGAGCCCAGCGGAGCCGCCCGGGGAGCCGCGGCCGCCCGGCCGCCCCTCGGCCACCGCAGCCGGCGGGGAGAGACCCCCGGCCAACGCGGGGGGAGCGGCGCTCGCAGCCACCGCCCGCCCGCCGCCCACCCCGCCCGTGCAAAGTGTAGGGCCACCGGAATTCGGGCTCCGGGGTGGGGTGGAAAGAAAAGGTATTAAATATGGAGAAAGACCGCCGTGACCCAGGGTTTTCCCGTCTCCCCCCCCCCGCGCCCCCCGCCCCCCGTCACCATCAAGTTTGCATCCTAGTTACAAAATGTCGATCTTGAAGGCTGACAAGACACCGGGAGAGGGGGAGAGAGCGAGAGAGAGAGAGTGAGTGAGAGAGAGAGAGAGAGAGAGAGAAGAGAGAGTCCATCTTGCTTTGAGGGGGGAGGAGAGGAGCAATAATGCAGCGCATAAATCTCACCCTCCCGGGGGAAAAGTCTCCACAACACCTTTGGGGGCGGGCGGGTGCGCAGGGAAGGGGCGGCGGCGCGGGGAGGGGGCGCGGGGGGCTCCCCGGCCCTCCCAGCTGCCCTCCCCGGCGGGCTCCGGCGAGGCAGGCTGGCAGCAAACACCTCCCTGCTGCTCCCCTCCTCCTCCCCGCGGGCCCGGGCGATGATCCCGCTGCTGCCGCCGCCGCTGCCACCGGGGAGGAGGTGCCGCCGCCGGGAGAGCCACATGGAGACCAGCACCCCGTCCCTGCCCCGGCGGCCGAGCCGGGCCCCTCCGCCGCCCCGCCGGGCTGCGGGACTTGGACGTGTCACCAGCAGGACGGGCAATGGTTTCGGCGCCCCAGGCCCGAGTGACCACCGCCGGCCTGGCGGCGCCCCGGCCTCCCCGCACACACTCACCTCCGCAGAAAACTTTTAACCGCGGGCCTCCCCCGGAAAAAGTGGCGAATCCGCCCCGCACACGGTTAAAGCCCCGCGGCCCCCCGGCTCGGCTGGCGGCGAGCGGGGGAGACCCGGGCACGGTCCTTCCCCGCCCCGGCGGGGAGGGAGGGAGGAGGCAGCAGGCAGGGAGGGAGGGGGCGGGCAGCCGCCTGCCGGTGCCTCTCGCCCAGCCGCCGTGCATGTCGCCTCGGCGGCTCTCGCATCGCTTCGTTTTACCTTCCTCATTCAGCGGCGGCAGTGGGCTGCCACCGATATTCCTAACGCAAACCTGCTGCCGTGCGGCGCCCGGGATTAACGCGACTGCCTCCTTTCCCCTGCCTCCAACCCTTCCTTCCCCGTCCTCCTCCTCCTCCTCCTCGCAAACCCACACTGGATCGGCTCTCCTCACAGCCATGCAAGTTTCATACATTGCAAATAAACCCGAGAGGAGGAAGAGCGAAGCGGCTGGCGGGGAGCGGGGGGGGGGGAGGAGGAGGAGGAGGAGGAGGAGGGCTGCTTTCTGTAATTTACCAGCGACCCGATCTCGCAGCAGCAAATAACAGCCGAGCACCCATCCGGCTCCCGGCGGCCGGCAGAGCCCCCACCGAGGCGGCTGCCCCCTCCCCAGGGCGCCCCTCGCCAAGTTTTCTGTCATCGCGACCACCCAATGTCACAACTTACCTTCAGAAATAGGACTTCGCGCGGCCGAGGCCTGCCGCCGCCTCCCCCCGGCCCCCGCCCGCCTCCCTCCCTCCCTTTCTCCCTCTCCACCTTAAACTTATTGACACAACATAATCCCGCATCCACGCGAAACTCCGGCAGCGCCGTCCGCCCGCCCCCCCGCTGCCCACCGGGGCCGCCGCCGCCCCGGGTGCATCGCCGATGACTACCGGAAAACGCACAGCCCAACTCTCCGGCCGAGCCCGGCGGCCGCTGTTGTTGTCGGGGTCGGCGCCGGGGTTCTTCCTCCCGCTCCCTGTGCGGCCGCACAGGAATCAGCTTCTTCCCCCTCTCCGGTTTTATATCCCCCACCACCCTTTCTGCCGGCGGCGGCGCGGAGCCCCCCCAGGCCGGCGGCAGCCGATACCGATCCGCGCACTCTCCCCCGCGCCTCGCCGCCCCGCGGGATGAAGTTTCGTTTCTGCCTGCCGCGATTTCCCTGTCAAGTCCTCCCGGAGGCACGCACCGAGCGGTGGCCGGTGGCCATCCCTCCTCCTCCTCGCCCTCCTTCCCCTTCCTCCCTCTGCCGCTGCTCTTGCCTCTCTCTGTGGCGGCGAGAGGTGCCTGGTTTCAAACGCAGCCTGGCACTGGCTGGCCTACCCCCGCCGCCTCTCGGGCTCGGCTCGCTGGTGTGTTAAATGCCCTGCGCTGTACCGCGATCCACTTCGCCCCCTCCCCGTCAAACACCTCCAGTCACCCCTGCCCTCCCGGCCGGGCGGAGGGCTGGCGGCACCAACCCACCCGTCCTCCGCTGCCCAAACTTTCCAAACGAAGGCAGGGCTGGAGAGAGGGAGGAAAAGTGACTGGGAGCCGCGGCAGCAGCCGCGCCGGGCAGGGGAAGCTCCGCGCCGCCCTCCCGGCCGCCGGCGCCGCATATGGGGCGCGGGGGGCTGCCCCGCCGCTGGGGCGCGGATGGCAAAGTGTGGGGCGAGGGCACCCCATCTCTCTCTCTCTCTCTCCCCCTCTCTCTCTCTATCCCTCCCTCCCTGTCTGCTGCTGCCCGTCTCCGCCCGCCCGGTGCGGGGCGGCGGGCGGGCGCACTCACTCACCTCGGCGGGGCGCGCACCGCGCCGCTGGGCCGGACGCGGCTCGCAGCGCAGCCCCTCCGCCCCGGCGCCCGCGGAACGCGGCTCCACACAGAGCCATGCAACCCGGGCAGCGCCACAACACTCCCCGCGATATAAGCCGGCCCGCCATTGGCCGGCGCGCTGAGCGACGGGCCCGCCGGCCACTCAGCGCTGCCGTTACACCCGCGGCCCGCGAGGGAGCCGCCGGCGCACACACTCCTCGCACACACTCACACAAAGATCGCCGCGCTGCCCCTCGCGGGGTTCCCGGAGCCCCCGGCGGCGGTGCCGAAGCGGGGCAGGGAGCGGGGGCCGCCCGGGGCAGCGCGGAGCCGATGCGGACACAGCGAGGGCAGCCACTGTCCATTGGCCGCCCGGGCAGTGCTGCGAGAGTAAACTACGCCTGCCCTGGGCAGCGCCGGCGGGTAGCGGGGTGCAGGCTCGGCCCGGCCCGGCGCACCCCAAGCAGTTCCCCCGGTAACTTACTCGCCCGAGTTGGGCGGGTTTCATTCAGAGGCCAAAGCACGGCGAGCCAGAAGTTGCGGGAGGCGGCAGCGCATCCGCGCAGCCCCTGCTCGGGCAGTAAACACGGGGAGCCACCCCCGCGGCCCGGGGGCGGACGGGCCGAGCCGGCGGTGCCCCCTGACCCGGCCACGGGGTTTGAGGCAGCGGCGCCGCGCGGGGATGCGGCGGAGCTCCGGGCGGTGCCCACTGCCGGAGGAATCCTCGCCCAGGCGTGGCAGACAGGCCCTCACCGGGCCAGCATCGGCAGCACGGCCGGCTTCACACCGGCTTCCCGTAGAGACAGCTCGGCCGGCAGAACTAGCCGAGTATAGCGCTGGGGTCTGCGCCACGCTCCGCATCCTGCCCGGCCCCCTGCCCTGCACCTCGCGGACGGTACCAGGCACATGGATGTGAAATTCATCCGAGAATTTCTGTGACTTACGGGCTGGTACGCACAAAGCGACAGTGTGAGGCCAGCAGCTTTTGGGTGGCTGCATGGCGATTGTGCTGACGGGTGTTGGAAAAGCCCTGTGGAAATGTAGTCTAACTTTTTTTGAGAAGCTCCTTTCTACTGCAGAAATCAAACGCAACATGAAAGCGTACTGTGTACACTGACCCTGTGTATTAATGTTCGCGAGGGTTTGAATATATGCAACATAAGACCTTTATGGCTTGTAAGGAGAAGACACATGGCATTTATTCTTATGGTTAAGAAGCACTAATTTTTGTGTGTGGCACTGTCTCCAGGCAGGATGCTGACAACTGGCATATTAAAAAAGGGTCAGAAATAATAATAGTTATAACAACAATGGAAACTGAAGTGTACTTGTTTTTTTTCCAATAAAAGAGCAATGTTTGTGCTTCACAATGACTTTACATATCCAGCGCTCCAAGGATGTTGCAACGTTTGTTCCATGTGTGTTCTCAGTCCTGAGCTTTATTCCATTGTGATACAGTTGATTTCAGCATCTTCCCATGGTGTTTCTGCTCTTCTTTCATTCCTCCCACCTTTTCCAGTATGGCAGAATTATGTTGAATAACTGTGAAATAATATTTCTTATGTCTGAATAATATAGTGGGGTAAAGTACAAGCTGATATTAGAAAACTAAATTGCATCTGTATTTCTAAGAAAGCATTTCAAATTAGCTTGCACATTTTTTCTTAAGATGTGAGAAAAGTATTGTAAATGCCCCTCCCTCTTGCTTGTTGTAAACAGGCATGGGTTTGTCCGTGCCTAAATAATATAAAAATAACAGGATAGACACATTCTTATAATTAATGCATTCTACTTCATTATTTCATTTTCAGTGCTAAGAAGGCAGACCCAACCGTCTATCTACTGGAAGTCAGGTGCATGTCAGGTGTCACAGTTTGGGACACTGGCAAGTGAAGGCACAAAAATTTCACTAGTCACATATGAAAAGGTTGGCCTGATTCTTAGACAGAGCTTCCTCCTACCATTTGTAGATTGTGAAGAGCTTTGCAGTAGTGGGTAAGCAACATCCTTTCAGTATGCATAAGTAGTTGCTGGTAAAAATAAGAGGCCTAATCCAGACAGTTAAAATTTACATGGTATAGTTTCTTACATGTCAGTGTTAGTGCCTTGTTTCTTGGATTCTTTTACCCATGTTAATAATAGCACACCATGGAGCCTCTTATACCTCTTCATTGCTAAAATCCTGCCAAAGCAGGTAATTACTGAGCAATATAAGTGATGTAGAAACTTCATAGTGTACATGAACTTCATTTTAAAAGATGCTTAATTTTGTTGTTAACAGAACTCTCTCTTACACTTGATGCCTTTACTGGCCATTTCAGAAAAGAGGCCAGGATAAGGACACCTTGCATGTAAAGTAGTTTTTTACAGCTGTACAAAATGGATACACAGTGCTTCTAAACAGAACAATTGTGTTTTGTGTCTGCTTTGTACAGTTACAAATGGCTCATGAGTTAGTTGCAAGGCAGGTCACCTATTAGGCCTGTAGAAGCAGAAGTATTTTGTCACCCTTTAAAAGAGATGAGTAAGCTGAGGTATGCTGCTATGGTCAGAAAATAAAATGTTTGCATTTCCACTGCCTTTGATTTATTTTGTCTATAGTGAAAGAGAGAACTGTATTTTCTTGGGCTATCAATTCAAGGCCTTCTGCAAACATTGAGGTCATGAAGGGGAGAGGTTAGCAAATATTTCTGGGTTTCAATTTTTCTATATATGATTTTAAGCAAATTAATCTCTTTGCATGACCACTTGGAGATACTTCTGACTTTAGTCAGTCACTGTTATCAAGAGTTATAAGGTGTTAGTAAGTGTCTGTGAGGAATTTTTCAAGAGACAGAAAGTGCTGCAATTTTTAAAATTGCTGATTATTTGTTATTTTAAAACTTCACACAAGTTGCATTTCTAGATTTTTCTGCGAAGTCTTTTGTCATCAGATGGCACTTTCTATCACTCTTGTGTAATTGGTATTAGTTTTTAAAAGAGAGGTGCCCCAGCCCTACCTTGTGGCACGTTCCCACGTGCTCCTGTTACAGCCAGCACTCTGCTGGAGTCAGTGCACCTCAGCACAGATAAAGTGGTTTGCTTGGATGCGCCCACAGTGGGATTTGGGGCTTCAAAGTTGCACATCAGTGGCATTTGTCTGAGTTCATCTGGGTTTGCCTGTTTTGTGCTCAACTGACAGCAAAGTATCTCCCTCCCAACCCCATGTCCCCTCCTAATTAATCCGTGGCACAACATGAAAGACCTAAGCAGCCATGTGTCTGTGCTCTGTCAAGAGGGAAAAAAAATACTTCATTTCGCTTTGTTGTTATGTAATAATAACAGGAAAAATAGTATCATCAATATATATAATAGTAATTGGGGTTTGTTCTATTCCCTTCCTTTGAGGCCTTCTGTGGAGCCCGTACTGTTGGGGAGGGGGCCAAGTTTGATCCTTGATTACCGTTTTCTCAGCTCCTCCTGCCCAGGGTGGAAGCTACCTGCTGACTGTGGAACCAAGTTGCCCACTGGTAGCTCTTCCGGGCTGAGGTACACGTGTGCTTCCATGGCCATTGTAAATTATTTGGATAATAAAAGGGAAGCTTGGACTAGCCAGCTGCAGCCTGAGCCTGCAGGCCCTGGATCCCTTTGAGCTGCTACCATGGCTGACTACAAGTGACGGTTGTCATGTGAGCAGGGAAAGAAGGCCATAAGGCAACTCTGGGAGCATATGCTTTATCTGCGTTAAGCTTTGCACACAGCCTGGGGAGAAGCATGGGGAAGAAAGGGTGAGGCAGATGCAGCCTTATGGAGCATGTCCCACCTCTGTTGCTTTTTTCCTGTGGCTTGTGCCCACCCACAGTCCAAGGAATAGCGTGGCATCCTCCAGGTTAAAAAACACTGGAGCAGGACAATGCATTAGTGGGCCTATTTTCCTCCCCAATGCACTTGTATAACATGGTAACATTAATAGCAATTTATGTGCAAGCACTGAAGGGAGGAGGCATTTTAGCTGAACTAAAGCTGCAGAATATCCTCTGCAGAATAGGAGCAGAGCCACAGGATCAGTGCAGGACAGCCATTCTTCAAGAAACACACTTCTAGGAAGTTATTATTCCCACCTCAGCCCCACTTTCAGTTTCTTGAGAACTCAACAGAAGTATGTAGAAGTCAAAGAAAGGGCCAACTTGTTCTGTTGGTTTCTCTGTAGGAGGGCACAGTTAAACTCTGACTGTATTTCTTTGTTCTTATTCCTTACTCCTTTTCTTTCACAACATTAGAATAATCAGGGTATTTTCTTCATAATTTTGAGATGCTGCTTCTGAGTGTTCTCTTTCTATACCTGTGCATCAAATTCCCACTGTCTCCTATCAACTGTTTTTCTTTTTTTTTTATGCCTCTTTTTTTTTTTTTTTGAATGCCTCTTTTTACTAGTTAGTAAAAAACCACTGCAACCCTCTTAACAGAACCAGACAATAAGAATATTAGATCCTACAAACAACCTCTGGCCTAAGCTGCTAGCAGTTTCATTTGACAAGTTAGACAAGAGAGTAGGAAAGGTAACAGACAGGTAAAATGACTGCCAGGAGTCTCATAGTATGGAGGCAGGAAAGTAAAAAATCAAATCTGACCTTCTAACTTGCAATGCATTGCTCCATACATTTCTTTCTCCATTGCTCTGAGATTTCTCTTTCATAGTGCCTCCTTTTTTCAGAGAAATATTACTACACCTTGAGGAGCTATTTACCATTTTTTCCTGTTTCAGAAGAATTGAGTAATAGGTTAGCCAGAACATCCACATCCATCTGAGTCTATCATCTCTGCAAAAAACTACTGCTGATTCTGCAAGACATTTATGTATATGTTAAACTAATATATATTATCTAGACTAATGAAGCAATTGCCTGCTAATCTCTAAACTCAGTAGATTTTCCTTGTGTTTATACAACTATACTGCATTACAGAAAATATGTAAATCAGGTCAGACCTGCTCACATGAGGTTATGTAGCCCTTTGAGTTAGTCTAGCTCAAGCAAATCAGTTTCCATAGCCAGCAACACAAGAGCAGCAGGTCTGTCATTCGCATCCAGTAACTTGGGATTCCTTCAGACTTATTGAAAAAGTCCCCACTAAAAGCTGGGCCAAAGGATAGCAGCTTTCCCTCAATGCCACCCTTCCAATTTTTTACAGTTACTGCTTTATCTCTCATGTAAACTGCAATAATATTTAACTGCTTTAAGCATAAAATGTAATTGGAACTAATATTTCAGTTTTAGATTGTTTTCCCCTTATTACAGTTTAGTACTATCAAGTAGCTTTCTCCCTCCTCCACCCAAGGGCCTCTTTTTCCTATCTCTGCTTCTGGTATTATTCAAACATTTATTTGATTGTTTGCTTGTTTTCCCTTTTCTATAAATGTTCATGATGATGTACAGAAACTACAACTGTGTTCTAGTGTCCTCCTCCAACCTCCAGTATACCACTAGAGACTTTAGATCTACCTCACGAATATGTATTTCCTTCTGTCTAGATGAACAAGGACAATCAAGGAGCAAAAAGTTCTTAGCCTGCTAAATCCACTGCTTGGCTGAAGTGGCAAGTCCCTGCAGTGACTCAAGTGAAAGAGCAGCACCCATTAGGTCTGAGCATGAATTCTTACAGCTTGGTGAGCTTCCCAGATTCATGTCTCATTGCCCCACTGCCATGCCTGTAGTTATGTTCATTTTGAGACCGCAGCACACTCCTTTGGCCACACAGTGCTGCTACCATTTGTAAAGTAAATAAAGCAAGTGACCATTTGACCCTAAATAACAAGAGCATGCATTAGTCACTGAACTACTCAAATACATGGTATTTGACTCTTAACTTGTTATATCTAGGGAAATACAGAGCACTGCAGATGTAATACTAGGGATCTTGTTCATCTCTGCAAGGGAGAGGCTTCAAAGAGGCAGAGATCAGAATTTTATTCCTTCAGGTGGTAGCCATGTGACATAGCAAAGGCAGAGGACACAGAGCTCAGTTTCTGTCAAAAAGAGAAGAAGCATCCAGTCCAGTGGTACACAAATACAGCAACCTGTATGGAGCACAAATACATCTAGCCTTTCCTTTTCGAGGCATTGCTTTTGGAATTAAAATTATCAGCTTTAAAGAAAGATATAGAGTGGAGAGCAAAACAGGATGGATCTTGAGGCCTTCCAGGAGGGGGGGGGGGAGAAGAAGGAATAAAAATTCATGTCTTGGACTAGTGCAACCCACAATAAATATTCTTACAGGAGCAAGGCTGTGTGCTGCTTCAGTGCATCCAGGTGAGAGGCCTCATGAGAGGAAATTAAATCAGAACATTACATTGTTTCTGTCCCACTAGGGTCAAATGGAGAAGAAGGTGAAACTTAAGAAGGGCACTTTCTCCTGGTCCTCCCTGCTCCAACATGAGAATTGTTGGCAGACCAGTCTGTAAGAACTAGCTCTTTTAAAATATACGGTGTGCCTTCCTGCATGCCCTCTTAATGGGGCTTTTCCCTGAAGTCAGCAGGTTCTTGTGACTTTCCTCAGTGACAGTGCTAAAGCAAGGAAGATACTTTATAAAGCAGGCAAATACCACGCTGGAGTCTCTCTGCCAACCCTCTTTGGTTTAGCCCTCAAACACCCATGGTGGGTTCTGACTGTTTGCAGCTCTAGCATGAGCATTTGTTTGTGTTGAGATCTCTCCATCAGTAGAAGTTACAGCCTTCACTAGTTGTAATGCTGTCTCTCCTTGTAATTTTGTAAAACGTAAGTGGTGGAGCTGATCCACATTTTAAGTTTTAACCCTATCAGCAAAAATCATTTTGACAATACTAGGCCATTTCTTTTCAAATGATGAGTTTTGTCAATTGATGGTTTGGGGATTTACATTTATGTATGTGAAAGGAAGGGGAGATATAAGTACCTCTATTTGCCTGCAAAAATTTAAATTTTTAATTGCTTTACAAATTAAACATTTTCATGTTTCAATTAAAAAAAAATCCTTAAAATGCTCCAACCCGAAACATAGCATTTTTAGTGCACTTTCCTGGCCTTCAGTGTCAACTTGCTTCAACCTAAGTTTTTGAAAAATAATCAATCCAGGTTAACACAAGTGATCTGTTGTCCCTTTTTGTTCTTTTCTTTTTTTAACCTCCAGAATTTGAAAAATTGGTGGTTTGCATAGCCCTGACTGCATTTTTTCAGATTGAACTTGTGGAAGGCATGCAGAGATCTATGGTGAGATTTATGGTCTGTGATGAACTGGATGTTCATAAAGAAACTTTAAATCTGTGACTCTGTTGAAGTCCTACTGAGAGGAACTCAAGTCATGCATGCTCAGCAGTGCTCAGATTGAGTTAATTATTATTTCCCCTTCATTCTTAAATTTCCAGGCTGACTGTTGATTCCGCTCTGCTTTTTCTACCCATATAAAAGCCTTATTTTGAAAAGTACTAGAGTACCTTACATCCAAACCTAGGTTCCAGTCAAAGGGAGGTTTATGTACTCTTCTATTGACTTTTAGGGAACTGTTCATGCACATAAGCTTAAGCCTCTGCATGACCTTGGTGCTTCCAAAGAGACCTGCCCAGATACAAGTGACTTTGGCTTCAAAGGTCTGTCACTTCTCTGTCTTCTTTGTGAAGCTGGAGCTTTATGTTGAGATGCGTTTCTTGCTCCAAAACTTTACAATCAGTGAGTGAAATCCTGACAACATGAAAAGCAGTGATGGAACCCATTGACTACAGCAGAATATTCTGCTATCATCAGTTTATAAATACTTGTCAGCATCTCTTATTTTGCAATACAGATGGCAACAAGCAGACTGAAGACCTGGTCTGAGATTTCTCATTCAGCCAGTGCTTCATCCCAAGTTTTTGTTACTGAAAAGAATTGAGGGAATTCGTTTGTGTAAACACATTTGTTTATGTAGTTTTATATAGATTATTTTTTATTTATATTTTTCTCACTGTGCTTTCTGAATGGGTATGCAAAGTACCGAAAGCCAAACAAAAATTACTTTTCATTGGCACATCTGTGCCAAAACTGGTTTTCCCATACTTCAGTAACAAGAAAATACTTCTGGTACTCATATTTTTGGGGTTCAAAGCCATTTTTTTTCTGAGGATGAAATGTTAAATATGACATCTGCCAGTGGGGTCAGAGATGTTTCCTTAAGGACAAGGCCATCACAGGAAGCTCATTACAAGGGGGAGTAATAGCACTGCCCACCGAGCAGGGTGGCATGTGGAGATTCACACATCAGCACATGAGCTCTAGAGCAGTGGAAACCACTGCACCCCCCCCAGCTTCTCTTCTCTGCCTGCTGCTGCACCAAAAGCCTGTTTCATTAAATATGTGTTATAAAAGCAGGTGAGGAAACGAGCAAATTAACCTGGGCCTTTACCCCTCCAAGGGTATGCAGACAGCAGAATGTGCCCCTAAGGATTCAGGGGAAAATCTGACAGATGCCATGGTAGAGCAGGGGATAGATTAAGAATCTCAGGCAGCTGAAGTGACAGGTAACAGTCATATCTCTGTGTGCAAACAGTAACAACAGTGGGCAGATGGGTGTACTGAGCTTTCTACAGAAAATTGTTGGCACAAAGGGCTTGTAGCAACCTTGCAGAAGGATTCGGCATTAGCTTTAGTGGGCTGTGAGGGAACATAAAGGTCTCAACAAGCCCTTGCAGGATTCAGTCACTGAAAAGATAGGAGTGTGTGTCTATATCTAAGCCACCTTGTGGTTCAGTAGCATCCAGAGTCCAGTCCTGTATCCATTCTTTTACCCATGCTGCTTACATGTAGATTACTACTAACTCCAAAGTGTGTTCACCTCATTTCCAAATGGTAAGAAAGTAGGTTTTATTATGTCTGCTTTACAGGTAGAAAACTGAGGCACAAAGAGGAACAGTGGCTCTTCCTAAGCGACAGTGGAAGATGGTGGCCAAAGAGGAAATTAAACCGAGTTTTCTCCATCCTGAAGTTATAGACATACACCTAGAACCATCCCCGTGCCTGAAATAAGATGCTGAATTGTCCAAAAAAGTGAAGCTGCTCCCTGGCTGCCCTCACAAAGTAGCGATGCCGTGTGAACCCATTCTGAGAATGGTGCTGTACCAAACCCTGACAAAATTATTGGAAAGGATCACATTCATGTCAATCAGTGTGGGGCAGTTCTTAAGGCTCTGCCTTCATGCTGGCACTGGTATAATTTAGAGCTCAGCATCTTTACATCCACATATGCAGGTGTAACAGGCGTGTGTGGATGAGTGGAGCAGAAGCTGTGACCATGCACCCTCTTCTGTTTCCTTTCCTTACCACATAGAGTGTTAACTGGTGTGGGAAGTGTTATTTCCTTAAGGACAAATCCTCCTAGTATTCCACATTTTACTTGACAGGAACCCCTTCACCTTCCAATTTCAAATGAATACATTTCATTAGAAATGTTTCATATTTCTTGTGCAACTTATTCCAACAAGAATGTTTATCTTCATTGAATTGTTTGCATTTACTATCAAAATAAATAAAAAAAATATTAAGTGTAAATGGCATTTCCCCATGGGCTGCCTCATAAAAACAAACAAACAAACAAGCAAATATGCAAACAAACAAAAAGCAAATTAAATCCAACCAGCTTTCTGGCAAGAGGAAAATTGTATGGGTAAAAATATCTGCTTGCTTGATTCCACATGCAGCTCTTTTTCAAGGGATGGAAATGCTTCATTGTGGAGCATACAGGCAGAACCTGATTATGTGAAGCTAGATTGTGGGGCTGTAATACGTGTTGACAAGCACTTTCTCGGGAGGTACAATGACCTAAGTAAATGGCCACCAACACGAATAAGGTCTCCACGGTTTCACCTGCTTGTTAATACACTTACAGGCTGAACTCTATTGTACACACAAATTTACAAGCAGAAAGAGCTAAATATATGGAAATGGGGTAAGCATGCAAGTCTGAATACAGGTTATTTCCAGGAGTAAGTTCACTTCCACAAAATTTACATTCACCCAGTATTTTTGTGAGATTCATCCCATCATGCAGGGATGAACATGACCAAAATACAACAGTTTTTCTTAAATTTGTGCCTATCAGCATAGGAAAGATCATGGGTAATACAACATATATACCTAAGGATTAAAATATTTAATTGTCAAACCCACTTCCAGAATGTTTAATCCTGTTTCTGAAATGGAGAAGGGAAAACAGGGACACTATTAAGATACAGTGTACACAAACATGAAATGTGGACTGAAACTATTGGATATCAATTGCATTTGGAAAAAATTTACTGGGAGCTAGGGCAAGAATCACTAGCTGTCTACTAGTTCAATAATTTGAGATGTTTTACAATATGAATTCTCTGAATGAAGTGTTGCCAACCCAACTGAACTAGCAGCAATGGCCTTGAAACACTGCTAGATGGAAGAGCCTGGTTTCACAGGTGCCTGGTTTCACTGAGCTGCTTTGAACGTCAGTGCCTCTAAATGGTCCAACAGCTGGACACAACATGTGACTGGGAGTTATAAACTTGAATGGCAGAATGGCTAGAGCACCTCTCCTTCAGTATTCAGGTTAGGCCTAATCTGTCTGTAGCCCTGTAGAAAAATATTTTCTAGGAAAATGGGAGTGCTAGGGCCACCACACATTGAAAGT
This sequence comes from Pseudopipra pipra, assembly GCF_036250125.1. Lineage (NCBI taxonomy): Eukaryota > Metazoa > Chordata > Aves > Passeriformes > Pipridae > Pseudopipra > Pseudopipra pipra. The sequence goes on from NC_087550.1 coordinate 18,700,280, forward strand.
CTGTTATTGAAGTAGGGGGTCCTATGCTAGGGATTTTTTGTGGTTCTTCTTTTATCAGTTTTGCCTCTGTATTAATTTCATTTGATTTCTGATTATAAGCATTGACCCCTGAGGGAAAAAATCTTGCTGTTTATATGTTGTGCTTCCTGCTGAGTCGTTCTGTCATGGTAGGAAAGGCTGGAACGCCCCTTGTACTCCAAGACACACTCAAGTAGGAATATGGGCACACTCTGTTTCATGTATTTCCGCTGCCACCTTCACTTCTCTTTTTATCTTTGTGCTGTTTTTTCACCCTGCTAACACATGGATGGAAATTGCCCCCATTGTTGTTGCCACTAGTTTGTTTTGTTGCTTTTCTTATTTCAGTATCTCTCCTTATGCTGAACACAATTCAGTAGCACTTTTAATTGAGGAAAAATGAGTTTCCTCACATCTGTACTCCTTTATGGTTTAGGGCAAGTAACAGATAGAGAATCCCTCTTCAAAACTAGTTTTTATGTAATCAGCTGCGATGGTTTAATGAAAGGGCCCAAATATTTTTTAAGCATTTTCCTGTTACTATTAATAATAATGTACTTTCTCCAAGGTTCTTATTTGGTTTTGGCTAAAAAGCTGTGTGGTTGCTACCTTCCCTGTTACAGTTCAGTGTCCTCCCAAGAAAAGACCCAGCTGGTGAAATCTTATTGCTGTTTTTGTTAGAATACAAACTCTCTTCTAAAATATTGTTTTGACCTCTTCTGTTCTCCAGCTTTTTTCAGAGCTTTTACAATGACACTGAAGTAAGTCCGGAGTATGTTTTTGCCAGGTTGTCATCCCTGGACTGAAGTCTGTAGGGGTAGTCTGCTTTCTTGTGGCAGTAACCAAACACATACTTTGCCAATGGAACTAATTCCTTTCTTTTGCAAAACTTCTGTGTGCTTTGAGAAATGTTGTGGATTGCTGGCTAGTAAACTTTCGTGCTGAACAGTCATGCGTGTATGTGTATGTGTGAAACAAAGACAGGAGAAATATCCTACAAAATTCAGAAGTTTCAATATGGCAACTGTCCTAGTCCACTTTGAGACTCCTTTATGTATGGTGAAGTAGTAATTTAGCATAATAATAAGATGAAGGTCAATTTCTTTAGATGTTCTTTAAGAAGTCCTCATTTTCTCACTATCCATGGATGCAGAGATAATACAACAAGGATGCTAGCACAGACTGTTTCAGCATTTACTCTTTCCCAGCACATGGTGCTTGATAATAGCATCCTGTTGATCTTTGTCCTCTGTATTTGGCTCTGTAAAAATCTGTTAGAAAACAGTTGTAGTGCTGGGGACTGATGAAGCCGTAGGATGCTGCTGTATCTTTGTTTCAACTAGAGATTTTATGAAAGTATTAAAGGGTTATTTCTTATCTCTGATTAAGTCTAAGGTTTCATTCCCCAATGCCATCAAACTAACACCTTTCTTTAGTATAATACATACATACCTTTGCAAATATTTTAAAAACAGTCATTAATCATGTGTTGTAAGACAAGACTAACCATCAAGAAGTAGACTTCCCTTCTTATTCTCCAAAGGTGGAATTCAATTATGCAGAAGAACAAAACAAGGTCTATGTGCCATCCAAGTCCCTCATAGTCCTGTTTGTGCTGACTCTTTACACAGGGTAGACTCTACCACAAAGAAGCAATTTCTGTGTGATGCCCGAGTGCCACAATCAATTAAATTTTGTCTGTAGGACCCCTGTCAGTATTGTGTGTGGAAGATGGAAGACATGCCAAGAGGAGTTTTATGCCCAGTGGGCCTGGCTCATGCCCAGCTGAAGTCAGTGGAACTTTTGCCACTCCTTCCAAAATCAACAGAATGGCTCCTCCACTCACTCCCTGTTTCTCTTGCTAAGGCACAGTTCTCTGATATTTTCAGGCACTCGTGCTCTTCAGCTTGGAATCCCCACAAGGTTGGGTTTCATAACAAAAGGCAGCCCTCATTCTTTTAAATTCGAGTAGACAGAAGAGAGCAAGGTGAGTCATTTTTTTTCCCTTGCTAGTCTTGATAGGATGCTGCAGGTTTGCCAAAGATTACTTGAGGTTTCCATGGATAAGGTGTGAGTGAAGACTGCAGCAGTTTGAAGCAAACTAGGATGTTGTTTTTGTAGGTTTTCTTCTTAATTCACTGGAAAGGACAAAATGCACGTGCAGCACTATCCTAGAGCCACTCCCTCAGCTGTTTGCATTTTAACAGTGAGTGTCATCTCCTTAAAAATGCTTGATGTTATCCTCAGTAAAAGAATCCTCATAGTCCAAAGCAGTCTCTTGTTCCAGAAACGTTCCCATATCCTCATAGAGATCTTACAGCACCTTGCAGACCTGACACAGAGCCTTTGAAGTAAACAGAAAGTCTCAGTGGCCTCAAGGGTTTAGTTAGGGAGCCCTGTGGACTGCACAAGACAGGTAACACCATCAAAAGCACCTAATAACTACTGACAGTTGGTAGGCCTTAGTCTCCAAATCACTTGGATGACTCTGAAAATATTTATCCCAGGGCTGGCTATACATTCTTAGCAGTACAGAGCACATAAATGGTACTCAATGAATAATATAAAAGTTCTTCTAAGTACAAAAATATCTCTGTTCAGAAAAATTATAATTTTATGCTTTGCTATTTCTTTTTTGTCAATGTTTTTGTGAGCATCCCTTTGGCTATAGTATTTGCTTAAAGTACAAATATGTACTATGTGTCAAAATAAAATATTTATTGAATACATTTACTTTGTGTCTGTTGAGTTATGGGTGGATTCTGAAGTGCTTCTTTGCTGCACCTGATGAAGCCATTTTACATTCTCTCTTGGCTAGAGACAATGAAAATTTGAAGCCTCACAGTTCTGCAAAAAGAAATGTTTGAAGAGAATTTGAGTTGAAATTTATCACAAACATTCACTTTTGCTGTCACTCCAGGACCAGCCACAGGATTGCATGAAAACAAGGGTTTTTAAGGGTGGGGATAGTTGTCTCTACCAACACCAGTCCTAATTGTAGGTGGGCTAATATGAAATGGTACTGCAGACTGGTGGGTGCAACTTGTCCAAGGATGTTTGGAGTGGACTATGGCTTTTCTGATGTCCCCAGAGAGGGCAAAGCACATGGTCTTGGTTTCTTTTCTTATCTCTTTCTTGCAATAATTCAAGGAGAAGAATGTGAGCAAGTGGAGGACTGAGTCTCTTACACCGTGGCCTGCATCACCCAGATGCAAAAATGGGGTTTGTAGATGACTGTGACATCATTGAAGAAAAGTACCACTATGACCTCTGAGAAGAAAAGCGAATGTACCTTTCCCAAGCTCCAGGGAGTCTGCATGGTAGCTAAGAAACTGAAAAAATTTCTGGCACTGGCAGAAGTTCAAAAAACAGCCTTGGGACCTGACAAGTGGTCCTTCCTGTCAGAGAAATTTACTCCTAGACAGAGGAGCAAGCTGGTATTCAGACACTGACAGCAGCAGATACTCATATTGGGTTTGCCTGATTGAAAGTGATGTGGTTGATGATAGCTCATCAGGAGGCAGGAGGGCACCCTCCCAGAGCCTCATTGCCCATGTAAGCACCACCAAAGTGGAGTTGGGCATTGAAAACTCAGACCTTGGCTTTGTGTGAGACTCCCGCGCGAGACACCAGGCACTGCAGCTACTGCCATCTTCTGTGGTTGCTTCACAGGGTGTCCTGCTGCCCTCACTCCATGTCTTTCCCTGAGCATGTTAGAAGTGGCAGCCGTGATGCACCTTAAGCCTCCTGCAAAAGGTGAAGGACAAACAAAGGCATTGTTATCAAGTTGTGTGCTTTAGTTTGGATTAAAACTGTAAAACTTCAGGCACAGTTTTTCGAGGAGAATCTATGAATGACTAAGTGGGTCTGTGCACAGACTCATAACCAAAGGATTTGTCAATGGGGAGATTAAGTTCATTGTAGCTGTCTCTTTGTTAAGTGATTGGGTCCTTTGAATATGTAAGCAATATATTATGAGGCCTAGAACAAGTAAAATTAGATGGATATTCAGTTAGGTAGGATCTCCTTCGTTTTTGTTTGTAAGTGGTGAAGAGACATACAGGATCCCCTTGGTTCTGGACCCACTCTGGATTTCTTTTGGTGGTTGCTCAACTCCTCTTACTGTCTATAAACAGAATCTGAGGAGATTGTCTTTTGTCAGAGTTACATACGTGCCTGAAGTTATATGGTGTCACAGTTCCATTTAGCTTTCCTGTATGAAGATTTAGAAGAACAGAGAACCTAAAAAATGCTAATTTCTTATCTACTGGATTTAAATTAAGCATGCAGGGATCCGTGCCTCAAATAATCCGGTTTGTACAGTTCAAACACATTCTGCAACTCAAAAAAGAAAGACCCAATTCAACAACTACTTTATTTCCTCACCCCATTACAATCGTTGCAATGCAATTATGTTAAATCCAACACAGGAAACCAATTATTTTTGCTGATACAGTGGAATATTGACTGCTAGAGAGTGAGAATAGAGGTCTACCAAGCCAAAGAGAGCAAATGATGACTGGTCCTTCAAATAACTCTAATTTCTTTAAATGCAAATATCAGCCCTTTCTTTTATCTTTGTGTATCATATCATACAGAAAGAGGTCTTGACATTCTTTGAAAGCTACTCAGAAGCCTCCACATGAGCTGTGCATAAAGAGTTGTAGGTAGCACATGAAAAGTCTTTAAAAACAATTCTGCAACCGTGGCTGGATCCACTGGGATCAAATAAGGTAGTCTTTAATTATAGCCCCCCTGAAAAGCTATGCATATGCAGAATGTTTCCAGAATTTGGCTATACCTTGAGACCTGTTTTTGAAGACAAGCCTTTCACATGTTTTAAATGGGATTTAGCCAATTTAAAGGGATGAGCTTCTGCAGTTGCCGTTATGATCAGAACCAAAGATGATGTATGACTGATTTTTTAAAAATTTAACATATGTGCACATTTTGTGGGCAGAGACTTATCCTATTGAAATAAAAACACCTCTGTGAAAAGTTAAGCATGTCCATAAGCAGGATGGGCCTGATTTTGTGAAAATGTACTGAAAAACCTGTGTAGTACCTCCTCAGTTCACTTCTATCAGAAAGCATGTTAGAGCCTATGTGTATTGGCGTAGAATTGCACTGTTAGCTGTATAAAAAATAGCATTTTCTTGCAAAAAATTTCCTGGTTGTTTTAGGAGATTTTTTTTCTTTGACAGAAAATGTATTGATCTGATCCTGGGAAAGTGACTGTAGTGCTCAACAGAACGGTTCCTGCCACATAATTTTGATGTTCATAAGGTTGTGTAATATTTCATATGAAAAGCCTCTGTCAACTTCTACTGACTGCTGAATCTTAAAATGATTCATCCACACAAATGTATTTTTCAGGAAAGCTTCTGAAGCAGGAGACTGACCTCACTGCAAAATACAATTTAATTAAACATATGTTGATTATAAAAGTATGTACATATCTCTATATATTTCTTTTCTCTTTTCTGATTTATTTTTTAACTCACAAGGAAATACAGTGTTTAAAATAATATGAAAAGGAAATTCATGAGAAATAATATATTTTGAAGTATAAATTTGCAAAAGCATGTATTTCTGTGTTGTAACTTTTAGTGTTTACAAATAACTATAAAATAAGAAAAGTTAATGTGTGAAATAGCTAAAATTGTCACCATTTCTCAGTTCTGAATTAAATAAAGTTTATATTTCAAATAATTGTAGTCCATGTTCATATCTTCAGATTTCCATCTCAGTAAATCTGAATGTTTTTGCCAGTCAGATTTCCCATACACCAATGGAAAATTTGATTTCTATTCCTGCCTTTTACAATTTCTCTTGATCTTCATGGGAAGAACCATCTGTACTAAACTAGGAGAGGAGAGACTGGTTCCACTGACAGCAAATGAAGGTTTTCCCTTTAGTTCCCTGAAGTTAGGGGTTTCAGTCTCAAGACATAATTACAGGTAATGATGGACATGTTTAGGTTGGTGTTTAGCCATTGGCTTCAAAGAGGACACATTTCACCCGCAAATGTTTTATTTCAGTAGTGTTTTAAAATATCTGTGTGACTAGATGTATACAAACACACACACCCCCACAGAGGTTCCTCTCACTCACATTTCATGTGGGAGAACACATGGTAGGCTCAGAGTTAAAGCCATGAAGGTGTGGTGTTCTTTGATTGTCTTTTTTTTTAAACACAGATATAACTTGCATTGAAACTTTCTCTTTTTTTGGTCTTGCACAGATAAAAAAAACACTCCAAAACTTTCATAAAGAAGAAATTTTTCCAGCTTGTCTCTGACTGTGTTGTCAGGACCAGTGTCTCACTCATGTGTGATGTTATGTTTTCCCATAAAGCTTTGATAGGAACTAAACATAGAAACTTTAATTCATTTCTTAGTCCTAAACCAGTCATTATTTTACAAACTTATGGCCAAATTTACTAGTGAGTATTACAAAGGTCATTGTGTTGCATAAAGCCACAATTTCTCAAGAAGAGATACATTACTATTTTAAAACCTTTTAACCTTTAAGCTAAGCTTACAATTTTGTGACCTGTTGCACGTTCGCATGTAGTATTCAACTTGAAATCTGAGCAAACTGGAGGTGAGTCCAATCCAAATGTGCCAATCCAAGTGAGACCAATTTGGAAAACTGTACCTAGGAAAAATCAAAATCGTAAATCATAGAATAACCCAGGTTGGAAGTGACCTGAAAATGTAGGCATTTTTTTATATCTCCTCTTAAAGAACAAAAGAAGGCCCAGCACAAGTATTGTACGTCACTAAAGTATCTTCATGTGATTAAATTAAATTGGATTTAAAGTGGCGTAGGGGCCTTGAAATGGTTTGATAGACTTCACCTTTGCTGACACTGGGGATTGAGCTATGGATCTTCAAAACAAAACACCATAAACCTCTGCAAACTATGAAGACCTGAGAATTTTAGCAGACATTTTCCATTAAATGGCTGTGGATAGAGATAAGAAAAACATCCTGTAGGTATTGGTACACAGACAGTATAACATTGCTGCAGTAGCTGGATGAAACCAAACCCACCACAGCATTGATATGGATTCTAGTCAGTAATAAGGTGGAGCAGAGAAACATCTCCCAGCAGTGACTGAGCCCTTCACTGTATAATTATCATTGCCGTTTAGAGTCCATGATAAAGAATTTCAGTTCACAGATGCAAAAGCCTTTCAAGAATGATGCTACAGATAAGACACCTCAGATACACTGACATAATAAAAGCTACTCCTCCTCTAAATGTGAGTTTTGATGTTTCTTCCTTATTTAAGGGCTATTTCTCCCTGTCCACATTCTGATTAGTGCCAAGGAAAAGTCCTGTGCTGCCCAAAAAGACACCTGAAGATTTTTGCTGAGTCTAGTTGTTCCAAGCAGCGGTCTTTGGACATCTCCAGGTCCTGTTAAGTAGTTGTATGTTGTTTCCGTAGACCTATTGGGTCATCAATGCTCTTTGACTCTTTTATTTTCAGGCGCTAAATTAGTTAAAAGAAGAAATGATATAACACTGTCCTAAGATGACTATTCGAAGTGAGCAATTGCTGCTCTAGTTGCCATAGGGATACTGAATGAATGCAGATGAAGTAGGACATATCCGGAAGGTTCTGTGAACACGAGTTTCTCTTCAGCAGCCCAAGGTGACCAAAAGCTGGGAGATTTCTGCACTTCCATAGTGCTGGGGGCAGATGTTGAAATGGCTGTCTGCGTGCTGCACCTTGCTCACCACTGAAAGTGGAACTTGGCTCTTAGGTGCTTTTGAAAACATTACCACAAGTTCCCTAGGAGCAATACTTAGAAACAGCTACTTGCTGCAAAGACTAAAATACCATACCAATACTGGATTCATAATAAATCCACCAAGGAAAACTGTGGAAGCTGCATACAGATGAGACCAAGTGGTGTATTTGGGGACTGATAGAGTCTAATTAAAATAAACTAATATTTGGAGAGGAATAACTCCTTCACAGAGGAAGGAGCTATTACATAGAAGGTGTTCAACACTATGGCAATCTTTCTGTGGAAAAGGACTGATAAGTGAGCTGCCACCCAAGAACTTTGGTTCTAGTATTATTTATCTTATTGATGGTGTGGTGAAAGTGGTCAACTGCGCAGAGAATGGTGATCATTTTTAGTTAATTTTTAGTATTGGCATGTATTCCAAACAGGACTAAATCAAGGCTCTAGTCATTGCAGATATAACCTATAAATGCATGACATAATAATGCCTAATCCTCAGAAAACACTGACAAACTTAAGTGATAACTTGGTGACACACACCAGCACTCACAAACTCTACCTTTGGAGCACCATTTCCTCCCAGCCTACTCATGGAAAGAGATAGATCTTATAGCCTAAGGGTCCTCAGATTTATGCTTTCTATAGGAAGCTACAGAAAAACACCGATGACATTTATGACAAGAATCAACTCTGCCCTCAGGTGCTTTTTCACAGTTGTACATGAGGACTGAGTTTAACACTAAATTATTTGGTTAAAAATACACAAAAAAGTACAGTTTCACACTATACATTTTTGACACAGACACAGCTGTTAATTATTAAGGCAGGCTAGAGCCTTGGCTATTGTGAATGGATGTATCTCAATTGCCTTCAGAGAAATTGTAGTGATTTGCTTCAAGTCACTTAGACTATCGGCTCAGACTTTCAGCTCCCAAAATGCAAATTTGTGCTGGAAAAAAAACATGCTGGCCATGAGTAGGCTGCAAATCTGATGCTCTTTCAAGGTCTGTTTTCCCAAGCACTGTGCATTGGGTGTATTAACAGTGTAAGATACCCTTGAAAGGATTAACTGTACATAGTATACCCAAATTTGAGCCAGGATAATTTATTTGAAATAGTGAAGGGTATGAATGGGATTTTATGAGAACAGATGTAAACATTCCCCAACTAGATGGAACGAATTAGCAGCTAAGGAATAAACAGAACGCACGTGGTTCACTGATAAATAAATACACAAAATCTGACTTGTCTTGCTCAAGAGTGGACTAGATGACAGTAGTAGCTTCTCTATTCCCACTCATCAAAATACTGCCTACCCTTCCTATACAACACCTCTAAGCTTAAAGCTCTGCAACTTCTTCTAAAATTTCCTCCCCGTCCTCATTTTTATGGTTATTATAGTATTATTAACACTATGCATTAGTACCTTTCCAAGTTGTCTGATGGAGGTTAATTAATCCCTTTTAAACCACTCAAGACTTAATTGAAATAAACAAACATTATCATATCCATCTTCCAGCTGAAGGAAATGATTCACGGAAAAGTTAAGTTGCTTCTAAAGTCATAAAACAAGTCAGTAGGCAAATCAGGGGGAGAGGTAAGCAACCCTGGACTTCTAGACTCCCACTATAATGATTGCATTAGCCTGACTTCCTAGAACCAGTATGTCTGAATGAGATAATTTTATTCAAAAGAGTTCTCAATTATATTCACATTCAGACTTGATTCCAGTATTACTGTAGCCAGTGGGAACGCAGCAGCAGAAGATTTTGGTGCTAATGTAGCCTTTCCAGTGAAAGGAAAGACAACTGTGAGACAGTGTGGGTGAAATCATTTTCCTAATGGGGTACTTTTTTTAATGTTAGCAGGTGTTAGTATTATAAACTTGCAAGAAAGGCCAGGTGCTGTGTTCGGGTATGATCTCACCTTCCTTGTAAATGAGCCTTTAATATGTCTCTAATTTCCTTGGTCAGGCACACTCCCCTCCGCCAACTCTCCTGGACTATTCAGCCTTCCCATACCCACAGATGGTGGTAACAATAGGTAATACTGGGTGCAAGAAGGGTCACCTGACCAGCCCTCGCTGTTGCTGTGGACCCTTCCCTGCTTTCCAGTGCTTGATGACAGAGTGTAGGGAACACAGGAGGGTGGATGAGTGTGGAGAAGGACTGCTGCTACACATGGGTGGTGATGCAGTTCATGCCTCCGGCCTGATGTAGGGGAGAAGGCCCCCGAGATATGATGGTTGTTGCAAGTGACTCCAACCACTGGGAAGCAGGGTGTGCTGCAGGTTCTTTGGGGACAGTAGCCTCTGCAGGAATTACGCAGAGCACCAGCCTCAAACCAACCCTTGGGGCTCCACAATATATCGAAATAACATGGGTAATAGCATTCTGAGAGATGCTGAACATACCCTCCACCACTATGAGGAGCAAAACCATGCCACGACAGGTCTACCAGGCCTTCCTCCTGTTCCCTCCCTGAGGCAATAGGATAACCATCTGTATACCACTCTGATATGTCAGCACTAAACACCCAGCTTGTACATGACACGCTTTATCTCCCATTCTGTTCACAGCCTATTGACACATGACAGTGGTAGCAGGACCTCAGCGATTTTCCTGATTTCTCCTGTTTATTCCTGATTTCCACTGGCACAAGAGAAATGGATCATTGCTAGCCATCTTTTTACAGAATAACTGGACCAACAGTGGGAGGAGAATGAGCTCACATTTAATTTCTGCTTGAAAAATATCGGTGGTGAAAAGGCCTTGTGCTATACTTCTGTGATGGTAGACTTTCACCCTGCTGGGAGTAGTTAGACCAGACAATTGAATAGCCCTTACTATTAAGAGCAGACTTAAAATATCTTAATCAATGCAATCATAAACACAAAAATTTAAGTGTAGCTGTAATCCTCATTAGCACATGACACCATGCTCAATTTCACATGCAATTACCTGGATAGACCATGTAATTATGCCACATAATTACTCACGCATTTTACGAATGAAGTTGCATCTCTGCAGCTCAAGATGATGATGTAGCTCCTTCATTTCAACCAAAGTCCTGTGGCACATTTTCCACCATACACACATTCTCTTTTTTAAAAGCAAGGACCAGAAGTTGAAAAAAATCATCTGAGAGCTCAAGAAAAAATTTAAGTATTGTGTTTTAGGCACTCAATTTTGCTTTAGGACATTAGGATTAATTGGTGAAATTTATTGGCAGAAGCTTGTTTAGAACATGTAAATTATTACAAATGTAACCTGTTATTGCTGGTATCTATTAAACCTTTAATATGCTCTGGGCTCCCTCACTGAAGGCATTAAAAGATGAACAAATAGGAAATTCCCAGGCAGGAAATGATGCCAGGCCATGTTCTCAACTGCATCTAAATCTACTCAGTGCAGCAAATGGCAGGAATTACATTGTTCTTGGTTATAATTCCCAAATACACCGTGATAATCTGTTTCAGTCCCCGCATAGGTTTGCAATATAGACCTTATCATAGTTTACACTACGGAAAAGCAAGACTACCTCTAGAGGCCAGCTGTGTCAACTCTGGCTGTTGGACTGCTGCCCAAACTGTATAGGCAGTGCACGGATATCACCCGTAAAGACAAAAGCCCTGATACCCCATTGCCCTGTATTTTACTTTGCCCTTTAATTGTGTTTGTTCAAACAGAAGTGCATATGAAATGCCGCAGGCCTGATTGCATCGGTCTGCAGTCCCATGCAGGGAGTGGGAGGAGAGTCTTATGACTGACTGATACTGGATTAATTTGTCATTCAAAAAAAAAAAAAATCTCAAAGAGAACTATATTAAAAATATATTTCATGTGACCTCACTTGAAACATTTTATTCTGGGTTAGAGAGTTTCTTTCAATCATTTTATTGTTTCTTCGACAAAAAGAAAGCAGCTTGAAAACAAAAGCAGTTTGGAGAAAATAATTCAGTTGGAATAAAACATACCAAAAGGAAATGCAGTCATTCAGTAATACAGTGAAACAAAGTCAAATTCACACCATGTTTTCCACATCCCAAAACAAAGGTATGTGCCAAAACAAATTTTGGTGATTAATATACTCACCAGAGTGCCAGGTCAGCTTTATTTTCAGTAAGTAACATAGCCCTTGAGTTCCTACAAAACAAAACCCATTGTAGTGAGTGCAAAACATTTGGGACAAAAGGTAAGGTAAATGGAGAGGTAAGCCACCTATGGAGCTCTAATCCCAACCAGCAGCATGGCCTTTAGAAGATCTGCAGTTCTAATGGGTCCACTTTTCCTGGGAAGTGTGAGTAGCCCAGTTGTTCCTTGTGTGATATCATTGCAGGTTGCTACATCTTGTTCTCTGTCTGGGACAAGGGTATTTGGACAAGATAAAGAGAGAAAACATACAAAGGCAATGCCTAGAGATAGAAATTGTAGTACCTCGTCTGTATAGTGTGACAGTTAATGTCAGTCTAGAAATTTTAACATTTGACTTTGTGTATGGGCTCTTGGTAGCCCATTAAAGAAAAATGAAGTAAGATGAACCCCCATCATGAGTTTTCTCTTGGGTGCTAAATCAGAGCAGAGTCAAGTGAAACCAAAGCTTTCTTTATTCGAAGGGTATTGCAGGGTCTTACCACCAGTGCTGCTCAGCACATTCTCAAAAATATTGGTAACAAATTTTTAGAGACCTAAAAATCTAAAGCAAACTATTTTTCCATTTTTCTATGACGATCTATTTGCACATAAACTTCAGAATGCCTAAGCAATTTTGCTCTAGTTTAGATTAAAATTTGCCTTTTTTTTTAATTGCCAAGGCTGATATTTAAAAAGGCATTTTAAGGGTTTGCTTCTTAAACAGTTTTAAAGAATATATTCAAGGGCCTGTTGTTCATGTAGGAATAAGAGTGTACAGTATTGTACTGGATAAGGCTTACAATGAAATCTTCTGTCACAAAATCTGTGCGAAGTGATAAGATCTATTTCATACACTAATTTAAATGTGTAGATCTCAAAGCCCTTGAGGAAAGGGGTTGTAATCACCAACACTGACGATCACTGCTGATGGGGAACCTCAGGAGATAAGGGGATTCGGTGAAGGTCATCCAGCATGCCAAGACCTAAGCTGCACCCTGCTCTCCTTGGACCTAGGCCAGCACTTGGTCCCTTGGTTCATGCTCCTGCTTGAACAGGTTGATATACATATTTTTTTTCCTTCAGATGGTTTGGAACTAAGGATGCAGCATTGAGTCAGAGTGCATGCACATGTTTCCTCCCCACCCCACCCTGTGCTGTCTTTTCCTCTCTTCCCACATTTAATATGTCTGAGCTAATTTTTTTTGCAAGAATTTTCTGGAAGCAGTGATAGATAATGGGAAAGTACTCTGAAGGCTGTAATAAACAAAAGCCATCATTTGGGTTTAACTGATATATTCATCACCTTGCTCTGCATAAAAATCCTTGTGCCCAGCTATCTTCTATCACAGCCAAACAGGTCATACCATCTCTTTTACAAATCTGTCACTTTACTGGATAGTTTTCCTTCCCTCATCTTCCTCCTGAAAGGTTGCTCCAGGGCATCTCTGATACAGGAGGTTGTCAACTTACTATTAGCTAGTTTTTGGACTATCCCTTTCCATGCCAGCTTTGCCCTTTGGGTTAAACACACTCCTAAGTTTTATGTATCCCTGAGTGTATACCCGCCACAAGCCTACACTTGCTATACTGAGTAAGAGAAGATATAAAATACATTAATCTGATGAATACAGGGCAAAAAAAGAACTTCCTTCTTCTTTTATCTCTAGCTAAATACTACTTAAATGGCTTAAGTAAGATATAAACTATGTACTGGTTCTTGACTCTGTCATACTGTGCGTGGACTGCCTAGACATCCATGGGAGATGGCGAAGGGGAGACCTTGCAGGAGTTTGGGATTACCATGATTGTCATCCTACTCTCCAATTATGATTTTTTTCAGGCTGAATGAGTGTCCTTTCTCCACCACTCTGACACAAGCACGGATCCAACGTCTCTGTTTTCCATGTGTTGCCTTCTCTGTGTCCTCATAGTAGCTGAATGCTACAGCCCCCTTTATATGCTGCTTGATGGAGGCTTTCTGAAGCTAACTTGGAGATCCTGCTGCTTTGAGAGATGCTGCAGATTCATTCCGAGTGTACTCTCCAGTTGTTTCCCACTCCCTTTTCCCTGGATGACCTAAGGGTTGGAGCAGCTCTCTGCTACAGTGTTCGCTACAAACCCAGTATATCTAACAAACAGTATTTTCTCTGAGAAATTTGCTTTTGAAGTTATTTGTCTTCTGCCTGTGCCTTTGATGGATTTCTGGCTTTCACTGTCATATGCTGAGATAGAGGTAACTTTTGCATTGGGTATCTGCAATTTTGCATTGGAAATCTGTATAGTTTTTTTGACCAAGTCCTGTGTAAGCAGGTGAATATATCTCCCTTATTTCTTATTCCTCTGGACATTTACTTGGCATTGTAATGCTGATGATTTGATTTATTTCTTGTATTCCTTCTTCTTTCTAATAGCACGCCTGAGTCACGAGGGAAAGAGTCTCCAATCTGCTCTTTGAAACAACCTGCTATTCACCTTGTCCTGTTGCTTCTTTGTAAACTCTTTGGGCTCCATCATCAGTGTAATTTAGGTCCTGTAATATTCAAGTGTTGAATTATAGAGTGTCTGTGTCCATGACTATATGAACTCTGCCCCAATAAACTGTTATGAGCTATATCTCTACAGACACGGAGAAAAGTTTGCTGCATTAGGATGTGCCTTATCCTAATGAGCAATTCAGGATTCAGAAAGTGGTGAACCATAGGGAAACATGAACAGCCTTGCCCTCTTGTTCTCAAGAGCCTAGGAACTATTAAAGAACAATTGTATTTTAGAGTGGAAAACCAATTGTTTTCCATTGGTTTCCATTGGAAAACCAGCATAAATTCCTTACACCTAGTATACAAATCCAAGCCATCATTTCTCTGACTAACCCATCATCAGATCCTTGGTAGAAAATGGAGATTTGTTTTTTGCTATTTCTTTTTGCTTCATTGTTTAACAGAATTACTAAGAGGAAGAATGGAAAAGGAAAAAAGGAAAAGCTCATGTAAGAAGCAGTTTCAAAAATACACCAAACCATCAAAAGATATGGTCATTTTCCTCTCAACAATGAAGAGTATTTGGGGATGAATACCAGAAGGAAAAAAAAAAAAAAGCCAAATTCAGTGGGATTAATGCCTTCACCAAGGAGTGTTCTGGAAAGGTACACTGGTTTTACAGCAAGGCTATCAAACCAAGGTATGATCCATCTAACATTATATAGGTATCTATGGTGTAGGCATCTCAACTGCAAATATAGACAGCTGCATAACTCATTCCAGGCTTCCTCTGAATCCACAGAAGGCAAAATAGGCACATCAAGGCTGTGATTCTTTCCATCCACATCCTGTAAGTGCCTGATTCCTTCCACTGACTGTAAACAACAACTGGCCTAGATGTAGGTATCTGCACCTTGTAGGCCTCTGGGGATACACAAAATGGGTGTCACAAAGTACGAGTTCAGACTCACAGTCTGTTTAAATACAGGGAGTCTCAGAGAGAAAATCTGGAACAAGAAAAGCAATCAAATATAGGCAAGAGATGTTAGGACAGGTAATTGAAAACATAATCAGGTTGATCATAAATTAGTCAGAAAAAAACAAGTAAATTGCAAGACATTACAGCTTGTACCATCTGACCATACAAAATGAATGTGATGGATCTACTAAAGAGACAGAGGAACAGTGTTATTAAAAGACTGCAAAGAAGACATTTCCCTGATTTAATCCATGTCCATGCATTCCTTCATACCTGAAGCCATACTTCTACGTTGTTATTAGTGGGTTTGGCAAGAATTAACTAAAGCCTGAATTTTATCTTTCAGAACAAAATTTTGCAGCTTCACTGAATCCACACAGTGTTCTGAGCTGATCCAATGCAAGTTAAACCATCTTAGATGGTTTAAAATGTGCCGATGTCAGGGGAGGTACACTTTTTGACCTGTGTAAATCCCCCATGGTCAGTTTTTGCCTGGTCATTGGTTCTCTTGCCATCTATTCTCCGAAAGTGGTTCTGTTTCTCTGAAGGTGGTGGCACTAGAGAGGTCCCTCTGTAAGGGAGACCAGAATGCAGCTGTTGATGTGTGTGTTACATGACATAGAGTTCACCACTGAATTTGGAGCAGATCCTGCAAAAAGAAATGAGTTATTTGTTAGGGAACTGTCCTGTAATTTACTATCACACAGATAATAACCTTACCAGGATTCTGAAAATATTAATACAAACTGCTGGATTGTTTATAAATGCTTCAGACAATCTGCACAGATGTCATGTAACATAAAAGTACAGGGGAGCTTGAATTTATCTCAGGAGACTTAACTTGCTTTTCTCAAAAAAGTAAAAGTACTCACAATACATTTTCTTCCAGAAAATAATTAATTCAGTCTTAATTTGTGTTTCAGCTTGGACTGATGGCTGTTTAATGTGTGTTGTTTTCTACAAAACTGCTCGAGGAATTTCATAATTCCAGAACAGCTCTTTTTATTGAGACCCATTTGCCCATAGTAGTCTTTTCTCTATGATTTAGCTACTGTTTTAGATCATTTATTTTTATTGACAGTGAGACTACTCCATTTGGTTGACTTTTTCAAACATTAACTGCTATAACTTTCATTTAGACTGCCAAGGTTTCCTCATTTACACATGAAATCATCCCATTCACCTCTCTGGGAGAAGACAAGTCAGGCCTGGTGTTTATTGCTCTCAAAGAGAAAAAGAGGAGAAATGATGGCACCACCTCACTGGAATTGCTCTTTCTGATTTACAGCTGTCACCATTGAGGACTCAGGGAAAACAGGCAAGGGCAACCATCCTCAATGTTATTATCCTAAAGCTTTTTACAAAAAAATGATACTGTAAGCTTTAATCAAAAAATTCTTTCCTACTGGTCTTTTCCACAATTCACCACTGAACTATAGCAGAACACTGTCAAGCTTTGGGCATCTTCTAGAGCATTTGTGAATCAAAGATTTCCAGTGGGTAAGATGGAAAAGCAAGGTGTACTGAGGACATGGGATAAGCAGCCAGTGAGACAGCCAGATGGCTACCTGTGATTTCCATGGATGGGCTTTGGTGTCCACAGTGTTCTCTGTCTCTCAGCCTCAAATCTTTAGCTGAAATCCAGCAAATTGGGTCTAACTTTTCAGGGAAGGAGGACGAATAGCTTTAGAAGACAAAGTCTATCAGCTGTAGATAACAGTGATTTTTTTTATATTTTTCAACATCCTAGTTCATGAAGCCACTGCAAGCTCTTATTAGCCACAAACCAATGAGCATGGGACAGCTAATTAAGAGCATTGGAAACCTAACTTTACCTAATTTGATGACCACTCTGATCACTGCACATAGCCTTCTCCAGGGGAAAAGCTGTAAATTATTAAAACTGAACAAAACATTTGAGTTATGAGGTTTTATCACTGGGAATTAGATTCCTATTTTTCAAGGATGCATTTTTCTTCAGTTAAAAGTTACTGGAAATAATAATTGGTTTTGTGCTACTCAGAGACTTCTATCAAGAGAATTATTTCTTGCAGATAAGGCATCAATTACTTGATGACTTCTGCCCCTTTTAAATCAGTAACTGATAAACACTATTAGATGTTGAATCCGAGGAAGTCTTAAAGATATGGTCTAGATCCTATGCACCTGTGCCTAACTCAAATGGAGAAAACAAAAAATAATCCGAAGAAATGAATATACACCGTCAGAAATAAGATCAGGATTTTACTCTCTGTTTTATGTCTTTATAATCTTGATTAATACTCAGCTTGAGGGACTGGATCTACAGTGTTACCTCTTCTCGTGTTTTCTATACTTTTTTTCTATCCTCCATCTGAGAAGGATGCACTGGAAATGCAGGGCTGGATCTACATTTCATGTAAATTAATATAGCTCACTGAAATCAACAGAACTACAATGCTCTAAGCTGCTAAGGATCTTTCCCTACACCTTATTTATATATTTTCAGAATGGACATAGTATCTTAGTTCATATTGAAGTGTAGAGTTCATCATAGCAGTAATCTCTAAGACACAGCCTGCCTATCTTTTATGATAAGGGAATTACATTTCTTCTGTTGTGTTGATAAAAATCTACTATTTCTGGGAAGATGACTTGCTGGAACCCAAATAAATTGAGCATACTCTACTCTATGATAGGAACTGAAGAGATGTGACTGCTGACCTAAGCAGTGAAGGAGGTTTCTGATATTAATGCAGTTAAGATAGCAAGATTGTGTTGGTGTCACTCAGGAGTGGATAGTGTTGGGTTTTTTATGTGTGTGGTGGGTTGACCCTGGCTGGATGCCAGATGTCCACCAAAGCACTGTCACTCCCCTCCTAAACTGGATAGGGGAGAAAAAAATAAAAGTAAGGGCTTGTGGGTTGAGATAAGGACAGGGAGAAATCACTCACCAGTTACCATCTTGGACAAAACAGGTTCAACTTGGGGAAAATTAAACCAAATCTTAAAACATCTTCCCCCTACCCCTCCCTTCTTCACAGCCTCAACTTCACACTCAATTTTCTCTACCTCCTCTCTTTCTCAGAGGCACAGGGGAGTGGGAAATGGGATCTGTGGTCAATTCATCATGTGTTGTCTCTGCTGCTCCTTCCTCCTCAGGAGGAGAACTCCTCACACTCTTCCCCTGCTCCGGTGTGGGGTCCTACCCACAGGAGACAGTCCTCCACAAACTTCTCCAACTCGAGCCTTTCCTGTGGGCTACAGTTCTTCATGAACTGCTGCAGTGTGTGTCCCTTCTACGGGGTACAGTCCTTTGGGAACAGGCTGCTCAGGCATGGGTCGCCCACAGGATCTCAGCAAACCTGCTCTAGCGTGCACTTCTCTCTCCATGAGCCCACAGGTCCTGCCAGGACCCTGCTCCAGTGTGGGCTTCCCACAGGGTCATAGCCCTCTTTAGGCATTCACCTGCTCTGGCATGGGGTCCGTCATGGGCTGCAGGTGGATATCTGCTCCCCTGTGGACCTCCATGTGCTGCAGGGGTGCAGCCTGTTTCACCATGGTCTTCAACAGGGCTTGCGGTGGAATATCTGCTCTGGTACCTGGAACACCTCCTCCCACTCCTTCTTCACTGACCTTAGTGTCTGCAGAGCTGTCTATCACATATTCTCACTCTATTTTTGGCCGCTGGTGTCAAGGTTTTTTTCTTCTCCTTCTTAAATACATTATCCCAGAGGCTCTACCACTGTGGCTGATGGGCTCAAGCCTTGGCCAGTGGTGGGTCTATCCTGTGGCTGTCTGGCATTGACACTATTAGACCTGGGGAAAGCTTCTGGCATCTTCTCACACAAGCCACCCCCGTAGCCCCCCTGCTACCAAAACGTTGCCAAGCAAACCCAATACAATGTGCTGATACAAAAAAAAAAATAATTACAAGTTTGTTACTGTTTTTGTGGCTATGAAAAATGCAGAGATCCAGTATGGGGTACCAATAAATTGGCACAGTATATGTTTAAAACAAGTGTAATAATTTCCAGTGGGCAGAGTTCAGCCCTGTCACAAGATTCAATCCAGTCTACTTTTTGCTCCTTGTTTTTCCTGGAGCCTGTGAAATATGCAGAGGTAACAAATAATGTTCCCTGCTCAGAGGTTTGGTATCTCTCAGCTTGCTTCCTGCTATCCTCTTTCTCAGGGACCTCAAACTGTCTGACTGCACTAACAAGTCACAGATATGTTAAGTGACCAAAATGAAGGTGTTCTCTTATTCATATGGTTGACTGTGGAGCTGTGCCAAGTTGTTTATTGGGGCTGTATGACACAGTCCTCAAGTGTTGGGAAAGCATGGGATCAGGAACACTGGACAGAAACTTCTTATTTGATGGAAGAAGGAGGTACAGTCTGTTGAGGACAAAAGGCTGGATAATGTTGGTGCAAAGAAGTGGTTCTCAGGCAATGGTTTGCAGGCAGCATCATACCCTGAAACTGGGATTAAGGGCAAAATATAAATTGCCTGCAGCACATCACCTACTCATCAGCTTTGCCAATGGCCATGTCACAGGTCTCTGGCTTAACCAGTAAATATTCAGACTCTTTTGAAGAGACTGTGAGCATAATTTATGAAATTATCAATTTTCAAACAAATATTTATTTACTTTTAGGCTCCAGAGCGTACTTTGTCTTTTTATTGATATTACTTCACACTACTAAATGCCCAAAATATTTCCAGTTGTAATTATGCAATGGAACATTTTTTTGTTGTTTCTGTTTGAGTTTTATGGACTGAATAACGTTTAGCTGTAGTGAATGTCTGCCATTTCTATTTATTATTTACTGTTTATATTACAAGAGGGTATGAGAACTGGACAGCTAATACATCACATGAATTTACCAGAAGTATGAGTACAAAGCCTTGCTCCAGGAGGTTGTTAAGGACTTCTCCAAGTCAGTGCTGCCAGGAGTAAAGTCAGGATCCCTAAGTGCACGGCATGAGCTGTCATGGATAGGGCCACACTGTTCAGCAAGGAGGCAAAAGCCCCAGCATCATGGTGGCCACTGGCATGGTGAAGGAAGAGTGGGTCTAAAACAATTTAGGGCTTCCTAGCTAAACCATACTTTGAGAAATGGAGTCAATGGAATGTTGCTTTGCCCTGCAGGGCAATCCTGAGGAACAGACGTGGAAAAGGGACTTGGAGAAGGCAGCATGGGTAAAATGATTTGCCTGGCATGAACCTCTATTTGCCGCTAAAAGTGGGAATAAACTGTAGCTCCTCATATTCCCAGCTTAACACCATGACTACTCAGTGGCACTCTGTCCTATTTGCTCAGCTTTCCAAAATGGATGTGCTCACCCCACCATCTCCAACCCCCAATGAAGTAGAAAGCTACCTACAATATTTTTTCTGCCCTAGTTTCTTTAAAAAAAAAACAAACACAACACCGCCAACCACTTTTGCACAGCACTCTCCGTCGTCTTTCACTATGCTGGTCCATCCAGCCTGTTATTTAAGTTCTCCCTGAAAAAAATCCCACCACTTTCTTCCACAGTGCCCACACAAAGTGAGTCAATGTTCTTTTCCATTCATCTCAGAGAGACCAGGATTGCATCCAACATATTTTCTCATAAGAAAAAAAAAAAAGACAAAAAGGAAGAAGCATGGGTAAAACCACCAGGACATTCATACAAATCAGCTGAATAGTTTCACTACTATGTTTCTACAACCCTTAATCTTCCTCATTCACACCCTCCCTACTATCAAACATACCATGTGGACCTAGGTGGTTAACTATTAACTTTATGCATAACAGAATATTAAAGAAAAAACATAGTAGCAACTTTTCCCCACCATGTGATTGTGCTTTTTCTTCCTGAGGTGGATTACCCAGCTAGATATTTTGAGTAAGAAGGTTCCCTTCTCCACTCCTATAGAAGTCTAAGTCCTGAGTGATGGTTCTATCCCTTCACAGCTGTCAGAGCGCAGGTCTCATGGGTGCAGAGAGCAACACAAAGGCTTAACTTCTGTGCTACAGATCTTGTTTCTTTCTGTATTGGGCTTAGGTTCACCCTTGTTATCTCTAAGGCTTTTTTTAACTTGGTCATAATAAGTGACCAAGGGTTCAGGGAGAGGAACAGTGCAGCCCCCTGCCAGAGCCACTGGTGTTTGGTGCCATTAAATGTTTTGGGGTAAGGTCTAATGGATGAGGAGTGGCAAATTGCAGCAGGTTCAAAAGATAATATCAGATATGCTTAAGAGTTTTTCTGGATTTTTCCCTGGAATTCACTTGGAATTAGCATGGAGAGCTTTATTTCCTGTTGCTGAAGTCAGTGATGATAGCTTAGCTTGCCAAGGCAGTGAGACTGCTTTATGTTTTGTCTGATGCTGGCCTGTCAGCCAGTTACAGGTTACCTGAACATGTCAGGCCTTCAGCCTCCTTCTAGCCGTGGCTTGGGATATCGCCGTGTTTGCTTTGGGAACAGTGAACAGCTTGGCGGCCGACAGCACCTCGTAGCAGTAGGTAACAAGGGTAGAGCAAAAGCACTTCTGCTGCCTCTGGAAAAGCCCCACTGCTTGCTGAGAGCACTGATTAGTATTGACAGAATAGTCAAGTATCTTCATATGTGAAGAAGGATTCTCCATGCAAAGGTTCAACCATACTTTTATACTAATACATGACTGAGGTCCAAGTACTGCCCTCATATGTAGATTTTTGAGTGGTTGTACTGGTAACTGGCCAGGTGGGACAGTAAAGACAAGGCTTCATGATACAGTTCTTTCCTTTTCCTCTAAGGAACCAGCTTCAAATACCATTAAGCCAAGCAAAGGTTATGGAGCTGCTTTACTTTGATCTCAACAGTTATTGAGATAGTATAACTGAGCAAATGATACAGAAGAGGTTTTCACACATACTGCCTGCAGCTTCTTTTCCTAAACTATCAAACAGTAGTAATAAAAAGGAGCAGACAGGTGTTTTTTTTTTTCTAGATGAAGCCTATAAAAAAGTGTGGGAGACTCACAGTCCTGCATGCCATCTTCTCTTGTCAGGAGCTGCACATAGGTCAGGAGGAAAACAAACAAGGCATTTCTGGATGTTGCACATCAGCGAGTTTCAGACCTCAGGCAGACTTTAACAGCCCTAGTGCATCCTCATGGGGTTTCTGAAAGGTAGAAGCAATGTGTTACCTCTGTTTTTACAGCTAAGATGTCAGGATGCTAAGCAGCTGTGTTCTTGGCGCCTCTTCCTTCAGGAAACCAGAAGAAGAAGCAGGACTTGCAACTCCACCTTTGAAGCATGGCATGGGAAGACTGAGGGGGAGCTTCTGTGACCCCAGGGGTGATACTCCATGGTCAGCAGCAGGATGCTGGCTGGGGGGAGCATCTCTGTGGAGTGTGACCTGGCTGGTGCCATAACTTCATGGTGGCAGCATCCACTGGCAGGGCAGCCTCCACGGGCCATCAGGCATGGAGAGAGCTTAACCTGGGCTGCTCCAGGTTCTGGGGGGGGGGGGGGGAAAGCATCTGTGCTGTGACTGGCAAAAGCAGAGAGCTTGGTGGGCACAACTTGGCATGCTGCAGCTTTCTTACCCCCTCTACACAAAGCTGCCAGCTGAGCAGCATTTCTGAAAAAAACCCCCACAAACAAAACAAAAAACCCACACCAAAAGACCTAACAAGCTGTTTATACTGTCTGAAATTTAGGAATTTTAGGTACCCGACTTGTTTTCTAAAATACATTCAAATAAACAAGAACAGCAATGTAAATATGGAGGTGTCAAAGCAGGCTGTTCCCCATCAAGACTGTTCAGAAACCTTACGTTCAGTTAAATTCTGGAAAACCCTGATGTGAAGATCTGTAGAAAGCCCCTGCAAAGGTATTATATCCAGTTTGTGAATAATTATGGTTGGTAATAAATTTCTGGCTTCCCTGAAATGAATTTAAATTGTACAACTGAGTTCAATGTGACCGGGATTTGGTTCATGGTCTGTAGGACAGCATTGGTTTTGACAGACATAACTGTCCTGGTATTCCAAGAACAGCGTTATTGTTGAGGGTTTTCACAGTTCAGAATAATATAATGCCAATTGCATTCCAAAATCAAAAGGAAAGTTTAAAGCTGAAAACAATTTGCTATTTTTAAAACAAATACACTCACCATTTGCCTCTGTACTAAGTCACAAAGATGAAATAAATGTGAACCATTCTTCTACTGTCAACAACTAGAGCAACTGTATCTGAATATGCTTAAAGTTATATATGCTTAAAGGGTACAAGATATGCTCATGAAAACAGAATCAGGGCCCCTGAATGCAAAAATGTTATGCTAACTAATAATTTCTGAACTAAGAACATACTGATGGATTTTCAGAGACAATGTGCATGTGCTAAAGAAATTGATGTGCCACTGCCCTGTAATATTCACCTCTGAGTAGAGAGCCCTATGCAACATTTCTGAAGTATGTTTTAAGGATGAAGTTTTGCAGATGTCTTCAAGTTAGCTGGAAGGAAGATTTCATCCTCTCCAAGAAGAGACTTCAGGAGTGATCATCAATGAAAGGATGAGAAAGCTCCCCTTAGATTGTCTCCAGCAAGCCAGGGAAGAAAAAGTTTGAGTTTAATAGTAAACAAATCAGTTTTAACTCCTCTGAACTGCCAGCTGGCTTCATTGGGTAACCCACTGGAGCCTTCTGACTGCCTAAGCTTTGTGCTGGATCTGTACATTGTTTTAGCATTGAAGTGTGAGTGAATCACAGGGAAATGATAGGCCACAACTTAAAAACAGAAGAAAGGAGTACTGCCAAACAGGACTAATTGGCTGCAGACGTGAGCTTTCCCCAGTCTCTAGCCCATTCATTTCTGCAGAACGGCTCTACAAAAGCGTCAACATAAATTTGACATTCTTACAGAAAACCACCTCTAGGTGGAAGTGTTGACCCTGCAGACAGAGATGAGATCATAAATATCTATGTGGCAGAAGCGATGGCAATGTTTTTTTAAAACTACTTCCTCCAGTATTTTGCTCTCGAAAGTGTAATTAGATGAGGTGCCTTCAGATTTATATACCTGAGAGCAGGTTGCAAAGCTCACTGAAGCCAGGAATTTGTTTCTCTCTTGGCCCAGATCCAGTGACTGTGGGTCAAAGAAGTGCTTCAAAGGTGCTGAACATTTGCCTTTGGTGAATGCAGCAGCAAAGGGTGCATTCTTGGTTTTAAACATATGCTTATGGATAGTCCCCAGACTCTGTACTTGCCTTCTGGACCACATTTTGAATGACATTGTGGCCTAAACCTATGGTTCTTGGCTTACGCAGTGCAACAGAAAGTTTTGATTTTAGTCGGACAAAACAAGAGCATGGCTGCTACTTCCCTTTCGCTCTTTTGAGAACAAATTGTAAACTCCTGACTCTGTATTTAAGTAGGTCATTCAAAGGATGAGTCTGGTACTTCAAATGCTATGGATTGTAAGTGATATGTTAGACTAGGTACAGTCCCTATTATTGCCTTATGGAGTGAAGATGTGATTCAGAATGGATCAGAAATCGTGCTCAGAATAATTTCTGCACAGACGTGACAGTAAGATGGACTGTTTAGTTCACTTTTCCAGGGGATCGTGACACTTCCTCCCTTCTTACTGTCTAAGCTTTTTGTCAGATATTATGAGGGAAATTTTCTAAAGGCACCAAAATGCTGACTTCACTGAATAACGACAAGAGTTAGATACCTCATCTGCCCCTTGCACTCTTAATGCTCTAATAATGATAAATCATTATGCTTTCAGAAAGGTTTAATCTTCTTTATTTACCTTTCTGTTTCTGTATTTTACTGGCACCTGATGAGGGCTTCTGTTGGATTAGGCCAATATTTTCATAAATAGCTACATGACACAGGAGTAATATTTTTCTGCAGGTATGTTTTATTTACTGTCAAGGTCATTGTTTGTATCAACTGCACATATTTTACTGACCATTTGTCATGCAAGAGAGAATCTGGAAAAGAGGTGGGTACATGTCTGGTACATGATGGTACGTGCTGGTACATGCTGGTACATCAGAGCTCCGTAGTCATGGCTCATACCTACCTACAGGGACACTGATTCAACTGCACTTTCTACATGAGTGAATGTGCCAGTGTCCCCCACCCATGTCATGAATATCATAAATGCTGTACTACCAGGTATCCTAGATGCAGCCTTACTGATAACAGCTGGTAACTCTGTTCCTTGCTGCCTGCAATAATTCTTTGAATTACAGAGAGAAGTTAAACATCGCAAGATGATGATAAAATAATTTTGGATCTGAATTAATGACCACATAGAAAAGCTTGTGCCTAATGTTTTGAGTATCTCCTGGGTCTCCAGGAAAGGCTCTGCCATTTGTGCAGCACTTAGGCAGTGTTTCCACCAGCATAGTTACTCCTCACTAGCTTCCACTGAGGGACTGTTCAGTTTTCTCATCATTCCCATCAGGTCATGCCTTATTACAAGTTTTGCAGGTGCCATTGGATTGTGTCTTGTAAAGGTGTTTGTGTGTGTGTGAACAAACAAGTCAACAAGAGAACTGATTTCCATCCACACTAGAATGAGACATTCATTAATTCAGGCATGAAGTAGTGTAAGTCATTTGTTTTTTGAAGGGAGGTGGCCAAAAGAGGAAGACAGACAGCTAACCCAGCAAACAGATGCTGTCAGAGACTGCACAGCTCTCCAAAGGGAGACAGGAATTGCTGGACAAAAAATAAATATTTTGTAGCCCATTTGTAAAGAAGGATATATCAAATGTTTATGTATTTTATATCTATCCTTGTGTATACATCAATAAGTGTATATCTTTCACTATGTATCTCTCTCTCTCTAGATTTACACCAGCATAAAGCTAATTTCCTTATTCAAGATGAGCTCAGATCCATTACAAAGACTAAGCCATTTCACAAACACCTTTAGACTTTCCGTGATGGCGCACTCAGTTGTGATGGATTGTGGGGCAGGGAAATTGTGCTACTTGGCTGAGCTCAACTCGCTCTACCAGAAGACACCATGAAGGTTAACTTACTGGACTTCACATGCCAGCTTGTCCTAGCACACTTCTCACTGAGACTGATCACTGGTCCCATTAGAGCCGTATGTGAGCACCTTATGCAAGACTGGAACTGGGAAATGATTTTTATCACCCCCACCATATGGAAAACTAAAAATGTTTACTAGATGCTCTCATTTTGAAGTAAAGAACTACCAGTTAGGAAGTAAAGAACTAGCAGAAAAATAAATTTCTTCTTAATATAATGGGTTGTGAATGAAACCTTTCCTTCAAGCTGCAGTGGCACTAGCCATTGCACTATGTTTTATAAAAAATGTATCATTTTCTCATAATCTCTTCAAGTATCAAGTACAAGGAAATGGCTTTTTGTTCACAGGATAGCTCACTGATTGATTATGTGTTCATACAAGGTCAAAGTCTCATCTTATTTATACCACTGTAAACTGCATGAATTCCCCCAATATTTATACAGGAATATCACTTTACTGTTAATCTTTGTTACCATTTAAATATTTGGACTAGTTTCTTGGGATTAGCCTTGAAATTTGAACCTTGTATTCTGCCTTTTTTAATCTGATTATCTAAATGATCAAGAAAGAAACTCAAAGATACAGTTGCACACTTGGGTTTGTGCTTTGGATTCCAACACCTTTTCGCACCCTTTCTTTATTAGGGGAAAAAAAATTTTAAATGGCAAAGCATTGTATCCTCCAAGCATTTCATTCCACCCACACAGTTCTTTTTCTTTAAAACGGTGGCTTATTCCCAACTGGAAAGGCAGCAGTCTAGCTAGGAGACAGGTTATGTTCAAGAGAGAAAGGAAGGAGGTAGCTGAATCATAGCAATTTAACTCCGGCTGTGTGGATGTAAATCCAGCCACTGGTTGCTGCTATCACAAGCATAGTATGATTTTGGATACAGGGAATGGCATATTGTTCTGGGTAATGAAGGCTAGAGGTCAGAGCAGGCTATGCATTTGCCTTTATTGCTTGCACTCCAGCAGGTGCAATATTTATTGCCTCTGCTCTGTGCACAGCCATCTCTAGCATTACTAATGAAATGTCAAATCTTATTTTTATTTACTTCCTTTCTTCATCACCTGCAAATAGCCACATTGACAACCCCCAAACCGATCATTTGTGGGTTACTAAGAATGCCATCAGTAAAAGTCAGTCATCAGTAAAGAGCACCACTTTCTGGAAATAAACTAAACAGGTTCATTTGAGGCTTTTCATAAAACAAATGTTGCAACAAAATTAATTTGTCCAGCATTAGTCATCACCCTTTCTGCATGTTAATACTGTTTCTTCTGGGAGAAACTGGCTTTTTTTTTTTTTGAAAATATCCTCTGCTACACTTGGCACTCACAAAGGGAAGAAAAGGCACACGTCTGAGTGTGTCATATTAACATGCTTCAGTGTCCTGCATGTCCACGTCATGCAGGCTGGTTTTGGTCACAGATCAGTTGTTATTGTTTTCCCATGAGTAGGTACTTATACCTGATGTCTTGTCAAGATCTTTGCTGCAACAGGCAGGAGGATGGCTCTTTTTTTTGTGTTGCTTTGCCTCAGAACCAGGAGGCTTCTAAGGAACATAAACATTTAAGAGGAACGATCCCTTCAAGAATATGGTAGAGCCCCCATCACTGGAGGTTTTCAAGATGCAGTAGCACAGGGTATAACATAACCCTATGCAGGCTTCCTTTCCCTCAAAAGGTTGGACTAGATGATCTTTCAAGGTTCCTCTCAACATGAACTGTTCTGTAATTTTGTGATTCTGTGATTTTGTCAGAGTGTACCTTTGCACCAAAAACCTTCAGAGAGCAGCAGCATTTGCTTAGTTTCATTCCCAGAGGAAGTTTCTCCTGGGATGCGTGCTGTGCTAACGTGGGTGTGGAAAGGGGTGGATGGAGGAATCTCCTTTAGGCTCATCTCCTTAGCTGCCTTCCTTTTGTTCCTTTCTTCTGGAGTTTAGCTTTTGCTTTCCATGTTGAGAGGTTTTTAAGGAAAAGAGTGTCTTGATTGCAGAGAGTTGCTGAGGAGACAGAAATTGCTGTCTCAGGGCTCTTGGTTACTCTGGGGGATTGTTAGATTTGTGCTGCCCACAGGCAGCAGCAAACCCATCAGGATTTAGCTCCAATAGCTGAGATACGGATGTCTTCTCAACATCTGAATGGCCTCATGTCTACTCATGGGGATGGAAGTTTCCTCAGAGCTCTTGGGTAGGACATGTTCTTGCCTTTCCCATCATTTGAGCCCCGAATGTAAATTTTACAACAGACTGATGACAATGGATGGTGTTTGGGGCTCTTGTTTCCTTTGCAGATATGGAACGTGAGAAAGGCAATGTTTTCTCCAAGAAGGTGAGAAATCTGTCTGTGCCTACAGGTCTCTCTTTGATTACAATTAATTAGCCACAAGTACATGTTAGAACTGTGCCGAGAACTCTCTGATCAGAGAAGCTCCCAGTCAAAGGACAGACACATAGAGAGAAATTAGAGGAAAGCCAGGCATTATGTCACGCTTTGTGGAGTAGCTGCTCCAAGAGCAAATGAACGATATTTTGATCTTTCAGGGGGGAATATTTTGGGGAGCCTACAGAGAACATCCACCAGGACAAGAAAAGTGCTTCATAGTTTCTGATGAAGAGAATGTTTGGCCTCCCATCTTTTTCTTCAAAACCTGTTGTTTTTCCAACCTGTGCCAATCCAGTTTCTGCCCAGAATTAATGTGATAGGTAGGAGAGAAGCAACAACTTTCTGTTGAGGTGTACTGAGGATAGTTCACCTAAGTTATATTTCAAAGTGTCTCAGGCTTTTGAATCAAGTAGCAGTTCCTTAAAGGGGTTTAGATATACCTAATTTTTTTTTTTAATTCTGCCCGAGAACTTGTAGAACATGGTATTTCCCGGTCTTTCAGCTTCAGCGTCCTGGAAATAGACTTTTTTTTTAGGTGGACACTTGAGGAAGGGCAAGTAAAGCTTTGATTAATGACCCACTCTTTTGTGACTGGCTGGAAAAAGATAGTTTGAGGCTTTCCTACAGCTCCTGTTCAGAAGCAGTGAGTTTTTTTCTTTAACAGAAAAGCATTAGTCTGATAGTTGATCATTTTAAATTTAATCCTGTGAGGGCTTTAAAGATTTATATAGATTGTCTGTATGTCCTTTCGGGTGCAGAATTTCATAATCATTGACCTAAACTGCCTTTACAATCAGTGCACTGCTCCTCAGCATTGCAGAGATGTTTCATCAGCTTTGACTTGTCCTCTGATTGGCGTATCACAGGTTTACTTAGGAAGAGACTTAACTATAGTAGAGACTTAAGTACTTATGTCCAAGTGCAGACCTGTAACTGCCCAAAATAGGCTCTGAGCACCTGTCCTGGAAAGTTATTAGCAATAGCAAAATTCCTCCCAAGTTCCATGAGATTCTTGCTTCTGAACATGGAAACTCTTCTTATAAGAAGGATTAGAAAAGATCATAGTGTGCTTCTCAGAGACAAAGAGGTGTCAGTAATGAGATACTTGACAAGTTGAAATTTCAATGGAAATGTGACACCTAAAGCACATTCCACAGTGCTTTAAGACACTTTTCTTCCAAAGATTTTACTCTTTGTTAAACAGCTAAATAAATTTCAGGCTCCAGATCCTTGCATGTTGCTTAATTAATGTTATTAAGGATAAACATAATAAGAAACAGTAACGTAACTGTCGAACTGTTATTTATTGTGGAAGTTCCTCTGTATGTGTGCTCAGATTAATCAAAAATCAGGATCCTCTTTGTACAGATCTCAAGACTTTACTAATGGGCCGCAGCTGACCTGTTAGCTCACAGTGACAATCAGCATCACTGTTTACAATACATTTGCTCTCCTTTGAGAGGTGTCTTGCCTGAAGCTCAAAAAACTGAACTAGTGACCTCAAATGACCTTACTTTCTCCTAGTCAGAAGTCTCGTGTCCTATATGTTCCACAGACAGAAAATGAAATAGAATAATGAAATATTAGAGCGATGACCCTTTTGTGACAGAAACACTGAATTTTGAATTGGTCTTTTCCCATAATCAGGGGACCAGAATGAATTTCAAGATCTCAGCTTAAAGGGAATGTCAGTGTTTGAGACCAGATTTAACCAAAATAGTTGACCTTCTGGTGATCTCAGAAAGACCATAAATGAAGTGTTCTTCTTCTCCAATTGCTTGTATGCAGTGCCAATCCTAATGAACCATTCTACCAAATTTCAACAGTTTAGCATCATGGGAATGTGGAAATCAGTTGTGTCAGTTATTAATCCTGTTGAATACATCTGTATTATCTTAGACTGCACTTCTCCAGTGACCAGACTCTAGTGGCTCAAAGGATTGTTTACTGTGTGGGAGACGTCACAACAATCAACATTACAGTTATAGTTCAATGCATTATTTGATAGCAAGGACTCCGTTGCAGAGGGTCTCTCTCCTGGGGGTGAGAGGGAAGCTTTTCTTTTGTTCTTTCCCTCAGGAGAGTCAGTTTGGTTGGAACAGCTGCTAAAATTGTTAATCCACCAACTGACTGGTCATATGATTTCACAGAGACCTGCTATTATTCATATGCAATGTGCTCTTGCTTTTCTTCTCGTGCTCTGGGTTGTGCATGTCTGACATCAGTACTGCAGCTGTATTACGCTGATTGCTTTTTATTTTGAGGCCTCGCTTCTAATTGCTAAAGAAAAAAGATCTCTGCCACATATGTTGGAAATGGAGAAAGGCTGCAGTCCAACATCAGCTCTGACAAGGTTTTACCTATTGTGCAGGCTCCCTGTGCTCCGGTCAGCAGCAGACTGCTTGCATGTTACACACCGTATTTTATTGCCTATCAGATTAGTGCAACCCTTTATTCCTAACATCTAAGAACTCAAGCCTTTCCACAGACTAGACAAGGCTGGACACACCCACTTTGTGGTTGCCTGTCTTGGATGGACCTGAGATGTCCATGTCATCGGTATCTTGAGAAACAAAGATTTTGTAACAATGGGCAGGGTAAATTGCTGTGGATGTGTGATGGCTGAAAATGGTTGTACTTCTTCCTCGAGGGTCATGCAGTAGAGCTATGCTGGGTCTGACAGGATATTTGAGGGAGGCAAGACGTTGGCATATTAACCACTCCAATAAGAGAGACAAACAGCTTTCCAGGGCACTGAGGGGAGATAGGAGCACATTCCATTGATAGTGAAATCTTTGCATGAGGATTTTGGTACTTTCAGTTAGGACTTCTGGGAAGTTTCAGAAGCAAGCTTGGTCTGTGCTAAGGCACAAATCTGGGTAGTACATAAAGGAGGAAGATTGATACTTGCTAGTAGCACATATATTCCGGTCCTTACAGGGGTCACTAATCTTCTTTCTTGGCATGAGTGACAGAGGCAGTCAGGAATGCCTAGCTTGTTCTGTAGTGTAATACTGACCACCTGGTGGGCTGAATTATGGGGGAATGTCTACGGTTTCCCCCAGAGCACACTGCAGGGGCCACTGTGGGAGATACACACTGCGCTGGATGCATCACCAGGCTGTTCTACATGGGCAGCTTGATGTCCCTCTGAACTCTGCCATTCTATATCCCTTCCTTCTCTCCTCTGGGAACATCTTCACAGCCTGTCACAAGGCTGAGCAAGGGAAAACCAGATGAATCACTAAAAAGACCTCTGACTTCTTGAAAAAAAAGTAGGTTTTAAAAATACAGAGCTATTAAGCAGCAGTACCCTATGCATTCAAAGCAGAATTCAACTTTTAACCATTCAGGATACCCCTACAAGACAAACACAAAACCATTTCCTCCATACTTCACAAGGAAGGAAACTGCAACGTAAGTGACACAGTCGAAATTTCAGGCTAGGTGAATATCGGAGAAGGGATTAGTATTTATGCTCCTTAACTACCAAAACTGGTGTTTTCTCTTCAAGACAACAATGCCTCCAAGGTCTTGAGTTGCAGATTGAACAAAACTAATGCAACTTTAATAACGTGTATGTATATTTTATGCCTTCACCATAAGGACATGGGTTCCTTAGGCTATATGATTTTCACATATAGTTGACAGTAGTGCAGATGTAATACAAGGAGATTGTCATGTCATAAAATCTGTAACAGATGAGCTTTCCCCTCATTGTGCATCTGATTCCTTTCTTAGCATGAAGTATGTGTTTTTGAGGTGAGAATGTGAGGTTTTCTTATTTACCTGGATTTGAGTTCCTAGAACTAAAACAAATGTTGATTTTGCTGCCATACTGGTTTGCTCTCAGTGTCGTATCAGAGGTCCTCACTGCTGAACAGATTACACTTTTTTGTCTGAAATATGCCAGTTCTTCCTGCCCTGTAACTGTAAGCAAAAATGTTTACAATGGGCTGGCTTTTTTTCCTGGACTGATTGAGGCACAAAGGGGAACTTACATATCTTATTTTTATCTTCAGAGAAAAATGTAGCTTGAGTTTTTTTGGGGGGAGATAGTTTTTTCCTCTGCAGGGAGTTAGGTATCAAAGGGTGTGTGCACATAGATATAAAAGAGGATGCACCCTGCTTTTTGTTGCCAGTGTCAGACCTGCTTAACACTGTCTAAATGTCTCTGTACAACGGCTCAAGAAATATCAACATCTGGGTGAAATATCTGTATGCAGCAAAAACAGAGGAGTCGCCTTTAAATTCAGGATCCGAGTTTCCAAGTACAGTTTTCTGGAAAAACACCATCAGATTTGGCACTGGTTCACCGGTGGAGAGTTGTATATGAAATGGCATGTATAGTAGGGCTCGGGAGCCATTGCTCTCTACCTAGATACCGTGGATGGGATTTCCAAAACAGAGGTCTCAGCAATGCCAGGGGTAGGGCAGCAGGGAGTAGGTTTCTGTCAGTCTGCAGAGCCTGTCTGCTGGCATGGGATCGTTCTGTAAAGCAGCATTACATTTGGGGAAGGAATCTTCCTTTCCCAGGCTCATGGGTAGAGATATGGGCCATCTAGTGGGGAGAGAAATTAATAGCTGAGGATATCTCCCATTTCAGTTCTCCAGCTCGCTGCCTCCCTCGTACAGCCTCTGCATATGCCGATATATAAGAGTGGCAGGTAAATGATTTTCCTCTATTTCAGGAAGGAACAAGAAAAGTCAAGTTGGTGTAAAACATCCAGCAGTACTTAACACCAATGGCATCCAGCCTGCACTAGTAATGGGAGACCTTTGCAGAAATAATGAACTGGTTTTGTTCCTTCACTTCAAACGAAGTGCCCTGCTGAATGTGAAAATGAAGCCAGACTGTTCTGTGCTGCCTCTCAATATCTCTGTGCCACATCACTTCGGTAAACTACTCACTTGCATTTAGTCCAGGCCCTACAGCGTCAGCGTAGTTTATAAGAGCTGTTTCATGAGTTCATACAGTGGGTTTATGCTGAGTTATTTTTATGGGGCACGGGGAACTGACATACATGACATGAAGATTTGCATTTGTTTTTATTGAAGCCTGAGTCCTTACTTTTATTTCTTTTTAAGTCTGAAGGTGCCTATAATACTGCTCTCTGCTAAATAGGAGTTCATTTTCAATTTCTAAAATTTCTTGTACCCTCTTGCTCCCCCTTCCCCATTTGATGAGTGCTCTTATAATAAACTCATTGAAATGTTGTTCCAAAAGGCAGTGCTTTCACAGGAAGAGTACTCAGTCTCATGTAACAAAGTTCTATATTAAGATCCATAGATTGAATCTAGATAAAATGCAGTCACTGTGACGGCTGACAGCAAGAGGATCCCCACTGCCTTGCTGTGCTGAGACACCCATTGCAGATGAATCCATGACCCAACTGCACTGCCTTGAATGCAGCCACATGGAAGAAATAATGCTGCTGTGAGGGAGGGAAGGAATACACTTCTGTTTCAGGTACCACATAGAAAAAAAATCTACCGAAATTTATTTGCTTGCATAATTGTTCTTTCCCCTCCAGTTGCTGTGATCATTAAGCTGCCTCATCAGCTTTCATGGCTGGGTCCTGCTGCTGGAGTATAGGGCTGACTATGGCCACAATCTGAGGTTATTGCCTTAGAAAGGTGCAGCTGTGGCTTTGCTGCCAGTGTCAAGTCATCCCCACAATGTGCATTCCTCCACCTCCCTCACTCTTCTTCCTCCCTACTCCTGGGTAAGAGGCTGGGCAGCCCTCCTGGACTGGCTTCTTCAAGTACAGGAGCCAGGGGCCAGAAGATCACGTTGCCTGGAGCTGGTGAGGACTCATCATCCAGAGGAGGCAAAGCCCTGGCAGTCAGGATGTTAGGCCTCTTTGGGTCATGGAGAAGCTTTCCTTGGCCTACTAGGAGAATAACACCACTCACACAGGGTGGTGAGAGATATCAGAGTTAGTGTTGTCATCCCTGGAAGGGTAAAATAATTTTTGGTGGTGCTGCTGAGACTCTGATAGGGTGTGGGTGCTTCTCACGTGATGGGACAGCTTCCCACGAGCAGGTCTGACACTCCAGCCCAGCAATGGCTGCAGTCTGCAGCAAGTCAGGTCACCTTGGAGAAACAGATAGATCTGGACAGGTGAGGATGTTTACTGACAACAGAATGCATGAGTGCATTGGGTGGTGATCACATTTCTAAGTAAAAGCTCTTGCTTTCAACTGAACACTGAAGAAGTATAGGATTTGAATAAGGCCCTTGAGGATTTCCTCACTGGCATTGTCCCACCACTGCTCTGGGGTTGGAGCAAAATCTACCACGAGCCATCAGGTGGTCAGTTAGGACAAAGTCTAGCAACCCCCCCCCCCCCCCCCCCCAAAGGGGATTACTTATCCATCACAAAGTTTTCTTCCCACAGTACTTGATTCTTACAGGAATTAATGCTGGCGATTATATGGCAATTGTATGATGTAAATATATACTTCAAAGTACTAGCTTTTAAGGTAATATTTCCTTATTCATTTTACTTTTTTGACAGTGGTGGTGGAATGTAGTGAGAACCAGGGAAGCTATATTTGATGCTATGCTGTTGTCACAGTCTTTCACAGTTTCGGAGGGAGTGTCTTGGACCATTTAGATCACTGAGCTCTGCCACATGGGAATTCCCCCGTGAACTGCTTCCCTCACGGCATCTTTCACGTTTGTGGCTGACCATGATTCTAGTGAGCATAAGCCCTGTCTAACAAGGTGGCATACTCAGAAACTTCCCAAATGAATTCCTAGAAAGTATGTGGTAGATGTGTGATTCTTGCCTGTATAGTAGCCTTGACCTTATTGCTTGTTTCTGACTTCACAACATACACAGGAAATCAAATTATGCAAAGTGCTGGAAATGAAAGCAAACTACAACCCCTAGTTTCATAAATTCCTTAAACATCTATGTAGCACGAAATGTGTGTGTGAGTCATCCCATAGGCTACAATGTATTTGCCTAGACATCAGTGCATTTGTTACATGTTTCTGGAAGCTAAACATCCCAACAAGTATCTGACACAGTGATTTTCTGCTTTTCTGAGATCCCTGTAGTACAGACCACACAGGCTTTAAATGCATTACTTGCATCTCTGCTGCCACCACAGGACTCACACCTCTGATGGACTAACATCTCTTTCAGAAGCCAAACCGCATATCAGAGTTACTCATGCTGGAGCTGGAGCTCCTGTAAGAAACTAACGCCTTTTTCCTCCTGACTGCATTGACAATCTTTTCAACTTGGACAGGCACATGTTGTTTATTCTATAGTTCTGAGCATCCTTTCTCTGCTGCCGCCTCACAGAGGGTGCTCTGGGGCTGGGTCTTCCCTCTAGTGAGCAGTGGGTGTGTACAAGGCTCATGTGGGCCAGTGATGCCCTCCTTGCTCTCGTCCTTGGGACAGCTCACTGGAAATAGAGCCAGTCATTCTCCACTGGAAATATCACTGGCCTGGCCCTCAGGAAGCTTCTACAAACTGTCCTCCAGAACAGCAGAAAGGAGGCAGAACATGCTCTTTCAGCTTCAGCTGTTCTCAAAGCTGTGTGATACAGCTGCAGGCAGCGCAGCATGACTTCCCAGGACGGAGACAGAGGGAGTCCCAGCCACAGAGATGGTAACAACAGCTAACAAGACCTGTCCTGTTGGCAGCCTCTTGCTGCAGGATGAGTGTGGGCTGCTGAGGATGTGTGGGCAGGTATTTCAGAGTCTTACTGCAGCTCGATGGACATCCTGCCTCCTGTGAAGGACTTGAGTGCCTCTGGCTGTGTCAGGGACCAGGGTTGGCCAAGGGCACAGAGCTGGGCCCAGTGCTGCATTCATCTTCTCTCCTTGCTTCCCAGAAGTGCATGCAGCCTGCCACCCTCCACCCACCTCAGCTGCCATCCTCCAGGGCCCTGGGCAGCCTGTGCCCCCCAACACGCACCCATGGCCCCAGCCTTGTAACTTCATTACCTCACTGTGTTCCATCATTTGAATGCTGCAATTATTTCCATCATGTGATGGCAGGGAGAAAACAAAGAATTTAACAGGGAAGGCCTAGCCTATGTTTAGTTTTTATAATTCCAGTTCTTTTTTTTTCTTCTTTTTAATAAGTATTTATTGAAACATTTAGAGAGGCATGAAAGCCATCTCTGGGCCTTGCATAAAACCCTGAAGACCTCCCTCCTCAGGGTTTGATCAAGAAATCTCATTGTTTTTCTAAGTTTCTCTGCTTGCATGCTTTAGCCGGTGAAAAGTGAAATTGTCATCGTTTTTATCAAGCTGTTGAGATGTCATGTTAAAAAATAGCCCAATAAACTAATGGGGGGAATCCTAGTTATGCTGGCACAAGCATAATTTAATTTAGATTGCTATAACAACAACCAGTGTCCATGGTCTCCGTAATCATGTTAAGGCCTATACACAAAATAATTAGCATCTTTATATTTGGTAAATAGAGGTCCACTCCAGGTCAGCCTCAGTGAGGACACGGCATTGTTAGAAGACAATGCCTTTTATAGCTTGTGCAGAAAAGGCATTTGTGAATAAAACATTGCTGGAAACAACAAAAGGAGGGTTTGATTATCCAGGAAGCACCTCCACTTGCCTCTTACCCAGTTTTTGTTTCTCCTTTGGAAGAAAAATAATAATTAATTTATTCAAGCATGAAGAATCAAAGGAAACTGCATATAATAAACACACTGTTTGCTCAATTTCTTTTTCACAGCCAACCATGATCCAACAGGCTTCTCAAAAGCTAAGGCTGTATACCTGCAGCCCCAAACCTGACAAACTGCAGGGGCTTTTTTTTATTTATTAAACATGTCTATGATCATTTGACCTGGAACAGACCTGCCAGAATTTCAAGCAACTCAGAAAAGTCAGAGGACACTTCTAAAAGTAAGCAAGAGCCTTGCTCCAAAGCATCCCAGTCATTTCTGCATTTCTGTTGTTACTTACATTTACATAAGTATCATCCCAATAGTTTGAAACTTGCAGAGATTTTTAGTTCAGCTGAACAAAACAGGATAAGACAATGATAGGTATGCTACTCAATGATATGGAGAAGGGGCATGAGTGGGAGGTGTGTGTGCCTTCTATTTAATCAAAACCAATTGACACTTTCCAGTCAAAAAAGATCCCACTTTATAATTGTAGGACTTTTCCCCCCCAAAAAATTACTGCATTTCACTTTTCCAGTATTTTGTAACAGTGTCACAAAAATCCTTATCCTTCTAGCTAGATTCAAAATTAAGATAGCATCTCAAACATTTTTACCTTGCAGTTTTTATAAGCAGAAAACATTAGCTAACAATTTTAATGAAGTGCTATTAAACTGCCTGAAGTTCTCTGGAAATTCTCCGAGAAACCTACATTTAGGTCCACTAGACACATTATTGAAATTTCAGCTGTTTCTAATCAGTCTGCTACGCTTATCTGTTTCAGAGCAACAAGGTTGGTCTGCTCCATCAAATTAAGAGACAGCTCATTCAGTCAGATGGAATCATGTGTATCAACATCAGCATCCTGTAGACCAGCATGGCATGTGGATATTGTTGACTCCAGAGCTGAGGATATTTCAACAGCATTTGCTATGTGTTTCTCTGGATCATGGAAAAAGGTCTTTTCTTTCAGAAAGGACAAGTACACTTCTCCCCACAGAGGTCATCTCCCTTTCCTGTGCCATGTTCCTGAAGCAGCTAAGTTTCTCAGGAAATTTCAAGCATTCAAAAAAAAAAAAAAAAAAAAAGGAATGAAATTGTTTTTTGTTTTGTTTGCTTATTTTTTTAAATAAATTTATGTCATCTCAGTTTGTTTTGAAACCAAAGGGGTACCAAAAGACTTTCCTTTTGAGTTCACAGAAAAAATATTTACCTAATTTTTTTTTTTTTGCTTTGTGTGTGTGTGTGAGAGAGAGAGAGAGAAAGATACATATATATATATATACTATATATATTATAGTTATTCAGGCAGCTTTACATCCACTTAGATGCTCAGAAGTGTTTTTTTAACCTGCGCTCAGCTGTGCACGCCCACACGGGTACCGATGCTTTCGCGGCCCGTGAACACCGGCAGCGAAGTCCCTGCACGTCTCCCGGCGGCCACCAGAGGACGCGGCGCTCGCAGGACGGGGCTTCCCGTCACACCCGGCCAGAAAATTCCCTCGGGGAATTAGCTCGGGCTCCAAGTCGCGAATGTGATCGGGGCTTTCTCGAATCCCGCTCGGCGTGATTAAACAACAGCCAGTTATACGGAATTCCTGCAAAACCCTTAGGCAAACAGTGCAATGGGACTTGCGTGGGTGATGTGCTGGGGCACTGCAGTAGCTACGGAAGTCAGGTTTTGAAATCTGGGCCTCATGAAGGGCTCTCTACGATTTCTGCCTCTCTGAAGAAGTAAGTCTCAAGGTGTAGGGATGGCGGAATATATTTATCAGTAGCAAATTTTACATGATTGGTGCTGTTTCCCTCAACAGTGATTCTGTTTAATTTACATTGCCAAACTAAAGAGGAGGTAGATTTTCCCTTTATTTGAGTCTTTCTCCTACTTATATGACACTTTTCTTCTTGACCTCTCACCCTGCAGAACCGTCCCTGTATCCTTGGGGCTGCAGCAGAGGCAAAAGGTCTCTGCCAAGACCTTGGGATTCTCCCAGACCTGCCTTCACTCCTTTAGGGTTTTGCAGATCAAATCAGCTCGGAAGAGTTAAGCTAGAATGAAATTCACTCCCACCCAAACCCGTTGCTAACTGCTTGCTTCAAAAATCCTGTTCTGCATTTTTGGTGGTTTACACACTTCATCCAGAGGTCGGGGATGAGCCAGATCTGAAAAGCAGATGTTGTGGAAGAGATACTATCCCAGGGGAATTATTATAAAGCTTTCTATAGGCATTGTTTTGCAATTTTTCAGGAATGCAGTCAAATCTCCTTGTTAAGCACTCTGTGGTGTGGTCAGGACTCACATTATTAACTCATACACTCTGGCTGTTTTTTTCACTCTGTGCTATATGATAATCAGATGTACTATTGTTATTATTTGTATTGTACTGTGCCTGAAGGTCACACCTAGGACGTTTCTGGTGAAATGCAAATGTATCACAGTTTGCAGGTTTATTGAAGCACAAGTCTTTTATCAGTGCAACATGTTGTGGTGTCATTCAGGTTTCAGCAGGAAGGGCTGTACCACATGTAGGGGTCCCCAGGCAGGATGATGACAGCATGAGAGATGGCATCTAGAATTTCAGCCAAAAAGCAGAGGTGTTATGAAAACAACCAACTGAAAAATGTCCATTTCACAAAGAAATGTGGAGAGTTGATTCGGCTCCAAGTGAGAACACGTGCAAATTTGGAGAGTTGTCATGTCCTTATTCCGTTCCCACTGCTCTTTGGAGCCTGTTACACCAGGCATGGTGCAGAGAAAGGGCAAGCCTGTCTTCCCCACTTCCTGCTGGAGACCTGAGGCTGCTCGAAAAGGCTGGGAGAGCAGCACTGTTATTCCCACTGAGCACTGCACAGATACTCTCTACCTGGCAAAGTGACATGATTGCTGCTGCTGACCTGCTCTGTGTGTTACTAGGAAAAACTATTTGCAGCTCTACTTACATAAGAACTGGGAAGAAGCCTGTGGGAGGATCCCCTTCATCATCCAACAGGAAAGACATCCTTCTCCCTTCCTGTAACCCTCAAAGCTGTGGGCAGCAATGGCTAAAGTTGTTCACCACAATTCTCCTGCAAAAGGCAGGAGTGCAAAACATATGTATGTGTCTTGTCACAAAACAGCCCATTAGCCTGGCTTAGACCTCAGTGATCATGTTTTGTACCATTTACTGATGATCTGCTCTCAGAAATGTCTGGAATAGTGCTATTATCACACTGACTCTTACTGCCCCTCTATTTATTACATTTTCCCCCAATGACTAAAATAAGCATTTCAGAAAAAGGTGTAAAAAAATCTGTTGTGGAAATTTTTCCTTTTGCTTAAGTTGTCATTTGAAGAAGTTTCTTTTCAATGACTGAAAGTTACAGGAATGTAAATGACCTAAGAAGGTAATTTGCGTCTTTTTATGTGTATTTCTTCTTTTCTTATGTAGCAAAAGTTTTCTAAAGCACAACTGAAATACTTTATTTCATCCTATCTCCAGCTTTCATGGTGTCTCATAGGCAACTCAAGAAAAATCAGGAAAGAAAGCTTTTCCAGGCTCATCTCACAGATGCTCTCTCATTTTTCTGTTACAAGAATTAAAGACAAAACTGCTCCCTCTTCTCTTAATCATTTACTGTTTTCCACAGCTGTCACATTGCCTCCAGCTCAGCGGTCCTACTGCTTCCGAGATCTCCATGCAGGGAATTCACAGCGATCCTCCACTCATTCTCACGGCTTGCCTTCAGATTTCACCCGCAGGAAGAGCAGGGGACGGTGCAGTCCTTGCAGAGGCAGACCTACATGTGCCACAGAATTTGTCCCCAGTGTAGGACACAGCAGTGCCAGAGCCCTGGGCGATGCGGGAGCGCAGCCTGCCGGGAAGCGCAGCCCAGCTGCTCGGCGGGACGCGGCTTTCCCGGCTCGTCTCTCCCGTGCTCGCATAGGTGGAGCTTATCCTTTTTTAAAGCAACAGAGAATGTTTTTCGCCCTGTACAACTCATGCCTGAGGACACATGACAAAAGCATACGCTGTCCACCCTCCCCCACTTCCTCGCCCGCCAGTCTTAGGTGTCTTCTCCTCTGTAATTAGGTTAAGTAGCTCTTGCAGAATGAGCTAAGAGGAGATACAGAGCTGGAGCATGGAGACACCTAAGGTCGGTTAAGGTTATTAGGCTCCAGCAGCACTGCTGCAGGAGGAATGCTTCCCTCACATTTTTCCCTTTCAGCAAATCCTTGTGGATTGGCTTTAAAGACAGAAAATTTTGTTTTAGAAGAGCGAGAAAGCTGCTTTCAACAATCAGCAGACTCTCTTTCTTACTCAAATGAGAGAGCGATGTTTCCCTGCAGGTCTCTGTTCTGGCTCTCCTGCCTAATATAGCTCCTTGCCTTTAATTTATGTGTTGGCAAATGTGCCTTACTGCTGTTTCAAAACAAAATCTCTTTACAATGTGTATATGTATGTGCACATACACACATGCACTTCAGTAACTCATTGCTTGCTCCTAGTGTTTATTTATGGAAGATAATAGTTCCAAAAGATAGGCATTGTCTTCAGAAAAGACGTTTTGAAAAGCTTATTTTAGATGGTACTGATCTCAATTTTTTAATCGTGGAGATGATGGGGAGCTCTGAGCAGAAACTGCTGCTAATGTGGCACTCACTGATGTGCCAGGATGTAGATTCCTCAGCACCAGGATGCTTGTTCACAGCTGAACAGGGAAACTCTAAAATAGAGCAATGGGCAGATCAGTCTCCAGAAGCAAGGTCCCCGGAGATTTCCTTCACTTGTAGCAGGATGAATGATTTACCTTTCTGTCAGCAACCCTCCTCAGGATTTGTCTCACATTTCGAGTGAGAAGGTGGTTCCCAGTGGCAGCCAGTGCAGTGTGAGGGAAGGCATTACAGAATTGCACACCCAGAATAAAACTATTTCCAACGATTTCAACCCCTTCTTCATCTCACAGTCTGCTTCTACGCTGGGCATTCATGCAGAGCCTTGCAGCTGTCTGAAGGGGGACATGCTCACTTTGGGTTGAAAGGTGTTCCCAAGAAGTCAGTCTGGCTAAAGACGTTCCTGGCAGATGTTAATCTGAGATCTTACTCAGGTATTAGTTACCATAACCAATAGGAGGTCCAATAAAGCCCATGAAAAGACCCAGTCCCAGCATTTGTACTGGTGGCACAGTCTGTCTTAGGGTGCAACCCTGGGGCGGAAAATCCCGGTATGACTTAGGAGCACTTCCTAAAATACCCCGGTACTTTCTACAGCTGAGCAATGAGCTGCAATAACATTATACCAGGACTTGAGAATTTCCATGCTGTCACCTCTGCCCTCCCATTTTGACAACTAAATGAGATTAAAAGTTCAGTCATGAATTTCAATGATGAAGCCAACCACCTCGTTTTGAGGAGGTTGCAGTGAATTAGATTAGCTGAGGGACAAGGTAAAGAGAGGCTTACAACTGCAATTAAGTGAACAAGGAACTTAAAAAAGGAAGGTTATAGAAGGTTGGTGTTTAAATGGCAATAGGCCATGACCACTGCTGCAGCACCATGCTTAAGGCTTTAGATTCAGGAGAGACAACCTCAGCTGGCCCCTTTTGTGCCACCACCCCGAGCCTACCTGTTTGTCCAAAACCTGGAACTGGCTAGCCAAGAGCAATTTATAGTAGACATGCAATGGAGTTGGAAAGGGGAATATTGAGCTGTGTGAACAGGGAGGCTTAGGTGGAGGTGCTGGTTTTGGAAAGTCTGACAGCGCTTAAGAAGAAATGGCTGTGGGAAACGCAAACAACAGGCTGTCCTATGGAAAATGAAATACTTGCATTTCATTGAAAGTCACAGCCTGTAAATGCATTGGTTACTTTCATATTCAAGTTGTTTAAAAAGTAGTGTCCTTCAGCTTTCTGAATGTCTGAGAAACTGACATAATACAAAAAATCTCTGCACAGCTGAATTGAAAGTCACAAGGGTGAAAGCAAATGGGCAAGCAAGAAGACAAACAGTGAGAAGTGGACAATGAAAGCAAAAGAGTGAATGGATGGAGCAAAGCGTAAAAGACTGGTAAAATGTTGGAACTGGTTCCACAACAAAATTGCAGTTTCTGGGATAATGAACTAATATTGAGGTCTTCTTTGCTCTGGAGCTTCTGTTTCTCTTTGTTTGGAAACATTTAGATACCTGCAGCATAGTCATGAAAATGTTTATAAGTCTAAACCTTCATAAATCTGCAGGAGATGTAAATCATTTGTCATCTGCTATTTGCTAGTCTCTTATAAAAATGTCAATCATTCCAGCAGGGTTTGATTAAAGTAGCCAAATACTATCAGAAAATACTGAATGGGGACTAATTCAGGAATTGACAGCCAAGACAATCTGCTTTCCTTGAACACATGCTTTTTCTTAAGAGAGGTCTGGGTGACATCATGTCTGGGCATTCTAGATCTCAATGGCACGGACAAGATGCCTCCTTTCGCTTAAGTGGGGTTTACCACACCTTGCAGCGTGCCTGGAGCTGACACCTTGCCTTGCTGCTGCTTTGGCCTTTTGCCTCAAAGTGCACCTGGGCAACGGTGAAATGTTCTTCGGGAGAAAAAGGCAAAACAGCAGTTCCCCAATCTTATGAGTGATACAACACATTTCCCACTCCTCT
Organism: Pseudopipra pipra; assembly: GCF_036250125.1. Taxonomy (NCBI): domain Eukaryota; kingdom Metazoa; phylum Chordata; class Aves; order Passeriformes; family Pipridae; genus Pseudopipra; species Pseudopipra pipra. Next base: position 18,744,358 of record NC_087550.1, read on the forward strand.
CCTCTTGCCTTCTTCTCTTATGTCATGAAGGACATTTTCCTCCTTGAGAGTGTGTTTGAAGCCAATGACAAAGCCAGGGGACCCCTCTGCTCGGAGCACGTGGTGTTTGGTTGGCCCCATTCCAGCATGGGGGCGGGGCACAGGGTCCTGCCTGGTACCTCTGCTGGGCCATGGGGTTCGGGCATTCCTTGTGTTTGTGTTTGTGCTTGTCACCAGCCCGTGCCCATAGCAGTCACACACCTCACTGCAGTGTGGTAGGTCGGGCCAGAGGGTGCTTGTTCATATCCTGTATCCCTTGGGGCTCTTGCAGTCCCAGGATGGGACACAGGGAAGCTGTCAGGATGGGGGAAAGAACATGTTGAGTTGAGATAGCACCAAATAGCATTTTTGTTCAAAGCTGTGCTGGGCTTTGTTAGTCTGCAACTGTCCTAAAGCAACAGGAGGTCAGCATGGCAATTGCTGGATTCTAAGACTTCCTCTCTGCTTTATACGTGGCATCTTTTTGACACAAATGCAGGTGCTGCCTCCAATGGTCCTGCTACTCTTTTCCAACAGGAATCCCATTTTTGACTGATTCAGTTATATGCAGTCATTTACCCAGGTTTTACAAGGCTGGGCATGGCTGGAGGGTAAAGGTGGAAGGTCTCAGGAGCCCTTTTGCTTTATCACAAAGTGTATGATCTTACTTTTGCAGCTCAATGTGGATTCCCACGGCAACACTTTCAACAACACTGCAAATCCTTGCATCCTTGTGCAGTCAAGCTAAATTTACATTACAATATTACACCATGGAAGTATATTAACAGTAATTGCTGTTAAATGAGGCAGGAACATTTTAAGAGAATGGTTTCTGTGGGGAGAAAAAACAAGGCAAAAAAAAATTTTAGTGGCTTAAGATCTTGCACAATCTGGAGAAATGCACTCAATAATAAGTTGACAGAAAGGTTCACCTGTGAAAGAGCTATTCTCTGTTCCCCAGCTGCAAATCCCCGTGTGTTTAGGACATTCAGGAGCGGCATGAGTTATCAGTGACTGGCTGATGCTCTCTGTGCAAGGATATACACCGTATATATACACTTGTGTGAAGTACTGTGATAAAAAATATCACCAAAACACTTCCTATCCTCCTGCCTCCTCCAGTGGATACTTTTGAGAATTGTTGCTGACTGTAGGAAAAATAAAAACACAGTAATTTTCATTCTGTAGTAATATTTTTACACTGCTTGTTTGGAAAAAGGCAACAAGCTTTTCTTTTTTCAAGATCATAATTAGTTGTTTATTATTAGTGGGTTTTAGGACCACACAGTTACACTCATATGTCAGGACCATAGGACATTAGGTCAGGAGTGACCTCACTCTAATGGTGTGGTCCAAGCTACAAAGAGCAACAGACTGGGACACCAAATGTGATATGAGTTTTTTAGAGGCTGAATTGCCTCATCTGTACTAGCTTGGAGGAAAAGTGTGTAATATTCTGGCTGGACAACATGGGAAGAAAAATAACTAACAATCTTCTTCTCTTGTATGGCCAATTTACCACCTTTAGTAATGACCAAAACAAACAAACTAAACAAACTAACAAGAAAGTTGTAGTTTCCCTGTTCTCAGTACCATCCTTAGACTTTTGCCTGAATTGTCCTCATCAGGGTAACTGCTGCTGGCACTCCAGGAAACACTTGCCCATATGGTGGCTGCATTGCTGCTGATGGAATGGTGAGACAAGGTGTGCACCAATATTCCCAAGATACTATTTTATTCCACTGCTACTTAATACTGTGAAAACCTACCCTTCAATTATTCTTATATGAGGCATAATGAAATAAATGTTCCATTATTTGAAAATAAATTTTTGAAGGAGTTTGTCGCGGATAAAAAAAACCATCATCCATTTGTGAGTCTTCATAGACACTTCCATTTGCCATTTTTGAATGATCAGATCCATGGTAGCTGGAGCATTAGAAGAGTGTAGTCTAAGTCATATAATCATAGGAAGTAGGATTTCTCATGTATTCCCCTACCTCATCCAGGTTTCCATGTCAGTCCTAGCAGACAGTTCACTCACTGATCCTTAAAAATCTGATGGTGGGACTTCACAGCTGTTTCAGGCAGCCTCTTTACATCCTTCATGATCCTCAACAGTTACTCCACCAGCCAGAGACAGGAAATAGTTTTCTCATGCCACAAATATTTGGGCGATGTGATGGGTTGGCTGCAGCCAAACACATCGCCAGCCACTTGCTCACCCTCCCCAGGAGGAAGGGGAGAGAACAGGAAGAACAGGAGTGATAAAATGTATGAGTTGAGGTAAAGACAGGTTGAACACTTATTGTTTCCTGAAATTACTGTTACAAGCAAAAGACGCAGGGCTTGGGGAATTACTTTATTGCCAATTAGCATAAACATTTAATTGCTTATCCAGGTACTGGAAAACAAAAACCACAAAAACTTCAATACTTAGGGAAAAGACTTTTCCTCTACCTTCCTCAGTCTCACCTTCACTTCAGATACCTCTCCTCTTCCCTTCCTTGTCTCCACTCCCCTTCTTATTGCCACAGGGTTGCACTCACTCCCTTTCATAAGGCAGTACAGGAGTCTGGTGTCTGGATACAACAGTTTCTTTGTGTCACTCATTGTTTCTCACTCTTTTCTTCTGCTATTCCCTCCTTCTCACACTTTTTTTATCCTCTAACATGGGTCCTTCATGGGCTACAGTCTCTTTGGAGAGTTCCTGCTCTGGCATGGGTTACCCATGTACCACAGCCACTTTTGGGGGGAGTTACCAGCTCTGCCGTGCAGTTCCTCTTCCTCCTCTGGTCTTGTTGTGCCCTCTTACTCAGCTTTTACCACCCTTCATTAAATAAGTTTTCACAGAAATGCCCTTGGTCAGTTCAGAGGAGCCGCTATCTTGGCTGAGGGGCTGAGCTGTGCCCTCCAGTGGGTCAGTGGGAGACAGCTTGGTACTAGAGTCAGACATAGACTCTTCTCACAGAGGTTCCTCCTGAAGCTCCCCACTGCCAACAGCTTGCCATGCACACCCAAGACAGGATATTTCAACTATTTCCCATTCCATGACTGAATGAATTCAACTTCAGTGGTTTTGGACACCAGAAAATAGCCAAGAACAGGTTGGCTACTGTCACAGAGCAGAGATGCTCACCTGAGTGTCTCAGTTCTCAAACAGTATCTTAACCTGCAAATTGCCTAAGCTTGGGTTGTTGGGGTGGAAAAAGGTGGTGGAGATAGACATGACTTTCCTCTCTTGACCATGGGTTTCCAATGCTAAAATATCAACAAAGGAAAACACTTGTGTTGAAAAACCTTGATCCATTTTCTAACCAAACATGTTTTGGGAGCAACTGCCAAATCAATTCCTGTAGGAGAAGGTTTCTGATCTATCTCCCCTGCTGAAGGATAGGGGAAGTGAATGCCATCATGAAACAAGAATGCCTCCTCAATCTCAAGGTCTGCCTAAAAGCAGTAGGGATGACAGCAGTAATTTTGTTAAGGCTTTTCAGGGTGATTGAATGATTTTGATTTGCATTTCTTTATTGGAAGGATGAAGAACAGTCCTTACTTCATGAAAGAATGTTCCTGATGACATACTCCTCTCAAGGGCTTTTTGACAGTTTTAAGCACACATATTCTGGTTCTTAGCTAGTGTAAGCTGGTGTAGGTCCATTGCAGCCATCACATCTCTATGAAATGATGAAGTGCCTGTGAGGTAAAGAGTTGAAATAATACTAAAATAAAATTGTTTTAATGGCTCTGATACTCATCTAAACCCATGCAGATTTTGTTTGACATAAGTACTCTAATTTCACTGGAGTTCTTACAGCAAGAGGACCTCAGAGTCTTGCATCTTGTACTTGTAGGTAGAAGTGGCAGCAGATTACATGTATTGTAATGATGGATGTAGCAAACACACACCCATTTCAATCCCCAGGGTTATACATTTCTCTTGGGAAAGCAATGCAATATTAGAAAAGTATGATTTTTATAAGCCTATAATTACATTTTTGCACAGCTCTATTTCCCCAGGGTTGAATTCACATTTATTGGATTACCAAAGTAATCCAGAGCAATGTCACACTGTTATGGGATAAATTCCAGGTGGCCAAAGCTACTCCAGCAGAGGGAACTGCTTGATTGTCTGCTTTGAATCTTCAGGAACTTTAGAAAGACTCCGAAGTTGAAGTAACAACTTTTCTATCTCCCTTTACTTAAATGTGTCCTCACTGTGACACTGTAAGCAGATTGTACAAAAAGTCTGACATTTCATGAAAAGAAACCTCCAAACTGTCAGAAGTTTGACAGTAAGTCTTTTATGGCTTAAAAATCTTTACAGATTCATCAAAAAATTCTAGGAAATATGGGATTGGTATTTTTGCTTTCTCCCTCTAAGTCTTAAAAGACTTGTGTGAATTGGTCTCAACTTCTGATACATTCTACCTTATTTTTCTTACTTCAAATCTCTTTCTTATCTAGGTCTGTGGTTTGATATCAATATAGAGAATTAAATCCAAGGGACACATTTTAGAAACTCACAAAATGTTAGATCACCACAATATTCCAACGTCCTATCTGTGAAAGAGCATCTTTATCTTAGGAGCTGGAAAGCTGCATCACTCAGCAGCACACCCTGAGATACTCAGGATGCTGTAAAGAAATAAATCTGCATCTCTAGAGTGCTTAAACCACAACTCTGTCCTTACTGCCATACATTTCTTGGAAATTTAAGTTGTAGCCATCCACAGAATACCACACTGATCCAAATTAATTTCTCCATAGATCACTGATAGTATTGCAGCAAGGGTGGTCTAAAATCACAAGCAAGAGCAAGTTTGCAGGTTTATGGAGAAGGAAGGTGTGCTCACATGCCTGAATGCTTGACAATTTTTACCCCATTTGCATTAGTTAGTCTAAAAAAAGATAGATTTACATACAATCTACATACAGCCCTTATCTTGCTGCATGCATCAAGTATCTTTTTTACCAGTACCTGAGAGATTAATATTCCTTCCTAACACCAGTCCTTGGCTCACCCCCACAAGGATGAAAATTATTATTATTGTGTTTGCATCTTACTGCCATAGGAATCAATGGGAATTATACCCTCCCATCTGCAGCCTGTCCCAGCCAAGTCCTCAAGCACTTCCATGAGCTGCTCTCAGCCCCTTGACCTGTGGGAAGGCTGTGGTAGGGCCAGGGGCAGCCACTGGTGGGTCTTGCAGGGCTGCAGTCTGGTGCTCACTGACCACCCCCAGATCAGGATCTACACAGGATCTCATGGCAAATCCATGGCACTGGGCCTGGCTGTTCTCACTGCACCTGTATGCCCAGGCACTATTATGCATGTCCTCTCCTGACACATTTCTGTGCCTCAGCTGAGAGCTCTTGATGGGAGTTGTGTTAAAGTAGCAGCAAGAGCAACATTCAGGTGAGGAACTGCTCTGTTCAGAGTCATCACTTTTGCATTTCTATGTGAAAAGTCAACACTTTAGTTTAATCTCACAGCTTTCTGTTCAGATGCAATTTAAATACAAAAGCATGAACTTGGTGTAAAGAAAAAGGTGATGCACTCATTTGCAATTGTTTATGTTAAAGGCTAGCACCATACAGAAATAAAACTGGTCTTCCTGTAGTTTTATAATCATGATAGTATGCCATTCATAAGCATTGCATACCACCCATTTTTTTTCTGTGATACACAGGGATAAGTAATTGTGCCACATCTAGGCTAGAAGAGAAACAAATCCTTCGAAGGAAGAGGAGAACCTGCTCTCAAGTTTTATCCCTCTTCCAAGGAGAAGCAGTGTTTTTAGCATTGATAATGAAACAACGGACTTAAAATTTGATCTTTCAGATTAAAACGAAGATTTCTTTTAGTATTCAGAGTATAACAACCCCTTATGGAGTTGTCTGCCATTCTAGAAGGGTGATGATGAAGGCAGACCATCATCAGAAAGGGAAAGGTTAAAAATAGTGACCACTACAGACTTAAACATATTCTGTGATAGGAAATTGAGGTGAGGGCTTGTCAAGGAAAGGAGAGAGAAGGGAAAGGGTAGCATGTGAATGGTTTATGGGCAGCCATTTGGCACCATACAAATACTGGAGACGTGGCTTTGCAGCCTGGGTGTGAGACTATCACAAGAGAGGCAGGCAATGGAAGAACAAAACTTGGGAAGTAAGGCTGGGCCAGCTGCTCCTCAGATCAGGAGAGCTGCCGAGGATGGGGGTCCCATGGAGATGCACCAACTGCTGGAGGATTCAAAGCACCAAGAACCCATGCAAAATCCAGAGTGAACCTGGAAGCAGTGTGAGTGGCCTTCTGCACGAATAATGTTATATGGAGCCTGTCATCTGGTATGTTTGGTTTATTTAAATGTTAGTGTCCTATCCTATGTCAAGACACTGTGAGAGCATGGGCTTGCATCTTTTGCCACCTATGCTGCCTTGAGGTGTTGGGGAAAACGAGAAGCTGATCCAGTAAAACAACATTGATCTGCACTGGCCCACAGGAGAAAACCCAAACCATCAGCTGTCTCGTCCGGGAGGCCCTTTCAGTGCCGTACAACCGCTGTTTTCTGAATAGAAAAGCCTAAGGGAGAGATGCTAGTTTCATCTGACAGATCAAATGAGGGCGAGGTGCTGCAAAACCAGCCACAGTAATAAAGTGAGGGATGTTCTTCAGATGCTCTTCCTTCTTTCTTTTGTTACCATCTCTGAAACCCAAAAGAAATTGAACTGTGTATCACAGAAATCAAAGTTTACACAAGTCTAGAAAAAGTAAAATGCACATGGTAACAGGAAGACATATTCTTTTGATGTAGTCAGAATGGTTTGGGATAAAACTGACATGGTAGTTAAAAGATGTTTTCTATAATTTCATGTGTTCTAGAAACTGCATGTGGCCAAAAAAAATTCAACATAAACTTACTTTATTTCAAAGAAGAATAACATTGGATTAGATTATTGGGCTGATGATGAAAATGGCCTTTCTTAGGCATTTGGTAGGCCATTACTTGAGAATGCACAAGTAGGAGAGCTGAGGCACCTTGGGTGGCTGATGACCACATGGAGAAATGCCCCCAGCCATGGATTCTGTTACTGCCCTGCCCAGACAGAGTGGGAGGGTTTTGGAGGGTCTCTGACAGGTTGTACCTTGGGCTCTGAGCGTCCACTGAACTGGGAGAGGGGGCACTTTCAAATTGCAAACTACTCTCTAGTGGTATTTTTGGGAAGACTATGATAGAAGAATAGAGTACAGTGGAGCCTTTTTTTTTTCTTTTCCTGGAAAAGCAAGACCATTTCTATTTTAGGCTCCCTCCACTTTTTTGCCTTTTGATTTTCTTTCCCAGACATGAGGGAAAGAAACTTAAACAGTAAAACAGCCCAGCTGAAAATCACTCTTAAAAATTCAAATGGTCTCTATTAAAAATACCAAGATGGGGCAGCTCCTCTGCCCTCTGTGTTTCCTCTTTTTGCTGTAGAGTCAGGGAGCATTGAGGCACCAAGAGGTGAAATTTTCCCTGGGCCATGACACATGACTGATAACATTTTGTCACTGCCACCGTAGCGTACCTGCCTGAATCTTCTTCCCTTGTGCCTCTAGTGCCCTGCAGAGTATTTTAAGTCCCCCTACACACAGGAAGTGCTGGCTGGTAGAACAGAGCATTTCTGTCATTGAGAGAGAGGCACCAGTGCTTGATGCGGTTCAGCACACAAAATGAGATGCCTCAGAGAGCCTGCAGATAGAAATAAATAGGAAGTAGCTGAGAAGCTGGAAGGACTGAGAGTTTTGGGGTTTTTGTTTTTTTTTTAATTCATGGTGTTAACTTGCTTCTCAAAGGAATCATGGTGAGGATGAGTCATTGGCAAAGAGAGGGAATGGCAGAGTGGAGAAATACTCTGCTGTCTTTGCAGCAGAGTATTGCAGGTTAGAGTAAATGATGGGGAAGAACATTCCTCTGTTAGGGGCTTTCCACAGAAAGGACATGCAACAGGGTGCTATCTTTGGGAAGAACACAAGCTGCACTACAGTTCTCAGAGAGTTTCCTTGCCATCCCTGAGGTGCAGTGTCCTACAAGCTGAGCATTCCTACAGGTGTAGCTGGAGATCAGAGGATGCAGTCTGCAGCTGGGATGTTTGCAGGTTCTGGGAGGGACATACTGCAGTGGGACCACCAGACATCATGTCCCCTGTCCCCAGCAACCCAGAGGTGAAATCAGAGGACGTTTGGAGGGCCAGGAATTTGTGGGATTTTAAAGCAGCCATCAGTCCTCAGCGAAAGGCAGGGAGTGTGAGTGTGGTGAGGGCACAGGAGAAGAAAGCACAGGCGGGTACCATGGCTGCTAGCAGTGCTGCAATGTTCATGTTGCTGGGCACATTTATGATAAGCAACATCCTGTAAGTTTCCATGAGTTTCTGGTCCATAAGAAGGAGAACAAACCCTAACCTATTACATCAAATCTCTTCAGAATATATCAAACACAGGGATTGTGAGCAATGTGCACAATTTGACCTTGAAGCTGCCACCCCATCCTCTGACTATAGCATACTCCTGGCAGCTAGCTGTAGTGAGACCTGAAGTTAGCTGAAGTGGGACCAATGTCTTAAGGATGATGCAGATGCTCACATAACACACTGATAAGGTGCATCTCATTATCATTGAAGTGCCAACAATAAATGCCTATATTCCTGGTGCTGAAAGGATGTTCTGCTGCGTATCTTATCACTTATTTGAATGACTGCAGTTGTATTCTAAGATGCAAACCTGATGTCAGGTTGTAAAAAGTCAGCTGCCTTTGGAATAAAAGGAGAGTGACAGTTTGCATTACTGTCATTATTAAAGCAGGGATACAAGCAGAAGAGCAGACTGGAAGGGAAGTTAAGGCCTCTCCCACTGCAGCAGTAAATGCCTTTGGAGACAGATAAAAATTTTTTTTATGAGATTCCTGGGAGACTGTGCTTGTACACCACAGAAGAGGAAAGCTGTACAGATCCAGCCTTGTGAGGTAATACCACAACATTGCCATGAAGGAGTCATCTCAAAATCTCCAGTTCAGTTGGTGCAAATCTGTGTGTGAAATGCTCTATAATGCAAACCATTACTGTGTTTTGCGAGATCTTCCCTTTTCAGCCAGGGAAGTCAAAGCTGAATGAATCATGAACAAAACCTGGAAATTCCCCAAGTATATGCATCATCACCAGGCCAGTCACAAACCATCTGAGTACTGTTGATGATTAACCCCCTCTGGTCAGGGAGCACAGTCCTTGAGTCAGCTGCAGGTGTACCTTCAATAAAACCTTCTGGTTCTGAAATCCTGAATCTTAGGAAAGATGGATCCAAAATATCATTTACAGGCCCTGTTTTAGAGAAGAACAATGATATTTGTTCTGCAGGTATGAAGAGGGATGGAAGAATGTAGCCACTTTAGCAAGGTGAAGGAGGAGAGCATGATTGTTGTCTGTAACCGGTAGAAGAAGAAATAAGCAAAAGAGCAACACTGGCATGAGGATAAACAGATACATATGATCCATAGCTATACCTACCCCAGGAACTGGAAGATACCTATCTTTCTTTGCTCTCCACTGGTAGCTATGGGGAAGATATAATCTGATACTCTGGGAAGGGCATCACAGGAGTTTTTGCCCATAACTGCAAGAGACTGTGCTGCCCTTTGCTTTTACTTCTATCTGTTGTGTCAAAGTGTTAGAGCATCTACATTTGAAAGAGCTGGCAATTGAAAAAATAACACAGATTTCTGAGTTCCTACAAGAACCTGTGGCTTTCTGAGGTATAGCCACATCTTGCAACACAGAGAAGTAAGGTGGTGAGCAAAGGAGAGAAGTGCTAGTTTGAAGTACTGCATGTGTTTGACTTATGAGATCAATCTCATTTTGATTGTGAGCTGTCTTACCAGTGAGCGCCAGGACAGGAGCAAAATTATGATCTGCTGTTCCTGAGAATCTATACTTAGAGGAACAGGAAAATGATTAAAGAAAATGAAATAAGATATCAAGCAATGACACTCCCAAAGTCTGGTCAACATATTGGTTTGCATAACCTCTCACAGGATAGTTGGAGAAATGTCTCTGTCTGACTGCAGTTGCTGGATCTTGCTCTAATCTCTGTTTTGAGCAAGGACAAGCAGTAGCTCAAAATCTTACCTTGACAGGTAAAGGGCAGCCAATGAATTTAAGCATGGGAAACTTAAATAAAATTGCTTGTGGTCTATAACTTTGATGGAAAATGTGATGTCCTTTCAGCTGTTGTTTCTTGGTCTGAAAATGTCTGCAAGCTATGGGGGATTCCAGGGTTATAATGAGGCTACAAAAGCACCTTGGCAACAACTGAGACCATTTTAGAGGAAAGCATTTTAATGAGACAGGTCTGAACAATTTTGTTCAGGGAACACTTACTGATCAGCAGTAAACATGCAAGAACAGGCATTGGCACCATGACCACAGCCTTCTCCCCCACTGCTGAAACATGCAGCTATAAATGTCACCCCTGTGGAGTTGTCCTTACCAGCCAGTGTGAAAAACGGGTCCCTAAGGAACAACTTTGCTGTTCACCTATGTAAATTCTTACAAGAAAAAGTGAGGGAGACTGGCTGTGTTACACTGCACCATAGTCACTGGCAGGCTCAGAAGGCTTTGGAAGCACCATGTTTTCACAAGAAACTCTATTTTGCTTTCCACAGGCCGTTTGAACAAAAATAGAATTAACTTATGGCCTCTGATTTTTTCCCACAGCCGGGAAAAGCAGCGGCAGGCTGCCTAGAGGAGCTGGGTCTTTGCATGCACAGCCTCCAAATGTCACAACTCCTAGCATGAGACAGGGAGGTTGCTTTCCTCTCTTGCCATATGTCTTTATTAATGCAAGTAGATACATTCAGCAAGTTAGCCTGGAAAAGAGGAGTCGCTATCTGGACTACATTAATATGAGGAATTTCTTTTTAAAAGCCTAAACAGTCATAGAGTTTGATTCAAAAAACACCATTGACTTTGAAGACCACTGAATAGGGACCATAGAAGTAGAATCATACAAATTCTTCAATTAAAAATATCCAGTTGTCCTCTTTGATTATTGGATGGTATCTAAATATCTTTCCTCCTTTTTCTCTCCTCAGTCACTTTAACGAATCTGCCAAAATAGGTTTGTGCACTGGTGTACAAAAGGCAAAACAAACTGCCCAGTAACATAAATCAAAATACAAATGGATGGCAAAGTTGTAGCTGTAAAAATGTAACAGACAATATTTATAAAAGTACCAAAACAGGAAGGCATAATTTCAGCTCTCAACCTTTCAGCAGGGGAACCCAAGCTGGATGCAGGCATTGGAGTGTGAATTGCCTTCAGGCCTTGCTATGAGCAATACTGGTTGAAGGGGAAGAGCATGGTGTCTAGTTGTCAGTATCAGGAAGTGTACGTGTCCAGGCCGAGGGGGAGGAAGCACACAGCTGGCTAAACCCAGCTGCAGAAACACCTCCAGTGAGCTGCAGCAACCTGGGTGCTCCCACTTTCTGCTGCCGTGGGACTCCACACGTTACACCAACAGCAGCTGTGGTGTTGTACCATTAATGGCACGGAAAGCAAACTCCTTTCCAAGGGATGCAGTCCACACGTGACAGCTCCCATAGGAAAAGTATAGATGCTTATAGACTCTCTGCCTGGAGTCAAAGTATCTGCGAGCCCCAAAAGTTATTCTGTTGTAAGAGATTATCTAATACCCTACTGGCCTTGCGTTTTTTTGTATCCTCAGATTTTATCACTGCTAAATTAACACCTCTACCAGCAGTAATTTGTTACCTTTAAGCAACATAGGTCGATAATAGTTTGGGGGTTTTCTGTGAAGTTTGTTCTTTTTCTGTGCTGTCAGTAACATGTGCCATTCAGCATGGCTGAATTTCCTTTTTCAGTTATCCAGTCAGGAAGTAAGTACAATAACAAGCGATGTATATGATAATTTCCATGTCCTAGAAGTGAACATTTTGTAAATGTCTCATAAATGAGGAATTATTCTCTCTCCATCAATACAGAAGTCTGGAGAGGGCCAGGGTAGTGACCTCCCTCTTGCTGTTATTTCCCTAAACTTTTCCTCAAATTCCCTGCATATTCATTTCCTAAAGGAAAATGCATGAGAAAATGCGACGTCTGTGAAAATTTCAGTTTACAAACCCCAAAGAAGAGCAAGATTCTCCCTTGCCTCTGGCAAAACAAGTTTTTTTCTTCTGTTTCCCTTTCCATATTTCCTCCATTAAAGCAATGTTTCAAAGGTAAAAAAAAAGAATTAAAAGAGAATTTGCTGCTGAAAAATCTTGCTGGGAAAAAATGTTAGAAGCTTTTCAAAATGAACACAAACAGGTAGCTAGGAAAAAGAGAAGGCAGTATTCCTGTACCTTACAGAATGAGAATAAAAGTCTTCCTAGTAGAGAGGTGGGCTATGCTTTCATGGAAGGTAAATTGCATTAATTTAAAAAAATAAATAAATCTGCTTTATAACGAACACCTGGAGAATTTTATTAATGTGATCTCTACTGCCCAGCTGATTGTACCAGCAAACAACTTGGATACTTCAGTTAAGGGTTGATTTTTCTGCCTTCTGAAGGGAACAGGACTACGTATAGTCTTGAAATTATTCCTATGCAGAAGGGTTTTTCCGTACATGGCAGGGATGCAACAGCTCAAGACACCTGGAATTATAAACACTTCCAACAGCGACTTCCTTTTTCAAGTACAGCTCCACAAAGCTAAAGCCTGAACGGCAGCACAGTAACAGAGAGAACAAGGAGGCTGAGAGGCAAGTTGTTACAGAAAAGAAGGTACAAAATAAAAGAAGAGAAAAACACCCCGCGCCACATCCTCCCTGTCGCTGTTCCACCAGCCCGCCCTCCCTTCCTCCCTCCCCTCCCCGGCGGGATCGGGTCTCCCTTCTCCTCACACCAGGCTGGGGATGCTCAAGCTGCCGGGCGGGCCGGGGGGAGAGCGGGGTCAGGAGTCGGGGGTGGCAGCGGTGGGGGAAGCTTCGCTGGCCCCGCCAATCCCCGGCCCCCCGGAGCCGGGAGAGAATTTCTGGAGCGCTCTTGCCCCCTGCTGTCAGCGCCGAAAACACCGCGCTCCTCACCCGAACTGCAGCCGCACAACAGCAGCAGCGACAGAGCCGGTGCTGAGTGTCCTCAATCCAAACCTTTAAACGTGGGATTAGCTGACAACGAGCGGCAGGATAAATTGCACACATGCTGCTGTTTCCCTCTATGGATGAAGCATAACACGATGTCCTTAGTGAACTGATGTTTTTATGACAGAAATCTGCAACATTAAAAAAAAACAACAACCAAACCAGTTTTCCAGACGTAAGGACTTGTCAGGAATAGATGGCATCACTATTATGACTTACTATTAAGAGGAAGATGTGTAACTTTGCAAACACCTTGTAAAGGGGATAATTAGGCTCATCTCATCTGTCAAAAAAAATATAGTCAGGAAAAGTAAATCAAAAATCTGCTGATATCTTCATTCTTATTTTTCACAGAAACGTATTTATACATTGGATAACAGATGTTCAGAACATAATTCACTGCTTCATTCACCTTTGCCTTTGCTAAAAGACTGGCTTTGGTTTTGTTTGCCCACGTTCTGCCAGCCCCTTTGAGTGGCACAGGAAAGGGCACAGGGAGCTCACACTGGGACCAGCAGCCATGATGTTGCAAAACATCAAGACAACATCAAGGTCCAATTGCTCTAGGGATTTTGCTAGAATCTAACAGGGGACAAACTATGAGACAGCTTTGCATTTCTAGTTGAATTTTATTTTTTATTTAAAAGTGGTGTGTCTAGTTGACAGGTTTTTCCTTATGAGGCTCTCCAAAAAGAAAACTATAGTTTCTCCATATTGCTCACAAGATTGCTCAGTGGTCTTTCAAGCTTTATATTTCTGTATGACCTTGATGGGAAAAGTTTTGTCCCACACTTCTGTCTGATCTTTAAGAGATTTAAGAAGCTCCTTGTCTGTTTTCCAGTCAGCTTTCTAGATATCACAAAGTTTTTCACAAATTATCACCCCAAATTTTAGAGGTGTTTCATGCTACTACTCAGATGGTTTGGGCTGCTCTATTGAATCAGCCTGTTCTTGCAAACTTCACCTCTTTTGCATGAAACCTTAGTGCTTTGTTCAATCTTGCCTTGCTAATGGGCCACCCCTCGGTATGAGTTTGCTTCCCTGCTACAAACATTCCCTCATTGGCCCTGGCAGGGACTGATTCACAGGGAATTTATCATTTCCCTTCCAAAGCAAAGCAGAATTTACCCACTACTCACCTGACATCAAACCAGCTCTTTCCAGGCAAGAGCCTTCCTGAGACTGCCCTGGAAATGAGGAGGAATGGCCATGGGATGCAACACCCCAGGCAGGTGACTGAACCTGCCACCCCTCCTGCCTTCTGGGACCCATGACCCAAAATGAACTAAACCCACAACTCCCCTCAGCATGCAGAAAGAGGTTTTGCTGGTCAGGGTCACAGTGGGTGCCTGGAACAACTGTGGGGGTTGGAGCTGTTGAAAAATAAACAAATGTCAAAGCCACATCGGATAACGGTATCTTTTCATCCATATGATCCCCAAATGACAGCAAAGAGGTTGTTCCACTGAAGAGTGCAATACAATTAGAGGGACCCTATCAAAGGGGAGATCTAATTGAAAAAATGAAGCTCTAGTCATGCAATACACCATTAACTGAGGCAAACACTGAATATCTATTAAAAAAAAAAGGAAAAAGTAAAAAGAACTCAGGCACAGAATATGCAAAAAGCAGAGGCATAACCAAATCAGCTGACAAGAAGCACTAAGAATGAGACTTGGTTGCTCTGGAAACCAAGGGAAATTGGAAACATGGACCCAGTAATCCAAATGATGCTGAAACCGCCAGAGACGAATGGATGAGCAAAGGCTGCATCTCAGATGCATCAGATGCTTTCCTATCAAAAGCATGATCACCAAACCTAGGAATAAAGCAGAGAGTAGGACACACCAGCTCAACCTCCTCACAGGCTCAGCAGTCAGCATGCACTGGAAACCAGGGATGTGGAGAGTGATGGCTGCATGGGACTAGTAGCTAATGGCAGGGTTGAAAAGTGAAATGCAAATCTCTCTTTGGTAATTGCAAACATTGCTGAATAAATAAAAACTCTGCATGGAAAACAATGTTGTTGAGGTGTAGGCATTGGCTGTTCTTGGTTTATTTTTCCTGCTTCAATGTAACAAATAGTCTTCTGGATTTAAATGACACCTTTTAATCTTGCATCCTGTTTCTGATGGTGGTTAACATCAGCTAAAAGTGAGAGTAAAGCCTTCTGCTGAGAGGATAGGACTTCTATTTCTAAGAAATGGAACCTGGCTACAGAATTTATAATCAGCCCACTGGAAACATGCACTGCAGCATCAGAAACTGGCATCAGCAAATAATTGCAGAGTCTGTTCTGGATCTTCAGCTGCATAGACGGAGACAGACTAGATGGTCCTCCTTCCCTCCTTCCTTAAATGGCTAATTTCCACTGAGACAGCTGAGTCAGCCTGTCCAGAAACATGACAGAGACTGATCACATCAAACTACTGTTAGCAAAGACCGACTGAAATAAGTGTCAGAGAAAACCTCAACCCAAAATTAAAAAGTTTTTTAGAAGATTGATGGGTTGTATGCAAAATCCTTAATTAAAAAAAAAAAACAGTTTATCTTCCAACATCCCTGTCCTGTAAACAAACAAGCAAAAATATTCTTCCTCCAAAATCCTAAAAATGAAAAAGATTTGGGTTGGAAGGGAGCTTAAAGATCAATTGGTTTCAATGTTTCTGTCATGTCCAGGGACACCTTCTGCTCAAAGTCCCATCCAACCTGACCTTGAACACTTCTAGGAGTGGGGCATCTGCAGCTTCTCTGGACCATATTGAGAGATTCTACTCATGATTACTGAATGAAGTCTTAGCAGATATGAGCAAAACAGAAACCACTGATTCAGGTCTTAGACCTTGTAAACTTACATTTCCCTTATACCCGAGTATTCCTCTCCTACTCCACCCTTTCAGAACACAATTTCACCTGAGATATGACAACTGCTAGTTTATGATGCTATGTCTTTTTAGAGGAGGAAGGGGAAGAAGAAACATAGGAAAGGGATGGAAGAGTGCTTGGAAACTAGTTCCCCCTCGGCTGTGGCATAGGTAAATAGCCATAACACCAGCTGTCTCTGCGGCCTTGGTTTGACAACAGTACTGCTAATTCATGCAATATATTTAATTTGTATGATTCAAGGTACCTTATATCGTTCCCCATTTTTAATAGGAAACCTTCTCCTCTTTCATAGTGTAGCACAAAAGCTCTTCAACCTGAAAAATGGGCAAAATTCTGCAAAGCAGGAAGAGCCCATTTCATAAGCTGCATGACCAAAGAAAGAAAAGTCCAGCCTCAGCTTTTCAGTATCTTGTCTGTTCACTCAAAACATCTGTTCCTAGGTTGCAAATTCCCCCCTTTAAAATATGCAATAGACAGCAGAGAAAGAGTCTGCAGCCATGGCCTTTCCAGGGCAGGGAACTGCAAGTGAGCAGTTTATTCTTTTATAATATCTTTTATGCTTGCTTTTCATTAAGCTGAGCAGTACTTTTCTGTTATTGGGATAGATCATATATCACATCTACTTTAATGAAAATACTTACATTTCGAGGTGTAAAATGTCAAGTACAAATTCACGTGTTCTTATAATTTCTGGGAGAAATCCTTTACTCAGTGTTTTTATAAAAGACCATATTTCTCTCCCTGAAAGAGGACCAGTAAAGAGCAACCCTCTCTACTTTCTTCTTCAATGCCTTCAAAGTCTTTTTTTCTTTTTTCCCCTTCACCTCTATTAGCTAAAGGCCTTCCTTTTCTGAGGGATTATTGAACCAGCTGAAGCCATTAAGTCAGTTCAGCACACAGACGAGACTTTTCTGATGGCATCAAGGTTTGCAGAGGCCCAGTAGGTTATCTTGGTACAGCAAAAGCCATTGGTATAGGCAAGCAATTTCCTTTGTACCCTTCAACAACTTTCCTGTACTAGTGTGAGAGGTCAGTGTCAGTTGGCTGATATAATTACTGAAGGTTGCCGTGGCCTGCTAAGGCTCTGTTTTCCTCCCATGTTGTTAAATGACACCCTTCCCTGCTAAAGGGAGAGCTCCCTTTCAATACATGGGAGGCCGGATCTCTTGAGGGAAGATGCATCTCCCATCTCTTGTGTAAGCATTAGACCCAGCAGATCTGGGGGCTGAAGGAAGGGAAGCACTTTGTTTCATTGCTGCATTTCACATATAAAGCACCATCTGAAAGCAGTTTGGTGTTTCTTAAAAAGAAGATGGTGGTGTTCAATGAGTTGGATGAACTGGAGATTTCAATTTGGTAGGTAGAGTGGCCACTTAAATTAGAGGAAGAGAGGAAACCTCTAGACTTGGAAACCCAGTGTTAGTGCTCTCATGTGGCCCATTTTTGAAGCAGCAGAGATGACCTCAAGTGCAGAACAGGGACTGCAATCAGATATCTCCTTCCCACCCCCAAGCTAGTCCTGTGTGTCACTAGACTGCTGATAATCTCAAACTTCTTCTCTGTTTAAGGATCCCTTCCCCCACTTCATTACTTCTGCAGTCAAGTTATATTCCCTAAAACCTAACCTATTACACAATCTCTAGTTCCCTCAAACACATTGCTTTAACTACCTGAAAGCATTCAAGGAAAAGAGAAAGGAGAAAACTAAATTCTTTTTAGCTACATTTTAATGTATCTTTAGCCAGATTTTACCCATCCTAGGAAGCACTCCCAACCATTATTGCTCCTTTTACACTAACTTCCCTATTATCACTGTTGCCTGGGGCAACCTAGTTTGGCTTCTGCCTCGACTGGGTGTGTGACTGCAGGGTTAACCAAGTCTGGTAGACCAGACTCTCCCCTTGAACCTCTTCCTTGATAAATCAGACTGTTAAAGTAAAATAAGTAAGTCTGTATAAAAGTTCAGCATGTGAGTTTGGGACTACCAAATCACAGGCAGCTGGGATCACATGGGATTCACTCAATCCCTTTAAAGTGGTAGCTGTGAGAACAGTGGCGGGAGAATGTGTGGGTCCAACTGTCTTGACAAGTTGTATCATCCAGGCTCCAGAAACAGATTTTTCATTTATTCAGTACTTGTGTAAACTTTTGTTGGGAGCAAAAGGAAGCAAGCAGTCCTCTCCTTGCTCAACTGAATACCCTAACTGCTATGTTGGAAAGTCACATTTCCCTTTGTGCTGCTTTTTCCTGTCTGCATTCAAGATACTCTGGGGTACAGATGAGGTCCTATTAAACATCACAGTGAAGAAACAACCTATTTCACATCATTTTTGCATCAGCATAATAACCAGAAAAAGACTACTGTGAGTTCTAAAGAACCTTAAAAGCATGATTTTTAAAAAAAAAATATGTCTCAGTGTCTGATGATGCAGATCATCAGATCTGCACTCCGCTTAGCTATATTTGTTCATACCGTGATTGCTTCTCCTGCAGTATGTACCACCCCAAATAGGGAAAAAAGGGTGCAGTGGAAAAGCTAAGGGCTAGGTGCAAGCTGCATTTGAGAGGCTTTACAATTTTTCTGGCCCAGAATCACATTGTCTGTGTGTACAGAGTGGTGTCTTGCTGGTAGGAACCAGGGACATGGCTGTGTTTGTGGTTGTACTTGCAGATAATGGGTCTGGCCTTGAACACATGTCCTTCAAGGCCCTCGAGAGGCTGTTGCACAGCTGGGTCAGATTATCACGCCAACCAGGGTGCCTAATGGGCTGGGCATGCAGCTCCTATGGATCTCTTTGTATCTATGTACATGAATGATTTTGAATGCATGCAGAAATGAGGGCACGCAGCAAGAAATGAGGTACAAGAGGAGAAAAGGAGGCAGGTATGTCTGAGATGGTGTCATGACATTCATTAAAGCAGGACAGCTCAGAGAAAAAAATTTCCTCAGAAACCTCTTATTCGATGTGTTGGCCCCAGATAGTTTTCATCCATAGAGATTTGCTGCAATTTATATCAGTAGGAAGCAGCTGATTTCTTAAATTTTTCATCCTTGAAGACTGCCAAATACATTGAAAATAGGTCCTCGCAGCTGGAAAAATGTTTCCAGAAAGCAGCAGAATGTTTTCTTCTAAATATTCTCATTTTAAAGAGTTCTGTCACAACGACCAGCTTCTATCACCCTCCAGTACTATCTTGGAGCTGCTAAGTGCCACTGTGGCATGGGCTAGGAGGGGAGAGGCAAGGAGGTGAGGACCAAGGGCAGTCTCCCCAGGGGCCCTCAGAACACAGAGATGCTTGCAGCTGCCTCCTCACACACACTGCTGAAACTGCTCTGGGGTCCTCATGTCTGTGTGGTGGAAAGGATGGCAATGAGTCTCAGATGAGTTTACATTGTGATGGTAGATTTGGATGGAGGGGATGAATTCATCTCCACATACAGGAAAACTGTCTTACTTTTCCCTTTCTCATCTCAGTCTTCCCTTTCTTCCCGTGTCCTTCCACAAGCCTGCTGTGCTGAACTGGCAACATCTCCTGCCTTCCCCCTGTGGTGAATCACCATCTCTCAAACACAACAGAGGATGCTGACTCCTCTGCCTGATTGTTTAGGGAAGATGCTGTGCTTGGAGACAGAAAGCTCATCTCCACCTGGAGAGATGCAAAAGAGATGAGGAGATGATGAAAGGCAGTGCCTGGGATCTGTGGCTCAGTGCCATTGGGCTCTGTCACAACCAAGTCAAAGTTACTTTCAAGAGCATGTTGTAGAAAATAACCCCAAACTGAGCATCTGTTTGAGGTGATGAATCAGCTTGGATCGCAAATGAGGTTATTTCCATGGGGCTCTGGTCCTCTTTTCTTTCTGTCTTGGCTTTGCAACCAGTCCCACTGATGTGGTAGGGTGAAGTGGTGAACGGTGGAAATAAAGCTGTTTCTTCCCTCAAGTGTCTTATGCCACCTTGGAATAGGGGTTTGGGGCCATTCTGATCACAGGGATTCAGAGTCTCCCAATTTTAACACCCCTTGTGGATGCCTATATTTGCATGTACTGATCTGACACATCAGAAGCTCAGCCAAAAAGCTGAACTGCATGGCCATGACTCACATCTGAGGCAAATACAGGATAGGCACGTAAAATATCTGCATAAATCTAACTTTGAAAATTCATGCACCTGTCTTTAGAAGCACTTACTGGAGTTAACTGTCTCAAAGTGTGTTTGTAATTGTTTTTTTTGGGGGGGCACAGATTCTTCTTAACCTCAGTACCCTCAAAACACAGCAGTACAAGTGATTTCTGGGACTGTTGTTTTTCCTTGGTGGTCCCCAGGGTACCTGAAAGAACCTGTGTGTTATTTTCCCCCAAGCTAGTGGCAGACATTAGAAAATTGAATTTAACATTTCAATATGCCAAGCATAAATATGCTTTGCATATCTTGCACCAAACCTAAATGAAAGGAAGTTCTGAGAAGGCAGATAGCCATTTTTCAATTATATGTGGCAAATGTGCCATTTCTGATAGCCTTGTCAGTAAAAAGCAAGAGCTGAAAATGCCAAGCTGTTTAGTGAAGCAGGATCAACATTCCTAATACTTCATGGGATCACTAATAGCTTCTGCATCTTTCAAGACAATCAGCCTTGATTGTTCCTCTGGACGCATTCCTCCAAACTTCATCCCACTAATTGCAGTATTTCAGAGCTGATACGTGTAAATAATAACAAAGACTGTAAGCCCAGGGACTTTGAAAGAATGTCCTGTTACCTTAGTGCTGTCAGATTATTTTGTGGCAGAGCTGTTTACAAAATATTCAAGCTACAAATCAAAGGAATGTGAGGTACTCTTATTCAGGTAACTTAGTATGGAAAAGGTGAAAATATGTTTGTGAACTTTATTATTCAAGGTGATGAGTTAGTGTGTGGGTGATGGTGAATCTTCTAGAGACAATTTTTTGCATTTATGAAAAGTAAAATATGTTTTTTTCAGAGGAACAAGAGTAATATTCGACCTTCAAAAATGTACAGGTGCCTGAACCCGAAAAAAATGCAGAAGTTATCCATTGCAGACATGCCTTAGAATGCTGTGCACAGAGATTTTTCTTCCTGTATTTAACTTTCCCTTCACTGATTTAACATTGCAAATAAAACCAGGTAAAGATTTTTTGCAAACATAGTCAGTGTTCTCATGTAAAAGAAGCAGCCCTATAATGAAGTGATCTCTCCACAGAATTAAACAGCAAGAATACTCAGTTAAGTTTTCAAGAAGTTCTTTGATTTGCATGTGCTTCATTTAAGATAGCTGGGAAATGTGTCAAACTCACAACCTGGAACCTGGGACATAAAAATGGATTGGCATATTTTAAACTTGTTTTCAAATTGCACTGGATAACTTTTGTTTTGCTCTTATTGGGAAGGGATGGAGTTTTTTAAATCACAGTTGTTCTTTGCCTAGCATCACAATGAATAAAATAAAGAAATCATAAGAATAGTAAAGCACAAAATTGTATTTCTGTCTGAGTTTATCCAGCACCTTGGAGCAGTTTTGGTGCTGAAGTTTAGTTATTTTGGGAGGGTCCAGAATCCTTCTGGGAAGACCAGTTCCTGAGCTTGGGAGGCCTTCCATCCCAGCCGTGCCTGGGCTTCAGGTTGGCCAGTAGCTTCTCTGTTTCTCTGGCGTGGAAAAATCCAAAAGTATCTTTGTTAATATCTTCTTCCTCTCTCCTGAATGTTTCCTGGTTCTTTTTTTGAAGCTACATATCACCATCTCAATGCCTTTGTTTCTCACCAGAAAAGAGAAAAAGATTAGTACCACAACTGTGCTGCTGGAATACAGTTACAAAGACAAATTGTATTGCATCTAGGAGACACAAGGCACACTTTTGTTAGTGTCTAGATGAAAAAACCCCAGCTATTTCCTAATTTACCAGCCACAATCTCTGCATTGTACTTACACAGGTTTGCAAAGACTCCCAGCAGATTCCTTCTGCTGAAAGCTCCTACTCCAAACACTTTAAACACGAACCAGCTTTACATCATGTGACTGAGGTGTTAGAAGGAGCATTGTAGTGTACACAGGATATGTTTTGATAGCTTCATTTAAAAAAAAAAAAAGTCCTGCACCACATCTTTAAGGTTTTGAACAATGAAAACCTTGCCTCTGTAAAAGGTCTTTACATATGGATTTCTAGTATGTTACAAATAACAACTTTCAGAACTTTTCCTTGTAGAAAGAGAAGTGGGAAAGCTGTTTGGCAAGTGAAGGACAAGCCGAGGGTCCAGGAGTCCTGGCAATCAGTTGTATGCAGTAACCACCAGACTATGCTGATGACACAGAAAACTAATACTGTAAGAGCAATTTTCCCTGCACTTACTGAAAGCTGAAGCAAACCTCCTGTTGCAGGCAGGTCTTTGCAAAGTTTGCAGGGGAAATCTATGTCTCATGAAGATGTGGCCCACTGGCAAACATACCCAGCATTCCCCTGGGAACCCACCACTCTTCCAGCCTCTCTGACCTGCCCCTTATAAGCACTGATATGTTCTACCAGGGCTCCCCATCTCCTCTGGCTTACCAAACTTTGTTAGGACCTGGCCTTGGCATATCATGTGGCTTGATTAGCTAGTGCAACGTGGCCCCCCAGAAATCATTAGGCTAACCTAAAGAAGAGTGATTTTTTCCCTGTGATAAAGTTAATCTTCACAGTCTTTTGGAAAATAAATTCATCACTAGACTAGGCATTGCTCCATGTCAGCTTTATTTATGGTAAGCTGCAATTACTTCATATTCCTCCTTGGTATTGGAACAACAGCTAGAATCACTGGCTCTCCTCAACTTACTCCCACAGAAAATGTCAGCAGGATCTAATTATCTGAATGAAATGCACTTTCACTGATGCCTGCTTTCTTATCTGCATAATAGTTGAGCTAGGCATTTCTATTATTGCAGTTATGAGTTTGCATATTTCATTATCTTTTTGGAAAAGGTGTTCAGATGTACATACCTCATGTTTGACTAAGCTGAAAGAAATTAAGCCTTAGGTGAAAAGGCTGAGAAATGTCGTGGCACTGAGTGAAGGATTTATTGCAATTCCTTAGTTGGTTTTAAGGATTTCTCCTTCCTTCTGAAACATGAAGGGTTCTGGTTCTGGAACCCCTTGATCAGGCACCCAGAATCCCTATGAGCTGCAATTTGTCTTACATATTTCTGCGGAAATGGCTTAGTGTTCTTCATCTGAAAGAAATGTGCAAAGACGTGTGGGGCACAGTGTAGGACAAATAAGGTGCACACAGTTCATTCTCCTACCCTTGGCCAGGGTCAGCTCTCTATTGGAAATGTCCAGAAGATATACAGTAACTTTCATTTGTCCTCTGCTAGTCCCAGTGCGGAGCAACGAGTCTGAAGGAGTGACTGCGGAAAAGCTACCTACAAAGATTTTGGAGAAGTTGCTCAGTCAAAGACAACCAGAGAACCAAAAAGTGTACAGGGAAAAAAGTGTCAGAATAGTGGTAAGGGAACGGGGGATTCCTTCATGCTTAAAACAATTGTAACAGGATTCATCAGGCGCTTATTTCGAGGTAGGAGGATGGCCTGAGCTGAGCCCTGCTTGTTCTGTCTGTTCTACTGATGCTTTACAGCATTTTTAGCCCTCTGGCCTGCACCATGTTCAGAGATTTTAAACTGGGGACAGAGGGACACCGTGACCATATGTTCTTTATAACTCCAACCAGAGACTCTCTCCTCTCTCTACATACTGCCAGACCCGAGGAGCGGCAGTGCTAATGGGCTTGGATGTGACCCTTGGATGTGATCCAGACTAGGAACTGGGATGTGAAAGACTTCTTTCCACTGTTTATCTGATCATCTTAGACTTTAGATTGAATGAGAAGTAGCTCTCCCTTTCCAGAGCTTAAGTTAAAGAGTATCCATAACCACCTCCTTGGGGCAGACAGGTCCCTGTCTCAGGACAGACAGGAATGACAGCTTCACGCTCCCTGCGTCAGCTGGGTTATGTGGCGGAATGAGAGAACCGGGCTTTTGCCACCTACACCGCATTTCATTAGTGTCACTTGCTCCTCTCTGTGGGTATGTCCTGGAATAGGCTAGAGAACAATTCTTCAGTCTTCCGAACACCCTTGTGTATTTTTAATGCCCTTTGGTTCACAGATGTGTGTAACTGCTGAGGATGAGTGTCTGTGATCTATCTGTATCTCAGCCCTAGGCAGAAGTGAGGAATAAATAGGCTTGTTTAGTGTAAGAAATGCTCTGGGGAAGAAAAATGTAAGCTGAATAGCACTTGGAAAAGAGCAAAGCATATAAATAGCCTGACAATTCAGGTGTCCATTTCCTCTAAATAAGTCTGTATCTAACATGAAAACACATCTCATGCTCAGCCAACAAATTGAGGAAAACACCAATCTTGCAGGGCTTGAGTTAGATAGCGGCCCTGAAGATCACTATCCATTTTAGCATTCACAGCAAATGCACAGAAGATGCTGATTTTGAGTATCGTGGCTTCATTCTGCAGATTCACCTTGAATGGACTATCTGTAGTGGTATAAGCACATGTGAGTGCCTGGAGTCCAAATATGAGACAGCAGCTGTATTGCGTAGTGTAGCTACATTATTTTGAGTTTTTCTCTAGCATTTCAGTCAGCCAGAGAATTACTGACTGATCCTTTCTACCTAACATTCCTTTGGATGGAAAAGAATGCTTCAGAAAATCTGACAATTCCTGAGGTACTCCAAATATCAAAGATCAAGGACTTATGTATTATATCAAGTGATTAAATACTGCAGATGAGAGAGAAAGTTAAATATTAAATTCTCTCCCACTTGATTGCTCATGACCTCCCTCAGCTGGTATTACTCTTCAAATAAGCTGCTTTTTTTCCCCAGCACCAGTGCTACTGTTTTATATCCAATATTAAACTGCTTAACATAATATACAGCACTTGAGCTTTGATACCTGTTCTGAGAAGTACCAATAGATGTGCTAGTGATTTTGATGAGGTGAGTGAGATATGTTGCAGTAAATTCCTAAGAAGCATTGTTTGTTGAAGGAATTTTGGTGTATGGTGGTATAAGCTAGACAACTGAAATGTAACAACTTGCAGTGTACAGTACTCTTTTTATTAGCCTAGAGTATCTTTTTAATTCTTCTTTCAGCTGTAAAAGTATTGAGCAGTGTTGTATTCCTCCAGCAACTGGGCGAGATTACAAAGTTATTTGTTCCAGCTAGCAATTACTCTCTGTCATTTTTTAATTCCAAATGGAAACAGGAACTTTTTAAAATGTTCATCTCAATTTTTCTGAAGTGTAGAAGATCCCAAGCAAAAATCCAGCACCTGCTGTGGACACTACAGGGAACAGCATAGCATTTTTGGGCACCACGAGTGTGCTGGCCCATGTTGAGGTGGGGTGGGTGGGCTGTGGGCACTCACTGACCCAGCTATCCGTGATCCCTTCTTTGTACAGGTGGCCAGAGATGAAGCCAAGGGCTTAGGGATGGATAAAGCGGTGACCAGATTACTGTTTTGCTGTTTGATTTTTATTGATGTGGTGTTATAGCATGTCCTTTGCTCATAAAAAAGAGTGGAGCTGAGCAGCCTTCTAGGACCTGAATGGGGGCTACATGACAGCCAGATAGGGACCTTTTACAAGGGCACGTAGCGATAGCAGAAGAGGGGAATGACTTCAAACTGCAAGAGTAAGTTTAGATTAGATATTGGGAAGAAATTCTTTACTGTGAGTGTGATGAGATGCTGGAAGAGGTTGCCCAGAGAAATTGTGGCTGTGCCATCCCTGGAAGTGTTCAAAGCCAGGTGGGATGGGGCTTTCATCATCCTGGTCTAGTGGAAGATGTCCCTGCCCGTGGCAGGGGGTTGGAACTAGTTTTGATCTTTAAGGTCCTTCCAACCCAAACCATTATATGGTTCTACAGTGACAGCCCCTTTGGGGATAAGGACCAAATGGGAGTGTGTGGAATGTGGACTTAGCTCTCTTTTGTCTCAGGGATGCCCCCAGCAGGGATTCCCACCTGGGTCCCTGAAGTCTGTGCCTCCAAATAACCCCCCAGCAAATGTCTCCTGGCCTACAGGGCCAGCTCTCAGTCCCAGCATCCGAAAGACCTCCGACCCTCCTGCTGGGCCCCGTGGTCCCAGCTCGTGTCCGCCTGTTCCTGCTCCTAGAGCGGCGCCGGGAGCGGCCGGCAATATTCTCCCGGCTCCGCTGCAATCCCGGCCGAGCACAGCAGGTGGCAACATTCCCCCACACATGGGACCTGCTCATCTCCCGGAGCCCGGGGGAGCGCAGGGATCGCGCTTCTCCAAACGCCCCGCGCCGTCCTGCTCCGAGAGAAGGGAGAACGCCCAGGAGATTATTCCAGCTTTTGGTACTGCGTAAGTGCCTCGGATCCGATCAGAATTGCTTGGAACCTGCGTAGAGCAGCTTTCTTCTGAGTGTGTCGTTTATCAGTTGCTGAGGTATTAATGTCCCCGTCGGAATTATAGCTTTAGTTTTCAACCAAAATTCTAGCACTATGTCAGGACCACGACCATTTTAAGCCGTGTGTGATTTCCATTCCCACGAACAGCAACCAGAGGCTGACACAGGACAGGAAAGTGGTTTGGGGCAAAGTGCTCCCTTAGTCCCTTACCCCCTTACCTTCATTTTCTCTCCAAAATTTCTGAAACTGCCTTCTCACCTTTACCATTTTTATGTATTTACTTATTCATTATCATCTTTAAGTTCCAGGGTATTTTGAAAGACTCAGACTTTTCTGATAAGAGCTAGTCTTTAGTAGAATGAGAAATAGGGAGTCAGGAAAATCATTACAAGGCAAGGAGGGAAACCTCATCCTATTTAAGATGTGTACGTGCTCTTAATATCAGGTTTATTTACTAGGCATTGAAAGATCTCCCGGTCAAAGCTGTTTTCCAGGTAGTGCAAATCACTTGTACATGCCTCTCATGCAAGAAATGGTGCAAAGTGATCCACCATTTTAGCCCTGGTTGTGCATTCTCAGTGTACCAAGGAGATAGTTTTGGTACAAATGCCATGTTGTGCCTACAAGAAATGAATTAACAAGTTTGATTATTTGTACTTGATAAAATTTTAAACTATGCATGTTAAATCCCAGGATTTAATTCTATTAGTATCATGTAACTCTTTTTTTTTTTTTTAATAATTTATTTTCCATAGCTTCTTATCTTTCAATGTAATTTACTTAATAAAGCTTATAAGTTCAGCAGTAATATCAACTTTGTCTTCAGCTAAATGAGAAGGAATCCAGTAGGACTATGATAAATTTGATATGATTCATTTTTAGCCTGCTTTTGCTGTTTCTTTTTGTCTTTTGAAAATAAAGGCCCTGTAGTAGCATAAGTTTAATTTTGTTTTTCAGCACCACACATACTGCAGCTTGCACTGAGACCTTCAAGGGAGGAGCAGAGACCTCACTGCCATTTATCTGGGCAAGGTCACTTCAACCTTTGAAGAGAAAGAGATGGGTTTTAGTCCCTTGGGATTTCCTAGCCTCCAAAAACCATGTTTGCAGTTGTCTGTGGATGGTGTCTTGCCCATGGTTTCCCATCTGGGTTCCTCAGGATACACTGGCTGAGGTGTACTGTCAAGTCCACTGTTTTTTCGCAATGTTGCCACTCAGGAAAATTCAAAGACTGTGAAGTAAATACTAGTGAATGTAACAGTACTGTACTTGTATCTTGATAACAATAATTTGAAGCATTTTCCAAGCGCTGGTAGCAAAGATAAAAGCAAACTTCATTCAGGTGTGTGAAAGAGCTGCAAGTGTTGATTGCTGGCACAAATAATGCATTCTTATGTAAACTTTTGATCTTCCAAGCCTTCATAATGCTGAGAACAAATCTTTCCTGATGAATGATGACTCAGAACAGAGCTTTTCACTTGGCATTTGATA
Organism: Pseudopipra pipra; assembly: GCF_036250125.1. Lineage (NCBI taxonomy): Eukaryota > Metazoa > Chordata > Aves > Passeriformes > Pipridae > Pseudopipra > Pseudopipra pipra. Next base: position 18,772,355 of record NC_087550.1, read on the forward strand.
ATTCATTTCAATTGCAGCAGAAAATAATTGTTCTATTCAGGCATACCAGGATGTACTTACTCTGTCCCTAATGAGCACATTAGAACAGGCAACTCATCCCTGTCTGATTTTAGCACAGGCCACAAACTCTATGACTGACCGATTATTTAGTCAACTCTCAGTCCTAAAGAATAAAACTCCTATTGGTCGCAATGGTGTAATGACAGTGTTTTGTATTTTCATAAATCACTCAGATATTCACTATTTGTTGGAAGAATCTGGGAATCTTTGGGAATACTGCTGGTAAATCTCATATATTCTCTCTATTTTGCTTGAATGGTTTCAAAATGGAGTGATATGATTTTGATTTCTTTGACTAAAGAAAAATAAATCAGTTTACATTTGGTCTACAGTCAGGACACATCTTAAATAAATAGTTCAAATATAGGCAGAGTTTTCAAAAAAAGGTGAGTGACTTAGAAAAACATGTCATACCAGCACTTGGTATGCTGGTATTGCCAATGAGACTGCAGGGACCATTTAGCATTGCTTTTAGGGAGGCCTGAACCACCAACAATGTCAAAAGACATGTGTCACTCAGGTAAGAAACTGCTCCTCTGCATCGGTGACCCTTATCTCACTCAGAGAATGTAAGAGATGTTTGCTTTCCGGAGTGTCTTTTTGGGTTTGCTTCCACCAGGAAAGGCAGAACTGGATCCTTTGGGTTACTCAGCTTGTTGGTGGCACGGAAGTGTAGTGAAGGTGCAAATCAGCCCTTGCAAAAACTGTCAGGTTTCAGAAATTTTTTTCTTTATTTCCCCCCTCCCCCCAAAAATGGTTTCCCAATCTTGCAAAATAGCAGGGGAAAATTTGGTAGGTGTATCACAGAGTGTGGAAAATTCATGTACTTAATTCTCACTGGGGCAGTCTCGCTGTCTTCGGGGAAGGTGAATGAATGTACCGAAATGTCTCTATAGTAATGAAAGAAAACTCATTGTGCCACTGGAGATTGAAGCTGCATGGCCCTGTGGGTAATAAATTGCTACTATTCAGGCTCATGAGAGCATCAAGGAAAGCTGATGCAGAGTACTCTAATGACCATTATAACTGACTGCAGTGAAAAAGACTGTTATTTAAGTACATTTCAAAATGTACTGTAAATTGGGCAAAGGTACAGCTGCACTTATGCGCTGAGACAGCCTCCGGTTTTATTCAGTCTGACAGACTTTGCTCTTTGAATTTAGGTTTTATCTATGTGAGCTGAATGCTCTTAGTATTTACGGCCCCTCTTTGCAAGGGAAGCAGCAAAGGCAGGGAGAAGCAGCTCTGTTAGCAGAGGCTCCAGCTGGAGAGTCCAGGCTTTGGGTGAAGGCAAGGCAGGGGAGGGGAGGGTACGACCACCATTCAGCATCACACTGCTGACCCTTCCCTAAGAACACCTCCCTGTACCTCACACCCAACATGACCATTGTGGAGACAGCGTTTCTGAGCGAACCTGAGAAGCATCTCTGAGACCAAGAGACAATACTTCACAGACCTTTATGCTGCCACGGAGAGCCAGGTCTTTTGCTCTATATGACTTTCCAGACCATACAGTTCAGACTCCCCTCTACATTGTGCATAAGTCAGTTTTGTTTGATTGATGCCTACTTCTACCCCACTTTATAAGTTACATGTTTTACAGAACTATTTGAGTCCTCGTCTATACCTATTTGGTTAAAAATAAGGGCGTGAAAGTATAACATTTCTTTGCTGTGCCATATGGACAGTGAAATTTATGGCAGTGTGATACATCCTGGACGTGGGACATCCAGCTTGAGGTACACCAACAGCTCTCATCTTATACTTTTTACAGCTGGGTCCTTCAAGGTCAACTTTGCCTTTTGTCTTTTCGGCTCTTTTGGGTCTAGTTGGGTCTTTGTCTTGAGGGTAACAGGTGGTGTGAAATGTATTATTTTTTTTTTTTCTGAGGAGACTCTTGTGGATATTGTGTACTCATGCAATATGCTCATTTATATCAGTTTATCGCCTATCAGGTACATTGTGATCAGATACCCGAGACAAGCAACTTGCAGTAAGCAAGCTGCCAGCAACATTTGGGCAGTCAACACTGCAACAAATCATCTGTGTGAGCCTCCTGTTCAGCACATGGGGTCAGACCTGCGCTTCCCAGGAACCAACCAATCCCCAGTTTGTTTGAAGTGTAGTAAATAAAGGTGGATGTTTCAGCCAATGAATTAGCCCTGGAGAAAATAAAGCACACAAATTACACTTAACAGTTTATAATTGTGACCTACCTCAAGAATAAAATGATTGAGTCAGGATTAAAGAATTATTGCATGGATGTTTGCTGACACAATTTGGTTGCTGAATAAATTACCAGTAAATGGTGGTAATCAGTCCAGCCTTTGTCAGGCAAAATGAAGACTTTTCCTTGGGTGAAGCCCACCAAAGCTAGCAGAAAGACAAATGTCCACAAGACAGAGCATTTTCTCAGAAGGGGCTGTATGATCTGTATGAAGCTGGAGGTGATGACGGTGATGACATCACCCAAACGTGGTGTGTGTCCAGAGCATCACTAAGTAACTGTAAAGAGAAAGGAATGAACTAAGAGGTTTTTTTCCCAATTGCTTCTGAGTTTCCAAAGATTATCGAGAAGTCACATGGAAGTAGCTCATTAACTGTCAACCTATTGTTTTTTCTTTTTTATATCTATCAATAATGAGATCACTTATGTCACTGGTTAGATGAGTAAAGTTAATTGGCATTTATTAATAGGTCAATTTCTTAATTAACATTGAAGCTGGAATAAACAATTATACGAAGTTGTTTGTTTGGTTTTTTTTTTTTTCACATGCTTCCAATCGTTCTTAACTATTTACTTCTCTTGGTATCATTTTTGCACCATTGCTGATTCCAGAAGAAATTCAAGGAAGCAGCTGACATCATGCTGGACATGTAAAGTGAAAAAAAAAAGGGTATCTGACCAAGCATTGATCTTTCTAAGTTACTATTCTGCTTCATTTCTTTGATTCTTTGCCTATTTATGACCATTTTTGAAAGTACTCAGAAGCAAGGCATTTGAATCTCACTTTGGCTCACTCTCACTATCTGAGTGTCTTGAACCAGCTGAGAGCACTTGTGTTTAGACATGAAATTAAAGATCAGAAGTTTTGATGTGTGAGAGCTGTAGAGGAAATAGGTGCTAAATGCTGTCAGCCTGCCCAGATTGGGCTCCTTCAGGTGAACACCTAGCTGGAAATAGTAGCATATCCATATAAAAGAGTTGTTAAATGTTTGCACCGAACAAAAAATATCTGTTGTCTTTACTCATTTCCAGCTTCCAAAAGCAAAAAAACACCACCAAACCCCATAAAAACCAAAACAACAAGAGGTTCCTCCATTACCATTTAATAAAATCTCAGTTGAAACCTTTTCTTTTATGTATTTGGAGTGTTTGTTCCAAGTGTTAAATCCTTTGCCCAATGGTCACCGATTATTCTCAAGACTTTTTTATTGGTCCATTTCCTCAAAATGCATAATATTCCCTCATCCTCCACCAGTTTCAGGCTAAAATCAATCTCTACCATGTTTTGACACTTCTTTTGACACCTGCCAGCTTGTGAATACATCTAGTGACTATGCTGGTGAGGTAGGAGCATGATTAGGCAAAAACAAAGTCACAAGGGAAGAATTAAATAGTTAAAAATAATGCCAATATTCTGTGGTATTAAGATTTCAGAGCTGTGAGGAGTTTATGTCAATGGATATTGTTTTATAAGTTTTGTTGTTTTAACTCACTCCGTGACCTGATTCTGAAGGAAATTTCTTAATTAACTTTCTACATATTTGACAATAAAGTTCAAAGGAATCAAGAAGTACTTAAAGTGTAGAATTAAAAATAACTCAATTTCTGAAATATCTTGTATTGGTTAAATATACATATTTTATCTACATTTAATTAAATTTCTTTTTAAAAATATCCCCTGGTTTCACGAACTAGGTCAGTTACTGCAAATACCTTGGCTCATTTAAACAGTTCTGAATATTACCATTATGAAAACTGACTTATACAATATTTATAATTTCACCTATTTTTGGTTTTCAGTTAAATAAAAAAAATTCTTATGCTTTTTAAATGGTGATAATAAAATAGATAACCTTATTTGTTGTTTCAAGTCTGCTAGAGACCTGTAATTGACTCTAACACTGAGGCAGACAGGTGGTCATTGACTTCAGTGGGATTTCCATCTGGCTGTTGTGCATCCCTCTCTGTGAAAGTGGTCTTCTATGACTCTCAGGCCTATGAAGGACTCAAACAGATCAAAATTAGTTGTGCTTTCTTTAAGAAGAGACTCAACCTATGCATTACACAGGCTTGAATAATTCTGCTGAAACCAATGAGACTCTCTGAGGGTTTTAGCTTGCTGCAGCTGAAGTAACTGAAAATTGGATCTGGGTCTGAAGGATTAGAGACTCGGGCATCACTAGTGCTGAGTGAAAGCTAAAAAGCTGTAAGTGTGGAAACGATATACCAAAAAGCACTTTGGGCATTTCACTTTCATGCTCCACATTGGAAGTGCACATCTCTTTCCTCCAGTTATGCTAAGAACTCAGCCACCAGTACTTGTGTTAAATATCTAAACACACCTAATGTCAGCAGTATTAGTAAGCCTCCACTTCTTGTGCAAACCTCTAGTCTTTTCCATGTTTGTCCTAGAAGAAGGAAGACACACAGCTGGGAGAATGACACCTTTCTGAAGAGACACTGAGTGGTTCCCCAGTTAGAAGTGGCACAGTGATGCTCCTGCCCACAGCTGCAGCCTCTGGACTGTCCCTGAAACTGAGGACTCTCACCAGACACACAGAAGCATGTTGGCACAAGACTGACTCCCAGTTCAGGGGTTGAGCTTAGGAGATAAACACAGCTGCCACTGACTTCAATGCTGGTGGATTGAAAGGCAACAGTCACACAGGGGTCATTCAGTCCAGCCAGGGCCACATGCTGTTGGATCAAAACAAGTAAGTTACGTACTGAAACTGCTCATGTCAGTTTTCCAAGCACAGACAGCAAGCATCAGTGAAGACCACAAAAATTTGAAAAATAAAATCTCAGTCAGCAGCTGCTGGATATGAAAGTGAGACACAGTTTGGGATGAGGTAGCACATTCCTGAAATTGTCACTGCTTATGATTTGACAGCATTACGAAGGAAATCATTTGCCCGGTTTTGAAATATGTATTCAAATGTCTGTTCCATTAAACACACATCAGTATGTTGCCACCTGTTTCAGTCATGCTTGATAACGAATGGTATGCAGAGATAATATACCTGCCTGGCCTTGTAAATGTTCTGCAGGGAAAAATCAAAATTAGGTAATGTAAGTCAAATTTGGATGGATAGTCCTGTTACAGTCAATGCTAAATCCAGTGCCCTTAATTACTTTGTTGCCTGAATTGGAAACCCTTCAAATAATGAGGAGGGGAAATAAAGCTTCTTGACAGTTAAGAGCCAAGGAATATGATTTTGTTGCAAGGTCCATCACTTACCCACAGATGACAGCAAATCCCCATGCAGATCAATCAGAGAGGAGGTAGAAAATGAAAGTAAGTGTCGGCACACACACTATTCAAAGATATCAAAGCTAATGTTGCCACGACTAAAGATAAAGCGAGTGGGGCTGCCATTGAGATCCCACTGAAATCAGTACAAAATTTCCATTTATCCTGCACGACTGTGGAGCCTTGATGTAGCTATTAAAAAGAAATCAGGAAGGAAAAGGTACAAATTAAGGACAAGCAAGAGGTTAATTTTAAGCATATACTAATGCCTTTGACTTATGTGCTTAAGTACTTTGAACACCAGCTTGTTTTCTGTCTGAAAGCTGGGACTCTTTTTATAGCTTCCAAAAACCTTTGTTTGAGGGAACCTCACTCTTGCATCCATGCGGAGCAGGTGTGGGCTTATGATGTGCTTTAAACCTCAGGGTGGAAATTTCTGCCTGGGAAGTTTTTCTGCATAAATATATAAGAAATTGAAGCTGTGGGTGTCTGCTAGAACGACTGTGAAGTGCTGTAAATCAGCAAGAGATGAGAGGATAATATGCACATCTCATTCACTCATTTCTGCCTGTTGGGCTCTTACATGGTGTTGACTTGCAAAGAATCACCGCCAAATGAGTTTGCTCCAAACAGGCTCTTGGACTGTTGTCCCACCATGGTATTTCATTACTCATCATGTTAAAAGAGTAACTGCAAGAACTCACTGTGCAGTTTATCAAGCTTACATATTGCTTTTCTAGGTAGGAGCTGTGTGAAACTCAGAACACCTCTTCCTTCTTTGATTACTTTATTTTGAGAAACCAGAGTTTACAGCCATGTAGCCTGCGAGTCTGTTGCCCATTTGTAGATCCCTGATCAACTTGCAGTTACAGAGAGTACCTGTCTGTCACAAATCAGGTGCATGCTACACAGCAGGTAGCTCAAATGCTTTGCATATCACATATATAGATATATGTAGCCAATGCAAGTGAATCAATACTGGGAAGAAAGAGTCAGGTTCTATAACTGATATACAGAACTTTTGCAAGCTTTGCCCATGAGCAAGCTGTCACTGGACTGCAAGAGGTTAAGATCACCTCTCTAGATATTTCAGCTAGAAGCCTCACTGATCTGACCAGAAACTGGCTGTGAGCCATGTCACTGAAATTCAGCTACCAAAATGCAACTTTGTCTGAAGTTCAAGGATCATCAGTTCTGAATTTAGTAAATTACTGCTCATCAGTTAGGATGTTAAGCATAGCGTTGCAGACAAATACGAGGATAATTACATAGGGAGTTTCTCATACCATCCAACTTAGGAGCTAATTTAGATACCCAAGTCACTTAGAGAGTCTGCAAAGAAACATTGATTCCCTCAAGGGAGAATTCAAAGTTTCAAAATTAAATATCTAGGAGAGTTTAAAATAGTTGATGTGAGCATAGCAACTGCTTTTCATGGTTTTCAGTAGTTCCCCTTGTACTGTAACTCGTCGTGACATTTCTCACAACCTCCTTGTATAAAGATGTTGTGTGACCTTGCAGAAGGCTGACAGACCTCTGCTGCACCCCACAGTATGGGAAGTTGCTTGTGCCTGGTCCCCCTTAGGTCATCCTTTGCTAGCAGGGCAACTTTACAAATGCACATAATAGGGTATTTATAAAATACCCTATTGGTTGGCACATTTGAGCCCTGATGCTCCCAGATGAAGATTTGGCCCTGGGTTTATACAAAATACCTCTGTCAGAGGTGCTTGAATTGTTGCATACTCCTGAGGAGCCTGATACTTTATTAATGCACTTTCTTATTCCAGGCTTTGGCTTGTGAGGCTACTATACACAGTGTGTGTATTCCATGTCACTCACCCACAATATTATCCTATGAGTTTATGCTGAAGTAAGGCCTGACACATTTGAAGAATCAAAAAACATTCAGCAATGTTAAGCCCTGCACTATACTCTGTTCTTGAAAGGCCCAGTCAGCTCTATCCTCTTATGACAAATGCCAATGACAGAACTTTCAGTTAAGTGCAGTGTGGTGAAACAGGATTTCTATCATATAAACAGTCTTCATAAATATATGTAAAATATAGAATCATAAAAAAGAGAGCTGGAAAGGACCTTAAAATGTCACCCAGGCCAGTCAGCCTGATGAACATTTCTCTAGCTTCCTCTTTAAGAACTTCACAGATAGACCTTCACCAAGAGGGACCTTCATCCTCTCTTTACTGACCTTAGCTGAGTCAACAGTTAAGTGCTCAGCTGAGTGCTTCCTAATGTCTTGCCACAATGTTTTTTTTTTTTTTTGCTGTAGATAAAGCCTGCTGGTTTCTTTCTTATCCATCATGGATGCAGAAAACGTAAGGCTTCCTTCTTTGCAGCAACCTTTTCTGTATTTGAAAGTCATTATCATGTCTCTGCTTCATTTTCTCTTCCATGGATTGCACAGTACCAATTAGTTCAATCTTTCGCTGTAGGTCATATTTTCTAGTTCTCTGATCATTCTCACACTGAATAATAAGAACTTTGTGAAAGAAGAAAAGGAATGAGAATTATTGTATTATTATTATTATCATTATTACTACAATTAATTATTCAATCACAATGCATTTTATTTGGGTTATTGCTAAAATAACTTTACCTTTGATGCTTAATAATGTGTACAGAGATATATCCCTATGGATTGAGCTTCTGTGTTATGTTGGCTCACAGTCTTTGTGATTTGCATTTCAGGAAATAAAAAACGTCTACAAGCCAAACAGACATGCTCTCAGGGCTAAGAAATATAGGTATCCTGTCTTTCTTGTTATGTGGCAGCTAATGCTCCCCTAATAAGACCAGATTCTTGTCTGACATTGTGTATCTGCTACCAGAGCACAAGTCCATGACAGTGGTGTAAACAACTCCAGCCTGGCCATCCTTCCTCGCTCTGTGGGGTGCAGTCCCAGTCTCTGGGGCTTCTGCAACTTCTGCTGCACACACATGACAACCCAGTTACCCCTCCAGTCCCTGCTTATTCCTGCAGACCCATGGGTGACCATGGGCTCAGTGACTGGAGAGTAATGGATGGGAGGGCTGAATTAAGACTGCACAGCTGGCCTCAGCACCAGCCCTCCCTGCCCAATGAAGCTGCCATCCATGCTATCTGCCATCCTCTCAGCAGAGGTTGGAGAAGGAAGTTTCCACGTACTGCACATGATATGAAGGTCCACATTGAACAACACTGCAGAAGTGCTTCTGTACACAGTGTGTCTGATCTGAAACACTTTGCTTTGAATGGAGGCTTAAGTGGTAGTCTTACAAAGTTTGCCAAACGAAAACACAAGGGCAATCCCAAGGGGCTGTTACCAGAAAGTAGCTTCAGTTCTTGGCTTATGATCCATACATAAAGACTTTGTGCAATACTTCCATGGACACGTTGTTGGGAAAACACTCTGTCAGCAATGAAGGCAAGAAGAAACTTTGAAGTGTGTCTACCAAAGCAGATGGTCCTAAGTAAAGGAAACTATGATTCCTATAACCCCAAATGCTATATAGAGGGATATCTGGCATTCAAAGGGTTAATCCAATTGAAAAATGAAAACTTTTCAAGCAACCTATTCCCTTAAGAGGTGCTTTCTTCATTTTCACTCAAAATCTGCAAGAAAAAAAGAAACGGAGGATAAAAGCTACTAGAAAGCTGTTCAATTTAAGGGAGAAAGGAGAGGAACAAAACCAGAGGGGAAGAGAGATGGAACAAAAGAAACTCACTCAGAAAAAGGAGAGCAAAGAATATCCACTAAAAATGAGAGAAAGGCTGGCATCAAAAGGGGTTTTCAGCCTCAGAAAGAAGCCAGCAGCCAGGCACTGGAGGTGATCTCACCAACAAATCCCCTCTGCAGAGAGAGGTACTCTTGCAGGACATGCTACTGGTGTAGGGGTTACGAGAGACAGTGATTTTTACAGGACTGAACTTCAGAGGGATTCTTTGAGCAACCGGGTTTCAAGCTGTTTTCCAGTTACTGAAAGAAGCTCAGTGGCCCGTTTTGCCTTTTGGGTTTCTCTTTTTTGATTGACCTGTTATTTGTGGACTCCTGTTTCAGTGAGCTATAATAATTAAAGAAGACTGAGCTTTTAATTAAAGGTACAGTGAATTGGGATCTTGCTCACAGACAAAAATATTTCCTGTGGAAAGCTGATATCTTTATATAAGAATATAATGCCTCTGCTGGAACACCCTTTTCAGGAAGACACAACAAAAGAAATGGAATATGATCAGAATTTTATGGACTGCTCTAATCTCTTTTTTTTCCTCCTGTAAAATAAATTATGCATTAAGATCTCTGAGTTCCCCGGGTCATCTAGCTCCTAATATCCCCCAAAGGATGCTCAGCATCCTAATGCCCGCAAAAGTGATGTCACATCTGTGAATCACTGTCACCAGAATCAATTATTCATAATCTGTCACATACGTGCTTTCTTTTGCTAAGCACAGTCACTGTTTGGAGGCCCGATCATTTCCCCCTTGGACCGAGTGTGCCTTTGGCTTTGCACTTGCAGCAGCCTGGAGATCCAGCTCCCAGTGTCCCCAGGAGGGGAGCAGGGCAGCACGGAGCAAGGGCAGCACACAGCAAGCCCAATGTGCCTCCCTCCAGACCCTCTGAGGTTCCACCCCAGCGCATCTGCTCTCTGGTGCCAATCCATCTGCCAGCGAAAACACAGAGTAAACATGCAGAGGAAGAGATTTCATTTTCCCAGAGCCATTCATAGGGCAGGAGCTCCCCATTTCCAATGCCATTCACGAGGCTGTCACTTGCTTGGCATATTGTGATGTTGAAAAAGCCAAAGAGCTCTATGAGCCACGAAAGGAACAAAACCGACTGACAAGGCCAGGTTGGATGGGGCTGTGAGCAACCTGATATAGTGGAAGGTGTTCCTGCCCATGGCATGGGGAGTTGGAACTAGATGATCTTTAAGGTCCCTTCCAACCCAAACCATTCTGTGACTGTATGACTTTTCAGTGGTTTTGTTTCTGTTCTTTGAATCTTTTTTTTAAACTGAACTACAAGACAGCAGTTCCCCTTCAGCTTTAGTTGCTCATTTAGGTGTAACTAATCACAGTCTTTATAAAATGAGCCCCATTCTCCCTCACAGCCCTTCTTTCACAGTGAATTTGGTGGTAACATGGGTGGGGGTCTGTGTACCATTTCAAAGTTAGATTTATGAGCATTGGAAGTGTGGTGGAAACAATGCAGTTGCCTGAGCCTGGTCTCATATCTTTACCAGTGGCTGTTTAATGAAAAGGGGAGAAATTAATTTACTTAGAAGCCATTGCTCCTCTCTCAGACTTGACTGTTTGAAAGTCGTGGAGAGTGGAGTGGCAAAGCAAACAGACATGCACAGATTGGCTTGTTTTCATAAGAAACCAAGCTAGAAAATGTGCTTAAAGTATCATCAGGTACTGCACTGACCTTGAGCTTTTTTCCTTCATTAATTTTATGATTTTATCACCCCATTTTCCAATTAAAAAAAATTCTCTTCCCTCTTCCTGCGAAAAAGTTCCTATTCCTACCTCTCCCACCCCTCACCAATCTCCCCCTTTCTTTCAACTCTCATAATCCTTGGTGTGATAATGGGTAAGGAAACGTTTTCAGACAAAAGCCTGGTATTTTAATTTTGATAACCTTCCCTAGCAGCAAGATTTGTGTGAGATGGAGATTAATGAAAGCCAGGCACAATGTACCCTTGTCATCAGGTAGAGTAAGAAGCAGATAACTCTCAGGGAAGCAAGTGGTTCAAAAGGGGAGTAAGTAATAACACATTTTAATTTTCCATGCATTCCTACCCACCCCTTAATGGAAGGAGAACCCAAACTGCAAGCAAAGAGAGTATGGAGAAGAAATAGCAGCCTTAGTCATTGAATGGGCTGAGAGGAGAAAAGGGGGCCTGGGGAGGCCCTTCCAGCAGCAATAATTGGGCCCCACCTAGGGCATGTGGTAGCAAGTGGATGTTTTTTCTGCACATTTTTATCACCTATCATAAGGAGACAAGTAATGTCTACAGTCCCATAATCCCCAAATCCGTGTGAAGCCCATTCATTGGGCTAGCTGAGGCAGAGGGGGAAGGAGAGATGACAGTGGGGCAGAGCCCTGGGCAGTCCTTGCAGGGTTGGTAAGGCACTGTAAGGCACCACGAGCTATCAGTCAGGGCCCAGAAACTGCTGCAGGTGCTCAGCAACAGCTGGGCAATTTGCCTGCCTGGCAGAAGAAGATCCCCTGCTCCCTAGGGACCCCTTCACTTGCCATGTAGCATTCAGCTGGCAGGGATAGCCTTGAGCCCCAAAAGTTGCTGAGGAAAATACTCATTTTCCTCTCAGCCCTAGAGGCTAGTCAGGAAGCACCAGACCTATGTCACAATCAGATCCTTTAGCAGGAAGCCCCTCCTGAAGACTTGCACAGCCTTTCCTAAGGCACGGAAGTAGCTACGCACTGCTATATACCATGGCATTTTCCGGTAAAATCTACACCAGGAGTCCATCCCTGGCAAAGTGTATCCCATGTACATTTTTCCAAATAGGACAAGGCAGGAGAGTCATAGGAAGGACTGCTACTGCTTGATGAATGTGGAGGCTCAGACACATGTGTGTTCAGGACAGTTGCAAACACAGCTGCTCCAGTGCTCCATTCCCTCCCTCACAGATTTTCTGCACCACACAGGTGGCCACTACCAAGAGGTGGTGTAGCCACGGCCAGAGACATGAATTTAGCTCCTTCCTCATGTTTTAAACACAGAGCCTGATCTCCCTCTTAATAGTTGCCCTTGCTCCTATACTGTGATCAGACTTGGATAGACTTAAATACATTTTATTACTTGGATTATTTTTTAACTCTTGGAGTACAGTTGTTGGCCTTTCTTAATCTCCCACCACCTCACTCATATTGTATTAGAATAAGAAGGAGTCATGAATAAGTAGCTCGCTCCTTGGCTTTTCATCTCATAAAATAAGCTTCTAAAAATTGTTTCTGAAGTGTTTCTTGAGTGATAACCATGTTCTGTCAAATGTTTTGAGAACTAATATTTTCTGAAAGAGTATGTATCTCAAGAGAGCTGCTAGAATGAGGGGTGGGGGGTGGGGAGAAGCTGTTTGGAAGCATGGGGGAGACCAGATGGAAGTTTGAAACAACTGCTGCACACATACTACATAACGAAAATGTTAAACTGCAATAAAAAGGGAAAATTATGGCTTTTCATGGGACAACTTTTTTACCCACCATGATGCCTTCCTGTTGCTCTTTGCATGAGTAAGCTACAAGAAGCGAAAGCAGAAATGAAAACAACTTGGCCAGACTGCAGTCCCCCATTCACTCCACTGCAGCTGGTGGATCTGAGCTCCTGAGAGAAAAGACAGCATTTAGACAGTGATCCCGACATACAGCACTGGATATGAGTAAGAAATATTGAGTAGGTCAGACAATTTGGGAATCAGTCCCCATTTCCCTTAATTATGAGTTCAAGTTATGAGCCTTTCAGTTTCCGTAAAGTTCAGACACCAGATCAACTTGTCAGCCCTGTCACTTCTAAGTCTGTTGTTTTCTCTACTTCTCAGACCTGTGAAACCAGCTCCATACACATTTGGTGACTGTTACCCCCAGGAGTTGCTCACTTTCCCAGCCAGGCGGCAGGTCTGTCCTCGAGTCCCAGCTCCCCGCCTGCAGTCTCACTCTGGCTGCAGCTTGGGCAAGTCTCAACATCTCATGTTGTGCTTTTTTACTTTTAACTGTAGACACACATCGACCCCTCCTTTACCTGTCTACTTGCTGCTCTGTTGACCTTGTGTGTTTAGTTTGCTGACACTGTGGCTGGGCTCAAGCAGTAACAGTCTAAGTGGAATGCTCAAGCAACTGCTTGTTTCCACCCACGCACATAAATAATCATAATAGACAAAAAATTATTCAACTCATTTCACATTCTAATAAACAAAAGCAACACCTATGCCAATGAACCATAATATATTTATGCTGTTTTGCCACAAGCTTTTTTCAAAATCGGAGCTTCAGGGGCAGAGCAGACACCTTGCTGGTAGGACTGCATCTCATTTTGGAAATGTTGCCGAGTTCTGGGTTCCCCTCAGACATCTTGAAACTCCCCCTTATATCTCAAATATGACACACCATCAGAGAATTTGCCTCACAGCAGCAGATGTTTCCCCGACTACATGTTTTTGATGGAAGCCTCTGCTCTGCTCATTTGTAACCCCTCGGTTGTAGCCTGGCTAGTGGATTTATCTATTTTGTAGCAACATGGGGGTTTGTAAAAGGTCTTGTGCAGAGGTACTAAAAAAGTGTCTGCTGTGACTACTGGCTACCACAGTAAGCACAGCATAAGCCAATAAATCTCACCTTAACTGTAGTAAATGTTCTACCTGCTCTTTCTTTCAAAGGTTGTTCCCCAGCTTCACTTTTCTCAGGAGTAGAAATATTTTTCTGATTTACAGCCTAAGTTTACTCACAGGCAGGGTGTGCCTGTTGGTTTTTACCTGCTTCATCCGTTCCCTTTCAGTTTTTCTGTCTCTCTTGTACTCGGCTACTGCATGTATCGACAGAGGGCAATAGTATATCACTCTGGCTTTGTTTTGGTTCCCTTCCCTGCTCCTCTTTCCCCTCCCTTTCGAGTGCATTCAACATCTGTTTCTCCTACTTCTGAACTCTCGCCTTTGACCAGCAAAGGAGGGTACCTCCAGCAGTGACCGAGGGCACAAGAATACATGTTTCCCCCCAAATCCTTTCCCGAAAGCAAATTAATAGCAAAAAACAGCCTAAGAAAGCCTGCACCACTTGCCCTGCAGGTAATGGGATCATCAGGTGCAACCTGGTGGCAGGTCCAGAATGGACAGAAGAGAGCCCTGCTGTACCTTCTGCCTGGCGCAATGCTCAGCCAAAGGGCTTCTCTGTGCAGGGATGGTGCTGAATCTTGACACGGACTCCAAAAGCGATTCCACAAATGACGATTTGAGGGTTGTTAAAAACAAACGCACCCATTTTTCCTATAGAAGTCTGAAACTCCCAGGAGGGGCTGACAACAGCCTCCTGGTCCGGCTCTGTTTCTCAGCGTTCCTGCTTCCAGGGCTGTGTGCCTGCCCGGACGCCAGACAGATGCTGAGAATGCTGCTGGTCGCTCCTCCCCATTGCCGGCACCGCCGGCGCCGATCCCGCGGCAGCTCCCCGCGGTCGGCAGGTGTCAGTGTCAGACCCGGGATAGGAAGATCGCATCCCGGGTGGGCGGCTTTACCATGGCCTCTTCTCGTAGGAGCAGTGGGGGTTGTCAGCGTGTCCTTCTTTACCCGGTTGTATTAGAATCTTTTTTTTTTTTTAAACTCACGATCTTTGTTCATTTTGCATTTCCTCCGGGAGAAAGGTGATGATACCAGATCTGAGGGGTGGATATCTGAGGGGTTCCATAACACAGCATTGTACCTCCACTCTCTTGACACATTAAAGTGCTCTCAAATTTTGAAGAATTACGGTAGTGATTCCAAAACCTGCGATCAGAGGTCAGTGGTCCAGGGACTGGTGTGAGCTGATGGCCAGCAGGCTTAGATTTAATCCATCCATGCAGGCATCCACTGGAAAATATATAGGGCTCCCCAAACAAGAAAGGACTGGAAGGAGCTCTCTCTCTCCCTAAGGTTTAACCCACACTGAATGTTGGTGCTTCTATTTAATTTTTGGTCAAATACCTACACTTGCCTGGAAATGGTTTGTCATATAAATATGCTTCTCTTCCTTCTGGGCCAAATTCAGGAAGTATTTACTTATATGTACAACTACCTCCCTGGAATGGGAAAATCGATGGTAAGTATAACTATCACTGCATGTACCAGCCAGAAGTCAGTACTGTTCATATAGGAAAATATGTTATGAATTGCACAGTACAAATAAGTACTTTTTAAAGCTAAAGTGCAGCTTTAAGCCCCGAACTTACAAAGTCTTGCTCTGTTCATGTTATGCACTGTGAGTTGTGTGATTGAAGTTCAGCAGGGCTGTCTGTGCTGCAGGACACTGAGCAGGCAGGGAAGGCTTTGAGGGGCTGGGGGCTCACACAGTAAGCAGTAGGCTATATCTGTGCTCCCTCAAGGGCAGACAAGGGAACGAATAATAACTTTGCTTCTGTGATAAGGATCTGTCTGTCTAAGGATGTACCTCTGTGGTCTTCTGGCTGACAGATTTCCTCTGCTCAGATTCCAGGAGAGCTGAAGGGCAGCTACCTCTCAGCATCTCGGTACATGCATTAGCATGGTATTTACTGCAACGAACATAGGCTGCCATGCAACCATTTTATGCCTTTAGTATGACATATGGGTTTGTCCTCCTAAGAACAGGAGAAAGGCCACAGGAGGTCAGACCAGAGCTTCCTCTTGCCCAGTGTCCCAGCTCTACTCTTGTCCAACAGAAAATTTGCAGGGAAAATGCGTAAGGGAAAGGGCCAAAAAGAAATTACTCACATCTGATAATGAACATCTGAAAATATTCAGGCACTTTCTGTCAAGGCAGTTACATCCAAACTGTCATACTTAGTAATAACTGAATGTGAATGAATGAGTCTAAATATTTTTTAACAAATATATACCAATGAGTTCAACATCCTGTGACAATGAGTTGTACAGTTTTCTTAGAGTCACGAATCACCCTTTCACTGCTCTTTTCTTTTTCCAGAAAGCTAATAATGTTTTGCTCTTTCTTCCTTGAAGCCTGCTGAGCTAACTTGCATAAGACCAGAGGTAAAATTTTGCCTGTTTTCCATTTTACAAACCAACTGCCTCTGCAGCTGCTACTTGTCTTGCCTTCCATCTGCCCTGCAACTTCACTGCATCAATGTTCCCCTCAACCCATACACCTCCACGCAGTTGCTTGGAGTAGATAAACATCTTTGCCTTGGTGGGTTCTGGCAAATGACAACATCAGATGAAATCTGAGCATAATAATACATTTCTCTGGGAATAGCAGGAATCATTCTTTTAATGCTGCCAGATTTTATGCTTGTGATTGAATATTCCAATGTTCTTTCTTCCCTTTCTTAAGTGACGAAGTTTGCCGGTCCTTAGGAGGAACCCATCTACCACGTGTATGCCAGCACCCATGACAACTCTCCAGGCAGAGGTGGCTTGCAGTTTTCCTTTATGGCTGTTGCTGTTCAGATGGAGCTTCCCTGCAAGTCTTGTTGAGCCGATTTAGACTGGAGTGAAAGAAATCAACTTATACAGCACTATGAAAACAGCAAGGCACAGAAAAGGACCCTTGGCCCTGCCCAGCTATTTAAGGAGTCTTGAAAGACAGGTCAATTGGCAACCTAACATTTCTAAGGCATTTTCTTGCTGTTTTTCAGCAGATTTCACAGTTCTTCACCTTGATGCAGGTGAACTCTGAAGATGTTAAGTGACTAAGGCTGCCATCTTTGGTCAATAAAAAGAGTGTTTATTTGTCTTCTTGACAAATGTTCGTCACCAGCCTCATTAAAAAAAGACAAAAGGTGGACCTGGAAGTCATGGGGTACTCATGTTATATATAATTCTTTTATTACTGTTGGCTTTAAAATACTTAAGCATGACAAGATCAGAGCCAGTGTCATCCTTTTTTATTTAAATTCACTTTACACAAAATAATGTTCTTCTTGCTCCATTTCTTTCCATTCTCTCTCTTTTCCTCCTCTGTTCATTTTTCTTTATAATTTCAAAGTTAGTCCCTTCACCAATGTCACCACCTTCCACAGTCCCACATTTCACCTTTGCAAAACACAGGAAAAAGTCAGTCATTTATTTCTGCATGTCATGTGTAGCTCTTTGTTTCAATTAAAAATAGGACTTTGCAAATTGGGTTGCACTGTCATTAAGCAGATGCCATTCAAGGCTTTTGCAGAGAGAGACAAAAGTTGTTGGTCTTTGCTGCTTCATTTTTTTTTCTTCTTCTAGCACCATTGTTAACTCCCTTGCTGTTGTACCCTTCTAGAACAAGTGTACACCATAGTATGCTTTTCTTTCTACCATATGTTACCCTTCATAGACCCCACTGGCTTTTCTTCAGTTACCTCACAGTGGCTTTGGAGGCAGGTTTGTAACTCTAGTGGGTGGGACTGTGGCATGTGACGTAGCTCCTGTAGGCCTAATCTGGGTGAGGGACACTAAATGAATGGTGCGACATGGAGCACTCACTGCATTAAATCACACACTCTTCAGTCAGTACCTAGGATCAGCTGAAGCTGCCCTGCTCCAGGCCAGCTGAGAAGCTCCCTCCCTCAGTTTTTAATTATAATATAAAATTTTATATATATATAAATATAGAAAAATGGTTTTATCAAAACCCTGCATTTTCTGACTCTTTGTGTCCTTTCTTCCCACTCAGTAGCTGCTCCCCTCTGCTTAGGGAGCAAAGCCTTCTCCCACAGGTCCAACAAGTGCCCTTAGGAAAAGAAGTCACAATAAAATCTTCAGCAGACTCTGGCCACCCCAAAAACAAGTACTTATTCTGTGACACCCTGAGCACATGCATCTAGAGACAGTGAGAGGGGTCTCTATACTCCTCTGGGTTGGTGAGCTTGACAGGAGCTCAACCTTTGCCAGCCTATCAGTGCACGGCAATGTTGTACTGTTCAGTTCTCCAAAAATCTTGTTGTACAAAAATTATAGATTTCACAATAAAACCCCATGCTTTATGACAGAAGTATCATTGGCTACCATTAAAAAAATAAAATACACCCCAAGTAGGTAACAGAAAGAAATTAATGTCTTGAAACTCAGGTTCAAGCAGCCAAGCATTACTGGTGTTGGGTGTAACAGAAGTCAGTGCTGAAGCTATAGAGGTAATATATTAATTCATACGTATATGGCTGATTATGTATTATTAGTACAATTAAGGAATATTGCCTGTAGAATACAATCTTATGACAATGTAATGTTCTCTAAAGTACTCTCTTGGCAGACATAAAAAATAAATGGAAAATCTGGAGACAAAAAAGCCAAGAAATGTGCAGTGAATGAATTTGGCCCATCTTTTGTGCTAACGTAGCACGGTTGGCTCTGGAACGTTGGATCACTTGCTTGTATCAGAACGTCATCTGCCTGTGACAACCATTTAATACCCATCCATAGTCCCAGTCATGGTAACTTGCACTGTCACAGCCCAAAAGAGCAAAACCTGCTGAGGTTAACAAGAATATTTTTTTTTCCATGCGAGATCTTTTGGCTCACTGGAGCAGGAATTAAGAGAAAAGGAACACCTTCATGTGGGTTTTGCTGTAGCCATACTGAATAATCATGTTTAAAAATTAATCATGTGCATTCTCAAGTGTTAGGTTTAAATAACCAGTGCTCCAAAACACATTAATTATCAGGGTTATGTAGAACTGTCATCATGGCTCAGCACAGCTCCTCAAGGGTCAAGATCACTTGGCAAGTATGAGAAAAGGTACTCCTGTGAGCCAGAGATGAGTCTGTAGCACTGAAGAAAACTAGGCACAGCTGGACAAGATTGTCTTTTCTGTGGTAGATTTGTGCTCAGATGTTTGAGTGGATGACAGCTCTGGAGATACTTCAAGGAAAGGCAAAGGAAAATAAAGAATAATTGCCTTGAGGTTTTTTAGTCAACTACCTAACACCTCCTCACCTGAACTAAGCCAGTAACTGTTGGAAAACTGCACAGCACAGAGTGAGGTTGATTTATACCAGGCACAGATTTGGCTGTTAAAATCTTTGTGTCCTAGAAAATGCCTTCTCTTTACTAGCTCAATTTATGCAGACAGGTGAGTGTATCAGGGTAGAGAGCAGACATAGGAGAGCAGCAATGAGCCCCTGCTGGCTTCTAACAGCAGCATTATGTTAATAGTTATTGTATGAGATGAAAATAAGCTGAGGGGAAGCATGAGAGGAAAATTCAGGGGCAAGTGGCAGAGCGCAGCGAGCTGCATCATTAAGATGATGCAAGAGATAGAGGACAAACATCTGCAGATCACAAACATATTTGCAAGCTCAGAACTGGAGAGAAGTTTGCCAGTCTCTCTCCTGTGCTCAGACATACAGAATTCCCTCAAAATAAAACCATTACAAAACTTCCCAAGAAGCCCAACACAAAAGAAAATCTACCCCAAGGCCTTGTTTAGCTAGAACTATACCTCTCAGTAGCTTAACAATGATATAGTTCAGTGGACAATTATATTCCTTGCTCAGGGAAAAATTATATGCTATAAAGAAGCTTAAAAAAAGAAAAAAAAGGCAGCAAGATCAGGATCTCCAAGTGGCAAAAGAAATTGCATAGATCATATGTATTTTTCCACATGTACTTTCCTCCCTCCTCTTATTCATTTTATCCTTAGTGTGTAATTTAGAAGTGTCTCATAGATAGCACAGCAAGGTTGCAGGAGAGCACTGCTGTGTCTGTCCAGCAGACAAAGGTAAGGCAATACCTGAAGTCAAACAGCAGTGTGGCTGTGAGGACTCAGGTTCCTTGGGGGCATGGGGTACGTGTGAAGGGACCCAAAAATGAGCCATCTGCATCAGGCATACATACACCTCCACTGCTGGTGTGGGTGGCATTATTTTGCTGACTGTCATAAGCTACAGGTTATTGAGTTTTTTGCACTATTGGTCCCCCCACATTAGTCCTGGCCAGACCACAGGCTTCAACAGGTCTCCCAAGCACAGGGTAGGAAATCCTTCTTCTACTGGCTGGCCAAAGGTAGGTCCACAGCCTCCCAGCCTATAGATCTTAAAACTACAAAGCAAATGTATTGTATTTAAAATCTGAATATTGCCCAATTTTTTTTATCAGATAGCAGTATTTTTTAGTAGGGCTTGTGTTTTAGGTAGCAGAGGGCTCCTGAGAAGGCTAAGCTAAGTCCTTAAGCACTAAGCTCTGCTGAGTTCTTCAACTGGGTTGACAAGGTTGTTAACATTAGCTCAAATAATTTGTCCTATGGCATTTTATGGAAAGTTCCCTTTAGAAGCTCTCTGACCCTTTTTCAACCCCTAGACTTCAGTCTCAGAGAAAAGCCTGTCTTCTCTGCTGGTTCTGCAGCTGCATCAGTCGTTGCTTCATGAGCGTGTGCTTTGCAGCAGCTCCTCAGGATTTATGGTGTGATCTTTGTCCACCTTTCCCACGGCTCTCTCCTAAGTTAGATCAGCACATTCACACAGCAAAGGAATAACCTAATCTTGCTGAACAGCAGCTTCACCCACTGATCAGGTAATTTGCAACACTCCTGTCCCTATTACACAATAATAGTTGCACACTAAATATACCCCAGCACCCCTTCTGTTTCAGCCCAAGAATCAGTTCGAGAAGATGTGGACATCTCTGAGCCTTGGGGAGTGGGAAGGGAGGCAACCATGCGGTGTGCACAAAACACATGGCTCAAGGTGTTTTCCTGGCTGGAATTTCTTGCCCTTAAACATAACCTCACCTGGTCAAAGAAGCTGCTTCACATACCTGGTGAATAGAGGTGGAAGACGAGAGGCAGCTGCTTCATCTTACATTCTTAATCAGCTCTTTCTACTCTTCTGCTCTGGGTGGTGTGGACCTGAAAGTATGGCAAAGAGATCCTCTGCTCTGGCTGTTAGACCATCCTATTGGCTTTCAACAGAAAGTCGTGGCCACCCTTCCTCAAAAGGAATGTGACGAACCCGCCAAGAGAGTATCCCTTGCGCTAACAGAGCAAGCAAAGGAGGCACACAAAGATCCTGTAAGGGAAAGCCCAGATTCAGGTACAGCCAGTGGCCATCCTTTGGCTTCTAGCAGAGCTATGGTCTGAACATCCCCACAGGATGGTCTGTGGTCTCAGAAATTGTCTCCAACAGAGGTAATTTGCATACACTGAGAGCTGTGTTTTGAACTGTGTTTGAGAAGAACTGTGTTTTGAACTGCCTCTGAAGACACCACTGAACACCAAGACTTTGCCAATGTAGTCATGCCCAAGCTGAACTCAGGTTGTACGGTATCTTGGTACAGGATCAAATTTGCCAAATCAGACACTAAACCTCATGCATTATTATGACTGAAGTCTATCTAGGCATCACAGTATTTTTCTACTATTAACAGTCAGCTTCCCTTTCTATTTTATCTCTCTGCAATTAGCTGGGGACAATCAGTCTTCCTGATGGTCCTTTAAAAACTGAAAAGATAAATATATTCAAACTGTTTCAAAAATTACATGTCCTCAGGAACAAAAATGAGAGGTTTTGACACTGCTGTAGAGCTTGCAGTGAATTAGTATGAAAGCAGGTTGTTTTAAAGGACTTGCAGCTGCCTATTAACAATGAGTAAGAAATCCTGAGGAGGTAGGACTGGGGATGGGCCAGAAAAAGAGGAGAAAGATACTAAACAAAAGCACTTTCACTCCTCACCTGTGAGACACAGGCTGACAGCAATAATTTCAAAATTTTTAGCAAAAAGGTAGAGTGTTTTAAAAGTGCTTTCAAATTGTTTTTAAACAGTGACTCTTCCCATCTCCAGGATTATTGTGGTCTGCTTTTAACAGGTAGGGTGCAACAAAAGTGAAATAGTCCAGGGAAGCATATAAGTACACACCAAACTTTAACCCAGGATGAGGCTACATTGGACTCTGTGGGCACATTTGTACAACTCAGTGGTGTGGAGAATCAAGCTTTCTGCAGAAAAGTTGTCAGTGTACTACAGGAAAGATAATTCTGTTTTCTAAACCAGAACCATTACCTCTGCCTGGGATGTCTGTGTGTGTGTAGACATACATGCACAGCGTTTTCTATGCAGACTTATTCTATTTTATATCTTGATATTTCACAAGAAGGGCCCCCATATTTTTTCTAGTCAGCTGGCTGGTTGTAGAGGAGTTAAATATTATGTGTCACTTGTGAAGGCTAAGTTCTTGTGGCCGTATTTGAAAATCACTTTGTATGAACACGTCAGCTTCAGACCTGAAGAAGGTCCTGTTTGTTTTTTCCAAGAAACGATACTGATTTCATAAAAACCATTACTTCTTCCCACAAAGCTTGCCTCACCTAGTGTAATAGGGGAATAACTTGAACTGTATAGAAGGAAAGAAAATGAATATAAGTATCCATGTATTTTATATATTAGAAAGACATGGTATTTTCATGAATGAATGAATTTGATATAGTTCTACTGACCAAAATGCCGTGTATTTTGGTGTATTTTGCCACTACTGCTACTACTACTATGACAATTCAAGCATAATCTATGTTACAGGTAGTGTGCTTTGGGCACAGAGGTTACAACAGGCTTTTTGAAAGGTTTTGGGAAAGCCTCATCAGGATACAAGAGACCAGGGAGTGAGTGGGCTTACAAGGGGAGGCTGAAAATGCCAAAGAGCTGCCTCACGAAATGGTGGCAGGCAAAAAGTGGCATTACAAGTAAATGACTGCAAACAACCTGGCTAGGTGAAACCAGTTATTTCACAAAGTCAGTGCTGAGCAGATTGCCATGGAAACCAGACATTTTCCTGGATCACATGCTGTATATCAATGGCAACGACAACAAAAGGAGGTAATCATAGCCACGCACCTGACGCAAACTAAAAATATGGATTGGTTTTCAATTATTTTCAGGAAATTAACATTCAAAATGAGGTAGTTTGACTGCATGCCATTGAAAGCTCAAATGCAATTATGATCCAAATCAAAAAATCTGTGTCAATGAAAACAACATGGAGGGGAAAGAAATCTGTCATGGTGGCATCTGTCAGAACCTCATAGTGTTTTAATGACTGATCTGAATGGCTGTGGATAAAGGGATTAGCTGATTACTTTTTGTTATTAGTTGATGACAGTGTTTTTTTCATATTACGGGCATTCTGAAAACAAAATATAATCTAAACCCTTCAGTTTGCATTATAAATATAAAGTCTGCTACAGTCTGTGAAAGCATTTGCAGGGCTGTCAAACCACATGAATTAACTTTGGGTGGTAAGGGAAAGAAAAAAGGAAGAGCTATTTCTAGATAACAGAGAAGATTATTCCAGCATTCCCTTTCTTTCCATTGTGCTGAGGAGAAGAAAATACAGTCAGGCCATGTTCTGCACCAAACTCTTTGTGTGAATTTCCATCCTCATTTTAGTAATGAGACTTTTCCTAAAAATCCTCACTATCATTCCCTTTTTGGGGTGGCCAATGATAAGAAATCCCGAACTGGCTGGGGAGAATCAGTGCACCATGAAGCAGAGCTGAGATTGTTGCCTAAGTAATACATTTGCTTTCTCTTTTTTGATCAAATTATTTACAGCTGAAGAGCTCATTTTACTTGTATTTTTCTGTGAAGCAGATAATATTCAATCACCTGCTGAGTTATAGTCTGAAAAACAGTAGGTCTTCATTATCCAGGGTGGTGAACTCAATTCTCTCATGTAAAGGAGTTGAACACCCATTGACTACAGCGAGCTCAGTTCAGACAGTGCAGGAAAATGGTCTTTGTTTTACAAGAATTGAAAAGTGATTAAATGATTGACTATTATAATGCATTCACATGAGTTCATATCATGTTGCAGTTTCCCTTTGCATGTACTTCTTTTGTCAATTATCTCAACTGAAACAACACAGGAATGGCTCACGTGGCATGTGAGGTTAACTTTTCATATTTATTTTCAAAATGCTTTAAACCAGCCTATTCATTTTGCTTTAGAAATTACAGGTAGAATGTGTTCTTTCTCAATAAACATTTCAACTTCTACACTCAGGTTTTCAGTGAATATTATTTTAGTTGAAGAACAACAATATATGAATGCAGCTCAGTGCTACAGAAAGAATATGACATTTTACCTTCACATCTCTTCTATCCCTTTCAATGAGCCTTCACACCAGCAGTATTGATGAATAATAGATGAATTTAGGAAAAAAATAATATCTGAAAGTTATTATGGGTCCAGTATCATGCAACGTGATGAATTAAATCTTGAAATTTGGAGTACTAGGCTAGCCTCTGGCAGGGTAGGATGTTTAAGTTAAGATTTTGCCCTACTCTGTGTTGGTCTACCTGAGACAATTCACCTGCTTTGCTAAGCATCAGTTCTTGTTTGATGCTGACAGGTCAGATATTAGACCTAGGTTTTCCCACCAGTAGTTTGGATTATTCTTCAGGAGAACTATTTTATTATGAATGAGCAGAAGTTTCAGATACTAAGGTCTACTGGAGATAAAAGTTGCTCTCCTTGTATTCTCTGAATCCCAATGTCCATGGTTCTTTCCTTTCCTTTCCAATGGCAACAGAAGCTGCACCCAGAGCTGCACCCATCCTACATCTGAGTTTGAGGGCTGAGGGAACCTCTGTAGCACACAGAGGTACTGCTTGAACCTCTACCACATTTTTGATGTTTCTACGTCATCTTCTAAGTGTGGGTGCATGAAAACTGAACCCCAGTGAACAGAAATGTAGCAGTGGTTGAGCAGTGACAAGGAAAAAAAGCAACTTACCCATGTATAAATTATATAATACACATACTATATGTATTATATACCTGTATACAAAATACGTACTTTATATAATAACTATTATATATAATAACATATATTTATTTTATATTAGATAGTGTATATACTATTTAATATCCATGCACAGTGAGGTATATAATAAATATTTTTTATTACAGTCATGGAATAAATTGCTATTATTATTATTTGGATAAGTGTGCTCTACAGAAAATCTGTCTGACCTGTGAAAACTTTTGAGTAAGGACACTTTAATAGCTGATCTGATTGGAAGGGCACAGATAAAATGAGCAGCTGGTCCTGGTGATTTTATTTGCAATTTCATGGATAGCATTTGCCAGAAAATGTCAGAAGGAGATGCATAGTATTTCATCTCTGTGTCTTGCCTTAGGCCCCATCTATGGAAAGGATCACTAGTGTATATACAATTAATTTTTTTTAAGGTTCAACAATTTGAAATACCATGGAAAAAACTGTGTTAACACTGAGGCATGTAGATAGAAGAAAAATAACTGACAGAAAGACAGCTCTTTTCCTGGCAGTGCAGTACCACAATCAGTGGTTGCTAGCAGTCTCCAGACTACATAGGGAAGATTCTGTCAACACAGTGTCAAAGCAGTGTCTTCTGGGACAAAATCACATTATTTATGGGGACAAAAAAATCTCTGTTAATACGGAAGAACCAAGGACAACTGAATCAGAGCTCTGTAGGTTAGTGTGTTCTGAAAGAGAAGACTTCAGTCTGGAACCACCCAATCATGTATGAAATCACTAATTAAAAGAGGACAAAGTTATTTTTACCTTATGTTAACTTCAAACAGGCAGTATCAGTGGCCCTTCAATAAGTGGTACACACATGTGTACACACTCTGTGCCTTCATTAAAGGCAAAAATCACTAGTCTGTCTTGCAGTCAGGTAGAATATTTCTTGGTGATTCGGATATGTCTGTCCTGTTTTCAAGAGTTACTTGGATGCTTGGGCACTTCTATGCTTCTGTACATCAGAGACAGAGTCAGAGGTGTCCTGGGGCAGCTGGTTAAGATGGGACTTTCTCAGTGGCTGTCACTGATGGCATTGGCTGAGTTAGACTTGTATGTAAACTGCTGCTATTTTAAACTATTTTTTATTTTAACATTGTGCTCCTGCTGCTGTATGAATAATAAATACTGTTGTTTCAATAATTTTGGCTGGCCACTGCACAGTGCTGGTTGCTGATTCTCAAGGGGAAACCACCAAACTTGCCAAGGAGTAAGAGCAGTTGGCATACATGGAAAGCTGTAATTGGATTCTCATTAAAGAGGAGAGGAATTATGCAATTAGGCACGGATAGCATAAATGTAAGGCTGTTCCTGAGAGTCTACATGCAGAGACCAGAGAAAAGGGTAACTAATCCTACAGCTGTGATATGGAGGGACATTAATTCCTGTAAGAGAGAAGACACACTTCTGATGACCTGACTCTCTCTATCTCATCCTGGAACAAAACAACCACCTCTTCTTCTGACTGTGTCTGATTTTTGTAAGCAAGTAGCCCTCTTAAAACAAGAACATTTGGTCCACAGCTGCACAGCTAACACCAACCTTCAACTCACGTCTGTGTTGCTGGAGAAGGTCACAGGCTTGCTGTGAAATCGGCAGCCCCAGGCACCTTCTCCCCACTGCTCCCCACAGAGAGCTCTGGAGAGGGTAGAAGGCAGACTGCAGCCCACTGGCACAGCTGCTGTAGGATGGAGGTAATCAAGGGATCATACATAAAATCATTCTGCCAGCACTCAAGCTTTTAAAATGTCTTTCTTCTTCAAATAAATAATAAAACAGTTAGAAAGCTCTGCCTGAAAACTAGGAGTGAGGGAAAACTGAAAGAGAAGAATATCAGTGTGATAGGACTTCAAAGACTTTTTTTTTTGAGTTAAGAAATAGTTTCCTTCTGGGGTCCCAGAAGGTACAGATACAGGACAAGCAGAGATATTTTTAATTCAGATTATGCAGGCACGTGGGATAATAGTAATTAGTTCATCTACAGTAGAAATGTAAAGTCTCCTGGCTAGAACTCAGGCACACTGCCTCACACCTTGGAGGAGATTAAGTATTGTTTTAATTCAAAGCCCCACAGGGAAGACAGGTGGGCAGAATGTAATTACTAGGACATCGAGGATAACTGTCTACCTTTGAAAAAGTGTATCATGTTCTCTTTAATATCTGTGAGCAGACAGGATCTTGGGGTTTTTGTCTGCAAGTTGGATGTCAAATAAATTCATAACTTTCTCCAGTGTGCTGTATACATTTGGAAAGGGCAATTTTTGGAATGAAGATTGAAATTTCAGAGAGAGCCCTTGCTGTCATGTAAAGAAGTAATTGCTAAACTGTGGTGGGGATCATCCTTTAATATCTCGAGACAGGAGCCCTCAAAACTTGACATATAAATCTTGGTCCTACTTTGTTTGAAGGGATCTATACTGGATTGTCTTACCCATGCCTCCTGTGTCAGTACAAGACTGAATTTTGTTATACCTAAATCATTCCTAGTAAATTTTAGCACAAGGGTCCAGCCTGGTTTTCACGGCTGAAGAGTTTCATTTGTTCTGATTTATTACTTAAACAGATCTTTTCCTGTAGCAGAAAGTGTGATAAAAGCAGAATGAAAAAAATGGGCAGGCAAGATCAGTTTATCAGTCACAATTATGGTTTGTTGGGTAGATCACATGGATGTCTTGCAGTATGTGTGTCTGCAGTTCTTCAGGATGATGATTATGAGGTGAAAATGTGCATGGTGCCCACCTTGGTGTGGCACAATTGCATGAAGTGAGAAACAGCCTAAAAGCAAACATTTTTTCTAAACTTTAAAGCCTAATGAGGACATATCCTTAGTAACTTTTCCCTATTTCTCAAACTTCCATTTCACATTACTGAGAATGGTGCATACCATTGAAAAGCATTGTCTACCCAAGAAAATGGAATTTAACTTACAAATTGCTCAGACAGCCATGCACATAGAGGCACCCACATAAGTGCTTTGGACAGTGAAAAAGGTGTCAACTGTGATATTCAGGAAAGAAATGGAGAAGTGGAGGTGTGCACGTATGGCCTGGCAAGTCAAACTGTTTCGAAATTCCTGAAACAGGATCCCACAAATCTACGAACTGACTAGGAATGGATCAGTTAAAAAGAACTTGGTTACATCTGTGAATGAGAAGAACAGGGCTCTCTGAAATGCAGTGGGAGTTTTACTATCTTGAGTTCAGCATTAAAATTATTTGTGGAAATAGGAAATGCTTAAGACTGACAGATGCTTTACATCAAAGCAGATGGAAAACTGGAACTAGATTTTAAAGTCATCCGTTCATTGTTATGTTGCTTATATACACCTGCCTCTTTTAAGCAAGACCATTTTTCAGTAGGTGACAGTCCAAGGGTAAAGGTATACACATGCAGAATATCTGGAAGGACTTTGAGTGGGTGAATAAACTCAGAAACTGTGATCTTTTAGTAGAGTGGAGAAGTTGTTAGTTCAGTATACTGTGAAACACCTCCAGTTTTCACTGCCTTTTTTTTTGAGTAAAAGCTTTCTTTTCTATTTTAGTGACTTAAAGAAAAATAAAAATGACACTGATCAAATGGCCTGGAGGATAAATGACGTGTTCTACCATAAAGGGTACTGTAGTGAGTCTGTCTCCTACAGGTCACACAGCAAACCTGTTCAGCATCTGCATACGGTGCTGAATAAAAACAAAAGGTTTTTCTTGAAGTTAAAATTTTTCTCATGAGAAACCTCTATTTAAAATTTTAAAAGTGGGCAAAAGAACTTTCTTGCTGATCCTTGCAGAGGTCCCCATTCCATGTGGCATTTAAGCTCATCTTTAACTGTTTAGCGAGATAAGGACTGCAGCTTCTGTGTTCTTTGCAAATATCATTTTATGTGCATGAGCTTACTTCTTGTGATTCTTTTCCCCTGTAAAACAAATTACAAACATTCAGTTGGGACTTAGTGTGGATTTCAGAGGTAAACGTGTATACATTTTTATAGACTTAGTTTGTATATGTCTCTGCATAAATACATTTATTTTATTATAAAACACTGTTATTTGTTGTCCATTAAAAAAATCTAGTCAAACACAAAATTTTTGTTTTGTCCAGAAATCTTTTGATCACATGTGATACTGCATGTGCTCTGACTGGTGAAATGCATGATGGAAGTAAGCCTCTTTAGCAAGAGAGACTCTGACTTTGTGGTCTCTCTATTGCTCATCAAAAGATAGGACATGAAGTTATTTTCTTCTAAAGCCTCAGAACTCTTTTTCATGAGTGATCTTTTTTTTTGCAAGAGTTTTCTGTCTCTGGCTGAATTATTCTCAGTTCATGGGGAAAAAAAAAGAGACAGAAATCATAATGCGTATAAAATATTGTAGCTGACTTAATGAAAAGCCCCTGTCAAGTTATTTTTATCCCTTCATCTGGAACTATGGCATGAACTAATTTTGTTTCCCTTCCTTGACCAAAGGTCATGACCTTTCAATCTCAAGGGAAAGCCAGGAAATTGTGCTTACTTTAAATGCACCATTGACAAGATGCAGTGATGTGGAGTCAAATGTATGTACCCTGTAGGTCACACTGTGTTGTGCAATGGACTCCATTTAGCTATTCTGGGTCAGGCAGAGTGACCCAGAGGAACAGCTGTATATCTGAAAGCCACAGTTCCTCCTCTGCTCCCCTTACTTCTGCAGCTATCCTTGCATCCGTGGGAAAGGAGAGCACTGTTTGCTCTCCTGTCTTATATAAACCAATTTCCCCTCACTGGCGTGCGGAACAAGGCAGGGGATTTTGAGCAAAGGGTGAAGTGACCCTGCTTGTTTACCCAGTCCTGATTGCCAGGTGCCAAGGGTCCTGCTTTCATCACAGATGGGATCTGGTCCAGGACCTCACTCACCGTTCACAGGCATACAGACAGAGGGAAGCAGCCTGTGGCTCTTCTCCTAAAAACACCCCTGACCCCAGCAGGCATGAAAAAAAAGGTGAGTGGTGGTGGTCCCTCCGGGGAAGGTCTCTAAAAAGCATTATAGGTCTATAGAGCACATGGGCAAGGCAGGAGCTTGAAGACCAGCTGTGGTTTCACACCTCTAGAAGTAGCTACTTGTAACCCTCTCAATCAACAGTCAGTGCTATGGAGGATAATTCATCCCACCATTCTCTGAAATGTACCTAAACCAGGCTTTTTCAACAAGAATTCAACTTGCTTCCCTCCCCACTGGCTGTGGTAGAATCCAAAGTATGACTCAATCTGGGGAGTGGAGGTCAATGCACTCTGTCTACAGCTTGAGGTCTCTTCAAAGCACCTTTCTGGTAGATAATAATATTTTCTCCTGTCCATTAAGGTACATAAATGCTTTTAAGAGGGAGCTGAAGGACATAAGGTGGCAATAGTTGGTAATGACCGAGAACAGTAGGGGAGGTAGGAAATAAAATGTTAAGATTCCCATGATGGAAACAGACAAGTGAGACACTGAGGGTGGCAGAGCAATGTAGTTCTAGGGCAGGTGTTGACTGTCACAACCAAACACAGCAGAAAGAAGATGGGCAGACTTCTAAGGCTCCACCTCAATGACTGTCTTTGAAGAGTGGGAACCAAAGCAGGGAAAACATCATCACAGGAGCAAGTCCTAGGACAATCTTAATAGCACGTTAAGTGGACATGAGGAAATCTGAGTTGCTGCTGTCGAAGTCGGAGGAGAAGGTAACTGTGATAAAGTGAAGGGCTGAAAATGTTTGAACAAAAGCACTGTCAGAGCAAGAAAAAAGGGATAGGCTAGGTACAAAGGCGAATAGAGAGAAACAGAAAGATCTAGAGTCCAGGTGGATATACAGATCAAAGGAGAGACCTGGGTTAAAGATGAAACAGAGAGTAAAAACTTGAATCAATCTCCTTAACATCTGCTACTGCATGAAACCTAAGATGTGACATATAATGAACATTTTCATTGAGAGAGGGGGGAGAACTGACAACAAAGAAGTGAAGGACATGTCCAAATCTGAAAGAGGTGCTTAGCTGTAGCTGGATGGAGCTTTCACAAGCTAGAAGCCAGTCCTGGTGCTATCATTCTAAGCCAAGTCTTCTGATCCAGCTGAAGGCAAATCTTTATCCAAGTTCAATGGGAGCAGGTTGAGGCCATGTGTTGAGGGAAAAAACTTAACGTGTGACTTGATAGTCACAATTACCTGTAGTAAGAGGAAATATAGGACTAGTCTCATATGGTATCATTTCACACCCAGCTCCTGCCAAGTACAAATACACACACAAAATGCTGAGCTGTGGAGAGTCCAAGATGACAGACCTTTAATGACAAGCAAAGTAGCTTGTGTACCATATCAATACCAAACAAAGAAAGAACTAGAGAGAATCTAAATCATTAAGTCTAAACAACACCTTCTTAAGATTAACCAGGTTTTTCCCATTCATTATATGCCAGGAGTTTTGTTGGTCTGCCACTGCTTTCTCAGTGCATTAGGCCTATGGTCATCAATCTGCAGCAATGTGTATACTTCCCCTGGAAAAATCAATCTTGCATAGGAAGGAAACAGTGTTGCAAAGTCATAGGAGAAATTCTTATCTAAAAAAATGTTCTATGCTCTGAATTTAGTCAGGATACCAGCAAAGAAGTATGAATCAAACATACAGTGTATGAAGCACTAGTTCAATTGCCTAGTGTAAAACCATGAGTAATGTTTTATCTGTTATCAGTTGATTCACTCAGGGAATTTT
This sequence comes from Pseudopipra pipra, assembly GCF_036250125.1. Classification (NCBI taxonomy): domain Eukaryota; kingdom Metazoa; phylum Chordata; class Aves; order Passeriformes; family Pipridae; genus Pseudopipra; species Pseudopipra pipra. The sequence goes on from NC_087550.1 coordinate 18,804,063, forward strand.
CAATGTGTTTTAAAACCATGATGACTTTCCCAGTCAGTATCAGAGCAATGGCATTTGTCCTGATGACCTCAGATTTAGTTTGATAAGTTCTTCCACAGTCACATGCAGTGACTGTGGAATGGCAGCCAAACCTGAACACAGGTTTATGAAAAAGCAAACATCAGTGTCAATATTCCCATCTTCTTTCTTATGAAAGAATAATCCGTAAAATGACAGTAATTCATTTAACTGTAAAATACATTTTAACAGCAGCTTGTGTACATCTTTGGAAGGTGTTCAACTTCTACCACTTTGGAATCTATCACTTAGACATCTTATCCTGCATTTTGATAGGAGAGCAAGGTCCTCTACTAAAGGAAAGAGAGACAATCGATCCAGTAAGTCTTAACAGCAGCAAAGATAGCTTTGTGGTACATGATTTATGTGCCTGTGAGGCATGGGTAGTGGGACTAGGCTGGGAGGTTATATTGTTGTCTGCATGTGTTTGTCTCAACTAAAAGCAAACTCTACCTCACCAATCACAGCTCTGTGTGTGGTGGTTTAAATTTTTCTGTGCTTTTTGCACTGGAGACATCCAGGCTGAAGAGAACCAGAATGCTCTCACTGGTGTGTCAGAGGGCTCAGTTTCAATGGTGAGTGTCAGAGCGCTCCCTAGACTTTGGGGAGATGCTGCACAGTGAGGAAATTCAGTAAATGCAGATCTACTGGAAAATACCACACAAGCCTGGACCAGGGGCCTGGGCTTTGCAGGCAGGGAGCAGAGGCGAGAGAAATGCCCCATGGTTGCAGGGCTGCATCAGCAGCCCTAAAAAGCCTCCGAGTTCACTCACTGCCTCCCCAGCCTACAATTGCTACAGCACAATTTGCCCAGGCTGTGCACAGTCTGGACTTGACACGGGGCATGGATTTGCACGTGTAGAAGAGGCAGAAGTGCAATACATTGTAAGTGAGAACACAGAAGAGAAGAGCAAGAGAATTTGATGTTTATTCCTCCAGGCAGGGGCAATAGATAATTCTGATGAGTAGATGTAACCACGCAGCAAAACTAAACTGTGATCAGTAATTTGATGGTATGGTAAAATGTTTTGTAGGTAGAGGAGAGCTGGTGCCTGCAATCAATCACTCCTTAAACAGAGACAAGCCTGCAAACTGATCAGGACTTTTTGCAGATAGGCAGAGATTTAACCAAAGACAAGGAAGAATCCTTGACTCATTCCTTGTGATTAAATGCAGGTTCATGTATTATCTGCTGCAAAGAATATCTGTGACTGTGAAAGATCATTAGTAGTGAGGCACACAAAATGTCAGCTGCTGCTTTTAGGGAATTGAGCAAGATCTATTGCCTGATGATAATTAACTATCCATCAATAAATGATAAGTGCTCCAGGAAATCAACACAAGGAAGAAGTTGTTCAAAGGAGAAAAGCAAGTCATTAGAAGGAGCAAACGTCCTGGAACATTTACAGGAAATAGATAGCACATCAAAAAGCACAGATCTAATACACATGAAGGTGGTGGAGGGTTGGTAGGAACACGTCAGAGTTGCAAGCATCTGGCTGGAGGCTGCAAAATGAAAAAGTGATGAAAAGAAAACTTCCAAAATAGGCTAGGCTCATTTCACTGCACTGATGGAACTTGACACAGAATCTGTCCCTGTTGCACCAGACTGACTGTCAGCGGAAATTTAAAGATATTTAAAGATAACATTTGCCAGCAGAGAGAAAAAACCCCAACAGTTCAGTTTTCCACAGATAGGCCAATCAGCTCAAGTAGTCCTAACCTCAAATCCTGCCGCACACTCATGGGGCTTCTTCAGGCAGGCAGGAGCATTTACCAGCAGATGCACCTCCTAGTCAAGCTGCTGGTCTTCCAACAGCACTAAGCCTCCATTTGTCAAGGGGAAACTCAGTGTTTAGTGGGTTTTTCTCTATTCTGGTAAGTGCCTGCAGCATAAAGCTTACTCCAAGACCTGTTTTCTCTTTGTGAGCCTGCTTACATGAGTTTGAAATAGCCTTCAGCTTCTTCTTTTCTTCTTTACGGTTCCTTCCATGTCTTTGGTGAGCATCTTTCAGGACTAAACAATTACAGTGAATTACATTAGACGACAAGGTAGTGAGAAAGGTGAATGAACTTCAGTGTTTCACCTAACACGGGGCCGTGAGGAGGACAGTACCCTTACCTGAAATAACTACTCTGTCTTGGTGCTGCTGAGTTTAGTTTATAGGAACTGGGTTTTAGGCCCTGAGTTCAGCAATGGCAAAGCTGTTTGCAGATGGAGACCGACTTCCAAAACAGGACAACAAAGATATGAGAGAAGGAGAGAGTGCTTGAAGTGTCATGTCTGACTAACTCTTCTGCTGGAAAAAGGAGAGATCAGATGCAGGATTTCTAAGTCTTGCAGTTTTTTCTTGACCCTTTTGATACTGCAGTCATTAGAGGTAAGTGGAAGCCAGTAAGAAGTCATTATAAGTACAGGAATCACAATCCTGATGTTTGTTAAAAATATCTTTCCAGCCCTGGTGAGGACGAAATGATGTCTGAAAACAGAGACATGGCCTGTCTGGCATAGAAGTTGAAATGAAACTGCTGCTCCAGGTAGTAAATCTCCTTTTCTTGGCTGTCCAACAAGCCAGCATTTTCAGGCTTTCCCTTGAGCCATGACGATCACGTAAGGGACATGTGGGAACCTGAATTATTGATGGAAGCAAAGACCTTAAAGGGAAATTAGATAAATCTTTAGAGAGTCAGTCTTTAATAATCCCACTGCCTGCAGAATAGCTCATTTTTCAAGCATTTAGATTTTGTGGACAATCCCTAGTTTTTGTGGGTTTTGAGGCAAGCCTGGGCTATCTAGGAGTAGCAAAGGTGGAAAACAGCTCTCTATGGTAATGTTATCAAGGGCAAGGTGTGGAAGAGACTACAAACATGTAGAAAGAAGAAGGAAGAGGGAAGAGGGAAAGAGGAATCTTTGTGATGGTGGTTTACTAACACTGCAACCCATCAACACAACCAGATTTCTGATAATAGGATTTGTGCTATTTCCAAGCCAGCCACATATATTTAGTTGTTGGAAATCACTGTGCTTGCTGGCATTGGTGTAATTCTCAACTAGAGTGTCAAAGGAAGGCTAGTGCCTTAAGGCAAGGGTTTCCTGTGAGTGACAGCCTTGGGCTTTCCCTGGGGCTTGACTGAATTCAGTCTTCCCACCCCTCTGGCTCAGAAGCTGACTTGGTGTTTGAACACCTGGAGCTGCATTTGCAAAGCCTCTCTTATGGTGGTTTTATAGGTGCACCAGCAAGTTGGCTCCACAGCTCTCCTGAGGGCTTCCAACCCAGGGTCCACCACCAGTCCTAGTGTGGAGTTTTACATCCTTCACACCTTTCTCCTTGGCATGTAATTTTCTTGGACAATGCTAACAATGTTGCCAAACCTCATTCCTCACTTCTATTATATCCTCTGCCTGTACAAGGGCAGTCCCATCCACTGATCCTGGCATGGCTGCTTAGCTGAGAAAACTCTCTGGGAATTTCCAAGGCAAAACCCCACCCTGGTTGCTGTCAGCCAAAGTTTAAGGGCTGCAGGTCTCAGTATAGAAATGGCCATTGTTTCCTGCTTACATTGTGGTAATACAAGGTCTTCTGACAGGTTTATTTGTTACCAGGTTTTAACCAAGCTAGGTGAGGACACTGTGCAGTTAATTTCAATTCCCTGTACAAAGAGCTAACTTAGTTCATCTTACACATGTTGATGAGAGATCAGACTGAATTAAGTTTGTTTTAGCTGTTAAATCACATTTTTCAATTGTTTGAATAGCTCAGACGGAATTTGCACAGTAACATTTTAGCTTTTTATAGCTGTCAAGAAGTAATACAAATAATTGCCACCTTCCCTAGTGGGTTTTATCTGATTAAAGTGACATGTCTGCTTATGTAAGATATTTGAATAGAGACATTCAATAAAGTAACATTTAATTTCCCCTCTCCTCCTCTTTTTTTTCTTTTTCTCAAGCTACATTTCATATTTATTTAAAAGTCTTGTTTTGAGATTTGGGATATTTTACTTAAAAGGCTTTACATAATGAAACAATTTAGCAGAATATTTTATGTGTTTGTAATGAAATATTTTCTCACAGTATAGTAAGGTGCTAATGTATCTTGTTCATGCTAAGGAGTACAGCACCTGTCTGAACTAGCTGCTGTGGAAATATCACAGGAGGAAGGAGTGAGCTAAAGTGGAACCCTGAATTTTCCCAGATTGCAACTGGGAACTGCTTGAAGGAAGGAAGAATTAATTAGAAGCTGCCTGTGGTGTCAAAGGCTTGATGAACTTGTGTAGAAGAAGTCTTTAGTAGCATGTTTTGTTGGTACAAAATTCCCTAGAATTATATATCCCTGAATACACCTTTCCACTATTTCATCCATTACCTGACTTCATACATAGAAACATTTCTTGTATAAGGTTCAATGCCTGGGACAGCTTTCAGTGTTGGATTCACTGGCACATAGATGGTAAAACTGAGATGTTTAAATTCCAGTTGCAGTTCTGACTCTTAACTCATTTAGACAATGAATTTTCACGTTTTGTGGTGTAGGATTTGCACTGCACTCCTGCAAGAAATAGTAATTCAAACATCTCTCTTAATTAGTCTCTCAGGAATGTATTCTTTAGAAGGTCAGATCAGGTTGTTGCTATGGTGGTATTTTTGACTAAAAAATATCTCTCAGGTCATGAAGACCAGGAAGTAAAAATGAGCTTTTTAGAGTCCCAAGGAATATACAACAGCTATGAGACCCATACTTTCTGTTAGTCCTAGCTGATGTATATATGCACAGTTTAGCAAGCACTGGCAAATACATCTTGTCTTAGGCAAAAAGGCAGATGGTAGACTTGATGCTTGCCCCAGGGAGCCCTGAGTCTCAAATTCCCTTACAGAGGGAAGCTTTGGCAAGACAAGAAACACCGGAGAAAGCCTGTCTGCAGGGCTGAAGGAGCCAAGGCCACTCCTCTCCGTGGAGTGGGGAGATGCCCACAGGGCTGGCACTCATGCTGCTGGGGGTCCTTGGAGCTCCCTCTCCCATGGTGGGGGGCTGGGGGCCACTGCCATTTCATGTGTCCCTGCCTCTTTAAACTGATGTAAAATACTGCCTGGCTCTCATCTTTCCTATACTGCTATTAAAATACCCACCAGGTCCCCAGCTTCTTTCGTGCTTTAGTTCCTCTTTTTTTATGGTTTAGGTTTAGATGTGACATTTTCCTTGGTTGTGTGAGACTGCTGAAGGTATTTTGCTCTATTTTAAAGCTGTCAGTGGCCTGTGTTTAGATTTCTGTGTAGATTACATGAGACGAGTGAGGTCGGATGGTTTATAGCTCTTTTCCTCCCCGGTGCCTCCCTGTGCTGTGAGTCCTATAACCCAACACATTGGTATTTTGGCCATAAAAATGATGCTATGAAATGCAGCTTCTTATATTACTAATGTCACTTTGTCATTACTAATGTTCATTGATTTCTACTAAAAATCCTTCACAAATACTAAAATGCTATACAGAAAGATACAAACACCCAGAGCACAAATGAAAAATGGCATTTATTTTTATTGACACAGTATTTCCTTGAATCTGTTCACTGAAGCCACCTTAAGCTGTTTCAGAATATTAAAAAAAAAGCACCACTCAAAGGGAGTTTAGATATAATTCAATTCTACTTTTAAACACTCTTCCTTGTCAATATAATATGAGGTGGTCTTGGTTTCAGTGAGAATCTTCCTCTGCTCTTGCAGAGACTCACGACACTCAGGACAGGGTAAACACAGATTTATTTACCATGGATTATAACTCTCCACATAAAAATACTCCTCATTGGCCTACCCTAATAATTCTGCACAACTGAAGAGGTATTCTAGGAGGGCTTCAGTGCAGCACTATAATAAGAAACTGCAGAATCGTTTATCATTCCTGACGGCAAAGATTAAAAAACTCACCATTTATTTCAAATAGATAAGTATGACACCTTAACAATTCTGTCTTTTCCTTAGTGCAGACTTTTCCATTTCAAGCCCTGACAATATTAAGGAAGAGATTCATTGGAGTTCATCATACAGCCTGAATCCTTTGGAGCCAAAGTATTTATAACGATGTAAAAGTGGCAGTGTCAACAGTGATTTAAATCATTTAGTCACTATGATAAACACTGTGTTGCCCTAAAATTTAAGAGACACACTGAGAGCATAAGTCATCCTGAATAAAAAACAAAGTCAGTGGCAAACCCTTTGGGTTTGCAAAGCACATCGTGACACAAAATATAAAATTGAATGAGAGGAGCTAACGATGAAGTCATAATATCCACGAGATAAATGCTCATGATATCTCATGAACCCATGAGATAAAGACAGATGTCCTGTGTGAATGCAGTACCTACCTTTATACCTGAAGAAGTCATCACTGCATTTATCAAGTAGCGCAATATAAAGTACAGACAAGATGTTTGATGCTTGCCTGACAGCAACGATCAATCTGTTAGATGTAGCCTGGGATAAATTAGAAAACAAGATATGGAGAAAAAAAAAATCAAACTTCCATCCTAAACTTCAGTACTTTATATCAAAGTAGGAAGACATGCAACAGAATCAGGGAAGGCAGAAGATGCCACTCAAGTTGGCTGAAAGAGAATAAGAGAATTGATCAGAGAGTGATCAGGGAAATTAGCAATAAGGCAATAAAAAATGTTAGAAGGAAATGTTATGATCTCTCTCTGGAGGCAGATATAAATTCAGAAGTCATTTCTAGAGGCTTGAAGAGAAGAGTCACTGGGAAAAGAAAGCAGTTAGGTCTCCATCTTGGCACACAAGATACAAGCAGGTCCTTCTGTAGGACATCACATCAGGAGCTGGGAGAGCAGAGTAAGAAGAGAGAAGTGAAGAAGTATCCTCAGCATCTTGAGAGATCTAATGGCCAACCCATGCTATAAGCAGTCTGTCCAATATTTCTCCCTATTCCCTTGGACTTAATCCCCAAATTTACTTCCCTTCTTTCTAGCTAAACTTGTCACTGTCTACACCAACCAAACAAATCACGGTACTTCTCGGGGTATATCTCACTAGCCAAAACACACAGTACCAAAATTGTTCTGTGTAAAAAGTCCTCACCAGTAAAATTCTGATTTCTAAGTTGTAATTTTAAAGAAGTGTTAATTTTCATACATTTCTGTTCACTTTTCGAAGAGGATAAAAAAATAAATATCCACACACTGAACAAGCCGTAGAAAAGTTGGTTACTATGAGGTTTGTCAGAAAATTTCTTGTCCTCTTACAAGACCCTTCCAAGTTCTTCAAGGCCAAAGTGTCTTCAGTGTTTCTTTCTTTTCAGCAAATTAGGAATTAAACTGGACTCTCCTTGGAAAGTTAATTTTCAATCAATTTTGTGTGCAGCTGCCTAAGTGTGATGGAAAATGCCCTTCAGCAATTTTCATATTCCAGCCAGTGAGTTGTGGTTCTGAAAAAAAACCCCATAAAGAATAAATGAGAGGCCACAAGGGTGATACAAAAAGTATTCAGAAATGTACTTATAACATGGACCTGGATGCTATAAGAATGAAAATTAGTAGCTATTTCCCCCCAACTTTTTAGATTCATAAGGAACACTTCAAAACGATTGAAAACTGTTGGTTGAACTTGGTATGAAGCCAGCGTGGACAGAAGCAACATAAAAACAACAAATGGCAGCAGGAAAGTTATCCTCAGAGCATTTTCATTATGCTTAAGTAGATATATGAGTGCTTGCATAAGCCTGCAGTGCACTCTCATTGTCAGAGTGTGTTTCTACACAGTCTGGTTGCAGCAGCCTCAGCCTCCCCTGCAGGGATCACTGAGTCAGCGGCAGGGGCTGAGAAGATATTTAGGTGAGCATGAGTCAGGTTCAGTGGCTAAACATAATAACTTTCTTCATCTCCCCCCAAATAAATAAAAACATAATCCATTTCTAGGTTGTAGCTTATTGGTATGGTTGAATTGTTTGGAAAACATACCAGCAATGGCTCAGCTTGAGAGAACTGCCCTCGGAACACCACAGAAGAGCCTCTTTTTTTTTGTATGGCCAGAAACAGGAAATATGCCCTCAGTTTTTAGGGAGTAGTCTTGAAAACATTTACCCTCTGGTAAATATATAAATATAAACTTAAACAGAGGAAAACAATTCCCTTAAATGAGACCGTTTGCCACAGTGAATAATATAAATATAATATAGGGGGTTTTATAAACCCCTAGCTTTTGCCTGATTGCTTTATTTATTAAGGAATTATTTTAGTTATTAAAGGATTGCCCACTGCCTTGAGCAACGTTTGGCAGAAGATGATATAAGAAGCTTTGTGTTTGTTGAACAGTTATACTTCAATATACTTCACTTGAAATGTTATGATTTTCATGTTTAAAATTATTGTTTCAAATGTCTAATGGAAGTTTTGCAAGGCACAACATGAAAGTTCAGCAGTCAGGTCTGGTGGAGACAGGAGTGGAGGACAAAACTGAGCTCTTGAGCTCTGTCTTCTGCTCTGTTTGTGCTCATCACTGGTACTCAAGACAAGCAACCAAGAAGCAGCAAGAAGAAAAAACTGCGAAGCAACGTCACTTCCAGTGCTTGTGTCCCTCAGGCTGTAAGACATTGCAGTGAGGGGTCAGTGTCCTGCTGTAACCCAGAGATCCTCAGTCATTTATGGACCTCACGGAAGAGATGCACTCCCTGGCACAGGCTGCAGTACCTCTGTCCTGCTTCTGTTTGCACTGTGGCTGAGAAACAACTTTTTTGGTGCTCCTTTTTCCATGCCTCTCTTTCCATTTCTGTTACAGCTGTCAGTTGAACCCTGCTGATCCTGTTATCCTGTGGGTAAATGGACTCTCCCAAATTCCTTCGAGCTCCTGCTTTCAAGTAGGAGAGACAAAGAAATCTCTTTCCTTTCTGAGATACTTTATGCTGTGAAAAAAAGCTGTGAAGAAGAGTAAAAATGTTAAATGAGACAACTAAAGGTTTTTTATTAGCCAATGAGAAGTGACAGACTCCCCTTTACATCCTGTGTAATGTGGTTATCTGAGTTTCTGTGTGTTTGGAGCAAAGCATCTGCAAATCCCTGGCAGGCTGCTTTGACTTTTTTTTTGATTTTGCATTATTTCCTTAAGACACCTCCTGCTTTTTGTTTTTAACAGCACATTTGTTGATTCTTCAGAACACAGAGATTTTACCTCTTGCTTTGGCTGCTGGCACCAGTTTGAATTGGCAGCAGTGCATGAGTCAGAGTATGAGTCTCACTGCTTTGCAGTGGTGGCTACATGGGGCTGCTCACTGTCTGGGGTTACCAGTCAGGGCACGCATGGGGTGCTGAGACAAACCCATCTTCCTTGGCACCTCTTCCTGGCCAGTGCTAACTCCATTTATTTGGGTTGACTTTTGAATGCCAGATAATCAAAGCAAATTCAAGCATTTTGCACTATTGGACCACTGTTTCTTTTTCTGCCCTGTGATTTCTGAAGGTATTTGGGGAACTACAGCTGAAATCAGTCTCTGAAAGGAATTGTCAGGCCACCAAGGATTGCAGTGGGAATTGGATGCTTATGGGTCTCAAATGGACTTCTCTGAGCTCTGCACCTCTCTCCAAGTACTACCTCTGGTTAAAAATCTGATTCATGCAGCTTTATTTTTCAGGGCAGATGGAGAAGGACAGAAAAGAGATTAGTTTTAGAGCTAGCTTATCCTGAGGTGATAGCCCCTCGAAATGTCAGCACTATTGATGTATTGATATAATTAAACACGTCTACCGAAATGTCACTGCTGCTGTCCAGTGATCTGATGGACGGCTCTGGTTGGGGGGTGTTCTTAAACAGCACAGACAAATTGTTGGGATGCTGTGGTCTCCATTAGATGTCCCCTTGGTTCACGAGTGATGAAATGTTACTGAAGGCAAGAAGGGTTAGTGAGTCTTACATAAATGATTAATCTCAGTGTCTAATTGCCCTAGCCATCTCTAATATGGAGTAGTTTCTCATGACCTTTTCCAACAACTCCCAGTTTTTGATACATTCTACTGCCTACACTTTGCTTTTTTAGCCTTGATTGAGCAATGCACATGGACTCCCTTCAGCAAATGAATGACAAAGGACATGGTCTCTTTGTTTTAATATGGATTTTATTTATTTACTGGAGGTACGGAAATCTGTTCACTGGCACTCGACAACGTCTTACTCTTCAAAGATGATGATGATGGGATTTCCTCCTCAGTATGAGTTACACCTTCCATTGCTGTTCTGCCACAGGAAGGCTAACACACAGTGGCCCAAGGAGATTTCTAATAGGAAGAACTCCCTACCAAATATCAGAAAATACACAAAGTTCAGTGTTCAATTTAGGAAAAGTAGGCCATGAATCTATCCTCCAGACATACTGCACACCTATCTTAAAAGGAAGAAAGGAGTTAAAAAAAAAAAAAAAGAAACAGAAGGACAAAAAAGAATGCCTAGCTCTTACCCTGGCAAGAAATGTTCCAGGAAATGAAAATCTTATAACTGCTGCCGCTTGTCAAAGACCTCATGAAAAAGAAATGGAAGACAGTCACTTGACAGAGCTTGAGACAGAGTCAGACAGAACTTGAGATGAGTTGTGGGACCCACTGCTCATTTTCTTTTTCCTTTGCTCATTGAGGGAATTGCTTTCACCAAGCAGTGCAAAATATTAGGGCACATGCAGACAGCATTCTCCTGGAATTTGTGACAAAGTGCTGTGTAGCAGTGTTAGATTCCACTGTTATGTGCAAGATCTGTTTTTGGAGATAGTTTGTAATTTTGCGGGCCTATATTGCAAAAATAGGATGAGCCATTTCAGCTGTCATTCTCATTAATTATTACACTTTCTAGTATTACTGTTATTTGTTGAGGCTAGCCCATTTTTTTCCTAAGCTTTTATTTTTCAAAAATGTAACCTCTTGCCCAGACCCACAAACCTCAGGATGAAACGTGCAGATTTTTCTTCCCTCAAAAGAAATATAGTATTTAAGTTTTGATCTCCTTTAGTTTTGGGTGAAATATTCCAACTTTCATATAAAAAAGCCCAGAGGTGCAGATGGAGTTCCTCCCTACTTCCGCTGTATAGCAACGATAGTTCTTAGAGGCTTCCAAGCAAAGATGAATGACCTGTTGTGACAGACATCATCAAACATAGAGCAGGAGACTGTATCTACCACAAAGAGATTATTTTCTAGATGGAGAAGCTGCATAAAGGACAGCCAAAGGAAAGTATTTTTAGCTATATTTCACAAATAAGGAAACGAGAAAAATGTTAAAGCTTAAAACTCCTTGGATACATTGAAACCACTGGGAGCTTCGTGGATTATTGCTTGAATAAAGCAACATAACCTATGTCACACAGGAAGCCTTTGGCAAAGAACTGAACAGAGAAATTGCAGAACCTGTGTCAGAGATCAAGAGTCTAGCTTTCTTTTTGAGGAAGAAAAGATAAGAGGGAGTGAAAAATTCATGTCCATGATATATTGTGCTGATACACATAAGCAAACAATTAGAAGGATAAAAGAATACAGTTATTCTGGAAAGTTACTTGGCAAAAAGAGTTTTTCTGCCAATATTTGGTGAAGCATCTGTCCAAGTAGGTAGAAAATTAATTTCTTGTTTGTCTAGGAGTTTTTTAACCTGTCCTGGACCTTGCAAGAATTGGTGATGCAATTGTAGAGCAGGATGGAAGAGCATTGGTAGGCTTCCTTCCAAGCTGTTCTTTTTTGTTCACTCAGTAACCTTGAGTGTGGCTTGAAATTGAAATGGGAACCACCAGAACCAAAAGCATACATTCCTAAAATTTGAACTTCATAGAATCACAGTAGGGTTGAAGCTGGGAGGGACCTCCAGAGCTCTTCTGGTCCAACCACCCTGCTCAAGCAGGGTCACCCAGATCCAGTTGCCCAGGACCACGCCCAGACAGCTTTTGAATATCTCGAAGGAGGGAAGCTCCACAGGGTCCCTGGGCAACCTGTGCCAGTGCTCAGTCATCCTCACAGGCAAAAAGTGTTTCCTGGTGTTCAGAGGGAACTGCCTGCGTTTCATCACCTCCTGTGCTCATCTCCTCTTGTTCTGTCACTGGGCGCCACCAAAAGCAGCTTGGCTCAGCCCTCTTTGCATCCTCCCTTCAGGTATTTATATCCTTGAGGATCCACAGGTTAGAAGCTTGAAAATATTCAATATGTGCATCTTTACACACATATACAGCTGTTTGGAATAGCCTGGGGTTGTCTTCTGTTGTTATTGTCATTGTCTTGTTTTTTTACACTATTTTGGAGGGGTATCGTTTTTCTCAGTGGGAAGTATAGGCAGAGGTTTTCTGGGTCAGTCTCACAAAGCACTTCACTACATTTTTAGGTAACAAAATAGTTTAATCTTTAAATGCTACATTCTGTTAAAAATCTGGCTACAGTCCTGCTGTATGAAGCACTCATACAAATATATTGCAGATTGAGAGCAGATTAGAATATGCAGTATGCAATGAAGTGCAAGCTATAGCAGAACATTTAGGACAGACATGAACCTTCACAATGCCAATTCCTCAAATCTGGAGGAAAACAGACCATTAAAAGTTATTTCATGTGATTATTCTGTGATCAGCCTCTCCTCTTTCAGTTTAATGTTCTCCTTTTAATTACCTTTAGTAAATTTACATTTGATGAGTGTCAGCTGTTCTGTTATTACCTTTACCAGCATTTGATTATCTCTTGCAATGCTGTTCTAGTCCAGATGTTTTTTCCATTCCACAGTTAAAATGTCTTGGATGTCTGGAACCAAAATGGAGTAAGAAATAGAAAACATATAAATAAAATACATAAACTCTGTAGCTTTGAGCTTAGAGCTTATCTCATAGAGATTTTTTTTGCTAAGTGGTGAATGGGAAATGAAATCTGAAATACTGAGGAAATACTGCATGGAAGAAATGAAAAGAGACATTTCCTTGAACAAGGTATAATTACAACTAGATAGAGTTAAACTAAATATTGTTGCTATACAGTGACAAACCTGAAGAAAGAACATACTTAGCCACTTACTGTATCATTATGACTCTAGTTAATGCCCACTGCTGCCTTTTCAGACAATTACAACCACTGACCACGAAGCAAGGTCTAAATGAAGTCTGAATCCTCCTCTGAGTACAACATTTACCTCCTGTAAGAGGTAGTGAATGAAACAGAACATTACTGCACGTGAGGCTCTGTTTAGATCTCTAAAGGAAGAATACAGAATTAGCAAATTAAGCTAAGGGTTTGTTTATTACAAACAGGTTGCATACCTTAACTTTTCCCAAAGGATTGCATAACTACACATCCTAAAATACAGATACACACACAGACACATGTACACACACACACACACACACTTGACCAAACTGTAGCCAGACAAATTATAGCATAGTATAAAGAAAGAAACAGCTATAAAGCAAAGTAGGAATACACCCTGGTTCATAATAACTGTGGTATTGGCACATGGTTTATAGGTAAGCATAAATGGCCTTTTCCTCTTTTTACTTCCAGTGGCTTTTAATATTTTTTCTGCTGATGTTCTAGGAACATAACCTTTAACCACTGATTTGTAACAAAAATTACTCTTCCCATAGTTAGTACAGAAAAAAGAGGCAGACACAAGGTAGAAAGACTGAAAGCCATCTGTTTGGGGAAGAGTGCAGAAGATAGAGCAGAGAATATGAGGACAGTTATAGAAATAGGAACTACAGACATGCTAAGTGAATAGAAACAGTATTGGTATGTCCAAGGAATCATAAGAAATAAAGATACATGATTTTTCATAATGGACCAAAGTCTAGATCACAGCCAGTGCTAATGCCACAGGCTGTGGAAGGAAAAGGAAAGTGAGCACTGTCAAGTTCCAACTTTCCTATCCAGTCTTGATTTGTTCAGTGCTCAGAGACCTAAGCTGCAAAAGCGTTTACAAAGATGAAAACAATTCTTCTTGCTCAAAAAATTATTGCACTGTAAATTCATGAAAAGTTATCTTATAGTTCACAAATGGAAGCTTCAGGAGTAAGACAATACCCACATCATCTCTAATCATCTACTGTGTAATACGTTTATTTGCAACCATTCTATTCACTTGGCTTTACATAGGATATTTAAGTTATTTGGGTCATAGGTTCTCAGGATGTTATATAACATAGAGCTTTTTTAGACATCTTTCTGCTCACCTTTAATTCCCAATAGCAAATAACTATCATCCCTGTGGTAATTTCAGTGAAGTTTATATAGAAAAAATAATATGAGAAAAATCCTTAACTTCCTGCAAACCACTCCAGCAGCTGAATAAAAGAAGTCAACATCCCAGGACCGGAGAGTTTTGCGTAGGTCACCTACATGTGCTAACATAGGCTTCAGATAGCTAAAGAAAAAAAGGTTTGCAAGGTTGCAAAATGCTCAGCTGCAGGGAGAATGTAACATATGTGGTTCTGTCAGTCCCTGCAGCATATTGACATTTAGATAAAAGAGAATGTATTTAGTGGGAATTAATTATTTCTCACAAGGTGAAAGAGTTTCAGACACCCAGTAGGGAAGAGTGACTTGTACATGAGAGAAAGTGAGGAAGTTTGTGACAAGGCAATTCAAGATAAGAGGACAAGGAACTAGTGGACTCTAACTCACACTTCTTTTGCTTCTAAAGTTGCATTGCTTCTTCCAAAAGCCAAATTATGGTGGCAGGAGAGCTCATTGTTGTGGTTTAAGTTTGAAAGCACAAACACATTTGGACATCGAAGAAAATACCAGTGTTTTGGTTACCCTTTGACTTCCTCTGAAAAAGAACAGGAGCAATTCATTCACTCAGAAGAGAACTTCATGAGTTATTTTCTGTGACATCAGGGAGCAGAATTCACTGCTAGATTCCTGTGCCTTCAGCACTTTTTTCCTGTGTTTCAAGGAAGCTCAGCTAGCCATTTCTTTATCCATGTCTTTATTTTATTTGTAACTAGAGGTTTCCTGTTACCTGAAGTAGAGATCTTACCCATCAATACATCTCTTTGTTATCATTTTTGAACATAAGAAAGAATAATTGATGACATTGCTGTATAATTCTACATGTAACAATTTCCTGAGAGCTAAAGGCTTTTCTCTCTGGTGTTTTAGAGATTAAAAAAAAAATAATCATCCCATAAGCTCAGGTCATAATTGAAAACACACTACTTTCAATATAGATTTAAGCTCACAGAGGAATGAATGTCTTTAACTCAGGTAAATCCGGCCCTGCAGTCCCCCCTTTTTCACTGTTACCGCCCATTAGCCACCACTTTGAAAACAGCAGAGAAATTATTTGATTTCATAACCAAATAGCTGAGCAGAAACCATTTTCTCCAGCAAAGCTTTTACATTTATATTTAAATGAACTGCCTGTGGCTGGGAAGTTCTGCCTCATTTAAAGACTGGAGTTAAAAAGCCCTACTGTGAGACACGGGGCAATGCAGAATTAGGAGATCTGGATGAATTTCAAGTGTCTCAGAGACAAAAGAAAACATACCACTTGTATTTATACCACATACCACTTGTGCTGAGGCTGAGTTCAGAGAAAGGTCGGACCAGGGTAAGTCTGGTCTCGTGCACAGAGCCTGGCCACCACAGGGCTGCCAGCAGCTGGCAGGACTGAGTGAGCTCCAGGACAGGACTTGCTTCGGTGCAATCTGATGTGACTCTAAGCAATACCAGCTTACACTCCCTGCAGCTCACACTGCAAACATGGCCTTTGGGAAACTTTGAAGAATAATGGGAAACAGCTCAGAACTCATCCAGCAGGTAATGGAGCAATGAACTAGCTTTGGATTCAAAGTGATGGATTGTAGACCTGTCTCTTTTATTTCCTCAGCAAAGCTATAGTTATCAAAGAGATATTAGCTTAAAAACCAATTTAGTAATATTATTGTATCATGCTTGGTCCTCCCACAGACATTTTCTTCTTTACAAACTGCTTTACAAACAGGGGCTAATTATTCTTTATACCACACTTCTTAGGGAAAAGAATAACAATCTTTCATCTCTTTATAGTAAAGGAAACTCAGGTATGGGAGTTATTTGCCAAGTGTCTGTAGGATATCAACTTGAGAGACAGGAGATGAACTAGCAGTGATTGGTGATCCTACCCAGCTGTGGACGGAAGTGATCTCCTGGCAGGCAGGACCCACTGCTTGGATTCATCCTCTTCTTTTCCCACAGGGATGCTGGTGTTCTCACTCCATGACAAGTCACTGTCATTTCACAGGACATAGAATGACAATATATAACTGAAGAGTAACGCAGGAGGAAAAGGTCAGAATAAGGCAGAACCCCTCTGGAGAAGTCTTTCAATAACTCGCTCTCCCTTTGTGTGTGCTTCGTCTCCAGGTGTTAAAACAAGCAGGTTTCTGCTCATACCTTTTATTCACTCCTTGCCTCAGGTCCCTGGTTCCCCAGACAATTTTCCCAGTCAAGTGTTAGGAAAAGTACCAAGTACTGAGAGCTCCTGCTGCAGACTAAATGCAGTTATTCTGCATCGGCAAGTGGCTGCTCATGCTGAGCCCTGCAGGGGAATAGGTTACATGGGCACCAAGAGGAGTAGAGAGAGAAAACGCCAAGGGAAATTTACTTGAGTGGGGAAAATATTGCCTTCCTGGCTGCTTCTAAAAGTCTTCCTGCTCTATTTTATTGCTGAAGAGAAAAATTTAACTGTATGAGTGTGAAAGTTTGCAGGGAACTGGAACAAAATGTATGCCAAAACTGAGTGGCCACCAAGCTTTCTGCTACAAGTTGAAATAAAAGTGAGACAAAGGGATAGATTCCTATGAAGTAAAATCTCTTTTGCTGGTAATATGTATGCATTAAAATGGACAGAAAGGTTATGGCACTGTGCTGCTGGCTGTCTTAGAGAAGTAAAGCCTATTGCCACCTAAGTGGGAGAGAAGGCAGGAGCAGCAATGGAGTTTGTTGAGGGGGTTGCATACCAGTCACTGTATTTGTCAGCCCTCCAGGAAATCTTCACACTGGTGTTTCATACTCCTAAAAATTCTGAGATAGTGGTTTTAGAAAAAGGAAGCTGGAGTTACTATTTTCTCTATTTCTTTTCCCTACTTCTGTTCAAAACCTTCTTTTAAAATGGAAACATATGTGTATATATATATATATATATGCATTACTTACACCTACGTATGTTTTAAAATATATATTGTTTTAATTATATATACATATATACAGGTAAAAGGAAGACAAGGAAAAGTAGATAGACAATGTAAAAATAAATTTAACAGAAAATACTCCCTATATTCACTGTGTTCTGTAAGATGCAATTCAGAATTTATAAATTGCTTAGAGGTCCCTTCTCCTCAGCTATTCTCCTCACCTCTTTCTTTCTGAATTTCTACTAATTTCTGCCCATCCCCAGTGACTACTGCTGGCACTGTTATTTTCATTAGCTACCTCCAGATAGCTCAGGGCAACATACATCTATTTTTACTCATCCTGATGTAATACAACTTCAAAAGAATACAATTACAACAGTTACCAATGGCTGAACTGCAAAAGATCAGAGCCAAATTTTCATTTTCTTCCATTAAAATGTCATTAAAGTTTGTTATTTTTTATGTAACACTCACCCTAGGCAAGGTCTAAGCAGAGAGCCTGGACTCTTATTTAAGAATTTTCCCCTTAGTCAGTAGAATAGGTATTACAGGAGATATTTTTGCTAATGCTGGCTGGCAAATTTATTTTGGTGGAAGTTAACAGCAGCAGTAATTGATAAAAAAAATTGACAAACAGCAAGGCCTTCACTTTTGGAAACATATTTCAATCTTCAAACAAATCACTCACCAATTTATTTGGAGAAAATTCCTTTCATGTCCTAGTGCATCTGTCCCCTTTAACAATAGTTTATAAGCCCTTGGGAAGAGCCTTAAACAGGAAAGCATGCATGTCATTACAACTACTCTTCTTCAAAATAGGATGACTCCATTTAAAAGGTTGATCACTATAACGGTACTCCAGAAGTGATTTGCAATGAAAGGCTTATGATGGCATCTGGCAACTAAAAGAGCAGAAGGAAGCATTTCTGAAGACAGTATATTTTGAAGAAAGCACTATGTGTTCTCAACTTCATTCCTTCCCTTGCCTATCTCTTGGACCCCAAAGGGAGATGAGTCCAAATGGTGCTGAGGGAATCCAAAGTGCGGATATGGAGGTGTGGAGGTCAGTGATGGTTAGAAGAGGAGTTGCTTGAAGGGCACAAGACACCTTGAGCATCTCTAAGACTTCTGATATACTGCAGTCCCACCAACTGTTTGCATTCTCCTATTTTATAATTACCTGGTTTTTGCCTCCTAAACAACAGGCTAACCCATGTTCTCCATGGGTCTCTGCCTTTCAGTGTGCCCTGCCCATGGTAATGCTTAAGAACTTCGTTTAAAAACAACTCTATTTTACCATGAGTTTTCAAAGGAATTAACTTCCTTAAACCTGTGTGGACTGAAAAATGTGCCCCATATAGAAACAAGTGCCCCATACATACAGGGATCAGTACATATTGACCATGTTGACTAATGCCATCACCATTGATTAGCCATCAGAGATTCAACTGGTGGAAGAAATACTGGAAATGGGATGTCATTACTGCCTCATCTAAGGAGTTGCTAGTCAAGGCTGAGCATGCACTGTCTTTTACAGTAGGCATCAGTGTCATTTCTGTGGAAAGTTGATTAAGTCTGGAACATTAAAGCCAGCAATGTGTTTTTCAGATGGCATCTGGTGGCACAGTGTAATAGACTATATTATTTGCTACATCATTGCTCATGAAATATTGTTAGCAGGGTGCAGATCATTCGTCCATTAACGCCCCGTGAAGTCACCTTGAATCCCATGTTTCCAGAACAGTGGAAAAGACTTCTATTTCACAGCTGAAAAATAAGCCATTTGGATGCTTTTAAAGTGTCTAGTACAGAATTTAGATATTTCAACAACACTCTCTCACCTATCACAATTTTTCAGCTTTAAGATCTCATCTGGAAGAGATGCAAATGTCACTTCAGTTGGTCTGAACAAGTGGTATACCAGAAGTTAATATGACCCTTTGACTCTTCGGTGATAGTTCTCTACAAAGATATTTTTTAAAGTATGAACCATACATAGATAAATATATATATTATATCAATCTATTATCCATTTAATCATGCTGGGATGTGGAAGAAAATGTTTAATTCTCATCATTTGTCGCAGCTCCAACACACCATTCACATGAATATTACTATCTATACCAGAGAAACAAATCCCTGAAATCACACAGCAGCTAAAGTAATCCATTCAGAGAATTTTCCTACCCACCCAGTTTGGAAGCTGATGGCCAGAGAGATGCACAGCTTTGAACTCTGATGTCTGCTATGAGAGGTCATGGACAAAATAACGATGATCTATCAGTCCAGATTTGTCTGGAATTGCAATAGTCCTTCCTCCTGCCCTCCCTCTCCCCTACTAGTGAACATTTACACAGTCTTATCTTGAATTTCGACTTGCTATTTCCAGTGGTGAGCAGAGTAAAATGAGGGTAGTTCACACTTCTCTGAGCTACTGTGTATGTCTGCTTTGCTGGGGATGCAGCAAGATGGTGCTGTCCTGGTTCAGAGAGATTTCCTTTGCAATTAAAAGCTTCATTTTAAGAGTATGAAAAATTAATGTTGTCAGAAACTGATGGCCTTCTAAAGGTTGAGTGCACTAGAATTGATTCGACAGTGATGTCTAATTTCCAGGAGAGAGGGAAGTAACCATGCAACAATTTTACAGCTCCACACTGCTGTAATGTTTCACTAAGAACTACACAGAAGGTCAAAAAGAGTTAAATATTGAACAAAGGAATTAAAAAGGAAGGGGTTTCTTTGAGCAGAACTACATAAAACCTTGGAAACTTTCTTTTCTTATTGAAAAAATTTACACCTTTTGAAGTTCAAACAATGTCAAGAATCGACTCTGAACTTTGATATCAGCTGTGAGACACGAGCGAAAAAGAATGTCCATTACTCAGATTTATCTATAATTTCTGCATGGCTGGCATCACTTGATTTTTTTTTTTTGACATTTTTCTTGATGATAATTACCATGTGAAACCCTTGGGACAGCTAGCATAAGCCACACAACTAATACTATTCTAATGCCACTCATACAATTGATAGAGGCACTGAGGGCTAAGACCAGCCTCATATACGTTGCAAAGGATTCAGTAAGGAGTAAGAGATGAGACTGAGAAGAGTCAGGGCCTCTGCAGTGAAAGAGCAGCCAGATGAAAGCACTAAGGGTTATCAGCAGTCTAGAGTACGTGGTCTAGCAGGGGAGAAAGAAAAGATCCAAAGAAAGGAAGTAGCACAGTTGAGTTGATTACAACAATGGGAAGATGACACAGCAAGTCTTCAAATATGTAAAAATCTACTGCCAGTGAGACTTAGTCAAGAAATAACGGGTTTAAACTACAGCAAGGGAAGTTAAAAAAAATGAGAGCCTTTGAATGCTAAGGATACTTGAATGACTTGATTGGGAAAAATGAGGACTGTGTAAAAACTGTTCAAAAAAGACAATTGTTGCCAACATCTGATAGAAATTTGATCCTGGTGAGGCTGTGAGAAGGGCCAGATGACTGCTTTTAGCTCTTGTTTATTGCCCTTTATTACATCTTTATTGCCCTTGCACATTATATTCCTCACTAGACTACCCACTGCATATTCCTTGAAAGCGTGGCTCTTTTGTTTCTCTAGATGCTCTAGCTAAAGTAACATATGGTGGAGCCTGCCACTGCCTTTTGTTCATATATTTTTCTGCTGAGGAGAGCTGGTTGTGCCCCCAGCCTCTTTTAGCGCTATCCAAAAATGGGGAGCATAGACAGATATCTGAGGAGACACTCAGCTGGTGAAAACAGGGTGCTTAGTCCCATTTTACACCAGAGATCTTTTTCAAGGGCACACTGCCTGGCCTCCAGCTGTCACTCCAGAAGGACACAGATCATACCTGTGTGCCCTGCATCAATATCCCAGGCACTCCAGGGCACCCTATGCCTCAGCACCTAAATTCCACACTTAGCTTTTTTGGTAGCTACAAGTTACAGTTAAAAAACCTGTTCCTCTAGAGTGGCAACTACTCTGCTACACATGTTCTGACATTATGACTGGTGAGACAGCCCTGCTTCAGCACAGTGCATAGTCATGCTAGGAGTGTGCAGAGCAGGCAGAAGGGAACACCTGGCCAGCCAAAAAAGGAGCAAGGCTGCATGCTTGTCTGTATAGGTGTAAATGACTACAAAAAACTGCTGTAGGAAACCACATCTAAACATTTTTGCTATTCATACTCACTCCTCTGGGCAGCACATTCCCTCGTTTGCACATATTAGCTGCTGATCTGATAAGTAATCCTGCTGAAATCAGTAAGATTATTATAATAAAGTCATTTGGAGTTCTAATGACTGTGACTGAGTTAGACACACTCACTTTAGTGTGTCTCTTTAGAGTTTCTCTCTGCCTTTGCCCAGGTCTCTGTCAGAAGGATTTTGCAGTGGTAGGGCTGGTGCTTGCAGGCTAGCTCATTTGGTAGGAGTATGAAATGTGGTGCTTCCATCTTCTGTGTCTTCATGATGTTATTCTTGGTAACAACCTAAATTAGCTACTAATTTGCTTTACCTATTTTTGATTTGAGGCTCTATTTGTCTAAATATTCCAAATAGAATGAGTCACGAGTACCTGAGTTTAATGCTTTCCATTTTACCAGCTGCAGATATATGTCATTATGTAGAAAAATAAATATTCTACACTGTGTGTACTTTGATGCAAAGCCATTGAAGCGTTTTTGTCATTGCCTTCAACGGGAACATGATTAAAATTCTTATAAAGTGTTCATTAAAACCTCAAAATACCTGTGGAAGCCTGTGATAATTAGTTCAATTAAAACTGTATTCTGAAAACCAACTGCAGTAATGACAGCCTGGGATTCAGTGATTTTGTGTAGTAGTAACTCCAAACTTTGCTTAATCTGCATGCTGAAAGCAGAGGCTATAGTCCCCCCTTCCTTGGGGATAATTGTCATGAATATAAGCTAATGAGCAATCACCGGCACTATCAGGCTTCACGGCTCCACTAAATAGACTGAGATAGATTTATGAGAGGGATTTGTGAGCACGGGTGGGTAGAGCTGGGGGAGCTGCGCCAGCCACCTCCTTTTCTTGCCCATCAGTCTCCCAGACTCCAAAGGGAGTCGCTGAACAGCACAGGAAGCAGCTCCCACATCGCCGCAGTTTGGAGTCAGTGATGTCGCCAAACCCCAGCACTGGATGCAGTGTGTTGATGCACAGTTTAGCTCCTGCCTCCTAGAAGAATAGAAACAACTTGCTCAGCTCAAGAAGTGGGACTTGCTTAAGGCAAAAAGCCTTATTCCACCAGGTTTCCTTGGCATTTCTGGCTCAGTGAACACTGAAGTGGTGTTATTGAGGGAGGAGTCTCTGGAGTGTGTCTGATTACAGGAGGCTTTTAGTGTGAGCTGGGGATGCAGCAGAGTAGAGATTCATCATCTTTGCCAGTGCTCTCGAGAAGGAGTGGGCTGAACAGAGCCAGAGCACAGACTTTCAGCTGCCAAAGTCCAGGATTAACAGCAGCTAGACTTTGCCTTTACAGGATGGCTCTGTGCAATCCAACCTCTCGGCCCCAAAAAAGGATTTTTCCAGTAATAAAGCAGCTGTCAATAGAAGCCGTTGTCCTCTCATTTGTTCCAATGGAGGTGGTACATTTTTCTCCTTTTACTGTGCTTTTACTGTACTTTCTCCTGATCATCAATTTTAATGGATGGTTGACTAGCTTCAGAAAAATCCAGTCTGGCTTTGGTGAAGCTTTTGTGCTCTAAAAAGAATGTTCAAGTTCGATGTGGAATCTGTATAAGACCAAAACATCTTGTCTTTGAATCAGGGAAATTCAGTAGAGTCTGCCAAGTTTTGCTGTGCAAAATTGGATTATTCCATACCTAACATGCAGTCAAAATTCACAGTTGGGAACACACAGAAGCGTAGCCAAAGCATGCAATAAAAAGAGCTGTGTATCTCCTATATGTTAAAATAAAACAATATTTTTGGATCCTTTAGTCTAACATTGGAGCATTTAGTAATCATTGCACATAGTGGTCTTTTTTACTCTTGTGATTCATTTACAAGGCACATAATTTAGATTTCTTTTCTTTTTTTTTTTAACTTAGAAGTTAGTTATGTGACTTGTAAACATTCTGGGTTTCTAATTCCTATTTCAGTCACTTTCCTTGTGACTTCTCTAAAACCATACTTCTCAAAGATCCCTAAAATACAGTTTTCATCAGCTGATGCTCTTAGTTTGAGAGGGTTAATAACTCACTTCCTTCTCAGCTAAGCTGTTTCATTTTAAACTTGTTGCCAAAGCATAAGGGAAGTTCAAGTTTAGAGATGTGCAATCTCACAAAGAATCAGTTTTAAAAATTAATTGAAAACATACACCTTTGGTCACTTTCAACTTACAAAAATCAGAATAATTTAGCATGCCAGGACCAGAAAGATCAATCTTTTCCAAATGTGACCAAAAAACATCTGAGAACAAACAGAGTCAGAGGATTGAGAGTAAAGGTTGTTGGAATGGCAGAGAAGTTGGGTGCAGCCAATTACAAGGACTTCTCTGGCAATGTGCTATCCCATAAATCAACGTGATCCTGAGAGGAAAGAGGAAAATAGGCCCAGGAAACATAAAGGTAGAATAAAGACAAGGAAGCTGAATGTGAAGAACAAGCATTAGATTGTGAGTACAGATAAACTGTAATAAATATGAAGGTGGGTAGCTTAAAGACAAACTGTCTTATCATTATCTTTTGATTTTCCTTCTGTAATGTCTCATTTGCTGAAAGTTCTTCAGCACCACTAACAGTAATATCAGTCCATTAATAACTCCTACAGCACTGAAAAATTTCTTTGCTGTGGTGTTGGTAAATGATGGGGAAACAGTTCAGTACTCCATGTGTATAAGTGGTTCTCTAACATCAAATCCTTGGGTTGAGGGAATGAAATGAAATGAACTTCCTTATCATGTTTGACACTCATTGTTTTCATTTACTTTCTGTATTTTTTTCCTTCTGATCTTTTAAAATTATGATATATTCCGGGTTCTGCAAAACCAAAGTACAGATCTCTTTCTTTTTAAAATTTTCTGCATTTTTAAACACCATCACCTCAGTGCTTTCAAACTTCAAAATAAAAATCGGAGCTGATACTTCCCACAGTGCCTTATCAGGAGACTTACTACCCTTGTTTCTGGTCTCTGGTAACCTGCTGCTGATTGTTAATCACAGCTAGTTTCTTTTGGTCTTCCAGAGGGATCTGGAGGTGTTATCTCTCTTCTGCTTCACTACCCAGTTACCCTTTGCTGTCTGTGTTTTGAGCATCCACATTAAAATTCAAACCATGCACAGAGCAAAGTCATAGAGCTTTAATCTTGGTCTGAAGTTAGTCCTGGATCCATCACAACTGACACTTGAGGTAATTTGACATTGAAAAAAAGAGTTATCCTAGGCCCCAATTCTCATAGCACTGCCGAAGCTGAGCAGTAAATAATGAACTGTACCATCTAATTGAATTAGGCACTAGAGCTCAAGGAGCACTTCTTGAGAATAAGCATATGAAACTATCAGTGAACAGTGACGAACAACTCAGAATGGAGTTTCAAGCTGGACAACCTTGATGTTTTAGCTGGACTCCTTAGGAAACACTCAGTCTTCTCGTAGATCTTACTTGACCTAGACAGTGCTCAAATTTCTCTTAATTACTTCAGATTACAGCTACTTAATATGTTTAATTACATAATCAACTAAACACATCCTGTATGCTGCTCATTGTGACCTAAAAAAAAAAATTAAATAAAGCATAATTCAATAACTGTTAAATAATCTTTTATAATGTTACTACAACAGTTCCTTTGTAAGTTACTAATCACAATTATGCAGATGTTAATTAAGGTTATTACTGCTCAGTTTCTATTGACTAGGGAAAAACTAATTCATAGGCACAACCAGCTGTATCATGTTGCCTTAACAATTTTAACTCTCTACACTTATGGAAATAAGAAATCAGGACCCTTATGGTACACTGCAGTCATTGTAAAGATAATATACATTTTCTAGAGAACAGTCCTTACATACCATTTCCCTTCCTTATTTATCTGCTCTCATTTTATTTCCTAGTGAAGAGTTGAATCTTTTCAAATGACATTAATGCAGGAAAGGTGTAGGGAGGGTGGAGTGGAATAGATGTGAGTTTCTATCTGATCTGAGCAGTGGATGTTAGCCGGGGTATTCTCAACCCTGTTTTAAGAACTTCTCTTCTTCAGGAGTCAGTCGGTTTGTAACAGGCTGAATACCACACGCCCCTTTCACATTTCTGAGGGTGCCTCTCAAGTCATTCCCTTACACGAAATTGTTTCTCATTTTTTACTAGGTTTGATGGCTCTTTTATATGCCTAAAAAAGTGTAAAGGGGCTGTGCATAGTAAGGAGTTATGCATCCCAGTAAGTTCACAAAGAATATGGAGTGAGTAATTCATTACACGCTGTGAAATACCCACAGGTCAGAAAAAACAGCAAAAAATGCTGATGCTTTGCAAGCAGTGGCATAGAAATATTTGTAGGAGTAGAAAAGAAAAAAGGTAGAGTAATGCAAGTGGAAGGAAAAAGGTACAAAAATGTCACCTAATTCCTTGTCTCAGTGACACACACTGTCATCTCATTGGAGACCTATAACTGCTCAAGTTGCCCTGCAAGTGGATAAAAAATGTCTAAAAATTTCAACAGCAGGTTGAGGAGGGTAAAATGAACTGTTAAGGTCCTGGAAAGTGCATGGCCACGTTCACTCACAAGCAAGAGCCATTTGTCAATATTACTGGAAGCTAAGCAGAAGCATCAAGCAAAGCCTGCAATTAAGGCCAGAATAAAATGCTGCAGCACGTGGCCCTCTCAGGAGAGAGTGATTTCAGAGTCAGCAAAGGCAGGCACATCTAGTGTCAGCCTGTGCACAAACACTGGCATCACACCATTTGCACAGAGCAGATGCTGCACAGACTGAGCTAAGCATGGGTGGTTTGAACTTAGGCTTTCTAATTGAAGCCTTTGGATGTGCTGCTGGGACAGCCATGCCAAAAAATAGGCAGCCACTGAGTGAAGTTCAGCAGAACTTCGGTGGGGCGAGGTTTCCTCCTCTTTAAACATTTATGTACTAACTGAGTAAACACTGGACTTGGTAGTGTCTTTCATCACTCAAGTGAGACTTTGTTTTCCCTCACATCAGAGCTCATTGCAATCTCCATGTGTCAGAGCAATGGTCCCAACTGTGTGGCATTGGGACATGTGAGCCAAAGATAGGGCAAGTAACCCCCCAGGCATGTGTTTCTGGACACATGTGAAAATAAATGATCCCTTCCCAGGATTACACCGAAGCTGTTGAAATTGGGAACCAAGTCCTGCCTCTGAGCCACCCCATACTGACAGAGGCAAGCCTACCCTCCCTCCCTCCCTTCCCTCCATTCCTCCCTTCCCTCCTTCCCTCCATTCCCTCCATCATCCCTTCCTTCTTTCATCATCCCTTCCTCCCTTCCTTGCTTCCTTCTCTCAGTACTCTCCCATTTCTGGTTTAGTTGTAAACACCTCAGTGAAAGGGCAGTTGCTTAGCCAGGGTTTACCCAGCAATGCCAGAGTATTATTGTAGTAATAAGGAAAATAACCAACTAAGCCTTACTCAAACTACTGGGAAGTACCAAATTAAGAGACAGAAACAGATTCATGCTCTCTATCTCCCAAGTATTGATTCATCCCTTAATCAATGGCTGTGGCCAGAGCTGCAGACTGTCCTAATTTAGTTTAGGTCTGTAGCCACTGTTGTCCTTTAGATCAGACTGCCCTGCAGAGACTGGGGCAAAACTTAGTCCTTGTCCCTGAGCTGTAGACACTCTCCCTTCTTGACTGAGCTTTGGGTGCTAGATACATGGGCTCACGTTTTTAATAAATATCTTTAATTCAACTCAGTCAAGTCCCTAAGTTTTGAGGTGTCTGCAGATTCTGTGTTAGCTGTTAAATGTATTTCAAAAGTATGTGGAAAGTAGAAAAATCTATCGATCCCTTAGAGCATTCAATTTGCCTCATCTGTCAAAGCAAAACGCACATATGAACACATCGCTTGACCTCATAAATATTTAGGAGACTTGCAACCAGGCAAGCTCCAGTTTCCACTGAGTAAATGCTGTAATTTCTTTTGAAGAGCCTGGTGATATGAAATAATGAACCACTAAGCTTTGGACTGAATTGACTATCCATTTTTGTCTTGCTGGGTAATGTTGCATTCTGTGATTATCTGGTCTCATCCTCTCATTTCAGCCAAAACAGAGTATTTTTAGCACAAACCACAGTCTCTCTTCATCAAAGGCCAGAGAAATTAATTGTGGCTAGTCAGTAGCAAGCACTTAATTTTGAGAAAGGGAAGACCAGCTCCAAGTGTGCTGCACCAGTGTTCTGCTCCAACAGGTTAGCTGGAGTACTAATTTTACACTCAATCCACTCATAGAGGAAACACATTTCTTAATCTTGTCTCCTGACCCTTTTAGTCACTTTGCTCCCCTTAGCTCCTCAGTTTACACTATCAAGTGAGCAAGTGTGCTAGTCACAGCCAATGAAGCCATTGCAGGAAGCAGAAAGCAATACCCTTCACCTCCCCGAAGTGAGTAAAACATCACTCGGTGATGTTAGAGTGACAGCTCTGGCACATTGCTGAAATGGAGTACAACACTCTTCTACAAATCCACACTAATCTAACTCAGCTCTGAATTGCAAGGACCATGGCAGAAGTACAAGGACAGCTTCTTGGTCTTGCTCAAAATTCAGAAGATCAAAAAGCTCATATTTTACCGCTTATGATTGTAGTTGCTTCAGCCCGACTGTATAAGAAAACTGGGTTGGAAAAAAAAAGAACAAGTTTCTTCTTCAACTTTTTAAGACTGGTATGTATCACTTTTTGCCTGTGCAAGCAATAAAATCTGGTACCATACCAAGTCAGTGATTTTCAGGGACTTATATAAGTTAACAACCTGGGTAGAAAACCCCCTATTCATATATTTTAGATTAATGGCTACCCAGAAAGTTCCAAACCTTGGCCTGAACAAATTCAGAGAGCATATTTAACACAAATAATCAATTAATGAATAATGTAAAAATTCTGTTTTATAGTTTGAAGATAAACTTTCATAACCTGTCATTTATTAATAATTAATAGCAAACAGCTCATTGTGATGGCACCCAGAGAGTTGTAACCTGATCAGTTCTCTTGAATGTTTAGTATTTTTATGTATAGACATTCAATAACTTAGTCTTTGCCTGAAAGGAGCAGGCCAAAAGATGAGATGCATAAAGAAGAGCATGGAAAAAATAGAATAGCAATAATAACCCAGATATACAGATCCTTCCACAGCAGTAGGAGTAAACAACAACAAAAAAATCTTCAAGTAATAGTTCTCAGATGAAACTGCCTTTACAGAAGCTAAGTCCCAATATTCCTTCCAACAGACACACTAAAGCTGCCCACTGTTGCATAAGGAATCAAACCTGCAAGGACAGGTCTTAAAAGTAACACCTATTTTAATCCACATAGTAAAAAACCAGCAGACTTGGCAGTCATCACCATGTTCACAACACACTGTCTAGAACTTCATGATCTCATTCTCAGTATATGAGATCCGGCTCCCAAAGCAGGAGCTCAGACCCCTGTTTTCAGCTGGAAGCTGGCAGTGCAGTTGTGATGACACATAGCTGAACTGTGCTTTCCAAATTGGCAAGTTAAAAAGAAAAAGAACACTGTTAGTGAGCAAATTCAATACAGCAGGAAAGGAAAAACTAGACCTTTAAAACCAGTTCCCCACTGCTCATATTACAAAACCAATGAAAACCATTTTCCAAATGTAACTGCAGACCTGGGTCTTTTGGCTTTGATCAAGCCACAGCACGCCCTGGCCTGACCTTGGGCCAGGTCCTATGCTGGGCAAAGTTTAAAGCAGAGCTGGAGCAGACTGACAGGTGAGCTGTGTCAGGTCTCTCCTCTCCTTCCACCACCTCTCCTCTCTGCATCTCTTGCAGGCAGCAGGCTTATGGTCTCCCTAGCAGTGTCCCCAGAGCCTGCCAGGTGAACGGAGGACTGCCCTCTGTCATCACTTTTACCTACAGAAAAAAAAATCTCTTACAGACATTCTCCCCTGCAAAGAGAGACCCAGTAGAGAAAAAGAGAAGTTTTTCGCTTCCAGTGCAAAGAGAACAAAGGTCCAAGATGAACTTTGCCACGTAGGCTGAATGCTGGATTAGGCAAATGCATAGCTGGAGAGCAATTGTGAGTGAGCTGGCTCCTTGAGACAACTCCAACAGGGTCATTGGAGTTAGGGAGACTGATCAGATAGGTGAGGTTTGGTTAAGGTTTTGCAGGAGGTCAGTGGCTGTGCCAGAAACAGGAATTAAGGCTGTCTTTATTCTGTCTGAGGCTAGTGCTCTTTCAATTAAGTCTGCCCATTCTACAAATAAACCCTGACTTTCCCTCTGCCTTGTATGTGCTCCTGCCAGCTCCTATTTAAAAGTCTAACCAGATGATCCAGAGGATCATGAAGTAGACAATATAAGTTAATGGTCCTCAAAGAACAAGAAGGGTGTGCACAGAGCGTTCAGCAAAGCAGCACAGAATTTGTAAAACAGAAATTTCTATCTTTAATATTTGTGATCAAAGTCTCAAAGAGCATGATGGTAGGTTCTATTATTGTCTCTTTCTCTTTTAATTTTTTCCCCCTTTTCACCTCTAATCTTCATCAATCTTTGACTTTTGCGCAATAAAAATCTTTTGTGTCACTTCTTTGATTGAAGTATTGAAAGAAATGAATAAAACTCTTAAATACTTTTCTGTGAGCTGGTTTAGTGTCCTTCCTATTAACTGATTCATGAGCAAAAATCCACAATTTCACACCCACCCTTGCACTTTCTACCTTACCTCTGAAATCTTTTCTTTGCCCACCTTTCAGGGCATGCATGGCTTTCCATCCAGTGTGTGTAGTGTCAGTCGTGCAGTGATGCCCCACTCCATGGCAGTGCTTCTGGAGCAGAGCTGCAATGCCTACAATAACAGCAGCACTTTTGCAGAACACGGCTCTCCTTTACCTAAAACTCTCAGGGGGTGCTGTCAGCTGCCAAGGATCTTCCTGAAAGAAAGAGGAGCTGAGAGAAACCTGATTGACTTTTAATTGGATAGCATATGGTGTCGAGAAGAACAAAGAGACCATATTGACATTTACCAAATTAAATGGTTAAGTAGGCTGGAACAGGCCTGATGCTGATGGTAGACCTACAGCAACAGCCCATTGGGCACTGATGTTTGCAAAACGTCTGAAGTTTGGACACTCCTTGCATCAGTGGTGCGAGGGAAAATGAAAGGATAGCAGATGGCAGATGGGCAGTTTGAAGGGAGATACAGCCTGGCTTGTCTTACTATTTTGCCATACCTGGATCAATATTTTATTCCCTTGTTTCCAGGCTGAAAGAGCTCTGACTTGTTCAGTGTGTCATAAAAAAAGTTGCTGTACAGATATCAGCTGTTGCCGTGCTAAGTGGCATCAATGGGGCTCTGGTCAGCAGCAGGCACTGCCCTTGTTAGACTTCATTACTCTGGAAAGGACTTGTCAACAGCTGTACCCAGTTGCAAACCCTCTGTATCAGCACTTTTGAAAACCTTTGCAATGTCAACAGAAACATCAGCAGCAGGAAAGAAAAATGGTTTGTTTTTTTCATCATTTTGGAAGATGGGAGAGCATGCCAGCAATTGAGATGGCTTTACTGCTCGATAGAACAGGCCAGCAATAGCTAGTTGGCAGAAGTTTCCCTGAGCTTTTCTATCCCACTCTCTCTTTTCTCACACTGAGTCTTTTAACATGAATATTTGACTTGATTTTAAGGAAGCAAAGTCTTCAATCCCACCATGCTCTGTTTCAACTCGCATGCTGCAAATTAGCTCAGAGTGCCCCTTTTCAGGCCCCCTGTGCACTGACCTTGCCTCAGTGTCACACACATGGCTTATATTTTGTCTTTATCTTCCTCTAACAGCTTCACTGTGCTCGTCTTTCAAAGACCATAGACCACTTGGAGGGCCAGTGACCTATGTCGGTACTGGGAGACCATTTCTTGAAATTATCCTTTGGGTTCATTAAGGCTTTGCACTTTGAAGCATAGCTGAAGGCTCTGTGCCGAAATTCAGACATTTGTCTTTCATTTCTCTGCCTGGGCCCAAGGTACTCAAAGTCATGAGTAAAATTACCCTGAAAAGCTGAAGACAGTCAGCAGAAGGTAGATTACATCACAAAACAAGCCTACAATATGAAAATACCAATTTTCTCTCCATAGGAAATTTTCAGAATCAGGACATGCAAGATGTTTTCAGGCATAACAACAGTTATTAGAATAACAGCTTGCATACTGTACAGATAAAACATATTGCTATAATAAAAGTCAAGAAAAACATATCTATGTGAATAATGGTTTTGCTGGGTTTGCTGCTAACCTGAGGAATCTCACATTAATTTTTATTTGAGTTGTCCTAAACCAGAAATTATGACTACTTTCTTCAACAACCACAATCACCAACGTGGAAATATAATCTTGTTTTGAATAAAACATTTCTTTTGACTTACAGCACTGTTTCTTTTGAGGTTGTACTCTGTTTTACTTTGTGGTATTTTATCTTTTTTGTTTTGAACAAATAGACCCATTATAAAACATGAGCACTTTTCCTTTAAAGAAAACTTTAAACTGTCTTATTCTCCTCTAATGTCTCCATCCAAAACTGTTCTCTAACAGATTCAGATGAGTTCTGGCCTCTACAAAACTGAGTTTTCTAATAAATTTTGGATCAAACCCCAGTCAACTTTCTCCCAAATGTGATCAAAATCTCTAGTTAATGCTTGCTCTTGGTAAAACAACAGTGAGACAGCAAAGACCTAGGGGTGACAGAAAAGAAAGATTTTTGGATTTTGTATGATGTATTTTTAAATCAAAGAGTCATCACGTTTGTGTTTTTTCGATTCACTCATTCGCTTTCTGTGGTTGAGATTAATATTTCCTTTGTTCATTTTGAGGGAGTTGGAGGGGGATTTCTGACTCAGTATTCAAGCCTTTGGAGCATTAGCTGTAAATTAAAACAAATGCTTTCCTGAAGATAACCCAATCAAATCAATATGGAGCCAAAGGAGCCCCTTACATGATGAAAGCTCTTTTTAAAGTACTGTAAGGCTGTTTTATTGTTCAGTCCATCAATTTCCTTTTCCTGCTCAGATCTGACACAGGACAAGTTGAGGCCACCGACCCTTCTGCAGAGCACAACAGGGAAAGTTTCCGTCAAGACCAGCAGTGCAGCCAATATAGCCAAAGCAGGCAGATCAGTGGAGGGTTTATGTGCTGTGGGACAAAGTTGTAATGGTTTTAGCTGTGTTTCATATTGCTCTGTGTTGCAAATGGTCAGATGTTCATGTGCAGAGCTCAGCATCAACACTAACCCTCAAACAAACACCCCGAGGGGCCCCAGAGTCACACACAGGTACCAGCAGCTTCAGAGGGGTCTGTTCCACACTTCTCTGAGTGCTTGGAAGAAGTTAGTTAACTCACTCAGCTACCTTTAGGTGTGGTCTATTCTGAAGGCACAGATCAAATATTACATCCATAGCAACCCATATTGACAGCTGTCTCCCCCCATTAGCTCCCCAGCTTGGCACCAAGTTCTATATCAATATATAAATGATATATGAGCCTGAATCACCAGAAAAAAATATTTATGAAAGTTGTGTTCTACAGTGTAAACTTAATATGCTGTGCCCAGAGCACAGAGCAGTTACCTGTAGAGAGCATTCATAGCATAGTGTATTCTCTTTAGCTAGCTAAAATTTTAGTGAACCTTTTGTATAAAAAGAGACAGGGATTAAAAAACTGTAAAATAAGGATTCACATTAGGAAGAAGCTCTGCCAAAAGTGAATGCAATTTATGTGAGAGCTTTCTGGACACAGGCACGTGGGACAATCCTGTACTTTAGAAAGCTGGATTTGAACTCCATCATTTCCATGCATAATACAAAATAAAGGCCACATAACCTACAAAAACTCTACTTGGAATTTTGGCTGTTTTTTACCTGGCAAATCTTAGATTTTTGCATTTTAAGTAAGATTAACTAATAAGTTTTGATGTTTCAAACACTAATGTCTCTTTGTTTCTAGGGTACTGGAAACAACAACAGAATTGAAAAGCAACTTTACAAAGTTCTGAAAGCCAAGGAGTATATCCCATATTTTTCCTGAAGCTACAAAATCTACTTCCATAGTAAAAACAAACAAACAAAAACCAAAAACCAAACAAACCAGAAAAGAGGAGATACTCTAAAAATCTTATCAAATAAAGATGTAGATTATGTAAATGAATCTGAAGGATGCACAATGAGTGTGGAAGGAAATGCAACAATAGCCCACTTTCAAGATGGGAATGAATTCACTTAAGTGTCAGATGATATAATAATCTCTTTTTTTAAAATATTATTCAGATTATTTATAAGATATACTAACTACCATTCTTACAAATGACAGTCTCCTAGGGTTTATTCCTTATTGAGTTATCATGAAGCTGTGAAAATTTCCTAGTAGAAGGGGGTCTTTGGGAAGAATCAGAGAGAGGGAAATCATCTTCTAGATTTGTTCTGGAAAGATGTTTCCATTTATGTACTGTGTTATGGAGACAGTGACAAACTAGTAGATGAAGATGAATATCACATGCCTTCCAGGAGAATGAAAAGGGTTAGGCCTATACAGTACTTTGACAGTAAGCATATGATGCTTCAGTTTGAGGTTGCAGGAAATAGAGTCTGATTCGTACACATCTCCTTCCTTGTTTTAACATGGGGCATGCACAGACAATACTTCATAGGAGAAAAACAAGATCTGGCTTGACCCCAGTACAAAGAGTTACACATCAGCGTGACTCATGAAAGTAAACTCCCTTGGATCCCCATCTGCCATACATTATCCAGCAGCAACCTGTCCTTGAAATGAACTAAGCACAGGTTTCCATCTGGCCAGCGACCAATTAGTCAGTTTGCACGGTGACCTTTTGCCTCGTGATTGCTTTTAAATGAAGTCTCCAAACTCTGTATTGTTCTGGGTAGGAAACATCTGAAATCACTTTCCAAAGAGTGCTTGGCACTTCCCCACTATTATAGCTTTGTGCAATTTAAAATACATCATCTCACTTATTGTTCAATCTATTTGATCTGCAGCACTGCTTTCTGCTGCAGCCACTCCTCTGGAAACAAAGAGATCTTCCACTCTTTTCAAGGCTGAATTAAAAGTGCTGTCCCCAGGAGTACTTCTGCTGGATCTGAGTGTCCAGTAATCTACTATGTACAGAGACAGCCTGTCACCATTTCTAAGAGACAGGAAGGAAGCAACTTAAAAGTAAACTTTCTTTTCTTAGTTTTGGACATATGAGGCAGACCAGAGTATATCAGTAAGGTTTAATTTGCAATCCAGTCCCAAAGGTCATAGGAATAGCTTTATTTTGGCTGGAAGACTCAAGACTCAAGTCTGCTTTTATTGTTAGTGTATAGTAAAGCACACACAAATTTTTGCAAATGATACCACTTCTTAAAAGTGTGTTTATTTTTTTTCATCCTTACCCCCTCATAGAACAATTAATGGGATGAATAGTGTCTATCATTGGCTGAATTTGAAGACATTAAAATGGTTAAAAACTGACATTAAAAAGAGCAAAGTTTTTTGAACACAGTTTGCAACGTAGTATTTGGTAAGATGCCATAAACTTCAATGTAACTAACCTGTGAAGCAGTTACCTTAGTTTTAGATAACATTTTTTATATTATGATGCTGCCTTATATTTTTACCTTTTGTTTAAAATATTCATCTTAATTTCCTGCAAAATGATTTATTGATACATCATCCTAAACTAGCAATCACTCTCTATCAGAAAAATCATACATATATATTTTTAAAACACCTGATATCCAGCCAATATTATAATTTCTAACCTCTTACAGAATAGAAGTGGGAAAAAAAACCCCAACCCATATGATTGGTTACATACAGTTCCTCTTCCTTTATGGTCACAGGATGGATTAGACTGCCTTTTGTTCTTTTCTAAACTTTTCTGTGATGGGGCAGAAGTACAACCAAGTGATCTACTTAGAATATTTCTGGTGTAGGCCAGTTGAAGAGAGCATCATCTTTCACCATACTTAGCTG
This sequence comes from Pseudopipra pipra, assembly GCF_036250125.1. Classification (NCBI taxonomy): domain Eukaryota; kingdom Metazoa; phylum Chordata; class Aves; order Passeriformes; family Pipridae; genus Pseudopipra; species Pseudopipra pipra. The sequence goes on from NC_087550.1 coordinate 18,839,436, forward strand.
GCCAGTGTGTGCTGCACCAAGTAACTCTCCTAATTTGCCTGTTGAATATGTTTTGCTATAAAGTAGTTATATCTGAGTAAACCTGGAGAGTTCACACCATTGAATGTATCTTTTCTAAGGTGTAGTTTACAGGCAGTAACATACTATATAAGAAGTATTATGAGGGAAAATTTCAGGAGTCATAACTTAGATGTATAGTGTAAGATATCATGCAATGGCAGAAAACAACTCACTCTTTTCAAGCAGAATCTGTGAGGAAACATCTCAGGAGACATTCCCACCAACATATGGTACGTTGACTGATCAGACAGTGTATGTCTTTAACTTTTGGCTTGAATTCAGGTCTTCTGCCTTTGCAGAGTTTGTACTGGCAGCCTAAGTTGTCTGTGAGTCACCTTTAATGCTTACAAAACCCTATGCCTGAGGCTCACTTTCATGAAGAACAGTTTATGGGTTTCCCTAACCAGTTCTTTAAATCCCCACAGGTGTCCTGGCACCTTAAGTCATACAAATACGATTTTCTCCTCTGTGCTCAAGAGGGAGGGGAGTGGTATAGCACCTCTTCTGTTATTTTGTTGATAGAAGGATGGCTTCAACATGACAGGTTCTGTCATCTCTACGTCTTCTGTCTGAAACAGCTTTTGTGTGATGGAGCTGTCTGTCGACCTTTGCCAGTGAAGGCTATTCACTGAGAGTGTGACTGAAGCTACAGCTACCTGGAGTTCTATGTTCAAAGTATAATGAAGACCTGGCAATCATTATGCACCTTGTTTGGTACTCAAGCAGATGGTCACTCCTGCTGCTCCCCCTCTGGCAGCTCTTAACTACTCTCTACATGTTTTATATCTGACTGGGTTTCCAGTAAGTGCATGCATTTGTACTGAAGCTCAAAACAGGCACCAAAGGGCTCTGTTGGCTTCCAGCAGTGGTAAAAGGCTTTAGACAGCAGCAGAGTCATGAACAGTGTCACTACCACACATTAGCAGGGCAAAAAATGTGGTGAGGAATTGAGAGGAAAAGGTAGGAGTAATGGTGCAAGAAAAAAAGTAGGAGAAACAGTGGCAATGGGGAGAATCAGAAACAGAAAATGTGGTGAGATCCTATGCTGAGGAAAAACAGAAATGAAAATATTGATGAGAAGTAAATGAGAAGAGCTAGAGAAAAGTAGGTGCAGTTGAGGGCTTAATGGGGGAACAGAATGGGATGAGAGAAGCCAACAGAAAAGCCAAGAGTTGTTGGATATAAAGACAACTTTATGAAACTCACAGGAGGGTTTCGCTCTGCTAAGCAACTGCATCCATCTCTAGCTCTCCTGGTTAGCTCAGACTGCCTCTGTCCTCCCAAAAGTCCTTGCCCAGTCTTCCTATGTGCCTTGCTGCAATTTCTGCCTCCCCACATCTGTTGTTTCTGCCCCGGGGAATTCTGTCAAACATTTCAAGTCTCCATCTGATGCTGTTCACTTCTGCCAAAACACTATTTAGCAAAACCAATGTTTATGACTGTGCACACAATATAGGTAAACACGCAAATCAGATTATTAAAGAAGAAAATGTCTGATAAGCAGCTGCACAAAGCTTAGTGCCCATGCCGTGGGGAAGGAGCCGTCTGCATTTTTCCCAGGGGCCATGGAGAGCACCCTCTAGCCAAGAAGCTTTGAAAGGGATAGTTGTTGCCTTGTGTAAAGCTCCACACCACCCCTTGCACAACATTGTGTGCAAATCTAACAATTTTTTGTTTTGCTGTAAGCTGACATACAACAAAACTAGATATCCATCAGAGATGTCTTCAGGGGTTGCAAGTGCCCAAGGGTCACTGCATTAACACATTTTTAATTAGACTTTTTCTGAAGGAAGTTCTATGTTGTCAGGAATTCGGGTTTCAAAGTCTCAGCATCAAAGCAAAAGAACTTGCATTACCAGAATGACAAATAAATATCACTGAAGCATTCCCTAACAATAATGAAAGGGCTGATAGCTGAAAAAGATTGAGCCAAATTCACTTAGCTCAGAAGGCCTCAAGAAATTGGTGTAATTTGTTAGCTCATAGCTACATGAGTGGAAAACTAAATATAATGCTTGATAGCAAGAGTTCCTTCCACACAGAAAACAATGGAAATCAAAAAAGAGTTGCTGGAGCCAGGAGATATGAGTAAAGATTGGAGTTTTAGCTATATCAAAGAGTATAGTCTGAAAGGAAGAAAAAGTAAATAAGGATGTAAAAAATGTTCTGATATACCAAACAGTTTCTATTGAATTCCAAAAGAAATAGAAGTTGGTATAGTCCATTATCAAGAAACAAACCACATTTTCAGTTCAAATGCAGCTGTTTTTTACAAGGTCAAAAAGACTCAAATCTACTAGAAGTGAAATATGAACAAAAAATAGACCAGCTAAAATTGCATTCTGAATTTATTTATCATTAATTTGATCACAGATGGCACATAGTTCAGCAAGGATCTGATTATATGACAAATGGCAGATTACTGGTGTAAGATACACAGCAAAAGATACACAGCACAAAGACAGTGCACTTTTACTGCATTGCCCTTTTACTGCATTGAAAGATGAGGTTTTATCAGTGTGTACAGGGTAACTGGAGAAGATCTAGTGTTAGAATCAGTAACTGCTAAGAAAAACTTAAAAAGTTGCAGGTCCTGTCAGAATTTAGCTATCGGTAACTGTTAGTGAGTACTGAACTAATGACTTCGTGGTACCCTGAAAAAGGATGGGACTGATACCACTCTTCAGATGAGGTGTAAAACCAATCTCATCGTGTCCTTAATTATCCCATCAACCTCTTGGCTTGAATGGGGATTCTGTCCCAAAATCTTGACCCAAGTGCCTCCTGGAATACGTTGGACAATCCAGTATTATTTTCAGCTTCATTCATGTTGCAATATGCCCCTTAGCGAGCATCACTTTGCGGTCCCAGAGGAGCTGTGTTTCAGCACAGCATGAAGTCATTCTTAGAGAGGTAAGTCAAGTTTTACAAGACACTCAGCAACGAGACCTTCGAGGATGAAAGGTGTCATATGATTTTTATGGTAGAGAGGAACAGACTCAGAGAGTTCAGCCCAAATAGTGATCGCTTGACCTGACCATTCTGTGCTCTGCTGCTTCTTCTTTCAATGTGTGTTCTGCTTATTGACCCCTATAACTGAAGGGGAGTGAAAACAAAAATTCGGTAAGACCAAATCAATATGTTGAATTTCTCCCAGTAACAGGACTTACTATTTATCCAAGAGAAATGAAGAGAGAAAGAAATGAGGGAATCAATTGCTTTTAACCCATCAGTACGATGAGTTGACCTCAGCTATATTTCGATATTTCTATCTGGTTTTTTTAGAGGTATGCCATCAGGTGGGGACACATCTTTGGGGGGAATGAGGTTAGTAGGACAGCAGGCCTCTGATTTAATGCCACCTAGTCCCTTCAAAATCTCTGTCAGACATATGCAGCTGTTACTACAGCTACTTCTGACAGTGAATTGTTCCATGGCCTTGTCTAATCCTGCATTAAAGCTGTTTTTGCTGATAGCCTGGCAAATATGGCAGCACAGAGCTCAGGATCCATTTGAAAAACAGGAGAGGTATTCAGGCACGTGGGCTTTGCATCAGCCCACGTTTGCTGCTTAATGGACTTGAAAGCTGAACGAGTCACACTAAAACCAGCACTACACAGCAGATACAGCAGAAGTATGAGCACTGGAATTTATGGTGAGAGTAACTGCAGGGCACTCAAACTCATACATGCTCTGAGGATAGCTTTGGCTTTGCAGATTTATGCTTTTTTGAGCTGCAGAGTATGATTTCTTTGCTGTAAATGACTCCCCCAGCCCCAAATTATTTCTAGCAATTTTCACAGGTTATAATAGTTAAAATTCTCACCACTAATGTCTTGTGCCTTGTGAACCATGCTCACACAGTTACAAGTTAAAAAAAAAGAAAAAGAAAGCGTCTTTGTGGTTAAACAAATAGATTCTATGGAGGCATAATCAGGGAACTCCACACCAGCTCTCTGCACACTTCCACTCTATCTTTCTATATGACCCAGAAGTCATGTTATTCCTGAGGCCCACAGAAGAAATAGAACATATCATCAGGTTGCACTTTTAGCTGAATGAAGGAGTACAAAAGACTTCCACAACAGAGAGATGCAGTCAAATCTTTTGGGTTCCTTCCAGCAGCTCAGTCTCCTTTAATAAGGATGATAAATGTGATCACAGAAAATACAGGGTGGATGGGGATAGCAGTATCTCATTTTCTGGCTGCTGCCCACGGCTTTGCTCCTGTAAGTGGTCTAGAAAGGGGAAATATGTAGAGAGCTGTGTTTGATTTTATGCTTTCTCATCAATGAAGGAACCCCAGCTGGGAAGCTACAGCAGCACAAAACCAAGCAGACCAGAGAACCTGGTCCTTATGTAAATATTTTAAACTGTGCATGCTGTTACCATATGAAGCAATACCCTGACATCGAGAAGTGAAGGGAAGTACTTTAAGGCATACTGTGAACACTAAACAAAAGTAGGCTTTCAGATTGAAAAAAAAGAGATAGTCTGGTGTTCTAGATTATTGGGTAACCCTTATAATAAAGATTTGTACTTCTTACCATATTGCATTGCAAACAGTATTTTGTTCTGTGGTACTTTTTTACAGTAATGATACTTATAAATCTGTACAGTTAATAAATTTTAAATACATGGTCTGAAAAGCAACCCAAAGTAATTTAAAAAAGAAGAAGCCTGACATCTACTTTTGCTGTAAAGGAGCATTTCTAATAAATCACATCTCACTACTGATTAAAGTTCCGCCATCTGGAGTTCACCAAAGTGGCATCTGGCATTCCAACAATTTTAGGAAATATGCTGGAACTATAATAATAAAACTGAATATCCTGGTTTTAAACAGGCAGTTTCTCCAGCTGATCTTTTTAAGAGATATGCTGCAGTTCAAGTGGAAGGCTTGGCACACAAGCAGTGATGCTTGGTGAAATCCTGTGACTGAGGTTGCACTGGAGGTCCACTCCTTGAATATAATTCTTCCTCCTGGCTTTAAAATTGTGTCTTAAAAGCCTCACCTAAGTGAAGTACTTTAAGTATATACATGTAGAGGAAGCCTCTCTTGTCAAAGGCCATAGGCACCTCCAGAGCATAACTGAGCTCTATTAATGCATGGATTATCTTTGAGAGTGTCTACATAAGATTCATTATTGAACAGAGAAACTGCACTCCTAAATTACTTGCAATTAAGCAAAATGCATTTGGGTCTATGACTATGCATGAGATATCAAAAGCTTGATCTTAATTAAGCATTGCTTAACCTATTGAATTAGTATCCTTTCTATATCTCTGCTATTTATGATCAATAGCATGGACTGCTGGCTAATTAGGCTGGGATCAAAAAAATTATGGACAATAAACCTTCAAAAGTATGTAGATACATGAAGAGCTCAGGTGCATACAATCCTGTCTGACAGCAATTCAATCTCTCCAAAGGTCTTCCACACATCCAAGACTTCCACAGTCTTGGCAATACTAACTTGCTCAGGGGCTGCTTCTGGCCCATGCAGCACCACAAGATCCACAAAGCAGATTTTTATGCACTTGATAAGGTTAGGGATGCTCTGATATGACTAATTGAAGTAATGGAAAACAAAACATATTCATCACTTACATTTTATAGCACAGTGACAAAAGGGGAGAAATGAGTTGATCTGACACTTATTTCTTTTAAAGAATAGATTAGTGGCTAAAGTTACCATAGAGAAAGCATTGGGCTACTCTGAGTGGCTGATTCTATTTTCTGGAGCTAGAAGCAGCCAGGTAGGCTAGACTTAAATGAATTAAATGCAAATAGTCTATTTATATTTAGAGCCTTTTGTTATTTGGATTTATTTCATTACAAGAGGAGATGCCTGGTTCTGACATTGCAATAACTGACAAATAATCATGCATCAAAACTGTATTTTACCAAGCTATCTTTTTTTACAGTCCTGTTCTTCAGCAGTCCTCCCACAAAAGTGTCCTATGCATACACGCTGTTTTTTAAAGAACTTCTATTCAAACTTTATTACTTCTGTGTTCCCTAAGCTCTCTCTGCTAACACAGTTGTACCTCAGCATGCCAGTGATCCATGAATTAAACTGACAGTGATCAGAGCAGTACTGGTTTACTGGTCAGGATGTATCTTTTGTATTGATGATGTCAGTTGTGAAAATACAATTAGCTATTTGTAAGCACATAAATAAGTGCATTTCCTCTTAAATAACGTGAATAAATGTGTTCACAAGTCTGGTATATTTACAAATGCTTAGAGAAAATCTCAGTGCTAGCTGGGCTGAACTTTAGTGAGGTATTGTGCATTCAAATGCCACGTTTTATAAGGATACATACTGAAGTTTCATGGCAGCCATCAAGCATTACTTGCATTTGAATAATAGCAAGCAAAGTTCCACTTCTGTATTTTAGGTGCAATGTATAGTAGTATATCAAAAGCCTTAAAATAAAATAGGAAAACTAAATTTTATGTGAGCCTTCAGTCAATTTTTTATATTTTTTTTGCAATAACAATATCACAGACTATTTGTAGTAGCTTGAATGTGACACTGAAAGCGTGCAATGAATTTCTCTTCCTTGTAATTTCATTTTTCTTTCAGTCTCTCTCTTCCATAGCTTTAACCTTTCCTACTTCTCTTTACCTTCCCTATTATATGCACACCACTCTTTTCATTGTAAAGCAGCATCCATTTCTGTGACTCTGTTTATCCTGAATAATGCAAGAGCACTCTGAAAACTTCTAGTGATTAGCTCACCACAACACAGTCAGCCTGATTTTACTGCCCTTGGGTTAAAAATTACAATGCCATTTAACAATACACAAACTTCAGAGTTGTTTCTTGAGTTCAGGTTAGCAGCTTGTGTGCAGGATTCATCCTGTGCACTGGATGATACCTCTAGCTGGGCTTATGAAGATGCAATTACCCAGTGCAGATGCAATTACCCAAACGGGAATTTTGCCAGGGCATGAGGATCAACACGATTACGAAATGTGCCATGAAGTCATTTGCAAAAGGTAGTTGGAAGCTCATTTCTTTAAAATGGCACCCTAAAGACAAAGAAATACAGAACTACTGGAAATCATGGAACCTCCTTGGGGATTTTCCAGCACCAACCATGCCCTGGTCTCATTTGTGACCGGATCTCTCCCTCACAGATAGGAGTACAGAGGAAAACCCTGTGCTACAACCCTGGCTTCCTTCTGTGAGCAATTTCCTTGCATGGGGAGGAAACAGTCTCAGGTCTTTATATTTTTTTTAATAAAATGTTTTCCTCTACCTCCTATTCCATTGCAAACTTCCGGAAATAAAAAGCACGTTTAAACTTCTCTGGTTACATTTTTCTATGTTTTGTGTTTCTTTTCTTCTGATCTTTTTGCTTTCATCTGCTGACTTTATTATACCAATTTAGCTGCCACAGATGTTTTTATCCCCTTTTGTTTTAATGGATGTGGCATTGAAAAGACTGCTTCTGGCCTTCTGCCTATAGCTGCTACTTTTTGGTGTCTCCTTTTCCCCTTACCATCTCTTTAAGTGACATGCAATTAATCCTACAATACTACAAGATGCTGACAGCTCTTTGTCAGTGGATGAAGTTCCCACTTGGCACTGCAAGTGGTATCCCAGGCCATCTCGTCAGCCAAGGCAAATTGTCACATCCTCACTGATTTTCCTGAAATCACCAATTTCATTCAACTGGGTAAATGGACTGATGAATTCCCAAAGTACACCCAGAGACTAAGACTGGGGCTTTTTATAACTTCGGCAACATCAGCAAAATCATAAGCTCATCCTAAGTTTTCTTCTCACCATCCTTCAGAAATTTCCCATTGAGATTTTTCCACACTGGACTCTGGTTGGCACCAGAATCCAGTGTCACCTTCTTTTCTTTCAGACAAGGAATTAACAGCAGCTAACTTGCTTTGCTGCAGCACATCGGTGGGACTCAGCAGCCCTGCATGACAAGGGTTTGGAAGAAATGCTTCTGATAAGCACTGCCAGCATCTTGCAACTAACTGCAGTCGTGAGCTGTGCAGTATGGCTGGCATAGGACTAGAATGAGGGATAGTGCAGAAACCTGATGCAGACAGCTACCAGGTCCTATATCTTGATTTCCTTCCTCTTTGCAGCATGATAGTGGATCCCCTTAACAGTGGACACTTGATAGCTGCAGCTGGTCAGTCCTTGTCCCTGGGCCTTGAGAATCAGAGAGTACAGCACGAGAGGACAAGGGAAGAGCTCTGTGATGCTGCTCCTACTCAACACTGTAAGGTTTTGATAGAAAAATGCAGGTATCGACATTTCAAAATGTCTTCCCTGCTCCTCTAAAAGTTGAAAGTTGTTGAAGATGGTCAAAACTAAGGGGGAGAAGTAGAGAGATCTGGCAGATCTTTCCATCATAAAGTGTTGGAGAATATCTTCAATGTAATTTGACAACTAATTGCTAGGAGAGCAGATAGTACTCTGTGAACCCTGCATAACTTAAACAGCCATATGACATCCATATTACTTGTTAATTCAAAGGATTTCTTTTTTTCTTTTGGTTTCTTCCAGCTCTAAATGCAGTTGCACGCTCAAATTTAAAGCTTCCTGACCCTTACATTTCTGGGAGACTAAAATCTGAGCTGCTAGTTTTGGTTTAATCTTTAATCTTAGGAGCTGTGATAGAGCCCTTCTGAACAGCACAATCTAGATGTTACATATAACAACCTTCCCTTGCAAATTTCCAGGTGTTTCTCAGATCTTACAGGTAGAAACACCAGAAATCCAGCCGGAAAGTGGTTTGCCTGAGATCATGTCAGTGATTACAGAGTTATTTCCTGACTCCCATTTTAATTGCTACATTAAAAAAAAAAAAAACATAGCTAAAAGTTCCAGCCAAAGCCTTATTGCTTTTCCTTCCACTCTTACATTTTCCCTGTAACAATACATCTTGTCTGGTTTCTTTTCTACATATGACCCTCAAGTCCTTCCAGTGTAGTATGCTTCTTGGCCAATTCCAAGTATTTATTGTGGATTTTAACAAGCATATTACTGTATATTTGGCTGACCACAAGCTACATTAGATGTACTTTTATACAGCTTTCATTAAATGTTTTCAGATCTACTAAGTTTTCTTTTCACATGGAAAGATAAAATAGATTTGAGGGCTACAGTTGTGCTCTATTTCTTGGCTTGTAAGACCAGCATCAGAGTTCATTTATAATCCTCTATAGTTGTGTTCACCTGTGGTCTACTCTACTGCTCAAGCTTGCTATTGACTTCAGTGCTTTCAACAACATCTTGATGTATTCAAGAAATTCTTGGAATCAATACTGTGAAAAGAGAAATTATAAGGCTTGTTTGTGAAAATGTTGTAAAGAATATGCTTGTTTCTAAACAAATCTCCATCAAAACCCTTCTATTTAAAAAATGGTGGTTCTATTTCTACTTGGTTCACCTGAAATGGAAAGTCACAAGGAAGAAGGAACGTAAATCATTCTTTATACCCAAAAATGACAGGAAAAAGAAAGGGAAAGGTTCTCAAAAGAAAAAAAAAATCTAAATTCTCAAGCTTTGGAAAAAAGAATCTAAACCCCATTGTTGGACATAATGACATCACATGTCTCAGTATGAAGCCATCACTCAGAACATTTATCCAGGAACAATCCCATATATCAAACTGCAGGCAACTCCTTGGAAATCACAGCTCAGTCAGGTTATTCTCATTTTCTTACCAGTGGCATGTTGCTGGAGCTGCCACCAGCCACTGGGATGAACCACTTCTAACTCCATGTACTTCACCTGAAGCAGCCATAGTTCCTTTCTCACTGTGGCCCTTAGGAGGCAGAGTGTCCTTATTGATATTGTGTGTCTTGTCAGAAGTGGTAAGACAGAACCATCAGGATGCTTATTGCTCTTTGCTGGAAGGCCTGATCTGGAATCAGAAAAGCATCCTATGAACCAAACAGAGTGTTGAAATTGGGATATATTGCTTAATCTGTTCTTTCATAAAGAAACACACTGAAAATAATTTTCTTTTTCACCCAAGTAACTTAAGGATGTTATTAGTGGACTGTTATTTCCATTTCATTCTCTGACTCTGTTTTTCACTAATGAGATTTCCAACAGCACCTTATTTCACCTTTTTGCTATATATCCTTCTCTTGCTTTAGCTTCTTCATTAGAGCCAACTATTTTTGTTTGTTCTAAAGCTTTCAGCACAGACTATGGCACTAATTATTTTTTCCCCAGTCAGTTAATGACTGTAACCTAAAATTTACACTTGCCCCTTCTCATCAAAGCTGATATATTTTCCTTGGTAAGTATTGTTGAAAGCTGAATAGGCTTCCATCAGGTCTTCAATCTACAGCAATAATTTATGTGATAAAACAGAAATCTCACAGTAAACCAAGGATTTCCCAGCTAGGGGCCTTACATATTCTAAGATGAACACAGATGGTAACCGTATAGTTCCCAGGAGCTCAGGAGGGAAACCAGTGTGATAGAGGATAATTAAGTTATTTTCAAGTTTCTTAAGTGCTTTGGAAATCCCTATATGTCATCAAATGCCTCCCACAGACTAGTTTTTACTTTCTCTAAATGAGTTAAATTTGCAAAACTTGAAGAGCTATCACATCATCCAATTTAGAATAGTCTACACATATATCCTTGTTAAAAAGCAACACAGAAATTAGTTTGAAACAGTGCTGTTGATACCTATCTAACATGGTCCAATTTTGTGAAATGTTACAAAGATCTGGCTGGAGAATTCATGTGTGATTAATGTCTCAGCTGTGTGCTATTGGCCTTCTGTTGACAGTAGTTAGGGAACATTTTATATTTATTTCAGGTGGCAACAAATTCTACTTTTAGGGAACAGTATATTTGCTATTCAGTTCCACATAGTTGTATCATGGAACATCATGAATCCAGTTATACAATGTATTTTCCAGTGGTAACCCAAGGGTTTATTCGTATTGTCTCTATTTTTAATTATTTTTAACAAATAAGCTGTGTTCTTTTTATAGCAACAGGAAAAAATAATTCCACTAAAGTGAAAGAATAATGCAGTCTGAGAACCACTAAAAACATCCATCTAGATGAGCAGCAATAAAAATCAGACATGTACGTATTAATATTTTGACATCAGAAAAAGAACAGGGAATGAGATAAGACTTCTTAAAAACGAAGTCCTAAAAACCAGAAGTTATCTAATTGCTTATTTTACCTAGAGGTAGAACAATCTCTTTCTAGCTATCACATAGTAATGAGAAGTCATTATCTTGAACTCTTCTTTAATTAACATCAATCCTGATTAGTCAGAATGTATTAGGCTTTTTGTCTGTTACCATAGTATTTGAATCTCCAGTAAAACAGATATTCAATCAGACATTATCATTTGCACACCACTTCTGTGTAATTATTCCTTTACCATATTTCATGATTTTTTTTTCCATTTTTGAAAGGTGAACTGTATTGTTGGTCAACCCTTTCTGACCCAGAGCATATCCTGTCATATGGGGTTTTTGCATGCTGTGGGTGAGCATAATGACAAAAGTCCAGTGCCCAGAGTAACTGTAGTTGTCTTGTATTGTGTTGAACCTTGAGGTTGGACAAATTTTTAATATTGAAACTAGAGAAAGTACCTAAAAAGAAAGCTGCCTAAATAGTGTAGGCTATGGACTGTTGAGAGGAATGAACTGTTTGCTTCCGCACCGCCTCGTAGCAGCACAATACATCTGAATGCACCTGTGACCAGAGGTAGAGTACAGGCCAAGGTCTACATGATTTAGCTGTAGGAGTAACGTGTGAGAGAAGACATATGGACCATTTCTCATTTTGCTGACTTTTTGTTTTTCCTGCTGGCATATCTATCCATATTCTTTTGCTTGTTGATTCTTACCTTTGTGGTTATTAATAAGTGCTATCAGTTCTTGTAGAAAATAGCAACTGCAAAATAACTCCCTGAATATATCTGGTGAAATTTAACAGGGAACAACATTTTAGCAAGAGAATACTACAGGCAGGTCAAAAGTCATTACTAGTAAGAAATTTCTTTCTTTTAAGTTCCACATGAATTTGAAGTAGTATTTATTATGCCACATTACATTTCTCTGTAATTTCTTTGGATTTCATCCAGATTGAACAAAAAATATCCCCAGATCTAGTGTTGTTAGGATGCTAGATCATCAACCTATGTGGTGCTATGTGGGAGCATTGCCCCTGAGCAGGAGAACAGCTGAGCAATTCTGAGCAGGCCTGAGGGAAATTCAGGTGCCCCATTTGAGAGATGTGGTGTCAGAAATCCAAGCCACATTCAGTAGCCACCTGGCCTGTAAATGCTGTAGGTCTTGGGTGCCTTCCAGCTGGGATGGGCTTGCATGAAACACAGCCCACCCAGTGGCATTGTGGCACTTTTGTTCAGGCTGAAAGTAGTTGTTTTTTGAGCTGCTCATGCTTGGGACAGAATAAAGGGACAAAATTGATCCTAATATCACCTAGCATCCTGCACTCTCCCGAATTAATGATCAAGCAGGAGGGAGGGCTTCTTAGCTCTCCTAAGAACACAACAGTTTTGAGTTGCCCTTGGCAGATAGTATGGGGTGGCAGTAACTCTGAAAAGGCTGCTACATTTTCTTCTTCAGAGTGTTATTGCCCAGGAGATCTTGTAGGTACAATATACTGATGGTGGCTTTCTGCCACTCAGGGATTCCCCTTCACCCAATCACAAGGCAAGTGCCCCTGTATGCAGGGCTTTGACAGCTACACAGTTTATGTGTCAGTTAACCCATATGAACAGATGGAAGAAAGTTCCACTTTGGTCAAAAATAACCACCCCTTGCAAAAAAAATTCAATGCTTTACTTCAAGTTACAGATGTAGATTAATGGCACTTTAAAATACGCCATTAGCTATATGCACACTAGTTTCACAGGAAAAAAACCCACAAGAATATTCCCAGTTATCATAGGACTGGCATTTCAGCTTTACTACATTTCCAAGCAGGGAATAAGGGATTCAGTCAAAGAGGAATTACAAAACTAAAACCTCTTGCAGTGCTTTGAAAATTGAGACAGACACCAAGCCTCTAGTGAGCTTAATGAAGTATCAGACTAAAAAATGATTCAGCTTCCTAAAAACAGTGCTTTTGTTTTCTATTTAAAGTAGGAAATCAAAGGCATGTCTTCAATATTTTATTCTGAGAGGCGGCCAAAAAAGGGTTTGCTTTCAAGCACAAATAGTGAATATGGAGATAAAGTACCACTTTTGAGAGCCTTTCATATGACTTTCTCCTCGGTTGAAACACTTGAAATATGGAAGTATAGTGTTGCCACACTCTGTCAGGAGGAAAAGGGAAGGATATAAAATTACTTACTGTTTTGTGATGTGATTTGGGAACACAGCACCAGACAAATTTTCAGTTTAACTGGAGGATTAAAGAATGAGACATGGTCAGAATGAATATTTTGCTTCCTTCATCTTCTATATGTAAATACGTGAGCAGTCCTGCTTCAGCAATTAAATATTACCCATCTGGTTTTCTGAACTTGGAGTGATAGCTCTTAGTAAATCTATTACAAATGTTCCAACCAAAAGAACTACAACATAGCCTGAAGTAAGAGAAAATAGAGAAATTAGAATTGAACTTGTCCTTAGTTTGTATTAGAGAGCCCAGCACTTAGATGGTTCTGGTTTCCAACAAATCCAACAAGCCTCCTGAGCTCTCCTCTCTGAGCTCTCTGTTTACCTTCATCCACCCTACTCTCAATTAACACCTTGTTAAAATGCACACATGCTGAGCCCTTACTTGTTGACCATTCCTTTTAGCACCTTAGTATACTTGCATTATTTCCTAAAGTTTTATTTGAACTGCAAACCTAGCGGTGGAAAATTATGCTTGACAAATTATCAGAAAGCAGAAATACAGACACAAGTGACTTTGTCATTTGCCTCCTCATTATTTGTGTTTGAGTTTCCAGTGAGATGTGGATATTAAATCAGATGTAGAGTGCAACAAAGTCTGTCAGCCTATGTGGCTGCTTTCCACATATTAAGATCCACATTGGCCGAGACATATTTTTTTTTCCTCTGAGGACAACAACTACAAAAAAAAAAAAAAAAAAAAATTCCCCAAACTCCAAAACACAGAACAAGTTATGAAAAGAAGTACAATAGACTCAGTGCAGACTGAAACTAAATGCCCTGAATTTTCCACTGAGTGCTGGTTCTGTTCAGCATAGCTGAAAATGTATGCCACTGGGTCAATGAATGCTTGGTAGAACTTGCAGAGAATAGTGGCAGAGGTGACTGGATTGAACAAATCTAATGACTTCATTTGCAGTAGTCAGCCCTTCTCATCTGACAGCTGTCCTCTGCAGAGCATCATGTACCAAATCACTGCTTCCACACAGACCTGCAGGTAGTGAAGATGGGTTTTTCTTATTCCACAAGCAGCTAAATTTCTCATCTGCTCCATGCTGGAGCCCAACCCACCCTCTCTAGACAGCCTTGCCCATTCTTTGTGCTTAACCTTTTAAAAAGGAAGCAAACAGGACAGAAAGTCAGAGCTGGTAAATGCCTGTTCCCCAGAAAACTCTTGCTGTTTATTCATTGTGACTTTTGTGGTTTCTTTCTCAAAGACTTCCCTGCACCCCCTTAAACTTTCCCAGTTCAAAACAGTCTGTATCACTGTCTGTGCTCTGCAATTTGGTCTCTTCCTCACCATACAACAGTTCCTCTTTTGGCTAGATATATTTACAGGAAAAACCAGGAGGCATTTTTCTGAAGTCAGATGAATTACTCTGGTATAAAACCAGTGTGGTGTTAACCTCCTTATGTTATATATGGCAATTTAATCAATCATTTCTTAATTAAACCTCTTTATTTAAAGCTGAGTCTTCATTTAGTTGGGACAGAGCCAGCCTCCTGTGAGTCAATAAGGGCTGTAACTCTATGCTGAGGACTGAGTAAAAATGTGCACTGATGCTACAGGTACTCTGCTATGGGTGACAAACTTAAAATATCAAGAAATGGTAGGCTGCATTTGGACCCTGAATTTGGATGCAATGAAACAGTGTTGACCTTGTCATCCACTAGCTCCACCAAGTCTACTGAAGGAGATAGCACTGTATTGGATCTAGACCCCAGAAGTAGGCATCATTAGGATTCTACTGTTTCCATTTTAAATCAAGCTAATTGCTACTTTCTTTAATTAAAATCTATTTTATTTTACTAAATTGTATTTTGTTACATCCTGATCTTATGTTCTGTCTTTCAAAATCAGCTGGCTTGTAACTCAGTAGGAAAGGGTTTTTTGAGCTTTTCAGATCTGTTCACTGTTTCTCTCCTCAGGAGCCCCCTGAGTTTTTGGTTATCTGCTGTAAATCATTTCATGCATTCTTCACTTAACTGGTTTTACTTTTTTCTCTGTGTATTAGTAATTTAAATGTTGCAGAAACTCATGATGCTTCTGTTAAGATTTTGCAGAGATAAAAATCCATTTGTTCAGCCAAAAGTCATTTTCATGCCTAGATATTTCCTTTGTTCTCCTTTTATTTATTCAACTTTACCCACTAAGCTGCAGAAAAATGGTAAGAGTTTCTTGCAGTGAAGGAAACAAACAAGGCTGCTGCAAAGAAAACAGGATGCTTCCCTTTCAGGGACTGATCTCTAGAAAGCTCTGGCTACCTCTGTAAGTGTAATCTGAGCTGAACCCAGGTGAAAGGTTAAGCTTCGAACATCACTTGTCACAATCGCTTGTCACAGCCTTGTTCAGGTGTTAAAACAGTATCTTACTTTGTGAGCAGACACATTAAAAATCAATCAGTGTCGCTCCTGAGAGAGCAGGTCCCTTCTCAGCATGAACTGTGGCTCCACTATTCTGAAGAATTTTGACTTTGATGACTGATTTGTTTTTCTCAACTAGAAAAGAAATATCTGTCAGGCTCTGTACTTACTGTCACAGAAAGCAGTTCAAAGAATTTTAAAAAGAAGCATCCTTGGCAATTACACCTACTAAAAATAAGTAGTGCTTTACAATGTCATTAATTACTGTAATTACAGAGCCTTGAGTGAGGCTTGCAACAGGCAGGGAGCGTTTGAGCACTATGCATTGTGGCAAAGCAGAGCTATGAGACATTCAGTTTTCACAATATGTATTTTCTCCCAGATCCCCGAGCATAAATTTCATCAACATTAATATGAATTTCAAAAACCATATCCAAGTGCAAAGGACCTCACGATGCTTTTATACTCTCAGGATCTAAACTGTAATTTCAGCCATTAACAAGCACCATTTAGCATTAGATTTGCTAATGTTGTATTATGGTTCTGGCAATTCTATACAAGATGCATTACAAGCTCAGTGAAAACTAAATTGTTGCACTGAATAAACACTTTAAATAATGAAGCAGAAAAAAAACACTGAACGTTAATTTAAGCATTTTACTTCAAATTTCCTTTTAAATAACAAAACTGAGCAAGATTTGCAAAACTCAAAGCACACCATACAAGTAGAAATCAAATATATTGTTCAGAGATACCTATTGAAACAAACTCTATCTGAACAAGGTACTTTCCATCATCTGAATTTTGCTAGGCTCAGGTTTTGACCAATGTGGTTCAAACTGTCAGCTCCTGTTTGTGGTGTCATGTGGGCTATTTTGCCAATAAAAAAACAAGTCAAGTCTAGTTGAATCAACACTGATGATGCTTCAAAAGACTCTGTTCTCATGGTAAGCCCGTGAGAAACATCAAGCAAGCCAACACACCTGACAAATCTTTGTATACATAAACTAGGGAGAACTTTTATCAGCATTTTTCTTTTGGTTAGTCCCTTACTCTGAGAGTAAATTACTCTGTTGTGTTATTATGGGAAGTTTCCACTGTCACCTGTACTTGCACAGGCTGCTGTAATCTTGGGGTCCTCAAGCGCAACCAGCCCCAGCCACTCTGTGTCTTGTACAGACTGATACCAGCAAAAACCCCATGTGACACCATTTGCTCCTCCAGCAATATGTATTCTATCAGAATGGTTGAGTTAACAGTTATCAAATGATGTATATTAGCTTTGCAAGCCCAATTTATACCTTGCCATGAAAACAGATGCAACTGCAAATATTTTTCATTAGAAATGTAATTAATATGCATAAACTTGTTTGCCAAGCAATTTGCCAATGAATCAAGAATTAAATTAAATGCAGACACTTCCTCCCTCTCCCTACCCCTTTCCCTGTCTAGATAAATAGAATTTAGAGAAGTTTTCTGAGAAAATTTGTGACACAATCTCTTTGACTTAAGCTTGTAACTGTTTCAAACTTTTTTTCACCATCACAGTAATTCTGAGATAGTAGAAGGTTTTATTTCTAAAACTCATTTTTCTTGCAGCTAGAGTCTCCTGATAATATGGCAGATATACTGCTAGGAAATCTACGGTCTAGGATATGACTAAACAAGGACTGCTGTTTGTGGAGTTCCATACTATTCCAAAAAGGATAACCCTATGGAGACATCTCAGAGTTGCTTATCACAGGGAAGAGTCAGTATAAATCAGGTTCCTTTTGTTGCCAATGAATTGCTAACAAGAATATGACTTTGAAAGACACTCTATTCACAAATAAGTGCTAAGTAATTCTGATTAGTCAGAGTGCCTTAGTTCACTGTTGAGCATTTGGTCATCCAAGCCACAGCTCCTGGTCCTTGCCTGGGGGACTGAATTCCTTTAAAAGCAGAGTGACAGAGAGCAACTAATGAACAACCAGAGCTGGTTCAAGGTTTTGTGATCCTGTGGGCAAGATGGGGCCAGAACTATGGTGCTTTGGTCACAGAAAGGGCACAAAAGGGAAAGGGGATAGAACTAGGAAGAAAAGAGGGAAGGAAGGACACTGAAAAGACATACTTGCTGGGATGGCTAAGGAAGGAGATGGGTGGAATAGGATCAGCAACTACTACTGGAAGAAGCCCCTTCTTTAGGATTAGTTGCCATCCCACAAATCCCGATCTTGGCTTTTCAGTGCTATGTATTAGATAAAGCAAGTGGTGTGGCTGTGACCATATTCTGCCCCAAGCAGAAGCCTGTCTTACCCATACCTAGTGCCATTCTCTGAAACTATTGTAGTAATGGTATTTGAATAAATACTATGTGCTAACTTCCCCCATGTTTTTGCTATTCAGACATTGCCAGAAGTTGCCATCAGTCATGAATAATGGGAACCCACACATTAATTCATACCAAATGTGGTTGTGGCTTTTTTTTTTTTTTAAAGACTTATAAGTGGTTCCTTCACACTATTTTTATACTATCAGAATGATTCATCTGTTTTCCATGATCTATTCAAACTTCAGTTCTGGACACACACTTGAAAAAGGTGAAAAACTATTCCAAATAGAATTACCTCTGAACTGAGAACAAGACTTCACCACTAACCAGCCCTTGCATGACTTCAGCTTGGTTAACCATCACAGACATGCTGTAACTTTAACTCTGGGAGACAAAATGTTGCACTTTTCTGTACTTGTCTCTCAGGTCCTTCAGTTTTTCCTGAATATGTATAAATATGCCCACCACAAGAAACACATCTTGATAATCCTACTACATCATGAGTTAGAAAATAAATTTTTTGAAAGGGAAGTTTAGAGACCGCTCTTTTGCTGCCATATCACAGCACCAACTTCCCCCCCCCCCCCCCCCCCAGTTTAGTTTACTTTGATCATATGTCTCAGACTTTGGTTATAAATTGGCAGTTTCTATTGCTCCTCAGCATAAAATGATGGTAGGTGGTCAATGAAAGTGAAGATGAAAAAGCCCAAGCTTAACCATTTTTATTAAGCAGGAAGTGAGATGTTTGCACAAAGCATTACAGTTCTGTATCCAAATGGATTTTTGTAGAGCATGAAATTGCATAAAAGTAGCTTTCAAAAATGTATGAAATTATTTCTTCAGCTGAAATATAAAATCCACAGATTTTGATAATTTGGAAATAATTGTGTGGATCTTAATTCCTTCATTTCTGTGAAAATCAGTATATTGTCCTTCTGGCATTCTATGCAATGGAACTAATTTTAAGTGAAGAATTGAAGCGTGAATTCAATTGAAAAACAGTTGTCTCATATAGGAGAAACATAAACTGATTTTTTTCTCTCTGTCACCATCAGTGACAGTCAAATTTGCCAGCACTTTAATTTAAAGTTCACCTCTGAACTACTCAGCTAGTGAACAAATCATATTATCTGTCTATATCAGTTCACCAATAGGCTGAAAAATTCATTATTTGATGCTCTGCCTTCTCCATTAATTAGTTAATGTTTGTAAAATTCTTTGAAAATGAAAGAAGCTACATAAGCAACACTATTATCATTACACACTTCAGGGCAGATAAAGAATAAACTAATGAAAGTCTGTGGTAAGAAGAAAATGGACAAAATTTAAATGAGGTGTATTCTGCAGGGATTGGGAAGGTGACCAGGTGGCATAGGGAAGTTCAGATAGGACTAAATCACTACATTGTGATTCTGAGATTTGTTGAATGCTCAGTATAGAAATAAATTGGTGATCTTAATCCATACCCTAAAGGAAAAGGCTCTCCTTCATATCAGGTCATCATCTTTTAATAAGCTTTCTCTACAACTGAGAAAAAAATCACCTCTGCAAAGTGTGCAGGGGACAGTACATTGAAGTACCTTCTCCCCCTTTCTGATTCAACGTTGCAATAGAGGTTTTCTATTTCTAGGGCCATGTGATTAGCTCTTTATAATACCAATGACAACTAAAAAAAAAAAGAGCTTCTTTTTCTCACTTTCCAAACAGGAAGTGAACATGTTTCTTAAATTGTATAAAGAAAGAACATTATGAGACTTTGGGATAATCTACAGTGACAGAAAAATCAGTGATGCCATAATATAAGCAGAAAAGATGCAGAACTATGTTGTCCTCTGCAGTTTGTACATTTTCTACTTTTGTCCTCACAAACCTCTGTTTATTAAATCTTTAAAAACAGCTACAATAGCTTATGCTATACTGAGCACATTTCCTGATAAGATCAGAACCACAAAATATTAAAACAAGGTGAGCAGGAAGAAAGCAGGGTCTTACTAGAAAGAGGGTGCAGTTGGAAGTTAGACAGAAACAGAAATAGGGAATCAAATGGAAGTGCATGAGAGAGCTTGTGTGGGGACTGAGCTTTGGCACAAAAAAAGGTGGGGAAGTATGATCGTTTCTCACATTTATTTTCTATCCCCATCACACTTACTATCCTCGTGCATTACTCTTTTTTTGCTGCTCAACATCTGCTAGTGTTTCCAAGTAAAAATGACATTCAATTTTAAGCACCAGTGCATAGCTTTCTTATTCTTTTTTTGAGTAATACACTGTGACTCTGGGTCTATGGGAAACTGCAGTGGGTAGCAGAGCCACTCTTGACTGTAATTAGGGGCTTATTAAAAAAGACAATGTGGCATATTTATCAAAATGGTTTAAGGCATGAGACTGTACTTTAAACACCTAATTCTGCCCTTCTATGTAGGCAAAGAGAAATGCATGTGAAGCCTGTTTCCTGGTTAGGGAACTCAGAAAACTGGATTTGTTTTACCTGGGCACTTAACTGAATTATTTCATTTATGGTCCCATGCACCCTAGACTTCCTCCAGTCAATGGACAGGGATGTGCAACTCCCAAGACTGACCCCGTTGTCCATCCAAATATCTCCTGGTAATAAAGTTTTCAGTATAAGGATGTCAGTTATGAAATGGGGGGAAGGTAGGATGAATCCAGCACCTGTGGCAAGGATGGAGCATCATTGAGTCATCAGAGAATCATGGCTTTACCTTTCCCTCTGTCTCTGGGAGAAAAAGAGTTGACTGCAATGTTATGGGACACTCCCACAGCCACCTGCATTCAGACAGGCTCCTCTAACTAGGGGGTCCCCACTAGGAACCAGCCATGGCCATCTATCTCACACAGCCTGAAAAAACGAGCAAGACAAGCACTAAAAAGCCACAAGCTTCACACCGTAAGAGCGAGTCCACAGTCACTCTGGGACATCCAGGAGCCTCCTTGCACTTGAGCAATTCTGGCAGGACTAGTTTACCTTCTTCTTGGTCGTCACTCATTGTCATCCACTACACACTAGGCTGCATTTCTACTAGATTATGACCCAAAGATTGTCAAGACTGCTCAGGTGAAATTTAACCTTAAGCATATAAGGTAGCAATGAAATTTAAGTGAATAATCTAGTTTTTAGATTGCTATTTTCCCTTTAAAGTATGGCATTATCCAGATTTACTGGCTTCAGAAGCTGAGAGGGGTGTTTCAATATTTTGTTGTAGCTCTTTGTGGGTTTCTTCCATGACTTTTAAAAGAGATAAAGATAGGGTATTAATAAGGTATTTTAGGAATCAGACATGCTGCCAGTAGTTTGCTTGTAGTTAGTGGTTTGTGGCTTAATCCAGCTTTACTGTTTTCCTTCCAGCCCTTGTGAGGCTGAGTTCATTGCTTAGCAATTTACTTTTTAACAGCCTTTAATTGTAATTTAATATCTAAAACTCTATTTACACACAACTGCTGAGCTGCTGCTAACAACCACCTCTCTTTGATTAACACAGTTCAGTCTGTAAGATTGGTAATAATGCGTTTAGCAAGAGGGATGGTAACAAAGAAATGCTCAAAACCAGAACCATAACCCCTTCATTTTATTGCCTCTTTTTGTTGTTGTTGTTGTTGTTGTTGTTGTTGTTGTTCTGCTTTTATGTCATTTTGCCTCTGGACTTTTGTTCCCTTCTGTGGTTACTTTAGTGCCTTATTGCTATAGCTTGTGTAGACACCATATTTGGAACTCTCCCTGTTTTCACAATCTCCTTCCATAAAATACACTACTGCTCCCTTCCTGAAAACAAAATCTTAAGAGGGGAATAAATGTTAATGATGAAATCCCACGGGCAATGTTGTCATTGGTTCTAGTAGATCTAGTGTTGCCTTTACAGTCTGATCATACAAACTCTGGGAAGAGGTTTGATGATTGTTTTCTTCCTGAGAATTTTTGCAAAAACTCTTTAGAAAAACTCCACTGGTTCTTCTACTCTCAACACACATGTGTGCTCTGTTCAAAGCCCATTGCTCGTTAATCATGAGTTTTGGAGACCTGAGTTTAAAAAAGGTGCTGGAAAATGTCTTTTTTGCATTTCATCTTTTCAAGGATTTACATCCTTCTGATACTTTATTCAGTATTCTATGTTCCTCAGTACATTGGTAGGCAAAAAAAGCATGGGATTATAAGCAACATTTTTTTCAAAAGTTTCTCATGAAGAGTGTAAAATATGGCTCTTTCAAAAAAATACACCTCAGTCTTTTATATAGGAAAAGTACATCGAATGAGTTTGTCAAAGTTAGAGAACTTGGATGATCTGAGGGGTTTTTATTCTGCATTTATACATTCTTAAGTGTTCAACCACCAGTTCCGCCTCTTTTTGACCTGAAGGTGGAATAACAAATATTTTCTAATCATTCAAAACAATCTTAGGAAGAGTCCGATCAGCCAAACTTTGAACATATTTAATTAATATGACTATTAAATGATTATATTTAGGTATATAGTTTGCTAACACTATCTGCACAGTAATTTTAAAAACTTATTGTGGTACCAGTGGTCAGGAGATATAGCAATCAGACACTGACCTATCTGCCCTGCTAAAAGATATACACTTTCCATCCTGTAGTCAGAGAAAGAATGTTTCAGCCTGAAGCCAAAGCCAAGACAGAATCTTGGACCAACTAAAACTTCTGTGGCCAGTGAAGATTTGGTAGTTTAATATGATATTTTGTCTGATTTCCAGGAAGTTGTTCTGGAAAGGTTTGCCAGTATTCTTGGCAGAAAACACAGAAAAGTTCATCCTTAGATTCTATACCATTTGCATTGTCAAGAGAAGATGACAGAGGAAGCACTCCATTCTTAAAAAGAAACAAAATGATTACTAAGCTGGTGGAAGAGACAGGCATGAGTGATAAGAGAAGAGAAAACCACTTCCCAGAGATAACCTAATACTTTAAAAAGCAGCTGCAGTCAATTTGTTTTGCTCTTTCCCCAATGATCTAATATATAGACGTCAGCCAAAACTGGGACAAGAAACAGCAGGAACAGTTTCACAGGCACTACACTGTAGTAAAAAGAAACAGATTTTAATGCAAAGACAGATATATTAAGAGATAGATTCATGTTTATTAGAAGGAAATCTGGAGAACTACAGAAACAAAACCTAGGTTCCCTTTAAAAGCACTGGATGATTTTATTTTCTGCAATTTGTGTTCTGTACATTCAGATCAAATCTATGCTTTTGCAGGAACTCACTGTGAAATTACATGGTATCACCAATATGAAGTACTAAACAACAATGTCAAGGTTGAAAGTCAAATGCTCAGCAGCTGTAAAAAGCCAAAATAAGGGTTACAAGGGCAGTCTCAGTTGGATTCATTTCTATGTATATGCTCATTTTGAAAAGGAGACTGAACAAATTTCCTCCCCTAATCTTATTCTTGGAAGTGGCTAAAATTCTGTTGCTGAAAATTTCAACTCAGTAACTCCGGCTGAGGTATATGCTTAACATGACAAGTGTCAGTCTACAGGCTCACATTTTAGCAAAGTTATAGGCAATTAGGGAAATTAAAGTTATTATTATAATAAAAGGAAGTACCAAGCAATCTCAGCTATAATCTTACCTACTAGTCCTACATATGATACAGTTCATTTCTTTAATGTGTACTTCTCATTGCTGTTGCAAGGATTAAGAGCACTTTATGTGAACCAAAGTGTAACCAGCTGTCACCAGATAATGTTTTCTTCATTCCCTGCCTTCAGCAATAACTGAGTTCAATTTTAAAGGAAAAAAATAAAAGAGTGGTGTGGTTGAAAGAAAACCCAGATGTAATTATTTTCATAGGCTGCTCTTGTTTCTGTTTTTAAGAAATAGTATTTAACTATTGTCAAATGATACACTGTATTACAATATGCTCGATTTATCTAGAGCCTGCTGATATAGGAACAAGTATAAAAGAAAGATAAGAGAGAAAGAGAGAACAGAAGTGGCAGTCCCAGTTCATCATCCCCTCCCTACTCCTTCTTCCACCTCACTAATTTGCTTTGACAGTCATGTGGATGGTGGGAATGCTGCTCAGTCTCTGCCTCTGCTTAAGTTTTGGCTTCCTTGAGCCAAAATACCTTTGCCAAATAAAAAGCACCTAGCTATTAAAAAAATTATCTGATGCTAACTTCAGTTGTCCCTGATGGAATGCTAAACAAATATGTTTCATAGATAAGCAGGAGACCAGGGAAATTCATTTATTTTATCTTCAGCTGACAGTTCTATGCTTGCTACATAAGTGCATCTTATTTATCCCCCTTTTTTCCCTTCTCACATGACTTCCTAGATGAAGGTCAGCCTTAGTTGTTGTCATATTTGCCCTGTAACTTATTTATAATGCTTTCTCCATGTGAAACTTTCACATAGGGTTTTTTTCTACATTAGTTTAAAGACATTTTAAAACTGCAAAGGGAACAAAGAGCGTGATGTTGTTTTTTACACTTTAAGGATCTATATTATACCCTATCCCTTTTTTTTCTTTTACTTTTTAATCTTACCTTTTTAATTTCTTCCTTCTACATCTGTCTGAAAAAATTGTTGTGCCTGGAACACCAAGAACGGTCTTCATGCATTTTGCCACATTGTAAGCCTATGGATTAGAGAGAGTTAGACTGCCTTCACCAAGGCACATCCCTTCCTCACTGCCATGCAGCCACATGTTGAATCACAACTGCAGTCCTCTTTCTGCAGTACATAATGAGGCAGTGCATGAAAACACTAGTTCTTCTCTGTACAGAACTCGGTCTGCCCTAAAAAGTGGATTGAAATCAGCCACAAACCCCTACAAAAGGACCAAGAATTCACCCAGCAAGACTCCTCTGAAAATAAAGGCTCTAGAGACTGAGTGAGTCCACTGCTCTAACCTGTGAAACTCTGGATCTTAAGAATTATAACTTTTTGACATTTGTAGCACCTTACCAGTCAATGGTGACACCACACAGGTGTCACTACAAAGAAATTTGTAAGTCTTCTTGCCGATGACGCACAAGAAAAATCAAGAGCTCAGCTCACTTCTTCTCACCTCTTTCCTCTTTGGAGGACTCCGCTAATAGTAAAAATTTATTTTAATTATACACATGGAAAGAACTGCCAGTTTCATCTAACGCCTCATTTCAGAATTTTCTGACTTTTGCACAGTTTAGTCATAATTTTAATATAATTGCAGTGTGTGTTAGTGAAGGGGAAAACATTGCATTAAAATTACAGGTTAGATGGCTGAGAAGTAGTGTGCAATTCAGATTGTGGCCTTAGTATCCATTTTCTGATTATTTCCTTGCCAGCACACATACACACAAGAACAATTGGTAGTTTAATTAAATAATCATATCCATGCAATCTGTTTAAAATACAATAACCTAATAATAACATCCACACAAAATTTTACACTGTAAGTGGATTACTTCTGGAAGATTCTGTAGAAGAAATTAAATTGTAATCAAGTAATTATCTAATGAGGTGTTACATAATACATTTTTCTCAGCAGTAAATTGAGAAACAACTAAACAGATAAAATGAACTTTCTCCAACTTGATAAAAAGTTTCAACTCTGCAATATCAGAATAACGGCAATGCCTAGTCACTCCTTCAGACTCAAAACATTTTATGTAAGAGGCATAATGTGCTTGCCCCATGATTTGTATATGCAAATTCATCTGAACTTCTCTAAAAACGATAGGAACATTAGGTCAGCCTCAAAATACCTGTCTGAAAATACCACTAATACATTAGGGTAAATAAGGGTAATCTGAGTCACAATTTGCCTAAATTCTTCATTTTCTGAAGAGCATCTATTGCTTTCCATAATATATGGAGAAAGTCAATATTCTGACTTTACATTCAGATTTCACGTATTTGCATCTTCATGTCCCAACACAATTCTGCGCATTTTTCCCCTTAGACTGAATTTTTTTTAAATACTTATATGCATCACTAAAAATGCATAAACATAATTTCACAGTGTGCTGTGACTGTGATGTCAGGACTCGAGTCTCAGTGAGAGCACTGGACATAGGCCATGTACTGTAAACCACACCACATACCTATACCAGTACCTTGCTCCCACAACATGGACAATGCATCCAGCTATAAAGTAATGAACTGCATTACTATGCTGGTTTTAGTTGGGGCAGAGTTAACTTTCTTCACAGTGGCTGGTAGGGGGCTGTGTTTTGGATTTGTACTGAACACAGTGATGATAAGATAGAGATGTTTTTGTTACTGTTGAGCAGGGCTTGCACAGAACCCAGGCCTTTTTTCTGCTTTTCAGACTGCCATGCTAGTAAGGAGATTGGGGATGCATGAGAGGCTGGGAGGGGACACAGCCAGGACAGCTGACCTGAACCACCCAGAGGAATATTCCATCCCATATGACATTATACTCAGTACAAAAACTGGTGGGAAGAAGGAGGAAAGGAGTGAAGTTTGGAGTAATGGTGTTTGTCTTCCCAAGTAATCATTACGTGTGATGGGGCCCTGCTCTCCTAGAGGTGGCTGAGCACCTGCCTGCCCATGGGAGGCAATGAATTAATTCCTTGTTTTACTTTGTTTGCATGTGTGGCTTTTGCTTTTCCTATTAAGCTGTCTTTATATCAACCCACAAGTTTTCTAGTTTTTACCCTTCTGGTTGTCAGCTCGATCCCACTGGTGGGGGAGCGAGCGAGTGACTGTGTGGGGCTTGGATGCTGCCTGGAGTTAAACCATGACAATTACATAAAATGTATTTCACTGGTATTTTTGACAAAGTGCTTGATGAGACTCCTGACTACTTCACTTGATTTTATTCTAGCAAAATTACCACTCTGAAATAGCCTTTTCAAAATCCTTTCTGAAATTCTCCGCATCAGCCACACAGTGCAGACTGTTCAGCTTGGTGAAACATGGCTCAGGGTGCTGACACCCACATGCTGGCCCAAACTATTAGCAAGAGTCTCCTCCTCAGGTTGCCTAGAGATCTGCTGCAATTCATGTCTACCAGTAAACGCTATATACAGCAATAGTTCATATTATAATAGTAATACTGTTCAGAAACAGTTATGTACGGTACCCTCAGCTAACTTCCATACACAATGTCTGGGTATTTCGTGTTCAATGTGAGCACGAAAAAAATTGGAATAAAGCTGTAAAGTCAGGATAATCCAGAATAGTGCAACTGCTCAAATTTTGGCGGTGGTCTGAAGATTAACCACTCTAATTTCTGTAAGGAAATCTAACCCTTGAAGAATACTTTTCATTAGACCTGTAAGATGAGTATTTCAAGAGAGAGACTAGTAGAGAATAAATCCCAAGTCCATATAGAATATTTCACCCATGAAGGGTGAGTATTATGTTTCTCCCATGAGTGTAAAAGCTCCATAAGTCATGACTGCAAAGGCATGAATGAATCATGAAGGTCTTTTGCTTCAGTAAAAGGAGCAGGATCAGCATTTGTATGTAAGACATTCTATTTATTCTATCTATTTCTTGATCTGTTAATTTAAAATTGTTTAAAACTGCCAGTTCTAGTAAAGAAATGATCATAGACTAGTAAAGAAATGATCATAGACAAAAATAGATCAAATTCATTAGGAACACATAATATGGGTTTCTACAGGTGATCATAAATAATATTGATTTCTGCAAATGGTTCTCAATTCCATATTTCAAAGAATAGCAGGTATTCACAAGATTATCTTGCTTCATTCACTGCCGCTCTTCTGCACCAAATGAGACAGGAGACCTCAGAAAATAAATAAATGTGAGACTGCATCATGAAAGACCATCAGAACTGAAGATCACAGAAAAAACACTTTTGTCTTCAGAAAGTGTATTTCATCATTAGTTCCTGTACTGAATCAGATAGAAAGTGCAAATAACAATGCCTTTGAGAGAATAAAATGTTTTGAACTGTGTCAACTGAAAGAAAAACACTGTAAAGTTACATTTAGGGCTAGATCCTCAATGCTTTCCATGATAGTGCAGGGTCCCATGGGCCCCATGGCAGCCATAGTTAAAAATTCCTTATACATTTCCCTGCCCCACTCTCTTTTCCAGAGTCCCCTTGCAGTCTGTCAAGGATCTAGACAGATGCCAGCAAGCCTTGGTTTTCCCTGTACCTCATTGATCTACCATCTGGAGTGATGGGATTCTGTTGAACTACTTCTTTCCATTCTTCTAACTGAAAATCCTGAAGTTCATCTTTTCCCCCAGAAAACTTTCTAGCAAGTATATTTTTTCATCTTCAAACTTTCTACCAGAGTCTACCCAGACATAAGAGGGAAGATACATCAATGTTATGAGGCAAGATGAGGAAAGAAGAGCAGGAGAAGCGAAGACCGCACCATTATATGTCTAATAAAGAAGTCCCTGAAAAGTTTTAAAAATAGAAAAATGGTTTTGCTGCATCTATGCTTCAATGTTTCATCAAACATTACCAAATAAATTTCAGTGAGACACTAGAAAGAACACTTTTGCCTCCAATATTTTTAAAATTTTCATACTAGCTCTGGTTGACATATCCCTTTCAGAATAATTTTAAAGTGGTTGGGTTTTTATATCATGCTGAAATGCAGTCGTAGCAAGCCCTTCTCTTCCTACTCTCCAGATGACCTGAGCTCAGGCCAGCTCAATGCTTTTAATGGGTATATCCTTAGAGATGTTTCTAGCCACCCATCTAACCCTTCCCTCCTAGTGAGCAAATTCAAGTACTTGTTTAACAGGAGAAGGAAGTGTCATCCCTGTATAAAAACATTATTCCCGGTATAAAATGGCAGTCATTGTCCACTGCCAGCTAAGCATATGTCATGTGAGAAGGAAGTATTGTTCTGCCTTTCCATCTATTCAGATGATAGACTCTAGTCCCTGAAGATGAAAATAAATAATCTTTTGCAGAGAACTCCCACAGCTGGTGCTCTAGAAACATTGTGATGCCAAGATGACACAAGAAGATAGATATTAACTACCTTATTCTTTGATTTTCTTCATCCTCAGAGTCTTCCCATCCAACTTAAAACCCTACCGAACTCAAATCCAAGGCATCAGGCTTGCTTATTAGCTTTGAATAAGTGTGAATCCCTCTTTATATGGGACAAGCCCAACTTGGAACTCACTTGAGAATGGCAATAGACTTGTAGCCATCTGACACTGTTTGGGTTTTTTGTTTTGTTTGGTTTTGATTTTGTTTTGGGTTTTTGTTTGTTTGGTTTGGTTTTTGTTTGTTTGGTTTCGGGTTTTGTTTGTTTTTTCTTGGGTTTTTGTTGTTGGTTTTTTTTTTTTTTTTTGGTTGGTTTTGTTTTGGTTTTTTCAATCACCCAAACAATTGTTATTTTTATTGTCTGGTATGTCTTTATTCACATTCAGTCAAAAGGCTCAAAAATACTGTATGGTTCAGTGCACAATGAAGAAATAACCCCCAAAACTCCCCAAAAAACCAAACAGGTCCAAGGAGAAGTCCAAAATATTGAAAAGTAAAGGCAACACACGCTTTTCAGATGCCTGTCAATTTTGGGATCAACTAAGTGGTTTAAGGAGAAGAATCTATTTGTAGAGCCACATTTGATGCCTGTATCTCTTGTGCAGAATTGACTCTACTCCATCATACAGAGACAGATCACTGATAATAATCATATACCAAGTTGGATGGCTCTGTCTCCTTCCTCTTCCTCAGAAGCAGTTCCAGACCACAGTGCTTTTGACTAAAAGAAGGTAGTTTTCCTTGGTTATTTGGTTTCTTTTTCTCCCAAGACTTCAAGGAAGTAAAAAAACCAATGAAAATGTTTTCTATAAGTTCACAACTGCTCTGGTTCTATGAGCATTGTCAGTAACTGCAATAAAAATCCCTCTTGAACTTCATCCTCCAACATGTCAACCAGTTTCAAAGCCTGCAAACATATTAATTCATGAAAAAAAAAAAAAAACAAAACAGGCAATCCAGATTTCAGATAGAGAATGTTGTGCATACATATATTCATGGATCCCCAAAGGCTCATCTAGAAGAATGGTTATTGACAGAGATGAGAAGATCTTATCTCAAAAACTCTAGTTTGGGAGTCCATTAGTATGAAAAATCCCTAGGACATTCCTGCCATGTACCATGTTATGGCAGAAAGAATTCCTCTAAACCAAGCTAAATCTGTACTTAGTCTGCTGGTGTATGCTGAAGGCTTACAGCCCAAAGATGCCTTGATCTAACTACTGGTGTGTTCCTCATAGTGCTTGTGGGCTCTGAGAAGCTGTGAATCAATGAAGAAGAGCAGATTTGGCTGATGCCTCTCCTTTTTCCAGGGTAGCCTCCATCGAAAGGAATGAGAAGAGTAGTCTGGCAGTGCATTGCCACTTGGCAGTGTCTCCTGTGGGTCCTTGATGGTCAGCAGGCTTCAGCAATCAGCAATAATACAGTAAATTCTCTCCTTGTCACATGACATTTTCAGATAACTCTAAAGTCTGTTTTAAGGATACAAGCCATATGAAGAAATATTTTAAAGGTAAGGAGTGCTTAAGCTCTGAGATCTTTTTGGCCCACTGTGATAAGATGACCTTTAGTTTCTGTTTCGCACCTTGCTTGCCTTATACACTGCAGCACTTAGGGGTAAAAAGACACCTAAGTACATTTTCTCTGCTCAGGGTTTGGGTTTTTT
This sequence comes from Pseudopipra pipra, assembly GCF_036250125.1. Lineage (NCBI taxonomy): Eukaryota > Metazoa > Chordata > Aves > Passeriformes > Pipridae > Pseudopipra > Pseudopipra pipra. Next base: position 18,870,207 of record NC_087550.1, read on the forward strand.
GTTTTTTTTTTTTGATCATCTGCATAGTTGCTCCTAAATTCTGGAATGGGCTGTAGGGACACTGTCCTGCGACTACAACTGTAGCACCAGTGAAAGTTGCAAAACCACATCATAGAATCACGGAATCAGCTGGGTTGGAAGGGACCTCTGAGATCATCAAGTCCAGCCCTTGATCCACTACCTCTGTGGTTACTAGACCATGGCACTAAGTGCCACATCCAGTCTCATCTTAAAAACCTCCAGAGATGGAGAATCCACCACTTCCCTGGGCAGCCCATTCCAATGCCTGATTACCCTTTCTGTAAAGAATTTCTTCCTAATATCTAACCTAAACCTCCCCTGGCATGTCCAATAAAGGATGGAGGTTTTCCTTGCCCCTCCTTTTGCTATTGATGTATCTGTAGAAGGACTTTTTGTTATTCTTCACAGAAGTGGCAAGATTAAGTTCCTAACAAAATATTCAGAGGCTCTGCTTGTGTTCTCCCTGCTGTGCTATGGCTTGCATGACTTCCTGGAGAGGAAGGGAACTTAACACCTTTCAGGGTCCTGACACATACAACTACAACAGGAATGCTAAATACTTGCAAACCTTACTCTTGGGCTCACTGTTAATCAAGAGGCACCACACCAAGTGTTACAAGTTTGTTGCAGAGACTCAGAAATCCCTGGGGATTTTAAAAAAATTTCTAAGGTTTCTCCATGCTTCTCCTCGCTGGATCAGGCTGAAAAGTCAGATGCCTGGCAGGAATGACCATGACGGTAGGGAGAGATCCTGCTCTCTGATCCAGTTTTTTGCAGTTGACTGACAAGGGTCTTGGATTTGTTTGTTGCTTTCTGAGAGTTTCTACTGTGCTCTTTCGAAGATGCTAACAGACTGAAAAATTTTACACTGAACACAGATGGGCATGTCGTATTTTTAGCAGAAAATTAATTAATTATTTAATTAATATAGTTTATGTAAATTTAGAAGCTATTTAGAAGGCTTCATTCTCAATGCAATATTCAATATTTGCTTAATATCTTGTCAGACAGTAATTATATCCCCAGATATTTATGCTCAACTGTAGCAAAATGATTCTTACCATTAATTCTGTCAGAAACATGGAAAGATTAACTGTACTATGCCTGGCATGGATTATTTAGCAGTGCACAGGCTATTAGTATGAAAATGCATGCATCTTCTGAAAAATGTATGGAGTAAAAAGGATTGTAATTCCATTAAGCATAACAAGATGAAACTATTTTAAAAAAGGAAAAAAAAAGGAGGAAACAAGGCCTTTAACTAAAGACTAATAAAAATTAAAATCATAGATAGAGTTTTTTGATTTTTAGAGACAAAATAAACATTTTTAAAAAGTCATTCGACCACTACACAGATGCTGTAGAATCTCTTTGATCTGGTCCATAACTATTCCAGTGACATTCTTCAACATCTGTAACAGGCCTTAATTATACAAACTGGTACCAAATCAGATGTATATTCCATGTGAGGAATAGCCCAGAGGTGTATCTGGTTTACTACTAAAGGTTCAAAATCCTCTGAATATTTTTTATCCAGGTTTATGCTATTGAGAATGTTCTGGAGTCAAAGGTCACTTTAATTCTACAATTGATTCATGATTCCTATGCTGTTCTTTATTGTGGAAACATCAAAATCCTGCCTGCTGTACACTCTTCATTCAGTAACAGGAACTTCTCCTAATCAGAAGTAGAAACGAGAAAAGCACGTACCAAAATCCCAAATTGTTTTTTTGGTTTTTTACAGGTATAAACCAAACAAAGCAAACAATTTAAAAGCCTTTACAAAGATATTTTGCCAATTTAAAATACTGAATTCTTTCTTACTTCCTTTTTCTTTATAAAAGCCCATTAAAACTATTATAATTGACCAGGATAGGTTTTGTGCAGCCGCACAGCTCACATGCAATGACATACTTAACCCAGCATCTCAGCTCACTGGCATGAGAGTTAATTCCATCATAAACTTCTCCCGGACATCATAAAAACAGTATAGCTGGTCTCCAAACCAGCATGTCAATTAATGTTTATAACTGCCAAAAACTGAACTGTAGATTTAATCCACACAGTAAAATGGAATAAGCACAGACCAGGGAACTGAGATGTCCCGGTATACTTCTGACACTTCTATTACAATTTTTATACAAGTCTACTTAATTATTTTCATTCATGCCTTTAATAATTAAAAATCCAACTGCTGAGTTTGTCTCGTTCCAGTGCTTAAAACTCCCTAGTGCCATTCCTCTTGATCACCAGGCAAATGCATCTTGTCCTTGCCTGTGTAATCGATCATTTTGTTTTGACTCATTTGTCTCTGCCTTTCCCTTGAAAGACAATGTCCTTTCAATCAGACTCTCATGCAACATGTTTTCCAGTAAGAAACTCTTACAACCTCAAGAAGGTAGTTAAAGTAAGTATCTCTCAGCTTCAATGGTCTGATTTTGGTTTCCATAAACTTTGTGGCAAAACTTTTAGTTTTCCATGGAAGAAAGACCTTTTTGTGTTTTAGTGACATGATGGATTAGACACCAATATCTGCAGCTACCTCCAGAAAAGCCAATGCAGCTGTGAAGCACAATGTGGCACTGTGCTAAAATAAAAGCCATTAAGTGTTACAGGCACCTTTGCCTTGCAGCCCTGCCTCACAGGGGAGGCACTTAGTTCAGGTGCAGCCTCAAAGGGAGGCACACACCCATCAGGGGAGGTCTGGTCCCACTTTTGGAGTCAGCTTTTTGGGTACTACCTCAGGGGTCTCTGCAGTGTGTCCCATTTGTTGTCCTTATATATTCCTTAGTGTACAGCACACCAGAAATCAAACTAGTTTTCAACCTTGGAGACTTTAACACTTATTCTGATTCTTGTGAGAGATGAAGGAGTCTTGGTGAATGATTCACTTCACCACCTTTTTTTTCATAGTACATGTACTTTCTCCTGCAAAAATTATAATCAGCATTAAAACACAAACGTTTGAAAAAAAATTACATAAAAGTTATTGTTACACTGTAAAACTATACTCCTTGAATATCACCTTGGTCAGATAGTTGTGCAGGACTAGAAAGACTAAGAATGAATGAATCATATCTTGTTCTTAGCTCTGCATTAGTAATTTGATGCCTCCATATAGCATCTCACCTGCATATTAAAGACATAAAGGGGTTTCTAGTTTCTGCAGCCTGCCTCAGGAGAGAGAAGTGGTACAGAAGTAGCACTTGAAGAAAAGAGGGATTTACCTGAACAAAAGAAGGGGTTTGTCATCTTTAAGCAGGACTTGGAGGGGGTAGGACCTAATGTTTCAATTTGATGATGAGCTAAACAAAATCAAATGGAGAAGGAGTATTGGCAGTCACTGTTTCAGTTCATAAACATTAATATACTAATTCCCTTTCAGCTTTTCTTTCACCCCAACTCTCCTTTATTTCTTTGGAAGAGAGTCATTCCATTGCAAAATCAGTCAGAGCCTCTCATTTCCACATTTTTAGCATAGGATGACACCTCACTCAAATATTTTTTCTGATTTTGATTCAAAACAACACACAGCAATGCCAGTTCCTTTGGCAGTCATTACCAAAGCACATCCCTAACAATGCTTAGGTTTGGGCACATAGAAAAGTATCAGTGTAAAACCTATTCCTACTCCATGCAATTTATCTTGCAAAACAGATGAATGAAATGTTGCTCTGATAGCAAATCCACAACAGCTTTGCTGAATTTAGCAAACATGGGGTATGTGAGTAAGAGACTAAATGGGCTCTTGGAGGGATGGCACATAGAGCAGGTGCATGGAGATCAGAGTGTTTGAAGTCAAAATGCAATCTGCTTGCAAAGGTGACCCTATGGATGAGGGGCTCCATAACAGCTGTCTCATGTCTGGGAGGAGGTAAAAGTGGAAACGTTATCTGAAAATGCAGAACTGACAGATACAGGAGAAAAGTGACTGAAAGCTCTGAAAGGTGATGGTAATGACCACAAATGCTCTGGTTCTTCTCTGCCATAGTGCCTTTATGGTGAGGTACTCATTTAACTTCTGAACACACTGAAGAACTTTATAGAGATTAAAACACGCAGAACGGCTCAAATGCAAAGTTAAATCTGAATTTTTCTTTCAAATTACTTATCGAAAGCCAAAAGTAGCATTTCTTGCTTCCATTTTAATGAGCTAGTGACAATTTTTCCACTCCATTTAGGTTTTAACACTTCTTTTCTACAAGCAGTTATTCTAGGTGATGCGGAGCAAGGAAGGAGGAGTCCCATTCATCCATATATTCCTGGTGGAACTGCCTGTCTCATGTTATAGATCTGTTCAGAAACCTTAAAGAAAAACTTTCACAAAAGTAAATTGAGTATGTAACTCCATCCACATCTGCAAACTAGAAATACACACATAAAAATTGTAACACCTGATGATATTTTCTAAAAGAGTGTACAGCAGACTTGAGGTTCCTTGTGTGAGGGCGAGTCTGCAAAATATATCATATTTCTGTATATCAAGCCAGGAACACCATTTCTGTCACCCTCAATAACAACACCCAATAACAACAAATAGGACATGACGACTGACAGGTGTTTCTGAGCAAGATATTCCCCTTTTCAGGATCTGTTTTTTCTGTTAAGTTGCAGATGAAAAATGAGCTAATATTCTGTTGGCATTAAATTGTGGTTTACTAAATTTAAAAAGACAGAATTGCCCCAGACATGCATAGATCTAACCTGTAGGGTATTTTAATACACGACTGAACATAAGGAGCTTCATTGAATTCAGTGGGATTACCCATTTGAGTAAGGACTCAGCTAGCACAGTAGGAGGTTAAAAATCTAGTTCATAATTTGTAAGGCTGTAGATTGGAGTATGACACAGTTAATATACTGTAGCCTGAAGTTCTGGTGATTATAAAGACACACACTTAAGCAGAAATAATCAGGAGAACTCTTAATTAGAAATTTGTATGACTGTCGGTAAATCTCTTTGAGATCCTTTGTCAGTGACAAGTACTATATAAATGCAAATTTTTTGCATGGTATTATTTATCCATTTAATGGAAAAAGGAACCCAAGATTTTTATTATATTTTGGTTAGTAAAATACTACATATGACGGACCAAATACATCCTCGTTGAAACCTTTTGAAACTAAGAGTTACAGCACAAATGAATCTTACCCTAATAGCTTGAGGACACTAGGTTTGCTACACTAGGTTACCTACAAATTCCTGATGAGGGCAAGCAGTGAGGGAAGTGCCTGTCTCCTCTCTGGTGTCTGGTGATAGGACATGAGGGAATGGCATAGAGTTGCATCAAGGGAAGTTCAGATGGGATACTAGGAAAAAGTTCTTCACTGATAAGAGTGTTCAAGCACTGTAACAAGATTCCCAGGGAAGTGGTGAAGGCCCCAAACCTATCAGTGTTCAAAAAATGCTTGTACAATGCTCATAGATACAAGGTTTAACTTTTCGGTTGCCCTGTATGGAGACAGGAGTTGTGGGCTTGATGATCCTTGTCTGTCCCTTCCAAGTCAGTATATTCTGTGATTCCATGGCCCCAAATTTCTCTTATGTACTACTGAAAACATAAAGCAATACCATTTTAGCTTAAGAAATATTATTTTCTTATATAATCCAGGATCTCTGTCTTCATCACACTTTCGTATCTCTTGTCCCTTTGTACTCCTGGTTTATTTCCAAATGCAGTTCTTGTAATTTAAATTTTAAAAGGGTTTTTAAAAACTGTGGCTTGTTCTTTCACATTAATTGACTCAATTCCATAAAATACTGTTACCAACATATTTTCTATATGAAAATACTTTCTTATAAGGCCTTTTCTGGAAGGAAAACTCAAATGCTTTGCTGGAATGGAGGGAAATAGGTTAGAAATATTTTAAGCAAAAAAACCTCCAGCAAACAGTAGGAAGTAAAGTTTAGGGGTTTTTTAAGCTCTTTCAAAAAAGCAGCTGTTTGGAAAAAAAATGTTAGATAAAAAGAGGTAGAAGCGTTTCTGAAATGATAGCAAGACATGGAAGCATATCCATAAAATGTTTGTAGTACTACTCAACAGAAGGATCAAAGAACTGAACTGCTTTTTCTGCATTTACTTGATGAAGTTAGTTATGGATCTCCCACCTTAGCTTAAGTAGTTTCAGACACATGAAGCAAGACCAGCTGATCAGTGCAGAAGGACAAGTGAATGTTCAAGGGAGGCTTGAGCAGGTTAACGAGGGCGCCCTTCCCACGTGCTTTCTTTGAGCACCAGATCCTGCAGAGCCTCATACCTGAGAGACAAGTTTCACACAATGAAATGTGAAACATCGAAGTAATGTTTGCAGTGAGTGATACACCTGTGCCATCCTTTTAGAAGGACTCTCCAGGGTGACAGCATGTAAGATAGAAATCTGTCCCTTGGCACATATGGTGAGGAGGAGGGTGGCGGGATGGGATAAACCTGGATCACTAAACACACACTAGAGATCACTAAGGGAGGTTACAGAGCTGGAGGAATTTGGTGCTGGCTGTACCCTGAAGTGCTGATTACCATAACAACCGTTACCTCTTCTGGCTGAATGTGAGTAAACCTAAAAGCCTGATTCTCTGTAAACTGTTATTACATTGATGCTGTCAGAGGAAAAGGCATCCCACTTATCCTCAAAGATAAAAGTAGAAATGACAGCCCAGACATGGATCAAGGCATAAGTGTTACTACAAGACATCATGTGCCTATGACAGTGGGTAATTCTTTCACAAGTTGGCATTCTCCACAAAACGTAGAATGTCCTACTCTCCACATACTTTCCCTACTTAAGGATTATTAAGAGCTCTTCAAAATCAAAGCACCTCGAGACGAGATTTGAATAAGCAGAGGGCAGTGCTTTGATGCAGAGGATGGAGTGACTGGTTTCAATTCAAGAACACATTAAAGAAAGTATGAAGAGAAGCTGAATGGAGGAGAGGAGCAATTTTGGAACACATTCTGTGCATTTGCTAGCACAGTGTACTGAAAAACACTTTCACATCAGATACTATCCTGATGTGTGCTTTCACATTCCATAGCAGTATGTAAATGTTCTAAACCAGAGCACCAAAGTTGATATCAATCTCTCAAAAAAATAAACACACCATCAGTTCTAGCAGTACTGGTTAAACTGTCCAAAATCAGACATAGAAATCCCCATGCAAGAGGAAGCAACACACAAATATATATTTAGCATAACTATCCACACACTAGTCTTGAAACCCAAACCTAAAGATGTATATTCCTTAATATGTATCACAAATGTAGTAAGTCACTATTTAAAAAAACAAAGGCAGTGAATGCTCAAGTAAAGGTGGTATGAAGCTTTTATGGTTACATTCGTGAATTAGGAAAGAAAGGAAGTAATGAATGTTCTTGTTGATGATGCTTATTACTGCTTACATCAAAGCAAACTACCATTTAAATGCTAATAACATTCTCTGCCAGTGAAGATTGTCTCGAAGGAACAGAATGATAATCCAAAGGGACATTCAGAGATTTATTTTAGATCTAGACTGGCAACAAATTACCACTGTCTCTTTGAAAAGAATGACCAAAGCATTTAAGGATGAATTTGCTGAATTCAATAAAGAATTTCCAGGTGATTTCATTAGATAATGAGAAATTATTATGTACTAAGTTATCTGAAGGTTCTAAAAAAAGACAAATAGTGACAAGTGCTAACAATACAATACACTGGCAGCATTCATTTGCAATCCTAAACCGGATTCAGGATCCTTACTGCTTAAGAAACACTGCATTGCATTACATTATGAAGTCTGATCTTGATTTTATAGGCTAGTTATAATAGAAAAATATTTTTCTGATTTGAAGTTCTTCAGACTGATTTCTTTCCTACACATTCCTAATTCACAAATCATTTGTAACTCCTCTAAAACCCCCAATAATGCTTTGAATTATAATCTTCTACCTTGTTTATTAAATCACCTGGCTTAAAGCTGAGTCTGAGATGGTTCTTTCCTAGGGTCCCATTGAAGGGCACCAATTCTGCATCAGGGAAGCCACAAATTCAGGTAGCTGCTAACGCTTTTATTCAAGAACTTTATTCAAGAACATAAACCCAACTGAAAGAGATCAGACTAAAGAGAGCTGAACACATTGAGAGAAGGACTTTCTCTGTTTGCCTTAGCCTGCCTCAGGTCAGGGAGCTCTTTGCTCCCCCTTGAGTAAGCAGTCATTCTCTCCTTCTCCTTTCCCAGCCAACCCACAAAATTAAAAACTTTTGCCATAGCTCTTCTCAGTTTTTTTGGTTTTTAGGCAGCTTCCTCATTTATTTCCCATGTACAAGCTGTTCCATACTCTACTATTATCCATTGTTTTTCAGAAAATGTATCTGTAATCAGCAGAGTTTTAACCAAACTCACTAACTGTTGAATATATGCAAGTAGGTACATAATAGAAGCTCACAGAGTGTTCTCCATGGCAACAGAATTGTAATGCACTGTGCTATACTTCCATAACTTTTTGGTTGATCTTATTTCCCCACCTACTTCAGCAATCAACTCAACAGTACCGGTTGGGTATAAAGTCTTCTTAGATACATAAGAATTAATTTTTTTTCTGTGTTAAGACAGACATGCATCTCTATCTTTTACCAACTGCTATAATAGTAGTGAGGAGAAGGGTAATAATGCTTCAGATCTGCTGTCAAACTAAAATGGAGAGCTGGTCTTGCCCACCAAAGGTGTTACAGGACAGAAGAAAATCTTAGGGACCTTTCTTTCTATAGAGTATTTCTATTCTGTGGTCTGAAATTATCTGCAAAATCTGAGTCCTCAGCAGAGAAAATGTAAGTTCTTTGTTGAATATATGACTGTGAGGTTACTCTGATTCTGGAGCTCATCAGTTGATAAAACACACAGAGAATGAGATAAACTAAAAAGTAGCAGAAACACCTAAAGCTTGAAGTAATTAGAAATAATTACCTGAGTAGAAAATAAGAATGCAAAATTGGAAAAACTAGAAAACTCCTAGTTGTCAATTTTTTGGATTTTCTAAGCAGTTTTGTCTCTAAGACTAAGATAATTAAAAGTTTTTAAAAGCCCTTTGGAAAATAGATAGTACTGAGCATCTATGCTGAGCCAGGCAAGAGAATTCCTGTGCATAAATCTAGAAATAAGGATATACGGGCAGCAACATCTGCCCATTATCTGGAACAGTATAAGACTCAAAACCAAAATCAGCAAAAGCAGCAGGAGTTGTTAGCTATAAAAGCAATACAATCCTGATTTTTTTCCTGACTAAGGGAAAGACATCATTTAACTTCATTGGGTCTAGGATCTGGCGCTAAGTCCTATTATACAGGCCAGATGTAAGGAATTTATTCCCCTTAGGAGAAAGCAGGAGAAGCAGATGGTTGTTTCTAGCAAACACATTGCAAGGCATAGGAAGAGTCTGTCTGCATTTCCTGTTAAAACTAAAATTTCACTAGAAATAAGAATATCTCTAAACCCAATGCACTCATTTAATGGCTCAGAAAACAATAACTTACTTATTATCTCATCATGCCTAAAGGTATTAAACATCGTATGCTGGATTTGTTCCTTTGCTTCTCAATTCTTTCTGTACTTCAGATGGTGGATGGTCTCAACTTTTGTACTGCTGCACCCTAATTTATTTTTAATATCTCAGTGTTATAGTGCTCATCCTGCAGGGCACATTTAGCTTTAAGTGGGTAAGTCCCATTTAATTCAATGGCCAATTGTGTGCTCAAATAATTTGCTGAATGTAAGCCATTTGCATCCACCAATAAAAAGTAACAAGAAGTTACCCTTCTCTCATTTGGGCCCTGAACATTCACGTGTAACTCAGCAAAAGGACTGACACTGGGAAATATGGTGCTTCTGCTGCTGCATTACTCTTTTTACCCTTTACTAAAAAGAAGCTGGAGAGTCCATAACTAACAAAATAATATATTTTGACTCTCTGATACTGTTTTTTTCCTCCTCGTCTCACTAATAGTTTGTGAATATTGCTTGCATTAAGGCAGCATCCTAAAGTGTTTATCAGTATCAAAACTGTATTGGAAAAAATTTTATACTTGTCTGTTTTGTATTTGTTTGTTAAAGACTTCTTCAATACCAATGAACAGAATGTATGTTGACAGCAGAGAACAACCCCTTGCAATGCAGAGTTTCCTGGTGTAATCTAGAGGCCTGCACTTTCAAGTCTGGGTTGTGACAAGACTGCATGAAGAATCTGAGGCACTCTCAGGGAGGAAATATTTTATTCAAAGCTGCACCGCTACTAAAATAATACCAAAGGGGATACTGGGAATTGCCAGCCATGGAAATCAAGATTTATTATAAAAAAGTCCAGGGAATGTATTGCTTTTTGAAATTGTGCTACTATAAAATATCCTCTTGAAGCTTGCTAAAGTGAGATCTAATTTAAGGCATGTCACTGCATCCTTACTTTACATTGTTCTCTGTAGGTGTTACAGCAAGAGTTACAAAAGATAACAAGTTGCCATCACATTTTTCTTATGACTAACAATATGGCTTAAAGAAAAAGAAAGGAACCTTAACTCTGATATTCTTTTTCCCTAGGGTTTATAAAAAACAACCAACCCTGTAAATGTTATTTTCACTGCCTTGGGTTTTATACCCTTTATGCCTAAAACAAAAGGAAAATGTGACATTGTGCAAATAGGATTTCAGTGGAGGCATTAGGAAATTCTCCTTTTTCAAGTTGTGCCAGGGGAGGTTTAGACTGGATATGAGGAAAAATGGATATGAGCACTGAAGGGGTTGTCAAGCACTGGAACAGACAGTGGTTGAGTCACTATCCCTGGAGGCTAAAAGAAGTGTAGGTGCAGTGCCTTGGGACATCGTTTAGTGGTGAACTTGGCAGTGCTTGGTTAATAGTTGGACTCAATGATCTTAAGGGTCTTTTCCAGCCTAAATGATTCCATGATTCTACATGTGGATCAATGGCAGAAAAGACAGTTCAAGGTCCACCTGCTGTGCCTGTGATTACTTAGGTACAGCTCTATGTATCTCTCCTTTCTGGCAGTATTTGATGCAAGGAACAAAATGGGTTTGGTAACTCTCAGGGTGGCAGTGTTTCTCAAGATGTCAGACAAGAATTAGTTAATCCTTAAGTGGATAAGGATAATTAATTACCTTATCATGGTTAGGTCACAGCACAAAATCAGTCTGTAAAACCAACTATGTTACACTGAAGTCCATTCATTTAACGTAATTTCAGGATCTAAATTTTCACACCATGCTATTAAATTTTCTCGACTGGTTGTCATCTTGAGAATGGCTTTGCTTCAACTGTGGGACCAAATGATATTACCTTCTCACTTATTCAATATCACCTACTAATGAACTCAGCAGGAAAATTATACATGCAAGTAAGAAAGACTTGCACAGTCTGGCTCCTCCTCAGCATGCCAAAACTCATGAAATCACCTCATAGAAGAGCCAAGACGATTGGCTGCTACTAATGAAGTGACTGGGAGGCTTGATTCTGACATCAAACAAGAATGTACATTAAGCTTCTGAGAAGTCAACAACAGCACACAGAGAACAACACAAGGCCAAAGGTAACATGTTACCATTTGCTCCATTCCTCATAAACAAAACTGTAGCTCAAAGGGGACTCAGGAAGAACATTAATGTGCTTCGTTTTGAGATAAGGTTATTTCAAGGCTTCTTTCTACTTTTCATTTTGTTTTACCTTTCTGAAAATGATACTCCTTTCAGATGAATTCCTCATACCTGGTCTCAGTCCTAGAATGATTGGTTTTTTCTGTGAAATAGACTAAAATCTGTTCACCTACTTTGATTTATAGGAGAGTAAAATAGTTCCCAATTGCTTAGAAAGTGATTTTTTTTCGCCCTCAAAGATTACTCAAATACAACTGAAATTGCAAAGTAATCTCTTCTATATAACCACTGCACCCTGAGAAGAAATCTCCAAGGTACTGAAGGGCGGTGCAGGATAAGGAAAGGATAAAGTTATATGAGTCTGCAGTTGTAACATTGAATTTATGATCAATAGAAAATGTACATTATTTTACACTTAAATTTACAGGACTACAAAATATTTTAGGCATATAAGAATGGTGTAGCATTGGTATTAGGTTTCTGTTATGAAGTGGTTTCAACCTCATTGAAACTGGTGTATTTATTTGGGATGAAAAAGAAGTTAGGTACATTTTTCAACTGAAAGGCTGCTGGGAAAAATGAAGGAGTGACATTAAGGAGAGCATTTCAGAGTATCATTTTATGTGAACAATAGTGATATGAGAAGTGCTAAAAATTGAGCAACAGTGAAAAAAAGAAGAGACCAAGACAAAAGCCTACCACCACCTAGACTCTAATGATACTAGTCTAAAGCAGAAAATGTAAGCCAGGTTGCTGATTAAGAGAGCTGACTCTGTGGATTAGAAAAATATCTTCAGGATTTTTGGATTTGTGGACTTTAAAAGAAACAGAAAAAGAGACAGTCTACCCCAAATAAAAGAAACTTGGCCATGAAGACAACTAGTTGATTCCCCAGATTCTTCTCCAGCTGGAATAATTCAGCAGAAGACCAAAAACTGTAGTATAAAAGCTGGATACAACTTTGAGCACGCAGCTCTGGAAGGACAGTGAAGTCTTTGTCTAGAAAGACAACGTCTAAACAGAATATCATTGTTATTGCTGTGTCCTGATCACAATTCAAATAGTTACAAATGCAGGAAATTAAAATGTAGATGTTTCACAGTAGTCATGACTCCACCAATCTAAACAAAATGTTATGATTCATATTGTTAAATGCTCATTTTATTCACAAATGCTAATCTCTGACAACTGTGCTGTGAGAGAAGCAACTAATTTTGAACCTGTGTTTAGGAGGTGGGCATCCTAACATTTCTGGAGTAGTTAATTTCTACACTTTAAGTGCAGGAAAAGCAAATATATTTGTTTATAATATTTATTTAGTGATGGATTCAATGGGTTTTGATACATTTTGCAGAAAGCAACTCTTTTTATTACCTTATAACTCTAAAGAGAAAGACACACGAATACAACCTTGATTAGAAGTATTGCAAATAACCAATTATTTTTTATTACTTTCACTCACTGTAGTCAAGCTAAATTAATGTTCCGAAAGAGAATTGACTAGACAAGGAGGGAGGGAGAGAATGCTGTGAACAACCTTCAAGGTAAGACAGATTGTGCAGTGAGGAGTAGGATAAGGTAGAGCAGTAAGTGAAACGGGAAGGGGAGAGGAAAAAAAAAGAAAAGAAAATGCTCAGAGAATCAGAGCAACAGGCAAAAGAACTCAGCAGCTGCATTTTAAATGGATAAGAAGTCAAAGTTCACTTATTGTAGCAAGAAAATATAATCTAGTAGGAAGACAAGATGATTGGAGGCAGGATTTTGTCCTGTAATTGCTCTGAGTATCAGGGTCAGAGAAGCATAGATTACCACTGAAGAAAGTCATCCACAGAATAGCTTCCTAAGGTACTTATGCAGACAAAACCTCCTCTTATATTTCCTAAAAGGTACAGGAAAGGGAATATAAACCAAAATGGAACAGCTGTGTTAGGAATCACAGAACTAAGTACTTCCAATGCCTCATAATATGGATGGAGGAATTTTGATTCAAGGAACAAATATGTTTGGTTTCTTTCCAAAGCAGGATTTTTTTTTTTTTTCACTCTGGTAGAATCCAAGAACCTCTGCAATTACAAGTCAAAAACTGAGCTGTACCATGCATTAATGTCTCCTGTACTTCAAAATGGCCACATACGTAGGATGCCCTTCAGCTTCCTCAACCAATATCTTACAGAACTTTTACCTTCCCTTGCCCGAGAGATGGAGAAACACCTGCTTATGACACCCATACAATAAATTGTTACTTCCAGGAAATATACACTCATTTCCTCTTCTCATTAGGCAAATTCTTCTTCAATATAAGACATCTTACTGCTATTTCATATATATCTATATGTCTCATCATGCTCACCTACATATAGATAGATTGTATGTAATATATATGTTTGCAAACATCACTTGAGTAGCAAAATATCTTGCTAGATGATTCACTTTATTACCTTCTCTTTTTCTAGTAAAGCAGATTTACTGAATTATTATCAGCAATTATTAGAGTCTCCAACATTAAGACATCAGATTTGCTCAGAAAATGTAAGGTTACAAGTCTTCATGACTTTATCACAGCTCTTGACATTTTTACTATATTGAGGTTGTTTCTTAAGGCTAAAATCACATACAAATATGGATTTTATTTCCTTCTAAAGCAAAATTTCTTCCCTTCATAGTCGATGAGAAAATCTTAAACCTATGAAATGAGTGGGTTCCTAAAGTTCTAAAACTAGAAGGCCAAGTAAATCCCTTTTATGTCTCCACTACTAATTGCTCCTTTAACGTGGTCAGCGTACGCATGAGCGCATACATGTGTGCATATTTTAAAAGAACGCCATTTTTGAGATTGATTTGTGTTTATGAATCCTTGTGATTGACAATACTCACAGTGAACCCTGCAGCAGAAGTTCAGTAGTTCCAATTTTATGTTGAAATGCAGAAAGGACATTTCAACGAAGAAAGTGGCATTTATTATACCACGGGGTTTTGCTGCTCCGAAAATTGTTCTTGTCAGTTTTGCTAAAGAACATGAAAGGTAGAAACTTTTTGTCTATAATCACTGCGTAACTTTTTGTGCAATTTTTCCTTTGTTGGCTTTATAGGGAGCCTGAAAATTCATCCACTGAATATAATGCTTCAAATATAGATCTTCTGCTATCTTATCGTATCTTAAAGTGATTTTGAACAAGGTCTTCTTTCAGATGTAGATCAGACAAACGAGCAAGTAGGTGTTGAGGAGGAAAAAAAGCAAAGCAAAATGTCCCTTTGAGTTTGTCATCTTTGTTAGTGGCGAGGACTCATCACTGATGGAAGACTTCTACTATTTAGATCATGCAACTTCTTGGTGTCTGAACCGTTGAGCACTGAGGATCCTGTGCTTGCTACGGCAGGGAGTATTTTTCTCCCACTGACCCTACCATGCTGAAATTCAAATGTTGACTACATCTTTCTTATTAAGAAAAGGACTTGCATTGCCCTTCTTAAAAGCTGGTTTACTGCATGATTTGCATAAAGAGGGAAAATATTCCTAAGAACAGTAGCCATATTGCACTAAATGGAAGCCAAACTTGAGCAACAAGCTATGGTATTTTTTAAAATAAGGGTTAGGTACATTTTATATTATTATACTTTAATGTCACAATACTTCTGATTTCTCCAAAGAAATAAGCAAAATTATCATGTAGAAAAGGTCTCTTGAAATATTTCCTTCTAGAAGGAAATCAATTCCTCCTGAAAGATCTGTTCTCATTTTATCCTTGCAACACTACCAAACTAATTTTGAAAACTCCATTAAGCCTCCAAAACACTTGCAAGTTGAGCTCAGTTTTTGCAGCCTTTGAAGTTAATCCATTGCTAGTAGTGATGTGGTCTATTCTATTCTATTCTATTCTATTCTATTCTATTCTATTCTATTCTATTCTATTCTATTCTATTCTATTCCATTCTAATCTATTCTATTTCAGAAGCAATAGGAGAGAAATTCTCAGGGAAAAAATCAATCAAGTACAGGAAACTAAATACACTACTGATTACAGTTCTGAGAGATACCATGAGGTTTAGGTATTCATGTAGTGCCAGTCACTATGTTGACGTGATACAAACCTATGTAGTTCATTGATGCCTAGATCTTACTTTTTATTTTAATATCTCTTGACAAGATTTCTGAAATTAATGTGATTGTCATTGAATTAGCTCTTGTTTTTGCCTGCTTGTTCAGTTGCAATCTTTCTTTAGCTATCTGACAGCAAATTCACTGTTCGGGCATTTAAGAGAACTCAGAATATCATGGGCTTGATTGAGTGCACTGCTCATGCCCCAGGGTACCCCCACTGATCTCTAGCTACTGCTGCAGAAAGATTTGGGTATCCAGTGAGTTGGTTTTGTTTTGTTGTGTTTTGTTTCTTAATAAAACTCGCTAGTCCTATCCAGGCATCTTTTTGATACCTTATGGTGTCCCAGCACAAAATGCCTCTGCTCAGATAACTGAATTGAGGCCAAGGTATCAGACAACGATTATTTTTCTTACAAGCCCAACATCCAAAGAGTGATGTGGCCTCACCTGCTCCAACAGCAGACAAGTCCATTCCCATGGAGTTGTCATCTTACATCACAACAGACTAATAAAATTTGATGATCATCAAACTCTTTAAAACCAGGAGAAATTAAAGCATTACTTTTGCCTGGAAAGTAGTGACTATTCCTGGAGATCTCTCTCAGAAGTACAATTCACCCTTATAATTGCACCAACACGTTAAAGCAAACAGAGAAGTTGCTTTCCCTCCATTAACTATCCTTTACAACCTCATTGCTCAGCTTTAATAAGAGCAGATCCCATGCAGAGAATCCAGAAGGAGTAGATGGAGGAGAACCACTTTTATGAGCTGTAACTCCATCAAATCTTATCTGCCTCTTAAAAAGAAAATATCTAAACACTATAGTTTGTCTTTTATATGTTCTCCTTTCTAAGTAATTTTCACCTGTTGTAATTCTGTCTAATATTATTGACTTAGTGAAATTCACTCCATTACATATCACTGTGACTAAGGGTGGAAGTAGGGCTGGGTTATTTTTTAAACTTTCAGATTTTTCAACAAAAATGTCATATGATGCCTAAAATACTGGCCCAGAATGCCAACCACATTCTGGGCTGCATCAAAACCAGCGTGGCCAGCAGGTTTAGAGAGGTGACTGCAGAGTCTACTTCACTCTAGTGAGACTCCACCTGGAGTACTGCATCCAGCTCTGGGGTCCTCAGAACAAGAAAGACAAGAACACCTTGAAGCAAGTTCAGAGGAGGTCCACAAAGATCATTAGAGGGATGGAAAGCCTCTTCTATGAGGAAAGGCTGAAAGAATTGGGATTGTTCAGCCTGGAGAAGAGAAAGTTATCGGGAGACCTTATCACACCCATTCAGTACCTCAAGGAGGCCCGTAAGAAAGATGGGGACAAACTTTTGAGCAGGGCCTGTTGTGATAGAAAAGGGGTAATGGTTTTAAGCTGAAGGAGAGTTGACTTAGATTACACATAAGAAAGAATTTTTTTAAAGTGAGGGTGGTAAAACAGTGGCACACATTGTCCAGAGAGGTGGTAGATGCCCCTTCCCTGGTAACATTTAAGGTCAGGTTGGATGGGGCTCTCAGCAACCTGGTCGAGATGATCTAGAGATGTCCCTGCTCTTTGCAGAGGTTTTAGACTTGATGGCCCTTAAAAGGTCCCTTCCAGCTCAAACTACTCTATGACTATACACAAGAGATGGCAAACAGTTCCTCATATTTCAACAACTAAACATTCAGCCTCGGTAGTTGGGAGAAAAAACCCAAAAGTTTAAAAGCACAGCAAGGACAGGTAAAGTTTCTCATGAAAGCAGTGACAAAGTTACAGAAGCCAGGGACTAAGAGGCAGCTGAGGACACACAGTATTCTAAACGTTTTAATATTGTCCATTAGAAAGAGTAAAGCAATTAGTCTCCACTGAGAACATCTGTCCGCATAAAAAAGCTTCAAAACCACTACTACTGACTTTCCATTTAAAACCTGAAATAGTGCGCTATTTTTATTTTAGAAGGAAGTCTTATTTTGAAGTAGAAAGATTATTTCTCTGTATGTCTTAAAAAGAGAAGAATCTGGGCTCAGAAGATTTCATTACTTTGTGCTTTACTGCCTGGCCATGGAAAACCCAGCTGCGTCTCATATTGGCAAATCAGCTAATCACTGTGAAAAAGCAATTGTTTTGAATGGATAATTGACTACAGGTGCAATGAATTTTACATCCATTTTGGGAGACAAAGACATAAAAAGAAGGTGGGGTTTGTTTTGGTTTGTTGGGCCTTTTTCTGTTGTTTGGGTGGAAGAGTTTTTTTGTTTGTTTTGGTTTTGATTTGGGTTTTTAAAATTTATTTATTTAAAACTATTTTCTTTCTTAGGTATCAATCCTTTAGAAGCTGCAATTGCTGGAACAATCTTATGCATTACCTTAGGAGACACACATTCCCTCCGCAACACTGTAGGGAACAGCAGAATTAAATCATCTGTTTCTTTTATATTATTCTGAAGAAAAAGAAGACATAGAGTTTTGAGGGGGAAAGAGGAAGATACAGGTACACACTCTAAGATTGACAGTCAGCTGGAGACATTTTAATTGACCACCTAATAAAATAAAACAGGCATACGGAAACATCCTCATATTCTATGCTGCACTGGATTTCTAAATGACATAACATATAGCCCCTTCCTCAGGATTCGTGCACTATGCTGTGAAGTGGCAAAGAGTTAAATAAATCAAATAAGTGTGAGCAACAAATACTGCATAAAAAATGTCCATATGAACTAAAGTACTATATGCTAGATAATGTACACAGATCAAGAACTCTGAAGTGTTGAATCATTTGTCACAAGAGGTTTCAAAATTGGTCTGCAAATTATCCATTTAAGAATAAACATCCCCTGCTTTGCAACATATGGTATATTTAGGATGCCACACAACATCTGTTCAGCTTTGCAAAGCCACCTCACATCACAGTTCAGCAACAGGAGGTAAAACAGTAGCTTCATTCCCAGAAAGAACCAAGTCAGGAGAAATCTCACCCCCATACCTGGAACTACTAGGGAAGTCTTGTCTCGCCTTTCCCAAAAAAAGGTATCATGGACATCCTAGCATTGATCACTTCATTAAACCCTTGAGGAAAATTATCTTTGCTTGATGAAGTCCACTGGATCTATAACTGGTATTTTCCAGCTGTGCCTGCTGCTTAAGGAATTACCAGCAACATACTGGACAAGACACGGTATTTGAGATCTGAAAGAAGCTCTCATCAGAGGAAGACCACAACAATCTTCTGGTCTTTGATTTTCTTTGGGCATTCTTTCCTCAGAAGCAGTTTGCAGGGTTGAGTCTCACTGACACTTAGTAAAAGCACATACGCACTTTAACAACATGATTTCACAGTTGCTTTCACCACGGCAGCTCCTATTTTGCTGCCCCTCCTCATCTACAGAATCCCCCAGGGAATCTGTTTATCTCTCCCCTCCTTTCCTAGGGTCAGCCTGGTGCTGTTTTTTCCTTCGGACTTCAGAATAACCAGGGAAAGTTACTGAGAGCTGTGTATGTAATTGTCCTCTCTCAGTACAACATACTGACAGCCTCTCATACAACATACCTTCCCCCAGGCACAGGGTGCAGCAACAGTCAGGTAATTCCTTCCCTTCCTCATTAGTATTGCAGCCCTGAAGATTTAATCTATTACACTTCTGAAGTGCAGGCCCAGCATACGGTGATATAAAGACATAGATTGATACCCGAATGTCCAACATCATATAAAATAAGCAGATTGCTTCAGATGAGTATCCTTTTTCCAGTAGTGGCCATCCATAAATAGCCAAAGGAGAGAAAGAAGAGGGCAATCATTTGATATACTTCTCCAGAGTATTATTTCAGCCACCAGCTATGCTCAGTTAAGGGATTTCATGATCATTATGACAATCGTCTATCTAGTGACCATCAAAGGGTTTTACTTGTTCACTCTCTGCTTGAAATCCTGTATCGCCCATCTTGTAATGAAAGCTTCCTTTGGGAAGGAATTGCACCACTTGTTGCATTAAGAACTAAGCTGAACAGAGTATTTCCTTCCTTTTCTTGAGAGAGTATAACACTGTTGAGGTGAAAAGAGCAATGCTATTTCTCACATTGGCAGAGATTCTTAAGCAGTCCATCTAGTAATGAAAGAAAAGAACTGGGAAGGGAAGAATATAGAAGGGAAGAATAAGATAAGAGGAAGAAGAAAAAAAGGGATGGGAAGACAGTTTTCTGAGCTGAATATATTAGTCGGAAAGATAAGGAATAGAACAAATATCTGGACTGTCATTTGGGTTTAATTTACTAGAGTAAGAGTGAACGAGAAATTTTCATTAAAGTCTTCAAAGAAAGGTTATTCCCTACCATGTAGAAAGCATTTACATGCACACCTCCTATTAACTCTAATGGGAACTAGATATGCGAACCTTCTCAGAAAATTCCTGCTGATTTTTGTGAATAAATCCTGCAAGGAAGGGTAGGTTAATAGGCCCATAGGTATAAAACAATTGCATGCTTATTAACCTCTGGGGTTTTTCTTGAAAATAATTCTAATGACTAATGCTTTTTTTTTTTTTTTTTTTTTTTGGTAAAGTCATGAGGACATAGCTATGTGCTGTCAGGTAGAAGGTGGTGCTTACAATTGCTAAACCACGTAGCAGAGGATTTAGTCAAAGCTGGTCACCATCTAATTTGTGTCTGACAGTGGCTGGTGAACTTCACTCAAATTTGATTATTTCATTATTTCACAATAATTGGATGCCTTTGGTACTTTTTCCTCAAAATCAATTGCTTCACAAGTACATACACAGCTATTCATACATATTTATGAAAAAATATATGAATACTTATCTCTGTCGTGCTTAAGTCTATTCAATACTTTTAAATAATCATTGAGACTGGACACGTGTCACTTAATTGTCTTCTTTCAAATGATGCATCTTAACATCTGGAAAGTAATGGTCCACATCCTCCTCTGGTGTAAAGCCAAAGATCACCAGGGAACTATGCCACTCCCTCAGTCACTACCTATTAGCACCAGAAGACTCCCTGATGTGTTCCTCAATGAGATTCCACTCTCTCTGTAGGCACTGAATGCGCTCCTTAAACTGCAGATGATTACATCTTAAACAGCAAGAGTGCTTCAAACTCCTATGCCACCTTCCACTTGAAAAAGATGAATCAAAGGACTAGCTGGTAATTATGTAGTCTCCAACACTTCTTGGAATTAGGAAACTTCTTTTACACTCAATTTAGAAAAAATAAATTCTTGTGCCGTGCTGCTCAGGATGTTTAGTTATGGAGTCTTGGAGACACACCATGTGAGTTGATTTAACCATCTCTCTGTCCATGTTCATGGCTTTATTTTGATCTTCTGTTTGATATTTAACTATTGCTTTTGTTGCTGGCAGGGATTTGCCTATCACAAGTGACCAATTTACCAATGAGTCATGCATTTTCCTGGTCACCTGACAGACTTGGTGCTGCTTGGGCTGATTAGGAAGGCAAGACCACAGATGTCACTGAAGGGCCCAAGAATTAAGTGACTGCAATTGAATCTCACAAGATGAGCTTAAAGCTACAAAGAATCTAACAAGGTGGATTCTGCCTTGATTTATATTCCTATGTCTGGGCATTATATAAGTATCAGACTGTGTACTATCAAGATAACTAAACGGTGACTCTGTCACTGTAATTTCCACAAATATGGAAACAGAAAAGAAAGCAATGAAGAGAATTCAGGACATTTAGGCTGAATGTCACTTCAGTTTTCTAACAGTGACCTCAGCTGGATCTTTTGCAGAGAGGACTGCTCTCCTGCTTAGGGTAATTCTGCAGAAAGAAAAAACACAAAAGTAAAAGAGCAAGGACACGTGCTTTCTTCTGTTGGATGGGAACCATGCTGGCTGTTCGCTGTAGCATCTAGTAGCTTCCTAACCTATACTTCTGCAGTCCCCAGACTGCTGCTGAATTTGATAAGGGGACATCACAAGTGTGAGTAAACATGTATCTGTTGACTTTTTCTCTAATAGCATAAGTCATCCAAGATCTGCACACCATAGCAACTGGCTTGGAACAGAAGGTGACAAACTACACAATATCCCTAGGAAATCAGACTGTAATCTGCTAGGCCTACAGTGTCACGGTGCATGGGTCTTTCTGGCTGGAACACACTCTTCTTGTTGTCTGTGAGATTGCACGCCTATCAAAGCTCTGATCAAAGCTTAGCAGGAGTCAAGTGCCAATCTGAAAACACTGCTGCCTTTATTTGCAATCATCTTTAATGCAAAAAAAATCATTTTGATTCATTATTCCTGAAGCTGTTGAGGCTTCTGTGCCTTCTCGTATGCTTGCAGTTAACAGCAACACAATTTACAGCTTTTCCTTGAGTACCTCCACGCTCCCATACACTGTCGGAACGTGCTTAATGAAAGTAATTTCTGCAGAAGATAAGAACCACTTTTTCTTTACAGGGGCTTTAAATTGTAATGGTATATTAAACCACAACTATGGATTGGAAGGGAAAAAAACACAACGACATGATTAGGCACTGAAACACTCAGTAAAACTGTTACTTATAATGAGTAAGAAGATGAAGATGTACAAATAAAAGCACAGCATGTATTCTTTGAGCGTCCTTAATAATGAGAGGGACTGCAGGGCTTCAGTATTAAACAGCCGATGAGCAGCAGCCATTTACATCTGAGCAAATCGATCCTAGCAAGATTAACAGAGCTGGGGGACAGATTTCAGGCCTTCGTTACGTTATATGGAGATGGATTTCAGACAGGACTGCCTCCTCACCTCCTGTAGTGTTATCCCTGAATACTGTCTTAGAGGTGATTTCTGTGCAGGCTGGGGTTTTCAAGGAGGCCAAGGGTGCTGAAGGGAAATGGGCACTTTGTTCCTACTGATCTGCAATGGAGCTGAAGCATCCATCTCCCATCAATTTTTAAAATAAACCCAGGTTTTTCTTTCCTTGGAAGGAACTAGTATGAATGCATTTGTTGGTTTTTACGCCACTGGAAACTGTATGCGTTTCTATAAATTGTTGGAAATAACTTGACTAGTACATTTAAATGGTATTTTGAGGTTTCCTTTTTAAAAAAATTGTAATGCATCAGAACCAAGAGTTTTGCAGCAGCAGAAGTGGGAATAGCTTTTCATGGAAAGCTGCCAATCTCCTGATATGTCTCCAGAAAAAGATAAGTGAAACTAGAAAATTAAGAGAGGTATCAGTGGTGTTTTGGTGGTTTTTTTTCCTTTCTTTCTTTTAAGGCATACATAGAGTGAAAATTGTGGAAAAGATAGACCAAAATAAGACAATGGCAGGCAAGTTTCCAGCTCTAAAACCTTGAAGTTTTTATAATCACCCCACAAACCCTCTTTTGAGCTAAGAACCATAATATTCATCTATGCAGGGGATTCACATAGATGGTTTGTGGGAAGCTGAATAGGCTTTCACTGCAAAAAAATATTTCTCTTTTCTGGTCTGTGTAGGAGTACCCAGCTATTCTTTCCTATTTAATCAGCATATTCACTTAGAATGTGCTGACTGTTCTTGGATTCACAACTAAAAGGCAATATACCAGTTTCATTTAATCTAAAATGAAATGTGCAATTTAGAAAGCTAAATAAAGCAATGAAATACGTGATTATTTAATAGAAAATAATGATTTAAGATCCTGTTTAGCTGTCACTGAATTTTGTTTGCAACATACAGTCCAAAGTAATTGTTTTCTAAATACACTGTACATATAGAGAACCATTTAATACGTGCAGTTTTGCCCATAGTGTTTCTGTAAATTGAGTACATAATAATATATGCATGCTAGACAACAGGAAATCTGATACACCTTAAGCACTGGAAGGGCTGCTTGGGAGCTGTGGCATTGCCCTTTAGAAGACTGCAAGGCTGTCTTAACTGGCCAGAATAACAGAGAAGAGAACAGGCAAGAGAACCTCATAGGTAAGTTTTCTGGGATCTCTACTGAGAGATTTTCTTACACTATGGTTTACAAATATAACTGCAATACACAAAAAGTGAAGAATGGGCATCCTGGCCTTAGTACTAAATATTCACAAGGATTTGCATTTTAAAGTCTGCTTCCATCCAAAAATTTCAGAGTTCTGTCTTCTCCTTCTTTCCTCCTTCCCTCTTTCATACCATCGATTTGAGCTATTGGTACCAACCATATCCTATCTTACTGATTAGGTTAATAAATTTGACAAACTGAGCATATATTTCAGGGGGATCTTCCTAAGGTTACCATCTTTTCTGAAGCCCTCTCCTTACAGTCTCTGGCCGCAGAAGACACAGGACTACTTGTCCATCACATGACATTTCATATGAGCCAATACATAGACATACTCTAGGATGTTGTGATCTAGGGCCTATTTCTATCAAAAGAATTTCAACTGTGAGCCAAAGCTATCCTACCACCTATGTTCTTCAAAGAGACAGCTTGTAGGCCATAAGCCATGTATGGGGAGAAGGCAGACACAAAAGACAAAGAGATGAGACCAAGTCAATATGAGTAAGTTTAAAACAAATCAAAGCATTAGAGATTTGTGGAAAAAACCCAAAACCCTAGAGAAATGTCAAGATAAAAAAGCTAATGGGAGAAGCAAAGGAAGAATTGGCAACTCTGCAAGATCAAGGGCCAGCCCATTTAAAGAAGCTCTCAAGACTGATGCTTCCCCACATGACAAGTGCCTGACCAGCCAAGCCTCTGTGTATGTCTGCCCTGAGAGTGATAAATATGTTAATGCTCAGCCTAACAACATGTTCATCTTAGCTCATTACTGGGAAAAGGTAGGTATTTGCTGTGTTACCTTGGCATACTTTGTAGAGTATCATCTTGCTTTCAAACCCCCAAGCCTTGACAAAGGTGCCCACATAAAAGTCATCCATAGACATGAGGGTTACAGCATGACAGAGGGAAGTTATCCCCTCTCCTTAAATATTTAGTAACTGCATTACATACTTGCCTCTCTCTCTCCACGGTCTATCATGAAAACAGAGGCAATGGGATGACTTAGAAACAATTTAATGGTAAGGTAAGTATCTTATTTGAGAGATTTGTTACCCTATTTCTTCTCCCAAAGAGAGATTTAGTAATCTTCTTATAAAGAGATGGAGAAATTGGCTCATTAAAGAGGGGAATTATCAGCATGGGTTCACTAAAAAGGAGTACTGTCAGAAGAATAAGACAGAGTGCATTGATGAAGACATCAGGACAGAAGCCAGTCTGATGTAATATAACCTATAATCCAGAAAGTCTTTTGACAGCATTTTTTATGGGAAGTTAAGCAGAACAGGCCTAGTTTCTGGACTAAAAGTCAGAGCAATAATCTGCATATAAAGCTTACTGCTGAACTGAACGGCATTTGCAAATAGTGGTAAATCTAATTTTTAATGGGGAGATGATATCTCTAGCAAAATGGAGTAGTAGGCCTGGTTTTACTTAACAGTTTTAATATATATTATATATATATATGTATTAAAACTGTTCAGACAGTTATGTTATATATACATAACTGTCTGAATAGAGGAACAGGTTTATATGCTGATTTTATGAAAGGAAGACCATAATTCTTATTAATTTATGTAAATATTAACACTCTCCTGTAATTGTGCCATAAACAACAAAAGTTACCTGGTAAAGGTTAAAAGCATTAGACAGATGGGCAAGATTCTCCTCCTTTCCTTTAAGACTAGCGTAACAATTTTTATCCTTCCAAAGACAGAGACCTGATTATAGCTGTGGTTACCTAGCACCTTCAGGATTTGTGCTTCTGAACTCCTGAAACTTGTGGCCAGATAAGGAATACCTAAGGAATAGGGGCCTAATTTAAATCTTTTAAAATTAAAGCAAATAATTGATAGTTCTTTTGGCTTCCAGATTCTTATAAGCATAAAAGGGTATTTGCTTTCTGATAACTGTTAGACAGGTTGAGGTTAAATCCTCCAGGCCATAAAGGAGATTAAA
Organism: Pseudopipra pipra; assembly: GCF_036250125.1. Taxonomy (NCBI): domain Eukaryota; kingdom Metazoa; phylum Chordata; class Aves; order Passeriformes; family Pipridae; genus Pseudopipra; species Pseudopipra pipra. The sequence continues at coordinate 18,895,908 of NC_087550.1, forward strand.
GGGAGACAGCCAATGCACTGTTGTAGTACGGATGCTTCCAGAAATGCTCTAACATAGAGATGTCTCTGAGATCGCTCTGCTCACAATGGTTCCTCTGAGTCATTTGTTACACATATGAACCTCTCCTCTATCCATGCAAAGTCCATGTGTCACTAGGGGTGAACTGCTCTTCCCATGAGCTCAGGGTGCTCCATGGAACAAGCCTGACAATTTCCACGGTGATGTGCTTCTTTCTAGGGAGGGAAGATCTGTGCAGGTCATACAACTATGAATAGCCTTAAAGAAGGGAAGAAGGATAGAAGCTGCTTCACTTCCCTCTTTTCCCTTTCTTCAGCCACTATTATATTTGTTCCAGTCTGAAGGGATGGGGAGAGTTGCAGTGAGAAGAAGTGGTCAGAGAGGAACCATCTATGTAGGCAACAGGGCCATGGCAAAAACAAAGAAAACCAAAAACTGTTACACTCAGGCCAACTTTAGGATAAATACAGACTGCTGACCAGTCCAAAGGGGTGTACAGAAATTAGTATAGTACTTGTTTAAACTCATTACTTATTCTGAATCCACTAGTTCAAAAAGGTAGAAGTTACTGAGAATTTCTTTCAGAAGAATGTCAACTTTTGCTAGTGTTAGAGCAACAAACAGGATACCAATAAACAGGATACCAATAAACAGAATAAACATAATTTTATAAATGGATTTAGTGGACATTTTATTGTACTATTTTGCAGCTGTATATGCTATACAATTGACAGCTTAGATGAACTCTAGTCTCCAAAGCTGACTGAAATACTGTGCAAGTGAAGAGTAGCCAAAGTGAGATTGTTCACTTCAACATGACCTCAGTGGTCTCAGTCAAGTTTTAAGTGAAGAGTTGCCCATGGCCCAGAAAATCACAGTCCCGGGAAAATATTGAACTTCACATGAGGGCACCCAAGACCTGTCTGGAGTTGAAGACTCCAATTCTCTCTGATGACAGATGTAAATCATTCAACTTTTTTAAAATAGGGATAATAGGATGCTCTGTGAGAATGGAAAATGTAATTGGGAAGGAATGATGGAATGATGCATGGTAATTGTTGTCTAGGTAATCAAGGACATAGTTCTGCCAGCTGAGCCACTGAGAGTGAAGTGACAACACAATCTTTCTCTAATTTAAAGTCTGATTCCATTGTGGAGCAATTAATTTATCAGTTCACAAACAAAAGGTTGACACTCGGATCCCAGCAGAGAAGGGAGCATGATTTAATCTTGCCTTGCGAAATTCTTCTCACCCATTCAACCAAGGGAGTTTGTTTCTTGGCAGCCATGCAACTATCATTAGTTTTTAATTATCAGTATAAATGGCATACAGGCATAAATGGTGCTGGGGATAACCCATTTCCCTGTCATATTTGCAGGGCTGCTTTAATCTTATCTATTATTACATATTGGAGTACAATATTGAGTGCACAGAGTGGAGTGGATTTCCAAAGCATGGATCCTGAGGATACAGGATACAAGGATGCTTGAGTGGTGTTGAGCACTGGCCTAACTGAACATGGACCAGCATCCTGCAAAAGGGGAGTGATGTCAAGACTTGATATAAAGGAGAAAGCCATCACCCTTGTAAGTGGGAAGCTGATGCTGACAGGACAAGGCTAAAAGAGGAGAGCAATAAGGTGGCCCATTGAGCCATCTGTTCCCAGATGTGAGGGATGTGGTTAACAAAGTGGTTAACAAAAGAGAAAGAATTTGAAATCTTAGTACATGGATGAAACTGCTAGTACTATGGGAACATGACAGGGCAATTTGTAGGACTGATATGATGGTAAGAGCATGACCAGGCATGACAGGCAAGCAAATGGAAGAAAGGGCTGCAAAACATATGAGGAAATGGTAGATGCTTGCTCTAACTTTAGGGGGAAGACTCAGAGTTGCAAGAAGTTCTGAAGTAGGAAAAAAAAAAAAAGGGAGGGGGATTTTCCAGCAGCACCCTATTACAGATTTTTAGCTGGAAGCACAGAATTAATTCAGCTGTACTTGGGAACCGATTAAAACATACAAAGCACAACATTGGTAAGAAGAGGTAACCAGAAGTTATCACATGGTATTTTCTAGGATGGTATCCTAAAGCAAGAACAATCCATAACGTTGTTGGGATAAATGTTTATATATGCATACATATATCTCCAATTAGTCAATTTTTTTCTGCCAAGCAAAGGAGTATTTCATGTCACCCACCTCTGCAAAAGCCAACAGTAGTTCATCAAACATTTGATGATGCCCCAGTTCCCAAATTACCTAATCTCTGCACAGAAAAGCAGCAGCAACCCTGGTGCCACTGCCATACACTGACTGGGTAGAAGCTTTTTGGAACCCATTTCCCTGTTGCAAGACTGAACACACATGGAATTGCTAAAAAGAACACTTATGCCAAATTAACTTTACTATAATGGCAAGATGGCTTTTGGGATCCACTCAAGCCAGAAGTAAGATGGCAACAACATATTTGGGGAAATACAATACTAGGAGAAATAGCTACGTATTTCCTCCTCATTCAAACTGGGGAGAACTAGCTGGAAAGTCTCAACATTTGTAAAATATCACAAAAGACTACTGCTAAGTAAAGGATGGTGTGAAATTATGAAAGTAGGGATCGATGGACTTAAAGAAAAATAAATTTAAATACCGTAAGGAAGATTTTGTTAGGAATATAATCCAAGGGATAAAGGTGTATTGTTTGAGAGTTGGCACTACTGAGAGAGGCTTTATTAAAGACACAGTGATGAAGTGTCCCAGACGAAAGATAAGAACCACTGTGAGAAAATATTACAACTGTATTGGAAGATCATTATAGATCACAGATCTGAATATCAGCAAGGAACTGCAAAAAAGCAGAAACGAGATATATAGCTGAAGATGAGTATAAAGGAACAGCAGAAGCATGAAAATATACAATTTTAAAAAAAAAAAGTGCTGCATAGGAGAAACCAGCAAAAGGCAGAATTAAATAAGCAAAATATATGAGAAGCCCAGGGAGGCAAAGGCGAATACAAACCCACAGCTGACAGGAAAGGAGAGCAATCAACAGCTGCTGTAAAGAACACTGGATTTATATTGACTTTTGTTCCATCTTCAGGTAAAAGGTGAAATACTTTCAGATGAATTAGATATACTTGCATAAGTGATGTATGATGAAATCCACCAATATTTAAAGAACAGTCCTAAAGCAGTTAGTGTCAAAAAGTGATGAAGGGTGGAGAGATCCCAAGGGATTGAAGGAGGAAAAGGAAAGCTTAGAAGAGACTCAGAAAACTACAGCATAGTCAGAATGCTTTTGTTTTTTAGAAGAATTCTGAAACAAATGAGTTTCAAATACTTGTTTCAAATACTAAATTTTGTAAAGGACTGCAAAACATTCCAGTGGAGTGGTCCAAAGCAAATTTTGTGAAATCCTTACTTTTCCTGTTTCTTATTTTATTTTATTTTATTTTACTTTACCATAATATCTGGCCAAACAGATTAGGAAAAAACCCATGACATATGAATCTTAATGTCAATATGATTTGTGACATTGTCCTCTATGCCACTACTATGAACAAAGACAGAAGAACTGGTCTCCTAACATTATAAAAGTGGGGGCAGAACTAGGGGCGTCCTTTCCAGAGTGATTCTTGCAAATAATATCCTAAATTTCGGTTTATGCCTTATTTGCATACTACAAAGAACAGTATTTGTGGAAGGTATCAGATTAGAGGGATGACAGGACTGGAATGCAAAGTGATCTTCATACAGTGAACAAATATATGAAATCAGCAAGACAAACACTGTTGAGACAAGAAGAGAGCACTGTACTAAGGAAAAATAAACCAAATGCTTGAATAAAAGCAGGGAATAAGTGACCATGCTGCTAAAAAGGAACTTGAATGTGATGGGCCACAAACTAAATATGTGATGCTGTTTCAAAAAATCAATCAATAAAATGATACATTTCATATTGACACCTTCTAGGTACATAAAACACAGAAAGCCATTTGTAATGCTGATGTGTATTTCAGTGTGTAAGTGGCTGTCTGTACTAAATAATTGAAACAATGTGGTGTAACTTGCCCCAAAGAAGAGCTAAGTGAGACATGAGGTGAGTGAGAGAGCTGGAAGGTGAGTGAGAGACTTGGAAGGTAAGTGACAGGCAGGAACTGGCTATCAGAAGAGGATGCAAAACAGTCTTTACTGAATGCTTTTGAGCAACCAACTTCTGAGAGAAGGTCAAGGCATACCAGGATACTGACACTCTGTGGAAGTATGAAGATGATTATTTCTCAAGAGCTTTTCAGGCTTTCTATGTCTGTGATTCTAGATTCATGTAACAACAAGGCCTTCACCAGAATTTCCTTAAAAGACAAGTTGTCTGATGTTGGGCTCCTTTGAAACAAAATAACATTAAAAGTACTTCAATGATGTAGGCCTTGGTTAAATAGTCATCTGGGCAACAGTTCAGGAGTTTTCTCTTTCAGCAGGTCAGGGTTTCAGCCAAAGGCATCGGCATTGCCCTCGCCTGTTCTGGTAAACCAAAACTGTGTGCAGAATGAAAGAAGGACTGGGCCCACGATATTCTAGATCTGTTTTTGGAAAAGCAGCTATACCTGCTGTGAGCCAGGGATGGTCCAGGTGAGCACAAGCAAAGCAACATAGATGCTCTTGACAAAGGGACATAGCAATACTCAACAAGTGTCAGGAAATGCTTTCTCAGAAATATCATGTTTCTTTTCCTCAGTACCCGCCTATAGGCTTAGTTTTCTGCAAAGTAAGTTTATTAACTTAGCCAGCCAGTAAATACTGATTCTGATCATCCTTTCCCCAGCTCATAACTGGGTCTATTTTGAGGTGCTGGTCATTAGCATCTTTCATTTTCAGACCTCTGTGGTTCCAACTCTTGATAGAAATGCCAAACTGCGATGGTAAAGATGTATTATCATTTGTATTTCATCTTGCTGAAGGATGTTTTCCATTGTTGTTATTATCATATAAATTAGAGCCTCAACTAAAAACGGCAATGCCATGCAAGACTAATAGTGCCATAAAAAAAATTTATTCTAGTACTCTTTAAAAACATTGATTTAAAAGAACAATAAAATCTGATTTTTGTCTGCTGCTGCAAAGTAGCATTTGGTTCATTCTAAATATCAAACAGTAGAAAGTTAAAAACCCTCATATGATGAATGAAGCAAAAGATACAAAGACACCATTATGAAACTTTGTATCAGGGAGAGCAACAATCATTGTCCACTCCTGAGAGAAGAATACTGATTTATTGATTAGGAAACTTTGGTGTGGTTTTGCTTTTGCTTTGGTTTGTTTATTTGTTTAACACTTGGAAAAGCATCTAATTCAATACCAAATTTCTTGGATGACAATGAAAACAAGGCTTTTTTGAAAGGTATTATGCTCATATAAGTACATAACTTAGGCAGTATATGCAGCTTTAAGGTATCCTATACCATATCAGAAATACTGTTTGGCTATAACTTTGATCTGTCAAGAAATGAATTTGCCTGTTCCCATTTCTTTAAGAAATTCCTCTGGTGAGTTAATTTTGCACCAACAAGCTCTATGACAGATCAAATGTCACCTGTTGTCCTCACTTGCTTAACTTTATTCAGATTAGGCATCGTCTGTCCTTCCACAGCCAGCATAAAGCTGGCATAAAGCTCAAAGCCTACATAAGCTCTTGCTAATTTGGCAGCAATGTGACAGAAATTCAACACTGAATCTGGATCAAAAATTGTACTGCTGAGAGATCCATTCATGCACACACCTGGTATTGCAGATCAGAGACACATGGCTTAAGGAGAAGGCTAGCAGTGCATGAACTAGATAAAGTCAGAGTGAAAAGAGTTATAAGCAGTTTCATACCCAAAATATGGTAGTACTGGGAAACAGGATGAGATGACAGCTATGGGACCGTGCAGGAGCTGGCTGGAAGAGGCTTATGGCACACGCTGTCAATCACAACGTTGTATGGGGACGTCTCCATGTGTTGAGCACTAGAGAAACAAACAGTAGTTTGCACGTAGAAAGTGTTGCTGCCCAAGAAACCAAAGAAACTTCTTAGAGGGTTGAGTATAGTTTAGCAAACAATTCCCACAAACTCTCAGCTCTACATAGGCACCGCTGGAGATCCAAGGTAAGGACCTTCCCTTTCAAATACAAACATTCTGTCCTTGGGCAGAACAATCAGAAAAGTGATTGATGATGGAGCAATTAATCTCCTGCATTCAGTGGTACTGAGTCATGTGTGATAAAAAGACTCTTACTGTGCTCATTCTGCAAACCCTGAGAGCTTCACTGCCCTGGCCACACCACACAGGGTTGTTTTTAGCTACAAGGGACTTATCAAAGCCCTGATAAAATGAGTACACTAAGGCAGATAAAGATGCAGCTTTCTTTACTGTAGGATCTGAGCACTGATATCTAACATTTATCCTCACAGTACTCCCAGGATGAAGCACCTGGGCAGAGATGGATAGAAGTTGTATGCTCAGAGCTACCTAGCTCTTCCAGCGGGGAGTTTTTGAAGCTCTAGACCTTCAAATTCAGTGCCACAGTCAGTCTCAAAACTTCCTTCAGGCAACTAGAGCTTCAAGTTAGATGACGGTCTCAGATCTTCCCTCCAGCTACTCCTCTAAGGTTTGTGACACTTTAAAGGCAGTCCAAGTTTCTACAAGTTGACACATACAAAACCGCTAAGATACTGAAGGCACAACATGAGCTGGCTGGGCTGTTTGGAACTCTAGATCAGAACCTGGAAGCTATGAAGAAAGACTTCTAAATGAGGTTTTTCTCCATCTCAGAGATTTTTAAAGGTAGGTGTGTTCCTTTTTTGCAAACTGGGACTTTGGAGACACGTGAAACTAAGGCTGAAGGGATTAATGGTGAAGTCATTTAAGCTACAAACCTGTATGTGGTCTCTTCCAACCTTACCTGTTCTGTGATTATGTGATAACTGTACTAAAAATCACAGAATGATTTGGGTTGGAAAGGACCTTTAAAGAGCATCTAGACCAAGAAGTCAAACCGAACCTGACATTTCCAGGTATTTACTTGAAGACTCTTGAAGAGAAATAAAAGGTAGCAACATGGTGATGTAGGAATTCTCAGACTGAGCAGAGTTAAAAATCTCCATGCCAGATCAAGTAGAGCTGAATTCTGAAGATGCCTCACTTGAATTTCAGTTAAGTGTTGAGCGGCAGGTAAACAAGTTTGTGTTGAGCCTTGCATTGACTGCAATGACCAAAAAGCTTTCTTTAAAAAGGAGAGCTCACCACTTTTCTGAAGAACCTAATTAGAGGTAACAGCATTAGCATCAGATGCATTGGCATGTCTACGAGATAAACATGATGTTGCTCAAAAATGCTAGTTCAAGCGTCCAAAGCCACTAAAATAGTCTTGCATCCAGGATACCAAGCTCTGTTTCACTGCAAGGTAATGCCATTGCCCATTTGATCTGAGGGCACTAATAGTAATTCCTCCTTGTGTTCAGTAGCGTGCACACACAGCAGTGCAAATGAGCCACCATGGGCTGGATAAATTACACAGGGCAGTCAGTGTCAGAAAAGAACATTAAGCTTCCTTAGTCCAAAGCTTTGCCACTCTCTCTGCTGCACTGCCCTGCAGCACAGGGAGGCAAGGAGAATGGCTGGGCATCAAATACAAACCTTTACACATCTCCTTGCAGCCATATGGGGAAAACTTAGAAATGAACACTTAGGCATGGCATAGTTGCAAGGGCAAGAGAAGTCACAGCAGGATTGGGTCCTTTTAGTAGCCACATTCTTCCCTTGCAGTACCCAGATCCCAGCAGTAACTAAAGCCTAAATGTAGCAGTGCAAAAGAAACACATTTCTACAGAGGAAATACTAAAGTGGAGCAACATCCTGACCACTCATAAACCCAGTGCTCATGTATTTGACTGAATTTAAATAATTCTTATAGGCAGTGACTGTTATTCCTTGACATTAGTCTATATGTGAAGCTCCCAACAAGTGAATATTTCTGTTCTTTCTGATTTACTATGCATGCATGACCTTCTCTCTAAACCTGACAGTAAATATTCTGTTTGTTTATTTTCTTGAATAAAAGGGAAGGACCAAGCCCAAGGCTGCAAAGTCAGTATAAGAGTCAAATTTATTCAGAGAACATGCACAAGGATGTAGTAGATAAAAACAACAATTTAGGGTGAGGGCATATAAAGCAGAGAGAAAGGGATTTTAGTCACCATTTTATATGCAGTCAATTTTCCTGCTATCACTGACAGTCCCAACCTTAAGTGTCCCCATGAAAATATAGACAGATGCTTAAACATTTGCCAACCTGCTAACCCACTGGCAAAATAAGCACAGAAGTGTGTAATATGATACCTTACAGATTCTCAGGTGCCGTTATCCTCGTTTCTTAAGACTTCAGCAAACAGGATGATACAGGAGCAGCACTATCCTGCCCTGAGGTGCGGTTGCATCGTTCTGAAAGGCAGAAGAGTTTACATGGAACCACTACACCTCTCACGGCCGAGCAGCACTAGGTGGCACTGGTGGTATTCATACACGTTTTCATCTGCCTTTCGATTTCAAAAAGGCATCCACTGGTACCTTTCCACTTACAGCAAATAAGGACGTGGTGGAAAACAGGTATTTCTCAGTGGTTTCTGAGCCAAAGACGGAAAAAAGCCCTCCTTTTTCCATATTACTGGGGTCTAAAGAAAGACTGACTGATCTTCCCGTTCTCTCTCAGCACTGTTTGACTGGGTCTTTAGCTTGTTAACCTCACTTTCATGGTATTTAATGATTACAAGCTAACTGATAGAAATACTATGTTGCACATAATGGTGTCTTTATAACCATTGATTACGCTGTTGTATTACATGTGAGAAGTGCCAAAGGGCTGGATTCCGTGATGGTGAGCTATCAGTGCTGATCGATGGCATCAGTACCCCTACCTCAAAGTGTAGTTAGACTCATTTGAAAGTGCTAACACTACACAGGGGTTAGCAGCATCACAAATTATCCTCCTCTAAACCGACTTTAGAAACTCCCTAAAGGTTGCTTGTCAGTATGTTTACTTGCTCCCAAATTCAAGAAAACAAAAACAGATTGAAGTAGCAATAAACAGAAGAGGAAATGACTTTCCTTGGAGATCATGCATTAAAGCAAATTGAAGCACAACTCAAAAACTGTACAAGAGAAATCACTTGGGTGTGGCCAAGACAATCAAAAGACTAGCAAGGAACTGCCACCAAATAAGCAAGCTTTGCAATGAAGGTCAGCACTCAACCACATTGGTTTTAGATTACCTTCTTGCTCTGAGTTTTAGTTAAAAAAAAAAAAAAAAGCCACAAAATAGGGTAATTTAGAGAAAGATAAGAGTTTACTTTATCTAAAGAACATAAGGTGATTAAGCTTTCTTTACTATAAATCTGCTAAAAGACACTCTTTCCAGTCAGTCAAAGTACTTGCACAGCAGTACTGGTTTCAGCTTGTGAAACCTTTTTTAGCAATGGCAATTTGAGCACAGGGTTCATCTCTGTGTGACACACAACAACCCATCCATGTAGTGCTTTGTTTTGCATCTACCTTGCAGAGACCACAGAGCCCCAGCACAGTCCCTGCTCCTGCTGCTGAGAGCCTGGTGCTACCACTTGCTAACCTCATTTTTGAGAGATGACGTAGAGGTAGAAGGTAGGTAGAAGAGGTGCAAGGCAGGAAAACAACTTGAAGCACCCTTTGTAAATCCCTGGAATATTTTGTAAATCACTGGAATATTTAATTTCCTTTAATATGAAAGCTGAAGGAAAGTGACTGTCCAGTGACACATCCGAAGGTCCACCTCTGCCCCCTTCTGATCTGATCAAGCTGGAAATTTCCCCAAGATACAGGCTGTCTAAGCACACAGGTGTGCAATGGTAATTGATATTCAACCTTTCAGTTGTCTTTTCTTTTTTGCACATTTCTGCAAAATCCCCAGCCACCCAGTGCTTAGTTTCTAGAGACAATACTAAAAAAACATGAATCAGAGACTCTAATCTTCCATAATCTGTTTTGAGTCAAAATAAACAGAAAACTATCACAAAACATTGTTTTATAGTTCCCTAGCACATCTGCAAACCAAGATTCTTCATGTGAAAGATCATCTTATTTCAAAGTCTTTCCAAGCTCTGCCTGCCAACACTCAGTAACACCAAAAATGCTGTTAGCCAGTTTGAAAATATTACTCTGCATGATTTCTAGGTTCCTATCATCTCTTTTCAAGTATCCTATGTTGCCTGTCTTCAAGTTTCTATCTTCAACTATCTACTTAACAGGAGAGTGTACAGGAAACAGAACTAGATTTTATTGGAGGTATGTAGTGAAAAGAACACATGCTGGGACATGTGAAACTAGTTTTTCACCATAAGAGAGGTCAAACACTGGGACAGGTGCCCAGAGATGTTGGGGATTCTCCAAATTTGGAGATGCTAAAAACTCAATTGGTCAAGATATTGAACAAAGGTCCTGTTCTAGCTGAGCCCAGTTTGAGTTTGGGGAAGGACTGAATGACCTCCAGAGGTCCTTAGCAGTCCAAAATTTTCCATGATTCCAAGATTCTAAGTTTATGTCACACTTGTTAATATAAATTGCTATATGTTGCAGAAATATTTTAAATTTGTGATTCTTTCGCATCTGCATAGACACCTTTGTCTACAACGTTTTGTTGTATTTACTAAGGATTATTTATAAAATCAGTAAAAAATTGACTGACTTGATCTATTCTCTTCCTACTTCTTTCAGTAATGGCTAAAATAATTATATCCGTGCTACCTAAGGGTATGCTCAGTTATAGGAAGAGAATCGATCAATATCTGAACTGCAAACTGCTGGGAAAGTGCCTCAGGGTTAATACAGCATTTATGTTTCCTCTTCAGCAACAAGCCATGCAGTGCAAAGGGGCACCAAAAATATTGCCTATGTTTGTCTGACTACCAGAGAGCACCTCAAAACTTCTTTGAGTGAAAATTATTTTACTATTGGTGCCCTGGCCAAAACTAAACACAGTTGTTATTGCATGTACTTCCCACCCTACCCTTTCCCCCTGTTGAGAGAGAATGCAAGAGCATTCTTCCCTACAGTGGAAAGCCCATTGATCTTTTCTCCAGACCTTGAATGTGAGGGAAAAAACCAAAGCAAACCAAACCAAAAAACTGGGAAATCCCTCTCCATGTTGCTTTTACTAGTGATATTCCTGTGTAAGTCCTCTGACAGAGGGAGGAAGCTGAAGGGGTGTGTACTTCTGGCTACACCTCTCTTGTGACCCATTCCCACCTCACCCTCTCCTGTGCCTTGTTTCTTTGGCTGTTAAGGAAGCACTGCAGTGCTTGTACCTGGGTGTCACGCATTAAAATGACTCCAGTGAGCTAAGCTGGTCTAAAGCTGCTTTACGGCAATCCAGAAGGCCTGAAAAGGCCTGAGAATAATGGGGCTTCAACCATTTAATAAAAACCACGTAAACCACTCTGAAGATGCGCTGCAGTACAGCTGAGTAGCTTTGTTCTTCAGAAACGTGCTGCGAAAGATTCTCCTCCCTTTAGCCCCGCTCTTTCAAACACTTCTCTGTCCAGCATCGTGATTCATTTTGCTTCATCTTATGTCACATGATAGAAGTGAGGATGAGAGCCCAGCCCTAGAAACTGAAATTAGTTTCCTGAAAAACATGCCTCAGCTGACTTATGATTATAGATCATGAAAATTCACTGATTACTGCAAATGAGGAAGATACAGTAAACTTCCACCAAAGGGATACAGTAGCTATAAACAGGCCGGCACAAGCAAATAAACACACCCTGAGATTAGCATTTTGAAAGCAATGGAGCAAGCAAGATATGAGAGGGACTAATCATTCCCAGACAACAAACTATTTTATTTGGTCCATAATGAGGCATTTGAGGGTGTTTTAAAGTTTCAGATTGTCACCGAGTGAACTATTCTCCTATTAATCTGTCAGAGAATTGGTAAACAGCCCCAAAAGCAGCAGCACATGCCTACGGCTGTTGAGGGAAAATTGCCTACAGATTACAGTAAAACTATTTTCCAAGGGCTGGAAGAACACCCGAGAATACTACCTCTGCTGATAACACTATCTCTGCAAAGGAGCAAATGCTCAACAATTATCTACACCACCAAGAATGGCCACATTTTTCTGAATGCTTCTATAAAAGCAGTAAGGGAACAGGTTTATGAGGTACAAAACAGCCACGTAGAGAATTACCAAAAGAAAAAAACAAAGTATTAATTTTACCTGAGGAATAGGAGGAGGAGAGAAAGAAATGGAAGCTTTCTTTGTTTTATGTGGGATTCTTTTTTTATTTAAACCTCAGCCCTCCTACACACCTTTCTCCATGTCCAGGCATTTGTAGGGGTGTGCCTCTTCAGGGAGGAGGTAGATTCTCTGCTGTTTTGCAGGTCAACATGTCACACTACATCAGCCAGAGTAGATTGTCCACTAGGAATTTTAATGAGTCTGTGTATTTTGTTCTCTTTTCCTTACACTGTGTTGCAAAAGGTCTCTGCCAGCAAAAAAGCTAGGGGAGGGGAGGGAAAGAATTCTCCCAAAAAACACCTTAAAAATGTTGTCTCTGTCTTTCCAAAGCATTGTCTGAGCTATGAGGGCTAGTTGAGAATCTGAAAAAAAAAAACCCAACAATCCAAAAATAGTAATCAACACTACCTCCACAAGAAACAGAAAGGATTTTTTGTTTGTTTTTCGTTGAGTTTTTCTGCTGTCGATTTTTTTAAATTTTTTTTTTAATAGGGCTCAGAATTTAGACAAACTGGCTCAAATTATGCACTGGTGTGAACTGGTGTGGTAACAGCACATCCTTCATCTTCAGACATGAGCCGGGGTCAAATTGCTTGTGTGCACACCTTTGAGGGGCTGTGTGTGCATACTGGTGTGCACACACAATTGGCAACACCACTCTTATCAGTAAGGTATTTTTAGACTCTGTTCTCCCTGATCTGGTTAGAGCAGACACTACAGTGGGTTAGCCTGTGTCTGCCAGACAAACTTTGGAGTAACTCTTCCTGGCATCAACCAGTACAGCATCACTGGCTGATGATGGAATATGAGATACAGCTATTGGGCATCTCCAGCCTACCTCCTCTCCATTTGGAACAGATTTATCATTGTTGTCCCTTTTTCCTCTTGAAAGGATATAAGAGGAAGTAGAAGAGCTATCCTATATGGCACATAAATGATATATCATTTATTGTTAAGTATCTTTACAGCTTCTACAAGACACTGAGAGTTACACTTGGTACTTCAAATGAAACATCTGTTTTTTCCACTGTGTTTTTTTATGACAGTTCAGGCTGTCTGCTCCAAGGAAACCCTAAAAGTACAGAGTTTAGATAAGCAGAGGCCAGGACCATCATAACTGTACCCTATACACCAAGACTCACATAAGTATTACAAAACCACTGGGTAGGGGTACTCAAGGCCCAAGTAATGAAACTAGATTGTTGAAAGGGAACACTTTCTGGACACATTACACTGGGGAGAGGGTAAGTGGTAGGTTATTTTTACACAAAAAATAATTGATGCCTGTGGACTTTAGCAGCCATTACTAAGACTCTGTTTACACAAAATATCTTTTGGCTCACATCTTGCGCCCGAAGTATTTCAGAACAAGAAAGAATAAATTTTTGATGACAGCAAAGATGTTAGACTTCATATAGATTATATTTTAAGATTGGAACAAATAGAAGAACACAGAGAGAGATCGCAAAAACCCGATGTGCAGTTTAAAGGTCTCTGGATAGAAACATAAATTTAAAGAAATAACCCAGTTTTCCTCAAAGGGACTGAAGAAAGAATGCAGATAGATTCCTTGACCTACAGGTCCGTGTACCTGCATCTGCAGAGGAAGGAAGTATACAACAATTTATGGGAATTGTAAATAGGGTGGGTGGAAGAGTCTGTATCTATACTGGCTGCTGAAACTGCCAGTGCAGAAAACAAATAATGGTAATCTGAAGGAGTAGGAAAATATCAAACAGTGGATCAAGGGATAATCAAAGAGTTGGGGAGAACTTTGAAGAAGTGCCCTTAAGCAAGGTATCAGGCCCTACTTTTACTTTAAGGTATATCGGTCATGAGAGACAAGTCAAATGCACCCAGAGCCTTATCTATAATTGATAAGCAGGAGCAGAAAAAGAGTTTTCATTTGTATCTGGAGGCATCAAAATTATTAAATGCTTTGATATATGAGAGAAGTATAGACAACACACATCACAAAGTTTTTAGCGGTATTTGTAAAAAAAAGTAATTTATGTGAACTACTTTTTTCAGGAGCTGCTCAATGGTTAAGTACTAGAAAACACATTTGGAAAATATATCATGATACCACATATTTGGTCTAGATCTTTCAAACAGAGCCAAAGTACAGCAAAAACAATAGTCTGATACTGTCAGCAAATATCTGAAGAGACATCCGAAGTTTTTATAGATTCATTTGCTTATTCAAAAAATCAAAACAGACTACAAAAAGTTTTGGATTCTGGATGATAGTATGTTGTTCCAGGTACAAAGAAGAGCAACTGAAACAACTGAGAAGATAGAGAAGCTGCTTTATGAGAGAAGACTAAAAGGTGGAAACTCTTCAGTTTGAATAAAAAAATAAAAAAGAACACGGGTGGAATAAGATTAAAGCTGATTAAATCATGCAGGAGATGGATCCTGCAATACTATGAATAGACAGCTCCCAGGCAAGACAGAGATTGGCTTGAAACAGATTAAAAAGTACTTCCTGTGTCAGGGAGTGCTTGTTGTCAAACCTGCAGGAGCAGGTTCGGACAAGGCTTAAACAAACCATAGACCAGAGTCCAGAAACAAACAGTAAAAAGGCCCAGGCAGGGATGTATCCTCTAACATATAAAACAGCCCTGAAGGCTGGAGCAGTACCAAGGCAAGGGACTGACTGCAGGGAGTGACCAGTCTCTTGACCTTCCCAAAATAACCACTGTATTGCCACTGTTGGAGAAAGAGCCTCAGGCAGGATGGACCATAAATCTGGCTGAGTGGAGCATCTTGTGTGGTGTTAAACTGGTTCTTCTAATAATAGATAAATGCAATTAAGAAAACAATCAACACCTTTATGTCTCCATCTCTTCTCTCCATCTCTTATTCTTTCCTCTGCTGTTTGTTAAGGTATCAGTTCTTACATTAAAGACTCATCATTAAAAGCACTACCAATGATTTCTTATTATGATTACCAAATCATATTCTTTGGAGTTATGAATACCTATCAGATGCACCTCTTCTAGTCCCCATTATCCTTAGTGTGCATACCATCATTCAATACCACGTTCTCTCACATGACAAAGGAAGTGGTATGAAGAGCCACTAAACCAGAAGAGCTTCCCATTAAATTTTTTTCTCTTTACCCAGAGACACTCACTTCCAGAGAGGTATTAGAGTGCAACTTCTCTCAGTTCTGAAATGCAGCCAACCCAGAGGCAGACTGCTGCAAGTGTTTAATAGTTCCCAGCAGCACTAATCAGTAGGTAAGGACAGGAGGTTAAGAAGGATCCTATGTGGGAATAAAATGAACAACCCCATTTCAAAGGTCTTGTATTTCTTCAAAGCAGCCACGGAGAAGACAAAAAACGATAGATAGACATCAAATGCAAGCACTGGAGAAGTCAATCAGAAAGGGCAATCAAAATGTGTGATAGAATTACAGAGGCGAAAGATGATGAGAAGTTTGGCAGCCAACTTTTGCTGAAAACAGGGGAACTTGGGTTTGTGGAACCCTTTAACCTGTGCTGCGCATGTCAGCAGTTTGGTTTAAGGACGATTTTCTCCATAATTTAACAATTAATCCTTGATGAGACCCTGGCAAAGCAGATGGCTTTTTAAGCTGGGGTATAGAAAAAGTTGTTCTGTGGTAAGAGCAACAATCCGTGAAGCTATTACACATTTCCCAACCCACCTTATGTTATTTTTTTAGCAAGACTGCTTTTCTGCATGATTCTGGCTTTTATCATCTGATTCTTTCCCTTTTTTTTTTCCAGCAAACTAGTTTCTTCAGTAAGACAAAATGAATCAGAATTAAAATGCTTATCTAAAAGCATCCCTACAAAAACAAATATTTAATGAACACATAGAAAAACGAAAGTATTATAAACATAGGAGTTCGTATTGGAAAACTATTAATCTGTTTTAAATAAGTACCCAGAGTAATGCACTCCCTATATGGATTTTCCTGTTTGCTGAAAGAATGTTCAAACATAATACACATGAATTTTAGAAGAAATAAAAACATACTGTCCTCTGATCTTTGATCAAGAAGAGTTCCTAATGCATGTATTGGGTATGGTGAGCTATCTCCAAATTCATACCAAGCAAATTGTAAAATGTAAAATGAAAATGTAAATGTAAAATGTAAATTGAAACTGTAAAATGTAGCAAGCTCTGCTGAGGAGTTGAACTAATCCACTTGGCACATTGCCATGCTAACCCAGCTGTGATGCTCCTGTATCCAACCAGCAATCTCTGACCTGCTTTGCTCTACACAAAGACACCAGCTTGTTCAGACTGAGCACAAGATCCCTTCATCATGCTCCATTACACAGCTGGAAAGATGCCTCCCATCTCTTCCATGTGGTAATAAGAAGTTATACTGTGCCACTGGGTTTGTCAGAAGTCGAGAGGAAAGCCAGCTTCTTCATCATTTCCAGGCTTTCAGAGCCCTGAGAAGCAGTCCACTGGGAGTTTTGACAACCTTGGCAGCCTATGGACCAGTATGGATTAGTCGTTTCTGAACAGGTATCTCCTGCCTGTAGCATTGAAGGGAGCAGTATACAAAGATTTGTGCCCTGTATTTCCCTAGTAAGAGAGACTTATGTGCCTCTATATCTCTCTGTAACCCTCTTCAGGGGCTGCAAGGAAGTCAGATGAATACATACAAGTTCTTGTGTCACTCAGGTCTAATCTATTCTCTCTCAGAGAGACAGAAGTCAGACAGTAAGTGGCACAGGGTCCAGCACTGACAGCTGGTCACCTCCCAGCTTTCCTCTTCAATCCATAAACACATCAGAGCAATCAAACATGTGAAGAGCAGCTTCCTCCATTAAGAAATATGTAATTGATTTTTTTCCATGCTGATACAATGCCTAGGATCTAGCCTAAGGTTAGTTCACTTAAATTCCTGTAAGATCTTTATTTATACTTTTTCCCTCTCCTCTTTCCTTTACACATTTTGGTTTCCACCTGGCCCTGCTCTGAATGCATGAACACATCCAATGTGCAAGGTGAAGTAGCCCAGGGCCTGAGCAGGACAGGGACAATCAGAGCTGCACTTCCTGTCATGGCAAAGTACGAGACCTGAAGATGGACCCTGTCAGACTTTGAAAGGCTGTAAACACTTTGCTTGGGAAAAAAAGAAAAAAGAAGGCATGAAAATATCTTATGTTTTCATCTAAAAAATGTCAAGTTAAATGCATGGGAGACTGCTGCTTAGCATCTGTATTTCCCTCGACTTCTACTTTCTGATCTCCAGCTTGTTTTGATGAATTTTCAGATTTGCCATTTAGATTACAGAAGCGCTCAGTCAGGACTTCACCAGAAACAGAAGAATCAGGGGGATTATATTATACAATAAGTGTATAGTACAATTATTATTCAATGCATTTAGAGGAGTTTGGAAGACTGACTGACTTCAGGTTTCTCTTGCCATAGAACAGAAAGTGGTATTGAGAATATAATTTTTATTGCAACTTCCCTCCTCTTGAAATCCTAAGATTCTTGCAAACTTCCTTACTAAGTTTACTCAGCAAAATTAGAAAATATGATTTCTATAAGTTAACATGTATCATCCATAAAAATTAATGGGAATTTACTTTTAGTGTTACTCAGCTGCTGTCTCTGTTTAGCCCTTGCTAAAATAATTTCTGTTCTTGGTCATTCAGAAGGAGTTTTCACCACTGGCATTCAGGCATTTTCATAACTTGCTTTCAAATCTATTGGGATTTGGGTGTTGTGTTTGCCCTGTGGCTTTTGGTTATTTTGTATAGTTACTGTGAGTGACTGCTGAAATAACTTGTTTGAGTAATTTCTCTGTGGAGTAACAGTTTTATAATCTCTTTAAAGTGCTCCTTGCTTTTCTGATGCTTTTATATTTGTTTGTGCTGACAGACTATTAAAGAAGAGTTACTGATCTCAGAAGAAATTTTTCCCCATTAACTGTGCACTTCATTTTACCTTTGCCTCTCCAGCAGTGACTGCACCCCAAAACAGTAGTTTTTCACCTTTATGCAGTTCATTGTTCGTTGGGGAGAAAGTGACTGAAGGGGGAAGACAGAGAAGACTTAATCTCAGATCAATCATACTTGTTTCTAAGGGATTTGGCACATGAGCCACAAACATTTCTATATGGGCTCCATGCTGATCCTTGTGTCAGAGCACATGGCAAGCTTGCTGTGCTGGCTGCAGGTCGAGGTTCCCAGAACAGGCATGCCAGGGCTGTAGGGTTTTGCCACAAATACCGTTCCTGAGCCACTGGGAGTCACATGAGAATTCTGTAGATAGCTTATAGTGCATCCAGCACTATATGCAAGAGCAGCATATCAAAGGAAATAACACTAAATTTCTCCTAGGCTATTTTTTAAACCCTCAATGAAGGATATTTGTGAAGGGACTACTACTTTTCACCCTCATCTCTCCTGTGCACACTGTATGTCTGTAGAATACATCTCCAGTCAAGGACTTGCTTTGTTTTTTTGAGCAGACTTTTGCTTAGAGACTTCTGCAATTCTTTTTAGTTTAGTTGAGATAGTACCTGGTATTCTAAGAGATCAATTGAAATACAATTTTGCAAAAAAAATCTTAGCATCCTAGAACGAGGTATGTTAGACTGTGGAATAGTCTCCTGGGGATGTGGTGGAAATGACTTTGCTTGCAAAATATAGAACTGCTGAAACAAACACTAGAAGTTATAGAGCAAAGAGCAAATTAAGTTTTTTTCAGGGACTGAGCTGGGATTTAGCAGACATGGTAGGTCAGTGCAGGCAGTTCTTTCTTTTCTTCACACTTTTAACTCTGCGTAAGCAGTTTTATTTATGTAAAAACAAAGAAACAAAAAACCACCCACCACCAGGTAAACCAAAAATCAAACAACAAAACTCCACAGAAAATCACTTCTTTAACATCTATAACTTGCTTCACATTTTTGCAATTTCCTCAAGTTTTGTGAATGCACATATTCTTCTTCTGAGCTGATAAGGGTTAGCTCCTTGTCTGACTTTATTATTTGTCACTGTTTCTCCATCCACAAACTACACTAGATCCAAGTTTCCACAAGCAAAACCCACACTGCAAGCTAATGCAATCCCATGGAACATGCCATAGCATCTGTCCATCAAATTCAACTCTGAGGATGCTATGTCCTTACACTTCTTCATATAACTCACTACAAAATATCCCTGTCCTGTAAATTTGAAGAAAGTCACTTTTATGTTACTTTAAGTGTAGAAGTAATGTTAGATGCCCATAGTATATCAGAAAAGGGCAGGCTGTGTCTCTTTCACTTGCCTGGGTAAAATATGACAAATCACATATTCATAATTTGAAGGTAAAGTCAGAGTAACATTTTATTTAAATGCAAGTGGATACTTACTGAAGCTATGGTATTTCTCTATCTCTCATCTACATTGTTTGATGTATAAGAGAAAAATCAAAATGTGTCTCGGGAGGATGGAGGGCCAAGTTCTTCCCTGTCAGGTTTTTTTGTTTTGGAACTGTTTCCCCAGGTTTTTTTTGTTACATTACAAATACTTTGCAGTGCACTCAGCACTGTGGGACTGACACGGTTGGAGCGTCCAGCATTTAGCTGTGAAAAAACAGAAGTGTTAGATGAATAAGAGCATAGATGCAAGCCTATACAGAACTTGTGTTTTTAACACAGTGAACTAAAGCAAGATTTTTCAAATGCAGATGGCAACGGCTAGCTGCGTGAAAAGATTTACATCTGATTTTATTGCTAATTTCAGACTGTGTTTGTCTTCATTCTTAGGTGGAAGTGTAACAGAACCTCTGGGGAAATGAAATAAAATAAATGAATATGAGAAAGCAGATATTTAGGTGCTTTGGTCTGGGCCAGTAAATATGACCAGAACGGAACAGCTGGGATACCCGGATTTGTTCTTTAAAGAGATGACCGAAAAGGAGATCTCTTTGCCGTTCCCTGCTGATTCAATTTCAAGAACATATCATTGCATGAATTTATTCCTGGGATAATCAGTGACTGCCATGAATATCTGTAATGAACTTACAGATCCCTTGGATGAATTCAAGGAGCCTTGGATCAGTCCCAAAAGTGCAATATGTCTTTTAATAACTGATCGCTTGTACATCTGGAACTGACAAACCTGCACAAGTGATAGGTCACAAATTCCCCATTCCCATCTAAGGATAATTTTAAGGATTTTAATCACTCTTTTTAAGCCTGAACTTTGTATTTGGTTTGCTTTTAAGCTCCCTACTGTATCTGGTTTTCCTATGGGCTTTTGTTTTTATTTTCATTTGGTTTCAACAGATGTTATTTACTGCTATTTCCCTCTGCTTTGGAGAGGATTTATCATTGAGATGTATTTTCATTTTAGTGCACAAATACATTAAATCCAGGCATGAAGCCTGACCAAAACAGCTGGAAAGTGACACTGAAATTAAGGCTATAGAGCTGCTTCCCTAATCTGCTGAGCAGTTTATATAAATGCAGTTTAAATAAAATGAGTCTGCAAATCGAAAAGCTTAAAGGATATTAAATCCTGGTTTTATAAATGATGGTCAAGCTAGTAGGAACCATACCATAGTGTGTAATCTTTTTCTTTCATGTAACAAGGTTATCTGGCCTCACAAGCTTTTTTGGAGTAAACTTAATTAAAGCCAGTGAAGAAAAAATGCAAAAGGGGAAAGGTAACAGATTTGATTTCAGAAATCAAGTATTTTTACAGACACACACACAGACACACGCATATACACACATATATATGCATATCTGTGGGCTAGATGTGTGTTTCCCCAGTCTTAGTGGAAGACAGGTTTATTTTTTATGTTTTTTCCTAGGATATTTACACACACACATACACACACTCATAGTGAGCAAAGAGAATAAGATTGGGATGAGAGGACACTTCCCTTTTCCTGGGAGAGAATAGCTCACTGAATAATAAAGGCTTCTGAAAAGATGTGCTACAGATGCTAGGGAATATGCTGCACATGTTGGTAATGAGTTTGTCAATGTTCCTAACATCACTATACAGCTGTAATCAATGGATTTAATAAAATATTGATATCTGTTTCCACAGTGTTTCTATTGTGCAGCAAAAATCTTTACGTAATCTAAATTAAACACATCTGCAATAGGTTGGAGACTGCATATCATTCCTTGCCCTAGTGGAAAAGCTCTGTGCCACCCCATCTGCCAGACTTCAGAAATATCACTGAATGAGAGGGCTGCTGTAAAGAAGTACTTGCTGTTTTATTTGAGATTCTGTTTAGCCTGGTAAAACATCCCCCTATCAATTTGTATCACTGAGCTGTTGCTGAGCTACAGGCCCAAGTCTAATCTCTGATTGATGAAATGCATCCAACATGACATTTGACTCAAACTGCTCATAAATAATAATAATACTACTTTACATTTATACAACCCTTTTCAGCAAGAGCTCTCCCAAAAGGCCTTTTTGACCTCCAATTTATCTATTGTGACTGTCACTGAATTAGAGACAAGTGTAATGTTCTCTTCTCCACTGCCACATATGACGTGGCAATAGCTATGAGACAAATTACATTTCTGATGAGAATCCAGTCATCTTAGCTACGTGATGCTCAATAATCCATCCCAACAGAGATCACCTGTAACCTTATTAGTGTCTCAGTGATTCAGACATCTGTCAACTGTATAGAAAGCTGCCTGCCTGGTAAGTACTTCCCCCTTTTTTCCAAATCTGGAATCTCTAACCCTCAAATAACTATGCAGACCTTAGCTTGACAATATTTACTCTAGAAAAAAAATGATACTTTTAAGTTCAGGATTTTACAATTCGCTGTTGACCAAAATCTGAAGTTTCCTGAAGTTGAAAAAATAAGGTTCCTGGACTTATTCTGAATTTAAGGTGTTTGTGCCTCAATCCTAACCAAGAAATTACCAAAACATTCAAATTTACCACCATGACACTGTCATATTAAAAAGATTATGTAGGTCATATCAAAATATGGCTTTGTTCTGCTTGTAGTCATGATTTTTTTCCACCTTGCCTTACAAGGATAGATTTTCAAAGGCATCTAGGCATCAAACAATGCAGATAGGGATTTTCAGATTCATGTGCTGTGCCTATTGCAGCTTGAAGCCTAAATCCCATGAATAAAATTGCCTTCAATAAATCGTGAAGCCTGGTTTTAACAACCTGCCAATGCACAGCACCTATCTACATATCTAAGAAACTCACTGTAAGACATTTTCTCCCTGCTCCTGCTGAAAGCAGATGTTCAGTTCCTATTGCCTTCCAGAGGCATAGAATTCAGCCAATCAGACATTTTTACTTCTGTGTAAAAATTCGTCATTTGATTAATAGACAGTATAATGTTTTTTTAAACAATCATCAATTACTTAGGTTACTTTGAAATATCTTTATGGCTCCCAGACTATGCCAAAGACAGCTGGTGACAAATGTTACAATAATACATGGAACACATGGTAATAGAAAGAGAACACACCAACCTGGCACTTGAAATTCTTAGCTTCTATACAAGAGATCCAAACATAAATTTCTGTTCTCACCTTGCAGTGAGAGCTCAGGGATTTTAGCTATTTTGGTGTGATTTTTTTCCTCATCTCTGGCTTTACTGTAAAATTTTAAAGAAGCTTCTTGTTCATCCAGCTCAGCTCTATTCCCAAGATTATACCCATAAATCCATTATATAGCACCTTGTTCTTGCAAAGAGGCCAATGTGATCAGCAATTATCAAAAGTAAACAGGATGCTGATCTTATCATACATTATACATTGAATCGATAGTGAGAAAAAAAATCTAACAAACCAGTGATTGTCTGAACACATCATAGCCTGTTCTGTCCTTTCTTTCTTTTCTCACCTGCTGATAGCCTTGCCCCCAAACCTGTAACAGTTCCCATTTCTGTTTAGTATCTGCATGTCACCACTTGAAAATTCAGATATGTATTTGCTATACAGAGAGAGCAGTTTTCAAATCTGTGTTTAAAGTAAGGCCACAGGTAGAGTTAAAAACCTCACAACTCTCTCAGTATTTCAGCTCTAACAGAAGACATCCCATAAACTTGAAGTTTAGCTAAATACCTACTATATGCCACCTATGCAACCTGGCATCTGAGAACCCTCCCTTTGATGTCAGTTTGATAAGTCAGTGGTTCTGATCTCATAACCTAAGCCTGAGCAACTCATGCCTTACCCAGGAAGTAAGCACAGATAAATGCAATTGAGAGCAGCCCTGAGGAGAAGGATTTGGGAGTGTTGGTGGACAAGAAGCTCAGCATGAGCCGGCAATGTGTATTTATTTGCATCCCAGAAAGCCAAACGTATCCTGGGCTGCATCAAAAGCAGTGTGGCCAGAGGGTCGAAGGAGGTGATTCTCCCACTTTGCTCTCATGAGACTCCACCTGCAGTGCTGCATCCAGATCTGGTGCCTCCAACATAAGAAAGATGTGCACCTGTTGGAACAGGTCTAGAGGAGGGCTACAAAGATGAACAGAGGGCTGGAGCACGTGTCCCATGAACACAGGCTGAGACAGTTGGGGTTGTTCAGCCTGGAGAAGAGAAGGTTCTGGGGAAACCTTAGAGCCCCTTCCGGTACCTGAAGGGAACCTACAAGAGAGCTGGAGAGGCACTTTTTACAATGGCATGTAGTGACAGAACAAGGGGGAATGGCTTCAAACTGAGAGCAGATTTAGATTAGATATACAAAAGAAATTCTTTATTATGAGAGTGGTGAGACATTGGCACAGGTTGCCCAGAAAAGTTGTGGATGCCTCACCCCTGTAAGTGTTCAAGGCCAAGTTGGATGGGGTTTGAAGCAACTTGGTCTAGTGGAAGGTGTCCCGCCCATGGCAGGCCGACTGGAAACTAGATGATCTTTAAGGTCTTTTCCAATGCAAACCATTTTATTATTCTATGAAAAGTAAAGCACTTTCTAATAAAAATAGTTCAGACCTCTGTTGAAGCCAAAAGGAATTTTGATAGTTCTGATTTTATGGACTGTAGACTAAGGTAGAAAAAGTATGTTGATTTTCTTACAGGGGATAGAAAGAGAGAAATGAAAGCAGATGGATCTGCCCTAGCAGTGAACCATTGGATACAATACTTTGCTTCAGTGAGTATCCAAATGATTTTCAGGTAGTTTGGCACATAGGTAATTTATGTGCTTCATTCTCTGCCTGCTATTTAGAAGCTGTTTCTCAAGTAGAGATTGTTCTCTGAACTGTTCACCTTTGCATGCACTGTTTCATTCTTAACTCTTTTAATATTCTTCTTAAGGTTAACTTAGTGAAGTGGATTCACTACACTTTTTTATTGCACTTAGAGACTCTGCTTGTGGCTGGGGTTAAACTAAAAACTGCACGGGTGCTCTTAGGTGACTGCTTCCTTGATGATTGCATGTATCATGCAACAGAGGCTGTCCCAGCCATGATATGTTTGCCATCACTGACCAGAAGCAACTATCATGGCACAGTGCCCCTGCAAAGGGCAATGCTACCAAGTACCTTGGTTTATGACCAAATATATGAATTCTTCTTTAGAGTCCTCAAATATAAAAACTGGCTCCTAGATATAGTATATTTCATTTAATATTTTGGAGTATAAAACAGAAGTCAGAAACACTAATTGCTGTCTCATATGAGCTATATCAGAAGACTGTGTTAAAATATACAGCTCAGGTACCCCAATTTCCTGACCCCACATACAGCAAATCAAAATGATCATTTGGCGGAGGAATATCAGACACTCAGCTCATACCAAAATGAACTGAAGGTTGTGATGACTGGGGAGTGAATGGGTCTCAATGAGGAGACAATGACAGTCTCTGAAAGGTTGTTGTCTCCACTGGAGGGTGGAGCTGGGCTCAGCACATCCCTGCACCTCCAGTCTTGGCCTCAGCAGCCCCTCTGACTCACTTCTTAATGCACAGAGCAGTTCAAACACACCATCACCCCTGCATCAGCAGAGCACTG
The DNA here is from genome assembly GCF_036250125.1 of Pseudopipra pipra. Taxonomy (NCBI): domain Eukaryota; kingdom Metazoa; phylum Chordata; class Aves; order Passeriformes; family Pipridae; genus Pseudopipra; species Pseudopipra pipra. Next base: position 18,921,177 of record NC_087550.1, read on the forward strand.
CTGTAAACTCCAGCACAGGACATGTGCTTGAAGGGCTTGTGAGCTACATATGATATAACATATGGACATTCAGAATATACACGTGGAGTCTGAGGATGCCCAGGCTCCCTGGAGATAAGTAGCCGTGGTCTCTAAAAAAATTCTTACTTCTGTATTCCCCATTGAGATATTTAAAAATCTGACAATATTTTTATCCTTACTGGTTGGCAAAGGAGTTTAGGATAAAGTAATACTATTGTTATTGACAGATACAAAAACTTTAGAGGAGGCACCTGAAAAACCAACGACTCTATATCCTCAACAGGACATTAGTACCTGGAAACCATAATGCTGAACTAAGCATCCAGGTTCAAGCAGTCAAGCAATCCAAATGTGTATAACAGTGAAATTATTATAATGAATTTCCAAGTATCGCCACCATATCTATCTGGATTAGGCTACAAATACACACAAACTTGCATCTTTGGAGATTCCCAAATCTTTCAGAATCATCTGAAAGGCTACAGAGCTGACACAAGTAGACTTACAAAAGAGGATAAATCTTGGCAAAACACTGCATAGTAGTTCAATTATCCTGCTTCAGGGAAATCTAATTTAATTGCTGGAATGCAATCACTTCTGATAAGGTTTGATACTAACATCATTTAGTGTCAGTAAACGTGTCTTCACCAGATGTTCTTTCTACAACAACTAAATAAAATTGATAGTCACCCACTTCAAATAACAAAGTATTTGTTGTTACTATAACTTGTTAAAAATCCAGCCAGAGGTCAATAACTAACTTCATTAAGAAAATACAAATTATAGCTTCCTCTAAAAAAAAAAAACCTGCCCCTAGTATTTCTTATTGTAGAGTTCATTTCCTATATTCACAGTTTCTCCTTGCTCAGTACTTCATTACTGTGTGGCTCACTTCCTATAGACTACTCTGCTGTGCCAGTTCCTGGAGGGTGAAATGAAGTCCAGCATCTTATCTCAAGGATGTTAAAATGAACTATTGCAAAATTTGATGTTTAAGGGTGTTGGGAGACTGCTTTCCCATGTATCTCTAACATTTGGACAGTTTCAGTAAATGAAGCTGAGCATATTTTTTCATTGTTCTAGTTGTGCAAAGACACACAGGTGAAGACAAACAATGTACAGCTCCTGTAGTCTTCTAACACCGCAGGTTGTAATATCAGGTATAACTAGAACTCATGCAGACACTCCATGGTTAATGCCAAACGAGGGAGGTAGGACAGCCATTCTTATGTCCTCGCACGTTTTAATGTTCTTTGATATTTAAGGAAATAAGTACTTATTTAAGGAAATAAGTACTGAGTAAGAGGTTCTGATTTGCAGCATGGTGGCATTTGGAGTGTACAAGGGCAAGGAATGCAATGTAATCCCGATGTCAATACTGAAGCTATTTTTATTCTACAATTCACTGACAAATTCTTATCACAAGTAATTTGTATTTATGAAACCATATAATAGACCCAAGTGGGTTTTTTTAGATGTTAAGCCTATCTACTGTAGTCACACTGTAGTGAATGTATCTTTTGTTAGCATTAGCACTGAGAATGTAAAACTGGAATAAATTTTTATTACCTAGGGAAACTTACATATGTAAATTTAAGCAACAAAAATCCCCAACCTATCAGTATTGAAGTTTTCTTGTTTTGTATGGTAAGAAACCCTTAAAATAATTAATCTTTTGCAAGGGCACAGCTTAGTAAGATGCGTTATTTTGGAAATAGACCTTGAAGCTTCGTAAGCCTGCAAAATTTGCAAATAGATGAGAACAAACCCTTAGTAAATTAGATAAGGTAATAAAGTATATACTCTTTAACTAATTGTAGACATAATGCCTAGGTATTAATATAAATTAGCTCACCTGTGAGGATGGTCTCTCTTTTCTTAAGAGCTGAATAGGTTTGCTGTGACATTGCGACAAAAGTCTCTGGAGATGCTCTGTGGATAATGATGAATATTGAATTAATTTCCACAGCATTAAACTACACTGAAACATTTGATTCCTAGTTGTATTACTTGTTTTGTTCCCACCACCCTACCAAACTTAAACCATGTATCTTTAGCTTGAAAATCAGAGCACATACCATAGACATCATTCTCCTAGACAGTCATTGGCTTATGAGAAGAGAGAACTAGGGTCTGCAAGTGAAATTTTGTCAAATTTTGTCCAAGGTTTCACAAAAAACTGTTACCTCAAAACATGAATGTGCTGTTACCTCAAAACATGTTGGGAGTGGAAGCAAGAAAGCTTAGACTTTCCACATCTCCAATTATGATGCACAGTGATGACTCTTAGAAAGTTGACATCTTCCAATGCTTTCCACAGAATTATTCTCTTTATAGGTTAAGAAAAAGCCTGCACTATCTTGGATGCCACTGTGTGGAAGCCCCTGACACTCCTGACTACAATACAGTCTTGTAGTACACAGAAGAAAATTTCATTCATCTCCCAGAGGGCTTCTTGATCACAGCCATCAACATCATTTGATCTGAAAACAGACAAAAACTCTCTTCAGAACAAGCTACTTTACCTACAGACAGCTGTACCTGAGCCACATGAGAACATTTATGGTCCCTAGAGAAATGGAGAGTTGTATGCAGAGATCCATGGTCAGCATGATACTGCTACACAAATATAGAGGGAGATTAAAGGACAATTCCCACCCTATTCTTCTGTGGCTCACAATAATCTTATTCCAGTTCCTATTCCCCTTTACAGGAGGGACCTACAGAGCATCCAAATGAAACTAAGGAGGTGTGGGAAAGCAGGGCAGATACAGAGGGTAAAGCTGTGAATCCTGATTATGAGAAATCCCACAATGCAAGACTGGCACTGGAAGTAATGAATCCACCGCTCAAACAACTGGCTGCTGTTGCCTATAATCCTCCAAGCTGGTAAAGAGATTCTCAAGGTCCCATGAGACTCTCTACCTGCACAAGCTGACTCGTCTCTGTCTGCGATTTAACCCAACTCCAATAGCTCCCAGGCCCTCAATAACAGTGTGACCTGAGCTGGAGCTTGGTTTTCAAGAGCTTGATGCTATTTCACATTACAGAAGTTTCCCCCTTATGTGTCATGAATATTTTCAGCACAAGTCTTGCTTTTCTTTATCATGTCTGAATCTGTAGCATCAGAAATAAAAAATATGATCGAGGAAGATCTGGAAAAACATCTCTCAATTTGTTTGGGGTTTGTCATCCCCAGAATGAAAGACCGGTTGCTGGCATGGAGTAAAAATTGGTCTTTCAGAAAACCTCCTGTGTTGCCAGCAACAGTTAGATTAGCAGAGAGCATTAATCAATCCCCACTGGTACTACATATGCTAGTCTCTGAAAGGCAAGAAATACTTTTTAGATAAGATTTTGCATACACAGCTAGCACAGAGTACAGTGAAAGAGACAGGTACAAAAAGGTACAAAGATTTTGTTTGACTGAAAAATGAGCCTTGTCTCAGCTGCTTTGACTAGATCCCAGTTAACAAGAACATCCTTTCCTTCAGATTTTCATCCACGAATGTGTATGATTTTGTGGGTTTTAAAATAGTGAAGTGCTTTGAGGGGAAGCCATATGAGGAGCAGCTGAGGTCACTTGGTCTGTTCAGCCTGGAGAAGGGGAGACTGAGGGGAGACCTCACTGCAGTTACGACTTCTTCGTGAGGGGAAGAGGAGGGGCAGGCACTGATCTCTTCTCTGTCTTAACCAGTGACAGAACCTGAGGGAATGGCCTGAAGCTGACTCAGGGGAGGTTTAGGTTGAATATTAGAAAAAGGTTCTTCAGCCAGAGGGTGGCTGGTCACTGGAACAGGCTCACCAGGGAAGTGGTCACAGCACCAAGCCTGACAGAGATCAAGAAGTGTTTGGATGATACTCTCAGGTACATGGCGTGACTCTTGGGGATGGTCCTGTGCAGGGCTAAGGATTGGACTCGATGATCTTTATAGGTCCCTTCCAACTCAGCATATTCTGTGAAAATGGACTTCAGATAATTGCCTACTTTGTAATTTGCACATTCTTAAAATCCTATTTATTTTTTTGCAGCATCAACAGCCAAAGTATCCAGGGTTCAATCCTAACTGCCACAGGAGCCCATGAAGGAGCCACACTGAACAACGATTTGGCAAACTTCTCTTCTATAAATCTTCTCAAAATAGATCATCAGGATTGAACCTGACTGTCTAAGGCACTTACAGTCTCTTTAGGCTAATCATTTACCAGAAGATATCCAAAATAATTTACAGACATTTTTTCTGCTCTGTGCCGGATTTAACCTGAAAACAAGATTTGTTTCCAATTTCTGATTCCTGACAATTTGTTTCCAATTTCTGACAATAGCTAAAATTAAAAGAAAAACAATCAGAGGAATAAAAGTAGAGTTGGCTTTGGTTGTTTGATTTTGTTGGATTTTTTCAATCAGAAAGACAAAACTCCAAATAGTCTTCACAAAAAATACAGTAAAACTGAATGTCTATGCATATGATGACACTTGAAAATAGTTTTCTTAGTGTATCTTTATAAGAGTGATTTGTAGTATCCACTCATTTGAGATTACTACATATCACTTTCTTTTTTAATTGCTAAAAAGCAGTTCTTTAGAAATGACAGTTTCTTTAATGTTTATATAGATAAGCCTATTAAGAATGATTTTAACACTAATGTGTTAACCACATTGTTCGTTTTTCTTCACATTTTCAATTACGCTTTTAACGTACCAGGAAACCCTCTTACAGCACAGAAATTGTTCCAGCAAGTACTGGAAACCATCAATGACAGACTAAGTTTTCAACATTATTCCTGTCAATGCTAAATAAACAACACAATAGACTGGCCTGTAAACCAGAGGATCTCAGTTTGTGATATGAAAAGTACCCACAATTTGCAAAATATCAGAAAGTATTTTAAAGATTAAGGGGGAAGGGGAGGGCAGAGTGGAAGAAGAACTATTCCTACCCATTAAATCAAGGAAAGAATTTAAAAGGAAGGGAAATGCAAGTACTGGGTGACTATTTGAAATTCAGTCTAATTTTTATCTGACTGAATGTCACTGTGTCAAACCATGTACACCACAGTCCACAGTAAGAACAGTTCAATCTTGTATCAGTGCAAGTGCAACCTTGACTTTCTGAGGTTTTCCTTCAGAAATTACCTATTCAGGCTGCATAATCTTTATTATTGCTGAAGGCTTTAATATTTTCACATTGCTTTGATAACCGTTGGAGCATAAAAACACAGGTATTCCATGTAGCTCCTTGTAGAATCACTTTCCAAAACAGAATAACTCTGATTTACCTTAGAAAGTTGTATTTCATAATTTAAGGGATCAGAAAATTCTAAGTACATATTGGCACACACACACACACACACACACAAAAGCAAAGTCTGGTGTTTGCTTTTAACCTAGTCGGATCAAACTCAGTTACTGCATATGAGCATGTGTGTGTTTTTATCTGCCTCTCTCATCCAACTAACTTTTAAGCCAATTTCAACAACACTGAACAGAGAGTAAAGGTCTTTGAAGTAGGTCTCAACATTCTGGATGTCAAATTTTCTACAAAATTACTGGAAACAGGTAGTTAGGTAGAGATGAAAGGCCATCCCTTGCCTGCACTGGGTATGTTACAGTGAGACCTCAATTCATACCAAGCCTTAGGGGATTTACAGAGGCCAGAGAATTGCTGAGTGTCCCAACATGAGAAAAGTTTCCATCTGCGCTCATGTTTTTATTAACTGTGACACAAAGAATGCTACCATGGGACTCCAAGCCACTAAGAACCAGACTTCATTACTGCCACTGCCCAAGAAACCACTTTTCCAGTTCTCTTAGGGTGTGTTAGCAACATGCACAAGTAATAAAATCTCCCCAGAGAAGAGCCCTTTCTCTGCCATATAAAATGATTAGTCTTACCACAATACTGTTTTGTTCCTGAATCCAAACTCTGGAAGCAGAGAACTTAGCTAGAATGCCATATCTCATACAATAAGGCTGAAAACCACATAGATACCAGCATTCATGTTCATGCATTGAGCTTTTAACTGACTGTAAGTCATCCTGCTCTGTCCTTAGCATGACTCCGTGGAAAAGAGCTAAGATTAAGCTATTTTTCTTTTTCTTTTGACTCTCTAGTTTTTTGTTATAAAGACAGCTAAGGAAGGTTTAAACCCCAGCACACATTAGAGCTGCTCAAACTCACATCCAACTGCCAGTAACACCAGCTGCAAGACAGACATATAATCTTCTTTCTCCTTAGAATGTACTCCACACCAAGAGTTAGGGGAACATATGAATAATAACATATTGCCTTTAAGAAATCTAGATAATTCAAAGTCTTTGGGCTATTTCTTGGTCTCACAGAAACAGAAGACAAATGTGACTTGATTTTTTTTAATATATACAGGTTTTGATTATTTTTTTCTTTACTCCCTAATCTTCCTGTCTAGTTAACTAAAATACAATATGAAGTACAGTTTGTAAAAAAGACATGAGACATATGGTTTTCACAGAGAGGGGAGTGGCTGCAGAGATGCTTGCAGGGGATGTTGGTTGTTTGAAAAGGGAAAATAAAAGGATTTCAGTTGAGCATTTTATTAACTATTGCTTTTTTCCTTATCACTGATTACACTTGCATTTTTTTTAGAACTTTCTCTGCCTTCTCCTACGCTACAGGAGATGCTGAAATGAATAGGGATAATATGCAGAGCTAAATCAGTCATTTGTTATCTAGCATTTCCTTGGGATATTAAGATCCCCTTCCTTCTGTCTGAATATAAGAACTACTACTTATGGAGCTACTTCAACAATATTTCTGGTATTTTTTATTTTTAACATTTAAACATCAAGTCTCCTGGAATGTACTGCTTTGTTTAATATCATTATCAATGATCTGAATTGAGGGATTGAGAACACCCTCAGCCATTCTGCAACCACCACCAAGTTGGGTAGGTTTGATCTTCTCTAGAGCAGGAAGTCTCCCCAGAGGGACCTGGACAGTCTGGATCAATGGGCCGAGGTATGAGGTTCAAAAAGGCGAAGAAGTGCTGGGTCCTGCACTCGAGTCACAACAATCCCACACAGTGCTACGGGCTTGGGGAAGAGTGGAAACTATCCCAGTGGAAAAGGACCAGAAAGTGCTGGCTGACAGCCAGCTGAACATGAGCCACCGTGTGCCCAGGTGGCCAAGAAGGCCAGTGGCATCCTGGCTTTTATCAGAAATGATATGGCTGGCAGGACTAGGGAAGTGAGACTGCTCCTCAAATCCTGTGTTCAGTTTTGGAGCCCTCACTACAAGAAAGACATTAAGGTGCTGGAGCGTGTCCAGAGAAGGGTGACAAAGCTGGTGAAGGGTCTGGAGCACAAAGTCTTATGAGAAGCAGCTGAGAGAGCTGGGGTTTTCTAGCCTGGAGAAAAGGAGGCTCAATGGAGACCTTATAGCTCTCTGAAAGAAAGTTGTAGTGAGGTGGGGAACAGTCTCTTTGCTCAGGTAAGAAGTGATGGGACAAGAGGAAAGACATGCCTCCAGTTGTGACAGTGAGGTTTAGAGTGGATACTGGAAGAAATTTCTTCACTGAAAGGTTTGCCAAGCACTAGAACAGGCTGCCTAGGGAAGTGGTCGTGACGCTATTCCCAGACATGTTCAAGAGATGTGTAGTCATGGTGCTCAGGGATATGGGTTAGTGATGAACTTGGCAGTATTAGGTTAATGGTTTGTCTTTTCCAGCCTAAATTCTTCTATGGTTACCAGACAAAGAGTCACACTCAAATGACATCATTATACAGGTCTGTAGCACAAGAGCACCTTGAGTTTTCCTCAAAGTGCAGACTTACAAAATTGATCCTGCACCCTACTACCATCCTTTGAACTGTACTCCATTCCCAAATTTCCCCCTATAGTCTTAGCATAAGAGTCTGCAAGGGAACTACAGGTCTACTCTGGCTGTGCCTTCTGTAACAGAAGTATCAATCCCGTTATGAAACTGTAATCACTTGCAGCAATAAGTGTCTTTTGTCACTTCCATGACAGTAAAGGAGGCAAAAAAATGTGAAGAAAGAATATTCATATAACTTAAAAAACACATTTTCTGCCCCATTTTCCTCACTTTGCCTCCTTCCCTAGGGACATTAAGTATAAGCAACCATAGATTTTAACCACCACAGAAAAAGGATGTTAGCATTAGTCTCTGAACATTTACCAATGCTGGTGGCTGCTTGTACTTTCTCATCACTCTTATGCTGCCACGGTTTGATAATGTTCAGTGAAATCCAGAGGTACCAGTCATCAGTGCTCAATAGCACTGAACATAATGAGTGATCACGTAAAAACATAGTAATTTATTCATGAAAAGATGGTAGCTCTGCAGTTTGTGATTACAATATCTTTTAGGCTCAACAACAAAGAACTTCTGTCCACAAATAACATCAGTGAAGTAATTAAAAGAAAGAAAACAACCAATTCTATTTGGTCAAAACGGAACTTTTGGGATGTTACTGCAAAAAAAATCAGAAAGTTAAAACAAACAATAGCTCTAGTAAAATATTTTTGCAAGCTTTTGTATTTCTGAGTAAGATGGTTTTAACCCCTCCTCATGGGGCATCACTCTTGGGAAATCTAATTAGCACTGGACAACTGCCTAATATTTACATTAGGTTTAGCTCTGCTGGCTTCAACTAGAATTGCAAGCAGTACTCCTTATTTGGTCTGCTTCATTTCATGTATACTCACAACTTACAGACCCCTCCATATTACAATTCTTTTTCCTCACTGCAAAATTTTGCTCCAAGGCCAATACCCTTTGATAGTCTACTTCCTTCAGCTCCGTGGGAGGAGCAGGGGTAACAAGCACAGACTCTATTTCCTAAAGAAGGAATAACTTATTCTTCCATTTCCACCTCAAATTCCTCATGCTTCCCTTGATATATACTGATCACATGGGCAGGGTGAGGATAAAGTAAGGATGTTTGGAATCTGGCAATTACCAAGGAACTTATCATGCAGTATAAAGTGTCATAATACTAGCTATAACTTTTAAAAACTTGCCTTTAAGCTGAAAGAACAATAATAAAAATTGGAATTAGTATTAAATATTTATATTCTGCATGCTGGGAGAGAAGGATTATGTCACACTAGAAAAAAAAAAAGCCATAGAATTCAGCAGTTAGACTTCTTAATTCTGAAAAATTGCAAAGTGGGGAAGTAAAAAATCTAGTCGAGAGTTGAAGTTTTGCCATCTGTGTAAGAAATGACCAAGACCAAACTTATTTGGAACAAAGTGAAGGATCAACTCCAATTTCTCCATGGGACTCATCGTGATTTGGAGGAAGGCCAGAAGAAGGTTCTCAGGGAAAATGTGTCTTGAGTACATATCCATCCAAAAACAAATCAGGAAAACAATAATGTGATTAAATTTTTCACATTTTTTTCTACACTTACTAATCAAAGACTCTCTAAGAACCTAAAAGACTACATTACAACTTTTCAATTCCCCTTTCTTGAAAAATTCTTTAATTTAAATAAATATATGGAAAAAACATAAGTCTCAACTCAAGTATAAAACTGGTTGTGACTGTGCTCTCCCCTACTCTTTGCCAAGCTGCTGAAGCTGCACCCCTATAAAGAGAGGCAGAAAGGCCACCATATCATTCAACCCTTGGATATTACCAGAGCAGGTTTAGCCTATGATAGAAATGTAAGAACAAGTTACCTGACAGCAGAGGTACACAAAGACAGAGCTAGAAGGGAACAAGAGCCTCAGGCTCATTACTGGATAAAAGGACCATTATCAGAAAGCCAAATGTATGAAGGCTTATCTGCATTTCTAATTTGGAACTGATGGTTTAATTTGGTTTGGGAAATCTATGACTCTAGGACAGAAAATTCTCTACATCTGTGCCTTGCTTCTGAATTGGGAAACTGATTAATGGGCTTGAAAGACAGCTAAGGCTATCACAGCTGCAGAATAATATAAAGTAAGCTAGTTAGGAGTTTTTATCTTCCAAAAAGGCAGGACAAATAATAGAGCTTCACCACACAACAGAAGGCCTTTCACACTGAAATATTGCCGGCTCATTTCTATGGCAGCATGAACACAAACTGCAGGGTGTGGAACAAGTTGCAGTCAGCTGGTGAAGAAGGCAATTAGCAGGACCAGAAAACTCCAGGCTATTTCCCTTCTTCCCACACATTATTTTAAGAAAGCACCACTGCATGACACATAACTCCCCTTTCTACCTACTTCAATCTATACTCAAGGAACATTAAGCAGGTAAGGCAGGGTAATGTTGCTCACCCAGCAGAAACTAAGTAAAGATGAAGAGGGAAGATCCATTCATCCTGTCTTCCAAAAAAAAAAAAAATAAAATAGAAGGTGTCAAAGAAGACTAGCAGATGTCTAGTGCAAAACATGATGCCTAGGGAATCTCCTTGGCACAGAATACTACTGATTTAAAACCAAAAAAATTACCTGCGTTCAAATAGTAACTTGAAAAAAAAAAAGGAAAATAATAAGATTCCTCATTTTTATCACATTAATGACACTTGGAAATTTCAGTTTTGTAGAGCTGAACTAAATGATTCTAAGTGAGTATCCTATCTGAGCCAGAAAACATAGAAAAAACATTGCAGAAATAATCTTGGCAAATTAGCAGAAAAAATACTAGATGCCTGTAAAATTAGATGTTGGTTTTGTCCTCTAATATGTGAAATGCAGTATTTCATACTGATTTGTCTTCTGTGTTACTCAGACTTTGTAGTTAAACTGCCAAAAGTTTACACCTAGTCATATATCTAGCAAATATAGGAGGTCAGCAAGTAGACAGCAAATGGAGTCAACCATATATCCAAGGATGAAATCTGAATCATATATAAAACAACAGGCAGTGAGATTTCTTCATCTGGCTGAACTACAGTAACTACTCTGTAACTACTAATCCCATCAAATTCCATTTTATGTACTTCACCAAAACACTTGGCATCAGACACAGTCTAAAAATCAGTTGGAGAAGCAGTGTCTCTCAAAGGCCATGCTTACATGCCACGTGTATTTTTCTTCTCCAAAGACATTTGCCACAACCACTTGGATGGGCAACCTACAGAAACCTACCTAGGACCTGCTTATGTTCCATTATTACTTTGTTGTTGATGTTCAATCAAGATACAGTGAAGGGATTAGCCTAATTTCCTACAGAAGCAGCCCCAGTGTTACACTCAGGTAGTGTGTGTGCCTTGGCATATTCCGTATTCCAAAATTATAGAATAAGGAAGAGGGCTTAAAGTTATTTAGTTCCTACAGATTTCATACAAGACAGAGCAGAGAAGAAGGACAACTAGGATTAGTAATTCTGAAAGTTCACTCCCCACCAGCATTTTTATCTTTTTAGGCAATTCTACAGGTGAACACAGCAAACCACAGTTTGTCAATACTCTGCAGAAGAGGGCTAATAGGGAAAATAGAGAAAAATGTTCTTGGTGGTTGCAGAGACAGCAGAATACCTTTGCATATTTCAGTCAAAAAACACACATTTAACCAAGAGGCATAACCTATGAGATTCCTTCATCCTACTGCTTAGAGAAATTCTTGCATTTTTTCCACAGAAAGTGAGTGCCTTACTCTGTTTATTTTGCTCCTTGTTCTCTTTTGTCTCCCTACAGTAATAATCTTAGCCAGCTCCTTTCTTTGCTTCTCCATTGGGCAGTGAACAGTTGGGCTTTCAGGTGTATTTTGTATTCTGCTGAATGCTTTCTTCTCCACTGGGAAAACATTCTAAAACTGTACTTCAAACTTTGTCACCTTTTCTTCTAAGGTGAAGCACCACTGCATAAGATGAAGAACTTGATATATTTTAAAATCAGTAAAGGATATTTTTGTCCCTGGTGTTATTACAAATTGTATCTTTGCAGTATGTTATTTATTCATACATTTACTTCTCTCATTCTCTTAATAGCAGTAAGATCACAACTGCAAACCCTGAATTCAATCCATTTGTCTTACCTGGGCTCTTCTTTCCTTGCTGCTATCATTGCCTCTGACAAAACACTGGCTTGTACACCTATGTAAAGCTTAAAATTAATAAATGTTCCATTTACTTTCAGGGTAAGAACTCATTTATCTTCTATTGAAATCTCGCCCATTGCTCTTGTGAAGGATTACCTTTCACAAATGGTGCTGGTGATGTCCTCTCACCCAAGTTGCTCATGGACAGCTAGTGTTTGCAAATTTGTGGAAGTCAATGTAGCGCAGCATAATGCTTGGATGTTTTCCAGAGTATATGGCTTTTTGTTGCTTGTCCTAGTCCAGGCAGCTCTGCATGTTGTTTTTCTGAACTCAAGACTTTAAGCCTTAAGCTTTACTTCCCTTTTTACCTACTTCTCCTTCCTGGGCTTTCTGCAGTGACCCCAGTGTCCTCTCTCAGTTGTTCTTCTCTCAGTTCTGCTCATGTGATTGCCTTTCCTTGTCAAATCACCACACTTTCTTGAAGGTTAATTCAAGTTTTCCAAAAGTCTCTCTCTTGACATGTTCCGTTACACCCCATCATAAGCTCTGATTTGCAGCCCCTTGCAAACTGACAAATCAGCTCTTTAGCCTCAGAAGAGACACACATTTTTCTGTGTACTCATTTTCTTTTTCAACTCAGTTTAAAAGCTGTGTCTCATATGGTTCACTTTTACCTGGAGAGCAGAACTCACTTCTCAAATTTCTGTAATGTGGGATATCAATTAGTCATCTCTGCCTCAGGAAACAGTAAGACACTATAAATACGAGTCATCTGTTGTCATAAAAATGAGGCTATATTCTGTCTGTTTTCCTCGCCACTGGCTCCCAAAGCTCTCCGTGCTATTTGAGCACATTTCCATCATCATCCACATTTCCAGAGAGGTAAATTGCTACCAGTAGTTCCTTAGCTCAGTACTATCAGGGCTCAACAATCATTGAGAGCCAAGCAATTTAGTAAAAATCTCAATTTTTCACAGAGATCCATTTATTTCAGGGCGTGAGCTCTGACCTCTTAATTACATAGGTCTTTAGACGATGTAACTGCCTCTTTACTGCCAAAGCATCTTATCGATATGCTTATTACAGACATGGGAAAAACAAGGCAGTCCATGGAAGATTTGTGAGGAGAAAGAGGATTCATAAGGGACTATTTGAAAGAGAAAACATGAAAACAAAGTTAGGTGCAGAAGAGAGCAATAACCTGACAAAGGAGAGGAAAAAGCGTAAGCAAGAGGCTCACTTAGTTTTGCTTCATTGCCCTCAATATACCATGGACCATTTAAGAAAGATGTCATGGAAAAGTCTAAGTAAGGTGTTACCCCTGCAACAAGAATCAGTCTTATGAGAAAAGGTGATTTTTTTTTTTCCTTCATAACCCAAAAAGGAGCATGAAGGGGCTCTTCATGTCCCCTGGTCACCAGCATGAATTCCAGCTGATAAAATTAATTTGACATAATGATGTGAAATAAAGGTAATACTTTCTGTTACAACCCTTATAACTGCCAAAAATTAGGTCACTAGATTTATGGTCCTTACTCTAGGTTATACCAGTGCATTAGTGAAAGAAAATTACTGAGACCAGCAAAAATAGGAGGATTTTAATTCTCCTGAAAAAAGGACCCACATGATACTATGGACAGAGATTGCACTGAACTTCTGGTCTGGCTTTTGGATGTTATTTCTTGCTTTACCTCCTGTGTGTGTCTGATGGAGCATTGCCAGCTCTCCCAGATTTGTACAGCCAAATGATTTCAGCCCCTGGGGTGGAGGCTATTCAGCTTAGCTGACAATGTTAAGTTTTTTTCTTTTCCTTGGTAGCCCAAATTAATTTTATTTTTCCTGTTATTTTCCAACCAACACAGCAATTAATTACGTATATTTCAGTCTTAAAACCAAGCTTACTCTCTCTTCTCCCAGAATCATTCTACATCTACTAGGCTGCGATCATTTCTCTATTCAGCTTGGCACCTGTATTTAGCAAACAATAAACACAGGACAGGATGACCTTGAAATATGATTGAACTCAGCATTCCACCCATAAGAAATGTGGATGCATGTGTGTACTGAGGGATTTCAAAAGCCTTGAAGGAATTTGTTTAGAGGTTCGCAGAATAAAGTCCTTGTTTTGGAAACACTTTTTTTCATTACAATTATCAATTCCAAGGAGCTCTTTGGCTTTTCGCTTTTCAGTTGGAATCCTATTCATATTCACATTAATTTGATTTAAAGTTGACATAAACTGAAGGAAAATGCTTGAACAAAATTCATATTCCCTTTATCTATGCACCAAAAATAAGAAGGATGCAGATGAACAAAATATTTCCTTTTGGACAAACGTGATTTATAGTTTTCTTCTCTCCAGCTGCCCTTCTTCTCAGATTTGTGTGTTAGCTCCAGGGTGTTTTAGCAGTGCAGCATCAAACTAATCCCTTTATTATTCATCTAATATTACCTGAGTGTGGCCCTACCCTAGGTTTCCTTTGCCAGCCTGCCAGGGTGACTGGTGGGCTTGGTCCCAGGGAGCCCACTCTCATTTCTCAGGCCAGCTGCAGAGTTCCTCTGGGAGCAGATTTTGTGTGGTGAGGGGGAACAAGAGGACAGAGGGAAAGAACGGGAGCCATTTTTTCCACAACAAAATAGAAGCAGAGCTAGCTGCTAGCTTGAGCCTCCATCCATCTGTCCATGCAAATCCTTCAGATTCAGAGAGAATAGAGATGAATGTTTTGCTTGCCTCTTCCAAGAGTCCTTCATCAGGCTTGTCCTCTCCAGGACACAGAGAGTGAGGGGGATTGTACAGGGTGATACAAGTACCCCCGTGGCTGAGTCTTTTGGCCAGGGAGCAGGCAGTTCACAAACTGAAACTTTCAGTATTGCACTTAGAGAAGATGAAACAAGGATTTTTACTTTCCATTAGTACTTCACCTATCCAACTGCTGTGTGGATCAGCACAATCAATCACCTAACAGAGAAGCCCTGTAAAGGTCAAGCAAAATTTCAGTGCAAGACTTGTGGGATACATTAAAGTGGTTGCTCATGGCAGAACCTACCGAAGGCTGTCATGGGTACAGAATTCACTGTATATGATAAGAAAGCAATGTTTTTAATATACCTTTCATCCAGAAAGGGAGTCTCTACTACCTGAGTTTAGAGATGACTTACACCTGAGGAGTTAGGCTGCAAAACTGCTCAAATTCTTCTGTACTGAAAATGCATCCATTTTCAAAACTGGTTCATTTAGACAACAGCTAATTCCTTTGGATTATCAAATTCAAGTTTTCACCAACTGGAATTATTTAGACTACAATTACGTTTTCAATTTTTTTAAAACTAGCATGTGAGAAAGCATATGAAAAATGAACTCCTCCTGAAGTCACCATTATTGTTCAAAATATGTTTTCTTTGGGAAATTTAATCAGGCTTTGTTCACAACACACGGGAACAAATTCACTGTTTCTGCAGGGCTGAGAGCTCTTCTGAGCATAAAATACAAAGAAGGAAGAATTGCGTATCAAATTGCAACTAGATAAGGAAATTTATGTGATGAGAAGAGTGAAAGAATTTGGTGGATCATTGGATTTTGACATCTCTAGTTTTGTGGAAAATGGCACGTGAGTCTTTCATAACCATGAGTGTTTAAAGCTCATTTGAGCAATCACACCCCTCACAGCATACTTGTTCTCTGACATTTATGCTGCCAGGGCTCTCTCAGCAGCCCCCTCATCACAAATATCTAATGCCACCTCCTGTGTGATTTAATTTTCCTGTGAAGGTCTTTTACTCACTGCCTTACCACATTGTTTTGCTCATGGTTTCTGATGAAACCATAGTTAAGAAGATATCAAACATAATATGAAATGGAGTAGGGGAAAGCATTTAGTTCTTGGCAACTTCAGTGAAGTTAGCTGTCCCACAGAGGAGGATATTTTGATAAAGTACATCCTCAGAAAAAAATACTTTTCCTCAACTGAGCTGAAGTGTCATACTTGGACAAATAAAAATCTTGAAGTTGTATCTTGGAATAAAAAATACTGTAACTACCATTTCAGGATAAAGTTGAAAATATTCCGTACATGAATAGCAATTCCTGTTAGTACTTGACCCTTGGAGAGGTCATCAAATGGCAATCTCTGAATGAAACCAGGAGGCTTGGCAGTTCCTTGTCAAAGTTGATAGAAAGGACAACTTTCAGTTGTTGGCTACAATTTTTTTTCCCTTTCCCCAGTTGAAACTGTAATTGCGAGGAGTTTTTTTGAGAATGTGAGACTAATTGAAAGAGTGAAACCATGAGGAGAATGGAAATAAGGGAGAACAATTTAGCAGCAGAAAATAGAAAACTCAAAAGGAAGGAAAACAAATGGACTCCAGGGAAAAAAAATTAAATTATATTTTAAGAGTCTTACTGATGGCTGATGAGGAAAGGGGTTAATTAGCAGATAAGGGATGAATTTTGCAAAACTGCTTTGGCTGAAGAATTGAGAACTTCAACAAAAGCAATAGAGATAAACAGACCACAGACCCTGTGAAAGGTGAAACAGCAAAGCCTCTAGAGATGTCAGACGCTGAGGGGCTTTTACTGTAGAGCTGATACCAACAAACTGTGAGCCCAGGCAGCAAGGCTTCTCTGCATAAAGATGCAGCTGCTATAAGAGCTGTCTGAGGGATACAGAGAGTGGAGCTGCTGCTGCAATAAACTCAACATGTTTGCATTGTCTGGTAAAATCCATTAGCAAACTTTAAAAGTCAGAAGTAAAGAGGTTTCCATCCTCTCTAACTCTATATTCTTGGTATATCAGTAGGTCAGTTTTGTTGGCATGGTGACACACCAGACAGATCTGTTTACTCACCTGGGCTGCTGCCATACCAAAACACCTCGGTGATAATCCACGGGTCATGTGGCAACGGGGGGACAGGATCAGTAAGTGAGAGGGATGCCACAGAACAATTTCTTGCAAACCATCAAGCCCCTTCAGTCACAAATAACTTTCTGTGCTAAAAAACCTGCAACATTCACCTTTTACCTGCCCTGCAGGAAGAAAGAATCTTGAAGAAAAAAAGAGCATTTTCAAAACCAACAAGACCTGCCCGTACCCTCATTTTTCGCCCGGAAACTATTGCTGTTCAATACAGAAACCCGCCCGGTAGGGCGCCCAGGTTTATCCCAGGCTCCAGGACAGTAGTCGCTACGCCCTGAGCAGAGGCACCGCAGGAGACGCGGGAGGCTCCCTCCGGCTCCCGCGCTCGGGCTGTGCGGCTGCGGGAGATGCCAGCGGGGGGCGCTCCGGGAACGCCGGGAACGCGCCGGCGGGGCCCGCCTGGGGGTCCAGCGGGAAAGAGGGAATTTGGGGGACAATAAGGTCGGCATCATCCCTCCCCTCCACAGCTCCTTTTCTTTCAACAGAAATAATAAGCTCCTCGGTGAAACTGACCGAAACCTAGGAAAAAATACAGGAAGGAAAACTAGCAAATCTATCGTCTAAACATTGCTGGGGGATGGGGGGTGTTTGGGTTTTTTTTGTTTGGGTTTTTTTGTGTGTTTTTTTTTTTTTTAAATAGCAAAATAATAGCACAATATAATTTCATTAGCAACTGGAGATCAGAGGCGTCCTGGCTTGTTTCCAAGTGCTGTCTGGCTGAAGAAATGAAACATTTACAGAATTTATCAGCCTGCTATTAAGTCTTCAATCCTGTAACAAACCCTTATTTTCTCCACCCCCTCTCCAAAACCCCCCAAGAAATCCTTGTGTACATGTCCAACGAGGCTCCAGAAATAAGTCCTTCTATTTTCAGTAAGCTTATTTTTTTTGTACAATGTGAGAGGTTGAAGATACTGCTCACTGGGTGTTGTAGAGAATTTCCTGTTGTGTCTCTATAAACATCATGCAGATTCTAGCTAAGTGACTGCATCTCTTACTGTTTAACACCTTTTTTTCTTTTGTTAAACAGTATTTCCTGTTCCACAGCAGCTCGGGCTCTCTCTCAGATCTCATCACCTCGATCATTTCATCCTGAACGAGCACACCATCTTTTCTTCTCCATCTTCTCCCCTGAAGAGATCCTCCGTGCCTCCCACACTGCCCCTCACAACTCACAAAGATGATTCCTACCTCAGGCTCCTTCCTTGCAACCAAGCCTGCAATTGCATCACTGCCCCCCTTCCTGCCCCCAGCCCCTCTCCTGCTGCCTGACCTTTCGTGGCAGGCACAGCTGGTTGCCATGATTTATTATTCCCTCACTAGCTGTGCTCGCTCGGGCATATGGGGTCCCACTGCAGAAAGGAGGCTGTGGTGATAAACTTCAGCTGAGAAGATGACATTTAGCAGAGGCCCCACGCCTCAAAGCATGACACATCCTTCTGCTACCACCTGATGTTGCATCTCTGTCTGGACTCCTGGTCTGCTGATGCTTTCCTTCACACAACCAAGCACACTTGGTTGTTTAAACTTCCTTGTTTAAACTAATAGAATAACTAGTTTGTGGATGACTGAAGGACTACAAACTATTCCTAATTACCTCGGGAACCCTTTTTGCTTCCTTAGTCATGCACTTTAAAAAGTCCTCTGATTAGAAAGGGATACTTAAAGGCTACTGAATATCTGCTTGAATGCCTCATTAAAACAGAGATGTGAATTCAGTCCTGTTCTTGTTGAACAGGTGTACACATCATAGCTGTGCTAATGGACACTTTCGGTACAAACATGGAAAAATGCTGAGGCTGACCTGGCCTGATTGTACTTTAGGTGTCCAGCTGCAGCATTTTCATGTGGCAAATGAAGACAGTTATAAAAAAGTGTCCATTTAGGGCTCAGAGATCAGTTTTGTTACTAATTTCTTAGACAGTCACTGGATTATCTGATCGGTTTCTTTTCCCACCTGAAGAGACTCCTCCGGAGAACAGAAAAGAAGCTCCAAACAAACTAGAAAAGTTTCAAAAGACAAGACCTGCAATGAAATGTTTGATGAATTGGGTGGCTTTGATCTAGGGAAGAGAAAATGAAGAGAAAGCTTGTAATTGGATATCATCCTTGATAGGCTAGATCTTTCTAAAGAAAAATTCCCGAGTGGCAACTCAGGCAACCTCTCAGACATGAATCAGGCATAGAATTGATCATGCAGAGGACTGCCTGATACTCTACCTTATTCCCAAACTTTTTTCATCTTGTTTACAGATTAATATACAGACACTTTGGATGTTTAGCAGATGATTCACTATTTTTCTCCTTGTCCACACTGTTACCATATTATGCTATCTGTTCTCCAACTTAGTTTTAAGCCTGTGTTCAGCTTGCTTCAAAGAGGAGGGAAATAACCTGTTCTCCATGTCCCTGGTGAATCAAAGAACCATGTAAATTGCAATAAGGTAGATTTAGTTTAGACATTCTGAAAAGCTTGCTTATGGATAGGAAAACAGGAGAACAGTTCCATCAAGGAGACCATGGAGTCTCCATCCTCTGATGTATTTCAAAGCAGGCTACAAAAAAGATCTGTCAGAATTGAGAGTTCCTGCACTTTGCCTTTGGCCTGAGATGATGCCTAGGAAAATTGCAAGGCCCCTGCGTGCTGTGTCCACTTAGAGGCAAGGAAGAAAACATCTTTGGCAAAAAGGAAGGGAAGCAGTGTGTAAACAGTGCTATGGTAACACTAAAAAGAGAATTCAATTTACAGCACTGTCATTTTAGTACTTATCAGGAACACTAAGTTTGCTTAAATATACAATGTCTAGCACAGTAATTCCCTCAGTTTATAAATTAACTTGTCAAAATGCTATTGCTTTCACATCTGTGTTTGAAATTGATTTTCACCTTCACAGATACGACTAGAGATCTATAGTAACTTTTCTTTCAACTTTGTTTGATTTTGTTATAAGGCATTTTTAAAGAAAAGATATTTTACAGGCAATAATTAATTAAGAAAAAAGCTACTGTAAGTCAGGAAATCATGACTCTTTAACCATAAGAGATGAAAAGAAGTTAAGTGAGAGTGCTAAATTGTAACAAATATCAAAAAATGAAAACACACAACAAAAAGGGAAAAAAAGATCAATGTGACCTAAAATATAATTTTTTAAATCTATAGATCACTGGTTATAATTTTAGTACTGAGCTTTGTACTTTTGTAGCCGTGTAATATGCACAAAATGTAATTCTGGATAAAGATGTGATAGAATAATACTGATAGTATAAAGGAGAAGCAGCAGCACATTTTAAACTGAATAATTGTGACTGTGTCTCTACCGAGAAGCAGAGAATTGTTGACCCTCTGTTTTGCTGCACCATGTGAAATTCAATCCAACCAGATGATCCCATTTGAACTTGGAACTAGTTTCTTTTAGATTACTATCTGTTCAAGTATCCAAATACGCCTCCAAAGTGCTTGAAGATGAAATACAAATAATGGGAGGTGATTCTAAATTGCTTGGACTGTGAGTGAGCCAACTCTTTTCTTCAAAACTTATTTCCTGGAGAGATTCCAGACTTATTTTCAATTAAAACAAGAATGAAACAACTTTTGCTGTACGTGCTCTTCAGAGACTCCTCTTCTTCCTCAAACTGCAGCTCCGGGGCATGTGACTTCATTTAAAAAAATGAAACACTTTTAGGCCATCTGCGTTTTTCTGCATAGCAAGCAGCCTTATGTAATCCTGTTCTGCTGACCTCTCTCCTGCTGCAAGGCCAGTCTGCACAGCCATTGCGTTAGGAGGAAATGGAGAGAGGCCTTTTGGATTACTCTCTCCTCTAGCACAGTCATAAATCAGCCTTCCAACTCCTACACTCCTGGGCACTGCATCCGTTGTTGTGTCTGACATAACGCCATCCCCTGGGTCTTAAAGCACATGTCCTGGTCTTGCCTTCTCAGCTGAGGATTTGTGGGAGGGGATGAGAAATTCCAAAATCTGAATTCCTTCGGAAATCAGTGTCATTCAGTGTTGGTGATGTGTCCCCTTGGCTTATCGGATGAGCAGCCCATTGCACGTCACCCTAAAGTTTACCACAATTAGTCAGGGAGCTAATCCAGAACTGGGAGAAGGGTAGTGGCTGCATTGTTGGAAGGCCAGCTAAATGAGAACATATGTGCTACCGAGGAACAGCTACAGCTACGTCCTTCATTCCAAACTACATTGTGAAACAAGGCTGACACAGCCCTAAAACTATTAATTTCCTGTCTTGTTGATAAACTTCAGTACTCTGTTTAAGAACTATGAGGCTAGAATGAATTTCTCTATACCTTCTCGATCCTCTTACCAGTTTTCTAAAGGAATCCTTTCTGGTTTGATTAAGGTAAAATTGAGAATATATAAAAATAAAACTGCTATTACTATTACTACTGCTATTATACTATCGCAATGTATATCTACCCTTGCTACAGCATTTTCTTGGGTACCTCTTCAACAATGCCTGAGATCTAAGCATGTGGCAATTTAAACTGCAGAAGCAAAACCAGAAAAAAAAAAAGCAGGGCAAATGTTTCTGTTCCTCAGTTTACCTATCATTGAAGCTGGAGCCATAAAGGCCTTTCACCTGAAATTCATTCTGACAATTGGAGACTGACTAGTGTTTGGTATCATTTGGGAAGGACATTAGTTCTCCACAGAGTTGGAGGCCCTACTTCTGTGCTGAGAGTTTGAACTGTAGGCATGTTTTTGCAGCTCTTTCAATGTTCCATCTAGCCAAAAACGCAGGTCGTTCCTTGCTGCTGTCTCAGATACATTTGTTCACTGAGTTCTATCAGTGCACCACTTTTCATCACATACACTAACACATACAAGTATTGAAAACCAGTGTTTTATTCTGTAAGATACCAAGGTGTTTGGAGACCTGAAATACGTCTGTGACACTTGGAAGGAAAGCAACACCAGCTTGAAACATCACCAGTGATGTATTATGCCATCTTGACTGTGGTGTAATTTCTATTTTTACTATATGGATTAAAAAAAAAAAATAAAGTAACATTTTCCTGTCAATGGAAATAGAAGCAGCTGGTTTTAAGCAAAAGTGTGTAGGTCAGCAGACAAAAAAGACAAAACAGAGAATGCCATTGCTCCTGGTACAGAAGGATGGCCATGGTCCCCAACAGAAATGGTTTCATTTTGGTTCTAATGAAATGATCCTGGGGAGTGCTCCAGCTAGGTCTCAAGGACAACCAGCAGGGTGGTGGCTTAAAAACAGGGTGTATGCTAGAAGGATTTACGCCAGAACACCCTCAGGTTCTTTTGAGAGTGAGGTTACTTTCTGTTACTTTCTACCCTTTACAACTACACAACTATTTTTTGCACCCCCACCCTTTCACTTGCGTAAGATTTCCAGCAGTGTGTCTGAAATTGCAACCGACAGGCCAATATTCAAACACCTTGGTTGCCTGGCCACTCTCTGTCCCCAGTATGACACTTCAAAGGGCAGCAGGAACTGTTTCACTGCAGATTACTTAGGAGATAAAATGTCCTATAGGAGGAAATGATAGAAGATGAGAAGGAAAGGAGTGTAAGAGGTCCTAGAGAAAGAAGGATGGGGATAATAAACAACTACTACAGACACTCCACACAGGTCGTATTTTACTCTTGCTTTACCTTTTGGCTTACCTAAAAGTGGCACTTTGAGAGTTCTGCTTCATACCTAGGGAAAGATGGAGACCCAAATGCCCACAGGGTAAAATTAATAGAAATTCTCAATATGCCATCTCAGTGTTTCCATTTTGCCATTTCACACTGTCATTAAAACTAAATGGTAGCACTGTAGCCATTCTCTCTTTCTGCTTTCTAATCTTTCCTGGTATGAATGCGAATAACAATTTTGAAATAAAAGTTGAGGTTTTAACACAGCCATGGAATACTAGTGTCATGAGCCTATAAAACAGGTTTTACACATTATCTCTTGGGATGTAACTGCAAAAAAATGCAAAATACAGACTGCTGATCCAGCCTGTGTACCTGGAACAGTTTTTCCCCGTTTCTTAGCCTATTCCAAATGTCATTTGTTATTTTTTTTCATAGCAAATTGCATGGCTACATCTAACATAGAGGATATTTAAGCGCTGCAATAATTTACACAGGAATTTGGCCATTTCTCCACCATTTGGAGTCTTTAATCAAATCTGGAGTCTTTCTGATGATTTGCTACATTTCCAGCAAAAAACATCAGCTTACTACAGGAATTTTTGAAGAAGAGTCCATATTTTTTAAGAAGTTATTTTAGATAATAATAAAAATCATTTAGCAACATGAAATGTATTATTCTTCTTCAATAGAATTATTCTGGAGTGATACCCTTATAATTAAGGCAGAATATGATTTTACAACTAAAATATCACATTATCAACCACACAAAAAGAGAACCATCACTGATTTTTAAGTTCACTGTAACCATCACTATTTCTGACTTTTTTTTGAGTGCCTAACACTACATCACTAACAGGCAAAGCACTAATGGAATTAGCAAAATTATCTGGAAAAATAAGGGGTTTTTTTGCTATTATGTATTACATAGGCTTTTTCCTCAGAACAGATTTTTGGACACCCATTCTAATGTCTGTGATCTTTTAGGTAATCATAGGATGGAAGTGCTTGTTTGAGAGATGAGGTTTCTTTCTTTGTACTCTTAGGCAGCTGAAATGAATAATACCTTAATCCCTTGGCTACTTCATTTGTAACTGCTTGGTAATTGTGAAAGGGTACATTACTGCTAAAGGATTAATTTAGTTCCTGCAGGAGAATTCTCAGCACATACCACATATGCAGCAGCCCTTCTCAAAAGAAGGTGACTCAGTTTCATCTAACACATTAGGAATGTGCACCTTCTCTGCTTCTGATTCATTTCTGAGAACTGAGTACAAATAAATAGCATTTCCACAGCCCTTGCTGATTCTAATAGTATCTCTCCTGGAATTGCAGGTGAAAGAATGTTCATTTTCAGATGACTGCCTATAATACCAGAGAAGAATAAAATTGCAGGTTTGCAAAAAATACTAGAGATAAATAAAATTATACGTTTACATAAAAATAGGGCACCATTGCAGGTTTCCAGCCAAACCTCTCCGTGAAACCAGGTGAAAAAAAAAAAACTGCTTTCCCCATACAGATTTTCATTGTTTGTTTTTTTTTCTGACCATTCTAAATCCCTGAAAATATATATGAAAGAATAAGAGCCTCTACACACTGCTGACTCCTTTCATATTAGTCTGAAGGGAAATGTCATCATCATGGTTAGGCTTCGCGAACGAAGATCTCCCAAATCTGAAGGGAAAGACATACAAATAAATACCAGAAGAGGACATAAGAAGTTACCATTTCTAAAGATGCCTAGGCTAACAATACCAAACTCTGGAAAGATGCAAGGTCATGTCACCAGGCAGAGTATCAAACCAATTAGGATATGGCTCACCAAACTTTAATAGAAGCATCATTCAAATCTGCATTGAAATTGAAATGTAGAGTGGTAAAGTCATGTACTGCCATTCATTGTACAACGTTCTGTGCTTACAGAATCCTCCAGCAGTGGCATGTCTGAGCCATAAGCAACATATTACTCCAGTTCTTGACTGTACAACATAAGGAATTAAAGACAGACAAATTTAGCAGAGATTTCTTCTGAAAGTTGAATTACACGATAATAATTTTCTCATATTTCTGTCAGAGCTTACATTCAAGGCTTTACAGGAATAAAATCCAGTACACTACTTGCTACAAAGGCAAAATAAGGAATCCCTTTCTTCCTAGCTTCAGCAGAACTTTCCAGTATGGGGTAAACTCTGTTTAGCCCTGTATTGGGGGTGAAATAAGATGGAAAAATACCTTCTGTTAGTCCTCTTAACAAGGAACACTCAGCATTTCTGAGGCTGAAGTCCAGCAGCATTCCCTTTTGCTCCCTTCTTCCCAGTGGAACATAAAAATTGTGTAGAAAGCAAAAAAGTAAAGAGAAGGTCACATTAAAAAAACAAACTGGGAAATATTTAGGACATTTGGGGGAAGAAAAGGGAATAATCAGCAAAGAAATTAACAGAGAGCAGGCAAAGAAGAATTTTGAATCAGGCAGTTGTACTAAAAGAGGTTCTTCAAAACCTGCGGTGATCCAAGATCTTCACGTTGAAGATTGGCAGCCACTTTGAGACCCTTCCCTGTGCCTTCACACGTGGCAGTGCTGTGGAGGCTCGCCTCTGGAAGTGCCTGGCAGTGCACAGGAAGAGGGTTTAGGGCAATTATTTTTGACAGCCATCCTTTGGCAAAGGATGCAGCTAAAAGACAGCAGGCTGGATGAAATAATTCTGAAAACTAAGTTCTCATCTGACTTTTAGTTTGTAACAGTCTAGTTTCTGTCTGTGTGTTTACCAGTGCCTGACTGGGTCCTTGGAACTTTGAGGCAGTATATATATTCATAAATGATAACATTTTGATGCATTTTTCAGCTCAGCACCTCCATCACATAACATTCAGATACAAATGATAGTATAATAATTGACATTTTTTTGAAGTCAGCTAGTACTGCAACTTCCAAAAATACTTGATTTCCAATACCAAGCTAATATACTCATCCAATGTTGAAAATAAATTTACTTATCGTAAAACTGTGATGGTTAGGTACTTGATTTTGCTGTTGAATCATCATATTTTATTTGCATGTGCTGCACTAAAGGTTAATAATACTTCTTCGTTTGAGTAGCAGTATTGGAGATTGGCAAAGCCTGCCAATAATTCAGATGTAATTGATGTGTCTGCTTGCAGATTCAGAGATTTCATATAGATCTTGTCTGTTATAATGTGACTCATTCTTCTGTCCATGACCATTTGTATGGAGTGACATTTGTGATTTAATTTTACAAATTAAACTTAAAGCAGCAGTGCAGTTTAGTTTCTTTGGCATGATAATTGGACAGTATATTATCGAACATTAGGGTCTGTTCCCATTCTTTGTCAGCCCAGTTCACAGCAATGGAATCTATATTTATACGAAGCTAAAAAATTATTGATATCAATAATTGATATTGATATCAACTGCCTCCATCTGTTATACACTGAGATACTGAAGAGGCAAACAGACTCATGGATAATGCAGAGAGTGGAGCTTGGGAGATATGGATTTGAATCTCAGCTCTTTCCTATTCTGTTTCAATGAGTTAAAACCTCTGTGTTTCAGACCACTGCCCGAAAAACAATATTAACTCTGTTTCTCTTACACATAAAGGTAGAGATAGGGACCATTTATCTTGCTGATTATGCAGACTCTCCAACACAGCAGGTCTTGATCTTATTTGGAGCATCCAAGCATGACTGGATGTCAATACAGTGAAAGGCAATAGAGTGTTCTGTATTGATTCACTCATTAAAACCATTCAAATGTTTGTAACAAGAAGCCTGTTAACAGGGACTAGAAGTATTATCCCAGACTCTGAAGGTCTCTCATATATTATTTTTGCTATGGTATTTGCATCCTGCTTCCTGTTTGATGAGAGTCTTGTCTCAAGAATTTCCTCTCCACAGCTCTGTAAGGTTACTTTTCGGAGCAAGAGACTCCCCCATATATTTGCTGTCCATTGTGTGACATGATACTGAAGTCTGGGACCAGCTTAGAGAGAGGAGCATTAAAGAAATTTCTCCTTGAGGAGAATTTTTTATGGGGGTTTTTTTGGTGATTTTTTTTTTTAACCTGATATAATTTCCTTTTTGCTCATATTAGGGCTTGTTTAGGGTTGGAACTGTGAGGGAGAAAATTCATAAACCTACTTTGTGGACTAAACTTACAAGTGAAGTGGACAAAATAATCACTGAGAATGCAAATTTAATGCAAGGCCATGGAGGAATTTTTGAGTATATTAATGTGACCCAGATGATGAATACGAATTTTACACTTTTCTGGACATTTCCTCACCTCTGAATTTTGAAGAATATGGTTTTGCTATATTTCCCTCGAGGAACATGGTTTCTTTTGATTTCTCTCAGTCTGCACTCCATATGGTTACACTAAACGCCACATCCTGTCCTCAGCAGCTGCAAAGTTGATGGGTGTTGAAGGAACTTGCCACCTTCAGTCCTTGCTCCTCACTGTGCCTAAAAGAGCCCCACACCTACAAGTTTTCAAGACAGCAGAGGTGGGATGAGCTGGACTATCTGATAACAGGTCTGGTCACAGGCATTCTGAGTGTGAAGATTTCTGTCCAGAAGATGCTAAATAATATCTCCAGGGAAAAATTAAAATGTTTCCAGTAACAACAAAGAAATGCTGACATCCTGAATGTGGCTGCGTTTCTTCAAATATCTAGCTCAAATATGGAGTCAAAAGTTTCATTTCCTCACTGGGAGACTCTTTGTGTTGGGTACATATATCTTGCAGCACTAAAATCCCTCAGCCTGTAATTAATTAGCTCAAGTAGCTTTGATGATGTTTACAGAGAGAGAAGCAGTGGAGATTGCCTGCAAGGCTCAACAGATTTAGTAGCTAACAGGCCTCTTCTGCTAGGCAGGGATCTCAATAGCACTACACACAGCAAACCAGCTCAGCCAGGGTTGTATTTTGATTATTGCTCACCTGCTGTGGAAGGTGGAAGTTCTCTGAATGTGAGTGTTTGGGCATCCGATTAAGCGTTGTAAATGTGAGGATAAGGCTGGGAAAGAACTTTCACCTCGTCAGAGAGGGCTTGAGTCAGAGCTTCCAGTGCTCACAGGACTGCTTCCAGTTTAGTGTTTGAATGTTCCAGATATTGCAGATTACAAACAGTAACTGCTGAGATGTAAAAGTACCAATGGAAAGGAGAGTGAGAGCAGGCCTGTTCCTGAGTAGAAGGAATTAAAAGAGAAAAAAAAAAAAAAGAAAATGAGGACAGTGAGAGAAAAAAAATTGACATAAAAAATGTATCACAGAAAAGAGATTCTGTGTTTTCCAAGGTTAATAATGTCTGACTCGGCAGTTCAGATCAGTTTTACTCAAACCATATGTGCTGTTTGGTTTGTGCTTTACGTGTGTTCAGTTACAGGGGTTATCTGTTCTCCGTAGGGATTATCAATAGAGGTTATCCAATTCTTCACTTAGTCATCTACTGACATACAGCAAATGCCAAATACTTTAAAATAAATAGCAATAGTAGGAATCAGGCTATATCTTTCATATTGTGCACTATGATTTTTTTTTTTTAGTTCCTGCTGCGTAAATGTTTTCAAATTGGCTTGTGGCCAAGAGACAAGAGGAACACAAAACATTTCCTCTGGTATCTTTATCATGTTTATTTTCCTCCCTTATTTAAATGGGGATGTTCTTTTTGCCCTAAGGTTACAGAGTAGCAGATGCTTTTCAAGCTCTCCAAGACTATAAAAAAAATCAAGCAACTTTTTAAATAAAAAATTGCTATAAACCAAAATATTTCCATTTTTTACATAAGAAATCATAGTCTAACTCCAATAACTCAACATACACAGAATCAGAAAACACTGTGAGCGTAAAAGGAAATCTTTAAAATATGTTGTAAGGAAATGTGATCCATCAAGTAAATTTGAGAAAACTGATTAGTTTCTCTGTATTCCCCAAAAAGAAGAAAATGCTAAACTAATTTATCTAGTAAATAACTTCATAAAAAATATTCATTTATCTCTTTTTATTGTACCCTATATATATTCAACTCTAGCCCTGGTGCTAGATATGTTTATCTTAATTATAATGTCTAGTTACATCTCTAGATGCTTAGCGACTGGATGATTTTCACAGTGGCTACAATTACATCAGATGCCAACAACTAGGAGAATGTTTTCCCTGTAATGCTTGCTGCCCTGAGGTTCAAGCCTGTATCATTGAAAACAGGCAATTTTGCCAATGATTCCAAGTGGTGCAGAAGGACATCTACCATTAAAATCTGCATAAATGTTCCACCTCTAATCAAAATATTCAATAACTTCACACGGCTTCCAGGGGAACCTTGTAAACAGTTCTCTAAACTATAGCTTCTGGGGTTTTGTTGAACCAAAATGGAAGGAAAAACATTCTACACAAAAGCAGGACAGTTAGAAGAATGCACAAACTATAGCAATGTTTTTTGGCTGTGTTGTGTTATGTACATAAATTTACAGACATACATATAGCAGTTAATCAATCACCTACAGGCAAAAATGTCAGGGTATCTTAAATGATATTGTACCATCAGTCTGTGTTCAGGCAATTCCTTTTCACTCTATTATAACTTTTCATCTTGAGCCAATACTAAATTCCATTTATCACAATAGGTGTCAGTAGCTATACCATTTTCAGTAGCATCTTCTAGATAAAAACACCCCAATGTCTCTCTGCAGCACCATTAGCAGTATTGACTGCTCTCTTTTCTCTCAATAGAAAGCCCCTCACTGACACCTTGCTGTGGAAAAGGCATTCTCAGCAGGGCCAAACACTGTTTGAGTGATGTGTGAAGCAGAAGAGATTAAACACTTAGTAAGAGTTATGAACAGGGCTCTATGCCATTTTCATTTAAGGACTTTGATCATTAAGGGGACGTGCTTTTCCTTGTCAGTGATGTTTTATTGTCATTTAAGTGGGCTCCTGCCATGCAGAGGGATGGAAAGTTATTAATATTTTGGCTAAAACCCCCTCCAACCATTCTTCATTCAACTTTTAACAACTGAACAACTGACAGAAGCAGTGAGGTGATCAGAAGATGCATGGAGAGGACAGCTGACTTTTCGTCAGTCATTTGTCTTGTCCCCTTTTGAGACTGCATGCTGGGACACAGGGTGTTCAGTTGGTGCCCAAGGGATTATCTCAGATCATCACTTTGAGGTAATGAAGGAATGCTATTACTCTTCTGCTGCAACTGTAAGAAACATTAGCAAGTGCCAAGGAGTACAGTCTAGCTCTTGGAGCAAAACACGAGGGGCAGCTGCTCTTTGCTTGGATTATTATCTCAGTTGAGTAATTATAAAGAAAGTAGGACTGGAATGGTGTGCAGAGGTGGAAATCAGAATCTCTTTGTTCTTATTTTAGTATCCAAGATCTTATTCTTCCTCCCAGTCTGCTAGTAACATTAAAGGAAAATAATAGCATTTGATACATCATTGGAGAATTACCTGAAGATTTTTGCTCTTGGAAATAGCCGCATACTGCTATCAGTGTGTCTTTCTGGGTAAATTATTCAGTTCCTGTGTAGAGTGTGTGATAGAAGATGCCTTTCTCGTATCTTTCACTACACTGACATGGTTCTGCTGCACTGAAATAAAATCTGTATTGCTGCAATCAAAGAAAGAAAGAAAAGGCATATGATATACCCTGACTTCAATGTCCAGGCAGCTGACAAGTAGAGCTTGCCTTTTGACCTCTGTGAGCATATCTTCCTTAATAGAAAGAAAACAAAACTGGTCTGAAAACAGAGACAGAAACTAAGGAGGTAGAGGGAAACTGAAGAACTGCTTTTAGCTATTATGAAGTCATTATTCCTGTCTTGCATTGCCAAAAATGGAGTTTTGGGACCACATCTCAAAGTTTTTGATAGATTTGTTGCAAAATAGCTCACTCACACTATTATAGCATTTTCACACCCTTTTAAAAACAAGAAGTGTAGGCAAATGGAATATTCAATTTAATTGCTACAAATGCTTAGTTTACTTTCAAAACTACAGAGAACTTCTTCATAAAACCAGATTCATCTCTCTCCATTTAATAAATTACTAAACTATTATACTCTCAGGTATGGCTATTCTCCAAGTCAAATTAATGTTTTTTTTTCATTTTCAGAAAGGTGAATCACCAGAGAAAGTGGAAAGTAATAAAAAAGCTACATGGAAGAAGAAGGGAACAGATTCATCCATACCCATGTGGGAGAGTCCTAAAAGGAAGTGTACTAGAAGAATAATCTTTGAGGGCTTTTTTTTAATGATCTTGAGTACCAAGTTTTTCTGTTCAGCAAACAGCTACATGCTACAAGCAGGTACAATTTAACAAGCATTTAATTCTTAGCAAATTTTATGCTAATGTTAATTTTCTAGAGATAAAGTATGCAAATTTGGATATGAAT
Source organism: Pseudopipra pipra (assembly GCF_036250125.1). NCBI lineage: Eukaryota > Metazoa > Chordata > Aves > Passeriformes > Pipridae > Pseudopipra > Pseudopipra pipra. Next base: position 18,952,143 of record NC_087550.1, read on the forward strand.
GTTAAATGAGTCCCATTGGCACCTGACATTAAAAGCAGAGTTCTGCCAGAGTTTTCATACCCTCCCCTGCCACTATCTCCAATATTTGAGTTACACCTCTCCTAACTTGATGGAAAATTGACTACAAAGTATTGGCTACAAAGAAAATCGCAGAAGTATTCTCTAAGAATACACAGAGTGTATTTTTATCTTACCCATACAGTGACTCATGTTCTTTTTGAAGCTCAGAGTTTAATGACTGCAGCACAATTATAACAATTATCTCCAGCAGCTCATTGTGCTTCACAACCACCTGTTGAACTGCAGAAGTGTGCAGTAAGGGATACGCGTACCTGATGCTTGCAAAACTTTGTCTGTACTTAGATTTGAGCACCACACTTTTAAGCACTTGTCCACCATCTCTGCCAGATGAGTTTGCATGTGGAATGACCTTAGAGATATCTGCAAAGCTTGTTGTCTCAGCAGCTAGTTTATAAGCCTCAGCTGAGCCTGAAAATTCCTCCTTAGCCCCAGCTTCACCTCAAAAATAAATAGTAAGTAATGAAGGGCAAGAGAGACACATACCATGCGTGCTCCTTTTGTGTTTGTTCTGGGTTTCCCTCCAGGTTCTCTCCTTTCTGTCCTTTCTCATCCTCTCCTTATGCTCTCTGAAAATACGTGACTGGAAAGGTCAAATGTTATCTACTTCCTCAGTTTGTTGGAGGCTTTTAAAAAGTTTCTTCCCAAAGCTCTGTACAAATTCAGCCTCTTTCACACTTTTTTCTTATTTCTTGTGAAACTCAGATGACACTCAGGAAGGAGAGAAAAATACACTGACTGAATTTAAAAGTATGCTGCCAATATTTCTTGCTCTATGGAAAGGTAATCTCCCTCAGCACACTGAAAAATGTCCAAACTAATAACTGTAATTAACAGCTGAAGTAATTGCATCCCATGCAATGGCAGCATGAGACCCCTCATAAGCATGAATATATTTTCATTCCATCACCTACCAAGACAAAGAAATATTATCTTGCTGGCGGAGGAAGCTCAGAGAGGCTGAGCCACTGGACTAGAGCTCCTGATGACAGCCATGGCAGCCCTATGGATCTGCTACTGGCCTTGGGGCACGCTGGGCCATGGCACACCATGGAGGCCTCTCACTGCCACCAAAGCCCTGCTCTACCCAACTTGCAGCTTACTGGGCAGCATGTTTGATCCTTGGTAGGACTAGGGATAATTGCTTTAAACTGAAGGAGTGTCAATTTAGTTTAGGTACAAGAAGCTTTTTTATAATGAAAGCGGCAAAATACTGGAACAGGTTGCCCAGAGAGGTGGTAGATGCCCCATCCTTGGAAACATTCCAGGTCAGTTTGGACAAGGCTCTGAGCAATCTGGTCTAGCTGAAGAAGTTCCTGCTCATTGCAGGGGGGTTGGATTAGACAGACCTTAAAGGTCCCTTTCAACTCAAACTATTCTACGGTTCTGTGAGAGGTGCCCCTTCTTGCAACAGCAAAGCACAGAGCTGCAGGGTCTGGCCTCCTCCACAATTCAGAATAATTGGGACCATATCCACATGTGGCCTTGTACCCTCAGGGATATGACCTATGGGGTAGCCACTGATGTTAGAAGAAGCACGTGGATCACAAACAGCCAAAGATAATGAAGATTAAAAGAAAATTATTTTTCCCCTTAAGGACCAGACAGCTGCCTGGTTCCTGACCAAACAGAGAACATTTTTAAGCACCAGTGCCACAGTACAAGGGCAGTTGTGGAGAACAGCCTCAGGGAAGGCTGCTGAAGGACAGGAGAAATTCAGCAACAAAACAAACTGTTCATTTAAAACAGTTACAAAGTCTGTGAAATTATGCTTTATCCCTCTTACACATTTCACTTAAATGAAAAGCAGTCAGTCCGGACAAAGTTCAGCCATATAAACACAAGCACACACAGGGTTCAGTTGTATAAACATAAGTAATCCAAGTTTGATACTGCTCCCAGTATCAACTAATCAATTAAGCCACTGTGAGTGAGTCAAGGGGTGAGAAGCCAAAAGAAAAGAGGAACTAACTAAAAAAGCAGAGCAGTACTTGGTGCCCAGTCCTGTGCTCAGCACTCTCATCATGCAAAATAAAATACAGTTACATGGGATGTAATTAAATGAGACATCGCTTTGACCTGCTTTTTGTGAACTTGCATGCATCAGCTTTATACTTAAAAAAATCCCCATCATGGTGGTGTCATTTAGATAGCTTGTTGACCTTTATACATGATCTGTTTATGACATGTCTGTACTTTCTTGTTTCCATGACTTTCCTTCTTCTATCACTAGGAAATGGTTTAGTTCATGTAGTTATTTAGTTTCATCCATTTTGAGTATATATTTTTTTCACAAATAAGTGCATTGGGAAAAAAAAAAGCTAATAAAAAAGCATAGCTACAAATCTCTAAAGCAAAAGGTAGACTTCTTTGAGGCTTTGCCTCATAGAGACTTTTAATTTTGTCTGGAGGTCCCTTTTCCATTTATTTGTATCAGTAATCTATGAAGAAAAATACATGGCCTGATTTCTATTTTTAAAACAATGCATATTCTGGTCTAATACTATAGATTAAATAGAGTGGGGACCGATCTACGCTACTGATGCAATCTGTTGATACACATCATGACAAATCAACTCGGAGATGTTGGACTACATGCTGATATACACGTGTGCACGTGGAGTGTGGCAAGAGTTTCCACTGTTTTAATGAAGTTCATGCTGGATTTACTGAAAGTTGTGCATCTTTCATTTCACAGGGCAATTTTTTTTCCCCTGATGTTTTATATATTTTGTTGTAAGAAGTGTTTTCTATTTCTGCATTCAAGTTCAGGGTCATCAGTAATCCACAGAGGTAGCAACGGAGCAAAAAGCAAACACAAAGCCCTTTGCCATGCTTAAACCCAATTCATCCTAGGTACAGAAAACACAAGTTCAATTGCTCACACTCTTAACTAATTTTATGACAACAGGAATTTTCTCTGTGCTGCTTCTGATTATGTATTTTGGAATGATATTGCAGAACTGGGAATATCTTTCTGGGAAGCTGCAGATTTGACTTTGCACTATCCTGATAAAAAAAGAGTTTCTGATACAAGGACTTGAAATAGCTTCTTAATTTTCTAGTCTGGAATGTTCCCAGCTCTTCTGTACTGCATCCATACAAAACTAAACTGCTGGGGCATTCCTGAAGTAGGGTGGTTTCCTCTAAATAAAATGGTATTTCAGTCTATGGTACCTTCAAATCTGCAGTCTGTAAACCCCTTTAATTGACCAGAGTTATGGAACCTGCTCCTCTGGGATTGTTTTGTACACTTTCACTTGTGTCAAAAGAAAAGGGGTTAATGCTATTTCCTTCAAACTTGGCATAGACTCAGTTGAGAGAGCAATCTGAACAGAAATCATGCTCACAGTCTCTATTGCATGTGCAAAACTTCAAATGAATAAAAACATATTAAATGAGAGGTTTGAGAAAATCTATAACCAGAGGGACATCTCTAATAACCTGTTTTGGCTCCTAAGATACCTCTGGAGAGTTGGTTTAGACTAAGACCTTTGGAAATACAGCAAAACAATTTCCCACAGGAAAACTTGGTGTAGAGAAATACAGTTGCCAGTCCCTTCTTTAGCTTGCAGAGGAGAAAGTTTCAGATAAACAGACATTTTCATATCTCTAAGGAGATAAGAAGTCACAGATGCAGGCATGATTAGGTTTGTATTTTGCTTGTAAAAATTTCTACTTGGTAACCTTCTGAACAACAGTTTTATGCAGTCATATGCTGGAGCATATTAGCATGCAAAAAGCATTCAAGGAAATAAAAACCTGTTTCCTCTACTGACATATATACAAGTATAAAAGGATGCCATGCACAACTTTCATGAAGTACATGCCCTGTTTTCTCAGATCTTAGCCAAGAACACAGATCAGGCCTAGCCTCGGAATGATAAATGGTGGCAAAAGGTGAATATAATTTTACTCCTTACAAATGAAAACCAGTGATTTACAGTGTTATGCTTTGGATATAGAGCTAAAACATCTCCTATCAATCATCTAGAATAAAACTATCACTTTGGAGTGGCTGGAGACAGACAGACCTGCTGGAAATGTTGGCAAAGTTTCCTACATGAGAAGCCAGAAATTCAGGAGCACCGAAAGCCCCAAGACCCTACAACAAATTGACTGGTAATGTAATTACCAGACAAACATTTGGCAGCTAGAGGTCAATATTTTTACCCTTAAGGAACCACATTTTAATATAAAAAGCCTGACTGTTTTCTTTTTATGTTTTGGTCATTTACTTTCCAATATGATGGCACAAAATTGTAAACAGTGTAGGAAAAATATGGGCAGAAATGACTTAACAGACTAGCTCCAAGTTTATAGGCCCCTTAATATGTTCCAAAAAATAGGCCAACCGAGCTTAAATCACAACATTTGAAAAAGTTGAATTTTAATATAGTTCAAAAAATTTGCTGACTTCTTCAATTCCTAATTTCAATCCCTTAATTGGATCCTGTTTACTAGCACTATATGATGCAAATGGAGGGGTAGAGCTGTATGAAAAGCTGAGCTTTTTTTAACCAAACACAAGGCCAATATTATATACTTGGAGTGTATAAAAATCTTACAGCAAGAAAAGCTGTACAGCAAGAAAAGTCTGCTGACATGCTGGACTGAGCTTGGGAAGGGAGTTGCACTCTTGCTTAATGACAAATGCAAGGTACTTCAAGGTAACTTACTCCTCACTAAAAAAAAAGACAAGCAGTAACCTTCTTGACAACAGTCCTACAAGCTCTGATTACCTTAAAGCTGCTCAACTTCAAGAACAGCTTTCAGAAGAGATAAAAACAGAGCTTATCTGGCATTTTAGACATAGTCCTTCCGGGGACCCACAGCTCCATCAGCTTCCATTCTAGCCTAGCAAGAGGCTTAAACTTGGGAGTACACAGTAAGATGCACTAGCCACACCTCCCCTTCTGCCTCATAAAAGGCAATAGGCTATTCATAAATAGATATGCTTTATCTAAATGTGTGCACAGCTTTGAAGTGTAACTAAATTTCATTTTGGGGGTGGGGGTAAGAGGAGCATTAAATATGTTAGCTCACTAACTGTAAATTAAAACAAAAGAAAAAAAACCTCATTTGCCCCGCAATGCACTTTCCCCAGAGCTGTGAGATTTAGTATACCAAGATTTAACATCTCAGTTAGAAAAACAAGAAAGATACAGTAGAACATATGGCATGAAAAAGGCGTTAAACGGCAGAATTTGAAAATGGTTTGCAAGATGCTCCATAAATATTCCAACCCTAAACACAAGCTGTTTTGCAGCAGACTCTTGATGGAAGTATATGCACACAATAAAATGATAGATTTCTTAGCTCATAAATGACCTGTTCTAGTGTCACTGAATGGTGCTATGTAGAATTAACCTGCTTGCAGAAGGAGCTCAGAACCAGGCAGGTGCTGGCTTGGCCAGGCAATGTCAATGTTTCCACTCACTCAACAGCCGTGGACAACATTCAGTGATAAAAATGGCTCTCATTGCATCTATCAGCCCCAAGAACGAGCTCTCAGGAACAAAATAAATGCATTTCACAACCTATATTGCTCTGGTATCCAGACATATATTGCTGCTCATACAATTCTGGACACATTTCAGCTGAAGCCTGGATGCATATTTCTAAGTGAAGTCAACAGGAGACAATGATAAAAATCGCCCTGCTAGGCTTTTACTTAGGGTAGCAAATTATTTTTGTGTAGCTGCATTTTAGTTGACATCAGTTAACTGGAGTTTCTTACTAGACATTTGAATAATATAATCACAAACACTTAACAACAACAACAATAAAAAACAGGAATTCATTTAAAATATAAGATTATCTATGCTCTTATTCCTGAATGCCACTGAGGAGATCAGTTGACATATGAAATACTACAGAATGCTAAAGAGAAAGGAAACTTAAAGTCCTTTGGGGCACACTGTTAATTCTCCTGTAGGTTGCCACAAATCTATCTACTATTCACACAAATGAGACATAAATTTCCATCTAACAGTCCAAAACCAATTTACTTTCTTTGAGTGAAGTGTGGCTGAAAGCTTCACAAACTGAAATATCATAACAAAAGCAGATATTTTAGTTAGTTAAGCCAGGTTTGTGATTCAAGAGAACATTTCCCCACAGAGTTCCCTCATTTGGATCTGCTTTTGGGTGGTACTCAACACAGAGCTCATAAAATTCAGCACAGTAGGTAACATACCATTTTATTGTGAATGTTTTGTTTCGCCTCCAAGGCATCTCTTAAATACTAGTCTTTGAGGAACTCATTTGCTTTCATCTGCACAAGCCTCTAGCTGGTAGCCCTGCAGTAAAGCCACAACCTTCCTATTTTATGTCTCTTACTTCAAATCCTTTTCTATGTTGGAGAGATGCTGACAGAAAAAGGAGTTGCACAAAGGTGTCTTGACAAGGACTCAGACAACCAAGGCTGTGATATGCCTCTGAACTGCTTCTCCTCAATGTCTTGTTAAGCATGGATGCTTTTTCTTTGGGGAAAATGATACACATGCTGGCATCATCTTTTTTAAGCTGCTGGTTTAGCCTAGGTCTAAAATAGATAACATAGACTCTTACTTATTTTAAAAGGAAAGGATGCCAATGTCTTTACATATGGTTATTCTGCTTAGAATCAAAGGGCCATATATATTATTATTCACTTTCAGTATTGCAAATGTTGTTAGAAGCCCTAGAGAAAATAAACAATTTTTAGAGATTGGGAGCAAAATGAACCAACGTACAAGCAAAAGGGGCAAAATGAAGGAAGAGGGGAAATGATGCAGTCAAAAACTACTTTCAAGAAACCAGATGCTGGTGCATAAATACTCATTCTGCAGTGTTCTCTCTGCCAGCAAAGATAACTCTTTACAGGAACTCTAGGTGATGCAGAACAAACCTAGAGTCCACCAGGTCTTCTCTGCACAATCAGAATCATCCATGTTTGTATAGAGGGTTCCACTGGTAGGTGGAAGTGCAGGCACACTGTCCTGAGTCTTAGACTCCAATCTCTCTCTGTACTGGCATCATAACATAAAATCCTTCCACAAGCCACCTGAGACCTATCTTGAGACCAAGTGGATAATCTACTTCTGCCACTCGCATTGAAAGACTGTTTAAGGACTTGCTTCTCTGATGGTTAGGTAACTCCACTTTTAACCTTAATTACATGTGATTTATACACGTATCTTCTCCCCCTCTTATGGAGTACTGTATTTACTTAGGGTAATCAATCTCCTCTCACCCTTCATTAGATTAACCAGGTCAATACTTACAGATTTACATTCCCAATATTATTCAGGTAGCTCCCACTTGGTCAAGGTTTATTTAATCTTACCCAGCTATTGCAGAGCACTGCACAGCACACAATATTCTAGATGAGAAGACCTCAGATGAGTCTCACACAATTGAATTACTTTTTCCTCTCTCGCCTGAAATTGCCCCCGCTTTCACCGTTTTTTCCATTCCCTCATGCTTGTGCTACATAGTCATCCTGTGATCAAACAGGCCTGTTTCTCTCTCATCATGTTGGGTTTTCCCCAGCTGATGGCAATCCTGTTGACAGCAGAAGGTTTTGCTCTGAATCTAAATGTGTCTAACCCTACAAACTACCCTGGTCTGAGTATTAATCTTCATCCTATTCTTTTCTTGTCCTCAAGGTCATCCCATACTCCAGCGTGCAGCACTCCAGTCCTGCATTGTTGGCCCCTTCTTGGGCTGTGTCATCACTGCAGTCTATTTACTCCTTCTTCATTTTGTGCCAGGATTATTTAAGAAAATACTAAATAGGCTTGCTTTTGAAACCGGTCCTTAAAAGACGGTGGTAATAGCATCCTTCCAACATAGAGATTTCCCTTAATAAATTGTGCCACCTCCCCACTAAAACAGATACTTTACAACTGTACAGTTCGTACAAAAATCCACATCTTCCTCAACTGAATACTTAATTTCATGTTCTGTATCCTGTCAACTGCTCTACTGTGGGTTAAGCAGCACTTGCTGCATTTCCTTTGCCTAAAATGCAGGTATCTTACTGAAACAAACAAACAAACCCAAAACTATAAACATATATGTTATTATCCTGTGTTTGTCCTTAGGTTGCATTTGATCCTGTTTTCCTTTATTTATATATGCTCTTATTCTACCTTGAAAATGTGTCCAAAACCAATTTGCACAAATGCATTTAGTTAGAAAAGTCTGTAACTTTTTGGATAGCTTTTCCCTTGCCACTCAATGCATAAATATTGGCAATACATTTGCTGTTCTCTGTTCATAAAAGCCCAGTATGACTTCATTTCACTGTAGAAAAACCTTGTGCTGGGCATCTATTTTTCATATGCCAGTCCCTTCAGGTGTCTGAGATGAAAAGCTCTTGTGATCTGGAGTGAACTGAGATCACAAAGTTTATTTTCATATCTTAGTTGTGGAAATGTCCATTCCCTTCCTTCCATCAGCCATCTCCTCTGCCAGTCTTTCTCCTTCCCCCAAATTCAACTTAAAAGAAGATGAAGAAAAATATTTAAAATGGAAAATGAGATCATCTTTAATTCTATCCCTATCCTCAGGGCACAGTATTTCCATTTTTTTCTTGTCCTTTTTTATTTGCATGGTTGAAAAATATTTCACAATTTGCTTAAATTTCTGTCTCAGCTTGACTTTTGGCAGTTATCATTTTACCCCTGTACTTTCTGACCTCTCAAGTGCAGCTTTAACACTAGTTCTGACATATGTTCTCACTATGCTCTTACACATGGGTAATTTCTCTCTTCATCTAAATTCCTTCCTTAATAAACACTAAAACTGATTGAATTCTAAAGCTGTTGAGAAGTCATGAATATTTTCATAAATAAAACCAACACATTCAGATCATTACTATTTATGAAATCATGGTATTTGACACTGAGAAACATATGTTGATCAATAAATAAGAATGTCAGCGATTCTTAAAACATCAAGAAATACCAATATTTTGAATGAAAAGTTATATAAATGCCCTTTTCCCCTGAAGACTAAAATTCTACTTTCAGAAGTACAGTTACCACACCTTGAAGAAAAAAACCCAACCAAAAAAAACCACAACTGCTTCCAATGAAGATTTTCAATCACACATTGCATGATTAGTTTAGAAAACAGTTTCCAAAGTAGAAGTCAGGAAACAGAGCATATCTGAACTACTTACAGTATAGATAGTTGAATCAAGCCCTTTAATGATAAAATAGGTGAGGAAAGAGCATAAATAAAATAAGAAAAATACATTGGTGAGCATGCTGAGTAGATTAGGCTAAAGATATATATGGTAACCAATGACACTTTTTATTACGCTTTCTTCAGGAAGTGGTACCACGTCAGGTGTAAGAAAACCTATTTTTTTCTCATTGCTACCATCTATGCTTCAAAAATAACCAGGGGAATGAGCCCTGACCAACCTTTTTTCCCCTTTATGGTGACTGAACCTTTATGGAGCTTTGCAACAAGCCAGTGGCAGTCATTCCCGTCTTAGGTAGAGGCTCACATTGTGCAGTTGCTGGTGGATTATTACCAAGGCTACGAATCACATAATCTCTGCCTCAGACCTGCACTTTGACTTCTTACTGAGCAACATGGTTCAACAGTTAGAGGGGAGCTGGAAAATAGATGCTAGCAAGAGGTGCTTATCATGAAACATGGTAAGAGTGAGTAGTGCAACAACAGCTTAGGGAATTAATTTGAAACAGAAGCTGCTCACTTCAATAAGGAAATGATTGAGCATTAAACAAACAGTTGCCTTAGTAACCAATGGCCCTTTCCCTCCTTTCAGTTTGAACATAAACATCTCCAAATTCAGTTTTTCATCACCTTTTCTGTTTGCTTAACTGGTCTTCTTCAGCTGTCAGGCAGCCAAATAGCTTTCAGTGAAATGTAAGGTCTATTTTATTTTTATGAACTGCCTAAAATGCAAAATGGATTCCAGGACCTGCTCCTCAGCTTACTAGGCTTTGAGTAGGAAAGGAAGGTATTGTATCTAAGTAGACAAGCATATTTCTGATAGGAACAGAAATATCAGGTGTCACATATTCATCAGGTCTACATATGATCAACAGCCTTTCTGAACATCACTTCTTGAATAAAGTACCATCCAAGATGAATAAACTGTGTAGTGTTTCTCTTGACGTTTTCCTGTCCCTGCAAATGAGCAACCAAACAACTTGAAAAAAAATGAAGAATGAATTCTTTGTACACGTTTACAGTCTGTATCTTCTCTATAACTTCTGCAGCTGGGCTTGATAGACAGTTGGGGAAAATAAAGGAATTGCGTTTCTAGCTCTTAAATCTTAACATAAATTTTGGATGGAGCTGGGACAATGATGTTTTCTCAGAGTTCAAAAGTATTCCTTCCTGTATGTCCAGTTAGATAAAACCAGAGAGAATAAACTTGCAAATATCTCCAGAGTTAGCCCAGACTTTTCTGGAGATGGCATTACAGAGCAAAAAGCTACAAAGCTACCACTACATAAATAATCTATCTATTTACTCATGATGTCCAGGAGAAAATAATCAGAATATCCATACTTTTCCAACACTCGCCGTCCTCTGTAGGATGGATGGATTTCAGGTATACTTTATATGTCTTCTCAGGTCTTGGTAAAATATAAAACCTGGATACCATTGTTCTGAGCAGCCACAAATCCCAACACAATTCTTTTGTCTTGAATTTCATGGAGCAAGCTAAGAACAGCTAAGCACTAAACTTCTTTCCCACATGGAGGGCCCTCAACTACTGATGACCATGGGACTCCAGATTCAGAGTCAGCCATACTAGAAATCCAGAACAGGCAGAACATTTCCTGGTATCCAGCTTGTGCCCCTTGCTCCTGTATCCCACGGCAATGAGACTATCTTTTTCTGTATCAGAAAGCCTGAATTTGCCTGGAATTATGCACTGATGAATTCCACGAGGTCTGTCTATCCTATCCCAATTACAAATTTGCAAGTTTATAAAGCAAGCAGGCACAATTTTTCTGCAGCTTTGGCACATAGCTGTACCATCCCAAAACCAAAGAGATATAGTGTGAAATCTCAACACAAACCCTTCTATTTGTGTGATTGCAACCACTATTACTATATTCAGTCAAGTATGTCCAGTGACATGGAGCAAAAAGAGACAAAGCTGAAAGAAAAAGCTTATAATTTGAGAAGAGAAATTCCCCCCATGCCTAGATACAAGTCAGATCTGATGCTTTGACTTGGCAGGGTCATGTGTCTGAGTCAGAAGTAGGACACTGAAGTTACAGCCAAATGATCTTTTCCATGTGGAAAACTCACTACCCTTAAATTGATGGTCTATGGACTGAAAATTGATTCATTAGGTTTTTCTGATGTTTCAGGAACACTATGCTCATCAATCTTTAACACCATTCATAACCCTAGAGATACACAGTTGAATTTATCGTGTTCTGGCATAGGAGACACCTGTGTACACGCTGCAACCTTCAAGAGGAGAAATTACCATTAAGAAATTGCTCCATCTAAGACTGTCAATATTTGCACTATAACCAGTGGTAATAGAAGAAACGGATCAAGCAACAGTGCCAGATACTGTAGAAGGAGCATGAGAGATTAAAAATTTATCTGCATCTGATTTTCTTACCTATTTTTTCTCTAAGTAGCCTCAACTTGTTTGATGTACTTCAATGTCAGACTCTTATATGGGGAAAAATACTAAACAAGACAAACAGGAAATAAATTACACCCTCTGACATGCAGTTAAAATGGCACTGAACACTACAAACTCATTCTGGAGAGGTCAACACTCAATTATTTAAGCAGAGAGATTGTATAAAGACTCCAGTACTGAAAAATGCCTTTTTACCTCTTATGTGAATTAAGATTAATTATAATGCCCAGCTGACAGAATATTAGAAGCACTTGAACGAAAAAATCACATTAATTTCTTTTGTGTTGAAGTCATTAGCTTAAAATAGTCTGTAATTGATTTTAGTCTGATGGTGAAAGCAGGGCTGCCATTTTTTTAAATGGACAGTGTAAATTTGGCCAGACAGTGTAAAGACAGGGCCAGACTCTGAAAGGGTCAGTCAAGGTAAATTTCTCTGCTAGACAGTTACTCAGCTGTTTTGGACAACTTCATGCATGGAATTCCATTCTTCAATTATCCAAAATTTGTTTCTTGTGATCATAAGAAACAAAACCAGAAGAGTTGCAGGCTGACATAAAATCAGTATTGGAAAAAAGAGACTGCTCAAACACTAGTGAATGGGCCTAATAAATTTAAACTAATGTGACTTGCAAAGAAGAATATTAACAGTTCCACACACTACAAAAATTAATTTTTCCTACATGGCTGGTGGGTAAAGTTTCATATTACAAATCAGTGGCGTTTTACCCATCTGTTTGCACTTAATGAGAACATGATATCTTGGATTTCATTTGAGCTTACTGCATTTAAGGGAGTATAGTTTAAACTAAACCTGCAGGATCAGGATTTATTAACATGAAGAGGCTGTGAGTTTTGTTTCATGAAGGATTTTGATTTTGCTACCTCTCTGCTTTCAGGACAGGAATGAAGATTGAGTGTTTCAAAATTCTCAAAGGAAAATGTTCAAAGACTAAAATATTCAGTCAATTGATTTCTACATTATTATACTGTAGTATGATCCAGAAATAAAATACAGATTTCAGAGATACTTCTGGGGAAAATCTAAACAGAGTCCTTATTATGAGAACACTGTGTCATGGCGATATGTACCCAACTCAGAAAATTGATTCATTTTCATTAGAAGTTGTATTTTTGATAGAATTTCATCCTGATGGGTTTTCTGAGCCAGCCTCTGTTATTACATATTTACAGAAAGACAACAAATCAAGACTGAGCAGCTTTTGAGTGTCAGAATGCCACTGATTTTTGACAGATATGCAAGCGGTGGAAGAGATATTTGGAACTGTTATTAATAAATGATTAACAAATATCTAGAAGTAACAGTTGAGCTAATATGAATGCATATCCACATGGATCTATATTTACAAGTTCATAGGATGTGAGTGTGGAAGAGACAGAACAACGGCAAGTTAAAGGTTATTTATATAAACATATTAGACTATAAACGAAGTAAGAGACACTGCAGAGTAACCCTCCCCATCACGAGGAGGAGGTTAAGAAGAAACGGCTTTTATTCCCTGTCAGTCATGATGATTAAAGCTATTTTCTCTAAAGCAGGCAATGCTGGCTGCCCTCACACAGACTCCTGGAATGAGAACAGCTGCTGTGAATATGACAGGGTAAGATTTTCAGACCCTCAGGGAGGCATGTGCTAGGAAGCAACAGCAGTAACAGGGTGAATAATATAAATGAAAAAGATCTGGTAGGGTGGAGTCCTGCCAACACACTGAGCAAGAGATTACTGATGGTGGGGTGGGACAGGAACCCGGGCTATCAACAGAAACGGGAATGAGATATTAGAAGCCAGGAAAAATTGGCTGGAGTTTCTCCAGACCTGACCCAGCATGCCTTACTCTCCTTACACCTTCTGTAGGTGCTGGGGCAGTAAACATGCCAGCTGGAAAAGCAGAAAGGATTGGAGTCAAACACAGAGATATTGACTCAAAGGAGGTTTTATAGCCATTTTCTTGTATAGCTGCTGTTCAACTACCTTCCTCTGTTATTTGAGGAAACTTGTAGATGAGAGTCAGTCACTGAGACAGTGAGCTGTGCTTCTCCTCTCGTTTGTGTTGAAGAAACCAGCACCATCTTCTGCCTGCAATGTTTTGAAGACCAACGGTTGTACACTTCCTCTTAAAAGGATGAGTCTTTCCAGTGTGCTGTCACCGATTCTTTTAATTCATCAAACATAGGTACAGCTCCCAGGGACCAAATAATGCAAAGTGTAATCTATTAATATAACCACCACAAATCTTATTCATCCAATTTCTCCTTTGAACAGCCTAAGGAGATAATAAAGAGAAGCAAGGCTTTACAAGACTCATAATTTAACCAATTCCCCATCCCTTTATTTCTTCTTATCTCTTTGCAGTTAAAATTTGAAGCTCAGATGTTCTGTCTAAACAGAACAAAAAGAGAGAAAAAAAATGGACACTGTCCACTAGGCTAGAATTTCTAATTATCAGGAGTGATACACAGTCTAAAATAAGACCTGTAGCTCTGATATGCACTGCAAGGTAAATGCAGATAACTGAACAGTGAAATGGAAGGAAGGATATAAAAAAGCTAAGGAAAAAAAGCCCAAAACAGTAGTGCCAGTATAACTTTATATTCAGTTACAAGTCCGGATCATGTAAGAAGCAATTATTTTCTGTACACTTAAAATCCTCATGTTGGAGATTACTTCAGTACAGGCTACAGAGAATTTTAAAAAGAAAGGCTTGAAAGCCCACAGGGTATAAAAGCTTTTGTATGATTTGAAGAGATGTGGCAAACATGCTCATCAGGATTATTTTCACAAAAACCTAATTTTTTAAACACAAATTATGTGCCAAGTAAAACCCTCTAATATCTTCCCCATTTCTAAGAAAATCTGGCTGATGTTCATGTCCTCTGTATATGCATTCATCCAATGTTTTAGGACAGGAGGCAAATGATATTGTGGCCATCTTCAAAGCTACAGGTCTCTGTAGTTTTAATGGATGGTAGAGTGAGATCTGAGACCTTGTCATACATGATAAGCAAAGCAAACCAAAGGACTGAACATAACAAACAATTGTGCCTCTATTTTGACTGAGGACTATTGACATTTTATCATTTTGTAAATGATAAAGGCTTCTTAAACATATAAATCTGGGCAAAAATAAATTTTATTACCAGCAACTATAGACATCACATCACATATATCAACATTTAACAGGTCCTTTGATCCTCAGGAAGGATCTTTCTACAGCTTGAATTAGGCTTCAGACTGTATCTCATCCAACCCAGACAGCCATGAGAGAGCAAATTGAAACACAAGGTATAAGAGAGCCATCCTGTAGAGCAGCAACCATGAATTCTATCTCCTGGTATCAAAAACAAAGCAAAAGGTAGTGGTCAGACAAGATAGGCCAGGCTGGGTCAACCAGAAGAAACACAGTTCAGTACAATTGGACTTCCCCGTGCCATCAACAGGCTCCTCAAACATGACTTTCTACTGTTTTCTTGAGGACTTGGGCTTGCTCTGCTCAGATGACCAAAGAAAGTGCTCCAGCCCTTCGTGGGCCTGGCAAGCATTAAGGAGGATTATAAATGTGCTAAGGAGTACAGTAGGTTGCCTAACACACCTCTCTGCTCTCACACAGGACCAAACATACCTATGCCATTCCTGACAGTTATTTGTCCAACAGGAGAACCCATACCAGACATTGAATACAGACATCCAGTGAGGGGATAACTAACCTTCCCATGACCACATTGGTAAGTACTGACTTTCTGTCAGATGTCCTATTCTAAGGCAGCTTATCCTGTAGGATGGCAAACTTAATTTGCAGCTGACTTGTCTGGATCAGGACTACCGAGAAATTGATTGTTATGATGATATTTTCATAATATTCAGCGTATCCAAGACAGATATTTTAAGAAATGTACATATGGTAAGAACGCATTTTATTGCATTTCCAGCCTTTTCTCTGTTACCAAGAGGGTTAGAAACTGTCTGCACTTTCTAACTGCAAGCAGTACGAAATTCAGCACATTTGCAAGAGTACCTGCTTACATGATTTCCTCTCCTGTATTTTGACTTTTACAAGTAGTAGATCACCTCAGTAGCAGTCCAGACAAAACCTAACAACACATCTTAACTTTCACCTACGTGCAAGGAGTATATTAAACTAAAGCAAACTATGGAACATTGCTGCTGTCCAAATAAGAAATTAATGAAGGACTTAATTACTTTTATGAAAACTAGGCCATAACCAGAATGGCTTTCCTGAATAACCTCCTGCTAGCTTCTTGGGTAGGAAAAAAGTATCCTGTCCATTGTGAGACAAAGAAAGTTCTACACAGAATGTGAACCAGCTTGTGTCTGTAATCACTGATGGCTCTCTACTGGTCTCCTATTCAGTCTTGGATGACGAACTGGCTACTCAGCCCTATTGAGGTGCCACTCCCCTGTGCAAGCTGAAAGCCAGTCAATGATGAGACAGAAAGAGTCATGTGGATTATGAACTGAAACTCATAAAACAGGGAGAGCAAAATCAGTCCTCATACTGAGGCTGCCATTCCTGGCATGGTCATGTAAAAATCTACACGTGGCTTGACAACCTATGTGTGACTTTCCTGACAGGAGCAGGAAACATGATGAATGCACAAGAAAAACATGGAAGGAGGCAGGTTTATAGGTCTGGAAAATCCTCCATTTACCTTTTCAAGAGGTTCCAACTTCTCATTCATATTAAACACAATTCTGAGCTGTGTTTCCACAGCATTGCTAAAACATATTGCTTTAGGGAGTAGACATTCCCTTTAACAACCTCTGCTCAATGCCCTGCAGAGAATAAATAGTGCAGTGTTACTGCCAATTCAGAAGAAGCAATGCCATACAGGAAATAATGCACACTTTTAATCTCCCAAACATCCTATTTTTCTGCAGTTATTTAAAATTTTAATATAAACTACAGAAAATGCCCAGTATGTGCGGCTTGCTTTTCTGTGATCGCACCAGATCCTTCTCATTATAATCATGAAAAAAGTCATTTAACTACATTCACTGAATATCAGTTTCTCAGCACCCACTGAGGAATCTATCTATTTTAATATGCAGCAGAAAAATGGCAAAGCACAGAATTCTATTTATCCAGGAGTGTTTGAGTAGAAGAATGAGCTAGGTTTGATAATGAAATCCTGAGCCTGGTTCTTTACAGGGTGCATGCTTCTACATGCTAGCCTCAATATATGACTAAAACTGTTTGAGCTGGAAAATTCACTTCATTTGCCCTTTATACTGCAAACAGTGATGACTAACTATATCACTGAATCAAACATACAGTGCTGATGCAATCACACCTGGAAAACTGTGCCCTGTGCTGAGCACTGTCATTACCAATGAAGAGATGCAGGTACCTGTAAGAAAGGGAAAAGATTATTAAAGAGGTGGCACAATTGTCTTAGAAAGACTAGGAGAGCTAAGTGACTTCATGCTAGACCAGCATGAAGAGTGGCAAGTTTATCGAAAGCCCTCACTTGAACTCTGCACTGTATTTAGAGGACCTTGGCTGGGAGGGTGTCTCAAAGCAGCAATGTTCCAGGGGCAGGTGGCCTCCAGGGTGTGTGTGTGTATCTTATTTCACGGAGACACCAGGACACCAAAAGGATTTACTAGCAACGGTGTAAACTAATTTCTTCAATAGTACTGTGAGAGGGAAAAGATACCAAAGGAAAATGTTGAGGGTCTGAAACTAAGGCACATCCTTAAATTATCTAGGTCCAATTGCTGGTGAAACCTGTGAGAGATCATCCAAACATCTGAGGCATCATTTGCCACTGTGACCAAAACACTTACAGAAAAAATCCAATTTACTTTCATGAGTCTTCTGATGCCCAAATGCAAATAGAAGTGTAGTTAGTTGCAAATTTTCATGCTTTTGAAGAGACTGCTATCTGCTGTTTTGCAAAGAAGGGAAGAAGGCAGAATTCATACATTACAAGTGCTGTAGACAAGTGTCCAAATACAAAAGCTACTTAAGAAAAAAAAGGAACAATTTCAAAGTAACTAAGAGAAGTTCAGTACCAGCTACCTTATGGTAACAAGCACAAAGCAGAAGAGACCAGCTCTACATAAGGGAAGCAGGGAGGCTAATGAATGACAGTAATTAGGACTAAGAACACATATAATACCTGAACTCCAAACAAGAACCTGCCCCACCCAAGTTATCTTCAGGTAAAGTTTCACACATTGCTGACCTGTGAAAGGACTGAAGAGGTGCCAAGCTTATACTCACTTCAGTCAGTCCCCAAGAGACCCGGCCTGGCTTTGAACACATCATTAAAAAACAAAAACAAACCCCACAGTGTTCAGTCATTCTGGACAACTCTTTGAGCATCATCTTGTATCTGAGGCATAGTTAAGCCACAAGATCCTCATCTTTATCAATGTTTTAATTCCTGTTTGCTTGCCACTGGACAGATTCCTGCATTCAGTCAGTTAGTACTGTGTGGATATCTGCAGAGCAGATAATCTTTATTTTTGAAGGGTGTATATATTATGCATAACTCATTCCACATAATTATACAGAGTGCTCTCATTTCTGGAAATGACTGCTCTTCTTGTTCCATGTGGAAGTAATAAGATACATTATAACAGGTTCCACAGACTGCAGGAACAGCATGTATACAATGCACTGATGAAATTACAAGCAATCCCTCTCAAATGATTTCTCATTTAAGTTACTGGGAAACAAGATGTGCAGACAAGAGAAGTTTCCTTCAGCACAGTGCCCACTGATCTTGCTCTATTAAGAATGAAGGATTTTGCCCTGTCTAGATTTCCCACCTCTTTTTTCCTATATTTCTCAACCTGACCCCTCCAAATGCCTGTCAGCACCAGCCTTGACCACTCAGTTACCTATATCTCTCAGTCTTATCTCATATACCTTTTTCTCTGTTCTCACTATAAAGGGAACACTGTCTACATTGTGATTCATAAGAATATTCCTTTTTCTTTTCCAGTAAAAAACTCTACAGTAAAAAAACTCTCCTGGAAGAATTATCTTAGAAATCAGTCAGCTGGTAAGCTATTGTTTTGCTCTGATGTTTTGAAAAAAATAAATAGTGGAATTAATACCATTTGCCTGCATCTGTAACTTGTGTCCTCCACATGCAGTCTGCCCGCCTGAAGAAGGTTCAGAAGAAAGGTGTTGAGGCTTCCGCATCCTGCAGGCTCATAGATGTTGTGGGAGGCTGTGAATGTGAACACCCAGCTGGGCACAGGCAAGAGACATTTGGCTGCTGGCATGCAGGTGCCATGCTGACATGCCTCCAGGCCTTCTCATGTCAAGGTAGCAGCTTACAGCTCTAAGCCTCTGGCTATTCACATGCTTGGCTCTCAGCTTGGACAGCCTCCGCTAACAGCCTTGCCCTTCTCTTCCAAAGTAAGTACTGGGATACCTCAATTCCCCAACAAACAGTAATGCTGCTGTCCAGAGGGGACAGTGTTGATTATCTGAAATTGTGACAGCTCCATTCCCTCTCTCACTGCTAAAATAGTTTAGTTACTGCATACATTTGGGACTCTTACTGACAGTGCACTCGCATTACAGTAACCCTACCAGACATTTTGCAATGTCAAATAAGCAAGAAGTCTAGAAGCATTACTAAGCAAATTCCACAAAACATGGTAATCCTTTCTTTCACCAAGTAACAGGAGCTTTCACATGGGTGACCCTAGCTTTGCACCAGGTAACCCAAAGGTTGGTTCACAGAGCCATCCAAAATATTTTTTATCATCAACTTCTAATCTGATTTAGGACTACAGTTGCTGTAAATCCCCAAACCTAACTCAGTGGTAAGAGCATACTTACCACTGTAAGTGGTAAGAGTAGTGGTAAGACCCACTACTTCTGTTCTCTTGCACCCTTGACCTGCCGGCACAATGGTATTACCTTTTCCTCTAATGCCACCATCATCCCTGAAGTGCTCATGATTCCTCATCCTTTATGCATGCAACCCAGGCATATTTACAAACAAATCAAATACAAAGGGGCTTTGTTTTGAAAGCTGTGTTTATCCTGCAAACTGTAGTTTTTCAAGGAAGCACACCATACTGCTCAGTCTCAGTCAGAAGACATGAATCAAGTCTCATAATGCCTCAGCACAAACACAGCACAACATCACTGTTACAGCTTCACGCAATGCCTTACTCAGCCAAGCAATCACACGGGAAATTTTGGAAAAGGCCCTGCTGAAGACAACTCAGTAGAAAACCTGAAATGAAAAAAAATTGAAATTAAATGAAAAAAAAGGAAAAAGCCTTAATGAAACAAATAGAACAAATTGCAGTCAAATGCATCTTCAAGCTGTTTCTGCTCTCCTCAGTAATTCCTCAATTTATTACCTATGACAATTCACACTAATCTCTCATTAATCTGGAACACTGAGAGTAGACACTATTGAATATCATATGGGAAACAATCCTCAAGATATAAATACCATGTTTCATGTAAATTTTTACTTCAGCAAGACTTGGCTTCCCTTCTCTCCATTGGTTTCCCTAGATTTGACCAACTCAAAATTAAAATAACTGCACAACAGAGAACCCTCACAGAGCATACATCAGAGGAGGCAGGAAAATATCAAAAGAAAGACCAACACACTTGCTCAGAACACCATTTAGAGAATGCCATATTGATATATTTGGATAGCAGCCAGTACAACACTCCATATAACTTCATCCTTACTATTCCCAGGAAATAAAGAGATTTTCTGCAGTATTTGTACTGGTACCACATAAACCATTTTTTCCTGTAGTAATTGTGGATCTTATAGGAGAAACAATGTGAAGACAAAAATGTCCAAAAACTGACTTGTATTTGAAACCATGAGCTGAAATGGCAACAGTTACCTAACAACCTCTTGGTTTAACAAGACTTCTCTTTCCAAGTATCTTCTAAGTGTAGCTTTCTTTTTTCTCAACCTGCACAGATATGGCAGATTTCTGAAAAGTAGCAGAAACAAATTAAAAGTCTGTCAGGTTGTTGTTTTCTTTTCTTTAGAGAGGCCTCACACCAGTCAGCTGCATACTCATCCACAGACCCTTTGCTTCCATTTCTCTCCAAAGATTCATATGGACAAGGCAAAGCACAGACCCTCCTGCTACCTCCTCCCCCACCACAGAGAAAGGTACTCAACCTTTTCAACCTTGTTTCCCTTCCAGCTCCATTGCCTTACCAGTATGCACTGGCTATCAGCCCATTTCCCCTTATCTGAAGCTTTATCTACCCAACCTGCTCTATTCGAATGCTTCAGGCATCCATTTATGAGTAGACCTTGGGATATTCCTTCAGTCCAAACTCCAGCCTCTACATGCTACCTCCAAGCCAGTAGCAGCTGAAATGTGGAACTTGTAACTCTGAACCATGAAGGGCACCAAGATGAAGTACAGTGTTAAACTGTAGCCAAAGAAATATGATGTCTCCGCACAGTTTTTGAGCTAAACATCAGAGAGCATGTCATTCTGAACACCTCCTTTGGACGTGCTGCATCTCTGCTAGATGCTATCAGAGAACGTGGCCATACTCTTCAAAGCAAGAAGAGGAAACCCATCACATTTTACACGGCAATCTCCACTCACTCAGTGAGAGAGGGGTTGGTCAATCCAGAGGTTATGGTGCTGGCTGCTACTGTGGCAGGAAGCACTTCAAGAAACCCTGTGTAAGTCAATGCTCTGTATGGGTCTGAAATCCCTGCCTCTAAGATGGGATAAGACACCTGCCTCACAGCTGGGATATGAACTTGAGCTGGATTCATCCTCCTCAATTTAATAACCAAAAAGTGCAAGAAAGAGCAGTTTAGTTGTGCTCTATAAATAGCCTGATCTTTACTTTGGGTGTTCAGAAAGAACAGGAATTTCCATATTAAATAATTCACATGTATTCAATACCAGAGGGAAGGAATTAACTTGTGTTCTGTGTTTACACAATGCTTCACACGACTGCCAAAAATCTAAATGCAAATAAATTAAACAGATGAATGAAAATTAATACTCTGGAGAAGTATACAAAAGTTAAATGACAGATAGTTTCAGAACACAGGAGACCACTGAGGATCTTTCTCTAATGACCTTCCTTCCTAGAGATGATCATTCTGTTAAATTTTTATATAAAAAGAGAAAAAGAGAGAGAGAGAAGAAATCTAAACATAGCAGAACTCTTTGCAAGTCCCATATATTTAGCTGTTTCCTCCAACAAGAAGCATCTCAGGTTCTCTTTAAATGGGTCAGGAATATATTGGCTGCACCTGAAAGTTTCAGGGACTGTGAAAGCCTTAAAATCTGTTGTAAATCCTTAAAGAGAACTCATGCAAAGTTAATTGGTACTCTTGAATCGTCATGTCTAAATTATTACTTAGTATTAAATATTTGAAGTGGAAGATTTTCAAGGACTGTTGCAACTTTGGAGGAATATTAGGCTGAATTCACTTGAAACCTTGTTGGGGACAAATAATCTGCTTTCTAATTATGAACAAGTATTAATACTTTTTTTTCCTGTCAGTAATTTTATGTTTTGCTGTTATCTCCAGCTACACAGACACAAATACCCACATAGCTGGAATGGAACAACACTTAAATTAAGGTAAGGAAGTTAACACAAGTGGTGGCTGACAAACCCAAATGCAATAGCTAAGTGTACAAAAAAATAAGTGCAAAACTAAGTCATCTTTCTAAATATGAATAGGTGGAATTTTATGAAATATACAGGAAGCCAAGAAAACAGTGTTTTCCAAAAGTCAATGCAAAACCACAGCAAAGCCAGTTTTAGATAAATACAACATTCCTTTTGTGCCATACCAATAATCTATTTCTCACATGAACATTATCAAAGGCTGAACAAAGGCAAATCAAGGGATAAATCAAGGGATCTATCACTAAATCAAAGAAGATACAAACTTTTTGAATCTATTATATTAAAAACAGGAGAACGTGCTAAAAATATTTTAACAGGTATACATACTACTTCTGAATTCTCAATTTACTTGAAGCTATAATATCTAAAAAAAAATCTCTGGAGAGTTTTACACTTGTCTTCATGTCATGTAAGAAAATATTTCTTCTAGAATCCCTTTTGGAGATGCCAGGCATATGCATAAAACAGAGGTAGCAGACAAGAACATGTGTGGTCTAATCATTCACACAGAATTTTTCTGTGATTTACAGTAGTGTAGTGATTCAACAAAATATATGCATTACTGGTTAATACATCAGCATAGAGTTAATGCTTAGTTCTAATGAGCCCACAGTAAAGAAACACCATTAAAGCTACCTACCTCTTGACAGCAGGAACGTACAGAAATTGTAGGATTTCTTGAGATGTGGTTTACACAGAGTGAAATTCAACATCTGAAAATGTTACACTATCCTAAGCTGTTTTGCAATATCTGTTATGCAATAACCATGCTAAATGTAGTTGCTGTTCTCATTCTGGTAAACTTGAATTTCAGAGTTAATTGTAATCGTTTTTTGAAATAAAAGGTGTTTGTATAAATATAAGGATGCAATTACTGAGATAGCTAGAAATCCAAGAGATTTATGTACATAACGCATCTCTTGAAGAAAAGATGCTTTCCTTATTTTTTCTCTCCCCAGCTCCACAGCACTGGAATGCACAACTCTTTTTGCGAAACAAACCCTCCCTAGTCCAAGTTTTAAGGAGAATCTGGAGGGGTAGAGGTCTAAGCAGAAAGCTAAAAATTTTAAAGTTATTTCCCAAGATGCTCCAGCATAGCTGGCAGCATGTAAACAGTCACTCATGTAAAACTGCTCCTCACTAGAATCTTATGGACCACCCTGCCTGAATGTAATAGGCTATTGTGAAAAGCTATTAATAAACAGACCCACAAATTACCTAGAAAACAGATAAAAAGAAATTGCTTAGAGGCACCCCTACAGGAAGAATTCTTGAAGTGGTAATATGAGCTTTCCCTCAAGGGCTTTATTGAGGTCAGTGAAAGAGCACAGCATCTTCTTTCAGGGATTTAAGTAACACTGCCAGCAGTTCACAAAAGGTTTGGGTTTTCTCACAGGCCTAGAGAATAAAAAAAGTTAAGGCACAATTTTGAGTTCACAGGTTGGTGTTTGTTATCTCCTATGCCTTCTCTGTATCAGCTCATTTCCACTCAGGTAGCACATGAGAACATACCCTAGCTACTTTGACAAAATATATGGGGCAGGTACAGGACAGGCTGTTATTGTCAGGGCAAATTACTAAGCAGTTCATCTTGTCAGTGACATCGAACTTTCCTGCAAGGCAATGCTCCTCCTCTCCCATGGCATTATTGCAGGTGCCTAAGGTACTACTGGTTAGGTTCCAAGTTCAGAAGATATACTGATGTCACTAAGCTGTATAAAGTGATATTCAATTATAGGGTGAAAGATATGTGCCAGATCGTATTCCTTGCCTCATCATCATATAAAGGATCCTGCTTCTTTGACTGAGCCTTTCTTGAAGACTGCTGCCTCAGGTTGACCCCCACATTTGTGCTAGAAGTGACTGTGACTTGCACTCAGGCAATTCCATATGCTTGATAAAGAGGGTCAGCCCTTGGCCTATGGTCTCCTTAAGCAATTGGCAGGATACAGCGTTACAGACAGCTGGCACTGCTTTTCTGCAGAGTAGCTGAATTTCACTTGGGCAGAAGCCATTGCCACCCTTTGTAAAAGCCCATTTGAGGGCTTTAAGCAAGTATTTCCAGTTTGCATGTCCAGACGTTGCAGTAACTATGCCCTTCATAATTATGGAAAATAAACTTTCTCTGTTGGAAAACCATGCTCTTTACTAAGGTCAAAACCCGGGTGGACAGCAAAATACACAAAAAAAGAATGGCATAAGCATTTACGAGAGCAGCATTAGCAATGCAGAAGCTGCTCTTTTATCCTAGGTGGTAAGGTAATGTTTCAGAAGGCATTATTACTTCATGATAACTCTACTTTCATTGTATATAATGATTAATGCTAATTGCCTTTGTACTTCAGTATTTTCCAGAGAACACTTTGGCTTCCAATGAATACATTAGTGCCTCATTGCTCTAAACACCCTCCTTACAACTTGGCCTATAACACAGAACTAGATACAAAACAGTAGAGACGGGCATTGTTTTCATTGTTTTGATTTTTCTGGGAGATAAGTTTTTTTCTCTGAAGTGAAGGAGAAAATTATTCAATAACTTTCACTTTAATCTAGCCATGAGTAGTATTCTAAGTCTTCTTAATGCATCTACAATTCCAATTCTCTGTTAGATTGGTTTAATGTCAGGAC
Organism: Pseudopipra pipra; assembly: GCF_036250125.1. Taxonomy (NCBI): domain Eukaryota; kingdom Metazoa; phylum Chordata; class Aves; order Passeriformes; family Pipridae; genus Pseudopipra; species Pseudopipra pipra. Next base: position 18,977,157 of record NC_087550.1, read on the forward strand.
TGTGATCAAAGATTATATTTTCTTCTGTATTCCCAGGCTTTCCCAATAATGTAGACTGCCAGAGAATAGGAAAAAAAAAAAAGCCTTTTCTGTTTTTTAAGGGAACTATTTTATCCCTGATACTACATCATCCCACTATCCTCAGATATCCTTTATGTAATGACCCACATTAAAATACCTCTATTGGATTGGCTTTGACTCTAAGCCTTGCTCTCTCTTTTGCTTCCTCAAAACTCCTCTTTTTTTAAATATTCTCCTACCCCCACTAAAATCTTATTGCAAGGGAAGTAAAGTACATCAACAGATTGCCTAGGGAGGTGTTGGGGTCTCCATCATTAGAGGTCTTTAAAACAGATTAGACGGTATCTGTCAGAAATAGTTTATGTATTGCTTATCCTGCCTTAAGGCAGAAGGACAGACTAGATGATTTTCTTTCATGTTATGACTGTCAATAGTATTTCAGTACCTACAACACCTAAGGATTTATGAAATCATATTTCTTTGGGTCAAAGATTTACATTTGTGGTCTCTAAGATATTGCAGCAGTTTCCAATTACCATGCTAGATAACAGTAATATCTTGAATACATGAATGAAGCAATTGTTTATTAAGAATTAACTTTGATAGCAACAACTCATAAGGCTGAAATGATCCTCTGGTCAAAGGAAGTGTTCAAAGGGAATGAACCACCTTAGTTTTCTTTAAGACCATCTCAGACCTTATTTAAGGTTCTGCTAAAGGGCTAAAATGGGATTACAAGGGTCTCAAGGCCTTTCCTTGGTGATGTGATTTTCCTCTATGTTGGCAGACCACCAAGCCATATGCCTCCTTCAAAAGACTGCCATGGACTGATGGCATGTAACTGGTATGGTGATCATCTGCAAGGTAAGCATTTCATACGAAACATGATGGAGAATAATTACTCTTCTATAACAGCATCTCAATGCTATGGGATACACAGAATTTGTGTAAATTAATACAAATTAAATAATCTTTCCATAGCAACTGTATTATCAGAATCAGTTATTTCCATTATAAAATATTGACCACAGGGTCATTGATAAACAAAACCAGTCTTAAATTCAGCAGTGAAAAGCTGAGTTTCCATCTGCACATTCCCTACTTGCTTCAAGTCAAAACTTCAACAGAGGGACGTGATTCAGTGAAGCTGTTGGCTCGTTGCACATGAAATTATTTTTTGCTGCTTCTTTACCAAGAACAAATCACACTGTAAATTTGATGCGAGGCAAGTGAATAAACCTTGATTTAGGTAATTCCTTACCTGAAATTTCTACTGCAGGCAGCAATAGACTCAGGCATTTGTGCCACACACACACATACACAAACACACACATACTTTTACAGAAGAGATCTCCAGCTTCAACTCCAACAACTATGCAAAAGGTCAGTGTTTTCCACAACTTTGTAGAAAGCTTCTGTGTAAGTCTCTCCAAGATGGAAAGATATCCTCCTACACCAAAGAAACAAGACCTCAACAACAGTGTTTTCAATCACAGTGCCTGAAGTTATTCAGAGACTCAGATCTTAAAATTCTCAGTATTATGTGAGTCTAGTAGTAATGATTTATGCACTTACTTATTATTGGTCAGACAATATTATTTCAATGAGAGAGTCTCTCAGAATTAGGCACAAGTAATTCTCAAGAAGGATGTATCAAAACTTGCGTCTGGGCCTTCAGTGGAAGACTGTCTGGCTCTCCTTGGGGTCCCAGCTAACCTTGCACTGGATAGAGTTTCTGAAGGTGAAACAAATTAGTGTCACACCAGGGTAGTCAATGGAGAAAGTGAAGGATTGCTTTTTCTCTGGCCCAGTCACATTTAATCTCAAGTGAACTACAAAGGCTGAATCTACAGTGTGATGGTTAGAGCATTTAGGAGAATGTAACTCAAGAGAAGCTTGAAATCTGCTAGAGATCTGTGCTGCTGTCTCCAACATGCACCTAGCTGCTAGCCAATTTGTTCAGTATTAATCCATGTTTCCTAATTCTCAGTTTTCACATATCTCTTCTCCCTTGTCATTACTCTTCATGTGAATAAATTCAGAAGGTCTCTTCAGTTCTGCCTCGGGAGACAAGAGCAACACACTGACAGTTTTCTATGAAAGAGAATTCTTGTTTTCAAGAACTCAAGTCAATTGTAGAGTTAAATTTAGGACCATATCCATGAATATTCACTAGTACTTCCGGGCATTTATACCTTTTCAATACCTGCTTTCATTTTACTTTTTCAGATCCAAAGCTAGATAGACTGTACAGAATCCAATGTACCATATTTGAAGGGTTGAAGGGCACCTGTGATTTATTTCACAACAGCTAATTGGGATCTCTGCTTTTTGGACTTCACCTGCATCCTTCTGCCAACATAATTCTTTATGTCATGCCAGTAATGCCATCAGAATGTCAGGAGAGATTAATTTGCTTCCCCGAGATTAAAGCAGTGAACACATCAATTTAATCCAGAGTTTTGTGAGACGGTCTCTTAATCAACAACAAGAATAGTTATGCACTAATAAGAATTTTATAATTGCTAAGCAAAAGATGGGGGAAAAAAGGCTTTTCCAGTTTGGCAGGTTTGCAAATAGCTCCTGATAAGAACAAACAAAGTGTTTCTACTGTTCTTATCAGTGCTTCACTTCAATATGTGTCTTGCTTTGTCAACAGGAATAATTCAGCTGAGCCTTAGAAATGTGACTCTCAATACATACAACTCTACCAGAAAACCCTCTCCCAGAGTTTTCTGACAGTAACTGCATTGCTCTGGTGCTCTGTCGGGTAAATACATATGGTACGAGAGCCTTGAACTTTGAATCAAACAGGTATCTAGTGCTGTGTACCCTGGAGCTGAAGACATCTTGCATTAGTGTGGCAGGTAGGGAAACATAGGCTGCCAGGCCTGGCAGCTTGCAGGAATTTCTCTGACTCTGTTCCTCACTGCTGTTTTGTAGGAAAGACAAATGGCCTACAATACAGAGAACACTCAGTATCATAGCATTAACCTGTGGTAGTAGGGGAATGATTCTCAGAAGTTTGGAAGTTTTTAAAAAGACTCTTTTTTCCCCCACTGTATAGTGCTAAGATTACACTTCCTTTCTCTATTCGTATTGTTCACAGAAGTCCTTTCCTAACAAAACTGTCTCAGAGTCACTGCACTCTTTCACCCCTTCATATATCTACACCAGCACAGTAAAAATCGGCCTCTGTGTACAACAGCACACTAATCCTTGATAGATCCTCTTCCTCCTCTCACTCACAACATAGTCTTCACAGCAGCCTGAGTGGTCTTTGAAGAGAAAAAAAATGCAGACTGTCCTTAATTTGTTTTCTGAACCATTCTTTATTCCAAATTACTACTGATAAACATTTTCATACCTGAGGATCCTGTATTGCTTAGCCTATTCAACCATAAATTTCAATGATTTTTTTTGTCCCCTTGGAGGGTTTGCTTGATGTAACAGAAGATGAGGCTTTTAGAATTAGGAGCCAGCCTAGTGCTCTTGAAAGTTACAAATCAATAGAGGTGTCATGAAACAGCCTGGCACTGTACAAAAGCACCAGCCTGCTCTGCTGCTGCATCTCAATTGTGCTGCCTGACACACCTGCTGTCCTAGTCCTGCTTTTCCCTTGAGGCAAGCCTGCTAATGTGCTAATTTATATGGTGCATAACAGGGGATTTGGAATAGAGGCCTTAGAGACTCCTTTTCACCTGGTGCCTTATTAGGGATTTGAGCCCACTTTGCCGGAGATGAAAAGCCAATGACTATAACTCATTTGTGTCATTTAGTTCTCAATAGGTAGCCAGTTAGTGAATAATAGACTTGCAATGACTTTGTGCAGGTCATTTTCTTTAACAGATGTTCCTTTGTGAAGCTGCTATCCCATCAGTTTTGTGGGTTTTCTCTGTGCATTAACTATATATTCAGGAGCTATTTATTCCTTTGTCATTAAACAAAATCAAACTAATTACCTGTTAATAATAAAAAGGCAACAATTACATATTCTGCATTTCTCCAGTATTTCTGTGGATTTCACACTCTCCTATTTCCAGAGGCAGACTGGCTGCAAACGAGAACTCTTACTGTTTTGTTAATGATAAGAGAGATAAAGAAAGGTTTGGCTGGTATTCTGGAAAACTTCTAAGCCTCTCAACAATCACAGAGTCACAGAACAGCTGAAGCTGGCAGGGACCTAAGGAGATTGTCTATTCTAACTCTCCTGCTGAAAGAAGAGTCAGCTAGAAAATTATGTCCAGGACCATTTCCAGTTGAATTTTGAGTATCTCCAAGAATGGAGACTCCACAAACTTTCTGGAGAATCTGTTCCAGGGTACAATACCAATGAAAAAGCCTTTTTCTAATGTTTAAATGGAAGGTCTTGTATTTCAGTTTGTGACTGCTGTTTTCTGTCCTCTCGCTGAGAAAAGTCTGGTTCTGTTTTCTTTATTCCCTCCCAAGAGGCATTTATGCACATGGATATGATACGAGGTTAAATAATCTCAACTTTTACAGCTTCTCCTCACACAAAAGGTACTGCAGTCCCTAAATCTTAGATGAACTTCAGTGAACTCACTCCGTTATGTCCATATCTCTCTTGTACTGGGGAACCCAGAAACAGACACAGCACTACAGATGTCGTCTTATCAGGGCTTTGCCTTCGACCTACTGGTGACACTCTTCCTAATGCAGGCCCCAATGCCACAAGGGAACACTGCTGGCTCATTCATCTTGGTGTTCACCAGGTCCTCCAGGCCTTTTTCTGCAAAGCTTCTCAAGTACATCTCCAGCACATATTGGTACATGGGATTATTTCACCCAAGATGCAGAACTTTGCTTGAACTTCATGAGGTTCTTTTCTGCCCATTTCCCTAGCCTGTCAGAGTCTATCTGAATGGGAGACAACTATCTCATGTACAAACCACTCCTCCCAGTTTTGTATCATCAGCAAACTTGCTGATCTTACACTCTGCTCCATTATCCAGGTGGTTAAGGAAGACACTAAGAAGCATTGGACCCCAGGGCACACCACTAGTGACTGGTCTCTGGCTGTACTCCATGCCACTGATCACAACCCTTTGAGCCTCACAATTCAGCTAGTTTTAATTCACCTCACTATGCATGTATCTAGTCCATGTTTCAGTATTTTGGCTGTGAGGATGTTATGAGAGACAGCATTGAAAGCCTTACTGAAGTCAAGTTAAACAACATCCACTGGTCTTGCCTCACTCATGAAGAGAAGTCACATCATAGAAGGCTCTCAGGATGGTCAGACATCACTCCCCCTTCATGTATCTAACAACTCCAATCACATCTTTGATCTTTTTATGTTTGGAAATGGTTTCCAGAATTATTTGCTACATCACCTTTCAGGGACAGAGGAGAGGCTGATTGTCCTGTAGACACTCAGATCCTCCCTCTTATCATTCATGAAGACACAAGGCACATCTGCATTCTTCTGTCCTCAGGAATCTCACCCAATTGCTGTGACTTTTCAAAGACAGAGAGGCCACACAATGATATTGGACTCCCTCAGCACTCATGTGTGCATTTGCTCAGGTCCCATGGACTTGTGTATGTCCAGTTTGTTTATATGTTCCCTAACCTGATCCTCCTTCAGCAATAGTAGTCTTCCTTGCTCCTGTTGGTTTCAACAACTTGGGATTCCTGAAGACAAGTCTTACCAGTAAAGACCAAGTCAAACAAAACATTGAGTAACTCGGTCTTTTCATGTTCTTTGTCAAAAGGTCCCAGTCCCATTCAGCACTGGGCCCATATTTTCTTCTTTTGCTACTGATCTGCTGGCAGAAACCTTTCCTGTTGCCCTTCCTGTCCATCATCAATTCCAACTCCAGGTGGACTTAAACATTCCTTATCCAATCCCTGCATATTTGGACAGCGTCTCTATATTGTTCTCAAGGTCACCTGTCCCTGCTTCCAGTTCTGGTATGATTCCTTTTTACATACTTTGAAATACTGCATATCGTAATATCTTAAGGAATGGTAATAAGAATTAAAGGTAGTTAGACAACTTCACAGGGCAGTTTCCTTGGGCACTTGAGATGGGACTTACTCCATCCAGTTTTAACGAACAGAAAGACATATATCAAGTATTTAGTAATCATCCCCTGAAATCAATCTCCAAGTGATGAACAATCTCCTGGAGTCGACTGTCTCTCCTGACTGAGTACAGAAGTCCTGGCTGTTTTAATACAGTTTAGGCTATTTTTCAGATGACTAAAACAAATTCCATACCTCAAACTACACTGTTCCATATTGAGCAGCCAGCAAAAAAAAAATTGTGTTTATGTGTGTGCCCACTCATAAGCACACGCATCAGTAAAGGTGCTGGAGAACCAAACCCCCCAGGTGGAAGATCCTTATTTTTGTGAAATTTGAAAAAGTAAGCCTGCACCAACACTACATTGCTGTATTAGAAATGGAGCCATTTAAGAGTTCTCACATTTCTTCTCACACAGAAAAAGTTATGACATCTCATAAAGCTTCAACCATCCACTGTACAAAAGTGTTTTCTGCTTAGTAGCAGTGAAAAATACAGAATACTGAAGACAGTGAAAACAACAATGACAGACAGGCTTTCTGTCAGCATTATATGGACTTAGATGCTTCTAACTTCTTGGAAATTAGGTTGGTATATCTGCAGCCTTCAGCTGGCCCAACATTTGAAATTCTTGCAATATAAAAGGTTAAGTGCTGTGCCTTCATTTTTTTTGCCCTTCATTTGCAACCCCACATTCCTAGGTCAAGAAAAGCACTGATAGAAATACAGCTACACAGTTACACAAGAATTTTGCAGGTAAAGCTGGTTTAACTCTGGAGACAGGTGTAACAGTCTCAGCAAACGCATTACCGGAATACACAGAACTTGCTGACATCTCCATGGCTTTGAGAAGCTGTCTCAAAATTATTTCAGAAGGTCACGTGCTGAATCGGATGCAGAGCTTATACTATACTACTGGGGTTTCAGCACCTACCCCCCTGCTTCACCTCATGTACAGAAAAATACATTTGTTGCTTGTATTAGAACCATTCCTCACAGCGCTTCAGAAATAATATTTAAATATTTTAGGATTTAGCTGTGTAAAAGTCAGCAGGAAAATGGCAAAAAGCCTCAACACTGCACAGTGCATAAGACAGGGGAAGAGCTCAACATTTCAAGTCCAATCTTTAACTGGTGAAAGTTTGCTTAACTGATGCCCAAGGGATAAGACATTCTTTATTGTTAAAAGAAATCATCATGCTTCTTTCTTTGATACAATATTTGAGTAACAAGAGGTTGAAACAAAAAATTTATGAGTAGTGATTGTTATAATGAAACCACAATGAATAAAATATTTAAGTTATGCACAATTCAAGTGTGTCTGGATGTAAGGAGTAAGATTATTTCAAAATCCCAGGGCTTAGCATGAGTGCAAGTGATCTGCGCAGAAAATTATGTATTTTCATTAACAATTGATTTTTATTCTCTGAGGGCCACTAATGCCATACATTTGGACAGTACAGGATGGTGCTCACAATTTAAACAACTCAAGAACTGTCCTGAATGAACTAGATTTATCCAATTTGCTGCCCCTTGGTTTGAACCCGAGGTGTAACAACAGCCTTAAAGGCCCGCTGTCAAGTGCTAACACAAAACCTTGAAGCTTGAGATTGTCTCTCCCAGATATTTTAAATGTGTGAGCCTGACAAAGATCTTAATGGAGCAGGGATATTGCATTTGCCACATTCTCCTGTCTGGAGAGGCAGATAACACAGAAGTACAGCTTGAGCACCAGGCAGGGGCATAGCCGATTTCAGAGGAAATTGTAACAAATGACGGCTTTAGCTTATCATTCCCCACAGGCTGTTGTGCTTAGCTGCTACTGTTCAGGTCTCAAGGTCTGTGAACGCATGACACCACCGTGATGACAGCCCGTCATCATGATACTTGTGCTCAGCAGCAGAACGTCACATCTACTGCAGTGATTTATCTCATGAACTGAACTCAGGAGCCCGGATTGGGAGCTGCAGCCAAGTGGCACTTACAGCCACCCAGGACTAGGCTGAACACAGGCTGGCAGATCCCCCAAAGCAGATCTGTGAGGCCAGTTCAGTGGATCTAGCCTTACCGGGAGGCCTTGCAAGAGTCATTTCAGCAATGAAACAGCGGTCAGCAATGAACGCTGGGATCCAGCTTAGGCTTATAAGTAAAGTGGCCGTCCTCCCTGGCTTTCTCTGCAGTGAGAGGAGAGAGCAGGCTCCTGAGGGCTATTTAGAGCAGGAACTAAATGCCCAAGGAGAAAAGCCTTTCTCTCCTCATTGACTCAGAGTGCTAACGCAGACTGGACTGCTGACACTGCACCTCGGCTTGGAGAGCAAAGTGAAGCTCACGCCCCATTGAAGACCTTGAGCAGGTCTGCAGAGCAATCCATTTACCCACTCAAGTTTCACATATGCATTTGGAAACCTGTGTTTTCCAATACCCAAACAAGACAAGAAAGTAGGGTTGAATTTTCAGGGATTGTGTAAAAAAGGAGACCAAACTAAGGAACTGAAAGCGATTTTTAGATAAAATGCTAAGCACAAATGAAGCCTGAGAGCTGCTTTACCTCATCTCAGTGTATTAATGCCCAAATCCAGATCTGTATTTTATAGTCACTGTTTCATGTAATTTCTTTTTTACATAGGAGCACAGAGTCAAAGGTAACACCTTACTCTGGAGCACTTCAGTCCACCCTGCATTTCTGTATATGATGTATTTCCAGCTGGCTTTCCAAATAACAGTACTGTTGGATCCAGTATGGTGGTAGTTTTGGATCCGATCTGGGGTTTTTACTGCTCCCAAGGGGACATCTTTGGAAGCAGCAGGGCTTGACTTACAGTTGGGCATTCCATGCCCACAACTTGGCCTCTGAAAATTAAAGACTGCAAAGCTGAGCTCCTCCCATCTCCTTTTTTAAACTTTTTGAATCCCACTCAGTGAGGTCAGCACTTTCTGAAAACTAAGATGTTTTAAATATTCTGTGGCAAACAAGCTGGCTTTTGAAATATCAGGCTGTCCAGACACTTGGAAGCAAATCCTATATCTCATGGCTAGGCTTTGCGAATGAAGATTTGGGACATCCCATATCTACTATTGATTAAAATGCATTAATTCTAATATTAGGCAACATCTTTTAGTGATCCCAGAGCATCTACCTATCACTATGTCTATGCTTATAGCAGTTCAGGGAGGCAACTTAATAGGTCAAACAGATCACGTGTAGTGATATATGTTGCATGGAATAAAACAGTAGAAAAATAGGTAGATACAAGTTTACATGCAAAAAAGGGAAGGACATCAAAGTTGACAGCTAAAAGAAGCAAGATAAAACTGTCACTCATGTACATGCAACCTACTATTTTACACTGTCCTGCTCACTGCTTGTCACTTCACCCTGCTTTTTCATTTCACACTGTGAAAATTATGGCTCCTTACATTAGACCTGTAATGAATTACTCTGGGATCCAAATTCTAAGCAATACCCATTACACAGTGTTGCTGAAGTTCACCTCCACAGTCCTGGCACTCATTTAATACCAACATTACCCCCAGTGTAACTTAAATCTGTTCTAAATTAAGCTGGCTGGGTGAGTTTGGGAAAAAAATAATTCCCTACAGTAGACCAAACCAAAATATTGCTTCTGGCCAAGCCACCCACATACTCTTTTTTCAAAGAAATCACTTGCACTGATGTCTTCTCTGAAGCGACCAATCAAGTGTTTATTCAAATTTCCTAACTGTATTTCCTTTGGGAGCACCATGGCATCTTCTGCTGTACATTGTACCTTTTGCACTCGGATATAATTCACCCCATGTATTCTCCCCATTTTCTCCTGTGCAGAGCAACCGTCATGCTGGGACACAGCTTTGGCAGGTGGCAGTGCACCCCTGAGCACTGCAAGCTGGGGTCACTTCCTTGTACGTGGCCACAGCTACATTTCCTGCCATCCTGACATGTACATATGCAAATGAAGAAAAGGAAATACTTCCATCCTTGAGGGTTTTTTTCGACAAATCTGCATATCTGCCTTATAGTGGTCTAAAGTAGTGGACATCGTGACCTTTATAAGAATTAAAACAAAATAAAGTTACAACCTTCTACTTGGTTTTTTTCCCCCATTTTTTCTAATTGATAATCCAGGAATACCGTATTCATCTTCCTCGTGCTTTTGCAGTTCCTCTTAGATTGGCAGCTCCCCCATCCTTGCATTAAAGGTCAGAGTTGAAATAATTCTCTCAAAGGTATTTCTTCCTACAGAGGTTAATTAAAAAGAACAAAGGGCCAGATACTCTACTGCCTTCTGTTTTGCATAGTCATTTGCAGATCTGGATCCATTCACAATCCACACAGGGATTCACAGCTCTTCAGACACCCTCCAGCATGGACAACCAGGCTGTATAAATACATGGGGCAGGATGGAGAAGAAAACTACTGAAGCAGTGTTTAAATACTTAAAGATCATTACACTTGCCTGATTGACACAGAGGTGTTGGCAGGCAGCCTGATCACCGAAACAGCTCAGAGGAAGAGGGCATAGGAGCTCAGCAGGGGATTTCAACTTTTGGGATTCTTAGCTCTTCTAAATTCATTTCACTGAGGAAAGGGACCAAGACTTTAAACCGTTCCTCCACAATGACATAACCTACTTCTTCTAAATCTGCCCCTAAATGTACAGGGCACAGCATAAAACCACTACCCGTGCAGAACCTCTTTCATTTTATATCAGTAGTCTCATATCATGAAAGTTTAAATGGCCATGCAGTTGAGCAGCAATGGAGAATCAAAATAAAACAAATTTCACCTCTTACTTTAATTTGGTTTCACTTGCATGATTTCTCTGTCATTCTTCCAGTTGTCCAATCATCCATAGACTTTCAGGTTAAAAAAGACATTAATTTTGCATGCGAGATGCACGCAGGAAAAAAAACTAACAAACCACTACTTTAAAGAAGGAACACAAAGGGGGGCACAGGTGGGGGCTGGACAACACTTTTCCACAAACTGCCTTTGTTAGAAAAGTGGATTTTCAACTCACTTAAATATTTTCACAGGCAAAAGCCTGAAAATCAAAAAATTTTTATTTGAAAACGCTTCCCGATATATCAAGCATATTGTATCATTAGATCATATGCTCGTTTTTCCAAGTTAACTGTGATGCACTTCAATTGTCAGCTTCAGTGATGTGAAAATCACCCTGGAAGCTGTAGACTGGCCAGGGAATATGATTTATAGAAGGCAAAGGAAAAGGAAGTCCCCAGGAATACAGCACGCAAGGTGTTCTGACAGCTTTTTCAAATAGCAATGAAAAAACCCCACATGAAAAACACAAAGGTCTAGGACATGTGTGCTCCCTTTCTCCTGTGGGTTACTGTTTCCCCCGCTGCCTCAGAAGCACTATGTGTTCCTCAGCAGTGCTCTTTAGAAAGCATGGAAGCAGGAGCACAATCAATAATGGCATATTTTTCCATCTTCATGAATGAGCAATGGACAGCAGTTGAAGAGGGGATGTGATTCTATTCTCAACATTGTTCTCACTGACTTCTTCACCACGATGAAAGAGTACCTTGTTTTCTCTGAGAGCAAGAGTTATTCTAGGGTGGAATAGAAGCATAATCCCATGTGAATATAACCAGAATTCGGTAGAATATGAGAGCAAGAATGCTCTCAAAAACAGGATCAAAGAACAAGTGAAAAATAAAACGGAATCACTAATAGCACCTCATCTTTTATTATTTAAAAAATTTTGGCACCTGCAGGAAAAGAGACAAAACTGGCAACATTGCCACACTTACTATTTCAGGGGAATTACGGAATCATGGTTTCCAGATAAAATTACTTTTTGTGAAGTCTGATATATTTTAAAGCTATTTGTAATAATTAATTTCATAATTCAAATGGCCTCTACATTACAAACAGCTAACATATTTATGCTGGCAGGACTGTCAGTGCATTTTTGTTATAAGAAGCTTGGAGGTCTGCTACAAATAATCTCCAAAGAGTAACTCTAATTAGCGGCTAAAGTTGGCATATTTCCTGCTATCTGAAATTAGATCAGAGAGTTAGGCTGAGATGAAAAAGCCCTATTAACTCCCTAGGCTTCCAGTTCCTGTTTGTTGGTGGAAATTAATGTTTTGAACCTTATCAACTATTATCTAAAGAAGTCTGGAGTCAGTGGTAACAAAGTGATTTGAGAGAGACTTTACTGCCAATTGTTCTGCTGAAGTACCATAGGCATTCTACATAAATATCCACAAGAAAACTTTATTTAATGATTACATGCAGCTGAACAATAGTCAGGAAAGACGATCTAGTGGCCAGCATGCCAGCCTGGCAATTATAAAGAGTGGGAGACATTCCTTGCTCCAAGGTACTATTTAATCATTTCTGCATGACCCAGAAAAACTCACTCTTTGGGGGAGGCTGAAAGTGGGGGAGATTAAAAAAGGTTGGCTATAGTTAAGCGAATCTTTGTTTTTCCTACAGCTTGTTGAAACAGAGAGGCTCCTTCAGACAAAGAAGTCATTTTTTTGTGTTCAGTGACTACAGTTAGCCTTTGTGTAGACATCCATTTGTCATCTGTAAAACAGAAATAGCACTGCTCCACCTCATGGGAACGTTAGACAGACGAACACTTTCCTCTGCTTCCTAGAGACCTCAACTCGCCCTGGATAGGCACAGCAGAAGCAAACACCATAACCCTCTCCTCACGTGGCTCTCCAGCTTCCCTAGGGGAAGAGACTGGGCTTTACATTTCAGTTTGCCTTCCACACAACTTCAGCAGCTCTGAGGTTTGCCATGGATGCATGTTCTTCTCCTTTTTTTAGCTTTGCACAACTTGGAAAATATTAAAATGCATAAGCTCCTTTTAAACATCATGACAAGGAAGGGACAGGTAGAAAGACAGCAGAAAAGAAGGGACAAGAAATCATCCTCTTGGGAAGTATATCTAAAGTTCAGTTCTTAGAATTCCTAAACAAGGAAGATATTTGTCAAGTTGTATTTTGCTCAACAAAACATATGAGAAGGGAGGCAATTTTTACATCCTAGGGCTAAGCACAGAAAACCAATGCAATTCTAGAGTTCACATGTTGACAAAGGAGGAAATATGTTATTAGGTCAGGCTGCTTCTGTTTAGACAGAGCCATAGAGAATTTAGGCTATCTTTTAGTTCTGGTAATCAGCCTGAGCAGACAAATCAATGTCTTAAGCTCTTAATAGCTGCAGAAAAAAAAATGGTGAAGTCAGGCTTATGTTTCAAAAGCAAATTGTGGTTTTAAAGCAATCCATTATCCCATCAGGTAATGTGGAAATTTTCTGCAAAATCCATCTACCACAACAGAAAGATTGACAATTTAATAAAATTCGCAGTGAAACTGCATCTTCACAGACAGAATGCCAGTGCACAATCACCCCCTCCTCCATATCACAAAGTGTACCACACAGATCCTTGCATTTACAAGTTGAGATGACTCTTCTCCATCTTTCATTTCTAGCATGAGTGCTTCTTTACATTCTCTCTCTAGTTTTCCTCCTGAAGAGGACAGACAGTATCTTTATAAAAAGACTTCAAGAGCAACAGGAAGAATCTACCACCTTAGGCTTGTCTTCATAGCATAGTCAACATAACTGATCTCTCAGGGATGAATCCCATCCAAACAATCATCCCTTTTCTTAAAGCCTGACAATGGTTTAAAGCTGAGTTGGTGGCAACAAAAAGCCAGGGGTCAAAATTCAAGTAAGTGTAATTCATCCTCTTAACAACCCAAACACCCTACAGGAGGGAATGCAGGCAACACCCAGTTGCATACTGCCAGAGTTCCAGTACCATCTCAAAGGCTCATTCCCAGGACATTTAAGTAATTTCTCTCTGTACCTTCCAGCAAACAGCAGTGTTTCACAGCAGGGGAAGTGGCTGGTGCAGCTCTGAAGTCTCATACTTGAATACAGGTATGCGCAGGGTGAACAAGGAGGAAGGGCTGAGTCCTAGGGCAGAAGTCTGCACAAGCAGGCTCATTTCTGTCACCACAACATCAGATGACTACTGCAGAACTACTCTACACTGCCAGCAGAGCAATGAGTGAATTGAATGAGCTTCCAGCAACTAACCAGAATCTTTCTTGCACACTGCAGTACTTTGCAGAAAAGTGTTTGTACAGTTACTATGAATTTCATATGTCTCTGTGGATGTTATCTGTACCCAGTATTCTTGGGGGATTAAGTAATCCATTTGGTAGGAAGACACAGACACTGGCAGGGTTGCCCAGAAATGTGAGATCAAGCAATACAGAATCCCTCACCTGGTCTGATGAAGGAAGCAATGAGCCTTCAGCCAACAGAATGTGTTTGGCTTTGGACATGCTCTGCAAAAACACACTAAGAGTGAGACCTTTAAAAACTCAGGCTGAGATAGTATCAGTTAAAACAGCAGTGTTCTTCACTCAAGCAAGCAGTGATGGAGAGTGTTTAACAAAGGGGAATTCTTCAGCTGAAAGGAGTCCATTTCTTGCCAGAGAGCAACATGGAGAGACCTGGTCTTTCCTGGGAATTTAAACCAAACCCAGGGACACAACTAGAATCAGACTGAATTTTCAAAAATCTGATGTTTAATATAGATTTTTTATATTTTACATTTTAAATCTGTGGGTGTTTGTTTTGTTAAGCCTCTTTCCTTAGTGTACCATTCTGTTGTCCCCCAAGGATGGAGTTCAACCTTGAGTTTAACAGAAGGCCTGCAGGGTTCAATGCCAGGGGTAATGAGGACACTTAGAACTATTAAAAAGCTGTGTCTTTATGTAGACCCGAGAAATTAATGCCTATGGAATAATGTACTTTGAACTAGTCGCAAGAGCCTGGAGAACATTAAAAGAGAAGGATGAGACCTGTTTTTAACACAGATGATATATGCTTTTACTAAAGGACATGTTACTGTTCTGAACCAGTTTTCCAGCTGCAGTTAATAAGCTCTGGGTTCAGCTCCACTTGGGAGAACACAAAGTAGCTCTTTATTATTTCCCCACCCTAGAAATGGCTTCACTTTGTTCTGCTCCCCACCACTGCAGTAGCCCTAAGGGAATCTTTAGCTTACTGGACATTCTTGTTATTTGAACTCTTAAGATTTGGTAGAGTGGCATAGAGGAGATATGACATCTTGAAGAAGTTAGCACAGTATTTCCAGAACCAGGGCAAATGAAACAGGCCAGCCTGTACTCTCTATGTTGGGAAGGCTGCTCCACAATACTCCAAGACCTTTTTTTTTTTGCTGATCCTCTCCTCGTGCCCTCGGTAGAAAAGCAGGGGCAGCATGTCTACACCTCTAGCACAGTGAAAGAGCAAGTTCACAAGGGCTTGTGGGCATTGCATGCTCCATGTCCTGCCCATATGTGCACAGCCTGTGCAAGGAAGGCTAGATGATGCACACTCAGACACCTGCTCTCTTGGGTGTGCTCCAGTCATTCTTGTATCACTGGAGCAAGTCTTGAGACCGTGGAGCTGCCCTAAAAACCAGTATAGGCACAGCAAGCATGCCAGCAATTTCTAAACTTCTCAGTGATAAATTTGCTGGATTCTCTAACCTGAAATTTAAAATACCAACCAAGTACAAAATGAGTGAGTGCCAAAGAGTGCTTCTTCTCTGTTCACACCACCGTAGGAAGGAAAGCCTTTCTGTTAGTATATTTAGCTAAATAACCTGTTAATTTTGTTTTATAAATGGTTAGCTCTTCTCCAGGTGCTTTACAAGAAAAGCTGTGTTTAGTGTTGTTGTTTTAATATATAAGCTCTTATTTATTTATGAAGGTAGCATTAAGAAATATACCTTGGGTATTGAGCAGAAGGACCTGAGTCTTATGGTGGTTTTAAAGGAACCTTTGTTCCCTGCCTCTGGCAGCTATATCAAGTATTCCTAAACTCCTTCCATGGAGTTTACCTGAAAGGAGGTAGCACAGGTCAGGATCTAGAATTGTCATGGAATTTACAGAGCAAAATTACAGAGTACAGTAAAAGCAAAGTTGAGAAATTTTGAGGAAAATGAAACAAAACAGTACAACAGATTTCAAGTCCAGTAGATACCTCTGCATGTTACTATCTTAAGTCACACTCTACTATTTCAATTGAGTTTGAATGTTGCTTTCAGCATGCAGGCTGTTATCCACATCTTTCTCAATCTCCTATTACTGAAGAGGAAGCACAGTGCATGTATCAAGATACTTGTCCATCCTTCACTGATCTCTAAAGTAATTACAGAGCTCTCTTGTAGCTGAGACGTTACTCTGTACAATATAAAAAATGTTAAGTCCAAGTTATTATAAAGTGCACTGAATAAAAATTTCGAATACTGGAGACAAACTGAAGGAATAGTGTGTTAGAACGGCAGAAGAATGTTGAAATTATTCTGTAAGACACTGAAGACTTCGGACTCAAGCAGAAGAAGAGATAAGGGATCCCAAAAGTGTGTTATTTTATAGAAGTTGTGAATGAGAAATCACACATTAGGTTATGGAAAGCTGACCTTTTTTTTCTGTACAAACATTTGGTAGCCAGGTTCTGGACAGTACTAGGGAATCGCTAGAGACCAAGAAATAGCAGAGCTAGAGATACGATATCGCTGGCACCAGTGTTGATGCAGAAAGCTGCATAGTCATGGGTTGATGCAAGTGACACATTGGATGATTTTTTAGATTTCATTTTCTAAAATTGAAACAGTGTTGTTTTTCATAAAAGCATCTTCCCTGTGTTTCATTGCAGTGCTACAGATGAATAGAAGTAAAGTAAATAATCTCCTGTTAAATCTGAGTTTTTGCAAAAGACTTCTAAGAATCATCTTTCTGCCTGTAACACAGGTAAAGTTAAATTTCTGAGTTTATTTCCTTAAATCATGTATACATGTGAAGAAAGGCATTGCCAAAAGAGGTTTCCATTTCAGTGCACTAAATATTTTGATTATTCTCAAGCTTAACAGCAAATCCAAGGTCAAAATCAACACACACAAATTCCACAGAGCAACACAAGCAGAAATTATGAACCATACCTCACTGGAACTGCTGGAGATCAGGTCTGAATGGAGCATTTGCATTTGGCAAGATGTGTTTTCTCTATCACTAACTTTGGAAAGGTTTGTTACAGCAGGATTTTGCATGCTGTTTTCATGATGGAATAGTCTTATTAACTTCATAATTCAATACCACTTTATCTCACTTAGTCTTTATATCCCTAAATGACCCAAAAATTATTTCAGTGTAGCCAATCTCATTAACTGATACATTGCATGAGGCACTGTGTAAAACAGATGTCACGTACTAACATGGCCTAGCACAAATAAAGTGCAAGGGAAAAGACTGATGCTTTCTCTATGGTTTCATACCACTAAGACTAGAGCAACAGGTGGATTTATGACAATCCCCATATGCATGTCTCATAAGAAAGCACAGCAGTGAACTTCCCAGTGTTAATGTGAAGCCTGTGGAATGAAGTTAACTGACTGGTTTGGCTAGATGTTGGAACAACTCTATCTTTGCCTCACTGCTAAAGCAGTTCTGATAAAAACCAGCACAAATGTAGAGTAAGATTTACTAAAGCTCACCTGAGGTATTGTCTGCAATTGACTGATCTCCTTCTTGAAAGATAAACTCTCTATGTTAATCTCACCCCAGAATGGCAACATAGGATTCTAAATTTACTATTGTTATGGCTATCAGAGAAAATCTGACCAGGTCATGTCAGAGTCAATAAGGACTTGAAGTGTCTTGTCAGTACATTTGAAAGCAAACACTAAGGAAAGAGGATGCCTACAAATCTCTCTTGAAACCTAAGAACCCTAACCTCAGCTACAGTCAGTTGTTTCTGGTTCAAGGATCCGTGCTGCAGCCAAATATCTTTTTTCTTTGGTAGTGCAAATGTTAGAAGAGTAAATATTAAGAGCTCTTAGGGGCTCTGACCAACGGTATGGATACCTTTACTGGGAAAATTCCTACTTCTGCTGGATTGCCTACTTTTGCTTCTGCTCTGTGCTACGAGTGTCATGTAAGACAAAGAGAAAAGGGCCCAAGGACTGGACTCAGTCTTTCTAACTGCCAAAGTACTTGCAACATACTGCAACATCTGCACTTTTCCTGGATCAGACCTCACCAATATTACAGAATCTGCTTCTGGAACTGGCTGAAAAGCACAGATGATGTAGCCAGACCAGAACTCCAGATCACACGCCCAGATTGGCATGTTGGCTCAGCATTTTGACAGCAGTGCAGAAAACTTGTGATTATTTTTGTCATTAAAAAAAAATGCAGATGGTATATAGCTGGAGTACTGCTATCAAGTTCTAGCCTATAGCCCTTATAATGTGCCAACCAGGAGCCACCATATCCCCACAGTACTCAACAATAATTTATTCTTTTTATTATCAAAAGTCACATTTGTCCCTTAAAAACTTTTTTTCAAGGACTTGATTCAGCTAGGAAAAATCTAATTTTACTGTAGCTAGTAAATAGAGGTCTGATTCAGCTCTCCTCAAAACTGGATGCAGAATGGGATTTTGCCATGAGAAAGATAAGGGATAGGACAAGCATTGGGTTGGCCTGCAATGGGAAAAGGAGGGTAAGGAACAAGCCTGACCAGAGAGTCAGGCTGAGCATCTTGGAGAGCATTGCTGGAAATTTCTTGTGTAGAGGAGAAATAAAAAGTTTTCAGCCATGGTGGATTGACCCTGGCAAGAAGCAAGCACCTACACAGCCTCTAACTCACCCTACCCTGTTCATTGGGATGGGGGACAAAATAGGAGGAACAAAAGCCAGGAAACTCATAAGTCAAGATAAAGACAGTCTAATGCTGAAGGAAAGATGATATGAAGCAGCAATGCAAAGGCAATCACTCACTGGCTCCCACCAGCAGACCAATGCCCAACCAGTCTCTGAGCAATGTCCACCTTAGAAGAAAAAGCCTTCACCTCCCTCTTGCTCTACCACAGCTTTTATTGCTGAACATGACGTTTTATGGGATAGGATATCCCTCTGGTCAATTCAGGTCAGCTGTCCTGCCGTGTCACTTCCCAACCACCAGCCTGCTCTTTGACAGAGGAGTTAGAGTGGGAAAAAAGCAAGCCATGACACTGTGCAAATACTGTTTAGCCAGAGCCAAAACACTGGCTGGTTATCAATACTGCTTTAGCCACAAATTCTGAACACAGCACTATACAGGCTGATATGAAGAAAGTTATCTCCTGCCCAGCCAGGCCCAATACATCAACTTAGGCAAAACAAATTCCCCAGCGCTCCTCTTAACTTTTAGCTTGAATAAAAGAAAAGGAAGAAAATCAATGTCTTCCTTGGTAACACAGTGGCTAAAGTTGTTTTCCAAGCAAATGGGCAATTTGGGAATGATATTACCACACAATTCATCAGATTGGCATAGCATATTGAAATGCTAATCCATCGAAATCTAATCCATCATTTCTTTGTTGCAATAAGAAATCATTCTTGAGTTTGGGCCCAGGCAGGAGTACGCTGCGTATAACTAATTCAGGGAGTTTGAAACTGTACCCTCAAGAAAATATCCCTCACTCTAACTGGAACACAATTAAGGACTGTTGGTGTATTCCTAGCCAATGTAATTTTTATATATGGCTGTGTAAGATACCATATCTAGAATGCAGGAGGTCTGGTTTGGCATCCAGACCTCTGGACTATATCTCTTTTAGGGCAAAACGGTGTTGCTTGCCAGTCAGTGCAGTCACTTTAAAGCTGTTCCTATGATGAATTGTACAGCATTGTACGACAAGAATTGGTCTTCAGTGGTTTACACTGGCTGCCACTTCTTAACCAAATTATTTGAAACACCAATAGAAAACCTATTGGTGTTATGGTTGTGGGATTACTGCTCTTCAGACCAGGAATCCAGGACTCCTAAAGGGGAAGAAGGGTGCTACATAGAATACTGGTGACTGTAGTTAACCAAAGTGTGTATGGGGGGTGGGGAGATGGGGGTGGGGAGTAATTAAATAATGGAATCCTGTTTCATCTGGCAGGATAATTAAAAGCGAAGACAAGGAGTTCCTGTTCCATAGATTGCTTAATGGTGCAAGATCACAACAGCCATAGGTGGAACATGAAAAAATACAAAATTTCCACAAAGAGGGATACAATTTATGTGTGATACATATCTCAAAGTCATCAGAGGACTGAGAACCTGAGAACAGACACCATAAGACTGAACTTGATGGACAAACCACTGCTAGATGACAGACCAAGGAGTTTTTGGTAGTTTTGATCTGACAGTAAAAACAACCTTTCTTTTCTAGTGCAGCCAGCTCAGGGCAAGACAAAGGCAACATTACAGCTGCCCAGAGGGAAAATACTGAGGTCCCTCCTATATTGCCTGGGGAGAACTCAGGTACCCATGTTTCTAATCTCAGATCTGTTACAGTTTTACAGTGTAATCCTTGCCAAATCATCTCAGAGCAAAACTGAAGTCACATAGCCCTTCCCAGATCATCATGGGGAATTTGCAATCTGTAAAACATTTGAAATGTACAAAAGCCTTAAGTACTTGGTGGCATTTGTCCCCAGCATGAGTGAGCTTCTTCGTGGTGGCAATTTTTGCCCCTCTCCTGAGCTGGGGATAGAAGGAGAATATCAGCACAGCTACTCTTGATACGACATTTTATAATGCAGTTCATTGTTCTGCTTGACGCTGGGGTAAGATTTACTGAAGGTCTTGAGGAGTGAGGTATGCCTAGAATCACTTGGAGAGCATTTAAATCTTCTCTATGCTTGACATATAATAGGCACCTGAAAAAAGGAATGGGTAGTGCCATGGATCCCGGGTGGATCCAGCGAACACAATCTTTTACACTGGGAAAACTGCAAGACCAGTTGTTTTTCTACAAGTGATGATGACATTGATTGGAGAAGGAGGAGGCTGCTTCAGTGCTCTGCCTGTGAGCTGGCAAGCATGTTCTTTTCATCTACCTCCACCCCAGCAATACAGGCTCCAAGCCTGCCTGGAGGAAACAGAAAAAAAGTTTCACTCCCCATGTATACAATATTACAAATGGAGCATTAGTTTCCTCACAGGTATTATAAAGGTTAAGAAAAACATTTTTAGGTTGAAAGAAAGTATCAAAGCATTCTTCAGTTCTTTATTCAAAGACAATGATGAAGGAAAAACCTTGGAAATGGAAGCAGGGGATCTCACTAGCTCAGCTGAATAAAAGATCAGAAGAGGAAAAGCTGTGTGAAATAATTCTCCACCTAGAACTGAATCTGCATTTAAACTCAATTTATAGACAAATGAATGATGGAGACCAGCTTAAGGTAAGCAAGCTGCAATCACCATCATTATTATTATATGAGAAAATACAATCACGGTAGTCAAAATGCTCACTAAAAATACCACCTTCGGCCCAATTCTTCCCTTAAAGTAATTTTATGTTTATACAATTTCAATTTGGGAAAGGTGCACTGAATTTCATGTCCACCTACAAAGAAAATGATATTTTTTTTGAAGGGCATGCTTGCATTTTAAGATCCAGAAACACCAATGCTGATCCAGCAGAAGACAGAACTGATTTGCTCCAGAAAATGTATTTATACAAAGTGAACTATCCTGATATTAGATTAAAAAACACTATGCTTAGTCTCTAGCAAAAACATGATCATATACAAGTATATTTTAATTGTAAATAATCTATTTGTTATTATGGATCTAAAAGGAACCTAGACATATATATGGGGCTGTCTGAACCTGAAGAGATTATAAAACTTAACATACAGTGCAGGGGACTGATGCAAAACATTTAATGCAAGTGAAGCCTTGGCAATAGCAAAGTCAAGTCTGCCATAACTGGTAACAAAGACATGTCAGAACAAAAGGGGTTCCAAATTTGAGGCAGCATTTCTCAGTGAAAAATGAACTTCTGGTCTCTGAGACTTGAACACATGACAAGTCAACCACTGAAATGGCCAGAATAATCTAGTAATACTGTCATTGAGTACAGATCAAACCAATTTTTTTCCTTGTAAATTAAAACCATGTACCACCTAGTTCTCAACATAAATTACACACATATTGCTATATTGCTGCATCAGACCTAGCTGACACCTGGCTAGGTATTCAGAATGGTTGCCTTTCCATTTACATGTCAATGGTGCAACTGATGTTATGAAACGGTCTAATTTACAAATGCAGAGATACTGAAAAACTCATTTATATAAACATACTTCTCCTCCAGACTGCACAACATATTCAGTATTTATCATGAATACTGCTCAGGAAGCATTCATGACTGGTCTCAGTAACTCGCATCGTGTGCTCATTGCAGCCACAAAGCCATCTGCTTCCTGACCGAATGATTCCCAGGCCACAGGCAGCCCTCCCCATGTTCTGATTCAAACATATAAATATTCACACCAGCATTCACAGATGGATATATGTTGGCAGGAGTATCTATAACACTTTCCTTCCTGGGAACTAAAGCTTTTTACGAAATAAATCTGTGGTGGTAAGAGAAAAGGGGTCAGGCATTCTGAAAGGCAGTTGTATGTGAATGTATATTTGGAAACCTGCCTTTTTCTAAGTGATACTCACCCACCTTTAATCACAATCATTCCACTTAAAACAGGAAAAAAAATAGTCACAGCAAAACCTCCTTCTTATCACATGCATCTCCATCACATCTGTCACTCCCAAGGCTTTTCCACCTAATAATTCTCAAACCATTCCAACAAGAACAATCCTCAAACAAATCATAAAACCTAAACAAACAGAACAAGTTAATCTATTGAAATTTTAAAAGGCTGTAATGTCGTAATAGGCCTGTACAGATGTAATAGAACACTGATGTTAAAAGTCGAGGTCACCCAAGGCCCCCAAGCCTGAAGCCTGTTTGTATGTAGCAGTTGTCCACTGTATTTCACATCTCTTTGGTTCTTCCTTCATTTGTGTGTCAAATGCCTTTGACGAAAGAGGTAATTAAATATTTCTGAAGCTATTTGCATTTAGTATTATGGTTTTAATTAAAATAAATAATGCAGTAACAAAACTCAGCTATCTGACTACCAACACCCCCACTTTTCTTTCTCTTTTTTTTTTTCTTTCTAAATGAAAAGCAACACAGGGCAAGGACCTAGTTTCAGCTTTACCCTTGAAAATCAGGGCATGTTGCACGGTGTGTTTTGAATTCAGTTCGTACTCACAGCACACATGCACACAGCTGTCAGCCCACTTCGATAGTGAAAGCAGACTAAGATTAGAGTAGCAAATGCCCATGACCTTGAGAATTATCACTACTGATATAACAAGTCTCTTCTTGGTGTGTAGGCACATTAAGGAAGTTAAACTATTAGAGTCTGCTCCTCACAGCTATTGTTGTATCTCCTGGAAAACTCGAGCAACGCTATTTTTAAACCTGTACGGCTTCAGGGTCAAAATGTACTTGCAAAAAATGCTTAACAACTAATGGTTCTCCTCTCCTGCAGATACTTAGTGACTTTTCTGGTTTTCTTTTACATAGAAAAGACTCAGAAATGACAATGATATTGCATAAAACCATAACCAGATGTACTATACTAAGAATGGTGGTTCGCATATGCTCTAAAACAAATTGAAGTTTCAGTTCCCAGGCAGATCTGTACTCAGTAATAAGTTCCTGAGAATAGGTACTGGTAGCTAGTGTAGCAGAAATTCAAAAAAGCCCTTTTCAAAGCTTCATGCTTCCCTTTCAGATCCATTTCTCTGTGCTTGGGGCCAAAGAATATTTTAAAAATTAAATCTTAACAAGTAAAAACGACCTTGCATTCCAGGAGGAAGACAGTGAAGGGAAAGGAAGACACACATCCATAGGAAGCACAGGGGTATGTTCAGCCAAAGTTCATGATAGGTCTTGTTTTTTTCTAAACCTCAGCTTCTCCTTGATTTTGTTTGTTTATTAACAGCCTTACATCTAGCTGTTAATAAGGCAGAGAATATCCTTAAAATATTAAATGAACTACATAACTGTAGCTCTTCCAGTTTTCTCACAGCATTGCATATTTAATGTTTCTCTTTAGGCTGCAGATCCTGAGAGGTTAGAGGAATGATAAGGCAAGATTTTCCATTTCCAGTAGAAACAGTTTCTTTTTATCTTCCATGGTTGCAGGGAAAAAGCACTCACAAGTGTATTTCAAAAGCACTCTACAGGTTGAGAAACTGGGGAGGAAGGAAATCCAAAGTGTGTTATTGTACATAACCCCACAGTATGGGGCTGGGGGCAGGGAGGGGGAAATTAGAATACTCATGTTGTGAGAAGTGCTGGAGCTGGCAGGGTGACCTGACTTTGAGGACCACCTGCAAACAACAACCTTAATTTCATGTACTGCTGTTTCAGATGCAAAGGATGATACTTCAGGTGGCAACACTGTTTATGATGCCACTCAGGTGGAAAAGAGAGGACTGATCACATGAGCAAGATTTACATCAGGCACAGTTTGTATCATTCAAACTACCTGTACATCATTTGTAGTGGTTCAGACTACCAAAGGTGAGCTCAAGCAGCTAAAATTTAAAACTCCAAACCTTTTATGCTGTACAGCAGGCTTGCAGCAAGGCGTAACTCCTTCTCTTTGAAGAGGAACTCGACTTTCATAAGCCTGGGACACCAATTGGACAGCGGTGTTCCAAATAAATGTTACAGAAAAATGCACAGAGATAGCACAGAAAAGAGACAAAGAAGGGACAGATGATTGTAAAGGGCAATCCTAGTCGCTCTATACAGAGGTGTTATTTGCTAGCCATAGCTTTATTAATGGCTCTATCAATCTCTCTTTCAACATAATAGAGTATTTTTTCCACAATTTCCCACTCTCTCTGCTGAGCTGTATCAGGGGAAGAAACAGTGACTGGCATGCTAAATTTGAGTGTCACACTGACATGCTTGGCACAGGATGAAATGTCTGTGCTAGAAGCTAGAAGCTGCAAGTAGAGCTGTGTTCACATCACCAGTTCCTAGCTGATGAAGCACACTAGGGCTGTGGGCAAGGCATCAAATCAAACTGAACATGCTCTGCTGGGCTTCCTCACTTAGTCCCAGCAGGCCAGGGCCAGCAGCAGAGTCATAAAAAAAAGCACTGGTAGCATCATGGGGGTCACGGAGCAAGGCATGTGAAGGGGAAGAACCAGGGAAGATACGAAGGTAACAGTAGCCATTTTATGCAACAGAAGTGGGACACCGGCTTGAAGAGGACAAACGCCAGCAGAGCAGAAGGTTGAGGCAGTCAAAACTGTGAGTGTCGTTCTGAAAGCTTTGGGAACCAGCAGTCTATTCATTTGTCCCCTTTGTTGCTATCACCAGCAGAGCTGAACCAAAGGTAGCAACAGTGGGGAGTTCGGGCAGAAGTTTTCCAGTCTGGACACAGCCCACGGTTCTATTATGCCTCTCTATAATGAAGCATTTCACTGATGCCAAGACAGTTCAAAGAGCAGATACTCTGAAAACAATATTCTCAGCTGTGTTTTTCAGCAAACTGCCTCACGAGCAAGACTCACTCACAATTAATTATGTTGGCAGCCAGCACTACACTGTACCTAGTGAGACACATACAGTAACTGAATGTGACATGCCACCACAATGACAGATCAAACTAGGACATTTCAGAAGACAAAGTGCTCCAATACGAGAGGCTTAAAGAGGCACTAAAGAATTTATGGAGAATGAAATGTAACTTCAGGGAGGGTGATGAAATTATAAACCTCACCGAGAGCAAACACAGAGCCAAATGGCAGGATCATATAATCCCGTGCTACTGACAGACAGCCTTGCTGGGAGTCTCAATACATTCATCTTCTTAATTGAAGCTGAGCTGAACTGATTTGACCACATTATTACCATCAGACAAAAAAAAAATGTTCGGAAAGAAAATTTTTAAACTTTTAAAAGTGTTGGGTTTTTTTTTAAAATTAAGAATGATGTTTATCATTGCTATTAAATGCAATTAGTGAGTAGGAGTTGGTAGAAGTTTTTCATCAGAACTTTTTTTATTCTTTTCAGTATAGATATATTTTTTTAAAAGTTGTTTGCTTTCCTTTAAATATTTTCAAATTTTCACTTCCAAAAAATAGAAAGAATTTTAAAGAGAAAAAAAAAGTGCTCTTCCCTCCAAAAATCCCCAGCTGCGTTTTCATTGAAAGTCCACTCCCTTCCTTGTCATCACACAGTGCCTTACTTCAAATTGCCCTCCTTACTACAAAGACCAAGAGTCTGGTTCAGTGGTGGTTGACTTGACTTTAATGAGAGCTGAAAGCACTCGGTTCTCTGTGGAAATGACTCAATGCCTCACAGTGTAAGTCCTTAAGATGTGGAGTGGAGCGATGCCTTTATTCCAGCTTGCTACCTGCAGGCAGGAGGATGTATCACTAGCAGAACTGGGCAACTGCTGTTCTTTTTCTGCATGAGGAGCAATAGCATTAAGGAGTCTCTGGCTTGAACTAGGCAGTGCAGTAGTTTTTGTTATGTAAGACTGATCTGGTAGGCTCAGCCATCAACCAAATCAAACCCCTGCCAGTCTCTTTGGCTCAGTGCTGGCAAAGGCACCCCATGCTTTCGGCGTAAGTAAATGCACCCATGCAAATCAGCAGGACCAGGTTCATTCCCTCCCTACAGAAGACTTCCTATGAGACTCTGAGAAAGTCACATAAGGACAGAGTTTTAGATATACTTAATTTTTTCAATTTTAATGCTTTTTAAATAATACCAACTGTACGTTAAGAAGGATAGTGCTTACACCAGCAGTGCAAGGAAGGGCAAAATGTGTGACCAAGATAAATGCATACAAATTGTGAGATGTTCAAATACACAACATGGGCCATGGAAACTGCACACAGGTTCTGCTCTGTAATTCAGATCCTCGCCATAGAACAACTGTAACATTTTCATCAACAAAAATTATCTCTTTAGTGTTTAAACATCCATACTTCCTACAGGTTTGTACCTTCTATTTGGAGTTCCTTCTCCTCCACTGCAATAACCTGAGCCTCACATGTTGCCCACATCATACCTGCCAGGCAAGAAATGCCATATGCTGTAGGTTATCCGTGGATACTGGAATGCACATTGGCAGGGCAGCGTGTATGTGCTAAATGATTAGTTAGCTTATGAAGTTGCCAAATTTTCCTTTCATTTCCCACAGTCTGGGCAGTATTTGGATAGATTTTCCCTTCCCTGATGCCAGTTTGTAAGTATTTAATTATGCTTGAGACAATTTCAAAATTGCCTGAAATGGGGAGAGAAGGCTCTAAATTACAACACTGTGGGCCTAAATCATCTAACAAGGAGCACTAGATGGCACTCATTGGTATGTCTGATAAAAAAATGCACTGCATTACATTTTGAAAGGTATGCAGACCAGAAAAGAGGAAAGGAAAGCCACCAGCCTGTCCTAGTCCATATAAACAGAAGCCCATGGAGTGTTGGCTTATGTATGCCAAAAAGTCTCAAGAAAATCTACCTCTTCAACATGCATAATGTCACAGCACAACCAGCATACATACAAGAATAAAACACTGTATTTGCAGAGAAACACAAGTTATTGGAGATGAACTGAGCCTCCATTTTCAGTCTCAATGTCACAGGTGCTTCCAAGCACCTTAAACATTAATTTAGGGAGGAGATGGGTATACATTGAGACTACTCTCTTCTCTCGCATGACATGGAGTGCACAGCAATAACACGAAAGAGGGACAGGAGAAGATAAAAGAAAACTGCTTAGTTCTTCCATGGCCCACTCTGTGTCTTGAAGTTACTGAGAGCCTGAACCTATCCCTGGCCATGACAGCAAATAGAAGGCATCGAGGCAGATTACATGCAAAAAGGAGAATTACCAGTAGTAGATACTCATAAAGCATATGGAGCACAAAGCCTTATGTTCTTCTCTCATTAGGAAAATCAGAGGCTTGAAAGAGGCCTAAGGAGGACACTGTGAATTTTGAGTTGGCATAGGCTACTTCTCACAAGGGGGGTTTCTTCAGCTCTCATAGGAGAACAGAGCTAGGCAGCAAATTAATGCCTCCATTCTCCTCTACTGTCCTTGGGGCTGTGATGTCCTCTCTTAGAGGACAAACCATGGAGTAGCTCCCCCTGAACCTTCCTCAGTGCTCACCTGGAGCCTGAGCTTACACTGGCCTCCTGCACAGTGCCACGTTCCATTGAATTCAGGGAAACTGTAGCATGTAAGGCTCCCAGTGGGGCCAAGACCACTCAGCACATTGCAGGAGGCAGTCACGAGCTTCCACAGCCCAACTTCCATTCGAGGCTGACAACAAAAATCCAACTGCTCAGGCACAGCTGCAGCAGCAGGGCCCCTTTTACTGAGCTTGTCTCTGATATGCCAAGCCCTGCTGAGCCTGTGGAAATCAGGTTTACAATAGCAGCTGCAGCCATTAGCTCCCTCTTTTGTGCTTTTCAACATTATTATGCTGTTTGCGAACTTCACTTTAAATGACCAGACTATAGGCTGGGAAAGATGAGACTTAGCAAAAAAAGCACATATACACAGTGACACACAAAGTGTGACAAACCCCAGTGGCAAAGTTGTGCTAATAGCTTGTTATTTAGTGACATAAAATCACTGCTAAGATAATACAGGCAGCCTAAACCTTTGACTGAGACAACAGACACACTCAAAAAAAGCCCCTTTCACATAATTTCACACAGCAGTTAAATGCACACAGGACACAAAATAAACCCAAAGAAAACAACTTTCTGCCAGGAAGAAATATGCCAATTTTGCTCACGTATGATGCACAGGGAGGGGGTAAAGCACTCCTCTCACAGAGACAAAAGGCTGAAGTGGTCTTCAGAAAAGTTTTGCTTTCAGTTGGAATTCTAAAAGTGGCTCTTGGAAGAAGCTGTTCTTTGTTCACTTCCCTCTCTCACACAGGAGCCTACTACTTTCAGCCCAAGTCTTGACCAGGATGTCAGGAAGCGCAGCAGCAAAAAAAACCCTGAATACATGTATCTAAAAGTTCTGTTCAACATTTGAAAGCTGAACGAACTGTGGTTACTTAGTCACACACTAACTGATATGATTGCACTTGTGTAGTTGTCTAACATTGACACAGATTCAGTTCTCTGAAGGCATGTAACAGACCCCTGTGCATATGGAAATATAGCCTGTGTGGAGGATGCAGAGCCCACTGAGGCAGCAAATGTCCAACATGGCTTATTATTTCAGGCACCAAATTGTGTTTATGTGGCCCTGACTGCATGAAGAGCTGGTGCAGATGTGGAAAGAGTATGGTTACGTCCATGTGAAAATACACTTGTGAACACGTGGAGCACTGTGCAGTCCTGCTATGTTGCTCTGCCTAGAGCCAGCTCAGGCTCAGAGCTGGTCCTGAGCTGACTCCATGCAGCTGTTCCTACAAATCTCTCCAGCACTCCTCAGCACACACAGGGTGGATTACCACAAGTGCAGCCCCGTCTCTCCATAACTATTCTGCCTATGGATGCAAGCTGCCTCCAGGCATTTGTGCCTGTAAACCTTTCCAGATGGGAGCACACTGAATAGTACAAAGACACTAGAGCTGGTTTACATGAGCCCCTCTTCATTCAGAAACAAGAATATCAAAGGTTCCATAATCCAGGATGTCTTTGCTCCCCATTGCTATATACAATGACAACCATGCAGGAGACATGCAGATGCCAGTAATCCATGCATATCCATGCTAACAACATAGCTGAAGAGGCACAAGCGATGCTGTTAGAGGAACTGTGTTAATTTACATCATCTAAGGATCATTATTCGAGGGAATACACTAGAGCAGGGGTGACAAAGATGACTGCAGTCACAACCAATTTGTTTCTACTGAGCCAAAAGTACAATTTCTGATTTGGCAAGGCCAATAAACAACTGACCAATAAAGGCCAATAAACCGCTTACATCCCTGTTTACAGGAGCTTGGCTCTGTAACCTAGGGGGAGAGACAGCCCAGCATAGACCACACTTCACTCTATGGCAGCTAATTGTCTTGGATGACTGTTTATTTATATAAATAATTTACTTGTACATCCCGCCAAGAAGACACCTGAGCCCTACATCATCTGTTAATGCTGACTTTAATGATCCATGTCCAGCACATGGGTACCACCATTCCCATTCCTCTCCCCTAGCCCCCCAATAAGTCCCTTGCCCATCTGTGCAGAAGGACAGATTAAATGATCAAGGACTAACAATGGCAAGGCCCAGGACGATGCAAGTTATCAGTCTGAACACAGTTCCTGTGGGATCTGACAGGCTTCCTCAGGGCAAGCACTCTGCAGATGAGGCCTCGCTACAGAGACCTACTATCCTTGGTCTCTAGTGCAGGCAGATGAACTATTTGTAGTAAAACAGCTGGTCCAGTCAACTTAGGCTCTTCTTCTGATCCTTGAAATGTAAATGGCTGAGGCCACATTTGTGGATGAGTCTATCACTCAGCTGGTTTCAGCGGGCGACAAATCTATTTCGATTCGTGATGCTGTTGGGATGTTTTCCTGATGCTTTAAAGCTCAGCCATGAAAACAGAACCACAATTATGTACTTTTTGTAAGGGATGAACCTAAGGCTCAGTAAGACCCTCAACTTTGAAAGCTTTAAAAACTTTCAAATTAGGCTGAAATCTAACCTTGTAAAAGGTGTAAATTTAGACCAGGTGCTTTTTAATCCATTCACAAGTAACAGATGTTTTTGACTGATGTGTTTGTATCTTCTCATAGTACCAGGATAGGCACTGTAAGCTTTGAATACAAATGTAGGGATTTTATTTCCATCAGGAATATGACAGCTGCTTCATACTCATTGCCTGACGTATAATTTTAAAGAAAGACTATGACAATGGAAACACTTAAAGTTTGTCAAAATGCAGCTTAGTTCTATCTGAAAAGCATATGTTTGTTGCCACTCTATGTCCCAACAACTCTGTATAACACAGCCCAGTGCTTCAAGAATGGTGCTTTAATTTTCATAACACATTACTATCTATTAGTGAGACATTTGTGCCACTTTATTATCTCAGACTTTAAATACTACAGCATTCTCTAAGGGCCCATTTCTTCAGCTATGCCTGTCAGTACTCTTTCCTCACACATTTTGTCCCACTGAGGCCTGTTGGTTTAATTTTATGGATAAAAGTTTGCAAGATGAAGCTAGATTACTAGAGCGATGACAACGCGCACATGGAGCTCAGAATATTTACAAAATAGTCCAAGCTGAACATAATGGCAGTGAAATGTTTATCACTGCTGGAACAGAAGAGAATACTGCTATTGCTAATTCTCTCTGTTCTATAGCTAAACAATTTTAGTTTCTAGGATAGAGAGTAAAAAAATATTTACCAGCACAACAGGCATGCACTATATATACAACAGAGCTGCAAGGACACCACATGCAAAGATACCAAATGTCACCATTGCAGCCTGGAGCAGGTGCTTGCATTCAAAACCAAATGTATTGGTAACCTTTCTGCCAGATGTATTTGGCAGAAAGCTCAGTGTTCCTATATAGGTTCCTCTGTAGCCTCAAGAAGGCTACTTTAAATATTAACTAACATCAGGGATGTAGAAATATGTAAACAGCTTCCTTAACTACTTTAGGCAGATACTACTTTCCCTTTGAAAATAGCTACGTGTGGATATAAAAGAAAAAAACCTTTTTAATATTAAAAAAACCTGGGAAGGCAGGGGAAAGAAGTGCTAACTTATGGTGAAAAACAAAAAAACCCAATATCTTCGGTTTTATGTGTCAATACCAATGACCACCAAATACCTGCTTTTCAAGTATTTCTGGTTGTATTACCTAGCTGTGGTTTGCTCACAAACCCTTGGTCACTTGACAAAGGCAAACACCTTTTTCATTTGCTATTGTTCCCCTTCCCTGTATCCTGTATTTGCTAACTACCTCCCCATTTGTTGGCAAACACTAGCAACATCCAGTCAAGTCAGACAGGTCTATGCCCAGCCTCTCAGAGAATGTCTTGTCCTGAATTTCTGCAATATTTTATTACTCCATGACATTTTATGCCACGGGCTATATCAGTTAGAAGATATGACTCAGTTCTCTCTAGTAGGTGACAGGATTTCTCCTCTTTTAAATTCTTTCACTTCATCCTACCTTGCTATTCTCATGAATGATGTCTTCACATAGTCCTTCAGTAAACTTTTCTAGATATGCTTCTGGACCTCTCATTAGCTTTAACAGCAGTAGAGACAGGTTTTCATTCTCCTGACCAAACCTTCTTGTAGCACAGATAAAAAAGAAAGCCAATCCAGATTCCTATCAGACATCAGTTCTATTGTGATCAGCAGGAAGGCTTGTTAGCATTCACAATCCTGATATACAAGTAACACCACAGTTAATAATCAGTACTACACGTGGCTCACCCTTGATGCTTTACAAGACAAAATTGAGACGATTTGATGCAACATATCTTCACTCACAATGCTCTCAGTGCGATTACGTGACCTCTGATACCACACAAAAAGATTAATATTAGCCACAGTTTATTCACCTATATACCTGAAATGCATGGGAGGTGCCATTTCAGCCAAAAATCACACATAATCTTTCTTCCCTCTGCTTCACCAACAGGTGGTGGAAGACAGCTCCTTATTGCTGGGGTCCAGACTACAGGCATGACTGGAAAACTCAGTTTAGCAGAGAGAATGTGAAATAGCAACGCAGCTTTCTCCTTAGAGTGTGTGTGAATAAACACTGCTTCAGACTCTCCATGGGGGTATGTGACTTCACTGTGTGTGTGAGACAAGGCATTTATAACCAATTTACAACTAGAAGGTAGAAGCTTGCAAAATTTTCTGATGGAGCAATAAGTTCTCTACTTCACCAGTGTGTGACCTGCTGGTGCTAGCAATACCTGCAGAAGAAAATTTGGGAAATATATTTGAAAAGCAGATCCCCAACCTAGAGACACACTCACAGAGGGAAGAGTTCAGATTTCAGTACTTAAACTGACTGCTCCAGAGACACTACACTCAGAGATCCCACTAGACCTGGAACAAAATGGGGCTCTTTCAGCTAACCTAATGACAGACAGGATTGTACAGCTGTGTGTGCTACATATGTGTTTCTGCCCTGAACCCTCTGTGTGGTTTAGAATAAGGCCTTTTTCAATACTGATAATTATATCAACTCATTCTGTAAGCTAAAGGGCCCTGAGAGCCCTGGGCAGCTGAAGTAATAATAAATTATATTAAGCATTAATATCCCAAGAATATAAAAAAGTTAAGAAATGCGGTTATCTTTTTGTTTCCAGTTTTCAACAAAGAACAATAGGCTGTTTTCTCACTTGGCAATCATGCATTACAACTCCTTAGTCATAGAAAAAAACCCAGTCCATTACATTTTCTTGATGATTCAGGCAGACTTCCATATATTTTTCTTCACTTAAACATTTTGACTGATAATCAGATTCGTTTCAATTTATAGCTTCTTCCTCCCCTCCCAGCAAGGCTCTAAAACTGGTGTTAAGGCTAAAAAGCATGACAATTCACAAATCCCACTTCTTACTTTTTGGTAAATAGCTCTCATGTGACTGCTTTTGCTTTTCTAGAGTCATCATCTTTCACTGCTTTTGCATCCAACAAGTTTCCCCAACCATACATCTACTGCTGTCCATGCTACAGCCTGTATTAGTTTGTCATCCCTCCCATACATAATATGCTAGTCTTCACTTTTTCCTTCAAGTGCCTAGTGACCCAGCATGTGTTTTGTTTGTGGCTTTAATAAAAACATTTCTCTCAGAATAAGGGAGATTCAGAAGATGCTGCAGATGAGGAACTAAGGATATACAGCCAAAATAATGGGAATGCATTTCACCAGGATCTTGAAACACATGAGACAAAAGCCCGTACTGCAGTGGAGCCTCCATGGCCACCCAGCACTGTGGAATGCTGCCTTCTGGAGGCTACAGACCCCTGTGTTGTAGGACATAAGGAAAGAGAAGGCTGGTGTGCCAAGCACAGCATACCAGCAACTACCCAGGGTATCAGGAAAAGAGATTTTCTCTTTTCAGTCTGTCATTAACTTGATTTCCAGCCCCAAAGCCACTCAGCTTGTATGTTTTAGCACACACTTTTTCATGAAGCAAGTAAAGCAGTACCTTTGTGAAATGCTTTGGGCAGGAAACATTTGGTAGGTCTTGTCTAGAAGCCATACAACTAAACGGGAGCCCTCCCTTCTGACTCCTGACAATCAGGTGTTCAAACTCATTGGTCTAAATAAACACTGTAGACCTACATGTACATTGAGGTAGCAGTCCATGGTGACTTGCAGGAAAGTGTGGTTTTGCTCTGTGTACTCTGCAAATACAGCAGTGATCAGATCTATACAGACAGTTTGAGAGAAGTTCGGGGCTCAGACTTCCTCTAAGAGCTTCTACTGCTTCCAGAGGTTCTCATAAGTTTATCCTCATCTGTTAGGTGAAATGTTACATGAATCAGAAGAATTTAAGGGTCATGCTTTTTGGTGAATTCGCAGAGCAAATGTATTTTTACTTCCAGAACAGAGGATTCAGTTATCTGTCCCATTAATTATTCCCCTCTGAATCCACTTAGTATAAAGAGTTTTTCACTCCCAAAATCCACTTTCTTATCTATTCTTCCCTCAGGCACAACCCTCCACAGGAGAGGTATTTCTGGTTAGCATGGGAGATGGAATCTCATTTTTGTCCAGGATGGTACTAATGAAGCTTACCAGAGTGATTAATTTATCTTTTTCTTGATATATTTGCCCATGTCAACTCCAGGAAAGACTCTGTCAGTCAGGTTAATGTTAACACTACAGTATCAACTCTTCAAAGCTTTAACTAGATCCAATATGATACAGACATGACATGGGGATGATTTTCATCTATCTGACTCGAGGAAAGTGAAAATCAGGTGTAGGAGGCTTACTTTCTTCCCCTCTCTTTGTATCTCGACTCACTCTCACATACTTTCAGACAACTGGTGAATATGCTGTGACAACTGGGAATGCATGTGTTTTTCAGATCCTCTTTAATTTGCCAGTGTGAAATTTTTTTGTCCCAGCACAACCCTTGATCTCAGAATACAATAACATTAGAATGGTTAAAGTATGAAGAGTGACATAAATCATTAACAGCCCTTTGCAGGCATACCCAATGGTAGACCTGCTATTCTCTTTAAAAGTGAATATACTTCCCAATTTAAAGTGCAGGAGATGTACAACTAAGAGGAAAAACAAAAACAAACAAAAAAAAAAATTAAAAAAAATATATCCCTGTTTTCCCCAGGCATAAACATCCTTCTGTCTTCTTATCTGTGTTTCAAACATCTGGCTTTAGCTCATTAGACTCCCAACACAGATATAGTTGAGGGTGATGTATAGTGGAGAGAGGAAGAACAGCAGCAGAGGAAAATTCTCCTAAACACCTTCTGGGCCTGATTTAAAGAAGGCAGCAATCATGGGGAGCATCAGCTAAGAAAAGGTACATCTTCAGCTAGCTACAGATAAAAGGCTCAGTAAGATGAAGAGGCAGAATTCATGCTTCTAGATGGAGGCACATGGAAAAGAGAACATTTATGTGGGTGCAAGATAGAGATCATGCAAAAAACCCCTCACAAATAAATCTGAATACATTGCCTCTCTACATGTCTGATCTCTGTCTACCCCTAGCACCTCTTATCTCCCTTCTCCCACAAATTAAATTGGGGCCTGTGGACTGCAGACATTTGGTTACCCTGACCAAATAGTAGCAACACTGAAAAACATATCTCTTCTTCCCTGCTATTTCCTATTTGTTGTTACCTGCTGCTGGAAATCACTCCCCAAAATTATGGGGTGTGTGTCACAAACACACACTGTTCTGCTGGGAGAGCTGCTTCACAGGAGCTTTCCCTAATCCACCTCAGAAAAAACCAGCAAGTTAGCTTAAAATGTTAACTGGGTGGTGCACCAAACACATCTAATGTTCCCTGATGTGCAGTTTAGGGAGTGCTCACACTAATCCCCGGGCTAGAGGCAATAATTTTTCATTTTGTGGGTAGTGACAAGAAGCCTGAGGCAAAAACCCAACTAGCTGGGATGAGACTGAAAGGTGTTGAATTTTACTTTTGTCTTAAAGCAGAGATAAGGTTTAACATCTTTGAGATAT
The DNA here is from genome assembly GCF_036250125.1 of Pseudopipra pipra. Lineage (NCBI taxonomy): Eukaryota > Metazoa > Chordata > Aves > Passeriformes > Pipridae > Pseudopipra > Pseudopipra pipra. The sequence goes on from NC_087550.1 coordinate 19,013,336, forward strand.
GTTTAACAGACCATGGTCAGCTACTCAACATGTTCTAATGTGAAAACTTCAAACCACATCTGAGACAAACACAAAAATGCTGTCTAAAAATCACTGACTATCATACCACTTTCTTTATCTTGACAAAGGTCAAGACTTTCTTCTGCACCAAATCCCAGGTTCCCACACACCCTCCTCTGCTGAATCTTGCATGAGCATCTGCCATCATTCCTCGTACTACTTTGGCTAAGAGTGCAATGCATTGATCACACTAAATGTACAGCTTAACTCAGTCTTCTTGTGGTACCTCCACTATCACAAGGTTTGTCCCTTTCTGAGAGAAGTTAGTAGAGACAAAATTTTGGAATGGATTTGTTAGTTTGATTCAGAAAGAGAATAAAGATATCTCAGACTCAGAAAGATGCTAAAAGAACCTTGCAAACCACATTTGAAACACTGGTTCTTTTAGAGCCACATCTCATCCAGCATGAAGAAGACATGAATCTCTTTACCAAAGATAGCAACATTACAGAACAAGAAGAGAGGACTATAAAGATCCTGTCTTGGATCACCTAGATACTAATCCTACCAAAACAAGGAGTGAAAATACATATATATCTTTAAATACCAAGAAATTTAACAACAATGAACCGGAATTTTTTCTTTATAACCTCAGCCGCTGATACTCAACACTGAAAGGGTTTTTATAATCTTAAATTATTACTCCTGTCAATAAATGGACATTTCAGCTCTGTGAGCCGTTATGCATGATTTTTTTACAACATTTTGTAACTGTCATCAACTCAGTTGACTCAAATGGTCAAACTCTGTGTATGCCTCAGTAGAAGTCAGTAGCACATCACCATCCTGTGGGTCACCAGCACCATGCCCAGCAGTGTGCAAAATCACCATTCTTTCTATATTAAGATGGGAACTAGAGCTGGTTTAGTGGTTGGTGAAGGCTGCTGAGACAAGACTCCTGATTATGCTGCCCTAGAGAGCACAGGAGGTTTTGTGGGAAGTACAGGCTGATTCTATTTCAGTGTCTTCCACAAGACACCACAGCTGCACTGTCATTATGCAGGGTAGGGTCCCAGCTCTAAATGATACTTTGAGTTAAATTATGATTTTATTTTTTTAATCTGTCTCATCTTGTATAGGCAATTTCAACAAAAGAAAAACCTGGTTTAAAAACGAATTTTCTATTTTGGAAATGGTGAGGTCAAAGTATTTTTTCAAACATACAAAAGAGGGATTACGTCTTCCCCATTCAGGAACTGTGGCCACTGAAACATGTACTATCAATATCAAAATACCTACAGCACTGAGAAATGGAACAGAATTTTCAGGTTTGAGTTTCATCAAAGTTCTCATCTGAAAACCAAAATGTTTGTTGATAAACAAAATAGAAACGTGAAACTTCTAGGATAATTGTTGTCTAACTATTTATAAGGTGTGGGGTTTTTCTTTCTTTTCCAAAAGGGAAAAATATATTTTTCTATGCGGTGCTTTCAAATGTAGTTAGGATCAAAATCCACACTGTGTCCGGGATTTTGGGGAGGATTGGGATTGTGAAGGTTTGTCTTTCTAACTGAAATTGTAGCTTAAGTCTCTTTCTCAGAGTTAACTATTTCCACGTAACTGTTTTCAGGCCTGAGATATCCCAAATGTCACACCAGAGCTGTCAATTCTGATTAGAAGATTATTTATAAAGGACCAAATGGCAAAAAGTAGAACGTGAAATCAGCATAGGTTACTATTTCAAATGACTCAGGGAACACTTGACTTCGAGACTAATTCCTTCTCTGTGTCACATGGATCCTTAATTTATCACCTTCTAAGCACAAGATAAGTCTCTGTTTTGTTCCTGGCATTTAGGGAAATCGCGATTGCCGTGTGACAAAGGCACACATGAGCCAGCACTCTGCTGACCAGCTCATGCGAACAGCCGGGAAGCGCAGGGAGCTATCGGTCTATCGCTTCTAGTGGGCGGCTCCCAAAACCTCTGCTTCTGGCGGGCGGCTCCCAAAACCCTCTGCTATTTACCTTACCTTGGAGCAGAAATTGCAGCGTGAACATACTTTTAGCATGTCTTGGCACGAACAACCCTGGGCTACGCCCTCAGGTGTGTGCAGATGGATCCTGATAGTCTGAGTAGGCGGTAACACTCGAAGGTCTCTGCAGAGCACAAACCTGACGGGAGGCCAGGCTACCGTGGTTGCTGACAGCCAGCACACATTAACTCTGCCCTGTATAGGCAAAGCTCCAAATGCTGCATGGAGAGGCAACGGAGTTA